>NW_027526204.1:0-2400000 GCF_048455015.1 Haemaphysalis longicornis | reverse complement strand
TAATGATTAATAATTAACAGGGACTCTGGCTAGTCAGGGAGGAGACGCATTTTGGCAGTTTGAATGAATATCAAGAAAATGTGCTGTTGCTGCATGTTGTGAAGTGGGCATGGGGTAGCGGTTTGGAGTTCCGTTTGGACTGAGCTAGAGTTAGTCCAATCATTTTTACAGTTGAACCTCATTATAATGAACACTGATATAGCAAATTATCAACTATAACGAACTGAATACAAACTTTGGTTGGTCACGCATCATTTCAGTGCCGGAAAGTGGAACTGCAAGAGCTGCACGCGATATCGGCTGTAATGAAGAAAAAACTCCCGATGCCCAAAACTGTAGAAGTAGAAAAGGCCATTTTGTGTGTGGTCACTGCAGAAACCTTTATCCTGTTCGGTGCTATGAAAAGCCACCGTACAAAGATCATGTCCTTCTTCAAATAAATAATAATGCAGGCCTGTTCTGCCAAATGATCTTTGCCCTGTTGTAATTTCACGTTCTCATGTTTGGGTCCATTTCGTTTGAAATGCCACAAGGAGACAGCTAAGGATTAACTCGTTTACAGTAAGTTCAAAGCCTAGAATGCGTTTTTGTGGCTAGGATTCTTCCACTAGCCGGATTACCGATTCGTTAAAGCCAAGTTTTACCTCTACCATTACAACGCCTATTGGGTACAATAAACTAATTTACTGCCACGAAACTACTTTGTTATAATGAGGTTCAACTGTAATTATTAGTATTGAATAATAATTAGCAGTGATTATGGCTTGTCAGTGCGCCGAAAGGGCTTGGCCGGTTGAGTAAAAGCAAAAAGACTGCTCCCACCATGAGTTGCGTTTCCCCTAGACAGAACTTTACTGACAGCTGGCGTTCTGTTCGGACAGAACTGTATCGAAAGCATCGAACTGTACAAGATGATCACGTGGCATTAGAACAATTATGACCAGGCCGGTGTCTCAAGTGACTTAAAGCTCCTGGATCAGCTCGCTAAGGTGGCAAACAATTCGTGGTTGATAATCGAAGAGGTCGAGAGCAGTACAGTGCGCCAACACAAATTAAAAAAAATTTTGCCAATACGTCCGCCGTATCGCTGAGAAATTTTGCGGGTACGTCTGAGTACCTTTAGATACAGCAAAAATTAAAAGGATTGATAATAGAGGACGATAATCAGTACGAACAGCATTCAATGCTGTGCTCATGCGCATATTTGCGCATCAGATCGCAGGTACAGTTTTGAGAGGACAGGGGAAGGGCGCTTGTCTAGGGTCCCATCCTGCAGAGCTATCAAAAAGTCTGTTTTTACGCAATGATCTACAGTTATAATACTGCCCTCTAATGAAATATACCGGGTGTTGCAGAAAAGTTTATATGTTGCAACACCCTGCAACCTACATGAAAAGGTTGCACCACATATGAAAAAAAAAAAAGCTTTCAGCAAAACCACTTCCATTACCTTACAAATTTTGCACTAATGTCACATTTTAGTAATATATGCTGTTGGACTAGATGGTGCATATCGCCTGATAAAAACACGGCACAAAAACGATAACATTTCAGGTCACAACAACCACGACGCGATCACATTTCAGATTAGTTAAGAAACAGGCCAGGCAACAGGACCACAATTGGTTACTTCTTGGCGCCGAAAAGGCACTTTTGAACGTGCAACGAGGATGATGAAGGCCAGACCAACGTTTATATATAACGTTGGGCCAGACATCAGTATGCTCGAAACGCTCGAAAGTGGTCATTTTAAGTTGTTTTTTACTGTCTCACTTGCCTCCAATGCCAATGACGCATTTTTAGGAATTGACATAACTTGCGTAGGCAGCCGATTTTCCCACCGCGTCAAGCTGGCACATGCGCGGAGAAAACGACACTCCCTGAGCACGTAACACGAACGCACACTTGAGACCAGCATAGAGAAAGAAATACCTTTTATTTCTCTATGCCAGTAGTATTAACTCTATGCTTGAGACGACGAACCTTCGCGGGACAACAAACATCGGTACCGTTCGCCGTCGTCACAAATTCACCCGCTCTCTGAGCACTGCTTGAATGTATCACAAGTAGCGTTACAATACAGTCACAAAGGCGCAGATACAATTAACCAATACTTACACGTTGAGGGCCAACTACAAATAATTCTTTTTCTCCCTGTAGCACCTGGTCCTGTAGCAGCACCAACACGAGGCCGCCCATATTTCCAGAGTCGTCAGTTGTCGTACAGTCAGGTACAGTGGCTACTTCTAGCCACTGTAGCTGTCGTCAGCTGTCGTCAGTTGACAGCTGTCGTCAGTGGCCAAATCCCTGGCCACAGGACAGGGTTTAGTTGCGTGCGAACTTTTACTTGCGTGCGAACTAGAAATAAAAATTGTTGGCACGCGGCGTGCGAACTAAAAATAAAAATTGTTCCCACGCGGCGTGCGAACTAAAAATAAAAACTGTTCCCACGGGGCGTGCGAATAGGGACACCCAACGCGCACACTCCCGCGCGGCAGCGCCCCAAGCGGCAGCCGGCCGCGTACATCGCTCCCGGCGCCCGGCTGGAGCCCGCCCTCGGCACACTAGCTCACTAGCCAGTGGTTTCTTCCTCGTCACAGGCCGCTCCTAGAGGTATAGTGCCTGGAATATACTGGCTAGTGTGCGGAGCGCGCGCATTCTCTACGGGAGAGGGTGGCCCCGCCGGCGATGACTGCGCGCAGAGGCCGCAAGGGGCGCTGCTCGGCGAGAGGGTGCATGAAAGCCGCCAAGCTCCTCTGTCGCGGCGGCGTATTCGGCAGCCCACGCTTTGGTCGGCGGCATGTGAGCACTGCCGAAGTAAACAGGTAGTCTTTTTTCAGAAACTGTTCGCCCATCCTTACAGTAAATAAGCTACCAATCGCATGGCTATTTTGTGATTTCATCCAGAAACCCAAATTTAAGCTCTTCTAAGGCAGTATATTGTATAATAATTGTATATTGTGTAATAATTGATATACTGTCAATAATTGATAATTGACAGTATATTGTGTAATAATTAATAATGAGCTTCAGGTTTTCCTAAACGATTACCTTCCGAATTTTCTGGAAAGATCCGTGCAACAAAACTGGAATTTGTTTAAGCAGAAGGTAGCAGAACTTACCAATCGTTATATTCCACTCCGCAGAATTAGGCAAAACGCAAAGTCCCCTTGGTTCACGCTTACACTAAAACGACTACTCAACAAAAAGAAACGAATTTTTCGAAGGGCAAAGCTAACTAACAACGCGGAAAGATGGTCCGCTTATCTTCACGCAGCTGACGAGTACGCTCGCGCATTATCCATCGCAAAAGAAACTTATTATCAACAAACGCTTCCCTCCCTGCTTGCAACCAACCCACAGAAATTTTGGCAGACGATTAGCGGAAATGAAAAAAAGGCGATAGAATTAATCCATGATGATAACAGCCGTGTACCAAAAGAAGAGTGTTGTGTCATTTTAAGCTCTGTGTTTTCATCGTGCTTTGTTAAATCTGCAGCCCTTTCTTTTCCCGACACCCCCCCTCACCACTTTGTTCCAATGGAACCACTTATATTTGACTGTTCTGGCATACGAAAATTGATCGAAAACATGAAATTGGCCAGCGCTCCAGGTGAAGACGGTATCTGTGCAAAGTTTTTGCATAATACCTCTGTTTACTCATCTGTAATTTTATGTAAGATTTTCACGCAGTCTTTGGAATGTCAATCCCTTCCGGGCGACTGGAAAGCGGGAAAGGTGGTTCCTCTTCACAAATCAGGTGACGTTCATAACCCCCGCAATTACAGGCCCATATCCTTAACAAGTATACCGTGTAAGCTCATGGAACACGTCATCTATTCCCACATAATCACTTTTTTAGAACACAACTCATCATGGATTCCGGAAAAAGTACTCGTGTGAGACCCAACTTCTCTGCTTTACTAATGACCTATTTCTTGCCCTTGATGCTTCTTTCCTTGTTGACTGTATTTTCCTCGACTTTGCTAAAGCTTTTGACACTGTATGCCATAAACTACTACTGCTAAAACTAAGCAAACTTAATCTTGATTCTAACATATTAAAATGGATTGAATGCTTTCTAACAGACCGCTCCCAATTTGTAACGGCTAATGAATCCCACTCCCCCCTCTCACCCGTAACCTCTGGCGTCCCACAAGGATCTGTTCTTGGCCCACTACTCTTCCTAATTTACATTAACGACTTGCCACATAACATCTCTTCTTCCATAAAGCTTTTCGCCGATGATTGTGTTATTTACCGCGAAATTAAAACCCCTTCTGACCACCTTGCCCTTCAGTGTGACTTAGACAATGTTTCATCCTGGTGCGATACTTGGCTAATGAACCTTAATGTTACTAAATGCAAGATAATGAGAGTTTCACGTCGAACATGTAATATTTCTACTAACTACGTACTTAATAATTCCCCCCTTACTAAAGTTAGCACTTACAAGTACCTTGGCGTTACAATTTCTGACAAACTTTCCTGGCAGACTCACATTGACGTTATTATAAACAGTGCTAACCGAACTCTTGGTTATTTACGCCGTAACTTCTCCCTTGCCCCGATGGAACTGAAACTTCTTCTCTATAAAACATTAGTGCGACCTAAGCTCGAATATTCATCATCTGTATGGGATCCACGCGTAAACGTTCATATCAGTAGCCTCGAAGCAATTCAAAATCGCGCCGCTCGCTTCATTTTGTCCAACTATTCCCGTACAGCAAGCGTAACTCATATGAAGTCAACCTTAAATCTACCTAGCCTATCACTTCGCCGCAAAATCTCGCGCCTGTGCCTCTTCCACAAGTTGTACCATACCATACCCTCACTGAGTAACTCACTTTTTTTGCCGCCATCCTACATTTCATCCCGCAGCGATCACCACTTCAAAGTTAGAATTCCAAGCAGCCGTACAAACCTTCATTTTAATTCATTCGTGCCCACAACAAGCTCAGACTGGAATCACCTTCCCGCTTCCATCGCATCCATCACTTACCCTGCCAACTTCAAGAGTACCATGAACGCATACCCTTTTTAAACATGCTCCATTTGTTTGTACATATTGTTGTTTTGTTTTTTCACCACTCCTCTCTGTAACGCCTTGTGCATTGAGAGTACATAAATGAAATGAAATGAAATGAAATGAAATATGCCGAGTGAGTGCGAAATTTAATTTGAATGGTTTATTAATAAAATATTCTGAACCTGCGGGGAGCTAAATTTTTTAGAAAAAGTGGCGCTTACAGCAAATGAGATGGATGCCGAACATCACAAAAATATTTTAATAATAAGACATATAGTTCACTGGTAAACAGGTAACAGATGTACATTTTTGCAGGCAATATATATATTTATAACAGAAAAAATACATTCCTATTGCATGCGGTTCTTTTTCTCTTAAATACTAAATAAATAAATAAAATTTTCTATACCTTACGCGCGTTTCGCCGAAATCCAACTTCGAAATGGGGCATGTGTACGTATTAGCATGCTTTCTGTTTTTATTCGTGTTTTAAGAATAGATAAAAAGTTCTGCATGTTTCTACAAGCGTTTCCGTTTCACTCGCTAGTTTCTTGATGATATCCTCATCATTGACGCTTTTAAGAATCTCCGTCCCCACGATGAGCAGCGACAAATCGCTGAGGCAGCTGTCAGTCACCACTGATCAAAGCGGTTTTTGATCGATTTCAGCTGGCTGAATGACCTTCTAAATTCGTTACCGACAAGCACAAAAAAAATGTAGCAGCAACATAAACATCTGGGAATGAACCTTCAAAGTTTTCACGGATTAGAAGTTTCGCCATGTCCGTCACAGAAGAGCAGCCTTCGTTGCTCGCATATGAAATAAACTGCCCAAGCTTATCGGAAAATATGTGCCAGCCAGACTCGGACGGATACTTTTTGCAATGCCAGTGCCTGAAGGCTCCTCGGAACTGGTGAAAAGCAGTTCCAATCTTCAATAACAGCAAACTGCGAGGATACTTCGGTGTACGACCATTGAACGAAATTGCTACAATGATTGAAGTAATTACACACATAAAACGTGTACGCGCAACTAGCAAGTGAAGGTGGGCCTGGATGCGTTACATCAATAAGAACGCGCCCAGAAGACTTGAGAAGTCCTCGAAAAGCTTCCAGCCCGATTGGCCGTGAAACAAGGCACTCACTCACTGCACAACACAGCACTGACGAGTACCTCCCTCCCCACTCCCCACCCCCCGACAGGGGATCGTGTAACGCCCTGCATTTGCGCAAAAATTCGTAATTGGCGGCACTAACACACTAAATCGTTATTTAACATGAATAGAGATAATTGCACAGACAAAGTAATGAGAAACCAAAAAAATAAAAAAATAGAAATTTTACGAAAATTTGCAGATGAAAAATATGCATCTGAACTCTGGCCTGAACTAGAAAAGCTCGAAAAAGGATGATGCGAACACGCATTAAAAATAGCGAGAATGACCCAAAAGTTATGCCTTCCATTTCCACAAAAATGCATAATTGGTAGAAGTAACACATTTAATTGTTATATTGGCGTCAATAATTTTTGTACAGACAAAATTTCAAGAAACCAAAATACACCACAATAGGAAAAGAATCATCAACTACACTTTTTCTACGACCTCAGGGGTCGTCTACTTGGGAAAATAAATCCAAAAATTAAGGGGGGGGGGGCAGGACATCCCGACCCACCCTCTGAATCCGAACGAAAAATCAAACCACCACCCCTTCGGAGTCCTTCCATAATCAGAGAATTCCACACCGTATAAGTGTTTAATTGGGCGTTGTTTACGATATCATGAAAACATAATATAGCATAGAAACCTCTGCGTTACCTTATTTCCAGTTATTTTTTTTCAGCGCATTAAAACAGGTTTCAAACAGAAACTGCTCTCTGTGGGTTATGCGCGTTCCGAAATTGTTGGACCGCAGCTGCTCAAATCCCAGACCGGATGCTATGGGTGTCCATCAGCTAAATTAGCTTATCGCTGTACGCAATGCATGGTTCTGGGCGATTGCAACGTTTTCCCCTCAGACTGATGAACTGTACGTGAGCTAGCTGACTTATAGTTTATGCACACTATGAAACAAACAGCCTTTTCGAAGCATTCATTTTGTAATAGATAATCTATGTTTTAATAGGGAAATCAGCAGGAGGCCTAAAATTTTTTTGAAACACTGTCTGTCAACCGGGCTCCCTAAGCACGGAAGGCCCGGTTCATTTGAACCCCCACGGTCCCCACCATGGATAATCCGCTTTTCATCGTGTGACCATATGAAGGCCGGGGAACTCTCGTCTAGCCGATAGAGATAATCCTATAGACATGCAGACAAAGGTTGTCAATGTCACGTTGCGGCTCGCCGCACCTTCGTCAACTTAGGTCGAAGTGACGGCGAAGGTGCCTTGTGGCTTCGGCGGTAGTCTTTCTAGTTTCCGGAGGTAATTACCGCATTAGAGCTTGAAAAGCGCGGGTATAGGCACATTAGCGCGGGTGCGTCCTGGTCAGCGGTGGTTACGGTCGCTGCGACGTCATTCGTGGGCCCATAGATGAATGAAAGGGGCGCCGCCGCGTTCAGAGAAGTTAGATAGCACGCAGTGAAGTTCACAGTCGTTATGGGCCTTGAGTGTCGCCAAGGCGGCGGATATGTGACGAGGGACTGACAGCTTTTTTTGGAATGCACGCGCCGTGTTGACAAAGGCGGAACAGTATTTTAAAGAGGGGAATAGTTTGGGCGCGCTTTAAAGAGGCCGCCCGAAGGTCGGTTCTTAACATTACACTGAGCTATATGGTAAGTAGGTTAGTTGAATCACGAGGAAACTTTTGGAATTGGTTAACGTGTAATAAATCGTGGTTTATATTGTTGGTCAGGCCCTTCGTGAAAAACAATTTAAAGTAACAGATATAACAATGTTTTTAATTTACTGCCTGGTGAAGCACAATAGCTGCTTCGAGATTTCGAACGCCAATATTGTCATTACGACAGGAGTTCTGAAATATAATTCATGTTCTGTGTAGTTATTTAATGCCGTAATAGGTGAATTGTAGGTTGTTAATTATGTCTTCGACAACGACCGTCCTTTGGAGACATTTACAAATATCCATGTTCATTTTAAACGAATCGAAGGTGTCGCTTTAAATGTCACTGCCATAATGTTTTCTATTTCACCTCTGATATTGCTGCACATGTTATCTTATCTCCTTTGATTGAGAGAGGGTCGCAAACTAACGTCGCCAGCAAAGAATAATCAGCGCAGCGCAGCAATTAGGCACTTCTGAATCTCAAACGTTGCTTTAGTGTCCGGTTATTTGCTTGATATTCTTGTAATTACTATTTTGTTTTCACTTCATCTCTGGCAGAATGCAGGCCATGTGGTAAGGGGTTTCAAACTTCCTGTGATATTTCTGCTCTCAGAAGCAAAGTAAATAAAAAATCGGTTGGATGGTTACTGACAAGTTAAGTTTTTTGAGGGCGGGAGGAGACTCCGAAGTTTACGCCACACATTTATCTACATTGGGTTTAACAAAATGCGTGCATTCTAAACGCACTCGCGTAGTTCTTATATAGCATGGCGTTTTGTAACGAACGCTCCAAATACACCGAAAAAGTAAACGCCCGCTTCGCGCTACTCGGCTAACTTGAAGCTTCGCAGCGCTTGGGGAGCGCGCGGAACGCTGCGCGGACGGCGCGCAGATGCACCCTCTCGCACAGCAGCGCCCCAAGCGGGCGCCGCCGCCAGTCATCACGGTCGGGGCCACCTCCGCGCCCGCCGAATGTTGGCGCCCGCCCTCAGCACACTAGCCAGTATATTCCAGGCACTATACTAGAGGTGTGCGCCGTGTCGGTTTTGACCGGCGGCGGCGTGGTGGTCGTTTTTTGTCGGCGGCGGCGGCGTCGGCGGCGCGGCGCCGGGTATTCATCGGCGGCGGCGCACGGCCAATTTTTGTTGGCGGCGGCGGCGCCGGCGGCGCCGAAACCGGAACCGCAAATTAAAAAAAGGCCAGCCATTAAAAAAATCGTTCCGCTACATCCAACGCGATTTGGACAACATTCAGCTGTGGTGTCACAAGCGGCACATGTCATTAAACCTGAAAAAAACCTGTACACATGTGTTTTACGAAGAAAAGAAATGCCTCGAAAAATTTTTACGCTATAGACGGGTACTCGTTGCAAACTGTTGGTGAAAACTGACCAACGACTGTACTGCAGCATTCAGTTCCGAGTCCGCGAGCTCCTCCAGGTCGGAGACCCGGTAGTGCACAGTCTTCACAATGTCACGGCAGTTGACCAGCAAATCGTGGAGTCTTGGGACGCTTCCAAATCCGTCCTTGATGACCAAGTTGTGTAGGTCGTGCCCAACACACAGGTGATGTTCCGTGCATGCGAGACTCGCTGCGCGCTTCATGTTCGAGCCGGCGTCAGTGACTGCACAAACTTCCTTTCCCACCATGTTGAATTCTTCGAGGCACCTTTGAAACTCATTCATGATGGCAGCGCCTGTATGCCTCTCGGTCATGTGTCTCGTGCTCAGGGTCAACGATACGAGCTCGAAGTTCTCTGAAATAAAAACAGCAACCATGACAACCTAAAACAGCGTGGTCAGAAAAAGATCTAAGAAATCTAAATCAGGATACTTACATGAATTATTCTGTTCTCGCTAAATCACTCCCTGGCTATAACCTCTCACCTCCTCAACAAAACTGAACACATTTCAGGGTTCGCTGCACTCGCCCAGTATTAATGGGATCATTTAATGCTTTCATGACACAATACATGTATTTTTCAAGATACAAAACAAACAAAACCGAAGCATGTGGGGTTTTTTCGCCTTGTTGTCTGAAAGCTCAGGTAAGTATAACGTAAATTAAAACTTTCAAAAAGTATTTTGGAAGCACGCGCCATAAGTTACTACATGGGTTGAGGCATGCGCTTATTGGTACCTGCACTGAAAACATGCTAAACCTACCGTCAATATGGTGACAGGTGAACGTTATGTAGGATCGCCGCCTGGAGTTGTCGGTCCACAGATCGTATGTGACGGCACAGAACCTAGACCCCTCAGCCACCATCTTCTTCACCTGTCCGTGCATGGCACGGTAAACATCATCCAAGGCGGATCTCGACAAGGTCGTCTGGTCAGGGAGCTCTTGGGGCACTCTGATCACTTCATACTTTATGAGGAAGTCCTACAGAGGAGAAATGAAGTAACTTTTGTTCAGACCTATATTATATCATAAAATGAACATCAATGCACAGAGTGTGTTATATTTGTCACCAACCTGTAATCCTTCGCCATTCACCATGTTGAAAGGCAGCAGGTCCCTGGCGATCCAAAGGGCCAAGTCTCTAGCAAGCAAGTTCTTTCTTGATGGCGTTGTCGCATTGCGCCTGGGAACCATTCGGAAATAATCTTTGACTGTCGCCGCCTTCTTGCAGTCGTCTTGCAGTTTATGGACATCCATCAAGTGTCTCTGCATGTTCGACGTGCTTACGGTGCTCGCGTAGCGTTTCACGTTGCAGCTGCGGAGGAAACAGGCGATTATTTAAACTCTCACAACTAAACGATTAGGCTGCTCACAACAAACGGTTTGGCAGGCGCCTTGGTAGGCGTTATGAAATTCCGCCCCCCCCACCCCCGGCCCCCTCACCCGAACCCGAAACTATGCTAATTCCTGCGAGGTGATATGCGCGCATTTCACCGTCAATTTCAACGTATGTGAACTCTGAACTCTAGACGGGCGTCCTGATGTACGGTCGCGAAAACGGCAGCCGGTCTCGCGAGCACAACAGCTGAGGAGCGCACTGCACGGTATTAAGTCTCACAAATTTCACAATTCCTACGAGGCGCCAGCCAACGGTTCAGTTACTTAGAGAAACAAAGGAGCGCTACTTACGATTCGAAAGGCTTTGAGTCTTCCTTCTTTGAGGAGTTGGTCAAGCAGCTCTTGCAGTAGTAGTCCGTTCCAACTGTCTTCTGCTTTCCCCCCGTGATGTATGCTAGGCGTCCAAAATGTTTCCAAACAAAACTAGACTTCCCCTTCGAATGCAAAGGAACAATCCGAAAACTTCCAATCGGCATCTTAAACACATCGGGGCCAGGAATTTCTTCCTCGCAACAAGTTGCAGATATGTCGCCGATTCCATCCGCAACCTCAGTACACGCGACCGTCAAGCCGTCATTCCGGCGTTTCGAGGCCGTGGCTACCGTAGCAGAGGCCGCTGCTTCTCGTTGCGCCATTTTGCGCGCGAAAGAGTAGTTAGGCAATCCCACGTTGCTCTGGCTAGAGACGACACGCATGCGCAGATGAGCGGAGAGCAGGGTTGCTTTTGTTTTCTGTTGCTTCATTATTCTCCTACGTGACATTGAAAAATGCCCGAGGCATGAAAAAAAATTTGAACAAAACACGAAATCTCAAACAAAGCTGGATTAATTTTTAAAAGTCATTTTTATTCTATATACGTAAATGCCGCGCCGATCACGCCGAAACAATACGTCGGCGGCGGCGGCGGCGGTGCGGCCAGAACAGTCGGCGGCGGCGCGCCGACGTCTCGGCGCACACCTCTAGCCGCTCCCACGGCCGGGCTGGAGGAGCGGCGGGCGCGCACTTTCATACGGCCTGCGCTTCGGGTATAGTTCCCACCTTTGACCGCCGCTAGTTCGTGTCGCTGCGGACCAACCCTCGCCGGTTGACCTACAGCACGCGCGGGTAGACCTGTGCGCCGGTCAGAAATCGCCAGCGGCGGCGCGCCGGTTTTCCCACCTCCGGCGGCGGCGTGAAACGGCGCGGGGGTCCACGGATCGGCGGCGGCGCGGCGCGGAATAGCGGGTGGTGGTGGTGGTGGTGGTGGTGGTGGTGGTGGTGGTGGAGGAGGAGAGAGAGAGAGAGAGAGAGAGAGAGAGAGAGAGAGAGAGAGAGAGAGAGAGAGAGAGAGAGGGGATTTTGGGGAAAAGAAAATATGCAAAAACCGTGGGGGATCCGGACATGTGTAGGACAATTCGGTGCAGCAAGTCTCGCAGCGGACATTTCGGTGCACGGGATGTCCCAGGCATTTCTTTGAACATTTTAGCTTTAATACTTTCGTTTCGTCAGACGATATAATTTTACGTTCGAGAGCATTAGCGCCTAAAACCCAATTTCGAAATTAAATGTTAAAAATTAACGTTGTTAATTTACTTCCCTTCTACCATTTTTATTTCAGCATTCATGTGAACAACTCTAATATTTTAATTCAAGTGTTACCGAAAGGCTTCGATTTCACTTCACCCACCGCTGCAAGATGCTGCTGCTTTTAGTCACTTCCTACCTCCCCCCCCCCCCCACCCCCCCCCCCCCCCCCCTCCCCGTCCGCCAAACCACCGCGAAAAGAAAGAAAGAAAGGAAACGAGCTAGCTTAAGCACGCGTGCATCCATTTTCATAATTCATAATTTTCTCTATCGATTTATTCCTGCAGTCGGTGTTGGTTCTACTCGAAAACTAGCCATTGATCGCACGGTGGAGTGGCTAAACGGGTGGGGGTGGGGAGGGCTAAGTGCTTAGACCAACCCCCTTGGTAGATAGAGGGGGGTGTCACTTGTGTTTCTTCAAAGTGTAAACTGGGCATCGAAAACGTGAATACGACTGTCGCGGCTCTCGCAAAACCAGCCTATTCAAAATTTTCACCTCTTACAATGGAAGAAAAGGAGGAATGTCTGGGGTGTCCATGATATGCGCGACTTCAAGAGTTAATTGTAGGTGGGGCGACTGAAAGGAAAGAGCGATTCCTGGAGAGGGGCGCCTTCCGTGTGGCCGCGACGCGCGGAAGAATGCAGCCAACGAGCTTGTTCCTCGATGGGGGCGACAGGCGCGAACGATCCTGGTCATTGTGTCCTCAGCGGCTTTTCGGGTGGCTTTTTGTTGTGCACTACAGAGGTCATGTGAGCTCACGCCGAATGTATCGCTTTTTCTTGCATCAATGCGCGGACTCTTTGGAGAAGGTGATGGCCGCTTTGCCTGTAAGATTTCCACGGGAAATTGAACATAATAACCATAATATTACTGAAAAAGAAATCTGGGAAGGCTAAAACTTACAAACAGACGGAGGGGGAGGGGGGGGGGGGGGCTGGGAGAATTAAAAGGAAATGAAAGTAAGCATGTAAAGCTAAAACTGAGGTTGGTTTGACCGAACAGAATTGGTGGTATTTGTACGCACAACCTGTACGCGCTTGATCAGCATTGATGAGATATAGAACCTGCAGCTGTTTTCAAAAGGCCCGCGTTCTTCCTCCGCGACAATATCCTAAACTTGTACGTAAAAAAAAAGCTGGTGAGAACAGTGTCTCCAAATTCATTTAAACATGACAACGCAGCCTAAATAAACTTTTCATAAGATTGTCTGCATTTTTAGGGGCAACCGAATGTTTGGAAAGTTGAGGATTGTGAGAGTGTGCATTTTATTTAGAAAAAAATACATAAAGAATGCGTTAGCCATCGAAAACATCGGCTAAATTGTCTTTGCTGATTAGCATGCCCCCAAAAAGCGCGAATATAAATAACGTCTTGTCGTAAATTAAAAAAAAAACATGTGCAGAAGAATTTAATCAGCTGGCTGCAAAACAGGTGTTCCCTGAACTAGGTATTAAAGAAAAATACAAAAATGTTCAGTTTCTACAAATACCTGGCAAAAAATCGCGAACACGACATCAATATTAAAAGGCAATCGCTGCCCTAGATTGTTGTCCAAAACCCATGTTAAGCGAAAATAAAAATATTACGGCTGTTTCAAGCAAACAAGCACCCGATAATACGGTCGCCGAAATGTTCGCGCAAGGAAATGCCGTGCACCGAAACGTCCGTACACCGATATGTCCGTACACCGAAATGGCCTAGACCTGGGACGACGCTGTGCGCTTCTTTGGTGGAGCTCCCACGGCTTCCAGTTCAATTTTCACCGATACTGATTAAACCTCGCAGCGTAGAGCTTCTATGACATTCCAGACACTGAGAGGCTAGCTGTGTCCGACTAAGCTACTAAACCGACGGTTCCAGGCTTCCTGCCTTCGCAATTGTTGTTTGTGTGGTTTTAATCCAACTATTTGCATTAAATTTTTTTATCGATGCTCAGCCCTACCATCCATCCATCCATCCACCCATCCATCAAACCGTCCGTCTGTCGACCCAATTTGGTTTGTTAGGTTTTAGCCTCCATGGCGTTAATTTCTGCCCCTATAGGAATATTAAAGCATTCCATCTCTTCCTCAACCCTTTGGCTAAAACGCAAAGGGATAAAATCAAAAGCGCAAAAAAGTTCAAATCTAACTTGAAGGGAAACACGTCGACTGGAGTATGGGACCATTTTTTCCGTTTCCGGGGTTCACCCATCACAGCCACGGTGGCTGCTTTTCAGATTGAGTGGAAAAGCGAAAATCCCATTGTGTTGAGATGTTGGCGCGCGGTAAAAATCCACAGGGGATCAAAATTAATCCGAAGCCCCCCACTACAGCGCGCCTCTATAGCCCACGGGGTTTTTTTTATCACAGGTGTCAAAAAACACACGGGCTATGAGGCGCTTTGGATTAATTTTGATCCAGTGCGGACGACCAGCTTCGGTTGGTGGAAATGGCTGTCGCAGCTGGCACCACGAATGGGGTCTTGAAATGAGGACACTACTCCGCAATTTTTGTGCTGACGAAATTTATTCTCTCTCTGTCTCGCTCTCTCTCTCTCTCTCATAGCTCATGTGTAGCTTCGGTGCGCTAAACCCCACAATCAATCACGTTCACGTCACGCAGCACGCGCTATTAATATACAACTTTTACGTTTCAAAATCATAGCTTTCTTGCGGAGCGTGGACATTGCTCGTCGAAGCTCTGTTTGGGATAGCCTAATTCGGCTGTAAAGAACTCGCAATGAAGACAAGAGGAGTAAGAATGCATTCGTAGACAACCCTCTGAATTTCTGTAGATTTTCTTATGGTACCTTTCACCATTATTTCTGAATTATTTTTCTCCAAATCGTCTAGTTAACTGGCCTCCAGCGAGAAAGGGCAGCATGACGTACGCTCCTCTGCCCTCTGGGACGCTATTTTATCACAGTGCTCAAATACGACATTGGTTGTCTGAAGTTGTGCGGGTATTAGAATTTCCTTCCAATTTTGTGTTTCACATTCGTTTAAGTAATGCATTGCTGACGTTAATGAGTTGTGAATGCTTGTGCCAGGCTCACAGTTCCGGAGATCCTAGCTGCGCTTTCATTGACCCTTCCTGCGTACCTGGACAGTTCATTTATTGACCCACTTCCCGTGCACTCTTCCCGTAATGACGCTGCCCATTCAAGCTTGCGCGCTACTGCGGCGGTTTCTTGTGCACTGCTCCCGTGCTGATTATGGGGTTTCATATATTCTTCGATGTTAGCCGCTTGTCCCCTTGAGAGAATCGACGAGTGGTGGGAGGAGCTGGCGCACTGATTTTGGAGACTTGTGTACTTCGGTCGTTCTCTTTCATCCGCATTTATTCTTGTCAGGCGCTCTGAGACCGCATCTTTTGTGTTAGTGTTTTATTTTCCTTGCAGTGTAGCTTTTATCCCCGTTGGATGACTATGTTATTAATACGCCAAGGGACGGGCCTTTATTAAGAAGGAAGGTGTTCAAACACTTTTGGTCATGTTTGTACAGTAGAAATAATATGGCTTGAGGGGCTGAAGTTTGCGTTCGCTCCTGTCCTCCATCCTACTTCCCTTTGGAGAAGAAAGAAAGAGGGCTATTGACACAGAGAGAGTCGGTTGGGCCTATTTAACCATGGGGGCCTGGAGTAACATGGGTGCCTGGTCATTTTAGAGTTTCTGAGAAAGCGGATAAAACAAGAAACATGCCGTGCTTGCGTGGCAGAGGGAAAAGCTGGGGTGCTTCAAGAGGATTCCGAGTCAACCGCGTCGAGACGGTAGGCAATCACGCATTTATCCTTTGTTAACAAGGTCGCGGGACGCATTCAAGAGGCTTGGTATGGGGCGGACGGGCCGGGAAGAAAAGGTATTCGGAGAAGGAGGAGAAGGAAGGGGACTAGAAGTCTCCCCACAAGAGCAGCAGAATGACTGATTCCAGGCTGAATGTACAAATCATCCGTTTATGCATGGTGGATCGCGATTATTTCCCGACGAACAGCACCGCTGAGAGAGGCATTTCTTGCAGAGGGAGAAACGACAACTTCCAGCGAAGCGACGTATTTTCCTTTCATACTCCTTCGTTCTTCAGAAGAGTCGCATAATAGGCGGGGCGCGGGGCCGGCGGCGCGCCGAAAATTTTGCCCGGCGGCGGCGGCGGCGTACTCATTCCCGCGACTTCGGCGGCGGCGCAGACGGCGCGACCAAAACAGGCGGCGGCGGCGGCGTGGCGCGGCGGCGCACAGGTCTACGCGCGGGGTAGGTAGAGCGGCGGCGCGCGCGCACTTGCCACAGCTCTAGCCCTGCCGTGGCTACACGCGATACCTGTCCGTGTAAATTTACATGTGCGTCATTAAAATAGGCGACTCCTCCCCCCTTCTGAATTTTCGGTCTAATTGGGTCAAACAGCCTAACATTATCACTCGGAAGCGCCTAATCAAAAAATTGAAAGAAACATTTTAACTCGGGGCACATGAAGAAAAATATGCGAGGCCTTCATATCTTATCAGCGACTGTATTATATGAAAATGGTGAGACAGGCAAATAAACACGGCACTTTCCGTGACTGAAATATCATTTCTTATTTTTTATTTTTCCTTTCGGATGATGTCTTGGTTTGCACAGGCACAGGGCACGACCAGTGACGCGAATGATTTCCCGTCGAGGGAGATAGGGTTATCGCTTAGCTAAACGTGATTCTGCTATTCACGCTCCGGTCGGGCTGAGCGGCCCGCCGGCAGCGAAGCGCACTGTCAAAAACCCACAGCTGCTCGGCCAGAGGCGATGCGTCGACTAACAGAAAGGCGGGTTGGAAGGGCAGAGGGTTGGTTCGAAGCGCCCCCACTGTAAAGAATCTGCTGTATTGGTTCCTTCTTGGGTGCGCAGGCCGTATGAAAGTGCGCGCTCGCCGCTGCTCCAGTCCGGCCGTGCCGCTCCGAACTTGTTTCGGCGACTCTCCGCCAGGTGCAAACGTCGTCTGCACGGAGCTACTTTGGACGACGGTACCTAGTGTGCTCTGTGCTTACGAAGATTAGGATTTCGTCATGGTGATTTTAAGAGTATACACTATCAGATTTAGACAAAGAAAAATTTGAGTTCAGTTGGCCTTTAAAGGGGCACTGACACAAAATTTTGAAGGCGAGATAACGAGATAGATTGGTGGGAACACATATACATCATCTGCAAAATATCAGGGGCGAATACAGCCTAGAACATATTTAAAATCAATTTTGAAGTGTGCGAAATGCAACCGAGCAGCCAGCAGAGGACCACGCGCAATTGTAAATAAACAACATCCAAACACGTCACGAGTTTGTGTTTGCCGCTTCCGCACTAGCGGCGTTTTACGCGGGCTCGCCCGGCTCGCCGCTCCAATCGGAGGGCCGGAGGGCGGAGCTTCTGCTCTCGAGAACGAACGACCCGATCGTTGGCGGCGGAGGCGCCGTGACTGTTCTGCGGCCGTGATTTCGCCAGCTAATCGGGCAGCTGGCCGCGACCAAAGTTCTACAGCGATTCCAGGCACTCTGTTTCTATTACTGTTTATTACCATTGGATGCGAAAACGCGCCGGAGGCACGAAAAGCCCACTGAGCTAGCCGCACGGTCGCTGTGCAGGCTGCGGCCACGGCCGCGAAGTGGCCCAGGCCGGCGCAGGTAGCTCGAGTGATAGCTTGTTACGCTGCACGAAATTGTCCCCAAGTCCCGACCATAGTGGCTTACATGAGAAAGGAGCTAATGATGCGATGGCGGGTTGCATTAAAAATTGTCATCTGCACCGCTTACGAGAGCGGCACTCGAATATCCGCCGCAGTGCTGAGCCGAACACATCTGTAGGCGGACCTGTAGGCAGACCGGCCGGCTGCTCCCAGCGCGCGTCTTGCCACCCACCGTCTCGAGCGTCGCGCGTCGTTCTTTAGCCGCGGTAGCATTTGCACTCGCAGCGCCTGCGTCACATCCACGGTCGCTTTTTAATTAAGCGCCTCACGAGATCAGTACGTGGGGGCATTCGCAGAAACTGCCGTCGATGCGGATTCGACAGTGCTACGACGGCTCTGCTCTGTGATATCCCTCCGACGGTCACGTGGTCAGCTTTGTTCACACAAAATCCACAAAATCCATCGTTTCACGGCACTCGCTGAAACCGAAACTGCGACTGGCCGCATTTAAAATCCCTCTAATTAAACAACCGTCGCACGCTGAAGGAAATGAGGTTTCTACGGGTTATAAGTAGGTCACTAGCTACTTATCGCAACGAAAAAAACAAGATGCTAAATTTTTGTGTCAGTGCCCCTTTAAGCCTGGCAAAGTAGCGTGTGTCGTCGTCATAGCAACAGGCTCGCGGGATGGCGAACGCAGACGACGGAAGCGTTGTTTGGGGTCGTACAGCACTGCGGTCTTTGCGCGCTACGTCTCAGCAGCGATAAATTTCACTTCACTTCACAACGGAGAAACGCAAAGTGAGCAAAGAACGAACTGTGGCTCTTGCCAACGCTGAGCGAAGGGGATTTTCCCGGCAGGTCGCCGGCGGCGGCAGCCAAATTTTTGGCATCCTATTACTATGTGGTCGATTGTTTATTTATCCCTGCCACATTCCACACGTTTCATCCTGGCTCGTAAGTTCGAGTTCTCAAGCAGCCAGCCCGCACCTCAAAGAGCAACGCACTACCTTTATTGTTGTCATAAAAGTTCTCTTTCCGGCTCTCGTTTGCTTGCTTTACCGCTCCCAGCTGTAACCAACGTTTTTAGATTAGGTCAGTTGGCAAAGAGCGCGGCCTTCCAAGCACCGCGGCGCGGGCCGGTGCTGTCGCCGACCAGGCGGTGGCGCTGCGGTAGCGTTGAGATCGGTATCGGCGCGTCGTCTGCTACTCCTTGCTTGGAAAGGCGCCGGTGAACGACCACCGCACACCGTTAATGCTCTTCTTTGACATGCGAAATCCAACTTCGCTCTACCCTTACGCTTTAGTGACAAGAGCGTTACATTTTTATCGACATTATAACGAGAAACAAGCTGTACTTAAGAAAAAAAAAAAGACAAGGCAAACACTGCACAGTCCGCTTGTCTTCGGCTGCTTCCCGTTCCATTTATTTATTTTTTCATTTATTTTTCCCCAGTACGGGATCCCTTATAGCTCAATAATGTTTAAAGCATACCCGAACACGTCTTACACTTCTGAAACTGCGGGAAAGCCTACAATAGTCAGCCATCTACTTGGAATCAAGAAAAGACGCCTCGACATTTTTATTTATGCTGTGGAAGCAAATGCAGTAGGTACGTTTTCACAAGAACATATTTACAACCCCAACAAAACTGATCAAGTGAGCCGATTGGAAACCAAGTGCTGACGTGCGCGCTCACGTGCACGCGCTCAGCAAATTCTTGGTATTTTAACTGCGTACACGAAAAATTACGATTTGTTAAGCAGCTGCGCTGTTAACAAAGAAAATTGAACCAATTATTAAACCAATGTTTTTTTTTATTTCTTTGACAGGTATAAATGTGGTTTCTTAAAAGAAATAAACGTTTCTTCTCGGATGAGAATGTTTGTCGTATACTGGTATTCATTTTTGTTGGTTCGTAAATCTGATGGACTGTCTGTTAGGGTCACAGAAACTTTCATTTATCTCATTGTAGTCCTGATATGCCAATTTTTTAAAGCGTTTAGCCTTCATTTATCTTCTTGTAGCCCTGATATGCCGATTTTCTAAAGCATTCAGCCTGGTAGTTATTCCGCTGAGCCATCGCTTATGCTGTCTTCTGCGTTGATTTTTCCTGCTCGTTTCTTTTTGCAATCTACAGATAGGCAACACTTCTCAGTTTTGACTAGTCAGATTGATTTATAAGAGGTTTAACGCGCCGACGCTTCAGAGGCGATGAGGCGTGCCGTAGTGGAGGGCTCCGAATTAATTTTGACCACGTAGGGGATCTTTGACATATGCTGAATTCTCGAACACACGCGTGTTTTCGCTTTCCGCCTCTATCAGAATAGCGGCCGCCGTGGCCGGGAATCGAACCCGAATCCTTGCGCCCAGCAGCACGGCGCCTTGGCCACCGCGCCGGGTAGGGATATGATCTGACAGCACCGTGAATATGTGCCACACACACTTCATGCCCTTTCACGGCAGTTGTTGCGGATAAAACGTCTGGAAACAGGTTAACATTTGTTCCAAGGGCTGATCTTTAAGCAACAGTGTAGCGAATAAATGTTGCTACATTCTTCTGCCTTGACAGCTGAGGGTGAATATTCCCATTTTCATCGCTGTAGCTACACGGCGGGACAAGCAAACCTCTTGAATTAACTTCAAACCGACAAGTTTTGCCCCACTACTGCACCCTTCTCAATCAGCACAATTGCACCCAGAATCTTCGAGCTTGTAGAAGATAACCTAGGCGAAGCCTTCACATTCTACGATTGAAATGTCGGACATTTGCTGAATTCCTGCATAACTGCGAACCACAGCTCAGTTCCCAACGTACGTGCTGACATCGGCGCTTTCTACACCACTCGCGCCACTTAATTACGCCAGTTTCCTGGCGCAAAGACCCATCATATTGGCAGGACGCAACATAGGTGGGGACCACTGTCATCCATTTATGTGGTTTTCGGCATGACTTTGACGTCTTTGGTGGCGACAGATGCTCAGGTATGTCAGGGAAAATACGGGGCACCGCGCCGTCCCTCAGAGTCCGCCTGCCTTACGGTATCCTTACAGTTTGAACGTTCACGGCGTGTTCGTAACAGTCGACGATGTCTGAAGACTCACAATGAATGTCACAAACGTATATTTATGGCGTAACCTTGAAGTTTTTCCGCGGAATCGCGCTTTCCCACGCCTTCAATCCGTCAGGACCCTTCGGCGCTTTGAAGAAATGCCGCTGCACGGACTTAGCCGCTTCCGAAGCATACCCCGAACGGCAGCCCGGCGCGCAGCACGTCAACAAACCGCACCGACACTTCAGAGATCCACTAAAATATGTATGCACGATGACAACACAGAGCTAATACGTTAATACAGACGTGACGAACAGGCCAGCGCCAACAGCACAGCGAAAACACATGGCCGGGGCGCGCTATTACGTTTCGTCTACTTTCCAACGGGGGCGTGGCCTTCGGGGCCGCTGACATCTCTGACGTCGACGGCGCGCCGCCGTCACATCCGCTGCACGCTTTGCAGTGGCAGTGGCAGCAACGGAGCTGCCCCAAATAACTTTGACGATTTACCTGTAGAACTTCTAAACTGTAAACGGGAACATATGCGCTTTTGAGATGATTACGTTAGGCGCCGAAAAATTCTCGAATCCACGCCCGCATCCATTGCGAAGTCACGCTCTAGCCTAGCCGATCCGCTGAGCGAAGAAAAATGTCGCGCACTATGTGCGATTAACAAGCTGTGCTACGCTGTAACTGCTGCGCCGTAAAGTTTCGCTGAGCTGTGCTACCACATAACCCCTCGCTGGGTTGGGTGGGTGGGTGGTGGTGACTGTGATGAAAGTGCGCCGTGTGCTTCATAAGCCGTTGTATTGAGAGGTGCTGAGAAACCGTGCGAGATTCCCAGCCCAACTTTCCGAACCTGCGATCGTCCATTTCATCGTCAAAGGATTTACTGCGTGACTTGATGTGTTCGCTTTTTTGCTTTTTATTTACGCATCACGGTGTGCTCAACGCCTGAGCGAGCATGGTTCGTATGCCCAAACGCATCGCCGCTTACCTTATGGTTTTCTTACCGATCACGGCGGAGTGGCACTGTGTTCGTCTATCCGCTCTGCAAGCATCAAACAAAGCTTATCATCTCAGGCTAATCAAGCGTGCAAGGTTCCCACTGGTTGAATACGTTCAATATTGCCTTTAACAATGCCTTTAGACGAAAAATAGCGTGTAGTACTGCCTAAATTAAAAGATAATGCCGGCGCCGCTCTTTTTCGTATTGTAGCAAGCACACTGGTTTAATTCAAATGTATTGCACAATTTTCCAGTTTTGAATATGCTTTTGTTTCCTTTTTAAATTGCGTGAAGTTTCTAATAACAATGTATTAGTAGCTTTTTGCGAAACTGCGGCGTGCGTTAACATGCGTGCTACGAGGCTTTCGGCTGCGGTGGGGGCCGCTGTGTCGTTCCAGTTTCTGTGTCGTTCCATGTAATTTGACTGCTAGTAAGCTGTCTGCGTTCTGTCCGGGAATTGGAATGTAGTGTGCCAGCTCTGCCAAGCAACTGTTGGTGGGTGAGCCTCTTACCGGCAGTTGTGAAAAGACAAATATCGTGCTGTGTTTCGTAACTCCTGAAATAGTGGTGCGCGGCATTGTTATATTTTGTGAACGCTTTTTTTTTTTGTGGGATAGAGGTATTCAGTGGGCAGGTGCCGTGCGTGATGTTGACTGTTCTAGATGACGAACAGCTGTATTGCTTTTATTGCCGATGTGCTTCAAGCTGTACCCAGAAGGTCGACATGTCAACAGTGAACCTGTATTGTCTAATATTAATCGGCGCTTCCTGTATCTAGGCCAACCCACTAAGTTTCTCTGTATTTGTCTCATGCGTTAGCAAACAAATCCCAATTGAGCTATTTAAATCCATCCCTGTAAAACCGGCTTCACAAAGGACAAACGCATTGCTAGAAAGACATCTAATAAGGGGAAATATAAACAGTGTGACAACAAAATGTAGGGTTCCAAAGCCGTTTTTAAATACCCAATTAGTGTATTACATCACGCTTTTTATTCCTATCGGGTCTGAAGGTACGAGTCTATCATAATTACGCATGTTAATTTGTCTTATTATGTGTTTACTTAGCATGTAATTACGTACTGCCCTTTTTTTCATTAAGGGCCGACTTGCCAAAGAATGCTGACACATTAACACTGTTACACTTCTCGTCATTGAATTTTTTTAGTGAAAAAGAACTGCTGAAATGACCCCTTAAATGCTGCTCATCCGATTCTGTTTTCACAATTTTCACACCAGTTCTTACAGTGTCCACCGTGTGCCCCTATCAGACAGCCAAATACTTGTTGAGGCATGCACAAAAATTTTTGATGCTGTGAGCAGGTCCATGGCTGAGGGTTAGATAAATTGTTTAATACTTGTTGAAGCAAGTTACACGTCTTCTCTCATCGGAGCCATTGAGATCCCCCGGCCACAGGAGCTGCTCAATTTAAAGGGTAGGGGGGGAGAAGGGGGAGGCCTTGGCGTACGTGACTGGAGGCTCGTTCGCATGGCGCGAAGCAGTTCGAGTATCCGTGAACATGAAACCGTAATTGCATTACGCGCACATGGAGTGGCAGGCACGAGTTCTCACATCACTACACGGACACATACACTTCACACCTGTCTGGCCTACGTGATTCGATGCACGTAGTGATGACCGCGAGTGTTCTGAGGCACAGAAATATGTGACTGCGTTGTATCACACACATGGAGTGGCAGTCACGAGTTCGCACATCACTGTACACGGAGATGCAGGCGCGACTTCTCACATCCCACCCTAGCCAAAATGACCAAGTCCCTTTGGTGACGTGAAAACTGAACAACTCAGGTGTCCATTTGAAGTCGGCACTCCGCATTGCAGCTTGAAGTGACGCGCAAATCTTAGAAAAGCCAGGAATGAAACGCCTGTAAAAGTTTGCGGTTTGCACCCAAGATAGTAGCTGCTTCGGCGTTCTCGGAGTAGGGATGCGCAATATGGCTTCAATCTTTGCGGGATCTGGCTGCTTCCCGTTTTGTGAAATCAAACATCCCAGAAATTTTACTGAAGGAACAGCAAACTTGCACTTTTTAATGAAGCCTTAAGGCCTGCTTGTTGCAGGAGGGTCAGAGTCTCATCGAGAAGGTCGAGAAATTCTTCCAACGAGTTCGCAAAGATGATAACGTCATCGAGGTATGTACGCACACCAGATTTCGAATCTCGGGGTTTGAGTTGGGAAAATATTGTATGCATTGCCTTTTGGAAAGTGGCAGGTGCGTTCTTTAGTCCAAAGGGCATTCGTGTCCACTTGAAAGTGCCTTGATGAGTGATGAAGGTTGTCTTGTCTTGGTCCTCTTCGTTTACTTTAATTTGCCAATACGCACAGCATAAATCCAATACGGCAAACAAAGAGGCTCCACCAATGTCATCAAAAATCTCGTCTGCTCGCGGAAGCGGCTGGAGGACACTGACTGTCATCTGGTTGAGGGCCCTATAATTTACACATAGCCGCTTTTTGTCACCCTGTGTCACGACAAGAGCTGGAAATCCCCACGGTCCAGAGGTCGGGCGGATGATGTCTTTCGACAGTAAAGTTGCTGTCTGGTTTTCTAGAAATGTTCGGTCCGAGGCTGTGTATCGGTAAGGTTGTCGTCCGTATGGCTGGGCATCGGGCTTTAACTTAATTTCATGTTCAATTCCTTCGTAGAGTCCAATGTCATCCGGACTCCGTGTGAAAAGGTCAGCGTGTTTTTCAACAACGCGTTTGACAGCATCATGTTGTTCAGGAACTAGCTGTTCTCCGAGAATGATATTAGTGAAGTCGTCGTCACCGGAACTGGAAGGGGAAAGAGGGGCTTCTGGGCTGCAGAGCTTTGTTACAGCGCAGCTTATCGTGGGGGCTGGGTTCACTTCAGTCGCAGCTGCTTTGGCTAGTTTGCTCCATAATGGCTCATTTTCGTCGGGCTCATGGGCTAGTTGAAGTGCATCGGCCTTGGCATCTGGAGCATCAAAGTGAGACAAAGCTGATATTGTCAGAATAACAGCGTTGGCCATTCGTGGCATAAGCTGGTCGCGGCACTGAATGATGGTTTTTGTGCTCGGCTGGTGGATTTCAGATGGCTGAGGAGGCTTAACGTGGAGCTCAGCTCGAGCAGCGTAGAACCAGTCCTCTCCAAGAATGAGTGGAAGCGCGTTATTTGTCATAACGGCCACTTCTACTACAGCTGATATTGCTCCAACTGTTATCCGGAGACAGACAGTTCCGATAGGCGTCACTGATCCTCCTCCGACAACAAGAACGGGTGGTCCTGTCCACGGCAAAACATTTTGTTTTGTGAGCAGTGTCGACGATATAATCGTCATAGACGAACCACTGTCCGGGAAGGCTGGAATTTCTCCTATTCCTGGTATAACGGCAGGAACCACAGCGCAACAAAATTTTGACCCATCAAGTGAATCAGGTACGTACGTGGCGTACGCTTTTGGCTCTGTGTTCCGGTGATCCTTACTTCTTTCGCTGCACTTTGCTGCTAAATGACCGGTCTTCTTGCATTTAAAGCAAACGGCGTTCTTTATGTCTTGACCGGGTCTATGGGCTGGTGCACCATACTTATCAGAAATTTCTTGATACCGTGCATTTTGCTCGGCGGGCGGAAGCTCAGAAATGCGCTTTGGTGGCGGGCGCAATTGCTTTTGCGATTTTTCTTTTGGAGGGAAGGTCGAAGCTGGTTTGTCTTCGTTTTTGGTCTGCGCAGAAGACTGTCGAACGTTCCGCGTCCCTTTTGTGTGCTCAACGGTACGGTCTACCTCAATTGCGATGCTCAAGAACTCATCGACAGATTTCGGGCGCTGTACAGCAATTGCTGTTGCCAGTTGGTCATCGCGTATTCCTTGGATTAGATATTCAATCCTTTCTTTGTCTGTGAGGCTGACCGGGCATCGAGAAATTACCCGCAGTTTGGCGAATGCATACGAGTGCAGAGTTTCGTCGGCTAGCTGTAATCTGGCGGTCACGGTCTCCTGCCACTGGATAAGTGAAAGCTGTTCTCCAAAACTTTCTTTCAGGCTGGCTTTCCAGATGCGCCAGGTTGTCATATGTCGACCCTGCGTTTCATGCCAATCTGCGGCTGCTCCGCGTAGTTTGCTTTGAGCTATTGCAAGGAGTGTAGAATCTTCCCATGCCGCTAGTTTTTGGGTTCTCTCAAGCTCTTCGAGCCAGCTCTCGGCGGATGGAACACCACTTCCGTGAAATGTTCGCAGTGAAGCTGATAGATCAGGAAGAGTGTTTACTGTAATCGGTCTCACCTGAGAAGCCATTGCAGACGTCATGATCGCCATGTATTGCTGCATGTAGGTGGTGAACTGTTGAAAATTAGAAGCGCTGTCTTCGCTGAAGCTTGGCATTTGAGGGAATCCAGTCTGGGCAGGAGGAGTGTGGCTGTCTTGGGCTGCATCCGGCGAATCATCTTGGTCTCGGTGACTTTCAATGTCGGCGAGTAGACGGGCGGCAAGTTCTTCTTTGTTGCCTACGGTGTTAAGCTGTCGGCGTTCAAGTTCTTGTTTTATGAGCGGCATTGTGATTTGTGCGATGTCATCGGCGGTTGCGTTGCTCCAATTGATGAACGGCATCTCGGGCAGATTCGTAAAGACTGCAGGCGAAGATGTTTGAGAGTGGCGGAAGCGACGGCTGATTGCTGAGCGAGTTGAGCTGCTCCGGTGCTCTTCGGCTTGGGCTGAGGCTGGGCTTGTCGGGCTGAGGCTGGGCTTACTGCTTGAAGCATGAAGCAGGCTCTTCTCGTCAGTCGTGTCGCTTAAAGCTGCAGCAGGTAACGTTGGGCGACTGCGCCATATGTGAGCAGGTCCATGGCTGAGGGTTAGATAAATTGTTTAATACTTGTTGAAGCAAGTTACACGTCTTCTCTCATCGGAGCCATTGAGATCCCCCGGCCACAGGAGCTGCTCAATTTAAAGGGTAGGGGGGGAGAAGGGGGAGGCCTTGGCGTACGTGACTGGAGGCTCGTTCGCATGGCGCGAAGCAGTTCGAGTATCCGTGAACATGAAACCGTAATTGCATTACGCGCACATGGAGTGGCAGGCACGAGTTCTCGCATCACTACACGGACACATACACTTCACACCTGTCTGGCCTACGTGATTCGATGCACGTAGTGATGACCGCGAGTGTTCTGAGGCACAGAAATATGTGACTGCGTTGTATCACACACATGGAGTGGCAGTCACGAGTTCGCACATCACTGTACACGGAGATGCAGGCGCGACTTCTCACAATGCATATCAAATATTGGGGTACCACTGCATAGTTGCATGTTTTCTGAGCATGCCTAGACTGGAGCTATCTATTACAAAGTACTGGTTTTGTGAATAAGGGTGTGAATTTTGTGAAGTAACCAGTTTCACAAAAACAACTTTATTTTATATTAGCTGAAAGTGATTAGCTTTGTGCCTGATAGCCCTTGGACTGCAGTTCTCTGAATACGTAAAATCTCTCCAATTGTACACCCGCCCAATTTTTTACCAATAGCATCGGAGCGTCAACCGTTCGGTCGGTCAGCGCCTCGTGATGGAGTGATACGGAAAACTCGGCGAGAGTAGCCGCATGCGCACTAAGCAAAAGCCGCTGCTGCCGTTGTCTGCTAAGCTGTTTGTTCCAAGAGGAGACGGCCGCCCCCAATTTTTGTTGTTCGCTTATCACTGCCTGCCATACTTGAAATTTTTCTTCAAGACCGGGCACGTGGCGCCAACTGAAAGCAGAGTAGTCAGCGTTGCCGAACAAACTTTGCGTTTGGCAACGCTGATTACTCTGGTTTCTGTTGGCGCCACGTGCCCGTTCTTGAAAATTTCGAGTATGGCAGGCAGTGTGATAAGCGAATAACAAAAAATGGGGCGGCCGTCTGCTCTTGGAACAGTCTGCTTTTGGAAAAGTAGACTAACCGAAATGCACTATTCTGTTTCGTCTACTTTCCAATGGGTGCGTGGCCTTCAGGGCCTCTGATGTCTCTGACATTGAGGCCGCACAGCCGTCACATCCGCTGCACGCTGTGCAGTGGCAGTAGCAGCAGCGGAGCTGTCCCAAATACATTTTGAAATTCGCCTGTAGAGCTTCTAAACTGTTCATCGAGAATATATGTGCTTTTGCGATGATTTTGTTAAGCACAGAAAAATTTTTTAATCCACGCCAGCATCCATTGCGCAGTCACGCTATAGTCGATTCAAAATGCTGTGCACCAGCTGGTGACAGCTGCCGTGGTGTGTGCCAGCTGTGCAACAAATCCTCCCGGTTCTGTGCGTGCAACCCCAGAACCGCCCGCTGGGTTGGGTGGGTGGTGGTGACTTTAAAAAATTGCGCATTGTGCTTCAGAATACTTACCATTGTTCGATGCTGGAGGACGGTGCGAGATCCCCAGCCAAACTTTTTGAAGCCCGCAATTGTCCGTATCGCCGCCAGGAAATTTTCTACGTGACGTGATGTGTCTGTTTTTTTTAATTATTATTTATGCATTAAGATGAGTGAACATGTTTCGTATGTCCAAACGCATCTCCGTTTATCTTGGGTTTTGTAGTGATCAAGGCGGAGGGGCACTATATGTTCTTGTATGCGCGCTGAAAGAATGAAACCAGGATTTTCATCTCAGGCTAAGCAAGCGTACTAGATTTCCACTGGTTGAACAATCTCATGTCAAGATTAACAAACAGTCTGCAGTTTTGCCGTTATGTTAGTGTGAATTTGTTTATGCCTGCTGTACTCACTCAGCTTGCGCACTGCCAGCGATTATGGCGAAACAATTGCACGGGCTCGACGGGTTGAATGTGTAACTGAAGTTCGTTAGCACGAGTCATAAAAAAAATGCTCAAGTGCTGCCCTCTGAAATCTTTCAAGTAGTAATAGAAAGGCGAGTGCACCTTTGGACAAATTGGTAAGTTTGTAGCAAAAGTTTTTCTGTTCAGAGGAGTAGTTCTGTCATTGTTTTTTACGTTGCATGTAAAATTTTTAAACTCCACTGGTTTCACTAACCAGCACTGTTACATTGTTCTGTTTATATCCAAAGAATGCGCTCGAATACAAGCAATTTTTTGCGCATAATTTCCTTCATTTCTTTTCGATTTTGTAGCCATTAGAGCGTGGACAAGAGTGACTAGTAAACAATAATTGTGTGGCACTGCATTTCAGGCAGCAATACAATACTTCAGCTGTAGAGCTCTCCACAAAATTCATGGCCGCACTCGCTCCTGCTAGCACAAAAACTTGTGTCCTCAAAACCTCCTCTTCGATGGGTTCCATACAGTTCTTTCTCGTAGCTTGTAGTTGTGCAACGCTTAGTGATCACGGAGCTGGTGCAGTCAGGTTATTGTTTGGATGACCAAACATTTTTTTAGTGCATCTGTATATTTATGCAGTGAAAGTGCAGTGCTTTTCTTTTTTGATGCTCGGTGAAATGTAATGCCAATGGAGCTTGTAAACGTAAATGCATTTACAAACATAAATTCTGTGAACATCCTTCTCTCTGCAAATACAATCAAGGTGCTTTGAAGTACACAGTTCACAAGAATTTTTTCATGTCCCATAAATATGAAGCAGCGATATTCGAAACTGCAGTTGCAACAAAGTGTAACTTATTGCTCTCAATTTCATGTCCCATTATCTGCCTAATGATGGACAATCACCAGAGCCATTGTGTGCAGCATTTCCTACCTGCTGGATACAGATGGTTTGCCTTTGCTCTATTTTCTCTGTTGAAGAACTTGCAGGGTGTGAAATGCTTGCTGTATTTTCCGTGCCAAATATTACCACAATAAAAGACTAGTAATGCTTATAGCCATGCATCGGTGGAATAACTGATTGGAACGTACCATTTTTGTGGAAGTGAAAGCCGACACATGCACTCACAACGGCTGTGTACAAGTGCCTTGACTTTATGGGTGCCCTAAATTGTAACGACCAAGTATAGTACATGAAACATCTTTTGCTCAACTGTAGTGTACTACAACCAGCAAATAGGCAACTAAGTTAGGCATC
Organism: Haemaphysalis longicornis; assembly: GCF_048455015.1. Classification (NCBI taxonomy): domain Eukaryota; kingdom Metazoa; phylum Arthropoda; class Arachnida; order Ixodida; family Ixodidae; genus Haemaphysalis; species Haemaphysalis longicornis. The sequence goes on along the minus strand of NW_027526204.1, from coordinate 2,370,143 downwards.
AGCTTTGCCTTTAACTGTGGTCGTTCACACAGTTTCTGTAAAAGGGGCCAAACCTGCTTAAGTTTTACCAAGAACTACGTGGCAGTTCATACACATTCTGCTGCATCATGCAAGGTGGGAGGGACATGAAGCAAGCGCTGCATGATTTTTTTTATTCCCTGCAAACAAAGCGTCGTCGGTCACAAAGCAGAATTAAAACTTCAGTTCCAACAGTTGAAGTAAAATATTTAGCCTTTAATGTCCCTCTAAAGAAAGTTGACAGGCAAAACTCAGCCTTGTGGTAAATTTTTTATTGGTGACGTTGCTTTGTTTGCAAAAAATGAAAATGAAAACTCTAAGCAAGATCAAACATTTGACACTTTCCAAGCAAACTTTCCAGAACTAAAACGAAAATTTAGGTGCAACAATAGGCACTAAAAACTGAAAGCCAGCCTTTAATAGGCACAACCAAGCCAATTTTACATGTAGTCTGTCGTGTCAAATTGAGCATCTGTCTAAAAGTAATGCCATTGAAAGAGTGCAGTGTAGGTTCATTTTCACTGTTCCAATGCATTGGTTGCATTTTTTTTGCAGCATCAAATCTACCCTTTGCTTTGCGACGGGAAGGTTGCACATGACTTGATATTTTTACGTCATGTTTGGCTCTGAATTTGAGACTGTCGCCAGTTCTTGAAGCTGCTTTTGTAGTACATCCCATCTGGGAAAACACGCAAGTGCACATATACTCAACATCAATCACCAATAGCCTATTTAGGTCCACTGCAGGGGGAAGGCCTCTCCCATTAACCTCCAACAGCTCCTGTCCTGAGCCACCCCAGTCCGTTCTTTGCCCCCAGAATTTTTTACTTCATCTCTCCATCGAGTTACCTTGGTAATACTGGTTGTCATTTCATCTTATTACATGGCCAGCCCAAGTCGAATTTTTCTTAGGTAACTTTAACTATATACTATCCTACACGCGAGTTTGTTTCCCCATCCAAAGCCGCTCTTTTCCTGACCCTAAGCGTTACTCCCAACGTTCTTCATTTCATGGCATATTGAGCCAACATTAGTTTTCTTTCTGGTTCTTAAAGTAAGCCGCTGTTTCTGCCCCATATCTCGTCACCGGCAGGACGCATTGGTTGTACAGTATTCTTATTAGTGGTACTATGCACACTGCTTATGTAAATATTCTTCCACATGGCCCACCGACACAAGTGAGCGCATACATTTTGATGTTACTGCATGAAATCTTTCAGTTTTTGTACATTCTTCCCATTATGCATTGTAGCGTGATAACATGTCTATGGAAGTCGGAGTCCTTTTCTTTTTTGTTACCTCTTTGACTTCCTTTCTTTATTAAAAAAATTGGATAAACCACTTCTTTCAAATGCTTTAAGCCAAACTCATGTACAAGAAGTGGTGCTAACCTGCAGGCCTTGAGGATGTTGACAGACACTGAAATTAACTATTAAACCATAGAAAAGTAGAAGTAAAAAAAGCTGTCTTCAGCCTAGCTAAGAACTCAGTGTCGCATAATTAGAATGCTAGCCTTGGTTTTTGATCGTTGGCAATGCATCCTGTCAAGGCAAACCAGAATATTGCTGAATGACAGCTATATATATTCCATGTATTTACCAACTCGATTAAATATGTAGACCCATGCCATATTGAGAAACAGTGTGTTATTGCTAAAGTTACTTATAAATATACATGCCCTTTAGTTTGTCGGGCCTTTTGTATGGCTGGTTTGTTTCAGAAGAAGCTGACTTTAAAACTCATCCCGTGCAAAAAATTTAGCCGGATGTATTTGACATAACCCAATATGAAAAGTTAAAATAATGTCCGATGTAACCTTATTCACATGCTTCAAGTTATGTCTGATGTAACCTGAAATTTACGTTAAAGTGATGTCCGGTCTAATCCACAGTAAAGAATTACTCCCATCTGACAGAACCAGAAATTGAATCCATTTGTTCTTCAGTCGTATGCACCGCAAATTGATAAAAATTTTGTTTCTTGTACAATGGTGCATTGAAATTCTCTCTCCCAAAGTGTTCACAAGATGCAAATCCTCTGAAAACTTTGAAGGACAGCTAGATTTGTTGTTTATGTGGACATTGTGTATTGTTCACCTTTTACCCCTGCTGCAACCTGCTGCAAGGGCCAGCAGTGTTGTAAACAAATGTATAAATAAGTAAATGTAAATGGAAGTTACGTTCAATTAAAGGTCAAGCAAGAAAATTTACGTCTGGCGGAACCAAACTACGCTTTATGTAATCTATGCAACTTTACTCGAAAACAACATTGTTGCCGCATACGACAGACGCACTGCGACCTGATTATGGGGTTTAACGAGCCAACGCTACACGGGCGATGAGGCGCACCGCAGTAAAAGGCTCTGGATTAATTTTGACCACCTGGGGATCTTTAACACACGCTAAAATCTCGAACACAGGCATTTTTGCATTTTGCCTCTATCAGAAAAGCGGCTGCCACGGCCGGGAATCGAACCCACGTCCTTGGGCTCAGCTGCACAACGCCTTAACCACCCACTGTGATGTAGTGTTTGCTTAAAATGTCAGAAGCACGCTTGTCATCATCGTAAAGTACGTGTGAAGAAACCTTCAGGGCTGCCAGACCACGCACGTGACACTGCACGTGGTCCAGCATTCGCTGGAGCCCGCCAACATTATTCGATGACACCACTGAAGGGACGATCGAAGCTGTACCAGATGTTCCTGTACAATCCGGCGTGTCACCAAAGTGTCGCAATAGAATTTCCACGGTGTCTGGGTAACGTCGGTTGCAGCCTGACAATGGATGCAGCAGCTGACCCATCCAGCAGCGACCAATGGTAATGAAACTTTTGTCTATTGTTCATGCTGGGATTTTTGTGGATGGCTGCCTTAAAGGAGCCATGAAGAGAAAACACAAGTTTGGTTCATTCAAAATATTGCCTCGTTAAAATCTTACTGACACCTCTTTACATAAACTTCGCTCAAAAAGCTATGTAATTAGGAAAAAAGAGAACGGCCATGCGACCCACTAGCTCATTTTCTGCAACAGAATTTATGATGTCATACCAGCCAGCTCTGGGATTGGTGGAGGCCGGCAAAAGCAAACGCAAATTAGGCAGAGCTTATAAGCTTGGTGAACGAGCTATTTGCGCTTAATTTTAGGGCACATTCTTTTTAAAGCAGTAATAATGGGCGGACAAACAGTGGAAGTTATGAAAGCACACGTAAACATAGAAGTACCGATGCGTACTGCTGTTGGTACTGTGCGCACTATGCTTGGTTTAGCTGCACAGGACTGCGGGGCTTGACGACACTGGCCGATTGACGCAAGCAATGACGCAAGCAATAACCGTCTTACGCGACCATATCTGTCGAGGGAGCACTCTGTTTCACGAAACGATTCTTTTCTCCCTGAACAAAAACACACCCTTTTAAATGCGGTCAAAAACAAACCAAAGGCAGAAAATGGCTTGCAACTGTATAATGGTGCCATCTAGGTTCAATAACCGGTAAACAAGGCTTCCCAATCGGCTGCAGAGAGGTCGGCTCCTGTGATGTCATTGCAGACCACAAAAACGCGCAATTTAGCGGGAAAATCAAAATTTTAACTTAAATTAATTTCTCAGTGAATAAAGCATCGTTCACATCTGGACAAGTGCTGGGGCACGATAAAACACGAAATCTTTCGAATAAAATAAACTTGTATTTGTCTCCATCACCAGCCTATCTATGCCCACTGCAGGGCAAAGGCCTCTCCTATTATTCTCCAATTACCCCGGTCCTGTGCCAACTGTGACCAATTTATCCCTGCAAACTTCTTCATCTCATCTGCCCATCTAACTTTGTCTTCGTATTTGTCTTCATGGCCCCTTTAAATTGCGTCCGAAAGCTGAGCCGCTGGCACAACTCCCCACTAAATGTTTGGAGCTGCAGCATTGGGAGTTTCATGGAGCTTCCATGGAGATGACACTCGTCACTCTGAGAATATACTACAGAAGGTGCTGGAGCGGTCGATCCCGGCAGCCATTGACCATACCGTAGCGATCTCTTGATGTTGTAATATGTATTTATTAATCATTAATCCTAATTACACTCCATTCTCTTCTCAGCCTTTAGCTGGCCCAGCATGCCTTCGGTAGCGTCATCGCACCTCATAATTACAGTAGACTCTCCATAGACGGAACTTCAACGGACCGAAAAAAATTAGTTCCGTTTAACAGGAGTTCCGTTTACTGAGATAGATGTGTAAAAGTGCACATTTGTGTGCGTACGCACTCTTCATACCATTTCATGGAACTCTAAGCACTAGGAGGTGAATGTAGCTGATAGTTTTTTGGAAAGCAAGAAAACTAAAAAAAGGTTTAGGCGCAGCATCCACAAAGTTGATTTGGCAACAATTAGTCGCTGTTCACTACAAAATGTATCAATTATCTTTGTTTTGAGTCCTTGAAACTACGTCTTCACGGAGGTTAGAGGCCTCAACTTCACGAGTATTAGGAGCCACCGAATGTAGAATACGGCAACGCGGTAATGAAGTGCAAATAGCACCACGATGGCACAAACAATGCAGAAGGAGCTGAGTCCTGTAACCTGAGCGTCTTGAATCAAGACTAAACGACTGGAACAAGAACTGCGAGGTTGCATTCGTTGTGCTAACACAGCTGACCACTAATGAGACGAGGCTTACGAGGCCAACGACGTCAAAAAACCATGGAGGAAGAAAAACAAAAACTAAATAACCGTAAGCGTAAAAAGCCAATTCTTTCTCATCCCGATGGGTTTCACAAGAAGTTCGATTTTTGGTTTCGTTTACACAGTGATGTGGAAATTTTAGTTCCGATTACCAAGAGTTTTTTTATGTTATCTGAAGAATACAAAACCAACCAACTTACAGGCGACTGTTCTGTTTAAGCGGCAATTCTGTTTAAGCGATTTCCGTTTATCGAGATTCTACTGCATGTCGAACTCGTCGTCAGGTAAACATTTTTTTACCTCGGCAATCAGCTAGCTCAACTCATCGTTGTTGGACTGCAGCCACTCTATGAGTGAGCCTGAAATTTCCACATCAGGAGTATCCAACACCGTCTTTGCTTCATTTAAAAGCCTTGTGTTTTGTTGCTGACGAGCTGTTCTTTATTTTCAGCTAGTGCATTCTTCTTTCCGGATTATAACAATGCCTTCTCCACATTTGTGGTCACCAACGTTGGTCTTACCGACTGGACATGATAGGCCGGTTTAGTATCCCCGACTTCTTCCTTCTCGGCTTTCCAGGCACCATAAGATGATGAAAAACGGCCAAGTCCACTAATAAGAAAGAATAGCAGTATTTACATTAGTTAGCTAAGAATGTCCATGGCTTCTGATGATCCTCGACTTCCTTGTTCAGACTCAGGCTGCCCCCTTGGTCCGTCCTTCTCTTCACCTGGGTTATCTCTATGTATCCGACAACTTAAAATGCAACAAGCGGCATGCCTGAAAGAATCCTCAGTACCACATGCATTCATAACTTGGTCTGAGCTGACACCCCGGTATAACTAATGTTTTTGCGGTAGGTTTGAAGGCAATAGCTTGGAATCATGGGTTCATAAGCTAAGAACAAGTTATGTACAATATGGTGAGAATAATGTGAGCAGGAAATCTGTGTTTAATAGCCACATTTGCCGCCTTACACATCAGAGGCAGTGCAAACAAACCTTAGAAATGGAAACTGAATGTCCTAAAATATTAGAAATAATTGGTGGCAGGACAAGTCCAGCTAAATAAACAAAATCAATGAGTGACACAAAACAAACAGGTGCCTAAGATGTACCATTGGAGAGTAACACAAGACAAACAGCTGCCAACAATGTACACCCGTCCAATTTTTTACCAATATCGCCGGAGCATCAACCGTTCGGTCGATCAGCGCCTCGTGATGGAGTGATACGGCAAACTCGGCGAGAGTGGCCGCATGCGCACTAAGCAAAGGCCGCTGCTGCTGTTGTTCTGCTAGGCTGTTCGAAGAGCAGACAGCTGTCCCATTTTTTGTTATTTGCTTATCACACTGCCTGCCATACTCGAAATTTTTCTTCAAGACCGGGCACGTGGCGCTAACAAAAACCAGAGGCGATGCCAAATACAAAGTTCGTTCAGCGCAAGGTTCGTTCGGCAACGCTGATTACTGTTTTCAGTTGGCGCCATGTGCCCGGTCTTGAAGAAAAATTTCAAGTATGGCAGGCAGTGTGATAAGTGAATAACAAAAATCGGGGAGCGGCCGTCTGCTCTTGGAACAGCCTACCAGACGACGGCAGCAGCGGCCTTTGCTTAGAGCGCATGCGGCTATGCTCGCCGAGTTTGCCGTATCACTCCATCACGAGGCACTGACCGACCGAACGGTCGACGCTCTGGTGCTATTGGTAAAAAATTGGGCGGGTGTACAATTGGAGAGATTTTAAGTATTCAGAGAACTGCAGTCCAAGGGCTATCAGGCACAAAGCTAATCCTTTCAGCTAATATAAAATAAAGTTGTTTTTGTGAAACTGGTTACTTCACAAAATTCACACCCTTATTCACAAAACCAGTACTTTGTAATAGATAGCTCCAGTCTAGGCATGCTCAGAAAACATGCAACTATGCAGTGGTACCCCATTATTTGATATGCATCAAAAATTTTTGTGCATGCCTCAACAAGTATTTGGCTGTCTGCTAGGGGCACATGGTCGACACTGTAAGAACTCGTGTGAAAATTGTGAAAACAGAATCGGATGAGCAGCATTTAAGGGGTCATTTCAGCACTCCTTTTCACTAAAAAAATTCAATGACGAGAAGTGTAACAGTGTTAATGTGTCAGCATTCTTTGGCAAGTCGGCCCTTAATGAAAAAAAGGGCAGTACGTAATTACATGCTAAGTAAACACATAATCAGACAAATTAACATGCGTAATTATGATAGACTCGTACCTTCAGACCCGATAGGAATAAAAAGCGTGACGTAATACACTAATTGGGTATTTAAAAAAGGCTTTGGAACCCCACATTTTGTTGTCACACTGTTTATATTTCCCCTTATTAGATGTCTTTCTAGCAATGCGTTTGTCCTTTGTGAAGCCGGTTTTACAGGGATGGATTTAAATAGCTCAATTGGGATTTGTTTGCTAACGCATGAGACAAATACAGAGAAACTTAGTGGGTTGGCCTAGATACAGGAAGCTCCGATTAATATTAGACAATACAGGTTCACTGTTGACATGTCGACCTTCTGGGTACAGCTTGAAGCACATCGGCAATAAAAGCAATACAGCTGTTCGTCATCTAGAACAGTCAACGTCACGCACAGCACCTGCCCACTGAATACCTCTATCCCACAAAAAAAAAAAAAGCGTTCACAAAAGATAACAATGCCGCGCACCACTATTTCAGGAGTTACGAAACACAGCACGATATTTGGCTTTCCACAACTGCCGGTAAGAGGCTCACCCACCAACAGTTGCTTGACAGAGCTGGCACACTACATTCCAATTCCCGGACAGAAAGCAGGCAGCTTACCAGCAGTCAAATTACATGCCTGAAGCACCAGAAACTGGAACGACACAGCGGTTCCCACCGCAGGCATGCCACCGCAGCCGAAAGCCTCGTAGCACGCATGTTAACGCAAGCCGCAGTTTCGCAAAAAGCTACTAATAAATTGTTATTAGAAACTTCACGCAATTTAAAATGGAAACAAAAGCACATGCTTGCAGAGCGGATACACGAACACAGTGCCACTCCGCCTTGGTCGGTAGGAAAACCATAAGGTAAGCGGCGATGCGTTTGGGCATACGAAACATGCTCGCTCAGGCGTCGAGCACACCGTGATGCGTAAATAAAAAGCAAAAAAGAAGCGAACACATCAAGTCACGCAGTAAATCCTTTGACGATGAAATGGACGATCGCAGGTTCGGAAAGTTGGGCTGGGAATCTCGCACGGTTTCTCCAGCACCTCGCAATACAACGGCTTATGAAGCACACGGCGCACTTTCATCACAGTCACCACCACCCACCCACCCAACCCAGCGAGGGGTTATGTGGTAGCACAGCTCAGCGAAACTTTACGGAACAGTAGTTACAGCGTAGCACAGCTTGTTCATCGGATCATAGTGCAAGGTAACCTTGCATAGTGCGCGACATTTTTCTTCGCTCAGCGGATCGGCTAGGCTAGAGCGTGACTTCGCAATGGATGCGGGCGTGGATTCGAGAATTTTTCGGCGCCTAACGTAATCATCTCATATGTTCCCGTTTACAGTTTAGAAGTTCTACAGGTAAATCGTCAAATTTATTTGGGGCAGCTCCGTTGCTGCTACTGCCACTGCAAAGCGTGCAGCGGATGTGACGGCGGCGCGCCGTCGACGTCAGAGGCGTCAGCGGCCCCGAAGGCCACGCCCCCGTTGGAAAGTAGACGAAACGTAATAGCGCGGCCGGGCGCGAGCCTCGCTCCCCAAACTAGATCTCAACGCAACGCCAGCGCCACCTCTCGGAATGGCGACAAAATGGTGCCGCCTCTCGAGGCGCAGTTTGCAAACTGACCTAATCTAAAAACGTTGGCTGTAACGCACCCCTTGTGGCTGCGACTGCAGCGTCACTGCCTCCCTGTGCGAGGTCGGTGAGGCGGTGGTGCCGCAAATCGCGGTGGAGTTGAACAACTGAACCTTTCCAGTAGCGCTTACTCGCCCTGCGTTACATGAAAGGGAAAAGGGAAATTCTCGAAGGACAGGGCAGACTTAGCCCACATGCTGTGGGCTTGTCCACAGGCGACAACGTTAGGTCGCAACATCGCTACTGTAGAGCAATGGGAGACCGTATTGCTCAGCTCCGACCCAGCTGATCAAGTCTGGGCCATTCAGCTGGCCGAAGACGCTGCTAGAGTGAACGCTGCTAGAGCCCAAGGGCTCTTGGCCACCTGACGTTCAGGAACGGTGGACGAGCACTACTGCGCATGCATCAACTAGACATCAAAAAACAAAGAAAGTGACCTTTTTTTTTTTGCCGGATGTGACGTCATAGTTTAAAAAAAATGGCAGCTCTTGTGCGGTCATCTTGCTGCGCTCTTCTCGTCGTGATTTTTGCCTGCCGTTGCAGCGGTGCATGGGTGTTTGGCTTACGATTGTGATGAAGGTGCTCTCGAAGAACTTCTGGAGAGCACTTACGGGGGTGTGCAGCGTGTGATCGGGACGCAGAGCGTGTGCGACTGCCTAATTTTCGCGTAGTACGTTGCGACGGTGACCACGGGCGCTCTGCATCAGTTCTGCCGCCTCGATTTACGACAGTGATGAGTGCGTTCCCGTCGAACTTCTGCACTGTGTTTTATTAGAGCGCCGTGTTGAGGCCGCTGGGCGTTTCGCCGCCTACGTGCCGTGGCGAGAGGCAGCAACGCCGGTCAGACGAGGGCACTGGGATGGCGCATGACCACTCCCATCGTAACCAAGCTAGCCACTGCAAACGTAGACCACAGGGCTGTGTTTTTGTCCCAGTACAACGGAGTTAACCTGTGCGAAAGTATAATTGTGTGTTCGGAGTCGTGAGGCAGGCAGGTAATGTTCACCATTGCGAAGGTGTATAACTATCAATTTGTTGGTCTGAAACCTTAAGCCAGCTGATAATAGGACATGCAGCCCGGTGGGAGGTACGGCTGCGCACAGGACAAAGGTTTTTTTTTTGTTGTTGTTGTTACCAGCTGTAGGAACCAAGCCTTAATAATACACATCCAGGCCTCAAGTAGTGATGAGAAAATATTAACTAGTTGCACTTAGCCCTGGTGCCAAGCATTTTTTTTTTTTTCGTGGGCCCTTTCAAGTTACGGTTTTTAAAATTATCCCTTCTAAGGCACATTCAAGCTGGTATAATGCCATGCATTCAACAGATGCTGGACAGTTCACCCAATATGTCCTTGATGTGTGCTGTCACATGCCGAAGAACAATATTGTACTTCATTTGGTACTTTTAGGAACAGATCTTATGATGTGCAATGCTTTCAAGTTCATTTCTTCTGTGTTTAGCGTGACTGAGGACTTTTCTGCAGCAATCTTACCGCAAATAAGTTATTGCTTGTCGAACAGCACAAAAGTACCACTACAACTTAAAACTGAAATTAGTCAGGGATGAGGTTTTGCTTGTCAGTTTTCTCTCTCCAGCAGTGATTGCAATGGCAGCTTAGCAGTGGCGTTGCTGGGTAAACTTGCACCCGGGGCCCAGGAAATTTGTCTCCCCCTCACATATACAAAACAATTATTAATAATAAAACTAGTGTTATGGTTATTATTGATAATATTAATGTCTTCTATTGTTAGCATATGAAGGCTGGTTCACACTTGCGACTGGAGCTACCAAAAGCAATTTCTGTCACTCTTGTCACTCGGCATTGCTCTCATCGCGCAACAAGAGCGATTGGTCTCGACAAATTTTGTCTTTCATTTGGATACCAATGTAAAAAAAACTTTTTACAGCTACTTAATGCATGGGCTTCGAAACGTCAATGCAAGCATGCATAATATGTGACATGCGATGCGAAATGAAGCCACAGGATACTTGATGTGTAGTTATTTATAAAGAACTGGCAATATAGTATTAGAAAAGTAAGCAGCAAGATAAGAAACCGTGTGTTATTTAGGCAATAATAGCTACACGAGCTTGGTTTAGAGAACACCAGACGACGACTCTGGTGCAGTTCTTGATGCACAACACCAACCTTTTCAGTGAATTAGGCATCGATAAAAATCCTGACAGTAAGGAGCATCATGGTGTGTCACTCGTAAGCACGAAAACACCATTAGCAGCCGAGAAAGGAGTGGCCAAGAGCTACTTGCAGCAGCACAGGGTGTAATGCGCCAAGCCAAAGTAGGGTAGGGGAAAAGTGAAGGCTGATATGCAGCAGTGTGAGAGTACCACATCTTACAGTCGATACCAAACAAATGGATGCCTGCAAGAGCAATGGAGGTGTGAGAGATAGATAGATAGATAGAAACTTTATTATGGGATGGTGGGGCGAATCAGCCGCCTCGGTCCAGGCAGCCGCTGAGGGCCCTGATGATGTGGGCCGCCAGTTCCCGTTGCTGTTGGAGACTCGCGGCGAGAGAGTCTCGGGCCTCGTCAGAAAACGACACTATAAGGTGGTCGCCAGAGGCGTTCGGAAAGCTTTGCAGCCCGCTGTGCCGACTAAATCATGCAGACGTCCCACGGGCCTGGAGGAGGGTGGCCAGCAATTATAGGGCTGTTTAAAGGCAACACATGCAAGACAAATAGTCGCTTCATTCGCATCAATTTTCCTGTGTCTAGGAACACACCTTGAACAAATTATGCTTGAAGGACCACAGGCGGAGCCTGGTGAAAGAAGGCTGGGGGAGAAATAGACGTTGTCGCAGCAAATAAACAACAGCTGGACTTTAAAAAAAAGCTATTTCCAAGTATTGTGCAGGAAAAGTGGTATACTATGTGAAAGAAACGGCCGCCCCATAAATTAGGAAAAACTGCCTGCGCCTGCCCGTTTGTCACTAAAGGCAGCCTCTGTGGCAGCATGCAAGTGCTGGAAATTTCTCTAAGTGAGAATTTCAGTACGTTTGAAATAGATACATTGTCGGGTCTCTTTATTTTTATGGTTATGTGATTACTGAGAATGGAAGCAGATAGAAAGGGAACATTTAGCGTTGAAAGAGACGACTGGCCGTACATGAGTCGTCTAAGCGGCCAGTGCACGGCTAGTCGTGTGGATGTTTGTCTGCGACAATGTTGTCACTTCCTTTCGTACGTTGTAAAAAGATTCCACCACACATTTGCAAATAAGTTAATTGACATTGGCGTCTTGGGAAAATGAACACAGTTTAACGTATAAAATGTGAGGTTCGGGCTTACCAGTGAAGCAGCCACCAGCCAATGGAGGAAATCTGAATCGAAGGAGGTTATGAGGCGATAAAGAAAGAACTCTTGAGTAAAATATTAGATTCGTACGGGCCCGAGTGTATCAGAGCCACACGCTGGCTCACAACCGTTCGGTCGCGCCCATCCCGATGTGTTGGTGACGATTTCATTGACGTCGTTGTACAGTCGACTAGCTCAAGACAGATCCTAGATGAAACAACCTTTTCCCAGTAGCTGAGGAAATAATATCGCCCTCTCCAACCAAAAATAATAACCAAGAACAAGACGTTTGGGACCAATCTCGATTCCCTCTTCCTTCAGGGGATACTGGGGTCGCGTTGTAGCGCCGGTCACTCACAAAGCGCCTCGCTGTGGAGCGCGGTGCCCGCATGTACACAAGTGGGAGGGTTCGGAGGGAAGGATTTATGTTCTTTGCATCTTTTCCTCCAGTTGGTCACGCTTCTGGAGCGTTTCACCGAAATCTTTTTTGCGGTCTGATGTTTTGCAGTACTGGGCGACGGTTTTGCAGCCGGACGTCGTCATGCTGCCTGAGTCGTTCCAGTAGATTTTTCCTCCCCAATGCATGGGGAGGGGCACTCAGCTCAAAAATCGTGTATACGACACCGGGCGTCCTGTCCTTTGTCACACAGTCTTCAACATTTTTTTTCTAGTAATTTTCACAAAGCACTCAGCAGAACCTTTCACTAACACAGAAACTGCCCCTCACTCCCACCTCAATTATCGTGGGGTCTCCCGACCATATTCCGGGATGGGAGCACTCGGCAGATCGAATGCCTAATGATGGAAAGTGGGTGACGTTTATCTTTTTGTTATGCACTTAATTCGTTGTCCTGTCCTTTTTTTTTCTCACCCTCCACCATAAAAGATGAATCTACCAGAGCAAAATATTTAGGTCATCAGCTTCAAATATTTCTTCACTTAGAACTCCTTGGGACGGCCACACGAAAACCATGATAAAATGGAAAGAAGATGAACACACGGCTATCCGCTTTATTTATGTGCACAACGCAGATACTCATTTATATTGCTTTAACTTACAGGGGAATGAAATAAAAAAATGTAGATTTACCTGATTAAAAGTTAGGTAAATAAAATAAATGCCTACATAACTGTTCTATTTCTTGCATAATTTGTTCGACAAGCTAGTTGTCCGTTGTTCTTTTAGTTTAATTACACGGGGCCGCATAGGATACGCCCCTTCCATATAATGCCATCTTCGTGCAATTGACATGTGCTGGCTGCGTCACTGGGCACAATGAAGGAAAGTCAACGACATAAAAAATATGAGCTATCAACACCCGATATCAGATCCTTCGCGATTGCTTAAATCGCAAATTGGTTGGTTAGTGCAAGCACTGAAGGAATCTGGTGCAACCAAGGGGAAATCGCGACAACCCATTTGTCTCGCCTAATGTTGGACAACTGAGCTCCCACCCCTCCTCTTCCACATGCGCCCCTCCTCCCAACACAGGCTTTGTACAGTTAGGTCCCCCGCACCAACCTTCATTGCATGTTTCACACTTACTTTCGTTTCTTTTTAATTAGCAGTCCCCGCTTCCTCAAGATTCAATCTTCCCCATATTTTTTTTTTCAGGTCATTTTCACCTTGGTTTCCTTCTGAAAATATGACAACCGGACCGGGGTACACGGTCTCCGACGCGTCACTGCGAAGACTCCAGAAAATGCTAAACATTCACCATGACCCGTACACAACATCTCATGTGCGTAAAAAAAGCCACGTAAATAACTGCCGAGGACACATGACCAAAGTCTCGTAGGCTTGGATGCCTCCCCCTTCACTCCTCTTCCCTACTGATCTCGTCCGCCACCCCAACAGTGGTTGTGGACGTGATGAAGGGGCTTTGTTAGGCCCCTGTCGTCCCATTGAAAAGCAAGCTCGCTCGCAACACCCCTCCAAGCGTCGCAGTCGTATACCGACGCACCCCCTCTCCAGGAATCGTTCCTTGTTCGCCTCCGCTCACCCTGCAGCCAATTAACTCCTCAAGCCACACCCATCCTCAACTACTGCGACATTCCTGGTTGCCAAAATTCTCCTCGCTTTCTTCCATTGTACCAGGAAACAAGTTTGAATAGACTGGTGGGGACGTAAATTGAACAGGCCAAAGCTGTGGTCTCGTTACAGTTGTCTTCCAGTTTTTGACGTCAGCATTACACATTGTAGGGGCACAAGTGGCACCCCCCCCCCTTTACCGAGGGGCTAGTACCCAGGGCCCAGTGACCCCCGGCCCCCCCTTAGCGACGCCACTGCAGCTGAGTGTTTTTTGTCACTACAAACCACAACTTACCTTTTGTATATATGTTTAGAGGTGTGTGATTATCAACTTTGCGTTTGCGAATTGAATACAAGTTAAACTTGGCTGTGACTTCAATAAAATATTTTTGAATACGAATAGTAAAAGCTGGCTGCGAATTGAATATTTTCAAACCACACTATCTTTGTTTTGGTGTTTCTAGAGTGTATAAAACACAACTACACCAAAAAAGACAGCTTAGGCAGTCAGAACTAGACACATCTCTGTTCAGGTACTTGCGCTTGACATACAAAAAATTTAATGTAACAGAGAAAATAAAACATAGACATGCAAACCAGTGCAACAAGAATTTTGCATACATTGCCATAAAGAAAAATGGGTTCCTCAAAATACTGTGAACACACTAAGCATATTAAATATGATAGACAGCAGTCCCCCCACTCTCCTCATTGATTGAAAGGAGGCTAGTTGCCGGTGGGACCTCACCAACAAGCCAGCAATAACGTTTTATTTCTCACTTCTGCTATTATATTTATAGGAAACCTATTTTAGATTATAACTTTTGCTTTCGTAGTGTTGCACTTGACCTAACATACACCACAGTTAGCAAACGCTTGGTGCAAGGCTTCTGCATTAGGCTTTTGGCACGGCTTCGGTGTCATGCAGAAAAACCAACCCGCAAGGTCTTACCATGTAGTGAAGCTTGAAAGTTTGCACGTCTTCAGATAGATCAAACATTCGTTCCTCTACTATTTGTAAATTTCAAATATTTGAAACAGAGCTGCAAATCGAATATCAAAAAGTACTCGCACAGTATTGTAAGTTGCGAATGTTCACACACCTTCAAATATACTGCCTGGTCACTTCAGTATAAGTGTATAATTTACACAAATAACTTCATTAAAAATCCAGTAAGGTGTTTCATGCAAGTTTGACGCATTTATTTGAAATCACTGATAAGCATTGGGTGCAGTTGATTGGATGCTTAACCGCTCTGTCTTTCCTGTACTATCTCCCACATCCCCTCAAACTCAACGGGCATGGCTTCTGCTTTCCTTTCTTTCTCCACCGGATTCGACCTCCCTCGAAGAATACGCCATTGCCCTTGCAATAGAGCACGCTACTCTTAATGTTCCTCCCACAACGCCAGTATATATCTTCTCCGACTGTCAGTCAGCCCTTCGTAATTTCACTAACCATAAGACCCACCCACACACCACTGATTTTGTCACTCCGATACTTGCATCGAATCCTCGGCCACGCTTCACACTGGTTTGGGTTCCTGGCCACGCTGGCATGTGCGGAAACGCCTTAGCAGACGCGCTCACCCGAGTACCTTTCCCGGGTTTGCCCATGTCCTGGCCAACCTTGTACCACCCGCCGACGGTTCGTACTCAACACCGCGCTTCCCGCCATTACCAATTACAAGCCCAACGCCTATTACGCACCCTGTACCCACCCCCCAGTTCCCGTCTACCTCGTGAGGCTGCGTGCCTCATTCGACAGGCTCAAACCTGTTCACTCCCCTCCGCACCGCATCTATCGGCGCCCTGGCCATCCTTCCTGACCCAGTTGTTCTTCCTACCCATCCATCCCTCATTCTAATTGGGACTTCACCCCTCCATCTCTTACCCAATCCCTCACTTTCATCACCTCCTGGGAGATCTGGCTGTCTCCCCCGCCAACAGTGAACATCCAGGCTGCCCAGGAAGCTCTCTACAAACACATGCACCGGATCCGCACAGGCATTCAGGAGTACTACGTGGATCCGGTGAATTGAACTTTCAAATTAGGACCAGGCATTCAGGAGTACTACGCAGATCCGGTAAATTGAACTTTCAAATTAGGACCTGGACTTAGAAATAAGTGTTTGTTCTCTCTCTCTCTCCTTCCTTCCTTTTCAGGGTGGGCATTCATAGGGGCACTTGTTGGGTAATATGTTGTGTTGTAGTATGTGTGGGTTTGTAGGCATCTGTAAAACGGCTTTGGACTTAGAGGTTGGTGAGGGAATCTGGCAGGTCTTTTCTGCTTTCTACGAATCCGTGGCTAGTAAATTTGAGGGCAGCAGTGTGTGCCGCCTCATTCCCTTGTAGAAAGGCGTGATGTCCAGATGAGGTAGATGATCACTAGCTTTTGTATGCGTCGTAGTGTACTTGAGGTGTGATGCATCCTTCTTGATAAAGGGACATGCTTACTGGGAAGCACGGTGAAATCTGTCATGGCTGTGCTTGCATCTGTTTTTTGCAAAGTTGTGGAAGTGGTAGTGGTGAGTGTGGCGGGCATCAAGGGTTTCTTATGAGTGATTAATGGTAGACGTCCCAGGGTTTTGTGCTTAAATATGCATCAAAACAGTGAACTGAACGAAGGTGGCTACGCAGGCTAGTTGAGACTTCATCTTGGAAATTTTGGTCAAATGTCAGGCATGACTCAAGGAAAGGATAGAGACAGGAATGAGCTTCATCAACGAAGCTTCATTTCCCTCTGAGAGTGATTACAAAGTAAACAAAACCTTCATGTGACACTGCTTTAACACCACATGTAAAAAGCAATTACAGCTGCTGCACACTTCACACTAATTATTCAGTATTCTATAGTGCATCTGTCTCCCACCTTTATCACAATAGGCCTCAAAGATTTCTCATTCCTGTTTTGTGCCATACAACTTCAGCACTCTCGTCGTATCAAATTCTGGCATGTAGCCACCTGGCGTGCATTGAGTCTTGGAGTGGAGCACCAAATCGGTTTCTGTTCAAGTCGTCAGCAATGCGGCATGCTCCCGCCACTGCCTGTTAGGGCCTTGTCTGCCCTATGTACAGGTGCAGTCAAAAGTAATTGGAGCACGGGAGCTGTGGCCGAACCGCATCGGAGCGCCGTGTAGCTGCACCGGCGGTAAACGAAAGGAGCAGAACACGCATGCGCGCCTGCCGACGGTGATAGCCCATCTATACTTCTCAACCCACTTCTTTTAACGCGGCTTTGAGCAAATTATTCGCAGCATACTGGTCTCAGCGATGGCGCTGATAGCATACCCACCTAAACATATTAGAAAAGAAAAATTGTAATTTCAGACCCTAGCGATTACGACGCTTCTCCAGCAACTCGCAGGCGCTGAAAGTGAGCGACGCTGCCAGATACCACCTCTGCTATCAGCGCCATCGCCGAGACCAGTATGCTGCGAATAATTCACTCGAAGCCGCGTTAAAAGAAATGGGTTGAGAAGTATAGATGGGCTATCACCGTCGGCAGGCGCGCATGCGTGTTCTGCTCCTTTCGTTTACCACCGGTGCAGCTACACGGCGCTCCGATGCGGTTCGGCCACAGCTCCCGTGCTCCAATTACTTCTGACGGCACCTGTACCATCAATATACATTGAAATAGGAACAACAAACCATGTGACTTTCAGTATATGCTGTGCATCATGGTGACGGGCTGTGTAGCCACAGGAGGAACAAAGTTACAAGAATTCGTGTCCAACAGTGTTATGGAAATAGCATTTGAGAATGTTAATTTGGCCCACTGCCACATGTAGTGCGGGGTCCCGCTACGGTTATCAAACTTTGTCACTGTGTAGGATCAAGCAGAACACGACGAAGGCTGATAGCAGAAGCACAAACGGGCACCAAATATGGCGGTGGGCGAAATAAATATTTTCACAGACCGAACAGTGCCCTCTCGACACCCACGTGCAAGTTGGTCGAACTGGAAGTACATAATACCTTAGATAAACTGCACGAAGCTTACCATCACTCCCAAACCTCCCGCCTCAACCACCTACCAGACGAGACACCCTTGAACTCCTCGTATATCCAGCGCCCCAAGAACAGCTACAAAGTGTGCCCCTCCACATCCGTCAACACATTTGTACAGCTCCCATACCGCGATATACGCATCAATACGCTCGTCAGGAAAGCAACCCTCTGGAGACCAACGAAACTAACGTGGATAATTACAAACTTTTCATTTCTGCGCGCCAAGAGTCCTCTGCAATGATTTAACAAGAATATGCAGCAAGACCATGACCTCCTGAATATAATGTCCCGGAGCTTATGACAGCACGCAGCGATTACAAGACACGGGGTCCGACGAACCAAAGCGACGCGCAGGAATCACCTTTGTAGGTCGCAATAGTCTTGTCTTGTTATTTCTTAGTCAACGACCGTGTGGTGAGCGACAAGAGTTTCGTGCGAACGATCGTTCGTGGCTGGCCGGTCGCAATAGTCTTGTCTTGATATTTCTTAGTCATTGACCGTGTGGTGAGCGACAAGAGTTTCGTGCGAACGATCGTTCGCGGCTGGCCATGATAGCACCGCCGTTTGATGTTGAAGGCATACGCGCACTCGCACGTCGGAGACGAAACGCCCAGCGGCCTCAATGAAATGCAGCGCAGAAGCTTGTCGCGAGCGCGCTCATCACTCTCGCAAATCGAGGCGGCACAACTGATGCAGAACGCCCGTGTTCACCGTCGTAACGCATTACGCGCCAATAAGGCGGCCGCACACACTCAGCGTCTCAATCACACGCTGCACACCACCGTGAGTGCTCTCCAGAAGTTCTTCGAGAGCGCTGTTATCACAATCGCAAGCCGAACACCTATGCACCGCTGCAACGGCAGACAAAAATCACAGCGAGAAGATCGCAGCGAGCGAAATAACCGTACAACAGCTGCCATTTTTTTAAAATCATGACGTCACATCCGGCAAAAAAAAAAGTCGCTTTCTTTGTTTTTTGATGTCTAGTTGGCGCATGCGCAGTAGTGCTCGTCCACCGTTCCTGAACGTCAGGTCTCTTGGCCGACGTCTAGGACTACTGGCTGCTATGCAATAAAGTTTTCACTCACTCACTCACTCGAATGATCTACACTTTTAAAAACAACACATATTTATTTTAAAAAGTTAGGAACGATATTTATGCAATTTTATTATTTATTCTTATTTAGGGCTTTGCCAAAACGAGCCAATCCAACCTTTCCAACGAAAGGAAAGTCATGGTCGTGGTAGTTTTGTAGTATCTCCATGAGTGAATAGAAGCGGCGGCGTTAGTTGAAGTCATGGCCCAAGCTAACACCCCGGACGAAACCGGTATGCTGATTTTGGTGAACTCTGAAAAGTAAATTAGGTTGTCATGCTCCAGGTGCTTGTAGCAGCGAATGAGTGGGATTAAGAAATGCACCCTTCGACTTTTCCGGTGCCCTTCTGAACGTTGCAAAGCGGTAGTAATACGACCATTTCTGGTGCCCTGCCCTGCCCTGGTGCCCTACAAACAAGGCCGGTGTGGCCTTGTTTACATCGATTATTATTACGTTGCTGTTTCAGTGCAGACGGGCTTGCGTATATCGCCCAAGCACAGCTTCCGTCTCTGCCCGAGGTCGATGTGCCAGTTCAAACGAAGGGACGTGCCAGTGTAGGTCTTTCTTACGTGAACAGTGATTTCGCTCGTATTTCTGGAGTGACGGGGATGACGGTGCATAGAGCTGGGAAAGTGGATGACGTGTCCCGCCCCGCGCTGTTCGCCAAATGCGAAAATCGTCGCCACTTGATGCAGCGTTCAGTGGTCACAATGGCTTTCCCAGCCAAGCTCTGCCCGTGCGCACTGTGCCAAAGGGTTGTACGTCCTTGCCCTACCAACTCTGTACCCGTTCCCCGCATGCCAAGGGGGTTGGAACTGCGAGGTCGCTTGAAGCGCGCCCCCAGGCGAGCTGCAATGCAGCATGTGTTCTGCCTTTGCGAAGGCACATTTTGCCATCACACCCTGAGCTGTTGATATGTGATGTAGTTGCTCTTTTCTCGTAGTTGTATTTTTTTTCTTTTCAATAAAACAAACCTGTATGTTGTCTTCATGGCCCCTTTAAGTCTGACGGTTATGCTTCCCGCGTGTTGTCATGCTTGCAGTGGTTGTTAGCAGGCTTGTATGGAAATCTGCCTTGTAAAGCAGGTTGTTGGAATGGTTGAGAAAGGCTTTCACTATTCCACCATCCTTCAATTAATATATCTGCAAATGCCAGGTTGTGTCAAACATTTCCTACAGAAATGCCCTGCAAAGGCTAATCAGAGCCCTCAGGAGGGTGTGAGCTCACTTTGCGAGCTGTTTCTGGCCAGCTGATGTGCAGAAAGAGGAGGCTGTTTTTCCACTTTTGTTGGGACTGACATCGCAGGTGGCTGCAAAGCGCAATCTTTTTCTGCCTTTCGTGCACTTGGCTGATTGCTGTGAGCATGCTGCACTTTTGAGAAAAACAGAACAAAAAGCAATGTGCGGGAGTTTTCTGCTGCCAAACATTGGACTGTGGTCACTGCATAGTGCCATGAAGTGAACACGAAGAAGACGACAATAAACCAGACACGCTGTGCGGGTATGTTTCATAACCCGAGAGCACCATCGTTTTGCGGGGTCACTCGCTCCGCATTCACGAGCCGGCCAATGAAAAGCTGCCAGCGACAGTGGCCGGCTGAGGAAAAGATCCTGTGAAGAGGCGAGGGAGCGTGGAGCGTGACCGGGATGGACGGGCGACCGGACCCATGCTGTGCCCAAGAGGTCCTCCACAGGTGCAACCTCCAAGACATCTCCTCCGCAAGGAAGTCGTCTCGCCGGGCGTCAGTGACAGACAGTGTCGCTTCCAGAGAGCTGTGTGCCCCATGACGGTGACGGAAGCTCGAGTGCACTGCACTACCACAAGCTATGAGACGTGACCTCTGAACTACCAGACGTGTGACCCAAGGACCGGACGTGCCGACGCCCTCAAGCTAAAACCATGTACTGTGTGTCGTTTTCCTTCACTCCTCGAGTCCCTTTTATTTCACCTCTTACTACTGCATACCTGCCAGGTTTCCAGAATTTTCCGGGAGACTCCCGAATTTTTATGGTTTGGTACGATTGTACGACCAAAACAAAAATCTCCCGAAAACGCCCCCGTTTTTGGCCAAATCTTTTTCCCAGTCTGGCCACAATTCGCCGGAGGTATACCTGAACCCGACACCAATCGGCATCGTTATCAGTGAAGTGTTAAAAAAGCGTAGTCGCCCATGCGCAGACGGTTAACCTGTTCGTCCCATTCTTAATTTACTGTTGATGAAAGCGCAGCGCCACCGCCACTTTCATTTACGCACGAGCACGGTCGTTCTGGATGGCAGCTCTGAAGATTTAGCAAGTCTCCAGTGGTGTAGCTTGTTGTTAGTTTAGACGAATGGACAAAACAGTTCAGTTCCCGCTGTTTTGTATTGCGCTTGCAGTACTATTTCCAGGACTTTCTGAAAGGGGCGGCGGCAGCCACGTCGAACACTTAAGTGGTGTAACTTACTGGTAGTTTGGACAAAGAAACAGTTCATTTCCTGCTATGTTGTAAGTTAATGAAAAAAAAAGTCTGTAAGGTTACCCATTCTGTTGTTGCTGCAACCCCCCCTCCGGTCAGATCTCCCTAATGCCATCCCGGCAAACCTGGCAGGTATGCTACTGTTGTCTCTACCTCTTCACTGTGTTTAGCTATTGTTACTTTGTAGTCTGTCTGTTTTATTTTTTGTGGGTTTCTAGTATTATACAAACGAAGTTTCCAAAGTGTATTCCTCTAGTTATTATTGTCCCTCGAACCTGACAATAGCCAGTGGCTTATGTGTTCAGCTATCATGTGTTCAAACATGGTTATCAAGTGCACATTGTGACATCTTGAAGGGCAGCGAAGCAGACAATTACACGAGACAAATAAGATGACGGGACACTCACGGTTGTCCTGTAGCCTTTTTCTCGTGTATTTGTCTGCTACGGTGCCCTTCAAGATGTTAAACCAATATTAGATGCGACGCATCTCTTGCTCGGGGGTATGTCCTTCCTGCATCGCGGCGTTGCCCACACGCTCACTGCACATGCTCAACTCTCCACCGTTCTTCTCTCCGACAGCTGTGCGCAACACTCTCACTCCGTCTCATTATCATAGCAACAGCTGCGCGTGTGCGCTTCGCTGCTCTGGGTGCGCGCATGTGTGCGCATGCGCGCGACTCTCCCCCCCCCGGTTCCTCTCCTTTCCACGCTTGCTCTCATCCAGCGCTCGCTCTCGCACTTGACTTGACTGCTTGACGATACCTCCGTGCAAGATCTTCCGATGAAGACGTGATGGAAGCGACAGTCCCTTCAGCGAGTGGACTGATGCAATCCAATGCCAGTGTCAGTCCAAACGCTCCCCCCTGATGCGTCGCATCACATCAGGGTTCCCTCGTGGGAAGGTGGGTGTAATTTTGCATTTCCCAAATGTCGATTCTTTTAAAGTGTCTCGAAGTTTGCTATCCCCTCCATGACCTGCCTTCCCCCCACCCTTTCAGTACCTACGAAATCGTCGGGCCTGTGTGTGTTAGCGGAATAGAGCTTAGTTTGAAGGGGTGCAAGTCCTGTCTCTTGATTTTACTCCACCAGTGCGTTTTTATTTGCACCTCTTCTTATCATGGGGGTTTATAGTTGGGGAATAGTAGCGCGCTCTATTCGTGCCTTAAGTTTGCTTCTGTGCAACCTGAAAGGTGACCCAATGTTGTCGGTGTGCTGCTCCAGAACTGCGCAAATGCTGTGCTCTTCAAAGCTACTTTAAATGGAAGACTCCCTGGCTGGATCAGCCCCGAGTGCTGCTTCTGGGGAAGTGTTCACTGCCTCAGCCGCGGTGGTCCGAAGGAGGGAAACCGCAGCACAGTTTTAGTGTTGTTCTTTCGACCATGCTGTGTGCCATGCTACGGGGCACAGACACTGTCAAGCCTTTATAGGCTTTTAGAACGCAAGCTCTTAAGTGCCCGCTCCTCACAGCGCCATCGTCCCTCAATGTAAGCGAGAAAAGGAAGAGGACACCAAAGATATATGAGATAGAGCAAGCATAAAAGCAAAGAAGTAAAGTGTGAGGGGGAACTCCGCATGCCGCGGCTGCGCGAGACAAGTGGGAAAACCGTGCCCTTGTGTCTAGTGTCGCCCAAGAAAGGCGACGCAAAACCAGGCATCCATGAAAGCAAGCGTCCTGTTCTTTAAAGTTTACAGAAGCTCAGCACGTGCATTGGAGGTGCGCATTGGTCCTTCGTCGCCCACTTCTTTGCGCGGCTTATCCGAACCACGCGGCATTTGCACAGGAGGTTCAAACACGATTTACAACGACCTGATAACTGATCACACAACCACTGTCTGAGGTGCAGTAGCCATGCGCTATGATTGAGAAGACTGCAATTTGCGCTGCAGTCAAATTTTTCATCGTGCTGTATCGTAGTCGCCAGGCATTTTTTCGCTTGTGCTCCTAACATGGTTTAGATTGGAGTGAAAGTGAAGACAGAATCCCCTGCCGCCGCAGAGCTCATGGAGCGTGTGTTCCTGCGCTTTGTGACGGCCGAGACGGACGAGCAGTTTGAGTCGGTGCTGTCCAAGTTCCTCCTGCCTGTGCTGGCCAAGCTCAACAGTTCCCAGGAGGGCGTCCGCAAGAAGGTGAGCCACCCGTCGCCTCTTGCCCAGGGACCGGCGCTGGGAGTGATGTATATACTAGAGGGGAATCTGGCCTCCATCATGTATTGGGTAGGAAGGTTACACTTCTCCTTAGCATGGCTCGCCAGCAGCTTCAAAAGTTACGTGTGGCTGCAAAAAGCACCATATTAACAGCAGACCATTGTAGCTGGGCGTAATGTGTGGCACGTAATGCATTAAGAATACCGAAAAAATGCTGAATGCTCGTGAGCGCATGCCCCGCGGCGACTGCCCAGCATCCCCAGCTCGTGCAGTGGTGATGTGTCCTTCACTGCTCACGTAGGAAGAAATCCTGCAGCGTCACTGCGGTTTAAGCCTTGCACGACCTAGTGCAAGTTTCCCCACTTTTTTGTTGCAAGGTTATTTAAAGGTGCCTTATAGATGCAGTAGTGGAACTCGGAAACATTCATTTGTCCGGAAGTGAAGTTTCACGTGACAGCTCCTCTGGCAGGCTCGGCTTGACTGCGTGGCTCGCCGACCCTCCCACAGAGTCAGCCAGCCGCCGGGTCAGGCAGGCAAGAGAGAAGGGCCAGCCTCTGAGGGGGTTTATTCCCCAGAACCACCCTCCTGTCTTCTACCTCGTTAACGGGTCTCGTGCTGCTTGTGTGGGCGGAGTCCTCTGGCACCACTGGGGGACGATGGCCTGTCCAGGCTGGAGGGGAAGTTGCTGGGTCACTCCATCGCCACACGCCGTGATCTCCCGGCTCGGCGAGGGCCGTTGCTGAAGTCTCCGCTCGCCGCAGCCAGCCAGCCGCGACGAGTGCTGTAGCCGAAGTCTCTCTCCCTGCCGTTGCAATCCCCCGAGCTCCACACTCGTGGGAGCCGAAGCGATGGCGCCATCTCACGAGCTGCAAGCAAGCCCCCTGCAGTTGCCATCCTCTTGCGCCAAATCGTTGAAGAGCCGCCCGGATCTAACCGCGTACCAAGTTGGGATCACAGGTTCCCACAATCCCACACGGGGTATGCCGATTCCCGAGATATCGAGAGTGCCAACCAACAACAATGTCAGATGCCCGGCTAGTCGCACGGAACCGAAACTGAAACTGGCTTTAACAGCTGTAATCTTGGACATCTTCCAATCACATCTCAAAACAAAAACACAAGTCGCTGCTGTAGTTGTTGCAGCCGCTGCAAATGTTGCATGGTATTTTTTCTTCTTTTAGGCGCTAACAATTAAGCACTGCTTTATCAACTGGATGAACAATGAAACGTCGGTTCATTTGAGCAAGTCTATGCTATTCAAACAAAAACAGATGTGCGGGAAATTCGCTTCAGTGTTCCTTTACAATTGTCCTCACATCTAAATATAAATACATTGCTGTAAAGACACATTTGTATGGGCAGTAATTATTTTTTTTGCATTTGCAATATAGTGCAGGACCTTTCTGAAGCCCAGGCAGGAGTGGGTACAGGATACAGTGCTGTTCGATCCATGGTAACAAGGCAGACAAAGAGTAAACAAAAAATCAGCTGAAAACCACTCTGGTATGTAGGAAGGAAAAAGCATGAACTGAACGAGAGGAAACCATTTATAAACCAAATCAACAAACATTGCAATGGGCATAAGAACAGGTGGCAGCAAAACTTTTACATGTTGAGGAAATTTTTGGTGCATCGGAGTACATTTTCTGACAGAAATATGTGGCTGGGAAGGTTTTTGTAATCGGTTATAGTTTTTTGGAAGAGCGAATCCTCTTTATATTGATCAGTTTGTGCAAAAACGAGAGTTATTCCACCAAAATGGTGATGTCGTTTGGGTCCAATGATTGAGGGCTGCAGGTAGGTAGAGGGGTCGAGCCTTAAATTTCGATGCCAGAGTTGAAATAGAAAGTGTAGCTTAGTAAGCTTCCTCCGAGATTCTAAGGAGGTTACTAGGAGAGTCATCATGCCTGTTGTGATGATTGTATATAAAGCGAATGGCAAGTTTGTTAATGTCTTGTAGGGCAGGTCCCAAATAATACATGCATATTCTAATCTAGACCTAACTAATGTCTTGTAAAATTTATCGCGCGGGGGCCGGTGTTGTAGGAGACCACGTTTGCGGCAAGCAGATGGGCAGAGAAAGTCAGATGTGTTTGGACCAGGTTAATTGACTGGTAAGTGTTACCCTGAGCTACTTCAAGCTATCGGTTTCAGAGAATTGCAATTTCATTTATGCAGTATTAATATTCAAGGTAACACTCGTGAATGTTACCCTGAAGGGGCACCTTGTGTGTTCACGGTGACGGGCCCCGAGCCCATGTGGCTTGGACCCACCCTCTCTTTAGGCTGTGCATGGCTTGTCCAGGGAGAAGGGGAACCTGGTGGATGAGCCGACACCGAGGTTGCACTTTGGCCCTCGCTTCTTGAAGGCGGCACCCCGGGACTGACCCCTCTGCCTGTCCGGTCCCCCTCTCCACTGTTGATTGATTGATTGTGGGGGTTTAACGCGCCGACGCAACGCAGGCGATGAGGCGCGCCGTAGTGGAGGGCTCCGGATTAATTTCGACCACCTGGGGATCTTTATCGTGCGCCGAAATCTCGTACACACGGCCGTTCTTGCTTTTCGCCTCCCTCTCCACTGTTTCACTTTCCCGTCTTCTTTCCTGACCTCTATTTTTCTGCTTTCTGATCTCCTCTTCCAGGTGGCAAGGGTTAACCCTGCGTGAATGGCCAGCCTAAGTTTCTTTATGCAGGGTTATAGTGGCCACATATGGCCAACGCAGGTCTGCGTTCCTGTCTCCAAGGCCAGCATAGCTGCGGAACGTTTGCTGGTCTATGGCTGCGACAAAACCTTCTCTTGATCGGGCTCGGAAACTACCCTGTATCGAGGGTCCCATTCCAACTAAAAGAGCAAAGCTTTCCAAAATTTCTTCTTATCGAATCCACCAACAGCCAGTGCCCTCTACAAAAGGCCTCGCCATTCGTAGTCGCTAAAGAACTGGAAGCTGTCCTTGGTGGTAAATGTAAAGCTACAAAGATGTCCTCTGGAGGTATTCTCACTGAATGCGACAACAGAGCCCAGGCTGATGCAGTGTTGGCAATGGAGAGGTTCGCAAATAGTATCGGCTCACTGAAGCCTAAACTCATGCCAAGGAGTGATTTTGGATCCTGACCTTGCAGACCTCACAGAGGATGAAATTCTTGAGGGCCTGCAAGAGGAAAATGGTACTGCTGTCAGGCGTGTCATTGACATCACCTGACTGCCAACTCCTCTAAGCTTCCTGAATCTCTTAAACTGTCCATCGAGTATGCTTTAGTTGCCAGAGGTGTTGTGGCAAAAAGACTTGTGCCAAGTGCGCCAGTACTGATCATATGTGGAACTCGTGCGTGGCGCAGGAAACGAAGTGTGCCAACTATGCCCTACTCGAGGAAGGGTAAAAGATTTCAAGAGGAAAAAGAAGTAATGCCTCCCAAGGTCAAGAAGCGCTTCTCGTTTATACGAGGTGGCAGGTTAGCTCCTGCAGCAGCCCGCACAGCCACAGCATGTGCTTCGGCACCCGAGGCTGTGCAGCCACCTGCCCTCTGTGGAGGTGGTTCCCTCGACCTCGTCCCTTCCGGGGCCCCACAAGGGCACTGGGAAGAACTCGTCCAACAGCCCTGCAAGGAGTGGCAGGAAAGGAGTGAGCAAAGAAAATCTAGTTGTAGCTGATCCAGACAAACTGGAATGCCAGTTCCCTTCATGCACTAGAACGGTAGAGGTCGAATCCACAACACAGGTTTATAGATGAATATGAACCCCAAGTAGTGGCGTTGCAGGAAACAAACTTTACAAAAAGACAAAACTCTCCACAATTACCACCTCCTCAGAAAGTACAGAGAAGGCTGCACCCGCGGTTCAGGGGGTGTGGCTCTGGTTGTGGCACAGGGCATAATTCTAAAGTCAATACACTGGAGGCCGTTGCAGCACAAGTGCATGTCAACAAGCTGGTCCCTGTTGTCTCACTTAATAATAATAATAATAATAATAATTTTTTTTGCAAAGTCAGTGTGCCCACCCAGTGGCGTGCACGGCTAGGCAGAAAGGTAGAGACCCTTACGCAGGTGCGCCTGCTAGCCCGCCACTGAGTGGGTAGAGGGAGCGTAAAACGCATTGAATAAATAGACAAGGATTGGAAAGAAAAACAAACGAAAAGAAGACGACAACAGAGACAAAAAGTGACAGCAGAGAGATTGTAGGGACATACACGAAACGCAGGAAGAGAACACGCAAGGACACACAGAGAATAATATAGACTTATAGTACATGGCGGGGCGTGGAGGAGACTAGGGGGCACTTGTCAGAAGGAGGCGTGCATACGAGCGACACAGCTCTAGGGATTCCTCTTTGCCACGGGGCAGAGGCTTGCGCTGGCTTGCCGGCAGTGAGAGGAACCCTCGTACAGCAGCGGGAACGAGGGACGTGCTATGCCTAGCAGTTCGTGCACGCATCGGTTGGGGTTGGTCAGTGCGGTTGCTCACGCGCACCTGCGAAGACAGGAAAGTTCCAGACAGAGAGCCATCAAAGACGCGGCACAGGAGGCGAACACGGCCAATGTCCCAGCGGTAGGCCAATTGACGCCACTTAGCAACCACGAGCCTCTCCTCGTAGTGTAGACGGGCTGCAGGACCTGTGGAACGAGAGACTAATGTGTGAGATGCCCTCCTCTGTACACTCTCTATTCGCGCCACGAGGTGCTGCTGTGGTGGTGACCACACCGGCTACAGTACTCAAGCAGGGGCAACACAAGTGACGTGTACAGTAGCCGGAAAGCGTGCGGGTCACACTGCTTGGTCACACGGGTGACAAAGCCCAGGGTCCGGCGCGACTTTGCGACGACGCTGGCCACATGGGCATGGAAGTCTAATTTCCGGACGTACTGCACTCCCAGGATGGTCACGCAGTCGGTCACCGTAACAGCCTCGCCATGCAGGGTGTACGACGGCTTTTGCACTGTCCGGGAGCTGCTAAATCGCATCGTGCAACTTTTGGCGGGGCTGAGCCGGAGGTAGTTGGTGCTGGCCCAGCAGGCGATTTCGTTGAGGTAAGCCTGAAGGCCGTGGCAGGTGGAGGGCGAAACGAGGGGCCAAGAATAGATGTGTCGTCTGCGTATTGGACGAGCAGGAAATTTTCGTTCCTGGGCATGTCATTTACGTAGATCAGAAACAACGTGGGGCCCAGGACCGATCCTTGTGGCACACCTGATGGCACTGGCATGTCGGCTGAGCGCGCACCGCGGTATACAACTCGTTGGTGCCGGTTGGAGAGAAAACTTGAAGTCCAATTCAGGAGGGTGCCTCGGACACCAGCACTGAACATTTTTTGTATCAGGAGAGCAATGTGGAGGGTGTCGAAGGCGTTGCTCAGGTCGAGCTGTACGAGGTCAGTTTCTTTACGGTTGTCGAGCTGGTCGCTTACGAAGTGAGTCAGCGTTGCCAAGGCAGTCTCGCAGCTACGGTTGTGGCGGAACCCGTGCTGGGCGTTGGACAAGTAGCTGGTGCGCTCCAGGAAGTCGAGGAGTTGCTCGTTCACAACGCGTTCGAATGTGCGGCAGATGATAGACGTTATTGACACTGGTCGATAGTGCTGGGGTTTGTCCGTTGGTTTCCCTTTCCCCTTATGGACGATGGCAACTAGTGCTCGTTTCCATGTGTCTGGGACAGCACCGGCATCGAATAGGGCCTGCAACACTTTGGTGAGGGATGGCAGGGTGTGCTGCGCGATCAACTTGAAGAATATAGGGGCTATGTGGTCTGGGCCAGGACTCTGCGATGGTTTGATTTTAGCAACGGCAGCAGAGACTGATTCCGGTGTGAAGGTAACTGACTCCAGGGTAGGGGAGACACTGCTTGGGGATGAGGACGAGCGGGCCGCTGTAACCGGAGGCAGTGGACCGTCGCTGTGCCTGTATACGGAACTGAAGTGTTCTGCAAAGAGAGCTGCTACTTCTTCAGGGGCATCGACCACTTTCCCATTAGCCTTGAAACTTCGCTGCTGACGAGATGTGTGTAGGCGGTGCACATAGGACCAGAAGGCCTTTGGGTCGTCCTTTGCCTTCTCAGCTATGCTAGCGATGTAACGGCGGTGTGCAGCGTGAATGGATGCTTTCAACAGGCGCTGGTGATCTTTGGCGGCCTTTAGGGCATCTGGGCAGTGAGATCGTGAGGCCTTCTTGAAAAGCGCTCTCTTGATTCTTGCTGCCTTCATGATGTCCGCTGTTATCCACGGGCAGTAACGCCGTTTCGAGGAGCAGGCGCGGAGGGGCACGCATTCCTTCTGGATGGCTTCGACGAGGTCGCACCACAGGTCAAAGTCACGGAGGGAGTCAGTCCCCGACGTGGTAATGCACCATGGGGCGAGGTGCGCGAGGTGGCCGTGGTCCGTCTGCCCGAACTTCCAAAGTGCACGGGCGTGGTGCCCTTTGCGTGGGAGTGTAGCAGCGTAGGTAAGCTCCATGCCAAGATGGTCACTGCCGGCCAGCCCCTCAGTGGTCTCGCAGGAAAGAACGCGCGTGGGGTCAGTCACAAACAGCAAGTCCAAGAAGCTGGCTGCACCTTCACGTGTCGTGTACGTCGGCGACACACAAGCCTGCGTGAGCCCGGCAGATGATACAATGTCTAGCAAAAGGTCATCTGGCTGGTCACGAGGGATAGGGTCTTCGTGTCCAAACCAGTCGACGTGTGCATTAAAGTCCCCAAATATCAAAGTGTCGGAGTAGTTTTTCTTTGAAGCTGCCCGCAGTGACGCATCAAGGAGTCTGTACGACGCTTCCCGCGAGGAGGGTGGGCTGTATACACAGCAAACCAAGACAACTCTACGAGGAAGGTACAATTCCACGAACAGCGCCTCGAGTTCGCTGTGCTCGAGATCCGTGCGACGAAACACACGCGCCGACGTCGGGAAAGCGGCAGGGACGCCACCATCGCGACCACCACGGCCTCTCCGGAACACAATGTACTCGTCCGTGTTAAACAGCTCGTCGTCGGTAACACTCGCGTCGAGCCAAGTTTCTGAGAGAAGCACAACAGAACACGGCGGGAGCGACGACACATGCGCGCGGAGATCAGGCGGCTTGTTCCGAACACTCCGGCAGTTGCCGTACCAAAACGTAGTCGCCTTGTGTGAGCTTCGGGGTCTATCAGATGGCGCTGAGTCGGGAGCTCGGGAGGGTGCATGAGCGGAGGCAGCCGAATCGCCGAACAAATCGTCCACGAAGTCTGGGAGGGAGCAACTTAAGCAATACCAGGGGGAATTACTGGAGCCGAGTTTCCGGTAGTCGGGTAGGGACACGTAAACACACGCACGGTGAAACCAATTGTCACAAATATCACAGCACAGTGCGTCCTGGGAGTCTAAAACCTGTTTCATGCAGCGAGTGCACACTGGATGGGGTCCGGGATTTAACGCGACGTCACCGGAAAGCAGGAGAGAAGAATGGGCAAGCCATTCAGTGCCGACGCAGAACAGAAGGCATACCGCCGAGTGCCGCAGACGCGCCAGGACTAGCGCGTTAGGCTTGCTTGGCAGGCCAGGAAAACAGCCCGTCGCACATTGTGCGTCGGCGCCCACGATGAAAATGCCGTAGCCGCGGAGTCCCGGGGCATCAGGTTGAGGGCTCGACGTGAAGGCACGGGTCAGAACGAGCAGCAACAGCAAGAAGTGAATACAAATTCCATGGAAGAGACGGAGCCGTACACGTACCCGCGCCATGTTGAAAAACTAGTTCATCTGCTACAGTCCAATAATGTGTCCATGGTGGTCAGTGCGAACGAAAACAACACACAAAGAAGAGAATAGACGACACAGGCGTTGGTCGAGCTCACAATTCTCTTCTTTTTGTGTTGTTTTCGTTCACGCTGACCACCATGAATGCTATCCAACTCGCCCAATTTGCTACCTTGTTACAATAATGTGTCATTACAGGAGCTTGATGACCTTGTTGAGGACTTGCCTGCACCACTTGTTATTATGGGAGACTTTATTGCCCATCACTGCCTGTGGGGAGGTGACAAAATCGACAGCTGGGGAAAACTAATGGGCTAACTGCTGACAGTCTTGTTGTGTTCAGTATTGGCGACGAGACACACTTTTCGACGAGTACCAGAAGCTTTCCCGCACTAGACGTTTGTGTTGGGGCATCAGCTGGACTTAAAGTGGAGTGCAGTGGACGATCCACATGGAAGTGACCACTTTCCCGCCTTGTTGCGAGAAGTGCAGCCTCTTCTGCCTGCCCTCAAAAGCTGGCCACCCCGAGGGAGGCTCGAGAGAGCAGACTGGGGAAAATCTTGTCAATTTCGACGAATTGGAACTTAGCTGAGGCATGTCCATAGCTGAGGCAAATACCTGCACCTGCGAGGAACTCCTTAACGCTGCTAAAGTGGCCGTCCCACAAACATCTGGGCGAATCCCTAAGCAACCAAAGCCGTGGTGGAACGACGCCTGTCGTGAAGCCCGCAAAAAGCAGAACAAGGCTTGGGGAGTGTTCCCTACCTTTAGTCTGAGCTTTAAAGCTGCCCGGGCTCTGGCCAGGAAAATCAGAAAAGAAGCAAAACGAAACTCATGGCAAAGCTTTGTAAGCACAATAAACACTACCACTCCCGCAAAAAACGTCTTGAACCATGTGCGCTAAGTCAAAGGCAGCTGCAGGTGGGTTGCTGTACCGATGCTGTTCTCTATCGATGGTGCGGGCGATTTCTTGCATGGACAAGTGGATATTTTAGCTGCCCACTTTGCAGAAGTTTCTAGTGATACAAACTACACACGTTCATGTTCATGAGACACAAGGCTAATGCTGAAAAGCTCAGGATTAAAAATTCTAGCAACAACACTAAGGACTATAACCAAGAACTTACATTGTTTGAACTTAAAGGAGCATTATCTCAGTGCAAGGCTACTTCTGTTGGTTCTGACCTTATTCACTATGCTTTTCTGCAGCACCTAAACGACAGTTGCTTAGAAGGGTGTGATGCAGGTTGTTTTTTCGAACGGGGAGGTGTTAATCTGACCAGGCGGAGAAGGACGAGGCGGTTGGCTGCGGACAAGGACAACGTGTATTGACGTGACAAAAAACTGACAAAAAAGATAAATCAACATTAACGTAATCAAGACAAGACAGTGATGTACTACGCAACAAAGTTCACTACCCAAAATAGTTCGCGCTCACGTGTAGGTCCCAGTCGGTGAGTTGACTCGGTGCGCTGGGCTCGGTGCGCTGGGCTCGGTGCGCTGGGCTCGGTGCCCTTGTCGAGGCCGGTGCTGTGCCGGTGCCGGGCCGATGAACAACACGTTGTATTCGGCCTGGGTGTTCCGTGGACAGTCTCTACTGGAAGAGACCAGGTGTTGCTCGGTGTGAAGATCTCCTGAGCGTTGACGCCCAGCTGAGAGCTTCCAGGAGGAATGTGCGGCTCCGTGACGAAGACCCCCTAGGCGTTCTCGCCCAGCCGAGAGCTTCTGGAACCACCTGTTTCTTGCCTCCAGCGCTCGCCACCTCTTCTTCCTCCTCCTCCTTTCCCTCTCGCGCCCTTCTTCGGCCTTCGCACACACCTCGTCTTCCTCGCTTCGACCTGCCGACCCCTGTCCGGTGAGCAGCGCCTCCTCACAAAGGGCTTTTCAAGTTCTTAAACAAAATCTGCAGAACAGGTAGGCAGCCCAAAGCATGGAGAAAGGCTGTTGTAATTCCATTACTGAAACATGGCAAGCCACGAGACTGTCCATCAAGCCTACTGACCCATAATGCTGACCAGTTGTCTGTGCAAGACATTTGAACGGATAGTCAATTTTAGATTGGTCTTTGTTCTTGAATGTTCGGCTTACCTAGATAGGTTTCAGTGTGGTTTTCGGCAGTTTCAGTCTGCAGCTGACCACCTTGTTTGTCTTGAAACAATGACACGAGATGCTTTCGTTAACAATCAGTGTTGCTCTGCCACCTTCTTTTGATATGGCTAAGGCTTATAATACCACTTGGTGGCATGGAATTCTGCAGGATATGGTGGCAATGGGAATCAGAGGGCGAATGTTTTCTTCTGTACAAGATTTTCTTCAAGAACGAACCTTGACTGTGAGACTAGGCAATGCACTCTCGTGTTCTTTCAGTCAGGAAAATGGAGTACCTCAGGGCAGTGTGACACTTTTTATTCCTTGGCAAAGGTTACCTTTCGACCGGTTATGTATTCCCTTTTTGTTGATGACCTGCACATTGCCTGTTCGTCATGTAACCAGTCGGTCTGTGAAAGACCAATCCAGACTACTGTCAAACGGTAACAACGATGGGCAGATGAAAATGGGTTTCTATTTTCTTCTGAGAAGTATGCATGTGTGTGTGTCACACGAAAACGAGGTATTCATGCCATGTATTCATGCGGTATTGTGAAGTAAAAATCAGGGATATGCACAGTGAGCATAAATTTTAAGGCATCGTTTATGACTCCAAATTAACATTTGGGGCACACATAAAGGCACTCAAAATGACCTGCATGAGTGCACTTAACATGTTGAAAATTTTGTCACACAAGTCATGGGGGGCCGACCGTGCAGCATGTATGCTGAGAATTTATGGCTCACTTGTACGGTCTCGTCTTGATTATGGCTGCATGGTTTATGGGTCAGCCCGCCAGTCTGTTCGCACCTTGCTCGACCCAGTGCACAAGCTGGGCCTTAGGTACTTCCCCTGTTGATAGTCTTTACGTTGAGTGCAATGCTGTCGAGCCTGCCTAAGTGGAATATGTGCAGCCAAAATAGCATGCATAAATGGCCCTCCTTGTGCCGGTGAATTGTTGGAGAGAATAGGTATAAGGAGCTCTGTGAGAACAAGTCGAGAATGGCCCTTCGCTTGGAGGAGTACATTCTTTAAAAGTATGCCCGTCAGCTCTTCTGAGATTCTCAGGGGCCGCAGCGCCCTGGGACCAGTGTGTCGTCAAATGTGATCTGTCCTTGTTAAACTATGACAAAAAAGATTTTCCACACCAATTTTTCCGCCAGCAATTTCTTGCACTTAAATACAAGTACAGTAGCTATTGGCACTACTTTACTGATGGTTCAAAAACAGCTGGTCACACTGGTTATGTTTTTTTAAACTCAGCAGTTACTGTAGCAGAGAGGATAGCTGATGAGGGCAGTGTTTTCACTGCAAAGTATTCGGTTTAACCTCTGCTATTGAAGACATAGTTGCAAACAAAGTACAAAAAGTGGCAATTTTTACAGATTCCTTATTAAGTGCCATACAGGCTGTAACCTCACTTGTCCCTTCGAAAAATGCAGCTGCTAAAAAATCGTGTGCGCTGCCTTACATCGGCAGGGGTTTCAGTCATCTTTTGTTGGATACCAAGCCACATGGGCATTCCAGAAAATGAAACCGTCGATAAAGCAGCACCAAGCATTGTGCAATAACAAAGGGGTTCCTTACCAGGACATTCGAAGTACCATACGAAAGCCAATTACAGTGTACTGGCAAACACAATGGGACAGACAAACGGGAAATAAGTTGCACCTAGTTGTTACAATGTTAGCTCATGTGCAGTGCCCCCACGTGGCGCTGATAGTTTTATGTTCAGCCGTGCAAGCCTGGCACAGCGGCGAGTGGCCGGTT
This sequence comes from Haemaphysalis longicornis, assembly GCF_048455015.1. Classification (NCBI taxonomy): domain Eukaryota; kingdom Metazoa; phylum Arthropoda; class Arachnida; order Ixodida; family Ixodidae; genus Haemaphysalis; species Haemaphysalis longicornis. The sequence goes on along the minus strand of NW_027526204.1, from coordinate 2,334,975 downwards.
TGTGAAAATAAACACAGTTTGTTCTGGGCAAACGGCTCGGCATGTTCTCATGTCTTTCGCGGGCCGGATGGCCTACTGTTCGCGGTAGTCACTTCCTTCTGCTTGGCCATCCGTACTTCTACACATGTAACACTAGTGAAGCTATACCTGTCAGAATGGAAAAGTTGCAGACATGGAAACCGCTTTTTTTTAGGTTATTTTGTGCTGACTGCGAATAGGTCACACTGTGCTCACACACGGCTTCCTGATCCAAGAAGAACAGAAACCTGTGTGTGACCACTGGGAAGATCCTCTTACTCTAGTACATGTTCTAATAGGCTGCCCACACCTTGAAGCAACCCGCAGCAGACATTTCAGAGCACCTTTTGCATTCCTTTACATCTCGTGCTTTTACTTAGTGATGAACCATTGGTGAATTTTAGTGATGTTTTTGAATTTCTTGAAGACACCGGCTTTATAAACTGGTTTTAGCTATTTACATCTTTGAGTCCTTTTAAAAATGGTTTTAATCTTCACAACACCATCTTTTAACTTTCACCCAACTATTTACCCCATGTTTGGCGCAATGTAACCAAAATGTTGTTGTGCCAGAAAAACCAGTTCATCATCATCATCAACGCTGTAAATAAAGTATCTGCAAATAAAAATACACTGATGTATTGTCAAGTTGTATCTTGCATTTCTGTCGATCTATTTCTTTGTGTTCACTCCTGCATGGGCTGTAAATAAATAATAAAAAAGAAAACACTCATGAACACTGTTTTTTCGAGATTAAGTTTCCTGTAGCACTTGATGAGCCAGTTAGAAATAGCGCTTAAACTACCATTTGAAATAACCTAATCATGCCTCTTCCTTGTAAACTAAGTAATCGTGGACAGACCATCTTGCACTGATGCACTTGTCAGTGCAGGCTGGAATTAAGGAAAGCAGTGGCCCTAGAATGCTTCTTGGCACCCCTTGACCACAGGTGATGGAGCTGCTGGTGCACGTGAACCGGCGGCTCAAGTCGCGGCCCCAGGTGCAGCTGCCCGTGGAGGCCCTGCTGGGGGAGTACGGCCGGCCGGGCTGCTCCTCCTTCGTGCTCAACTTTGCCCTGGTGTACCTGCGCATGGGCTTCCCCCGGCTGCCGCCCGGCCAGCAGGCGCGCCTGCTGCCCCGCCTCTTGGACTGCTGGCCGGACAAGCCCCCGCAGCACCGGCACGGGTAAGTTCTCTGCGGCAGCATGCGTGTTGATCGACAACTCGAGCAGGTGTTTCTTGCAGCAGCACTAATGCAAAGATGCAAGGACATGTGAGCAGCTGCCCATTGTTAGCAGCAGCACAGTGGCCGAAAGGGGAGATTGGGCCCGTGCTGCTGGCACCTAACCTTTGTGGCCTTGACTCGTGCTCGGACCGCCCTCCACACGCCGTGTCAGAAGGCAGGCAAGAGGCAGGCAGGCCAGCCAACGCTTTCTAGTGTTGAGTGCTTCTTGAGCCCTCACTGTTTGAGACTGCTTGCTGGACAGCCAAGCAGTCTCAAACAGTGCGCCTCAAACAGGTGAAAATTGCACGGTTCAGTGCGCCTAATTTACCCTATTTTCTCGCATGTAACCCACACCAAGAATAGAAAGAATGTGCTCGAAAAGTGTGGGTGTGGGTTATCTGCAAGTATTCAGGAGTGAGAGGACGGCTTCATGGCAGCATGCAGCTTGCTGTGCAGAATGTTAGTTGGACGCCGAGTAACCGCCGCGGTGGCTCAGTGGCTAAGGCGTTGCACTGCTGAGCACGAGGTCGTGGGTTCGATTCCCGGCCGCGGCGGTCGCTTTTCTGATGGAGGCAAAAAGCAAAAATGCCCGTGTGTACGAGATTTCGGCGCACGCTAACTCTTTTGCTACCGCGCCTATCAAAATCGATCAATTTGATTGATACGTTTGGGAGCGCCTTTTCATAGCGTTCCAGGCGTTTCTCGAACAAGTAAAGCTGTTTGGAGTTAGATCAGAAAATGGCCTTTCAAAATCAGTTTTGTTTTGATTTTTGCAACGGAAACATGATTTTTGACACACTTTTGAATCACCTGGGTGTGGAAAAGGGGCGTGGTCATCGCGCGTCACGGCTACCAACGAAGAATGCGTGCAACTCGTTATTACTCGGCACCAGCGCTTGTTTTTTGCTATCAGGGCGTGAATGGGGAACTAGCAAATGATTTTCAATCGTCAGGTTCGCGCTCTGACAATAATAATCCCAGAAATCGGCTGAAAATATCAAGCAGTGCCTGGTTGCAAAGCTACTTTATGATTTTAGGCAGTTTTATTGCCTTTGCGCTCGTTGTTCTAAGTACTGTGGTACTTCTACTTACCCCAGGACAATTCGCAAACAGTTTACAACAGTTTCGGTTTCGTTTCTGCGTCGCGAAATTCATATTTAGCGCTACTACGCAGTTACCCAACTTCAAGGCTACCTGCCATGGCGCCTGTAGCGTCCGCGACTGATCCTTGAACAAAGCACGGCACTCCTGATTTCCCCCCACCATAACCCGATTTCTGCGATAAGAACTTCAGATGCAAGTCAAAAGGTCACACCCAGTCGCCAGATAACTGTTCCGCCGAGGACAGTGCTTCAAACCGGCCTTACATTGCCAGGTGTTCGCCTTCCAGTTTCGTTTCCATGCGAGGGTATATCCGGGTGTCTAATGTTGCTGCTTAGTTGAACTGTCTATTCGGACGGAGTCTCTGATAAGTTTTTGTACTGTTTCATTTGAAAAATGTCAGGTGGCGCTGCAATAGAGGAGGCTCGTTGTGCTGATCTTTTTTAGCGCGCAACTGCTACTTGGCCAAAGATAGCAGGGCACGATTCTAGCTCATCGTACCTCGTTTTTGCGAGCAAGGCTACAATTGCTAGTAAGAAGATGATAATAAAGCTCAGCTTTATGTTTTGAGAGATAACTGACCGTGAGCGACAACAAGCGTCAGCCACGGCGTTCCGTTTTCAACTTCATGCATGCTTTTTCCGCATCGCGTGTTTGTCCCAAATATTGTGCTCGCTGTAAATGCAAAGTCACCCATTGACAAAATGTTTTTACGTTATGTGGGGGCAAATTGGTGCCTCTGATAATGACAAACCGCCAGATTTATTCCAGGAAACCACCCGAAATTGCACATTTTGAATTGGTGGTTGGGCTTCACCGCATGACACAAGCACCGTGCATGCTAACATTTTTTTTTATATCTGACAAACTTTTCCGCGCAAGTCGACGTTTTTTCTAGGGCGTGTTTTTGAAGTGTTTTCCTACAAAATGCATATTCTGATTTTTTCCTACTACCGGTGGTTTGATATACACAACTCCTTTTTGATCATTTTTTTTCGACAACTTGACAAAAATTTTGGTTTTGATATTTTTTTTTACAACTATGATATATAAAAACCTTTAAAAAACTGGTATTATTGGAAATGCCGTTAAATAATTTGCATTTTGTGCTCCTGCAATTAGTGCCTAACCAATTTTTTAGCAGGAAAAAAATGTTTTCTTGGACCCCTAAAATTAGTCAATTTTCCGGCGGTAGCGAAAGAGTTCAAGATCCCCAGGTGGTCAAAATTAATCCGGAACCCTCCACTACGGCACGCCTCATCGCCTGCGTTGCGCCGGCGCGTTAAACCCTACAATCAATCAATCAGTTTGACACCAAGTATTGGATTAACACACCAGCGTGTGATAGGCCAATAAGAGGGCAACGCAGGCCATAGATGCCTGTCTATACGCCTCAAGCACTGCCTGTAGGGGCGCCACTGAAATCCCCCTAGTGGCCCGTTTCCAAAGTAGTCGCGGGAGGTTCCGGCTCGCTCACCACGGTCGCCGCTGCTTTCGCTTGCGACACGTTCACGACTGAGATTTACCATTTGCATGCATTTGAAACACGTATTTATGTGGAGCTGTCACTCTGTTTGCAAATGTGGTGTATTTATGAGAGTCTAATGGTTTTTGACGCGATATTAGTGCAATACATTCGGTCCGTATAAGCGCCAGGTGTGTGTCACAGGCCGGCGTCGTGAAACCGGCATATGCATGAAACTGATTGTAATTCCACTGCCCTGAAATTCACTGACTATTTCGGAAAGCAGTGTTTCTTCAGGTGGTCATGCTACGGATATACACTACGATGACCTCGTCTAACACTGGGTTTGAGCTTCATTCAATTTTATAAAAAACGAGTTTCCACTCACATGCGTCACCAATACAACTCAACCAACCACCATTTATGAATCGTGCATTGATTTAACCTTAGCAAGGAATGTCTCTTTGAAGTAATAAAGGGTGTGGTTCACTTGTCTCTGGTTTCACTCTTTGTCGAGCCACGTGTGTGAATTCAAGTGACGTCGCATGGGTAATCGTTGTGGGTGTCGCTTACAGCTTCGTTTTCCTACCATTTTCACCGGGTAAATTGGGGCGCATGTTTTTTTTGGGGGGGGAGGGGGGAGGGGGGAGGGGGATTTCAAAGTTATGGGCATGGGTTATATGCGCGGGTGGGTTATATGCAAGAAAATACGGTACTGTTTCCTCACTAGCTATGACTTCAAAGACAGTTGTGCACTGTTATGTTATGGGTAACTGTTATGTTCCTGTTATGTTATGTCATGCGTGATTGTGATATTTAGTTCAGTACTTATATGCATTAGGGATGGTACTCCCAATTTCCAGCGATAGGTCACTTTGAAGGTTGAAGGTTTTTAAGGTTTGTTGAAAAGTATAGTTGGTACATTGAAATACAATAATTGATACAGAAGGAGGTCCCAGAGTAAAACACTGTCGGGGGGACCTCCTGTAACAATGTTATATGGTACAAAAATTTGCAGAGGTGTAACAGCATTCGATTGCGGGAGTGTAGTAGAAATTACAGAAAACATGGCACAGAAAAAAAAGCGTGGTACCGGGTAGGTTTTGTTAGTTGTTCAGGCTCCGTAAATGCTTACATAATAAATACAACACACTGATGCATTAAGTGCTGTGATCCGAATAGCTCTCAAAGAAAAAGCTTCTTAATCTACAGTGAAAAGAACTTAAGGAACGCGACAATTTTATTTTTACCAGTATTGTATTCCAGAATGTAATGTCTGAAAACAGAACTGTTTGTTTGCCATAATTGGTGCGTGCTTTTGGGAGGAGAGGGCTATGATTTTCAGAAAATCTGGTAATGCTAGAGTTTGTGAGGTGATCATGGGAAAAGCCATCGATGACGATGACCTGAGATCGCAGGCGATAGAGCAATAGTCCTAACTTGAGTAGCTCTAAGCATCTGAGGGGAAGGATATTTAAACTGTTGTAAATGGAATATGTAGGTGCCCTGTATGTGCTGAAGCTGATTATACGGATAGCTTGCTTTTGCAAGTGTTTAATGCCGGATACATGGGCTTGGTAAGTGTTTCCCCGTGATGAAATACAATATGAAATGTGGCTGTGAACGAAGGCAAAGTAAAGCAAACGAAGTAGTATGTGAACAGGGAAACTACAGTGTAGACCGCTTATAACGTACCGCGGGAGCCGCAAAAATCCGCACTATAAGCGGTACCGCACTATAACCAAAACACGCGCGAATTCAACCACATCGCCACCTATCTCTCAAGTCAACCTATATTTATCATCACTCAAACGCACAGCACCTAAAAACGAAGGCACGGTCTATATTTCGTATTATTTTTAACATCAGGCGCTGCTGCAGGGCAAAAGCGCAGTCTCACAAACGGCGAGCGCGGCTTTAACTTCCGTTGTGTTTGTTTTGAAAGACCATGGCTGCGTTTTTAGCGTCTATGAACAGATGCCGCAAGACGTGATAAGAACGCCAGCGGGATTTTTTTTTTTTTTACCCCACCTTGTGTTCACGATGCCGAAGGCGGCTTATCAGCGCAACGTACTGGTGGTGGAAATCTTCGGCTTCGCGCGGCTCGAATGTTCGGAAAGGGAAAGAGCGGTGGCTTATCTGCAACAACGTTCTAAAGCGTGAACCTCGTGGTAGATTTAGTATCGCGAAAACGTGCAGTGCACGCCAGCGCGGATACAACTGCCGTGGTGTGGACGGCGCGGTAAGAGGCGGCAACATGGCGTCGGCACTGGCCGTGAAGCGGTGCAGGCAGTTCCAGTAAGTTCCAGCGACCGCTTCTAACCGCTCGCTGAAATGCCGCACGGGGCGCAAGCGAAGATGCTCATGCAAGAAAAGAGCTAATAATGTGGCCGAAAAGTGGAATATAAACTGCCATCCACGCTGCTTGTGAAAGCGCCCATCAAAAAATACCGCGGTGGTAAGCCTAAACCTCTCTGGCGCAGCTAGCCGGCTCGGAGCGCTTCGAATCTCCCGCCATTAGGTACGCGTCTCCCCATTGGTACAAGTCTTCAGGCTCCTCCCACTGCCACGCGAAGAAGCCACCGCGAGCGCGGAATCGTCGATACGAACACGAAAAAAAAAAAAAAAAAATCGCAACGCAGATGAGCACGATTCGTGCGCGAAAACGGGCCATGCGGTTCACGATTAATAAAATCAACTTGCCGCGCGCGGATGGGGAGTCTGTCGCTATCTTCCGTGCATCAAGCAAGGTCAGTTGTGGTTATCAGGTACGCACGAATAAACGGTGCCTATTTTTTTTTATTTGGGTGTCTACGTTAAAGGAGGGCAAGGGGTGCACGCTGCGTCAGATGGCCGATTTCATCCTTTCTTTTTTCTTTTGCTACCCTAAACGATGCCTCAGCTGCGCCAGTCGATCAGCAGACCCGCCGAAAAACCGCACTAAAAACGGTATTGTGCTTCGGCCAACCGCATCTTAAGCGGTATGCTTATGCATTGAGTTCTATGGGAGGCAAACCGGTGGTCGCAAAAACCCGCGTTATATCCGGTGCCGCACTATAAGCGGTTACGTTATAAATGGTCTACACTGTAAATGAAATGCACTAACGTGGCTATCTTGGCGTGTTGGTTTAACATGATTAGGAGAAGACAGCGCGGTTTACACACGGACACAGGGAAGAGTACTTGACACACACGAGCGCTCGTGTGTGTCAAGTACTCTTCCCTGTGTCCGTGTGTAAACCGTGTGTCAAGTACTCTTCCCTGTGTCCGTGTGTAAACCGCGCTGTCTTCTCCTAATCAGGGAAACTAAAACGTGATTGCAACAAGACACGGATACCAAAGCATATCTTCTTAGTGAGATCAAATGCAGATTAAATTTTAAATGGGAGGGGTGCTACAGCTGCGCCAATTGCGCCATTTTGACGCAATTTCATATTTTAGATGCAAAGCATCTCTTTCTCGGGGCTATGTCCTGCGTCTGTCCGTTGTCCGCACCTCTCCCCCTCTCCCTACCAGCTGTGCGATAGCGCGCGCGCTGCTCCTGCTCTCCCCCTCTCCACGCCAGCTGCGCGATAAGCGCGCATGCGCGTCTCCTCTCATCTCCTCCTCTCCACTCCATCTGCTCTATATAACGTCACACTCTGCTCTCCCCAACAGCTGTGCGCGCTGTTCCTCGTCTCCCCTCCTCTTCACCACTTCAGATAAACCAGGTCCCTTCAGTTGTTGCTCCCTTCGGTTGCTGCTTCGGTCTGCACCGTCCGATGAGCTGACAATGGACGCCAACCATTCTGGCAGTGACCCGCCGCGGTGGCTCGGTGGCTAAGGCATTGCGCTGCTGAGCACGAGGTCACGGATTCGATTCCCGGCCGCGGCGGCCGATTTTCTGATGGAGGCGAAAAGCAAAAAAAATTACACCATCTTCCCACGTGCGAACCCTGAGGAGATGCAAAGCATCGCGAGTTTGCACGAGTTTGCATGGCTTTGTGTCTCTTCAGGGTTCCCACGTGGGAAGATGGTGTAACTTTTTTGAGCCACGCTGCGCCAAAACCCAGAAATTTGTCAAAATTGTGCCACGCTGCGCCAAAATGCTCGACTAGCCGCAAAATTTCTTCATTGCACCAATTTTACTAGGAAATAAATGTTGCGTTGGCAACCTGCACGGTCATCATCCAATCCAATCCAGTCGCGCAGACAATGTGCGGGCAGGTTTGGTGTTGGATGCCCGAGAAGTTCCTTTTCGCTGCTTTTTCTCCCCTGGCTGCAACACTACTTGCTGCAAACCCGCCCAATTTTTAACCAATATCACGGGAGCGTCAACCGTTTGGTCAATCAGTGCCACGGGATGGAGTGATACGGCAAACTCGGCGAGGGTAGCCGCATGCGCACTAAGCAAAAGCCACTGCTGCCGTCATGTGCTAGGCTGTTCCAAGAGCAGAGGGCTACCCCCAATTTTTGTTATTCGCTTATCACACTGCCTTCCATACTCGGAAATTTTTCTTCAAGACCAGGCATGTTGCGCCAACTGAAAACAGTTATCAGCGTTGCCGAACGCAAGGTTCATTCGGCAACGCTGATTACTGTTTTCTCTTGGTACCACGAAACTGGTCTCGAAAAAATATTTCGAGTATGGTTAGGCAGTGTGATGAGCTATACAAGTAATTTGTAATTTGTGCTATACAAGTAATTTTCTTTTTGTTAAACTGCTCCAAATTAAAAATTTAGTGCTCCAAAATGATGGTATTTTTTTGCGTAATCTGCTCCGAATTTGTGTTTTTCTGCTCCAAAAACCAGATTTTCCTCCTCCAAAAATTGCTCCAATTTCTATTTTGGCTGTTGCTTCTCTGCTAAAGTAATTCCCAGAAATACAGCAGATCTTGATGTGGCTAAGCTGTGGTTGCGAAGAAAAACGGACGGAGTTGAAGGAAGCTGCCTCTGATGTGATTGAAAGATTGAAAGACCGTAAAGCTGGTTTTAGCGGGGTTTATACGAAGCTGTTTTTTTTTTCACACCAGAGACAATAATGTCTTTAATCATTGTTGAGTCGTTCCGTTACAGTGGTCAAGTTTTCATCCCCAGCAAATAGTGTGGTGTCATCTGCGTAGAGGATGCAGTTAGAGTATTTGAGGCAATCAGGTAATAATGTACAAAAGGAGAAGGGAGAGGGCCTAACACTGTGGTGCACCTGTGTTAATAGTAGCTGGTTGTGATAAGGAATCTAATTTGTACAACTTGATTCCGGTTAGCGAAATAACTGCGTAAAAGATTTAGGATGGGCCCGCATATTCCGAGTGATTCTAATTTACAAAAAAACTATAATGATTAATCGTGTCAAATGCCTTTGTAAAATCAATGAACAAGGGCCCTAATAAATGTTTTGATGGACTCAGTAAATGTTATCAGAGCCAATTCCGTGATGTAGTTAGGATGAAAACTGAATTGTTTGAATGTGAGCAAGTTAAATTTGTTAAGGTAGCTGATTAGGCAGTTAACAACAAGTTTTCCAATGAGTTTGCTAAAAACCAGCAAGCTAGTGATTGGGCGGTAATTGAAGAACATATCACGCTGTCCCTTTTTAAACAAAGGAACGATTTTGCAGTTTTAGCTGGGTGGGAAAAATACCACTTAAATATTTTGTTTCCGATGTTAGCGAGTACACCACTTAGCTCACGGGATACAAGTTTAATTTTGGATGGCATGATTGCGTCCAGCCCAGCTCCGGTGTTTTTCAAGCTACACAGTATGACGTAAACTTCACCCGGCGATGTGGGGCGTAAGAAGAAATTATGAGGGCAACGGGGTAGGTGAACTTCATTGGTGTCCTGAATCAGAATACCCGTGGAGAAAAAAAGCATTGAATGCATTTGCTATATCGTTGGGATATAGTCAAGCTCTGAGTACCCTCAGTGATTTAATTCATTCCAGGTTCTGGATTAGCCAAGTTTAGAAATACTTTGATTAGTTTCTAATTCTTATAATTATTTTTACCGTTTTTTAGGATTTGATTATGGTAATAGGTTTGTTTGGTTTCTTTTAACAACTTAGTGAGTGTGCGAGAGTATTTTTTTAGGCGGCCTTGGAGAGCTGGGTTAAAGGGATGCAGTTTCACCTTTTTATGCAGGTTATCTTGTTTGCGTATGAACTGCAATAACCCACGTGTAATCAAGGGATTTCTTGGGGCATCAGAATGCTTGTAGGTCTCTGATCTTGATGTGCCTGATGTAATAGCTGTTTTTAGTTTATCAGAAAACATGTCATATGCCTTTTCAACATTTTTTTCCTGCATTGGTATATCCTCCAAATCCGTAGTAGAAATGGTTTGAATAAACTGAGCCGAGTTAAATGAAGCTGCATGAAGAATACTACGCTTTCTAAGGTTCTGATTTTCGGTGAGTAAAAAGACAAGATAGTGATCCGTAATGTTGAAATAGACAACCCCAGCAATCTGAGATGAGATGAGGTTTGATATCAGGGTGTCTAGCGACCGGGAAAACCGGGAAAAGTCAGGGAATTTTGTCCCACCGGGAAAAGTCAGGAAATTATCAGGGAATTTTTCAATCAAGTAGTACCAGTCAGGGAAAACCACTTCGGGGCCTGCCCACACAGTTTTAGAATAGGGTAAACCAGTGTTAAAGGCGCCCGAGAATTTACCGAACGCAACACGTTCGCGCGCGACGAAAGCGTGAACCGCGTAAAACTTCTGTGTTGTTTTTTTTTTGCAAGCGAAAACGCGCCGCGCACGCCTGAGGCGCGCTGACGCCGCCGCGGAAACCACCCGCACGGTGCGTGCCGAGCGGCAGGCGCCGGCAACATGGCGGCAGCACCGGCCGCGGAGTAGTGCGGGGTAGCTCCAACGACCGCTTTTAACCGCTTTTAACCGCTTTTTAAAATGCTACTTAAGGCACAAACGCACTTGCTTGTGCAGGAACGGAGTCACCGCAGGCACGAAATCGTCGACGCGGCCGTGAAAATACCGCGCACGAATCGCGTGCAGAAACTCGCCGTGCGGTTCACGCAGCTCGCAGCTGGCTTAGGTTGCTGGGTGCACTTGCGCAGAGGGTGATATAGTGGTGCCGAAATCGCACGCACAAGGCGCTTTTTTTTTTCGGCGAATTTTAAACGGCAGCGCATTTTGGGAGCTAATCTTGCAAGAACTTCTTTCTTGTGACATCAGGAGCCAGAGTTACATAATCGAAAAGGAACATGACATGGTTTAGCGTGAACCGCATGGGGCGTTTTCTGCTAGCGAAAACGCGCCGCGCACGTCACAGGCGCGCTGACGCTGCCGCAGAACCACCCGCACTACCCGTACGCTGCGCGCGGTGCTGCGCAGGGTGTCTAGCGACCGGGAAAACCGGGAAAAGTCAGGGATTTGTCAGGGAATTTTTCAATAAAGTAGTACCAGTCAGGGAAAACCACTTCGGGGCCTGCCCACACTGTTTTAGAATAGGGGAAACCAGTGTTGGAGTCCCCCAAGAAGATACACGAACGCAACACGTTCGCGGGCGACGAAAGCGTGATCCGCATGAAACGTTTTCTCGGCATGGTGTGTGCCGAGCGGCAGGCGCCGGCAACATGGCGGCAGCACCGGTCGCAAAGTAGTGCGGTAGCTCCAACGGCCGCTTTTACCGCTTATTACAATCTTAAAATGCTACTCAAGGCACAAACGCACTTGTGCAGGAAAGGAGCCACCGCATGCACGAAATCTTCGACGAGGCAGTGAAAATACCGCGCACGAATCGCATGCAGAAACTCGGCGTGCGGTTCACGCAGCTCGCAGCTGGTTTTAGGTTGCTGGGTGCACTTGCGCAGAGGGACGATAGGGGCTAGGGACGACACATCGTGTCACGATTTAGTCCCGCGTTCGTGAACCTGGGAGGGTAGGGGTACCCTCCAGCCGAGAGACGACATGCAGCGTGCTGGTGGTGACGGTGACTGACCCCCGAGCAGCCGTGCTCGGAGGTGTTTATTGCCCGGCACCTGACGTTCAGGAACGGTGGACGAGCACTACTGCGCATGCGCCAACTAGACATCAAAAAACAAAGAAAGCGACTTTTTTTTTTTTTGCCGGATGTGACGTCATGGTTAAAAAAAAAATGGCAGCTGTTGCGCGGTCATTTCGCTGCGCTCTTCTCGTCGTGATTTTTGCCTGCTGTTGCAGCGGTGCATAGGTGTTCGGCTTACGATTGTGACGAAGGTGCTCTCGAAGAACTTCTGGAGAGCACTTACGGTGGTGTGCAGCGTGTGATCGGGACGCTGAGTGTGTGCGACTGCCTAATTTTCGCGTAGTACGTTGCGACGGTGACGACGGGCGCTCTGCATCAGTTCTGTCGCCTCGATTTACGACAGTGATGAGTGCGTTCCCGTCGAACTTCTGCACTGTGTTTTATTAGAGCGCCGTGTTGAGGCCGCTGGTCGTTTCGACGCCTACGTACCGTGGCGAGAGGCAGCAACGCCGGTCAGACGAGGGCACTGGGATGGCGCATGACCACTCCCATCGTAACCAAGCTAGCCACTGCAAACGTAGACCACTTCTACGTAGACCACAGGGCTGTGTTTTTGTCCCAGTACAACGGAGTTAACCTGTGCGAAGGTATAATTGTGTGTTCGGAGTCGTGAGGCAGGCAGGTAATGTTCACCATTGCGAAGGTGTAGTAACTCCCATAATCTGTCTGCTAATCAATTTGTTGGTCTGAAACCTTAAGCCAGCTGATAATAGGACATGCAGCCCGGTGGGAGGTAGGGCTGCGCACAGGACAAAGGTTTTTTTTTGCTGTTGTTACCGGCTGTAGGAACCAAGCCTTAATCCACATCCAGGCCTCAAGTAGTGAATGAGAAAATATTAACTAGTTGCACTTAGCCCTGGTGCTAAGCATTTTTTTTTTCGTGGGCCCTCTCAAGTTACCGCTTTTAAAATTATCCCTTCTAAGGCACGTTCAAGCTGGTATAATGCAATGCATTCAACAGATGCTGGACAGTTCACCCAATATGTCCTTGATGTGTGCTGTCACATGCCGAAGAACAATATTGTACTTCAGTTGGTACTTTTAGGAACAGATCTTATGATGTGCAATGCTTTCAAGTTCATTTCTTCTGTGTTTAGCGTGACTGAGGACTTTTCTGCAGCAATCTTACCGCAAATAAGTCGAACAGCACAAAAGTACCACTACAACTTAAAACTGAAATTAGTCAGGGATGAGGTTTTGCTTGTCAGTTTTCTCTCTCCAGCAGTGATGGCAATGGAAGCTGAGCAGTGGCGTTGCTGGGTAAACTTGCACCCGAGGCCCAGAAAATTTGTCTCCCCCTCACATATACAAAACAATGATTAATGATAAAACTAGTGTTATTGTTATTATTGATAATATTAATGTCTTCTCTTGTTAGCATATGAACGCTGGTTCACACTTGCGACTAAAGCTACCAAAAGCGATTTCTGTCACTATTGTCACTTGGCATTGCTCTCATCGCGCGACAAGAGCGATTGGTCTCGACAAATTTTGTCTTTCATTTGGATACCAATGTAAAAAAAAAAATTTTACAGCTACTGAATGCATGGGCTTCGAAACGTCAATGCAAGCATGCATAATATGCGACATGCGATGCGAAATGAAGCCACAGGATACTTGATGTGTAGTTATTTATAAGAACTGGCAATATATTAGAAAAGCAAGCAGCAAGATAAGAAGCCGTGTGTTATTTAGGCAATAATAGCTACACGAGCTTGGTTTAGAGAACCCCAGACGACGACTCTGGTGCAGATCTTGATACACAACACTGACCTTTTCAGTGAATTAGGCATCGATAAAAATCCTACCAGTAAGGAGCATTATGGTGTGTCACTCGTGAGCACGAAAACACCATTAGCAGCCGAGAAAGGAGTGGCCAAGAGCTACTTGCGGCAGCACAGGGTGTAATGTGCCAAACCAAAGTAGGGTAGGGGAAAAGTGAAGGCTGATATGCGGCAGTGTGAGAGTACCACATCTTACAGCCGATACCAAGCGAATGGATGCCTGCAAGAGCAATGGAGGTGTGAGAGAGTCTCGGGCCTCGTCAGACAACGACACTTATTATAAGGTGGTCGCCAGAGGCGTTTGGAAAGCTTTGCAGCCCGCTGTGTTGACTAAATCATGCAGACGTCCCGCGGGCCTGGAGGAGGGTGGCCAGCAATGATAGGGCTGTTTAAAGGCAACACATGCAAGACAAATAGTCGCTTCATTCGCATCAATTTTCATGTGTCTAGGAACACACCTTGAACAAATTATGCTTGAAGGACCACAGGCGGAGCCTGGTGAAAGAAGGCTGGGGGAGAAATAGAAGTTGTCCCAGCAAATAAACAACAGCCGGACTTAAAAAAAAGCTATTTCCAAGTATTGTGCAGGACAAGTGGTATAAAATGTGAAGGAAACGGCCGCCCCATAAATTAGGAAAAACCGCCTGCGCCTGCCCGTTTGTCACTAAAGGCAGCCTCTGTGGCAGCATGCGACTGCTGGAAATTTCTCTAAGTGAGAATTTCAGTACGTTTGAAATAGATACATTGTCGGGTCTCTATTTCTATGGTTATGTGATTACTGAGAATGGAAGCAGATAGAAAGGGAGCATTTAGCGGGGAAAGAGATGACTGGCCGTACATGAGTCGTCTAAGCGACCAGTGCACGGCTAGTCGTGTGGATGTTTGTCTGCGACAATGTTGTCGTTTCCTTTCGTACGTTGTAAAAAGATTCCACCACACATTTGCAAATAAGTTAATTGACATTGGCGTCTTGGGAAAACGAACACAGTATAAAGTATAAAATGTGAGGTTCGGGCTTACCAGTGAAGCAGCCACTAGTCAATGAAGGAAATCTGAATCGAAGGAGGTTACGAAGCGATAGAGAAAGAACTCTTGAGTAAAATATCAGATTCGTACGGGCCCGAGTCTATCAGCGCCACACGCTGGGTCACAACCGTTCGGTCGCGCCCATCCCGATTTGTTGGTGACAATTTCATTGACGTCGTTGTACAGTCGACTAGCTCAAGACAGATCCTAGATGAAACAACCTTTTCCCAGTAGCTGAGGAAATAATATCGCCCTCTCCAACCAAAAGTAATAACCAAGAACAAGACGTTTGGGACCCATCTCGATTCCCTCTTCCTTCAGGGGTGACTGGGGTCGCGTTGTAGTGCCAGTCACTCACAAAGTGCTTCGCTGTGGAGCGCGGTGCCTGCATGTACACAAGTGGAGGGTTCGTAGGGAAGGATTTATGTTCTTTGCAACTTTTCCTCCAGTTGGTCACGCTTCTGGAGTGTTTCACCGAAGTCTCTTTTGCGGTCTGATGTTTTGGTGCCAGACGTCGTCGTCGTGCTGCCTGAGTTGTTCCAGTAGATTTTTCCTCCCCACTGCATGCGGAGGGGCACTCAGCTCAAAAATCTTGTATACGACACCGGGCGTCCTGTCCTTTGTCGCACAGTCTTCAAAATTTTTCAAAATTTTTTTTCTAGTAATGTTCACAAAGCACTCAGCAGAACGCTTTCACTAACACAGAAACTGCCCCTCACTCCCACCTCAATTATCGTGTGGTCTCCCGACCATGTTCCGGGATGGGAGCACTCAGCGGATCGAATGCCTAATGATAGAAAGTGGGTGACGTACCTGGTGTTTAACTTTTTGTTATGCACTTAATTTCGTTGTCCTGTCCTTTTTTTTCTCACCCTCCACCTAGATGATGAACCTACCAGAGCAAAATATTTAGGTCATCAGCTTCAACTATTTCTTCACTTAGAACTCCTTGGGACGGTCACTTGGAAACCATGGTAAAATGGAAAGAACATGAACACACGGCTATCCGCTTTATTTATGTGCGCAACGCAGATACTCATTTATATTGCTCTTAACTTACAGGGGAATGAAATAAAAAAACGTAGATTTACATGATTAAAAGTTTGGTAAATAAAATTAATGCCTACATAACTGTTCTATTTCTTGCATAATTTGTTCGACAAGCTAGTTGTCCGTTGTTCTTTTAGTTTAATTACACGGGGCCGCATAGGATACGCCCCTTCCATATAATGCCATCTTCGTGCAATTGACATGTGCTGGCTGCGTCACTGGGCACGATGAAGGAAAGTCAACGACATAAAAAATATGAGCTATCAACACCCGATATCAGATCCTTTGCAATTGCTTAAATTGCGAATTGGTTGGTTAGTGCAAGCACTGAAGGAATCGGGTGCAACCAAGGGGAAATCGCGACAACCCATTTGTCTCACCTAATGTTGGACACCTGAGCTCCCACCCCTCCTCCCAACACAGGCTTAATTTGTACAGTTAGCTCCCCCGCACCAACCTTCATTGCATGTTTCACACTTACTTTCATTTCGTTTTAATTATCAGTCCCCGCTTCCTCAAGATTCAATCTTCCCCATATTTTTTTTTTCAGGTCATTTTCACCTTTGTTTCCTTCTGAAAATATGACAACCGGACCGGGGTACATGGTCTCCAACGCGTCACTGCGAAGACTCCAGAAAATGCTAAACATTCACCATGACCCGTACACAACATCTGATGTGCGTAAAAAAAGTCACATAAATAACCGCCGAGGACACATGACCAAAGTCTCGTAGGCTTGGATGCCTCCCCCTTCACTCCTCCCCCCTACTGATCTCGTCCGCCGCCCCAACAGTGGTCCTGGACGTGATGAAGGGGCTTTGTTAGGCCCCTGTTGTCCCATTGGAAAGCAAGCTCGCTCGCTACACCCCTCCGAGCGTCGCAGTCGTATACCGACGCACCCCCTCTCCAGGAATCGTTCCTTGTTTGCCTCCGCTCACCCTGCAGCCAATTAACTCCTAAGCCGCACCCATCCTCGACTACCGCGACATTCCTGGATGCCAAAATTCTCCTCGCTTTCTTCCATTGTACCAGGAAACAAATTTGAATAGACTGGTGGGGACGTAAATTGAACAGGCCAAAGCTGTGGTCTCGTTACAGTTGTCTTCCAGTTTTCGACGTCAGCATTGCACATTGTAGGGGCACAAGTGGCACCTCCCCCCCTTCACCGAGGGGCTGGTACCCAGGGCCCAGGCACCCCCGGCCCCCCCCTGATCGACGCCACTGCAGCTGAGTGTTTCTTGTCACTACAAACGACAACTTACCTTTTGTATATATATTTAGAGGTGTGTGATTATCAACTTTGCGTCTGTGAATTGAACACAAGTTAAACTTGGCTGTGAATTCAATAAAATATTTTTGAATACGAATAGTAAAAGCTGGCTGCGAATTGAATATTTTCAAACCACACTATCTTTGTTTTGGTGTTTCTAGAGTGTATAAAACATAACTACACCAAAAAAGACAGCTTAGGCAGTTAGAACTAGACACATCTCTGTTCAGGTACTTGCGCTTGACATACAAAAAATTTAATGTAACAGAGAAAATAAAACATAGACATGCAAACCAGTGCAACAAGAATTTTGCATATATTGAGATAAAGAAATATGGGCTCCTCAAAATGCTGTGAACACAGTAAGCATATTAGGCACATTTAATATGATAGGCAGCAGTCCCCCCACTCTCCTCAATGATTGAAAGGAAGCTGCGCATGCTAGTTGCTGGTGGAACCTCACCAACAAGCCAGCAATAACGTTTTATTTCTCACTTCTGCTATTATATTTATAGGAAACCTATTTTAGATTATAAATTTTGCTTTTGTAGTGTGGCACTTGACCTAACATACAGCACAGTTAGTGAACACTTGCTTGGTGCAAGGCTTCTGCATTAGGCTTTTGGCACGGCTTCGGTGTCATGCAGAAAAACCAACCCGCAAGGTCTTACCATGTAGTGAAGCTTGAAAGTTTGCACATCTTCAGATAGAGCAAACATTCGTTCCTCTACTATTTGTAAATTTCAAATATTTGAAACAGAGCTGCAAATCGAATATCAAAAAGTACTCGCACAGTATTCTAAGTTGCGAATGTTCACACACCTTCAAATATACTGCCTGGTCACTTCAGTATAAGTGTATAATTTACACAAATAATTTCATGAACGATAGTTAAAAATGCAGTAAGGTGTTTCATGCAAGTTTGACGCATTTCTTTGAAATCACTGATAATCATTGGGTGCAGTTGATTGGATGCTTAACCGCTCTGTCTTCCCTTTACTATCTCCTACATACCCTCAAACTCAATGGGCATGGCTTCATTTCTCCTACTCCCTTCTTTAAACACTGCTATGCTTTCCTTTCTTCCTCCACCGGATTCGACCTCCCTCGAAGAATACGCCAATGCCCTTGCAATAGAGCATGCTACTCTTAATGTTCCTACCACCACGCCAGTATATATCTTCTCCGACTGTCAGTCAGCACTTCGTAATTTCGCTAACCATGAGACCCACCCACACACCACTGATTTCGTCACTTCGATACTTGCATCGAATCCTTGGCCACGCTTCACACTGGTTTGGGTTCCTGGCCACGCTGGCATGTGCGGAAACGCCTTAGCAGACGCGCTCACCCGAGTACCTTTCCCAGGTCCGCCCATGTCCTGGCCAACCTTGTACCACCCGCCGACGGTTCGTACTCAACACCGCGCTTCCCACCATTACCAATTAAACGCCCAATGCCTATCACGCACCCTGTACCCACCCCCAGTTCCTGTCTAACTCGTGAGGCTGCGTGCCTCATTCGACAGGCTTAAACCTCTTCACTCCCCTCCCATCACATTCTTCACCGCATCTATCGGCGCCCTGGCCATCCTTCCTGCCCCAGGTGTTCTTTCTACCCATCCGTCCCTCATTCTAATTGGGACTTCACCCCACCATCTCTTACCCAATCCCTCACTTTCATCACTTCCTGGGAGCTCTGGCTGTCTCCCCCGCCGACAGTGAACATTTAGGCTGCCCAGGAAGCTCTCTACAAACATGTGCACCGGATCCGCACGGACATTCTGGAGTACTACGTGGATCCGGTGAATTGAACTTTCAAATTAGGACCTGGACTTAGAAATAAGTGTTTGTTCTCTCTCTCTCTCCTTCCTTCCTTTGCAGGGTGGGCATTCATAGGGGCACGTGTTGGGTAATATGTTGTGTTGTAGTATGTGTGGGTTTGTAGGCATCTGTAAAACGGCTTTGGACTTAGAGGTTCGCGAGGGAATCTGGCAGGTCTTTTCTGCTTTCTACGAATCCGTGGCTAGTAAATTTGAGGGCAGCAGTGTGTGCCGCCTCATTCCCTTGTAGAAAGGCGTGATGTCCAGATGAGGTAGATGATCACTAGCTTTTGTATGCGTCGTAGTGTACTTGAGGTGTGATGCATCCTTCTTGATAAAGGGACATGCTTACTGGGAAGCACGGTGGAATCTGTCATGGCTGTGCTTGCATCTGTTTTTTGCAAAGTTGTGGAAGTGGTAGTGGTGAGTGTGGCGGGCATCAAGGGTTTCTTATGAGTGATTAATGGTAGACGTCCCAGGGTTTTGTGCTTAAATATGCATCAAAACAGTGAACTGAACGAAGGTGGCTACGCAGGCTAGTTGAGACTTCATCTTGGAAATTTTGGTCAAATGTCAGGCATGACTCAAGGAAAGGATAGAGGAAAGCTTCATCAACGAAGCTTCATTTCCCTCTGAGAGTGATTACAAAGTAAACAAAACCCTCATGTGACACTGCTTTAACACCACATGTATAAAAAGCAATTACTGCTGCTGCACACTTCACACTAATTATTCAGTATTCTATAGTGCATCTGTCTCCCACCTTTATCACATAGGCCTCAAAGATTTCTCGTTCCTGTTTTGTGCCATACAACTTCAGCACTCTCGTCGTATCAAATTCTGGCATGCAGCCACCTGGCGTGCATTGAGTCTTGGAGTGGAGCACCAAATCGGTTTCTGTTCAAGTCGTCACCAATGCGGCATGCTCCCACCACCGCCTGTTAGGGCCTTGTCTGCCCTATGTACCATCAAGATACATTGAAATAGGAACAACAAACTACGTGACTTTCAGTATATGCTGTGCATCATGGTGACGGGCTGTGTAGCCACAGGAGGAACAAAGTTACAAGAATTCGTGTCCAACAGTGTTATGGAAATAGCATTTGAGAATGTTAATTTGGCCCACTGCCGCATGTCGTGCGGGGTCCCGCTACGGTTATCAAACTTTGTCACTGTGTACGCTCAAGCAGAACACGACGAAGGCTGATTGCAGAAGCACAAACGGGCACCAAATATGGTGGTGGGCGAAATAAATATTTTCACGGACCGAACAGTGCCCTCTCGACACCCACGTGCAAGTTGGTCGAACTGGAAGTACATAATACCTTAGATAAACTGCACGAAGCTTACCATCACTCCCAAACCTCCCGCCTCAACCACCTACCAGACGATTGAACTCCTCGTATATCCAGCGCCCCAAGAACAGCTACAAAGTGTGCCCGTCCACATCCGTCAACACATTTGTACAGCTCCCATACCGCGATATACGCATCAATACGCTCGTCAGGAAAGCAACCCTCTGGAGACCAACGAAACTAACGTGGATAATTACAAACTTTTCATTTCTGCGCGCCAAGAGTCCTCTGCAATGATTTAAGAATATGCAGCAGGACCATGACCTCCTGAATATAATGTCAAGAGCTTATGACAGCACGCAGCGATTACAAGACACGGGGTTCGACGAACCAAAGCGACGCGCAGGAATCACCTTTGTAGCCTGTAGGTCGGAATAGTCTTGTTATTTCTTAGTCAACGACCGTGTGGTGAGCGACAATAGTTTCGTGCGAACGATCGCTCGTGGCTGGCCGGTCGCAATAGTCTTGTCTTGATATTTCTTAGTCAATGACCGTGTGGTGAGCGACAAGAGTTTCGTGCGAACGATCGTTCGCGGCTGGCCATGATAGCACCGCCGTTTGATGTTGAAGGCATACGCGCACTCGCACATCGGAGACGAAACGCCCAGCGGCCTCAACACGGTGCTCTAATAAAATGCAGCGCAGAAGCTTGTCGCGAGCGCACTCATCACTCTCGCAAATCGAGGCGGCACAACTTATGCAGAACGCCCGTGTTCACCGTCGTAACGCACTACGCGCAAATAAGGCGGCCGCACACACTCAGCGTCTCAATCACACGCTGCACACCACCGTGAGCGCTCTCCAGAAGTTCTTTGAGAGCGCCCTTATCACAATCGCAAGCCGAACACCCATGCACCGCTGCAACGGCAGACAAAAATCACGCCGAGAAGATCGCAGCAAATTAAACGTACAACAGCTGCCATTTTTTTTAATTATGACGTCACATCCGGCAAAAAAAAAAAAGTCGCTTTCTTTGTTTTTTTGATGTCTAGTTGGCGCATGCGCACTAGGGCTCGTCCACCGTTCCTGAACGTCAGGTATTGTCCGGCCACACACAAGGTTGCCCACCGAGCCTGGTGGGGCCACTGAACTTAGCGGCCAACGAATATCAGGGATGGGGGGCGCCACACACTTGTCACACCCCTCACCCCCAAGTTTGTTTGTCCTACACAAACACAAAACACCTGTCCCCCCGGCGAGTACCGGTCCGGAGGTCTCCGCAGTCTCTCACTCCGCCGGAGCACAGGTGTCGAGGCCGTTGTGGCAGCATTAGGTGCTGCCTGTGTCACGCTCGTACCAGCTGTCAGCCTTCCCGGTGTCGAAGGACTTGCGCGTGGTGCCGCAGTGGCGCGAGTAGCACCAGCCCCTGGTGTTGTGCTGGCAGCGGTCGGTGAAGCTGGCTCCCCTTGAAGGAGTCCAGGCTGAGGCAGTGCAGCGGGCCCGTGGCCAGGCAGCCCGGCTGCGCCAGCAGGGGCGCCAGCACCTACTCGGGCGCGTACGGGTTCCACACAGCATGCACAGCATGCCGGCTCACCGCCGCCTCCGCCGACGGTGAGCCGGCCGCACGTGCTAGCTCGCCCGCGTCTTTGGCCGCAGCCTCCATCGCCAGCGCTGCCTTCACGGCGTCGTCCAGCGAGGGGTCGGGAAGCTCCAGGAGTCGCGTCTGCATGGCGGGGTTGCTCGCCAACCCTCGCAGCGCTGCGACGAACTGCCCGAGCGTCTCTCCGTCTCGGCGGCTCCGGTTATTAGACAGATTAGACAGATTTAGTTGGGCGTTCCGGGCGTTAGCGTATTGCTGGGCGTAAAGCGGAGCGTACGCTCGTCGCGACGCGCCCATGGATAGTTTTAGTACAGCGTTTTTCGTAGCGTGCGCTAACGCTTGTGGCGCCACCTGTTGAACCCAACGCGAAGTACCCAAATTTAACCTTGCGGCGCCACCTGTTGAACCCAACGCGAAGTACCCAAATTTAACTTTTTTACGTGGCTAACCAAGGCAAAGTGTAGCTGGACGGCGTTTCTTTTTTTTTTTTTTTTCAATAAGTTCACGCTGGTTTCGATTGTAAAAATCTTGCAAGCACGATAAAAAATACCCTCTTACCTTGATTCAGTATTAGGGAAAAATATGATACACCCGTCGCGATTGTTTGCTCAACCGCGCGACGCCGAAGTTTTGAAGCAACACGCAGTGCTCGGGATACTCACTTTATTCAGCTCTGAAATATGGCCGGACCATGCGACAAATACAACTGAGCATGGCATGCGACGCTAATGCGACGCGCAAAATGAAACAGCGGGTAGGCTGGCACGGCGGTTTAGTGATACACTTCACCCGGGTGTAGCAACTCAATAAGATACACGATGCGTTTCTATTACTCACTTCCTCTTATTCGTGGAGTCCAACTACAAATCCTTCACGTTTCACACGGTAGCGCAACGTCCTCGGCTCGCACCCGAGGGCGCGACGGCGCAGGCGAAAATTCTTGAATTCCCTAAATGGAGGCCGCCGATCTGCACCAACACTGCGCGCATTCCACCGCCGCGACACGCACACAAACACCGCCGCCCGCTTCGGGAGCCATCCAGGTTGTCCTTGGTCGCTCATTTCTGGTCTGCATGCCTGTTGGAACTGAAACGTTGTCGCCTAACGAGAAAAACACGCGACGGTCCGCGTTTTCAGTCGGGGAACCTCCTGCCACGACCGGCCGCCGACATCGCCGAGGCAGCAGCCATTTTGAAAGCAAGGGCCCTCCCAGCAGGTCCGCAGCGCCCCGCAAGCGCCCCGGAGCATACGCTCCGAGCCGTTGCGTGCGTAGCACCGCATCGCCGGGGCGTTTACGTAGCGTACTGCGCATGCGCAGTCGCGAGCCGCCCCGCCGGGGCGTACGCTCGTCCGGAGCGCGCGCCCAACTAAATCTGTCTATTTAGTTGGGCGCGCGCTCCGGACGAGCGTACGCCCCGGCGGGGCGGCTCGCGACTGCGCATGCGCAGTACGCTACGTAAACGCCCCGGCGATGCGGTGCTACGCACGCAACGGCTGGGAGCGTATGCTCCGGGGCGCTTGCGGGGCGCTGCGGACCTGCTGGGAGGCCCCTTGCTTTCAAAATGGCTGCTGCCTCGGCGATGTTGGCGGCCGGTCGTGGCAGGTGGTTCCCCGACTGAAAACGCGGACCGTCGCGTGTTTTTCTCGTTAGGCGACAACGTTTCAGTTCCAACAGGCATGCAGACCAGAAATGAGCGACCAAGGACAACCTGGATGGCTCCCGAAGCGGGCGGCGGTGTTTGTGTGCTTGTCGCGGCGGTGGAATGCGCGCAGTGTTGGTGCAGATCGGCGGCCTCCATTTAGGGAATTCAAGAATTTTCGCCTGCGCCGTCGTCGCGCGCTCGGGTGCGAGCCGAGGACGTTGCGCTACCGTGTGAAACGTGAAGTATTTGTAGTTGGACTCCACGAATAAGAGGAAGTGAGTAATAGGAACGCATCGTGTATCTTATTGAGTTGCTACACCCGGGTGAAGTGTATCACTAAACCGCCGTGCCAGCCTACCCGCTGTTTCATTTTGCGTGTCGCATTTGCGTCGCATGCCATGCTCAGTTGTATTTGTCGCATGGTCCTGCCATATTTCAGAGCTGAATAAAGTGAGTATCCCGAGCACTGCGTGTTGCTTCAAAACTTCGGCGTCGCGCGGTTGAGCAAAACAATCGCGACGGGTGTATCACATTTTTCCCTAATACTGAATCAAGGTGAGAGGGTATTTTTTATCGTACTTGCAAGATTTTTACAATCGAAACCAGCATTAACGCATTGAAAAAAAAAAAAAAAAAAGAAGAAACGCCGTCCAGCTACAGTTTGCCTTGGTTAGCCACGTAAAAAAGTTAAATTTGGGTACTTCGCGTTGGGTTCAACAGGTGGCGCCGCAAGGTTAAATTTGGGTACTTCGCGTTGCGTTCAACAGGTGGCGCCACAAGCGTTAGCGCACGCTACGAAAAACGCTGTACTAAAACTATCCATGGCGCGTCGCGACGAGCGTACGCTCCGCTTTACGCCCAGCAATACGCTAACGCCCGGAACGCCCAACTAAATCTGTCTATTGAAGCGAAAACGCTCCATTAGCGTCGACGGAGCCGGGCTGTAGTGCGAGCGTAGCGTCGCGAGCAGCTCACCCAGCGACTTGTCGTGCGGCGTGGCCGGCTTGAGCAGGTCGAGCAGGAGAGCGAAGACGCGGGTCCCGCAGCTGGCCAGGAAGATGTCGCGCTGTATCGCCTCGGGTGTGTCGTTCGCCCGGAAAAACACGCCGACTTGCTCCTCGTAGACCGGCCAGGCGGACCCTTCACCCTCGAACGGCTCGAGCCTCCCGTACAGCGGCATGGCGTAATGGCGGCTGGCTCGAGGGGGCGGTGTCTCGGCGTTCTCGGTGGCGGCGTTCACGGTGGCTTCGGCCGCTCCGCGGGCCTCTTCCCTCGTCGCCAGTGTCACGATTTAGTCCCGCGTTCGTGAACCTGGGAGGGTAGGGGTACCCTCCAGCCGAGAGACGACATGCAGCGTGCTGGTGGTGACGGTGACTGACCCCCGAGCAGCCGTGCTCGGAGGTGTTTATTTCCCGGCCACACACAAGGTTGCCCACCGAGCCTGGTGGGGCCACTGAACTTAGCGGCCAACGAATATCAGGGATGGGGGGCGCCACACACTTGTCACACATCGTCCCTAGCATCCCTAGCCACCCTAGGGACGATGTGTGTGGTGCCCAAATCACACGCACAACGCGCTTTTTTTTTTCAGCGAATTTTAAAAGGCGGCGCTTTTCGGGAGCTAATCTTGAAGGAACTTCTTTCTTATGACATCAGGAGCCAGCATTACATAATCAAAAAGGAACACGACATGGTTTAGCATGAACCGCATGCGGCGTTTTCTGCTCGCGAAAACGCGCCGCGCACGTCACAGGCGCGCTGACGCTGCCGCGGAACCACCCGCGCGCTGCGCGCGGTGCTGCCGGCGGCGGCAACAAGGCGGCGGCTTCGTCCGCGGAGCTTGAGCGACCGCTTCTAAGCGCTCTCTAAAATGCCGCACAAGGAACGCACGAAGTTGCTTGTGCGGTAAAGGAGCTTTTAACGTGGGCGAAAACGTTACTATAAAACATCATCCGCGCCGCTCGTGAAAGCGCCCATGCATACCTGCCCGGGGTGGTAAGCCAAAGCATATCTGGCCACGGCCGGGCTGGAGGAGCGGCGGGCGCGCAGTTTGCGCGCTCGCCGCTGCTCCAGTCCGGCCGTGATCTGGCGGAGCCAGCCGGCTGTCTGCCGCCATGAGGCGCGCGGCTCCCCATTGGCGCAAGTCGTCAGGCTCCTCCCACTACCGCTCGCCACGCGCGTCATTTTCTGAGCGAGGCAGAAGCGGCCGCGCGCGCGAATCGTCGACGCGGGCGTCAAAAAATCCCACGCGCAACGCCGACGCGCCCGAATCGCGTGTAAAAACGCACCATGCGGTTCACGTTGCATGTTGAGCCAGAACAATCAAGAAAAAAAACCAAAAGGTACTCGCTGAAGCGCGACTTGAAGCTTCTATCCCGCAAGACTCCCTGAAGCCGTAACTGAAGGCAAGCAAACCTCAAGCTGAACGAACTGAAGTTAATCAAAATGCAATTTGAGAATCGGGGCACTTGCAACAAATGTTTTTCCCTACTATAGAATGTGTTTTCTGTACGCTTTTTATATGCTTCATGGACCATTTCCATAGAATGGCGCCTGTTGTATAGGTCAGGGAATTTTGACTAAAATGGTCATGGAAAACATGGAAAAGTCAGGGAAATTGAATCAGGCAATTTGCTAGACACCCTGTGCCGGCGGCGGCAACATGGCGGCGGCTTCGACCGCGAAGTCATGACGGGAGTTCGAGCGACCGCTTCTAAGCGCTCTCTAAAATGCCGCACAAGACACGCACAAATTTGCTTGTAAGGTTAAGGCGATTATAATGTGGGCGAAAAACGGTACTATAAAACATCATCCGCGCCGCTAGTGAAAGCGCCCATGCAATACCTGCCTAAACATCTCTGGCGCAGCCAGCCGGCTGTCTCGAGAGCTTCGAAACTGCCGCCATGAGGCGCGCGGCTCCCCATTAGCGCAAGTCGTCAGGCTCCTCCCACTGCCGCGCGCGACGCGCGTCATTTTCTGGCCGCGTGCGCGAATCGTCGACGCGGGCGTCAAAAAATCGCACGCGCAACACCGACGCGCCCGAATCGCGTGCAAAAACGTACCATGCGGTCCATGTTGCATGTCGAGCCAGGATAATCAAGAAAAAAAGCAAAAGGTGCTCGCTGAAGCGGTACTTGAAGCTTCTAGCCCGCGAGATGAAATAAACTCTCTGAAGCCGTAACTGAAGGCAAGCAAACCTCAAACTGAACAAACAAACTGGAGTTAATCAAAGTGCATTTTGAGAGTTAGGGCACTTGCAACAAATGTGTTTTTCCCAATGATAAAATGTGTTTTCCTATGCTTTTTATATGCTGCACGGACCATTTCCACAGAATGGCGCCTGTTGTATAGGTCAGGGAATTTCATTTAAAAGTGTCATGGAAAACATGGAAAAGTCAGGGAAATTGAATTAGGCAATTTGCTAGACACCCTGGATAGGACGTGATCAATCGGGGTACATGGACCAAGTGGCATGCATCTTGTGGGCGAGGTAATGACCATGAAAGCAGCTTACGTAATGTGAGCACAAGGCATCATTTATGTCGCTGATGTTGATGTTTATATCGGCAATGATAATGATATTTTTGTTTTCTCAGTTGAGACGGTGGAGTATGTGGTCGAGTTTGGCACAGAAGTCCTGATAAGATGAGGACGGCGATCGGTAAATTGAGGCAACGACAGTTTTTTTATGAGCAGAAAATGAGGTACCATCAAATTCTACACAGACAGACTCTCTTTTATTCGTACGGGAAGAAAGATCAACGCGACGCTTGTAGGGTATTACGTGGGAGATGAACATGGCTGAACCGCCGTGGCAACCATTCGGTCTATGATCAAATTCACGATTATTATCCTGGTAGGGAAAACAACGAGTCATCGCACGATGACAACCAAAGTTCAGAAAGACAGATAATAATCGAAAAAGTATGGCTCAAGAGTGATTGGAAATAGGTTATGTCATCATAATGTTTGGGTATGCTTGGAATACCGTAAAAACCCGCGTATAATACGAGGTTTTTTTCCAAATTTTACTATGTAAAATTTGTCCCTGGTATTATATGTGGATCCCAAAGATTTCAGCTGCAAATTTGCACTTTCGGTTTCAGAGGAGGGTGCGCCATCTTGTGGGGGCGTTAGCTGGCTGCTGCTTCTCTCAGCTGGCGCCATTTTGATTGTTTTGACCACGCGAAGGATCCCGGCACGTCCACCGCAAGTCTATCACGATGTCGGGTGCACGAAAACAGTATTCGGCTGCAAATAAAAGAAAAGTTATTTTATGTGCCGAGACCATCAGAAATTGCGCCGCAGGACGGCAGTTCGGCGTCACCGAAGGCAGCATTCGTGGGTGGAGAAAGCAACCGGTGCTTGACTGGATAAAGTCTGTGTGGTGTCGGCGGCCTGTAGCACTGTTGGGGATTCCCGTCAGTGCTCGTGTTGGACGCCTTTCGCTGTCACCTGGCCGATTCCGTGAAGAAGTTGTTGCGTGAACCCCGCACCGAACTCATTGTCGTTCCAGGAGGAATGACATCCCAGCTGCAACCACTAGACGTTTGCATCAACAATCCTTTCAAAGACAGCATCAGGTCCTGCTTCCAAGAGTGGATGAGGTCAGGAGACCCGTAAGTGACAGCTACCGAATGGCTGACGTGGGTTTCTCCAGCGGTGTTTGTGGCTGCATCGCGGATGCGTGGGCCAGCATCCCAGAGGAGCTCGTCAGTCGCTCTTTTAAGAAATGCGGCATCTCGAACGCCCTTGATGGCACTGAGGACCACTTTCTGTGGGAAGACATTTCCGACAAGGCGACTTGAGGAGACAGCGGCAGCGAACCTGACGATGACTGAACGGTAACTGCAGTGCAAACAGTGCAAACAAATGTTTTCTGTGCTCTTTACCTCTCATTATATGCGGATGAAAACTTTTTTTCTGATTTTGCTGTCCCCGAATTACACCTCGTATTATATGCGGGTCCGTATTATACGCGGGTTTTTACGGTATTGAAATGAATTATGGAAGTGTGGCATGGTGGCCGTCCACTGAGTAATTTTTTAAACTGATCAATGGAGTAACTCGTGACCGGATTGGTCAGTCCGAGAGTTCACTAGTTGATAAACGCCAGATCGGCGGCCCCCGAGATACGATTAACAGTGCTGTCAGTTGTTTTGCGGGCTTTAATGCTGCAGTTGTCGACCCAAAGAAACTTCCGTTGTTTTGCTTTTTCCAAATCTAACGCCTGCGCGAAGAGACGTCAAGTGGTCATTGATAAACACTGGTTTGTTCACATCGGTTGGCGCAGTGAAACCGATGGCGGAGCCTGTGAAGCACGCTTTTTTGGCCACCACTGCAAATTAAGCCTTTTTTGCTCCTCGTGAGCAGAACCGGGCAATTGTGTTCTGTCCCTCCTTTGCGGGGACGCGTCAAAAACAGGGCAGCCGACTTTTTCAGCAATCGTTTTTACTACTTCGACACAGCTCTCACCCTTTGTCACTGGCACGCCCTTGATTTCTACCTTGTTAAGCCGAGAACATTGTTCCAGTTCACTAACGTGACGTGACAGCTGCTCATTCGCACAACTGAGATCACTATTTTCTGTTGTGAGAGTGGCCTGCTGGGTTTTCATTTTTTCATACAGGCCATGAAACATGCTTAGGCTTTTTTTAAGTTCCGCTACTTCGAACTGCAAAGCATCGACAGACTTTGCGAGCTCAGTGTTCGTGGGCATCACTAGGACACAAAACAGTTGCAAGGGCACCAAAACAGGCCGCAATGGGTGCGGCAGGATGCGATGAACAGAACATGCTACGGACAGGGCGCAACGAACCTGCGCATCAAACGGCGATTAGTTGTGGTGCAGCCGCAACCCCTGCTGCCAAGTGTTGGAGCCCAGAGGCGTCCTTCCTTTTGTAGCTGTCCGGGAGTGGTGGCGCTGGGTGGCAATCACGTGGGTCCAGCCGAAGCGAAGCCTCGGTAACCGCTGCGTCAGGTTCGCCTTTCTTTATTGCACGTCGGTACAGTTGAACCTTGTTATAAGAGACACTATTCACCCACATGGTTGGCTGCCCTACCTTTCCCATTAAATTGACCTCCTGTATAACAGACATCTGATGTAGAAGACAGTTGGTTATAAGAGACAAGTCATACTTGAACGTTAATCAGTAATCTTGCTTGTAAGAGACATTTTAACTTCAGATGCAGTGCCACCAGTCACTAATTGCAGTTGCTTCCATCCTGGAAACGCACGTGGACGACAGACACCTGCAGTCGCTATTTATTATAACTTCAGCAAACACAAAGTGGATCAGTCAGCTATGAAATGGAAACGAGAAGCCCTGCCAATGGAAATGCAACTTACAGAAGTGGTTGAAGCTTACTTCCATCCACTGGATGGAGCGCGATCGCACATGCGGGCTCTCCCACTCGCGTAGCTTGCAATCAAGAAGCATCGCCGATGTTGAGTCCTGCAAGCGTAATGAATAGCCTGAGCACACAGCGGAAGAAGCTGTGCGCCCTGGCTATACATCAGGCTTGTGAATTCAACATCTACGATTCATCTTCCACAAACAGTGAAAGAAGAGAAAGCTTGTAGAATCGGTTGTAAAAAACAGTGTAAGTACAGTCATGAAGCAAACAAAGATTCAGAACTGTTCCATAAATTCTGGGGGCCAAACATAAATTAGAATGAATCTTTTGAAACATGCTGTAGCGTTCTTTTGAGCTTATTTTAGTCATACGGTGCCCACATTGAACTAGGGTCTGATTAGTAAGTGTAAACATGGTTCCCTGATTATAAGAGACATCTTGTATAAGAGACAGAAACTGCTGGGTTCAACTGTAGTAGTGATTGATGAGGCCCCACGGAAACCCTGCGCATCAAACGACGAGTAGTTGTGGTCCAGCCGCAACCCCTGCTGCCAACTTTGCGCATTGTTTTGTTCCAATAATTGGATGTCACTTTAAGGAAGTCACTGCACCAGCAGTCCGATCTGGGACGCCTCCATGCACTTGCGTTGCCTCACCTGCTCCTGACAGCAGCCATTGTCGCCCTTGTTGCTTGACATTCGAAGGAAGATCACCGAACCTCTCGCCTCGCTATCCGAGCAGCAACCTCCTCGCGATTGTATCCCGCGTGCTCGCAAGGCCCCCTTCAGCGACGAGGCAGGTTTCTCTCGCCAAGCAAGAGACTGTTGCCACTGTTACATGTGTAGAAGTACGGATGGCCGAGCGGTAGGAAGTGACTACCGCGAACAGTAGGCCATCAGGCCCGCGAAAGACATGAGAACATGCCGAGCCGTTTGCCCAGAACAAACTGTGTTCATTTTCCCAAACCAGCCACTCGCCGCTGTGCCAGGCTTGTGTGGCTGAACACATAACTATCAGCGCCACGTGGGGGCGCTGCACGTGAGCTAACATTGTAACACTCCTCCCTTCTGAGGAGGAAGACTATGGGGAGTACCTATTCACTAATTTCCTAGTCCTCGTGCCACGTCGCAACTTCGGTGGGCTAGGCGTAGGCACGACACAGTCACTGTTCACGTGCACACCACCGTTGAGTACACTCCCGTCGCTGTCCGTGGCACAGCTACTCCCAGAGAAGCTATTTCCAGGTGGCTGTTCCTGATGAGGCACTTCCTGACCAGCTGGTGCATGGAGAGGGCGGTGGTTCCAGCTGTGGTGGAGCTAAAGCGATAGCAGTTTCAGGAGAGGTCAGAACTGTTTCTGTCGCACAAGTGGCCGCAGTGTTGGTTTCCCAAGGTGCCATCTTCAAAACGGACACTGGCTGATGACGGAGTGACGTCCACAACACTGGCAGGCACCCAAGGTGTACCCTGCAGAAGTTTCGCGCATACATGTCATCACCTGGCTGCAGTGATGGGGCCTGCCGGGACCCTCTGTCGGCATACAACTTCTGCTTGAGTTGTTTGAGAAGTACAGATGCCTGCAGGCTTGGCTTCAGGACATCCAGCGGAGTCTTGAACATTCTTCCCGTCAAAAGCTCACATGGTGGCCGACCTGTAACTTTGTGTGGTGTAAGATTGGGTAAGAAGTGCCTGTAGAAGTTGACAAGTCCCAAGAAACTCCCAAGTTCCTTGACATCTTGAGGCACAGGAGCATGCAGAATAGCTGCTACCTTGTCAACGTTCGGGGAAAGGCCTTCCTGGCTGATGATGTGCCAGAGATACTCAACTTGTGGCACAAAGAAGTGGCATTTTTTAAGTTTCAGCTTGAGGCCAGATTCCTGAAGCTTGCTAAGCACAGCACTGAGGTTGCGAAGGTGCTCAGCATCGTTTGCGCCAGTTACAAGAATATCATTGAAATACCTAGACTGCTACATGTGGCAGTCCCCTGAGCAAGTTCTCCATCTCGCGCTGACATATGGCTGCAGCAGATGAGACACCAAAAGGCAACCGGGTGTACTGAAACAACCCCATATGCATCGAAATGGTGACGTACTCTCTAGAGGCCTCGTCAAGGGCAACTTGCTGGTACGCATCTCGCAAATCCAATTTTGTGAATTTCCACCTCCAGCAAGCACAGTCCACACGTACTTGGTCCTTGGAATGGGGTACTGCTCCACTATTGCCACTGGGTTTATGGTGACACCAAAGTCTCCCCAGATTCTGATGCGTCCATCCCTTTTGGTCACAGGAACAATAGGTGCAGCCCACTTTGCTGTCCTGACTGGAACAAGAATGGAATCTCTTCTTAATCTTTGGATTTCTTGAGTGACTCCATCTGTCAAGGCATACGGCAGTGGGCGTGGCTTGAAGAACCGAGGCGGAGCATCGGAAGGAACATGTAGAGAAGCTTTAGCACCCTTGAACGTACCCAGGCCTTCTTCAAACACTTCGGCGTAGTCTTGGACAAGGTGTTTGACGTCGGAAAGTGCGTGTACATTCACTTCAACGTCGGACATGCCGATGCCCAGCTCACGCATCCAGTTGCGTCTTAGAAGAGTGGGCGATCCGTCCCTGGTCAGAAAAACAGGTAGGTCGGCCTCCTTGCCATGAAACTTCACGCTGATGTCAGCTTTGCCTTGAACCTTTTTCAGTTCCCCGGTATAGCTTCGCAGAAGCACTTGTGACGGCTGCACAGAAACCGAAGTCAAAAGCTGAAGAAGACGAGACTTGGTCATGACGGAGACACTTGCCCCCGGGTCCACTTCCATGCGGAGCGGCTTGCTGCGAATGTCAACAGTGACGGTGAAAGGCGGAGGCGGCGTGGCGTAGTCAGCTTGCCACATGTCGAAAGCTTTGGAAGATGAAGTTGTAGCGGCGTCCTCATCGCGGACAGTATTCACACGATGACTGTTGCTCGACGACGGTGAACTTCGTGCTGAGAACGAATGTGCCTTGGAAGGGCTGTAGCTTCGGGCTTGGCTGTCCTTTCGTCTCGTATTACACACCTTCGCAAGTGACCTCGTTTGTGGCAGTAATTGCAGATTGTCTTCACATGCTTGCATTTTGATGCAACGTGTCCGTCTCCGTAACGGTAGCAGGTGACGCCCCCCGAGCCTGAAGAGACACGGTGAGTCGAGAAAGCGCTGCTCGTGTTAGCTTGGGCTATCTCGCCTGCGTCCTTTTTTTGCTGCTTCCATTGCCAGGGCGGTCTGCACGGCATCGTCGAAGGTGAGGTCCGGTTTTTCCAGGAGTCTTGTTTGGACGGCAGCGTTGTTTATGCCACACACGATGCGGTCGCGGAGCATGTTTTCGAGTTAAGCACCAAAGTTGCAGTGCTCGGAAAGGCTCTTTAGTGCTGCGATGAAGTTGCTGACAGATTCCCCTTCCGCGCGAACGCGCGAGTTGAAACGGAAACGCTGCACAATGGCAGATGGCTTCGGACAGCAATGACTTCCAAGAACTAGAAGAATCTCGTCCAGCGTCTTGTCACTGGGCTTGACCAAATTTCGGAGCAAAGCATACGTTTTCTGGTCGCAGCAGCTGATGAATACGGAAGTACGCTTCTCTGGGGCGACATCATTGGCCATGAAAAATGCTTGGAGCCGGTCCACGTAACAGGGCCAGTCGTCTCCTCCCCCCTCCAACGGCTCGAGGTTGCCGAAACTTGGCATTGTGAACGGATGGCAGAGCGGTGCGGGAACGAGGACTCACGTGAAACTTTCTTTCATCCTCGTCGCCAGTTGTTAGATGTGTAGAAGCATGGATGGCCGAGCGGTAGGAAAAAGTGACTACCGCGAACAGTAGGCCATCAGGCCCGCGAAAGACATGAGAACATGCTGAGCCGTTTGCCCAAAACGAACTGAGTTTATTTTCACAACCCGGCCGCTCGCCGCTGTGCCAGGCTTGCACGACTGAACATAAAACTATCAGTGCCACGTGGGGGCGCTGCACGTGAGCTAACATTGTAGCATCCACGTAAAGCAATTTCCTGCAAGGAGCAGAGCAACACAATGAAGCCGAAAGCAGAGTACTCGCATAAGGGAAGTTCCCACACACAGTGTATTACTGCAGAAGTGCGCACACCACCGCAAAATGACTGAGGCCCCTTTTGTTTGCGTGACAAGGGTTGTAGTTTTCTCCGCAGTTTCCCCTTTGGCAGTTGATTTTGGCATCCAAACACACGGCAGCTTACCACGGAGGAAAACTGCAGTGATCCGAGCCCTTACTTTGTGTGGTCATGGAAGACGGGCACTGGATACACACGAAACTCCTGTGCTGGACAGGCAGCAGCTCTGCCACAGTGCAGCACAGAGGAGGACAACAGAAGTGAGCCCTGCCGACCAATAGGCAGGGGATGATGGAGGGGCCACGTTTGGTACCAGGGCTGGTCCACACTGGCTGAAGTGGCAGCCACTCCAAAGTAGAGTCCGCTCGTGGGGTGCGCTGTTGGGATGTGCGTTGAACGTCTTGCTGGCGAGGTGAGCACAACTGCTGGGAAGCCGTTGGTGCTCTTTGTCGTGCCCTGTTAGCCTGTTGCTTTTATTATTTACAAATACTGCAGGCAGCACTGCTGCCCTAGCAGGAGAGGAGTTATTGTAGGGGTGTCAGGAGCAATTTTTTGAACATTGGTGCACCAAAACGGATGATTGGGCAAGTTGGCACATATTCCTGGTAACAGCGCAAACACGAGACCAAAAGAAGAGGGCGCAAACACAGCATTACTGGGATTGGTACACTGAGCGATAACTTCCTGCAACTTGTTCCATTGTTCAGTTGTTCGGGAAAGATTTGACTTCTGAAACCATTTAAAGGGGCCCTGAAAGGCGTTGTGAGCACACTAAATGGACTAGTGGCTGGTCAGCGTCCAAGTACAACTTTTTTACATGCAGCGGAAAGCTCACACTGTCATTGCAAAGTTTGTTGCCATGTTTTTAGGCTTCGCCATCTTCTTCTGTGTATGTCATCGATTACCCCATGCGCATCACGCAGCAGAAATCTTGCGATTGGGTGGCATTTTCTCGCACTTCCGGCAAAGAGAAGCGTCGTCTGCTCAGTGTCGATGGCTTGCGGCGGCACCTTTGGTTAATCAGCTCTTCCTGCAGCACGCTCAACACTGTCGTGTTCGTCCGTTTTCTACTTGTTCATTTTTTACTCTATTACCCCACTTCTCGTATTTTGGCTTGCGACGCTTGGGCGTATGCTTTGGCAACAATTCATTTCCCAGAGTTGCAAACTGCATATTTGTGTGGAACCAGCAAAGCTTGTAGAAAATATAAGCACACTTAAGAGCAGAAGAGGAGTTACGGAAGGTTTATTAGGTAGTAAGGAATCAATATCGACTGAAGTTTTTAGCAGAAAGTGTTAAACACTATTCCTACAGGGCGAAATCGCAGTCACAGCCAAAACAGTGCTGTTTCTGGAGGTCAGCTATGAAGTACAGTATACAGGTTATTTCCACGTGTCTGTCATGGTTCCGTGGTGCAGTGGACTAACACCTCGCGCTCGCTCTTTGAAGTGTGGCATGTTGAGCCTTGTTTTTCTTTCTCTGCCTTCTAAGGAGCATGGTTTTGTGAATCGTATTTGTGAATCCAGGACAAAACTTTTTGGTTGAGCTGTGGAGCTACCATATCAAACGTCAATGCATCGTTCAAATTATTGGCACGATTTGTTCAGTTTTAAAGGAGCCATGAAGAGAAAATGCAAGTTGGTTTTATTCGAAAGATTTCGTGTTTTATAGTGCCCCCAGCGCTTGTCCGGATACAAACGGTGCTTTATTCACTGAGAAATTAAACAATTTAGGTTAAAATTTTGATTTTCCCGCTAAATTGTTTCTGTTCGGGGTCTGCAATGACATCACAGGAACCGACCGCTCTGCAGCCTAGAATACCTTCATTCACGCATCCGCCGTACAGGGTCGAGACAAGTATACGCTGGCGCCGCCATTTTGGGTCGCTCGCTCGCTGCCGAAGCAAGTCATTGTGTCAAAACCGCTCTAAAATTATCGCTGCAAAGCGGTTTACTAAAGAATTTTGAATCATATTGTCTGTTTCGCGTTGCTAGGTCTCGTGGGAAACGAAAAGAACAACGCAATGAGCACGTTGGCCCAATCGCGGCGGCACGGGACCGTTGAAAGGTTGTCTCCAACCTGTATAGCGGTGTTGGTTTGTTCCCACGTTTCTTTACGTTTCCCGAACCTAGATGGCGCCACCATACCGTGGCAAGCGTTTGGTTTGTTTTTGCCCGTATTTAAACGTGGCTTATTTTTGTTCTGGGAGAAAATAATCGTTCCCTGAAACAGTGCTCGCTCGACAAATGTGGTCACGTAAGACACCGTTGCTTGCGTCAATCGGCCAGTGTCGTCTGAGACAACCCCAAGCCCCGTAGTGCTGTGCAGCTAAATCAAGCATGCTGTGCGCAGTACGAACAGCAGTACGCATCAGTACTTCTATGTTTACATGTGCTTTCGTAACTTCCACTGTTTGTCCCATCATTCTTATTCCTTTGTAAAGAATGCGCCCTAAATTTACGCGCAAATCGCTCGTTCGGCTAGTTTGTAAGCTCTACCTAATTTGCGTCTGCTTCTGCCAGCCTCCGCCAATTGCAGAGCTGAGCTCATGTGACATCATAGGTTCTGTTGCGGGAAATGAGCTGGTGGGTCGCATGGCCATTTACTTTTTTCATAATTATGTAGCTTATTTGACCGAAGTTTACGTTAAAAGTGGTGTCAGTATGATTCTAACGAGGCAATCTTTTGAATGAACCAAACTTGTGTTTTCTCTTCATGGCTTTTTTAAACTCTTGGTTTATATATTATAGAAAGGCAATTGTACATTCAGAGGACGAAATACTGATGCGTGTATCTTGCAAAATGGTATGTCTTTGTATGGAGTAAGCCTAGTTTCTTCCCATCCACTTAAACAAGACACAAGGTAGATTTGGGGGAGGGGGGAGGAGAGGGAGGGGAATATGGGACTGCGGCCGGCAACCAAACAATCCACTTGTCGATCGGCACCACTGAGCACGTAAAAAATGGACGAACAGCCTTTATCGAGAGAAAAGGGGCTCCAGGGCATCAGGGGATAAAGCGAGAGGGGAATAATTATTTTGTGCTATCATCTGCATAGTCGAACAAAGAGGCAGCGCGCACGGCCCCAAAACTCACACTACTCTTCTGAGACTGCTCTTAATATCTGTTACGGTGTTCTTGTCCCTTAGTTGATAAACACAGGGTTGCGTAGAAGTTTCCTGGAAATTAAGGGGCAAGGGGGAAATGGAATGCACGGTGCAGTCTAAAAAAGTCCCTGTGCACTCTTGCGTTTTTTTTTTGTTACGGTTATAAATTACGACCAGTAGATTAATGGAATGGAATACATTCTCCCCAAATCTGTGAAATTGCTTCTCTGTAATTCTCTTTTGATTCTAATTTAAATTATTGCCAACTTGTTTGGGGTATTCCTGTTTACATAAAGTTTATTTACTAAAAAAAAATTTCTTCGTCACGTTTATAACAAAGTTTACAGGGAGCCAACCAGGGACCTCTTTCTTAAAAGTGGTGTTATCAAAATCTTCAACTTGTACAATTATCGTTTGAGTAGCCGATTCAAAATAGAAACAAAAAGAAACAAACAATATGCGTAATTTGGCCCGGTTAAAGGCAGAAACAAAGAAACTACCCTTTCGGGAATAAGGAACCTTGGGCGGTCCCTACAGCCCGTTTAAACACTGGGAAAGAGCTCATACCCTGCCTTCTCTTTTAAATGTATTTGAGTGCACCGATTTTGATATGTATAAATGTTCAAAGCATCAATTACGTGTCATGTGTACTAAAATGTGTTAACCTTTCTATGTCTCTCATTTGCCGTTTTGTTTAACTATTCTTTTTATACCTGTTGAAAACAACGGGTATTAGGTGCAGCAAAAAGAAGTGTCTTATTGTTAGCTTTTATTCTTACTTTTTCGGTTGTCTTTATGACTGTGTTTTCTTTTGTCGCGATGCTGCTGTTGAGCAAAAGGGGGCTGCGGCCTCAACAAGCTGTCTACGACAGCTTTTTTCCGCGTTTCCTTTTTCCGTATCTGTGTTTATGTATCTGTATCTGTGATTATGGAACAGAAATAAAGTTTCAATATTATTATTACTATTACTACAACTGCCTGTGTAGGCGCGTGCATGGAGTCACCACAACATGACCAAGCTCGAGATTGGCATGAACAAATGGCCAATTAGGCAATTTACAAACCGACGTCGGTACTTAATTGCACGTACGTGCTCACTCTGCCAAATTTTGCGGTGATTTTTTCGTCATTCGCTCACACATTTTAGGTTCCAATATGTACCAAGACACGTCGTCGCCGTGAACGCGCAGTGACAGGGTCGTTCACTGTTTGCGCAATCTTTCTGTGTGGTGTGGAAGCGTAAAGGTCCTGCCCCATTCCTTCCATCAGCTTTTGCAGTCATGAGCGATGTGCCCAATTCATAAAATGATAACCGACAGTCTGGCGGTTCTGTCCCAAAGCGATCCTGTGGCGCAGAATGTCGCAGCAGCAGACCACGCTCGTCACCGGATGTTGTTGGAGATGTCACCGAGAAGCGAGGCATCATGGGCAGTCACGCTCGCGCGGTGCGCGGAGGGGGACGAGAGGAGGGGGAGTCGTGGCGCGAGCGAAAATGCGATGTTTTGATTTGCTATAACTCCACTAATACTCATCAGTTAAATAAAATTCTTGATGGAGGTGATTACTAGGACATTGATTTACCTAAAACTGTGAACACCCATGTATCGGTAAAACCTCTTTCAGGACCCCTTTAAGGCCCAACCACATGCACGCGTAAAACCGACGTACTTGCGCAACGACACGCGCCTCTGCCTTTATGTTGACTGACGATGTTGGAGAGGGCGAGTGACCACAAATTGCCACAACGTGCGCGTAAACCAATGCGATGTGCTGTGTGGCTGGACTACCCCGGACTTGATGTTGTGGCGGCCAGTTAAACTACATTTTAGCTGAAATAAATCAAATAAGGCCTATTATAACAAAATTGCGTACATTTAATACAGAAACAACTAAAAAAGTTCTTGGGACGTTGAAAAACACTAAGAATTAGTATGCTTACTTGACAGGCACAAAACCCTCCACCGCATTTGGTGTAAAATCCCTTGCTCTCATAGTTTCTTGTTGCCTGGCATGTTTTCTCTCGTTGTCTACTGTCCATATTTTACAAATTACTTAGTTTTATCACAGAATTGATGGTTAAGGTAGTGTATTTATCAACTGGTTGTTTTGTTATGCGACCTAACCACCAGATATTATCACCACCAGAGGTCAACACTGTGCGCCCAAAAATTTACTTCAATGTCTGACTTGGGCGTAACAGGCGCGTAGCAACGTATTCGGCATACGCCGGAGTGCGCCAGTTTCTTATGCACTTACGCCGGTTTACATCGTTGCGTGAGTACGTCGGTTTTATGCGTGCATGTGGTTGGGCCTTTAGTTCGACCAAAGTGATGCATCCCTCGTCCTGCGCTCAACAAAGTTATGATGACGTACAGTTTCAGGGTGGCGAATTGTGGCTGATACTAGTGGTGTGGAATGCACAGACTATTAGGCAGGAGGTGATGCATCATGGTGGGCTGCGCTTTGTGTCACAAGGTTCACACAATATTGGGGAGGGCACACGGACGACGCAGACAGTAGTGCAAAACCCACGAGCCTGCTCTGTTCCCCTTCGAGCTGTCCCCACTCTGCGTGCAG
Organism: Haemaphysalis longicornis; assembly: GCF_048455015.1. Lineage (NCBI taxonomy): Eukaryota > Metazoa > Arthropoda > Arachnida > Ixodida > Ixodidae > Haemaphysalis > Haemaphysalis longicornis. The sequence goes on along the minus strand of NW_027526204.1, from coordinate 2,295,529 downwards.
GCTCCTGCAGGTGGCGGTGGGTGCGGTGTGCGTGTTTGCCCAGAAGCCACCTGCGGGGGGCCAGGAGGGCGGCGACCCGCTGTCCCAGCTGCCCAAGGTGTCCGTGGAGGGCGAGGCCTGGAGCCAGCTGCGCGACTGCCTGCTGGACCTGCTGCTGCTGCCCTACACGCTAGGGGGCGGCGACCCCCCGCCGGGGCTCAGCGTGGCTGCGCTGGGCCGCCTGGTGGGCCCCGCAGCGCCCCACCCGCCCCCCGAGGAGCTGGAGCGGCGCAAGCTGGCCACCCTGCGTCTACTGGCCCACCTCTACCCGGACGCCTCCACCGTGGTGCACCTGCTCGTCGCCTCCGCCGACACCCGGCACAGGTTCGGCCTCTCCTGTGTGCCCCTTCATATAACCCACACCCCCACTTGCCGTCTGCAAATATATCCCCGCGTATTTTATGCATGAAAGAATGAACCAGAGCTACTACTCAAGCAACATTACATATTTGTTTATGTGAAAGAACTCACCTGGCTGACTACATAAGTAGATGACTTGCCGCATGCATTCTTCAGGTTGGTATATTGTCGTGCTGCGTGTGCAAAATAAGCACTGTCAGTGGGATAGCAGTGGCTCATTAGTTATTACTCCTGTAGGGGCGTTTGCAGTGAAGCTGCACCAAAGGAAATAGCTCGCATATAATCTGCACCTCTACTTCACCCTCGAATTTTTCGCATTTTTGGTGCGGGTTATGCGCGCGAAAATATGGTATGTGGGAGGCGAGATTCTGGTCCCATGTGGCCACAAACGCGGCATTCTGCTTTAGCACTCCTTCTGTTCTTTTATGCAACTGCCTCAGTGGTGGCCTAGCGAGTGGAAGGATAAGTTTTTGAATGGGCGTCCTGGGTTCAAGCCCCAGCAGTGCCAGTATTATTTTCAAGAACCGTGACTTTTTTTTTACTGCAAAATGTTCTCTTAGCTAAATACTGCACATTATTTTCATAAGTAAAGGTGGTGGGGTACCTTTTGGGTTGGTTTAGAGGTTGGGCAGTGCATTTGAACAGGTTTAATTGACGTTCTGAGTCACACCGGAAGTGGCGACCTGTCTTGGAAGGGAAGATCTGGAGGGGGTGACAGTGTGCTTGGCCCCCACATCTGGCAGTACTGCACATTGCGCTTTTATTGACACTGAGGCTCTTTGATTTACAGCCTTGGACTCGTCACGAATAGTCCGGGGGTAACTTTGAGAATTCCCCACGCCATAGAAATCCATGTTTGGCTGCGCTGAGTGCTGACAACATACCAGGACAAGCAGGACGAACACCTGCTTTATTCGCAGAACACAAACGTATTGGTGAGGGAGAGAGGGGACGTGTGCTACCCACTGGCCCCCAGCTCAGCGTTGCAGAACTACGGGAATATATGTGAAAACCAAAATGCTGGATTGTTTTTTGGGGAGTTCAGGGTGAGTCCGACACTGCTCATTGAAGAGCCCTAGTTTCATGGCTGGTGATTTTCCTGCATTCGGCACACCTGATTTCTGTGATCCCACTGGCTTTGATGCCAAAGATAGCACCCAGGTCTAGGGCAGCACCACCAGCTGCTGGGTGGAGAGTTTTTTTATCTCTGCATAGGTATTTCTCGAGGTCTAGGGGCTGGCTTCGAGTAAAGCCTTCACACTGTCGAGTGCTGTCCACACTGTCATTGCTTTCTTAAATAACGTTTGGCTGCCTTGCTGGCCTTGATCGTAACACCTCATGGCATGGAATCATGGCAACCAAGTTTCCTTTTCTACTCTGAGCGGACTGCTTGGCCCCCACATGCTTATCTGGAGATCCTGTGCGGGCTCTAAAAGCAAAGGTGTGGCATCATGTGGGCAGAATTTGTTTCCTCTCATTGGGACAGTGGAACCCTGTTAATATGACTTTCAAGGGACGGCGCGAAAGCGTCGTATGACCGGAGTGTCGTATGTGGTGTATCGGTAAGTGCAGGCCTAGTGGACGGTCTCGGGTGACAGGTGGGCAAAGAACCTGTTTGCACATAATATTTACCGAGTTCTCACACAATTTGTGAACCTTCAACTAAAGTATCGTTTAAAAAAAATGCCTATTTTGTGCGCCCCTCCCCTTCACGCTGTGTGCGCTAGCCCGCCATGCGACCCCCGTGCAAATTGAGCAGGGAAAAGGCAAGAGTGGGAAGCTGCCAAGGCCAAGCGGAACGAACGGTAGTACGAGCACGGCCGCTCGATAAAAGGCACGCGTGCGTTCTACAAGGCAGCGATGGAAAAAGGCAAGAATGAAAGAACAGAGCGACAACGCGGCTTTGAAAGACAAGGGGAAGGGGAAGAACAAGTGCTCCATACGGCTGCGCTACGGGATCACACTGGTCAACCAGCTGAGAAATAACGAGTATACTTCCAGGAGGCCTACCCTGTCGTGTCGAACAGTGCTGGTTATTTGTTGGCTTGCAGCACTCCAAGCTGCTAAGCCGAGCATTTCCGGATTATCGCTGGTGCAGCAATCACAATCTTTTCAAAAGCCATCACAAATGTGTGGTTGCTGTGCAGTCCAGTTGTCCACCCTGCAAAAAAGTTCTTCTCGTACCATGCTTTTACGCTTCATGATAACTGCTTCGGTTGATTTTAGTTATTTAGTGCCTAGATTTACTTTGCTGGCTCACCTCCCGGCTTTAATTTACCGTGGAGTTTCTAAAAGCGTACCAGTTGCACACACACATGCAGCGTACAAGTCCAGTGAAGCGAAGACAGTGAAGCATCGCAAAGCCTGTATGCATTGCTTATATGCGCCAGTGTGGAGCTATTTTGAGTCCGTTGAGTTTCGTGCAGTGTACAAACTAAGAAACTAAAGCCACATTCTTGCTGATGGGGTCACAAAGCTGTGGTCGGTGAGCTGTGCACTCAGGCCAATCGGCATCGTAGGGAGCTTCGTGGGAAATTGACAGGAACGGGAAAAAACCCTTCCGAATGGATTTTTAGGCTAAATAAAGTCGTGTAAACGCACCAAGAATTGACGAAACATGGTCCAGGGACTCCGGAGTCCGGTTTGCGGTAGTCTTCACAAATCCCTTCAGTGTCCCTTCAAGGGAATTGTTGATTCACGTGAATTGTGCCCATGCAAGCGAGTGAAGCTGGCTGGGAAGTGGGTGGACTGTCCTGATGCTGTTCCTCTTCTTCTGTCCTGCTCGCAGTGTGGCCAGTGCTGCCGAGACGAAGCTCAAGTCGCTGACCACGTATGTGCCCCCTCCCGCTGTCTCCTCCCTCTGCCAAGCTGGTGTGCGAGCGGGCTTCGTACAGGCCCTTGAAAACCGTGGAAACCCTGGAAATTGAACATTGAGTTTTCACCTGAAAGCCTGCAATTTTTTCCTTCTCCTTGGAAACCCGTGATTTCTTTGGACAACAAAGAGGAGACCCGATAACGTGACTAGTTTTTCGTGGCCGTGTACACTGCCCATCCAAAACACGCTTTTTACAATTTGAAGCCAGCTTAGGGGCGCAGTAGTGCTGCTTTATGGAGCTTTTACAATTCAAACTAAGCTTGGGAGCACAGGCGTGCTGCTTCATACGATGGCTCGTACGGAACGAAATCCCTGCATCGGACGAGGCAGAAATTAGCATAGGTCCCCTTCTGATTTTCCACTCTGCATTGCCTCACCCTGTTGTTTGTTTTACATGTCTTCCCGTTGCTGTGCCCCGGTATGTTTTGCGAAAAAGGGTTCTCACACTTTGGGGGCAAATACAAGTGAGCACAGATAAGCAAAACTCTCAACGGGATAACACAGTGCATCCAGCTCCTAAGCCTTACTGGAGTGTTTTTAATGACAGGTGTGAATGTTGGCAGAGCCAGTAGAGTTGTCAACTCCTCCCCCTTTAATGAACACAGGAATTTGGGGGATGAGAATGGCAGGTTAACTCTTTCAGTACGGCGCCATAGGCCATCGGACACCAGTGTCCGATGATTTCAAACGTCCCGCGAAAGCTAAAAATAGCACCTGGTGGACAACTAATGCCATCTAGCGTATTTATTGACAACTCATTTTTCGATATTATTATGTTTTGTTGATATTTCGCGTGCAGAGATCATGCCAAGAGTGAAATTTGAACCCGCGGTAGTGGCGAGTTGTGTGAAAACGGCGTCCCGCTGTATTTATAAACAAAACGGGCTTCCTGTCTGACGACTGCGGCTTCACATTGATGTGTAGGGTCTGGACAACGTACGGTAGGGATATTTTGCCAAACGCGCCGCAACATACCGCGTTATTACCTTCATGATAGCCTGGCACTCGTGTCAGATTACCACTACGGAGCAATGCGCGACACTTCTCAAGAGTGCTGGATTTTTTTTCTAGTTTTTTACCACTAAAGTGAAAAGGATTTTGTGTCAGAACACAAAAAGGTGGGCTTAGATGCATGACCGACTTACACTCGAGTGGCTTCGAGGAGTGGCACAGCCGTCAGTTCTGCTAGTTTGACGGACCCACAAAAATACAAAACTTGGTGTACAGCGTTGATATGTACCGTATTTACTCGCATAATCCTCGCACTTTTTTTTAGGAAAAGTCAATGTAAAGTTAGGAGTGCGAGAATTATGCGGGGGAAAAAAAAATCCGGTGCACAGTGTTGCCAATTTGCCTTATGCCAGTCCCGCTAAATGTAGCGGTCGTTTTTTGTATAGGTAAGCTCAGTGTTGCCAACAGCAGCTATTTCTTTTTATTTTATTATTTACAACGTAAACAGGCTCCCGTCGATCAGCGATCATAAATTGCCGCCATTGCTTTCTGGCGCGCGCCCTATCTCGTCGTCGTATGTGCATGCCCTACTCCAGTAACGCACGTTGAAGTCGGTGACGCCGAAGTGCCTGCCTGCGGCGCGGTTGCCGTGTTCGATCGCGTACTCTTTCGCTTTCAATTTGAAAGCGGCAGTGTAGCTGGCGTTCCTCCCCATGGCGAAGCGGCACCAAGCACAAAACAGTTAGATCAAAAAGTTCTCAAAACGGCAGCGAGCTATCCACCACTGACGCGAGTGACTCACTGACTGCTGGCGCTCAACGGCGGGATCACGACGGCGACACGACGACACAGCGGGCTGCGCGAACACCGTCTAGTTGCGCGCACGCGAAACATGTGCGAAACTGGCTCAAGTACAGTGCGAGTAGCGTGTTAGGGCGCCTGTTAGGGAGTAGCCATGCAGGTTGTTAGGGCGCCTGGATGGCCTTGGATACACAGCGCTCTCCGCCGAACGGAGAGGCGGCGGAGGAGGGCGCGCGTTGGAGAGCGCGTGCACCATGCGGGTTTCGCGAGCAGGCAACTTTCGCCGCTGCAAAGTTGGGGGTGCGAGGATTATGCGAGGAACCAAAAAATTCAAGTTTTGGTGGTTCACATTAGGGGTGTGAGGATTACGCGAGTGTGAGGATTACGCGAGTAAATACGCTATATTGAATCATAGCCAAGAAATGTATGAACAATTTGTATATCTTAGAATTCCTAAAATATTTTTTAGGCTCATTACCACCGCCTATATACGTTGCATGTATACTTTTTGTGCATCTTTTTCTGATTATTTGACTAATAAACTGTAAGTAATTGTACCTTTCACAAAACTGCTGGTATGTGTGTGTCAATCTATAAGCTACAATTACATGCATAGCAATGCTAAATGTGTCCACTAGTTCAAGAGAAAAAAATATTTTTGTGGAAGCATTCAAAATCGGCTGTTTTTCCGCCGTAATGAAAGAGTTAAGTTATGTTCCTCCCTATCTGAGACTGTGTAATAAAGCGTTTGCAGAGCTCAAAACGTTCAAGGTGGCATGGCTTTTGTAAAGCTCCCTGAGTGTTGCTGTGGGTGGGGGTAAAGTTGCTCACTTCCAAAGGGTGGAGCTGTTCCAAGGGGATTTTTCTTGAGGCCATTTTTTGAGTCGTAAAGGAGCAGATGTTTAGCGTGTGAAAACAGTAGTGAAACAGTAGTGCACGTGCTCCCCTGCACCCTTGAAAATGCCTTGAACGTTTTTGGATATCCTTGAGTTTTGTCCCTGGATCCTGTACAACCCTGCGCCAGGTACCATTGGGCGCCACGCAATCTGTGGAGCATCCCTGGCTCAGACCAAGGTGTGAGCCAGCCCTGTCTGAGCGCTGTGGAGAACAAACTCCTGGGCGCCCCTGAAGCGCCAGTTCCTGGTGGCCTTCCTGCTGACGTGCTTCCCACGAATGAGGCATGAGCTGGCTCATAGAAGGCGTGCCAAGCCACGTCACCCACCTTGCCGGCCTCCGTATATGCTCCATAGGCCCCAGCCCAGCTCTGTGCCGCAAGCGCGCAGGTTCTTGGGGATGCATTGGCGTTGCTCCGGGGTCTCCACGTGTGGCAAGGGTGGGCGAGTGGGCCAATCAGTTGAGAGCGTCCTGCGGAGGGTCCAAAGAGCTTCGTGCTAATCCACAGTGTCTAGGGGAGCCGCACTTCGGTGAGCGCACACACGTTCCACTCGTCAGCAGGCTGCTGAAAAGTTGCCTGCGGCTGCAGGGAAGCGCAGTGGTATTGTAATGAAAGGGTTGTTCAGAGTTGTTTTGCCGGGGATTATTGGGAAACTTCATGCAAGACGAAAGAAAAGGTTGCTAGGCCACAAAGCTGAGCCCCCTCTTTGCGCAGGGACTGGAGCGACGAGGGTCTGGTGAAGGCCCTGTACGGGCTCTACCTGGGCAGCAGCAGTGTGCGGCCCCCCTCTGGCCAGCAGCAGCAGCAGCAGGCCCCCCTTGAGCAGCAGCGCACCGCAGCCGACACCCGCCTGCGGCTCAAGCTGCTGCCCTGCCTGGTGCGCTCCAACAGGGCGGCCTCCATGCTGCCCCTGGCACTCATGGTGGGTGGCCCCTCCCCAGAGTCACTGCGTGCCACACTGCACCTGCTCCTGTCAGTCGTGGGAGGGAATTTACTCTTCTCTGTGTTCAGTACGTTTTGCTGTTAGTCTAGTGGTTGTCCCCCAGGTGCAACAGAGCAGGGGCGCGAGCGCACGGCCCTGATGCTGATGATGCAACTGCTGTGCTCCTTCCCCCGTCCCAGGTGACCTTTGACACGCTGGGCAGCTCCACCAACGCCAAGCTCAAGTGCGGGGCCCTCGAGCTCATCCAGGCCATGTGCAGCAAGTGAGGCCACCGAGGGCTCTTGGGCACTTGTTCCCAGGAAACATTTTGGGGCTCAGCACTGAGCACGAGGGGGCTGAAGTAGGACCTGCACACTGAGGAGCATGCCCAGAATGTGGGCCAGTTTGTTTTAGTCAAGCAAGTCCAAGGACACCTGAGCACTTTTTGAGACACTGAAGGAATAATCAGTGGGCAGGCGGTAAATAAAATAACACTTGGTAACGTTACAGGCAGAAGAAACAATGAAAGCGTTGAGTGTATAAAGGAAACGGTACGGATTTCCAGAACCAGAGCAGTTCAGCTTTGCCTTCACATTGTGAAAGCAAGGGGTAGTAGAACACTCCCAGAATAGCCGTGACAGGAACATGTGCAGCATGTTTCTCAATGTTGTTTGCATGCGCGAAATGAGGTGTGTTGCGAAAAGTGACCGTACTGGCTGGCGACTGCATGAATGAAACCAAATTACGGCGACTGCAAAAAGAAAATACCGTACTTGCCCGATTCTAATGCGCACCCTATTTTCCTGGCAAAAAAAACCCCTAAAAACTTGCACCTCCGATTCTAACGCGCACGGAACTTTGTGACCCAGAAAAACGAATGCGAGAGAATCGGGTGATTTATTTCCCGAAGTAATCTCACTCGTCTTACTCCTCATCGCTGTCCGAGAGCTCCTTGTCGCTTTCCGCTGACCACAACATCTCGTCCTCGGTGCCGCCAAGCGTGTTCGCGATGCCACACTACTGAACGAACGTTCAACCATGGTCGATGGGATCGCGGCCCACACCTCGCACGCCCATCCTGCGAGCTTCTCCAGAGGGGCACGCTTCAGCCGACCGCTCGTTTTGACCGCGCGAGTGCCGCTCGTAAGCCACTCGTGGAAGCCGCTGCTGCCATTGCTGTAATCAAGCACACAAGTGGAGTGATTTGACGATTTGCGTGAACGCCGGTAGAAAAGCCTAGGTGCCTACTCTTCCTGCGTCCGAAACACGGATGGTCCGAAAAGTTGTTACTAAAAGTGGCTAAAAGCTTTGGCGCCATCTTGAGATGGCAATGATGATGGTTGGGACAAAATTTCCGGTGTTTCGGCAGTTTCGGCTTTGTATCCGATTCTAACACGCATGCGACTTCCCCGCCTATTTTTTCGGAAATAAAGTGCGAGTTAGAATCGGGTAAGTACGGTAAGGAAGAAAAATGCACGTAGAAGCTTATTTGGGATTGATTGGGATTTGAACCAGAGTGGCCAAAGCCGCAGCCAAAGAGTGGTAACTACAGCACTAACCCTGTACCATGTAAGGATGCAACAGAAATTATCTGGATGTCTTCTGCATCTGCACCATGCCGCACCGCACATATGATGCAGCAGTGAAGTCTTCGATATCGCTGGCTCTCGCCTTCAAATCAAGGAAGAGACTTAACTCTTTCGTTGCTGCGGGAAATTCACCAATTTTGAGGGGTCTAACAAAACATTTTTTCTGTGCTATAGATATTGGTTAGGCACACATTGCAGTGACATAAAATGTAGATGATTCCATGCGCTTTCCAACGACACCAGCTTTAATAATGTTTTCTTAAATAATGACTGCGAAAAAGATTATCGAATTCAAAATTTTTGTTGTGTCGAAGAAAATAAAAAAAAGTTTATTATAATAAACCACTAGTAGTAGAAAAAAAATGTATAATATACATTTGCAGGTAAACATTTCGGAAATCCCTCCTAGAAAAAAAAAAGTTGAGTAGCGCGGTACAATTTGTCAGATATGAAAGAAAATGTTAGCCCGCGTGGCGCCCGTGCCTTATGGTGAAACCCAACCACTATTTCAATTTCAATTTCATGGCATGGTTAAAAAAGAAACTAGAAGAAAGTCAAATAGGGTTCAGCCTAACGCATATGCTTCAAGGCGAAGTGGTACAACAGTGTATTCCGGGACTGTTGTTCGCAGACGACATTGTTCTTTTAGCTGATAACCAGACCAATACGCAACGACTCATAAATATTAGCGGGCACGGAGCCATCGACCTTGGGTTAAATTTTAGGCAAGAAAAATCGGGAATATTGGTTTTCAATGACACTACCACTGACCCAGTGTCTATCCAGCATGCTGAATTACCCAGAATGAAGGAATATAAATATTTGGGAGTGTGGATAAACGAAGGGGATAACTACTTAAGAACTCACGGGGAGCAACTTAACGGTAAGGGAAAGCGAAACGCAGCTGTAATGAGGCATAGAGCTCTGTGGGGGCATAACAAATATGAAGTGGTGAGAGGAATGTGGAAAGGAGTAATGGTTCCGGGCCTCGCGTTCCACGTCTTTATTTCACTATGCAGTGCTCTGCTTAAAATCAGGTGTTCCATCAGGCCTTGAAGTGAACCAGAGAACGGTACCACGTTTGGACTTGGGCGCGCATGGTGCCTAAGTCCAAACGAAGCAGTGCAGGGAGATGTGGGCTGGGCGTCGTTTGAAGTTTGAGAAGCACAGAGCAAAATATCTTTTGAGATGAGGTTGAGAGCAATAGATCAACGTAGGTGGGCAGCTAAGGTTTTTAGGCACCTATTGGCCTCGAGGACATACCGTGGCGCCACCTATGAGGGACGTCACTGGTAGGACGCCGGGTCGTGTTTTCGTCTGCTACAGCACAGTTCCTGTGCGTATGTTGTTGTGACCACCGTCTCCCCCCTTTTTGTGGATTCGATGTGAATTACCCAAAAATGTGGTCTGCAGACTGAACATCCGGGCAAGCAATTAGCGACTCACTCGTTCCCGGCGCCACCGCCGCGTTTATGTAGTTGCTACCATCGCAACCCACATCTCGTACGCAGCCAGCTGACGCCAAGGACGATGCAAATGAAGCTGAGAAAAGTACACTGTAAATTCATTATGAAATACTTGTGACAAGACATGTACAAGACTGTGTGCTAGGAAACACCTGTAACAGCGAAGGAAACGTGTCGCTCACTTGTGATCTCACCGCGCGTACTGCTGGCATTGCCTGGTAAATGAATGACTACGCGAGAACGGTGATCGGTTTGCTTCACCGCAAATGATTAAACGTGCTGCTGTGATCTGCAGTTTGGCTTAAGCAGTGCCTATTTCCCCTACAATGTTTTTATAGTTATGCCCGGATTTGATTAACAATCACTGCCGTAGCATGTACTCTGCACGGCTATGTTTACTTTTCACGACAACGTGTCCACAACGTATGAATGGTATGAACGCGAGTTTTCAGCGCCTTCGAGCGGGTTTGGACATGGCTATATTTACTCTTCATTAGGATCTCGGCATGGGAATTGAACCAGCCTTTCTCTAGCATCAATTTCGAAACTCACGACTGCTTACAGAGGCAAGGCTGTGTACGAGGCAAAACACGTCTTTAATGATTTGGGGTGATGTGGAGTTTTAGAATAGGAGAACTGAGTGTTGGGGGCCCCCAAACGCAACACCCGCGCGCGCGACGACAGGGTCTTCTCCAACAGCTCGCAGCTGGCTTCAGTTGCACGTAATGTTGGGAACTTTAGGCTTAGCGTTGCGGCAGATATTTCATCGCCGCTATCGTTACAGTTGCGAATGACAGTCCTTAACACAACTTAGCACCGCACTGTTCTCGTACGTGGAACTCTGTATCCGCGGTAATTGCATTTTAAGCGACCGATGATCAAGATGCCTGCCACAGGTATCGCCAACCTTTGGCCACTCGCCACACCTCGCATGAACAGGCCGGCGGTGCCGGACCGACTTCCGTGCCCGGTGGGCGTAAATCAGATATTTTAGCGTCGCTTTGAAAACCACAGCTGATGACACTACCTAGCACAATTTTTCAACACACTAACCTCCACTTTCACCAATTTGGGACTTCTTTTTCACGACTTTGGTGATTTTGAAAAGCGGTGATGAGTTTTGCTGTCGCGACCTGCGTCGGTTCGAGCCGCTCCGTCGGCTGTGCGGGCAGGCACAGCGGGTGCGTGTGCGAAGCGTTCCTGCGAGCAATACACGTTTCATGATTTCCTGCTTTATACATTTCTCACAAGCAAGGGAAATCTAGAAACTTAACTCGGCCATCGTCATAACATACATTGTTGATCGGGGAAACGAGCCGCAGCTCACGCATACACCGGGTTCGGTCGCATACATTCGCATGCACCACCACGCTGACATTGTTTGCGGATAACGTACCACTGTTGGTGCGGTTTTAAGTCCCGATGAGGTCAAGAAATAACTTCAAACGACGGAAATTAACACGAAGCTATGTTTGGAACTCGCATCCTAAACAAAGTACGTGCTGCAAGCCAACTACGCAGCAAGATAGGAATGGTGATCCTACAAGGAACGGCCAAACGATCGTAGCGCCTGCCTCTCCAGTGGTGGGCCTCGCGGCCAATACTTGGAAAAGCATGGACACACAGTGGTTAAGGAAGACTAGAAGGCTAACGATGAATTACGGAAAGAACAGTGGAGAATCCAAAACAGCCAAGGCAACCAAAAAAGAGGCAAGGCAGATAGGGACGAATAAATGGAAAGAAAAAATGGAATCTAAAATGTCGTTAGAGATGTGCAGGGCTGAGAAATTGGACATCAGAAAGGAAAATTTCTACGATAATTCTCAGAGCAGTGCTTTGCGTTTTGAGGCTAGAGCAGGTTGCTTGCGAGCTAAGAGCTTTGTGGGGAAGTATTCACAAAATGACGGTGTTTGCGTGGTCCGTGGAAAAGAAACAGAAATTATGCGGCACATAGTGTTGGAATGCGAGGGTATCCATCCAAATCTACATGAGGGAAATATTCGGCTTCCAGAAGCCCTGGGATTTAAGGGTAGCACAGAGGAAGTTAACTTAAAGGCTGTCGAGGCGACGAAAAGAAGATTAGAATGCTGGTGGACGAAAAGCCGAGAGGGGAATATTGCCTAGGACAGTTACCACCTGTAACAGGAACAAAAAAACTACTTTGTGCCTAATAAGCTTTCTGTGCCTGCCCTAAGCAGCGCTAGTATTAAATCAAGAGTATAAAACATAGGTACATATATTAGTCCTTTTTGGTAAGATGACACGTCATCACCCTGCTACAAAGGGAAAACCAATAGCAATCATCATCATCATCATCATTTTGCTATTTTGGATGGTTCTCTAGAAGAAATCTGGTTGTTTGACATTATTAAAGGCCACAATTAACCTTCACGTGATGTAAAAACTCTTTGTTAATGATTATGACCAGCACAATATTGAAGGCAAGCAAGCAATGTGAAAAAAATCCGTTTGGAGTTGAAAACCAAACTCTTTGGTGGATGCTTGTTGACATTCTGATGATCACTTATCAGTCAGAGCTTTCATTTGCGGTTTATCAACATGTTCTGACTCGTTATGGTAGCCCTGCTTGCATGAATAAGATACGATGTGCTAGAATCATGCCCAGTAAGCTTTCACCAAGCCGCCGTCGTGCTATGAAGCAAGTTCAGCACTACAAGCCTACTACATTGCAGCGCCACCTAACAATTTCAAAAAGAAGCAATTACAAGGCTGTTGGAGACTTTATCAGAATAGATAGTCCTACTAATAAGCGATACTAGACTTCTGGAAAGACCCTCGTAGGAAACAGAAACTGGCCGGTGAACAGCTGGCGATGTTCAAGGCATATTGGAAGCGTCCTCCTCGTCTGAACTGATAGCAGATGACTTGGTGTTATCTTTTGACTTTCAGTGGAAGCTGTTATCGCAGAAGTGAAGCGTGGATAAAATGGAAGCACGAGCGGCATGCTTGTTTCGAGGAACAGTAGCAGGAAACGGAGGCGCCATGGCAAATGAGCTTGTAGTTGGGTAACTGCGTAGTACTGCCAAATATGAATCTCGCAACGGAAAAACGAAACTGAAACTGCTGGAAACTGGCTGAAAACGCGAGGCACACTTGCTAGACATGCAGGGGACCATCAGAAATAAGCTTTGGCAGAATAAAGCTGCCCTTTCTCCAAAAACCAAAGATCACCAGTGAATAGGTGGTGCCATTTTCAAGTAATTATCACCTCTCAATGCTATCAGATTACAAAGCTGACAACATTATTTGGTACTTGACTTGCCAGGAGCTTTTGACAAAAAAATATTATGGTAATGCAGCCTAACCACGATTTGCATTCTTTTTTGTCAAGTGCAGCAGCCACACCCCCTTCCTCAAAAACATACGTACCTCAGCTCGCAAAAAATGCCGTCAAAAATCTCAGTGTTGCCGGAGAGGGACAATTTAAACTGATTCTAAAATTGCAGTGCCTAGATTAACCACTGGCCGCATTAGGTGTACGAGAAATGACTACAACATGTCGAAATAGGCAATATTAGGCATTGATCACTGGTGATCGATTTGAATAGGCGTGGTAACGAAAGAGTAAAAGGGGTCGTGAAGAGAGAGAGAGAGAGAGTCGTTCGTTGCGAACTCCACACTGGACCCCGGGGGTGGTTGCCTGTTCACGGGAATCCATATGCTGCTCTCGCCGCCTGGCCCCTGGTGACCAGTAGTAGCTGATCCTCCAGGGCGGGACTGGTCAGCAAGGTCCTCCATCTCTCGTTAAAGGGCAGAGTGGGGTTGGTGGGGCGGGTGCTTCGGGCTAAACCTGCACTCTCCTATCATGTGCTGGAGAGTGCCTAGTTTTTTACAGATTGGGCAAGCTTCTTCGAATTGGTTTGGGGGTGTGGGAAGGACTCTGTCTGCATTTGCCGGGATATAGTTTGCTGTTCCTTCGTGAGTGCTGCGTGTGGTGCTGGTAGCGTCCTGCTGTCGTGCCTGTAATGAGTGGTTATTTCCCTGTCGGTAAGCACTGGTTGGTTTTTTGCCTCTACTGCGGACGTGGCCCGGTGAGTCGGTGCTCGGGCCTGCTGGTGGGCAAACTCGTTACCCTCCATCGCAGAGTGGGCCGGTACCCACACTCCTTTGGAGGTTTTTTCTCCTTGAGCACTCGGAGGGCCAAGCGGGACACCCAGCCGCACTGGAAGCTTCTGTAGGCTTGCTGGGAATCCGTGACCACCTTGGTCTTGTGCAATGGCCAGCTCCTCTGCCTCTTCAATGCTCTGAACTACAGCGGATGCACACGTGAGCAGCTCTTTCGTGGTTGTCACCGTGAAGATAGCCCCCTTCTTCTTTTGCCAGAAGCCTGTTGGCCTCCCGCCTGCCGCCATGGTACGCTGGGTTCGTGTTCTTAAGGGGGATGGGCTTGGATTTGATGGCTTCCAGCCATTCTGTCCTCAGATAGCGTCGCCTTCCAGCCGATTTTCTGCAAGATGCGTCTGCCCGCTTTTGTTTGGCTCAGCAAATGCATTGGTCTTAGCCTAATTTTATCTGCTTGAACAACCTTTTAGGGACATAAATCCCAAGTATTTTCACAATTTATTGCTTCTGGAATTTAGGGGATGCCTTTGAAATTCTCATTTTGAGGCTCAACGCAAGCGACCATGTGTGCATTGTCGGTCGTGAGCGCAAGTAGCAGTGACACTAAGAACATTCAAAAGTTAAACGCTTTTTGTGTATATTTTTTTGTACAACAGCAAACCCAGTATTTAAAAAATAATGCATCCTTTGTTCATAGTGTCACGTCACAAAGCCGAGTCCAGGTGGAAGGGGGGTTTTAATGATGGAAGAGCGGCGATCAGAACAGCCAGCAGCCGCAGGCCAGAAGAGAGAAGAAGAAGAAGAACACAGAGCAACCAGGCCGATCCCCTCGCTCACAAAGCCGTGCAGCCGCTTGCTAAAAACGTGAGCCCCCGTATACCATGTCATCGTGGCAATAGCAAACAGATTTCTATCGATGTGACCGGTGTCGCAACTGCTTCAGTTGTCTGGCAACCATTGTATCAGAACTTTGTATCAAAACGGGCTACAAATCGTACATTGGCAGTTTGTATGATTTGTGGCCCGTTTCCCTGCTGAAGTTTATGTTGTTTTGCCGAATTCTCATTGGAATCATTCTTTTTTTGTATCAAATGGCACAAAACCGTTCAAGCAAAAAAAAAAAAAAAAGTGCCCCGTGGGCGATTTGAAGTTGCTGCCATTGGGCCAGTGCAATGTTACGGCCAGCCTGCATTGAAGTCGGACACTTTTCCCACCACGTTACCCAAGTGAGAAGCATGCGTGGCAGAAAACTGCGGCATAAAAGTCACTTCGCATTTGTAACCCACTACCCTGAGTGGGTTCTCGTATATCAACCCAGAGCTTTAATCGTCAACTTACTGCTGCACGTTTCTGCAGTAAACCAAAGGAGCATATCCAGTCAATGAAAACTTTAACAGCATTGTTTGTTGGAGGAAACAGGAAAGCAATCGAACTGCGTGATGGTGGGACTCGGTGACTCGGCGCTGCATCACTGCCTCTCGCTAGTTATTTTTGTGCTTGATGAGTAAATGATGGATGGGTTTTAAGTACCGACTAATCGAATTTCCTTCGATAAACATGTTTATGTAGTAAGTTCTCATTTTAAGCTTTCGGTCATTTATCTCGTCGGGTCACAAGTTTCACCTTCATGCAACTCACATTACGGGCTACATGAAACGCGGCAGTTTTGACTCGTGCGAAGCAGTGTAAACAGTTTGCAAATACCCACTTTACTTTATGCATGGTTACTTCTGCATGCGCCACTCGCCCGCGTTGGTGACTGAAAGTTGAACCATGTTGATCAGTCATATCGGAGACCAGGCATCTCCCGTTCAGTTGCAAGGCGAGTTTCATCATGGCGCCGATGCTGTAGCTTTATGTGACCATTTGTGAGCCCTCTGTATGCTGACATGGTGTGCAGGCGAGGGGGAACTGTGATTGTCTTCTTACCAAAATGTCACTTTACGGGTTGAGGAGGAAAACCTCGGTGAAACCGTGACTGCATGTTTTCCCTATTTGTTAATACATTTAAACCTCGATTCAGCGAAGTCTTACTTGGGGGTGCAAATTTCGTGAAATCGAGAATTTCATAAAATCGAGGTTTCAATTTTACAGTTATTGAGGTTTCAAAACCTTGCCCATTGCCCAGAAACAACTGCTATGTAGTTACCTCTCCACTTAAAGTGAAGTTCGTACTAAAACCGGCCGCGAAAATTGTGTGAATTAAGAGTTTCAACACTTAGTCAATGGAATTCGGATAGCCGACGGTAGTTCATGTGTCGTCGTAAAAGTGGTGCTTTTTCCGCAACGCCTCATTAAATATGCTAGCAGACTAGGTTTCTACTTTTTTTTTTTTATTTCGGTCCCTGCTAAACGTTGCTGTTGGTCAATTTAACCCGCGTCTGTGCCCCGTGAACTTCACCTCGGCGAGGTGCTGGTTCGAAGTTATGCCTTTTCGTCCGTTCAGAGGTAGGCTTAGGCGCGGCGTTGAGGGGTGCGGCGGGCCAACAGCGGAAGGG
Source organism: Haemaphysalis longicornis (assembly GCF_048455015.1). NCBI lineage: Eukaryota > Metazoa > Arthropoda > Arachnida > Ixodida > Ixodidae > Haemaphysalis > Haemaphysalis longicornis. The sequence goes on along the minus strand of NW_027526204.1, from coordinate 2,279,050 downwards.
TGCTGTCATGAATGTTGGGCCGGACCGCGTGCAGAGCAATGAGCCGGACTACTGTCTACACAAACACCCGCGTTATATTCAACAGGCCATGCAAACGGGCAGGTACGAAAGGCGGAAGACCATATTTACAACACTGGTGAGGAACTGGCCCACTACAGTCCGCTGGGGCTGGCACGGTGGATGGAACGCGGACAGGCCAACGACTTCGGTGAGTTGACGCGAGGTGGTAGTCTGTCAGCAGTACAAGACGTGTGCGCCGAGAAGTTTGTTCCACGGCGGAGATTGTGGTGGTGCCGATGACTAGCAGCGGGAGGAAATAGCCTGGGCCCGAAACGAGGCCTCGCTGCCCGCGCTCCGCGTCACCGGCACACCGCTCACTCTTGGGACGGACCTCGGCTTCTCCCGGCGGCGTCCAGGGCTGTCGTCCGGCCTACACCGCGACGGAGGGAAACTGGAAGGAAGCGCCGGTGACGGACCTCGGGCCTACACCGCGAGGGCGCCGTCCTGCTGTCGCCTTTCCCGACCGCTTCCGAGCTCCTCCCTTTTCTTCTCCCCTTTTCTTCTTTCTTGCTGGCCCATCCTCTTCGGCAAGCGGTACACTAACGGTTAGGCGGATTGGCCACCACACTGTACTACCCTTCTCTACAGGTGCTATGAAACTTTCGAAAGACTTTTTTCATGCACAAAGGCTCTGCAGTATGGGCGCGTGATGCAACCACGACACTCGAGATAAGGCCACGATTGTGAGTTATGGACCGCTTCACTGTGTGGAGCAGCGCTTACGTGCTCCCACTAAAGCGGAAAGCTTACATTAAATATCTTCCGGCCAAATTTAATTAAGCAATTACTTTTATGCCCGCTGAGCCCTAAAGAAACCGATTTCTCCGCATCGCAGCTGTCTAATGAACGCTGGTGAAACGAAGATGACCACGTTCAAATTGGGCAATTTATTGCCACCAGCACTCGATGTTCAAGAAGTAGTGAAGAAGTCCGTAAGCAATGCTTGGCGTTTCTTGACCAGGCTGGGCTTTACGTGACGCTCGTATGCTGACAGCGCTAACAAGGCTTGCTCTTAAACATTCGCGTGCGCCTGTGTGCCTCCGCAGAACGCCGATGGCATCCATCACTTCGGTGGCCGTCGGTTTCACCGACACTTTCTCAGGCTCTTGTTCGGAACACTTTTCTTTCGCTTGGAGTGCTCATGCTGCTTACAAGACTCACCTAACGATGCACGAGCAAAATATTAATGTGGTTATCAGCGAGCGCAACCCACAGCAGCAGCATTGTTAGCAAGGACGTGTAGGAAAAAAGCTTAAAGTAGGCTTCGGCAGCCTAAGCAGGCCTAAGCCTAAGCATAGAGGGCGCGGGTGTAGGCAACGATGGAGACGTTAAAATGGTGGCTGCACTATTAAACCGTTCATGACTGCTAGCGGCAGCTAGCGGTTTGAGCAGCTTCTTTCATCGCTTTTAATTGTTGTCAACTGCAGATTTCACCGCTTTTCTTTCGTTTTAGCCTTTTAAGAGTTGGTGCGAGTACTGAATGTTTTCAATGAGAAGCAAAATAAAACGTGCATCGACCGGAATTTCGTTCTTCCTTTCTTGCCGTGACTTCGCTAAATCGGAAGTGCCGCACGAAATTACTTCGTAAAATCGAGACAAAAATACATGCATTTAGCAAAATTTTGATAAAGACTTGAAAAAATTTGTTATATCGCAAATTTCGTTAAATCAAGGTTCGTTATATCGAGGTTCAACTGTATCGGGCAATGAAATGGGTATGCATTGTTTGTTTATCAAGGTTCCACAGCTATAAGTACCCACACTACACAGTTTTTTTTTTCATATCTCTTCACGACGCGATAAATTTTTCCGTTAACACTGAAAAGAATATAATTGTTACATGCCGCAACACAAAATTCCCTGCAGAGCTTCCGCTCTCAAAATCTGCGCATGATTTCACGTCAAGGCATCGATTTCAGAAAGTGTTTCCTTCGCTGCAAATTGGTCGCATCACATCGAATTTCCCTGGGGAAGCTTTTTTTTTTCCAATGTTATCCTGGTTTTTTAAAAAGCCTGTTTTTTTTTTTTTTCAGATGTCTTTTTGTTGTTTTTTCCCCCCCAACCGCTGGCATTTCTAGAGAGAGGCAGTCAGGGTACAAGGGGCGAGTGGCCACCTCCTGGGTCTGTCGCTCCACCCGTGTGCACGGTGTGTGCCAGTTGCAGGGCCCCTTGACTGGCCTCCCTTTGCCCCCTGCTTGGTGCAGCAACCCGGAGGAGAAGCTGTCCCTGGTGGGGCCGCAGCTGCTGGCGGTCGTCAGGGGCCTGGTGGTGCCTGCTGAGGAAGCGGCCGCTCAGGTACCCCCTTTTCTGCGTCTCTCTTCAAAGATGACAGGACCCATGGAAGGTGCTTGTGTTGTGCTCTTCTCCTTGTCCCGTCAAGTTTGCCCTCTCCTAAAAGTAAGACTATACCGTATTTACTCGCGTAATGAACCCACTTTTTTTCCAGAAAATTCGGCATGAATTTGGGGGGAGGGTTCATTATGCGGGAAAAAATTGCAACACTTTTAGAGGTTGAAATTTTATACAATAAAGTTGCTAAGAGAACCGCTGTCAGAGCCGTGCCATTTTCGTAGAAACATGTAGGTAGTTATGTAATTAAATTTCTTCTTTATTTCCAACATGCTGGTGGACTTGCCATGGAGCTGTCCTCGAGTCGCTTGCGGCTTCATATTCGTTGTCGGCCCGCAGTGCACCACCTTCTGCAACACTTTTTTTTTCCCACACTGAGAAACTTCTCTTCTTTGGGGCCACGAAACACACGGGCATCTCTGTTCATCGCCCAAAAACGTCTCGCACGCACTGGGTCAACACTGAGGTGCCACCCAGCCTCGTGGTTTCCATGTGCATCAACGCATGCTCCACTACCAGCAGTTTAAAATTGGCTGTGTAGCTCACGCACTAGCCCAACGTACGGCGCGCTCCACGAGCACGAAGAAAGGTAGGAACACAGCTGAACAACAAAACCACAGAGCGTTATGGTGACATCGCGGAACAGCAAGAGCAGAGGAGTGGGCAGAGTACGTTTAGTGCTTTTTTCGCACGCCGCTAGAATTAGCCGGTTGCAAACGTTGCACACCGCAACGTTTTCATGGCGCAAGAAGGTCTGTTTTGTGTTCATCAGGTGGCGCTACGCAAGCGCGCAATTGTTAAATTGAGCCACGGCATTGGCGCTCATGTCTCCGGCTACCATTGAGATTTCTTTTTGTTGGAATGCGTTTCTAGCATTTCTGTGCGTACTGAAGTTGCTGCTATGAAATTGCTGCGATCGTTTGTGGCATCAGCAACTATGCTGAGATAAAAGCATATTCTCGCTGCATTTTCTATTCAAAGTGACAAAAAAGTAGATACTCAAGAAGAAAAGTGGGGAGAGGGTTCATTACGCGAGTAAATACGGTATACCACCAACTCAATCAGACGCGCCGCTGCCGTTGAGGCTTGTGTTACGCGGCTGCTCTGCGTATTCAAAGTCACTGGATGTTAGGTTTGCAAACTTTTGTGGCTGCACTTACCGTATTTACTCGCGTAATCCTCGCACTCGCGTAATCCTCGCACCCCTAATGTGAGCCACCAAAACTTGGGATTTTTTGCTTCCTCGCATAATCCTCGCACCCCCAACTTTGCAGCACCGAAAGTTGCCTGCTCGCGAAACCTGCATAGTGCACGCGCTCTCAAACGCGCGCCCTCATCCGCCGCCTCTCCGTTCGGCGGAGAGCGCTGTGTATCCAAGGCCATCCAGGCGCCCTAACAACCCGCATGGCTACTCCCTAACAGGCGCCCTAACACGCTACTCACACTGTACTTGAGCCGGTTTCGCGCATGTTTCGCGCGCGCGCAATTAGACGGTGTTCGCGCAGCCCGCTGTCGTGTCGTCGTGTCGCGTCGTGTCGCCGTCGTGGTCCCGCCGTTGAGCGGCAGCAGTCAGTGAGTCACTCGCGTCAGTGGTGGATAGCTCGCTGCCGTTTTGAGAACTTTTTGATCTAACTGTTTTGTGCTTGGTGCCGCTTCGCCATGGGGAGGAACGCCAGCTACACTGCCGCTTTCAAATTGAAAGCGAAAGAGTACGCGATCGAACACGGCAACCGTGCCGCAGGCAGGCACTTCGGCGTCACCGACTTCAACGTGCGTTACTGGAGTAGGGCACGCACATACTACGACGAGATAGGGCGCGCGCCAGAAAGCAAAGGCGGCAACATGATCGCTGATCGACGGGAGACTGTTTACGTTGTAAATAATAAAATAAAAAGAAATAGCTGCTGTTGGCAACACTGAGCTTACCTATACAAAAAACGACCGCTACATTTAGCGGGATTGCCATAAGGCAAATTGGCAACACTGTGCACCGGATTTTTTTTTTCCCGCATAATTCTCGCACCCCTAACTTTGCATTGACTTTTCTGAAAAAAAAGTGCGAGGATTATGCGAGTAAATACAGTATATACAGTGGAATCCCGGTCATACGAATCTCAAGGGGCGGCAAAAATATTCGTATCACCCGAAAATTCGTATCATCAGAAAATGAGAAAAAATGGAAATGTGCCGCGCATGCGGCAGGCGGCGGCAACATGGCGTCGGCTCTTGCCGTGAAGAGGTGCAGGAGGTAGCTTCAGTGACCGCTTCTAACCTTTTGTTAAAACGCAGCTCAAGATGTAAACTAACTTGCTCATGCGGCAAAAAGGAGCTGACAGTGTTGGAGAAAACTGCACTATAAAATATCCGCGCCAAATATCCGTTGTGGAGGTGGCCCAGCCAGCTGCTGCGCGCGCTTTCAAACTGCCGCCGTCAAGAGCGCGCTTTCCCATTGGCGCAAGTCGGCATACTCCTCCCACTGCTGCGCATCATTTTCTGAGCGAGGTAGAATCTGGCACAGGCGACACAGGGGTGAAATCGTCGACACGGGCGTCAATTTCAAAAGAACACGCGCTCATCGCCGACGCGACGCACGCCCACCAACTGAAGTGTGAACCGCATGCAATTCGTGCGCGTTGGCGTTGCGCGTGCGTTATTTTCACGCCTACGTCGACGATTTCGCCCCTGCGTCATATTCTACCTCGCTTGGAAAATGATGCGCGACGCGCGCGGCAGTGGGGGTAGCCTGCCGACTTGCTCCATTGGGGAGCCGCGCTTTTCACGGCGGCAGTTTGAAAGCGCTCCGGACGGCCCGCTGGCCCCGCCGGAGATGTTTAGGCTTACCATGGTGGCGGATATTTGATCGGCGCTTTCCCTAACCGCAGCACGGACAATGCTTTGTAGTGTCGTTTTCGCCCGCATTATCAGCTCCTTTACTGTACAAGTGACTTCATTTGTTTCCTAAGTGGCATCTTAAAGAGCGATCAGAAGTGGTCGGTCGGGCTACCCGCACCACTTCGCGGCCGGTGACGCCGCCATGTTGCCGCCGCGTGCACAGGGTTCGCACAGGTCCTTGAAAACCTTGAAAACCCTTGAATTCAGAAGTGTCAATTTCAAGGCCTGGAAAGTCCTGGAATTTTTAAAGGGTCCTTGAATATCCTTGATTTTTATGGAGAGAATCAATGGCCCTGTCTTTTCTCAAGAATTTAAAGCGTTTGTCGTGGATTTTAGGTGTTAACAAATCTAAAGAAACATTGTAGCAATCAAGCTTCAGTGTATTTCTTGAAATTTCAAAAAGGTTTGAGGATTCTCATTATTACGAAGCAACATTGGGAGCAGCACTCCTCAATAGAATTCATGTCACAATACAATCCAGTGAAAGCCAGCTTCTGTTCTCTATCTTGCATCTTCCAAGTCTGTGGACGTTTGCTCATTGCATGTTTGCTGTGCCTCATCTGTGTTTGCTTTTACGTGCAAATGGTGGACGTGTGCATAGTTCGTCCTGCCTTAGAGCAACACTTGCTGATTCAGTTTCAACTGATACTCTTGCTGACAAAGCAGGACATGCAGGCAACATTAACGAAGTTTTGAAATCAAACAGCCTGAGCAAAACAACACGAAAAAAAACCCCCTCTAAATACCAACCATGAAATAAAAAATAAAGCTGGGGGAACATTCACGCACCTGTTAGTGGCTATCTAAATGTGCAATATTGTGCTTAGGTATTGTGCAATAAAAAACTGTTGTATTGTGTTGAAAAAGCTATAGATAATCTCAGATAAAACATTAGATGGGGACCTTGAAAATGTGTTTTCTGGTCCTTGAAAGTCCTTGAAAACCCTTGAATTTTTGCTTTTGAAGCCTGTGCGAACCCTGGCGCAGCATGCGGGTGGTATTCGCGGAGGCGTCAGCGCGCCTGCGGTGTGTTTTCGTGAGCAGAAAACGCACCATACGGTTCACGCTTGAACATAATCGACGCGCAAGTGGCGCAGGCAACACGGCAAGGCGACAACAGGATAGGTAGAGCGCGGCGCATAGATGCAAGCGAGGGATGCGGAGAAGGCAAAATGGCGAGGGCATTCGCCGTCAGAAATGAGGGAACGCTTGATTGCCGCGGTTTATTCAAGAAGTATAATACAAAAAAAAAAGGAAGCTAGAGGCACCCGAGCTGCAGCCAGCGGAAGCGGAAGGTACAGAGTGGAGAGGTTGCAGTGGGAGGTAAAAGAAGGGAGGGAGAAAGAACAGGCGTTGAGAGGGCGAAACGTTCGGTTCGTTCGGAACAGCACCTCCCCACGAGGAGGACTACCATCAACGGGGGAGGACTAATGCTTTTGTGCCCGCACACAACCAAGGCCGCACGGCCACACCAACACTCCCGCCTCCCGTTTACGCCGCACTCGTCTGCTCGCGCGTTCGTATCACCCGCACCGGAGTGATAAATGCATACGTATCATCCGAATTTTTTTACATTGCACACAATGCATTTTGTCTGGGGCATTTCGAAAATTCGTATCAACGAAATTCGTATCAACTGAATTCGTATCACCGAGATTCCACTGTACAGTCAAACTCGGTTATATCGTAACTCGCAAAAAAACACCTATCAATTTTGATATAGGGGTTTATTCAATATAAGCAAGCCAATGAATTGGATTTAATAAAAGCACATGCCATTTATAGAAACACTTCATTGGTGGAACTGTCTTACTTTCGCACGGAATAGTCCTGCATCTTCTTCTGCTCGAAGAACCTCACTGCATGAGGGGTCGGATCAGCAGAGGCCGCACCCTTACACATTTGCGAAGAAGCCTCGGACTAGTGTGAGTGCGCCCATCGCTTTGGAGGTTGTGGGCACAGGATGGACGTTGCTTTCCTCGTTGCGCCCGCTTTCACTTGTGCTCGGTACGATGTCGGAAACGTGGTCTTCCAAATGCTCCCGTGGTCGCAACACCGTCAGCCACACCCGCAAACTCACCGATCGTTGATCCGGCAACGGCGTCCAGCAATCCGGACATCCCGCTTCACACTTCGGCAACACCGGTGCTGGCTTCGTTGCCCTCCTGATCATTTTCAGTTATCACCAGCAGGCACCAGCCGGCAGATTTGAAGCAGTTTCTTTAGAAACACCTGCGCAGAACCTACTTCTACAAAGTGTTCTCGGGAATCTCGTGCATGACGGGGACGCTGGTGTTCTTATCATCCTGGTGTTCTTATTATTCTTATCAATCCCGCTGGTGTTCTTATCACGTTCCGCGGCATCTGTTCATAGATGCTAAAAACGCAGCCACGATCCTCCAAAACAAACACAACGGAAGTTAAAGCCGTGCTTGCTGCTTGTAAGACCGCGCTTGCAATGTGTAAGACCCTGCAGCCAGTGTCTTTTTTTGAAGCTTGCTCCCTTTGTGATTCGAAGATTGCTTCGAATGGCTGTTCATCAGCAGCAGCGTGGGTGACCTGTAAGGATATTGCTATCACAGGGCACCCCAGTTACGTGTGTGACGCTGTCTCCCTTGTGCATAGAGAAAAAAGACGTGGTGCAAACTCGATGTGGACGGAGGAGAGAAGATGCGACAGATGCAGGCGCCTTGTATCTGTCGTATCTTGTCTCGTTCGCCCACATCTGGTTTGCACCACGTTGTCTCCTTTCTTCAAGTATGCAGGGGTGAGACAGCTGCGCATATTGTGCAGTTTTGATACGAAGTTGTGTTCCTGCACCAGGCTGCTCCAAAAGCTTGAAAATTGCAAAAATTGCACCAAACTGCTCCGAAACAGTCTGGGAGCCAAGGATTTTAACGCTCCCGTCAGCTGCAGTGGGAAAAAATGCTGGCTGACGGCATAATTTTCCAGCACCTTCAAAGTAATGCGGTTTGTAAAGGTTTTGTCGATCATATCATTAAATAAAAAACCCCACAAAATTGTCCCCGAGATAGTTTTTTCGAAAGTCACAATGTGGGGTTGGACATGTTATAATGTGGGCGTTTTTAAAGTTTTCCCATCAAAAACCATTGCAAAGACCTGTACAAACAATACTCGTGTACTGAGGTGATAAAATACTTGTGCAAGTTGATGAAACCATAGAGTTTCATACTAATTAGTATGAAACTCTATGGATGAAACAGCGGCAATTTTCGGATCTGGAACGACATTACTGGGCGCTGCCATCTTGGTGTGGTGAAGATTTTTAGAGAACATGGCTGCCGGGCGAAGCAGTTGCTCGTGGTTCAGGCACAGTGCTCTTCGCCGATTCCTACTGTGATTTTGGTTATGGGGGTGGCTGGATTTACATTTAGTCATTTGATCTGTTGCAGGAAGTTGTGCGACTCAAAAGACAGGAGTTCATCAAAAACGGCCTGGTACCTGCGAATTCGCTGTGTTTCGGCCTTGACTGTGAGGCGCGGTGTGGGCTTGAAGTGAAATTTCGGACCCATTGCGGTGTTATAAAACGCTGAGTTATTACTGCCTTTGACAGAGGGCTTGCGAGCGGCGGGAATGGGACGATCGACACTGCAGAAGTGGCGGCACATCGCCGCAAAATGTTCAAGCAGTGTCCTATAGCAAGACGGGCTAATATTGCACGGTAGTAATAATGGTTCATCTACCTGAAGTGAAATTTAATGCCAAAAGGGACGTGGCTAAACATACCAACGTTACTAAAATTATGATCGTAGTGATCATGTACCCTGGGGATTGAAATGGGAGGGCTGGTAGGGTGCGACTACTGTCACCTCGTTTTTCGAAACTTTTGCCGTGGCTGTACACTTGTGGGTAAAGTCGAGTCTGAAATTACAAAAATAATGATTTTGGCATTCACATGATACTAAAAATGCCTTACGATTGCTTAGTTTTTCAATTCGATATTTGCAACAGCACTCCACGCTACCATGCATAATGCCCGAAAATTTAAAAATGGTTTGTAAAAAAGTAGTACAGTTTGTACCTTGTGATCCTGTGGTAGAAAAAAAAATTTCCGATTAAAAAGTGCACTCCCCTCTCGCCCCCCCCCCCCCCCGAGTTGCCACAAATTTGAGTTTTTAGGCTCCTAAGGTGACAACTGCTCCAAATGAAGGCTCTTCTGCTCCAAAAAGTGCCCCCAAATGTGATTCAGCTGTCTCACCCCTGAGTGTGCACCAACCAGGTGAGCACCAAGTTTTGTTCCATCGTCTCCCTCGTGCAGGTGGGCGGCCGTGTGCGGGTGCTGGCGTGTGGCACCCTGGGCCACCTGACGCGCAAGCTCCCCCGCCTGGCCGACCTGGCCCTGGTGCAGGCGCTCTTCGACGCCCTCGCCCGGGTGAGGAGCAGGGGCTGCTGGCGTTGCGGGCGCCAAAAGGCTGCCCTTTATTGGGCATCCTGAACGGCGGCAGGGTAGCAGACACGAGGGGAAAAAGACGACAGGAAGCTGCCGTGTGGAAGCGTCTCTCCGTCACGTCCGCCTCTATCCACTAGGCTCTTCAAGATGATTAACCAACACCAACTTGCCCAAGTGTCGATCTTTTTGAGCTGCGCAATCGACTTCATTGGGACGTGTTCTACTATGTATTGCGGCAAAACTCGTTAGTATGAGGATGTGTATATACACTGTTACTGGAGCTGTGTTGTGCCAGAGCTGTTGAACTATGTACTGAGCCAAACCGGTATGTGCTGGGATGTGTGCCAGTCATGTACTGGGAAGATGGACTGTTCAACACTGCAGGGGCCCACCAAACACTGGGGTGCTCATCGAGGAGCTAGAAGGGGACGAAGGTGGCAATGATGCTGGGGCTCGGCTAGGGTTTTACGTTTCACTGTTACTTAGCTGTTGTCTTTTCAACCCTGTGCACAGCTTTCTAAGAATATAAATATCCAAGGTTCGCACAGGTCCTTGAAAACCTAACCTAAAAAAAACCCTTGAATTTAGAAGTGTAAATTTCAAGGCCTGGAAAGTCCTGGAATTTTTAAAAGGGGTCCTTAAAAACCCTTGATTTTTCTGGAGATAACCAATGGCCCTATCTTTTCACAAAAATGTAAAGTGTTTGTCGTGAATTTTAGGTTTTAAAAATGTACAGAAACATTGTAACAATCAAGTTTCAGTGTATTGCGTGAAATTACGAGTTGTGGATTCTCATTATTACGAAGCAACATTGGGAGCAGCACTCCTCAATAGAATTCATGTCACGATACAATCCCGTGAAAGCCGGCTTCTGTTCTCTATCTTGCATGTTCCATCTATTCTGTGGACGGCCTTTCATTGCATGTTTGCTGTGCCTCATACGCTCCATCTGCGTTTGCTTTTACGTGCAAATGGTGGACGTGTACACAGTTCATCCAGCCTTGCAGCAACACTTGCTGAGCTAATTTCAGCTGATACTCTTGCTGACAAAGCAGGAGATGCAGGCAACATTAACTAAGTTTTGAAATCAAACAGCCTCAGCAAAACACCAAGAAAAAGGAAAAACCTCTAAATATAAACTATGAAAAAAAAAATAAAGCTGGGGGAGCATTCATGAACCCATAGCTCTTATCTAAATGTGCAATAATGTTCTTAGGTACTAGGCAATATCAAAATTTTGCATTTCGTTGAAATAGTTATAAATAATCCCAGATAAAACATAAGATGGGGACCTTGAAAATGTGTTTTCTGGTCCTTGAAAGTCCTTAACTCTTTCACTACCGCCGGAAAATTGACTAATTTTAGGGGTCGAAGAACACATTTTTTTTCCTGCTAAAAAATTGGTTAGGCACTAATTGCAGGAGCACAAAAGGCATATTATTTAATGCCATTTCCAATAATACCAGTTTTTTAAAGGTTTTTATATATCATAGTTGTAAAAAAAAATATCAAAACCAAAATTTTTGTCAAGTTGAAAAAAAATGAAAAAAAAGGAGTTGTGTATATCAAACCACCGGTAGTAGGAAAAAATCAGAATATGCATTTTGTAGGAAAACATTCCAAAAACACGCCCTAGAAAAAATGTCGACTTCCGCGGAAAAGTTTGTCAGATATAAAAAAAAAAATGTCCGCATGCACGGTGCTCGTGTCATGCGGTGAAGCCCAACCTCCAATTCAAAATGTGCAATTTCGGGTGGTTTTCCGAAATAAATCTGGCGGTTTGTCATTATCAGAGGCACCAATTTGCCCCCTCATAACATAAAAACATCTTGTGAATGGCTAACTTTGCATTTATAGCGAGCACAATATTTGGGACAAGCACGCGATGCGGAAAAAAACGTGCATGAAGTTGAAAACGGAACGCCGTGGCTGACGCTTGTTGTCGTTCACGGTCAGTAATCTCTCAAAACATAAAGCTGAGCTTTATTATCATCTTCTTACTAGCAATTGTAGCCTTGCTCGCAAAAACGAGGTACGATGAGCTAGAATCGTGCCCTGCGATCTTTGTCCGAGTAGCAGTTGCGCGCTGAAAAAGATCAGCAGAACGAGCCTCTCCTATTGCAGCGCCACCTAACATTTTTCAAATGAAACAGTACAAAAACTTATCAGAGACTCCGTCCGAATAGACAGTTCAACTAAGCAGCAACATTAGACACCCGGATATACCCTCGCATGGAAACGAAACTGGAAGGCGAACAGCTGGCAGTGTAAGGCCGGTTTGAAGCACTGTCCTCGGCGGAACAGTTATCTGGCGACTGGGTGTGACCTTTTGACTTGCATCTGAAGTTCTTATCGCAGAAATCAGGTTAGGGTGGGGGGAAATCAGGAGTGCCGTGCTTTGTTCGAGGATCAGTCGCGGACGCTTCAGGCACCATGGCAGGTAGCCTTGAAGTTGGGTAACTGCGTAGTAGCGCTAAATATGAATTTCGCGATGCAGAAACGAAACCGAAACTGTTGTAAACTGTTTGCGAATTGTCTTGGGGTAAGTAGAAGTACCACAGTACTTAGAACGAGTGCAAAGGCAATAAAACTGCCTAAAATCATAAAGTAGCTTTGCAACCAGGCACTGCTTGACATTTTCAGCCGATTTCTGGGATTATTATTGTCAGAGCGCGAACCTGACGATTGAAAATCATTTGCTAGTTCCCCATTCACGCCCTGATAGCAAAAAACAAGCGCTGGTGCCGAGTAATAACGAGTTGCACGCATTCTTCGTTGGTAGCCGTTACGCGCGACGACCACGCCCCTTTTCCACACCCAGGTGATTCAAAAGCGTGTCAAAAATCACGTTTCCGTTGCAAAAATAAAAACAAAACTGATTTTGAAAGGACATTTTTTGATCTAACTCCGAACAGTTTTACTTGTTCGAGAAACTCCTAGAACGCTATGAAAAGGCGCTTCCAAAAGTATCGATCAAATTGATCGATTTTGATAGGCGCGGTACTGAAAGAGTTAAAAACCCTTGAATTTTTGCTTTTGAAGCCCGTACGAACCCTGATATCGTAAAACATGATGGGGATTCCTGTTTGATCAAATTTTGGGCAATTTGTAAGGGGGCCTCACTTGCAAGCTTCTTCTTGCAAATAAGAATGCCACTGTTTCTGCAAAGCGGCTTCACTCATTCACTTAGAAATGGCGCTGCAAGAGGCCCACGTGGTGGTGCGCAAGCTTGGTCAGCAATAAAAGAAGGGCTGAAACCCGGCTGTTACAAATGTAGCGCAGAATATCAATTGCAGCTGTGAGTCAGCAGCTGATTATTTCCAGTGCAGTTGTGAATGAAAGGCTGAACAGTTTTTTTCCTTTAAACTGAAAGATCACACGTTTCGTATCGCCCTCAGGTTTTGTTTGACAGCCAACGATGCCTCGTCTGCTGGGAAATAAATCATAAGAAGTAAACTCTGTGAAACTTGGCAGTCTTGCTGCTTTTCCCCCACTGATTTCAAATATGGCATTATTTTTTCAGCTGGTAAATTAGTTCCCGAGATACTTAGAAGTAATTTGTCATTTTTGGAGGAACAGTAGACAAAACAGGGTTGGTCATAAAACTGTAATCTTCACATTTTCCAACACTACGAACCCTGGTGAGTGCAATAAGAGAATCGGTTTTTTAATTCATTGCTTGGAACTAATTTTACAGCTCATTAAACTTTGGTGGCACCAGTGGCAAGGAACCATTTCGAATGCCTATTTCAAACACCAAAGTTCAATGGCCTGTAAAATTAGTTTCAAGCGATGCATAAAAAAAACTGATTCTCTTATTGCACTCACCAGGGTTCGTAGTGTTGGAAAATGTGAAGATTACAGTTTTACAACCAACCCTGTTTTGTCTATTGTTCCTCCAAGAATGACTAATTACCTCTAATTATCTCGGGAACTAATTGACGAACTAAAAACATAATGCCATATTTGAAATCAGTGGAAAAAAAGCAGCAGGTCTGGCAAGTTCCACAGAGTGTACTTAAAAACGAAAAGAAATAGTTTTAAGAGCCATGTCCCCCCACAAGCGAGCTGAGGCCTGTCTCTACTCGACTGTCGCCTTCCTGAAAGAATGTTCTCATTGGGCTTAAGTTTGTCGCAAAGATTGGGAGCCAATCACAAATGGTCTTTTGAAGCCAGCTTGGAGTGGAGGTGTGCAGACAGAGGCTGCCATCAAGCTCGGGCCCTGGTGAGCAGCGCCTGATGATCCTGGCCAAGTTTTCCCCAGGTGTAGTGCCACCTGGGAGCAGATGTAGAAAACGCATGCGCAGTTGATCAAAGAAGTTCGTAGTCGTCGCATTTCAAGCCTGTTGTGCCAACTGATGATGTCTTCTTTCCCCTCTGGCTGTTCGATTGAGGTGCTTACACATGTGTGTGCTAGTGGTAAGTAGGTAAGGTGTGCTCTCGTGTCCACTCCCTCACATGTACAGGGGGGGAACAGCTGCACCATTTGCGCCATTGAGCGCCAGACTTGTTTATCAGCGCCGTCCTGCACTGCAGAGCCCCAGTTGAGCCGCAAGATACGACTGCCATGATTCCCTGCCCCCAAAACGTGGCTGAGACATCGTGTTTTTGCCTCAAAGGTGGCTATGGTTTCGGTTTCACCAAGACTATGAGCGTCCATGGAAGTTGGTTTTTGCGTGGCTGTAAGTTCGCAGGCACTACGGCCTTCGCAGCCTTCTTTGTGTCACATGGTTTTGTTTGCCGGTCCCGCTCGCTGCACCACAATCCATGAAAAATGACCAAAAGTGAGAGAAATGTTTTTCTGTGTCGCATCGCAAACATATAGAAAAGAGAATAATATTTGCATGAAAGGTTGAAGGGGAAATGCAGGTCTGCGAGTCCCGAAATTTGAACAAAAAAAAAGCAATTCTTTAAAACTGCCATTTTCGGGAAGTAGAGCTATTTTTCTTCCTGTCAGCCAAATATCCAGACCCGGGAGTATGTATTTGAGCCATAATATCAATTTATAGCACCGATGACCACTAAAATCGGCCAGTATTCCATGCAAAAATAGCATTTTTCTGACCGCTTGCCACGCGGGTTCTACAAGCGCTATGGTGTCCATCTTGGTCTCATTCCAAAGGGTGTCTTTTCGTTTTCAAATCCCCGCCAGAACCGCTTCATTTCGTCCCTTGGTTGAGAGGATAACTGGTGTAGAAAAAAAGACAGAACTACTGACTGCACGTGACTGCAGGGCACAATCTGATTGGCTGGGTGCTGTGGGTCGTCGGCTTGGCACTCTCGTCACAGTGCAACGGCTCATGTACTCGTCTATGTGACAACCGGCAAAAGCCCTGCATGGCATAAAAATGAAGTAAACATGTCTATCGATAACTGACAGAATGAAGGAACAGTATTAGAAAGCGCCTGGAATGCGCTTTTCTGTGTGTGTGTGGCAGCAGCACACTGCGAGAACGGTGCTGAGACAGAGGTAGGCTTAGCGCACCTGCAGGCTGCCTGAGGGTGCACTACTGTGCATCTATCCTAGATCAGCAGCAAATAGAAAGAGAAGAAATGATAAAGTGGAGGATGCCAGCAACTCGAGGGAAGTGCGTTCATTCTGTTATCAACGATGCCGCGGCAGGTCGGCCCGCTTCCCGGCGCGTGCTCCCTCGTTGACAGGTTACCATGTACATGAGCAATTTGGGAATGATAAAGGCTCGCACTGTGCACAATGAGCAGTGGTGACGTGATATACGAGTTGATTAAATCGAGCAAGTGGTTATCCCACCTAGCCAAGCGCATGCAGTCACAGAACAGTGGGGTGCATTCCGTTACCGTCCCCTTCGTTGCAGCTCATTTCGTGCGATGCAAATTGCCCTGGAACTGATTTGATTGCAAGGATTGAATAACAAAATAAACTTTTTAAACTGTGGTGCGCGATTGGCACCTCAGCCTTGGTCGCCAAAAAGTGACGGTGCGCTGCCAACAGTGTAAAACTTGAAGCGACGTTCTATGGCTTTGCTTTTGTTCAGTTTTTCTGCCAAGTACCATCGGTGTACATACAGAGGATTTCATAATTTTCCCATCAGCTGATTTTAGCAAAACTTGGTATGCTTGTGCTGAGTGAAAAGCGAGCTACATTCTAACGTGGTTCTTTTTTTGACATGCTCAATAGGCGAAACTGTCACTTTGCAGCAAAGTTCAACTGCTTTTTTCTCAGCTTCCTTTTTCTTGCATATGTGCCTGGCCTTACAGTTGTTTTCAGGTTCTTATCAAAGGATTTCTACAAACGTTATACCGTTGAATTCGGGATAAAATTAGCTGCATGCTGATGCTATTTTAAGGGGGGACGTGGCAAGTAAAACGACTTTTTTATTTATGGACCAAATTGAACCAAATTAGGAGCATTTATGTAGCTAACCATTCTAACAAAAATACAGTGTAGACCGCTTATAACGTATGTCGCGGGAGCCGCAAAAAACCGCATTATAAGCGGTACCGCACTATAACCAAAACACGCGCGAATTCAACCCCATCGCCACCTATCTCTCAAGTCAACCTATATTTATCATCACTCAAACGCACAGCACTTAAAAACGAAGGCACGGTCTATATTTCGTATTATTTTTAACATCAGCCGCTGCTGCAGGGCAAAAGCGCAGTCTCACAAACGGCGAGCGCGGCTTTAACTTCCGTTGTGTTTGTTTTGAAAGACCATGGCTGCGTTTTTAGCGTCTATGAACAGATGCCGCAAGACGTGATAAGAACGCCAGCGGTTTTTTTTTTTTTTTTTGCCCCACCTTGTGTTCACGATGCTGAAGGCGGCTGCTTATCAGCGCAACGTACTGGTGGTGGAAATCTTCGGCTTCACGCGGCCCGAATGTTCGGAAAGGGAAAGAGCGGTGGCTTATCTGCAACAACGTTCTAAAGCGTGAACCGCGTGGTAGATTTGGTATCGCGAAAACGTGCAGTGCACGCCAGCGCAGATACAACTGGCGTGGTGTGGGCGGCGCGGTAAGAGGCGGCAACATGGCGTCGGCACTGGCCGTGAAGCGGTGCAGGCAGTTACAGTAAGTTCCAGCGACCGCTTCTAACCGCTCACTGAAATGCCGCACGGGGCGCAAGAGAAGATGCTCATGCAAGAAAAGAGCTAATAATGTGGGCGAAAAGTGGAATATAAACTGCCATCCACGCTGCTTGTGAAAGCGCCCATCAAAAAATAACGCGGTGGTAAGCCTAAACATCTCTGGCGGGGCTTGCCGGCTCGGAGCGCTTCGAATCTCCCGCCATTAGGTGCGCGTCTCCA
Organism: Haemaphysalis longicornis; assembly: GCF_048455015.1. Taxonomy (NCBI): domain Eukaryota; kingdom Metazoa; phylum Arthropoda; class Arachnida; order Ixodida; family Ixodidae; genus Haemaphysalis; species Haemaphysalis longicornis. The sequence goes on along the minus strand of NW_027526204.1, from coordinate 2,262,050 downwards.
CATTGGTGCAAGTCGTCAGGCTCCTCCCACTGCCACGCGAAGAAGCCACCGCGAGCGCGGAATCGTGAGATACGAGCACGAAAAAAAAAAAAAAAAAAAACTGACGCGCAACGCCGATGTGCACGATTCGTGCGCGAAAACGGGCCATGCGGTTCACGACTAATACAATCAACTTGCTGCGCGCGGTGAGGAGTCTGTCGCTATCTTCCGAGGTGTATCAAGCAAGGTCAGTTGTGGTTATCAGGTACGCGCGAACTAAAGGGTGCCTATTTTTTTTTCTTTGGGTGTCTACGTTAGAGGAGGGCAAGGGGTGCACGCTGCGTCAGATGGCCGATTTCATCCTTTCTTTTTTCTTTTGCTTCCCTAAAACGATGCCTCAGCTGCGCCGGTCGATCAGCAGACCCGCCGAAAAACCGCACTATAAACGGTATTGTGCTTCGGCCAACCGCATCTTAAGCGGTATGCTTATGCATTGAGTTCTATGGGAGGCAAACCGGTGGTCGCAAAAACCCGCGTTATATCCGGTCCCGCACTATAAGCGGTTACGTTATAAATGGTCTACACTGTACTGAAATCAGATTAAAGATACCTTCTATACTTTTTAAGTTGGTAGACTAATTACCTGAAGCTTGCAATCAGCATAATTAACTAATTAGGCAAGAAGTCAACCAGATTTTTATGTCAGTGTGATTAGAAATGCCTATTCTGTGCAAGGAAGCTATTAGATTATTGCATTATATCCTTTAAGCATAAAGAAATAACAAGTAAAGCTTCACCTTCCTTTCCAAATCAGAAATAGTGTCATGTCAAAAAGAAAGTGAATCTTCTGTCTTTCTTTTTGGATACCTAAAGGAAATAAATCAGTAATCAAATAGCTTCCTTGCACAGAATGGACCTTCCTGGTAATGCTGACATAAAAATCTTGTTGAGTTCTTGCCTAATTAGTTAATTAATCTTGCGACAGCTCTGTGAAGGTAGTTAGTCTGGTAACTCAAAAAGTATAGAAGATATTTTAAAACTGATTTAAGTTTTGTTATTAGGTTAGTTAACTACATAAAATCTCCTAATTTGGCTAAATTTGGTCCATAATTAGCAAAAATAGTTTTACTTGCCGCGTCCCCCCTTAATGGCTGAATGGGCCTCAAATAAATGTTATGAGCAATATTAAGAGCTCATCAAGTTTTCTGAAAACTGTACTTTGCGTAATTAAACTAATTTTATCCAGTCAACTAGCTTTACAGAAATATAAATAGCATCAGCATGCATGGCAGGTTTTAAGCTACACATCCGTATCATTTATTTTTAACAAATTTGAATGAAGAGTTGCCTAAGGGCCCGTAAGAAACTAACTCAAAAAATAATTGTGCCACTTGAAAACTAATTGCATATTTAAAATGAGGAAGACAAGACACATATGCAAAGGGATTTTAATTATCACAGAACAAAGTTCATTTTAAGACCAGCGTATACCCTGAAGTTTTTTAAATGTGAAGTGAATTTAGTCGACCATTTCCAACGATCGTAGCGGTATGTATTGAGTTATGTATTGACGCCTTGCCCTCGCTTATCTTTTGTTGTGAGGTAATTACTCATTTTCGCCTGTGAACTTTGGGGTTACCGTATTTTGTCGTGTATAACCCGCACCAGAAATGCGAAAATTTTAGTGGCAAATTAGGGGTGCGGATAATACGCGGGGTTCATGGCAATGCGCATTGTGCCGTGAAGCTCCTACGCAGTAACACTGACTAAGCCTTCCATGGCAGCCATTGTGCGAGACAGACAAGGACAGGGGAGAAAAAACAAGGACGAGCGCAGTCTAACAAGTTAATTTTATTATAGTGAATTGTGACTTCCGCCTTGCAGTCCGTGTGTTCTAGTTGCTAAATATACGCTTTTTCTGTCTACATAGTATGTGATGTGTTACTTGAGCGGTAGCTTTGGTGCAGCCTTTCCTGTATCAAATGTGCGGGAAATACACGAGGATTTTTTTTTCTTTTCTGGCGGGCTGAAAGTGGGGTGCAGATTATATGCAGGGGCGGGTTATGTGCCTGAAAATACGGTAGATTTGTGTATGTGGAGGCCTTGAAGTTCTAACACGCTCCAGTTAACATAGTCTACGGCTTAATTACATTTGTCGACCCTCGCAACCCCGTGACAAGCGAAGACAAAGATATGCTTCGCTCGCACTGAAACCGCCGTTTGATGGGAAAAATGCCAGCAAACGCCTTGTTTTACGGAGTGCCGCCGTGAGTTCGCGTAACACTGCTGTCTACCGGACACGAAGCGAGGCCTGTTTTCCGATTCCCTTGGACTCTGCGCGTGAGGTTTACCCGTGGAACTTCAGTAGCGAGGTGCACTCACCAGGGCTGGAGGTAGGCAGTGCAAGAACTGCGTTCCTGCTTTGCAGTGTGTTCTAGTGCATGGTATAGTGGATAGTGCAGAGATGAAACTTAATTGGTGGGGGGCTGGCACAGACGGCTTTTCTGGCTGCTCCCAGCACTGTACCCTGTTGCAGCCCTGCATGTATCTTTTGGCTGTTGGCAGTGCTTGTACGTACCACAGGTGAAACATGTTAATAACCAAATAAAAAAATTAAACAAAGCTTGCCTCTTTAATGTAGCATGCCTGCGTTGAGGCATCCTATCATTGATGATTTTTGGGATGTCACAAAGTATAGGGCAGGAAAGAGTATGGGGCGTTGATGCCTGTTTTGGTATTTTCTGTGTTCGTGCGTATGGGCGTCACTTGATCTGATCTGTGAATGTAGGCCAGTGTGCATTTTACATCATAATGCTCCTTTGTGCTGGGCATGATTGGGTGAAGGAAATGCAGGTATGAGCGAGTGCGTGGTGTTAAAGTGTAGCTGGGCTAATCTTGCTCCACTGTGGCATTGCAATCTGATAGTGTCCTGACTTTCTTCCTGTTGACTGATGTGTAAACAGCAGGTTTGTCTGTCTTTGGGCTTGTGTCCTGGTTGGTCTTGTCTGTCCTTCCATGGTTTCCCACTGCGTGTCTTGCTGAGCTGGTTTGTACGCTTCGCTGTCCAAAGCACGAGGTGGCCTCGTGATCACTGCTTGGGCAGCGGGAAATGGCTAGCACGCCAGGTTCCCCCTTCCGTCTATTCCACAGTGGCACCCTCGAGGCACAGAGGGGAGCTGCTATGCAGGAGCCTTCCATTGACAGGGGGCTAGTTACTCGCACAAGTGCACCCTGCGCCTGTTGGTAGTGCTGAAGGCCCCCCCTCCGTGTTGTGGCTGGCCAGGAGGAGGACGGGGAGTGCCGGCTGGCCCTGCTGGAGGCCCTGGCGGCCGTGTCCCGGGCACTGGCCACCCGGGCGGACCAGGACGACAGCCTGCGGGACCTGCTGCTGTCCCTGGTGACTGCCCACGGCCAGGCGGACAGCCCCTACGTGCGCCGGGCGGCCCTGGGCTTCGCGGCCACCGTGTACCCGCCCCACTGGCCACCCGCCCGCTACCTGCTGCTGCTGGCCGCCGGGGACAGGTGAGGGACACCTTTGCACCTCCATAGTGGGGCAGCAGGCGTTTTGCACCAGCCGCACCACAGCGTCAAGCAGCACTTGTGTACCTGTTAAGGAGCGCTGTTTCGCCCACCCACCCTTCCTGCTGGGGCAAAGAGCCGCACAGACACCCATGATGGCGGCTACTGCTCGTCCTCAGACACCCCTGTCGGCGGGTTGTGTAAGGTGGCACTCCTTTTGGGCATACGGGACCCAGTGGGTGACCACTCGACATCCTGGCCAAACCTTTTTGCAACACCCATGTGAACCTCCTGCGAAGTTTCCCCAAGATGGCATGGCTACCAACCACGCTGCACAATTGTGAGTTCTTCTGACAAGCTGGTAATGGGGATTTTGTCAATTTTTGACCGCCACTCTTCATCGTGGTGCTGCCCCTTGGTTAGTGCGGCCATGGGTGGAACTGCCCTTGCTAATGAAGGCACAGCAGCAGTTTTCACCTGCAAAACGTTAGGGGTATTTTGCCAGGAGATCAGTCTGATCAGCAGTTTAGCAGGGCCTTTGGCACGGTGAAAGCAGTGCGGGCACTTGTTTGCTTCGACGAGCTCTAGCCTGGGAGACTAGTGTTCCCTTGGTTCCTGGCCGCAGTGGTGGGTTTGCAGTGCCGGGCTGTGTGGCGAGTGGTGTCACCACAGGGGACGTGCCTTCGTTGCGTTCGTCACTGCCTTGGCTGTATGGAGCGTAGAACTAAGGGAAACAGGACCTTGTGTTTCACACTTGTACTGGTTTTGAATTGAGCTTGCCAGTGTCTGCTTCTGTAGCCCTTGGGGCCCAAAAACGGCTAGAAAAATCGTTCCTTGAAAAATGGCAGTTTTGGCATCCATGGCCATTTTCTTATCAGTCTGAAAATTTTCTCATTGAAAGGCACCATCTTTTATTGTAAATACAGGGGTGAGACAGCTGCGCATATTGCGCACTTTTGATACAAATTTGTTTTCCTGTGCCAGGCTGCTCCAAAAGCTTGAAAATTGCAAAAATTGCGCCAGACTGCTCCAAAACAGTCTCAGCGCTGAGGATTTTAACGCTCCCGTCAGTTTCAGTGAGGAAAAATGCTTACAGACGGCATAATTTTCCCGCACTCCAAGGTGATGCTGTTTGTAAAGGTTTAATTGATTGATCATCCAATAAAAGACCCACATAAAATTGTCCCCGAGGTAATTTTTTCGAAAGACACAATGTCGGGTTGCACATGCTATATTCTGTGCGTTTTTAAAGCTTTCCCACCGAAAACCATTGCAAAGTCCTACAGAAAAACACTTATGTTTGCTGAGGCGCCAAACTATTTGGACGAGCTGGTGAAAAAAACGCCCCGTATCTCCAGAATGACATTACTGGGCGCCGCCATCTTGGTGTGGTGAAGATTGGAAGACATGGCGACCGGGCAAAGCAGTTGCTCGTGGTTCAGGCAGAGGCTCGTTCACGCCGATTTCTACCGTGGTTTTGGTTATGGGGGTGGCTGCGTTTACATTTAGTCGTTTGATCTGTTGCGGGAAGTTGTTCGACTAAGACGGGAGTTCATGTCGGCCTTGAGTGTGAGGCGCGGTGCGTGCCTGAAGTGAAATTTTGGACTCATTGCGGTGTTTTAAAACGCTTAGTTATTGATGCCCGTGACAGCGAGCTTGCGAGCGGCGGGGATGGGACGATGGACACTGCAGAAGGGGCGCCGCAGGCTACATCGCCGCAAAATCTTCAAGCAGGGTTCGCCGATAGCAGGACGGGCTGCTGTTATTGCACGCCGGTTCACCCATCTGAGCTGAAGTGTATTGCCAAAAGAGGGGTGGCCAAACGTACCAACGTTAGTGAACGTGCACCTTGAGGATTGATATAGGAGGGCTGGTCACCTCGCTTTGCGCGATTTTTGTTGTGGCTCTTACACTTGCGCGTAAAGCCGAGTCTGGGGATTTTAAAAAATAATAATTTCGGCATTCACATGGTGATAAAAATGATTTATAAAAAGGTAGTGCAGTTCGTACCTTGTGATACTATGGTAGAAAAAACTTTATTGAAAGGCTTTTTCAGTGTTATGTACGTACAGAACCTATTAAAAAGTGCACTTTTGCCCCCCGAGTTGCCAAAAAATTTATTTTTTAGGCTCCTAAGGTGACATAATAAATGTCGTTCTCCTGCTCCAAATCAAGGTTCTTCTGCTCCAAAATGGAGAATTTGCTGCTCCAAAAACTGCTCCCAAATCTCATTAAGCTGCCTCACCCCTGTAAATAGCATTTTAAAGTGCACTCTGCAGCCAAGTTTGCACAGAATTTGATGGTAAAATGGCACTTTTCTTGGAACACGAAGCTAGAATTTTGGCGACGGATGTCTCAGCAACCAGAGCACAGGGTGTCTAGCAACCGGGAAAACCGGGAAAACCGGGAATTATCAGGGAAATGATACACGCCGGGAAAAATCAGGGAATTGTCAGGGAATATTGCCAAAAAGCGAACCCAGTCAGGGAAAATGACCCGCGACTTGACTTTCCGGCGTGGAGCGCGGACTCTGCTCACCCGAATCGGCGCAAGCAGCCAACGGGGACAGATCCAATCCAAGCCAGTGGGGCAGTAGCGCCAGGGTTGACAAGTTTGGCCTTTTTTTCCCCGCGGCCTGGCAACCTTGAGCAGCGCGCGCTGGGCATGCTGGGCATACACTTCTGTTGTTTTGAACCATTTCCGCCATGTTTTGAACGATGGAACCTTCCGGCGGCGTGGTGTTTTCATCGTTTTTTCAGAAGTGAAGTCAGAATTCTCACTGACAATGTTGGCGGCGAGAAAGTGCTTCTTTAATGCGGACTGGACGAACCCGAACGTTTCGGAATATGCAAGCTGGATTAAGCCAGTGCAGAATGATCCTCACAGTGCTCAGTGCACACTGTGCTGCAAAACTTTTTCTTTAAGCAACATGGGAAGCACTGCAGTTTCGAGTCACGCGTCCAGCAAGAAGCATCTTGCTGCTTTCAAGTGTCGGTCGAGCGCTTCGCAAGCTGGCATGTCGTCGTTTTTTACGCCAGCGACGAACGCTTCGGCCCAATGTAGCGGAGACCGGACAGGTGCGCCCGAGGAGCCTGCAACCACGACAAGTGCAAAGACATCGATGAGCGGCTTTCTTCTGAAGAGCGCTGTGACAAAGGCCGAGATAATCTGGTGCTTAAACGCGGTAGCGACTCACGGATCTTTTCGGTCAACAGCGGCGTCGGCCTCGCTCTTCCCTCTTATGTTTCCGGGATGTGAAGTCGCTGAAAAACTTCACCTAGGGAAGGACAAGGTAGGGTATACGATTTGCCATGGTATTGCGCCTTACTTTCGTAAGAAGCTGCTATCAAGCCTTGCCGGTGTGCCGTTCTTAGTTGTTTCGTTTGACGAGTCACTAAACAAAGTGACACAGAAGCAACAGATGGATGTGCTCGTCCGATATTGGGATGACACTACTGATGGCACTGTGAAAACGCAGTACCTAACTTCATGCTTCTTGGGCCACACGTGTGCGGAAGACCTGGCATCTGCATTCAGGAAAGCCACAGAAGAGCTCAAGCATGCCAAGATACTGCAAGTTTCAATGGATGGGCCGAATGTGAACATAAAGTTCCTGAGGTCACTGAAGGAGGAACTCAAGGAGTCGGATGAGAGTCACAATATCCTAGATATTGGAAGTTGTGGGCTGCACGTAATAAATGGAGCATACAAGGCAGGTCATGCTGCAACCGGCTGGGATGTGATCGCCTTTCTTCGTAGCAGCTACAACCTGTTCAAATGTGTGCCTGCTCGTCGTGCTGACTACGTCACCTTTACAGGGAGTGCACTGTTTCCTCTCAAGTTCTGTTCTGTCAGGTGGCTCGAAAATGGGAAGGTTATCACCAGGGCACTAGAAGTTCTTCCAAACTTGGTGAAGTTTGTAGAGGGCTCTGCGAAGGCAAAGAAGCAGCCAACGTGCTCCAGCTACAATGCCGTTGTGAAAGGAGTTGGTGATCAGCTGTTGCCAGCAAAACTAGCCTTCATGCTGTCGATTTGCGAGGAACTGGAGCCATTTTTGGCAGAATTTCAGAGTGACAAGCCGATGGTGCCCTTTCTTTCATCTGCACTGCACAATATCCTGCGGTCGCTGCTTGCAAGGATTGTCAAGAAGGAAATCCTGGAGGCTGCTGACACTCCCGCCAAGTTGCTCAAGGTTGACCCAGAAAAACTCGAGAACTGTATACCTGTACCCGCTTTTGACATTGGGTTTGCTGCGAAGAATGAGCTCCGCAAGGTGCCCAAAATGCCACAGCTTACCTTGCACCAATTCAAGAAAGACTGTGTTTCCTTCGTTAAAGTGTGCTGTCGAAAGGTGGTGGAGAGGTCACCGTTGAAATATAAGCTAACTAGGGGTGCCAGCTGTTTGGACCCGACATTCGCATTGTCTCCGGAGGCTGGCCGAAAACGATTGACCCTCGCACTTGAAGTGCTTTCAGAACACCAGTGGCTCACTGGTCTGCAAGCAGAGCGGGCCCATCGTTCTTACATACAGATCTGTTCATTGAGCCTCACCCAAGAAAAATTGAACAATTTTGACAGGAAAGAGCAGAGGCTGGACGTTCTGTGGCTAGATCTCTGCTCGCATGATCACAAAGAGCTGCTGTCTTTTATCAAGATCATCCTCTGCTTGTCTCACGGCAATGCTGCCGTAGAAAGAGGCTTCTCAGTCAACAAAGAATGCCTCGTCGAAAACTTGAAAGAAGATTCACTGATAGCACAACGACTGGTGCATGATGCTGTGTTGGCAGCAGGTGGTGTGGACAAAGTTGTAATTACTGACAAGATGGTGCAGATGGTTCGCAATTCCTACAGCGTCTTCAGAGAGGAATTGCAGAAACAGAAGGCAGGAAGACAGGTGGAGTCAGGTGCTCAGAAGGACAAGAAAAGAGTGGCTGCTCTTGTCAAAGAACTGGAAGAAAAGAAGCGAAGGCTGCTTAGTGAATCGCTGACAGAAGCTAGTCTCCTGCAAGAAAAAATAGACGCTCTTAAGAAGTAACAGATCAGTGCTTCAAGAACTTTTGTGCAATGGCTGACACAAACAGTAGAAGCCGATTTGTGTTTGCATAGACTTTGTGCAATATGTAATACTCTAGTCAGCAACTACAATCTGTGGTGAATAATTTATGTTTGCGCTCTAAATAAAACAATGTTTTGTGTTCTGCACTAATGGTCTTGCATGTACGTATTGCACCTATGCAGTGGTCAGGGAATTTCACTTGAAATTGTCAGGGAAAACCTGGAAAAGTCAGGGAATCCTAAAACAATAATTTGCTAGACACCCTGGAGCAGGTGTGATGGTGATTTCTTTTGCTTCTGATACCTAAATGTGCGGAGAATAGAATGTCGGAAACTAATTATCAAGTGGAAGGCTTGGAAAATTATTATCTCATGTTCAACACACCACCTGTGAGCCATTTCTGGCAGAGCGTGGGAGGAGTGAAGTTCAGTGTGTTGTAAAACGACAAAAAAAAAAGCTAAATCAAAAAAGTTCTTCCAATGTTGTATTTCTTAGTCATTTTTCTGTCTAGCCGCGTGGTAATCACCATTCTGTATGGGGTGGTTACTTTGTTATTGTGACCCAAAATAATGGCAATTAATCATTAATTATCTCAAAAAGTAATCAACTCGCAAAAAATGTTAGGGCGGGCCACTGCTCTTAAAACAGCTTCCTTTATTTGTTACGTAAGCTCTGTGAAGCTTGTCAGCGTTGGTGCTTTTCCCCCACTGATTTCAAATATGGCATTATTTTTTTAGTAAGTCAATTAGTTACCAAGACAATTAGAGGTAATTAACCATTTTTGGAGGAACAACAGACAAAACAGTGTTGGTCATAAAAGCATAATCTTTATATTTTCCTATACTATGAACCCTGGTGGGTGCAATAAGAGGATCAGTTTTTACAGCCCATTAAACTCTGGTATTTGAAATGGGCATTCGAAATCATGATAGGGGGCTACAGCGCAGCTTGCACACGGACACAAGGGAGAACTAGGCACTCACGAGACACACCCTGTCGTGTTCAGCCAACAAGCGCAAATAGCCACTTTAGTGCATTTCATTTTGAAATCATTCCTTGCCACTGGTGCCACCAAGTTTAATGGGCTGCAAAATTAGTTCCCAGCGGTGTATCAAAAAACCGATTCTCTTGTTGCACTCGCCAGGGTCCATAGTATTGGACAATTTAAAGATTACAGTGCTATGACCAACGCTGTTTTGTCTATTGTTCTTCCAAAAATGTCTAATTATCTCTAAATATCTTTGTAACTAATTGGCTTACTCAAAAAATAAGGCCATATTTGAAATCAGTGGGAAAAAAGCAGCAAGGCTGACAAGTTTCACAGAGTTTATGTAACAAATAAAGGAAGCTCTGCTAAGAGCAGTGTCCCCCCTTAATTGCAGATTTGAAATCAGCACAAAAAGCTCCACAATGCTGTGCAGTTTCATTAAAAGAGATACCCTAAGACCAGTGTGCCCCCTTAAAGAGAGGACGGGCCGTCCTGCGCAAGTACACTGAGACCTTACCTCCCGAGTGGAGGGACGTCGTAAAGACCAGGCCCCTTCCCAGAAACATGCAGCCCGGGGTAAAACGAAGGGGCCCGCCAGCACGAAGAGGACCCCCGACGTCCTCTACGCGGACGCGGCGCTTCCCAAGTACGGAACCAAGGCTACGGCGGCGGTCACCACCGTAGACACCCTGGTGACCTACGCATCGATCCGAACGACCCAATCGATCGAAGCAGAGGAAGTTGCCGTGGCCCTCGCGCTAACGCATCCGAGGGCTGCCGGCACTACAGTAGAATCTCGATGATACGATTCTGGGTGATACGAATTTCGAGATGATACGAATTTCTGAAAAGTCCCGGCAAAATTGCATTGTTTGCAATGGGAAAAATTTCGGCTGTTACGAACGGATCTGCGCGGCTCAGCGGATGATACGAACGAGCCGGCGCCCGACTGCCGAACAAGCAAGTGACGGCTCTCTCTCCCCATTTGTCACTCTTCTTTCTCCAGAAATGGCCGGGCTGTTTTCTGCTCGCGAAAACGCGCCCCGCACGCCCCATGCGTGCCGCGAAACCTCTCGCACGCTGCGCGCGCCGCGGCCGGCGGCGGCAACATGGCGTCGGCTTCGGCCGCGAAGTGGCACGGCCGCTTGAGCGACTGCTTCTAGCCGCTCTTTAAAATGCCGCTCAAGGCAGGCACGAAGTTTCTGTGCAGTAAAGGAGCTGATAACGTTGGCGAAAACGGTACTATAAAACACCATCCGCGCCGCTAGTGAAAGCGCCATAAAATATCTGCCGGAGTGCTAAGCCTAAACATCTCGGGCGGAGCCAGCGGGCTGTCTCGAGCGTTTCGCAAGTCGTCCGCGTCTTTTTCTGACCGAGGTAGGAGATACCGCGGGCGCGAAATCGTCAATGCGGCCGTGAAAATACAGCGCGCGCAAAGCCGAGGCGTGCGAATCGCGTGCAAAAACACACCATGCGGTTCCTGCTTGACTGTTGCGGCGTGTAGCGAGCTTGGATACCGGGAGTGAGGAGACCAGCGCGAAGCTAGGCGAAGCGTTACGCGCTCCAGAAAGGACTGCTTTGTGACGTGGGGGTTAAAAAAAAGCAGAAAAAATTACGGATTTGTTCTCGCCAAAGTAAGAAAAGAAATAAACGAAAACTTTTTTCAGCGCTCAATTTTTTGGTCTGTGTTGGTTCATACGAATTTCGGATGATACGAATATTTTTCGCGGTCCCGCGAGATTCGTATCATCGAGATTCTACTGTATAGTCACGGACTCTAGGAAGGTGCACGCCAGCTTCCAAAAAGGGAGGGTGTCCCCCGAGGTGTGGGTGCCGGCTCACTCGAAGGTGGAAGGAGACGAACTCGCCGACCACCATTATCCGCCCGTCACGAGCTATAGAGAAATGACTGAAATGTACAGAGAGCGTAGATGCAGATGTCCCAGGCCTCACCCGCAATTGAGCCGAAAACAGCAGGCCGTAATCGGAAGAATACAGGCAGGGTCACTAGCGCATCCCGCACTTCTAAACAAGATGTGCCCGGACAGGTATGAGAGTACTTGCCCATTCTGCAAGGACAGACAAGCATTCTGGCACACGTCCTGGCCGAGTGCGAGTCTCTTGAGATCCGCCTGCCCCCCACCCCTATTCCCACACCCGACCCCCGAGAGCGATGGGAGACCTTGTTGTCTAGCCCCGACCTGGCGGTCTAGCTCGCGCTGGCAGCCAGGAGCTGCTAGACGCATATGGGACCCGAGAAGAGGGTTCCACCCCATGCGGTGCCTGCGTGCACTAGCCAATACCTTATTGGGCTCAGTAGAAGTTTAAGAGAGTGGGGCGAGCAGAGTGACCTTTGGTGCTCGCCTGTGCAGCCAGGAGGAGATCCGGCGTGAGGCCCACAAGGCCCTGTACCCGGGGGGCGAGGAGGGGGGCAGCCAGCCACCGGTGTTTCCCCCCTTCCCGGACATGCTGCGCCTGGTGGCCGACAAGGTGGGTGTCGAGAAGGGCCCCGCCGCTGAGGAGGGCCCTGCTGGTGACGGGGCCCCTCCCTTGTGCCGCAGGCCCGTGGCGGTGGGGGCTCCTCCCCCCCTGGCCTGCTGCTGCCCCCGGCCTCCCAGCTGCCCTGGAGTCGCCAGCAGTACTCCGAGGTGGGCCACTGGGCAGGTCCATCTGCGGTGGCTCCTCGATGGGGCATGCGTGCACCACGAGGCCGCCTGCTGCTCGGTCACGTGTAGCATGCGGGGGCTTCTGACGAGCGAATCAGTGGATGCTGCCTTCCAGAGAGGGGCAGGGTTTCTTTTATTGGTGTCTCTGTCCAGTGTATGCATTTCCTGGCGTCACTCAAGACTTGTCCTGTCTTGCCTTTCACACTCTAGTCAAATATGTATTGCTCAAGCCTCAATTCCTGACAGACGGCATCCAATGAGAGGGCAGCCCTGCCCCACGAGTGCTCCCCACGAGTGCTCTTCCAGACGACCCTGCTTGCTTGCGAGGCACCCAGTGGCTCCAGCACTGTGACGACGCCAGCGTGTGTGCCCAGGTGTTGCGGTACCTGCGGCGGTGCCTCCTGGCCAGTGCGGGGGCCCCTCCGGACGAGCGGTGCTCGCCCAGGCTGAACCGGTACCTGCGCAGCCTGTACGGGGATACCGGCCAGCTGTACGCGCACCTCCTGGTGGGGTTCCTGCCCGCAGGTGAGCTGCTGCTGCTGCGCACAGGAGGGCACCGACGGCGCTCTTTCGCTGGCACTCAGAAGGGAGGGACATTCGGGTAGAAATGAACGTTTGATGGAGCCGCAGTGCGGTTTTAAGAAACAGCAGGATGGTACGTAATTTGTTCACCATACAAAGTAGTTCATTATAACTGAACCCGCTTATAACGAACTTCACTATGAGATTCGTTATAAACAATGTTAACAGTTGATTCAAAATCTGACAGAGAAAGTGAGCGCATGCCGCTCACCATGATCTGCTCCGAAAGAAATTTATTGCAGAGAAATGCACACTTATTCACAGTAGGTAGTGATTTTCGCCTGAACACAGCGTTTAGCATTATCACTGAGAATCGCTTTTTGGACACGCGACATCTTTTCGACGTAGTCCAGTATACTTCCCTGTATCGCCGCAGCACATTGCTGGCAGGGAGCACTTCTTGCAGCGTCGAGCAAGGACTGCCGGACTCCTGAAAGCGGCACAGCAGTTGTGGCCATCTTTTTCTCTTTCCTACACGTGGCAGGCAGTTGCCGAATAGGAGGGCTGCATAGCGGGGCTGGCAGAAGGCGCCGATTGCTCCCGCTGAGCTGTTCTACAGAAGTGTGGGCCCAGAGCCATGGTCCGACGTTTAGTTCATTATAAAAAATACATTTTACATGTACAGTTGAGTCCACTTATAACGATACCATTTATAACAATATATCGGATATAACGGTGAACAGCTATAGCACCGTCCACTTTCATATGCATTCTGTGGTGGAACAAACTGCTTATTACAATGCTCGAGTGCTGCGATGTCAGATACAGTAAAACCTCGTTATAACGAAGTTGAAGGGGGAGTCGTAATTACTTCGTTATAAACATTAGTTCGTTATATACAATATACCGCTAATTAACAAAGAAAAGAGGATGTACTCACCACCGAACCTCACAGCAGCCGCCACGAGAGAAAAACGACCGTGGCGTGGAGAAAAACCAGCGAAAAAAAATAAGAACAGCAAGAATCACAACTTTATTCGCGCGAAATGGCTCATCACTGATCGAAACAGCACATCAGCCGTTGCGGCTCACTTTGCAGAAAAGAAATCCTTGATGGATTGCTGCCGAGCCTTCTTCAGACGAATGATAGCTTTTTCAGCTGCAGCCGCTATTTCGATGCCGTCCTCGCCGTCATCATGCGCGCCAAAGAAGCGGCGCAGCAGCTCTGCCGCATCCAGCGCTTGTGCGGACGTCGGTACGTCGGACTCGCCGACATTAGGCTCCGGGCTGTCGTCGCAGTCCTCATCAGGCACCCCGGTCACCTCACGTACAATTTCCTCCTCTGTTAGCTCCTCCGTCGTTACTGCATCAGCATCGGCACTGACGTACGTGTAGAAGGTGTCGCAGTCGGGGATGACACCGGCGTGAAGAAGAGCGTCCCACGACGCCAGGGATTGGTCGCCTGCGGCACTCTCATTGACGGCAGCATCTAGATCGTCGCTGTCACCACTGCTTACGCCAAATGAGGCGTGCCGGAAGCAATTGGCTATCGTGCTTGCCGAAACATCCATCCAGGCACCCTGCAGCATGTCGATCGCCATGTACAGGTCGATCGTCGTCCCGCGCTCCATGCGCATGTTCACGAGAATTCTGTCAATCACACGCTTGCGGTAGCCCGACTTGAAGCTCACTATAACCCCTTGGTCCAGGGGTTGCACAACAGCCGTGCAGTTTGGGGGCAGGAAACATAACTCGATGTTCCGCAGCGCAGTGGCGGTGTGGTGGGCCGCGCAGTTGTCCAGGACGAGGCATACCTTTCGGTTCTGCTTGCCGAGCCGCTCGTCCCATTCCCACAGCCACTGTGCGAAAATGTCCCTAGTCATCCATGCTTTCCGGCTGGAAACATAACTAACTTGTAGCTTCCTTTTCCCTTTGAAGCATCTTGGCGACGCACTTTTGCCAATCACGAGGGCTGGCAACTTTTCCGAGCCGTCCATGTTTGCGCAGAGCAACACGGTCACGCGGACCTTGCTCTGCTTACCCCCCTGGCAGCGTTCACCCTTTAGAGCCAAGGTTTTTTGCGGCAACATTTGGTAAAAAAGGGCGGTCTCATCTGCGTTGAATACATCTTTCGGGCTGTACTTTTCAAGTAGCTGTCCAACGTTTTTCTCCACCCACGCCACAGCAGCTTCACGGTCGACGGATTGAGCTTCACCGCTGACGGCCCTGCCGACGATGTCGTGGCGCTCCTTGAAACGCTGCAGCCAGCCGGCACTTGCGACAAAATCGTCGTGGCCCATGATGCATGCAAAGTCTCTCCCCTTCCTCAGCAAAAGTGCCCCACTCACAGGAATTCCGCTTGCTCTCGCTTCCAAAAACCATTTAAACACGGCCTTCTCTACCGCTTCGAAGGCTGGGGCTTCGAGCTTCTTCCTGTCGCCTTTGACGCCACGTGCGACAGCACCGGCGACAACTTCCTTGCTGCTCAAAATCGTGGACAGCATGCTCAACGCTATGCCGAAATCTTCGGCCACTTTTTTTTTCTTTGCGCCCGACTCGACGGCTTTAAGCATGGCCGCCTTCTGCTCGATTGAGATTGTTTTCCGCTTCCGTTTGCCGTTGCCGTCGTCCATCTTCTTTCTGCTCGCACGGCCGATCCGATTGCAAAGCTGACACTCGAATCTCGAATGATCGCAGGCAACGCCAAAAACCGCAATCGGCGCAGCGCCCCAAACATGCCCGGACGCGGAAGAGCGGGCGGGTCCACGAGTTCAGCACGGAGAGGAAGGCCGGCAGACGCGCCAGTTCGCGCGGGTTGCCAGGCGGCTTGTTGCCATTTTAGCGCGCGGGAGTCGGCAGCGGCCCTGCGAGCGGTAGTTTTCAATTACCTCGTCCGTAATGAGACGTTAACCGTCGCGCGCTATAAGACATTGACCTGTCGGTCGCAGAGCGGTCAGTAAGTGCTCGTTTTGGGGAAAAAATGGTTCGTTATACCCATTGCAAGGACATTTTAGCTTCGTTAAAACGAGGTTTTAAATACATGGGCATCTATGGGAATTTCTATGGGAATTACGATTGCTTCGTTATATCCATTAGTTCGTTATATACCGTTTCGTTATAACGAGGTTTTACTGTATAACGATTGAATCTGGCGCCAGCATGCGCGGAAAATGCAGGCTGCCACCAGCTCACTGCACTGACGACATTGGCCACGAGCCGCAGTGTGTTCGCATCCCTTCCACCCCTCGGAAAACGAGGAAGCGAGAGGAGGAGAGAAGTTTTCCTTCCGAACCCCTCTCCCGGCGCCGCCGCTTCGGCATTGTCCCCGTTCCCGCTCGCGAGGTCGTGGTGCTGCTCGCGTGCGAGTCACGCGTTCGCTTGGGCTGTCAATTTGAGTTGGTGCCTCTTCAACTGCCTCCGTTTTTCCACGAAAGAAATGTCGGGGCCGATGTTTTGGAAACGCCTCACTGAAGAGGCGATTGTTGCACAGATACAAGCTGCAAACAGCGGTGACAGTGATACTCTGATGACGCAGTTGCGCAACCTACTGGGGTAGTGTCTTTGGAGGAAGCCCAACAAATGACATAGTCGCTCGGGGGCTTTGTTTCTGCAACGACCTTCAGCTCAGCTGGGTGAAGTACGTATAGATGCTCTTGAAAAAGGTGTGCACCATCTTCGCATGCGGCAAACAAAGCTGACCCAGCATGGCTTATTTTCTGCGAATTAGTAGTAGTACGACCTTGCTTGCACGCGAATGAAATGTTTCGAGTGCTGTATTGCTTCTTTTCTTTTTGCAACCCGCTTATAACAATTGTCGGTTATAACGATGGGATTTTCTTGGCACTTGGATATGGTTATAAGTGGACTAGACTGTATAGTGGCAGAACAACTTTGAGTGCTCGCTATAAAGCATAATTGGATCTCTCCGAGTTTGTCATATTCTGGTTTGACTTCCCAAGCGGTGAAGAAGCAGTGAACAAAGTACGTGTCGACAAGTGTTGGCAAATTGAATTGCGCAGCGTTTCCCCCTGCGTTTTTCTTTCCAAAACCATCGGATTTGGTCGAGAACACTGGCGGTCAAAGAATATTCTCCTCCAGCGACAGCAGGGCGAAGCACTGTGGCCACAAAGTAAGGTGGTCTGTGCCATGGCATACGAAAGAACAGGAGGGCGCTTCAAGCACAGGCAAGACAGCTGGGCGTGCCCAGAGGCTGGCAACAAAGCGTACAAGTAAACGTGGCAATATACGCCACTTGCGGAACTTCGCTGTTGGCACCCCTGCGATACAGGCGAATGGGGGCAAGCGTGGGGCAGGCTGCTTGCAGAAAGTTGAAACGGGAGTCGTGGCCTCCACCATCGGCTACCGGCAGCGTGCCGTTGCTCCAGCCGTCCCCATCGCCCGGCGTCAGTTGACAAGGGGGCGCATAACCCAAGGTCGCTTTCCACGGCGCAGGCGGCCACAGAGGACCAAAACTCGGCCTTCGCAGCCTGCGTGACAAGTTTAATAAAAGCAAAGAGTTACTGCACACCAATGGAGGAGAAAGGTACACGCAGTTACTGGTGCCTTTGAATTTTCGATGTAGACGAGCTACGGCCGGGGTGACGCATGGGCGAATTGGGTGAGCAGCAGTATTCTTTTTTGCAGTCACGCATAGTTCCAAAGCACAACACGTTGTCCGGTTCTATTTCTGAAAATCTCGCACATGTTTGTTCCGTGCGTTCCGAGCAAGAACCAGATTATGGGAATTCAACCGACCGAAATGCAACCATTAGTAAACACGAAAATACCACTTATGTCGTTTCCTTTTTTCTCCTTTAAACATGCGGTCTTTGACACTACTTGAAACGTTTGGCACAACTTTTACTGTGATACTACTTACTGAGATGTGGTTATACTTCAGCATCAGAAGTGTATATATACCGTATTTACTCGCGTAATGAACCCTCCCCCCACTTTTCTTGTTGAGAATTTACTTTTTCGTCACTGAATAAAAAATGCGGCGGTAATATGTCTTTATTTTAAGCATGATTGCTGATGCTGTAGGCGATCGCAGTAACTTGATATCGTGCCACAGTACGCGCAGAAGTGTTAAAAATGCATTCCAAGAAAGACAAATCTCATCGGTAGCCGGAGACGTGAGCGCGAATGCCATGGCGTAGAATTTAAAAATTGCGCGTTTGCGGTGCACCACCTGTTGAATGCAAAACAAACCTTGCGCCATAAAAACGTTGCAGCGTGCGAACAAAGCACCAAACGTACTCCGCACTCCTTCCCTGCTATTTTATGTTTAATCTTGTTCCACCGGTGTGCGAACAAAGCACTAAACGTACTCCGTACTCCTCTGCTCTTGCTGTTACGCGACTTCGCCATTACGCTCCGTGGTTTTGTTGTGCAGGTGTGTTCCTACCTTTTTTTGTGGTCCTCCTGCGCGGCGTTTTTAACTACGGTGGCGGAGAATGCGCTGCGCATGGAAATGGCGCAGCTGTGTGGCACTTCAGTGTTGACCCAGTGCGTGTAGGCTACGGGCGAAAACGAGAGGTTTTGGGCGGTGAACAGGGGTCGCCGTGTGTTTCGTGAGCCCAAAGGAAGCTTGCTGTTGTCGGAAAAGAAATTTTGGAGTGCCTTGACGGCACGGAAGGCGGTGCTGACAACAAAAGTGCGGCTGCAAGCGACTTCAGTGAGGAGGGAAGCTCCATGGCGAAAAGGGGCGATCGCGAGTTGCAAATAAAATATAAATTTCATTACATAATTACCTACGTGTTTTTACGAAAATGGTAAGGCTCTGACAGCGCTTCTCTTAGCAACTTTATTGTATGAAATTTCAACTTTTAAAAATCTCTTGCAATTTTTTTCCCGCATAGTGAACCCTCCCCCCAAATTCATGCCGAATTTTCCGGAAAAAAAGTGGGTTCATTACACGAGTAAATGCGGTATACTGTCCAAATGGCTATCAGTATTTCTTCCGCAATAGGCAGGGTAAATGTGCTGGTGCCATTTATTGGCATCCATGCTTGCATATACAAACGCACAAAGAGACTTCCAGTCTACCATAATTGGACGTGGTCTAAGTAATGTCATAAAAATCTTTACTTGAGTTTAACATTGGTAGTTCTCCACTTGATGTGTTTATTACTGATATCCTGAACAACTTGCTTACGGTGGCCGATGTTGTGCATACAGATGCTCACGGAAAAAAATAATGCCCTTTATATGTCATGCCAACAAATTATGTGATGAAAATTACCCCAGCAAATCTAGAAATTCAGAAACAGTCTTTCGAAATGCATCGAAAATGCATACAGTGTGAAATGCATCGTGGAAAACCGCAACCTTTTTACTCACGGCAAATAACTTGGTAGGCAGAGTGCAGTAGATACTTGAGACCCCTACGCATATTAATAAAACGCAAAAAATGATTGATTCGTACCTGTGGAAGCCCAACAGATTATTTGACTATTGTAGTCCCCTGCCTATAAACAATACATGAGAGCTTATCGGTATTATGCTGTTTTCATGCACGTGCGCACGCACACGTGCACTTTTATCGCGATACTATTTACAGAGATGTGGTTATGCTTCAGCATCAGAAGTGTGTATATACACTGTCCAAATGGCTATAGTGTGTGTGCACGCATGCGCACACACACACACAACGGATACCATATTTTCGCAAAAAGCATATTTTCGCGCTGCGATATCGCGCGAAAATGCTGTAACAGTGAAAACAGAATTTAGCATGCTGGCATTCACTCTGTCCGAGATGACAGAACCCTAGGCTAGGACGTTCGGCTTTCAAACAAACGACCTCTACAGCCGTGTGCAAAGGCAATTGTGGGTGTTAAACAATGTAAGTTAAACGAGTCAAAACACATAGACCACATATTGAGAGTTTTCTGGCATGAAAACGCAACAACGAAGGCTGATTTGTCCTTCAAACAACTCAAAGCGCAGGCAGCGTCGGCCAGACGAGCATCTCTTCAGCCTTAGGCTAAGGCCACCACCTCGCGGCGGGAATAGAAGTTAACAAAATTACACCTCTCCGCCTGGCTCCGCGCCGAATGGGACGGCTGGAGCAACGGCGCGCCGCCGGCAGCCGATTGCGGAGGCCATGCAAGCGTTTGCGGCTGCTGCTGTAAGCATGAAGAAAAAACCGGAGAAACATAAGTTTATGACAATAAAAACTGGCACCGACCAAGAATGTTTAAAATCCAAAGAAAGACGTTTCGGCTCCCATATGGGTGCCTTGTTCACAATGAAAAGTGGGGGCGAAAGTGATCCGGTTATGTTTGCTTCAAGATGTGACGTAGGCAACGTGTGTACACGTGGGGAAGTTGCCGTCATTGCGATTAAGTGTGTGCTCCGTGGTCTGGATTGGCAGGGATGCAAGATAAAGCCGAGAGGTGCAGTTCTTCTCTTTTCCGATTGTTTTTGCATTGGCCCAATCTATTTCATGGTTAGTTGCTTCTGCGTGCTCAGCGAGAGCGATAGAAGGCACGTTCTTCTTTCTTACGTCGTACATGTGCTGCTTGAGCCTTTGCTGAAAATTTCCTGTCTCGCCGACATATAGCTTCGGTGGCAATCTGCGCAGGGAATGCTGTAGACAACGCCTGGCAACTTTGCCTCTGTGAGCTTGTCCTTCACGTTCACCAGGGAGTGCTGTAACTTTTGAGTTGGCACATGCGCTACCTGTACACTGTAGGAGCACAGAACTGCATGCGCCAAGTGCTCGCTAATTCCAGGAACATACGGTATCGGAGCACGACGATTGGCACGCATGCTGCCGGAGAGCGCAGGACGTTCTAGCTGACGTTCCACGGAGCGCACAAATGACTCAGGGTAGCCACTGCAGAGAGGTCCCGATGCCCGTACTGTATGTCGGCGGCGACATCTTCCGGTTTCTTGCAAACCCTCTTCGCACGGCTTACAAGCGAGGTGATTACAGACCGTTTGTGGGAGGCAGGGTTCACAGACTTAGAATGCAGGTCGCGACCCGTATGGGTGCTCTTCCTGTACACGCTGAACGTCAAGGACTTTTCTTCGCGCTTTACCAGGACGTCCAGAAACGGAATCTTGCCGTGCTGCTCCTCCTCTACGGTAAACCTGATTGCGTCATCCATGCTGTTCAGAGAGAGAGAGAGATGAAACTTTATTAGGCAGCTCAAGTCCGAGCCGCGGAGTTATCAGTCCACGGAGGAAGGGGGTGTTCCACGGTCCTCCGACGGTGGTGGGCTTGGCGGAGGTGCACAAAGAGTTTCAATGTGGGCAGCCAAGAGGGACCACAGGGCTGCCCGTAGGTTTTCAGGGGGAGCGGCCCAGCTAGACCACGAGTAGGGAATATCAGGGGGGAAGGGGTTGGTCGAAAGAAATGTGGAAGGTTAAAGTGCGCTGTGAATGCAGTCAGTGTCTCCTCTGTGATCACGCTGAAGCAATCGTCTACGTAACGTAGAAAGGTTTTGGGCACAGGACGGAACGAATTCAGTGCACGTTGCTCAAGCACCTCCATCGTAAGATTTGCTGCTGTGACTGACACGGCTGCGCCCATCGCTGTCCCATGTACCTGCTTGTAGAACGTGCGCTCGAAAGTGAAGTACGTGTTCTCGAGGCAGAAACTCGGGAGCCGCCGCAAATCCGGGACTTCAATAGGCGTGCGCTCTGGCAGAGTTGTGTCTCTTTTGAGAGCTGCGACGCATGCGTCAACTGCCAAGTCCGTTGGTATACTCGTGAACAGGGACTGGACGTCAAAAGACACCGGGATGTCGCCATCTTCCAGGGCGATGTCCCGTACCTTGTCTATGAAGTCTCCAGAGTGAAGGACGTGCGTTGTGCTGTTCCCGACAAGTGGTCGCAGCACGCGATGCAGGTACTCGGACAGCTTGTGGAGGGGGGAGCGAGTGCAATCCACGATGGGGCACATTGGTACTTCTGGCTTATGGATCTTGGGTAATTCGTATAGGGCCGGCGCAGAACCGTTATGACACAGCAGGCGATACTAGAGAGACTTGTGGTGTGGCGGTACGCAACGAAATGTGTCAGAGAGGAGCTTTTGGGAGTCCCGTTGCAGCTTCGGTGTGGGGTCCTTCTCGAGGCGTTGGTACGTGCTGCTGTCTGAAAGTAGAGCCATCATTTTGGACTGGTACTCGGCACTGTCAAGGAGTACAGTAGCGTTGCCTTTGTCAGCCGGGAGCACCACTATATCCGAGTTGCATTGGAGGCGTGTGATCGCTGCATGTTCTGCCGAGGAGAGCGGTGAAGGGGACGTTCTTGGCCGAAACTGCGATAGAACGCCAATCGCACGAGTGCGTGCCTCGTCACGTTTGGAGGGTTCGACCTGCAACACCGCGTTGTTTTCTACGGCACACATCATCCGTTTTGCGTCCTTTGCAGGAGCCGCGTTGAAGTTCAGCCCGAGGCTTAGAACGGGTAGTTCAGCATAAGTCCCCTAATTGGAAAAGCAAGCTTTATTTTATTTAGATGCGTTATTAGGCAAACATTTAGCAAAGTTCAGTTCCCTAGGTGCCATGCCGATGCCCCTCAGCTGCAATGGAGCAGGGCTGCCAGCATCGCCGGGATTCCAAAGAGGAGTTTCAGGAACTATGGGCACACTTTATTCCTTTCAATGTGCGCACAGGTCTTTGGAAAGCCGTGCATTTGAAAGGGAAAGTTGTGGGAATCGTGGAGACCAGTGACTCACCATCCCGGGGAGGGACGCGATTCTCTGAAAACCACTCCGGCGCTTTACTAGTTCAGCGGTGCCCCGAAAGATGGCACCACCACTCTGTGTGCTGGCGCCACGAACGTACACGGGAGACGGAGAGTCATATCCAAGGTCCGGTCTGAGGAACTTTGGCGGAACAGCAAGGTGGCGGCGGACCGTGCATCTCAGTTGGGGACTGTTGTTTGTCATGCGCCGTGAGTGCCTGCCTCCCACTCGCGATCACGACCAGGACGGCATGAGCCTTGTGCTCGCATGCTTTGGGTGTCCGCGAAGAAACGGCTCTGCTTCGGCACTACTGTCTACTGTGTTCTCGTATCGGCGAACCTCACTGGGCTGTCGTAGGTGTGGGGGCCCACGTGGTTGACATGCCAGTCCTGGCCCTCCCTGAAAACTCTTGGGTTGGTGAGGGTTCCATTGGGCCGGATTGGTTGGGCAACTCGCATTTTATGGCGATTTAACTTGACCGTGGCATACTTCATTGCTTACACTCTCTGCAATACCACTACCACGAAGTCAAACATTATTGCGTGAGGAACAGGTCAGCATGCACCCACCGCGCAATTTCCTTCTAATGCATGGAATTTCCTTTTAATGCATGGCATTCTATGCTGAGTGCCCCCACAGCCAGGGCCGTGTAACGCCCTGCATTTGCACAAAAATGCATAATTGGTAGAAGTAACGCGTTCAATCCTATCCTGGTCAGACAGAATTTTGAAAAACCCGCACGGGTCACTTTGAGTAATCTTGGTGACGGTGTTGGCAACACCGCGGACCCCGATCCCCCATACATAAGCTGGATCCAACCGCGGCTACGAGTTTTAAGGTGAAGGGCAGAAACCACAAACGGTGGCCGTCGGAGCCCAGGTCAAGCTCCGGCGGATGGGCTCCCTGTCTGTTTACCAGGCAGGGAGCTCCGGGACCTCTCTCGGTATCAGGGTAACCTGAGCGAAGGAAGTACCCCCGTCCCCTGCTTCTATACTATGCTATGTGGTATTGTCAAAACCGCCCCCTCCAAATGATCGGACCCTGAAGAGGGCCCGCACCGATGTAACTCTCAAACCGCAACCGACCATTGACCTTCGAAGCAAGGACAACTATCCTCGCTTCCTTGTGATGCAATCTGTAAATAAAGAAACCCCCGTAAGTGAAAAATCAGTCTTCCTCGTAGCAAAGTTCACCGAGAGTGTTGCAGGAAAGAACTACAAGGCAAAAAAAACTTTCTTCCGGAGATGTGCTCGTTGAAGTCAGCCACAAAGAGCAGGCGAATAAGCTTCTGCAACAAACCAGAATCCATGATCTTGAAATAACAGTCACTCCCCATAGAACCCTAAACTCTTCCCAAGGCGTCATCTCTAAACTCGATCTCGTCAATGAAACAGAAACCGACCTCCTAGAAGGACTGCGTGACCAAAGGGTCACATTAAGGCGAGACAACAAAGAAGTCAAAAGAAAGCACATTACCGTATTTACTCGCGTAATCCTCGCACTCGCGTAATCCTCGCACCCCTAATGTGAGCCACCAAAACTTTGATTTTTTGGTTCCTCGCATAATCCTCGCACCCCCAACTTTGCAGCGGCGAAAGTTGCCTGCTCGCGAAACCCGCATGGTGCACGCGCTCTCCAACGCGCGCCCTCCCCCGCCGCCTCTCCGTTCGGCGGAGAGCGCTGTGTATCCAAGGCCATTGAGGCGCCCTAACAACCTGCATGGCTACTCCCTAACAGGCGCCCTAGCACGCTACTCACACTGTCCTTGAGCCGGTTTCGCGCATGTTTCGCGTGCGCGCAACTATAGTTCATCTCACAAGCTAGCTGCAGCACTGTGGAGGCTACATTGTTGTCCCCCTCAGGGCGCCTAACTCACCGCGATGGAAGCGACAAAAGGCACCGGGGCCGTGCGGTGCCACTTGCCGAGAGGGGAGAATGGAGTGTCTTTTCAGGACCCCCTTCACGGCGGATTAGGCGCCCTCAGTGGGCGCACTATTGATAACAATGTAGCCTCCACAGTGCTGCAGCTAGCTTGTGAGATGAACTATAGACGGTGTTCGCACAACCCGCTGTCGTGCCGTCGTGTCGCCGTCGTGGTCCCGTCGTTGAGTGGCAGCAGTCAGTGAATCACTCGCGTCAGTGGTGGATAGCTCGCTGCCATTTTGAGAACTTTTTGATCTCTTTGTTTTGTGCTTGGTGCCGCTTCGCCATGTGGAAGAACGCCAGCTATACTGCCGGTTTCAAATTGAAAGCGAAAGAGTACGCGATCGAACACGGCAACAGTGCCGCAGGCAGGCACTTTGGCGTCACCGACTTACAACATGCGTTACTGGAGTAGGTAGGGCACGCACGACGACGAGATAGGGCGCGCGCCAGAAAGCAAAGGCAGCAATTTCATGATCGCTGATCGACGGGAGACTGTTTACGTTGTAAACAATAAAATAAAAAGAAATATCTGCTGTTGGCAACGCTGAGCTTACATATACAAAAAACGACCGCTACATTTAGCGGGATTGGCATAAGGCCAATTGGCAACACTGTGCACTGGATTTTTTCCCTGCATAATTCTCGCACCCCTAATTTTGCATTGACTTTTCCGAAAAAAAAGTGCGAGGAATATGCGAGTAAATACGGTATTCTGACTTTTGATAGAACCCCACTACCGGAAGCAGGGACGGCAGGTTTCCACCGATGTCCCACGTGCCCGTATGTGCCAAATCCACGCCGCTGCTTCAAGTGCCAGCGTTATGGGCACGGTACGAACTCCTGCCGCAGTAAACTCACATGTGTGAAGTGTGGGCAAGCTCACCATTCTGCAGACAACTGTGATGCTAGCAACTTCACTTGTCCCAATTGCCATCGACCTCATGCCGCGTTTTCACGATCATGCGAAAAGTTCAAACGGGAAAAACAAATAATCACTTTCAAGGTCAATGAGAACATCAGCTTTCCGGAGGCCCGCAAGAGGATGGTATGCCGACGCTGCTCGCCGGGGGGCGGAGCGGAGCCTGGTTTCGGCGGCGACGCAATACAGCGCAGCTGATTTGCTCCCGCCCCCGCCCCCCACGAGGCTGCCAGTGGCAGCCGCCCCGGTCACCACGCCACTTGCCCAGCCAGCAGCGGCTGTGGTGGCTACCACGTCTGTTGGGGATGCCGCTGCGTCCACTGCTTCCTCTCCACCGGCCCAAAGCACACGCGAGGGCACGGAGGAGATGGAGACGGAGGCAGTAGCAGCGACCGCCTCCCTCGCCTCACTGCCTGGGCCATCTGGCAGCGTAGAGGCAAAGAACACCCGAAAGGGTACCAAGTCAAGGGGGCCCAGTCCGCTGGGCACACCCTTGCCTTCAGATGATGACATGGACGCCGAGCCCTTCCTACTTTCATCGCAGCGAAAGGAACGGGCTGCGGCGTCCAGGTCAGTAGACAAGTAAAAAAAAACCCTCCCAAGAGTCCAAGCCCTTAAAGTCGACACATAAACACACACATATTCCAGTTGCTCTAAACTTAAACAATGGGAAGAGAAAATATCATCCAGTGGAACTGCAGAGGCCTCATTAAAAATCTCGATGATATCTAAGAAATATTTTATTGCAAACAGCCAAGTGTGATGTACCTCCAAGAAACGCATTTAAACTCGAAACACACAAATTTCTTAAACAATTACATTATATTTAGGAAGGACACAGGTGGTGGTGTGGCCATCATTGCCCGACAATCCTTGGCAGGCCACACTGTCGAACTACAGACCATTCTTGAAGGTGTTGCCATCCGAACGATAATCTTCAATAGGCTTATAACACTATGTTCTGTGTACATCCCTCCTGACTTCCAGCTCTCCAGCTCAGATTTTGAGGGTCTGGTTGATCTGTTACCCAAACCATACATTCTCATAGGTGACCTGAATGCACATAACTCTCTTTGGGGCTTTGCTCGCACAGATGCCAGAGGACACCTCATTGAGAAATTCTTAACATCGTCGGGAGCATGTCTTTTTAACCAGAAACAGCCTACATACTATAATTAGGACACAACACTTATTCACACCTAGACTTGGCAATTGGGTCCGCAGTTCTTTTTCCTTGTCTTGATTGGGGCGTGGGCACGGGCCTATACGGTAGTGACCATTTCCCCACCTCACTCACATACATAGGTAAAGGCCCATGCAGTCCATCTTCCCAGAACAGGTTTAATGAAGCAAGAGCAAACTGGAATACATTTACAGATTCATCTAAACTACACCACACATCCATAGGACACCTACACGTTGAAGAAGCTACCCAACTGCTCACGGCGCACATCCTCGCCGCCGCCGAAAGGTCCATTCCCCATGCCTCTGGTGCCCCGCGCAACCAGCGGAGGCCGTGGTGGAATGAGGACTGTAGGCGGGCGTGAGAGGCCCAGAACAAGGCGTGGGGTACCTTACGTCGGTACCCCACTTCGGGTAACCTCATTTTGTTCAAACGGGCCAAGGCGTTAGGAAAACGTGTGCGCCGTGAGGCAAAGCGAGAGAGTTGGCGCACCTTCCTTACATCCATTAACTCATACACGGACACACACAAGGTATGGACAAGAATACGCAAACTTAAAGGACAGCATACACGTATCCTGCCCCTGGTCAGTACAACAGGGGACACACTCAAAGACCAGGCTAACACTCTTGCACAACACTTCCAACACGTTTCCAGCTCTGCACACTACACAAACACTTTCATGAAACACAAACAAACGGCCGACAAGAAGCCTATACTAGATAACAATAGGTCACCATCTTCTTATAATTCAGTTTTCACTGCATGAGCTGAGGGCTGCATTGAGCACGTGTAAACCCTCAGCTCCAGGCCCAGACAACATCACATATACAATGATACAACACCTACACGCAGACACACTTGAAGCACTTCTAAATCTATATAATAAAATATGGCTTTTGGGGCACATCCCGCACTCTTGGAGGGAGGCCATAGTTGTGGCTTTCTTGAAGGAGGGAAACGACCCGTCGTCCCCCTCAAGTTACCGTCCTATAGCCTTGACGAGCTGCCTGTGCAAGCTTCTCGAGAAGATGATAAATCGCAGGCTCGTGTACTTCGTTGAGTACAACGGTCTTCTCGAGAGCTGCCAGGCAGGCTTCAGGGCGGGGCGATCCACGAATGATCAACTCGTAGCTCTTGAATCGTATATTAAGGGTAACTGTGTTTTTCGACCTTGAGAAGGCCTACGACACCGCTTGGCGCTACGAGATCCTTAGTGACCTCAAGTCATTCGGTGTCTCGGGTAACATGTTAAACACCCTTGTTAGTTACCTGTCGGAAAGAACATTTCGAGTAAGAGTTGGTTGTGCACTCTCAAAGGTTTACGTGCAAGAAAATGGCGTACTGCAAGGTGGCGTGTTGAGCTGTACCCTCTTCATAGTTAAGATGAACTCCCTTGGAAAGGCACTGCCACCTACAATCTCTTATTCCGTGTATGTAGATGACGTGCAGATATCTTTTAAATCATGTAATATGTCAATATGCGAACTTCAAGTCCAGCTCGGCATCAAGAAACTTGCCGGCTGGGCAGACAAGAATGGTTTTAAATTGAATACTGTAAAAAGCTCTTGCATTGTGTTCTCCAGGAAGCGTGGGGTCCATATTTATTTATTTATTTATTTATTTATTTATTTATTTGTAGATACTGCGATCTCGTAACGAGACCTTAGCAGGGTGGGTTACATCTTTGTAACGAGTACATAACATGACACAAAGTTATACAGAAACATAGTCGATGGCAGGTAATAGAAACAAAAGACCACAACAACAATCAAAGCAAGTGCGACTCGAATAAAGATAATGAACTTAATGAAACAACATCATTCGCCAGGTCATTCCAATCTACAATGGTACGTGTGAAAAAAGAATACAGTGTAGACCATTTATAACGTAACCGCTTATAGTGCGGGACCGGATATAACGCGGGTTTTTGCGACCACCGGTTTGCCTCCCATAGAACTCAATGCATAAGCATACCGCTTAAGATGCGGTTGGCCGAAGCACAATACCGTTTATAGTGCGGTTTTTGGAGGGCCTGCTGATCGACCGGCGCAGCTGAGGCATCGTTTTAGGGTAGCAAAAGAAAAAAAAAAAAGGGTGAAATCGGCCATCTGACGCAGCGTGCACCCCTTGCCCTCCTCTAACGTAGACACCCAAAGAAAAAAAAAATAGGCACCCTTTAGTTCGTGCGTACTTGATAACCACAACTGACCTTGCTTGATGCATCTCGGAAGATAGCGACAGTCTCCCCATCCGCGCACGGCAAGTTGATTTTATTAATCGTGAACCGCATGGCCCGTTTTCGCGCACGAATCGTGCACATCAGCGTTGCGCTTTTTTTTTTTTTTCGTGCTCGTGTCGACGATTCCGCGCTCGCGGTGGCTTCTTCGCGTGGCAGTGGGAGGAGCCTGACGACTTGCACCAATGGGGAGACGCGTACGTAATGGCGGGAGATTCGAAGCGCTCCGAGCCGGCTAGCCGCGCCAGAGATGTTTAGGCTTACCACCGCGGTATTTTTTGATGGGCGCTTTCACAAGCAGCGTGGATGGCAGTTTATATTCCACTTTTCGCCCACATTATTAGCTCCTTTCTTGCATGAGCATCTTCGCTTGCGCCCCGTGCGGCATTTCAGCGAGCGGTTCGAAGCGGTCGCTGGAACTTACTGGAACTGCCTGCACCGCTTCACGGCCAGTGCCGACGCCATGTTGCCGCCTTTTACCGCGCCGCTCACACCACGCCAGTTGTATCCGCGCTGGCGTGCACTGCACGTTTTCGCGATACCAAATCTACCACGCGGTTCACGCTTTAGAACGTTGTTGCTGATAAGCCACCGCTCTTTCCCTTTCCGAACATTCGAGCCGCGCGAAGCCGAAGATTTCCACCACCAGTACGTTGCGCTGATAAGCAGCCGCCTTCGGCATCGTGAACACAAGGTGGGGTAAAAAAAAAAAAAAAAAAAAAAATCCTGCTGGCGTTCTTATCACGTCTTGCGGCATCTGTTCATAGATGCTAAAAACGCAGCCATGGTCTCAAAACAGACACAACGGAAGTTAAAGCCGCGCTCCCCGTTTGCGAGACTGCGCTTTTGCCCTGCAGCAGCGGCTGATGTTAAAAATAACACGAAATATAGACCGTGCCTTCGTTTTTAAGTGCTGTGCGTTTGAGTGATGATAAATATAGGTTGACTTGAGAGATAGGTGGCGATGTGGTTGAATTCGCGCGTGTTTTGGTTATAGTGCGGTACCGCTTATAGTGCGGATTTTTGCGGCTCCCGTGACATACGTTATAAGCGGTCTACACTGTATTTAAAACAGTTATTTCGCGGAACAAGTGGTGTAATCATAAGGGAGTGCCGTTTTCTGGTAGCATAACCTGAAGAAAAGGATAAAATGTGCGACGTATCTACACGGTAGTGCCCTTTGACTAACTGAAAAAGAAATTTTAAGCGACAGATGCGATTTCTCTCGGAAACTGATTGGAACCCACTTCTGTTTAGGTGTTCAGTAATGGAGGAGCGACCATATGAGTTATATATAAATCGAACTGCTTTCTTTTGTATTCTTTCTAATTTTTCTATATTATTCCTAGTGAAAGTGAACTGAACTGAACTGAACTGAACTGAAAGGGTCCCAAATGACGACTGCGTACTCCATTATCGGGCGAATTATTGAATTGTAGGCAAGAAGGCGTAGATCGGGTGTGGCGGACTTTAACGAACGCCTTAAGAAAAAAAGTTTCCGAAGACATTTTGCGGTTACAACATCAATATGCTTCGTCCAAGACAGGTCATTTGAAATCCAAACACCGAGATATTTGTACTCCTGTACTTCTGAAAGTAAAACGTTGTTTGCTGTGTAAAAAAACAAAAGCGGTCGCTTTTTATGTGTTATTCTCATAAATACCGTTTTTTCAAAGTTTATTGACATTTGCCACTTATCGCACCAAGAAATTACTTTCACAAAGTTTTCGTTTAGCCTGGCCTGATCTTCAACGGAACTAATTTTCTCATATAATACACAATCATCAGCGTATAGTTTAACTGGAACTGACAGGTCTGTGACAATGTCATTTATAAACAACAAAAATAAGAGCGGGCCTAGAACCGATCCCTGAGGGACACCGGAATCAACTGTTACTTTGCCTGAACAAGCTTCTTTCAGAACAACAAATTGGTTACGGTTCGACAAGTAGGCTTTGATCCATGTTAGTATTTTTTCGTTTCTGATTATACAGCCTAATTTGTGCAGTAATTTAGAATGCGAGACTTTGTCAAATGCTTTACGGAAATCCATAAATATAACATCGATCTGTTTACCTTCATTTATTGCCTGTGAAAAATCATGAACAGTTTCAACTAATTGTGTCGTAGTGGAATACCCGCGCCGAAAATCATGTTGTGCATTCGTCAAGACATTATGTTCGTCGAGAAATTTAATCAGGTGTTTATGGATAATATGTTCCAGTAATTTGCACGTTGTTGATGTCAGGGAAATAGGGCGGTAGTTAGAAATGCATACTTTGTCACCATTTTTATGCAAGGGTTTAATTTTAGCGGTTTTCCAGTCTTCCGGTACAACACCTTCATTCAGAGATCTGGTATACAGGATGCATAAATATTTTGCGCACCACTCAGCATATTGCTTCAAGAAGGCATTGGAAATACCATCAGGTCCCATGGATTTTTTAACATCAAGTTGCAGTAACAAATTAAATACACCATGCTCAGAAATAGAAATATCAGGAACAGGGGGGAGATCCAGACTAAAATTCGGGAGTCGGGCATTGTCCTTCGTAAACACTGCTTTGAAATGACTGTTAAAAGCCGAGCAAGCTATGGTTTGGTCATTCACAAGCTTTCCATCAATTAAAAAGGAATCAAAGAGCTGCTGCGGGGGCTAATAGCTCTCCAGAACTTTTCTGGGCAGGATTTAATAAAGGATGGAAGCTGAGTGCTAAAGTACTTTTCTTTGTCTTGCGTAACTTGCTGTTTTAATTTTAGGGATATTTTTTCAATAGTTGATTTTAATTCATTACCACCTTTCTTTCTCGACTTTTTCTTCAGTCTCTTCAACTTTCGTTGTAGGTGCAATGTATCCCGAGTAACCCAGGGGTTGTGTTTCGTGGTTTTTCTTCCTATCAAAGGCACAAATCGCTGAATACACTCACGAACAACGCCTTTAAATGTATGCCATAATGCGTCGACACTGCAAGTGTTATCTTTAAAATTGTCGTACTGTAAATCCAACATATCAATGATGGATTCGTGATCGGCACGGGAAAAATTGGGGAAATAATGAATGTCATTGCGCCGAGTTATGGTGACGGCGGTTAAGGTTAGTACAACTGCTTTATGATCAGAGGTACCTGGCACCACTTCGCATAAAGCATGTTCCTTTATATTGCCGCTCACAAAAAACAGGTCCAGAATAGACTCTGAATCCTTTTGTATTCTAGTAGGATCGTTCACAATCTGCAATAGATCAAAGCTAAACGCAATGTCAAGGATTTCATTTTCTACAACATTGTCTGAGCGGGATGACAGCGCGGCCCAATTTATGTTTGGCAAGTTGAAATCCCCCGTGAGAATAATTTTGTCGTCCTGTTTTACGTTGCAACTTAGGTAATCTTTTGAATGTTTTAAAATACCAATTGAAGAATTTGGAGGCCTATAAATGGCTCCAAGAACATATGCAACATTATTAATAAACACTTTGCAAAAAACACTTTCCATCTCTTCCACATCAGGCATTCTCACGACCTTTACGGATTTTTTGAAAAGAACGGCGACCCCTCCTCCTCGGCTCCCACGATCTCTACGAAAAACATTGTAATTCTTTGGCACAAATTCACTGTCGTATATATCCTCGTGTAACCATGTTTCTGTGAGCACTGCTATGTCAGGACCGTGGGAAAGTAGCACACTTTCTAGCTGGGCTGTTTTATTAACTACACTTCGACAATTGATATTTAAAATGGAAAGGGCTTCTTTGGTTCGTCTGTTTTGTTTTGGAGGTCATTTAACAGTCTTGGAGATTTTGCACCGCTTGTTCTTTTTATCATCCCAAGTGAACATAGTCCCGTCCACGCTTAATTTGTCAAAGACTAGTTTGACCTTTGCCCCATTTTCGCGCTCTTCGGATGAACTTTGCCATAGCTTTTTTCTAATTTCTCGAATATTGGAAGAAAAATCCTCTGATATCGAGACAGTAGTTCCTTTGAGTTTGGGGCAAGCCATTAACACTGCCATTTTTTCACGGAAGTCGAAGAACTTAACAATTACAGGGCGGCAATTGCCGCTCTTTTTACCCAATCTGTGGCATGTTTCAGTGCTGTCTGTGGTCACTTCGAGTTTTTCTTTAAACAATGTATCTTTAATGGCAGTGATAAGGTCTTCAGGTTTTTCGTTACTTTCTTCCTCTAAACCGAACACAATCAAGTTGTTTCTCCTGCTCCTATTTTCTAGTTCGTCAACCTTGTTGGCTAAAGCTGTCATGAGCCCTTCAAGTTTGGCGACCGTCGATCCTACGTTGTTTACTTCTGTTTTCAGAGCATTAAGGGCCGCCATTTGGGCATCAAGAGCATTCAATCTATCAGTAATTCCTGCAATATCTGCTTCTATCTTTCCCTGTTTTTCCAGTACATTGTTTATTGAGGCAGTCATGGTGGCCTGGCCTGCAAGAATCTGAAGCAGAAGTTCATTCTCTGCAAGACCCGGATTTGCCCCAACGTCGCCACAAGTTAAAAGACTTATTTTGAAAGACAGGACATCGAGTAAAACACTTCCGACAGCAAGTGGGCAAGGCAGCAACACTAAAAAACGATTGTCGCTACGAATACATTTTGCAGGCAAGTAAGTACTAACCTGCACGATAAGACAAAACGGGTTTGCCATTGCGTCCGATGTGCTGCTGCCAAGCCCACTGATCATGTCCGTCGAAAGGCGGCTCTTTATAAGCGCCATTGAAGCCACGTGGTCTGACGTCACCGATGAGGCCGCAAGCGCAGAAGAGGCGATGAGCGGCAAGAAGACGTCGCTGATGGCACAGTGGTCATGTGGGGCGGATGAGTTGTCGTCCAGATGAAGCACTTGTCCGATCAGTCCAAACCGGGCGCATGTGTGCAGTGGTTGCACAAGAAGCAAAACAGCGAAGACCTGCACGATAAGACAAAATGGGTTTGCCATTGCGTCCGATGTGCTGCTGCCCAGACATTACTCTTAATGGCGTGTCGCTTCCTGGGAGCAAGGAGCACAAGTTTTTAGGTGTGGTGTTTGACCACAAACTCACATTCATCCCACATATCAAAAAACTTAAGCATAAATGTATGAAAACAATGAATATCCTTAAGGTACTCTCCCACCAATCCTATGGGGCTGACAAAGAACTCCTACTGCGGCTCTATACTGCTTTGGTTGGTTCTTGTTTAGACTATGGCAGTGTGGTATATGGGTCGGCGACTAAAACAGTGTTGCGAATGCTTGACCCAGTGCTGCACTTCGGGCTACGGCTTGCGTCGGGTGCTTTTCGCACTAGCCCTGTCGAGAGTCTGTATGTCGAGTGTAATAAGTGGAGCCTTGAGAACCAGCGGACGTACATAGACTTACTTTATGCTTTTAAGATTTCATCGCTGAATAAACATCCTTTTTATCCTGTCTTTAACAACACATCCACATCCGTGCTGTTTGTAAATCGCCCATCCGTTCCTCTGCCCTTTTCACTTCGAGTGAGAGAGCGAGCCTCGGATCTCAGCGCTTCGTTTTTAGATGTGTACAGGTCACCCTTTTTAAACATTTTACCACCTTGACAAGTTCGCCCTGTATCCTGTGACCCTTTCTTTTATAAAACTTGACAAAAATCGGGTACCGCGAGCTGCAATACTGCAGCACTTTCTGTCTCTGCAGTTTAAATACCCATTTGCAGAATTCTGCAGTGACGCTTCTAAAACCTCCACTATGGTCTCCTGCGCTTCTCATGGTCTGAATTTCAATGCAGCCAGAACCATGAGCGTGCACACAACAATTTTTTCAGCAGAAGCGTATGGAATTTTAGTGATTGTACGACACATACTTGAAAATCAAATTCCGAAGTCTGTCATCTACACAGATTCCTTGAGTGTGGTTCGCATAAGCCCCCCAAAAACCACATAGTTAATCTTGTATTCAACACCATCATGTCCGTGTATGCACAAAAGCATCGGCTGCTCCTCTGCTGGGTCCCAGGACACGCTGGGATTGCTGGGAACGAGTTGGCAGACGAGAGGGCCGCTGCTGCACTCAGAAACACTGTAGACAATGCAACGGTACCCTATACAGACCTCAAGCCATACATAAGACAACACTTGCTCAGAACATGGCAAACACACTGGGATGAACAGACAGACAACAAACTACATGTAATAAAGCCACACTTGGGACGGTACACAGCTGACTCACACAACAGACACACGGAAGTCGCCTTGGGTAGGCTGCGAATAGGGCACACCCATGCGACGCACTCGTATCTGCTGACGGGATCTTCTAGGCCCCAGTGCAACAGGTGCGGAGAGGCCCTATCCGTAGTGCACATACTAATCACATGCAAGGCACTTCACACAACACGACACAAGCACTTCAGAGAACTCTACAGACAACATATTCCCCTACATCCATCGTTGTTTCTAGGTGACGATGCCATGGTTTCCGTGTGTTTGAGTATTTGTCAGACGTCAAGTTTTTAAACCTCATCTCCTATCACACATAATCGAATTTGGCCCTATACACCAGCCATCACCATTATCTTTAATTGATTTTACTATGTTCGGTTTACACGTTTTTATACCTACCCTTGTCATCACCATTATCTTTAATTGATTTTACTATGTTCGGTTTACACGTTTTTATACCTACCCTTGTGTGGTAATCACTTCTCTTCATTAAATAACCTCTTCTCTGGCGCTCTTTGCCCTTGTTGGCCTTGCACCATTAAACACTAACCATCATCATCATCAGAATTTTAAAAAACTACAAAATACATGACAAGATGAAATGACAAAATCAAAAGTATGCATCTCCTCTAAAAATGGAGGCAGACTGAAAAAGCCTGGAAAAGAATGTTGGAAATACGAATAAAAATGTGGAAAAAAATGAGCCAACAGTGTAACGTCCTGCAGCATTTCCACAAAAATGCATAATTGAAGTAAATCACTATAATAGTGTAAATTCGCATCATTGGCAAAAAGAAGCGAAAGAAAACCTAAAAACAATAAAATAACGAAACATATTTGGCTATGCATAGCCAAATCTCGCTGTAAAGAACTCGCAGTGTAGACAAGCGGTGTAAAAATGCTATGCACTAATATACAGTTCTCCAAATTTCTGAAGATATATTTTCTCCACCTGGCTGGTTTCGGCTTCAAGGTTGGCCAAAAGCTAGTCGCTAGCCACAGTGAGGCTGAGCATCTTGATGCCCTTGTGCTAATGACCTGGTGGGATGATGCCGGGCAGAGACTGGCCCACTGCAGTGAAGCTGCACTTTGGGCCGCAATCCGCTGTTTACCGACAGCCCAACTTTGGTGCGGCCTATGCAATGATTGTCCCTTATGTAGAAATGCTCTCTTGCATGAAAGCTGTGCCGGGTGCAATGCTTTGGCCTTGCAAGGAGCTGGGAATGCTTTGGAACTTCCAGAATGCTCCCCCTGCCAGTTGGAAAGGGAAAGCGCCATCTATGGATAGCAGCGTTGTCCGCGTCCACCAGCAGGTTTAGCGCACGTGATGTGCGCAACGTAGCTGCGTGGGACGTGATTACTTGCTTGAGTAGTGCGGGATGTGCCAAGGCAGTTCAGAAGGCCCATGCTGTCCTCAATGAGCAGCTTGAGGCTCACTATCGTGGGAAATATTTAATGACAGCATTGCTCATGAAAGCGCACAAGATGATTCCTGCAGGAGCGTGCCACCTTGTTGCTCACATATGCAACTTTGTTTTTGATTGGAGTTCCGTTCTGATGAACAGTGACGAGCCAGGTAGGGGCCCTGCGGGGGCAACACTGAAAGCTGGGTGAGTTGCTACATCATCTTGGGAAAAACACGGTGCACCAACGAACGAGCATTTGTGTTGTGCCTCTTTCTGGCCGTCCTGTTCGTTGGTGCGCTGTGTTTTGCCAGGGCGGGACCACCAGCCGTGTGGAACATGGTGCATGAACCTCCCCCTGTTGGTGCGATGCCACACCAACCACCACGCTTGCTTGTTTTCAGTTTTCTCCACCGGGCTGGTTTCTCAAGTTTCGTGTTCAGTGTGCGAGTCAGTGTCAAAGGGGGCTGTGTGAATCCTGCCAGCAGAAAGGGCGTCTCCCGCTTTGTGCCATGCAGACGAGGGCCCCCTGGTGTCCCTGGTGGAGCTGGTGGCAGCGGACAAGCAGGTGGCCGCCCTGCTTGAGGCACAGCGCCTCTCCCTCAAGGTGAGCGAGGGCACCAGGGGTGGCTGTGCTGCTGCTGGGGGAGCAAGTGTGCAAAAGGGGGGGGGGGACAACAAGGAGGAGGCATAGCAGAACAGCGGTGGGCGAGGTGAGCAGCAGTGCCCAGTGGGATGCGTCGACGCACTGCAGGGCCGGTCTGCCAGCCATGCGCAGGCCAGGGGCAGGTCTACCGTGTTTACACTCAGCCCGAATGTACATCAACATAGGGGAAAAAATGGAAACGAAAATGGCAGGCCACACCAAAATATATTGGTCACCTGACCTGCAGCTCGTCTTCGCTAGTGTCAGTGTATTCGCTGGGGCTGCTGCTGCTGCTGCCGTCACCGCTGCTGGCTCTCACGGCACGTCGTCGTGAGGTGGGACCACATCGCAACATTGCACGCAAATCCACCCATACAACATAGCCAGGAAGGGAGGTTCTCTTCACTGTGAGCTGTTGATTGTCTGCCAACAGCCACGCGTTGTATTCGCAGCACAAGAGGTCCTTGAAAGACTTATTTATGCTCACATCAAGCGACTGAAGTTGCCCCGTCAGACCACCGGTGATCACCAGCATCACTACCACCCCCAGCACCGGCGACACGATGCTGCTCGTGAGCGCGCCCAGAAACAACAAAAGGAAGATGCTACATATATTACTGGGAGCCCAGTAAGAGGGAAAAAAAAAAAGTATTCCAAACAAACTTTTGCCATAACAACTATACACAATAGGCCGAGTTCGAAAGCTAACTCACAGTGGCAACTATGCCATTTTGTCCCCGATTTCTCGTTTGGCTGGCCATTGCCAGCAGTGCAAGTTTCAGTTTAAATTGTAGGTTGACCCCCCAAGTTCGGGTTTTCAAATTTGAAGTAATGGGCCAACCTACAACGATGTCAATATGTTAGGTAGTGTGTCAACTCCACAAATTTAGCCCCTTCCATGCCTAACCAGTGCAGCACAGTGGAACCTTGCTGATACGTCCCCCGGTCTTATGACTTAAGACGGATCACTGTGGTCCCAGCCAACTCCCCACAGAGACAGTGAATTAAAAACCCTGAGTGTGCAGCGCTCTGGGGTGTGCGGTCCGCTTCCTACGACAAACCGTGGTGGGGATAAATTTCCCATCCTTTACACCGGTTCACCGCCTCGTCCCGACGTCTCTTTATTCTAAGCCCCTGTTTGATGCTGGTTGATGTGCAAAGGTCACTTGCTGAACAGGCGCGCAAGCAAGCAGACGGGTACTGGCCCCACACGGCAGCAGAACGCCACCGCGGCAACTGCGAGAAGTCAAAGCGCAGGTGGTTGGCGGACCGCAAAAACACGTACGACGCAAACTCCAGGGTGGTGGCTGAACATCTTCGCCCGCTCGATTCAAGTGCCTTTCACACTCCTTTCTTTGCCCCGTGTTTTGCCTCGTTCGTTTTGCTTGGCCTCGGCAGTTCCCCTCTCAGTTTGCGCAACCACGCCGGCCTTGCCTTGTGCACTCGAGGTGCAGGGCTGGCAGGCTGTAAATAGGGGGTGCATAAAATGGGCGTTTTATTTTTAGAAACCTTTGGTTTCAAATAGGGGTTCGCAATTAAGCGGGTAAATGTAGTAGTTTAAATAAGTTCTTAGCCCACCTGTCACGTGAGACCACCTACCAGGCCGGCATTTACCCATCCCATGCCCCGATAATACAACACCCCGGTCATACGACACCCTTGAAAGGCGTAGTATTCGGGTTCTACTGTACCAGTGTGTGGCAGTAGCTGCCGTTCCCTGTGCCAGCGCATAAGCAAGGGTGTGGGCTGGCCAGTGGGTAGATCTGCCAGAAGCAGGCACTCAGCTCGCACCAACAGCGGGCAAAGGAGGGGACTCGAACAGCAGGACAGTGGGGGGCTGTTGTCATGCCTGGCCTCTTCTGTTGCAAGAGCGTTGTTTGCCCCTTCTGTGAGGAGGAATCTTCGCCTTGCGCGCGGGTTGGCACCCTATTGCACAGTGTTCTACATTTCAACAACACCAGTGCCAGGGAAAAACAAGGAGGCCTTGTGGGCACAAGTGTGTTATCAGCGAGGTGCAAAGGTCCCTCACAGGGGCCAGGTGGACATGCTTTCCTAAAAACTAGGGCACGAGGACACCCAAGAACCAGGACGGGACAAGTGTGCTCTCTAAACTAGATTTATTAGAAGCTTCATCACCTGGAATCTGTGAGCCTTCACTCCTACGGGACAGCTGGCCACGGTGCCTCGGTTTGAAAGCCCGGAATGCCCAGCAGCAGTCGGCTACTGTGCAACTGTTTATCACAAGGGGCGTGCACAGTGTCACCCACAGAAAAAACAAAACAGCACACACTTCGAGGGAAGCTTCTACAAGGGATTGCCGTGTAGGAGCACAGACGTATCGCTAGTGCACCGCCGGCCTCGTTTCTTGATCGTGCAGCATGCTAGGGGGCTTTGGGAGGCTACTTAATTAAAAGGGGGGGCGTGGCAAGTAAAATGACTTTTAAAGGGACATGCTCCTCCCTCGAAACAACTTTTTTTTGCAGCTTGTAAAGCTTGAGCTCCTCTTGTCATATATGCAATCAGATTTCAAATATCTGCTCTGGCTGAAATTTTACGCAGCATGACGGGCAGAAAAATGGCTTTTTTGTGCACACTATTGTCTATAGTAAAAATTTTTACCTAAAGTTTTAAAATAGCCTAGGTGGTTCCTTTTGAACTGCAGAGTGCCCAAATCTACCTGAAAAAGTGGTACTATATTCATTTTCCTCACCATGAAAGAAAGGTGACTGGAAGTGTGCCTTTTCTTGTTCTGCATATTTTTGTTTTATGACTGTCAGAAATATCGAAGGAGACAAATGGCATAATTGACAAGATTTCGGCACTCTACATGTTATAATGAACATATGTGCAAAAGTTCATTGTTTAAGTGGGAAAATAAGTGTGCACAAACTCAGAAAATGGACAAAAACAACAAACTGAGAAAAACGCAATTGAAAGTTTATTTCTTTGGCAGATTCTGAAATTCTTGCTCAAACAACATGAAACTTGGTGGGGATATACTGTAGTCTGAAATGCCCACATTGAGGTACTAAAACTAGAACGCTCCTGCTGCATAAGTTGCACCCTCACGGTTCTTGCGGGTGGAGTCCTCGGTACAGGCCCATTTCACCAAGCTGTGGTGATGGGACCTAGCCACAGCAGTCAGCCTGGCAGACATCTGCCTGATCCTCCGCTGGTCACTTGCACTGCTTAGTCTAACCAGTTCTTCTGGAGGGAAGATTCCCAGTTCTTGGAGAACTGGCTCAAAGCTAGTGTGGCCCCTGTTGAACCACAACACCGTGAGAGCAGTGGCAGTCTCCACTACAGTGAACTGCAGGTTGTACGATACAGTCCTGTGCCAGATGCGCAGTGCTGCTTCCGTTTCCATGGCATGGGATGAGCAGTCGACATTTTTTTCACACACAGAGGCATGAAAGGCTTGCCACACTTCCTCCTCTTGCTCATCAAGCTTTTGGTGGCTGCAAGTAGTTTGACAGCACCTCAAAATCCAGGCAGAGGCCAGTGTCTAGAGAAATGGCAGTGCCAACACTGTTGTGGCTCTTGTGTCTTTGCTTCTGCCAAGTACCATCAAACATCACTCAGATGTCAGTCTGACCAGCTTGCAACGCAGTTACTTGCCTTGCTTCAGCAAGGTTGTCAGAGACGACTTTTGTGGCCGCAACATGAACTTTCTTGGCAATGTTGTGGAACGTCTTTTGGTGCAGTGGTTTTGGTAGACCAAGAATGG
This sequence comes from Haemaphysalis longicornis, assembly GCF_048455015.1. NCBI lineage: Eukaryota > Metazoa > Arthropoda > Arachnida > Ixodida > Ixodidae > Haemaphysalis > Haemaphysalis longicornis. The sequence goes on along the minus strand of NW_027526204.1, from coordinate 2,221,395 downwards.
CACAAAACTTGCACAGCTGATCGTGTCCGATGCCAACCGCGCGTGCAGCGAGTACCGCTTTCACATTGATGGCGAAACTATCACGGGGACTTCCCCTGCAGAGTTCCGGGTCGCGGCCTCCGCGACTGATGGCGGCAGCGCGCTGCGACGAGTAAACAGAAGAAATCACTCCCACAGGGCACTTCTCGTTTTTGCACTTGAGTTCCAGTACCGATGCGAGGCCCTTCCGCTTGTTCGCAGCGTCAACTACGACGAGTTTGCACTACTTCGCACACGTCGCGCACACAGCGTCGCTCAAGGTCAGTCAGAGCGCCGACTTCACAGATAACTGCACCTGCACCGCTCCCGTGGCTGGCTGTCTCCTCACCTTGGAAGGCTGCCAACTTCTTCTCCGATGCGCTTGTAAAGCCGATGTCGTCGCTGATAAAATGAGCCCCGCCTGGTTGAGCCGCGCTTGCAACGCTTGGAGGCCCGGCGCTGTTAGGCCTCACGGTGCTGGTCGTGCCAGCATTGGCCGTGGTCGTCGCGATGCTGAGCCGCTTGCGCTTTCCTTTGTACCGGCATGAAGTTCACTACTTCCGGCAACAAAAGTCACGCTTCTCCTCAACGTTCACGATTAAAAACACACGATAAGGAAATAGAAAAGATAGCGCGAAGTAGTGAACGGAACGATACAGACGATGGCGGCTCACAAGTGGCAAGAGCCAATGGCGGTCCCGATTTTGCGTCACGTGATTTAAATGCCCAGTAGGAGCGGTAAGAGCTCGCAAAACAAGCGGGAAGAAATATTGTTTTTAATTTTTTTATGCGGAGATAAGAAGCTGGTGAGCTGTTTGTTTGAGAGAAGAAGGCTTTGACGACCTCTCTCAAGTGACTGAAATGGCTGCCAGCCACGCTTCCGTGCAGCAAAAACTCTCAAAGATGGCCGAAATTCGGCTTGATTGCATGATTTCTAGGCTCACCGCGAGTCATTCAGACGTGATTTTCACCCAGTTCTCGTTCGTATTTCGCTTTCATCTTTTTTTTCATGAAAGGATAGTCAAAGATGATGACGCAAGTGAAAACAAAAAATCGGCACATTTCGAAAAAAATCGAGTTTTTTCGACCCGCGTGTCCCCTTAAAGCAAAGCTTTACTACTTTTGTCGAGCGATTTTGCGGAGGATGAGGCGCAAGGTGACCTTTTGACCGGAGGCACACTTGCCGGGCCCGCCGTCCCGGATGCACACAAGGCCACGTTTTCAGTCGTTCTGCTAAGAACGAGCAGCGGTCGCCGACCACCCCCGCAGCCTCCCATGCATGCGGCGCTGGGTTGTCTCGAGCAACTGATCCTCTCGAGCCTGGCGAAGAGAAACAATGCGTTGCACGGAACTGAACGGCTTTGAGACATGGTCGGCAATAGAGCTAAATCAAAGGTTAACGAAGCGAAGCCAAGACTCAACCAGACTAAGCCAAGCTCTTGCTTTGCATATCCAAAGTTGGCTGAGCTAAGCCACAGCCATTTTTTTATCTGTGAACAAAATGTGATGAAATTAAGAGCATTTATGTCACTAACTATCCTGGGAACAAAACCGAAATCGGTTCCAGGATATCTTCTGCACTTTTTGAGTCACAAGACTAATTACCTGAAAGCTGCATTAAGCATAATTAACAAATTAGGCAAGGACTCGCCAGTCCCTTTATGTCAGAGTGGTCACGAAGGCCTATTTTGTGCCGAGAAGCTATTAGGTTATTGCGTTATTTCCTTTAGGTATGAAGAAAGAAAGAACTTTCACCTTCCTTTCAAAACGAGAAATTAAATGGCGGGATGACATGAAACTGTTTCATGTCATCCCGCCATGTGGGGTGGCGGGGTGGCGGTTACGAAAGAGAAGTACCAGTGCATACTGCTGTGGGTACTGTGCTCACTATGCTTGTTATAGCTGCACAGTAGTGCGGCGCATTGGGGTTGTCATGGACGAAACTGGCCAATTGACCTAAGTGGCAATGTCTTATGTGACCCTATTTGTCGAACATACCCCATGTTTCACGAAACGATCACTACTACCTACCAGGTGCAGTTCCGGTCAAAAGCAAAGCAACTGCGAATAGTGGTGGCGTCATTTAAGAGTACTGACGGTAAACAAGGCTCCGCAGTGTCAACACAGTGCGCCTGCTGCAGGCTGAACAGTGCACTTGAAGTTCGTTGAAAACCCGTCCATTTAACGTTATGGCAGACCTCACGAAACACCCCATTTGGTGGGAGAATCCAAATTTTAACTTACATTGATTCATTTCTCAGTGAATAAAGCATCACTTGCTGCCGGAAAAGTGCTGAAAGCACTATAAAACACCAAATATTTCGAATAAAACAAGCTGCTATTTTGTCCTTTTAAATTAAGGCCAACTGCAACGAAATTTTCGGCCCCTTCAATGCACTGTTTTCCGGTAGTATCACTTTAAAGAGTGCAAAATTTGGAGGTCCGAATTTGCATCACAGCGTTGTAATTTAAGATCAAAAGTGCGTTTTTCCAAACCTAATGTGGAAAAAATGGGCGGCCATTACGGCCGGGCGTAAGTGACGTTCCACTTGGCAACCGAGTGGGTGCAGCCAGCAGATTCTCCCACGGCTGGCTGTGAAAAGACGGCGCTCGTTTGATGTGTTTTGGGCTGTCCGTTTCTTCAAAAGCTCAAAACATGCACGAAAAGGGGTTGGGAAGTTCATGCAACTTATATCGCTTCACTGTGAGCAGCTGAGACGCACCTGTAGTCGCCTGTTAATAGGTAAACACAGGCATTGTAAGGCATCGTGTCGAAGCTGAGAGATAGGAAATAGGTTCACAAAAGGCAGTGCTGAGGGCATATTGGCTGTGCTGATCGAACCATGCTGCGTTTGTGGGAGCAAATAACAAAACTACAAAAAAAGCAACTCTGCGAGGACATGCCGGCTAGCGTGTCAGTGCATATTATCTCAGTTCAAATCCGGAATTTGATAGTTTTTGTTTACACAGGCAGTTTTGTTCCTGCTCGCAGGGTGCCTGCACCACATCTTTAGATGATCATGCCCACCTGTGTAAAAAACCAAGCAGCAACAAAAGCACTGCAGTAGCACCTCGCTGGCACCTTGCCCGCAAGTCAGTGCTGCCTGTTTGATTGTTACCCATTCTCCCAAATCTTTTTTTTTCTAATCAGTGAGTGGAGTGTTGCCAACAGTTTTTCTTTCTTGTTTTTTTTCGAAGTTGTTCGAAGTGAGTTGATTCCGTGCAGTGTGCCATGTACTTTACTTGCTTGTGCCCTGATTGGTCGCGACAACAGTGACAACACAGTGACGCCTTTTGTCAGCCGTACTTGCGCCACTTGCACTGTTGAAGAGTCGACCGGCCGCAATTGTGCAGTGCGCCGCACAGCTAGCTGCCATACTCGTTGGCGCCCTGGCTGGCCACGACAACAGTGAATCGTCTTGCAACGGCCCTTCTTGTTTATTGTGCACTCGTAGAGCCGGACAGCTGCGAGCTTGCAGAGTGCTGCACAGCTGGCGTACCGTACTTGAGTCTGGCGTTTTTCATCGAGTCTACCGTAGAGTCTACCGGCTGCCGTTGTTGCAACCGCGAAATGAGCCATTGTGCAACTGGCGCACTTGCTCGCCGACAGCATAATGCCTCGTGCAGACCGGCGGGCGGCCCCAGCACTCTTCAAGTGTGCTCTTTTTTTCTTGGCAACCCAGAGCTTTCACTGTCTTGCGTTTTGGAAACGCGTGAAAGCCCTAATTCATGCAAGATGCACAAATGACGCTGCTCACTCCCCCTCGCCCCACAGGGCCTGCTGGCGTCGGGGTCGGAGGCCGTTCGCGAGGCTGCGGCCCAGCTGGTGGGGCTGGTGGCGGCCCTGCGCCCGCGGGAGGCCTTCCTCGCCGACCTGCGGGCCCTCTGCACCGACATACGGCCAGCAGAGGTACAGGAAGGGCTCAATGGCATACATGTACGTCCCTGGCAAACACCTTCAGAGTGGCCAATGACGTACGCCTTTCTTGATCGTTTCTAGCTTGGCATGTGCTGCCACACTGCGCGAATACGTGCAATTTTTTTCTCGCGCTTTTCCACAGCGGTGCGCCCGCTACTGCTGCCGCTACTGAGTCACGCGTGGCGGCTGGTTTCGGTTTTGTCCTCTGGGTGCTTCTTGGAATCTTTCGTATGTTACTCACGAATGAATTACGTGTACGCAACAACACAAGCAATTTTTTGTAATCACCCTAAAAAAATTAGGACAATTTTTTCTCGAAAGAGATTCGTCGGAAGAATTTATATCAGCAATAAAAAAAAATCAACCCTGGGGGGTCGCATTTGGCGAAAAAAATGGCAACTTAAAAGGGTTATTACGCAAGCTTGTCTGTTGCTTCCACCAGTTCCTTGTGGTGGATGGTACTCGCCTGCAGCTGTGAACTAGCCCTGCAGGCTTTCTGGTAGTGTTACAGCCATGCTTTCGGAGTGCGGCACGTTCCTTGTGCGAATGCCCCCAATGCGGCTCACCCACTGCCTGAGAGGAACTGCTGGTCTGGAGATGCAGTGAAAGTCCCAGGTGGGATAGTATGTACCAGAGGGAAACCTGGCACTGCTGTGTAGGCAAGCTGTGCTTCAGCGAGTGTGCTCTCATGTGGTGAATAGAAATGTGGCACTGGTTCTTGGCATGGCTCAGGAACAGGCTGAAAAGTTTCCTCTGGCTGCAAAGTAACAACATTGTTATTTAGAGTTGTTTTACAGTCAAACCCGGCTATAACGAACCCGGATAGAGCGAATTATGCTATATATCGAACAAAAATAATTCAGTTATGGAAATACATGGGAAACATATTCCTTATAACGAAGTTCACATTCGATATATCGAACTCTGAGCGCCTAGAATGGCCGCTGAAATGCATAATCTCGAGCGGCGATTGAGATGTGGATTGGCCGCGACCACGGAGCAAGAGCCGCGACTGAGACATTGCACCTCGCACGGAGTGACGTGACGCCCAATACTTTCCATAACTGTTTCCGATGCGTGGGACTCGCGACGGAACCCGCCCAGTCAGCGAGTCCGGACCAAGACAGCAGCATCGGTGAACGGTGGGAAGAGCTCGCCAACGTTCCCGGTGATGTCGCGAGTGAAATCCGTCCGACTCTTATAATAAAGCGCTTTCGGCAGTCGATGTGCTGTGCCAGTGCTTCTTAGATTTTTGAGGACGCGGACTCGAACTGGTGCAAACAATGTTTCGTGTAGAGAATGCTATGCCAGTTGAAGCCGCCAAAATGAAAGTGAAAACAAAAATCACAGTTTTTTTGCAACGTGGGCAGTTAAGGCGGAAAGTAGCTTTATTTCCAATAAATGGATTATTTTGGTATGGTAATGGCTACTGTACTGTGTTCGTTTCTGCATACGCGGATGGCGGAGTTAGGGAGGGGGCGGGGGGCTCTGGCGGATTGCGAACTCATAACAATAAGCTCGTTATAGGCGGGTTCGGCTACCGTATTTATTCGAATCTAAGCCGATAGTTTTTTTGAAATACTGATATATCAAACTCCAGGGTCGGCTTAGATTCGAGGATTTCGAAATACGCGCCAATTTCCAAGTAAAGTGGCGCGCAGCTAGCGCCACCCAGAAAAGAAAGTATTGTAGCCATTACTAGACGAGCCAGTAGCCACTTAAGGGCCATAGGCCGCCATTTTGAATTGTGCGGACCCTGTTCTGTGGGACAGTGGTACAGTGGCTAGAATAGGGAAGTGTGACGAAGGCGCCGCGGCTCGCGTGCGCTTCTTGGATGCAACCGCGCGGTGGCGCTGACGCTCGTTTTCACGTCGCCCGACGTGCCGGTCAACGCCGCGTCAGTTGCAGTCCGATAAGCTCCGTGGTTTGCGACGCATTTTTTTACCTCAGATTATTTCACAATTGCAGCAACTATATGATAATATACGCTTCCTATTACAGAACACGTTATTTGTCTCGAAATATATGCCGTCTTGAAATGCTCTCGCGCAAGCGGCCAGCCGGGAAACTTCTGAGTTTCGCTTCATTACAGTCGCTTTTCGCGCACAAATGTGAAGGCGCAGGCACAGCCCCCCAACAAAAAGCGGTCCGTGAAAGGGAAGTTGCAAGTAGATTATTGAATTCTTTGGCATGGATAGTCCACCTTGGATCACTGAATATTTACATTTCTGCACAATTTATTGGACAGTTTTCTATGCCGATTATAATTTGATGAAACCGGGTGTAGTTATCGAAATGTTACAGCAACGGCTGAATGTTTTATCAATCACTGTATACTTTCCATACTGTCGGTTGTGGCTGCATTCAGCTAAGAATACACATATTTTCGTGCTCGTTTCGTTTTTTTTTTTGAGACACTAATTAACTCAAACATGATTATTTGACAAGCTTAAAAGGTTTGATTGAATACATTCATATTAGGAAAGCATAATTGACAAGACCAAAAGAAACCCTTTTAAATTCAATTTGTTTTATAAATAGGTTTGCCTGAAGAATGAAGAAATTCATATTACGATACGTAATTCAAGAAATGATAATACCAACGGCGACGCTTAATTGACGCCTGCTAATTGTTAAGTAAGTAATAATGAGAACAATAAATGTTTTGTTTATTCGCATACTTCTCCGCTTATAATTACCAGAAACAATAAGCAAAAAGGCAGTTTGACAAATCCTCACCGCTCACAGTTTTCCAGAGAAAGCATTAAGATTTTATATTCACCTAATTACTCTTCAATTCCTCATCCTAATTTAACCGAACCCTTTCAGTTATGCCCTGCGGTGAAATAAATGTTCTAAAAATGTGCTTGAATAATGACATTATGGCATTATGCGCGGCAATAATGGCAATATGCGCGGGGGCGTCGTTTAATTCGTCCAGTGACAATTCCATATTTGCGGCTTATTTTTGTGGAGGCGCAACTTTATTTGTTTTTCCAGCGTTCCCTTCGGTTTTCTCTTCTTGGGCACTGGCTTTGAGAGGCAATGTGGCATGTTTGGGAAGATCGTTGGGCTAGCATCCGGCTGGAGAAACGGCACGCATGCACAACATTCAAGGTGAGGCGGTGCACCAGCGCAGCATTTTACCTTGGGTGTTGCGTTGAAATTGACGCGCGACGCTAACTGCGGATCGAAATGCTCGAGCGGCTTGTTGGCTCGAGGTGTGTTGCCCCGCCATTGAGCCACGTTTACTCGCCTTCCGACACCCCGAAAACCAACTTCTGGAACCATGCATTTATTACCCGTCGTGCAACCAAGCACAAAACAGTGACTCTAAAGGCAGCGGCTTATCCCAGACAAAATTTCAGCACCACATCTAGCATAACTCTGACGAAGCGCGATAAAAATTTAGAACGAAAAGATCGCAAAACGCGCTTGCGGCCATGTATCGCGCGCTCAGATCGACGTGTAAACGACCGCTAGCACCATCTCGCGGATGCATGAAAAGCGGCGACGGTGGCGGCCATAGGAGCCCACCGGCGGTAATCACACTTCCCTCTTCTAGCCACTGTAACAGTGGCCTGCGTGCGGTGTGGCGTTTGGTTTTGATAGCGCAAAAAGAAGCGGTGCCATTATAGTGCCGCTTTTAAAAGAAAAGTTGTTTTAGCTGCGGAGTTGTCGTCGAACGTTCAAGCCGGGCGGGACTTCGGCGTGGATGAAAAAAATGTCCGTCGTTGGAGGACGCAATGGGAGAGGATTTTGCGTCCTCCAACGATCGCCCAGAAGTTGCCCGGTGATTTTGAAGAGAAACTGATTGAGTTCCAGCACCGCATCTTCATGTTCAATAAACGTGTTTTCTTTTTGTGAACGCTGACCCTGCCTTTTTGTTCGGCCTACATTCGAGGTAAGTTTTTTTTTTTTTTTTTTTTTCGCGCCTTCGGACTTTTGGGGGTCGGCTTAGAATCGGGGCCGGCCTAGATTCGAATAAATACGGTATATCGAACTATTGGATATATCGAACTAATCGCGGTGCATATTGCGGTTCGCTATAAACGGGTTTGACTGTATTAACAGAAAAGTGGAGCCCCAGAACACTTACCTGTCAGGGATTGTTTAGGAGCTTCGTGCTGGACAAACGAGATAAAAATATTGCCGTTTTTTTTTTTGTTGTTGTTGATTTTGGCTTCCATAGTGAGCCTTCTTCTGACTAGTTAGCCAAGCCAGTTCGAAGAGGAATGTTGCTAGCTCCTCTGGGGGTGCCCACGATTGCATGCGACTGCAGAGAGAGATTTCCCTGTGGTAGATGTTAGCATGACACCCTATGGAGGCCACCTGAGTGAGTGCACCCTCTTTGTCCAGGGAGGGGTGGTGGAGGTGGTGCGCCAGTCATCGCTGCTGGTGTTGGCGCACGCCCTGTGCCGCCGCCACCGGGCAGGGCTCAGCCTGGAAGCGGAGGACGAGGGCACTGCCGACGCCGTCGCCCTGCTGGCCAACACCTTGTGTGAGTGGCTTCCTTCGAGGGGCCTGTTCCGCTCGGCCCACGTGCTGGCAAGATCAGGGGACGCGCTTTCTTCCCATTGGGCCCTGCCCTCTGCCTTCGACGTCTCGGATGAGGGAAAAGCATGTAGACTGCGTCTGTGCACTGTCTGTGCAAGCCACGCTAATGCCAATTTAAAGGGACAGACAACCGATTTTTGTCGAGTTCTCTATCCCAAATAAAAGGGCATCCCTTAAAGCACCTTAATGAGAAGCGGTTTTGCTGATAATGCCCTAGAACTTCTTAAATAAAACTTTTTAGATCTATGAGCCGTATGTGTCCTCGCAAAAATAATGCTGGCAACCATGACATACAGTAGCGCGGCAGCATACTTTTGTCTGTATGTGAGATGAAAAGCGATATTTAAAAACTTGTCCCCATCTATAAAAAGTGTTAACCACAGGCTTTGTTATTCCTTTATTTATTATTTTTTTAATTCACTAGTCTATTTTGCACGAAGGCGCCATCTGTTGGGATGGACGGTAGGTAACATCTGGCTTCACGTTGTGGTGGTCGGCAGTTCGATTCTCCCCGGGCGCGTCCTCTTTTTTTGTTTGTTTTTAGGCTTCCGTTGGCATATTTGGAAACTGAAATCGAATATTTGGGCAAAAGAAACGCCCCTTACTCATGGCATCTTCAAAAACCGCACCGGTGCGCCTTTTCATCCTCGATAAACCACACCGGTGTGCACCATCTGTCCTCGATAAACCGGGGCGCACTGTGGCAGGACAATTTTTGTTGCCGTGCCACGCTGTGAGAGAGTCGAGGGGGGCCATGGTGCAATCCCAAGATACATCGCAGACGACACTGGCGAAGCAGTTTCCTCCGCCGTCTGCATACAATAAACTGTAGTGTCAAGGCGGAAGGGGCTGTATATTGTTGCTGCAAGGATGACTGGCTTGCGGAGTCTGTCACATCAACGGCCAGAGGTTGTGAATGAGGACGCAAACTTCGTGTACTGCAAAGAAGGCTGCATGCATTGCCAGCCAATGGGGGATTGGCATTCGTTTCGTTCGATTGAATTATTATGAACAGTCACTGGAGTGCCTAGATCACGAAGACTACATGCTTTGTTGTAGCGGACAGGTGGAACAAAACAAACACTTGCATTGTGTGGCTCCAACGAAGATGAGAAGCAGCGCATATGTAGCTGTTTAGTGGAAGCGGTGGAGGTGCGTTGTCACGCATGTACGTGTACAATGTTAGCTCATGTGCGGCGCCCCCACGCAGCGCTGATAGTTTTGTGTTCAGTCGTGCAAGCCTGGCACAGCGGCGAGTGGCCGGTTTGTGAAAATAAACACAGCTCGTTCTGGCCAAACGGCTCGGCATGTTCTCGTGTCTTTCGCGGGCCTGATGGCCTACTGTTCGCGGTAGTCACTTCCTATTGCTCGGCCATCCGTACTTCTACACAACTAACAGTACGTGTGACGGATATGGGTTGTGTGTACATACAGTCTAATCCCGCTGCAACGAAGTCCATTTCAACGAAATTTCCGCTTCAACGAAATATTTCCAATTCCCCGTCAGCTAGCCATAGAAGTCAATGCAACAAAGTCCTCGCCACAACGAACCATTTGTCTGGCTTGCTTTCGCTTCAACAAAATTTTCGATGAATTGGGCTGGGTTTGAACAATTATTTTACAATAAAATAAGCATAGCGCCAGCTATCTGTAACTTTTTAAACGTTCAGGACGCTTAGTTTCACCGAAAACATGCGCGGTGCACCCACACCGCCACCCAAAACTTTAAAAAAACTCGTAGGCGGACGCCATTGTTTGATGGTGATAACGATGTGGCTGGCCGTCTTTACATGAGGTGCAGGCCCGGTTCGCCAAGCCGGAGCTGCAGCCAATCTGCATCCAATTGAAATCGCACGAATGTGCTCCGCTGCTGGCGCGGCGCCGTCATGTATGCGTTGTGACTCGTGAGCAGCTGTCCTTGCCGTTTTCCTTCTACCATTCATAGCCAAGAGCAAAAATCATGTTTGCGTGTTTGGTCTTGAAGCCAAGTCATCCTATCTTAGTCGCGAGCGCGCGGTCATGTTTAATGCAAGCGCGTGCGTCTTGCCTGCCAAGGTCAGTAGCTGCCGTGCCCTGTCAGAGGATAAGATAACGGCACTGCTCCTGCCACAAGCGAGAGGGGGGCTTCGGACGGCCTAGCAGCTATCTGCAAGTAATCAGCTCGGTGGGCACGCCTTGTTGTGCAGCAATACGTTTTGCGCCTGCATTTCTTCACCCCCCTCCGTAACGCGTTCTTTGTGTGCAGTGAACACAGATAACCATTGGTATGTTTGTTACCCGAATAAACATGATGTTATTGCGCATCACTCCTTTTTCTAAACATTGTTTTTTTTGCTGCCAATGATGCGGAAACATACGGGGCTATTTTTCGGGCCTTTCCGTGGTGTGTTGGAGCGGATTTCGCCTCAACGAATTTTCGCTTCAACGAAATTTTTGGCGCGTCCCGTCAATTTCGTTGTAGCGGGATTCGACTGTATAATCATTGGCCTTCAGTAAACATCACGTTCTAGTAGCGCTGTGTTACGTTACACTGCTGTATTGCCACTTGTGAATGTTTTTATCACTTGCTTTTATAGCTTAAGAGATAGCGCTTGGGTAGAACTGCTCAGTTTTTCCTCGATGAACGCTCCGTGCTGGTGCGCACCGTCGTGGGGCACTGTGCACTGCGCTGGTTTTGGGGGCAACCTCGGTGCGCGTTTATCGAGGATGCTATCAGACAGAATCGTCAAAGCTCTTTCACTGGGTCTGTTTACTGACCGCTGCCGTTGATTCTGGGCATGAAGGTTCACTTATAGCATCTTCGATAAACTGCACCGGTGCACACCAGGGTGCACCGGTATGCCTTTGCATCCTCGACAAACCGCACCAGTGTGCACCATCTGTCCTCGATAAGCCGGGGCGCACCATCGCGGGGCAATTTTTGTTTGCCCCGCCACGCACTGAGAGAGTCAATGGTGCGCTGGGGTGCAATCCCGAGATGCATCGCAGATGGGCGAAGCAGCTTCATTCGCCACCTGCTGCAGCGACAGTGCATCGACGCACTCGTGCCCCACAGGGGGCACCTTGTGTACTCAAGGTGTTTTGGTGAGTAGCGCCACCACGGTCCCGAGCTCCGCAGGGGTGCCTACTGTCGTAGGCACTTGGTGTCTTGCAACACCACGGACCCGAGCACATGTGGGTTGGACCCACCCACGTCCCGGCTGTGCGTGGCTTTGCCGTGTCCGGGGAAAAGGGCATCCTGGTGGTTGAGCCAAAGCCAGGGTTGTTTTGGACCTTCATGGCCCCCTGGCAGAGGCAACACGCCACTTCGGCCCCCGCTTCCCGTAGACGGTGCCCCCAGTCTGACCCGACCTGGGGGGAATCAGCCAGTCGCCTTTTCCTGTCCTCTTCTTCATTCTTTTCCTTTCCTATCGTCTTTCCTAACCCTGTCCTGTCATCTTCTCTCTTCCTTATTTCTCCGTTTTTTCTCCAGGCGGCGAGGGTTAACCCTGTGCGAAGGCTTGTGGGGATCCGCTTGATCCCCTTTCCTCCTCCCGCGAGCGCGATGTTCGAACGAGCGCGCTTTCCCGCGCACGTGACGTCAACCTCGCGGGCCGACGCGCCGGCGGGCACCGACTGTCCCGCCGCCGCTGTCGCTCCTCCTCGCCCGGGAACCGGCCTCCTCTCCTCCGCGCCTTAAAACCGCGACGCGCACGTTGCGCGGCTCTCTCTCTCTGCTCTCGGGTCTCGGTCGGCTCTCTCGCGAGCTCTCTGGATGTCTCCCTGACTCCAGGGACTCGGGAAGGAGATGGAGGATGGAGTACTACGCAGCCGTTAGCTCTCCCCAGTTTCTCGCGGCACCGGCGTTACGGCCGCTTTTTTCGGCCCGAGCCTTTGCACGCCCCTATCGCTGTTCCCGGCAGGTAGTTTTGGGTTTCGCCTTCCGTCTCCCTTTTTGCAGCACTGTTCCTTGGCTCGGTCCCCAGCCCGGTGTTCTTCAGTCTTCAGTTGCCGCACCACACACCGCCCTTGCCACACGCCTCCTGCACCGACCGGCGGCTTCAACGTCGCCACTCGCCATGGCCATGGCACGCCTCTGCAGCTCGGGCGCTCCGGCGCTTTCTCGGGGCACTCCCTCACGATGCCTCGTGCGGCGTCGCTCGCCGCGGCTCCCCTCCTTGGCGCCTTCGACGAGCGCGGCCTGGGTGCTTCTTCGGGACCTTCAGCCGGTACGCCACCCTGCAGCTGCGGCTACCTTCCACCTCCGGTGGCCCTCTCCTGCTGCAGCTGGTCGAGCTACGCCTGGCGGCTTCAACCCTCGAGCCTGTTGCTCGAGCGTCCGGCGTGAACCTGCCCCGCGGTCTGGCGGTCTTGGGCCTGGCTCTCCGGTGTCCTGACGAGTCATCTAGACGGCCCCTGCTCGTGCCGACCACTCTGGCGTCGTGTCGAACTTTGGAACGGCGTGTCTTCGAAGTGTGGGCGTGTGTGTGTCGGCGTGGACTCCAACGTGCGGACATTTGCGGACTTCTTGGGCTGGGGACCCGTTGTAAGCTCGTAGGGTATGTGCGGTGCCTGCTGTTGTCGAGCCGGTCCTTCAGACCGGGCTCGGTCTTGAGGAGGGGGGGATGTGGGGATCCGCTTGATCCCCTTTCCTCCTCCCGCGAGCGCGATGTTCGAACGAGCGCGCTTTCCCGCGCACGTGACGTCAACCTCGCGGGCCGACGCGCCGGCGGGCACCGACTGTCCCGCCGCCGCTGTCGCTCCTCCTCGCCCGGGAACCGGCCTCCTCTCCTCCGCGCCTTAAAACCGCGACGCGCACGTTGCGCGGCTCTCTCTCTCTGCTCTCGGGTCTCGGTCGGCTCTCTCGCGAGCTCTCTGGATGTCTCCCTGACTCCAGGGACTCGGGAAGGAGATGGAGGATGGAGTATAGGGAACGCGAGGGGCCGCGGATCGTATCGCACCCTCGCCGCCCCACGTCCAGGAGAAGGGAGTCGGATACCGGGGCGCTCCATGCCCCCGGCCGGCTCGTCTCCTCCCCGCCGCGCCGGCCGGTCGGGCGCTGTTTGGCCCCGATCGGACGCGTGTCGGTACAGTGTAGTTCTTAACCCGGTCTTGGCGTTATTATGCACTGTACGACTCGGCCAATAAACCCCATGGTTCGTCCTGGCCCTTTGGAGCCTGTCGTCGCCTGTGTCGGTGAGTCGAACCCGTCGCGGCGTCTCCCTTGTGGACGCCGCGTACCTCTCTGGGGCATTTTGGATGGGTCATTTCCGGGCGTCGAGCTGACATCGTCGCTCAACGTCTCTAACGAGGCTAGCCGGGGTCGTTTGTTGTCCCGTAGCCAGACCCAGTAAGCCCACAGGCTTCACCCTAGATCCCGAGCATAGGGTTATAGTGGCAAGGTACGGTTAGCGTGTGCTGAAAAAGCCACGTTCCCTTGTTGGGCTCGGTGGTGGGCGACTGGCCTTACCACCGAATTGATTCCATTTTCTATGGCTATCTTCTCAGCTCCTGCAAAACACCCTGATCGACCTCCTAAAAGGGGTCGCACCGAAGCACTCCGCACCCAACCACCTCAGGCAGCTTTCAGCAAATACCTTGTTGTACACTCGACTGACGAAAAACCTATCACCGACCTGTCAGTTTTCTTGATTGCCAAGTGCATTGAAAACATTGTTGGAAAAGACTACAATGCCAAAAAGATGCCGTCTGGAGACCTTCTTGTTAAAGTTATGCGAAAAAACCAAAGTGAGAACCTCCTGAAGCAAGAAAAAATTGCCAACTTGACTGTCACAATTACGCCACACCGCACGCTAAACACTGTCCAAGGTGTTATCTCTGTCAAAGAACTCCTCCATGAGACAGATGATGATCTCCTTGAGGGACTGCATGACCAAGGTGTTGTTGGCGTCCGTAGAATTAATATGAGAAGAGATGGAGCAGAGATCAAGACCCGACACATCATCCTAACATTTGCTAGCTCTACCCTGCCAGAGACAGTGAAGACAGCTTTCCTTAGCTGTCGTGTACGCGCCTACATTCCAAACCCGAGGCGATGCTTTAAATGTCAACACTACGGTCATGGAACTCTAGCTTGCCGTGGCAAGCTCACCTGTGCGAAATGTGGCGAGAATGATCACTCTTCTGATTAACTGCAAAAACACAATCATGAAATGTCCGAACTGCAGTGGTTCACACGCTGCATACTCACGATCTTGCCCATCTTTCAAGAAAGAAAAAGAGATCATTCAGATCAAAGTAACCGAAAATATCAGTTTCCCCAAAGCACGCCAAAAGCACAAGATGTTTTCGGCTGCATCCTATGCAGACGCCGCCCGCCGGGGGTTGGGGCGACGTTTGGTTAGTACTGTGACACAATGCAGCTTAGCTGATGTGTCGCTGTCGTTAACCCCCTCCGAGCAACCACCAGCTCCTGCCTCTACAGCAGAGGCCCTGGTGGTTCCTCCTCCTGCTGGGCTGCCGTCCACAGCCGAGCACCCCGCCACTACGTCTGCGGAGCCCGTAGAGAATGTGGTGACGGGCGCTGTTGGGACTGGTCCGGCCTCTTCCAGTCCAGCTCCATTGGCCCGCACGACACCCGAGGGCATTGAGAGCATGAACTCAGGTGGCCCCACACGTACTCCTTCCCTTCCCGCACCGCAGGTTCCAACCAAGAAGCCTGCGGCCACCTCAGGAACCAATCCGCGAGGTGGATGTCGGATGGACACCATGTCGGTGCCGCCTGATTTGTCAGACGAGGACATGGACACCTCGGCATCTCAACCTGCCCAGCAGGCGCAAAATGAGTGCCGCGGCACTTTTGGCCGTGGGAAAAAACCACCTCATCGTACAACAGGCCCTAAACAAGACTCACTGACATGAACCAAAATAGGCAACTTCTCAACTACATCTTTATTATCTTTAATCCATAATAGCTGTTGAAAACATAGTTCAATGGAACTGTAGGGGTCTCGTAAAAAACTTGGATGATGTATATGAACTCCTTTATAAACATCAATCCAGTATTGTTTGCCTCCAAGAGACACACCTGAATCCCAAGCAAAGTAACTTTCTTAAACAATACACTGTCTTCAGGAAAGATAGAGATGCCTTTGCTCATTCATCTGGTGGGGTTGCCATTGTGACGCGAAAATCCGTTCCATCCCAGTCCATTAGACTACTCACCAGCCTTGAGGCAGTTCTGTCCGCGTGATCATTTTTGGTCGGCATTTGGATCATTTTTGGTCGGCATTTTTGGTCGGCTGATGTTCCTTATACATTCCCCCGGATCATCAATTGTCTACCTCAGAATTTGAGTCGTTGGTAAATGAGCTTCCTGAACCATTTATCTTAGTTGGAGACCTAAATGCACACAACAAACTCTGGGGTTCTGGGCGAACTGACGCTCGCGGCCGCTTGATTGAACATTTCCTAGTGTCATCTGGTGCGTGTTTGTTCAACAAAAAACAGCCCACATATTATAACATTACACACAACACGTACTCACACATACATAGACTTGGCAATCGGTTCTGCTGTTCTTTTTCCACTCGTTGAGAGGCAGGTGGAGAAAAACCCGCTTGGAAGTGACCATTTCCCAGTATTCCTGAGATGCCTAGACAGAGACCCTTACACTCCCACCTCAACTAAAAGGTTTAAAGAAACCGCTGCAGACTGGGAGAAATTTAAGCAGAAATCTCAACTCACATACAGTTCCATAGAACACTTGGGTATTGATGAAGCTTGTAGCCTTGTCACGGCACATATCCTTGACGCTGCAGAGAACTTCATTCCCCAGACTTCTGGTAACACAAGTAACCTAAGGCGGCCCTGGTGGAATGAAGAGTGTCGACAAGCACGCCAGGCACAGAACAAGGCGTGGGGCATTCTTCGCAGGTACCCCACTGCGGACAGCCTTGTAGCGTTCAAGTGCACCAAAGCCATGGGAAGGCGCATTCGCCGTCAGGCCAAAAACAATACCTGGAGGTCCTTCTTAACTTCAATAAATTCTTTCACCGATACAAGAAAGGTTTGGAACAGGATAAGAAAGCTAAATGGACAAAGAACACATGGCTTACCCCTTGTTGACACCACTGGTGGCACCCTGGAGGACCAGGCAAACGCGTTGGCACAACACTTCGAACACGTCTCAAGCTCTTCACATTACACAAGCACATTTATACACTACAAAAAGTCAGCTGAGCGGAAGTCCATACGTGACCACAAGCAATCAAACGACTCCTATAACTCTCCATTCTCCCTTCACGAGCTCATGACTGCGTTGGCTGGTTGCAAGCCTCCGGCACCAGGTGCAGATAACATTACGTACGGCATGATCAAACACCTTCATACAGACACAATCAATACTCTCCTGTTTTTATTTAACAGAATATGGCGTGCTGGGCACTTTCCTAAGGCATGGAAAAAGGCTATTGTTGTGCCACTGCTGAAAGAGGGAAAGGATGCATCCTGTGTTTCAAGTTATCGTCCAATTGCCCTGACCAGCTGCTTGTGCAAGCTGTTCGAAAAAATGATCAACAGAAGGTTACTATACTTCCTGGAATACAATGGTATTCTGGACAGCTGCCAGGCAGGTTTTCGGTCGGGCAGATCAACAACAGACCAACTTGTCGCTTTTGAATCCTATGTGAAAAATGCCTTTGTTAACAAACAGTTTTGTATGTCCATATTTTTTGATCTAGAAAAAGCTTATGACACTGCCTGGCGCTATGGCATCCTGCGAGACCTGAAATCTTTTGGAATCTGTGGGAATATGCTTAATGCCCTTGAAAGCTATTTGTCTGAACGAACATTCAGAGTGAGGGTCGGGGCTGCAGTATCCGCGCTGTATATGCAAGAAAATGGTGTTCCTCAGGGTGGAGTACTTAGTTGCACACTTTTTATAGCTAAGATGAACACACTTGGAAAAGCTCTGCCCCGTACCATTTTTTACTCCATTTACGTGGATGATGTTCATATCAGTTTCCGGTCCTGTAACCTGTCTATCTGTGAACGGCAGTTACAACTTGCCACAAACAGGCTTGTAAAATGGGCCGACGAAAATGGCTTTAAGCTAAATCCTCAAAAGAGCACATGCGTCTTATTTTCCAAGAGGCGTGGTATTCACCCTGAGCCCACCGTCCACCTCAGTGGAGTGGCTGTGCCTGTGAAGGAGGAACACAAGTTTTTAGGGATTGTGCTAGATGAAAAGCTGTCATTTATTCCACATATAAAGCTACTCAAAATAAAATGTATAAAGGCAATGAATATCCTAAAAGTTCTATCCCACCACTCCTACGGCGCAGATAAGATGTGCCTGCTGCGTCTCTACAACAGTTTAGTGAAGTCGCGGCTGGACTATGGGAGCGTAGTATACGGGTCAGCTTCGAAAACCGCTTTAAAAATGCTTGACCCAGTTCTGCGCCTTGGGCTTCGCCTTTCGTCAGGAGCCTTCCGAACGAGTCCTGCACAAAGCCTATATGTGGAATGTGACCAGTGGTGCCTGGAAGACCAGCGCTTATACACAGATCTATTGTATGCCATGAAGGCAACATCCATAAAAAATCACCCTTCTTCGTTTATTGTCAATGACACCTCTGCCATGCACTCGTTTCTCAGTCGGCCCTCTATATCTATGCCTTTTTCGTTGAGAGTGAGAGTGCACGCTGAAGAGCTTGGGGTTTCTTTTAGCGAGACTTACAAAACTTCGATCACAGACCTTGTTGCTCCCTGGGAAATGTCCCCGATTTCTTGTGATTTATCTTTCAGAGCCATTAACAAAAGAACTGCACCAAGAGAACTCATCTTGCAGCACTTCCTACATCTACGACACAAATACCCCTACACAACGTTTTACACAGATGCCTCCAAGTCCGCCCATTCTGTGTCATGCGCTGCACATGGCCCAAACTTTGCTATCACAAAGACAATGAACAAAAATACCAGTATTTTTACAGCTGAGGCACACGGCATTTTAACCACTGTGGAACACATTACAGAAACCAGAATACACAGTTCCATTATTTTTACAGACTCCCTGAGTGTAGTATTAGCTCTCCATTCAGGAAAACCAACTAGAAACATTATTTTAAACCGTCTTATCAAATCCATAATGTCTGCTTACGCTCTAAAATTGACTGTAGTAGTGTGCTGGGTACCTGGGCACAGTGGAATTTCAGGCAATGAAATTGCTGACCAGAATGCTGCTGTGGTGGCTCTCCGCAGTGTTGTAGATATCCCACATGTGCCCTACCTAGACATGAAACCACTAGTTCGGAGTATGCTTCGGAGGCGCTGGCAGGTACAGTGGGACACACAAATCGAAAACAAACTGCACATTATAAAACCACACATAGGGAAATACAACACAGAGAAACGGAACAGGTTCACAGAAATATCAATATGCAGATTAAGAATAGGTCACACACACGCTACACACTCATACCTTTTAAACGGAACCCCACCACCATCTTGTGAGAAATGTGGACGAAGACTTACAGTCCTCCATGTATTGATTGAATGCTTGGCATACCATGACGCAAGGAAACGACACTTCCCAGAACTATACACCTACACGATACCCTTACACCCATCCTTGTTTTTATCTGATCAACCCCCAATTAGAAGTGAACGCCTTTTAGCCTATCTCGCTGACATTGGATTATTGGCACTCATCTCATACCATGTGTGACATCAGGGCCACCCAATGCAAATAGTGAGGGCGGTTCTGAGCGTTTTCATAACGTGCCAGGGACGTCACCGCCATCCCTGCTATGTTATGGCGCTCCCAGCACACACATAAACATCGTCACTGTTACCTCTCATCTTATTCATCTTCGCTTCTTAGAGTAAGGGCCCTTTACACCCATATATACACTATTTTTATCAAGTACATCACAATCATCGCCATGGCATTTTAACAAATGTGACAAAACAAACATTGTCTTGGCGCTCTTTGGCCTCAGACGCCCTTGCGCCAATAAAATATACATAGTAGTAGTAGTAGGCGCACTCGTGTGAAGGCGTAACGGGATGTACATCGCTGCTGGCAAGGATGAGTTGCTCGCGAATTCATTGGGCAACGATCTGACGGCTCAGAACGGGCGCTGTAACGGCCAGCGTTTGTAAATGGCGCGAAAGAAGGCTGAATGGATGGCCAGCCAGTTGGAGCTTAGCATTTGTTCCATTCGATTGAGTTACTGGAATGTCTAGACCACGAAGACCGACATGCTTTGCTCTAGAGCCAGCAGTATTAACTCTGTGCTGTAGCGGAAGTGTGGAACATAACAGGCACTTGCGTTATGGCTGTCAGAGTGAAGATGAGAAGCTTGTAGGTTTTGTGGAAGCGGTGGAAGTACGTTGTTGCGCAACTGTGATGAGAGCAACCCAGCTGAGAGCAAAGCTGCAGTGAGACTTCGTTACCTTTTAATAAACAACGGGGGAAAAATTTGTAGTTCAGCATAGTTCCTTGAAGTACAGTTGATAAGTTGAGCTTTTAACGATTGCACCAGTAACGATCAGCCTTTCAACAAGAGCTCGCAGAAACTTGCCAGATATTTCGACCAGGTTGCTCCTGGAACACAGCTTTTTTTTATTTCGAGAATTAACAGCTCCAAGGCTTCTCTTACACCGCGACAGCACTTGGCAGGGTAAGCGTCGGCACTGCTTCAGGCGTAACTTTTGGTGAAGTGTCAGACATCATGCAATAATAATAAGCACTGCACTTGTACTACAGAGCTAGAGCAGCGCATTAAGCGACCCAGCGGTAATCAGGTAGTCGACGGCCTGTACCGATTTACCACCCGAGCGCGCACACTCGGGTGGTAAATCGGTACCGGACAAAGCTTCAGCGCTGACAAACTGAGTTCCACCATTTTGTGGGCACCCCCGCGTCCCGTTCCCATCAGTCCGCAATAGCACGTGACCGGTCCCAGTGTTGCTTGACGCATTAGAGGACTGCCGCTGAGTTTCACCGAGTTTCGTTTTCGTATTTGGTGAATCAGAATGCGCCCGCCCCGGGGTAGTCACTCTAGCATGGTGCGTGTTTCGCGGCATCTTTTACCTCGAACCATCAGTCAAGATTTCCAAATAACTTCACTATACAACACTCGCTGGTCGGTTTGTTATAGTTTCGTCTAAAATAATTTTTAAAATCAATATTATCATGAGGACATCATTTGTGTCAGTGTAAGGCAAAAATCTCGATGCAACGAAGTTCGCGATAAAACGAAGTTTTTTCCGGAAAGTACTGCTTTGTTATATCGAGGTTCGAATGTACTTCCTTTTCAACGGGACCACTCGACTACAAACGTTTATTGCTTTAAAAACGCCCTACCAGCCCGAGCACGCACTTGCGAGCAGGCACCCATGCCTGCTTTTTTGTGGCACCAGACCGGAAATAGGCCCCTCCGCATTGCGGAGAAAAGGAGAAAACTACCCGGGATGTCATATATCGAAGGCCGCCGAAGAGAACGCCGCGAGCCGCCCCCCTCTCCAGGAGAGAGCGCGCAGCTTTTGTCGCGTTCCGCGGTCGAGTTGAGAGGGAACAATTATGCGCAATTTCTCATCGCGCGTAGATTCGTTAATTGTGAACGGATTTTCATAATTCTTGCGGGAGGAGATTTCTGGGACAATAGACTTTATCCCAAAACACATTACTATTAGTCGATGGCAAGTGTTGCAGGGTCCCTTGAAGGACTCCATGTAACTGTGACGAATGTCACACACTACTGGAGAATTCTTGAAGGTTTTGTTGGTGGCATCATACAGTAGGCAGCAAAAGCCCAAAGCAGTGAAAATCTTGTTTATTTTCAGTGAACGGTGGCCACTTTCTAATGATTGCCCGCACAGCTGGCCAGCTCACATTCTCCAACAGTGCAGCATGCCTTTTTGTTGAACTGGGGTTCCCATCAGTGGCCTCAGAGGACCCACCCTTGGGGAAAAAAGGAATTGGCCGTACGTGATAGTGCTGTTGTGTGTGGTGGCAAGCTGGCCAGACAGAGCTTTCCGCATGTTGCGCGGCATAAAAAGACAAACGTAGACAAGCATGCAGGGAAAGGCACAGTGTCTATTTCTCGCTCGTTCTGCGCTGTGCCAGGTATTGGGAATTCCGCCTTGACTTTGTGTGCCCTTCCCTTTCTCCCCCTGCCCGTGTGCAGTGGAGTCTCAGGGGGCCTCCCAGTGGGGCCTGGTGCAGCCCTCGTGCGTGGCCCTGGGCCTGGTGGGCGCTGCACTTGCACTGCCCCTGCCCCCAGGGCAGGTGCAGAGCACCCCTCCCCCGGCAACCCTGGGCGCCCTGGTGCACGCCCTGGCTTCCGTGCTGCACAACACCAAGGCGCCAGCCAAGGTGCGCGCTCCTCGAATTTAAGCGAACACTTCCGGGGTGGCACCTTCAAAGAAAAGGGGGGGGCTTGTCCAAGACCCTTTCGGTGGCCTGCTCCAAGAGGCCTCGTCAGGCTGCTGCGTGAGCAGCGTTTTGTGGGGGGTTTATTTATCCCGACTACACGAATTGGTCCCTCGCTGGTAGCGTCCTGGGCGTGAGCCTCCCTGGTAGTGCAGCCTACTAAGGAGCGGAGTAGACGGTGGCGGGGGCAAGGGGGGCCAGTTCCAGGGCCAGTGGACGCAAGTGTGTGTGCCTGGCTGTGGTGCAGTGCCGGGAGGAGGCCGGCCGCACGTTGGGCCTGCTCTGCCTGGGCCAGCCGCACTTCCCCCACGTGCACGCCGTGCTGGACAGCCTGCTCGCATCCGGGCTCCTGGTCGAGGTGAGACGCACCAGTGCCCGCAAATAATTCCGCACCACTACTCGCAAAGAGGCTTTTACAGCTTTTTTAGAGCTTTTTTTACTGGTGTTGCAGTCCAACTCCGCTGCAACAAAACACTTACGATTCCCCGTCAGCTAACCATAGAGGTCGCTGCAACCAAGTCTGCGCCACAACGAACCATTTGTCTGGCTTGTTTTTGCTTCAACGAAATGCTCACTCAGTGGGTGGGGCTGGGATTTAGCATTCGTTATGCGATAAAATAAGCATAATGCCAGCCACAAGTAACTTTTCATACATTCAGGACACTTGGCTTCACCAAAAACGTGCGCCGTGGTTGCACACCGCCACTCATGAACACAAACTGCCATTGCTTGCTGGCAGTTTGGCAAAAACGAAGGCATGGTCTTTATTACATTTTTTTTTTTTTTTTCCCACATGAGACGCTGCTGCACCGTCTAAACCCCGAGCATGGCTTTAACTCATACTTTTTGCTTGTGTTCTTGAGGGATCTGCGTTTATTGCTGCTTAGACAAACGGATGCCGCAGAAAGGGAAGTAGCCCAGCTTATGCCAGCGAGACAGCATGATAAGTATGCAAGCCAGGGTTTTTTTTATTCGTGCCTAGCGTTTGGGATGCCCAAGGCAGTCGCTTATCAGCACAGCGTACAGGCAGTGGGGCTCCACCCTGTGTCTCCAGATGTTCGAAAAGGAAAAGGGTGGTCGCTTATCTGCACAACGCTCTAGTCACAGCAACCTACCCTTTCCCGGGGGGAGCGTGTTGGCTATTTGTAGAGGTGTGCCAAGAGCAAGGGCAGTGGCGGTCATCACGCAAGCGTACATACTGAAGGGTGCCTACCGTATTTATTCGAATATAGGTCGACCTTTTTTTTCCGGAAATGTGCTTAAAAATTGAAGGTCGACCTATAATCGTGACCGAAGAACCTCGACCTATAGTCGTGATCAAAAATGGCGAGCGCACCGAGCGATCCGTTTCAGACTTTCTCCGTCGCGCCCGGTGCTCCTCAATTTGAGGCGGCAGCGCGGAGCATCTAGAACAAAGACAGGCAAGAAAATAAAGGAAAAAATAACAAAACAATCAGCGTAAGAAAACCACCCACAGTCACTGCCGGCTATCGCGCATTACCTGCGGCCGAACCGGACACGAGCGAGCTGACGTACTGGCTAGAGAGCCAGATTGGCTTGGCTTGGTGTCTTCGGAGCCGTAGCGCGAGGTGGGGGTAAAGGTGACTTTCGCCACCTAGCGTAGCCACCTCGTGAATGGAACGGCGTTGCCTGCTTCGCTCGCTGTCTCTACTATCTCCTGGTCTCCGTTTCATGCGCTTTCTTTGTGTTTGCTTCGTTGTGATTTCCGCATACAAAGTTTTTCTGCGCATTTCGCGATGTCACGTCGGACTTTAAGCGGCGGGTGATCCTGTTTGCTGAGAACTTGAACAACTGCGCCGCTCAGCAAGAGTTAGTCGTTAATGAAAAGCTGATCAGGGGATGGCGGAAACAGCGGGACGAACTTTTTGCTTGTGCGTTTCGTGGCCCTACAATTGGGAGGCACGATGCTCTCGAGAAAAAACTCCGGCTGCACGTGGAAGAGGAGCGTGCGAAAGGACACCGAGTGTCCTGCGAAGATATTCAAACCAGACCAAAGCTCAACAGTTAGCGCTGCGAGGCGGGATTGGCCGTTCAGCCTTCAAAGCCAGTCGGGGGCGGGGGTGGGTAATGAACTGCGGCGCATGCGGCGCAAGTTCCGACGACGACGCAGCGTGTGGCTCCGACCAGTGAGGTGACCGCGTTGTAAATAAATAGGAGTTTTAAAAAGTTTCCTCAAGTTTTTTCTTAAAAGTATGGGTCGACCTATAACCGAATATATTATTATTTTTTTCGGCGACTTCAATTTTTAGGGGGTCGGCCTATATTCGTGCTCGACCTATTTTCGAATAAATACGGTATGTGTTTTTTATTTTCTGTGTCTAAATTAGAGGGGAGGAGGGAGCGAAGGCTGTGTCGAGTGGTTTAATCCACCTTTCTTCATTTTTTGCGACCCTAAAATGATGCCCCAGCTGCAGCAGTCGGTGAGCAGACCAGCCAAAATACCGCGCTATAAATGGCATTGGGCGTCGGGCAACCACATTATAAGCAGTATGCTGATGCATTGAGTTGTATGGGAGGCCTACCAGTGGCCGGAAAAAGCCGCATTATATCCCGTCCCGCACTATAACCGGTTACGTTGTAAATGGTCTACACTGTACCTACAAAGGTCCACTAATCATTTGCTTGGGACAAGCCTGGCATGGTAATTCAGCGTGCTGGGAAGTTGCCATTTACTACCTTCCATGTTTACCTTGAGACGGGCTCCATGGCAGTTCTTCTTAGTTGCTTCTGTTATTTTACACAGAGCATCATATTCATGGTGCCAGATTCTAGTATCTTGTGTTTGTCACGGTAACAGCGCAAGATATACTTCTAGGTGAGGACGCAGCTTGCAAAACAAACGTGTACTCACTCGTCGTTTTAATGAAGTCGCCAAACTGATGTTGCTAAGATCGTTGACTGCAGAGAAAAGAAGCTGCCCAAGCACCGGCCACTTGGAAGTGTTCGGATCTTTTTTTTGGGCTCCTTGTCAGGCCTTCTTGGCAGCTTCCATAGCCGGTCGTCTGCTCGATGTCTGCTCACCGTGGCTTGGCCGGTTCCGCCGGCCGGTGGTGCAGACGATGGTTTGAAGAAAGCCATGCGATAGCCATTGAGCTCGTCCCAGTGTTTCAACGTTTTCTAGGCATGTGTTTTAAGTCGGTAACAATCATAAGAAAATATAAAACACAAAACCGAAGGCAATGTGTTTCGCGGTAGCCGTTGAGCACGCGCACAAGTCAGATTTTATGCTTGCGCAACAAAAAAATGGGGTGCGAATGCCTTATTGAGTACGTACTGCAACGGCTGGCAAGAAAACGTGACATTATTTAACGTTCCCTGCGCTCCTAAACGAATTAATGCATGCTCTGTAGCCATCCCCAGAAAATGATGCTACTTGCAGTAAGCATTTCTCTGAGAGTGCAGTTGTGCGAAAGGGTACTTTTCGGAGCTTGGAGGGGAAGTACTACTGGATGTTGGAGAGGTGCGCGCTCACAAATAATGCAGTGTCGTCGATTTTACCATTGGCTACAGCCCCCCAGCTACTCGGTACAAGCAGCAGCAAATAGAAAGCGTCCGCTGCCAGAACGCCCCGACATACGAGGAAAGTAGGCCAGTTTCTGAAATGGATTAAACTAGCGGCGAGTATTTTCGTCGTAAATGACGTTGCACAACTCGGGTAAGCTATCGCACAAAGCAGCAGAGAGAAAGCGATGTTGTCAAAGTCACTGCCGGTGTCCGATTTGCTAAGAGGAGCTGCACGCGCATCTAAATGAACCTAGGACGCCTGAACTCTGGCAGCTGTTTAAACAATGCAGTAAATTGCGCATTACGATTGCGTTGTGTGAACTCCCTCGGTGAGCGAACACAAACAACGTTGTTTTACATGCATGCCGCTGGTGCCTGCAAAGCACCTTGCTTCGGACGGTCGCTGGTGAAGCCACGTCAAGCCTATACACTATTTTCCTTGCTAGAGGTGGGCGCCGCCATTTGCTTTTTCTGATCAGGCGCTAGCGCCGTCTATGAAACAACCGCCTGAACCGCCGCGCTGGGCTGGTAAGTGTGCCGCTCTGTCCGTGCGTCTGCTTGGTACCCGTGCATTACCTAGTGAACCGTAGTGGTTTGGCGTTAAGTTAGTGGTTGCAGTGCTTGTGTGTGTGTGTGTGTGTGTGTTCTGTTTTGTTTTCACCATCTGCGGTCAGATTTTAGGTCCTAATTTGCTGCCAGAGTGGAAAATGCCGACCCCGGCTGTTGCGAGCAGCAGTAGGCACTGGTGGTGGTGGTGCCGGTGGTGTTCCGCAATGCAGACGTGCCGGTATGGTACCGACTGACATAGAAATCGATATCGGGGAGTGAATACGTGTTTTCAATGCCACCGTGCTTGTTATGTACACCGATTAGTCATGTTTACGGAAGCACAGATGTCGAATGCGGAGCGCGCACACCATATGTGGGTCACGCTGATCTGCGCTTGCGATAGACTTTCGACGAGGCGATTGCTACGCTGTTGACATTGCAATGCAATTTAATCTTTCTTAACTAGACTTATGACATTTACTGGCGAAACGAAATTACCTGGGCGGTAAAATAACACGACCGCACAGCCAGTCAAATTACTATTCGAAGGTTGAGCAGAAGGATCGACATTTGGGCGAGTTAATATTGGTTGATCATGATCGTGATCAGGATTGGCCTAACTCTGCGCAGCGCATGTGGCCTGTCGCTTGGAGCCCACTTTTGTGGAACCGCTGCTTGCACCAGAAATGCTTCATGTGATCAGCTGTAACTGTTTTGTAATTGTAGTACTTCAGATTTTGTGACAACGCAAAAGGATTAGAAGCTTTTTCTTTAACCGCGTTGTGAACAGGTTGAGCTGTTTTCCAAATGAAGCGTTCACGTATCCCGAGCTGTGTTTCCACATTGGGCTGCCTGCTTATCCTGCTATCGACCAGCAGTGTGTGATGGAGAAAGTTATCCTTTCATATCGGTTGGCAGTGTAATGCGTTCGCCTTAAAAAAAAAGGAAACAAAACTCTGATTTTAAAGGTTAGATTAGATGAAAAGGGGATTGTTTAATGCCAATCGGCTATAATGACCAAACAGTATACGCCTCGAGATTCGCGATCGCTGCGCCGCCTGCCGCCGCTTCTCTGCGGCGTTTGCGGGATTAGCGCTGCGTTGCTGATAGGTGGTCATGCAGTGTTTTGCTTCTCTTTCGCTTCTCTTTGCCTTTCCGCGCACTAAACAACTTGTTATGGTGACGTCTGTAAGCTAAGTGCACGTTTAGGGCGCTTAAAGAAAACAGCGGCGTCTTGGTAGAGCGCTCGGACGCCAACAAGAGCTACCCGGGGAGGCGGTTCTGCGCGCTTCTTGGCCGCTCTTGCGGGCGTCGGCGACGGCAGCGGCATATCACCGCTGTCACCGTCGAACACGTCAGCACAAGTGAATTCTATTTATTGTCACCTCGTTTAGACCTGATATTGGCACCGTAAGAGGTTGGTTCGTTTTGCAGCGCAGACAACAAATGCAGCTTTGCTTCGAATATGTACGTCGTAGAAAAATATGTTTCGGGGATGTGATAACCCAACAGCGTACAAAAACTTGTACCTTTTATGGGAATATAAGCCACGCGAAAATGTTAAGTACACTCAAAGGCTGTGCATTGTCAGATATGTGCCCACACATGCCTTATAGTAAGAACCAAGGTATATGTTAATGAAACCACGGGAAAATGAATGGTCTGCAAGTCAGGAGGAATAAATAGAATAGTCGTACGGAAATAAAAAAAAACCGAGTGCAGCTTCTGAAATGCTAAAGACGTTTGTTTGAGCAAGGTAGTATTTGCCAGACCAACTAGATGCGAAATGCACTGATATTTCGCTAGACATGGGGGGGGGGGGGGGGGGTGAGGAGGAGGACGCTCAACTGTCGTTGTTTACAAATGCGGAGCGTAATGAACAAATGAACGTTTTATTAACCACACACACACAAGCTGCGTGTTCACTTTCGCTTGTTTTTCGCCTTCAACGAACGGCTGATCATTCGGCGGACGCATTTTTTGAAGAATACAGGGTAAGCAGTTCACAAGAAATACGAGGTGTCGTTGAAAGAGTTGATTGATTGATTGCAGGGTTTAACGCGCCGACGCAACGGAGACGATGAGGCACGCCGTAGTAGAGGGCTCCGGATTAATTTTGACCACCTGGAGATCCTTAACGTGCGCCGAAATCTCGTACACACGGGCTCGTTGGAAGAGTGTCGTATCTGATAAGGGTATCTGATTTCGGTTTATGCTAGATTCTGCAGTCTCCCAGTGTCATACGACGATGTTTCGAAGAAGAGTTTGGCCGCGGACGCGGATTACTCTATAAGCCCATCTTCGCGCTTCCCGTGGAGGATAATGTAACGGATGAATCTTAGCGAGCGCTCACCTCGGGACAAGACGACCCAGCATTAAATTTGCCGTCGTGTGCTGACTCCGGAGTGTAATTTTGCAATATCCATCGTACTTCTTTGGTACAATGTTTGCAAAATTTACGCCGCATTGGCTTGTTCAGGGTACTGACCAATATCTGATATGAGATATTGGCAGGCGTAACTTGCGTGCTGTCAGGTATGAGTGCTCCGCTGGATTTTGTAGTGCACAAAGTCGATTTACATTATAGTGTGTATGGCCGCAACATGACCATCGGAGGAAACACTGCTTACGGAGACACTGCCACTAAATTTCAGGGCAGCGGAATCGCAATCAGCTGCATGCAAATGATGGCTTCGGGACGCCGGCCTGTGACACCCGCCCGGCGCTCATATAGATCTTTCTAAGATCGCGTCATAAACGTTTATACTCTCGTGAACACACCAGGCTTGCAAACAGAGTGCCTGCTCCACGTTATTCAGTATTTCGAACGCGGACAAACGGTAAATCGATGTCTTGAACGAGCCCCAAAAGCAACAGCGACAGGGGGGAGCGGGCCGGGGACTCCCGCACCTGCTTTCGAAACGGGCCGCTAGGGGGATTTCAGTGGCGCCCCTACAGGCCGCGCTCGAGGCGTATATGGTATTTTAAATTGGCTGCATGGAACCAGAAGTTATATTGTAATGTTGTATTGTATCGGAGCTCGCGAAAGATCCCCAGGTGGTCAAAATTAATCCGGAGCCGTCCACTTTGGCATGCCTCATCACCTATGAAGCGTTGGCGCATTAAACCCCATAATCAATCAACCAACCAATCAATCAATGCTGTAATGTAAAGGATAAAGTTACTTCTACCATTTCAGGGGGTTCCGTTCCCTGTCGCAGCTTTGTGTGTGATAAATGGATTTTGCTCCATCTGCTTGCCGTCCAAGTGCACCCAAGAAACCCTAGAGTTGGTCATTGGTACAAAGTCGTTGCGATTTATCAACGGCGTCCACCGATATCTCGACTCGGTGTCTGTTGGGAAGCGATGCAGCAAGAATGCACCGCAACCGCACTGCATTTTCTCCAAGCAGTGTCGTGCAGATGCACGCTGTCAGGGACTTTTTCTCTGGTTGTTCGATAACCCACCACTGCACAGTGCTGACAAAGTTGGCGCGGCTCGCTCAAACGCACTCGCAATTTTTTTTTTCCAATCACCACTCACTCAAACTCAGACTCAATGCCGAGCAGCACATCTGCGCTCACACAAACTCAAACTCGCAGTGAGCGCAAAACTCAGAACTCACTCGGACTTAAAACTCAAAATGCACTCAGAACTCAAAATGTGCTCAAAACTCAAAATGTAATCAAAACTCAAAATGTAATCAAAACTCAAAATGTACTCAAACTGAAAATGTACTCAAAACTCAAAATGTAATCAAACTCAAAATGTACTCAAAACTCAAATGTACTGAGTACTCAAGACGTACTCAGTACTCAAAATGTATTCAGTACTCAAGACGTACTCAGTACTCAAAATGTACTCGGTACTCAAAATGTCCTCAAAACTCAAAATGTCCTCAAAACTCAAAATGGACTCAAACTCAAAATGGACTCAAACTCAAAATAAACTCAGAACTCAAAATGGACTGAAAACTCAAAATGGATTCTGAACTCAAATGGACTCACAACTCTCTCGTGCTAGGCATTTACTGGGGCTCAGATGGACTCTGATTTCATTAGCATTAAGAGTTTTAAAATTCACGAGTAGTAAAAATATTACGGGTGCAAATTCGTGAGCACTCGTGCATTCGGTACGACATGACATCGTAACTCCTGTGAGGTCGGAAACCATTTTCGTTGCAGATTTAACACAGCTATACCTGCTGGCCATGATGATTAGCGCTGGTTACAAGCAATTGTACGTATATATTGGATACCAAACTCTTGATATTCGTGTTCATGACAGAGGGGGGTCCAGACTCGATGGTGTGCTAGGGCCCTGGGGAGAAACAAACACCATTGGGCGAGGGAATGTGCGCTCACTGCTCATTTCATTTACGTCTAAGCTTTTAGGGTTACGGTTCCGTGCATTTTTGCTCTGCATCCTGAAAAAAACGCCTTGTGTCAAAGTGAACTGTCCCCGCGAATCTCTGAAGCGCGAGCCACTCACGGATATGTCTTTGTGTTTTAATGCGTAGCATTCTTTGCCGAGTGCCCTCCTCCCCCTCCCCTGGCCAGTATCGTGTAACGCCAGAAATGCAGACATTACGGAAGTTCGACCTGTAATCATTATAAAAGCGTAAATGAAGATAATTCATCAAACAAAATTTTAAAACACTAAAAAAAAGAAATGGCGAACCTTGTAACGCAGGAGTCATGGATAGTCACAGATTGGGTTAAAATTCAAAGTGATGGGCCGCTAGGGCATGTGGGGTATCAAATCGAAGGTCACGTGGGACAAACAAAAATGCTTCGTGGTCATAATCGTGACTTAGTCATAATCGTGGTCATAATCGTAAGTCATTATGAGGGTTGGAATTCATAATGGTGATTCGTAGGCGTGTTGGGTCTCAAATTAAAGGTTTCGATTAGGGAAATAACGTTGGAAAAATAAGAAATACATCCTGGTCGTAATCATGACATTGTCATGGTGAGTCGTACAATGGTTTGAAATTCATTGGGATGCCGCTAGTGTGTCCCCCAGCACCGAATTGAAGATCTCGGTGCGGGGATTCGCGTAAGACAAAAAAAATGCTTCCTGGTTATAATCGTGACACAGTCATGGTGAGTCATAGATATGGTTAGCATTCATAGTGATGTGTGCTAGGGAGTGTGGGGTGTCAAATTGAAGGTCTTAATGAGGGAAATCACGTTAGACAAATAAAAATTTCTTCTGGTCATAATCATGACATAGTCATGGTGAGTCATCGATTGGGTTAAAAATCAAAGTGATGCCGCCGCGAGGTATGGGGTATCAAATTGAATGTCTTGATGAGGGGAATAACTTGGGACAAATAAGAGATGTTTCCTATCCTCATGAGATGGTCATGGTAAGTCATAAATTAGGTTAAAATTCAGATTAATTCCGGCAGAATGTGTGGAGTATCAAATTAAAGGTTTCGATGAATAAAGTCATGTGGGGCAGATAAAAAGGGCATCCCACTGATCAGTATTAGTTAAGAGTAAACTGCACAAATTCATTGCAGATGCTAGAACGGCAGCACAGAAGGAATTGTGGTGTCAAAGGGAAGGGCTTGAGGGAGAAAATTTAAACCAGGCAATGACCGCATCGTAAGATCATTATGTGCACTCACTTCACGAGTAAAAAATCAGAGTTGTGTCGTAAGCTCGTCGGGGCTGTACAATTATTGCTTTCCGTGTCAGGATTCGCGTGTAGCTAAAGCAAACACGTGCTACTTAGTAATGGCGAGTTAAGCTTTGAAGGACGGCACTATTGTCAGCGCGAAGCTCCGAAGCGTGGAAATTCATTTATTTCACTTCCACATTATGCCCATCATCAAACACTTCGAGGAACGCTTCGTCTTCTTCTGGACTGACCATCATCATCGTTGGTTCCTGGACTGGTGTTTGGAAATGGCTGTGTCGTAGAATAAACGTCCTGCTTCACCAAGCACCCAAGGCCCTTACAATTCAAAAACCCTCAGAGGGATCAATCGTGCTTGCGGCATTTGATGAGGCCATCTTTAAAACGTGGCTTAGTCGATACCCTGCGGCTCGCAATGTCTGGAAAAAAGCCCGTGTAGCCACTAAAACAACGCTGCTGAACAGCCACACTACGGGGGCAAGATGGAGATGGAAATCGGGGAAACTTTTTTAAAGTCGGCATGGGTCAACATCCGCAGCCCACCACTGCTCACTGTGCCCCGCTTCTATAACTTGTATAGACCAGAATTTTGCCAGGTCGGCCATTTTCCAACGATGGAGGCACCACCTGGCGGGCATTTCTTGGGGACTGTGGGGCAAACGAACGACGTCACAGTCCCACGCTGTTGCTCCGTGCTGCGCGTGAATATCGGACGTCCAGGCGGCATCGAAAATAGCTAAGTGTCATTTATTCGGTACGTCAGCAGCGCCAAGTTCAACACGGATTTGAAGAGAACGTTCAAAGCGCGCGAGAGCTGTCGGATTTGCCCATAAATTTGGTCCCCAACCAGCTAAGGCGGCGGGCCACCCGTCAAGCGCTTTGTCCTGACGGGGGTTGCCTGTGAGGCTACGTTTAATCATGCAAGCAGGACGCCCGACTTTTCATCCCCAACTGATGTTTATTTTCTTAATTGGGGGCAGGTTGCCGTCATCGCCTGTACTTGGCAATGTGCAGGAGCTACTCGTTCGGGCGTGATTACGCCTTTGTTGGCTGCACCAACAATCAGCGTTAGGGCAAAGGGCACGTGCAACAAACGTGTGAAGTGTGTCACGACAAAAGAAGTGTCTGCCTGGCCGGAATCTATCCGCTGTACAAATTTCCTGCGCCCCTTGAGTGCCGCCACGAATTGGTCGCCGTGCTGAATCGGAAAGACTTCGAAGCAAGAAAATTTGCCAGAATACGTATGGTCGTCCGCTTCTTCCGTAAGCACTGTTCATTCACCCTAATGTTCAATCCCTATCGCACGTTTTGTTCATCTCATCGATGGGAAGCCAACAAAATTCATCTGCACACCCATGCTGCAGCTTGGGTATGCAATAAAGTTGAGCCAAAAGTGAAATAAAAGCGTCGCGGTGGCGTAGAACGTGTCAGGAAATAGCTGTTCGCGGTTCCCACCCACCGCTGAAACGCTAAAGTTCTTCTAAGCAAGCAAATGGCCGCGAAATCTTGGTGCATCAAATAAGTTGCCCCTGTTTGGCAGCTGGAAATAGTGTTATGAGGCGGCAAATATTTTGCTTTTATGAGCATGTACGTCTACGATCTGCACAGTCAAAGGAGTATTTCATGGCCTTGTTTAGCAACCAACTCAGCATGAGGTATGGGAGCGCGTATTAAATATCGACATGTTCGCGCATGACAGCAGCAAGCCATGCTTGGAAATATGCACTATCGCGAGCCCAATCGAAGGCATTCGCTGATTGCGCCAACCCCCTTCCTTCTTAGCGTATACGTAGGAGGCATATCAGCCCAATAGTTCCTAAGCTGTTTCACGGGAACGCAGGCTTGTTGGCGGATGTTGAGTGCTGCAATGCGTCGAACCAACCACGCTTTCAAGATGGCATGCCAGCAATTAACGAGTACAATATATCTATCAGGCACTGGATAAGACTTTTTTACTGAACTGGTCGTTATTCAGTGCCATGATTTCCGATGGTTGCATCCGATCCAGCTTCCTTCACCGAGACAATATTTTAGGTGCGGGGCACCTTAGGACCTCACAATGTCCGTCCGCTGCGTCCATCCGTGCGCACACCGTCATCGAGCGATTTAGGGAACAATCAAGGTGCACCTCACGGCTCAGATTGAAGGACGGCTGGGGCGCAAATCGGGTGTCCTTTCGAGTCCCCGTACTCCGCACCCTCGCCATCATCCACGGAGTCGAGATGCTGCCCTTTTGCTGATACCCTACACGCCCAATCGGCACCACTTTGAATTTTAACCCAATCATGATGATGATAAGGAGGATGCATTTCTTTATTTATTCCACACGATGCCCCTCATCGAGACCTTTACCTTGATACCCAATAAGCCCTACTGGCATCACTCTAAATTTTCACTCAATCTATGACTCACCACGACTGCCTATCTCATAACTATAACCAGAACGCATTTTTGTATTTATCCCACGGGATTCCCTCCAACAAGACATTTAATTGATACCGCACACACCCTGGCAGGATCATTTGGAATTTTAATCAAATCCGACTAACCATGACCCTCATGACTGTAAGCAGGAAGCATTATTTATGTGCCCCACGTGATTCCCCTAATTGCAACCTCGAATTTGGTACCCCATTTGCTCTAGCGGCCTCACCTTTTAACCCAATCTACGACTCACCATGACTATTTCATGATTACAACCGCAAAGCCATTTTTATTTGTCCCACGTGATTCCGCTCATCAAGACCGCAAATTTGATACCCTACACGCCCGAGCGGGGTCACTTCGAATTTTAACCCGATGTAAGATTCGCCATGACTATAACCAGGAAGCATTTTTGTATTTGTGCTACGTGATTCCCCTAATCGAGGCCATTAATTTGATACCCAACACATCCTCGTGGCATCAATTTGAATGTTAACCCAAACAGTGACTAGCAGTGACGATCTCGTGATATAGCCATACCGCATTTTTGTCCCATGTGATTTCCGTGATCGCATCCTTCAGTTTGATGTCCCGCACACCCTAGTGGCATCATATTGAATTTTAACCCAATTTATGACCTATTATGACTATGTCATATAATAATAATCGGGAAGCATTTCTGCATTTGTCCGACGTGATTCCCTTGATCGATAACTTTAATTTCATACGCCACACGCCCTAGCGCTATGAATTTGAATTTTAACCCAATCTATGACTAGCCATGACTAAGTCATAATATACCCATAACGCATGTTTGTCCCACGTGATTCCCCTCATCTAGACCTTGAATATGATTCCCCACACGCTCTTGTGGCATCATTTTGAAAATTAAGCCAGTCCATGACTTATTATGACTGTCCGATGACTATACACTGGAAGCATTTTTTTTTAAATTCAACTCGCATGATTCCATTTATCGGGACCTTTAACTTAATATCTCACACGCCTTAGCAACATCTGTTTGAATTTTTAGACAATCTCTCTCATAATGCGGTCATTATTCTATCTAAACGGGGGCGTCGCCCAGTCAGTTCAGAGTACAACTCATTTGAAACAGCAGAGGGGACAGCCGCCGCCACTTCCGCCCGGTGCTCACCTCTTCCTTTGTGACCCTACCAAATCAAACCGTTAACAGAAGCAGGCGAACAACCAGCAAGAAAGCGCTGCTGTGTGCTTTCCCACCACCTTCTTAGAGGATCCATCAAGAGGAAAAGGTGCGGTTACAGGACCTCTCCAGTCAATTATTATTCACACGCCCAGCCACTAAATCAGATACTTCCCCCACCTCCCCACTACCAGGGGTGAGACAGCTGCGCATATTGCGCACTTTTGATACAAATCTGCTTTCCTGCGCCAGGCTGCTCCAAAAGCTTGAAAATTGCAAAAATTGCGCCAACCTGCTCCAAAACAGTCTGAGAGCCAAGGATTTTAACGCTCCCGCCACTTTCAGTGGGGGAAAACGCTTACTGACGGCATAATTTTCAAGCACCCCCAAGATGATCCTGTTTGTTAATGTTTAATTGATTGATCATTCAATAAAAAACTCGCATAAAATTGTCCCCAAGATAGTTTTGTCAAAGGTCACCATGTCGGGTTTCTTTTTTAAGTTTTCCCATGAAAAACACCTGCAAGGTCCTGTAGAAAAAAACACGTATGTGTACTCAGGCGACAAACTACTGGTGAAAATTGATGAAAAGACGGCAATTTTTTCAGCGCCGAATCTCCGGAACGGCATTACTGGGCGCCGCCATCTTGGTGTGGTGAATATTGGAAAACATGGCCGTCGGGCGAAGCCGTTGCTCGTGGTTCAGGCAGAGGGGATCCGGACAGTTTATCGAACGCCGTTTTATCGAACGCCGTTTTATTGACGGACGTTTTATCGAAGCCGTTTTATCGAAACTGTTTTTCTCGGCCTTCTCGGCCTTAACAGAATTTGCAGTACGTGTTTTTCATTTCCTCCTCGCTATGTAATTTGCAAATATTGTCTCCACAGCAGGCCTATATAAAAAAATTTATAGTCTGTCTTCTAGTTGACTTTTATTTCCTGCGTGTTTTTTGTTGTGTTCATTGCGCAACTGGTACTGCCATAACGAGTCTCTTTGTGTCTCTAGTCCCCCCTCTGATCGGAAGCAGATCACGGCATTGTGGCGTATTGATTGAAATGCCTCGATATGCTTGGTACCTTTTGTATACACCGCTTTTGTGTCGACACATAATCTAATTATTTCGCCGCGTATGTTGTACATAAGTAAGGCACTTCTTGGCGCTTGAGGGTCCAATGTCAAAAACATAACTGGAACGATTTCTGCATTCCTAATTCTTAATGGGATCTGAGTTCAGTTGCTAAGAGGTTAGCAAGCCTTTTACTACTGTTCTCGTTGCCTTGCATGAACTAACGAGAAAAACGTTAGTGACAAAATGGTCTCCGTACTGCAGGTTGGTTCGGTTTCATCGCCCTCTGGTTGCACCCCAGCATGTCTGCTGGGGTGCATGCTCTTGCCTTTTTATCATAAGGCATAAAAAAAGTAAGATCAAAAGAGTAATGGAGAAATCATGAAAGTCTACTGAAAACACAGCGTCGTGACCCGATTACTTCTAAATAAAAATGAAAAAATAAGCAATACTATGGCCTGTGCGATTACCTGAACAAAGCACACAAAAAACCAACAAAATGCGCTGCCTGGTCGGGCGTGTTCCTTCAAGGCCACCACGAAAACGTAAGGTTGGTGAATCGAAAGAGGGGCTAAGCAATTAGTGTTGACGCAAAAGTAGAAATTTATACGAAATCCTGTATTTTTTTTAATTTGAGCATGATTAACAAACAAACTTAAATTGTGACGGGATGGGTGTCCAGCTGTCCAGGGGAGTCCGGGGGGGAGGGGAGTCCAGCTGTACTAGCTTACGAGTTTCCCTAGTGGGAGATGACCTCTGACGACTTGTCCTACTTGACGAGTTCACCTATGACGAGTTGGCTGTGGCAGGTTCCCTTGTGAGAATTCTCCTAGACTCCACCACCTCTGTTGGGGTCTCACTATCACTGTCGGAACCCCCCCCCCCCCCCCCCCCCCCCCCCCCCCCCCCCCTTCCCCCCCTTTCCAGTCACACAGCACTAATCTTTCAGAAGTTCTTGGCCATTTCTCCAGATGCAAACAATGTGACCCCAAGGTCCGAGTAGGAGTCGCGTGTAAACCACGTGACTAGAACAATTGTGGGGGCAAGACTCTGGATCACGTAATGATGAACCATGGCGCAAGGGATATATTTGGCAACACTAACCTAACACGCCGATACACATCTAAGGAATATTGCGCACGGGGTTCGGGTTGGTACTATAGGGGCAAATTCTGTAATTTAAACAAGGGGGTCATACATGCTTGAGCGAAATCAATAAAGACTCAAAAAAATAAAAATAATTTAATAAAACAAAGGTGATCGAAAACACTGTAAAGGCGCGTCAACATATATAGACAGGTTTTTTATGTAATGCACGGCAGAGACAATGTAGAATGAAGGTTACTGCAGGTTAGGTTAATGCGATGGCCAGTTAAACAAAATAAACCCCGAAAATTACAGTGAAAGCCACAAAACCGCACTTTCGATAAAACGGACGTAGGTGGTTCGATAAAATGGGATTCGATAAAACGGCGTTCGATAAAACGGGCATTTTTTCGATAAAACGGCGTTCGATAAACTGTCTGGGAACCCAGGCAGAGTGCTCTTCGCCGATTTCTACTGTGTTTTTGGTTATGGGGGTGGCTGGGTTTTCATTTAGTCGTTTGATCTGTTGAGGGAAGTTGCGTGACTCGAAGAACGGGGTCGCGTTCATCAAAAACAACATGGGGCCCGCGAATTCGCCGTGTTTCGGCCTCGAGTGAGAGCTGGCGCGATGCGTGCTTGAAGTGAAATTTCGGACTCATTGCGGTGTTATAATAAAACGCCGAGTTATTGCTGCCTTTGACAGCGAGCTTGCGAGTGGCGGAAATGGGACGATCGACACTGCAGAAGTGGCGGCGCAGGCTACATCGCCGCAAAATGTTCTAGTGGTGGCCGATAGTGGCCGATAATAATGGTCTATCTATCGAAGTGAAATTTAATGCCAAGAGGGAGGTGGCTAAACTATACCAGCGATCGTTCAAGTTGCGATCGTA
This sequence comes from Haemaphysalis longicornis, assembly GCF_048455015.1. NCBI lineage: Eukaryota > Metazoa > Arthropoda > Arachnida > Ixodida > Ixodidae > Haemaphysalis > Haemaphysalis longicornis. The sequence continues at coordinate 2,183,168 of NW_027526204.1, read as the reverse complement.
ATGAATTGAAATGGGCTGGTGGGGTGCGAAGATTGTCATCTCGCTTTGCGCAACTTTTGCCATGCCTCTGTAAAGCAGAGTCTGGGATTACAGATATAATACTTTCAGCATTCACATGATAATGAAAATGCCTTACGATTGCTTAGTTTTTCGATTCGATGTTTTCAACGGCACTCCATGCTATCTATGCATAGAGCCTAAGAATTTATAAATGGCTCGTAAAAAGGTAGTGCAGTTCGCTCCTTGTGATACTCTACTAGAAAAAACTTCATTGAAAGGCTGTTTCAGTGTTATGTACGTTCAAAACCCATTAAAAAGTGCACTCCCCCCCCCCTTCCCCCCGAGTTGCCAAAAATTTGATTTTTATAGGCTCCTAAGGTGACATAATAAATGTCATCATTCTGCTCCAAATCAAGGTTCTTCTGCTCCAAAATCAAGATTTCGCTGCTCCAAAAACTGCTCCCAAATCTGATTCAGCTGTCTCACCCCTGCACTACCGATCATGCGCATCGAGACTGCTGCTGTACCCGCAGGTAACCTGAATTGCGAACCCAAAGCGGCACATGAAACTTAACCGCTAACGATATCCGACTCCTAGGCTACTCATATGTACTCAGAACTCAAAATGTACTCAAAACTCGAAATGTACTCAAAACTCAAAATTTACTCAAACTTAAAATGTACTCAGTACTCAAAATGTACTCAAACTCAAAATGTACTCAAAACTCAAAATGTACTCAAACTTGAAATGTGCTCAAAACTCAAAATGGACTCAGAACTCACTCGGACTCAGGAGTACTCAAACTCAGTCAGGGTCAAACTCACTGAAGCTAAAACTCACCATGCTACACTAGCCTCGCGCTCACTCAAACTCGAACTCACGTGTGAGTTTGAGTACAAATGAGTCTGAGTGACTGGACTCGTGAGTGAGTCCACCGACCTCTGGTGCTGACCAAACGACGTTTGCGCCTTGAACGGCATCGCAGCATTGGTTAAAACAGTTGAAAGTTCCGCAAGAACTAAGCACACGGTGCGAAACACTCCTGAACTACGCAGCGAGGCACACCGCGCCGAGCGATCAGCCCAGCGCGCACAGGCAACGCTAGTCAGCTGGAACCGCGCGCTGAGAGAACTGGTTTGCGAGTATTTTCCTCCTGTGAGGACGTTGGGGTTAAGCAGACGGGTGTGTGACTCGCGGAGGAAGATCACAAGAAAGTTGACGCCATGGTCTTGAACGGATAACTCAACACTGAATATATTGGAGACGGAACGCGCACAGAAGCGAAATAAAAAAAAATACAAACAGGTCCGACCCACTAGAGTTCGGGAGAGAAGCGGGGAAAAAAAAAAACAATGCCACGCTCACGGCTCTGTCTCACAGTGTTGGCGCTGAGTCGCCACGGCGTTGACGCCCTCGCCGCAGGGTTTCGGAAGACGGCGGACCAGTCGCGGTTCCGCTGAGTCACGCGCCGCTGGCTCCGCTCGCTAGGCCTTGCCTCGGAACTGCGACTCCCAGGGTCGTCGCGGCGATCTGACAGCTTCGCGAACGGCGACGTCGATCTTCCACGTCACAGGCCCGTGGACATCACCCCGCTGGAGCGACCACGAGCCTCGAACCTTGAAAGCCACGAAAGCCTCGACCCGCCTGCCGGTCGTTTTGGTCCAGCTGCCCTCCGGAACCTCCGCCGCTCGCTCCGCTTCCCAGGCCAGCCCTCCATGATGATCCTACTCCCCTCCTGGCACACACCCTCTAAGGGAAATTGACCCGGTCACCATCGTCTTCTTCTTCTCAAGGCACCTGCTCTGCGCCGTCATCCGGGTTTTTCCCCACTCGTGGGACGCCAGTCATCACATTCACCCCCCTGCTCGAGAGGTTTGTTTGGGGAAACAAAACTCGGCACACAAAAATGTTCGCTCATGGCGATACAGGGCACCGAAGGAACGTGCCGGAGTGAAGGTCCTTCGCAGTCAGTCCGAAACTGTACAAAACAGTCTCTAACCCAATGGAAGGGAAAGCAACAAAAGAAACAGCATTTGCCACTCTTAAATCCACTCTATAGAATAAACTGCCTACTTAAAAAAATCGGACAAAGGTGCCCGCTTCTGTGCCTACTCTGTCAATGGCTGGGAAAGGTTAACCGGCACGAGCAGTCGGTAATAGAGCAGGAGTTAGAGGGAATGGCACACCCGCATCTTCGTCGTTGGGTGTGTGTGGCATCTTGAACCCTGTGGAGGGCTTTCTCTTCTAGGCGCTGGGCGAGAGGTGGACGACCAGATCGATGGCAACACGCCGAAATGCCTCGATCTCCGCCATGATCTCCCGTGGCTACTCGGTGCTTAGGCGCAGCCGTCTGACACATGCGACACAACTTTACGAAGCGTGCAGTGTGAGCTTGCATCCCCGGCCAGTAGAAGTCCTTGCAGACGCGCTCCATGGTTCGCCTGATACCCCTGTGATTGCCGAGGGTTCCTTGATGGGCCTTGTCCAAGACGATGCCTCGTAGCTCCTTGGGGACGACGAGTTGCCTTCTTCCTTTTCCGGAGGGCAACTGATGCCGTCGATAAAGAATGCCAGCATTCTTCACGAACTCGATCGCCGCTGCGTTGAATGTCACCTTTCTGCCGACCTCGGCGAAAAACTTTCGGAGAGAAGGGTCTTGCTGCTGAAGCGCACATAAGTCAGCAGAGGTGATATTGCAGGGGCTGTCAGCAACGGCAGGTACCTGCGGCATTGTTGTCGGAGCCTCGCTTTTTGCTGCGTTGGTGCGCATGTGGGTCTTCAACCCTGCTGCAGCTCGCCAAGACGATGGCAGGTTCCGACCGCGCAGGTCTTCTGGGACGCGCACGCTGCCTTGTCCAAGCACCGTGCTTGCAATGACTGGTTCCTTTTCGTGAGGCTCCTCTCGTCGGATGTTCCGATTGTCTTTCGTATTGACATCACCAGTCCCCTCAATGTTCCCCATAATGACGTCGCACAAGGGGTTGTCCATGCAGGACGCTAGTACGCGGCCTGAGAAGAACGGGGAATCGATTTCCACGTCTGCCTCCGGCACGGACAGACACGTTCGATTTAATAGTTGGACGGTGCTCATGCCTCCTGGCACACACCCTCTAAAGGAAATTGGCCCGGTCACCATCTTCTTCTTCTTCTCGAGGCACCTGCTCTGCGCCGTCATCCGGGTTTTTCCCCACTCGTGGGACGCCAGTCATCACACCTCCTTTCCCGGCTGCTTATAGAAAATGGTGTATAGGGCGCTGCGAAGCTTAGTTGGAGTTCTGCCACCAGATGTCCCTTCAATGAAAGGTCTACGGGCGGCGCCACGGCACCACCAACTCTCTTTGACAGATTTTGGGGCTGCTGTGTCCACACCTAAAAGTGATTCTTACACCATGGTCACGATATTAAAAAAAGGAACTGGTGATCACGATACTCCCTAATGCGATATTTGGGTGCTGAGGCAGCACTCACTCGTGGGCTCTCAACAGCAGCTATGGTGAGCCTCTGCGTTGGTGGCATGAAATGAGTCTCACGAAGGGACCGCGAGGTGCGTCTTAAGTGAACGCACATCATAGTCACGCACACGCCCCCCTCACGTTTTCGCCCCAGCATTGCACCATCAAGTGCCTCGTGCGCGCACAGAATCCTCCCCCACCGCACACTTTCGGAGCGCACTGGCTTGCACCACCCTCCCCTTTCAATTTTACGACCGTCTCCTCCGCTGCTTTCTTTCACCGTTTGCTTTTTCTTTCACTCGTCGTTCCCTCGGTTACCCCGACAACCGGCTCAGCAGCCCAGAGACCAAAGGGCTGGGCCCTTGTTCAGTCATTCCGTAAATTATCAGATTAGATCGCCTGCTGTGGTTCTCCGGGTCATCAATTCGCCTTTTGAGCGTTTTGATTACGGAATTCAACATCCCTACTTCATTCTGGCAGCTAGCAACGCTATTTTCTAGTCTAGTCAGAGCCTCAGTTTATTGTCAATATCACCCAGTCGCTTTTCCTTGATTTCTTGAATGTCAACTGCAATTTCATTCAGTTGCTTTGCTATTTTTGCAAGCTCAGGACCAGGATTGACTTCAATGTCACCTGCCAATAACAGCGACTCCCTCAAGAATGAAGCAAGCTTATTCACATGGCCAAGGGCATGGCAGCGCCAGCAAGAATGGGCTATCAGACCGGAAGTACTTTCCATAGCATCTCACCTGCGTGAAGAACTCGAGCGGATTGTCAAGCAGCCGCATGCTGGTGCTGCCGCCGTGCCCAGTGACCGCCGTTGGCGAGGTTGACCCTTTTATACCCCATTCCAGGGTTGGCGCTTTCCGAATGTCCCTTGCGCATTCATTTGCACATGACGTCGATGCATGGCTTGGTAGTTTCAGCGACCACTGATGAGCAGGTCCAACGTTGCTATCAGTTGCCTTTGAAAGTTTATCGTCCGTCATCAGTCCAGGCCGGCCGGTGCACTCGCCATCTGCGGGAAGTACGAGGCTCAGAAGAAACTGTGTGAAGAACTCGAGCGGATTGTCAAGCAGCCGTGTGCTGGTGCTGCCGCCGTGCCCAGTGACCGCCGTTGGCGAGGTTGACCCTTTTATACCCCATTCCAGGGTTGGCGCTTTCCGAATGTCCCTTGCGCATTCATTTGCGCATGACGTCGATGCATGGCTTGGTAGTTTCAGCGACCACCGATGAGCAGGTCCAACGTTGCTATCAGTTGCCTTTGAAAGTTGATCGTCTGTGATCAGTCCAGGCCGGCCAGTGCACTCGCCATCTGCGGGAAGTACGAGGCTCAGAAGAAACTGCGTGAAGAACTCGAGTGGATTGTCAAGCAGCCACATGCTGGTGCTGCCGCCGTGCCCAGCCGTGGATGAGGTACAGGCCGTTTTTCAAGGCGGAGTTTCACAACTGCCTACATCAAAGAACTCTGGTACGCATGCACACACCACCCGAAAGCGTGCTCTCGGCAGGCAGTTATGTCCTTCGGGTCGGTGCAAGGTGCGAAGGAGGCACCACAAAGCCTTGTGGATGTTTTGTGGTGGTGGTGGTGGAAAAACAAAGTGACCTTTTTCAGAGCGGCGACGTGGAGGTGCACTTCACCGTGGGCGAGTCCCTGTGCTGTGCCGTGCTGGGGCAGACCTCCCCGCTGTGCCGGGACCCCTGGACCACGGAGGAGGCGGACTTCCAGCCGGCCCCGGGCGCCCAGCCCCAGCTGTCCGAGATGCAGTGGCTGGTGGGCCAGCTGCTGCACACCCACCTGTGCCACCCACGGCCGGCCGCCCGACAGGTGGGTGCGGGGGACACTCTGGGCTGTGGGCAGTGGCAGAACTGCAAGCACCATGTTTGCCCGTGCTAGGCCCCCATGCGTTTTTCCCTGGATCATTGGGGCAGGCGGACTGCAGGCATTGGGAGTGCGTCACGCTCTCGGTTCTGGGTGCTGAGTGCCACCTTGCCCCGTGTGGCTGTATTGTCTCGCTGTGTGAGGTCTCTGGAGTCGCGTTGTGATATTTACTGGAGGGAAATCTGGCACCAGTGTCTGGGCGCTCCCTGCTTCAGCGAGTGTGCTGCCATGTACTGGGCAGGGCCGTTCCATCTGTCCTTGGCATGGCTCATGAACTGGCTCAAAAGTTGCCTCTGGCTGCAAAAAAACATGCTGTCATTGTTAAAAGGTTATTGAAGGTTGTTTTATCAGTAGAATAATGGAGCCACAGAAGGATTATTGAGAAGCTTCATTCGAGATGAACAAGAAAAAAAAGTTTCTCTCTTTGGTTGGTTTTGGCATTGAAAGCGAAAAGGAGCCACATGTCTAGCCAGCATAAGGGGGCAGACTGGTCTTTGAGCCATTTTGTTTATTTACTAACCAATATAAATGAAACTGCCCAAAAATATGGAGATTTCTTGGGCTGATTTCAAATCTGCAATAAAAGTTCTTGCAAGTTCAGTATTTTTTTAGATAATTAATGATTAATTGCCATTATTTTGGGTTACAATTGCAAAATAACCACTCCAGACAGAATGGTGATTACTAGGCTTGTGCGAATAGTGATATTTTAGGTCGAAACGAATTCGAAGCGAATAGTCCTTGGGGTCGAATATTTGCGAAGCGAATTCAAATAGCTGTCAGGTGTCACTGAGCTTCCTGTCGCTGAAGCGGGACCTTCATAAAAAAGTTCTACAGTAAAATCTCAATGATACGAATCTCGCGGGACCGCGAAAAATGTTCGAATTGTATCATCCGAAATTCGTATGAACCAGCACAGACCAAAAAATTGAGCACTAGAAAAAGTTGCTTATTTCTTTTCTTACTTTCACGTGGAGAAATCCGTAACGTTTTTCTGCTTTTGTTTTTAACCTCCATGTCACCGAGCGGTAATTTCTGGACTTTCGTCTCCTTACTCGCAGTGCCCAAGCTCACTACAGGAGCGTTTTTGCACGCGATTCGTGCGCGTCAACGTTGCCCGCGCAATATTTTCATGCCCGCGTCGGCAATTCCACGCTCGCGGTCGCCTGTGCCTCGGCCAGAAAATGACGCGCGTGGCAGTGGGGGGAGCTTGACGATTTGCGCCAATGGGAAGGCGTGCGCCTCAGGGCGGCAGTTTCGACGCGCTCAAGACAGCTGGATGGGTCCGCCGGAGATGTTTAGGCTTAGCACCCTGGCAGATATTTCATGGGCGCTTTCTCTAGCGACGCGGATGTTGTTTTGTATCACCGTTTTCGCCCACATTATTAGCTCATTTACTGCACAAGAAACTTTGTTGTGTGCTTTGAGCGGCATTTTAAATAGCGCCCCAGACCACTTTGCGACCGAAGCTGCCGCCTGGTTGCCGCGGCCGGCCGCGCCCCGCACAGCATGCGGGTGGTTCCGCGGCGGCGCCAGCGCGCCTGTGGAGTGCGCGGTGCAACAGCCCGGCCGTTCCTGGAGAAAGAGCGACAAAGATGGGAAAAAGTGGGAGAGAGAGCCCGTACGTCGCCGACTTAGCTTAGCTTGTCTTGGCTCCACGTGTAGTCAAGATGTAGTACTGATGTCAATGGCACTGCGGCTTTCCTAACGAACCCGAAACTTGAACGAATTTTTGATATTCGTTCACCCCAGATACTTCAAAATATCAGAAATTTAAAATTCGAGTCGAAGCGAATTCGAACACTGTAACATTCGTTCGAATATTCGCACAAGCCTAGTGATTACCCCGTGGCTAGACAGACAAATGACTACACAATACAACATTGGAAGAATGTTTATGATTCAGCTATTTTTGGTCATTTTACAACACACTCAAGTTCACTCCTCCTGTTCTTTGCAGGAATGGCTCACAGGTGGTGTCAATTGAACACAGTAATAATTTTCCAAAGCCTTTATTTGAAAAATTTGTTTCCAACATTGTATTCTGCACACACTTAGGCATCAAAAGCAAGAAAATTACAGTTGATGAAATCTAAGGTTCGACGAAATCTCGTCTGGTCGGGTTCATAGTTAAAAAAACTTCCGGTCACCGACAAAGGCTTATTAAAAGCGTAAAAAAGAGACGTTTCGGCTTCCCTACGGAAGCCTTGTTCACTTAGCAAAGAAGCACGAAGCTTTTTAAGTGTGCCGAATTAATCGCCCCAGGCATCTTGCACACGTCGGAGGGAGATTGCCTGCATTGTGGTTCTTATGCTCGCGCAATCGTCTTTCAAACGACGTCAGAAACAAGAAGATGGCTTCGAATGCGCTAGCGGAACATGTGGAAGCCACGACTCACAAAATAGACTGGGAAGCCGCATCAGTCTCGCCAAAGAGAAGAAATGGCTGTCACGCCAATATCTCGAGTCCCTGATTATACAAACGACAGAGGAAACCCTGAACCACAATGCCGGCAATCCCCCTCTGACGTATGCAAGATGCCTGTGGCAACTAATTCGGCACACTTAAAAAGCTTCGTGCTTCGGGCTTATTTGCTCAGTGAACAAGGCTTCCATACGGAAGCCGAAACGTCTCTTTTTTTACGCTTTTAATAAGCCTTTGGTCGGTGACCGCAAGTTTTTTAACTATGAAAATTACAGTTGTACTTGCTCTGGGTGCCGAGATGTGTAGGGGGAAATTGCTAGATTAGCATTGCAAGGAAAGTTCCGTTTCACCATCAAATTCTGCGTGAACTGAGCTGTAGAGTGGACTTTAAAATGCCATTTACAATAAAATATGCTGCCTAATGATGAGGAAATTTGCAGACTGATTGAAAATTGGCCATGGATGCTGCAAATGCCATTTTCCAGAAAACTAGTTTTGGGCCGTTTTTCATCCCCAAAGACCCATCTGCCCCCATGAGCAGGAGAGAAACGCTGCAAGGGGCTATGGCTGTGTGCATGATGTTTGCAGCACAATTGCATCGACAGATGTCCGTCTGGTTGGTACGTCCTCCTGGTGGGCAGATGACGTTCTGCGGCGGCGTGAAGCGAGTGAGGGAGTGAGCGGGGTGCCTCGTTGCAGGCGGCGTGCGTGTGGACCCTGAGCCTCCTGCAGCGCTGCAGCCCGCAGGAGCCCGTGCGGTGCAGGCTGCAGGCCTTCCAGGGGGCCCTGCTCAACCTGCTGGCCGACCGCAGCGGTGGGTGCAAGGGTCCCTTTTGAGCAGGCCCTGACTGGATCTGACGCAGCGCATCCACTGGGTAGAGGCCCCCCCCCCCAAAATTGCACCTCTCTCGCTCTCAAAAAAAAGAAAGAGCGAGTGTTGCCTAGAAAATCATATCAGAAAGAGAAGCTCTTCTATCAACTACCAATACCCTCCATTGATGCCAGAACGTATGCAATGATAAATTAATACGCTGTGCTTGGACCATAACCACGGAAACGAGGGTGCAAGGCCGTCCCCACTTCGTAGCACCTCTGATTTCTGATTTCTCTTGCCGTTACTAGCAGTATTTGAAAAGAAAGGGTCGACCTACAATCATGTCACGACTGAAAGGGGCACCTTCAAAACGGACACAACTCAGAACTGCGCCCCAGCCCTGACAGCCAATACGTGAGATCAACAGGGACCCAGTCTTTGGCAGAGGGGCAGTTTGCAAGGGCAAGAGTGATGGTGTAACTCAGTGCTGCTGCGAACTTCATTTCCTCTGGAGGAAGGAGTGCAGTGTTCAAGGCTCGGCACAAGCACCGGCATATGTGGTCGTCCAGTGCATAGAGACACACGCTAAGCGGAGCAAATAGCGCAGCATAGGAGCCATGCTGATCAGTCGTGGCCAGCAGAATCAGCAACTCCTCGTGACGAGGCAAATTTACCCAATTTGGGTCGCTGCATGACGCCTCTGCATTTTTAGTGGTCTTAGTCTGGTCAGTAAAACAGTCTGATGAAGGACAGCTGTGAAATTGAAATTTAGACCAGTTGGACTCTGCATGGCCTGCTGCAGATTGTGCACAATGGATGGGAGCTGGAAGCATTTCTTACCATTTTGATCAAGCGGAACGCAAATGATGCATGCGTGGGAATAAAAAATGCCCAACTTTGCTGAACCCGAGCTCTTTAGTGCGCCACCTAGCGTATTCTAAAGCGCTCATCTTCAATTTCACCGGAGTTTTGTTTTTCGGCAGCGTCCTTGTTCTTGAAGTTTGAGCAGGCCGGCTGCCTAGACACGCTCGTGCTTCTGCGATGTCAGCCTTTTTTTGCCATTTTGGACAGTGTTATCAGCTACCCTGCTGCTCATGCCACTCGTCACAAAAAAAAGAGGCTTGGCTTGGCTGCTCCAGTGACATGTTCTACGCCGACAATGTTGCCATGCACAGTAGTTTCCTTGCCAAAATAAGCAAAAGAAAAAGCATAAGGGGTGCCAGAACCGCGGAAGTCCCCTATTGACATTCAGTCGCAGCAATTTGCACCCAAAACATAGTGTGTTGTAGTAGGCAGTCTGCTCTAGCTGGGTCCCTTATGAGCGGAGTGGGCTCCACTTACAATGCATGGGGACTAAACAAACAAACAACAGAAATGGGCTGTTGTAACTGGAAGTGCATTGTTGCCGGATCCGCTGTGACGCACAGTAGCTGGTATATTGTGAAGCGGCGTGCCTGTGCACTGACCTCTGTGAGCGGCCAAGTGGTAGTGACAGGAGGTGCCCCCCCGCCTGTTACAGAGCTGACGCAGAGCCTGGCGTCCCGGGGCCTGAGCCTGCTGTACGAGCTGAGCGACCGAGCCAACCGGGACGCCCTGGTGGCCCAGCTGCTCGACACGCTCGCCTCGGGCCGCAAGTGGGTCTGCGGCCGGCCTGGCTGCCCCGTCACGAAAGCTCCTAGCACCTTCTACTACACCACATACACTGCACACCGCGCTTAAAACAAGAAATGGGTTGAAGTACAGGTGTTGATAGAGAAAATTTCCACATGACAATCACTCGTCATAAAATAAACATCCATGTCTCGTCGAGCCCATGCTATTGCAATACGCACCATAGACTGCACCTCAAGGCTGCTAAGTTTGAACAGCGGGTCCTGTTGTGGAAATGGTCAAAAGAATGTTGCTCGTGTTGGAAGCGATCCACTAGGTGGGGCTGGCTGCTTTCACTGCTGTACTGTTTACGCGTGCAGGCTGCTGCAAGCTGCGCAGGTTGGCCGTACGTACAGGATCAACATTGCTGGATCACTTTGAGGGGTTGACACCAATTTTTATCCTCAGGAAATGTGTTTCCTCTGCCAGCCTCAGCGCCGTGTTTAGAGTGTTTCCGTATATGCAATGCACAATATCTGATAGTTTGGCAGCGATATTTGTAAGATATGCGTCATATCATGCTGCATGTTGTCGGAGCTTACGTGCACGTGTTACTTGTTGCTTATGTTTGGCGTACACAAACAACGTGGTGAATTTACGGAGAGTTCACAGAGTCAAGAATAGGGCCCTATCTGAACAGCCGTGCGAATGAAGCCAAGCTCACCAGGCGACTGGGGACCCCAAAAGGGTCTTAGGTGAACTAATTCTCATAGCACATTAGGGTTTGCCTCGTTCAAGTGCTTCCACTCGCATTCACCTTGGCGACAGTGCAATCCTTATGGTGGCTAGGCTGCACTGCAAGGTGGAATTTGCACCCTGCCTGCCCCAGCCCCGTAGTAGCATTTCAGGATTTGCTGATGGTCGGTGTCTCTGCCCGAAGGACAGCTGGGGATGCCCACCAGTGCTGTTCCCCTCTGCAGGTCCACCGTGGCAGTGACGGAGGACACCCGTCTCTTCGACGAGGGCACGCTGGGAAGCGCACCCACCGGGTGAGAGTCCCTGGCTCCTTCGTGGGGACCTTTGGGAATGCACGTCTGTGAGCGAGCGGGGAGAGTCGCATCTTTTGCATCAGCCTGGCACGCTTATTTAGGGGGACCCTGAACACTCAATTCCTTCCCCGAAAGAAACCTCAGGGTGTCTACCAACCTGGAAAACAGGGAAAACCTGGAATTGTCAGGGAATCCTGCAAAAACGTGGCTCGGTCATGGAAACTGGGACGGTTAATTGCTTCTATCTCCCAACTGACTGCCAACTGCTGGCACAGCCCTACGCGCAAGCTAGATGATGCTGCAAATTCTCTGGATGGTCAAAGGACCTTTGGTCCGTAGTGCTAACAGAAGATGGAAGAATGAATTGAACAGGAAGTCAGGACATGGAGGTGCTAGCCAAGATTCGGAGCATGGTTAGGTGTATAATAAGGCGGAATCTCAAAGGAGAAGGAGGGAACACAAGCAAACCCACCATGGAGTCGGGTAGAGCCAGGATGCAGGAGCTAAAATAACCCTTCAGAACAAATTCGCGCTTTTAATTGATGAGAACAAAGACAATGTTGACACGCTAAATAACAATCTAACAACAGCATTCACGAACCCTGCAGTAGCTGTGGGAGAAGCAGCATGCAGGAAACAAACTGGAAAACCAACACCGAAAACAAAGGAACTTATTTACAAATGTAAGAACACGAAATTGTCAGTACAGTGGATCAAATTGAATTAGCAGGGCTGTCAAAATTAGCAGATGTAAAACAAACAACATTTGTGCGTACGACATGGCAGTGGTCGAGGAAGCACTGGAAATAGGAGGAAGCTTAAGAGCAACTAAGAGGAATCTAGCTATCAGCAAAGTCAGTGTACATTACAGACAACATTTACGAGATAATAAAAGTAGCGGAATGATTCTACACCAGGCTATATTCATGTGACGTTACACCAGGGGAAACAACTAAAAGTACAGGCTTCGCCCACAAAGTCTCACTAATAACCAAAGAGGAAATTGAAAAGGCTCTCAAGAGCACGAAAAGTGGAAAAGCTGCATGTGACAACGACATAACCATTTGCCTTTTAGAGGAGGGAGAAGATGTGGTTGTGGAAAAGCTTGCTAAACTAATCTCAGAATGCTTAATTAAGGACTCTAGATTGCGCATAGCCTGGAAAAACGCCAACGTAGTTCTGATTCACAAAAAGGGGGACACCAAAGACCTTGAAAATTGCAGACCAAGCAGCCTGTCAGTTGTGTACAAGCTGTTTACCAAAGTAACAGTTAAGTGCATAAGTGACAGCCTAGATTTCCAACAACCCAAGGATCAGGCCGGGTTTAGAAAAGGACACCCTACAATGAATCACATCATGTCATCAATCTAGTAATAGAAAAATCCACAGAGTATAATAAACCTGTTGACATGACATTTATATTCTATGAAAAAGCATTTGAGTCAATAGACACCCTAGCAGTATTGGAAGCATTAAAGAACCAAGAAATGGAGGAAACCAACGTAAGGCTCCTAGACGAAATATGTGAGGGATGTACAGGCAGGATAGTCCTTCGCAGTGAACAACTGTAGCGCAGCAGAAACACAAGAGACGAATAGTATACACACGGACGAGCGCACACTTCCAACTGATTCTTTATTCACAAGACGGCAAATATATATGCTTTGCCTTAGCAGACACAAAAAGGGCGTAGGAAACAAAAACAAAACAACAGCAACACAAAAAAATGCTGGCAAAGAAAGATCGAGTACACCCAACACGCGCCAAACATCTTCACTATCACAGTGGCCTGTCGCGTATAGCATCGCATTGCAGAAAATGTAATTCACGGTCAGATAACGCAACCGACGGTTTGCTAACACAGTCGTTTTTTTCCCGCGCCATCTGAGCTGCCTCACTGATTAAGCGCGCATGCTTGCCCTTGATTATCTCAACAACTGTGAAAGAAGAAGAGAACCGCTGCTCTTGTAAGAGAACTTGCATTGAAAATGCGAAAGCTAATGAAAAATGCAGAACTTGAGACTTTTGCTGCAGCAAGAAATCAAGTCTCTGAAAGAGTGAAAGGTGTTCCATTTGTTATTGCACATCAGATACTGTATTTTCTGCTAAAGTATCCTTATGAGCAACGGATTGTAATTCGTTGAAAAGGCTGCGCGGTCCCGATAACGGTGAGACCAATTTTGCCAAAAAACTTGGAGGAGGAAATAACTAAGGAAAAGCTAGGGAGCAGCGGCCACGCCCCAGCCACCTTCTCTGCGATGTGCCAGAGACTGGCGACCGGTGACGTAAGCCACCAGCAAGAAACCTGTCTGGGCAGTGGCAGCTCTGTTCTGTGGCACCCCTTGAGTGCAGACAACGCTGTGCTGATTTCAGTGCTGGCCTCCCTTCTGCCCATACTCCATTCTTTCACTTGTGGCTGTGAGAGAGACGAGTTCTCGCACATTGAATGAACGCTGTGCATTGTCTTCCTGGCCCCTTGGAATGCAGGGGCAGCCTGACGACCTACCGGGAGCTGTGCTCGCTGGCAACAGACCTGAACCAGCCAGACCTGATGTACAAGTTCATGCACCTCGCCAACCACCACGCCCTCTGGAACTCCAAGAAGGTCAGCACCTCTTGTGCCGCCACGCGGTTATCCGAAACTTTTCAGTAGCCAAGCAAATAGCATGATGTTCGATTCAAATTCAATAGCACCACAGTCGAACCCTGCTACAGCAAACTCTGTTTCAACGAAATAGTATTTCCAATTCTCCATCAGCTAGCCATAGAAGTCAATACAACAAAGTCCTTGCCACTGTGAACCATTTGTCTGGCTTGATTTGACGTCAGTGGGGCTGGGATTGAACATTTATTGTGCAATAAAATAAGCATAATGCTAGCCATCTGCAACTTTTTATACATTCGAGGCACTTAGTTTCACCGAAAACGTGTGCTACGTGCCCACTCCACCACCCAAACAAAAACAAACTCGTAGATGGACGCCATTGTTTGCTGGTGATAGCATTAGAAGGCGCCACCTGATGATTCGAGTGACTGGGAGTGACTGGTCTTCACACTGCACAAAGGTGATGGGTAAGCATTCAAGAGGGCTTTTCTATGTTCCATGAAGTGGGCGTTGCTGTGTCATTCTTCGATGGCATCACACCCACAATTGGTGACAAATAGTGGCGTCCACGCGTCCTGAGAAGTGGGATCCGGCCACAACTTCACTACATGCAGAATAACCCAGCTGCTGCATTCAGCGGGACCACCAGCTGCACATTACGAACTCCGCCGCTGTTCACTTTCGACGACCCAGCACGGTGGACCGCTTGGCTTCAACAATTCGAGGATCTCAGGGCTATCCTCCACCCCCGAAGAAGCCGCGAGGCTCTTTTGACTCTCATGGTAGACGCCGAGGCCTATCACTCGTACTCCGGCATGAAGAGTCTTTCGGGCTGCTTCGTACACACTGTCAACGAGGTGTACTTATACAACGGTGTGACTTATATACGGTTTTTTTTTGGAAAAACTGTCATTTTGAGGGGGTGCGACTTATACAAAGGTGCAACTTATAGACCGGAAAATACGGTACGTATTTGAGCCATAATATCAATTCAGAGCACTGACGACCGCTAAAATCGGCCAAGATTCGACGCGAAAATAGCATCTTTTCGATGACTCGCCACTCGGGTTCTACATGCGCCACGGCGTCCATCTTGGTCTCATTCGAAAGAGCGTCTTTTCGTTTTAAATTACCCGCCAGAACCGCTCCATTTCGTCCATTGGTTGCGAGTAAAACCGGGGTAGAAAAGAGACTGAACGCGCCGCCCAATTGGCTAGTGACTGCACGTGACCGCCGGGCGCAACCTCATTGGCTGGGCGCCATGGGTCGTCTGCTCGGCACTCTCATCACAGTGCGACGGCTCATGTATTCGTCTATGCGAGGACCGGCAAAAGCCCCGCATGGCGTAAAAATAAAGTAAATATGTCTATCGATAACTGAAAGGAAGAACTAGCAGTATTAAAAGCGCCTGGAGTATGGTTTTCTGCGTGTCTAATGACGACATATCGCGAGAATGGCGCCGAGACGGAGGTAGGCTTAGCACCCCCGCGGGCTGCCGAGACGATAGCGTTAGCGATATAGGGAGGCGAAGCTAAAGTTTGCCGGGCGAGGGCAGCGCTGATTCTATCGCGAAGCGGCGTCCTTTTCGTTTCGGGGGAGTGAGGGGCGTTCCGCCGCCCTTTGTACGTGCTGGCTTAAGTGGCTCGTGCAGCCGGCGGTCGCTTTGTTCGCATTCCGGAGTAAGGGGGACGGGTACTTCGAGCTGTCGGGGAAGGCAGAAATGGATCCGGGAGTGCGACAGCGTGAACAGCGAGCTGCACGTGCGGTTGTAAGACGGACCGCGCGGGCCGGCGGGCGTCTTTCTCGGATCGGGTGTGCGGGGCGAAAAGAACGGACGCTCCCGCAGTCGTTTCGCGATGTCTAAGGTGGTAAAACTGAAAGGAAAACCTACAGAAAACCCCTCATATCGTTGCATGGTCAGCTGCCATGACATTATCAAGAAAGCGAAAGAAATGAATCCATCCGTTAAATTCTACGAATTCCCGGCGAAAGTGCGCCAAAAGGAAAGACGGTAAGCATAGATCACTGTGGTTCGAAAGGCGAAATAAGTTGGCCCATTTTTGTTTGTATGAGTGCACTTTCAGTTTACATTGCCCAGATTTGAAAATGCGAACTAGTGTTCTAACGAGTCCTCCCTCTACTATTTTTTTTAAATGTGCTGCCAATGATTGTTTTCCGCTACAATAAATTAACTTGGGATTTGTTTAGCTGGTGCCGTTCGGTATCATTCATATATGGCACAATAGGTTCACATTTTGCATGGGTGAACAAGAAAATAGTTTCTAGCAATTTGACTGGCTGTGGTAGCTCCGTTCATCCTTGTTATTATAATTTCTGTTCTTGACGGGACTGCGTGTTGTTCCTTTTTTTGGGGGGGGGGGGGGGGGGGTTTCTCCCACATTTACAAATACTGGTAATTAAAAGAGTTATACACCAAATTTTGCGTAATTATAGTAATTAAAACTTATACACCACAAGCTGTTCTGTTTTTTCTGCGAACTGTCACTCTAACCCATAGTTGTTCTCCAGGCGGGTGACAAACATTGCGAACAAAAATTTCATCAGGGACAACTGAAATGGAAATGCGGCGCTGTGCAGCGCACCCTTTAATTAGCCTGTGCCTTTTTAATGCGTTTTTATAAGATGCAGCTGATTGTTTCAAGAGTAAGAAATAACCTATCAACCATAATCAATCACGTTTATCTTACATTTCTTGCAAGCCTCAGTGTTGCTGCAGTCCAGAAAATCCGGATGTCCGAAGCGCGAACACGCGAAGGAAGTAACAAACAAGAGAAAACTACGCTGTGACAAGCTGAACAGCTGTCGCCTTGCAGACGAAAAAACAGCAGCCGACGACCGCCGAACAACGCGCTTCCCCCTTTGAAATCATCGGGGCAATCTGCCGGACGAGCGGCGGGTCTGTAGCAGACGACATGACAAACGTCGACAAAAATGAACTCACTATATACTCTACGTTTAAACCGAACTTTCTGGACATGTGCTGACGCGTACGGTTTCATAACTCGAAAGAAAATTTTACCCAGCCCTCTTCCTAGCGTGAGAAATGCAGCACGCGCGCAGCGAAAAAAGCACGTGCCGAAGCGGCGGCAGCCCCCGTGTACTCCCGCAGAGGGGAGAGTGCAGCGCCACCCGGCGATTGTTCCGGAGCCTATGATTACGCGGGCAGGTGCACTAAGGTGCGTCTATCTTTTGATCAGCAACAAATAAAAAGAAAAGAAATGATAGGATGCCGCATGCCGCATGCCGACGTCGTGAGGGAAGTGCGTTCATTCTGTTATCAACGATGCCGCAATGGGTCAGCCCGCACTCCGGCGCGCGCTTCCTCGTCGGCAGGTTACCATATAGATGAGTGATTTGGAAATTATAAATGCTCGCACTGAGCACAATGTGCGTTGGTGACGTGATATACGAATAGATTAAACCGAAAACGTGATTATCCCACTTAGCCAAGCGCATGCACATTGCAGAACAGTAGGGTGCATTCTGTTACCAGCCCCTTCGTTGCAACTCATTTCACGCGATGTAAATCCTATTTGATTGCTACAAATGAAGCAGTGACATAACAAAATAAACGTTTACAACTGTGGTGCACGATCGGCACCTCAGCCTTGGCCGCCAAAGAGTGACGGTGCGCTGCCAACAGCGTAAAACTTGAAGCGACGTTCTATAGCTTTGCTTTTGTTCAGTTTTTCTGCCAAGTGCCATCTGTATACAGAGGATTTCATTCTTTTCCCATCAACTGATTTCAGCAAACTTGGTATGCTCGTGTTGAGCGAAAAGCGAGCTACATTCTAAATTGTTTCTTTTTTTCATGTGCTCAATAGATAAAACTGTCACTTGCGATTTTCTCAGCTTCCCTTTTTTTGCATATGTGCCTAGCCTTACAGAGGTTTTCAGCTTGTTCTTTTCTATAAACGTTACACCGTTGAATTCGGGATGAAATGAACTGCATGCTGATGCTATTTTAATTGGCTCAATATGCCTCAAATAAATGTTATGAGTAATAATTAGAGCTCATTAAGTTTTCAGAATACTGTACTTGGCCTAATTAGAATAATTCTATCCAATCAACTATCTTTACAGGAATATAAATAGCTTCAGCATGCATGGCAGGTCTTAAGCTACACATCCGTACCATTTATTTTTAAAAATTTTGAATAAGAAGTTTCAACGGCCCATAAGAAATCACTTAATTAGGCTCCAGTATTTTCTTTGTAACTCAAAAAACACTTATGTCACATGAAAACTTGAAATGAGGAAAACAAAACACATATGCACAGGAAAACAAAACACATATGCACAGTGATTGCACAGTGATCATAGACCAATTAATAAAAAAGTCCACGTCTCCCCTGAACGGACCAACTCTGTCGGAGTCCACAGCTTACACTCGACGAGGCACTCATTCAAGCACGTCAGTACGAAGACGCTGACAATAAGAAAAGGCAGCGCCAAGGGATGGGCCTTGCACCATACGTGCTGGACGTCGACGCAGTTTTGAATAAGCAACACAAGATGATGGCCACTGCCCCAGTGGGCGACGCCCGAAGCAACTTCTGTCGGTCTCTCCATCGTGTGACTTTTGCGGCAATGCCCCTCATCAGCAGTCCGAGTGCCACGCATGATGGGCGACCTGCAAGCACTGTTGCAAGAACCCTTGAAGAGTACTAGGCGCTTAGCCAAATCCAGCTCTGCGCCGTGGATTTGCCACAAACAGAACGCCGGCACATCATCGTTCACATCAGGGGCCGCACCCTTCAGTTCCAAGGGAGCCTGGGAGCGGACGTTTCCGTGGTACCTCCAAGCTTTGCGGGATGCCAGTAGACCTGGACAAACCCAAGGATGAACAACTGATGGGTCTGGGCCGCTGCCACCTCAGCCTGTTCGGAACATTTCCCTCTACCCTGTCGTGGCGAGGCCAGACGGTTCGCCAAGAATTGTACGTCGTAGCAGGTGTTGACTCTCCCCTGCTGGGTTACTCGGCTGTTGTGGACCTTGGAGTCGTCCAGTTTGTTGACACCATGGAGGATTCGGCCACTCCGAACAGGCCCCCCACGTTCGACAAGGCGAGTTCAACAAGACCTGCCTCGCTGTTTTGGGCCTAGGCGAGATGCCTGAAGACATCGACATCAGTCCTGGAGCGGTTCCCATCCCCCTTGAATGTGCAGTCAAGGAGGAATTAGACGCGATGGAAAGGAACAGAGTCATTCGGCGAGTCACTGTGCCAACACCGTGGTGTGCTGGTGTCGTGGCGGTACTCGAAGCAGATGGAGGATACAGAATTTGTGTCGACCGTACGAAGTTGAACCAAGTAGAGTTCGGGAGAGACACACAGTGGACCAGGCACTTTGGCACCTGGGCAATGCCACAGTCTTCTCAAAACTTTATGGAAAAATTTTCGTTTCATCAAGTAAGGCTATCTGAAAGCTGTCAGGGACTGACTGCCTTCATAAACCCTTTTGAACACTACTGCTACCACTGCCTGCCCTTTGGCATCACCTACTTTGACGCCAAATGTCTCAGATTCTGGAGTGTCTGGAAGGATGTTCAAACGTGGTAGATGACATTCTGGTATTATCGGCAGGGACCGCCACAAGCACGCCAGCAGACTGCGAGTAGTCCTTCGCAAGCTAGACGTTGCATTAGTCCTTCGCATTACGTTGAATGCCTCGAAATGCTCCTTCACGGTATCTTCCGTCAATTTTCTCAGTGTTGTGGTCTGTGCCAGTGGCATCTCGGCTGACCCCGACATGAACATGAACCCGCCAACAGATGCGCAAGGTGTCTATTCTTTCTTGCTGAACCTGTCTGCTGCCAGTGCGTTGATTAGGCTCCTTTTAAACATGAATGCGGTCTGGACCTGAGACCTCCGCGCAAGCAGCCTCCTTCAAGACATTGAAGAGAATGGTGGCATTTTATGCCTGTACGGCCAGCCACAATCTGGAGCTCCTCATTAAGTTGAACCCCTTTATAAGAGACACGTACCGGGGAGCAGTTTCTGTCTCTTATACGAGATGTCTCTTATAAGCAGGGTACCAAGTTTTCACTAACTGATCAACCCATAGTTCAATGTGGGCACCGTATGACTAAAGTAAGCTCAAAAGAACACTACAGCATGTTTCAAAAGATTCATTCTAATTTATGTTTGGCCCCCAGAATTTATGAAGCAGTTCTGAATCTTTGTTTCATGACTGTACTTGCACTGTTTTTTACAACCGATTTTACAAGCTTTCTCTTCTTTCACTGTTTGTGGAAGATGAATCGTAGATGTTGAGTTCACAAGCCTGATGAATAGCCAGGGCGCACAGCTTCTTCCGCTGTGTGCTCAGGCTATTCATTATGCTTGCAGGACTCAACATCTGCGATGCTTCTTGATTGGGAGCTACGCGAGTGCGAGAGCTCGCATGTGCAATCGCGCTCCATCCAGTGGATGGAAGTAAGCTTCAACCACTTCTGTAAGTTGCATTTCCATTGGCAGGGCTTCTCATCGTCATTTCATAGCTGACTGAACCACTTTGTGTTTGTTGAAGTTATAATAAATAGCGACTGCAGGTGTCTGTCGTCCACCTGTGTTTCCAGAATGGAAGCACCTGCAATTAGTGACTGGTGGCTCTGCATCTGAAGTTAAAATGCCTGTTACAAGCGAGATTATTGATTAAAGTTCCAGGATGACTTGTCCCTTATAACCAACTGCCTTCTACATCCGATGTCTGTTATAAAAGAGGTCAATTTAATGGGAAAGATAGGGCAGCCAACCATGTGGGTGAATAGTGTCTCTTATACCCATTTGTCTCTTACATCAGTGTCTCTCATAACGAGGTTCAACTGTATTGTGTTGGCAGATGCCAGTTCCGTTCACTGACCACTGCCGAGCAGTGGTACAGTCACATTGAGAAGGAAGCGCTTGGTGTCTCGTTCTTGTTGAGACCGCCCATGAGCCACTCATCAGGTTGCTTGGCTCCGCCGATGTTGACCTCATGCCCCCTCACATCCAGAGGTTTCGCATGAGGCTTGTGTGTTGTCAGTTTACCATCAAGCATGTTCCAGGATAGTACCTGCCCACGGAAGGCATCCTTTGTAGAGATCCTCATGTGGCTGGCGGTTTTTACGCGAGGCACAGGCCAGCCAAGCTGCAGCCAATCGGTATCCAGATGGATTCGCGTGAGCGAGTGCTGCTGGTGCTGCACTGTGGTGCATGCGTTGTGGGCAGCTGTCATTACAGTTTTCCTTCTACCGTTCTTCAAAGTCAAAAGCACAAGTTCTGTTTAGTCGGGGACCTGCATCATCCTATTTCCGTCGCGAGCGCGATAAAGGCAAGCCGTCCAAGGTCACGTGCCCAGCCAGAGCTGCCACAAGCAAGAGGGGCTCTACTGACAACCCAGCAGCTATCGACAAGTAGTCAGCTCTGTAGATGTGCCTTGTTGCCCAGCAGTATGTTTTGCGTCCGCATTGCTTCCCCCGCTAATGCGCTCTTTACGTGCAAGTACAAAACAGAGTTTGATAACCACTGGCACATTTGTTAGCTGAATAAACGTGGCGTAATTGCGCATCACTCGTTCTATAAAGATTGCGGTCACTGATGCGGATAACATACGGGGTTATTTTTCGTGCCCCTTTGTGGTGTGTTGGGGCAGATTTCAACGCAACAAATTTCTGCCCCAACGTAATTTTTCACTCATCCCATCAGTTTCGTTGTAGCGGAGTTTGACTGTATTGGAAAATTTCGTATAATTGTGGAAGCATTTCAAAGTTAGAAAATACAAATAACGATCTCCTGTCAGCCATGCCCAGATTGAATCAGCGGGCCTTTTCGTGTCTTTGCGAGGACTGTGGTTGGCACGGCGTTGTCCACTCTGCAGGGTGCCGCCTTTGGCTTTGGCAGCATAGCCGAAAAGGCGGGGGAGCAGCTGAAGGAGCACCTGGGGAGAATCGTGCCCAAGCTGTACCGGTACCGGTACGACCCCAACCCGGGTGTGCGGGCCTCCTTCGGCTCCATCTGGGCGGCGCTCGTCAAGGACCCCATTCGCACGGTACAGTGTGGCACAGTACCCTGCCCGGTCCTGGTTGTGACTCTGGGGATGCTCGCAGGTGGACCGGTACTTCAAGGAGATCCTGGAGGACCTGATGCAGCACCTGACGAGCAACGAGTGGCGGGTGCGCGAGTCCAGGTGAGACGGGTGTCGCGGAAAGCGACGGAGAAAGGAGCCAAGCAGCCGATAGCCCGATTCCTGGGGGAGAACACGAGCTGCCTCTTTATTATCATCAGCATTCTCCCGCCGCGGCCAAGCGGCAGTGGTCGAGCAGGAGGAAGCAGGTAGCAGGCGGTTGGTTAACAACCACAGTACGTGCGTCCATGTAGTTTGGTCGAGACGGGTGGTCCGGCGCAGCATACGACGTTCAGGGAAAGTTCGTGGAGCTGGAACACACGTGAGCATCTCGTCGCGCACCCCGAGTTCACCCACACAGTTGAGGATGTCCAGGTACAGAAGCTGGACACGACATCTATCAGTCTGCAGGGCATCTAGAAGGACCACATCTTCATCTTGTTCAACTTGCTGCGGCAAGCTTCCTTCACGGCTGTGTGCTCCTATTCGCCATCTTCATTGAACAAGTTGGTGTGGGTGATGGTGTAGTCGTGCTGCTCGGTATATAGCAATGCATCCTGATCCAAGCTGGCGTGACGGTTACGCCCGGTGCCTCGATCACCGTCCTGGTCGGGTCATAGGGGAATTCGCGCTGCCGGTGCAGCCGTCTTCGATGGACATGCTCCGCCCCCTGGCAGGAATGCATGTAGTCTGCGCCAAGCGCCATGGCTTGTCACAGTGGTCACAGGGGACCACTCGTTGTCAAGTTACATGGATCAGGATGGCGGAACGACGATCTCGGTAGCCGACGTCCATGATCTTTTCAGGGGGCCACCAAGCAGAGTCATAGAGGCTGCCTGGTTGCCGTTCATGATTTTGCTGCAACCACGTTCACTTGGTGGTTCCCGCGAACCGATTCAAAGTGCCGGTGCATTGATCGTAGGCGGAGAATCCTGGACATGCCTACGCCAGCAGAGAAGCCAGTGCCGGTCGCAGAACGTCCACCGGCGTGCAAGTGGGGATGGCTCCCTCGCGACGGTCACCCACGTGGCGGAGTAGCATGAAACCTTCACGAGCGGCAGCGACGTCCGAACCGCCGGAGAACCTCAAGCTGGGCCGGGTCGGCCGCATCATAGGATTTCGTGGTCACGAGGTCCTTGGAGAGCCCGGTGACCTGGCCGTCCTCGAGTATGACGCAGTCGTCGCCAGGCAGGCTGATGGGTGCATCCAATAGCCCCTTCGGGGAATCGGGTGCGAGCTCCGGCAGTTGTTTCAGGCGATGCGAGTCCTCGCCGGATGTGCGGCCGTGTAGATCCCAGACGTGCGGCTCACATACAGCGTGCCCATTGGCCACATTGTCGACCTCCGCGGTTCTCTTGCTGTCACCGGGGAGCGCCGCAGTCTTGCCGGGCCGGGGGACGGCAAAATCAGGGCTCGGCGCTCCGTTGCTCTGAACAGCAACTGGAGAAGGAACCGCTGGGGGTCGGGCGAAGGAAACGTGCGCGCATATGAAGTGCACCTTTTCGGCGTATTCAAAGCTCGTGAAGAAGTCGGCTTCCAACTCGTCTAAATCGATGGTTTTCTTCCTGGATGCGCTCGCCGAGGACCTTCATCTCCTCGTACTTGGTGTTGACGGCGAGCAGGTGCGAGTGGATCTGCTCGGTCGGTGAGTCTGGATCCACTAGCAACGATTCAATTGCAGCTATGCCCCTTGTGATGGCTTGCCTCACCAAGTCACGGCGGTGGCGTAGCTCCTCCATGGCAGATGGCAGCGAAGCTGGGCGACTGGGTGGCTCCGGCACGAGCACGAGCGGCGAGCAGCGTTCGAGAACGAGGCGTCTCAAATCAGCTGGATCCCAAGGAATCCCTAGCCTAGCGTACCTTGGCGTCTGCGCCGCATCAAGTCGAGTCTGCTGCTCGTGGATCGATCTCCCGGGTTTGACCCCAGAATGTTGCGGAAAGCGACGGAGAGAGGAGCCAAGCAGCCGATCGCCCGATTCCTGGGGGAGAACACAAGCCACCGCCACAAGCGCGAGGAGCGAGCTATGCCCGTGCCCGTGCGAGCTGCCTCCTTATTATCATCAACAATGGGGTGGCAGGCTGATCTGCCGCGGTGGCTCGGTGGCTAAGACGTTGTGCTGCTGGTGGGCCTGAGGGCATTGGGGGTTCAGTCCAGGCTGCAGTGGCTGCTTTCGAGATGGAGGTGAAAAGCAAAAACCTCCCATGTGTCAAGATTTCAGCGCACTGTTAGATGTGTAGAAGTATGGATGGCCGAGCGGTAGGAAGTGACTACCGCGAACAGTAGGCCATCAGGCCCGCGAAAGACATGAGAACATGCCGAGCCGTTTGCCCAGAACGAAGTGTGTTTATCCTCCCAAATCGGCCATTCGCCGCTGTGCCAGGCTTGCACGGCTGAACATAAAACTATCAGCGCCGCGTGGGGGCGCTGCACATGTGCTAACATTGTAACACGCACGTTAGAGATCCCCTGCAGGTGGTCGAGATTAATCCGGAGCCCTCCACTACGGTGCGCCTCGTAGCCCAGGTGTGGCTTCGGTGGGTGAACAGCCACGATTTGCATTTTAGGTGGCCCGACTTGTGCTGCAGTGTTGCTTAGAAGGCGTGGTGGCTGGAGCCTGTGGTTCACGTGACACCACCAGTGCAAAGTCTGTGTTGGAAGCGAGCAGCCAGTGGCATCACCAACCATCCTTGCCACCTTGTCGGAGGGAAAGGGAAGGTGTTCTTTTGCAAGAATGGAAGTTGAGCACTAGAGCGTCTCTCATTGGGCACTTGCAATCAAGATGGGTACACTCACTGCGCCAACTCAGGGAAACAACCCCGGCTGTCTTGGACACGGCCTGCACTGCTTTGCAACCAGGAGTGGCCTTGTTGTGGTAGTAGTGTACAGCAGCGCAGCAGAGACTGCTCGCTCCGCCCAATCCCCAACCCAAGCAACTGAATGGGCACCCAGTGTGAACTGAACTGGCCCAG
The DNA here is from genome assembly GCF_048455015.1 of Haemaphysalis longicornis. Lineage (NCBI taxonomy): Eukaryota > Metazoa > Arthropoda > Arachnida > Ixodida > Ixodidae > Haemaphysalis > Haemaphysalis longicornis. The sequence continues at coordinate 2,158,255 of NW_027526204.1, read as the reverse complement.
CCATTGGCCCTAAGCTGCTTCCGACCGTGTGCTGGGCCAATCTGGGCCAAAGCAGTGGAGGGCTTGCAATAGCGACTGCTTCCTCAACTCGTTCAAAGCCAGCACGGTGGTGACTGGTGTGGCTGGACTGCAAGTAAGGCTTCTTGCCACCATGCCACTATAATTGCGCAGAACTTGTTTTCAGCATCTAAATTTTGCACCAAGACTGGTTCACTGAAACATTAGCGTACGTTTGTTCCACACAAAGCTTGCACATGTTGGCCATTTTAGCACAGTTCAGTAGAATCGACAGCTGGGCTTGGTGGTTCTTGTGCATAGTTAACTCTTTCGTTACCGCGGGAAAATTGACCGATTTTTAGGGGTCCAAGAAAACATTTTTTTTTTCCTGATATAAAAAGTTGGTTAGGCACTAATTACAGGAACAACAAATGCAGATTTTTTAATGGCCTTTCCCATAACACCAGTTTTTAAAATGTTTTTATGTGTCATAGTTTGTGCTTACTTTAAGCTTACTTTACAGGTGCTTACTTTAGGCTCGCCCACGGAGCAAGATATAAAGAGGAGCGCCGACTGTGGCCCAGAAAAAATCGTTTGCTCGGGCCGATAATGTCCACGCGCCGCCGGCCGCCCAGCTTTCCCTTTGCTCTCTTCCTCCTTCGTTCGCCCTCTCGTCGCTGTGCCTCTGTACATGGCTCTTCCCTTCTTCGCTCTCCCCAGAGGCATCTTTTCTTGCGCAGCGACGTCTGTCTTATGCCTGTCCTACTATGCAGGAGGCATGCGTGCCGCGCGGAATTTAAACACCCGTGCGCGGCCGCAATAGACGGCGCAGATAATCGCACGCCGCCGCATACATGGCGATCGCTTATTCCCGGAACGTTTATTCTGACATTATGAAGATCCACTAAAAATATTGTACTAACCCAGCACATGTAAGCGCAACTGAACGACGACGACTTCAGAAGCACCAAAGAATGAGCAAGAGTAATATGGAACGCCACAACATAGTCTAGCGTGATTCTGCTTACGACGAATCGATGCAGCGCAAAGGTTACCCTCTGTTGTTATCCCGCTCTCCGGCCGCGTGCTTAATTATTTATGCTGCTTCTGCGCACGAACAACACTTACGAGGGTCGCCCGGAGTCTCCATCGGCAAACGGCAATGATGCACATTTCTGTGCCAATGACTGAATTGGACGGCTGCCCTGTTGTATCAAGTGCACAAAAACACTGTCAGCTTGATAAGGAACCTAAGAATATCAAACGCATACTTCATTTTAACTCATGCCGCAACTTACCGCCCAATGTTCACTGTCGCTGTACGGTCGTGTTATCTCGTCGATAACACCGCGACTCCAAATAAAATGCTGCGATTTGTATGGCTGCAATTTTTTGGCCTACCAGGGTTCCCGGCGTTTTTTTTTTTTTTTTTAAGCGGCTGACCAGCAAAACAACCGGCTCGTTAAACCTTTTCTTTCGGCGAGTTATCGCGAAATGAAGGCTTCTGAAAAGACCGCACTGTCAGCGACTTGATCTTGAGCAGATTGCTACGTCGCGGGCAGTCGCGGGTGATGTTATCGCATTTCTGTTATTTTCTGATGAGCGTGTAAGTGCCGGCCCGTGTTCTAGGCACACTCTGTTTTGGACGCAAGTTGCAGAACTGCGAGAAAGCTGAGGGAACTTTTATAATCGCTAGTGATCAAAACCAATTGCTCCTTTCGCCTTTTGTAAAACCTGTTAAAACACAGCCAAATTGGTATTCCCAAATTTACAAAACGGAGCCACATTTTCGGCAAGCACCGCGCAAAAGGTAGTGTTTGTATAGCAGCCATATGTTTGTGTGTGGTCTCTATATTTTGTTTTCCCGCCATGCAAACCAATCCTTAACGTATCTTTGCCGTACGGCCACTCAATTCCTTCGGTTACCCAGAAGGTGCTGTCGAACAAGTTAATCAACTGTGCGAAGGAGGCGCGCCATGAACGCGAAGCGGCGCCAAAGCAGGCCCAAAGCAGTCCGTGCCCAAAACTACCGTCGCCGAAGCAGACGACAGAGCCGACGGAATTCGTTCCGCCAACTCGCCCGCCAGCGCACGGGGAACGCCGGCCGCTTAGCCGCCGCCGGCCCCATTCGCTGCGCCATCTACATTGTGCTCCGCGAGTTATGGACATTAAGAGCCCGCCGGAGAGAGCAAAGTCGGCGCTCCTGTTTATCTTGCTCCGTGGGCTCGCCCCTCTGTGCCTCCATTTTTGAAGCCTAGCTTTCTCTATTTTTCGCTATTGTAAAAATATTGCAACTACAGGACTGCTGGTACTCTTGGCTATGTTCTTGCCTGCCTGAGGTTTCCTTTGCGGCCAATAATGCGGGCACGTATGAGCCACGGCATCAGTTTTGGTAGTTTGCATTGGTCGTGCCTGCACATGCTTTGTGTCCAAGCACTCTTGGTCGACAGGCAGCTCTCCGCGGCCAGGCACGGGTAACAAAACGTAAACAAGACACGTTTGTGGACGTAGGAACCCTGGGCAGCCATTCTTTCTGCATTGATGCCAGCGAGCGCCTGTTGTCCTTCCCCGGCAGCTGCCTGGCCCTGTCGGACCTGCTGGGGGGCCGCACTCTGGACGACGTGCTGGACTGTGTGCCCGGCCTCTGGGAGAACCTCTTCCGGGTCCGCGACGACATCAAGGTGGGACACCCAGCTAGCTGCTGCCTGGCACGTTTGAGGGGGCACAATCACCTTCAAAGGTGCAGCCCGATCCCAGTGGTGTTAGGGTATGTACTTGCAATTGAGCAGAGTGCTTACTTGGGAGGAAGTGAAGTGCCACAGAATCTGAGCGGACCCCCGTTCCACATTCGGCTGACTGTGGGGGAGGGACCTTGTCACAGTGGAGTAGAAATGGTGCACAGTGTCAGGCATGTTTCGACCGAGAAGCATCTGGCACAAAAGAAAAAAATGAATGGGCTGTTTCGAGCATGGTAAGTGGTGTGCACCTTATTCTGCTAATTGCTTCTCTTTGCCGGGGTTTTCCTGCGTACAGCAAACTTGCAACAAAAGTTCATTGCATACGGCGCATAGAAGGAGGATATGCGGCATCCACTTGGGGTGACATGCAGTGAGCATGTCTAAGGCATCTAGATTTTCACATGGTACACCTGGCTGGAGCACAAACTGTACAGCTGCCACCCATGGCTCTAGGTACGTGCTCATTATTTAGCCCAGGTCATAAGAGCATGTTCTGGGGACATTTTGTCACGTGTCATTCCACTCATAGCACGTGCCAAGCTGAGTGCTATAATGCCGTGGTCAGCATTTCAAACAGGAAGCCGGGATTACCTGTGGCGAGCGAAAGAATGTGCAAATTGCCCCCCCCCCCCCTTTTTTTTTTCCTCACTATTCTGTCCAGCAGTTAGAATTGTGAAAAGAAAGCTGGGACAGTGAGCGTGCCTTGAAGGATTCGCGTTGATGCCTCGTGCGCAACAACAGTTGGGGGGGGGGGGGGGGGTGTTGTCGACATAAGAGTTCCTTACTAATATACACACTAGAGGGAAGCCTGTCAGTGTAACTGTGTGCTATCATGGGAGCCAGTATAGCAGCCAGTGACGTTCCTCTCCTGCTTGGCTTGGCTTCTTTTCACTCTTGAAGCCGAAACCAACAAAAAAAGCATAGCATTTTTCGAGTCTTGTATGTCTTGCATGAACTTCTAAATAATGCCTGACAAATGCATTGCTTTTATATAAAGAAAACAACTTTAAGTAATCGTTTGCAGTGACATTGTCATTTTGCAGCCACAGGAAACTTCTCAGCCAGTTCGTGAGGCGTGCCATGGGGCAGGGGGAACGCTCCGACCTTGCTGAAGCGAGGCTCGCCCAGACGCTAGTGCCAGGCTTCCCTCTAGGGCGTGTTAGTGTGAGACTCCACGGTTGCCTAGAGCCGGGATTGCAGGGAGGAGCAGCGCACTTGCTGCCTGCACGGGTGGTGGTGACAGCCCCCCCCTGGTTTTTGCAGGAGTCGGTCCGGAAGGCGTGCGAGTCGTCTCTGCGAGCCATGACCAAGGTGCGTATGCATATACGGCCCAGTTTAGCGAAGCCGCTGTTAGGTAGACAAATGTGGTGGAAGCAAAAAAACATTTCCAGAGGAAACCACCAAATTTGCGGGTTAAGAAGTAGGGATGGGCGAGTTTCGAAGCGAGTAGTGATTTGGTGCAGCGATTTCAGATCAATTAGTTTGAATAGTCTGTATCACAGATTACAAAGAGAAACAAGCGAATCAGTCGTGGTGTGACTATAGGAACACAGTGTCGCTTAAAATGAGAGCTCCTGTGCGGGACGGTGAAAGGTGTTGCAGTGGACGCCGAATAATACGACTTTCAAGGGACCACGCCAAAGCATGCTATGGCCGGGGTGTGGGCCCGCCTAGTAGACAGTATCGCGGCACAGGTGCAAGTTCCCCTGACTAACTAGAATGTGGTTTCTAAATATGAAATGCCCATTTTGTGTCTGCCCTAGCCCGCCAGGCATGCACAATGCGCCATGCGATCCCCATGCCATCCACCTGGTGTGTTGAGCAGATTGAGAGTGCCCAGGCCAAGCGAAACGAACGGTAGCACCAGCAGGTGGCAAAGAAAGGAGCAGGGCCACAACACGGCTTTGAGAGACAGCGTTGGGAATGGAGGTGACCTTTAAGAAAGCAGGGCTTCAGTCATCGCTGTGGGCTTGCGTTGTATGCGTTTTGGCGTTTGTCAGCTCGGTGGGAGCTTCCAATTGGCTGTCCACCCGCCACCTGGACTTCTCGCAGGTGGTGTGTGGTGCCGTCGAAGGTTAACGCCCACTCTTCAGCAAGGGGCCAGGCTCGCCTGCCACTTTGCCCATCAAATGGGGGAGACAAATGAAGGTCGGGACGAGGGGCGCAAGAGATGGGAAAAACGCCAATTTATACCCGCCCGGGTCGGTCGAATGAAGCGGACTGCGCGCACCCGAGCCTCGTGTAATCGGGGCTTTTGACGCAGGACCGCCGTGAGAAGCGGGTCGTCGTATCAGCGGAGCTCCACTGTTCCTTCTGATTCTTATTCAGGAGCGCCAGGGCAGCACTGCAGCCCCTCCCGATACCCGGCCAGAGATGCTCTTCTCAGGGAGCCCCGAGGCCATTTTTGCACAGAAAGAAAGCTGCGTGTGGCTCCTGAATTAGAATCAACCGGAACAGTGGAGCTCCGCTGATACGACGACCGGCTTCTCACGGCGGATCACTGCGTCAAAAGCCCCCGTTTATACGAGGCTCGGGTGCACGCAGTGCGCCTCATTCGACCGACCCGGGCCACAGTTGGTGAGAGGCAATGGGACTGTGTTGAGGTTAGCGGCCAGTGATACGAAACACTGGACTGTCCCTTGCTGGCTGCACTGGGCAGTCTTGCACCTAAGGAAGTTGCCATTGCTTCTTCAGTTCCAAGGCTTGGGTGCAATGCATGTGCATCAGCAGGAGAGCTGCTCCGAATCAGCTGCCTGGCAGGGGAAAAGAGCTCGGCGATTGGAGTAGTGCCCGACCGCGAGTGCCTGACTGAGATGGGTGCAAGCAGAGCGTGCCTGTTTTGTGGCGGCCTGTTTTCGGGCAGGCGTGCGTGCAGACGTGTGATGCGCACGCGAGTGGCCGGGAGCGCGCCCTGGCCGTGGTGCTTCCCTGCCTGGCGCGTGGCCTGTCCAGCCCCGTGGCCGAGGTGCGCCAGACCAGCCTGGAGACGCTGGTGCAGCTGAGCCGGGGGGCGGGCCCCGCGCTGCGGCCCCACCTGCCCCTGCTGCTGGGGGCCCTGCTGGACGCCCTGAGCGACCTCGAGCCCCCCGTCCTCAGCCAGCTCAGCGTGCAGGCCGACGCTGAGGCCCGCGACCGGGTCAGTGCTCCCTCCTCTCCGACAAGTGCCCAGATACAGTTAAACCTCGATGTAACGGAGTCGGTAAAATTCCTAATTTACTTCGTCACATTGAAATTTTGCTACATTGAAATTCGCGGTTTTAATGAAGTGTTCGTCCCGTAAAGCATTTCCTGCAAAAGAAAACGTGGCGCGCATACACCGCTGGCGCACTCTTTCTGTTTCCATCGGAGCTAATCGCCTACTAGGGAATCAGAGTGAACCACATGGAGCGTTTTCTCCCCGCAAAAGCGCGCCCCGCAAGCCACAGGCACGCTGACGCAGTCGCGGAGACAACCCACGTGGTGTGAGTAGCTCCAGCGACCGCTTTCGCTCGCTGAACCGCAACTCGAGGGGCAAACGAGAGGTTCATGCGAGAAAAAAAGCGGATAACCTGGGCGAAATTTTCACTGTGAAGCGTCATACGCGCCGCTTACGAAAGCGCCCATCAAATATCCTCGGCATGCCTGAGCGCTTCGAAGCTCCCGCCATAGGCGCCTCCACATCGGCGAAACTGGTCAGGCTCCTCCCACTGCCGCGTGCAGCGCGAGTCACTTCCTGGCGCAGAAGCCGCCGCCGACGCGCAATCGCGGATGTGGGTGTGAAAAAAACGCGCGCACAAGGCTCATAAAGATTCACAAATGCTTGCTGAAACGATGCAGGGGTTGAACAGCTGCACCATTTGTGCCTTTGTGCGCCAAACATGTTTACCTGCGTCATCCTGCGCCGAACCGCTCCCGTTGCGCCAAACCCGCCTGAACTAAGTGGAATGCTCGAAAATCGTAAAAAAAATGCATTTTAAAAAAAAAAAATTTTTTTTTGAAGTCTCCATACATATAACCACCTATGCGAGTAGTTTCACCGCTGAATTTGGTGAGGAAATTCTTAAAATCGACTTTGCAAACACAGCGGGAGCCGCAAAACGCCGAGAATCAGGCTAAAAAAGCTTGAACTTCGCGCGCGCGCGCGCCACACTCGAAGCCAACGTTTTTAGATTAGGTCAGTTTGCAAACTCCGCCGGCGGAGGCTGCCCCAACTCGTCTCCCGTCCGCAGCGGCGCTGGCGTCGCATTGAGATCGGCGGAGCAAGCAGCCGCAGCAACCGGCCAGCAAAATCTTCCCCCCTCAGTGAGTCGATTTTGGTGAGAGCCACAGACGGTGCTTTGCTCGCTGTGCATTTCTTCGTTGTTGATCGCCGGTGCGTGTCTTGCAAAAATTGTTACACATGATTACGCGTCGATGGGTTTTGAGAACTTTTTAGAATCGTAGCACCTCATCACTTGGTACGAGCACGTCAACGTCAGCAGTGCAGTCGAACCTCGTATTAAAAATAGTATCAGGGCAGTACATTCGTTCATTGTATCCTGTATTCGTCTTAACAGTAGGGGTAAAACCCGGTTCAAGCAAATCGGCAGTCTGGCTCGTGCGAACACTCTAGATACAAAGCATTATTCCAGGGTTCAAACCCACGACATATGCTGTAATCCTTACCTGCCTCCGTCTGGCATTTCAAACGAAACGGACAGATACATTAGAACGTGGAATTAGCAAACTTCTTTTGACAAAACAGGCAGGCATTGTTATTTAATTGAAGAAAGACGTGACGCGAAAAATGGCTATGTTACTTTCATATTTTCGTTTTGATTTTCTTTTTTTTTTTTTTTTTTTTTCATTCTAGTTTTGGAGTTTTGAGTCTTGCGCGAACCAAAACCCCGAGGAGCGAGAAAATGCCGAGCGCTCGTGAGCGCGCCGCTCGATGCATATGTCGATGACTATAACTAGCACAGTGCAAAGCGACGACGTAGCTACTACAATGTTAATGTGCAGCGCCCTCACGCGGCGCTGATGGTTTTGTGTTCAGCCGTGCAAGCCTGGCACACCGGCGAGTAGCCGGGTTGTGAAAATAAACTCAGTTCATTGTGGGCAAACGGCTCGGCATGTTCTCATGTCTTTCGCGGGCCTGATGACCTACTGTTCGCGGTAGTCACCTCCTACCGCTCGGCCATCCATACTTCTACACATCTAACAACTGGCGACGGGGATGAAAGAAAGTTTCACGTGAGTCTTCGTTCCCGCACCGCTCTGCCATCCGTTCACAATGCCAAGTTTCGGCAACCTCGAGTCGTTCGAGGGGGGAGGAGACGGCTGGCCCTGTTATGTGGACCGGCTCCAAGCATTTTTCATGGCCAATGATGTCACCACAGAGAAGCGTACTTCTGTATTCATCACCTGCTGTGGGCAGAAAACGTATGCTTTGCTCCGAAATTCGGTCAAGCCCGCCAAACCCAGTGGCAAGACGCTGGACGAGATTCTTCCAGTTCTTGGAAGTCACTACTGTCCGAAGCCATCTGCCGTTGTGCCGCGTTTTTGTTTCAGCTCGCGTGTTTGCGCGGAAGAGGAACCAGACCTCACCTTCGACTATGCCATGCAGACCGCCCTAGCAATGGACGCAGCAAAAAAGGACGCAGGCGAGATAGCCCAAGCTAACACGAGGAGCACTTTCTCGACTCACAGTGTCTTGTCAGGCTCGGGGGGCGTCACCTGCTACCGCTACGGGGACGGACACCTTGCATCAAAATGCAAGCATGTGAAGACAATCTGCAGTTACTGCCACAAACGAGGTCACTTGCGAAGGTGTGCGATACGAGACGAAAGGACAGCCAAGCCCGAAGCTACAGCCCTTCCAAGGCACGTTCGTTCTCGGCACGAAGTTCACCGTCGTCGAGCAACCGTCATCGAGTGAATACTGTTCGCAATGAGGACGCCGCTACAACTTCATCTTCCAAAGTTTTCAACATGTGGCAAGTTGACTACGCCACGCCGCCTCCGCCTTTCACCGTCACTGTTGACGTTTGCGGCAAGCCGCTCCGCATGGAACTGGACACGGGGGCAAGTGTCTCCGTCATGGCCAAGTCTCGTCTTCTTCAGCTTTTGCCTTCGGTTTCTGTGCAGCCGTCACAAGTGCTTCTGCGAAGCTATACCGGGGAACTGAAAAAGGTTCAAGGCAAAGCTGACATCAGCGTGAAGTTTCATGGCAAGGAGGCCGACCTACCTATTTTTCTGACCGAGGACGGATCGCCCACTCTTCTAGGACGCAACTGGATTCGTGAGCTGGGCATCGGCGTTTCCGACGTTGAAGTGATTGCACATGCACTTTCCAACGTCAAACACCTAGTCCAAGACTACGCCGAAGTGTTTGAAGAAGGCCTGGGTACGTTCAAGAGTGCTAAAGCTTCTCTACATGTTCCTTCCGATGCTCCACCTCGGTTCTTCAAGCCACGCCCACTGCCGTATTCCTTGACAGATGGAGTCACTCAAGAAATCCAAAGATTAAGAAGAGATTCCATTCTTGTTCCAGTCAGGACAGCAAAGTGGGCTGCACCTATTGTTCCTGTGACCAAAAGGGATGGACGCATTAGAATCTGTGGAGACTTTGGTGTCACCATAAACCCAGTGGCAATAGTGGAGCAGTACCCCATTCCAAGGATCGAGGACCTGTGGACTGTGCTTGCTGGAGGTGGAAATTCACAAAATTGGATTTGCGAGATGCGTACCAGCAAGTTGTTCTTGACAAGGCCTCTAGAGAGTACGTCACCATTTCGACATATGGGGTTGTTTCAGTACACCCAGTTGCCTTTTGGTGTCTCATCTGCTCCAGCCATATTTCAGCGTGAGATGGAGAACTTGCTCAGGGGACTGCCACATGTAGCAGTCTATTTCAACGATATTCTTGTTACTGGCGCAAACGATGCTGAGCACCTTCGCAACCTCAGTGCTGTGCTTAGCAAGCTTCAGGAATCTGGCCTCAAGCTGAAACTTGAAAAATGCCACTTCTTCATGCCACAAGTTGAGTATCTCGGGCACATCATCCGCAAGGAAAGCCTTTCCCTGAACGTTGACAAGGTAGCAGCCATTCTGCATGCTCCTGTGCCTCAAGATGTCAAGGAACTTCAGAGTGTCTTGGGACTTGTCAACTTCTACAGGCACTTCTTACCCAATCTTTGGTCACTCCTTCGTCCACTGCACTTGCTTCTTTGTGAAGGAAAGAACTGGGAGTGGGGACAAGAACAAAAGATGCAATTACTGCCTGCAAGCACTTGGTAACATCAGCTCCAGTTCTTGTGCATTTCAACACTTGCCTCAGCTGCGACGCATCGCCTTATGGTATAGGTGCAGTCCTGGCACACAAAGACGCTCATGGCCGGGAACATGCCATTGCTTTTGCCTCGAGAAGCTTTTCAAAAGCAGAACAAACCTACAGTCAACTCGACAAGGAGGCACTGGCTTTAGTGTTTGGCGTGTATCGGTTCCACCAGTACTTGTGGGGCATCTCATTCGAAGCACACACTGACCACAAGCCACTTCTTGGACTGCTGGGCGCCAACAAGCCCGTTCCCGTGCAAGCTTCGCCTCGAGTGGTCAGGTGGGCTCTGAAGCTTTCTGTGTACAAGTACGAACTTGTATACAAGCCTGGCAAAAAGCTCGGCCATGCCGATCTACTTAGTAGACTGCCTCTGCCAACTGACACCACTGCATTACCGCGACCTGCTGACATCTTCTTGCTGGAGGAGGCATATCCGCGACTTCTTTCACCTCGTGTTGTGGCCCAAGCCACAAGAAATGATCCGGTTCTGGGTCATGTTGTTCTTGCTGTTCTGAAAGGAGAAAGCCTCCCAGTGGGACCAGAGTGGAACCCTTTCAATACCAGAAGCTCAGAACTCAATCTCCATGAGGGTTGCCTACTCTGGGGATCAAGAGTCGTGACAGGCCCAAGTTCTTGGTGTTCTTCATGCCAGCCACCCGGGTATCGAGAAGAGCAAGATGATTGCCAGGAGCCATGTTTGGTGGCCAGGCATTGACAATGACATTGCCAACAGTGTGAAGAGCTGCGCCACGTGCCAGACTCAACATCGAGCTGCACAGCCGGTTCAGCAGACGCCATGGCCTTTTCCACAGCAACCCTGGTCAGGACTTCACGTTGACTTTGGGGGACCATTCCTAGGTCACACGTTCTTGGTTATTGTGGATGCGTTCTCAAAGTGGATAGAAGTCTTTCCTGTGTCTTCCACATCTGCAGAAGCTACCATTTCTGCTTGAGAATTGCATTCGCTCAGCATGGCCTGCCTGACGTCATAGTTTCCGACAACGGTCCTGCCTTCACCAGTGCCCAGTACCTTGAGTTCTTAACTCGAAATGGAATACGCCGCATGCTCGTACCGCCCTATCACCCTGCCTCAAACAGTGCAGCTGAACGAGTTGTACAAACTGTAAAGAACAAACTCAAGAAGTCTGGCTCTGGGAACTTCCAAACGCAGATCTCCAGGTTCCTGTTCCACTACAGGACCACACCACATGAAGTTACAGGTCGGCCACCGTGTGAGCTTTTGACGGGAAGAATGTTCAAGACTCCGCTGGATGTCCTGAAGCCAAGCCTGCAGGCATCTGTACTTCTCAAACAACTCAAGCAGAAGTTGTATGCCGACAGAGGGTCCCGGCAGGCCCCATCACTGCAGCCAGGTGATGACGTGTATGCGCGAAACTTCCGCAGGGATACATCTTGGGTGCCTGCCAGTGTTGTGGACGTCACTCCGTCATCAGCCAGTGTCCGTTTTGAAGACGGCACCTTGGGAAACCAACACAGCGACCACTTGTGCGACAGAAACAGTTCTGACCTCTCCTGAAACTGCTATCGCTGCAGCTCCACCACAGCTGGAGCCGCCGCCTCTTCATGCACCAGCTGTTCCGGAAGTGCCTCATCAGGAACAGCCACCTGGAAATAGCTTCTCTGGGAGTAGCTGTGCCATGGACAGCGACGGGACTGCGCTCAACGGTGGTGTGCACGTGAACAGTGACTCTGTCGTGCCTACGCCTAGCCCACCGAAGTTGCGACGGGGCACGAGGACTAGGAAACCAGTGCATAGGTACTCCCCATAGTCTTCCTCCTAAGAAGGGAGGAGTGTTACAATGTTAGCTTATGTGCAGCGCCCCCACGCGGCGCTGATGGTTTTGTGTTGAGCCGTGCAAGCCTGGCACAGCGGCGAGTGGCCGGGTTGTGAAAATAAACTCAGTTCGTTCTGGGCAAACGGCTCGGCATGTTCTCATGTCTTTCGCGGGCCTGATGGCCTACTGTTCGCGGTAGTCACTTCCTACCGCTCGGCCATCCATACTTCTACACATCTAACAGTAGCATGTCAATAAACAATTTCAAGCTTCTACAATTGCGTGGTGATGTGTCCTAGTGCTCAAGTAGAAAGAAATCCTGCAGCTTCGCTACGTTTCAAGCCGTGCACAACTTATTGCAAGCTTCCCTAGATTTTTTCCTTATTACGCTGGACGGCGGAACTGAAAGCTTAAAAAGCTCTGCTGTTAAAAGAATAAATGCCACTCAGGAGTGCATCTGCACATTTAGTTTTTCCTGGCGATGCTTATGATGCATAGCAAACTTCCGCAATAAAAAAAATGAAGCGCGACCAACCAAAGTTCGTATTTCGTTGGCTATAGTTGTCCCACTGTATTCACTTTGCATAAGGATGGTGTGTGAATTTTACAAGTTATATTTTTCATGTCTGCGAAGAAAAACTGCCGAGTTTGCTTACGCGTTTGAAGCGCGAGACGCTGAAAACCGAACGTCGGGGTGTGTACGCACGTTTTTTCACGTTTTAAACGACGTATTATTTCGATGTTGACCGCACAAATATGGAATACACACGGATACTCGCGAAATGAGCTCGGGACATGGTCTCTAGGGCGGCATACTCCACGTACCCATCAAGAAACCATTTCTTTCACTGATGTTATTCAATTTACACGTAAAGGACTTCGGGTTTGGGACGAACAAAGGCTAGAGTACCGTGTATTTCTGTTTTGCGTGCGCAAAAAATGCCTTGCAGGAATTCCAATCTCATTGATGATCAGCAGAAAGCCGCTAGCTCTAACGGTATGTGTCTTTCCTGGGGGCACGCCGTCAGCAGTACAGTGAACCAAGATGTGGTCTGCGAAAAATTATGCCGTTAAGTGCGCATCCGCGTACCATTTGTCTCTGTTTCAAAATTACCTTCGGGATCGTTCTCAAGTACTATCACTTGGATCAGTGCTGAGTCTTAAGAGTGGTGCCTCGCAAGGATATATTTTTTTCACCTCTTCTTTTTTATTTGTGTGTTAATGATCTTGCTATTGTTGCTAAAACTACGATACTGTATCAAACGCTGATGGCACCACGCCGGTGTCGGACAACTTGGATTATTCACTAGCTCTTCAGGATGGGGCTAGAAATGTAGCCTATTGGTTTGAAATGAAACTAATAACAATTATTCCTGTACAAAGTTGGGTAATTTCTTTTCGCAATCCACAGAAAACAATTGGACACAGAAAACAGTTGGACGCTTGTTTATTCCTCATCCACCATTACGAGCCTCTTTTGCAGCTAATATCAGAACATTATTATTTCATAGCCAAGCCAACTGCGTGTGTGAGGCATTTTTCAAGTAAATGCATTGGTAAAATTACTCAAGCAGTAGTGTTACTCACCTGAAAACAATGCACCGTTTAGGCGCAGGATCACATTAAGAGGGGCGGCCACAAATCCAAAAGCCCGGCGGCATTCCTCCATAATACACGTAGCATTTTTTATGTACTAGTGAGGCGTTTTGTGCAGCGATGGCGTAGAGGTAGAACACCCGCCTCGCGTGCAGAAGGACCGTGGTTCGAATCCCGGTGCCGGACAATTCCCACCGGATTAAAAAAAAAAAAAAATGCGTATTGATGGAATTGCACAAAGGGGCTTGGGGTGCGATCTGACCCCGGCGACCATTGCCGGTAATGCACTCCCTCACCAGAGCAGGATTGGCCACCCTGGTGTAGTAACGGCCACAACCTCCCATGAATACGCCAACTAACCCTCGGCCCTCAGTCCCCAGCGGCTGCGAAGCAACTGACCATGGCGGCGGTCAGACCTGTGACGCAGCAGAGGGTGCTAAGAATCCCTGGATCCAGACAGGCCGCCAATGGAATCTGAACCTGGCAACGTTTAACGCGCGAACCTTATCTAGCGAAGCAAGTCTCGAGGTGTTGTTCGAGGAACTAGAGGGCATTAAATGGGATGTAATAGGGCTTAGCGAGGTTAGGAGGGCAGGCGAAGCCTTTACGGTGCTGAAAAATGGACACGTCCTATGTTACCGTGGTCTAGAGGACAGAAGAGAACTGGGAGTGGGATTTCTAGTCAATAAAAGCATAGCTGGCAACATAGACGAATACTATAGCATTAACGAACGGGCAGCAGGTCTTGTAATTAGGCTCAATAAGAGGTACAAGCTCAAGGTGGTGCAGGGCTACGCGCCCACCTCCAGCCACGACGACCAAGTAGTGGAACGCTTCTATGAAGATGTGGAATCGGCAATGGCAAAAGTAAAAACACAGTATACCGTAGTTATGGGGGACTTCAATGCTAAAGTAGGCAAGAATCAGGCTGGAGACAAGGCAGTTGGGAACTATGGTCTGGGCTGTAGAAATAGCAGGGGGGACCAACTAGTTGAGTTTGCAGAACGGAATAACCTCCGCATAATGAATACCTTCTTCTGTAAACGGGAGAGTCGGAAGTGGACCTGGAGGAGCCCGAATGGGGAGCACAAAAATGAAATAGACTTCATATTATGCGATAACCCTGGCGTCGTGCAGGATGTGGAAGTGCTCGGAAGGGTAAGGTGTAGTGACCACCGTATGGTAAGATCTCGAATTAGGCTAGATTTGAGGAGGGACCGCAACAAGCTAGTACGAAAGAAGCCGATAAACGAACTAACAGTAAGACGTAAAGTAGAAGAATTCAGGATCGCGCTGCAGAACCGATATTCCGCCCTTAACGAGGAAGCCGAGCCTACGACACAGGAAGCCAGCGACAACCTTACACGCATCATCACGGAGTGTGCAATAGAAGTCGGTGGCACTATGGCTAGACAGGATACTGGTAAACTTTCACAGGAGACGAAAGATCTAATCAGGAAACGGCAAACCATGAGAATCTCTACCGCAGCTAACAGAATAGAACTAGCCGAGCTCTCGAAGTTAATCAATAAGCGCAAGACAGCTGACTTACGGAAGTATAATATGGAGAGGATCGAATACGCTGTAAAGAACGGAGGTAGCCTGAAAGCAGTGAAGAGACGTCTTGGCGTGGGGAAAAATCAGATGTATGCACTTAAGGATAAGCAAGGCAATGTCATCACAAATAGGGGTGAAATAGTCACAGTGGCCGAGGAGTTCTATAGGGATCTGTACAGTAGCCGGGACATACAGGATAATGCCGAACGAGACAGTAGTTCAGAGGAGATAGACATCCCACCAGTAACGACCGAAGAAGTAAGGAAGGCTTTGAAAGAAATGAAAGGGGGCAAAGCACCTGGTGAGGATCAGATAACAGCAGACCTCTTGAAGGATGGCGGAGAAATTGTACTTGAAAAACTGGCAAACCTGTATACGCAATGCCTAATGACCGCAATGATACCGGAATCCTGGAAGAACGCGAACATCATCCTAATCCATAAGAAAGGCGACATGAAGGACTTGAAAAATTACAGGCCGATCAGCTTACTGTCAGTCGTCTACAAGGTACTTACCAAGGTAATCGCTAACCGAATCTCTGCAACCTTAGATTTCAGTCAACCTAAAGAACAAGCAGGGTTCCGTAAAGGTTATTCAACAATGGACCATATTCACACGATCAATCAGGTGATAGAGAAGTGCTCTGAGTATACAGAACCCCTATATATAGCCTTCATAGATTATGAGAAAGGATTTGACTCGGTCGAAACCCTAGCAGTCATTCAGGCATTACGGAACCAGGGGGTAGATGAGCATTATGTAAGAATACTAGAGGATATCTACAGTGGGTCTACAGCTACCATCATCCTCCATAGGGAGAGCAGTAAAATACCTATAAGGAAGGGTGTCAGACAAGGAGACACAATCTCTCCAATGTTATTCACAGCATGCTTACAAGAAGTATTCAGAACGTTGGATTGGGAACAGGTGGGAGTAAGGGTTAATGGAGAATACCTCAATAACCTCAGATTTGCTGATGACGTTGCCTTGCTAAGTAACTCGGGGGACGAATTGCAAAGCATGCTTTCCGCACTGGGCGAACAGAGTAGAACCGTGGGCCTGAAAATTAATATGCAGAAAACTAAAGTAATGATCAATAACCTCGGGACAGCACAGCAGTTTGAGATAGGTGGCGAGGCAGTGGAAGTGGTAAGCGAATATATCTACTTAGGCCAAGTTGTTACCCCAGATCCCAACCATGAGGCAGAGATAATTAGAAGGATCAGAATGGGGTGGGGTGCATATGGCAGACATTCTCAGATAATGAATAGCAGCCTACCATTGTCGCTGAAGAAGAAAGTGTATGACAGCTGCATCTTACCGGTACTCACCTACGGGGCAGAAACTTGGAGGCTCACTAAGAGGGTTCAACTTAAATTGAGAACGACTCAGCGGGCAATGGACCGGAAAATGATAGGTGTAACATTAAGGGACAAGAAGAGAGCGGAGTGGGTCAGAGAGCAAACTGGTGTTAAGGACATATTAGTAGAAATTAAGAAGAAATGGACGTGGGCAGGGCATGTAATGCGAAGGCAAGATAACCGCTGGTCATTAAGGGTAACAGAGTGGATCCCTAGAGAAGGCAAGCGTTGCAGGGGGTGGCAGAAAGTTAGATGGGCAGATGAGATCAAGAAGTTTGCGGGGATAAATTGGTCACAGTTGGCACAGGACCGAGGTAATTGGAGAATAATGGGAGAGGCCTTTGCCCTGCAGTGGGCGTAGATAGGCTGGTGATGAGGCGTTTTGTAAATACATTCCAAGATTTAATTTACGCTGAGCAGGCACATCGTCTCGAAATCTGTCCGATTAACCGAGTACTGACGAGCCCTGCTACGTGAAAACAATAACTCCCAATTTTTCGGGAGTACCGTAAAAACCCGCGTATAATACGGACCCGCGTATAATACGAGGTGTAATTTGTGGACAGCAAAGTCAGAAAAAAGTTTTTATCCGCATATAATACGAGGTAAAGAGCACAGGAAGCATTTCTTTGCACTGCAGTTACCCTTCAGCCATTGTCAGTTTTCGCTGGCACTGTCTCCCGACGTCCGTTCAGCCATCGTCAGGTTCGCTGCCGCTGCCTCCTGAAGTCGCCTTGTTGGAAATGTCTTCCCACAGAAAATGGTCCTCAGTGCCATCAAGGGCGTTCGAGATGCCGCATTTCTTAAAAGAGCGACTGAGGAGCTCCTCTGGGATGCTGGCCCACGCATTCGCGAACCAGCCACAAAGCACCGCTGGAGAAGCCCGCGTCAGCCATCCGGTAGCTGTCACTTACGGATCTCCTGACATCATCCACTTTTGTAGCAGGACCTGATGCAGTCTTTGAAAGGCTTGTTGATGCAAACGTCTAGCGGTTGCAGTTGGGATGTCATTCCTCATGAAATGGCAATGAGTTCGATGCGGGGTTCACGCAACAACTTCTTCACAGAAGCAGCCAGGTGGCAGCGAAAGGCGTCAGACACGAGCACTGACGGGAACCCCCAACAGTGCTCCAGGCCGCCGACACCAACAGACCTTATCCAGTCAAGCACCAGTTGCTTTCTCCAACCGCGAATGCTGCCTTCGGTGACGCCGAACTCCCGTCCTGCGGCGGAACTCCTGATGGTCTCGGTACATAAAATACCTTTTCTTTTAATTGCCGCTGAATACTGCCTTCATGCACCCGACATCGTGATAGATTTGCAGTGAACGTGCCGATCCTTCGCGTGGTCAAAACAGTCAAAATGGCGCCGGCTGAGAGAAGCAGCAGCCAGCTAATGCCACCGCAAGATGGCCCACCCCCCGATGAAACCGAAACCGAACGTGCAAATTTTCGGCTGAAAACTTTGGGATCCGCATATATTACGAGGCACAAATTTTACATAGTAAAATTTGGAACAAAACCTCGTTTTATACGCGGGTTTTTACGGTACTATGATGGCTTTTGTTTTTACTGTACTGGGTATTATCCCACTACCTCTTTTCAATCTACTTCAAGGGCTTTACATTGAAGCAAAGCTAACTCGCTGGCGCCGTTCAACACGGAGCAGTAGCAGACGACTTCAGGAGGAGCGATCTCAACGCGACCACAGCGCCGCCGCTGTGCGGGTGACAGGATGGGGCCGCTCCGCCGCCTAAAAAACGTTGCTCGAAGCAGACTGCCGGCGGTGGCCATCTTAGGCTAGCCTGGTAGCTGCCTTCTTTGTGGGTATTTTGCGCTATCTTAAACTGTCGTCGCATGAGCAAAACGAGCGTTATATTTCGCAACGATCGTTTACGAGCCGCTGATTGGCAAGAGTACGCGCGCGCTGGAGCAAACCCCCCGTTCCGCGTCTCTGATTAGCCGGCGCCATGGCCGGCGCGGTTGAGGCGCCATTTTTTTGCTTTGTTTTTGCAGGCGCCCGTTCGCCGCTGCAGTATTTTCAGTTCGGGTGCGTTTTCTCTGCCGTTAGTGACTGCGATTCTGTCACAACGTCTTTTTGTCTTGTGCCCCAATTCTTGGACACCTTTACCTCAACGAATTACGCGCTGCAAGTGCACGAAAAAACGACGGAACACGCCGTAAACGGCGGTGCTGGGATCGCCTGTTACGTATGAATCGGGTCCGAGAAGCACCGCGTGGAAACGTCCGGATTTAGTTAGTTGTTGTGCATTGGTTTTATTTGTGAAAAAAAAAGTTGGCAGCACAATATGTTTGTGCTTTTCTTTTAGTTTGCATAGACATTGAAAGGGGTGCAAAGTAGCAAGTACCGTTTGTGAAGTTCAGCAAAAAATGTAGTTTTCCAGCGCTTTTGCAAAGGTTTTCATTGCTTGCATAGAGCTTTTCGGTAGGGGTGTGCGAATATTCGAAAATTTCGAATATTACTCGAATATTAAATATGATATATTCGTATTCGCTTCGAAAACTATGTATTCGAATTGGTTCGAATAATCGGCTATTATCGAATATTTTGGTTGAATAGTTTAAGGGGGGACGCGTCTTTCAACTTACGAAAACCATCGCAATTTGTGGCACAATGTCAGCGCAAATGGGCGGTGGCAAAATGTCAGGGCAAATGTGCGAAAAAACGCCAATGCTCGGAGCGCTGTATCTCCGCAACGGTGCCACCGAGCGCGGCCATTTTGGTACCATTGGATCGGCCGAGCGATCCTCTTCGGCGCGCACGGCGTAGCCGCTGCGCGTTGGAGCATCGCCTGACTACGCAACCTGGTACAATTGAACTCCAGTAGTTGTAATTAATGCCTGTGATTTTAGATTTAATCGTAAGAGCGACCTGACGGGCCATGTCAGGGGTAAACAAACGATGACATGTTCCGGTGTACGAGCGCCGCGATGAGGGTGAGCCATATCGCTGTCTTGCGCAACGTTTCCCGCGCACTTCGAGTAATCATGAAAACAGGTCTGAGTTAGGAATAAGAACGTGTTGACAGCGTTTAAAATGTACCTTACAGTAGTTGAATTTAAAAAATTTATTTTATTTACTTTTTAGGGAAATTATTAATACCAATGCACACATTTAGTGCATAGTGGCTGTGCTGCGAGGAATATTGGATGCCCTCAATTTTAAGAGTACTACCAAAAAATGTCCAAATATTGAAGTTGGAGTTATGAAAAATATTATGCCAAGCTTCAAAGTAGCTCATTTGTACCCTTGTGGTATGTAAACTTTTGGCACTGAACGCCTGCACGTAAGCTGCTGCTCCAGGCAATGATATGAAGCATAAAAGAAGTCAAAGCTCAGTTTTCAAATTGAAGGAAAAGAAAAGAGTGCTTAATTTGTTGCCATGGTCACTGCAGAGGGAAGTTTTGCAGTGCAGTACAAGCAACCAACTAACCTACTTTGCATTTCAAGCCGTCTCCCCCCCTTGGTCCGCAAACTGGGCTGTGTACGCTTCACAGCAAAGCTGCAATCGATGTTTTATGGAAAAAAAAGGGTGCAAAAGGCACTCCAATTTTAAGGCGAGGCATTCCAAAAGCCCCGTGTTAAAAAATTATGAAAGGCTACAACCCTGGCGGCTTTTGATGAATGAAATCTATTTTTCAACTTCGGAATCTGTTTTCTCAAAAGTTTTTTTTTGCTACCTACGTCTGTTGTTTTAGTGATTTCTTTGTGACCTGTAGGTGTATTTTTGATTCCGTTTTTTTAGTTTCATTCCTTGATCAACAGTTCAGGTTGGGACACTCTTGGTGTGTCAGGTTTACTTTTGGTGAATTTTTTATTCAAATGGTCATTCATTGTCTATATGCCTGTTGTACGTTCACCTCTAAAAAATGAAAAACTAAAAAAAGTTGTGTTCTAATAAAAAATCTAAGACTGTCAAGACCTCGTCCATTCATATTACTTTGAAATTTTTATGTTGTTACCAAAAAAGCATTTCCGGTTGCTGTGCAAATTTTCATCGAAATTCACAAAGAAATCAAGAGGTTGATTTCGAAAGCCACATTCACCCTTAATTATTCGATATTCGATTCGATATTCGAAGCTAAATATTCGTATTCGATTCGAATTCGAAAAATTTGATATTCGCACACCCCTACTTTTCGGTTATTTTTGTGGTGCGGTCGCATTCTTGTTTTTTGTTTTTTTCCTGGAGGAACAGAGTGACACGGTGCTTTTTATACTGTGGCCATGCTGTAGCAAATTCTTTATCTTATTTTGCGACATCATGCTCTGCCTTTCGGAGTGTTTCATTATCTGGCTTTTGGCCTAGGATGATAAGACTGGTGTCTTGAGAAGGAGACAATTTTGCGCAGTGCGAAGAACTTGAAGGGCACGGACATATTTGTACAAAGCGATTTTAGCAAAGCTACTTTGCCCAAGCGTAAGCTTTTGTGGGAAACAGCGAAGGAGGATAAAGCTAACGGTGAGGAAGCGTATCTTATTCATGATAAGCTGAAACTTGATGGGACCCTCCATGCCTGGGATGATTCCAAGAACTGCCGCGTCGTCATTAATGCTCCTAGGTCACGAAAAACAGATTGACAGGTACAGCAGCGCGACTCCAGGCAGCTGCGTGTCCTGAATGCAAATTTCCGCAGTGTAGTAAATAAAGTTGATAAGCTGGAAGATCTGCTTCTGAAATACGACCCGCATGTAGCAATCATAACTGAAACTTGGCTTCATGAGGGGATCACGGATGATATGCTAATCAGTCCCTCGCACCAGATATTTCACCGCGATCGCGTTTCCCGCGTGGGCGGGGTGGCGATAATATTGAAGAGCACGTTTTCTGCTACATTGTTGCCCCAAATTGCTGATCATGAAAGTTTATTTCTGAAAGTCAACTGCTGGGGCCACATTTTTACAGTGTGCGCAGCGTATCGATCGCCCTCATCGCCACCTCAGTACTTATCTTCTCTGTACAGATACACGTCTTCCCTGGTGCATGAAAAAAATTATAATGGCAGGTGACTTTAATTTACCGTCAATTGCAAAATGTTATTCACGCAAAAATGTTATTCATTTGCTCGATTGCCCATTGGTGGATATAATGTTAGCATGTGATTTGCAACAAGTAGTACGCACCATCACGCATGAACATGGTGACGGCGGCTCAATATTAGACCTTGTTTTCTTAAGCAATGCATTTACCGAATATGAATTAAGTTTGGAGTCGGGAGTATCGGACCATAAAGTAGTACTTCTTTCATGCGATTTTGATAAGTATGTACCTAATAAGCCTGTACTTAAAACAATCAGAGACTTTACGCGTGCTGACGATCAATCCGTACTTGACAGACTTGACTTGTGGGAGCTTGTTGACAATATTTCTGATACTGATTTTCGAACGCTTTGAGAAACATTCAAGAAAACTGTGAAGGACTGTATTAACAAGCACGTTCCCTTACGCCGCATCAAGTCGCAGCGCAAAAGTCCCTGGATTGATCGTAACGTAATACATCTAAGAAGACGACTAAAACGCACAAGAAAGAAACAGGTCGTAAGTGTTCAGGTGATACAGATGCTGCAGACTGAGCTCTCCGCAGCGCTGGCGACTTCTAGAAACAAATATTTTGGAATAACACTGCCAAACTTCATGAAAGAAAGCCCGGAAAAGTTTTGCCGTTATCTAGCCTCCAAGAGTGGTAAGCTAGAACAAATCCAACAAAACGGTGCTCTTATCACTAGGGGTGTGCGAATATCAATTTTTTAATTTCGAAGCGAATTCGAATAATAAAAACAACGTTCGAATCGAATCGAATATTTTTCGAATATTTTTCGAATACGAATACTTATGGTTTTTTGTAAAATTAATGTTTTCACCATCTAGAGACACAAAAACTGCAACTTTATTGCACAACAAATCGCACAAAGTAAAATTAGGAATTACACAATACCATTGCACTCAACAGATTAAGGTCTGCACTCACTTAAATGTTAACATGGAGAAAGGTTAACTGCTCGACATGTTCGGGGAGCAGTGACAACCTCCTGCTCGTCACCACTTTACCAGATATCGAAAACAGCCGCTCACTTGAGACACTAGTAGCTGGCATGCCCGAGCCCGTGCACATTGCCGCGCGCTGATACAGTAAAATCTTGATTATACTAATCTCGCGGGACTGCGAAAAGTATTCGTATCATCCGAAATTCGTATGAACCAACACAGACCAAAAAATTTAGCGCTGAAAAAAGTTTTCGCTTATTTCTTTTCCTACTTTTGCGTGAATAAATTCGTGATTTTTCTGCTTTTTTTAACCCCCGTGTCGCAAAGCAGTCCTTTCTGGAGCACGTAAAGCTTCGCGCTCGTCTCCTCACTCGGTGTGCCCAAGCTCGCTACACGCCGCAACAGCCAAGCGTGAACCGCATGGTGCGGTTTTGCACGCGATTCGCTCGCCTCGGCTCTGCGAGCGCTGTATTTTCACGCCCACATCGACGATTTCGCGCCCGCTGTAGCGCTTACCTCGGTCAGAAAATGACGCAGTACGCGCGCGGCAGAATGGAGGAGCCTGACTACTTGCGATGAGATCGAGACAGCCGGCTTGGCTCCGCCAGAGACGGTTAGGCTTAGCACCCCGGCAAATATTTTATGGGCGCTTTCACTAGCGGCGCGAATGATGTTTTATAGTACCGTTATCGCATGAATTATCAGCTCCTTTACTGCACAAGCAACTTCGTGTCTCCCTTGAGCCGCATTTTAAAGAGCGGTTAGAAGCGGTCGCTCGAGCGCCCGCGCCAAATCGCGGCTGGAGCCGACACCATGTTGACGTCGCTGGCCGCGCCGCGCGCAGCGTGGGGGTGGTTTCGCGGCGGTGTCAGCGCGTTGGGCGTGCGCAGAGCGTTTTCGCGAGCAGAAAACAACAGCCCGGCCGTTTCTGGAGAAAGAGTGACAAACAGGGGAGCGAGAGCCGTCACTTGCTCGTTCAGCAGTCGGGTGCCTCGCCGGCTCGTTCGTACCAACGTTTATAGAACCAAGATCAGTTGTAAAACTCTCCGCCTCCGCCTAACGCACAACACGGCGCCCAAGCTGCTTGCAGCGCCAGGTGGCGCCGCCGTCGCAACCGGCTCCCTGCAGCCGGCGAGGAAGTGCGAACGAAAGCGGCGGTTGCCGCTGCTGTTACGGTCGTTGCGAGAGAAATCGTGAGATACCGATCACCACGATTATAAATCCCTATTTACGTTTGTAAGCGGTAAGTCTAGGCACAGGTCACCGACGCTACGGCGCTCAATCGGCGACAACGATTGCGAAGAGGCCGCATGCATTTGCAAGGCCGAGAACTTGTGGGGCGAGTTGGTGAATAGTTGCTATGTGTTGAAGCCCAACAAAATACACGGACGATGAATATAGAGTAGACAGGACAGGCGCCTGTCATGTCTACTCTGTATTAATGATCCGTGTTTGCGCTTCGAATCTTGGCAAATTTGCAAGGCCGTGGTTTTGTGACTGACCTCCGCATTCGTTTGCAGCATTGTCTGTCGCTTTTTGCTGAGGCGGCTGCATGTTTAAACCGCTAAACCTAGAAATAAATGCACGCAGGCAAACATTGTCAGTTAGAGAACTAAAACAGTGGATGCTTTTTATTGACAAGACACGAAGATCAGCAGCTTCACGCGGTGGATGAAGCAGAGCGGGGAGCAAATACGCAGACGATCGCAGGCTACCGCATAACAACACCATGGCACCTACAAAAAAAGCTATTTACAACAGCATTTACAAGACTGCAAGAGCTATTTACAGGAGGCGGGCGGCAGCCTCTTCGGTGCCAAAAAGGCTACCCCGCAACAATTTCATGGCAACAATGCACAAAAGCTATTTACAACAGTATTTACAAGAGAGCAAGAGCTATTCACAGGAGGCGAGCATCAGCTTACTTGCCCAGAAGGCTACTCCTTAACAATATCACGGCAACTATACACAAAAGCTATTTACATCAGTATTTACAAGCCCTCAAGAGCTATTTACAAGAGGCGAGCCTTCTTCCTCGCATTTTTTACTTTTTCGCTGACCTGGCTCCTCTCAGCAAGAAATCGAGTGTAGAAGTGCATGCGCATTGTCAAGTAGAATTTCACTATTCGCACCGTGAATTCCTCGTAGTGGACATTACAGCCGACCCTTGCAAGTGTCAAATCTGAGACGACATCAACTATCTTCCAAAACAAGTTTCCGAAGACCTTTTGTGTTTTGGTTTCCGCCTCTACAACTGACTCAACGGCACCCAGCAGCTCGGTTAGCGATTTTGATGGGTGCTTCAAGGCTCCAGGCACAAATGACCTAGCTTCTGTGAGAACAGACGCAGCAGGCACGCTCTGTGTGTCTGTAATCGTCGCCCGACACTCGACACATTCGGAAAACTTTGAAGCTTTCTTCACAACATATCCAGCAAGGTAATACAAAACAGCGTCCTTGGGTGTGGCGCGGCTGTACGAGTGTTCAGTTGCACCTTCAGGACATTCTTCAGATCATATCAACAATTTTATATGAATTGTTGATATTAAATGTTCACCTTCTTCATGCATTGCAAAAGTCTTCAAAATAAATAAAAATAGCATACCTGGCAGAGCAGACTTTTGGCATTATATTCATACAAATCATTATTGAGTCTGACCAAGCGGAATTGCTCGAAACCCCCGTAAGAAATGCTTCAATAAATAAATTTTAAAACATCGTATTTTATGAACAAACGAAGCTATGTTAAAACCAATTACATATTTGAAATCAGCATAGAAGCTCACCAACGGTGCTAATTTTCTTCTGTCTGGCACAAAAAACCTCCGTCGCATGCCCCCGCGCGAGGGACACGAGTAAATGCAGAGCATTGGGGCTGGTCACGTGGCGTAGGCAAGCGTCTGAAGCGCGCTGCCGACGCCGAACTTCGTGCACGAGAAGCCGCGGCCAAACGTCAACGTCGGGCCGCGGATCGT
The DNA here is from genome assembly GCF_048455015.1 of Haemaphysalis longicornis. Classification (NCBI taxonomy): domain Eukaryota; kingdom Metazoa; phylum Arthropoda; class Arachnida; order Ixodida; family Ixodidae; genus Haemaphysalis; species Haemaphysalis longicornis. Next base: position 2,132,931 of record NW_027526204.1, on the reverse strand, counting down.
TCGCTCGGGCAACGAGTATATTCGTAGCGCGTGCAGTAGAGGGAGAGGAGGTAGCACCTGCTCTGCAACGCCTCTTTCGTTAAAGAAATGCTCTGCATTTAAAAAAAAAAAATGTCTAAAGACCCACCTCCGCGTGATACGCCAGCCATGATGCCCAGCCTCCGAAAACTTGGCTGAAACATCATGTTTTCGGTTTCATCAATGCGTTTATGGTTTCATCAAGACTATGAGCAGCTATCGAACCTGGCTTTGGCTTAGCCACAGGCACTACACGCCATCGGTTTGAAATTGTGTGTTGCATTTGCATGGTTGTGTTTGCCGGTGTCGGCTGCTGCGCCACAATCAATGAAAGATGGCCAAAAGTAAAATGTTTTTGTGTCTCATCACAAATAGAATAATATCCGCATGAAAGGTTATAGTTTATTGGAGGTTAACATCAATTTAGTCTACCATTTTTGGCGATCCTAGCTTTGCTGCCCGCAACTTTGCGTTGCTGCATGTGTTGAACAAGCAGGGTCTTGGACGCTTTGCCCTCGCTTGTTAATTCGGTGCACTTTTGCTTTGAGGTATCTGCTCTTTTGGCCCGTGAACTTGAAATGGAAAGGAATTTCAAACTTAAAATGACTAAATAGAGGGGTGCTGGTTGCCTTTTGCCTCCCTTTTCTGCATTCAGAAAAGAACAAATAAACTTCAATTAAAGGCAATTCAATTCAACTTTTGGGTTAGCTTTGCTTAGTGGAGGAGGGCCTTCTGACACGCTCTAGTTAGGTACGTTGTGTGCGGCGGAAGTTCGTAGACTTTTGCATCCCTGTGATGGGTGAATAAAAAGCTATGTTCAACTTTGCACGCACTGAAACTGCTGTTCTGTAGAAAAGATGCGAGCAAACCCCTTGTTTTACGGAATGCCGCCATGGGATTGCATAAACACTGCTGTTTGCTGGACACGAAGCAAGGCCTGATATCTGATCTCTTTCGAGTCTGCGCATGAGGTTTGGCCTTCGAATGGTAATAATGCAACGCGCTCGCTGGGGCTGAGAGTAGGTGACTGGCATTTTGTAAACCTCCAGATGTAGTACAAGAACTGCATTCCTGGTTTAAAGTAGGTTCTGTGCATGGCACAACGCCTGAGGTACGTGGCAGGGGACTTGCACAGCGGCCTGTACGGAGATTAGGGAGGCACCATAATGCCGTGAAATGGTGTTACATCTCCTCGAAATGGCAATTCTGGCTGCTCCAAGCCTGCTCCAAAAATGCCTTTATGGCTGCTCCAAGCCTGCTACAAAAGGCACTTTTGCCTGCTCCCAGGACTGCTCCCAAACCCATGGACCCTGTTCCACCCCTGATGACGAAACCCAACAAGCATGAGCGAACGAAGGGCAAAACGGTGGCATGCGACGGCGGCGGCCCCGCAAGAGGCGATTAGGCTTCCCACCGCGGAGGATGTTTGATGGGCGCTTTCGTAAGCGGCGCGCATGACGTTTTACTGTGAAAATTTCGCCAACATTATCCGCTTTTTTTTCTCGCGTGCCCCTCTCATTTGCCCCTCAAGTTGCGTTTCAGCGAGCGGTTGGAAGCGGTCGCTGGAGCTACCCACATAGCGCGGGTGGTCTCTGTGGCTGCGTCAGCGTGCCTGTGGCTTGCAGGGCGCGTTTTGAGTTTTTGCGGGGAGAGAACGCTCCATGCGGTTCATGCTGATGTCCGCGTAGACGATTCAGCTTCCACAGAAACAGAAACAGTGCGCCAGCCGTGTATGCACGCCACGCAGTTTGTAGGCAAGGGGCTCGCTCACAGACCTGTGGCTCGCTGCATCCGCGGCATTGGGCAGCCCGTGTTGCCGTTCTCTTTTTATTAAGACCACATTTTGGCGCTTGCGTCTCCCAAAATATACCTCTACAACTGAAATTTCGTGCCTGAATCTCCATGAAACTTCGTTACATTGAAATTCCGGCAAACGGGACTTCGTTACACAGAGGGTGAAAATACATGGTGTGCATACACTTGAAATTACGAAAAATTCCGTGGCTCGTTACATCGAGGATTTCGTTACATTGATGTTCGTTACATCGAGGTTTAACTGTAGTCAAGTAGTCAAGTAATATTTTTCTTTCTATTGCAGAGACTTTTTCTGCATGTTTTTGTTAATATTTGCGCCCTGTAAGCCCACAAACACACAACTGAGCTTGTGATGGCAGTAATTGGAGATTTATAAGCAAGACGAATAATTAGGTCAACAGGCAGTTTAAAATTTAAATTTCAACTGAAAAAGTTTTTTGCTTTGCTTTTTAAAATTTGGAAAACACTGAGCCCACATACTATAAAAAATGAAGCTGGTAGGGCAAGGAGTTCTAGATTTAGGCCCATGTCATCAAACCAGGACTTCCGTCCTTAAACGCCAACTGCAACGAAATTTTCGGTTTCTTAAATGCACTGTTTTCCGGTAGTATTGCCCTAAAAGTTGCTACCTGCAAAATTTGGAGGCCCAAATATGCATCGCTGCATCGTAATCGAAGATCAAAAACGCTCTTTTCAAACCGAAACTGGAAAAAAAGGACGGCCATTACGGACGGCTGGAAGTGACGTTACACTCAGGAATCGAGCTGGCGCAGCCGGCAGATTACACTCAGGAACTGAGCTGGCGCAACCGGCAGATTTTCCCACGGCTGCCTGTGAGAAGACGGCGTGCATTCGATGCGTTTCGAGTCGTCTGTGTCTTCAAACATTTCAAACATGCGGGGAAAGGGGTTGGGAAGTTCGTGCAACCATTATTGCTTCGCTGTGAGCTGCTGAGACGCACCTCTAGTCGTCCGGTAAAACGAAAACACAGGCATCGCGAGGCGTCTTGGAGAAGCTGGGAGCTAGGAAATGGGTACACAAAAAGCAGTGTGGAGCGCTAGATGGGCGCCGGCACAGCCAATATGCCTTGAGCCGATTGAATCATCCTGTGTGTGTGAGAGAAAAGAAAAAAAAGTTACCGCGGGAGAAGGAAAGCATCGAAACATGCGGGCTAGCTTGTAGGTATTCAGTTTTAGCGCGTTATCAAAGTTCAAATCCAGAATTTTATTATTTTTGTTCACACGGGCACTTTTATTCCTGCTAGCAGGGAGCCTGCGCCAAATCTTTAGATAATGGTGACATGCAGCGACGAAAGCACTGCACTGTCGTCGCCGGCGCAGTGCAACAGTGACCTTTCCCGAGGCTGAATGCTATGAAATGTGCCCCCCCCCCCCCCCCTTCTTTATTATTATTTTTTTTTCTAACTGGTGAGAGAAATGTTGCCAGCAGCGGTCAGTATTTGTTTGTTTTTTGACGAAGTTGTTTGAACTGAACTTCGCCTCGTTCTGTACTTTTTCCCGCCCCGACCGGCGCGATAACAGTGACAACAGCGTATCACCTCGCGTCGGCCGTACTCGCGCCACTCGCGCTCCAAAGAGTCGACCGGCCGCGATCGTGCAGAGGGCCGCACAGCTATCTGCCGTACTCGTTCACGCCCCGACCGGCCGTGAAAACAGCGTCATTGTCTCGCGTCGGCCGTTCTGCGTATTGCGCACTTGTAGAGACGCCCTACAGCGAGCTTACAGTGCGCTACACAGCTTCCGCACCCATTCGTGCCCCGTCCAGGCGCGACAACAGCGTATTGTCTCGCGTCGGCCGTTCGTGGAGCCGCCCGGCCGCGATCTTGCAGTGCGCCACACAACCACCGTACTCGTTTGCCCGCCGACGCACCGACGAGCCGCGCCCACAGCGTATCGCCTCGCGTAGGCCAAACACGCGACTCGTGTGCTCGTCGAGTCGACCGAGAGCCTCTGCCACGTCGCGAGCACGAAATTGACCGTTGTGCAGCTGCTGTACTCGCTCGGCGACGGTGTATTGCCTCGCGTAGACTGACCCCGGCACTCTTCGAATTTGCTGTTTACCTCTCGGCAACCCAGAACTCCTTCAGCTTCTCGCATTATGGAAATGCGTGAAAGCAATTATTCATGCAAGAGGCACTAATTACACTGCTCACTCGCGTGAAGCCACGCGTAAAAGGGCTACCGAGGAGAGGCGGCGGCCGCACGGTAGTCCTGACTGGCACGTCACATCCGGAAGTTCGCCGCAGTGGCGACAAGTTGTGGCGACACTCCGCTAGGTGCTGCGTCGGGTCAAGTGGCTTGTTTTCTAATGGTTTTAATAAAAAAACTGTGCGTTTGTGGAGTTTAAAATTAGGTCACAAGACACTTTTGTGGTTCTTACCACACGTTGAAGCAGAATTTGGAGCAGGTAAATTTTCGTTGCAGTTGGCCTTTAAGGTCAGCCTGACGCCAGCGTGGTGTTCACTGCAATGCCTTTCTCTTTCTAGCGTTCAAGTTTAGCTACAAACAAACAATGGAGTTATCAGTGAAAAGGGACATTCTTGTAGACCTGTTTCCCAGAAAGCCAGCAGGGTGGTTGCAAGTGACCCAGAGCCCTCCATTGCAGCGCACTTCATAGCCCAAGTGTTCATCTGGTACCTTGAATCCCCAAATCCAAGGAGAAAGAGTCCTTTTGACGCCCTCTTGGAAGGGAAGTGCCGAGGCAAAGTCCACCCTGGCCTGCCACTCACACCGTCAGGTGGCTGGAAGAAGGCGTCGAAGATCTGCACGCAGTCAGCTGCCTGCAACCCCAGCCGGTTGCGCTAATGATCCCACACTTGAGACTGCTGGCTGTTGTATGCTGCACGTGCACCGGGGGTAAGCAGGCACTTGACTGAGCCTGTGGCGGGACCAACTGCGTCCTAGCTGCACTTGGTAGCTCTTAAAGAGCAGGTTCTCGGGAAAAGCTCCTGCGCACAGTTACGTTGCATATGCGTGTCTTTGCTGTCGGTGCTTATTTCAGAAAAACGCTCGTGCAAGCTCCACCAGTCCCATGAGGGCACGTCTGTTCCACCTCGTTTATTCATCAGGAGTTATGCGGTCCTTTTCCAGCTCCTTGCAGCGTGCCTCTGGAGATAGTTCTTTAGAGACCGGTTGCTCTGGGATGGGGTAACCAACGGACGCCGGTGGCTTTGTTTTGAGAGCAGTATGAATGGCTGGTGAGCATGCATTGAGCAAGGCACGGGAAATGGTGCAGAGGGTAACCCTGGGGGAAAGTGGTGCCCTGTAGTTGCACTTCAGGAGTGCGGTCTGTCTCAACCATATCGAGCACAGCAGGGCAGCAGGCCGTGTCGGGAGGGATGGTGGCACTCCTTCCGGCCCTGTCCCTCCAGCCCTGGGGAAAAAACGCCGCCTCTCCCCTCCCCCCACAGGTGGACGCAGCCCGGGTGGCAGCGTCCAGGACCTCCCCAGCCATGGAGACCATCAACTTTGTGAGTCTTCCGAGCGGGCGTGCATGGCAGCTGGGCTAGCGGGGGTTGAAACGTCGTGAAGTGGCGCTTCAGGCAGGACGAAAGCACGGGAGACACGCACGGCGGCGATAGCACTGCCGTGTGTGTCTCCTGTGCTTTCATCCAGTCTCAATCACGACTTGACAATGTATGGCCCTCACAGCTGGGGTGTTGAGGGGGCTCTTTGGTCGGTCGCCAGTCCCACGTCCTACGCACAGCAGAATCCTCCAACTGCCTGCACACTGGATGGGCATGTAACAGGGCCCACTGTAGAGGAAAGGAACTTGAGTGGGACACGTTTTGCAGCAAGCTTCTTGTCTGCATGTACCATGTTTGCACGATTCTAACACGCCCCCGGTTGTAGCTCGCACGTGAGTTTTACTTACGACTGTTCGAAAGAGTGGTTTGAAGCCGATTCTAGCGTGCAGGTGTAATAGGCATGACACTCCATACCTGGCAGGAGACATAATAGTTGACGCACGCAGCTGTGGCGGCAATGTCATAAACTGGCTTATCCTGCTCCTGCTGGCGTTAAAAAGGAAGCGGGTAATACTGAAGGCCGATGTCTGTTTTGAGCCCAGTTGTAGGATGCACGCTAGAATCGTGCAAATACAGTATGTAACGATTTGTACTGGTAGCCCTTGTCTGCTGCCCACTGCACCAACAAGGCATTGCAGTGCAGGGCGGACAGAACATGATCACAAAAGAGAGTGCCACTGTAGTACTACTACAGTCAAAGCAGGAAGTGGCAGGTGTGCTCATTGCAGCATGATATGCAGGTTGACAGAAGTGTGTGCAGAGTCAACTCCCGTAAGGTGCAGTGGAAAAAAAGAGACGTTCCCGAAAGAATCCCCAGTCATTTGGCTGCAGGTGCTCAGGGTTGGTTTGTTAAAACGCCCGAGCTGCTATTGGTGAAGTTAGAGCCACTAGATCAGATTCCAATGTATTGGCACTCTTTTCACTCGACAGTGGCCATTGGGCGTGCCGCATTACGTGACCTTTATTTACCCTGGACGACCTTTGGGCGATGACATTTCGGGGCCCCTGTGTTGTAGCGTGCATGCGTTCTTTGATAAAGCATGATTTTTGGGGCGCAGTGCGGCTGTATGAGATGTTCAGAGTGAATTTTTAAGCCCCAGCCAGAGTAGCGATCCCGTGCTGCTCTCTACTGGGCTGTTTCAATCGGCCGAAAGGTGGAAACCGCTTGCTTCACTTCCCACTGGGAAAGAACGACAGTGGCCTAGCGTAACCTGCAGCCACTAGAAAAGCGTAGCTTATTTAGCGTCTCAAGCTTATCTAGTGGCTCTAGCATAACCTAGAGCCACTAAATAAGCTACGCTAGCATAACCGAGCCTGACCCTCTTGAAATCCTCGAAAAGTAAACATAGATGTCATGATTGCTGGACAGCACCTGGATAAATTCTGCCTGTGAAGGTGGGCCGAAATTGGGCGCATAAAGCTGGCCACCCTGGCGACAGGCACCAAAATGGCTGCATGAGTGTCGTTACTCTTCAGCGTGGCTTATTTAGTGGCTCTGGGTGAAGTGGCGGCTTGCCCCCCGCGTGACCAGTGCGTGCAGTACGTGGACGCCTCGGTGCTGGAGGAGCTGGTGCCCCGGCTGGTGGAGCAGAGCCGCAGCGCGGTGGGCCTGAGCACCCGGGCGGGGTGCGGCCACCTGGCCACCACCCTGGCCCACCACTGCCCCCTGGACCTGCACCCGCATGCGGGTACGCAGTCGGGAGGGGCTTGCAGGTTGGAACCTGCAGTCAGTGCTGTCAACTTGGCAGTAACCCTTTTTAACAGCGGAGCCGTTGTAGGTCGAGCCTGTTTGTCCGTCTGCTGTAGGTCGTGCGTCACACACCGACAGAAGGCGCAGTGTTCTCGCATGGGCTAGGGGAAGAAGAGGACATTTAGCTGCTGACTCTTAAACTGTGCCACTTGAGCTGCGACAGTGCTGCCATTCTCGGGCCAGCTACCATTGACGCTCAAGCCGACACCACAGCTCTGCTGCTGCAGTAGGATTCACACTGGCTGGTGGAAAAAGTGGGGTCAATTCTTTCTCAGTCCCACACCTTGTGGATACAGGGCAAAAATACCTTCCCTCTTTTACGTTCTTACAAACATTTTTTATTTATTTCTTTTTTCTTTTTTTGCTCTCCAACCAATTTTGAGGAAACTCTTACGGGCTTGCTCAGTTGTTTTAGCTGATTTCAAATCCCCAGTTAGATTCGATGCGAAATAATTTGTTTCCGAGATAATTAAAGTCATTCTTGATTGTTCTTGAGCACAATAGAAAAAGTGCATCAACAAAAAATAAATGCCAGAAGTTGTGGAGAATGCAATGTTGGAATCAGTTTTTTTTGTACAGCAATAACTTGCAAGTTTACATCAATTGTAACTTTTTGGTTTAAAGTACTCGCACTAACCAATTATAAATAACGCTATATAAACAATTTTTGAAACTTGGAATGCAAAATCTGTTTCCCTTATTGCATGGTTTAAACATTCAGCTTCACAGTGCAAAACAAGCGCTCTTTCTAGGTGCACTACAAGCTGGGATGTACTTCTCGAGAATTTTCTGTTGCTGTGATATCACTCGTGGCGAAGAAGTGGGAAATGATGGAAAAATTGTTGTTTTTTGGATGAATTAAATCAGGCCTGTGCGGCTTTCATAGGCACCTGGTGCTGTTCACGTACCGACTTTTCACATGGAAAACTGTGTGAATCAAGAGAAAAGTGATACCTAAAACAAAAATGGGGCAATTTTTGGGTCACAAAGACCTATGTGAAAAAACTGGAGGGTCTCTTGCTGATACCCCTACCCCCAGGGGTAACAGGAAGTTGTAGTGAACGGTGGGTCTGGGTGGGAACAGTTGTGGGTTGCAATACAAAATATACAGACTGCCTCTGCTAATTTGGGTGGGCATGTGCAGGAGAACCTTGTTGGTACGTTTTAAGAAAGAACGCCATCTGTGAATATCCTCCGGTAAGAAAGATACTATGGGGAGTTTTTAAGCGTTCACAATGGAGAGTGCAGTAACCAGGAAATCGTATGGGAGAGATGATTGGCCCTAGGTGGGCAGGAAGAGTGTCGAGGAGGATCTTGTCTCAGCTTCGGGCATGCCCCTACGGCGGAGCCTGGCTGCTGGGGACTGGTGTGTTCGGTTGATGTGATGCTGCAGTAGTGCGTGTGTGTGCAGGCAAGCTTCTGCGGGCGTTTGTGCGAGGCCTGGGCGACCGCAACGCCACTGTGCGGCGCTCGTGCACCACCACTGTGGGACACCTGGCCAAGGTGAGCGGCTCATTGAGGTCAGAGGTCACCACCAGTCTGACCCTCTGGCGACCGTCCACAGGTGGCCAAGGACAGCGACCTGGAGCGCCTCATGACCAAGCTGCGCACCTGGTACCTCGAGGCATCCGATGGTGCGTGTCACCAAGGCTCACGCTGGAAATTGCTTTAGCTGTTTATCACTTTGTGTGGAGTTTATCATTTATGTGTGCTTTATGTGAAGGCAGCTCTTATCTCATGTGCTGGCTTCCACCACAAGTGTTTCAATATTAATCCTTTTTGAAAACAATCCTTTTTTGAAAGCAAAAAAGAAAAAAAATGTTACAGTTCTATGAATAAGGCTCGTGGCTTCTTTGGGGAAGAAGCTTGCTGCCTGGGCTGAACAAGCCACAAAAAAACTTTCCTCGTGGCAGCCTTTTGCCCCTGAATTGCTTACGCAGTAAACAAACAGGAATTTCATTTTTAAAACATCCTTTGCAAATGTCCCCGCCCACACAAGAACCTGAAATAGGCAAACACTGTGAGGATGCATAGCCACTCTTTATGACGTGCAGTCATAATGGCAAAAGCATTAGTTTGCATGCACCTACTGTGTTCGCTCATTGCAGTGTGGACCACTTACAACGTACAGTTATGCAGTGTGAGGGTTACTGCACCACTATAACCGAAAGGTGCACAGATGAAGCTGGATGTATGCAACGTACCTTTCGAGCGTTCACACGAATGCCACACAAAGGGCTCTTGGAGAGCTTTCAAAGACATCGTGTTGTGTGTAGAACGAAATTGAAGGGGTGCCACGATTTGCTCGTTATAACCAATATTTCGTTATAGCTGTAGCGGGAAATTGCTGCAGATAGTGTGCTTTGTACGTACTTTAAAACAAACAGTGGGTAAAACTGGGTAGCAGCACACGTGGGAATGACTTCATTCCAGAGATGAAAAGGAAAAGTCACGTGCCTACTTTATTGCAGTTCAAGATTCATTACTCGTATTTCAAACAGACTTTGCTGCAAAGTCCACAATTGGACATTGATGCATGTTTCTGACACGAATGATGGCTTGCTCAACTTTGTGCCCGATGTGACCGCTTTTATCCCCGATGTGACCGGTTTTAGTCTTTCACTTTTGCTTCCCACCTGGCGCATTCGTGCTGCTGAATCACATGGCCAGCACGGTAAAAGTTGAGGCTGAAGCACTAAAAGAAAAAATGCGCACACACATCGGCAAGTGAACGCAGGCTAGCACGCCGCAGCCTTGCGTCGAGAAGAAAGTGGGAACGGCTTTGCGTGCATTGCTGGAGTTGCGTGCATGGTGGGAGTTTTGAACGACTAAATACAGTGTCATGTTGTGCTCCGTCTAAAATCCGCATTGCACACTGCCGTGGAATTGGTTCAAAATTTTATTTCCTAATGAAATTTGTTAGTTATAACCCGTAACGGCCAAATTTTATTGTTCAAACGAGATTTTACATACATTTGTTTCAAGGGGAATTACAATTTGCTCATTATATCTACTATTTCTTTATAGCCTGTCATAACAAGGTGGAACTGTACAAACTATGCATACAGTAAAACCCAGTTACAAGAGACACTTGGTTGTGAGAGACATTTGAGTGAAAATGGTCTGGTTGGTTTTCCTACGTTCGCCTTGTTACGAGAGACACGTTTCCTCAATCCCATGAGTGTCTCTTGTAACGAGGTAGCTGTTGCATAGTGCTGCACTAGGCATAGCTGTTTCGTTGCGCAGCTCGGGCGGCAGGCATCCCTTCCCTCCGATACCACTGCTGTTGTGACAAACGATGGAGCACGGATTGCCACCTGGCAGCACGGCCGCTTTGTTCACTGTGGTTGTTGGCGCCATTCTGTTGCAGACGTGACGGTGCAGTGGTCGTGTGCCCACACGATGCAGGCAGTGGGCAGGCACGCCCCCGACCGGCTGCGGTCGCACGCGGCCGCCGCCCTGCCCCTGGCCTTCCTGGCCAAGCACGCACCGCCCCCAGGTAGGTGAGCAAGGGCCGGGCCCAGTGCCCTGGCTTCAAATCCGCCTGGCGTCGTTGGTCGCCCAGGGCTGCTGATTCAACTTGGTGGGAGTACTGCTGAATCTCTCCCTCCAGGAAATTGGTTGTGGGTTGACAGACAGGAGCGACACGTGCCCTGGTTGAGGGCATGCCGTCATAGCCAGGGTTAAGAGGGCACCTATTTGCATTTCAGTGGTTGTGAATGGGACCAAATGTGTGGATTAGGGTGATCGCGGAGGTCTCGAACAGTAATGGGTGTCGGGTGTGTAGGTTCCTGGAAGGGGCTGTGGTTCAGGGAGCTTGGCGAGCCGGATCACTTCACCATGGCTTCACCAAATTCTCACCCTGCAGCCTGGTAGGACCAGGCACCCGTTAAATCCTTATGTCTCCTTTGCACATAACACGCAATCGCGTCCCACTCGTAGCACACAGCCTTTTTCTACAGGCATTAATAATCTTGAAAAAGTTCAAAAATTAGCTGTCCGCTTTATATACAATCGTTATCGCCGTCTTGACTCTCAAACCAATCTAATGAAAATCAACAAAATCCCAACACTGGAATCTCGAGGAAAAATAGCCAGGCTAAAATTTCTGTTTCATTTATCACAAGGGAGTTCACGACTTGATGCATGGCCCTTACTCACTCCGTTATCATCGCTGCGTCCCACGAGGCACTATCATTCTGCTAAGTTCACGCCTATCTCGGTGCGCACTAACACATTGAAGTATTCCTTTTTTTCCCAGGACTATAACCGACTGGAACAATCTCCCCCTGAAATTCTTTCTTCCAGTAGCATGTTGAAATGTATTGATGAAATGTTTGATTTCTAAAAAAAAAAAAAAGAATTTTCACATATCTACCTGATAAGTTTGTACTACCTTGTACACACGTTATTTTTTACCCGCTAGAAATTGTGTAACTGGTCTTAACACAATGTAACACCGCCACTCCTGCTTAGGCCCATTCGTGGCCCGCAGTGTTGTTTAAATAAAAATAAATAAACAAATGGAACAGCACATGCGCATGTGGAACTTGAGTGATGCATTCAGGTTCTTCTTGCCGGTTTTTGTGTGGGAGCTCCCTGTTTGGGAGGGCCTGCATGCGAGTGCATCCAGTAGCTGTGATTTGAGAGGCCAGTAGTGCAAGGGGCTACTGCGGAGCATTGTAGTCAAAGCACAGGGGCTGTTAGTGGGCTTCTGTGGAAGTGGGGCGTTGCCTGACAGTAGCACCTGTGTCTTTCCCCAGAGGGCAAAACACGCGACGAGTCCCCGGCCGCTGTCTGGGAGGAAATCTGGACCGAGTTCACCACAGGTACGTCCGTAGTCCCTCCTGCCACGTTGCCCACACTTTGCTCCATACATCAAAGCCTGCATGGTGAAGCATGTGTACTGACTCTAAGGGCATGTTAAGGGCATGGTAAGCGATGCCACCAGAAGTAGCTCGTCAAGGGAATTGAAGCTGCTCGAGGTGGATTATGGCCAGGATGCTGTCCCCTCAAAAGATGCTATGCGGCAAGCCACCTTTATCCACTTGTCTGTGAAGTGTGAGGCGTTTCACATCAAGACACGTTTGTGTGTTTGTTTGTTTATTTATTTATTTATACGGGTACCTTCATGGCCCTCATGCACATTATTGCAGGGGAGAGAACAAGCAAAGGAATACAGTACAGTCGATATACAGTTGAACCTCGATATAACGAACCTCGATTTAACTAAATTCGCGATATAACGAATTTTTTCCAGTTTTCTACCAAAATTTTGCTATAGTGTAGACCATTTATAACGTAACCGCTTATAGTGCGGGACCGGATATAACGCGGGTTTTTGCGACCACCAGTTTGCCTCCCATAGAACTCAATGCATAAGCATACCGCTTAAGATGCGGTCGGCCGAAGCACAATACCGTTTATAGTGCGGTTTTTCGGCGGGTCTGCTGATCGACAAGCACAGCTGAGGCATCGTTTTAGGGTAGCAAAAGAAAAAAGAAAGAATGAAATCGGCCGTCTGACGCAGCGTGCACTCCTTGCCCTCCTCTAACGTAGACACCCAAAGAAAAAAAAAAGGCACCCTCAAGTTCGTGCGTACGTGATAACCACAACTGTCCTTGATTGATGCACCCTGGAAGATAGCGACAGACTCCCCATCCGCGCGCGGCAAATTGTTTTTATTAATCGTGAACCGCATGGCCCGTTTTCGCGCACGAATCATGCATATCGGCGCTGCGCGCGAGGGTTTTTTTTTTTTGTGCTTGTTTTGACGATTTCGCGCTCTCGGTGGCTTCTTCGCGTGGCAGTGGGAGGAGCCTGACGACTTGCACCAATGAGGAGACGCGTACCTAATGGGGGGAGGTTCGAAGCGCTCCAAGCCCGCTAGCCGCGCCAGAGATGTTTAGGCTTAGCACCGCGGTATTTTTTGATGAGGTGCACTTTCACAAGCAGCGTGGATGGCGGTTTATATTCCACTTTTCGCCCACATTATTAGCTCTTTTCTTGCATGAGCATCTTCGCTTGCGCCCCGTGCGGCATTCCGGCGAGCGGTTAGAAGCGGTCGCTGGAGCTGCCTGCACCGCTTTACGGGCCGTGCCGACGCCACGGTGCCGCCTCTTACCGCGCCGCCCACACCACGCACGTTAGTTGTATCCGCGCTGGCGTGCACTGCACGTTTTCGCGATACCAAATCTACCACGCGGTTCGCGCTTTAGAACGTTGTGCAGATAAGCCACCGTTCTTTCGAATCCCTTTCCGAACATGCGAGCCACGCGAAGCCGAAAATTTCCACCACCAGTACGTTGCGCTGATAAGCAGCCGCCTTCGGCATCGTGAGCGCAAGGTGGGGTAAAAAAAAAAAAAAATCCCGTTGGCGCTCTTATCACGGCTTGTGGCATCTGTGCATAGACGCCAAAAACGCAGGCATTTTTTTTCAAAACACAATAGAAGTTAAAGCCGCGCTCGCCGTTTGTGAGACTGCGCTTTTTCCCTGCACCAGTGGCTGATGTTAAAAATAATACGAAATATAGACCGTGCCTTCGTTTTTAAGGGCTGTGCGTTTGAGTGATGATAAATATAGGATGACTTGAGTGGTAGGTGGCGATGTGGTTGAATTCGCGCATGTTTTGGTTATAGCGCGGTACCGCTTATAGTGCGGATTTTTGCGGCTCCCGCGACATACGTTATAAGCGGTCTACACTGTATTTTTATCTCGATTTTACGAAGTAATTTTGTGCGGCGCTTTCGATTTAACGAAGTCACGGCGAGAAAGGAAGAACGAAATTCCGGTCGAGGCACGTTTTATTTTGCCTCTCAGAGCCTACATTGAAAACATTAAGTACTCACATTTACTGATAAAAGGCTAAAATGAAAGAAAAGCGGTGAATTATGCGGTTGACAACAATTAAAAGCGATAAAAGCTGCTGCTCAAAAACCGCTAGCGGTCATGGACGGTTTAATAGTGCCGCCACAATTTTGACGTCTCCATCGTTGCCTACGCCAGCGCCCTCTATGCGTAGACTGCCGAAGCCTACTTCAAGTTTTTTTTTTTTTTTCTACCCGTCTTTGCTCACGGTGCTGCCGCTCTAGGTTGTGCTCGCTGATAACCACATTAATATTTTGTTCGTCCATCATTAGATGAGTCTTATCAGCAGCATGAGCACTCCAAGGGAAAGAAAAGTGTTCCGAACAAGAGCCTGTAGAAGTGTCAGTGAAACCGACGGTAGACCGACGGCCACCGAAGTGATGGATGCCATCGACGTTCTCCGGAGGCACGCAGGGGCACGCGAATGTTTAAGAGCAAGCCTTGTTAGCGCTGTCAGCATACGAGCGTCACGTAAAGCCCACCCTGGTCAAGAAACGCCAAGCACTGCTTACGGACTTCTTCACTACGGCTTGAACATCGAGTGCTGGTGGCAATAAATTGCTCTCCGAACGTGGTCAAAACGTGTTCATTAGACAGCTGCGATGCAGAGAAATCGGTTTCTTTAGGGCTCAGCGGGCATACAAGTAATTGCTTAATCAAATTTGGCCAGAAGATATTTAATGTAAGCTTTCCACTTTAGCGGGAGCACGTAAGCGCTGCTCCACAAAGTGAAGCGGTCCGTGTGTACTCCGCTCAATTCTCAATCATGGCTTTATCTCGAGTGTCGTGGTTGCATCACGCGCCCATACTGCAGAGCCTTTGTGCATGAAAAAAGTCTTTAGAAAGCTTTATAGCACCCTTCCGCTGTTGGCCCGCCGCACCCCTCAACGCCGCGGCTAAGCCTACTACTGAACGGACAAAAAGAGGCGTAACTTTGAACCAGCACCTCGCGGGGGTGAAGTTCACGGGGCGCGGACGCGGGTTCAGTGGACTAACAGCGGCGTTTAGTAGTGACCGAAATGAAAAAAAGAAAGCGAAAACCTAGTCTGCTATCATATTTAATGAGGCGTTGCGGAAAAAGCGCCGGTTTTACGACGACACGAACTACGGTCGGCTATCCCAATTCCATTGCCTAAGTGTTGAGGCTCTTAATTCACACAATTTTCGCGGCCAGTTTTAGTACAAATTTCGCTTTAAGTGGAGAGGTAACTACATAGCAGTTGTTTCTGAGCGATGGGCAAGGTTTTGAAACCTCAATAACTGGTTAAATTAACTGTAAAATCGAAACCTCGATTTTACGAAATTCTCGATTTAACGAAATTTTCGCCCGCAAGTACGACTTCGTTATATCGAGGTTTAACTGTAACAATAAAAATGGTTGCGTGTAAAAGGCTGTATGGTTGAAACAAGAAAGTGAAGGCATCACATTTGTAAATACAAAGCAAAAACGCAAAAAGAGAAGAGTGCTATTAGTTACACAGGGCAATATAATAAAAGAAAAACAACAAGAAGTACGGAATGCGTCAAAAAGGTACAGTAATGATTAGTTCAACAAAAAATTGTGCAAATTTCTAACAAAAGATGAGGGAGGCGCAGAGACAATTTCCTCTGGCAAGCCGTTCCCCTCATGCGTGTTCCTTGGAAAAAAGGCCACGCATTGATCAATGCATTGATGCTGGACGCGTAGTCACACAGTTTTAAAGAATGGTCAATACGGGGTGTATATACTGTTCCTTGTCTATGCCTGCTCTGTTCATGAATATTCTGTAAAGTAGGGACAGTCTTGGGTATTTTTGCCGGTCAGCTTGCAGAGGCCATTGTAATCCTGAATGAAGGTCGGCTGATCTTAACGAAGGTCGGCTGATCTTGCGGTGAAGTTATAATTGCTTGCCACAAAGCGTACTGCTCGTGCCTGTACACGCTCTAGGGCTTCTATATTTGATTTTGTTGAGGGGTCCCAGGCAATGCAAGCATATTCTAATATGGGACGTGCTATGGACATGTATAGTGTTTCTTTCAACTTAGCTGATGCCTGTCTAAAAATGCGCCTCAAAAAATGTAGCACGCGACTAGCCTTTAATGTTAAGTAATTAATATGAGCATTCCAGGACAAGTTGCAAGGAAAAATGATCCCTTGATATTTATATTCTGCTTCAACAGGCAAGGTAGCCCCGCCCATGACGTAATTTGAAATCCAAGGCTGTTTTTTGTTCATAAATCTCGCTAATTTACACTTCAACAGATTTAATGTCATTCTCCACAAATCACACCAAGAAGCTACAGAGTTCAGGTCGTTCTGCAATTGAACGGTGTCCGCTTCACAGGTAATGTTACCGTAAATGCAGCAATCATTAGCGTACAATCGAACACGGCGAGAGATATTGTCAGAGATATCATGTATAAAAATGAGAAAAAGCAGGGGCCCCAAAACAGACCCCTGCGGCTTGATGAGCACACACCATCAAGAATCACGCACTGCTGTCTTTCAGAAAGGTACGCTTCGATCCACATGAGAAGGGCATTGGGTATGCCAAGACAACGAAGCTTTTGCAACAACAACACATGTGACACGGAATCAAATGCCTTCTGGAGATCCAGAAATATGCAGTCAACCTGAAGGCCTGAGTTTATAGAAGCTGCAATGTTGTGCGTAAACTCGACCAGTTGTGCATCACACGAAAAACCCGCCCTGAAACCGTATTGCATTGGGGAAAAGAAGTTATTACTTTGTAGATGATTCATTAAGTTTGTCTAAATGATATGTTCGAGCGTCTTGCAGCGCACGCTTGTAAGAAAAATAGGCCTGTAGTTACACTTTTGTGTTTTATCCCCGCTTTTATATACTGGAGTTACGTTGGCATTGGTAAAGCGCATTGTTCAAGCGACATCCTGTACACGAGTGTTAAAAAAGGGCGATATACACTGCGCAGTTTTTCAAGACAAAGTTGGATATACAATCAGGACCAGGAGCACAGTGAACATTTATTTTTTCCAGCAAGAGCACAACGCTGCGTTCGGAAATTTCTATCTCGTTCATTTGCGGGAGCGCGCCAACATTCTCGCATACACTACGTGTGTTAACGGGCTGCGGGAACACAGTCTGAAAGTATGCATTAAAACCCTCAGCTTGTAATTTATCCCATCCATGATGTCCAGAATAGTGGATCTAGAATTACTTTTATTTTTCACGTACCGTAATTACCCGATTCTAATGTGCACCCGATTTTCCAGGCAAAAAACCGAAAAAACTTGCACCTCCGATTGTAACGCGCAAGGAACTTTGTGAGCAAAAAAAAAAAAACGAATGCGAGAGAAACGGGCGATTTATTTCCCGAAGTAACCTCACTCATCTCACTCCTTGTCGCCTTCCGCTGACCGCAACATCTCGTCCTCGGTGCCGCCAAGCGCATTCGCGATGCCACACTTCTGAACGAACGTTCAACCATGGTCGATGGGATCGCGACCTACACCTCGCATGCCCATCCCGCGAGCTTCTCCAGAGGCATACGCTTCAGCCGACTGCTCGTTTTGAACGCGTGGGAGCCGCTTGTAAGCTGCGGAAGCGGCGCACCTTCGTTGCCGCTGCTGCCATTGCTGTTATCAAGCGCGCAAGTGGAATAATTTGACAATTTGTGTGAACGCCGATAGAAAAGCCTAGGCGCCTAGATCCAAAAAATTGTTGCTAAAAGCTTTGGTGCCATCTTGAGATGGCGATGGTGATGGGTGGAACGAAATTTCAGCTGTTTCGGCAGTTTCGGTTTTGTATCTGATTCTAACGCGCATGCAATTTTTCGGCCTGTTTTTGCGGAAAAAAGTTGCGCGTTAAAATCGGGTAAGTACAGTATTTCCACACTTCCTTAGGGTTGCTTTTAAGTTTCTCGCCTAGATCGCAAAAGTGCATTTCTTGTGCTCTGCGCATAGCTGTTGTCACCATTTTTGCCTATCTCCTTCATTTTTAAAGCAATGCAGGATCAAGCACGCGGCAATACTTTCGGCACAACCGATTCTTTCTTTTTATCTTTGATCGGAGTTTCCTACTGAGCCATGGCTTATCATTGCATCGCTTGGCCGAAATGATACGCGAAGTATGACTTAACAAAACTTGTTGCTGAGCTAGTTGGTACATATTTTAAGGAAGAAGAAAACGTGGTGCAAACTAGACGTAGACGAAAGAAAGATGTATATGTCTTACCTCGTTTCTTTCATCTACGTCTAGTTTGCGCCACGTTTTTTTCTTCTTCCTTAAGATTGTGGGGGCCCGTGTTCCCCTACGCCTCGCTTGCACATGTTTCCGCGAGCTGGGAGCCGCCATTTTGGGCAGCCAGCGCGTCACGTCAGTCGTGACCTCTTCATGACCCCGCGCGACGCGCCGGACCGGCTTGCCTCGAATGTGCGTGGAGAGCGAGGGGGAAGGAGGACCGGTCGTCGCCTTCTCCCTCGCCGCCCTCTCCCTGAGTGCCGGGGGAGACCTCCTCTCCCCCCCGAGCCGACCTGCAGGATGCGCGAATGTTCCGCGGGGACTCTGCCGAGAGATTCTGCGCTGATCGGTCGCCACGGGATGCCTCCCCTGCTCCCGCGGCCGTGATGACGGATATCGAGGTCTGAGCCCAGCGGCTTGAGCGAGCGACAGGAGCCACTGTCTCCCCGCAAGCGATAGTCGTGTTGTCTGGTGCATGCCCTGTATCTGCCAGGCAATAAAGCCTCACTTTGGATTGCCGGAGCCTGTCTACCGCATGTGAGTACCCGAACCCGTGCGTGAGTCTTCGGATTCCGCAGGGCTAGTGTACGGCGCGTAGCGTTCTCTAGCAAAGCTAGCCGGGGTCCTCTGCTATCCCGTACGTTAGCCCACAAGATACGCGAAGGATTGAAAGTTTGGGTCAAGGACAATATCTTTGTTTTGAAGAAATTCCACTGCGCATTCATGTCTAACGATGAACTATTCGATTGGAAGTTAGGAAAAAATGCATCTAGTTCACGCGACAGTGATGGGTTGGGTAGTCACCTTTTTCATAAGAGAACACTTTGCGGGGTGCCTCAGCACGGCGGTTTTTAGCACTACAAGACATTTTGGTGACAACGGCGTCATGGTCGCTGATACCAGGGACTGTGACAACAGAGGATACAAGATCCGGTTCACTGCAGAAAAATAAATCAAGTATGTTTTCACTGTCACCACCTATTCGTGTTGGCTTTCCCACAAATTGAAATAATGAGTGGGCATTAATCATCTCCCTAGAGGCAGTATATAGGAAAGACGTTGCGTTTAACACGGGACTTCCATTCTACATTCGGGAAGTTAAAATCGCCTCCGATTGCAAACTTCATAAAACGTTGCTCAACTGAAAGAGAGGATGGGCCACTCTCAAACCAGGCATCCCATAAAATGAGCCAATGGCAGCGGGAGAGCCGTTTTGTAGCAACATTTTACACCAGACAGTTTCGCACGAGTCGGTTGCGACGCTTATAGAATTGCTAGCTGTGCTGTCGTGAATGAGAACAAATGCACCACCACCATGGCAATTGCGGTCTTTCCTATATACGTTGCGGGGACCAGGGTTCTTACGGCGGCCTAGCTCGATCCTCGAGATTCGGCCGCAAGGCTAGCTCCGCTGAACACCGCCACGGATTGCCAACTTGGCGTAGCGGCGGCGAACAGCAAGGAACCCAGGACACAGAATTCGCCCACTCCGACGTTTATTGCAATGCAATAAGGGGACGTCGGGCGCGTCGCTCTACACCGCCAAGACCACCTTAGCCAGGACGGGAGAGACAGGCGCGAGGGCGGACAAAGAAAGGCCAAAAAGGAGCGAGTCGTACTTACGGCCACTCCCGACGATGGTTCGTATCCAAAGAGACCCTTCCTCCGTCGTCCGCCTCGGACCAGGCCGCCGGAACTTCCGGGCAAACCTGTCATGTGAGGGGTTCGGCCGCGCCCCCTCGCTCTTACAGGCATCCTCCCGGAGGGGGAAGCGCGCCGCCGCGAAGAGAGAGGTACCACCCTTCTCGCCTCCGCGGCGGGCCGAGAGGGATAGCAAAGATGGCAGAGCTCCGCAATGCCCACAACGTAATAGCCAGAGGGAAACATTTCGCTGTCGCTGATTGTGTTGTCGAGCCGTGATTCTGTACCAATGACTACGTGCGGATTTGTTAATTCTATCAACCAAGTGAACTCTATAGTTTTATTTTTCAGGCTTCTGCAGTTTACTGCAATACAGACGAGATCGTGTTTGCCGGATGGTTTCTTTTTGTGGTAAGTGGCAGTGGCCATCGAGCATCCCTGCTCACGGTGTCGGTTTCAGCATTATATGCAAAGGTTTGGTTGCCTATTTTCAGTTTATTAAATCGCAACTTGTATTCTGCTTCACGGTCTTTGGCGAACTGAATCGGCTTCTTCCTTTCCAGTCGAACTTTACTGGAATAGTCCTGACTTAACGCAAACTCAATTCCTTTCAGCTTTGCGGCAACAGCAAGTACACGTTCTTTGTCCCTCAGAATCATGGGCCTTGCTTTTGCCATTGTGTAGCGCCCCAGCCTGTGAGCTCTTTCAATGGCAGCAGCGCTGAATGCCACATTTAGTTTTTCGGAGCAAAAGGAAGTCACCCGAGCCTCTGACTGAGCCCATTTACAGTATCTTGAAGGCCATGAACTATCAAATTGTTTCTTCTAGATCTGCTGTCTAGGCCCTCATATGAGTCCCGTAATTTGGCGCAGGTATCAGCAAGATGTTCATTTTGAGCGAGTAGTTGCGTTACGTCATCCTGTAAAGGGGATATGTTTTCTTCCATGAGCGTGACCTTTTCTGCCAGCTGCGATAGCTTTTGTTTCAGTGCTTGTTGGTCAACTCGAATGGAACGAATTCCCGAAAGAATTTCCGTCTGTTGTTGTTGCATTGACGGTAGTGTCATGACGACATCAAACGCCTCTTTTTCCCGTTCGGGTGTCAGAGGGCCCGGGTTTTGCTCTACATCTCCCAAAAGAAGAAGCAGCAACATTCGAGCAACACGCGCGCGTGACAAAAATTTTGCACCCAGCAGGAGAACATCTTAGTCGGCAGCGAGTTGGGATGTGGCAGCAATTTTTAAAACGGCAGGTATCGCCTAGTGTTGTTTTTGCCATCGGGTGCTCTCGGAGGGGCTTTGTATGTCGCCCGGCTTTCACCCTGCTGGTGTGGGCCGTCAAGTGCCCGATCCCGTCTGTCGGCCACACTCCATTCCGGCGAACTCCGAAGTTGCTCCTCGTCACATGCTTAAAACCCATGCTTAAAACCGTTCCCATCAAGGCTTCTCGTCTCGCGGACGCAGCATTACGCCAGCCAGCAGTGTTCGAGGCGTTGCTCAGTCCGAGGCGTCGCTGGTGCACATGACAAAGGTGCCGTTGTGGTTACCGTTAATTTTCACAGCAGTTGGACCTGTGGCTATTAGTGGTGAGATGTTTGAGTGGCGCCCCCTGGCTCTGACGTCGGCTTAGGGACTCGCGCCGCTGTCTTTTGCTACGCTCCGCCTGGGCTATAAACTGCCCGCTTTGATGCTTTGGTGCACTGAAAAGCGTATTTCCCGTAATTCAGTTGTTTTTGCCAGCTTCTGACACATCCGAATAATTTCATACTGTATCCCCCACAAGTTTGCAACCCACGAGGAGAGAGAGAACAACTTTCTTCAGAGCATCGGTCAGAAGATTGTGCGTAACTCGTCCTTTGTAGCTTATTCGCGAGGTTCACCGCTCGGAGCTTTACTACATTACTGCAGGCTTCCGTGCAGTATTGCTCTTATGAAAACTGAACAAGCAGCGGGGCCCCTACACGTGCATTGCACAGCAGGAAATAAAGCGTCTGTCTTCTATTTCTTGCGTTGTTGTCGACTTGTATCAGATAAAATGTTTTTTCGCTGTTGTTTTGTTCTGTGCCCAACGCATTAATTTTTGTCCACCTTCACAAACGTGGACCCGTTTAGTAGGTATGAGGATGTTTGGGAGGCTCACAAAGATCGTGTGGATATTTTCTTCAGGCTGTACGGCATACATTCCCTTCTTCCCAAATTGTATACGGCTGCGTGCAAGAAGGTGCATATCCACAGCGTGAATTGTTTATTCACATGCAAATACAGTGAGAAGGTTTGTGCTTTTGTCCAGATTACTCGAAGGAGGCTTTTGTGCTCCGAATTTCTATCGTAACCATCGTTATCATAACGAACTGACTCTGAACTCGAGCAATTATGACATGATTACGGTGTTGAAGGCTTGATATGCCGGTCAACGAAGGCAATAATTAGTATACGTGCATATATTACAAGAAACCGATCGAAACTGATGAATATTTCCAGGCAGCTCTTAAATGTTTTCCAATACTTCTAGGCGTAAAGAACAAATCCTAGTCTATTAGGGATAGCGTTCTATGAATTGAAGAAAATTGCTCTTAGTCTCTTATCCTGGACTGAAGACCCAGCCCACAAACCAGCTCGATTTTAGTGATAAATAATGTTTTCTCCTCCACCCCCTCCTCCTCCTCCTCTTGAGTGGAGTTCTACTCTAACACAGATCTGAATATTGGGAAGATGTGGCTGTGGGAAATGTACCGAAATATCGCGCCAGGTCTGAAAAAATATAGTGTTACACTATCTTTACCATAGACATGACTCGTTTTGCTCAATAAACCTCCACGCTGGTTAGAAGCCTGGTATAAAACCAGCACGTGCCTATAATACACACAGTGGGTTATTTGGAACTCAACCTACAGTTTTTGCAGCCCATAGTGCATGTTGGCATACTTTCATGCCATGACAACGCAAGGTGATGTGATACTATACTGTCGAGTGTTCGGAAAGGTTGCAAGAACTGTTTTACCTTACATATGATTACCGGGAATCGTAATGCCTCCTGCCAAAGCCGACAGCCCCGAAGGCGTGGGATTTGTTTTGGTCTTGCAATTTCGCTGTTGTTGGTTATTAGCATATTAGCAGCTGGCTGTTTTCTTTCTTGAAGGATTGCTTAATACAGAAGCTGACGCCCAGCTGCGACTCTTTGCGCTCCGCACAGGACCGGCTTCGTAAGGAATGGGGCGGCGCTGGTGGGGTTTCTTCCGTAGCAGTATCCAAAAGTATGCTTTAACTCGCGCCTTGAGCTAGTGTATGCGATTGTAAGTCTGTTATTGTTGGTAAAAACTTATGCACATGCCACAAAATCTTGTGCGGACAAACACCAGACGTCAACCGAGGGCAAAGAAACAGCAGAGAGAGCGAGCCCTGGTGAAGCAGACGACAAATGCAAGAATCCCTAAGCCGACGTCACGGAGGCGCGCTTTGCAGCGCCGCCTGTGGTCGCACTCACCGCCAATAACGCATCAATGGAAGTGGAAGTGCCGTGCAGCAAAGCCACTTTGCCTGAGTGGGGATTTTCCCTAGTCGGTGCAACTCCTCCGGACCCAGTTTTTCGCTAGGCCCGCATTTCATTTTCATTCGTTTCTGCATGCAAGCAGGACATGAAAAGATAACCAAGAGAGTGGAAACAGAAAAAATATCGCCGGTGTGCGTGAATTGGCGTGGAATGGGAGCTCCTTGTGGCGCAGGGGCGGAGTCCGGGGTGCGGCTGTACCTGGCCGAGCTGTGCGCCCTGGTGGAGCAGGCGGTGGCCAGCGGCACGTGGTCCCTGCGGCGCCAGGGGGCCCAGGCCGCCTGCTCGCTGGCGCCCTGCCTGGGCTGGGACCAGGGGGGCCGCCAGCTGCTGCATGCCCTCCTGGCCGCCCTGCCCGGACGCCTCTGGCAGGGAAAGGTGGGTCGCCAGATGGGAGGGACCACAACCAGCTGCTGGTCCGCCAGATCGCACGCACTGCAGAACCGGTATTCATCGGCTCTATTTACGACGCAGTGTGCAGTAGTAGAAGTTGGAGGTACGATCACTACACAGGACACTGGTAAACTTTCCTGGAGACGAAGGATTTGATTAGGAAATGGCAAGGCATGACAGTATGCACCCCAGCTGACAGAGTAGAACTAGCGGAGCTCTTGAACTTAATCAGTAAGCGTGAGACAGCTGAAATGTGCAAGTTTAATATGGAGAGGATCAAGCACTCTGCAAAGAACGGACGCAACCTGAAAGCAGTGAAGGCATGGGGAAAAATCAGATGTGCGCACTTAATTAAAGAAAGACGAGCATGGCACAAATTGGGATAAAATAGTTATAGTAGCCATGGAGTCCTGTAGAGATCTGTACAGTAGCAGCGACATCCAGGATAGGAGATGGGCATTCCACAAGTATCGACAAAAGAAGTAAGGAAGGAAATAACAGCAGACCTCTTGAAGGATGGCGGGCAAATTGTACTTGAAAAACTGGTAAACTTGTATACGCAATGCCGAATGACCACAAGTGTACCGGAATCTTGGAAGAACACGAACATCGTCCTAATCCATAAGAAAGGGGACATGCAGGACTTGAAAAATTACAGGCCAATGAGGTAACTGTCAGTTGTCTACAAGGTGCTTATCAAGGGCTAACAGAATTTCTGCCACCTTAGATGTCAGTCAACCTAATGAACAAGCAGGGTTTTGTAAAGGCTATTCAACAATGGACCACATTCACACAATGAGTCAGGTGATGGAGTAATGCTCAATAACCTCGAGAGAGCAGAGTGGTTTGAGATAGTTGGCAGGGCAGTAGTGGCCCCAGATCCCAACCATGAGGCAGAGATAATTGGAAGGATAAGAATGGGGTGGAGGGCATTCGGCAGACATTCTCAGAGAATGATGTCCGTGAAGAAGAAAGTGTATGACAGCTGCATCTTACCGGTTCTCACCTACGGGGCAGAAACCTGGAGGCTCACTAAGAGGGTTCAACTTGGGATGGCTCAGCGAGCAGTGGAAGGGAAGATGATAGTTGCAACGTTAAGGGACAAGGGGAGAGGGAGCAAACACGTGCTAAGGACGTATTAGTAGAAATTAAGAAGAAATGGGTGTGGGCAGGGCATGTAATGTGAAAGCGAGAAAACCGTCAGTCTCAACTGGTCTCAAAACAACTTCTTTTAATTGTCAAGTAAACTTTGGGAAACATGTCAGTCTTGCTGATTTTTCGCCACTGATTTCGAATATGCCATTATTTTTTCAGTTCAATTAGTTCCCAAGGCAATTAGAAATAATTAGCCATTTTTAGTGAATTGATAAACAAAACAGTGTGGGTCATAAAGTGTAATCTTTATATTTTCCAATACTGTGAACCCTGGTGAATGCAATAATCGAAGCGGTTTTTTGATGCACCGCTTGGAACTAATTTTACAGCTCATGATTAAACTTTGGTGGCACCAGTGGCAAGGAACCATTTTGAGTGGCCATTTGAAACACCTATCAGGGTATGTATCAGCGGGGTTCTACTGCGGACTTGATGGCACGTGAGGAGAACAGGTGCAGATGTGCCAGCCACGCAGAACCCTGATTCTTGGGAAGCTGTGGCGTGTGCCAGTCTGCTTGCTGACCTAATTTGCCCCGTGAGGATAGCAGAGAAGAAGCAGGTCGGAGTAACTGGCGCCAAATGACAAAATGCGATGTAGCAGCGAAAAGGTTGCTGACAGGTGTCGCCAGGCATTCAGAGCATGTGAGCAGACTTTTTTTTCACTCATTGCTTAATTTACAGTGTGAAAGCCACAGTGAGTGTGGCAGTGAATGTGGAGCGGAACGTATCTGTGAGGGCTTATCCTGGGGCTGCCCGTGCATCTCACGGCCGGCCTTTTCCTCTCTTCCCCCCCCGCAGGAGTCCCTGCTGGAAGCCCTGTCTGTGATAAGCACCAACTGCATGTGAGTCCCTCCTTCCACATTACATTTGGGACATCACGAGTTGGGAACAACGGTGTAAAGGGAATGCTTGCTGGGCACATGCGTTGGCTAGGCACATGCATAGGTGCCCAAAAAAGCTGCTGGAGAGGGTTGTCTGTTTTAATTTCCATCTCGTGTTTTCCGCAGCTGTGGGTGCTATTAGGAGGCCTGTGTGAGCAGTACATGCCAAGTCAGTTGCCCATTTTCACTGTGCGTGTTTGTTTACACATGGCAACCAGCGGTGAAACTGGGAGATTACTGGCGCAGTTTGGCAGAGTGGGAAAAGCCGAAGCAGCTTTGAATGGGGTGATCTTTTAGTCAAAACGCAAAGCCAAGAGTCATTCAGTTTTTATGGTTCTTTGTTGTTGCCTAGTGCTAACATACTGTATTTACGTGATTCTAATGCACCCTCGCTTCTAACGGGCACCTAATTTAGGCAACCGGAAAAAAGAAAGAGCGCAAAATTCCTCTTCATAGGGCAAGCAAGAACTTCCTTTGTTATCATGCAAGGGCAGCTCTTGTCACCCTCCAGTCTCAACATTGTATATGATAAGCTGGCCTGCCTTTCCAAACAACTGTGTTAAAAAATGTTCAGCGTGAGACTCGTGCAGCCGCAGTCAGAACAGGGCTCGCTGCTTGGTACTATATGTATTAGGGGTGTGTGAATGCTCGAATATTCGAGTGCGAATCAAACAGTACATCCACAAATAATTCTATTCGCGAATCGAATAACTACTATTCGATCTTTCGAACAGTCGAGTGGAGTTTCCAAACGTTCCCTGGCTTTGCGAAAGTGAGAGACGTTGGCGCACGCTAACGCAACTGCTGTTACACCGTCTGGTCGGCAAGTTTCATCCAAATCACGCTTTTGAAGAGCACACCTTGCAGAGGCCATAAATTTTATCCCACTGCACAGAGTAATCTGCGATTGCGTCAATAAGATCCTTTTTTCGAGCCGTCGACTCTGGCTGCCCTTTTGAGTTCTGCGACCGGATGTTTGCATGGTAGGGCAGCTTCTGGGAAAGACCGCCGCCGTTTTGACAGCATTTCCGTTAATGTAAAATCAAGAGCGGTTCTGGCTGTTTTTAATGCAGTTGGTGTATGGCTACTGTGCGTTTGCTTGTTTTTTAGTCCCCAGTGGATAGCGCGGGCTTGTCCACGGCGACTGTGGTGCCAGCTTTCCTTCCGCGACGTGTTATTCACGCTGTCCATGCGCTTCCAAAGGAGTGTCTCATCGTGGTCCATCATTGTGGCTGTGTCGTGTTTTCGCATCCCGTTGTTCACGTCCTCGCTTCTGAGTTACGAGGCACTGTATAGTCGCTGCCTGTGATTGGAGTACAGCAACTCCAGTGCAAATCTTTTCTTTTCCAAGTAAATATCATGGCCGCTTCAGATTCCTGGAGTACTGCTGATGTGAGTTGAAAAGTGCATTGTCCAAGTTGAAAAAGAACCTCTTGTCTCTCAAACATGCGAAGTACCTTCTGCTTTTGCACAAAAACCTATGAAAAATCGAGGCCTACGAAAAAACATTTGGTATTCGCTATTCAATATTCGATTCGATATTCATTTTCTTTTTTTTTTTTTTCCGAATTTGATTCAATATTTGATTGAAAAGTTACTATTCAGCATTTGCACACCCCTCTACTATGTACGTTATCTGCTCCATCCCCTTCATCGCTGCTAGGCATAGAAAAGGCTGGGCTTGCTATCTCAAAAGGGGTGCCTGCTTCCCGCTAGAGCTTCTTGTGGGCTTTTACGGCCACAAGGCCCGCTGGAGCCCCTCACACCGTCTGCACACAACCTTCACGCCTTGCAGTCACTAGTGCAGTGTCGGCTGGTACTCGATTCTAACGCACATGCTATTTTGGGACATGTTTTTTGTGAAGAAAGATGCATATTAGAAGCGAGTAAATATGGTAGCTGCTTTAGAGCGAGGCGTAAATGTGTTATCGTGATGTAGTGCATTTTAAAAATAATGCGCTTGAGCAAACCCTGGAACCATGTGCTTGCAGGGGTTTCTGTATTGAAAGTAACACAGCCGACCCAGTAACTTTGCAAGTGGGACCTTGTCATTCTATCAAATTAAAGGTCATGTGGCACCAATTTCAACCTGGTACCCGGGACCAGTTCAAAACAGTTGCCACAAAAGCCGGTTGCACATTTTCACCTCAGTGACAGCTTGCTTGAAGCACTCGAGGCTCCCTGCTCACCCTTGCTTGGTGACAATATATGCATCTGTGGTGAGCCAGGCAGAGAGTTGGGCAAGTGGAGAGCACTGGCAAAAGGAGTGGAGAGCACTGGCAAAGGGGGTGAGCGTCCTCTGGCTGTGCTGTGTACCTCGCTCAATGTGCTCGACCAACTAGCCCAACATCGGAGCTCATTGGGTAGTTGGCTCGCGAGCACTGGGTACACCCCTACTAGCTTGGCTCGAGTGAGGCCGTGGAGGAGAGAAAAGCCTCGGAGAGGCCCTGACGTCACGCTTTGTGAAGCGGCCCCGCTACATTTTACGCTCCTTCGCTGGGCCTCGGAGGGCCAGCCTTGGGCGCTGTTGCTGGGCCAGTTGGCCGTGTGTCGCCACAGTCAGGTGCTTGCTTCCCTGTAGCCCTGGCCCCCCCGGCTGGCTTCCCTCTTCCCGCTGCAGTGCTGGCCCTGAGACGGACGGCGGCCGGCCCCCCGAGCAGCAGGCTCTGCTGGACCAGGTGGGTGGGGTGCACTGGGGAGCTGGCAGCTGTCGCCTGGCGGGGGCCACAGGCCAGCCACGTGGCGATGGCGGTTAGAGGCCCTCCCTGTGTATCGGGACTCCTGTGTGCACCCAACGCCCTCCGGTGGCTGGCACCTAACAGTGCGTGTAATCTTGTGGCCAGCCGCTACAAGAGCCCCGCTATTCGGCCTCAGTGGTGAGCCCAGGTGTACAGGTGGGCTGTTTTGGAGCAAAGGGCCTGCGTTTCAGCCACGGAAATGTGGCCTTTTTTACTGCAAAGTGTTCTTTTAGCTCAGTCCTACACATTCTTTTCACAAATAAGGCCTTTGTGGTGTCCTTTAGGTCATTTTAGGAGGGGGTCAGTGCATATGAACGAGCCCAATACACACGTTCTGCATTGCACCGGAAGGCTTGTACTGGCTTGTGCCTGTCTTAGCACAGAATATCGTTTGCTGTACTGCAGTGTAACTTTGGCTGCATTTTTTTCCCCAACTTAAAAGAGGGTTGCTGCTGTTATCAGAAAAAAATGTTTGTGACTAGGGATGGGAACAAAAGAAAACAAAAAAAGCATTAGGAAAAAAGTGTTTTTCATTTTTTCAACCATGGTAACATAGGAAAAAAAACAGCTTTTCCGGGGAAATTGGCTGTGATGTGATCAATCTGCTTTCTGAAATCAATGGTTTGGCGTGAAATCGTGTGCATATTTTGAAAGGGGAAGCGCTCTGCTGGGACTTTGGTGAGGCAGCATGAAACCGTTATATTCTTGTCAGTGTACAGGGAAAAATTCCGCAAGTCCCTGAAGTGATTTCAAGGCAAAAGCCAGCTTTTTCACTGCTGCATTGTGGGTGCAGTGCCGTCGCATTCACCTGTCATGCAGCTCGCATCCGGATATTTCTTGTTCCATTCTGGCACGGTACAGGGCTAGTGCTGTGGCTTTTGGCGACCTGGCTTCAAATCCCGTTCAAAAAGAAATAACATTCCATGTATATTTAACTTACTGTCTTTTTACAGCAGCCATAATTTGATTTCATTAGTGTGGTCACCAGCAGCTACAATCACTTTTCGCATTTGAAAAGACGTATAAGGCCTGTAGAAGTACCGTATTTATTCGAATATAAGGCGGTCACGATTATAAGGCGAGGGGGGAGTTGAAGGACCCAAGAAAAAGAAAAAAAGTTTGCACACTAATGTAAGGCGAAATAAGGAAAGAAAAAAGGCAACTAAATTCCTTACCTTTCAGCAAAGCACACACCAAGTATTCATGAACTATCTGCACACAATGATATTCATTCGGAGCGAGACGGAACTCCAACTTAGAAACTGTCTTCAGAGGTGGTGGTATCCGAATCTTCCTTGTCACTTGCGCACTCAAAGAGGTCGTCGTCCTCGGCGCCGTCAAGAGCATTTGAAATGCAGCACTAGCGGAACGACCATGGCCTCGTTGATCGCTGCCCAAGCGTCGCCGTCTGACGTGTGCCTTAAAGGGCTTGTTAAGGCAAACGTCAGGCGGCTGTAGTTGACTCGTCATGCCCCCGGGAATGACGAGCAGTGCCCCTGGTCTCCGGCACCAGACCGACTTTATCCAGTCAAGAAAAAGCAATTGCGTCATCCACCCTTTCTCCTGGCAAGGAATGTGGACGTTCTGCGGGAACACCTCGTTCTTTGGCATAGTCTTTTTGTTCAGGATGATGAAGGGGAGCAACTTCCGCCCTTCCGCGTTGAAGGCTAACATCACAGTTATCCGAGCCTTCTCGTTGCCTGTAGTGCGCAGGCGACCACATTTTTGGTGAATGGTCTGGGCCGACGGCATGTCAAAAAAAATCTGAGTTTCGTCGGCATTGCCAATCTGCCCAAGTAGGAATTCGTGGTCGCGTCGCAGGCCAATAACATATCTTTGTAAGGAAATTAGTTTTAAGTGTGAATACAGTTTATAAGCGACCCCAAACCATCCACCGCCGGCGGCGGCGTTGGCGTCCGCAGTGCTCCTCTATATTTGAAAAATTCCCCCGCATTTCCCCGAGGGGGAGAATGTGAAAGTGCGAATGCACGGTTGTCGGCCCGCTTGCGGCGCTTGCGCTCGGCCCCCGCAGCCCACCGCCTCGCCGCCTTCTCTTCCATCTCTTCCATCGGGTTTGTAGTATCACGTGTACACCACGCAGTTATCAAGCCGCTATAACGCCGCTGAGTCGCCAACGCACGCCGCTGACGACGTAGTTTGAATGCGTTAAAGATATAAGGCGCGTCAACACTGATATCACCGTCGCGTCCGTGGCTTGATCGGTAGAGCGTCGCGCTGCGGCCGCAAAGTCCGCGGATCGAAACCTGGCGCCGGATGCTGTTTCTTTATAGAGGAGCACTGCGGACGCCGACGCCGCCGCCGGCGGTGGATGGTTTGGGGTCGCTTATAAAGTGTATTCACACTTAAAAGAAACAGCATCCGGCTCCAGGTTTCGATCCGAGGACTTTGGGGCCGCAGCGCGACGCTCTACCGACCAAGCTACGGACGCGACGGTGATATCAGTGTTAGACGCGCCTTATATCTTTAACGCATTCAAACTACGTCGTCAGCGGCGTGCGTTGGCGACTCAGCGGCGTTATAGCGGCTTGATAACTGCGTGGTGTACACGTGATACTACAAACCCGATGGAAGAGATGGAAGAGAAGGCGGCGAGGCGGTGGGCTGCGGGGGCCGAGCGCAAGCGCCGCAAGCGGGCCGACAACCGTGCATTCGCACTTTCACATTCTCCCCCTCGGGGAAATGCGGGGTAATTTTTTCTTCATAGTCTCCTGGCAACTTCTGCATCACGGAGGTCCGCCTTCGCAACAAAAGCCCGGCCCTCTTCATGTACTTCTGCACCCAGCCCTGGCTGGCTTTGAACTTGAGAGCGGGAATGCCATGCTCTCTCGTGATTTCGCGCGCCTTCATCTGCACGATGTCGGTAGTAACGGCCAAACCGCGGCCTCTTCTCTCTTTGACGAAGTCCGTCAGCACTTCTTCCACTTCAGGAAACGCTCCCTTTCGTGAGCCACGGAAAGCCTTCCTCGTCGTGGCACATGCTAAGAGCGACATCTGTTTGCTCCAACGACGCACGTTGTTTTCGGGAACGTCAAACTTTCGACCCACGGCGCAGTTTCCAATGACTTCCGCCTCTGCTATGACTTTCCGCTTGAAGGCTGCATCATAGTGGCAACGACGACTTGCCATTGTGCTGGTCGCGTGAAACAAGCACAGAGAAAGAAAATCTTGCAGCAGGGACTGCGAGAGCTCTAACAAAAAAAAATGCAAAATGGCGTCCCGACTTGTTTACAAGCTTTGCGGCTACTACTGGCTTGGAACGGCTACTGCTGGCTCAGCTCGTTGACATGGTCGAAGGCATCTGCTGCCATTCCCTCTGCTGTATCGCGAACTATTCAATACCCTTGCAGTTGCCGAAACTCGGTAATTACTATCTGCAACCTGGGTTTGTGTAAAATTTTATGCGTTTTATCCTGAAATCTCTTTGTTACATTTCCAACAGTGTTGTCGGGCTCTTTTGGAAGCTTGGAAATGGTTGGAAGGTGGAAACCAAAACTGTCACACCAGAATCGGCATATTGGGATACTGAGCTTCGAATAAAAGGCGGGGTATGACTTTGA
Organism: Haemaphysalis longicornis; assembly: GCF_048455015.1. Taxonomy (NCBI): domain Eukaryota; kingdom Metazoa; phylum Arthropoda; class Arachnida; order Ixodida; family Ixodidae; genus Haemaphysalis; species Haemaphysalis longicornis. The sequence goes on along the minus strand of NW_027526204.1, from coordinate 2,100,804 downwards.
GACCGCACATTTTGGAAAAACACCTCGCCTTATATTCGAATAAATACGGTATGTCGAATTTTAATAGATCTGTGTGGAATCATCTTTTTTCAATTTTTGTATTTTTCTGAAGCACGAAAGAAAATTTGCTTTTTTTTATGCCCCTTAAAGTATCATGAAAACCTGAATCTCTAGGCTAGACAGATGTTTGTTACCGGGCTAAAGGTGATGGACTGTATATAATGCGGAATATAGGTCGACCACCTTACCTTGTAGCCCAAAAAGGCAAAAAAAAAATAATTCGGTACGCAGCATCGTTTTATTGAGGCTATAACTTTTTCGTCTCAGATAAACTCTTAGGGTTGGCTGAAATGTCATCAGGTGACTGCTTCTCGCTAGCTGTCGCCCACAAAGCAAGGCGTCCTCAGTGCAGTCCTGGGAATTGCTTATGTAGCTGTTGTTACACACACACACGCAAGACCATGTCGTCGTGAAGTGTTTTGGGGGAGAGGTTCCATGCCGAAAGTCCCTCACCACGACCTCGCCACGCTTTATGTGCCTGCGCATGCGTGCTAAAATTTCACCGCGCCAATAATAAACGACTTGAGGCAATTTCTGAGTCAACGCTTCTGTTTCCTCCTTTCCTGCACAACCTAGATTAGAATGGCTGTTTTTTTTTTTATCAGAACCATACCAAAGGCGAAAACAAGACTGCACTGGTTATCAGCGTAAGATAACAATAGGTTCAATAGGAGTTTATTGGCATAACTTCCATACAGCTGAGAGCCAGAGGCAGCCAAAAGGCAGGGGCCCATACACCATAGTGCTGGATGCCTCCTCAGCTGTATGTTAACAATTTAGAGGACATGTGAAAATGATTATAACATACATATACAGATGAGGGGAGTTATAGTTATAAATATGGGTGAGGGGAGGTGCAGTGCAGTTGCTCACACATCTCTGTACCGCACCAAGTCTGAATTCACCGACACTTGGGGCCCTCCTAGCGTCGACTGGCAAGGAGTTCCATAGCTCAGGGGCTTGGATGAAGAGGGAGTAGGAGGCACTGGTGGTGCGTGTGAGGCGCTGCTCGAGTCTCAGTGGGTCCCGTCTTGAACGCCGCAGGTAACCCTCCGGGATGGGACAGTCGCCGTGCAGAAACTTGTACAGGAGTCCGCCTGCGTCCGTCAAGTCGAGACCACCTCAGGGTCTGCAACCGCCTCTCGTAGGGAAGTTTGGTTGTCCTGTCCATGATATGAAGCGCCGTCTTTGACACTTTCCGTTGAACGGACTCGGGCCGCTTATGGAGGTCAATCTGGTGGGGGCTCCAGATGGTGGAACAGTATTCCAGGACCGGAAGTACAAGGGCTGTGAACAGCGCGCAGAAGGCATGGTGTGGCATGGCCCTTGACGTTCGGGTTATGAACCCCCTTAGCCTGTTAGCTCTTTTGCAGACATAGTCTGTGTGAGGTCTGGAAGACAGGCTGCGATCAAAACAGACCCCAAGGAGCTTAGTCTCGGTGACCTCCTGCAGGCATGTGCCATTGGCCATGTAGGACACGTCCGCCGGTGTTCGTTTGCGAGATATTCGAAGGTATAGTGACTTGCGTGGGTTGAGGAACAAGCCATTACAATCACTCCATCTGGAAATCTTGAGGAGGTCGGACTGCAAGATCTGCCGGTCTTTTGTGGTATGGATAGTGCGGTAAAGTATGTGGTCGTCAGCATATCTTAGAATGTTTGATTCAATGTCGGACGCGAGGTCGTTGACGTACAGGTTAAATAGAAGTGGGCCAATCACGGATCCCTGAGGCACACCCGTTTTCACTGTGTGCCACTGACCAGTAGCACCCCGGTAGTGGACCTGCTGGCGGCGGTTTGTGAGGAAGGATGTTATCCATTGCAGGGTCGTCCCAGTTATGCCAAATCCTGGGAGCTTGGTGATGAGGAGGTTGTGGTTAATGCTGTCGAATGCACTGGAGAAATCCAGGGAAAGAACATCGGCTTCTTTGGAGCTATCGAGGGCGCCACTCAGGTCGTGGTGCAGGATGGAGAGCAAGGTTTCACAGCTTCGTCCTTTTTTGAAACCATGCTGGGTGTTGCATAACGTTTAATTTAGGCTTTAGCGGCGGTCGTGGTGAGAGAATTTTGGCGTCGAATCTTGTTCCTCCAAACACTGAAGCATCGGCAACAGCGTTCACATGCCAGCCGCCGCAGCGCCGTCCCCTAATCTCGCTGGTCACGCCGGTGGCCATCACCAGGGTGCGCTGCAGGTATCGAAGGCCACGCGTTCGCACGTTGTTGTTAACAATTTTGACCTCTGTACATGCATAGCGCATGGACTTTGTTGTTCCTGAAGTGGAGTAAAACATTACACCATTAATTAAGTCGTGAAAAATTGCTGCCTCCTTTAATAGGGCAAAGTTGAAAAAATATTTGGTTGAATGAGGGCATGTTACGCTGAAGTTTGACTGCGTGTTCGTTGCATGCAGGTGTGCGAGTGCCTGGTGCGCGAGTGCCGCCGGGAGCAGCGGCTGTACCGGGAGCAGGCCGTGGCCCACCTGGCGCGGCTGCTGGAGGCCCACCGGGTGGACCGACTGGCCACCCTCATCGACCTGCTCGAGCCCGCCCTGCGCATGGTGGGTGGATCAGGAGGGCGCTGCCAGGGGCGATCGTGGGCGCCTCCAAACTACTTGGCATGCCATGGAGTGCTAGTGCGCTATGGAACTACTCTACGGATCAAATAACAAACGCAAAATATCCTAATACTTAGTGTTTCCTTTCCGATTCCATTTGCAGAAGCGTGTGCAAATTTACATATAGCAGAGCTCTGCCACAAGTGGGCACTGCCGCACGAGGTGCAAAGTTTCCAGTTTCACTGCGCAGCACGTCCCCTCGGGTGGGATTTTTCGCGCAACAGCCACGCTGCTGTGGAAGAAAGCCTGCAGCCTGCAAACCTTGTGCAAAACATGGATGGCAACCATGAACAGTGCTTGAAGACACGGACAAGAGAGGAGGGGTGTTTCCAAGCGCTGCTTGCAATGAGCCCACCTGTGGACGGCTAGCGTGGACCGAAGGGGAGCAGTTGATGAGCCGCAAGTGGGCACTGGTTGGCACTGCTTGCAGTAAAGCCGTCCTAACGCCAGCCTCGCCTACCAAGGGCCCCTTTTCAGTGACTGCAGCCTGTCAAATATGCTCCCTCTATTCACGGCATGTTGATGAAGCCCCATTTATTCGTGGCAGTGCTTGCCAAATTTTCATTGCACTGCTTTTTCCCGCTTTTACTCTTAGTTTTTTGTAATTTTCTTTTCAAACAGTAGCACAGGAACACTCAAACGGGTTATTGAGGCCTAACTACCCAAGGAAAATGTTTTTCTTTTTCTTGTAGCCATGTTTTAGAAGCTGTATACACAATAAAGCAAAGACATTTCTGTTTAAAATTATTTTATTCTATTTGTGGTCAGCTTTTACTACTCTCAGTATTCTACTCTCAGTCCCAAATTTGATGTTCGCACATCTCTTCGAAGGGGGTATTACCACTAAGCCAAGTGGGGATGTGTCTCCACGGGCACTTCGCTTGGAAAAAATTGGCAGCAAAGCTTGCACTAATTCGCGCAACCATAGCGAAGTTGGAGGATTTTTTTCTATGTAAGCACTTAAGAACACACCACCACGCATTGCATAAGGTTTCAAATTGTTTAGTTACATGACCAGATGTAGGGGAAATCCCCAAGGTGGAGTAAGTTTCTGCGAAGGAAATTTTGTCATCCACCTCAATGCAGCCATGCGGCTACAAAGGAAAGCTGTACAGCTTTCTCAGAAACTTCGCAGTTGGAGAAAAATTCGTCCTGGCCCAGGGCATGCTCCGTCGTTGCTTGTCACTGTTGTAGTAGTATCCATCTATATCGTTGTCTTCCTCTTACATGACTGGCGAGCCCGGATCGTTTTGTCTGCAGCCTTTCGCATTCCTCCCAAAGTGGAACGTGTCGGCATGCGCTAGAACCGTTGGCTTCGCGAACTGGGCGTCTGTAGCGCGAGCTGTCTTGTGCTCCCCCACTGAGTTGCGGATGCACGTGAACTGTTTTCTGGGTCTTTTTTACGAGCGCCATGCGCAGGCCTGGATGACGCCAGGCGCTGCTCGCGAGTCTTGTAAATGGTGGGAGTAACTATACAAACCGGGTTTTCTGATGACACAGCACACAATATGACCAGCAACAACATCATCATCATCACCAGCCTATCTACACCCACTGCAGGGCAAAGGCCTCTCCCATTATTCTCCAATTACCTCGGTCCTGCGCCAACTGTGACCAATTTATCCCCGCAAACTTCTTGATCTCATCTGCCCATCTAACTTTCTGCCGCCCCCTGCAACGCTTGCCTTCTCTAGGGATCCACTCTGTTACCCTTAATGACCAGCGGTTATCTTGCCTTCGCATTACATGCCCTGCCCACGTCCATTCCTTCTTCTTAATTTCTACTAATATGTCTTTAACACCAGTTTGCTCTCTGACCCACTCCGCTCTCTTCTTGTCCCTTAATGTTACACCTATCATTTTCCGCTCCATTGCCCGCTGAGTTGTTCTCAATTTAAGTTGAACCCTCTTAGTGAGCCTCCAAGTTTCTGCCCCGTAGGTGAGTACCGGTAAGATGCAGCTGTCATACACTTTCTTCTTCAGCGACAATGGTAGGCTGCTATTCATTATCTGAGAATGTCTGCCATATGCACCCCACCCCATACTGATCCTTCTAATTATCTCTGCCTCATGGTTGGGATCTGGGGTCACAACTTGGCCTAAGTAGATATATTCGCTTACCACTTTTACTGCTTCGCCACCTATCTCAAACCGCTGTGCTGTCCCAAGGTTATTGATCATTACTTTAGTTTTCTGCATATTAATTTTCAGGCCCACGGTTCTACTCTGTTCGCCCAGTGCGGAAAGCATGCTTTGCAATTCGTCCCCCGAGTTACTTAGCAAGGCAACGTCATCAGCAAATCTGAGGTTACTGAGGTATTCTCCATTAACCCTTACTCCCACCTGTTCCCAGTCCAACGTTCTGAATACTTCTTGTAAGCATGCTGCGAATAACATTGGAGAGATTGTGTCTCCTTGTCTGACACCCTTCCTTATAGGTATTTTACTGCTCTCCCTTAGGAGGATGATGGTAGCTGTAGACCCATTGTAGATATCCTCTAGTATTCTTACATAATGCTTATCTACCCCCTGGTTCCGTAATGCCTGAATGACTGCTAGGGTTTCGACCGAGTCAAATGCTTTCTCATAATCTAGGAAGGCTATATATAGGGGTTCAGTATACTCAGCGCACTTCTCTATCACCTGATTGATCGTGTGAATATGGTCCATTGTTGAATAACCTTTATGGAACCCTGCTTGTTCTTTAGGTTGACTGAAATCTAAGGTTGCAGAAATTCGGTTAGCGATTACCTTGGTAAATACCTTGTAGACGACTGACAGTAAGCTGATCGGCCTGTAATTTTTCAAGTGCTTCATGTCGCCTTTCTTATGGATTAGGATGATGTTAGCGTTCTTCCAGGATTCCGTCACCCTTGCGGTCATTAGGCATTGCGTGTACAGGTTTGCCAGCAACAACAGCTCTGCTGCTAAAAGTGGCACCACTGGTTGTGGAAGAGAACGTGGCTAGTAGCGAGACCCACATGGGTCATCTCCGATGCAGCCAGCATTCTTGGCACCGATTCCGGCACCCTGTCGTCTTACCTGACAGGACAAGTCACCACAGATTCATTCACATAAATCTTTCATTTGTTTTTTTCCTTGGAATTGCATCAAAGTTAATTTCATTTCATTCATTGAATCCTTAAAGGTTCGACGGCATTACATCAGGAGGGGGGGGGAGGGGGGCAACAAACACTGCGCGAGGGTGGACAGTTTGATGTGAACAAGCTATTCACATTACAGTTTGGTGAAAAACAACAACAAAAGAACGCTGGGAAACAGGGAAACAGAAACAATTTGGCAAACAAATAATACATGCAGTACACTGCTACAATCATGGATAATTAGGGGTGTGGGAATGCCGAATAGTAACTTTTGAATCCAATATCAATTCTTTTTTTTTTCACAGGCCTCATAGGTTTTTGTGCAAAAGCGGAAGCTACTTCGCATGTTCGGGAGACATCACGTTCTTTTTCAACTCTGACAACGCACTTCTCAACTACTTAAGTAGCGAGCATGATACGCATTTGAAAGAAACAAAGAAAAAAAAAACACTTGCACTGGAGTTGCTGTACTCCAATCATAGGCAGCGACCCTAGAGCGCGCCGTAACTCAGAAGCGAGCACTTAGCAGGCATGAACAGTAGGATGCGAAAACACGGCATAGCCACAACCGTGTACCACGATAAGGCACTTTTTCAGAAGCACATGGGCAGCGTGACGAGTGAATTCACTGGCAACGCACGCATGCAGGCAACCATGTGAGTGCGCCGTCACTGGTTACGTCGGGCTCCACAGGGTGGCGGTACTTGTCCGTGCTAAGCCTTTGATGTGTGTTGGACGTTCCAAACTTTACCGCACCGAACGCAAAGTAATGCCTCGACTCCAACGTGAGTGCAATTAATAGCTTCTCTGTCACACTGCCGTTGAGAATCGGGTTGAAACAGAGCAGATAACATGTGCCGGTGCTCTTTTTTGTGACATGCCGTCACAGGGGCACAAGCTGCACCATGTGTGTGGTGCATTCGGATGGGACAAGGAAAAGAAGACACAGGAAGGGCGCAGACTCACAACTAGTTTGTTGAAAAAATGGAGCATGCCCACACCAGCACATGCACACACATGTCACCACCTTTATCACATGATATAACGCTCAGCAAGGCTTGGGAGTGGGCTAGTTGGTGTTTTAGCATCTTGAAGTGCAGAGGTGCGCTGCCTGACACGAAACGTAGGACAGGGTTAATACCACAAAAACAGACAAGGTGAGGCGCAAACTATCAACTGTTTATTATCTTGTGAAGGGGGGCGGTTATATATGACGGAAATGAAGAACATGCACAAAAAAAAAGAACATGCACGAATGCACAGTTTTAAGTATGAATATGAACCAACTAGCCCAACAACATGCTTTGCTGCACTTTGGCCATGTTCGTGGCCGTTTCCAGTGTTGCCAAGCGAAGAAATTGATAGCTAATTTTTTCAGTGAATACCATCTATACGTAGGGGAAAAAGAGCTCGCACTACAGCCGCTGTGATCACACCTGCACTATCCACTGTGGTTAAAAAAAACAAGCAGATGCGCAGTAGCCGTACACCAACTGCATGAAAAACAGCCAGAACCGCTCTTGATTTCACATTAACGGAAGCGCTGTCGAAATGGCAGTGGTCTTTACCCGAAGCTGCCCTACCATGCAAACATTCGGTCGCAGAATTCAAAACGGCGGCCAGAGTCAACGGCTTGAAAAAAAGATCTTATCGACGCAATCGCAGATTACTCCATGCAGTGGGTTAAAATTTATGGCCTCTGCAAGGTGTGCTCTTCAAAAGTGTGATTTGGATGAAACTTGCTGACCAGACGGTGTAACAGCGGTTTCGTTAGCGTGCACCAACGTCTCTCGCTTTCGCAAAGCCAGGGAAGTTTGGAAACTCCACTCAACTATTTGAAAAATTGAATAGGAGATATTCAGTTCGTGAATTGAATTATTCCAGAAGGTGATTCCTCTTCAAGTATTGTGTAATTGAATGGAATTGAAGTGGGATTGCAGCTTTTTGTGGAATGATGTGTGGACAGAAGTGGCAGCAATACTGTCGGGGAGGTGGTGCCAAAGTTTAATTGCGTGGGCAAGAAGGAGTCATTCATTGTGGATGTATAGCTGTTGATTCGAACAGTGGGGTTGGAATGGTTAATACGAGAAGAAGTTGGTTGATTGGTGTATTGGTTGATTAATAAAAATTGGTCTACCTTCGGAGGCAAAGTGAACCACTTAAAGGATCGATCCCTATGGTAACGCTCTGCTGAACTTGCCAGAAACGGTGGTTTACTAAAGCATTGAAAACAAGACAAAATGGCTGTCTTGGGCTGCTAAATAAAAGCGGTAAATGCATGTGCGAGAAAGGGCACATATTGTTCAAAAAGCTTTCTTAAATTAAAGGGACACTGGAGTGATTTGTAAACATTGCGGGATTACTAGCGCAAATTGTAGTCCGGAGTCCATAGACCATGTTTCGACCACTCTGAGCGCGTTTACGCGAATTTATTTACTAGAAAAAACAATTCGAAAATGCTGTCCTCCTCTCTGCACCCTCGCCCATTTTTTGTGGCGTTTTCGTGTGACGTCACGAGGAGACGAGCTGGCAATTGGCTGCGCTACTGCACGGTTCGCCGACCTTCCGATCGAGTCAGTCGGCACAGCATTTAGCCGCCGGCCACCGACGGGTCGTCGCAATCGGCTCGCTCAATTGAAACTAAGCCACCACACGTTTGTGAATGAAAGAATGTGCATTTCTTTACTTTGTTAGTTTGTACACTGTATCTAGCTCCAAGTCGAGTCAAGGTCGCCTCACACAAGCGCTGCACAAGGGCACATGCGACGCTTCGCTGACTTTACGATAGTAGGAAAATCTAAGGCCACTTGAAGGCAGGAGAAGAGTCAACGAAGTCAATATTGGTAGTAAGAAAATAAAATCAACTGAAACTTTTACTGTACAGCGCAAAACTAGGGAGCAGGAAGCACTTTTTTGCGCTGGGTGAACAAGCACAGCGGTCAGCAGCACGACCACACATCTGCGAACACATTTCTGTCCAAGAAATGCAATTGCTAGACGTGAGATATTGTGGAAGTTTGGGGGACGCTAACTGCACGGGCGCTATACGACAAATAGTCACCTAAAGTACTTCAAATGATAAGGCTAAATAAAAGTGTAAACTGGTTATACAGTTAAACCTCGATATAACGAAGTCGTACTTGGGGCCGCAAATTTCGTTAAATCGAGAATTTCGTAAAATCGAGGTTTCGATTTTACAGTTCATTTAACCAGTTATTGGGGTTTTAACACTTTGGCCCTCGCCAGGCAACAACTGCTATGTAGTTACCTCTCCAATTAAAGCGAAATTTGTACTAAAACTGGCCGGGAAAATTGTGTGAATTAAGAGTTTCAACACTTGGGCAATGGAATTCGGATAGCCGACGGTAGTTCATGTGTCATCGTAAAACCGGTGCTTTTTCCGCAACGCCTCATTAAATATGATAGCAGACTAGGTTTCCACTTTTTGTTTTTTCATTTCGGTCACTACTAAATGCCGCTGTTATAGTCAATTGAACCCGCGCCCGCGTCCATGTCCCGTGAACTTCACCCCGCCGAGGTGCTCGTTCGAAGTTACGCCTCTTTTCGTCTATTCAGTGGTAGGCTTAGGGGCCTAGGCGCGGCGGGCCAACAGCGGAAGGCTGCTATGAAACTTTCGAAAGACTTTTTTTATGTACAAAGGCTCTGCAGTATAGGCGCGTGATGCAACCACAACACTCGAGATAAAGCCATGATTGCGAGTTCAGCGGAGTACACGCGGACCGCTTCACTGTGTGGAGCAGCGCTTACGTGCTCCGGAAAGCGGAAAGCTTACATTAAATAAAATTCTTCCGGCCAAATTCGATTAAGCAATTACTTTTATGCCCACTGAGCCCTTACGAAACTGATTTCTCCGCACCGCAGCTGTCTAATGAACGCTGGTGAAACGAAGATGACCACGTTCAAAGAGAGCAATTTATTGCCACCAGCACTCGATGTTCAAGCCGTAGTGAAGAAGTCCGTAAGCAGTGCTTGGCGTTTCTTGACCAGGGCGGGCTTTACGTGACGCTCGTATGCTGACAGCGCTAACAAGGTCTTAACATTCGTGTGCACCTGCGTGCCTCCGCAGAACATCGATGGCATCCATCACACTTCGGTGGCTGTCAGTTTCACCGAACTTCCTCAGGCTCTTGTTCGGAACACTTTTCTTTCTCTTGGAGTGCTCATGCTGCTTACAAAACTCACCTAACGATGCACGAACAAAATATTAATTTGGTTATCAGCGAGCACAACCTAGAGCAGCAGCACCGTGAGCAATGACGCGTTGAAAAAAAAAAGCTTGAAATAGGCTTCGGTAGCCTAAGCATAGAGGGCGCTGGCGTAGGCAACGATGGAGACGTCAAAATAGTGGCCGCACTATTAAACCGTCTATGACCGCTAGCGGTTTGTGCAGCTTCGTTCTTCGCTTTTAATTGTTGTTAACCGTAGATTTCACCGCTTTTCTTTCATTTGAGCCTTCAAGAGTCAATTTGAGCACTGAATTTTTTCAATGTAGGGAATGAGAGGCAAAATAAAACGTGCCTCGACCGGAATTTCGTTCTTCCTTTCTTGCCGTGACTTCGTTAAATCGAAAGCGCCGCACAAAATTACTTCGTAAAATCGAGACAAAAATACATGCATTTAGCAAAATTTTGTTAGAAAACTTGAAAAAATTCGTTATATCGCGAATTTCGTTAAATCGAGGTTCGTTATATCGAGGTTCAACTGTACATTATATACCTTATATATACAGCCTCGGTAGAGCTGGCCTGTGGCCGAGTGGTCGAAGGTGCTATGTTCTCATTTTGAAAGTTGCAAGTTCAAATCCCCGAGGGTGCATTGTTTTTCTTTTTTTTTTTTTGCCAGTTGATTTTTTCGTTTTCGGCCGATGTTTTCTAAACCGAGTTCACCATTTTTGGGCCGTAATGTTCACTGTTCCACGAGCGAGTTTGCAGAACACGCGCAGACTGCCACTGACGCTCTAGCGAGCTCTCGTTAGCGTGCTGCTGCTTGCGGGCAGTGGGCACAGGCCTGAATCAGCACACCCTTGGCCTGGTGCGAACACGCTTTTTACGATACAGGCATGAGTGAGGCAAGCTCCGAATATGAGGGAAAAGCGCATGGCATTTGAGCGCCAGCGGTGACGCAAAGGGCGTCATCCACTGCGTAGGCCTCGGCTAGTGATTTCTACGATTCCAAGCCGTCGTGGGAGGCTTATCTCAGGCATTTTACACTTCACTTTATTTCACTTTATTAGCCGACAATATGGCAGAAGGGCGGTATGGCGATTACTGAGATATCGAGAAGGCCCATCCAAAACTTGTTTGAATGCTAACCTCGGACATCGTCCAATCACGGTGCCATCTCCTCGCGACGTCACAGCTTTAGTTGGTGCGGCCGCCACAGACCGCGCATGGTAGTTTTTCTTCTTTCCCGCTTTATAAAATAATTACCGACTTATCAACCAGATAAACGATGAAAAGTGTGGTAATTTGAGCCAGTCTACGCAGTGCAAGCAAAACCGGGAGCTTGACAAATTCTTGCTAGTTCATCCAATCATTTGTGGCTGGTTCCGAACCTGCGTGGTCACCTTTACTAATCCACCTGGCCAAGAGCAAGTTCCGAATACATCTGTTTTTACGCGTGAACCTACCAACAATGTTGTTCAGTACTAGTATATAGCTTGCTTTGATGGTTCAAAGGGACCATGAAGACAAAAGACCTACAATTCAAAGGACCACTTTCTCCCAATAACGACGATATCGATTTTGTTGCAAACTTCAAATAAATAACGAAGGCACTCTTAGGGAAAGCAGATGAAGCTATTCCCCAGCCACGTTGCAGTGATTTCTCTGTGGCTTTTTGCGATTGGCAGCCTAAGGTACTTGTCCCGTATATGGAGAACGACGACTACACTTCATCGGTACCAAAATCTGGAATATATTGCCCCAGGATACAAAATTGGCTGATAACTTTCCCATTAAAATCAAGAAACATTTCCTTTCCCTCCTTAAAGGAGCCATGAAGAGAAAACACAAGTTTGGTTCATTCAAAAGATTGTCTCGTTAGAATCATACTGACACCACTTTTAACGTAAACTTCGCTCAAATAAGCTACATAATTAGGAAAAACGGGAATGGTCATGCGACCCACCAGCTCATTTCCCGCAACAGAACCTATGTCGTCACATGGGCTAAGCTCTGCGATTGGCGGAGGCTGGCAGAAGCAGACGCAAATTAGGTAGAACTTACAATCTAGACGAACGAGCGATTTGCGCTTAAATTTAGGGCACATTCTTTACGAAGCAATAAGAATGATGGGACAAACAGTGGAAGTTACGAAAGCACATGTAAACATAGAAGTACTGATGCGTTCTGCTGTTCGTACTGCGCACAGCATGCTTTGGTTTAGCTGCACAGCACTACGGGGCTTGGGGTTGTCGCAGACGACACTGGCCGATTGACGCAAGCAACGGTGTCTTACGTGACCCCATTTGTCGAGCGAGCACTGTTTCAGGGAACGAATGTTTGCTCCCAGAACAAAAACAAGCCAGGTTTAAATGCGGGCAAAAACAAACCAAACGCTTGCCACGGTATGGTGGCGCCATCTAGGTTACGGAACGTAAAGAAACGCGGGAACAAACCAACACCGCTACAGGGTGGAGACAACCTTTGAACGGTCCCGTGCCGCCGCAATTTGGCCAACGGGCTCAACGCGTTATTCTTTTCGTTTCCCACGAGACCTAGCAACGCGAAACAGACAATATGATTCAAACTTCTTCAGTAAACCGCGTTGCGGCGATAATTTTAGCGCGGTTTTGACACAATGACTTGCTTCGGCGGCGAGCGAGCAACCGAACATGGCGGCGCCAGCGTTACGTGTCTCTACCCTGTACGGCGGATGCGTGAATGAAGGTACTCTAGGCTGCAGAGCGGTCGGTTCCCGTGATGTCACTTGGGACCACGAAAACGCACGATTGAGCGGGAAAATCAAAATTTTAACCTAAATTGTTTAATTTCTCAGTGAATAAAGCACCGTTTGTATCCGGACAAGCGCTGGGGGCACTATAAAACACGAAATCTTTCGAATAAAACTTGCATTTTCTCTTCATGGCTCCTTTAATGAGCCTGCGTGACCAGCAGTCACTCCCCAAATATTAACAAAATCGTTAAACTCTTCACTACAAACATCACTTCGTCCAGCGAAAGTTTACTGCGTAGTTGCTATTATTCAGTACCTGTGTTCATGTATAAAAATTGCATGTTTCTGTTATCCTACCCAAGTTTGAGTGTGTGAATATATATGTTTGTACAATTCCCAAATCTTCTTTTCTGTATTCGCAATGTTCTTGCATCTTGTATTCTGTATCCTGTTACAATGCCTTGTATTGGACCCGATTGGACCCGATACTAGCCTTTGGCTATGGGTCCAAGCAGTTTTTTTGAACCATCAAGTTGAAATTGGAAATAAAGTTAAATGAAATGAAATGAAACACTTGATAGCTAACGTGCGGTTAAAACTACAGTTAAACCTCGTTATAACGAGACGGGCTATAACGAAATAACGGATATAACGAGCAAATCGTAATTCCCCTTGAAAGTCCCCATAGAAACCAATGTATTTAAAACCTCGTTTTAACGAGGTAAACTTTCCCCGTCACGGGATATAACGAACAAATTTCATTGAGAAATCAAATTTTGAGCTCATTTTACAACAGTGCGCAAGGCGGATCTGAGACGGTGCGTGACGCGGCAACTGTATTAGCAGTTCAAAACTCCCGCCACGCGCGCGAAGCTGGCTGGCGCGCCATGCGAACGCTGCGCCCGCGAAGCCCCCACCCTCCTCTCGCTGCGCACGGCATGCAGACAATGGGGCCCTTCGATTTACAGTGTCGGACTCACCGCGGGCTCCCCGAGAAGCAGTCCGACGTTCGATTTTCCCACGTATCGCTATGGCTTCGGGGAATCCGCGGACTATCCGCGGGGAGCCCGAGAAGAACCCCAATGCACACGGCGCGCGCGGTTGCGTCACCTTCCTCTCCCCCCCTCCTCCCTTGTTCGTATCGCCGACGTTGCTGCGTAGTTGTGTGTGCGTGGGTTTTGGCAGTCTTCAGCCTTATCTTTTATCGTACTGCCGGCGTGATTCCAACAACGCGAGTGCGACAGGCGGGAAGCGCAAGCGAAAGACTATAACGCTTGAACAGAAGACGGCTATGATAAAAGCCGTCGCATTGGGCTCGAAGGAAGGTAAAGGCCCGTTCACACTTGCGACGAAAGTGAAAGCGATCGCCACCCTTGCTGTTCACACTTGCACGCAACATCGAGCGACGGGTGACGACTTGCTTTTCTTGTTATTGTCTCGCGCTCGGAGTGAGACTTCACGGGAGCTTTGCCGCTTGTGCTTGTGGAGACTCGGCAGCCGGGTGCTTTGGCAGGATATGACGTCAGGAAGTCTCGCCTCCTGCTTCTGCTTCAAAAGCGACGGAGGCGAAAAAAATTGGTCGAGACCACAGAGGTTAAAAAATTAACCTCCTTGGTCGAGACCGATCGCTCTCGACCGATCGCTCTCGCAACGAAAGCGATGCCAGGCGACGAAAGCGACAAAAATTTCTGTCGCTTTCGTCGCTTTTGCTCGCTTTCGTCGCAAGGTGGCAAGAGACTTTGACGTGTGGACGAGTACGCTGTCCACCATCGTGAGCGACCGAGAGTCCATCGTCAGCGCTGTTGCACATGGCTTGAAAAGAAGCACTAAGGACGGCGTCGGAGGCACTAGATGCGGTGGACATGCTGCGTCGCTCTTCGGCGCGCTTGAGGGCGGCGAAGATGGCGTGAACGTAGCGGCCGCAGCTGAGGGAGCCATCGCTGGCATCAGGAAGGTGCATCAATGTCCAATTATGGACTTCTTCGTAGCCAAGTCTGTTTGAAATACGAGTTTTGAACTGCAATAAAGTAGGTTCGTGACTTTTCCTTTTTACCTCCGGAATGTGTTTATTTTACTGACTATCGTCGGGCAGCAAGATGCTATTTCGCCCGCTTTTTATTTTTAGCTAACTACAATGCATAATATTTGCAGTAAATGTCGGCTACGGCTATAACGCCGTATTGGCTAAAACGAGCAAGTCGCGGCGCCCCTTCAATTTCGTTATAATGAGGGTTGGCCCATATTGCGCTTCATTGTGTCACTGCAGCCTGGAATTTGGAAGAATAAAAAGAGACGAAGTAGACACAAGAACCATGTTTTCCAATAGTATTTGTGGCGGTTTTCCGGTTAAAAGAGCGTCTTTGGTGGCTGCGGTAGTAGAGTTGAGCGAGGAGTGTCCAAAAGCCCAGTTCATTCATTTTGTCTGCGTGGCCCCTTTAAACAGCTTCTGTTCTGAGCTGTCCTATAGGCAGGCCTTGTGGCGGACTGCCCTGCTGCTGCTGCTGCCCTGGGAGGTTCTCTAGGGTGTCTGTGTTCCTGTCCTGTGGCAGTGTCTGGCGGGCCGGCCACCGGGGGAGGGGGAAGAGGAGGAGGAGGAGCCCTGGGACCTGGAGTCGCAGCTGCGCTTCCAGGAGGTCGCCCTGGAGGCACTGGGGCAGGCGTGGCCCTACCCCGAGGCCGCACCGGGGGGCACCCAGGGTGAGGAGCACCTGTGCACCCTTGAGCACTCGCTCTCGGTGCCCACTCTGATCAATAACGTCAGCGCACTACATATTTTCATTTCTGGTACTTGTTAGGCAAGTCGAGGCATGCGCTAGGTAGCGTGGGAAATCGCCTTTCAGAATTGGTCTTTTGACAGGATAGAATAAAATGCGTGGAAAGGGTGGGACAGACGCACTCCTCTTTCTGTCCGTCCCCTTCTTTCCAGGCATTGTATTGTATCGCACCTTTTAGGGAAACGTTTGGTTTTCATGGACGGTACTTGTGTGAAA
Organism: Haemaphysalis longicornis; assembly: GCF_048455015.1. Taxonomy (NCBI): domain Eukaryota; kingdom Metazoa; phylum Arthropoda; class Arachnida; order Ixodida; family Ixodidae; genus Haemaphysalis; species Haemaphysalis longicornis. The sequence goes on along the minus strand of NW_027526204.1, from coordinate 2,085,117 downwards.
ATAACGCAGCCACAAATAATATAGTGCCATTGCCAGTTGCCTCCAACAACCTGTTGGTGTCAGAGAAGGCCTCAAGCTTCCTGAAAAGGATGCACTGTCTCAGCTAAGCATACAGATAAGCTATTCTCACAAATTCGTCTGGATTGCCTTGTGCTGTGTTGTGTGATGTATTGGTAACTGTGGGAAACATCGATGGAGCCAAGAGAGGAGGCCGTCGTCGATAGAAAAGCAAATATATTTGCATTATGTGCAGGGAACCATGCCTTACGCAGCCATCTTGCAGCCTCTCCTGGTCGTCTCCGGTCTTCTTCTTCTGCACGTCTGTTGAACTCTGATGCTGCTTCAACTTCGTCATTCCTAAAAGTTCCATCTTCCCGGCCAACAACAGTTCATATGAGCAGTGGTGGCGTCTGGTTGGCTTGCCGTTTATGTCTAGTCGCTGTCCGAATTATGTCCTTTCCTTTCTTATTTTCGGCCTTCTCTTTCTTCTGAACTTCGCCTTTCTTCGTACCTTCGGCGTATGTGTTTTCATCATGATCACTGTTACAATGTTAGCTCACGTGCAGCGCCCCCACGCGGCGCTGATAGTTTTGTGTTGAGCCATGCAAGCCTGGCACAGCGGCGAGTGGCCGTTTTGGGAAACTAAAGACAGTTCGTTCTGGGCAAACGACTCAGCATGTTCTCATGTCTTTCGCGGGCCTGATGGCCTACTGTTCGCGGTAGTCACTTTTTCCTACCGCTCGGCCATCTATGCTTCTACACATCTAACAACTGGCGACGAGGATGAAAGAAAGTTTCACGTGAGTCTTCGTTCCCGCACCGCTCTGCCATCCATTCACATTGCCAAGTTTCGGCAACCTCGAGCCGTTCGAGGGGGGAGGAGACGACTGGCCCTGTTACGTGGACCGGATCCAAGCATTTTTCATGGCCAATGATGTCGCCCCAGAGAAGCGTGCTTCCGTATTCATCAGCTGCTGCGGCCAGAAAACGTATGCTTTGCTCCGAAATTTGGTCAAGCCCAGTGACAAGACGCTGGACGAGATTCTTCTAGTTCTTGGAAGTCACTACTGTCCAAAGCCGTCTGCCGTTGTGCAGCGTTTTCGTTTCAACTCGCGGAAGGGGAATCCGTCAGCAATTTCATCGCAGCTTTAAAGAGCCTTTTCGAGCACTGCAACTTTGGTGCTGAACTCGAAAACATGCTCCGCGACCGCATCGTGTGTGGCATAAACAACGCGGACGTCCAAACAAGACTGCTGGGAAAACCGGACCTCACCTTCGACGATGCCGTACAGACCGCCCTGGCAATGGAAGCAGCAAAAAAGGACGCAGGCGAGATAGCCCAAGCTAACACGAGCAGCGCTTTCTCGACTCACCGTGTCTCGTCAGGCTCAGGGGGCGTCACCTTCTACCGCTGCGGGGACGGACACCTGGCATCGAAATGCAAGCATGTGAAGACAATCTGCAATTACTGCCACAAACGAGGTCACTTGCGAAGGTGTGCGATACGAGACGAAAGGACAGCCAAGCCCAAAGCTACAGCCCTTCCAAGGCACGTTCGTTCTCGGCACGAAGTTCACCGTCGTCGAGCAACCGCCATTGTGTGAATACTGTCCGCGATGAGGACGCTGCTACAAGTTTATCTTCCAAAGTTTTCAACATGTGGCAAGTTGACTACGCCATGCCGTCTCCGTATTTCACCGTCACTGTTGACGTTTGCGGCAAGCCGCTCCGCATGGAAGTGGGCAAGTGTCTCCAAGTCTCGTCTTCTTCAGCTTTTGCCTTCGGTTTCTGTGCAGCCGTCACAAGTGCTTCTGTGAAGCTATTCCGGGGAACTGAAAAAGGTTCAAGTCAAAGCTGACGTCAGCGTGAAGTTTCATGGTAAGGAGGCCGACCTACCTATTTTTCTTACCGGGGACGGATCGCCCACTCTTCTAGGATGCAACTGGATTCGTGAGCTGGGCAACGGCGTTTCCGACGTTGAAGTGAATGTACACGCACTTCCCGACATCAAACACCTAAGTCCAAGACTATGCCGAAGTGTTTGAAGAAGGCCTGGGTACGTTCAAGGGTGCTAAAGCTTCTCTACATGTTCCTTCAGATGCTCCGCCTCGGTTCTTCAAGCCACGCCCACTGCCGTATGCCTTGACAGATGGAGTCACTAAAGAAATCCAAAGATTAAGAAGAGATTCCATTCTTGTTCCAGTCAGGACAGCAAAGTGGGCTGCACCTATTGTTCCTGTGACCAAAAGGGATGGACGCATCAGAATCTGTGGAGACTTTGGTGTCACCATAAACCCAGTGGCAACAGTGGAACAGTACCCCATTCCAAGGATCGAGGACCTGTGGACTGTGCTTGCTGGAGGTGAGAAATTCACAAAATTGGATTTGCGAGATGCGTACCAGCAAGGTGTCCTTGACGAGGCCTCTAGAGAGTATGTCACCATTTCGACGCATGTGGGGTTGTTTCAGTACGCCCGGTTGCCTTTTGGCGTCTCATCCGCTCCAGCCATATTTCAGCGTGAAATGGAGAACTTGCTCAGGGGACTGCCACACGTAGCAGTCTATTTCGACGACATTCTTGTAACTGGCACAAACGATGCTGAGCAGCTTTGCAACCTCCGTGCTGTGCTTAGCAAGCTCCAGGAATCTGGCCTCAAGCTGAAACTTGAAAAATGCCACTTCTTCATGCCACAAGTTGAGTATCTCGGGCACATCATCAGCAAGGAAGGCCTTTCCCCGAACGTTGACAAGGTAGCAGCCATTCTGCATGCTCCTGTGCCTCAAGATGTCAAGGAACTTCAGAGTGTCTTGGGACTTGTCAACTTCTACAGGCACTTCTTACCCAATCTTTGGTCACTCCTTCGTCCACTGCACTTGCTTCTTTGTGAAGGAAAGAAGTGGGAGTGGGGACAAGAACAAAAGATGCAATTACTGCCTTCAAGCACTTGGTAACATCAGCTCCAGTTCTTGTGCACACTTGCCTCAGCTGCGACGCATCGCCTTATGGTATAGGTGCAGTCCTGGCGCACAAAGATGCTCATGGCCGGGAACATGCCATTGCTTTTGCCTCGAGAAGCTTTTCAAAAGCAGAACAAAACTACAGTCAACTCGACAAGGAGGCACTGGCTTTAGTGTTTGGCGTGGATCGGTTCCACCAGTACTTGTGGGGCATCTCATTCGAAGCACACACTGACCACAAGCCACTCCTTGGACTGCTGGGCGCCAACAAGCCCGTTCCCGTGCAAGCTTCGCCTCGAGTGGTCAGGTGGGCTCTGAAGCTTTCTGCGTACAAGTACGAACTTGTATACAAGCCTGGCAAAAAGCTCGGCCATGCCGATCTACTTAGTAGACTGCCTCTGCCAACTGACACCACTGCATTACCACGACCTGCTGACATCTTCTTGCTGGAGGAGGCATATCCGCGACTTCTTTCACCTCGTGTTGTGGCCCAAGCCACAAGAAATGATCCGGTTCTGTGTCATGTTGTTCTTGCTGTTCTGAAAGGAGAAAGCCTCCCAGTGGGACCAGAGTGGAACCCTTTCAATACCAGAAGCTCAGAACTCAGTCTCCATGAGGGTTGCCTACTCTGGGGATCAAGAGTCGTGACAGGCCCAAGTTCTTGGTGTTCTTCATGCCAGCCACCCGGGTATCGAGAAGAGCAAGATGATTGCCAGGAGCCATGTTTGGTGGCCAGGCATTGACAATGACATTGCCAACAGTGTGAAGAGCTGCGCCACGTGCCAGACTCAACATCGAGCTGCACAGCCGGTTCAGCAGACGCCATGGCCTTTTCCACAGCAACCCTGGTCAAGACTTCACATTGACTTTGGGGGACCATTCCTAGGTCACACGTTCTTGGTTATTGTGGATGCGTTCTCAAAGTGGATAGAAGTCTTTCCTGTGTCTTCCACATCTGCAGAAGCTACCATTTCTGCCTGGAGAATTGCATTCGCTCAGCATGGCCTGCCTGACGTCATAGTTTCCGACAACGGTCCTGCCTTCACCACTGCCCAGTACCTTGAGTTTTTAACTCGAAATGGAATACGCCGCATGCTCGTACTGCCGTATCACCCTGCCTCAAACGGTGCAGCTGAACGAGTTGTAGAAACTATAAAGAACAAACTCAAGAAGTCTGGCTCTGGGAACTTCCAAACGCAGATCTCCAGGTTCCTGTTCCACTACAGGACCACACCACATGAAGTTACAGGTCGGCCACCGTGTGAGCTTTTGACGGGAAGAATGTTCAAGACTCCGCTGGATGTCCTGAAGCCAAGCCTGCAGGCATCTGTACTTCTCAAACAACTCAAGCAGAAGTTGTATGCCGACAGAGGGTCCCGGCAGGCCCCATCACTGCAGCCAGGTGATGACGTGTATGCGCGAAACTTCCTCATGGGTACACCTTGGGTGCCTGCCAGTGTGGTGGACGTCACTCCGTCATCGGCCAGTGTCCGTTTTGAAGACGGCACCTTGGGAAACCGACACAGCGACCGCTTGCGCCTTGTGCCGGCAGAAACACTTCTGACCTCTCCTGAAACTACTATCGCTGCAGCTCCACCACAGCTGGAGCCGCCGCCTCTTCATGCACCAGCTGTTCCGGAAGTGCCTCATCAGGAACAGCCACCTGGAAATAGCTTCTCTGGGAGTAGCTGTGCCATGGACAGCGCTCAACAGTGGTGTGCATGTGAACAGTGACTCTGTCGTGCCTACGCCTAGCCCACCGAAGTTGCGACGTGGCACGAGGACTAGGAAACCAGGGCATAGGTACTCCCCATAGTCTTCCTCCTAAGAAGGGAGGAGTGTTACAATGTTAGCTTATGTGCAGCGCCCCCACGCGGCGCTGATGGTTTTGTGTTGAGCCGTGCAAGCCTGGCACAGCGGCGAGGGGCCGTTTTGGGAAAATAAAGACAGTTCGTTCTGGGCAAACGGCTCGGCATGTTCTCATGTCTTTCGCGGGCCTGATGGCCTACTGTTCGCAGTAGTCACCTTTTACCGCTCGGCCATCCATGCTTCTACACATCTAACAATCACGCTGGGCGATGAACCACAGGCATATTTTCCTGCACTGTTTCTTGCGCGCGCTGGAGATGGGTTCGTTGGCGTCCTGCACTTGCACCCTCGCACGCCGATCGGAACCTCGAACGTCTGCTTCTTGTGTAGTGCCAATTGTCGCAGTACCACAATGCTCCCCAGGTTTCTTCCATTTCAGAACACGCCTGGTAGACTTCTTGATCGTGGCTGTCGGCATGCTCACGGCAGCATTCTTATCTGGCCTCTTTCCTGGAGCAGGGGCTGAGTGATCTTTGCATCCCCCAAGCCAACGTGGAGGTCGTCGAGAGGTCTGTGATTTTACAAAGACCACGTTCGGGCAGCTTCTCTTTTGTGGTCTTGCCTTCATGCAGTTGTAGCTGCTGCACTTTGGTTGTCTTGGTCGTCGGTCTTATGGCGTGCGCACTCCTGTCGCAGTCGCACATGCTTGTCTCGTAGTGAAGACCTTACACAGGCTGGTGCAGTTTTGCTTGGGTTTTTGTGGAGTTCGATGTACGTTTCCTGTCTCGGGGAAGTTCTGCATACAGTCTGTGGGAAATCTCATGGCCACATACCGGCATGCACAGGAGTGTTCAAGCTCTTTAGTCACACCTTGCGAATATAGCCCATCGTCCAGGGCAGCCGACGTGGGCTTTGTGCTGCTGGTGTGGTGTTGCCAGTATTCTGGCGTGTCTCAGGCGCCGTTTCAGCTGACTGGTCATTCACAGAGGCGCAGGGCATCGTTGCAGCTGGGGATGCAAGCGTGCTTGATTCATGACCAATTATCGAAATGCCCATCAATGTCCTTGAACTTGTCGGTGCACCTTCTGGTTGGCTTCGGTGGTGCGTTCTCGTTTCGTTTGTAAAGTGTCGCTTCAAGTGGGGCGATAATCCTGGGCACTTCTTTGCCTGGCTCTAGAGTGCCGTCGTGCTGGCCGTCAAGTTTGCTCCACGAGCCAGAGCTTCCTGCTTGTCATCGATTCTATCAAGTTGATCAGTGCTATGTGGGAGCCTGGCTAATGAAGCAGTGGCCTCAACGTCCGTGGTTTATTCTAAAGAAGGCAGTATTCTAGAAGGCTTTTCTGAACAAGTTGCCTCGACGCCTCCTCCTCATTTTGGGGTGAGCAATGCGGTCGAAGAATAGCATCCCGCTCCCTCGCTCACCTCGTCGTGTCGCCTGACATCCCAGGTTTCAGCACCATGTGGGAAACGTCCGTAGAGGCAAGACAGGAGGCCATCATCGATAGAAAAGCTGTACAGGGAACCTTGCCTTAAACAGCCGTCTTGTAGGCTCTCCTAGTCGTCGTCGTCTTCTTCCGTGTGTCGGTTGAACTCTGATGCTGCTTCAACTTCGTCGTTCCTCAAAAGTCCAAACAGTAACATTTTGAAGCCGTTTAATTATTTTTTAATGTAGCAAGCACAGGTTTCAACCATTTATGTGTTTTATGTTTGAAAATTTGAAACAGGAAAACCAGTCTTGTCGCTCAAGCGTGAAATTTAAATGGTCAAAGCCTCTGGTCCACCTGGAGTAGTAGTGTGGTGATGATTTCGTAGTATCATTGAACTCCTTGACTTGTGTACCACGTTCAGCCACTTGTCCGGGTACTTTTTAGTTTCTTGAATCTAAATATCTGTTGTTTTACACCGAAACAAAGTCTATATCTACACAATCAAAATGAGAACCCCCAGTTTTCATCACCATAGCTGTAATGCTAAAGTTCTTGGTGTAAGAGTGTCTTCCCACGTTGAGTTGTCAGTGGGAATGGTTGGTTTCGGTGCGTGAGGCATGTAGCTGTTTCAGGATGGAAAGTTGGGCGAGTTGTAAAAACAGCGCCGTAGGACGAAATACACGAGGAAAGAAACCAGACAGGAAGAGCGCTATCAAGTGAAACTTATCTTAACGAAAAGACATGTACACATAAAACATTGAAACGGCGCATGTGCTAACATCCGTGCCATACCAAACACTGGTAGAGATAAAAAAGAGGAAACAAGTTCGCCCCTACATAGTGTCAACAACAAGGAAGATGTAATGTGACGGAGGCCTGACTGATGCACTCGTCACCAAGCCTGTTTATATTGAACGCCTCTATAGGTGACCGGTGAAAAGCGCCAAGGCTCATGGGTGCATTGTCTGCTTCCGCGGAGCCCAACCACTTCCGGTTCGAGAGCTCTCCTCGCCTCCCATAGGCCGGCGGCTTTCATGCGCTTCCACCGAAAAAACAAACGCTCATGCATCGCGCATTCAATGAATAACAACGATGAATCCTACTAGGGGCTCCTCTGAAAGGTAAGCACCCCGTGGAAAATAAACAACACGCACACACGTGCCTGAAAGCCGCAGGCGTACGTGAGGCCAGGCGAGATCTCGAACCGGAAGTGGCTGGAGCAGACGACGTACCCGTGAGCCTTTGCACTTTTTTACCGGTCACCGATTACTTCGCGCTTTAGCTGATTAGAATGACGCAACAGTGAGACCAGGAGCGCGTGGAACACGAACAACAGTGGTCGTACAAACGGGATGTGGGTGTACCTTTCAAAGACAGACGCACACGTACACATCGGCCCGTTCGGCCAACGTAAAACCGACCACAAGACAAAGTATTTTACAAACAACACCAACACAACACGGGATATACTTGTTTTCAGATATGTAGACGACTATTCAGTGATTGTTGAAAGGCTTTATATTCCCCGCACAACTGTGGATGTCTTGAAGGTTTTTAAAGAGCAGGGTATGGGCCTCTAAAGTTCACCTTTGGAGCCATGAAAAACTCCTGTACACAATTTCTGGACCTTTCGTGAAAATTCGGAGCGAACTACGTTTGCTGGAAATTTGCCCCCACATCAGTAAAACCCTTGCTGAACTACAATTCAGGCCACAGTAAGATTGTAAAAAACTCTATAGCTTCTACCAGCCTTCGGTCAGCACTGTCCAAATCGTGCGTACACTCAATGGACGCAAGTTTCAAAGAACAGGTAAAAAAGCTAAAAGAAGCTGGTTTTCCAACTAGTGTGCCGGCGTCTGCTTGCAGTTCGCACATCCACTGTACCACTCACAGAATAAAAAAGGTTGCTTCCAGATATGGGGTGCAGGTTGTCATATCAGCACCAAGTAAACTAGGTAGACAGAAGTAGACAGAAAGAAACGAGACACAATTTCTGGCAGTTCTGGCAATTGCACTGTTAACCACAAGAACAAGTACTATATCCCGTTATTCCGTGTTGTATTGGTGTTGTTTATAAAATACAGTTAAACCTCGATGTAACGAAGTCGGTAAAATTCGCAATTTACTTCCTTACATTGAAATTTCGCTGCATTGAAATTCGCGGTTATAATGAAGTGTTTATCCCGTTAAGCGTTTCCTAAAAAAGAAAACGTGGCGCGCATACACGGCCGGCGCACTGTTTCTGTTTCTATCGGTGCTTAATCGTCTACGCGGGCATCAGCGTGATCCGCATGGAGCGTTTTTTTCCCGCAAAAACGCGCCCCGCAAGCCACAGGCGCGCTGACGCAGCCGCGGAGACCACCCGCGCGATGCGGGTAGCTCCAGCGACTGCTTCTAATCGCTCGCTGAAACGCAACTCGAGGGGCAAACGAGAGGGGTATGCGAGAAAAAAGGCGGATAACTTGGGCGAAATTTTCACTGTAAAACGTCATACGCGCCGCTTACGAGAGCGCCCATCAAATATCCTTCGCGGCGGCCTTATCGTCTAGCCAGCCGGCATCCCCGAGCGCTTCGAAGCTCCCGCCATAGGGTGCGCGCCTCCCCATTGGCGAAACCATGGCGAAACTGGTCAGGCTCCTCGCGGACGCCGGCGTGAAAAAAAACGCGCGTGCAAGGCTCATAAAGATTCACAAATGCTTGCTGGGACGACGAAACCCAACAAGCATGAGCGAACTCGAACGAAGTCTGTTCTGTGACGAAGTGCAAAGCGGTGGCTTGCGGCGGCGGCGGCAACGCCAGAGGCGATTTGGCTTACCACCGCGGAGGATATTTGATGGGCACTTTCGTAAGCGGCGCGTGTCACGTTTTACAATGAAAATTTCGCCCACGTTATCCGCTTTATTTCTCGCATGCCCCTCTCATATGCCCCTAGAGTTGCGTTTCAGCGAGAGGTTAGAAGCGGTCGCTGGAGCTACCCGCATCGTGCGGGTGGTCTCCGCGGCTGCGTCAGCGCGCCTGTGGCTTGCGGGGCGCGTTTTGCGTTATTGCAGGGAGAAAACGCTGTGTGCGGTTCACGCTGATGCCGATTAAGCCGTAGACGATTAAGCTCCGACAGAAACAGTGCACCAGCCATGTATGCACGCCACGCAGTTTGTAGGCAAGGGACTTAATCAAAACTCCGTGGCTGGCTGCATCCGCGGCATTGGGCGACCCGTGTCGCTGTTTGCGTTGTATTGGGACCCCATTTCGGCGCTTGCGTCTCCCAAAATCTACTTCTACAACTTAAATATCGTGCCTCGTTCTTCATAAAATTTCGTTACACTGAAATTCCAGCAAACGGGACTTCGTTACACAGAGGGTGAAAATACATGGTGTGCATACACTTGAAGTTACAAAAAATTCCGTGGTTCGTTACATCGAGGGTTTCATTACATTGAAGTTTGTTACATCGAGGTTTAACTGTACTTTGTCTTGTGGTCGGTTTTACGTTGGCCGAACGGGCCGATGTGTAAGTGTGCGTTTGAGGGAGCACTTTAATTCTTTGAAAGGTACACCCACATCCCGTTTGTACGACCACTGTTGTTCGTGTTCCATGCGCTCCTGTCAGCCCCAATTTGACAAAACGGTCTCACTGTTGCGTCATTCTAATCAGCTAAAGCGCGAAGTAATGGAGGCGTTCAGTGTAAACAGGCTCGGTGACGAGTGCATCAGTCGGGCCTCCGTCACATTACATGATAAAGAAGTGGCTTATCTTGCTTGATGTTGACACTATGTAGGGGTGAACTTGATTCCTCTTGTTTATCTCTACCAGTGTTTGGTATGGCACGGATGTTAGCGCATGCGCCGTTTCAATGTTTTTATGTATACATGTCTTTTCGTTAAAATAAATTCACTTGGTAGTCAGCGCTCGTCCTGTCCGGTTTCTTTCCTCGTGTATTTCATCCTACGGCGCTGTTTTTACACCGTGTAGCTGTTTTTTTGAGATACACGCACGATCCGCTTCTCATTGCCAGCCATTTGAGCTGCGGGAAAAGCACTGTTCACACGGGCCTATCCGTGGGTGGCTGCCCCTAGCTGCCAAAGTGTGCCATCTGCAGGCTGGGCGCCTCTTGGCACTGCCTAGTGGGCATTCCTTGTCAGCACACTCACCGCCTGGTACAAGCTGTTTCTTCCCTACCATCCTTGCCCTCAAAAACAGGAGTTGACTCAGGTTCATGTTTGCCTCAGTCTTTCTCAATGCGCCTAGTGAAGACGAGCCTTGCCACTTGGATGACGTGTGCAGAACAGCGGTGGTGCCTGCCGTCTTTCTCTGGTGTCCCGTCTTTCTCTCTGTAGTTGCTTGCAGGTCTCTGCGATAGGGCTCACGAGCAGAGCTGTGTGTTTGCAGAGAAGCTGGCCGGGCGGCTGTGCGACCTCCTGCTGAGCAGCTTCTCGGGGGGCACGTGGAAGGTGCAGCTGGCCGCCATCGGGGCCCTGCACAAGTTCGTGCTCAGGTGGGTGGCACCGTGGCCAGACAGAGCCACTCACACCGGCCACTCGCTCTTGACGGGCTAGTTGGTACATACTGAAAGGGGGCTTAGACGAGGACGGTGGCAGACGAGACAGTTTATTTCTAAAAGTACAAGCATGTATATGACAGGCATGCACTGAAGAAAAAAAAAAGAAAGGAAGGGATAAAACTTACACCGCGGGCATCTGGCACAGTGCAAACACCAGAAGAAAGATAAGTAGAAAAGCGCTTTCCTTATCATAGATGGAAAGCGGTACACTCACGCATGTGAGCTCCTTTCTTTTTATAAAAATGCCTCGGCAACATCACGTGCAGTCCCATCTCTGCTTCTTTCGATTATATGTGTTTTGTCCAGGTCGGGTTTGCAAACACAATCACAATCTTTGCAATGTTGGGGCAAGTGTGACCCAGTTCCATTTTTTATCAACAGGGCATGTTCTCTTAGGCCGTCATTGATGCATCGGCCGGTGTGGCCGAGATGCACTTTGCCGCAATTCAAAGGAATCTCATACACAACCCCTACCGCACACTTGACGAAAGGCTTGGCATGCTTCTGTGATTGTGTTTGTAAACCCGACCTGGGCAAAATAGTTTTGCTAGTTTTGGTTTGGTAGTTTCCAAGCCAATTACCCTTTTCAGCGTAGTTTTTACAACTACTGCGCTGTCTCACCTCGACCAAAAACGACCCAACGAGTTTGTGAAAGCAGTGCCTTTATAAGTGCTTTTATGTCCACGTGGCAATACGACAGTTTTTCTGAATCTCGTCGGTGCGAGGTCCCGTTAAGCATCTTCCGATGTAGAGTTCCTATGCTAAACTTTTATATCCGCTGGGCTGGTCCCACCTCATCTCGCCTTTGTGCACTCTGTGGTGCATACGAACATTAGATCACCAAAGATGAAAGTTCGCTTCACAGTTCTGACACTCAGTTCATCTGTGACAAACGCATTCAAATTTTGTGAGTTCACATTAAAGTGGGATCCGCAATTTAAAGGTGCTCATGGTACGTCTGAATTCATAACGATCTTTGACCACCATTTTGACGTCTTGAACTCAAGAAATCCGTTCAGCTGGTCATACAAGACGAATGGGGAATCAGGCCGAAAGGCGAAAGGCGAATCAGGCTTCAAGGCGAAAGGCCGAAGGCGAATCGGGCCGAATCAGGCTTCAGGCCGAAAGGCGAATCAGGCTTCAATGAAGACTTTTTTTCGAAAAGGCTTATTACAGTAGAATCTCGATGATACGAATCTCGCGGGACCGCGAAAAATATTCGTATCATCCGAAATTCGTATGAACCAACACAGACCAAAAAATTGAGCGCTGAAAAAAGTTTTCGTTTATTTCTTTTCTTACTTTCGCGTGAACAAATCCGTGATTTTTTCTGCTTTTTTTAAACCCCCACGTCACAAAGCAGTCCTCTCTGGCGCGCGTAACGCTTCGCCTAGCTTCGCGCTTGTCTCCTCACTCCTGGTGTCCAAGCTCGCTACACGCCGCAACAGTCAAGCGTGAACCGCATGGTGCGTTTTTGCACGCGATTCGCACGCCTCGGCTTTGCGCGCGCTGTATTTTCACGGCCACATTGACGATTTCGCGCCCGCGGTATCTCCTACCTCAGTCCGAAAAAGACGCTGACGACTTGCGAAATGCTCGAGACAGCCCGCTGGCTCCGCCCGAGATGTTTAGGCTTAGCGCTCCGGCAGATATTTTATGGGCGCTTTCACTAGCGGCGCGGATGGTGTTTTATAGTACCGTTTTCGCCAACGTTATCAGCTCCTTTACTGCACAAGAAACTTCGTGTCTGCCTTGAGCGGCATTTTAAAGAGCGGCTAGAAGCAGTCGCTCAAGCGGCCGTGCCACTTCGCGGCCGAAGCCGCCGCCATGTTGCCGCCGCAGGCCGCGGTGCGCGCAGCGTGCGAGAGGTTTCGCGGCGCGCATGGGGCGTGCGGGGCGCGTTTTCGCGAGCAGAAAACAACAGCCCGGCCGTTTCTGGAGGAAAAAGAGTGACAAATGGGGAGAGAGAGCCGTCACTTGCTTGTTCGGCAGTCGGGCGCCTCGCCGGCTCGTTCGTATCATCCGCCGGGCCGCGCAGGTCCGTTCGTAACAGCCGAAATTTTTCCCATTGCAAACAATGCAATTTTGCCGGGACTTTTCAGAAATTCGTATCATCCCGAAATTCGTATCACCCAGAATCGTATCATCGAAATTCTACTGTAATTGTACATAACGTGATGCAAGGATGCACAAAAAAATCAGTGTTTGGGGGCCTCAAGAACACTGTGTTTGCAGGACTCCTTATATGTATGCATGGTGTCAGCACCTTTTGACGGGGAGCTGCCGAATTCGCTCACACTCAAGATGTCTCAATACCACATGGAAACATTTTTTGGTTGTGTAGAAAGAAAAGGGTGGCTAAAACAACAGATTACTGCCTCCCAAAGGAACTGCACAATGCAGCGGTTTGCAGAATTACGTATGAGCCGGATGCGACCACATATGAGCGAATACGCATTCAGCCGTTCACGGTGTAAGGCATATCCGCTTGAAACATTCCAGAAGAGAGGCGCACGGAGTAAGCAACAAACGATACACGAATTTTTATTCATCCCAGGGTTTACAAAATTTCAAAAGAAAAAGGTCACACACGATAAAAGAGTAACTAATTTAAAAAAACTGCCTGATTTATCACAACATAGGCTATGAGGCAACTTATACAAAACGCACGCATTTAAAAACCGCAAAAAATACGAAGACATACTAGCTAGCCAGCTTCCTTCAATGATGGTTCTGATCTGACATTTGCAGATTTCACGAAATAATAGTCTTTGTCTGCTGTGTTCATACACCGTTGTGCGTGCAAGTTTTTCCGGTTGATTTCAGTCGGAATGGGCTGAACCTGATTCTTGAATACACGTTGGCAATCTTCTTCGACAAAACTTAACTGTTATTGTCGAACGCATCGCAGTTCAACAGATGAGGCTCCAACTCAGCAAGTAATATTTGTTCAAACAATACTGTCAACACCTCCACTATAGGCGCTCACTATTTGCATATAACGGCTGCATTAAACGTGTAGAACATTAACCCTTGCATTAAACCTGTAGAACACGAAACCCCTTTCCCACGACGTGGTGCAATTTCAAAAAAATATTTCGATGGTGCCACGAGACCACCGTTTGTTTTAGCAGCGACGACTTCTAGCAGCTCAGTGGACATCATTGTAGTGCAGTATTCATTGTGGGATGTGCCTCCATATACTTTCCGTGCCCCAAATACTGCTATATATGGCACTACTGCACTGAGAACAAGCGAAAGGCTTTTGTAAAAGTCGACCCGCTGGGTGTTATAGTGCTCATCATTAAGTACCTGCAACAGCGATGATCTTCTTAACGAGACTCAACGAGGCTTACGTCAGCTGAGGGACAGAGATCAGTCACAATATCGCGAGGGGAGTTTCCAGTATCTGATGATGCAACTTCTGTTCTAATAAAAAGACGCTTGTAGGCAGCTGTATATTGACAAGCAATAGGGCTGTTGTTTTAGCCACCCTTTCCTTTTTACGCAACCAAAAAATGTTCCCATGTGGTATTGAGACATCTTGAGCGTGAGCGAATTCGGCAGCTTCCCGTCGCCACAAACCCATCAAAAGGTGCTGGCACCGTGCATACATATAAGGAGTCCTGCAAATACAGTGTTCTTGAGCGCCTCAAACACTGATTTGTTTTTTGTGCATCCTTGCATCACGTTATGTATAATTAAGCCTTTTCAAAAAAAGTCTTCATTGAAGCCTGATTCGCCTTTCGGCCTGAGAGGTGTCTTGTATGACCAGCTGAACGGATTTCTTGAGTTCAAGACGTCAAAATGGTGGTCAAAGATCGTTATGAATTCAGGCGTACCATGAGCACCTTTAAATTGCGGATCCAACTTTAATGTGAACTCACAAAATTTGAATGCGTTTGTCACAGATGAACTGAGTGTCAGAACTGTGAAGCGAACTTTCATTTTTGGTGATCTAATGCTCGTATGCACCACAGAGTGCACAAAGGCGAGATGAGGTGGGACCAGCCCGGTGAACATAAACGTTTAGCATAAGAACTCTACATCGAAAGATGGTTAACGGGACCTCGCACCGATGAGATTCAGAAAAACTGTCGTATTGCCACGTGGACATAAAAGCACTTATAATGGCACTGCTTTCACGAACTCGTTGGGTCGTTTTTGGTCGAGGTGAGACGGCGCAGTAGTTATAAAAACTACCCTGAAAAGGGTAATTGGCTTGGAAACTACCGTACATGAAGTTAAACGCAATGTAGACAGTTTAAATATAGGCCGACCGTCGATTCTTAGCTGGCCAATGAGCTGCGTGTGCCAGTGCATACAGGCGACCCAACGCACTTCCGCTTAAACCGTGCACAAATGTGATGCGGTAACGTCGACTAGAAGGATGAAGACGTTTAAGCTAGTCGACTGGAAAGATGATCGGTGTTTAAGTTTAGCAATAGCGCTACTAGAAAGCTGCCGCGGTACGTCTGCGCGACGGCCCGCCGCCGAAGCAGACGACGCGCCGAGAGTAGCGCAAGACTTGACTGCAGCGCTGCTAGTTCTCGCGACCGCCGTTCAGCCCACCCTCCTCCGCTGGCGGGGATGCGGAGCTCCGAAACTGAGCTTATTCTAGTAACGTTTAGTGTGGGTCACTAAAAAGACCACTTTGTCCCAATTTTATTGCAAACTCCATGCTAATAATAGAGACTAGGGGGACCGAATAGTGTCTCCGCGAACAATTCGATTTGCGAATTGAATAACTACTATTTGATTTCTCGAACAGTCGAGTGGAGTTTCCGAACGTTCCCTGGCTTTGTAAAAGTGAGACGTCTGCGCACGCTAAAGCTCTGCTGCTACACCGTCTGCTCGGGAAGTTTCATTCCAGTTGTGCTTTCGATGAGCGCGCCTTGTAGAAGCTGTAAAGTTTATCCCGCTGCACGGAGTCACCTGCGATTGCGTCTCCTGACTTTCGTGCCATTTTGAATTGTGCGACCGGATGTTTACATGCTAGGCCAGCTTCCAGTAAAGACCGCTGCCGTTTTCACAGCGCTTCCGTTAATTTAAAATCAGGCTCTTTTTAATGCAGTTGGTGTATGGTTACTGCGTGTTTACTTGTTTTTTAGACCCAGTAAATAGCACAGGCTTGTCCACGGCGACTGTGGTGCCAGCTTTCCTTCCGCGACGTGTCATTCACGCTGCCCATGCGCTTCCAAAGGAGTGTCTCATCGTGGTCCATCATTGTGGCTGTGTCGTGTTTTCGCGTCCTAATGTTCGTGCCTGCAAAGTGCCTGCAAAGTTACGAGGCGCTGTATAGTTGCTGCGTGTGATTAGAGTACAGCAACTCCAGTGCTTTTCTTTTTCTTTCCCAAGTAGATATTGTGCCCGCTCCGCATTCCTGGAGTGCTGCCGATGTGAGTTGAAAAGCGCGTTCTCCAGGTTGAAAAAGAATCTCATGTCTCCCGAACATGCGAAGCAGCTTCTGCCTTTGCACAAAAACCTATGAAAAATCAAGGTCTGTAAAAAAAGTGATATTTGATGCGCGATTCGATATTCAGCCTTTTTTTTTCTGAATTCGATTCGACATTCGACTCGAGAGTTACTATTGGGCATTCGCTAACAGAGACGATAAACGAAGCAGATGCAACACTGATGACTGCCCTGCCTTTTCCAGCAATTTCTGTAGGACGTTGCATAATTTTGTTTAGGCGATTGGTGGCTACCAACTGAAACCACCGCCAAGAAACGTGACCGGGGGATTGTAGTGGGGCTCCTAGTTCCGTTTAATTCCGTCCCTTGAATGTAGTTAAGGGGGAACGTGTATTTCAAAATCAACTGTATTTCTGTGTAAATTCTGATGAAAATTGGCACAGAAACTGAAAATGCTTCTGTGATGACACCATAAAAATTCCAAAGTAATATATTTTTTCGTTATATAATTTTTCTTTCTGTTCACCATATACCGAGTTTGAGCGGCTTATAAGACAGGATAGATAACTTGTGCGAAGTGCTTTGCATTCCTAAATGAATGGAGAAGGTTGTGACAGTCTTGGATTTTTTTATTTGCAACCGAAGTTTTTTTAGTTTTCAGTTTTTTAGAGGTGAATGTACAACAGGCATGTAGACCTGAATAAAAAATTCACAAAAAGGAAACTGTCGTGTTGCGGCCTAGAAGTAGGCCGAGTGCAGCTGGGCTGCCGCAAGAACGGGCAAAGGAACAGAGTCGCCGACGATGCGGGCGAGATAATGACAACCTTTATTCCATGCCACCAGCGTACATATATAACAAACACACATGTGACCAGTGACGTCACATACAAACTGCACGTGGCGCGTCGGGGTGAAAGCAGCAGATAACACAGGCACACGATACGCGGCATAGGCGCTATCACCACAGAAACCTGGAAAACCAAAAGTGTCACGACCTGAACTGTTCAGCAAGAGATCCAATTCAAAAAACGGAATCAAAATAGACGGAGCGGTCACGAAGAAATCGCTGGAGCAAGCGAGGCAGGTGGATAAAAAAACGGTTTTGAGAAAACAGCTTCTAAAATTGCGAAATAGACTTCATCAAAAGTTGCTAGGGTTGTAGCCTTTTGTGTCCTTTTGAACACGGGTTTCTGGAAGGCCTTTCCTTGAAGGTTGAGTGCCTTTTCCAGCCTTTCTCTTTCCACCAAGCATCATTTTCAGCTGCCCTGTTTGCAGACCAAGTGGTAGGGGGGTGGCTTTCCATGCAAAGCAGGTTAGCTGGTCGCCTGCTTTGCACTGGACAACCGAAACGATGGCGAGGCTCCCTCACCGCTCACTCGTGAGTGGTGAGCACACTTGTCAGTGAGCCTGCCAACCTCTGCACACTGCATCACTCCTGCCCATTTCAGTTTTTGGATTTTGGGGGTAAGGAGACGCCTGTCCGGTCTGAAATGGAGCTATTCCGTCTTCGTGGCCCCTTTGAGTGTTGCTGCCAGCGGGACATACATGGGTGCACGGATGGCGGCAGCCTGCTGCTTCTTGTGAGCTCTGACAGCCGGGCGTTCCCTTGTGGCTGGACGCAGGCTGCGGTGGCCGTCGCAGCCGTCCCCAGAGCTGGTGTCCATGGCTGAAGGCGTGGTCCGTGTCTCCTGCCAGGCACTGGGTGAGGAGGGCCTGCAAGGGCCAGAGTTCCTGCTCACCACTGCAGTGGGCAGGAGAGACGGCCTGAACAGGGGGCACCCAGGTGCAGCAAGTGCCCCTGGACTTGGCTGGACTCAGGGAAGACGGTGATGCGAGCGTATTCAACAGAATTCAAAATGGCGCTAACAAACGCTGTCTTTCTTGTGCCGTTTGTTAGTGTTGCCTTCAGCGGTGGAGAGTAACACAGGTAACGAGGGTAACACCAGAGTCCGTCAATGCTTTTCCGGTCATGCAACTCCCGGCCGAGTTTTGTTTGAGGACAAAGGCTCCCGCGAGAGGCGCCGCCGCAGATCGGAGGGCTAGAATACCTACATTGACGCGCGTCCGCCGTACAGAGTGGAGACACGTATGCGTTGCGCCGCCATTTTGGTTCGCCCGCTCGCTGCCGCAGCAAGTCATTGTAACAAAACCGCACCGTAATTATCTCCACAAGGCGGTTTACTGGTGAAGTTTGAACCATCGTATCTGTATTACGTTGCTGCGTCTTGTGGGAAACGAAAAGAACAGCGCGTTGAGCACTTCGACCCAATAGGGGCGGCACGGGATCGTTCAACGGGTGTCTCCACCCTGTACAGCTGTCTGTTCTCGAGATTACCTACGGAGGGCATCGGGCCGCCGCCGCTGCAGCGCGCGTTCAGCCGTGCGCGGCAGAACTTGCGTACGTGTTTGGCGGCACTTTTCTGGATAGAAACGGAATGTTGGTAGTTGTGCCTTCAATTGTGGCTACAAAACGAAGCCGTCAGGATTGCAGCCCTTGCAGGGAAGCCGTATGCGGCAGAACGCACGCTCAAAACTGCCGACTGCTATCTGTGCTTGATTTTTTAGAAGTCCCCACGAGCCCTGCTAGCACCGCAAGTAGCGTCTGCTACGCGCCGCACTCCCCTCCGACCGCTTCGCCGGCTGCCCTCCGATCAATGCCAGCGCCGCGGCGCGGACTCCCTGAGCAGCGTACGAAGCTCTCCCATAGCGTGACGGCGAAGTTTCACGACCAGAAAAGCATTGACGGACTCTGGTAACACTGTGGGCTAGTGGTCCGCAGATAAATCATTCAGTGGTGCCTTGGTTCAAAAAGTGCCGGCTGGATTGAGCTGTTCACCTGTGTAGCCCACCCAGTTTGCAGGTTGACAGGAGGAGCGCGCAACTGTCTTTTCAGTGTCGACAGCTTGCTTCACTTCGAGCACACTTGCTAGTGGCAGATCACCAGCAAAGTGCCCACACCCTTTTTCAAGGATTGCCGGGTCTCTGATTGTCTCTTTGAAGCTGTGCACAAAATCGTTGGAAGGCACTAACTTGGAACCATTTGTGCTGGTTGCCTCCTGTCGTTGTGAAGGAAGAAGAAGCAGCTTCAAGAGAACAGGCGTGTCTCATATGAGCTCCTCAGATTTCTTCCCAAGTGAACGGAAATTCCCAGTTTTCGGCAGCGAAGACAAGAGGAAGGTTTTTGGGAAGCGGCAAGGATCACGCAGAACCAATTCTGAAGTTCGTGAGTGCGTTATTTGCTGTTTAACAACGATTTGAAAATCCGAAGCGGACGCCGCTGCGCTAACCCTAACCCTTGTGGTTGGCGCCTACCACGAGTATGGAGCGCGGAGCAGCGACGGGCGCGGCAGCAGAAGCTGTTAGCTCCATCCCCGGCGAGGACAGGACCCAAGATGACGAGATGGAGACGCAAGACCGCTGCGACGGAGGAGAGAATTCCAATTACGATGAAAGGTGGGAGAAGTGGATGCAAGTAATGAGCAAGTCGGCGAGATGACGAAACAAGGCGAACACTCCGGCTGCTGAGCAACCGCTGGACTCAATCCCAAAGAAGTCAACCTTGAAACCACGGCGGGAAGAGCCTAGACCTCAGCCGCCGCCACTGCCGGAGGAAGACTACAAGTTGGTGATGCGACCAAAGAACGGGCTCGAACTCGGCTCGGTCAGTCCGGCACTTCTGGCCGAGGGCATCCTCAACACGGCCCGCCTGTCATGGAGGGACGCAGAACATCCTCACCATCAGCACGCCACATGAACAAGCAGCCAAATTACTCAGCTTAACGTCCAAGGAAGGGTCCACCCAGTGAGTCTCTACGGGACTCATGGCATGGCATTACACGATGGAGCAAGTGTTGGAGGACATTTGGCTCCCAGGATATGAATTCCTACGCTGCCGCCGCCTGGGAATGTCAGGCTCTGTTCTCGTTACGATACAAGGTCACAAGGTACCCTTCTACATTTATTATAAGGGCGTTGAGATGAAATGTTTCATCTATAAGAAGACCATCCCATACTGCACCAACTGCCGCTGTACGGGACACAGGGCGGACGTCTGCGTGAACGTCGTAATCCCTGCCTGTGAAAGGTGCGGCGTGAGAGACCCAGCGCCGGACCACCCATGCAACCCGAAATGTGATCTCTGCAATGGCAAGCACATCACGGCATGTAGAGAATGCCCAAAACGTTTTCGGGAACCGTACATCATCCGCCGCAAGGCTTGGGAGAAAAGTAAAGAACACTCATGTGGCAGAAGAGAACCATCCAAGGACAGATTGAACCGCTCGGCTCAACGACGGGTCAAGACGGAAACAATCATCCCGCTCCAATTCCTCCAGCTGCTGGCCGTCTCTGCAGAGATGTAGGGGGCAGCTGAGAGGCGATCCAGGTCCCGCTCCAGATCGCGAACCGACCGGAGACCCAATGGCTCCAAATCGGAAGCCAAATGCGAAAACGGAGCTCGTTCCAGGTCTCGCTCCAGACCCAGCTACCGGTCCGGACTAGGTGCGGACGCCAACAGCGGCGGAGGGAAAGTAAGGACTTCGTCTTCCGGGGCGTCACGGGTGAGCTGGTCTCAAGTTCTCCTTCCCACTGCTCAACCCCCTAAACCCCAATGCGAGGAATGCAACAAGCTACAATCGCAGATCGAAGACCTAAAGAAAGAAATGGCCATCCTGAGATCTACAATCGCGCAGGTTGCCTCGCAGGCTAAGCTAAACCCTCCGCAAACGAACGGGGGAACGGAGAAACGGCGTAAAATAAAAGATAAAAATGAGCAGACTGACTCCCCAAGGCCTCAGAGATGCGGACCAAGGAGGCAGATTCGGATGGAACGGCTAAATGCAATGGCGCAAAACATGACGGCTGGCATAGCTCAACTCCAACAGGCATTCATGCTGAACTTTTGCGCAGCGTAAGACTAGGACAGATAGAACAAGGAACACGAAGACCAGCGCAGACTAACAACTGAATTTTATTTCTTAAACAACACATATATATACATACACTATCTAACAACCCTTGATCACCGCGCATGAGCAGGTTAGTACACTCTCCATCAGACTAGATGCACTCGAAAGCCAAAATGCGGCAGCTGGCCGAACACCACGTAGGGACCTTCGTCCGTCCTCGCTAGATAACCACGACCAGTCAGACCCCACCCGAGCTAACCATGGCGGGGGGAAGCAAGAGGAAAAGCTAAAGGTGTGGCAGCGGAACGCAAGAAGCATCAGAGGGAAACTTGGGTCACTCTCACAAACATTGATTCTCGCGCTGCAGGAGGTAAACTCCTATGCACGACTACCTGGCACACATCACACACGGCGACCCGGAATGCGGAGACACTACCACGCTCATCAGCAAGAGAGTAATGGCAGTGCAACACACGCTACAGCTACCCAGAACAGAAGGGACCCTCACAGAGCTGATACCTCGGAAACCTGGGCAAGGAAAGAACGTTTTTATCCTGAACGGGTACTGCAGGCCTAAGAGGAAGCAGTCGGAATTAAGGGTTCGATCCCAAGCTGATGAGGCTCGCTTCAGCCTCATCAGGAGGTGGAAGCGTCAGCGCCACAACAGAAAACTCAAGAAGAGAATAGCCAAACTCTCTGAGCAGGCAGCAAAATATGCAGCGGAGCTCTGCAGTCAGAACTGGCTGCAGCTCTGCGACGGGCTCCGCGGTACCCTCAGCGCATCCAAAACATGGAAACTGCTCAGATACCTCATTGATCCGACAAATTACAAAAGCGCAGCCTGCAAGAAAAATAACACGACTATTCACAAGTTTGAGGGATCCCAAGAGGATCTGCTCAGAAAACTGCAGCAGAAATACCTGCCCATGCACCCACCTTATGCGGTCCCTGACTACAAGGGAGATCCAAACCCGCAATTGGATGCACCCATTACCACGGCCGAGGTGAAAGCTGCGCTTCAGAAGATCTGCCGAAATACCGCGCCAGGTCAGGACCAAATCACAAACAAAGCATTGGCCAACTTCAACGAACCCTCTATAGCATCCCTCACAGGCTACTACAATCAGTGCTGGGAGAGAGGAGCCATCCCACTTGAATGGAAATCCACTGAGGTGCGCCTAATACCTAAACCAAACAAACATCTCGGCATCGAAAAACCTATGGCCAATATCCCTCACGTCGTGTATCGGGAAGCTGCTCGAACACATCGTGCACAACTGCCTGCAGAACTTCCTTGAAAACACAAAGCAGTTCCCACCGACCATGTACGGGTTCCGACAGCACCTGTCGACCCAAGATGTGTTGCTGCAACTGAAGGAAGACATCATAGAATGGGCCAACACCCACACACCTAAGGCCATCCTGGCTCTAGATTTAAAAGGGGCCTTTGACAACATCAGCCATGAAGCCATACTCACTGATCTGAACGAGCTCGGGTGTGGCAGTCGCACATACACCTACGTCAGAGACTTTCTCTCCGGGCGCCAAGCCACCCTCAAGATTGGAGACATTCAGACACAGCCGACTCGCGGTGTGTCTGATATCACGGTGTGGACCAGTATGGGCTCGGTCGGGGAGATGCAGGACCGTCTCCAAATGGGGGCTGATACCGTGCACGAGTATGCTAAGAACTGTGGACTCTCGTGCGCCCCATAAAAATCTGAGCTGCTACTAGTGCACAGAAAGGGCGGTAGGCAAACAGATGTCCTTTTGATGGAGATCACGCTGGACGGTGCTACCATCACCCCGTCTCCGCAAGTGAAGATTCTAGGTATGATAATTCAAGCATATTGCGCAAACACCACGATGATGAGGAAATTGGAACACACGACTTGTCAGATTGCCCCATGCTCCGTCGGATCACGACCAAGGGAAGAGGCATGAAGGAGGCGGACACGCTTCTCCTCGTCCAGGCGTTCGTCGTGTCGAGAATCTGCTATGTGACGCCCTATGCACTACTAAGCAACGCAGAGAAGAACAAGTTAGGTACGCTCTTGCGAAAGGCGTATAAACAAGCCCTGGGTCTGTCCCCCTACACCTCCACGGATCGTCCCCTCAAGCTTGGGGTGCACAATACTGTGGACGAGTTGATTGAGGGCCACCTCCTTAGTCAGCGCTACCGGCTAGCAGGGCCCTTCTGCTAAGACTGGGCATAAACATCCCTGATCGCCCTCTTGAAACCACAGTAGACATCCCTCACGAACTACGCCGAAACATCAGAGTGTGCCCGTTGCCCAGAAACATGCACCCGCAGTTCCACGAGGGTCGGAGAGAGGCGCGAGTTAGAGCCCTGGAGAAAAACTACGGCTCAAACAATATGGTTTATTATACGAACGCCGCAGATTATGCAAGACGTGGAGCCATGGTAGCGAATGTGACGAAGAAGGATAGCCACACCACGAGCCTCACTCTCAACAAAGTCTCGACGCTACAGGCCGAAGAGGTAGCTATTGCGCTGGCAATAACGCAGACCCCAGCGGAAGTGATCATCACGGATTCACAGCCAGCGTGTAGGAGCTACCTCCAAGGTTGCATCTCGTGCATCGCCATGAAGATCCTCGGCCAGAACCCTCCGAAGAAAAGAGGGTGTCGATTGTCTGGACACCAGCTCACGCTTCCCTCTGCGGTAAGAGACTGCTCGAAGTCTAACTAGCCGAGCGCCGCGAGAAAGTTGGCTAGAGACAGCGATCCCCGTAACTTCATACCAGGAGGTGACCCAATTCTACAGGCTCACCAGGCTTATGCTACCCACTGGCCACCCCTCCCTCAGTCAGGCAGAGGAGCGCTCCTGGCGTCTCCTCCAGACCAACACGTTCCCCCACTTATTCGGGCCAACAATATACTACTCGCAGTGCCATTTCTGCAACGCGCCCTGCACCCTGTATCACATGGTGTGGGAGTGCCAGCTTAACCCCTCACTTTCCCCGATATCTAATCCCTCGATTGAGCAGTGGGAGGAAGTGCTGGCCAGCTCTAGCTTCGAAAGCAGCTTCGGCTGATCCACCGGGCTGAGGCGTCTGAACTGAGGAAACCGCCCGCTTGACTCCTCTCGTTAAATAAAGTTTATTCTCTCTGCTGTCGTTGCCCCAGACTTGGTTCTTGCTAATTGGGGCTGTATTACCCGGCTGGCTGGCTAGAGCGCAAGAACCAAAGCCGCAATCCACCAGGCTGCGTCACGAGGACGCCGCGGAGAGTCTGCCAGTGACGCGCACTCGGAGGCCGGCCAAGTCGATGAGGTGCACTTTAGTACGCAGTTGGGCAACATGTGCACTGTGCGCCAAGGAAGTGGCTGTCCTGAGCTTGGACGGGCAGCTGGGCCCCTGAGCAAGCAACGTGGCGGTCCCTGTGTGCCGAGGGAAGCCCTGCGGGCAGTTGAACACCTCGGTGGGCGTGGAGGGTCTCCTGGTCGGAGGCCCCATGTGGTAGCCTACTAGCCCTAATTAGGCTGGACGTGGGCGACCACGACCTCCTGGTGAAGGTGCCTCAGTAAAGGCTCGCGGCCTCTACTTACTGAGCCTTGGTGGGGCAAATGTGTAATTGCTGCTACCTACATTGCTCGCCATCACAAGCAGCAGCATACGCTGGTGTTGCACCGTGTTGTCACATGACCTTGCCCAGAAGGGAGGCGTCTGGCCATTACCATTTGTGCTGTTCAAATATTTTTTTCTCCAAACTCGCCATCGATGTCACGTGAAGATAGGTCACATCAATTTCCATACTGCACAGAACTCGGGCTTTTTCTGTCTACAGCTAGTGCGAACTGGCAGTTTCTGCCGACCAGCTGTGCATTGCAACACAGCCTGCACGAGTGTGAGCCCCCCATGACGGCGCAGCCGGTCATCGTGCCTCTGTCTCCCTTCCAGAGATGACCAAATACTCGAGCCTCTGCCTGGAAGCCCTCAAGCTGCTCAAGGCCTTTGGAGAACAGGGTGAGCACTCCAAGTGAAAACAGACACACCCACCAAAAGAAGCTGTTAAAAACTTTAAAAACAACAAACAAGACATTTCGGCTTCATTACGGAAGCCTTGTGCACCAAGGCAAACAAGGCTTTTGTAACGAAGCCGAAACATCCCGTTTGTAGTTTTTAAAGTCTCCACTTCAGGGGGAGCACTCGCGTGCTGGGCTCATCAAAAGAGTTGCCACAGAATAGAAATAATCCTCAACAGGAAGTTACGCTGCATTTCTGGACCCATATTACGGCTACATGCTTGAGCAGGAATCTGTCCGTGCATATAATGTCGGGTGCAGGTAAGAATGCATGCAATAGCTCATGTAGTTCACCGCTTTGCCGAAGCAGCAAACCCTGAAGCACTCGTGTTTTTTGGAAGGAGATTGCACTTAGTATGTGGCATTGTGTGCTTTTTTCTCGCATAGAATATCTGTCATTGCTGCAGTAGTTTATTGGCAGATTACATCTGAAAGATTATAGGAGCGACTTGTGCGACTTTAATAAAAATATTGCTCTGCACAAAGAGACATCCAGCTGCAGTCATGCAGTTCTGGGCCGCTTGAAATGAAATGAAAGCCGGGGTGCTTGTTAGCACGCAGTGCGTCGGGGAAAGCCGCTAAAGGGTACGGCGAGGGGGCACAAAGGACACGTCAGAGAACAAGGAGAAAGAGCACTTCTCTTTCATGAAGTGTGTGTTTTATTATTGAAGGGGTGCATACACGACCAGAAACATCAAAGGCATGAAAGAAAAAAGGCTGTTGGGGAACGCTTAACAGAATACTTCCTTCTTTTTCTTTTAATGTCCTTTGTCCCTGTGCCCTGTTGCAAATTCTATTGCGGTGATTAAAGAGCGGCTGACGCACCGACACAACAGTGGCCATAGGAGAGGGTGGGGGGGACTGACGCATTAATGCACTGCATTCATTAGAGGGCGTCTTTCAAGGGCCTGGCTTACTCGATGTCAGTGTCGGTGCACGCAGCCAGCTGACGACAAGAACACATGGGTGGGGAATCAACTGGGCAGGAATGCAGCTTTCATGGAGCCCAGCCACCAGTGTGATTATGAGGAAAGCAAGTGAATGCGGAAGGACTTCTCGTCTGTTCATTAGGACATTTCACAAGCAGCTACTCGACAGCCCCATTAGTTGGAGAAGCCGTGCGGGCTGGGTGTGAAAAAATATCCTGCTAGGGATGCTCAGATTCCACATTAGAGAAAATTTCTGGTGCAGATTTTTTTTAACAAGCCGCTTTTTTTGCCTCTGCGAATAAATCTTGCGCAAAGCTGACCCGGTTTGTTTGGAGTGAGCACAGTGTTTGTGTGCGAGCTTGGGCTGATAGGGATGCACCTGCTGAACAGCCCATGAAAGGCAGCATGCGGGAAAGGCTCTCTTGGTGGTGTTGCCAGTGGCTATGCCAATGGCTAGCTTGCCGTGGTTGCCCTTGTAGTTCCTGGGCCCCGCTTTCATCTGCATGCTTTCAGGCTGTGTGCCACATCAGGCGAATGGTCTGCCACCGTGCTTTTGGAGCGTGCTTTGCCTTTTATTTTACTTTGGTGAATCTGTTTCTTTTTCCAAGGCAGACTTGTGTAGTTTCTTTTGTGTGCACGTGCCTAGAAAACTGATTACGCGAACATTTAGGAGGGGATCTAATTTACGCACTGATTCTAACCAAACTTGGTGCGCAAGCACAGTTGACTGCAACAGTGTCAGAACAGAAATCAGCCATCTTGTATAGCTTTCAGATATGAATGCATCCTACTGATTAGGTCATCCTCGAATTGGAGCACTAATAAAGATTAAATTCCTTCACATTTTTCTGCCACTGCATTTGCCAAGGCAGATTGTCTACAATAAAGCTGTTCAATTATTTTTACAGACCCTCTGAATACGAACAAAAATGGCACTACATTCGTTCCCTGTCAACAAGTGAGGAAACGTGCGCATGCTAAACGTGCGCATGTAGGGGATCCGAAACGTGAATTTTATTCGGTTGACTTTGTCAGTGACTGCAACTGCTAAACATCTGTATCACAGGCACAGAGCCGGCAAATGACTAACAGCTGTATTGCACACGGTGCACCTTTGTGAAGGCAGTGGCACAAAAATTTGAATCAATTTAGGCTTCATCAGTTCTCTGATTAGAGGATGGCATAATTAGTAGGATACATTCATAATCTGAAAGCTGTACAAGATAGCTACAAATCGATTTCTGTTTTGACGTTGTTGTAGTCAACTGTAATCAGTCCATAGATAACAAAGCTGGTTTTAATTTCCATCTCGGCGCTTATGGGGCTTTATCTTCTGCTAGTTATTCTGGCCAATTATTCTTTTGTCGTCACATGAAAGCTTCTTTCATTTGTCTTTCACGCTTGGTGTGCCAGTGTGTGCGTGTTGACGGTGTAAAGGTTTGGCATGAAAGGGTCACTCTCACAGAGGCTTGTAAGTGCTAATCTCCACGATGGGAATGGAGGGCACGCCTACACTCGGGTAAGAACCACAGCGGAAGCTGCCCCTGCGCCTCTTCACCGCAGTCGGCTGTTCCTCCACACAAAGGTGCTCACGGCGAGTGCTCTAAACGTGACAACCTGTTTCCATGATTTTGTGGACATTGCCGTTCTCAACTCGTACCCGAGGATAATGCAGCTGCAGCAGGTGCCCTGCTCAGTGGTTGCGAAAGATGGCTGCCCGGGAAACGCGCTCTGCGTGCAGGCTCCTTCGGCATCCTGGGCGCGAGCACCGTGGAGAAGCTGCGGCACGCCGTGTCAGCCGCCAGGGACAGCCCGCAGCTCAAGAGCCTGGCACAGGACGTGGCCAGCAGGGTGGCCGTCACGACAGGCCACTAGGCAGGGGGCAGGAAATAAAAGTGTTGCTACCACGTGTATAGTGCCGCCTACATGATGCACAACTTGGGAATGGAGTTGCTTACTTGCTACCAAAGACCGTCGCGTTAGCGCTGAAAGACGAGATAAAAATGCCGTATTTACTCGCATAATGATCGCACCCCTGAAGTTCGTTGCCAAAATTCGATTTTTTTTTATTTCCCGCGCAATGATCGCACACGGAACTTGCCGGAACTCGTACGTTTGCCAAGTCTAGCCAAGTTCCGTCACCTCTTTTTTTTTCTCTGCACTTGTTCTGTCACTTTTTTTCTGTCCCGTCTTTGTGCACAGTTTGAAGTTTCAAAATGAGACGTCATTGAATGAGAAATAATTAATAAATATGTCTGTGCGCTGTTCATGTGATGTGTGCGTTTATTACAAAGGTAAGCCACACTAACCCTTTATTTGTAATTGTGTTGATGACACCTATCGTAAAGTTATTGACCCGCAACTTGTGGCGTTTCCTGTGCTGAAATATTTTTCGCAAAAAAATGTACCCCTCGTATCCCACCCCTAAATGTATCTCACCCCTAAATATGCATCAATTTAAAAAAAAAGTGTGATCATTACGCGAGTAAATACGGTACACGGGACTAACATTTGTCCCCTGTATTTCTATCCTGCTTCTTGTCTTTCAGCACTAGCACGATGGTCTTTGGTATAGAAACCATTTGCAAATCTCCCCAGAGGGAGACTGTACTTGTGTGGTGTGCTCCTTACAGTTCGAAGTGGCTGTGACATCGGCGTGACAGCCATTGTAGGGAAACGCGGACTGGAGGGCGCTTGCAGTAGTCTGCTTTTCGGACCATCCGGCATGTCTCGGAGCGACAATGACTGGCAGCTTAATTAATGTAGGTGAAAGTCCGTTCCTACTTGCGTTAATGACACTTGTTAATGTGTTAATGACACTAAAGCAAGTGCTGGGCGTTTGAGGTGAGATATCCTTGTCCACAAAGTAGAGAAAAAAATTTTCTGCACTGTGTAACATACGAGTTCTAAAAAAAATTGTTGCGAAATATCTATTACAATCACATCATGAACATTTGCAGAACTGTAGCACTTCATAAAATGGCATTTCTTCGTGCCCTTTTAAACTTCTCTATACATACTTCTTCCCTCACAACGAACTTTTTTGCCACGAGACCAGCAATCTGACTTGTATCATAAGTGGGTTTGGGGTCCCCCCCTTACCCTTCTGAAGAAAAAAAAATGGGCAGCAAGACCTGCTCCAGCTAGGCTATGACAGGAAGCAAATATAAAATAAACAAATGGTGCCAAAAGCCAACTAAACATTTTTACGAAAAAGCCAAGTTGGTGATTTAAAAAAAAAAAGTGCCCAACGTATGTACCAGCAGGACGTCCAAACAAAACTAAGCACAAAGGAACAAAAAGCGAAGCCGCAGAAAGTTTTCAAGTCGGGGACAAAAGATTTCAACGCTTTATACCCAATAGATCGCAAGAGCACGAAAGATCACAATAGTTTCATAATCCAAAGATGCAATAAAAAAGGGCCCATCTCCCCGCGAGGGGGACTCGAGTAAATGCGTCGCATAGGGTGGGTGTATTGCGTTAACGTTTAGTGTTTGGGGAGTTGGTGGTAGTGAATGCGTTGTATCAGCAGCTTCTTGACATAGTTTGAATGAGTCAAGGATATAAGGCGCGTTCGTAGCCTTTCATTCTGTGTCGGTTTTGTGGCGCAGTGGGAAGAGCACCATGTACCTCGCGTTCCGCCCACAGGTAGTGAATGCGTTGTATCAGCAGCTTCTTGACATAGTTTGAATGAGTCAAGGATATAAGGCGCGTTCGTAGCCTTTCATTCTGTGTCGGTTTTGTGGCGCAGTGAGAAGAGCACCATGTACCTCGCGTTCCGCCCACAGGTAGTGAATGCGTTGTATCAGCAGCTTCTTGACATAGTTTGAATGAGTCAAGGATATAAGGCGCGTTCGTAGCCTTTCATTCTGTGTCGGTTTTGTGGCGCAGTGGGAAGAGCACCATGTACCTCGCGTTCCGCCCACAGGTAGTGAATGCGTTGTATCAGCAGCTTCTTGACATAGTTTGAATGAGTCAAGGATATAAGGCGCGTTCGTAGCCTTTCATTCTGTGTCGGTTTTGTGGCGCAGTGGGAAGAGCACCATGTACCTCGCGTTCCGCCCACAGGTAGTGAATGCGTTGTATCAGCAGCTTCTTGACATAGTTTGAATGAGTCAAGGATATAAGGCGCGTTCGTAGCCTTTCATTCTGTGTCGGTTTTGTGGCGCAGTGAGAAGAGCACCATGTACCTCGCGTTCCGCCCACAGGTAGTGAATGCGTTGTATCAGCAGCTTCTTGACATAGTTTGAATGAGTCAAGGATATAAGGCGCGTTCGTAGCCTTTCATTCTGTGTCGGTTTTGTGGCGCAGTGGGAAGAGCACCATGTACCTCGCGTTCCGCCCACAGGTAGTGAATGCGTTGTATCAGCAGCTTCTTGACATAGTTTGAATGAGTCAAGGATATAAGGCGCGTTCGTAGCCTTTCATTCTGTGTCGGTTTTGTGGCGCAGTGGGAAGAGCACCATGTACCTCGCGTTCTGCCCACAAGTAGTGAATGCGTTGTATCAGCAGCTTCTTGACATAGTTTGAATGAGTCAAGGATATAAGGCGCGTTCGTAGCCTTTCATTCTGTGTCGGTTTTGTGGCGCAGTGAGAAGAGCACCATGTACCTCGCGTTCCGCCCACAGGTAGTGAATGCGTTGTATCAGCAGCTTCTTGACATAGTTTGAATGAGTCAAGGATATAAGGCGCGTTCGTAGCCTTTCATTCTGTGTCGGTTTTGTGGCGCAGTGGGAAGAGCACCATGTACCTCGCGTTCCGCCCACAGGTAGTGAATGCGTTGTATCAGCAGCTTCTTGACATAGTTTGAATGAGTCAAGGATATAAGGCGCGTTTGTAGCCTTTCATTCTGTGTCGGTTTTGTGGCGCAGTGGGAAGAGCACCATGTACCTCGCGTTCCGCCCACAGGTAGTGAATGCGTTGTATCAGCAGCTTCTTGACATAGTTTGAATGAGTCAAGGATATAAGGCGCGTTCGTAGCCTTTCATTCTGTGTCGGTTTTGTGGCGCAGTGAGAAGAGCACCATGTACCTCGCGTTCCGCCCACAGGTAGTGAATGCGTTGTATCAGCAGCTTCTTGACATAGTTTGAATGAGTCAAGGATATAAGGCGCGTTCGTAGCCTTTCATTCTGTGTCGGTTTTGTGGCGCAGTGGGAAGAGCACCATGTACCTCGCGTTCCGCCCACAGGTAGTGAATGCGTTGTATCAGCAGCTTCTTGACATAGTTTGAATGAGTCAAGGATATAAGGCGCGTTCGTAGCCTTTCATTCTGTGTCGGTTTTGTGGCGCAGTGGGAAGAGCACCATGTACCTCGCGTTCCGCCCACAGGTAGTGAATGCGTTGTATCAGCAGCTTCTTGACATAGTTTGAATGAGTCAAGGATATAAGGCGCGTTCGTAGCCTTTCATTCTGTGTCGGTTTTGTGGCGCAGTGAGAAGAGCACCATGTACCTCGCGTTCCGCCCACAGGTAGTGAATGCGTTGTATCAGCAGCTTCTTGACATAGTTTGAATGAGTCAAGGATATAAGGCGCGTTCGTAGCCTTTCATTCTGTGTCGGTTTTGTGGCGCAGTGGGAAGAGCACCATGTACCTCGCGTTCCGCCCACAGGTAGTGAATGCGTTGTATCAGCAGCTTCTTGACATAGTTTGAATGAGTCAAGGATATAAGGCGCGTTCGTAGCCTTTCATTCTGATATAAGGCGCGTTCGTAGCCTTTCATTCTGTGTCGGTTTTGTGGCGCAGTGGGAAGAGCACCATGTACCTCGCGTTCCGCCCACAGGTAGTGAATGCGTTGTATCAGCAGCTTCTTGACATAGTTTGAATGAGTCAAGGATATAAGGCGCGTTCGTAGCCTTTCATTCTGTGTCGGTTTTGTGGCGCAGTGAGAAGAGCACCATGTACCTCGCGTTCCGCCCACAGGTAGTGAATGCGTTGTATCAGCAGCTTCTTGACATAGTTTGAATGAGTCAAGGATATAAGGCGCGTTCGTAGCCTTTCATTCTGTGTCGGTTTTGTGGCGCAGTGGGAAGAGCACCATGTACCTCGCGTTCCGCCCACAGGTAGTGAATGCGTTGTATCAGCAGCTTCTTGACATAGTTTGAATGAGTCAAGGATATAAGGCGCGTTCGTAGCCTTTCATTCTGTGTCGGTTTTGTGGCGCAGTGGGAAGAGCACCATGTACCTCGCGTTCCGCCCACAGGTAGTGAATGCGTTGTATCAGCAGCTTCTTGACATAGTTTGAATGAGTCAAGGATATAAGGCGCGTTCGTAGCCTTTCATTCTGTGTCGGTTTTGTGGCGCAGTGAGAAGAGCACCATGTACCTCGCGTTCCGCCCACAGGTAGTGAATGCGTTGTATCAGCAGCTTCTTGACGTAGTTTTAATGAGTCAAGATATAAGGCGCGTTCGTAGCCTTCCATTCTGTGTCGGCTTTGGCGCAGTGGGAAGAGCACCATGTACCTCGCGTTCCGCCCACAGGTAGTGAATGCGTTGTATCAGCAGCTTCTTGACGTTGTTTTAATGAGTCAAGGATATAAGGTGCGTTCGTAGCACCTTATATCGGGCGTTCGTGCGTTCGGGCTTTGTGGCGCAGTGGGAAGAGCACTATGTACCTCGCGTTCCGCCCACAGGTAGTGAATGCGTTGTATCAGCAGCTTCTTGACGTAGTTTTAATGAGTCAGGATATAAGGCGCGTTCGTAGCCTTCCATTCTGTGTCGGCTTTGTGGCGCAGTGGGTAGAGCACCATGTACCTTGCGTTCCGCCCGCAGGGTCGTGGGATCGAAACCAGGCGTCGGTAAGTATTATTTTTTTATATAGTGTAGGGCGAGGGGTGCGGACCTGTTGTTGAGAGCGAGGAGGGTAGCGTGATGCGGGAGAGGAGGAGTGGGGCAGAGGGCGCACCTGGAACGGCTGTTGCGGACGCCGAGGCACGCCAACGCCGGGTGACATCGTGAGTTAAAGAAATGCTCTGCATTTAAAAGTAGGAAAATTTAAAATTAGTTCGCACAGCTGTTAAGGATCCTGTTTTCGTTACAGGACCGAAATATTCGTTCAAGGCAGAACTCCTCAGCTGGCATACCACCCACCCCCCTTTTGGGAGGAACAGTCGAAGGTGCTGAAACATGCCAAATGTTATCAACCTCATAGAAATTGGATGAGCGCGAACGCCTCGGGAGCTCCTTCGGCAGAATGTTTGAAGAGCAGTCTGCGAACACCGCTGGTGACATGATTTTGATAATCATGCACCCGAGCTCCATCTAACGACGACGATGGTTGGACGCGCAGCTTTCTCTGGATGGATTCTTTGGTTGGCCAATCCTCACTGTGAGTACCCGCAAATCTGGAGGTACGCACCACTTTTCTAGAATACCCACAGCAACTTTCAGGTTTGCACTCAGTAGGCCTAACATTTGGGTTTGGGTGGATGGCGCAAATCGTTACCTGCCGCTTGACGTTCGCTTCCCCCGTGCCGAAATGGAGCTTCATGATGCAAGACCCAGGTTCGATTCCGGCCACAGAAAGTGTCTTTATCTTTCACTTCACCCATCATCAGAGAAAGTTGGCTTTCCTGCATGGCGTACAACGGCATCAGTGAGGACTTTGTTGTAATGAAAGAACGTGCCACCACCTCGCTGCTTAATTTGTTCCCTATACGTATACCTACCTCTCAAAACAGCCCCTACCGGAGTATAAAGGTCTCACCAATGACAGTCTGGACTCGGAGGTGCGGGGGGCTCTCCTCCAACTCAGACCCGGCTCGGCACCGGGGCCGGACTGTATCACTAATAAAATGCTTCGCAACCTTGACGATAGTTCAATTTCGGCCCTTACAGCGTACTTTAATCATTGCTGGAAGCAGGGAACCCTGCCTCGGGATTGGAAGCACGCTAAAATCACCCTCATCCCCAAGCCAGGAAAGCCACTTTCCATCGAACATCTCCGGCCCATTTCCCTCACCTCCTGTTTGGGAAAAGTCATCGAACACGTCATCCTCACGCGTCTCACCAATCATCTCACTTCCACAGACGCGCTTCCGCATTCTATGATTGGCTTTCGCCCCGGCTTATCCCCACAGGACATCCTCTTTCAGCTATCCCGCGAGGTGATAACTCCCCCCAGTAGGCTCGATTCGGCCGCCATCCTGGCCTTGGATCTCACTAAGGCTTTTGATAGAGTTTCGCACACCGCCATTCTGCGCGGATTAGAATCTGTGAACCCGGGACAGCGCACATACAACTACGATCGCAGCTTTCTCACGGAACGCACGGCAATCCTCCAAATCGGACACATCACATCAGACACCTTGAATTTGCCATCGATAGGTACGCCGCAAGGGGCTGTGTTATCACCCATGCTCTTTAATCTGGCCTTGCTAAATATCCCCAAAGAATTCAGTATGCATACGCCGATGACATCACTCTCTGGGTGACAGCTAGGTGGCAGTGATGCGCACATTGAAGAGACCTTACAAAATATGGTGCAAATATGTTAGTTAAACATGCAAGCACAGTTAGCAGGCCTTACACGTTCTACTAACAAGTCCGAGCTGCTCGTTCTGCCACCCAAAAGAGCAGCCCGCACAACGTCAGATATCTCTATCACTATTAGTGGTTATTCGGTCCCAAAAGTTCAAACACTAAAAGTTCTCGGGCTCCTTATACAACGGAATCGAACCAATTACAATTCGTTACCCAGTTAACTAAGCATGTTGTCCAAACAATTGGTCTCATAAAAAGGATTAATTGCCAACCTAGAGCGCTGCACGGGCCTGATTTTAAGGCCTGAGCCCGCTTCGCGAAGCCCGAGCCCGACCCGGACCCGTAACACCTATCCCGGGCCCGGGAATTCATAAGTGAGCCTGGCATGCGCCCGGCCCGGGCCCGCCATCTCAAGCCCGGACCTGGCCCGGCCCGGCCCGGCCCGGTAATTTATTTTTTGGCCTAGGGAGGGCCCGCGCGTGTGTGACCAGGCCCGGTCTTTCACGCCGGGCAATCAGACGGAGCATTTGGTCTGTACAAGCACGTCATGATCTGAAACGCAAAAAATAAGGGTTTAAAAGTGCTCATAGTTTAACTTGCACCGGCTGCAGTTCACGCCACATCGACGTAATAATAGCTCGTATTCTTACAGGAGAGACGCCATCACCTTTGATGACCAGGCTCTTGGCAACTTCACGTGGAACCAACGAGTATGTACGCGCGTTGAAGTACTTCACCTGCAGTAGTTGTAAAGCGGTGGTGTTTCTCTGTAACGCAAGTTTGATTCCCGGCCACGGCAGCCGTATTTTGATTGGTGCGGCATCTAAAACACACGTGTACATACATAGACATAGGTGCACAGCTCCAGAATGTCTGAATTAAGTCCTTCCCCTCTTGGGCATTCCTTGTAATCGTATTTGGTATGTTATACAACAAAATAGAAAATCTTGATGCTGTACAAGAAATGTCATTAAAATTGCAGTATAGCAGCCATCAGACCTAGCAAAACACGTTTTTAAAACAATGCGTACAACTAACAGCAAAAGCGCGCAAAAATAAACTAAGAATATTCATTTTGATGCTCTTTTCTACACTTCCCGTCGGACCTATTAGCGGCCATGCCTATGAATTCAAGCCCGAGCCCGGCCCGGGGCCCACAACGTCGAGCCCGAGCCTGGCCAGGGCCTGCCAATAATCGACTTCGGGCGGCCCGGGTCGGGCCCGGGATTTCGGGCCGTCCCGGGCCCGTGCAGTGCTCTATGCCCACCGCCGGCATGGGCTCTGTGAGAGTGAGAGATCGCGACTCATTCAGGCCTTCTTGATCAGCATACCCCTACCTTCATGCCAGTGCTGCTGAGTTTCAAAAAATCAATTGCCTTATCAGAAAAGCCTACAAAGCGGCACTTCAAATACCCCTGTACTCTTCCACTGCCAGATATTAGACCGTCTGGGTATCCATAATAATGCCGAGGAGCTTGTGGAGGCGCACCTGACAGGACAAACAGCCCGCCTATCCACTACCTCAACCGGTCTGCACATTCTAGACCGACTCGTGATTCGTGCCCCTACTTTGCCCGCTCACAAATACCCCATTCCTCGCGCTATTCACGCTCTACTTGTAGTCCGTCCTGTACCACGCAACATATATGCACCCTGTGTATCATGCGGGATATGCAACGAGCGCAGGCTCTTCAGCGACGCTTACCTGTAAGACCAGATATTTTATACGTGTACGCGGTAGAATACCGTCACCGCGATGCTTATGCTCTGGCCATTGTGAATCGGCTGGACGACCCCCCTTTCCCAAGAGAAAATATTTGAACTGGTTTTAGCTGGTCTCTGCTGGTCCCAGCTGGGCCGCTGCTGGTTTCTTCTGGTCCCAACTGGGCTGCTGCTGGTCCCAGCTGGGGTGCTGCTGGTCTCAGCTGGGCCGCCACTGGTCCCAGCTGGGCCGCTGCTGGTCCCAGCTAGGGTTCTGCTGGTGCCAGCTAGGCCACTGTTGGTCCCAGCATGGTTTCAGTTGGGACCAGCAAGGCTCCAGTTGGTCCCAACTGAGCTGCTATTGGGACCAGCAAGGCTTCAGTTGGGACCAGCTGGGCTGCTGTTGGGACCAACAAGGCTGCAGTTGGGGCCATCAGGGCTGCAGTTGGGACCATAAGGGCTGCATTTGGGACCAACAGTTGCTCCCAGGACTTCTTGGTACCCAGATGGTCTCTGCTATAAGGACCTGCTGGTAGAGTGAACTAGAATACTCAAGTATTCTAGTTCACTCTACTACTGGAGCCAGCAAATCATTAGACGAAGGTCGCCTAAAATGTCTACAGCTCAACTTTGTGCTCCTAAAACGAATAAATATAAGCCTGGTCCTGAAACACTTGGAGAGCTGCAGTGTATGTGCCCACTTCATTTCTTGAGTCCGGTTTTTTTCGAGGCATAATATACTCACCTGATATTCTATTCTAACCCAAGAGAAAGAAAAACGGACCCTCGCCCACCAACACTGCAAAAATCGGCCATGCCCTAACCCACACTTTTGCCCTTCATAAAGCAGCCAAGTCGGAACGGACCAAGGTACTTGAATTTGCAGCTTCAAGCTATAAATGAATTTTTGTCCGCGATTGTTCGTGAACGTCGTTAACGTACTGGCAACGTTTTTTTTAACAAGCCGGCCGCGAAGCCAACTGAAGCCATGCCAAGCTAGTTGTTTCCTAGCCAACATGGCGACGATTACAAAGTTCGGTGTGCGGTGGTGTGATCGTGTGTTTGCGTGGGGCGAATGCGGCGCCAACTGCATCTTGTAGCGTAATTCGACATCAAAACAGTCAGCGTCATGTCATCGAGTGTTGCCGAAGACGTTTTTTTTTTTGCCCACCGAACTTTCTTGAACGTGAACACGGCCGCATTTCGCGGCGTCATGGTGGGGATCATAGGACTCGCCGCTTCGTGTCTTTGTTAGAGTTCGTGTGTCCTTTGTACTAAATGCCTGGTGACGACGAAAAGACGCTACCTGCATCGCTTAAGCTGTGCAAAGGTGAATGCCGTTCTGATATAAATTTATAACGGGAATGCTGTTCAATGGCCATTGTATAAGTTGTATAGAAGAGTTCTAGACGCCAGGAAATTAAGTCGCTGTAAAAACGACAAAGAAAGTGTGCATGGCAGTTCCAACATTTGCTGGCAAATAAAATGCATCTGAGTGCATAATGTGTAATGTGTACATCATGCTTTTCTAGCTGGAGGCACATGCCACTGGCGATATATATTTTATCCACCAAGTGACTAATTCTAGCTGGGAGCAGCAAGCCTGTGGGTCCCAACGGGGACCAACAGCCTGCTGGGACCAACAAATTGCTGGTCCCAATGGGGACCAACAGCCTGCTTTTCTAGCTGGAGGCACATGCCACTGGCGATATATATTTTATCCACCAAGTGACTAATTCTAGCTGGGAGCAGCAAGCCTGTGGGTCCCAACGGGGACCAACAGCCTGCTGGGACCAACAGATTGCTGGTCCCAATGGGGACCAACAGCCTGCTTTTCTAGCTGGAGGCACATGCCACTGGCGATATATATTTTATCCACCAAGTGACTAATTCTAGCTGGGAGCAGCAAGCCTGTGGGTCCCAACGGGGACCAACAGCCTGCTGGGACCAACAGATTGCTGGTCCCAATGGGGACCAACAGCCTGCTTTTCTAGCTGGAGGCACATGCCACTGGCGATATATATTTTATCCACCAAGTGACTAATTCTAGCTGGGAGCAGCAAGCCTGTGGGTCCCAACGGGGACCAACAGCCTGCTGGGACCAACAGATTGCTGGTCCCAATGGGGACCAACAGCCTGCTTTTCTAGCTGGAGGCACATGCCACTGGCGATATATATTTTATCCACCAAGTGACTAATTCTAGCTGGGAGCAGCAAGCCTGTGGGTCCCAACGGGGACCAACAGCCTGCTGGGACCAACAGATTGCTGGTCCCAATGGGGACCAACAGCCTGCTGGGACCAACAGCTTGCTGGTCCCAACGGGGAACAACAGCCTGCTCGTCCCAGATGCTTGCTGGTCCCAACTGGGACCAGCAGCCTGCTGGGCCCAGCTGGGAATTTGGCCATAAACCACCTCAACGGGGACCAGCAGAAACCAGCAGAATATTTTCTCTTAGGGCTCCCTTACAGTTCGCACCCCCTGCCCTGCCACGGCGGAGGAGGCGGCAATTGCGCTCGCCCTGTCACAAAGGCCGACCCCCACGATCGTAATCTCTGATTCCAAGACGGCCGTTCAAAATTTCGCCCGTGGTCTCATTTCGCCACTGGCACTCAAAATTATCTCTCAAAATCCTCCAACTTCCCCGTTAGAACTGCTATGGACCCCGGCGCACTCGGGACTCGGGGGGAACGAGGCGGCCCATGACGCGGCTCGAGGATTCACAATCCAAGCGGGAGCCAGCCTAGTTTTTTACCACGGGGCCCGATCCGCCAGAGACCGCCTAATTGCGTATCATGACATACTCACACATTACCGCCTCGCCCGCCGAAAATACCCCCCGGCGCATCCCCAGCTCA
This sequence comes from Haemaphysalis longicornis, assembly GCF_048455015.1. Classification (NCBI taxonomy): domain Eukaryota; kingdom Metazoa; phylum Arthropoda; class Arachnida; order Ixodida; family Ixodidae; genus Haemaphysalis; species Haemaphysalis longicornis. Next base: position 2,046,030 of record NW_027526204.1, on the reverse strand, counting down.
GCAATGAGCAAGCGCGTACCTGGCGACTTCTGCAGGTTCAATCCTTTCCCTGCAGGGCGGTGCTCCCTCACATCCACCCTTCCCTCTACCCCTCACCTCATTGCCCCGCATGTGGCCAGCGCGCCACACTTCCCCACTCTATGTGGGCCTGTCCATCCAATCCCTTCCCTTTAATCACCCGTGACGAGCAATGGGAGGGTGCGCTAGGTAGCTCCGACCCGGGCGTTCAGATTGCCTTGGTGAAGCGAGCTGCCATCGTCGCCGCCGACCCCCAACCGGCGTCCACCACGATTCCCTAACCCCAGTCGCTCAATAAAAGTTTCTCTCTCTCTCTCTCTCTCTCTCCGCACTCGATAAAACTGGGCTGCTGCTGTTCTTGGTACGGCTTATGTGGCACGAGGCGTTGTAATGCAGGCGCAGAGATGTGGAGAGGGCATAGCCTAGTGATGGGGCGGAGCACAGATGCACCAAGCTCAGGCTGTGAGCTGCAGTGCGCATGTGCTGCCCGCATGTGCTGCCAATCATGATCACAGCCTTGGAATAGTTTAGTTTGACTGGCTGTGTGGTAGTGTTTTTCTGGCCAGTTGATTCATGCTCTTCAACAACCGTCGTAAGTCTAGTTTGGGATCATATGGTATTGTGATGTTAACAGTTAACAGCATGGTGATCGCTTCATCGAGAGTCTATGGATCAGCTAGACCTGCATGCTGCGCTCGCTGTGCATTCGACGTTCCTTCTTTCGAAGAAATGACTAATTGGTGAACATCACGTTCAAGGTGGCATTGAAAATACGCAGTTACCCCCAGTTGGTGCCATACAGGTAGCGATTGCATCGCGAAACTGCAGAGTGCCACTGGCACCCTACCACCTGCTGTTTGCAGCGGCCAAGGTCGCTGTCGCCTATTTGCAAGCAGCAAAGTGGGACCCAAAATCCATTTTAAATGCGGAGCATTTCTTAGGCTCGCCAACTCCTCCGTACATAGGCGTCCGCAGCTCATGACGTCACGTCGAGGCGCAGGTGCGCGCCTCTCCCCCGTACCCTTCTCGCTCTGCGTCTGCGCGCGCAGACCCTTCGCGTCTGCGCGCGCATGCTCCGTAGCTGCCCCGTGCGCTTCGTCGTCGCTCTCAACAACAGCTGCGGCGGTGCGGGGGGAACGCGTCTGCGCGCGCATGCGCAGTAGTTACCCCGTGCGCTCCGTCGCGCTCAGCAGCAACAGTGGCAGGTGTACACGTGATAGCGGCGTGCTAGCGGCGTGACAACAGCGTGGTGGGGGGCGTGGAAAGGTCGCGCGCTTGTGTACGGAATTGCGCGCATGCGCGTTTCTCCCCCAAACTCCTCTCCCTCGACAGCGCGCGCAGTGTATATGAGCGGCGGAGCGCGCGTTCAAACTTCAGTCAAGTGCGTCTTTGCTTGCCTTTCGTTTGACTCCAGATGAAGTGTAAGCGATGGAAGCAACAGTGCCGTCAACAAGTAGTGCGACACAATGCAACAGCAGCGTCACTCTACTCGTTGAAGGCAACGTTACCCCACCATCAACAGCAGAAGACAAGGCTGCGAAGAGAGGAGCAAACGACGCTGAACGCAAGCGTTTGAAGCGAGCTGCTGATCCTGAACTGCGTGCTCGAGAAGCTGCTGCGTAACGGCAACGCCGAGCTGCTGATCCGGAACTTCGTGCCCGAGAAGCAGCTTCCTTTCGTGAACGTCGAGCTGCTGATCCTGAACTTCGTGCACGAGACGCAGCGACGAAACGACAACAGCGAGCTTCAAGATCCGAGGTACGGCAGCGAGAAGCGGCGAGCAAACGTCGTCAACGAGACGTGGCTGGTGATGCTGTCCGTGCACGCGAGCGCGTTGCGAACGCGGCGGCGCGAGCCAAGCAGTTTGCGCAGCCGGACGCTCGTTTCAAGCGTGACTTCGAAGACCGCAGCTTCGGACACAGCAGTAAGGTGTGCGACCGGCTGTGGTTCGACAACAACCTAACGCTGGTCGGGAGCATCAAGAACAAAGCGCAGCAGACCAACGCGCTACGGGTTCTTTGGAGCATGTTTGGCAACGTCAACGACAACGTCAACGACAGCGCCAACGACGACGTCGACGACAGACTGCTGGAGCCGTTCAAGGCGTACTCTTTGTGTGCGGAGCACGTACCACAAACTACCCAATTACGCAACTTTCACGCAATACAACCACCCCTATGCCTATGCAACGCATTTACTCGATTTCCTCCAGCGGGAAGATGCGGGCGGGTGGCTTTTTTTTTTTTTTTTTGCTGCCTGGTGCTGTTTACAGTAAGAACTATATTTTTTTAGGAAAAAGGAATTGCCACCCAAAGAAAACCACTTCTGATTCAAAATAGCAATGTACAAGATTAGAATCATACGCAGAATGGGAAATGGGAACGCATACTGCGGCATACATGTTGCCCCCCCCCCCTCCCCCAGCTATCCCAGCACTTGCACCCTCCCCCATGCACTCTGCCTCTTCCTTCCTGAAACTGGATTTGCCGGCCCCCTCAAGATGAAATCCTGCTGACGCCCATGTGCCGCTGGCCGAATCGGTTCTCAATTGCATAAATACGAGGCTGATTCAAAGAGAAACGATAAGAAAAAGGGCACGGGTGCCTTCATGGTCTGTTCCACGACTTTCACTACAACTTGGAACGATGTTTTGGCCCTGAGAAAGATATACGCCTCCATGCCTATTCGACACTAGGAAGCGGATCCAAGTATCAGCACTGACTCCCCCAATCTCCTATCATTACTAATAGCTTCACACTTGTTGATTAAAAAAAGTGCTTGTCCTAATTATGCGTCACCCCACTTGTAACAATGCATGCAACGACATTTAACAAGGCGAGAGGAAACGCGCTGAAGGCATACAATACGCGTTCGCACCGTTCAGTTGCACGGGCCGGCTGAACCACCCCAGACAACACCAAACATCCTAAGGACATCCCAAAAAAGGCCCTAAATCCCATGTCCCAAACAGCACAGCCTATGGGCATCGCTGGGACTTCCGCACTGGGAGTGTCCTAAAAATGTCCACGAATGGCTGTGATTGGGATGTATGCGGAAGCGCATGCGTGCTTTTTGTTGATTCGGTCAGCCCAATGTTTTGTTTTTGTGCATAGATGAATAAAACGCATAGGCGCGTGTAATGCTCGTGAAGGAGGTACAGCCGTAAAGCAAATGCATGGAGGAATAAAAACTTTTCTTTCCTCCATGAGCAAATACCTCGCGTACCCGCAGGTAGCGCGTGATTGTTACAGAAAGTGCTTCAGAGAAAGGCTAGTACACTGATTAAACCAACTGAAAACGCTGCTTTTGAGCACGGCAACTTTCTAAGGGAGGAAAGAACCGCCCCGCTCAGATGGCCTGCTGCTTGGTTCTGGGCAGTTCTGGGTTCTGGGTCTGCTTTGTTGCCATTTTATTTCGTATTTATGTACAATATTTCAAACTATAAGTTAAAAACTAAAATATCTATTTTATTTTAATTATATCTCAATACATTTTTAAAGCTTCGTTGTTACTCTACACCATTAGAGACGTCTGTGAGCTTTTTACGAAACTGATTCAGCCGATTCAGCCAGCCATCGCAGTTTTATAAACATGGCCGCCCGCGGATGGAAATGTTCGCTGTGCTAGAATATTAGTATGAAACTCTATGGAGTGAACTAGTTCACTCTAGCTGTGCTCCCGTGCTGCTGGAACGTCATTTCACAAGGTAACTATTGCAAGTCGTTTATATGTACCACTCAGTGTTTAAAGTCAGTTTTGTTAAAGTCAGTGTTTAAACCCTTCCAATGCCCCTCTTGTGTTTTATGCATGATTTCTTGCTCTGTGGTCGAAGGTGGGTGCTCACTACGGAAACGGTCGAAAGGCTTCTCCCGGGGTGGCGGGAGAAGTTGCAAAGCTTGCTGCACTGTTTCGGGTCGCTCAACTTGTTTTGTACCTCTAGCTGTTGATTGTTTTACATGAATTTATTATACAACTAGTGTAGAAGGGCATCACTGCAACAGATAAAAAAAAAAAAAAAACGCCGCAGATGCCGGAAAGCCGAGCAAGAACTCTAGACAAAGAGACATTATTGGGCCTCAATAGTTTGACTAACTAAAACTTTTCGCGTAGCTTAGCTCCTGGTTCTAGGCCTCAATTATCAATCCCGCGCTACTCGGAACGAAACCACTCATTTCTCGCATGTATTTAGATAAAACCACGTCTCGGGTTTTGTCAACGCGTGAGACAGTCCGGTGACAGCCGTCGGTACTGACTGCGTTTTCTTTTTTTTTTTTTTTTTCAGAAATGATAGAGCGGCATAGCGCAGGCGTTATGCGTTATAATTTACGCGTTTACCATTTTTCACTGAGTAGCATGTCAGTGTGTGATGTGCTCAATTTACTCAGCTCGCGTGATCGCCTGCCCTTGTATGTGCTAATGACTGTGCTGCAATCTAAATGTGGCTTGCTGCTGTAACTTTGCGGCCGTTTGTAGATGGGCATGTTGGCGACCACACACCCTCCACAGCAAAGAGAATTCCGGCAAACTATGCAACAAATGGCAACGTGATCTGGGCCGCTTTGAATACTCAGATCTGGGCCGCTTTGACGACTGTTTTAAAGAAGGGCACTGTGGGGGTAGTTGTGCATCATGTTTAAAGGGCTGCGAAGACTGACTTAACAGTGCGGTTACTCTTAAAAAGCCTTAACAATTTTTCATGAGCGGTAAACACAACCTTTCACTCATTTTGTTTGTAATCTTTCTCAAATTGCACGATATGCTCTGAATATAGGTATTGCAGTCAGTCTTTAACTGCCAAGCAGCTATATTTCTTTTTTTTTTGCTAGTTTCCTGTAGTCTCTTGTCGGCAAGCAGACACTCAGAGATGCAGTTAGCAGTTTTTACAGGCAGCTTTAAACCTGGTGGGCATTACCAGAAAACTGCGACTCCCGTGTCTAGTGTCGTCCTTGTTATTGTTACTCTGTTGTATTTCATTGTGCTTTGCACCATTGGATCCCAGGGAAGACTAATGTAATGGCGCATTTGACAAACGTTTAATGGTAAATGGTCGCAGTAGCTTGCATGTGTGTGATGTGTTGTGCCAACAAGCATGATTGTAAGAACCAGTTCAAAATCTCTTGACGGAAAATTATTTAGAAAAACTGTTTCATTTACATCTGAAGCAGGTGAAGTGTTTGGGCAATCATGGAATGTAAAGGTCATGTCCATGAAACAGAACTAAATAGCAAAATTTCTATCACACATCAGATTTCTGCGCAAAACAACCCGCAAGCTCCTCAAGGTTTCACGTGGCAGAGGGCTGCTTTAGTGTTGTGAGTTCTGGCCGCGAGGTTTATTTTGACTGTAGCGTAATGACGAGAGCATGTATCAGGAAGGGCATTGTGAGAGATCAGCGAAGCTCAGCTTGTACTCGTAAGCATGCCGTTTTACCCATGGTGTGAAATCACCATGGGTAAATGTTTATCTTTACACTTAGGTAATGCTCGAGTTGTGTTTCCTTACTGGCAGTGTTCAAGCTAGCCGGTGTCTGCACTGTTCATTGAATTCATTACAAGTTGTTTTCTAAATTATGTGCAGGCAGCTTCATGGGCCATGGAAAGCCTCCCCAGCCACAAGGAAGTCCAAAGGATAAGAAGACAGCAACACAGTTCTGACATGCTGCAGAAAGAGCCGCGGCACACTAGAAAATCTTTGGAGCTCCAATGCAGTGACTGCCAAGGAATGATATGAAAATTGTTTAATCTGATTTTCTTTTTCTTAATTGCTCATGTATATTTTCCTGACACTAATCTAAACTGTTTTTTTTGCGTGTGTGTGGTAAGCTACTACGTGGTAAAAAAACTACGGATTTCAGGGCATCATGCCAGAATAAGGTGCATGGCACCAGTACTCCCTCAGGGTGTGGTTGTCCATTTGGACGTTTGTATGGTCTCTGCTTTGCATCAACTAACACCACATACATGGCTAATGTACTATTACAAAGTGCAGCCTGTCTAGTTTTGGGTGATATCAATATTATTTATCTTAGTGTATGAGAGACAAATTCAAATTTAAAACTCGAGAAATCTTATTTTGCTTCACTTGCCTCTGTATTTTCAAAATTATAGAAAACAATTCAACAGAAATTGGATAGATTGCTGTGCATTCATAATACATACCAATTAGTGGCTGCATGATGGAATTCAATTGGTTTCAAAATTTCTTCATATTTCTGCTAAAAAAGTCTAAAAAGGGAAATTCTCTACTTGATATTTACATGACTCAGTGCAGAGCAGTTATACTTTTTGTACATGTTGGCTGTAGACTGATTTTTTTTGCCGTCAAAATTTGGCTGCATTTATTTGTAATTTTTTAATTGCCAAGGTTAAAATGTTGCAATATACATCCTTACACGGTCCTACATTTTCAACGCTAACTCATAAGTATGCATGCACATATATTTCCACATTTAGACCTCAGTGCGTAAAATGGTAACAAAATGCAGCCAAATTTTAAAGGTAGGAAAATATGCATACAGCCAACACGTGCAAAGTGTTATTCTTCTGCTCTAAGCCGTGTAATGTTACCTGTTCATCAATTTTCTTCTGATAGCTTTTATTTGCCTTTTAGCAGACAGGTGAAAACCTATTTGGCTGAGAACAAATTTGTCATCATGTGGCCAAGTGGCATGTCTTCTAAGCACACAGCAAATGTCCTCCCTTTACGTTGAATAGTTCTACATAATTCTTTTAGAATGTAGGTACACGTGATCCAAAATTTTATTTTATAAGTTTTTTTTTTTTTTTTCATTTGCAGTAGGTTTTAGAACTAGTATTTTATATCAATCAGAACTAGATCAGCTGGCCTTTCGAATGATTTCTATGTGTGTGTGTTGCAAAGCGATGCCTTATGGTAGCCCCGTATTGTTCAAAAGTGGCCGCGCAGCCTGAGGGAGTGTGACTGCCACATTAATGGCCATGCAGACAAAATACAAGCTTCTTTTCTTCGAAAGATTTGGGGTTTTGTAGTGCCCTTTGCACGTGTCGGGCAGCAAATGATGCTTTATTCGCCAAGAAATTAATCAGTTCAAGTTAAAATTTTGATTCTCCCGCCAAATCGTGTGTTTTGTGATGTCTGCCATGACATCACAAGGAAGGGTCTTCAAGCTAATTTCAAGTGCGCCGTCCTGCCTGCAGCAGACTGCGGGGCCTTGTTTACCATCAATCCTCTTAAATATCGCCACCACGCTGTCTTCACCTTTGCTTTGTTTTTGACTGTATTTGCACCTGGCTTGGTTTTATTACGGTAGGTACTAATTGCTTCGTGAAACATAGGGTACGTCTACAATTAGGGTCACGTAAGACAATGTCGCTTACACCGCTCGACCAGTGTCGTCTGAGACAACCCCAAAGTGCCACAGTGCTATGCTGCTATAACAAGCATAGTGTGTGCAGTAGTTAACAGCAATACGCACTGGTTCTCCTTTTGTAACTTCCATTGTTTCATCCCACCAATCTTACTGCTATAAAATGAATATGCATTACACTTAAGCGAAAATAGCTTATTCTGCAAGCTTATAAGCCCTGCCTAACTTGCGTTTGCTTTTGCTGGCCTCAGCCAATCGCACGGCTGCGCGTATGGTGTCATGTGTCCTAGTGTGGGAAGTGAGCTAGTGGGTTGCATGGCAATTCCCTTTTTTCCTAATTATGTAGCTTATTTGAGCAACGTTTACATTTAAAGGGGCCATGGAGACGGCTCAAGTTTGGTTTCTTCAAAAGATTGCCCCGGTAGAATCAGGTTGACACCACTTCTAACGTAAACTTCACTCAAATAAGCTACATAATTAGGAAAAAAAGGGAATGGCCATGCGACCCACTAGCTCATTTACCGCAGCAGAACTTATGATGTCATATGTCGAGCTGTGCGATTGGCTGAGGCCGGCAAACGCAAATTAGGCAGAGTTCATAAGCATGCCGAAAGAGCTATTTTAATTTAAATTTAGGGCACATTCTTTATATATCGGTAAGAATGGTGGGACAAACAGTGGAACTTGGGAAAGCACACGTAAACATTGAAGTACCTCTGCGTACTGCTGTTGGTACTGCACGCACTATGCTTCGTTTAGATGCATAGCACTGCGGGGCTTTGGAATTGTCTCAGACAACACTGGCCAACTGACGCAAGCGACGGTTTCTTACGTGACCATATTTGTCGAGTGAGCACCATGTTTCACAAAATGATTATTTTCTCCATGAATAAAAACAAGCCATGTTTAAATACGGTCACAAACAAATCAAAAACATAAGACTGCTTTCCGTGGTGTGGTGGTGCCATCTAGGTCAACTAACAGTAAACTTTAGCTGAAAGACCTGCTCTTATATCACTGCAAACGTCATTCAAACACACGTTTTGGCGTGAAAATCAAAATTTTAGCTTAAATTGATTAATTTCGCAGTGAACAAAGCATTGTTTGCTTCTGGACAAGCACTGGGGGCACTATAGAACACAAAATCTTTCGAATAAAAGAAACTTGTATTTGGTCTTCATGGCCCCTCTAAAGTCGTATCAAAATGTTTCTATCGAGGCAATCTTTCTAATGAACCAAACTTGTGTTTTGTCTGCATGGCCCTTTTAATGGTTTTCAGTAACTTTCTGTGCACTAATGTGTTTTTCCTGTGTCGTGAAACATGTTTCACCTTTTGGTATTTCATAAAGTACAGCACTTTCAGACCTTATTCTTTATGCCATAAATTGCTTAGAAATTAGGCTCACTCTATTTTGTAAATGAATTATTCAGGTGCATGGCACATTTCTGATGTAAAAGAGAAGAGACGACTCTTATCTTTCTGTACATAACTCGTGCTACCTTTAGAAATTTTTCATGTGAAGTTTCACTTCTGCTTCAGCTAGTTGAATTTATTGTCAGAAACAGAAGTAAAGTCATGCATCAAGTTATAAAGAACTTTTGTTTGTGGTATTAAAAGTGTGTGGTGTACCTTTAAGACTGAAGTGCTGCTTGATTTTGCCACTGATCTCTCTTATGTACGAAATTCGTCCAATAAAATGGTTTTGCAAGGTTTTGCAGAGTTCTAATTGTGCAGTTGAGTGGAGGAAAAGCTCCATTGCATGGAATGTTGAGCTATAACCTCAAGCATTAATCAAACGTGTCCTGAAAAGGACCTATGAGCACCTTTTTGGAACATCCCAAAAATTTCCTTTCTTTGTTCTACATGGGATGTCAGACCTCCCAGCAAAGTCCTAGTCTGGGACATCCCAGTGAGGTCTTTTTTTGTATCACTTTGGATGTTTTTGGAACTTAAGTGGGATGTCCCTGGGAGTTCCTGAACTCCCAGGTGGGACATCCCTGGCACTTACCTAGGATGTATGTGCGTTGTCTGGGACGCGACACGCATGCATGCTCGCGCATCGGCTGGAAAGGCTGGTGACGGAAACACAAGCTCAGTGGTCGATGCGGGTCACCTACTTCAACATCAGCAAAGCAAGCTTTACGGGACAAACCGACGAGGCCAGAAATACCTAGCTTCAGATTGGGCAAGCCGTCTTCGAACCACTGCGGTCTGTTGACGGCGCGATCGGGAAGTTGCCACGCCAGCTTGACCGTTGACGGCCCTGGCGCGAATCGTGTGCATCAGCCCGGCTTACGAGTCAAGACTTGCGCTTTATTACCGTGATTTGTCGCAACAAGTTTGGTGGGATCGATCCATTCATGGATCGGTCAAAAGCGACGAAAAGCAGCCATGTTGACCGTCCGAACGCTTGAGACCACCACAGACCACGTACGTTAAAAACATAAAAAAAAAGTGTTTCTGACAGCACCCATAGATGGCGCTATATGGGCAGGCGTACGCTGCACAGTGCTGCGACTCGTTTCTCGTGCTGGTCGGCTAGGCCTCACGCGGCGCGAGCGCAGGGCCATCGGCCTTCCGCCAAGTGGTGCACCCATGTGAGAAAGGGAGTCAACAAAACTATGCACGCCTGTTCGGACGCCCGATACGTGACGTAGGGACAGCGCCGCTGCAGTTCCACGGCCGCTGGATGAGAGCGCACGCAAGGTGCGGCCTGCCGCGTTGCCCGGATTTCAACGGGCGAGGGCGTGAGTGGCGGTGGTTACGTTTGCCGCCGCTTGACTCCCTCGCGGCGCTAGCGTTCGGGGACTGGTTTCGGGACGGAGCGGGGCGGTCCCCGTAGGCGAGCGCTTGCACCGACTGAGAGAGACAGCCAGCGCACGGGTTTTAAAGATGTGGTTGTCCTTCCTGGGCTACTCAACCGCGAAAACTGTCTGTCCGTATGTATGTAAGTGTGCCAGTCTGTCGCTCGATCCAGCCGCCCGGCCGTGACTGAAGCAGCCAGAAGCTTAAATAATTCTTGAATGAGATATAGGCAATACATTTTAAATTTAACAAATCTAAAAAGATGCTCCATATTCGACAACATTGTTAAGAAAAGATAATATTCAACAAAAAGATAATAACCACCGGTTAGCTTTGTACAAAGCGTCTCACACACAGCACGTAAACCGCGTTGCACAGTTAAAGCCGCAAGTTGATTAGTTACAGTTCAAGCGGCAGGTATTTGGTGAGACTTTATTCGTCCGAAATGTCAAAAATGTCACCTTTTCTCGGGAAACGCGGTGTCGACACACGGGAGAGCGATGAATATTTGCCGGCGACGAATTAAAGCTTGCCTAAAGACACTTCTTTGCAAAAACATGTTGGCCAGGCGGAATGCGCACCTCATAAAACGAGGACAGGCGATAGGATGGTCGAAAAAGGATTTGAAAAGACTAGACATTTTCCTATGCGTGTCTTTTTTTTTGATACTCTTATACTGGCCCGATCATGTCTTGCCGCGCATAGAGATTTGGGTTGTTTTATTTTCGCAGGCACGACAATGCCTTTAAACGCGCTATGAAAACTTGATTACAGCTCGAGGTTGTATAGAAAGAAAAATAAATTCACCGTGCTGTGTTCAAGAAACAGTGCGTACGCGGTCCACGTTGCTAACCATTTTTCAAACTTTGCGCGATGAGAACAAGCGCTATATCCTCCGTTATTTCACCACCGATTTAAACCCATACGCATTTATCCCTGAAGCTAACGGCCGGGCTCCTGGAGCAGCACCAGTATGCGCTCAAATTAGCGCGCTCTAAAGACGTTGCGCTAGTTTTGATCTGTGAACATACTGCGCTTCAATTCGAATTAATTTTCGTAGCGTAGGAAAATTTTCACATACGTTGTTATTACGTCAGCTTTCTTTGTTGAGTACCCTAGCATAATCTCTACGTAATGCAACAAGTGCAATGCCTTGTATATGCACAAATAATGTGTAATTCACGCAGTTAGAACAATTAATAATTATGATATTCAAGATGTACAATTGTTGGTTTAAAATAGCAAAGAAAACAAGAAAACGTGAAGTGGAAAAGCGGTGTTCGAATGCTTACGCATTATTAGGCAATTTTTGGAATTTCTGTACAATTTCGCTTTTTTCTTTCGTGTCCGGGCAAAAATTTAGCTTGCCAAGCTCGCCAAATATTTTTTAAAGTTTTTTGTCGACCCGGAAATCCCATCTGCTCTCCTTAATTTTTTTAGAGGCTACAGGGATGAAGTAAAAATATCAGGTAGAAACTGGAATCGCTTTTCATTCAACTGTATATATATATATTATCAAAATAAAAAAGGGCCGACATGATATTAGTATTACTTCATAACTAAATAACGTGTAATCAAGTCATATGTGCCGTGAGATTAATACGAATTGGGGTGTTTTATTTAGTGCACGAGGAAAAACCTACATAAAAGTTGGTTACGTCTTAAACATTGAGAAGTGTTGGCACTCATAAATAACAAGCGCCGTCACAAAAACATTGTTTCTGCTTGTCGGGAATTTTAATATATTCTCTGCAGTCGCAGCTTGCAGACAAAACGTAAATCTCTGCCGTGCGTGAGGTCACAAAGAGCATGCCGGGGACGTGAGACACAACGACACAGCAATGCAAGACAGAAGGCACACTATCAACGCGTAATGCTGCTGCTGTGAACGGAATTTAACTTCCACCTTGACCAAATTAAGCTCGGCCGCCGCTAATCGTCTTTGTCTTTTAACAGGCGTAACATTAGTGCTGGTAAATGCCTTATGCGGAGCGTGGAACGCCGATGATAAGCCCACACTTCGAAATAAGCGGCCCAAAAGCCGGCGTCCCGCGGGCTGCGCTCACTGCAACCAGTCCCGGAACGGTGGCGCCGCCGCGGCAGCGATGGGTACTAGGCACCCTCACGCCGGTTTGGGAGCACGCGGCAGGCCGCACGTCAGTGCGCCTCTCATCCAGCGGCCGTGGCAGTTCCTTGCAAAGCGGGCCCGTCGGAGGGGCAGTTGTTTCCTCCTCAAGGACGCTCCCCTCTTCCCTCTTCCCCCACCGCTCAACCCTCTCGAGATCTGTGCGCCGACTCCATCCGCTTCTTCGCCGGCGCGCTTGGGAAAATGGTACGAAGTACGGTGCGACGAGAGGATGCCGACTCGCCGCAAGTAAAATGCGACAACTGCAACAGGTGGGTGTACCTGGACGAGACGGGGTACAAGACGCTCCGGGAGGCCCGAGCCGCGGACGGCTTCATGTGCACTCTCTGCGTCTCGGATGCCACTTCTGCTGCGAAACTGGATGCTTTGTAAACGGAGACAATGAAGCTGCGAGAGTTGATAACCCGACTGCAAGAGTATACACAGCTCGCAAGAAGTGGCGTGATCTCTGAGCAGCGGAGCTCTGGACCCGAGCTGGAGTCTTCTCGACCGTCTGAGTCAACGTCAGCCCTCGTGCCCTCCAGTCCATCAGAGTGTGCTCAAGAAATTGCTCTGGAAAGTCAACAGCAGCCACCCCGGCGAGCTGAACCCACAGTCCTTTCTATACAAGCGCTCGGCGCGGGCAGCAGTACGCAGGATGAATCTGGAATCAACCTGAGCAACGTCGCTGACAAGCCCCTTGCTACAGCACCGGAAGTAACAAGCTTCCAGAATGCGAATCTGGGTGCAGCACCGAACTCTAGTGAGGACAAACCACCAAGGAAACATCTGGAGGAAAGGACCCCTGCGCGTAAGCCAGATATACAGAAAAGTGCCGCACATGAATCATCGGGAACAAGTCCAGATGAGGTGGCTTTTGGGACTGGGCAAGGTGACACGCAACTAAAGGCCGCATCGAAGAACAACCTCAGACAAAATAGCCAAGAGAAGTTGCCCAATGCCCTGGATGTGGAAGAGTCATGTGACCTGGGACATGCTCAGCTAAAGGAAATGCGAGGAAAAACGCACCGGAAGCTGCGGCGTAATGAAAGGAACAAGGCTTCGCAGTGGAACACCCCAGAGCGCATCAGTGGTGGAGCTCAGGCTCTGACCATTGCTGGAAAGAAGCCGGATAAGCCACAGGTTGCCAACGACCAGCACGGACACCAGAACGCGAGGGGGGGGGGGGGGTAGACAGAGCAGGCAGAGGGAGGTTGTGATGGCCGGCGACAAAAATGTGAGCCTCCTGGCGGAGACCTTGATGGCCGAGACTGGTTCTCGGGGAACTTTTGAGTTCCTATACGGAGCAAAGGCAACGATGGCAGATGATGTCCGCTATGCCACTGAATTTGAGAAAAAGGCCCCATCTACCCAGAGACAGTACATCCTGCATGCCGGAATCCATGACGTCCTGCAAGGCACCTCTGAGGGAATCACAGACATCCTTTCGCGGGAATGGTCTGGTCGGCGCGGACAGCTTACTGTGTGCTCCATCCCAGAGATCACCAGCCGAGGCGGAGAGGTGCGCGCTGCAATTGTGCTTGCCAATGCGAAGCTCAAAAAGTGGTGTCGGAAGACCGGGCAACGTTTCATCGACATGAACAAGATATATAGCTGCCTATCGGCTATGGCAAAGATGGCTTCCATTACAGCGAGGAGAGCACACGCCTCATCAGCCGACTCATTGGACAGTCCTTGGTGCGTTTTTTGGATCGGGGAGGCCCACCCCGACTGGGGAAACCAAAACCACTAACAAGGATGCTGTCCAAGGAGGGCCAGCTGCCTGTACAGCATGGGCACAAGCGTGGAGACCCAAAACAAGGTACAGGGGTGATGCACCATACCCAAAAAAGGCCGGTAAACAAAAACCAGCAGAGACGGAAGAGCGGGACAAATCAGCACCAAATGGAGCTGGTTCAGCTCATCGCACAGTCCCTGGAAAGCATCCTAGCCAAGAAATGGCCCACCCAGTAGGAGACACCTGCAATAACACCGATGGCCGAGGGAGCCCACCACCGCCACCGCCATCTCTTCAGCAGGCCACAGCCACCACCTTGAAGCCCCCAACCCAACAGACCAGATACATCCCGCAGAGGGAGAGAGCACCTCCTACTGACCCCCGGAAAAGTGCCCAACAAAAAAGGAAGCGTTCCTGTCGACACCGCACAAAGTGGGCAGGAACGGTAAACATCGGCTTCCTAAACATGAACGGGGCAAGGAAAGCTTCAAAGTGGGAAGAGTTGTATGCAACTCTTGACGAGGAGGCCATTGCAATCTATGCAGTAACTGAGACGCACCTTCGGGGATATGAGGAACCTCCGATACATGGAAATTGGCATTGGGCGGGTTGCAACCGGGAAGCTGACTGCAGAGGTGGTGGGGTGGGCGTGCTGTGGCGACACGGTGATGCATGGGCGAGATTGGAAGGATCATGCCGGGAACATCTATGGATCACCGGAAACATCTTTGGTAAGCCCACAATCATCGGTGTTGTGTACCTAGCTGTCACCCTAAGAGCCATACGACGGCAACTGCAGCATACTGCAATGCATAAAACAGGATGTGGCACGGTGGGGAACCAACAAACAAGTGCTCCTGATGGGAGACTTCAATGGGCACATTCAGGCCATCGATGGGTTCCAGGACTATAATGGTAACCTTATGGTTGGCCTGACTGAGAAGCTCTCTCTCGAGATAGCCAACCTGCGAGGAGACTGTGAAGGTGACTTCACGTGGTGTGCTCGCAACAGTCGTAGCTGCATTGACTACGCACTGATATCGTCCTCACTGGCAGCACACATCAGACAGGTCCACATCGACGAAGGCGGCCTCTTCAGCCTGGAGAGTGACCACAATCGCATCAAGCTGTCACTCTCATCGCCCCACCAAAAACATGTGCGACAGCCTCGAAAACCTGCAAAGCGCTATCTGCCGGCACCTGCATACAAAACAGTTGCCAGCGAATTCGAGTGCAGCCCCATCCACGCAAGGAAGGCAACGTACTCGGAGTTTGTCGATGAGCTCAAGAGAATCATGCGCAAGCATGAGGTTCGCACAGGCTCTCGTGGAGGCCCTCAGCGAAAGTGGTGGTGGGACAGGGAAATCAAAGAGGCCCTTGAAAAGCGGCGTACGGCGAACCGGGCACACAGGCATGCAGTGATCTCACAGCCAGTGAATGCCTCCTAGCCTGGGAAGAGTATCTGCGCTGCAAACGAGCAGTGCAACAGCTGGTCCAATGCAAAATCGCAGAAAACGACCAAAGGCAACTGGAGGAGATCACTGCAGCAGGCCGCAGCAGCACCCGGAAGTTTTGGACCTATGTTTCCTCACTCGACCGCAAATCGCCACTGCCAAAGCTCCGAGATGAAATGATGGGTGACACAGTGCTTGATATACGTCGGCACCTCACATCGCATCTTGAGAGAATCTTTGAACATACACCCAACCAAGGTGAAATCCAGCACAAAGCCAGCCCGGTAGGAGAGCCGCCAAGTGAACAGGACTCGTACATGGCTGACAGCCAATGGGAAGTGACACCGCTGGCTCTCAAACGTGCTCTTGCTCGCATTGGGGCTCACACGGCAAGCGGACTCGATGGCATCCCTGCGGAACTGGTCAAGTGTCTGGGGGAAGTGGCGCAAGCACACCTTGCAGCAATCCTCACTGGCACAATCCACGGCGACCCCATCCCAGAGGCATGGCTACTGGGAAAAGTGTCATTAATACCAAAGAAAGGCGGTGACAGCAGCCTTCTCAGGGATCACAGGCCACTCACAGTCACCAGCGTACTGTATAGGCTTTTTGCCCAAGTGCTTAAGGCCTGGATGAGCGCGTGGGCGGAGCAAAGTGGTCACCTGACGGAGCTGCAAAATGGATTTAGACGGGGTCGTCGGGTGGAGGACAACCTGTTTGTACTCTCCCAGTGCATAGAAATTGCATGGAAAGAATCCCGCGGCCTGGTGACATGCTTTCTCGACGTCACTAAGGCATATGACAATGTCCCACACGGCCTTATGCTGCAGCACATGAGCGAGCTGGCTATGCCATCCAAATGGATTGACCTTCTGCGGCGCTTATACACCAGCAACAAGGCAGTGGCATGCTTCGGAGAGGTCCACACGGAGCCAGTGGCAATACACCGGGGACTGAAGCAGGGGTGCCCGCTCTCCCCGCTGCTATACAGGCTGTATGTAGCGGGGCTAGAGAAAGCCCTTATTGCGTCGGGACTTGGTTTCACGCTGCCCTATTCTGAAGATGGACTCCCGCAAATGTGGACACTACCGGGGCTGGTCTTCGCCGATGACCTTGTCCTGCTCGCTGGAAGTGTGGCTGAGCTACAGGGACTTGTCACCGCCTCGGCTGAGCATCTGTCAACACTGGGACTGGCCTTCAACACGCGCAAGTCAGCGGTCCTGTGCTTCTCCGACCCAGAGGACAAAGTTTGCATTGTGCTGCTGCCTGGCGGTGAAGAGGTTCCACCGATGGACAGCTATTGTTACCTTGGCATCACTTTCAACACCACTGGCGACAAGTATGCTACACACGAGGCTTTACTGAAAGAAAAGTCAAGACGCGCCAGCTGTATCCTGTGCAGACGGTGCTTATGGGGGTGCAACCGATACCTGTTGGTCCGTGACCTGTGGAAGTCGGTGCACGTCCCATGTCTCACCTTTGCGAACGCTGTGGTGTGTGTGTCGGCGCCAACACGGGGGTGGCTCGAGCGTGGTCAGCGAGAGGTGGGCCGCCTTGCCTTGGGCTGCCATGGCCGAGTGGCTGTGGAGGCCATACAGGGTGACTTGGGATGGTCAGCGTTTGAGGCTCGCGAGGCCACCAGCAAAATTGCATTCGAAGAGCGACTCCGAGTCATGAACGACGAACGCTGGGCGCGGCGATTGTTCCGCTACATGGCATTCAAGGGTCTACGCACACAGTGGTGCAACCGCCTCTACAACCTCCGTCGAAAATTCGGCTTCACTACCTACCCGATCGAGGTGGGCCCGCCGCACAAGATCACGGAGAAGGTGCGCTCCAGGGTGAAAGAAGAGGAACGCGCTCACTGGCAGACCGCAATGCACCAAAAGTCTACCCTGGAACTATACCGAAGAGGAGTGTGCTATACGAAGAGGAGTGTGCTGCCGCTGCTGTTGTCAAGCAGCAAAGTGCAGGGCATGCGGCGACCACGAGGAAAGCATGGAGCACCTGGTGCTGCACTGCCACAAGCTGCGCCCACCCGCCAGAGTCAACGCCACTATACAACAGGCGCTAGGGTTCGAGGACGGCGTCGACAATGCCATGGACGTACACACGACGAAAGAGCGACTGCAACTCTGGCAGCGATCGGTTCGGCTGGGTGCGGCTGTGGTGACGGTGCAGTGAACGCACGAGTGAACTGCAGTGAATGGTGACAGTGCAGTGGACGTACATACGCATGCAGTGTACCATATGCACAAGACTGCAGGAAAACTGCTACCTTTAGTTTTCTCGCTGGTTGGGACGGTGCAATGACTTTAGGCATTCAGCCGGTTTTTTTCTTTTTATGTGTCTTTTGTTAACTTTTTCACCTGGCTTGGACATTTCGGTGTCCGCCCGATACAAAGGGTTTCTGGGCACAACGATCATCATCATCATCATCGTATAGCAATTTCCGGTGGGACGCCTGCGGTAGAGTGTACTAGAAGTTTTAGAGTGGCCCGACCGGCCGCCCGGAGAGGTGCTCGTTTCGCGCAGAAAATAGCGGCGGCGCTGTAGTCAACGACAACTGAAAGCGAAAGCGGCGGCTGGCCGCGCGCACTGCCGCGCGCGGGCCAGGAAACGTTGCTGCTTTACGCGCGGAGCGCTCGGAATTTGTTCTGTGGGTCGTCCGATTGCTTAAATATACTGTAGGTACAGTGGACTGTGGGTAACGAAATGAAAAATAAACGCTGCAGCTCATTTTGCGTTAGTTTTGCCTTTCCCGCTCGACAACAACAAGGAAAATTACGGATTTTCCTTTGCAGCATTCGTAGCGGATTGTAAATAAAGTAACTGCAGCGACATTTTCGCTTTTTCAATTTCCCATAAAAAAGTATTTTGCGTGAAATTTTCTGGTATGATCCAGTTCATGATTGCTTTATGATTGTGTCCTTATTGTGCTGCTTGATAGACATAGTTGGTCGACGCAAATGACATGAAAAAATATATGAGGACTGGGATGATAGCTTCTCAGATGAATTTTTTATTTATTGTCTTGCAATTTGCGCTCGGACTGCAGTTATGTGGGTTAATATCATAAGTTGCGTTTGTTCTTTATTGCGTGAGTTGTTATTATAGCAGTATTTCAGCAGTGGCCCGCTTGGCTAATTACGGGCCACCGTGGTGGCCGATCAGAAAATGACACGTGCAAGCGAGGTATCCTTTTAACTAAAAAGGGGTTAGCCCAGCGGTTAGCTCAGTTGTCCCAATGACCGTCTTTCATAGAACTATTCCCGCAACGTTCTAATATTCGCACCACCTTTCACCTGATTTTTTTTTATTTATCTACAAGATACCTACATCGCCACGAGGGCATTTTTGTAGGGGGACATGCAACATGTACAGAACAGAGTATACAAATACATTTATACATCCATACACTTTTTCGAAAGCACTTATTCATATAGTTGAATCAAATAAGTTGAATCAAAGGAAGGAGTTGAATCAAAGAAAGGAGTTGAATCAAATTAACACAAACTTAATTCACAAGTATGGTGATGGTACAATTACACGCACATAAAGCAAATGCAAAACATAGATAAGAAAATATATTGACCGCGACTACAATGAAATATACCACGTCTACTATAGAGGTAAAGGTTCAAGAACGCTAACATGGAGGTTCAAATAAACGGAACTGGATCAAAATACACATCTTGTTTTCCTTTTTGATAGCCCAGAAAATGAAATGTAACGCGGGAAATCATGCACAAAGTTAGGAAAAGCTCTGACCAATTCATGGGATATTTTCCAAGACCGTAGAAAAGGCAAAAGTCATTTCTTCAATACCTCTGGACTACAGAAATACTTCATGAAGTAAATAAACAGCACACGGCGACAAAAAAGTGAAGGTTTAGGTATAACGCTAACATGGAGGTTTAAATTGACATTTTTGGCCAACGCATTTTCATAACTCGCCCTCGATCATTAGCGACGGCTAAGTTTAAGGTGTTGCTCCCACCTTCACATGTAATGACGGAACTTGATTAAACCTTTTATATAGAAATGAATCCGTGTCACAATGTATACAGAACCCAACCAAATTTGCTGTCAAGGTCTCACGTGCTGGTCGCAACCAAATTAAGGACTGCGGCACATCCATAACGCTGTCATGGTGGAGCTCCTTGTTGCTGAAGCAAGTGGTAAAAACGTCATAGAGATCGTTAATAAACTTTCAGAAATGCACGGAAGGATTCAGAAGCCCCCCCCCCCTCCCCCCCCCAATTCCCCAGTCCCCCCCCCCCCAAAAAAAATACAAGAGGTAGTAAACACAGCGGCATCTTCCCCTGGCATGCAGGATTGGTCATGCAGACTCGGCACTTCGTTTTCAGTACACACTTCCTTACCAAGTGCCTGAAATATGCGACATACCAGGTTAATAAAATACGAAAGCCCACTAACGACAGTACAAGCATCAACGGCTGTGGTAGCCCTGAAGAAGGCTCTTGGTATTTTCGTTCCAAATGAGAACGTAAAAAAAACATTAAACTTTTTGCAGCCTATATAGAATGGGCGCCCGCCGCTTTTGCTTCATGCGCAGAGTCAAGAAAGGGAAGGGAAAAACATTCCTGGTGCCTGTCCGTCAAATTAATCCCTCGTTAACTCGAACTCTGTTTTCTCAAAATATCTTCTGGAAACTTTTTCTCACAGTGTGTTTACCTCCCATAGGCGCTAAGCATTTGCCCGCTTTATCTCGAAACGTTTTTTTCGGATGACCACGGACGTCTCGAAATACTGGCATAGAGGACAAAAGGCAAAGTCCGCTGCAGGCAGCTGATAAGGTCCCCGTTCGAATGATTACTCCCGCCGAACGCGGTTGTGAAGTGCAAGTTTACGCGGACTACGCGTCCCCGTTACCGGAATACTGTCTGGCGCGTACATCATTGCTGTGGACGACGCAGCTGATCATGCGGACGAGGAGGAGCCTCCAGAAGTGCGTGCGTACAATGGCAGAAACAACATACATGCTGCGTCTGCTTTGTAATAAGGTAAAATGTAGCGGTGGTGACCACCAATTCATGCGATGCATTGAGAATCTCGGCTACGCTTTTCTGGGGTGCAGATGCGAACGCGAAACAGCTGAGCGCAACGCTGTTCTTTCTTCTGCAATAATAAAAGTTTTTTTTTCATGCGAATTATTTTGCCTTTCTTTCGAAATCTCCCCTGTGCAATAGTGCTTTTGTTAGCACCACTAGCTGTTATTTCAGGGACCTGGCTACAAATTTTCTGCATTTGACTTAACTCGAAACTCCGTGCTTATCTCAAAACTTTCAGCTAATTTTACGACTTTGAGTTAACGAGAGGTTACTGTATATCAACAATTAGCGTTTTCAGAAAACGCATAAAAAATGAGACAGTATCGTTCAAGTGGAGTCATAACGTTTCTGCGTCTACTTTCTAAATCAGCTGACCAAAGGCGCAGGTTCAATTCCCGGCCGCGGCGGGGCCGCTTTTGTGACGGAGGTTAAAAGCGAAAAACGCCCCTGTCTTCGACATTTCGGCGCACGTTAAAGATCCCCAAGTGGTTAAAATTTATCCGAAGCCCCCCGGTACCGCTTGCCTCATCGCCTGTGTAGCGCCGGCGCGTTAAACTTCATAATCCAAAATAAATCAGCTTCGCAAGCGCAAAACACCGCCGTGAGAAACGCAAATATTGCCGCGCGCAGGCTGGGAGCTGGTGCCGGGGAGCGCCGGCTGTTCAGTTGTTGACGACGGCAGCGCCGCCGCTATACCGGTTTTATTTTCTGCGCGAAAGTCGACCCGGCGGAGCAATGGGAGAGGCCGCCGCTCGGGCCACTCTAAAACTCGCGCCGGTTCCCATTGCTGCCAGATCGCCGGCCTATTTGACTCAACCACCGCGCGGTTGCGCAAGTGACTGATCCTCGGTGGCGGTTGTGGCGTCAGCTGAAACCGGGTTTTTGTGCGCGATTTTGTTTTCGTCTGAAGTACACTCTAAGATAAAATTTGTTCGCCTGTGTTCTTCATGTCATTTTAGTTAACTTTGCTCCTTTCCAGAGTGCTTTATTGTGCAATCATTGCATGAACAGATTTTGTTTCGCTCGTAGAGTCTACCGGCCCACTTTAATTGTATATCTTTTTTGTAGTTATTTGACGTATTTATGGGCTACTTCTAGGAGGCAACTGCAACTCCTATCTGTAATCCTTTTTCCACAGAGTTTGCTGCTTGTCGATGTTGGGAAAAGTCACGCATGAAACAGCAGCGGTGAATCTGCCAGTCGCATTGGGCAACGATATGACCAAGACGGACAACACATGACAAATTCAAACAAATTAAACGCCATCAGATAGCTACATATTCAAACAAAATAAACGCAATCAGATAGCTTAAAAACAATTATAAATGAACAGAAACGAAACAGATGTGAAAACAAAAGTTCGAGTTTGTTACGTTACACTGGGAGTACATACAGGGTGTTGCGACGATAACTGGAACACTTTAAAACTTTTTCCTGAGCGATCCGCCGCTCTGTTCGCGCTCAAACTTCACACAAAGGTCGCATTTTGTGGTCTATTTTGTTTGACACCGGGAACAACAACGGTACTTACCTGTTTATTCTGAAAATAAATAAAAACGATTTTCGCCTATGGGAAAATGGCCGCTGATTTGGACGTGCGAGCCAGCGCAAGTTGATGTTGGAACGACGGAACCACCTGCAGAGTGAAACGCATGTTTGGGATTCACGTACGGAGCCAAATGGTGCAGCAGACGATCAGAAAATGCACCTAGAAATGAGCTAACAGACGATCAGAAAACCCGGTTTTCGGGCTCGCACGTCCAAATCGCCGCCATTTTCCCATAGGCGAAAATCGTTTTTATTTATTTTCAGAATAAACAGGTAACTACCGTTGTTGTTCCCGGTGTCAAACAAAATAGACCACAAAATGCGACCTTTGTGTGAAGTTTGAGCGTGAATAGAGCGGCGGATCGCTGAGGAAAAATTTTTAAAGTGTTCCAGTTATCGTCGCAACACACTGAGTGGAAGGATGATTTTCAAAGCTTCAGAACTTTCCGTGAGAGGGCTTTGCATAATATATATCATTCTCACAGCATTCTTGTCGGCCTTATCAAAAGGCGTGGTTGACAGCAGCGGCTTAATAAACTTTCTACACATGAGTTCCACCAACTCTCGCCGATGACCTATAGCTTCGTCGGGACACACACCAAGACTGGCATTGATGCGATAAGCTCAGCGCTGTGTTTCAAGCATGCTTCGAGGGGCTTCGTAAGCGACCGACGATCCGAAAGCATCGCGTCAGGAAACTTCATGGCAAGCAGCAGTCGCACTAGCTGTTGCGTTCGATATATCTTGTCGGTCTTTCCGGTGCGGATTCCCGCTTTCTTTTTTTTGGAGCTGACATCGCTCCTTGCTTCTCTTTTCGCTGCCGGCCTCATGTACGAAGGACAGTGCGGGAAAATACTATCAATACTATGCATAGCATCTTGTTCTGTAACTCCGAAAGTGTTCCGGCCGAAAGTGCAGACTTATCGAGTAACGTACTGGACTTTGAGTTGGGCTAGCTTCCTGTTCTTTCTAGAAATGTTCTTTACCCATTGTGCTTTCAGGGCTTTGTTCACTGAGAACTCATGGTTGGAGACATCCGGATCCTTCTTCCGCACGCTGAAGAATGGCGGCAACAATATCGTATATTCTTCGGTTTTACATTTCACGAGCAAAACCTCGTCGCTTGTTTAATGGGCAGGTATTACTTACACGAATTTAGCGGCAGGTATGCCCGCAGGTATTGTAATAAATACGTAATATGAAGAGCCGTTCACTGGCAAGAAGAAGGAATGCTCAGTGCACGGTTTGCCCGCGGATCGTTTGCTAACATGCGACCTAGCGGGAGAGGATCGGTAGCGGGAGGATCGGTGAGTGGCGCCACCACACGGAATTCAGACGCAGTGGGAGAGGGCAAGGCGGGCACGCTTTGGGGTGACGCCGCAGGCATTCACATCGTCCAAAAGTAACATGGCGGCGCCCACGACTAAGATGGGGAATGAGTGAACATAGACGAGTGCGCTTGGCGGTCGTTCGTGCAATGTTCAGCGGCTCGGAAAATGGGTAAAGTCACCCGCTCTCCAGAAGAAGAAGCCGTCCGTAAGGAGCGCAAGCGAGAGTTGGCGCGCGAACGGGCACGGCGGCGTCGGGCGAATCCAGAAGCCCGCGCGAGGGATAGAGAAGCGATGCGCAAGCAGAGGGCGGAAGATCCCGAGCTTCGAGCGAGAGAAGCGAAAGCCAAGCGCGAGAGAATGGCGACGAAGCCAGAGTCCAAAGCGAGGCAAGTGGAAGCGCAGCGCCGCTATGAGGACGCCCATCGAGAGGAGAGGAAGGAAGCCAAGCGACGACGAAGGAACGCCGACCCGGGCCTTCGAGTGCTCGAAGCCTTTCAGTGCCGCCGGCGAGGTTCTTCCTTTGACGAGGAAGTCGGGCCCAATCGTGGTAGACTGTGCTTCGACAATAGCCTGTCTCGGTTAAGCAGTGTGCGCAACGAGGAACAGCATTTGTGTGTCTCGTCGAGCACGTCCGTCGCAGACTTGAGCGTTTGTAAAACGTGTAAGGACTCGCTGCTTTCTGGGACGATGCCACCTTTAAGCGTGAGTATTGTCAACGCGTTGGTATTATATTTAAGTACCACCCGCTTTCTTCGGCCCTGCATGCCCAAGCGCAGCGAGGTCGAGGAACGACTCGTTACTCCCTGCCTCACATGTATGTGCCGATGGACGTCCAGGACTCCAGTCTACTGTACATTGTCTTCCTAGAAACGTTCCCAATGTCGCTCGGGATAAAATATACACAAATGAGAGAGTAAGCACAGCAGGAAAAAGAACGAGAAGTAATTAAATGGGCGTGGTTGACAAGGATCGAAGTCATCTACGAAGCTCTATCACAAGGGTGACGCGGCAGGCAGCGCTTGAATTAGTAGAAAGAAACGTTTCAAGCTGACAAACGAAAATTAAATGCGGCAATTAAAAGCCGGGCACCCTTCGAAAGAAGGCGCTGCCCGGGAGAATAGCGGTGGGCGTTTAAAAATGGGGATAGCTACAAATCCCACCCGATCCAATCCATCCGATCTGGCGAAAAACGGAAAAAAAAAACTTGTAAACAACAATTTTTCACTGTGCACTGTGCACTGTGAATAGTTGTGTGTGAATGTCAAAAAACGTGGAAATATCGTGAGCTACTGCCAGAACATCCCTGTGGGTCGCTTCTGATCAGGTCTGGCTGCCTTCGCTCGTCGTATGAGGTCTTGCGTTCGGTTCACATTGGCCCGTGGGTTCACATTAGCCCGGCAGCGCAAGATAGGCTCCGGAACGATCGCCGGGTGGCGCTGCACTCTTCCCTCCAGGGGAGTACGCCGGCGCGGCCGCCGCTTCGGCACGTGCTTTTTTCGCTGCGCGCGTGCTGCATTTCTCGCGCTAGGAAGAGGGCTGGGTAAAATTTGCTTTCGACTTATGAAACCGTATGCGTCAGCACATGTCCAGAGAATTCGGTTTAAACGTAGAGTATATAGTGAGTTCTACCCATCGCTGCATCTACAGTAGATGCAGCGATGGCGTAGAGGTAGAGCATCCGCCTCGCTTGCAGAAGAAGCGTGGTTCGAATCCCGGTGCCGGACAATTCCCACCGAATTACTAAAAATCCGTGTATTGATGGAATTGCACACAAAGGGGCTTGGGGTGCGGCCTGACCCCGGCGACCATTGCCGGTAATGCACTCCCTCACCAGAGCAGGATTGGCCACCCTGGTGTAGTAACGGCCACAACCTCCCATGAATACGCCAATTAACCCTCGGCCCTCAGTCCCCAGCGGCTGCGAAGCACCTGACCACGGCGGCGGTCAGACCTGTGACGCAGCAGAGTGTGCTAAGAATCGATCGATCCGGACAGGCCGCCAATTTAATCTGAACCTAGCAACGTTTAACGCGCGAACCTTATCTAGCGAAGCGAGTCTCGAGGTGTTCGAGGAATTAGAGGGCATTAAATGGGATGTAATAGGGCTTAGCGAGGTTAGGAGAGCAGGCGAAGCCCTTACGGGGCTGAAAAATGGACACCTCTTATGTTACTGTGCTCTAGAGGGAACTTGGAGTGGGATTTCTAGTCAATAAAAGCATAGCTGGCAACATAGACGAATACTATAGCATTAACGAAAGGGCAGCAGGTCTTGTAATTAGGCTTAATAAGAGGTACAAGCTCAAGGTGGTGCATGGCTACGCGCCCACATCCAGCCACGACGACCAAGTAGTGGAACGCCTCTATGGAGATGTGGAATCGGCAATGGCTAAAGTAAAAACACAGTATACCCTAGTTATGGGGGACTTCAATGGTCAAGTAGGCAAGAATCAGGCTGGAGACAAGGCAGTTGGAAACTATGGTCTGGGCTGTAGAAATAGCAGGGGGGACCTACTAGTTGAGCTTGCAGAACGGAATAACCTAGGCATAATGAATACCTTCTTCTGTAAACGGGAGAGTCGGAAGTGGACCTGGAGGAGCCCGAATGGGGAGCATAAAAATGAAATAGACTTCATATTATGCGATAACCCTGGCGTCTTGCAGGATGTGGAAGTACTCGGAAGGGTAAGATGCAGTGACCACCTTATGGTAAGATCTAAAATTAGGCTAGATTTGAGGAGGGACCGCAACAAGCTAGTACGAAAGAAGCCGATAAATGAGCTAACAGTAAGACGTAAAGTAGAAGAATTCAGGATCGCGCTGCAGAACCGATATTCCGCCCTTAACGAGGAAACCGAGCTTACGACACAGGAAGCCAGCGACAACCTAACACGCATTCTCACGGAGTGTGCAGTAGAAGTCGGGGGCACTATGGCTAGACAGGATACTCGCATACTTTCACAGGAGACGAAAGATCTAATTAGGAAACGGCAAACCATGACAATCTCCACCGCAGCTGACAGAATAGAACTAGCGGAGCCTTCGAAGTTAATCAATAAGCGTAAGACAGCTGACATACGAAATTATAATATGGAGAGGATCGAATACGCTGTAAAAAACGGAGGTAGCCTGAAAGCTGTGAAGAGGCGTCTTGGCGTGGGGAAAAATCAGATGTATGCACTTAAAGATAAGCAAGGCAATGTCATCACAAATAGGGATAAAATAGTCACAGTGACCGAGGAGCTCTACAGGGATGTGTACAGTAGTCGGGACATACAGGATAATTCCGAACGAGACAGTAGCTCAGAGGAGATAGACATCCCACCAGTAACGACCGAAGAAGTAAGGAGGGCCTTGAAAGAAATGAAAGGGGGCAAAGCACCTGGTGAGGATCAGATAACAGCAGACCTCTTGAAGGATGGTGGAGAAATTGTACTTGAAAAACTGGCAAACCTGTATACGCAATGCCTAATGACCGCAAGTGTACCGGAATCTTGGAAGAACGCTAACATCATCCTAATCCATAAGAAAGGCGACATGAAGCACTTGAAAAATTACAGGCCGATCAGCTTATTGTCAGTCGTCTACAAGGTACTTACCAAGGTAATCGCTAACAGAATTTCTGCAACCTTAGATTTCAGTCAACCTAAAGAACAAGCAGGGTTCCGTAAAGGTTATTCAACAATGGACCATATTCACACGATCAATCAGGTGATAGAGAAGTGCGCTGAGTATACTGAACCGCCATATATAGCCTTCATAGATTATGAGAAAGCATTTGACTCGGTCGAAACCCTAGCAGTCATTCAGGCATTACGGAACCAGGGGGTAGATAAGCATTATGTAAGAATACTAGAGGATATCTACAGTGGGTCCACAGCTACCATCATCCTCCATAAGGAGAGCAGTAAAATACCTATAAGGAAGGGTGTCAGACAAGGAGACACAATCTCTCCAATGTTATTCACAGCACGTTTACAAGAAGTATTCAGAACGTTGGATTGGGAACAGGTGGGAGTAAGGGTTAATGGAGAATACCTCAGTAACCTCAGATTTGCTGATGACATTGCCGTGCTAAGTAACTCGGGGGACGAATTGCAAAGCATGCTTTCCGCACTGGACGAACAGAGTAGAACCGTGGGCCTGAAAATAATATGCAGAAAACTAAAGTAATGATCAATAACCTCGGGACAGCACAGCGGTTTGAGATAGGTGGCGAGGCAGTGGAAGTGGTAAGCGAATATATCTACTTAGGCCAAGTTGTGACCCCAGATCCCAACCATGAGGCAGAGATAATTGGAAGGATCAGAATGGGGTGGGGTGCATATGGCAGACATTCTCAGATAATGAATAGCAGCCTACCATTGTCGCTGAAGAAGAAAGTGTATGACAGCTGCATCTTACCGGTACTCACCTACGGGGCAGAAACTTGGAGGCTCACTAAGAGGGTTCAACTTAAATTGAGAACGACTCAGCGGGCAATGGAGCGGAAAATGATAGGTGTAACATTAAGGGACAAGAAGAGAGCGGAGTGGGTCAGGGAGCAAACTGGTGTTAAAGACATGTTAGTAGAAATTAAGAAGAAGAAATGGACGTGGGCAGGGCATGTAATGCGAAGGCAAGATAACCGCTGGTCATTAAGGGTAACAGAGTGGATCCCTAGAGAAGGCAAGCGTTGCAGGGGGCGGCAGAAAGTTAGATGGCAAACGCCCGGCAAACTTTAGCTTCGCCTTCCTATAGGGACCGGGCGGCCGTTGTATGGCACCACCGTCGTTTCAGCGAACAGCGCCACCCGTGGCGAACCGCTCGTCAGTGGAATGCCAGTGGCGGTCAGCGCAGTGTAGTTGTGCATGTCTTTCTGTCGTTTTTCTGCGGTGCGGCTTGCAAAGCGTACGTAACCCCATGTGCATTTTTCAGATCGGTAAATCTTGAGTGTGGATGTGACGTTTACGAGGCATGTCATGTGTGTTATTTACTTATTTACACCCATACTCAGTATTTACAAATAGCAGACGACGCTCAATGCTCCAAGCTGGAAGTAAAGCTGGAAGTGAAAGTTCGTTGCTTCATGCAATTTTTTCATTCCTGCATGCAGTTTCGCGAATCGAGGAGTATATTGCCACTAAATGCTCCCACAAAGCCGGTGTGTGCAACCGATCTAGGAATGCTGCGGCGCTGGCCTTTGGCAGTTGATGACGAAACGGCATCGACGTCGTCCACAAGCGAAAGACAAAGTTGGAGGGTGTCTTCGAAGATTTACCTCAAAACAGAAATTGTGACGGACGACGCTTCCGCAACTTCATTACTTACGGCTGAAACGTGTTTAATTTCACAGAAATGCTCTTACTACAGTCATCGGGAATCGTTGATAGAATAAATACCGCATGATAGTAGAATGTTATTGCTTGTCGTGGAGAAGCATTGCTTTACAAGAATTGCAATGGTTGCTGACTGGTTGGTAAATGGTTTTTCAAAAACCAATTCCTGCGTGGCTGAAGGACGCAAGACAGGAGGGTGCCCGAAACCAGTACTCAGCTTCACAACTGAATGCTGCGGTCGGTTTACAAGCTGCCACCTACACTTGAAAAATCATGCACACCTCCGTCTAACGACGATGATGGTTTATCGCAAAGCTCTATCGTATGGGTTTCCTTGGTTGCCTTCTGGATTTAAACTTTGACTAATTAAGCGTCGAATTTGACCAGCGCGTAGTTTGGTCTTTTGATCGCAGCGTCTTTGACTTTGACCATTTCCCATTCGATTTCGCACGAAGAAAACTTTGTGTTCAACCATCATAATCATTAGACGGAGGGCTAAATGATTTTGCTGTTTAATTTTGAACTTCCATGCCCCCTCTCCAAATCTAAACTTTTCCAGCGTGTCGGAAATGTGTCTGTGGTGGAGGACTCGGGCTCATGCACCCATATTTGAGGCAACTTATCACGCGTTTTTGGTGTCTTCACCAGGCATTACACGATTTTTGGGTACTCTGTAAAGAATACTTAAGCATTAAAAAACACCAGCTGGCGGTAACACTGCCACATTTTTTAACTGTCGGCGCCAGCCTTAATATCTACGCAGGTGGTAAAACGGGAAGGGGAGGAGGGATGGTTTGTAGCTTGGGCTGTTGAGTTGGTGAATAACTTTGGCTCTTGATAAAATGACCACCACAAATGTGGGATTTCCACTTCGGCTTTCAGGCTCCCATGCTGTCACAGTGTTGCTCACCAAAACCAAAGGCATAAAGCTCACGGTTACAGAAAGTGTAAACTACCGCAACATTTCTACGGTTACACGGTAATCCATCTTCGTATGCAGGTGCCTTTCTATTTAAAGCACACCTATCGAGGTATCCCAGCGCTAAGGCTGCCGTGGAAACCGTAGTGGAAACCAGTGAAGATAATTTAAAGTGGTAGAAATTAATAATATTATTGCTAATAGTTTTATTCCTACTCAGATCGCGCGGAGCCAGGCGCAGAGCGCTGCAAAAAGCGCTCGTGTCATTGTAGCCCATTCCCAACCTTACAAGCATCCAATAAGTTTGCGTAGCCGTTAGTGCATTTAAGAAGAAAATAATACTACTAATGATAGTTTTATTCGTACTCAGAACGGGTGGAGCCAAGCGCAGATCGCTGCAAAAAGCGCTCATGCCGTTGCAGCCGATACCCAACTTTAGAAGCGTCCGACAAGTTTACGTAGTCATCACTGCATCTAAGAACCCAACACATCTGTTTAGACTTCGTTTCATCTCACATGTCTGCTCACAACGTCACCAAAACATACAAAGAACCGAAGCAAACACGACAACAACAACGGGAGGCTATGTAGTCCAATGCACCGGCTCATTCCACTGACGAGGGGAGCGCCGAGTGGTGGCGCCACCCGTCCAGCTGCCCGGTCCCTATAGGAGCGGTTGTTATGAGCAGTGTGGGGCTGGATTTAAAGCGCTTTCTGGGGCTTGGCACCGAAGGTGCACGTTTCTTGTGCGGTGTTCTGAGCGTGCGCATTCTTTGGCTTACTAAAGCAGCTTCGTCACATCATCGAAATTGTATTGTCAGTTTTTACAGCGCAACTGTCTTGCGCTAGGTTCTCATCGCATGCGCTCTCGCTTTAGAGCCTAGTAAAATGCTCTGTAGGTCTCAGTCTAACGTTGCTATCTTAAAAAACAATCCCAGTGAAAGTTGCTGCTAAGTTGCTGCTCTGTCGTTACACCGAGTTTCAGTTACTTTGTCATGCTCAGTTCACAGTGAAGCCGTAAACGTTACAGCTGTCGTGACGTAGCCGCCTAAGGGGAAGTATGCTTCCAGGAAACGGCTGTAACACTTGTTTTATTGCAAGTATTCCGAAACAAATTGCACGAGACTTCATTTTACGCGTATGCGTCCCACACCACACATAGCTGGGCTTCCATTTTTGCAGTACTGGAAGAGCTCAAAATTTTTTTTTTCAGGAATACCTATGCAGTAGGCTGACCAAAAAGAAACCAAACTCGAGTGGGGCTCTCTGCAGGTGGTGTTTTCGACCCAGCTCTTTGCTTGGGAAAAAATAAATTCGGGGGTGCAGAAAATGAGTTTGTGAGAACGCACACATGGCCGAGTTTTTAGATGATGCCAGGACTCTTCTCGAGGGTGTGGACTTTAATGGTGAGTTCACCTGAAAGAACTGCAAGAAGCATTAGCACGGCATAATGCAGAAGCAAGAAAGCTTCCTCCCCGCCTTCCTGCTGTCATGCCTTCATATGTCGCAGTTTTGAAGTGCTAAAATGCATTGTTTTCAGGGTTCTGTTGGCTGGAGGGCACTGCAAAAGGAGGCTTTCGTTCTTTGTTTCCTATCGCTTCTTAGCTTTCAGCGTGGCATCGCACAACTAAAGGTGCCACGGTTGACTCTTTCTCTCTGGTTCTGTTCCAAATACAAGCATGTGTGCTGGCAGCAGTTATCTCCGTAGCATATGTCGCAGAAACATGAGGTGTGGCACGAAAAAAAAAAAAGTGCCACTTGACAGCCATGCTGTCAAGCAGTATTTTTTCTTTTCACAACTTTTGTGCCCTTGCCAGACACGAAAGTTGCATATTGGAATTCACGCTGCTAACTGCAGGGGTGAGACAGCTGCGCATATAGCGCAGTTTTGATACAAATTTGTTTTCCTGCACCAGGCTGCTCCAAAAGCTTGAAAATTGCAAAAATTGCGCCAAACTGCTCTAGAACAGTCTGAGAGCCAAGAATTTTAACGCTCCCGTCAGTTTCAATGGGGTAAAATGCTTACTGACGGCATAATATTCCAGCACCCCCAAGGTGAAGGTTTAGTTGATTTATCATATAATAAAAAAAAAACTCATAAAAATGTCCCCGAAATAGTTTTTTTCAAAAGTCACTATGTAGAGTTGCACATGTTATATTCTGTGAGTTTTTAAAGTCTTCCCATTGACAACCATCGCGAAGTCCTGCAGAAAAAATGCGTATGCGTACTGAGGCGACAAACTATATCTCCGGAACGACATTACTTGGCGCCGCCGTCTTGGTGTGGTGAAGATTGGAAAACATGGCCGCCGAGCGAAGCAGTTGCTCGTGGTTCATCAGGCATCAGGCATCAAGCATCAGGCTCTTTGCCTATTTCTACCGTGGTTTTGGTTATGGGGGGCGGCTGGGCTCACATTCAGTCGTTTGATCTGTTGGGGCAAGTTGCACGACTCGAAAGACAGGAGTTCATCAAAAACAACGCGGTGCTCGTGAATTCGCCGCGTTTTCGGAAATTCGCCGCGTTTTCAGAAGTGAAATTTCAGACCAATTGCAGTGTTATAAGACGCAGTTATTGCTACCTTTGACAGCGAGCTTGCAAGCGGCGGGAATGGGACGATCGACACTGCAGAAGTGGCGGCGCAGGCTACATCGCCGCAAAATGTTGGAGCAGTGTCCGATAGCGGGACAAGATATTATTGCACACTATTAATAATGGCTCATCTATCTGAAGTGAAACTTAATGCCAAGAGGGAGGTGGCTAAACATACCAACGTTACTCAAATTCCATCGTAATAAGCGTGCACCTTGAGGATTGAAATTCGAGGGCTGGCGGGGTGTGACGACTGTCGCCTCGCTTCGTGCAACTTTTGTCATAGCTCTACACGTGTGTAAATCCAAGTCTGGGATTACAAAAATAATAATTTCGGCATTCACATGCTAATAAAAATGCCTTACGGTTGCTTAGTTTTTCTATTCGATATTTTCAGCGGCCCTCGATACGCTAAGAATGTAAAAATGGAGTCTAAAAAAAGTAGTGCAGTTCGTACCCTATGATACTCTGGCAGACAAAAACTTTATTGAAAGGCTGTTTCAGTGCTGTGTACGTTCGAAACCGGTTAAAAATTGCTCTCTCCCCCCCCCCCCCCCCCCCCGAGTTGCCAAACATGCGATTCCTGCGACATAATGAGTGTCGTTGACTGCTCCAAATCAAGGTTCTTCTGCTCCAAAATCGAGATTTGGCTGCTCCAGAAACTGCTCCCAAATATGATTCAGCTGTCTCACCCCTGTAACTGCCAAATTTAAAGTGTCACTCGTAGTGACAACAGTCACGGTAGGTAGCATTAGGAGCTTCACTAAAAATCAGGGAGTGCGCGATAAGTTGAGACATATAACTGCCTCCCATATTTTTCTAAACAAGGTGTTCACAGCACAAGCCTCATGTGCGATGACACAACGCAATATGGGGTCGTGAAGTATCAAAATTTGGAGTTCAAGTTTGTTGGGCTGAATGTGCCAAAGCTGCTCCTGGGCTCCTGTAGGGGATCTTCAAGACGACGCAGGCCATTCAGCGCAAACCTGGAGAATGAATGACCAGAGCAGTTTTAGCATTGCTTGGCACGACAGCATCAATGGGGGGCTCCCATCCGATAACGCCGAAAATGGGCAGCATTGAAAGCCTGCCTCTGAAATGCTCAGAAGGCATTAAAAATAGCAAACACTGAGATGTTGAGCAACCACTTGAGAACAAATATGAAAGAATTTTGGTGTACAGGTGCTGAGGGAATAGCTTGTGCATATGACAATGCAACAATTTGTGTCCCATGTCATGGAACACTGCATTTTCACAGCCGCTTTTCACACATTTTCACGTGCGTTGACTGCCACGCATTGTTTTTTTGCAGTCTATGGACCATTGCCACCGTTTTGTTGTAACGATCCGCACGATTGCCCACCAGTATTGATAGTGTCAGGCAATTAGTAGTGGCAAAATACGGCATTTATTTATTTATAATACCTCAACGGCCCCAGTCAAAGGGTGTTACATGAGGGGGTAGAAAGTTCACTAACAGATGATTTGTTCAATGGCTTCTTTGAAATATGCGATGCAGGAGTGGTGCACGATGTCGGCAGGAAGGTTGTTTCATTTCGTTAATGTATGCACAAAAAACAAAGAGTGATGAGCAGTGGTATGCGCCCGGGGCGGATAAACAGCTTTCGAGGGGCTGATACAGCATGAAAGACAATGAGCTGGAAAGACATGGTTTAGGTGCAATGCATGATAAAATTTATGAAGCAAACATAGTCTTGAAATTTTGCGGCGTAGTGCTAAGTTAATCTTGTTAGCTTAAGATTTTAGTGCTGTGCGATTTTGGATGGATTCAAGTGATTTGGTGGGGATCCCAGATGGCACATGCATATTCAAGCTTCGGGTGAAGCTAGAGTATACATATTGTAAGCTATATTCTAGCTTCGGGTGAACTATTCTATATTCTAGCTTCGGGTTAGATTGGTTAAAACTTTAACAGAAGGTGGGGCTAGACATAAGTTTCTTTGGAGTTTATTCGGAGTAAGTTTCAAGAACGCGGTTGGCATCATTAGTGATGTTCATTATTTGGGATGACGAGGTCAGATCTGAAGTTAGAGTGATACCGATGTATTTACATGAATTAACTGCTGTAATTTCAGAATCAACAGGAAGTATTTAGTGGATGAATAAAATTGTCGGCAGTGAAAAGAAACGACACAAGTTTTCTTCATGTTAAAGGCATCGCAGCCATTTTTCGCACCATGATTGAATCAAAGAAAGATCGGACTGTAGGATGACACTGTCGTTTGCATTGTGAACAGGACGACACAATCGTCTGCGAATAGACAAATGTTTATTGGGGAGGTTGTTAATATACGTTGGGAATAGTGGAGGACCAAGGACAGTGCCTTGAGGTACGCCGGAGGTTACAGCAGATAGGGAGGAGCGATGGTTATTAGCACAAACTAACTGCTTACAGTTAGTCAACAAGTCACATATCCAATTAAAAACAAGATAATTAAGGTGAAGACGTGAAAGCTTCAGAAATAATCTATTATGGGGAACTTTGTCAAAGGCTTTTTTGAAATCAATGGAAATGGTGTCTACAGGTTTAATATGAAGGCTAGAACTCAGATCCTTAATGAACAGGGCGAGTTGAGTGTCACATGGAAGTCCTTTTTGAAAACCGTGTTGGTTAGGGTGAAAGAAATGTACTGAACCTAAAAAATTTACGATGTGGGAATAAATTGTGTTCCGTTAATTTAGAGCATACACTTGTACTAATAAAAATGGGGCGATAACTACTCAGTGAAGATGAAAGACCTTTTTTTGGGACAGGACTGATCTTACCAAGCTTCAGTCCTCCGGCACCACTCCAGATGAAATGGACTGCTGAAATATGTACGAAAGAATAAGGCTTGTTATTGGCTTACCTAGTTTTTTTCAGTATTTTGGAATTTATGCCGTCCATTCCCGCGGATGACGTTAGTTTCAACACTTGAGGGGTAGTATGTTCTGGAATAGGATCACCGTGTTCATCAAGTAATGATAATGTTTTTGTGGGGTTGAGGTTAATGGCTCTCCAAAATTGTTTAGGATTATTGCGTAGCATATTAGGTAATGTGGAAGAGAAAAAAGAACGCTTAGCCTTCGCAGCAAGCGATTCAAATTCCTTTGCTGTTCCGCTGTACCTGTTCCAAGTGCTTGCGCTGTTAGACAGTCTAGTCGAGCGATATAATCGCTTTTTCTAAGAGATATGTTGAACCAAGGTGAAGACACCTGTTCCATAATTGTAATAGTGGGTATCATGGATTTAGCACTTGAACAAAGGCCAGTTAGTTTCAAGGGGGCGTTGGAAGAAGTCGTTTAAATACCAGTCACAAAATATGGATAGTTCGTTGTTAATGGCGGCATAGTTTCCCTTATCGTAGTGTGAGGGTTTTCTTGGAATGTCTTGGGCCTGGTAGTTGATTAGAAAACGTAGCGTGAAGTACAGCGTGATCACTTATCTCGGGGAAAGGAATTAGCGATGCAAGATTGCCGGAGTGTGATGTGAAAATGAGGTCAAGAATATTGCTACGCAGAGGAAGAGTTTGTGCATAGCCTATGTATGTACCACATTGGGACATGTGTGAGGTACTAGCCAAAAGAAGATGACGGTAGCGCGTTCGGACTCGGGTAACGAGCTAGACGACGAAGTAGAAGAAGATCTTTCGCCTTGCCTGCGCAGTGCTCTCGGGATTGTAAATACACTGTGTGGATGCCTCTTGTACCGCTTGGCTTCACGTCTTCCTTCACGTCACCGTAACATCTTTGTGGAGGTGCTGGGTATTCCCTCCCTCTCGTCTCAGCTATCCGATCCTAAAGGCATCGTGACCCTTCATCACGTATCTCCGAAGCGGGCGCCATATTACTCCTGCCAGCATGGCTCCACCGAGCGAGTCGTCGACTCCGCTGTTCGTCGTTTCGCAGCCCCGCGAGCCCGGTTTCTTCACTGGCACTGACGATGTTGACGCCAAAGATTGGATAAAGCGCTACGAGCGGATCAGCGCCCACAACTGTTGGGACCCTATACGTTCATGCTTGCCAATCTTCTTTTCTGCTTGAGAGGTGCGGCACTCACGTGGTATGAAACCAATGAAGCCAAGTTAACCAGCTGGGACTTCTGTAAATCCGAACTCGTGAGAATATTCGGCAATCCCATCTAACGTCAGCTACGCGCAAAAACGGAACTTGCATCCCGTGCCCAGACATCGACCGAACCGTACGTTTCCTATATTCTTGACGTTCTGGCTCTCTCCCTTAAGGTCGACGAGAAAATGACTGAGCAGGACAAGGTTGGGCATGTGCTTAAAGGAGCCATGAAGAGAAAATGCAAGTTGGTTTTATTCGAAAGATTTCGTGTTTTATAGTGCCCCCAGCGCTTGTCCGGATACAAACGGTGCTTTATTCACTGAGAAATTAAACAATTTAGGTTAAAATTTTGATTTTCCCGCTCAATC
This sequence comes from Haemaphysalis longicornis, assembly GCF_048455015.1. NCBI lineage: Eukaryota > Metazoa > Arthropoda > Arachnida > Ixodida > Ixodidae > Haemaphysalis > Haemaphysalis longicornis. The sequence goes on along the minus strand of NW_027526204.1, from coordinate 2,009,327 downwards.
GTGCGTTTTCGTGGTCCCAAATGACATCACAGGAACCGACCGCTCTTCAGCCTAGAATTCCTTCATTCACGCATCCGCCGTACAGGGTAGAGACACGTGTACGCTGGCGCCGCCATTTTCGGTTGCTCGCTCGCCGCCGAAGCAAGTCATTGTGTCAAAACCGCGCTAAAATTATCGCCGCAACGCGGTTTACTGAAGAAGTTTGAATCAATTATCTGTTTTGCGTTGCTAGGTCTCGTGGGAAACGAAAAGAATAACGCGTTGAGCCCGTTGGCCCAATTGCGGCGGCACGGGACCGTTCAAAGGTTGTCTCCACCCTGTACAGCGGTGTTGGTTTGTTCCCGCGTTTCTTTACGTTCCGTAACCTAGATGGCGCCACCATACCGTGGCAAGCGTTTCGTTTGTTTTTGCCCGCATTTAAACCTGGCTTGTTTTTGTTCTGGGAGGAAATATTCGTTCCCTGAAACAGTGCTCGCTCGACAAATGGGGTCAATCGGCCAGTGTCGTCTGAGACAACCCCAAGCCCCGTAGTGCTGTGCAGCTAAACCAAGCATGCTGTGCGCAGTACGAACAGCAGAACGCATCAGTACTTCTATGTTTACATGTGCTTTCGTAACTTCCACTGTTTGTCCCATCATTCTTATTGCTTTTGAAAGAATGTGCCCTAAATTTAAGCGTAAATCGCTCGTTCGTCTAGTTTGTAAGCTCTACCTAATTTGCGTCTGCTTCTGCCAGCCTCCGCCAATCGCAGAGCTTAGCTCATGTGACATCATAGGTTCTGTTGCGGGAAATGAGCTGGTGGGTCGCATGACCATTCCCGTTTTTCCTAATTATGTAGCTTATTTGACCGAAGTTTACGTTAAAAGTGGTGTCAGTATGATTCTAACAAGACAATCTTTTGAATGAACCAAACTTGTGTTTTCTCTTCATGGCTCCTTTAAGGGAATAGCTGACGACGCTTTTCACTTGCTCATGTGTAAGGGCTGCACTACAGTCGATGCCATCTTAAACGAATGCCGACTGTTCGATCAAGCGAAGAGCCGCCGCATCACGCAGCAGTTCCAACGGTTGCCCAACACCGCTGCGACTTCTTCCTGCGAGCCACCATCCCCCCAGCCGTTTCCGTCCGCGACTTCTCACCACGACTCCCTCAAACATACCGTCCAAAGGATAGTGCGCCGCGAACTGGAAGCCACTGCTCCTGCCGTTACTCTGCCCCATGCGGTCGACAGCCCTGTTCCAGCCATATCGCTGATTCAAGCTGTCGTTCGAGACGAAATTAGCAACATGGATCTCCAGCAAGTATTCTCAGTGAGTCCTCCTGCCGCCCGCCACAGTTATGCCCCACCTGGACCTCGCTATGTGTCCCGCCCTCCACGCTATTGAAATCCCGCTGACTGGAGAACCGCCGACGATAAGCCCAGCTGTTTCACCTGTCGCCGTGTTGGCCATGTCGATCGGTACTGTCAGAACCATTGGATTCGAGTTTCCAGGAACAACTTCTCTGCAGACCGTTCCTCGACTGATGTGCCCCGCCGTTTTTACCCTCGCACGTCGCCAGAATCCGTTGCTAATGCCGCTGGCTCTGCCTCTCGATTTGGACGCCCGCCCCCGGCGCCGCGCCACCAGTCACGTTCGCTGCAGCGCCGACACATTTCACCGTCGGCGCCCCCTCGACGCTTCTCACCGGAAAACTGATGGATGCAGCGTCCAGAGGTGACGCTGCATTCCGACCCCAGCCCAAAAATCCTCTTTTGACGTTGCCGACTAGAGACAATTTAATCGACGTTGAAGTAGATGGCGTTCCGATCACCGCTCTTATAGACACTGGTGCACATATCTCTATAATCAGTGCTCCCCTTCGTCGTCGCCTCCGTAAAGTTTTGACGCCAACCATGATGCATGTCCGTGTCGCTGATGGAGGGACGCCGCCCGTTACCGGAATGTGCACGGCCCGTGTGACCATTGCGGGTCACACAACGACAGTTTTGTTTTCTGTTTTAGAAACGTGCACGCATGGTTTGATCCTGGGCCTTGACTTTTTGCCAGAACATTCTGCACTAATAGATTGCGCAACGGGTTTACTACGCCTCGAGGTACCGCTTTCGTCCGATGCTGCAGACGCCTCAGTTTCCCCGTCGTTATGTTCAGCTGAGTTCATCCGTCTGCGCCCTGAAGCCGTCACCGATGTTCCCTTGTCCTCCCGCCACCCTCTCCCTGATGGTGCGTGCCTCGTGTCCCCTGCCATCAACGTTTTCCTAACGCGCAATGTGATCCTGCCGAACTCTGTCGTAACCATCAAAAACAGCCAGACCATCCTTCCAATTCTGAATTTTGGATTGCATTCCCAAGTACTTCCCCAAGGAATTTCACTCGCCTCAGTTTCTCCACTGCGCGACATTGAAATTTCTGCGACATGCACGTCGGCACTTCTCTACCGGCTTCCTCTCGTGACCTCCTATATACCCCGAACTTAGCGGAGAAATTTGGCTCAATAATAAGTTCCGTACTTTCAGGACCACAAGTCCAAGAATTACGCGAGCTTCTTCTATGGTACTGTGACATTTTTGACTTCCAGAACCGCCCCTTGCGTCAAACACATGAAGTGAAGCACCGGATTGACACAGGCGATGCCAGGCTAATCTACACGCGACCTTATCGAGTGTCCCACGGGGAACGCGATGTAATCCGAAAAGAAGTAGAAAAAATGCTCGATAAAGACATCATCGAGCCTTCCTGCAGTCTGTGGGCGTCCCCAGTAGTTCTGGTAAAAAAAAAAAAGATGGCACCTGGCGCTTCTGCGTCGATTACCGCCACCTCAATAAAATAACCAAGAAGGACGTATACCCACTGCCCAGAAGAGACAACGCTTTCGACTGCCTTTACGGGGCTACGTACTTTTCCTCAATTGACCTCCGCTCGGGGTATTGGCAGATCTCTGTCGACGAGAGGGACCGGGAAAAGACCGCCTTCTTCACACCTTTACCAATTTACCTTTACCAATTCACCTTTACCAATTACTTTACCGATTCAAGGTGATGCCATTTGGGTTGTGGAATGCGCCAGCGACCTTCGAAAGAATGATGGATTCTCTACTTCGCGGATTCAAATGGTCGACATGCCTGTGTTACTTGGACGACGTGATTGTTTTTTCACCATCATTCGAAACTCACCTATCTCACCTTTCCGACATTCTTTCCCTTTTCCGACGTGCTGGCCTACAACTAAACTCTTCCAAATGTCAATTTGCTCGCCGCCGCATTACGATCCTCGGCCATCTCGTCGGCGCTGAAGGAGTTCAGCCTGACCCAGACAAAGTCAACTCCGTGAAGAACTTCCCGGTTCCGTGTTCTACGGACGGCATCCGTACGTAGCTACGGACGGCATCCGTCCGTAGCTTTGTCGGACTTTGTTCCTATTTTCGACGTTTCATCAAAAGCTTCGCTGATATCGCCCGTCCTCTCACTGACCGTCTCAACAAAGACGTCAAGTTCTTCTGGGGTATCGACCAAGATGAAGCTTTTAACACCCTAATATCCCTCCTTACGTCCTCCCCAATTTTAACCCACTTCAACGCGGCCGCTCCTACCGAAGTGCGAACCGATGCCAGCGGTCATGGGATCGGCGCCGTACTGGCTCAACGCCAGGGTGGCCACGACCGCGTTATCGCGTACGCCAGTCGCCTCCTCTCCCCTGCCGAACGCAACTACCCTATCACCGAGTGGGAATGCCTTGCGCTTGTGTGGGCCGTAGGAAAGTTTCGCCCCTACCTGTACGGATGGCCTTTCACTGTTGTCACCGATCATCATGCGTTATGTTGGCTCTCTTCGTTGAAAGACCCCACCGTACGCTTGGGCTGCTGGGCACTACGCCTTCAAGACTATTCTTTCTTCGTCGTCTACAAGTCTGGTCGCCTTCATCAAGACGTTGACTGTCTTTCTCGTTACCCAGTTGACCCTCCCGAACCTCTGCCGCAATCCTGCTTGCTTTCAATTTCGGGATTACTCCACATCGGTGATGAGCAGCGTCATGATCCCTCTTTGAAATCCATCATCGACAGTCTCACTATCGCCCCGCACGGGGCACCTTGAGTTATCTTGGTGACGGTACTGGCGATACCGCGGACCCCGAGCCCCCATACATAAGCTGGATCCAACCGTGGTGATGTGTTTTAAGGTGAAGGGTAGAAACCTCAAACGGTGGCCGTCGGAGCCCAGGTCAAGCTCCGGCGGCATCCTGGACTGAGGACGCCTCCTTCAAGCTTCAGTACAATCCCCCCCTGTCGATTTAAATAAACGTTTATTCTCTCTCTCTCCGGCGGATGGGCTCCCTGTCTGTCTACCAGGCAGGGAGCTCCGGGACCTCTTTGGCTACCAGGGTAAGGTCAAAGAAGAAAGTACCCCCGTCTCCCTGCTTTTTCCTATGCCATATGGATAAATCAACCCCCCCCCCCCAGACGTGATCGGCCCCCCTAAAAGGGGCCGCACCGAAGTATCTTTTCCTTCTTTGCCTTCTATCTCGCTCCTAAAGCCAGATAACTACCCTCGTTTTTTGATCATTGAATCTGTGGACAAATCGAAGCCGGTTTCCTCTCAATCTGTATTTCTTGTATCATCGGCAAAACATACGACGCCAAAAAGCTCAGAACTGGTGAAGTGCTAGTTGAAGTTAGAACCCCGCAGCAATCCACAATCCTCCTGAAACAAACCCGCATGGCAGATCTGGAGATCAGGGTCACACCCCACCGCAGCCTCAACAGTTGTCAAGGTGTGATCTCTGAGGCAGATCTCCTAACCGAGAGAGAGACTGATCTGCTCGAAGGCCTAAAAGAACAAGGCGTGACAGCAGTAAGGCGCATCGTCATCAGGAGAGAGAACAAAGAAATAGCCACCAAACATCTGATCCTGACTTTCGACCGCTGCACACTGCCCGAGCATGTCAACGCAGGTTTCATCCGTTCTGTCCGGCCGTACATCCCGAACCCGAGGCGCTTTTTCAAGTGCCAGAGGTTCGGGCATGGTACCAACTCCTGTCGAGGCAGAACAACATGTGCCAAATGCGCCCAGCACGATCATCTATCCGACAACTGCACTGCAACCAACTTCATCTGCCCGAATTGCCAGGGTCCACACGCAGCATACTCTCGCGCTTGTGAAAAGTTTCATCTTAAAAAAAAAATCATTAACCTTAAGATAACCGAAAACATCACCTTCCCAGAGGCACGAAAGAGGTTCGCCTCCTTCCCCCTGGGGAGGTATGTCGACGCAGCTCGCCGGGGGGCGGAGCGGCGTCTGGTTTCGGCGGGGACCCAGTACCGCGAGTCGGACTTGGTCCCGCCCCCGCCCCCCCCCCCCCCCCCCCCCAACCTCTTCCGTCGGGAACGGTGCCGCTCCCGTCCCTGCCTCCCCATCGTCCAGTGCGTTGGAGGGTGCCATGGACACCACGAGCCCCGCACCGGCTTCCACCGCCACCGCACCGCCCGTGCCACTTCTGGTGCCTCCGACACCACCGGGGGTGACGGGTCAAACGAAGGGCCCCCGAAGGGGGGCCAAGTCCGGGGGGCCCGGTTCGACGGGCACACCCAGGACATTGGACGACGAGATGGACGTCGGCCGTTCTTGCCTGCAACGCAGCGCAAGGAGCGGCCTTCGACGTCCAAGTCTACAGATAGGCCGCCCAAAAAGCCCAATCCAAGAGTCACAGCCCCGAAAGACGACACATAAACATACACACTCCAGTAGCTCTCACACTAAATAATGGGAAGAGAAAATATTGTTCAATGGAACTGCAGATGCCTTCTGAATAATCTTGACGACGTGTATGAGATTCTGCATACCAATCAGCCAAGTGTAATGTGTGTTCAGGAAACACATTTGAATTCTAAACACACAAATTTCTTGAATAGTTACCTGGTATACAGGAAAGACAGGGATGGCTGCACACACTCTTCTGGCGGTGTGGCCATAATCGCCCGCAAATCCTTAGCATGCCACCCTGTCACCTTGAACACCGTCCTTGAGGCTGTAGCCGTTCGCACAATAATATTTAATAGGTTGATAACGGTATGCTCCATATACATTCCTCCTGATGTTGCACTTACGAGCTCCGACTTCGAGGCGCTGGTTGACCAGCTGCCCGAACCATACATCCTTACAGGCGACCTTAATGCTCACAACTCTCTTTGGGGCTCTTCCAGAACGGATGCCCGAGGTCGCCTGATAGAGAAATTCCTTACATCTTCTGGAGCATGCCTTTTCAACAATAAACAGCCTACATACCATAACATAGGTTACAACACATACTCACATCTTGACCTGGCTATTGGTTCTGCAATTCTCTTTCCATGTCTTGAGTGGGGTGTGGGCACGGACCCATATGGTAGTGACCATTTCCCTACTTCATTAACGTACATAGGTACAGGCCCGAGCAGTCCATCTTCCCATAAAAGGTTTAATGAAGCAAGAGCTACCTGGAATACATTTACAGAGACATCCCAACTACACCACACATCCATAGGACACCTACACGTTGAAGAAGCTACCCAACTGCTCACGGCGCACATCCTCGACGCCGCCGAAAAGTCCATTCCCCACGCCTCTGGTGCCCCGCGCAACCAGCGGAGGCCTTGGTGGAATGAGGACTGTAGGCGGGCGCGAGAGGCCCAGAACAAGGCGTGGGGTGTCCTTCGTCGGTACCCCACGTCGGGTAACCTCATTTTGTTCAGACGGGCCAAGGCGTTAGGAAAACGTGTGCGCCGTGAGTCAAAACGAGAGAGTTGGCGTTCCTTCATAACATCCATAAACTCCTACACAGACACACGGAAAGTATGGACGAGAATACGCAAACTCAAAGGACAACAAACTCACAGCCTGCCTCTGGTCAGCACTACAGGGGACAAACTCGAAGACCAGGCTGACACACTCGAACAACACTTCCAAGACGTGTCCAGTTCGGCACACTACACGAACACTCTCCTGAGGTATAAAGACTCTAGTGAAAAGAAATCACTACACGACAACAACAAATCACAGACTTCTTACAACTCCCTGTTTTCACTACATGAGCTGAGGGCTGCCTCAGCTCCAGGCCCAGACAACATTACATATACAATGATACAACACCTACACGCAGACACTCTTCTAACACTCTTACACCTATATAACAAGATATAGCTTTCGGGGCACATTCCAAACTCTTGGAAGGAGGCTATAGTTGTAGCTTTCCTGAAGGAGGGAAAGGACCCGTCATCCCCCTCAAGTTACCGTCCTGTTGCCCTGACGAGCTGCCTGTGCAAGCTCTTCGAGAAGATGATAAACCGCAGGCTCGTGTACTTCCTTGAGTACAACGGTCTTCTCGAGAGCTGCCAGGCAGGCTTCAGGGTGGGGCGATCGACGAACGATCAACTGTTAGCTCTTGACTCGTACATCAAGGATGCCTTCGCACACAAGCAGTATTGTTTAACTGTGTCTTTCGACCTTGAGAAGGCATACGACACCGCTTGGCGTTATGGGATCCTTAGGGACCTCAAGTCATTCGGTGTTTTGGGTAACATGTTGAACGCTCTTGTCAGTTACTTGTCAGACAGAACGTTCCGAGTAAGAGTCGGTGGTGCACTCTCAAAGGTTCACGTGCAAGAAAATGGCGTGCCACAAGGTGGCGTGTTGAGCTGCACTCTCTTCATAGTAAAAATGAACTCTCTTGGTAAGGCACTGCCACCTACAATCTCTTATTCCATGTATGTAGATGACGTCCAGATATCTTATAAATCATGCAATATGTCAATCTGCGAACGTCAAGTCCAGCTTGGTGTAAAGAAACTTGCCGGCTGGGCAGACAAGAATGGTTTTAAATTGAATCCTGTAAAAAGCTCCTGCGTTGTGTTCTCCAGGAAGCGCGGGGTCCATCCGGACCCACACATTCATCTTAATGGCGTGTCGCTTCCTGTGAACAAGGAGCACAAGTTCTTAGGTGTTGTGTTTGATCACAAACTCACATTCATTCCCCACATCAAGGAACTTAAAAATAAATGTCTCAAAACAATGAATATACTTAAGGTTCTCTCCCACCAATCCTACGGTTCCGACAAAGAACTCCTGCTTCGCTTGTATACTGCGTTGGTTGGGTCTCGTTTAGACTATGGCAGTGTGGTGTATGGGTCGGCGACTAAGACAGTCTTGCGAATTCTGGACCCAGTGCTACACTTGGGCCTTCGTCTTGCTTCGGGTGCTTTTCGCACTAGCCCTGCCGAGAGTCTTTATGTCGAGTGTGATAAGTGGAGCCTTGAGAACCAACGAACGTACATGGACTTTCTTTATGCTTTTAAAATTTCGTCGCTGAATAATCATCCTTTTTATCCTGTCTTTAACGATACATCAACATCTCTGCTCTTTGTAAATCGCCCATCCGTTCCTCTGCCCTTTTCATTTAGAGTGAGAGAGCGAGCCTCGGATCTGAGTGCTTTGTTTTTAGATGTGTACAGGTCATCCTTTTCTAACAGTTTACCGCCTTGGCAAGTTCGCCCTGTGTCGTGCGACCTTTCTTTTATGAGACTTGACAAAAATCGTGTACCACGAGCTGCAATACTGCAGCACTTTCTGTCTTTGCAGTTTAAATACATATGTGCAGAATTTTATAGTGACGCTTCTAAAACCTCCACTATGGTGTCGTGCGCTGCTCATGGTCCAAATTTCAATGCAGCCAGAACCATGAGCGTGCACACAACAATTTTTTCTGTAGAAGCGTATGGAATTTTACTGATTGTACGACACATTCTTGAAACTCAAATTCCCAATTCCATCATCTATACAGATTCTTTGAGTGTTGTTCGCGCACTGTCATCGCACAAGCCCCCCCAAAACCACATAGTTAATCTTGTATTCAACACTATCATGTCCGTGTATGCGCAAAAGCATGAGCTGGTCCTCTGCTGGGTCCCAGGACACGCTGGGATTGCTGGGAACGAGTTGGCAGACGAGAGGACCGCTGCTGCACTCAGAAACACTGTAGACATTGCAACGGTACCCTATACAGACCTCAAGCCATACATAAGACAACACCTGCGCAGAACATGGCAAACACACTGGGACGAACAGACAGACAACAAACTACATGTAATAAAGCCACACTTGGGACGGTACACATCTGACTCACACAACAGACGCACGGAAGTCGCCTTGGGTAGGCTACGGATAGGGCACACGCATGCAACTCACTCGTATCTGCTGATGGGATCTCCTAGGCCCCAGTGCAGCAGGTGCGGAGAGGCCCTATCCGTAGTACACATACTAATAACATGCAAGGCACTTCTCACAACACGACACAAACACTTCAGAGAACTCTACAGACAACATATCCCCCTACATGCATCGCAGTTTCTTGGTGACGATGTCATGGTTTCTGTGAAACGTGTCTTTGAGTATTTGTCAGACATTAAGTTTTTAAACCTCATTTCTTATCATGCATAATCAAAACTGGCCCTATACACCAGCCATGCTCATTCTCGTTTTGTGATTGTACTTTTGTTTTTGCTGAATTTACTTAGTGTTTAAGGTTTCACCCCTCATATATGACTATTGTTTTGGCGCTCTTTGCCCCAGTTGGCCTTGCGCCATAAACATACAACCATCATCATCAGTCTCACTATCGGCCCTCCTGCACCTACTACGCATCTGTTTCGACTCCTTTACCGCCAGAATCTCCGTCCAGATGGCCCTGAGCTCCTGCTTGTTGTCCCTAACCACCTTCGTTTAGACATCCTCAAACAATTTCATGACCTACCTACGGCTGGTAACCTGGGTGTTTCCCGCACGTACGACCGCGTGCGTCGTCGATTTTTTTGGCCCGGCCTTTACCGTTCTGTCCAACGTTATGTGGCCACGTGTGACCTATGCCAACGCCGCAAGAAGCTAACCGCGTCACTGCCCGGTCTCCTACAACCGTTAAGCATCCCCACTGAGCTCTTTTATCGTGTTGGTGTCGGCGGTCCCTTCCCCGTGTCTACCTCGGGCAACAAGTGGATAGCAGTCACCACTGATTACGCGACGCGCTACGCCATTACCTGTGCTCTTCCCACCAGCTGCGCATCCGATGTTGCTGACTTCCTTCTACACGATGTCATTCTTCAACATGGAGCACCTCGCCAGCTTCTTACTGATCGAGGCCGCTATTTCTTGTCCCGAGTTGTTGAGGACCTTCGTGCGTGCGCAACACAACACAGTCACAACTGCTTACCACCCGCAGACCAACGGTCTCACGGAGAGGCTCAACCGGACGCTTAGAGACATGTTGTCCATGTACGTCTCCACCGATCATCGAGACTGGGACGTGGCGTTGCCTGACGTCACGTTCGCTTACAATTCGTCCCGTCATGACACTGCAGGCTCGTCTCCATTCTACTTGCTCTACGGTTGCGAACCATCTTTGCCGCTTGACACCCTTTTACCGCCTTCTCAGCCCACAACTGAGTATGCCGAAGCCGCCATCGCTCGTGCCGACCACGCTCGCCAAGTTGCCCGCTCTAACCTCCTCTCATCCCAAGTCGCCCAAAAGGCGTGCTACGACTCCCGACACCGAAACCTTTACTTTCCGCCGGGATCACTTGTCCTGGTGTGGTCGCCGTCGCGCCGCGTGGGACTTTCTGAAAAGCTCCTCTTTCCCTATTCTGGTCCTTACCGTGTCATCCGACAAGTCACCGATGTCACGTACGAAATATCACCGGTCATGCCATCGTCAACTTCCCACCGCTCAACAACTGCTCAACAACGGACGTTGTTCACGTAGTCCGTCTGAAACCGTACCACAGTCCACGACCTGCGTCGCTATAATTAGCACCGAGACGGCGCTTTCAGCCGCGGGGGCTATGCTACGCAGAGGAAGAGTTTGTGCGTAGCCTATGTATGTATCACATTGGGACATGTGCGAGGTACTAGCCAAAAGAAGATGACGGTAGCGCGTTCGGACTCGGGTAACGAGCTAGACGACGAAGTAGAAGAGGATCTTTCGCCTTGCCTGCGCGGTGCTCTCAGGATTGTAAATACACTGCGTGGATGCCTCTTGTACCGCTTGGCTTCACGTCTTCCTTCACGTCACCGTAACAATATTAGAGTGCTCAGCAACTCGCGTTGGGAAGGAAACAAGTTGAGATAAACCAAATATTAGGCACTGGTTTACAAAGTCGCTTTCCAGATTGTGTTTAGATATCATGAGCGCTAGATTAGACCAGATTATTCCTGGGAAGTTAAAGTCACCCATTAAAATAACCGGTATGCTAGGAGGAGAGACATTCAGGAATTTAAGGGCACTGCGGAAATTAGCGGTAAATGAAGCATCTGCATCAGGTAGGCGGTAACAGACTCCAATGATAACCGGAGGATATGAATTTCTGCAGTAGGCAAACATTAATTCAAGGCAGGAAGGGATGACCACTGGAGAGCAATTTAATCGACTGTGAGCAGCTATGAGAATGCCACCACCACGCTTACCATCACGATCTCGTCGAAAATTGTAAAGTCAGGAAAGCATGGTGCGAATTCGTAATCGCATATTGAAGGGCTAAGCCACGTTTCAGTTAAGAGAACGAAGTTGCATTCTGTCGTGCAGATAAGATTAAAAAGCGAGTCGCGTTTCTGCAAGAGGCTACTAATGTTAGTGTGTACAATTGACAAACGTTCAGGGTTTAATTTAGGATTAATTTAGCTATGGGCGGAGAGGATTACTTTTTCAGAAGAACGATCGAAAACGTAAGTAGTGTCGTCAATGGTTAGTTTGTCGTACCGAAGTTTACACGTCTTTTGAGATGCTTTACCAAATTCAATGAGGTGCTTACGGGCCTTGCGGGTGTTGGGGGAAAGATCTCCGCTGATGCTGTAATTGGTGCCTTTTAGTTTTTTGACGTTGGACAGCACTAGTTCTTGGTTCTTGAAATGACAGAACTGGACAATGATGGGCCTATTTTTTCTTGGTTGAAAACGCCCTATTCGGTGAGCGTGTTCAATGTCTCTGTGTTGGGCTGAGACTTCAAGATTGGTAAGACATAGATCGATGCCGCGCTTCTTAGACTGTGCCCAAGTCTCGTCACTGGCATCTTCAAAACCGTAAAGCCAAGGGTGGATTGTCGCTGTCTGTCCTCAGAGCCATCCATCCTGGCGACAAGTGTAGTGATATCACCGCAGTTTTGCTCAGTTAGTGTCTGTAAGCCGTCGACCTTTTCTTTTACCTTGGCTATGACAGAGCAGTCGTCTTCAATTTTAGACAGTCTTTTATTAATTTCTTCAAATTTTTCCTTGTGTTGCAGCAGCGTAGAATGTATTGATTTCATTTCATTAAGGATATCCGGACTGGATATCGCTGAGAACAGACATAACGTCGTTAGTGGTTTGAGTAGTAGCGGACCGAGTTGTAGCGCCACGGTTTGTCTTGATGTCACCACATAATAGCAGCAGCACTCACAGGGCTCGAATACAGCTGCAAGTGATCTCTAAGCTGGCGCTCTGCTTGGAAAAGAGGGAACAGCAATTTTTTACCTGCACAAAAAGCAGGTGTGCTGCTGAGCCCACACAATTTTACTCTAGGGGAAATTTTGTGGACGCCTTTTAGCCCCAAAAAGCATTGCAACATGCAGTTTGTTACTCTCTTTGTAAGCAAATGAAGTGTCATGCCTTCCTGTGCCCCAAGACAGTGACATAAACGTCTATGCCCGCGAGAAACTTTAAGTGAAGAAACGTGTGCGGGACATGCCGAACAACACTGTGCGTCGGCTTCTGTAATCCTGTTCAGTGCACACAACCAGAAAGCACAAGTTTTGCATAGCATTGAAGCTGATGCATTGCATCTTTTATTGGGCTGCTGTAGGTATCTCTGGTCAGCTGAGTTGGATTAATGTTAGCACATTGTGGGATTGAATTTTCACTTCTGTTTGTGTTTTTCATCTCCAGAAGATGACATTGGCAGCAAGTGCGGCGCTATCATCAATGGATACGGATGTGTTCTGCAGCCAGTCTACGCAGGCCAGCATCACGACCAGTTCCATAGGTGCTGCCCCTATTCTATTTGGCAACTTGAATGATCGCACTGCTGACTGCATTCACTGCTGATGGAACTGTCCTTGCAGGTATCCAGTGCGCTGTTGGGTTTCTCATCAGCTCCAGCTCGCAAACATACGAAGAATGTCCAGGTTAGAATTTCTGGATTTTTTTTTCTCTCACAAGCTTTTTTTAAATATGCAGTAGCCAATGCAAGGTAGATGCATTGTGAATCATTTGGTGTGAAAGCGTCAAAATGGCGTCCCTGGCAGACAGACGGCTCACAAAATGGATGATGGTTCAAAGAATAAACGAAAAGGTTTGTACCAAGTTGTCACCAAGCCCTTGTAAACAGAGCCGAGGATAAATTGAAAAGATAACTGTGGTAAATCGGGATCTTGGTAAGACTCGAACCACAGGCATCCAGAATGGGAGCTGAGCACTCATCCCCAACTCCACCACAGCTCGGTGATTACTAAAGGTCCCCAAAGGTGGACGTAGTGGATGCGTTGTGGCCTTGGACTTCAAAATGTGTTAGAGAGGTGTGCCGAGGGCCGCACGAGCAATTTGAGCTGCTGAATGACGGAGCTAGCCAGTAGGGGGGTAGCAAAGTGCCAAGCCTGAAGGAGAGTTTTGGAGGCAAGCTGATTCCTTGCGATGGCGACCAGTGTGGCCTCACCTTGGGATGCCGAGGGTCACGTCACTGGGGCCGAGGCCGCTGTCCTGTGCTAGATAACGTTTCTTTCCATGCATCCTGCGCTGGGGAGTCGGCTTCCTGAGGCCTCACAGAACACGCTCCTGAATTTTCTGCGAAATTGGCAGAGGGGGTAGGGTGTTCGCATTCGAGCAAAAACGCCTTTGCGCATGCGCTATTTCTGCACACACTCTTTTTCTCCCCACGTGTGTCTGTTGTCCAGGTGTAGCCTTGGCAGAGTGCTAACGCAGGTTTTGTTTGCCTTAGCAAGTTGCCGAGAGACTGCAATTGCAGAACTTGCGAATGCTTACAAGGGCAGACCAGCGATGTCATGTTGCATCTTACCTCCCGCTGTTACGGCTGGCTTGTCCACATAGCACTTGCAGTGGCACTCTGTGCGGGGAATTTTATTTTTGGAAAATTTTTGTCTGTGATTTGTTCAAAAGGGAAAAAGGGAATCCGTAATAGTAGACGCAGGGAATTTTAGAAGTCATGGAGTAAAGAGAAAAAATGGTTTCAGTAAACCAGACCTCGCTTCATGTATTACTTTGTTTTCTTTTTAAAAGTTCCCTTAAAGGAGTACTGACACGAAATTTCGGTGTTACGTTTTTTTTCGCTGCTATGCGTGCCTACCAGCCCACTAATCAGAATGACAGATTAGACGGTCGAGCGCAGCGTCAACATCCATTTGCGGCGTAGTTTATTCGTGTCAGTTTCGGTTTCGACAAAACAAACGCCGAGCGGCCGCCATGACAGGAGGTCTCACGTGACGTCAATATTCTTGCCGTATCGCTGCCGCTCTGGAAGCGCGAGCAAGCGCATGCGTGCGCCCAGACCAACCAAGGTCTTCGCCGTCCCACAAGCCCGGGCAGCATGACGTCAGTCCCAAAACCATGACGTGTACACACGCTCGAGCAGTGCGCGCCAACCACAGCCAGCACATCGGCTTCGTCATGGGAGCCCCGACGTCGGCAGTTTGGGGCAAGTAGCAGATGATGTCATGTCGGTCCGCTCTGGACTTTCTCGTGTGGGCGAAGATTAAAATGGATTTTAAATGCGTTTCGCCGAACTGTTGCTCTTGAAACTTGCTGGGAGATATTCCCTGATAAAAAGGAAGCATTCTACATACTTATCTCAGCTTTGAAATTTCGTGTCAGTACTCCTTTAACACTTTGTCACATTTGTGTTTGAATTTTTGTAATCGTGTCCACGCAAGCCACAAAAATCCAGGACCGCTTCCAATCCAGTTCATAAAACAAGACTCGGGAGGGTAGCGTAGAAAAAAAAATGCTGCATGAGGAAGATTTACTTTAGCATGAAGTTGAAGGGCTGAAGCCGGTTTGCACGTAATCCTGCGCAGTATACAAAAAGGTATTTTGGGTGCGCCTTAGTTCGAATGCTGTCAACAAGAGATTTGCCAGCAATCGCAGTGCTGCGCTAAAATTACCTCAATTACCCAACAATGTCTTCTTCTTTCGATACGGGCAGTTTACACAAAGTAAGCATGCCGTTTGGTTCAAAACGAGAAATGCATAGTCCAATGCTGCTGTGCGGAAGATTCCCTGAATGGTGTCTGCATCTGGAAGGCTACGTAAAGTAAACATAAGTGGTGCTGGCTAACACCCAAAACCGAACATGAATCCGCGTAAGACCCATCAGCCATACTTCATGCTATCAGCTGGAAAAAGAGAATGCAGGGAAATTAGCAGGGAATTTTAGTGAAACCTGCAGGTAAAAATTGCTGAACCTGGAAATGGGAATTTTCCTCCTCAATATGGAACATCACTGAGCACTTGAGGTACTACATCAGGAAGCCTGCTAGGACAAAATGGGCTGTAAAATGCGCATATGGATGAGACAGTGAAACGATAACAGAATCATGATGCTAAAATAGTCTTAAACAAAATGGGTGAATGTTTTACAGCTCATTTTCTTTTTTCAGTGGCTATACAGCTCTTTTCCTTGCATAGGAATGGATATGTGAACCTTTTGTTTCTCTGAAATTTTTTAGGTGCAGGCTGGAGTGCTGTACATTGTGAGCTGGGTGGCATTGGAACCTAGCTACAATTGTGTGAGCTATGTGCAAAGATTTGTCTGGTGCATTGTTCTAATGTTTCCGGGAATGTCTTCTTAAAAACTTGTAATAACCCTCCGTGTAGTATTAACCCTAGCAATTTCAAATGTCAATTCATAAAGCAAAATGTGATCTCCGTTGGTGATGCAGCCAATTAAAAAATTGGTTTTACCCATTTTTTCTCCTTGTTTTAAGGGTGTTACAGAAAATGGCTGCTCAGAATTTTGTTCTTAAAGATGGCTAACAAATTTATTGATTTTCTGTTTTGATGTAGCCAGTCTTTATTGCATTGCCATTGAATGCCTTGCAAACCGCTTGTCAGCCCCACAGGAGCCACAGCAGAGCCCTGCAGTCGGCAGGAGCCCACCATGGCAGAATCCGTGGACTCTGCTCGCTCAGACCATGGAGAGGCTGGAAAAGCCTACCTCCACATCGGGCAAGTCTTTCAGGCAACCTTGCCATGCTGATGTGGCAGTCGGGGATTTTAGCAGAACTGCTTGTCATACTGATCAACGATTGGTGACTCGGAGTTTCACAATTTCACAAAAGCCCACAATGTCAAAGGAGTACGGACATGAAATTTCAAATCTAAGATATCCACTTAAAGGGCTTCCTCTGTATTTGGAGGTATGTATATGCCAGGAAGTTTGCATTGTGACCGTTCATAATAACACATCTTGAATCAATTTGCATCTTTGCACGCACCAGAAAGCTCATAATGGACTGTCTTTTGACGCCAACATTGGCAGGATGCACCGAGTGCGTAGCCCCCAACTGCCGACCTCAGGGCTGGCTGTTGTTGGCGTGCGCGGCTCTGCCTTGTGCCTGTCTTGGGACAGACGTCATGCTGCCCGGGCACGGGGTCTGCATGTGCACCAGCCGCAGTGCGACAGGGAATGGTGGCGTCGAGAGGGCTCATGGCAGCGGCCTCGATGTTCGTTTCGTCTAAACCTCAATGGGCATGAATGAACGAGCCTGTAAATGATTATTTACGTTTTGATCGACCATCTAGTGTGTCCTTCGACGATTACTGGGATGGTAGCTGGGCATCCATAGCAGCGAAAAAAAACGTAACAGGGAAATTTTGTGTCAGTACTCCTTGAAGTGCTCCAGCTGTCAGTGTCAAACTGTTAAAATGCCACTACATTGCCAAAAAGCTGAACCACTGGCAAAACTGATGACTGGGGCTGTGCTTTTGACAACTCCTCGTAGGTGATACTGTATCAGTGTACAGTCGTGGCCACTGTTAGAGGTAATGTGGAGCGTGGCCACCAGCACCACAGGAATCTTGCGGCACATTCGCGATCAGTGCCAGAGGGGGAGATAGCTGTGCATTGTCTGCTGTGGTTCCTTCCACTTCGCTGTGCGCTCTCTTGTATGAAAGCAGTGCAGCCTGCTAAGTATTCCAATTGAGATATCAAGGCATGCGTGCAAGATGCACCCATAAGTTTTGTTTCGTAACTTCTGAAGCATGAATTTACGAAATCAGCATTACATGTCTTGCGATTTTTTTTTCAAAGATGAAAATGCTGAACACGAAGCTCTGTAGCGAAAATGGCTCTCTATAAGTGCTTTTAAAATTTCCTATGTGCAGCAATGTGTGCGTGGATAACTCAGTTGGAGTGCATTTTGTTGCAGCACTTTCACCTCGCACGGCGGAGCAGGAGGAATAACGCACAGACAACCAATTGTGCATGTGCCGCCGCAAGATTCCCAGTTCAGCCATGCATTTTGTGTTATCACTAACTGTGGCTGTGCCTGTACACATAGCAATTTGTATTTCAGCTTAACCCTGTAATGCGCATAGCATCTGTCTTGTATGAAAATAAAGCATCACTGGTCATGTCCTAATTGACATGTGTTAACAAAGGTCTTTTTAGAGGAAGGAGAAATAAGTGATCAGTTTGTTCAGATATATTTTGTCGCCCTAGTCCTTAATCTTCTGGAGGAATTCACTCAATAATTGATGGACTTAGGAAGCAAGTATCTTGGAATTGAAGGGATCGTTTTGTGATGGTCAATACAGAAAAGAAATAGCATTTCCTGGGTGCGCTTCAGTAAGCTCCTAACAAAGGCCCAGTTAAATGCCTTCCTGATCACTATTGCTTGACATGAAAAAAACTGGTGAAGCTTCACTAAGCCGTGTAACGCTGGCACCATAGCGAAGCTGCCGGATTCCTTTCTACATGAGTACTGTGGGACACGTCACCACATATGTGTTCAAATTTGGAATTGTTTATTTACATGTTCTGTCGTCGCTTTGCACTGTGCTAGTAGCAGTCATCGTCATATGCATTAATATCGTGTTCTTCGTGCAAAGCATTACATGCGCAGTAGTGCTTGACGGCAACTGGGGTGCAGCATGACGCATGCGCGGCATTCCTGAAGTCTCGTCGAGGTGGCGTGGCTGGTTGCTAGGCATCGCAAGGCCAGGGTGTTTTTTTTGTTGTTGTTGCTGTTGTTAAAGCCAGTGTGCGTGCTGGTAATGGTCACGGCAGTCGCCACGACGCACGCGCTGACAAGCCCTTGGCTTTTTTTTCATGTTTTTAACGCGTCACGCGCGACACGCGCGACGGCCAGCTGCAACAGCTCGGCTGTTGAAACACACCCCTTGCTGCTCGTGTTAACAAAGCCTCAATGGCATCATAAAGGGAGCAGTAGAGCTCACCTGAACCTCACTGGCCTTGTAGGAAATGACAGTGATGAGTTGTTCACAATTCTTCCGACCTAAAGAGCTGTTGACTGTTGCAGTAGCCACAGAAAAGATGGCGATTACTTTTCAAACTCTACTAGACGAGTCCAATGTACATTGCTAGCAATCATAGCTTTGAGTGCATGCTGACCTATGCTGTGCCAATAAAGTTTCCCTTAAAACTGGCTACCCCAAATCTCACCAGGAGCCATTTAGTTGTGTCACAGTAGTTTCCTTGAGCCACAAGTCATGACTCTGACCGTTCGATTTCCCAGGCTTGGAGGCGGACGGCACCCCGGCTGTTTCATCAGGCAGCGCGGCACACATCACCTGCTCCTGCCGCACACAGTCTGGCTGCACAGGGTGGGTGAGGCAGGATAGGGCTGGATTCAGCGGGCTCTGTTTCACTGCAAGTGCAGCTGTGTAATTATGCATGCAGAACAACAGAGGATGTTACGTAGAAACTCGCATATAATACGGACCTTAACGTTGTCCCAGCGACCATCGAATGGCTGATTGTCGGGTTTAACGCGCCGATGCAACGCAGGCGATGAGGCGTGCCTTAGTGGAGGGCTCCGGATTAATTTTGACCACCTGGGAGGATCTTTAGCGTGCGCCGAAATCTCGAACACACGGCTGTTTCTTGCTTTTCGCCCCCACCAGAAAAGCGGCCGGGAATGACCTCGTGCTCAGCAGCACAACGCCTTAGCCACTGAGTCACCGCGGCGGGTTTATCCCAGCGACGATTTCTGAGCTCTAAAAATTCAAATAGTTTCATCCTCATTGGGTGCAATTCAATTTGGCACGGTCAGGAAGTGAAATTTCAGCTAAGAACTTCAGTGTTTCTTTTCCTTTTGCAACCAAATTACGATGTGCTGAGGTGACACAAGTGCTGTTTCAGTGTTGTGGGGTATCTTTGTGTGCCAACCAAAGGAGAACCTGGCAAGGCACGGGAAGTGAAAAATTGGGTGCTTGCTGGCTTTGAAAGCCAGTGTTTGCAGTGCATTTTTCATTTGCCTCCTGCCGTGCCTTCACAAGTGGCAGGTCTATATTTATTACATCATGCGTTGGACATTCTCATTAATGCACTCTGGCAGAGCCATTGTGGGCTGGTAATGTTTTGGTGTATTGTCTAATTTTGTTATCACGCTGCAGCTCCATTCATCATCATCATCATCATCATCATCATCACCAGCCTATCTACGCCCTCTGCAGGGCCTGTCTCATAAATCTCAAATTATTCCTGTCCTGTGCCAACTGCGACCAATTTATCCCCGCAAACTTTTGGTCTCATCTGCCCACCTAACTTTCTCAAATTATTCCTGTCCTGTGCCAACTGCGACCAATTTATCCCCGCAAACTTTTGGTCTCATCTGCCCACCTAACTTTCTGCCGCCCCTTGCCCCGCTTGCCTTCTCTGGGGATCCACTCTGTTACCCTCAATGACCAACAGTTATCTTGCCTTCATGCCCTGCCCACGCCCCTTTCTTCTTCCGAATCTCTACCGATATGTCCTTGTTCCCTGATTGTTCCCTTGTTCTACTAATATGTTTGTTCCCTGACCCCCTCCGCTCTTTTCTCGTCCCTTAATGTTACACCTATCATCTTCCATTCTATTGCTTGATGAGTCGTCCTCAATTTACGCTCCATTGTGACTGCCCGATTGTTGTTTCTGAGTTGTTGGGTGTGACCTTGTGAAAAGTTGTTGCTCAGTCCTCTCCATGCCACCTTTTTGTGGTTGCTATGCGGGCAGCCGGCCTGGCAGACAACCTCCCACTCACGCCAGCATTGGTGCCCCTTCTGAAAGGGGTGTGTCACAGGCAGCGGTGAAACAGGCCCTGACTTTTGATCAAATGGCCAACCAAGTCTTCGTAAGCCTGCGAGCTAGACGGCCCCGCACAGGCAAATTCACAGACCTCCTAGCACATTGGAAAGGATAAAAGGGGCACTGAGCAGACCAAGACGAAGTCGACACGCACATCACATACAAGAGGCGCCAACTCGTAGCGCAGTCTTATTGAGAGTTTCATTCACTTTCTTGTCAGGTTTCGGAAAGCGTTTACTAGTATCCTGAAGAAGTCTCTGTAGACGTTAAAATAGTCTGCCAACTAGATTAGATTAGCCTGCCAACTAGTTGGTCTCATTCAGCTTCGAAAAAGTGGGCCCTGGTTTTCTAGGTAAAGCAGTCAGAATTTGGCCTACTTTCGGGTGTAGACGTGTGGTAATTCAAACTTGGATAATGCAAAATTTTTTAAACTAAAATTTTGATTGGCCCGCTATGTTTTCAATGTATTGTAGATTGAAACTTTCATTACATAAAATCGATTTATTCGAACTTCTTGCCGGAAAATATCTGCTCCATTTGCCGCTTCTAGCTGTGCACATTGATCCTTATATTACTAGCAAAAGCTGATTACCATACATGTTTTCAATGCAACGCACTGGCTGCCCTTGCTGGCATTGAAAACTTTTTTTGAACTCACAACAGACAAACCAGTCATCCATTCGGGATTTTTCTAAAGGGTGAATAGCACTCCAGTATTGTATGCAGGGGCGTTGGAACAGCGGGTGCAGAGAGAGTGACGGCTCCTCTTGATGTACAAATAGGGGAGCACGGCTCCCCCAGTCATAGCGCACCTGTAGCCCTCCGCAGGCCAAACAAGAGCTCGCTCACTGAAAGACCAACAATCCGCTTTTTTCACAACACTACTGCGTATGGCCCTGGCGGAGGAGGCCGGTCTGCTCCGCGATGATTTCACTGCTGTCTGCGGCTGTGAAAGCATGTGGCCGAGTTTGGCCCCAGCAAGAAAACAAAATGCAGTACGTTTCACAAATGCAACTGTCGGACAAACCATAACATGAAGGGTGAAATTTTTGTTTCTATCGACACACGCCAACCCCCAAAAACCATGCATGAACGCCCCATTCTGCGTCCCGTCGCAGTCACACCAGGCATTCACACCGCCGGTGACGAAAACCTGCTAGTATGCCAAATCCAGAGATCGCCTTGTCATATTACTCCGACGACGACACGAACACACCGGCCGACTGAAAGTTGCCGTAGTACGACAGGCTCGTTGACCAAGGCGGCCGGTAAACCCGATTAGATTCGAGCCGCGACGAATGTGCCTCTATTTTGTTAGTTCGTAGAGTGCAATAAACTTCGTAAGGTCAACGACGCGAACGTACCTTCACACTAGGTATGCGATCCGTATGTCGTGGCTAGCGACGCTTCGCTGACTTCGCTTAACCGAAGCTCCATATGCGTACACGTCTGGCACGCTTGTAGAAAATGTAAGGCATATAAAGTCCAGAAGAAAGGTTACTCAACTTCATCCAGGAAACGGAGAATGAAAATTAACCAATGTTTCTGTCGTAAAGCGCGAAACAGAAGTATGAAGAGCACTTTTTTTTTCGACTGGTGGACTCGCGATCTGCTTGCGAGCTGAAATTTGCTATCGCATTTCCTGGCTTAATAAGTAACGTAGAGTAAGAGACGCTTATAGGACAAGTGCTATTCAAAGAAAGATGATCAGTTTTTGTGCCAACAATACTATTTCAGAGAGGTGCAAAAATATAAGTTAAACCTCAGCCTTGTGTCCGCGGCATTCGAGAACGGTTGCTTGCTGCGCCGTGGCCGAGTGCTCTAGAGCATCATTTTTTCTCGTTGTAATCTGCATACAGCCTTGCACTGCTGGGAAATGTATTCATCCAAAGGACGAGGAGCTTGCGATTTCAGTAGAAATCGCCTGTGATACTGCCGGTGTTTAAAAGGAATGAACCAATACTAACTTTTCAAACTGACGGTTCTTCTAAAGAAGGAAATGTAATCGTGTGACTACGATGAGCAAGTGTGCTTACAAATAAAAATGCACCTAAAAAAGCAATTTTCTGAGATACATCGGGACTTCGGTTGATTTGGACTTCGCCTTCTTCGGTCAAAACGCTTACAAAAGTAATCTGCACATGCATTTATACTCATTATGATAAGAAACAGAAAAAAAGAACGGCGGAATCGAACAAATCTGCAGCCACGTATAAATTTTGCATCGTTGAAGTCCACATACCAGCTTCAATGAATGATTTGTATAAAGGCCACATTAAGGGCCTTCGAATATGCTGCTGTCTTACAGATACCCAACTCCCCCTCCCATCTCTTTTAAGCGCTAGAAGAAAAAAAGCCGTGAGCACATCGCTTCCACAGCCTCAGATGGCCACCCTCCGGTACTGGCACTTGCGGAACTGCCGCAAAAATAAACGAGCGTTGCACGCTTGTTCGGATGCTTCCCACGTTGAAAACGTACGTCTTCCAGCATAGTTGTTCTTTTTCGAGCTTTAGGTTGGCAATACAATTAACGGGAAACAAATAAACGCCAGCAACACAGCCCTGATTACCCTTCCGCTGCAGTGGCAGCCCACTTGCACCCCTGCCATATCGCTTCTCGGCGGCGCCACCAGAGGCCGCCACAGCGCAATGAAAAAGGCGGATTCCGAAAGTGGCATCTCACACGAATAGAATATGTCTGCGATTTAACCTGCCGTTCTGACGCTGTTGCGAACTCCATGTGTGGGTATCAGTCTCCTTTACTAGCTGTTAAATCACCGCTTATGTTTCACCTTAATGTAAAGACGGCGACTCATAATGTCTGTTAACTGTCAGCACTTGGATATCCTGTAGTCTCACAGAGAATATTCATTTTACTTTTGATGCTTTGATTTTCACGCGGAGAGTTAAGCGATCTGCCCTCCAGCATCTGTGATGTTGGATGAAAATTTGATTGTACTTGATTTGATTTGATGTCGTCGGTGATTGGAATTATTTATTTAGTCTAGTCACGGGCCCTATTCTCGACTGCACAAATTGCCGGCAATTCGCCCATGTTTTTTTGCGTAAGCACGACGTAAGCAATCAGTGATGTGCTGCACCTATAGCTATGACGACAAGCAGTGTAATTTGACGAGTCACTCGCTACCAAGGTATCAAATATTGTGCAAGAAAGATATAAAAACACTTGGCATGTACTATAAAAAATTAAGACGATAGCTGAGGCTGACAAGAAAAACACATTTCTGGAGGTCAAATTTGGCGTGGAGGAGGAGGAGTACAACTTTTATTGCTTCGAAAAGCCTTGTGGGTGGAGGCCTCAGTCCAGGGCGCCATTGGAGCAACCCGCCGTCTTCGCCCGTTCGATCAGCTGCAGCTGTCTGCTGGGGCAAGAGCTAGCGAGTTCTCTATCCCACTGCTCTCGGGAGGGGTTTGGGATGGGGTCCCTGTGGGGGTTAACTTGGCATTCCCATACCATTAGGTAAAGCGTGGCAGGGACGCCGCAGTGTCTGCACAGGGTGGGGTGTATAGAGGGTGGGGTGTATAGCGTGCAGCCTCGTAGGGTGTGGGTACGTGTTCGTCTGGAGTTGACGAAGAGCAGCCTGTTGGGGCCTGGTTAGTTGCTCAGAAACTGGAGGGTATCGCATTCGGCCAAGCCGGTAATGCTGTGTGATGTCCTTGTACGTGAGAAGGGGGTATATTGTCCTTTCCTCTTCTTCTAACGGTGCTCGGCTGACCAAATCTCGAGCGAAGGCGTGCGCCGCCTGGTTTCCGCAGAGAGAAGAGTGGGCTGGGGTCCAGATTATTCTGATGTTTCTCCGAGGTGGGTGTTGAAGGATGATGCCGAGAGCGATTGTGGAAATTCTTCCTGCCGCATAATTTCTGTATGCGGCTTGGCAGTCCGTGATGATGGTGGATGCTCGGGTTTGGGCGATTGTGAGGGCGACTGCCGTCTCTTCTGCTTGCAGCGTTGTTGCCTTCCGTAATGTTAAGCTACTGAGGAGGGAGTGGGGTGTGGCGGTTACTTTATACCGGGCATAGTCCGCGGCGTCAGTGTATACCACCTCCTCAGATTTTCCGTACTGACGTTGAAGAGCTTCTGCCCTAGCCGCTCTTCGTGCTTGATGGTGTTCGGGATGCATATTCCTCGGCAAGGGGTGAAGTTTCAGTCTTGTCCTGATTTCTAGAGGGACTATGCCCGCATCTTCCGTCTCCGTGAGAGCGTTAAGCTTTAAAGAGGTCAGAACTGATCGACCGGTGCTCGTGAGGCCGAGCCGGACTTGCTGCGCCGTGAGATGGGCTTCCACGATTTCTTCTATGGTGTTGTGTATCCCTAGTGCTGCAAGACGTTCGGTGGATGTTGTCGGTGGGAGGGCCAAGGCTTGTTTGTAAGCTTTCCTTATAAGGGTGTTGAGCTTTTGTTTGTCTGCTGCTTGGAGGATCTTGTAGGGGTTACGTATGCGAGGCGTGAAATTATAAATGCTTGAACGAGCTTTATCGTATCTTGCTATCTGAGCAGTGGATGAGCCCAGTTTTTGAAGTAGGCGGGTGTTCTTGCAGTCTTCTTGATAGGTCATGCCGAGAATTTTGATGTGATTGGTGGGTTCAATGCGTATACCGTCCATCATTATGCAGAACGAGGTAGATAGGTCATGACGACGTTTTTGCACCAGCAGGAGTTCAGATTTTTGGGGAGCGCAGGCGAGTCCGCATTCTTTCGCGTACGTGTGAACAGTATCTGCAGCCTGTTGCAATCTCTCCTGCATTTCCCCTTCCGGGACCCTTTGGCTATCCATATTGTGATATCGTCTGCATAAAGACCATGTTTTATGTCTGCAATGCTTCCAAGTTTTTGGGGCAGGTTTATCATTGCGATGTTGAACAGCATCGGAGATAATACAGCGCCTTGCGGCGTGCCTCTGCTTCCATATTTGTGGGGGTGGGACTGCAGGTCGCCTACTTTCAGGATCGCCTGTCTGGCTGTTAAAAAATCTCTAACGTAACCGTATGTACGTTCTCCGCAGCCTAAGGAGGCGAGATTTCTGAGTATGGCTGCGTGGGCTACATTATCAAATGCTCCCTTTAGGTCAAGTGCGAGAATTGCCTTGGGGGCTTTTTGCTCGCGGTCTCAAAAATTGCTTTTTTAAATTGTAGTATGTTGTGGGGGCCAAGCCCCTCAAATCGGGGTGAGGAGGCGCTAGCGACGTCCTCCTCCTTGGTGGGGGCGAGGGCGATCCTCGCACGCTTCCCTCCTCTTCCTACGAGGCGACGGGGGATGCGCGCAGGAGACTCCCCGGGGAGACCGCCCTTGGGACGCGCAGCGATTGCACGGTACGTAAATGCCCTTCGGCCACGTTTGGCCGTTTCTTGCATTGGCCGTTGTTTCCCACTTCCGTGGGTCACGGCACCCACCGTGTCGATTAGCGCATGCCTCGATTTGCGTCAGTGCGTTTATCTAGGATGCCCGGCGAGTCTCCGCGGGCATATTCCATTCATTGGTGGGTTGCCCCCGCGTCCGCGATGTGACGGCTTGCGCCGTCTAAGGTCAGCGGACAAGCGCCGATGCCGCCCGGTCGAGTCCAGTGGCTTGAAATGTGTAGCGGCCACAGAGAGCCCCCTTCCCCTACGTCAGCGAGCGTTGCGGCCGGCCAACGCCGGCGGACGCTAACTGCTGCCCTACTACGGGCTGGGCACACGCTGACGGCTGTATGCCCCAGGGGCTAGGTGCGTAGTGCAGTGTAGCGTTTGTATCGTGGTTTCCCGCGTAATAAACCCCTGTACTATGAAATATCTCGCTTCCCGGTGAAGTGACTGACAACGTACACACGCGGCGAGAGTCGTAGCTCGCTCTCGAACCCGTTGTGGGCAGAGTCTCTCGGCAGGACAGTTCGGTGCTGCGCGAGAGCAGTGAGAATAACGAAGGCGCGTTATTCTATTATTCTATTCTATTATTCCTTAATGGCAAGGATTAAGTAAGGATAGGATGTTACCCACAATGTCCTGCGTCGATAGCTTTGGCCGGAATCCAAACATTGTTGTGTGGAATGCGATCGGTGTCCTCGAAGTAGTTCTGAAGTCTCTGTAGAACGACGTGATCCATGAGTTTCCCCACGCAAGATGTTAAAGAAATTGGGCGTAGGTTCTCTATACATGGTGTTTTCCCCGGTTTTGGCAAGAGCCTCACTTCTGCCTCTTTCCATTCTTTGGGAAGCTTGCTGCCGATCGATCGATCGAGTAACGTTTGATCCAAAAGCGAGCGAAAGGCGGATGTCGAGCTAAAGAACATCACACAATTTTTTACCGTATCTATTTATTTCTTTCGATCGCTTTTAGTAACATAGCTGGGCTCTCTGCTTCAATGCAAACTTTGTTGCGTTATCACCTTCCCTGCCGCCACCGCCGCCACGCCATCGTCTGCTGCTATGTTACAAGTTTATGGCATGGTCACAGAAAAAGACGGCCGCCACCATCGCTTCTATGACACATAAGAGCAGCGAAGCGCTACGCCTGATAACCGCGGAGCGCACCGATGTCGCCGATTCACTCATTCGTCAAGCTCAAGTTCAATCAGCGCTGTAATGAACCAAATAGTCACTTTTCTTAGCTATTTTTCTCTTGAGTTTGATCATGTGACCCAACAGCTTACTAGGACGAGTATACGGACAAATGCCGTGCATTGGGTTCTCTTTGTCATGGAGAGGCTTGTACTGCCCTCTTATGTTGCAGTTAAGCCAAACAAATAATTTTTATTTTATTGCCAAACATAAAAGCAAAATACTGCTCGTTATTTGTATGCTCCATGATCACTGACTTGGAAGCAGTTGAAACTATAATTTTTTTCGGTAGGAAACATGCTTTAAACAGCGCGCATGCGAAACTGCGCCTGCTGCAAATTGCCGCACATTTTGCGGCGCTGTAAGCCGGGGCAATTTTTTTGCCCTATTTTGCTTCTATTTTGCGACAAAAACAACCGCCATTTTTAAGCTGTTACGTAACATTACGCCACTTTTACGCAGGCTGAAGTTGCCAATGCATGGCGTAATCGCTCCCGCCAACTGCTTAAATTACGTCACGCCTTCTCAGCCAATCACAGAGGGGGTGTGTATTACAAGCACTATTGTTGTTGAATAGCAAAGACAGGCTTACGTTGTCATGTCCGCTGCATTTAGTCTGGTTTTTCATTGCCGGCCAAGAATTATGCGCCTTTAGTAACGAGAAATAAGGCAAACTTTAGAACTGGTGTCCGTGAACGACATGAAACGTCAAAATGACGACAGCACACACAACCGCTTTGTCAACCGGAAGCACGTGACCAAAATTGAAAGCCAATCAGAAAAGACTTCCGGCAAATTGCCAGAATTGCCGGCAATTTGTGCAGTCGAGAATAGGGCCCACCTGAAATATTGCGCATGCAATGAAAATAAATGATGATGATGATATCTATGATACAATTTTTCTAGCTCCCCCAGTCGAAAAAAGTTCCGACGCCTCTCATTGTTAGTGAATGTTTCATTACAATACAAGTTGGTATGTTGCCCCAAGTCATTTTTTTCGAGCTTCTGATAATTCAAACAAAATCGTGGAGTCCCTTTGAGTTTGAACTACCGCGAGTCTACTGTATTTGTGTGAGATTTTTTAACTGTCTGTCCACTTTCTCTAAATGCAGCGAGACAATTGAGCATGGAGGGGCGCGTCACCCCTGCCTGTCCTGTCGGCAGCACAGCCAGCAGACTGGTCGTGTGACAGCGAGGGCCCTGAGTGAGAGGACGTGCCCTGTGTGCGAGAAGGTCTTCTCTTCAAAGTGGAACCGGGACAGCCACCTGAGGGTGCACAGCGGCGAAAAACCCTTTGTGTGTGGCATGTGCCAGAAGGGCTTTGGCAACAGGAGCTGCCTGACTCGGCACGAGAAAGTGCACTCTGGCGAGAGGCCCCATGTGTGTGGCGTCTGTCAGAAGAGCTTTGCCAACCGAACCAACCTGATTAGCCACGAAAAGTTGCACTCTGGCCACAGGCCGTACGTGTGTGGCACCTGTCAGAGGAGCTTTGCCAGGAGGGGCCACCTGGTGATGCACGAGCGAGTGCACTCTGGGGAGAGGCCGTACATGTGCAGCAGCTGCCAGAAGAGCTTCTCCCAGAACAGCGAGCTCATCTACCACGAGCGAGTGCACTCGGGCGAGAGGCCCTTCGTATGTGGGGACTGTCACAAGGGCTTCACGAGGAGGAACCACCTGGTGGAACACGAGAGGAACTTGCACTCGTGCGAGAAACCCTACGTGTGTGGCACCTGTCAGAAGGGCTTCCCCAAAGGAAGCCAACTGGTCATCCATGAGAGAATGCACGCACTCTGTCAAGGGGTCCAACATGTGTGACAACTGTCACAAGGCCACCTCAGTGAGCATGAAAGATAGCAGCACCCCAGTAAGGAAAGCTTTGCTAACCAACAGGGCCTGGATTGTCGTGAAAGCCTACACGCAGTGCAAAAGTTCTTTTCCATTGATGATGGCGGACATTCTGGAAAGAAATTTCATGGCCTCTGCCAAAAGATGTTACTGCAACACAAAACTACCTACTTGATCGCAAAAGATTGCACTGTGGTGAAAAACCCCATTTTTGCAGCATTTATCAAAAGTACATTAATGCTGTGAAACGGCATATTTGAAGGGGTACTGACACTGGTTTTCAGTGTTAATATTATTACACAGTTCACTTCCCTAACTTTGGCGTTTGGCTACTTGCCAAATACCTGCACGTAGCCGGAGCTACAGGTGTAACCGCTCGCCAGAATGGCTACTTGCCAAAAACGAAGTTCGAAGCGCAGGAAAGGAGCGGATGATATAGCCTAGAATTACAATGGAAGTTGCCATTCGTGCTTTTATTGAAAGCCTTCGTCAAATATCCGCATAATGGTGGGCTCGAACGCCTTAGCCAGCTCAGCATAGGTGGTAGGGCGGTTGAAACAAAGCCTCCGCCGGCCTGCCAGTGTTTTGACATCCTCGCAAAATGGTGAGGTGAGGGCCGGTTATGCTGTACAAGGGCTCAGACCAGTTGAAGCCAAAAGTGGCGGTTTTCAGGCCATTCTGTGTAATAAATTATCGCGTGCTCAAGTGCATTTTAGAAGTGCTGTTTTATGGTTGCTGCACCTTAATTAAGCATTAATAAAAGCAATAAAAAGATGAACATATAAATTTGGTGCCAGTATTCTTTTAGGTCCTGTCTGAAAAGCTTTACTTCGAGGCCATGATTTGTTCAGATGAGGGGTTGAACACTAGAGTGAAGCCACACTCCTGTATTTATCGATTAGGCTTTACAAACTGCATGCACACATTGTGTCGTGTCAAATGCGCGAGTATCCATACCGGCAAAACCCTGTTTTTAGTTTATCACCAAAGCATATGCACAGAAATTTACCTTAGTCAGCCACAAAATATGCACCGTGCAGTAAAGACCTACCTCTGCAGCATTTGTCACCCCAACTTTGCCGTAAAAGATGTGTCATGCTCACTGGTAGAGCCCATGTGTGGTCTGTGCATCAAAGAATTGTCACTCACAAAAATACTTTCCCATGCAGATGAGATCTCATGTTGGTGGGAGTTAAATTTCGCCTCTCCATCTTCTTGGCGAACTGATGGAGACAAAATAGGAATGTTCTTTTGATGCGCGAGCCGAGAGGACGATCTCGACTCGCTCCGATGACCGACGACCGATGCTCGGAGCGGGTGAGGGATGAGGACTGCCTTCCTTGCTATATTAGGTTTATTTACATTATTTACATGACTCCAAGTTTACATCACGTCAGAGTGACGGTTACATTGTCACTCTGACAGCAGCAGCCTGTTCGGCCGAGATCTATACTGAACTAGATCCCGTCTCGACCGACCCCCGACAAACCCCAACACTCCGGTTTTGATACGACAAACCCCGCCTCCAAGAAGGGGGCGTACAAGAAAGAGAGAAAAAAACCTTTCAAACAATTAATAGAAACCATTGATTGGCCACATGAACCAGCCAATCACACACATGTCCCCACCTGTGGTCACGTGACCTAACACTCTCTCTTACACACTCATAGTGCGTTTCCTACGCACGCTGTTGCACTCGGCCAGAAAATACAGGCCATCTGCGGCCTAAAGTGAACCATCCATTAGGTTCAGCGGGCGGCATCTGCACAAACAACAGCCAAGCCGAGGGCCCGGAGCGGTCCTCGCGCGGCTGACCTCCCTCCGCGCGGCGCCTCCCGCGACGCCCGCGTTGCGGGACAATGAGGGTTGCTAATTCCCTCCCAGACGAAGGGCGCCGCCGCCTGCCGACAGTGCCACCGGAAGACGCGCTTCAGGCCCACCCGGTGGTCTCCGAGGCGATTGACCCTTCAACGACCAACGCCGCCGCCGTAGTCGAAGATTTTCCAAACTTACAGCGCGCGCGCTTTCAACACTAAGAGATACGATAATCTGGCTTCCCGTCAGCTTGTTATGCCGAATGACCCAGCCACCTTCGATGCGACAGACGTACTTAGGCCAAGCGCCCCCGTCTTTTGACACACAATAGGACGGGCACAAAACACGCTCTCCGCGGCTCCGAACTTGGCGTCCGTGCGGCTACATGAAAGGGACACGGAATAGCCGCAACCAGCGTACGCGACGCCGAACATGAGCCACCGGCGGCTTTCCTTAATTAAATGAGGAGCCCGAACATAACACCTCCGCACTAAGAATGTTGTCCGTACACTAGCTGTACGTACAACATTAACTCTCACTGCACGTTATGTCTTACTGGAGAGCCAGAACTAAAAAAACACTCAAGCCGTTACGCGAGTGCAATACAAAGTACAATACAGTACAACAATACAAAATTAACCCGGTACGCACCAACCCAACCAGCACAAAGCGCCGGCCAACTGCACCAAAAACGGATACAACACGGCATACTCAGTGCCTTGGCCTAGCCATGGCTTGCGCAACATCAAACAATAAACGAAAGCGCTCAGCTACAAGGCCCGTTACAACAAACTCGCGGCACCCTCTACTATTAAATGCAACAAACCCCACGAAGGGTATAAATGTTCGAACTTGACAACTGAATGAATGACACCATGCATTCTTAAACGGTCAGCGCATGTAGGAACATTCTTTCACTCTAATGAAAGAAAAAAAACAACACCCGAACAAAACCAAACGTACCAAAAGAGGCTACTCCTGTACAAAAAAAAAAAAAAACGTCTAAGGAAGTTCAGCGTCTCCTTACGCACTCGCGGACGCGTGTTCTTTCGGAATGCGACACAGATTGTTCATCCCGGTTGCGGTTCACTTGCTGTCCACATGCGATGCACTGCAAGTTCATTTTTCAGTACTTCAAACACTATTTCGCACACAAGCGGCACAAGAGGGCCCCACTCGCACATTCCATGGCCCACCATGACCGCATGCCAACGAGTGCAAATAACGAGACACTCGCCTTTGTGCCCAGGGGTAAACTCCCCACCACGCTGTAACAGCGGCTCGGCTCTACTTCTCAAGGAGACAGTTAAACCCGCCAAGCTGCGCTACTCGTAAATCACACGCCTTACGACAGCTGAACACTACCAACACATGCACAAACAAAAAAAAAACTAACAAGGGGGAGAACTGCAGTACAGGGACAACTAAGAATAACGCTCGTCGGAGCGATCCCTACGCACACACAGCAAAACACGCTAACAACAAAGTGTGCGCCAAACAACACTGAACTGTTCTATCTAGCACTGTACACTATTCAGCGCAAACGCCCCTTTCCACGGCGGCACACACCGACCGTCGCACGGAAGCTGATTCCGTTTCATACGCCACCAGCCGATCCTACACGAACCCTGGTTCGGCTCGCGGTGTCCTGTGCCCCCGGGAGAGAAGGAACACCCTACTCGGCGGTAGCGCGTACGACGGTGTCGCACCTGCGCCGCCACACCTGCCGCCGCCTTCCGCGTGCTCGGGCGTGTGGGAATCGACCTACGCTCAAGACGCCGCGGACCCCCTGCGCATTCATGCTTCGCGCACGGAAGCTCCACAATTAGGCGCGCCGATCCGCTGCTCTTGCCCGACCCCTGCGGTTCCTCTGCCTCCTCCGAGATGAGAATGCTTTCTGTAGCTTCGCTCAATCTCTGCGTTAGCTCATCCACGCGGGGCTCCTCGCGGTCGGCCGCGGAATCTATGTCGGCGCATGGGGCGGTGCTACTCTCGACATTTTCCTGCGTGGCCACGGCAACACTGCCCGCCGCAACAGACGGAATTGCTGCAGCTAAGACATCTGTCTTACGAGATTCGATGATCTCATCTGCAGCAGTGGAAACGCTATGGGGTTGCTTAACAACTGGAGTGGCTTCAGCCACCTCCACTACATTCCCACTCTCCTCATCCCGTGGCGCTCGAAGCGCCCACGAGGGAACAAACACCGTGAAAACGTTGGCGTCCTCTTCGAGGCCACCAATCTTGCGAAGCTTCGCTTTTTCATACGCGATCTCCGCTCGCCCTTGGGCTAATTGAGCGCTAAGCTCTTCAGCTGTCCATGCGGACGGGCTACCCGCGCCCCGGCTACCCGCTAGCCTTGCTTTTGCTAAAGCGTGCTGGGCATTTTTGAGAGCTATCTCCGCTCTCAACTCCTCAATCTCGAGCACAATGGCACTAACCTTTCGGTCGGTGCCGCGACATCCCGTTAGCATAGTGGCCATGGTGAACCCGGAGAAAGTAAGTCAGGGCCCACCTGTGCCCGCTCCGGATTCGGCCGGGTCGCAGTGTCGCTGGTGCAGCCGCTCGTGGACCCGATGCGCCGCTCTCGCCGCTGGGATGGGGCCGTGCTCCCTGGGCCAGAGCCCCCGAGGCCTCCCGCTGAGGTGTCGCCCCGTTGAAGCGCGGCTTCCGCCGCCCTGGGCCGGAGCCCACGAGGCCTCCCGCTGAGGTGTCGCCCCGTTGAACCGCGGCTTTCGCCGCCCTGGGCCGGAGCCCACGAGGCCTCCCGCTGAGGTGTCGCCCCGTTGAACCGCGGCTTTCGCCGCCCTGGGCCGGAGCCCACGAGGCCTCCCGCTGAGGTGTCGCCCCGTTGAACCGCGGCTTACGCCGCCCTGGGCCAGAGCCCACGAGGCCTCCCGCTGAGGTGTCGCCCCGTTGAACTGCGGCTTACGCCGCCCTGGGCCGGAGCCCGCGAGGCCTCCCACTGAGGTGTCGCCCCGTTGCCGTTGAATCGCGGCTGCTGCCGCATTGAGCCGGAACTCACGAGGCCTCCCGCTGAGGTGTCGCCCCGTCGATGCTTGGAGTCTGGCTCGTCGTTGGTCGGAGCCGAACCTTGTGTTGAAGGAGTCTCTCCGCAATGCCCCACCAGCTCCAGCCCATGGTCGTGGTCATCCTGTCGGCTGCGCCAGTTAAATTTCGCCTCTCCATCTTCTTGGCGAACTGATGGAGACAAAATAGGAATGTTCTTTTGATGCGCGAGCCGAGAGGACGATCTCGACTCGCTCCGATGACCGACGACCGATGCTCGGAGCGGGTGAGGGATGAGGACTGCCTTCCTTGCTATATTAGGTTTATTTACATTATTTACATGACTCCAAGTTTACATCACGTCAGAGTGACGGTTACATTGTCACTCTGACAGCAGCAGCCTGTTCGGCCGAGATCTATACTGAACTAGATCCCGTCTCGACCGACCCCCGACAAACCCCAACACTCCGGTTTTGATACGACAAACCCCGCCTCCAAGAAGGGGGCGTACAAGAAAGAGAGAAAAAAACCTTTCAAACAATTAATAGAAACCATTGATTGGCCACATGAACCAGCCAATCACACACATGTCCCCACCTGTGGTCACGTGACCTAACACTCTCTCTTACACACTCATAGTGCGTTTCCTACGCACGCTGTTGCACTCGGCCAGAAAATACAGGCCATCTGCGGCCTAAAGTGAACCATCCATTAGGTTCAGCGGGCGGCATCTGCACAAACAACAGCCAAGCCGAGGGCCCGGAGCGGTCCTCGCGCGGCTGACCTCCCTCCGCGCGGCGCCTCCCGCGACGCCCGCGTTGCGGGACAATGAGGGTTGCTAATTCCCTCCCAGACGAAGGGCGCCGCCGCCTGCCGACAGTGCCACCGGAAGACGCGCTTCAGGCCCACCCGGTGGTCTCCGAGGCGATTGACCCTTCAACGACCAACGCCGCCGCCGTAGTCGAAGATTTTCCAAACTTACAGCGCGCGCGCTTTCAACACTAAGAGATACGATAATCTGGCTTCCCGTCAGCTTGTTATGCCGAATGACCCAGCCACCTTCGATGCGACAGACGTACTTAGGCCAAGCGCCCCCGTCTTTTGACACACAATAGGACGGGCACAAAACACGCTCTCCGCGGCTCCGAACTTGGCGTCCGTGCGGCTACATGAAAGGGACACGGAATAGCCGCAACCAGCGTACGCGACGCCGAACATGAGCCACCGGCGGCTTTCCTTAATTAAATGAGGAGCCCGAACATAACAATGCATTTCAGAAGTGCTGTTTTATGGTTGCTGCACCTTAATTAAGCATTAATAAAAGCAATAAAAAGATGAACATATAAATTTGGTGCCAGTATTCTTTTAGGTCCTGTCTGAAAAGCTTTACTTCGAGGCCATGATTTGTTCAGATGAGGGGTTGAACACTAGAGTGAAGCCACACTCCTGTATTTATCGATTAGGCTTTACAAACTCCATGCACACATTGTGTCGTGTCAAATGCGCGAGTATCCATACCGGCAAAACCCTGTTTTAGTTTATCACCAAAGCATATGCACAGAAATTTACCTTAGTCAGCCACAAAATATGCACCGTGCAGTAAAGACCTACCTCTGCAGCATTTGTCACCCCAACTTTGCCGTAAAAGATGTGTCATGCTCACTGGTAGAGCCCATGTGTGGTCTGTGCATCAAAGAATTGTCACTCACAAAAATACTTTCCCATGCAGATGAGATCTCGTGTTGGTGGGTAACCGCGTGCAGCGACGGTAACAGGCGACGCGAAAAACGTAACTCGGAGGGCACAACAGACAGACAGTGTGCCTCTCTCATCGTCGCTCGCTTGTGCGCTGCTGCTGGTTGGCAAAAAGCAAGTGAGCGCGACAGCCTGTCGCTCTTACTGTCACCGGTCCTGGTGGCCTGTGCATAAATTTTTTCGCTTGACGCTGTTGCCTGCACTACCTGTTTGCAAGACATTGTTCGGGAGTGACATTGTTAGCGCCGCTGTTGCTGCACCCCTCTATGTGTGCAGTACCTCTTGGAAGGGCATTGTCCAGAAACTGGATCATATCAACCCCGCACGGGGCACCTTGAGTATTCATGGTGACGGTGTTGGCGACACCGCGGACCCCGAGCCCCCAACATAAACTGTAACCTACCGTGGTGATGTGTTTAAAGGTGAAGGGTAGAAGCCTCAAACGGTGGCCGTCGGAGCCCAGGTCAAGCTCCGGCGGATGGGCTCCCTGTCTGTTTACTAGGCAGGAAGCTCCGGGACCTCTCAGGCTATCAGGGTAAGGTTTGAGAAGAAAGTACCCCCGTCCCCTGCTTCTTTTACATGCCATATGGTAAATCGTAAATCCCCCCCCAAACATGATCGGCCCCTGAAAAGGGGCCGCACCGAAGGTTCATTTCCGCCACTCCCAACCCTCAGTTTTCCAAAGCCCGATAACTACCCCCGTTTTTTGGTGTTGGAATCCAGTGACCAAGAAAAGCCTCTTGCATCACAGTCCGTGTTCCTAATATCGAAATTTCTGGAGGGCATCATTGGTGACAAATATAAGGCCAAAAAACAAAGAACTAGAGAAATCCTGGTTGAAGTACACAACCAACAGCATGCAAAGATCCTCCTTGAACAAACTCGCATAGCCAATCTTGAAATCAGGGTGACACCCCGCCGGAGCCTGAACAGTACTCAAGGTGTCATCTCCGAACTAGACCTGATGAATGAGACAGATGCTGACCTGCTGGAGGGCCTGAGAAATCAGGGCGTGACAGCTGTGAGGCGCATAACTATGAGGAGGGATGACAAAGTAGTTTCGACCAAGCACATTATCCTTACTTTTGACCGGTCCACACTCCCAGAGTACGTCAATGCAGGTTTTGTACATTGTAATGTCCGGCCCTACATTCCAAACCCGCGCCGCTGCTTTAAGTGCCAGCGGTTCGGGCACGGAACCAACTCCTGCCGTGGTCGTCTGACCTGCGCAAAATGCGCTCAGCATGATCATCCATCTGATAATTGTCCATCGTCAACCCTCACCTGCGCCAACTGCCAGGGACCCCATGCCGCCTACTCTCGAACGTGCGAGAAGTTTAAGCAGGAGAAGGCGATCATTAATGTGAAGGTAACTGAGAACATCACCTGAGAACAACGAAGGGCTCCCGAAAGGGGGCCAAGTCCGAGGGGCCTGGTCCGCCGGGCACCCTTTTTGCATCCGACGAGAAGATGGATGTCGTGCCGTTTCTGCCTGCAACGCAGCGCAAGGAGCGGCCTCCGATGTCCAAGCCGACAGACAGGCCTAAAAATCCTAGAATAACAGCCCCGAAAGACGACACATGAACAAAAACACACACACACACTCCAGTTATTCTTAAATTTAAATAATGGCAAATGAAAACATCATCCAATGGAACTGCAGAGGCCTCCTTAAAAATCTTGACGATGTGTATGAGATGCTGCATGCCAAT
Organism: Haemaphysalis longicornis; assembly: GCF_048455015.1. Lineage (NCBI taxonomy): Eukaryota > Metazoa > Arthropoda > Arachnida > Ixodida > Ixodidae > Haemaphysalis > Haemaphysalis longicornis. The sequence continues at coordinate 1,972,333 of NW_027526204.1, read as the reverse complement.
CAGCCAAGTATCATGTGTCTCCAGGAAACCCACCTCAATTCTAAACAAACGAATTTCTTAAATAGGTACATGGTATTCAGAAAGGACAGGGTAGGCTGCACATACTCTTCAGGAGGTGTGGCAATTGTCGCCCAGAAATCCTTAGCCTGCCACCCTGTCACTCTGAACACTGTCCTCGAGGCTGTAGCAATCCGTACGATAATATTTAATAGGTTGATAACGGTATGCTCCATTTACGTCTCTCCTGATTTACGTCTCTCCTGAATATTTAATAGGTTGATAACGGTATGCTCCATTTACGTCTCTCCTGATTTACGTCTCTCCTGAATATTTAATAGGTTGATAACGGTATGCTCCATTTACGTCTCTCCTGATTTTGCACTTCTGAGCTATGATTTTGAGGCGCTGGTTGACCAGCTGCCCGAACCATACATACTAACAGGCGACCTTAATGCGCACAACTCTCTTTGGGGCTCCTCCAGAACGGACGCCCAAGGTCGCCTGGTAGAGAAGTTTATTACATCCTCCGGAGCATGCCTGTTTAACAAAAAACAGCCTACATACCATAACTTAGGACACAATACATACTCGCATCTTGACTTGGCTATTGGTTCCGCAGTTCTCTTTCCATGTCTTGAGTGGGGTGTGGGCACGGACCCATATGGTAGTGACCATTTCCCCACTTCATTAACGTATATAGGTACAGGCCCGAGGAGTCCATCTTCCCATAAAAGGTTTAATGAATCAAAAGCAAACTGGAGTACATTCACAGAAACATCTAAACTACACCACACAACCATAAAACACCTACACGTGGAGGAAGCAGCCCAACTCGTCACGGCACACATACTCGACGCCGCCGAAAAGTCCATGCCCCAGGCCTCCAGTGCGTCCCGCAACTCAAGGAGGCCCTGGTGGAACGAGGACTGTAGGCGGGCGCGAGAGGCCCAGAACAAGGCGTGGGGTGTCCTTCGCCGGTACCCCACGCCAGATAACCTCATTTCTTTTAAACGGGCAAAGGCTCTTGGGAAGCGTGTGCGTCGTGAGGCGAAAAGGGAGAGTTGGCGTACCTTCCTCACTTCCATCAACTCATACACTGACACACACAAAGTCTGGACACGAATACGAAAACTAAAAGGACAACAGACACACAGCCTGCCCCTGGTTATTACAACAGGGGACACACTGGAAGACCAGGCTAACACACTTGCACAACACTTCGAACACGTGTCCAGTTCAGCACACTACACAAACACTTTCATGAAGCACAAAACATGTGTAGAAGAAGTCCCTGCGTGATAACAACCAATCGCACACTTCTTACAATTGTCCTTTTTCAGTTCATGAGCTGAAGGTTGCTCTGAGCACATGTAAGCCTTCAGCTCCAGGTGCAGACAAAATCACATACACCATGATACAACACCTACACCCAGACACTCTTGAAACACTCCTACATCTATACAACAACATATGGCTTTCGGGGCACATTCCTCGCTCTTGGAGGGAGGCCATAGTAGTGGCTTTCCTGAAGGAAGGAAAGGACCCTTCCTCTCCCACCAGCTATCGGCCCATCGCCCTCACAAGCTGCCTGTGCAAGCTCCTCGAGAAGATGATAAACAGGCGACTTGTGTACTTCTTAGAGTACAATGGTCTTCTCGAGAGCTGCCAGGCAGGCTTCAGGGCGAGGCGATCTACCAGCGATCAACTCGTTGCATTAGAGTCTTATATCAAAGATGCTTTCCTCCACAAGCAGTACTGTATGACAGTCTTCTTTGATCTTGATAAGGCGTACGATACTGCTTGGCGGTAGGGCATCCTCAGCGATTTGAAGTCCTTTGGTATGTCGGGTAACATGTGGAACACGCTTGCCAGTTACCTCTCTGAAAGAACGTTTCGCGTGCGAGTGGGAACTGCACTCTCTAGAGTTCATGTGCAGGAAAACGGTGTTCCGCAAGGTGGAGTTTTGAGTTGCACTTTGTTTATTGTAAAAATGAACTCTCTTCGGAAGGCTCTGCCACCAACCATCTCCTGCTCAATCTATGTAGACGACGTGCAATTATCCTTTAAGTCTTGTAACCTGTCTATCTGCGAGCGCCAAGTCCAGCTTGGTGTTAACAAGCTAGCTGGCTGGGCAGATAACAACGGTTTTAAATTTAATCCAGTGAAGTGTACTTGTGTTTTGTTTTCAAAAAGGCGTGGAATTCGGCCGGATCCAGACATCAAACTCAATGGTGTCTCAATTCCAGTCAGAAATGAACACAAGTTTTTAGGTGTAGTCCTTGACGAAAAGCTCTCGTTCATTCCACATATAAAACAACTTAAACATAAATGCTTAAAGTCCATGAATATACTCAAGGTTCTCTCCCACTCTTAATATGGTGCTGACAAACAACTTCTTTTACGTGTTTTTACTAGTCTGATAGGTTCACGATTAGACTATGGAAGTGTTGTTTATGGGTCAGCAAGTAAGACACCCCTCAAAATGCTGGACCCAGTACTCCATCTCGGGCTCCGCCTGGCGTGTGGCGCCTTCCGCACTAGCCCGGTCGAACGCCTCTATGTGGAGTGCAACAAATGGAACCTACAACGTCAGCGAGCATACACAGATCTCCTTTATGCTTTTAAAATTTCATCCATGCCTCACCATCCTTTTAAATCAGCTTTTTATGATACGTCTATGACTGCACTACTCCTAAACCGACCATCGTTCTCTGCGCCCTTCTCTTACAGAGTTAGAGAGGAAGCGTCAGAGCTTGCTGTCTCCTTTTTAGATACCATCCAAAGTTCTGTAACAGATTTCATAGCACCATGGCATCTCTGCCCTGTCTCATGCGACACATCATTCACACATGTAGATAAAAACCGAGCTCCCACATGTGCAATTCTGCAGCACTTCTTGTATTTGCAGCAGAAGTACCAATGTTCTGAATTTTATACGGACGCCTCTAAAACTTCCACCTCGGTGTCCTGCGCCGCGCATGGGCCCGGCCTCAGTGTCACTAGAACTCTTAACAGTAATACAAGTATCTTTACGGCAGAGGCGTATAGTGTACTTCTGGTTGTTAATCATATCCTTCAAAGCCACATCCCACAATCCATTATATATACAGATTCTCTCAGTGTTGTGCGGGCGTTGTCGTCAACAATGCCTTCGAAAAACCACGTTGTCAATCTGATCGTCAAGGGTATTATGTCTGTGTATTTACGCAAATTTTAACTGGTTCTTTGCTGGGTGCCTGGCCACTGTGGTATAGCCGGGAATGAAGCAGCGGACCGCATGGCTGCTGCTGCTACACTCACGAATACAGTAGACATAACCTCATTACCCTACACCGACGTGAAACCACACATCAAACAACTTCGCAAAACATGGCAAACACACTGGAATGAACAAACAGACAACAAGTTACACGTAATAAAACCACACTTGGGACCATACACCACCGACACACGTAATAGATACACTGAAGTCGCCTTGGCTAGATTACGGATAGGGCACACTCATGCAACGCACTCGCACCCTCTCACGGGGTCTCCAAGACCTCTGTGCAGCAGGTGCGGAGAAGCCCTGTCCGTGATCCACATCCTTATACAATGTAAGGCACTTGACACAACACGACACAAATACTTCCCACAACTACACACGCGACATATTCCACCACACCCGTCATATTTCTTAGGAGATGAAGCCATGTTTTCAATCAAACGCGTTTTCGAGTTTCTTACCGACGTAAAATTTTTACATCTCATTTCTTATCATGCATCTTGACAACGTGGCCCTTTACACCAGTCATCTTCATTACGTTGTCTTTTACTTGGTTTATTTTTACTGAAATGTTCTACTTTTACTTCCATGCCACTTTCATGTAATCACTATTGTTTGGCGCTCTTTGCCCTTAGTCGGCTTTGCGCCATTAAACTCCAAACATCATCATCATCATGGACCATATCAATCAACCAAGAGGGCACTCTAGGAAGCAGCACTTTGTGTGTCATCAGTTGATTGCACAACAGTGCCACTGTGGGCACAAGTGAATGTTATTGGTGCGAGGTACATGGTAGGGGACTCTGTAAGAGGCTGCCATATCCGCTCTGCAATCTAATACTGAAGCTGTCGCATATTCGACATCATCATAAGGAGTGCGTAGTAGGTGCCTTTTTGCGTGAAACAAGGGCGGCGAAAGGGAAAGCTGACAATGAATGAAGTCAGGGGCAGTGATAGGGTATCAAAAACATTTTCCACATACACAGGATGCAAAAAACTTTTGCTACATAAGGGGCGTATACGAGGTACAAAACATTGCTACATAGGGGTGGATATTGTGGGTATAAGTACCGTATTTTCCGGTCTATAAGACTCACTTTTGTATGTCGCACCCCCCTCCAAAGGGCAGTTTTTCCGAAAAAAAAAGTGTATAAGCTGCACCAGCGTACCAAACACACTTGTTAATCAGGTAAACTCATAGATGATCAGTTCATTAGAAAGTGCGGCGAAAGTACATATGGTTGTGGCGGCCGCCTGTGAACGCATCCCTCGGTAAGCAGTGCTACACCCCTGCATCTAGCGTCCAAAGTCTAGACAGCACGAACTTCTCCAAAATTGCTTATTGATATGCACAGATGGCATGTACTTACTGACGGCGTTTAGACAAAACCATCGAAGCCTTTTCCCTCCTTCTCGCTAATAAATAATTCATTCATTTAGACCATAAAGCTGTGTCTCTAAACGAATGCTGACATTACGCAGCACACTGTTGCACCGGTGGTCGCACGAACAAAAATTTCAGAAATAAAACCACGACTTATACACCGGAAAATACGGTACATTGCCTTAAGGGCTCACTGACAAAGATGACTGGTTACATTTTTAATGAAAGTTGATGGGCAGGTGAGCACGGGGAAAGAAGGACGCGGAGTTCTTGCCGGATAACGGGAAACTTGGAGGGGGTGGCTGGTGCAGTGCGAAATATACGTGCACATGGATGGTTGAGGGGCGAATGAAAAGAGCTTTTGAAACAGGGAAAGAGTGGCTGTAACCCAGATTGAGCTTTTAAGGATGAATATATGAATCGGGCTGAGCAATTTTCAATTAATTCAAGCTCATTGGACTCCATATAGCTGAGGCATATTCCAGTTTTGGCCGGATGAGGGACGTGTATGCGAGCAATTTTACGTGTTGAGGTGCGCAACGCAGATGACGCTTCACGAATCCTAATATTTTGTTTGCAGATGAGATAATGCTTGTGACATGCACATTCCAAGATAGAACGGCGGGCAGTGTGACACCTAGATATTTTAAACACTGTACTATTTCTAGAGGGGCGTTAGTGATTTGGTATGCGAATAGGAAAGGGTTTTTGCGGCGAGTGAATGAGACAACTTTACACTTGACGGAACCTTGAAGCGCTAAGACACAGGGACAAGCGAGTGGGACACACAAAGCGCTACTTTTAACAGTTTTATTAGCAGACGAAAACACATATATATACACATGACCACTGGCCCACGTCATAATACAATCTTACACGTCACACTCCATTAAAAAAATCACGCTTTTTCTTCGATAAGGCGACAGACGCAGTACTAACAGTCGTGGTCTGCTTTCGCTATCATGTCAGCTTCTATTATCTCTCGCGTATGCTGGTTCTTATGCTTGGCGACAACTGCGCACTTGTCGAACAGGGGCGTGCAACCATGCTGCTTACAGTGTGACGCAAGCCATCCCCCAGTGCCGTGTTCACGGAGACGATCATTGAGGCACCGCCCTGTTTGGCCGATATACCTTTTCCCACAGTCCAACGGAAGGCTGTAAACAACGCCTTCTGCGCACGCCACAAAGCAGTTTTTGTGCTTTTTGTTGCACGTCGTTTTCGTGGGAAGGCTGGGGTCCGTCAGTCTGCATAGCTAGTCGGCCCCTTACGGAACAGTGAAAGGAGTAATACGGGGCATACCACTGGAGGACACCGCCCAAGAAATACAAGATTTAGTCGTGCACAAGCACAATCCCACGGCGTTGCAGGCGAACTGCATCGGCAAGACCAGGTCGGTGGTGATCGCCTTCGAGGGACACAAAGTGCCCAACTACGTCCGGTATGGGAACTTGCTAATTGAGTGCACCCTGCACAGGAAGCAGATTGACGTGTGCTACGCATGCGGCCGAGTGGGGCACAGGATGGACGTGTGCCCAAATCCTCAAGACAAGATTTGCCGGGGCTGCGGTCTCGCCAACCCCGGAGAAGAGCACAAGTGCGTACCCAAGTGTGGCCTGTGCGGGGGGATGCATCTCACCGCCGACAAGGCTTGCAAGGCAAGATTCAAAACGCCTTACGTCGTCCGTCGACGGCTCCGGGCGGAAGAAGACAACGAGGACAAAAGCAAGGCAAAAGAGGTCCTACAGGGCGACCCCAACGTAGCGCCTCTTCGCAACGGGACCGGTCCCAGACGCCGGTCCGCAACAGCAACGGCGGCGGCCGCCAGAGCCGCTCCCTATCGAAGTCACGATCCGGGGGCGGCGGCGGCGGCGGCGGCGGCGGCTGCGGCAACCGCCGCCGGGAAACGGCGGCTCGAGGTTCGAGCGGAAGATCCAGGTCCCGGACTAAGTCCCGTTCGAGATCCACGGCCGGATCGAGCCTCCGGGCCGAGTCTACCGGACGACGAGGGACAACCGCCGAGAAAAAGGTGGGCTGGACCGGCAGGTCTTCCGTCGCTCGGGTGAGCGAAACCGAATTCCCGCGCCTCATTCCCTCCTCCCAACCCCTTAACCTAAGAGCTAGCCCGCAACGGGATTGCAATGAAGTAAAAGAGCTCAAGAAAATCATAGAGCGGCGGAACGCTCAGATACAAGAGCAGAACGCCCAAATTAGGGCCTTAATGAGCAAAATCGATGTGCTAGCTAGCGGCAGCTCAGCAAACGCGAGACCCCAAGGCGATAACAACACGGTGGAGAACGCCGGAGGAATGCGCAAGGTGCCGCGGAGGGACCCCCCGTCGCCCCGCTTAGGGCGGGATGCGGGGGCGGCACGGCCGGCGCAACAAGCGCCGAGCAACCAAGAAGCAATGGACTCCGAAGAAAGCACCGTCAACCGCGAGACGGCGACAGCGGCGGCGCAGATTCCAAAGGGAGGAGAGCTTACAGCGATCCTAACGGCCATCACCCAAATCAACGAGAAACTGAGCGCGATAGACGCCAGATTCGAGGCCCTCGAAGGCCAAGTGCGGACGCTGTCGATCAAACACGAACGGCTAGCGACCAAAGTAGCAACCCTTACCGCAAGGAACCGCTTCGCGTCCCTGAAGAAAGAACGGGCGGAAAAAATCGAGGCATCGATAGCGTGTAGGCGCGGCCGCCTAGAAACATCCGAAGAAGGTGAAGCAGGGACCAAATAAGAAAAAGAAGACCAACGGGGGGGACGTTACAGTAATTTATCAATGGAACTGCCGGGGGATCCGCAACAAGGAGGCGGAACTGTTACTCCACATTGACGGGCTCGAACACAAGGCCGATGTAATAGCACTACAAGAAACGAACAGCAAGCCCAGACTCCCGGGATACGTGACGTACACGGACCCGACGGAGGAAGGGACAGCGGTGCTCGTCCGCAGCAACGTGGCGGCTACTCAACATGTCACGGCGCAGGGCGGATGCGAGCACACGCTCGTCGAGATTCACGCAAGAACAATTGGCAACACGGGAAATCTATACGTCATGAGCGCGTACTGCTGCCCGTAACAGAGGCAGTACGACTTTGATCGAGTAGTGAGCCAGGCGAAAAGGTTGGCGGGGAGCAGGCCGCTCCTGATCCTCGGCGACTTCAACGCCCCTCACACAACGTGGGGGTTGTGGGGAGCGCCTTGCCGCACCTTCTAGCCTAAAGGGTGTTGCCCAGAGCCCCACACCGTGAGCTCCTCGCCTGCCATGCGGCTACCGGGCCGCAAGACTGGGAGACGTCGGCACCCGAGGGATGGCGCTGGCGTACACGGGGAGAAGCAGCGATGGGGAGGAGCGGGCGGTGGTGAAGAAGAACCGCGCGCGGAGACTCGGACTCGGGAGCAGAGTGTTTTGGTGTGTGCGTGTGTATGCCCGGACGGGCGACAGCGTGGAGGATGTAAGTAAAGAGTTCTTTCACGCAACCGCAGTGTGCCTCATTCCTTGGCATGCCGTAGAGAGCAGGACCACATCTGGCGCCCGAACGTGGGGCTGATGTCAAGCCCACCCGTGGACATTTGCTCTCTGCGGCTGCCGGGAAGGGTGTATTGTCTTGGCGTTCCTTTTTTGATTCCATTATAGATTTGTGTGTGAGGTGTGTTTGTCGCGGAGCACATGCAGTTAGCGCGGCTTGCTCTGTATCTTCGCGTCTACAGTTTGGCGTGGTTGAGCCAGCTTTTTGTTGGGTAGTTCGCTGGAAATGGCTCCTACCACACGGAGAGAGACGGGAGAGAAGGAGGAGCCGCAGGGCTCGGGGGGAGACTCAGCGGCCGCTGCGCAGGAGGCTGCTGATCAGTTGCAGCCCGCAGATCTCGCCTCAGTGATGAGGCAGATGACCGGGATGTTCGCGGAGATGACCCGAATGCTCGGTTCGGCGCCAGCGGCTCCCACCGCGAGTCCTGTAGTGCCAGTTTCGAAGCCGAATAAATATCGAGGTTCCCTCCTATTCCGGCTACGGAGACGCGAAATCCGTTTACGAATACCTGCAGCAACTGGAGTCGTACCAGACTGCGGTAGGCGCATCGGATGATGACGTGCTGAGGCAAGTCCTGCCCGTGGCACTAGTAGGAAGCGCTGCGCGTTGGAGGCGCTGCCAACCGGCTTTCGAGTCGATGGCAGATTTTAAGGACCACTTCCGCGCGGAGTTCCTGCCACTCGATTACGAACACCGTATGAGGGACGAGCTTGCCCTTCGCACGCAGCACCCTGAGGAGAGTCTCCTCGAGTACGTGCGGGCTATGCAGGAGCTGTACGAACGGGCCGACCCCGAGGCAGCCGACGCGGTCGAGGTAGCGCGCGTGTGCAGGCAATGCCACCCGCGTTTCAGACCGAACCTGCGGGGCCGGAGTTTTCGCAATTTGGAGGCCCTCGCACAAGAAGCGCGAGTAATTCAGGCGGATTTACTCGCCGAGCTTCACTACAGGTTGCCGCCGAGACCCGAGGAATCGCTCGAACCGGGTTGCGCCTGGTCGGGAGGGGGAGACGATAACTCCTCGGTCGGAAGCAACGCAGGCGACGGAAGAGGGAGGCAGGACAAAACGACCCGTTTGTGCTGGTTTTGTCACAAGCCTGGCCACTTCTCCCGTCAATGCCCCGAGAAAATGGTAGCTTGTCGTCGCCGGCGGGAAGCGAGAAGGGGGGGGGCCAGGCAGAGGGGGTGCAAGGGAGCCCCCAGAGCACCACGACGCTGGCGCCGGCGGCCAGCTGGCCCCCTCCGAATGTAGGGCACACGGGGACCCATCCTCGGTGGCCCCGTTCATGCGAGTGCAATTGGTCGGTCAAGAACTTTTTGCACTGGTCGACACGGGCTCGACGATTTCTCTCATCGGGGACGAAATCTTCGAAGCCTGCCGGAAAAGAAGAATCCGGGTCAGGCCCGCCGAGACACCCTTGAGCTTAGCAGCGGGTTCGGCAAAAGCAGACGGAGCTGTGAGACTCACGCTCGGTTTTGATGGCAGAAAGCGCAGACAGCGTTTTGTTTGCTTGCCTGGTTTGTCTGTTTCAGTCATACTGGGCAGAGATTTCCTCTCGAGGGAGGGTGTTGTGCTCGACATGCGGAGGAACGGCTATCGGTACGGGCCGCAACCCCCTTTCTTTCCTTTCGCGAACGCGCCGATGCACGGTTTGCAACCGCACGGGGCATATAAACTCTACTGTGCTGCGGAAGGCCAGGGAGAGGCGTTAGGAAAGATGAGCACTGATGTAGAAGCGATCGTCGCATCTTTTTCAGGATCCGATGATCAGCGCCGAATGTTGGCGGAAAGTTTGCTCCCCTTATCGGAAGGGGGTGGCGGAAGCGCGCGCGCCGAGAGCAATGGTTTCATGGGCGGCGCGGGCCACCCCGAGAGGGGGAGGAAAGGCCGGACGGAGGAGTCGAGGCCGGCCGCAAAGGGAAAGAGGAGCGGCATCTCGCAGCTGCGATTTCTCGCCCCCCGAGAACAGAGGCAGAAAGGAATCTGTCGTGGGGGGAGGTAGTGAGTAAGGAAGAGCTCATTGAGGCCCAGAAAGCAGACGGTCTGTGCCAGCGGGTGCTGAAAAGGCTAGCGGGAGGCGTAGCCTGCACCGGTAACGCTGAGGGGTTTGACGCGTATCTGCTGGGCGACGATGGCTTATTACTTCGCTACTTTCCCCAACTGGACGACGAAGAGGCGGTTTTATCCCCCTTTCGAGTCGTGGTCCCGAGGAAGTTGCGGAAACGGTTCATGCGGTACTTTCACGACTCAGCGCTGGCAGGACATGGCAGCGGCAGTAAGACTTACGACAAGTTATGCCGTGTCGCGACCTGGCCAGGCATGAGGAGAGACGTAATGAGCTATTCCCGCGCTTGCCCTCTTTGCCAGGTAGCGAAGCCGCGCGCTGGGAAGCCTGTGGGTTTCATGAAGCCGGTGGAAAGCAGCTACCCGTGGCAGATTGTAGCGTGTGACGTAATGGGACCCCTCCCAAGATCCGCGCGAGGAAACCAGTTCATCCTGGTTGTAACGGACCACTTTTCTAAGTGGGTGGAGTTGTTTCCCCTTAGAAAGCTAGCATCGGAGCGGATCGTAGAGAAGCTGTTGGAGACATTCACTCGTTTCGGCTTCCCCTCCGACCTGATCACTGACAATGCTTCGTATTTCACAAGCAAAGTCTTTTCAGACTGTTGTCGAGCGCTGCACATTCGGCACAGGAAAACGAGTCCTTATCATGCTCAGAGCAACATCACTGAGAGGGTGAACAGGAACCTGAAGTGCAAGCTGGTTGCGACAACCAAGGAGCATAAGGACTGGGACGCGCGTTTGCCTGAGCTGGCTTTCGCGACTAGGACTACTGTAAATAGGTCAACGGGTATGACACCAGGTTACCTAAATTTCGGTAGAGAGATCGCTTTTCCAATGGAAAATGCACTGCAGTACGCGGCGGCGGGTAACGCCCCTTCTCTGTCGCAGTACGCGGCTAGGCTCCGAGAACGCCTTTTGGCAGCACAACGCACGGCTCGGGAGAATCTCGACGTGGCGCGCATGGAGCAAGCCGAGCAGTATAACAAAGGCCGTCGTCACCTTGTGTACAACATCGGTGACCTAGTGCTAAGGAGAACACACCCACTCAGCAACGCTGCACGCGGTTTCACTGCAGCGCTCGCACACAAATGGCAAGGGCCATACAGAATTACGGCGCAGACGACTCTGCTCACGTATGAGATGCAGTCGCTTGAAAGCGACGAGCTGGTGGGTCCTGTGCACGTTAGCGATCTCAAGGCCTATCACGTTCGCACTGGCGATGACGAACAGGTGGTAGCGGAACCAGAAGGTGGGAGTCCCGCTACTGAGGACAGAACGGCCTGCGATAGGGTTCGCACCCATCGTTACGACCTGAGGGTGCGGTAGTGTCTACCCCCCACGGGTCCGGGTCTCACGTGGTTCTACCACGGAGCAACCCGCAACACAGTCACCGCTTCAAGTTTCATCGCGCCACCTGTGTGGTGGTGCGCGGCGTGGCTTTGTGCCTGGCCGTTACGATGCCAGCCTGGGCCTGCCGACAGCGGGCCCTTCCGGTGCGACCCGGGAGCTTCGCGCCACCGGCCTGGTGGTGCGGGGCGAAACGTTCGTGCCTGGGCATTCGAGTCCGGCCTGGGCCTGCCGAGCAGAGGGCCTTCCCGTTACGACCCGGGAGCTGTTGCCACGGTCCGGGTGGTCCCGCCGCCCTTCGGAGATGCGAGGCGGCTGCGGTTCGCCTCCTGGTCGACGGCGGAGTCCTCTTCATGGGTTGGAGGCCTGCTGAGCTCCTCGCGGAGCTGTAACCCTGGCGTGGATGCGAAAGTTGGCGCAAAGCCTACAGCTCGTTCGGGGGCTTCGAGCCTCTACGAGAGCCCGTCAACCGGGTTTGCCCCGGGCTCATCGCGGCGCCTACGGTTCCGGCGCCGAGCAGCGGAGATCGGGAAGCCGGGGCGCTGTCGAGAGGAGCCTGGCCGTTCGGTGGAATCCTGCGCCGGCACCCGAGAATGCGCTCCTGCGGACGCCTACGTGGTGACGATGGCGACAGAGCGCCATGCTGCCACACTTCGGCGGGTGCCGGCCCACCCACAGGTGCACAGGGCGGCCCCGGGCGCCGACCAGCGGTTCCACGTGCGCTAGGAACCCGAGGACGATCTTAATTGACGGACCCGTACCCCGTGTTTGAGGGGGGGGGGAGAGATGTGGGGAGCGCCTTGGCGCACCTTCTAGCCTAAAGAGTGTTGCCCAGAGCCCCACGCCGTGAGCTCCCTTCCCTTGCCCTCCTCGCCTGCCATGCGGCTACCGGGCCGCAAGACTGGGAGACGTCGCCACCCGAGGGATGGCGCTGGCGTACACGGGGAGAAGCAGCGATGGGGAGGAGCGGGCGGTGGTGAAGAAGAACCGCGCGCGGAGACTCGGACTCGGGAGCAGAGTGTTTTGGTGTGTGCGTGTGTATGCCCGGACGGGCGACAGCGTGGAGGATGTAAGTAAAGAGTTCTTTCACGCAACCGCAGTGTGCCTCATTCCTTGGCATGCCGTAGAGAGCAGGACCACAGGGTACAAGTACCAATCGAAGAGGGGAAAAGCTCTACCCAACACCATGGAGGACCATGAAATGCCCCTGTTAAACGAGCCAGACGTGGCCACCAGAAGGGGCAACAGTGCCAATAGGGACACAACTCCGGATCTGTCATGTCTATCGGGGGCACTGGACGTGTCCTGGAGAAACGAAGACGTGGACCTGGGCTCCGACCACAGCGTAATCGGCATTACCATCAAGGGACCCCAATACCGCGCCATGCTGGGGACGGCACACGTAACGGACTGGGACAAGATGGGGAAATACACGAAATCGAATAGGCTTCGGATAACGATAAAAAAGCTGACCGTAAGCAAACGTATGCCGAATGGGCGAGGGATCAGAAAAAGGCCCTCGAGAAATTCACGCAAGAAATAACGACGACGGCGCAGACACCTTTCGTGGACGCCAGGCTGGCTCACATGTGGGCTGCCCGGCACTCGCTAACGCGAAGGTGGAAGCGCCAGCGTCACAACAAGAAGCTGGTCAAACGTTTCGCGGTCCTTAACAAACAGATCGCCGAATACGCAGCCAAGCTATGCCAAAAGAACTGGCTAAGCACTTGCGACGGCTTGCAGGGTAAGCTATCGGCACGGAAGACGTGGTGCTTACTCAGGCACCTAATCGACCCGATGAGCAGCAAGACCGCAACCAACCGCAACCTCACCAAGATCCTCAACACGTACAAGGGAGACGGCCGCAGGCTACTGGAAGACCTGAAGGCAAAATACCTCACGACCGAGCGAGGCCAGTACCCGACGCCCGAGAGGTACGGAGGCCCTGAAAACGAAGAGATGGACAGACCGTTCACCGTGACGGAACTCTGGTCGGCCATTGACGACAGCAACAGAAAGAGCGCCCCCGGCAGGGACGCGATCACGTACAAGTTGCTTGGAAACATGAGTGAAGCGGCGGCCCGCGGCCTCCTGGGGCACATCAACGAAACCTGGCAGAGCTCGCAGCTGCCGAAAGAATGGAAAGAGGCAGAGGTTCGATTCATCCCGAAACCCGGAAAAGCGCTGACGATTGACAACATGCGGCCCATCTCCCTTACGTCGTGCGTGGGGAAGGTGATGGAACGCATGGTCCTTCGCAGACTTCAAAAACACTTGGAAGAAACAAACCAAATGCCCGAGACCATGTATGGGTTCAGACAACACCTTGGCACACAGGACGTCCTGATCCAACTGCAAGAACTCGTCGTCAAGAAGGCGACGGGGAACGCGGCGCGGGGGATACTCGCCCTAGACCTAAAAGGGGCCTTCGACAACGTGTCTCACGCGAGCGTGCTCCAAAATCTAAACAAAACAGGATGCGGTCGGAGGACCTTCGGCTACATCAAGGACTTCTTAACGAGAAGAACCGCGACCATCAGGATAGGGGAAGAGAAGTCGGAACCCGTCGAGCTCGGCGAGAGAGGCACCCCTCAGGGGTCAGTCTTGTCGACCCTGCTCTTTAATCTGGCCCTCCTGCCCCTGCCCAGTCTACTCAAACAAATCGAAGGCGTGGACCACGCGCTGTACGCCGACGATATTACGGTGTGGACGAACCGAGCCGGGTCCGATGCCTGGGCGGAGGAAGCCTTGCAGAGGGCGGCAACTACCGTACACGAATATGCAAAGACCTGCGGGCTGAGCTGCGCTCCCCAGAAATCGGAGCTGCTCATGGTTCAGCCGGGACGACCCAAGAAGGAACTGCCGCCGAACGTGACCATCACCATTGACGGCACAGCCATTAAACCGGCGCAATAGATCAGAATCCTGGGTCTGCTGCTGCAAAGCGACGGACGAGCGTCCGCGGCCGTCACGAAGATCAAGAACACCTCGGAACAGATATTAAGCATGATCCGAAGGGTCTCTAACTGTAACAGAGGCCTGAAGGAAGACGACGCAATGCGCCTAGTGCGGGCATTCGTCGTGTCGAGGGTGACCTACTCTGCCCCGTACCTCCAGCTAACGAAGGCAAACAGAGACACCCTGAACACGATGCTGCGTAAAGCAACCAAGCAGGCAATGGGCCTGCCGATCTACTCGTCCACGCAGAAACTGCTGGACATGGGGGGCCCACAACACGGTGGAGTAGCTGATCGAGGCTCACTTGTCCAACCAAAGGGTACGGCTAAGCCAAACGGAGCACGGCCGGGTCGTCCTGCGGAAAATAGGATGGCAGATAGAACCACTGCCAACCAAGGCAGCCCTTCCCGAGCAGTGGAAAGAGGCCATTCAAACCAAGCCACTCCCCAGGAACATGCAACCGGGGAAGAACGAAGGGAGGCGGACCGCGCGAGCCAAGGCCCTGGCTCGACAGCTGGAGGAGAACCCTAGGGTACTCAACGCGGACGCCTCGCTCAGAAAACACGACGACCGAGCAACGGCGGTAGCCACGTCCATCGACAAGCTGATCGTCAGCGCGTCGCTGAGGACGACAGACCCAGCCGTTGCGGAAGAAGCAGCCGTGGCACTCGCACTCGTGAAACCGAGCGTGGACACCGTGGTCACAGATTCAAAGTCAGCCTACGGAAGCTTCCGAAGAGGAGTGATCTCTACCGCGGCGCGAGCCATTCTCTCCAAGCACAAGCCTCCGGGACGAGCCACCGAGCTCGTGTGGATACCGGCTCACTCCAAGGTGGAAAGCAACGCCCTCGCCGACCACCACGCCCGAGAACTGTCCATCCGGGCCGAGGACGAGCCGGCTGAGCTACCGCATCCCGTGACCAGCTTTAGATTACTCAGATGTATAGAAACGCGAGGTACAAACTTCCCGAACCGCACCCACAGTTAATCAGGCGACAGCAAACGATCCTGCGGCGCATGCAGGCGGGATCGCTAGCGCATCCCGTTCTGTTACACCGAATGTACCCGGCGCAGCACGACACACTCTGCCCTTTCTGCAAAACGGAAAGAGGCACTCTGGCACACATCATAGGCAAAGACCTCAAAAACCCCCCACCACCCTTTCCCCCCAACACCCCTAATCCCCAACCCCCCGAGCGATGGGAGACCTTGTTGTCCAGCCCCGCCCTGCCAACTCAGCTAGCACTGACGGCCAGGGGCCAGGAGTTGCTGGATACATATGGGTCCCGTGAACCACCCCGTCTGGTGCCTGCGCGCACCATCGAATTTTCGAGCTCAGTAAAGTTGATTCTCTCTCTCTCTCTTGCTCAATTTGTTGGGAGCCGAAAAAACGACCCTTACTTTTGACCACTCGGCTATCTTTTTCAAATTGTGGGAAAGTTTGTGCACGTAGGGTATTACCGCCGTTTTTTGCTTTTCGATGGGCATTGCCTCGATCTCACCATTGCCTCTTTTTTTCCGTTCCTTGAGCAATGTTTCCGCTACCGAAACTAACACATGTTTTGGGTACCCAGCCTGAGACAAGCGCACATCTTGATTGCCAAGGCTCTGACTCATTAAATGAGGACAAGATTTATTTAAGGCATTTCCGAAGCATAATTTTACGATTCCCCTTTTCACAAGCTTGGAATGCGCAGAGTTGTAGGGGAGGAGCGGCTTATTTGCTCGTGCTGCGTAGCACCAGCAGACATGTTTATCTTTAAATGAAATACATAAATCTAAAAACCGGATTGACCCATTGTAGGGAAGTTCATGTGTTTGTTCCAGCGGTGCGAGGCACTGCCTAACTTTTGTTAATACATTGAAAGCCTCCGACTCAAACATGTCACGCTTGCAATTAAGAACCATTAAATAATCACCAACAAACCTAAAGATCTTAACAACCGACGTCCCTTCAAGAGAAGAGGAGACGACCTTGTGGAGTCTTGAAAGATAAAGATTACTAAGAATGGGGGCGATACAGGATCCAGTGCAAATGCCCGACTTCTGAAGGTGCGCTTGATCGTTCCACCTGATAAAGGTAGACCTAAGATAAAAACCTAAAAGCTCTAAAAAATTACTGCAAGCTACTCCGGTAGTGTTTTGGACAGGTAGTGTTTTGGACAGCAGGTAGTGTTTTGGACACCATAGTCATCAATAGCACTTTCTACACACATTAACAGGTCTGCATGAGGTATTGAATAATACATATCCTTTATGTTGACCGAGAAAGCATTCATTCCCTTGTTCAAGTGCGACGTGAAAAACTCGATAACCTGATCTGAGTTTTAACCATGTATGGGTCATCTACCGGCAACATGCTCAATTTTTCTTGCAAAAACAAGGCAATGGGTTTAATCGACGTTCCATTTTCAGAAACAATTACCCTTAACGGAAGGTCAGCCTTGTGGGTCTTGGCACTAAAAAATGCCTCAAGGTAGTCACGCTTACTATTGTCTATCGCTTGGGAGAGATTGCTGAGGTTGAGGGCATTGTAAAGCTTTTACAGCGTTTGTAAAGCTTTTACAACGTTTTACAGTGGACATGCTTACTTCCTTGCGGGGTTTAAAACTGCGGACACAGCCTAGTAGGCTTTAGAGTTAAACATTCCGGATGATACAACTGCGAATCCGCCTTCTTTATCAGCTGGGAGAAGGTGTAGATCGTGCTCTTTCAAGTGACCAATGGTGCGTTTTACAGGTAACGTAGAGCTGATCGTCTTACATTTGTTTAGGATGTCAACGCCTTCCAAGATGCATCGAGTGTCTTCGTCATCTTCTGTGGTTTTGCGAGCAATCTGTCGCACAAGTGTGAGGAGCTCCGGAGCGGTGCGCTTGGGTGCCTCGGCGAACTTACGACCCAGAGCAAGAACCTGCTGAACATAATGAGGCAGTTGCAGTCCCTCCGGAACATGCACCGAACACTGTGATGCAAGAAGCTTCGCCGGGGTGAGGTGTCGAAGTTCACTTTACTCTTGTTGGAGTTAAGTTTGCGAAGCCAAATGTCAAACCATTCTTGAAAGTTATTCAGTTCGTGTTAGTTGATCGGAAGCATTAGTTATCGTATGGTAAATGATGCAATCGTCAGCAGACATGCGGTTTTTGCAAGGCACAGTTAGGGTAGGTCATTTATGTAGATGAGGAATAGCAGGGGGCCAAGCACGCACCCTTGCGGTACTCCTGACATTACTTCGAGAGGTTCAGAGGATTCGTTATTTACGTGCACGAATTAAGAACGATTAGCTAAAAAAGATTTAATCCATCTTAATGGGTCGAGATTTAGCCCGGATAACGTCTGTTTTAGTTTGCTGTGTGGAACTGCATCAAATGCTTTTGCATATTCAAGAAAAATGGCGGCAGTCTGAAAGTTTGTGTCAAGATTTGTATGTATGTCGTGAAGAGTGCTAATTGTGTTTCGCAGGAAAAGCCCTTGCGGAAGCCATGCTGACAGGGGTGAAAGAAGCTATTGGAATCGAGGTAGTTGATAACATGAGAATATATGACGTGTTCCATGATTTTGCATGGGGGTGCTTGTTAATGAAATGGGACGATAGTTAAGCGGGGAGTTACTGTCACCTGCTTTGTAGACTGGAACGACCTTGCCAATTTTCCAGTCATCCGGAAGGTCGCCGGGGGTGAGTGACTGGGAGAATATGAGGTGCAAGTATGGTACAATTGTGTTGGTGATGTTCTTCAACAGTTTTCAATTAATTTCGTCAATGCCACATGATGAGGAAAGTTTAATGTTTTTTTAATTAGAGAAGAAGTGCTAGCGCAGGCATGCTGGACGCTATCAGAGTGGTTGTGGGAACGGAAGTCATACTAAGCTCTCTGGTGAACACTGACAAAAATGCAATGTTAAAAATGTTAGCACACTCGGCATTTGTGGTCACTTCACCTTATTCATTAGTGAGGCTGATAGTGTGGGATGGTTTTGGATTGACTATCTGCCAAAAATTTTTTACGTTATCACTCTGCATGTTGGGTAGGTCCATGTTAAAAAATGCATGCTTGGCGCTGCGAATTGCTGTAAGATAGTCATTTTCGGCGGAGTAGTATTTAGTATCTCATGCGCATAGTGTTTTTTTAGATTTTGCTTGGCGGAAAAGGCGTTTTTTCTTGTTGCTTAGTCGGTTTAATGCCAGGGTTTTTGCTGCGTGGCATGAAGTGTGGTCTTCAGAATAAACGTATTTTCAGTTCACTAAACTTTTGTTTAACAACTGTGCAATTTTCATTAACGGATTGGTTACGGAAGTTGGCTTCAAAATCTGGGAAGAAGCTACTGAGTTGGTTGTTAATTTATTCATAGTTACCTGGTTGTGACGATGGAACGTAGGTCACTGACCAAGTCAACATTTCAGTGACCTACGTTTCATCGTCACAACCATGCTTTTACCTGACCAGACGGTATTCCGTCAAACTCTGGACTATATTCATAGTTACCTTTATCATATAAACAAATTGTTTTGTTTAGCATTTCACGTCGTTGTGGGGAAAATAAGAAATCGGCATGGATAACTTCATGGTCACTAATTTCATCGAGATAGGTAATCGATGATAAGCTAGAAGGATGGGTGATTAGAATGAGATCAAGGGTGTTTGCGGAATCGCCGGCAATACGTGTTGGCTCTGATACAAGTTGTGATAAGTTAAAGTTGAAACAAGCATCTATAAATTCTCTCGAGTCTTTGTGGTTTCCTTATGTGGTTGTTCCAGTTTGCCAGTTAATATTAGGAGGAATAAAGTCACCAAACAGCATATATGGGCATTCGGGTGGGCTGTGGTGAGCTCATTTAGCATGTTGTCACAAACCCCTCCCCTTGATAATTGTGTCCGCTAGCACAAACCAATGAAGAAGGGCACGAGACAACAGTTACAGTTAAGCCTCGATTAAGCCACGATAAATTTCGTTAAATCGAGAATTTCGTAAAATCGAGGTTTCGATTCTGCAGTTCATTTAACCAGTTATTGGGGTTTCAACACTTTGGCCCTCGCCAGGCAACAACTGCTATGTGTTACCTCTCCACTTAAAGCGAAATTGGTACTAAAACTGGCCGCGAAAGTTGTGTGAATTAAGAGTTTCAATACTTAGGCAATGGAATTCGGATAGCCGACGGTAGTTCATGTGTCATCGTAAAACCGGTGCTTTTTCCGCAACGCCTCAATAAATATGATAGCAAACTAGGTTTCCACTTTTTCTTTTTTTCATTTCGGTCACTACTAAATGCCGCTGTTAGTCAATTGAACCCGCGTCCATGCCCCGTGAACTTCACCCCGACGAGGTGCTCGTTCGAAGTTAAGGCCCGTTCACACTTACGACGAAAGCGAGCAAAAGCGACGAAAGCGACGGAAATTTCTGTCGCTTTCGTCGCCTGGCATCGCTTTCGTCGCGCGACGAGAGGGATCGGTCTCGACCAATTTTTTTCGCCTCCGTCGCGCCGTCGCTTTTGAAGCGGAAGCAGGAGGCGAGACTTCCTGACGTCATATCCTGACAAAGCACCCGGATGCGGTGTCTCCACAAGCGGCGAAGCTCCCGTGTCTCACTCCGAGCGCAAGACAATAACAAGAAAAGCAAAAAATAGTTGTCGCCCGTCGCTCGATGTCGCGTGCAAGTGTGAACAGCAAGCGTGGCGATCGCTTTCGTCTTCGTCGCTTTGTCGCGTCGCTTCGTCGCAAGTGTGAACGGGCCTTTATGCCTCTTGTCGTCCATTCAAAGGTAGGCTTAGGCGCGGCGTTGAGGGGTGCGGCGGGCCAACAGCGGAAGGCTGCTATGAAACTTTCGAAATACTTTTTTCATGTACAAAGGCTCTGCAGTATGGGCGCGTGATGCAACCACGACAGTCGAGATAAAGCCATGATTGTGAGTTGAGCGGAGTACACGCGGACCGATTCACTGTGTGGAGCAGCGCTTACGTGCTCCGGAAAGCGGAAAGCTTACAATAAATATCTTCCGGCCAAATTCGATTAAGCAATTACTTTTATGCCCACTGAGCCGTCACGAAACCGATTTCTCCGCACCACAGCTGTCTAATGAACGCTGGTGAAACCACAGCTGTCTAATGAATGCTGGTAAAACGAAGATGACCACGTTCAAAGAGCAATTTATTGCCACCAGCACTCGATGTTCAAGCCGTAGTGAAGAAGTCCGTAAGCAGTGCTAGGCGTTTCTTGACCAGGGCGGGCTTTACGTGACGCTCGTATGCTGACAGCGCTAACAAGGCTTGCTGTTAAACATTCGTGTGCGCCTGCGTGCCTCCGCAGAACGTCGATTATTCCATCACACTTCAGTGGCTGTCGGTTTCACCGAACTTCCTCAGGCTCTTGTTCGGAACACTTTTCTTTTCCTTGGAGTGCTCATGCTGCTTACAAGACTCACCTAACGATGCACGAACAAAATATTAATGTGGTTTTCAGCGAGCACAACCTAGAGCAGCAGCACCGTGAGCAGGGAGCGTGACCGTGAGAAATGGCGCGTACAAAAAAAGCTTGAAGTAGGCTTCGGCAGCCTCAGCATAGAGGGGCGCTGGCGTAGGCAACGATGGAGACGTCAAAATGGTGGCCGCACTATAAACCGTCTATGACCGCTAGCGGTTTTTGCAGCTTCTTTCTTCGCTTTTAATTGTTGTTAACCGTAGATTTCACCGCTTATCTTTCATTTTTGTCTTTCAAGAGTCAATGCGAGTACTGAATTTTTTCAATGTAGGGTCTGAGAGGCAAAATACAACGTGCCTCGACCGGAATTTTGTTCTTCCTTTCTTGCCGTGACTTCGTTAAATCGGAAGCGCCACACAAAATTACTTCGTAAAATCGAGACAAAAATACATGCATTTAGCAAAATTTTTATAGAAAAGTTGAGAAAATGCGTTATAGCGCGAATTTCGTTAAATCGAGGTTCAACTGTATTTATATTTTAGCAGGATGGCCGGCCCGTGAGTTTTCACGTGTGCCGAGATTGCTGGAGTGACTGAAATTATACGGAGATGCACCACTACGTTTCTAACTCTTTATGTTTACCGCAGGAACCAGACATTACAAAGCAATGCCCGACACAAGAAAAAGAAGAAACCTTCACACTGACATCGCCCTTGTGCGCGCATGCACTAATCTGCCATACAATAAGCGCACGCGCGCGCTGGGCGGCTAACGCACGGCGCTAGCTAGATAAGTAACAACAACGAAAACAAAAAAACCAAATATACAGTGTGGCCAATACTGAGACACTCTATCCGCCGTGGCCTACGCCTTAACCGTCGACCACAAAAACATAGAAACTACGAAAGCTGGATGCGACACGCGAAACACTGTAGGAGGCAAACACTAGTATACGCAACACGCAAAACACTCTAGGGGACAAACATCGTTACCCTGACAACAGCAACTACTATAAAAATGTAGCTGCTCTGCAAGCTGTACACGACACGCGAAATGCCCTCAAACATCGTTACCCTCAACAACTACTACAAACAAAATAAACAAAAAAACTCAATATGTTAACTACAAGTGACGCCAGAAAAACCAGGAGGAGGAAGATATCTTAACCCGAGGCCAAAAACAAATTACGAAGGCACAAGGAACACTCTACGAGGCAAACGTCGTAGCCCCAGGCGTGGCAATGTGTAACCGTGAGCGGAAAGTCACGGTAGACGGAAATGACTGCCCAGCCAAAAAAAAAAAAAAACCATTGGCCGACCAATTGGTCCAATTTGCAACCCAATGGGTCGAAATGGAATCCCAATGGGTCCAAATGGGAACCCAATTGGTCGAAATGGACATATTGGAGCGATCCGAATTGGACCCATTGGCTCGAATAGGAAGGCCAATGTTCTTTTTTCTTAGTCAGAAGTTACCTTCAAGCTAAGGCAACAGGCCTCACTACACACTAAACGTCCTTGTACCCTTTTTGGCTGAAAAGGGTGTAAGAAATTTATCCCATGGCGAACAACTTTAAAACGTGTTTTGGCGAAAAAAAGGTGTATAGATGAAAAAAAGTGTGTTCGTGTGAACACCCTAAAAAGGGTGTAAGGTTGCTTAACACCCTAAAATAAGGGTGTGGCCAGGGAGCAGCTACGCGTGGCAATGTGAATCAGTGGAGCGCGCAGCAATCAACACAAACAGGCCATACATACAAGTTACACTTGGAACACAAATGAATTGAGCAAGAATACCATGGGGATGCAAGCGGAACAAGGAGTGCACACTTACGAAGTAATAAATGTGCTGTTGTTGCTTTTGTATCCAGCAGAGAAAAGCCCCCGATCGAGTCGGTGGGCTTGTCGCAAAAAACAGACATTTTAGCGCTAATTTTGTTACTATGGATTTTACTAGGAGAATATACAAATTAACACGCGGATTTGCAAAAACGTTTTGATCACGAGGTAGTTTTTGTGTTTCATAACTTGTAGAATTTTATTAAATTCAAGCAAATCTTTACCGCCACCTCAACACCCTTCAAAAAGGGCGTTCATTATTTCAACACCTTTTTTCCCAGACCGGTGTGAAGCTACAAATTAGGGTGTTCGAAACTAAAGAAAAGGGCCTAAAAAAGGGTGTAAGAAAAGACCGCCAACTAAGAAAAAGGGTGAAGAGACCTCCAACTTTGGAGGCATTTTGTACCTGTTTACACAGGTGGACTGAACATTTTCTACAAGCGGGGGTGTTTTTCTACTTCACTGGTAATAAATTAGCATAATTTATTACTGTATTAGCCTCCACGGTAAGAAGAAGTAATACAACGGATCACTTAGGGATCATTCGCAATCCATTCTGATCCAAAATAAGCTTTAGGATGGACCATTGAGGGACCATTTACAAAGTCTAATCCTGTGGATGTCCCCCGGAAGCCTAGAATAGGATCCAGGACGTTTAGACCATTTGAGGACGTCCTCGGGACGTTTTGCGTTATCTGGGCAGTTGGCAGTTGGCTCAATTGGGCCCATTGGCTCCAACCATAAAGTTAATACTACTGACTGCTCCAACATGATGACCCAATGGGGGAGCCATTTTGGATAGTATTTGGATAGTATTCAATTATGACAACCATTTGCTGAAAGTTAATTCTCTCCTCGCCCTTAATTTGAAACCTTCAGAAATATTCAAAACTTCAACCTTTACAAATGTATATTTATGAGGCAATTAATTTTAATATTACAATCAGCAATTCAAGATACAGTTCTCAAAAAAACATAACAAGCAAACACTAAAAACGCTTTCCGACACGAGTAGCGAAATTGTTTTGAAATAAAACCACGATCCAATCCATAGACGTACAGTGGATAATTGGTATTCAACGTGGTGTTGGCGGTGTAGGTAGTGTAGGCGTGTTGGTCGGTTGCACACGCAGTCTTCTCTGACTACGTTGCATTGGAAACGTAAGGTGGTCTGTAAGAGTGTGAGAAGTGGCGACGATGATGTCGGACACCCATAGCAGTGTGTTTGAAGATGCATCTTTACGCTGAACGCCGCTAAGTCTCGCACCGAAGGAAGAATGCCTCTGTTTATGTGAGTAACAGAGCTGGTTCAGTTTTCCTTGCCATTTTCACTCCTCATAGCGTGAATTAATGTATGCCTAAATATATTTCAGGGCTCTTCATGTTACAATTGACGGGTTCAAGACATCGCCGTGCAACGCAGTTTGCCATGCATGGGCCGTTGTTGAAGAGGTGAGCTGACGCCACTCAACATTTCAGTGCCTTGTTGTTTTAATGCGCGAAACTGCGGTTTATTATAAACTTAACCCATTGTTCGCTTTTGCCACTCACTTTGTGAAGGTCCAGCCAGTCGGCAGCGAGCGGAGCACGGCATGGACAATGGCCTGTGAAAAATTGCTTAAACGACGAACTGTCTGCATGCTGTGTATACAAACAGAGCAATAAAGATATTCATCCATTCCAAGAGTTCTTCTATTTGTGATACAGGTAACCAACGCACTGCAGCGGCAGCACAGATGGAGTGGCTGCGGCAACGGGATAGAACCAACTAAAAGTGCAACAAAAAGTTGGTGGCCAATGGGAAGACCCATTGGCGTTCCAATGAATGGGCCAAAAGGTCGCCCAATTGGCTGGCCATTAGGTCGCCCAAATGGCCGGCCAATGGATGGGTGCCTAATACATTATTGGCCGACGAATAGATCCTATGCGAAATTGCTTGATGGTCTAGCAACACTGATGTAAACAAGACCGTCCGCCATATTGGTATGGGCGACGATCGGGAAGTCGCGTATTGTTTTACTGTGAAAGAGTAGGTGACGGTAACGCGGTATGGCTCAAACTGGACGGCGTTTTCCGGGTCCCGACCACGGATTGTGGACGAAGGACTTGTCTGCGCTGCCTACTGTGTCTGAGGACTCATACCACTCGTGGTGTCGCGCCAAAGACCCATCCGAGCGGCAGCAGAGCCGGGCATGCCGCCTAGCCACTGAGGCGCATTGCTCGCCTTCATCGGTGCGGACAAACACGTGCAATTTGAGTAAGTAAATCCTTGTTTGTTTTTTCCTTTACGCGAGTTAACCGGTATGAGAATTTGTATAGCACTTTGTTCAGCTGTCCCTGGTAGCACAGAATGTTGCCCGAACATTTCTGCAACCTTTCCCCTTAACGTTGCCAAAACGTGGCTAATGTCCGCTTTTTTTAACGTTAGTGCAATGTTTCCCAGGAAAATTGCGTCAACATGATATTAGCATTGCTCCAACATGGGGGCAATGTTTGAAGGGTGTTGTTCTAATGTTTGGATAACGTTGTTTCTGAGGTTCGCCAACGTTGCTCCACTCTTGGAGCAACCTTCCAGCAACGTGCAGGACACGTTTGAACAACATTTATAAGACGCTTTCTGGTGACGTTGCAGCAACTTTTCACCTACATTTTGCAACGTGCATACCACATTTAAGCATATCCCTGTAT
This sequence comes from Haemaphysalis longicornis, assembly GCF_048455015.1. NCBI lineage: Eukaryota > Metazoa > Arthropoda > Arachnida > Ixodida > Ixodidae > Haemaphysalis > Haemaphysalis longicornis. The sequence goes on along the minus strand of NW_027526204.1, from coordinate 1,946,853 downwards.
CATTCAGACGTTGTGATAACATTGCTACAATATTGCCGAAACTAGATTTGCACTTTTAACATACAAAGAACATTTCTTCAACGTTCAAGCAATGTTTTTATGAAGTTACAATGGCTACAATTTTGCGGTAACTTTCCAGCTATATTTTTCCAACGTGCGGGTAGCATTTAGAAAACGTCGCTGTAATGTTCAAGCGATGCTTCCTACAACGTTACCGCGACTTTACAGATACGTTTTTTCACCATGAGGGCCACATCAGCGCACTGTTGATATGACTTTCAAGCAATGTTTCTCTTACAAAGCAATATTATTGCAGCAATGTACAGGTAACTTACAGTTACATGAATCTAATATACATGCATACATGCAACAATAACTAGATAAAAATATTAGAAGTTAAAGGGGTCGTGAAGAGATTGTCAAAAAAACTGTGTTGTGTGTGCGCTTATAACCGTGGGACCTTGATAAACAAACAATGCATACCCGTTTCGCCGCCCGATATCGGCAAATAGGTAAACAAATGCAGTTACGGTTTCACCGAGGCTTTCCTCCTCAACTCGTGAAGTGACGTTTCAGTAAGTCAGTAAGAAGCCAATCACAGTTCTCCCTCGTCTGCACAATATGTCGGCATAGAGCGGGCTTACAAAGGGTCAGATAAAGCTACAACATCGGCGCCATGATGAAACTCGCCCTGCAACTGAACGGGAGACGTCTGATCTCTGATAAGACTGATCAACATGGTCCAACTTCCAGTCAATGACACCGGCGAGTGGCGCAGGCAGATGTAACCACGTTTAATCTAGACTGGGCTTTCGTTAACTGTTTACGCTGTTTCCACGAGTCTAAACTGTAGTTTTGCTAGCCGATATTCTTGCACAAGTTTGCCGACGTCTGTCTCACGTAGCCTGTAATGTGAGTTGCGCGAACGTGAAACTTCTGACCTGACGAGATACATGACCGAACGCTTAAAATGAGAGTTTATTACATAAACACGTCTATCGAAGGAACTTCGAGTAGTCGGAACTTAAAACCCATCTATTATTCACTCATCAAGCGCAAAAATAACTAGCGAGAAGCAGCGATACCGCGGCGAGTCGCCAAGTCCCAACATCACGCAGTTCGACGATTGCTTTCCTGTTTCCTGCAATAAACAATGCTGTTAACGCTGTTTTGTTGATTGTATACGCTCCGTTTTGGCTTACTGCAGAAGCGCTCAACAGTAAGTTGGCGGTTAAAGCTCTGGGTAGATCAGAATTTATGAAAACACGACAGACTTCTGGGTTACAAATGCAAAGAGGCTTTTATTGCTTTTATGCAGGCAGTTTTTCGCCGCGCGCGCTTCCCACGTCGATAGTAGGCAGTTTTAGCATATCGTTACCGTGTTTGCGTTACCGTTTACCGTGTTACAGGATGCCGCTGGCGACGGTGAAGCCTGGCCGGTAAGTTGCCGTTCGCGGTAACTGTCGCGCTGTTCACTCACACGGTAAACGGTAACGCAAAACACGGAACCGATACGCTAAAACTACCTGGTGTAGTGGATAAACTGTCCAACTAGGCTGGCCACAACGTTGGGCTGGCCCGGATGCCGCAAGTTCGAATCGCACACGGGGCACTTTTTTTTTGCTTGAGCGATCCGGGGCCATTTCATACAAAAAAATAAGATTCCGAAGAGAATTCGGGAAAAGAATGTAAAATTCAGCAGGGAAACTGGCTACAAACTGTACAAACACCCAGTACGTATAAGTTCTGCTGCAATGGTTGCCAGACAACTGAGGCGGTCACGACACCGCTCACGTGGATAGAAAACTGTTTTTTGGCAACGAATAAAGGATGCATTATTTTTTAAATATTGGGTTTGCAGCTTTGCAGAGTATTATACACAAAGAACATTGAACTGTGTTGAACTCTCGAATGCACTTGACGTGACGTCATTCTAGTTGCGCTGCCGACCGCCGGCGCGCGCATGGTCGCTTGCGATGCGCCTCAAAACGAGAATTTCAACGGCGCCTCCTAAATTCCAGAAGCAATGAATTGTGAAAATATTTGGGATTTATGTTCTCAAAGGGTCGTTCAAGCAGACAAAATTAAGCAAGGACAAATGCATTTTCTCTTCAAGACCCCTTTAACTTTTTCCTAGAGAAATAATTGACTGCATGATAAGCGAGCAGTTCAAACTTCGTCCGCATAAACTCCTAAAAGGTATATAAACCGGCATTTTAGACCTGCATATTCATACATTTGATCCCTACACTGACCGACACACACAATTAAGGCATTCCGGCAAAATAATGACCTAAGAAATGGCGGAATTTTAAAGCAAGGAACACGCAGCTAGCATAATTAATAACAACACTGACACTTTTAAATGAAAGGACATGTGCGTTTTATTTTGCCATTAAAAATCGAGCCCAAAACGTATTCTGTTAAAGTCTTGAATGTCGCAAGTACACTGTTTCAGCCAATGTCATCGTTTTCCTCCTCCGGGGCGTGCTTGTTCTTCTGCCTTGACAAGTCAATTTGATGACATACTTGGCCATGCATGAACCCAGTAACAACCCTTACTGCGGCGTTTCTGCGAAATGAACAAACGCTGTAGCTTAGAAGTTGCAAAGTTGTTACAGCATAGACACCAGGACTTTTGGTATACACCAGGAACACCAGGACACCAGGACTTTTGGTATACACCAGAACACCAGGACTTTTGGTATACAATATGGCCTCATTAATTTTTTTGTACCGGCAGTTCAAACGAAATATGACAGCCATTCCTGGAAAACAAACAAAAGGGTGCTCATAGGGTGCTCATCACATAGGGTGCCCAGAAGCTTACCTGCACTTTGGATGACGTTTGCTGCCAGATGAGCTTACTCATGTGTCAATTTTGTGGTGCTGGTAAATCTTAAGGCATTTCTGAAAACAAAACAGAGTGCATAGAAGTGGTGCAGAAAAGTGAAGTAAAGCAAATTTTAGCTAATGGAGAAAACCTTACCTTTATGAATATAGCAAAACAGGCCTCTTCACTTTTCACTTTGTCCTGCTTGACTTTTTCTAATACCTGTGTCAACTTTATGACACGCACATCGCATGAGTGGGTTTCTCAAGCATCCCTGGAAAACAGAAAGAGACAAAACTACTTAATTATATAAAATATCTTACAGCTTTCTTTGCAGCTCATTGAGTAATTAAGTGAAAAGACTTCAGACAGCTTGCAACAGAATTTTCAATGAACAAGAGAAGCCGACCAACTGACGACGCGGTACGTCGGCAATATTCTTTGAAAGAGGACAATAATTGCCTCAATGCCCATAAACATAAAAACGCAACGAACAAGAATTGGAAACAGCAATTTTCAAGAATTGAAGCATTACACAGCTAGACGAAATTACTACCATGTATTTTCTTGGTTGCCTAATTTTACCTTTTGCTCTCGAAAAATGTGCTTAAAACTGGCATTGAGCTGTTTTATTTTTTGCGTATGCCATATTCTTGACGTAGACCAGCTTTTCACATGGAAATTTTGTACTAGTATCCACAAACTTTACAAGACGTCAGGCGTTGTTTTACTTCACAAGATGGTTAGCATAAGCAGCTGATAACAGCACTGCCAAATTGTGTTCTGGAACACCATGCCGCTGAAACTCGCGTGAAATTAAACATAACAAAGTTAAATTTATTAGGTATATTTTTCGAGTGCGTGAGCAGCTGCGGTGCGAAGTAAATTAAAAGCCAATCCTACGTATCAAGATTCTTGCAGAACCTACAATCCATTTCAGCATCATAACAAAAAAATCTACTTCTGAGCGCGCACCTAATTTCGCATTATATTCTTTCCATAAAATTTAAGCGCTGAATACATGTTCCACGTTTTACAACCGTACGCATTCGCAAAAGCAAGAAGGATGCTTAGAAGCTAGAAACGGGAGGGCAGTCTTGTTCCCGCTCTTTTACGAAGTAAACTGCATTCGAAACAACGAGTGGCGAGCTCAGAAAATCGAGCGCTTACCTTCACTGGTCGGTTGCTATGGGCTTTCTGGCCCACAAATATTCGCCGTAACATGCGGCCACACAACAAAATTTCGTATGACAGGGTTCCTTCTCCATTCCGTTTGATTGTCAGGATGGCTGCTCGTTTCTGCAAAAGCGCGCGCTTTTCGTTCACTCTCCCCAACCCAACGCCCCAGCTACGGCTGCCAGGCGCAGAGGAGCAGAAGGGGACCGCTCTGTGAGGGGCGCGCACGTGTGCGCGTTTGAGAGGAGGGTAGGACGTTGGCCAAGGACCTTTTTTTTTTTTCGGCCCTCCCCGACATCGCGCTCGGCTGCTAAAACTTCCTTTGCCACACACTCTAGAAGGGACGGGGCAGCGACGAAAACAAAAAATAAGGCATGTAGGAAGAAAGAACGCGCGAGACAGCGTGCCAGCTCCCATCACCCCGCCTTTTTCTGAGAACGCCTGGCGCCCTGTATTTCGTTTCGCGCCAAGCAGAACGCGACAAGTGTTCGATGCATTGGAGCCTCTTACGAATAAAAATTACACCAGGAAAAATCTGAAGATATATGTGTAATGCTAATGGAAGGGAACAAAAGCGATAATGGGGAAGCTAGTTTTCAGCTTACTTGGAAGGTCTGTTTGTATAGTGACAAAAGATCCTTGAAATAGGCCAATGATCTTTCGTACAGGCAGTATCGGCTGGAAAATGGGTATCACACCAGGGTTAGGACTTTGTTTTGTTTTATTGTTTCATATATGTTACCGTATGATGGTGCTCTGGCTTTGGCGCTCGAGGTAGGTGAAATGTCTATGGGGAAGTTGAAATATAAAACAGCCCACTTCATTTTTTTTATTTCAAACAAGGGTGCAAGGTGTGGACTAGTTGGAACGTTCGCTGGTCAGAGGGGCTATAAAAACGAGTAAATTTCACATGAAGGGGGGCAATTTAAAGAACATGAACTTTGGGTTTGAATCCATTTCATGAATCAACTGTAATTACTGCGGCAATATGAAGGGAAAACATACGATTGTAATTTGCTGGCGACATGTATGGCTCGCACTCCCACGTCACTCCACTCCCAGTTTATATATCGTGCATATAAAATTTTTTCTGTAAATTAATTTTTTCGAACAATTATGAGGATCCAGCAACAAGGAAATGTTTGAGCCTTTTATCTAGATTATTTTTGTTGAAGGATATACAGGAGACAACATAAAAACAACACGGCCATGCATGCTTTAAAGGGACCCTAAATAGGCTTCCGAAGTGTCACCATTTCAATCGCGCAATCGCTAGAATACCCCTTCATGCAACGTATACCAAATATTACATCTATTACACCTAACCAATAAAACATGAAGTAAAAATTTGGTGTCAGTACTTCTTTAAGAGAGAAAGTTAACAGTGCGAGACGCTTGTGAAAACTTAGCAAAATGGAACTGGAAGTTTCCCATGTTGATTCGCGATGACCTCTTTATAATGCAGCCGTAATCTACTACATAAGAAAAGCGCGCAGTGTTTCAACAATAGGAAAGGGAAGCTGGGAAGCCATTTCTGGGTGCTGTTTTCAGGCAGTTAGGGAAAAAAAAGCTGTGTTAAGGTGTACGCGTATCTGCGCGAACTTTTTAAAGATACGGCCAACACGTCGAATGAAAGACACGGCGTATACCCGGTCAGTTTGTCTTTTCATATGGTGCACGTTCCCCAAAATAACATGCATTCTAAAGAGGCCGCGTTAAATTTCGGCATGTACATGGTGAAGTGAGAACGCCAAGTCGGAGCAGAGTAAACTCCATAGTATTTGACGACGGCATAAAAGTTATTTTCTTGTTGTAATTCCAGTTTATTTATGTCTTCAGCAAATAATAAGTGCGAAATAACACAAAGCAATGAAACCCAAGTTCTCATTCGTGTCTCACGCATGCATTGACGCCGGAATGCTGCGCCGACCGTTTCATGTGAGCGTTGGGTTAATTAGCAGGCGCTGTGTATTCGGTCAGTTTTATGCACATGTGCAAAAACGCACGCGACGGGCATTTCTAAAAGACTCACGCATGGCCAGCCCGGTAGCTGGCCATGCGTGACAACGCACAGTGGAGGGTGAAAGCTGCGCGCGGCTTTATCGGTGGTCAGCAGCTCTGTTTTGCTCAATGACGTGTTAAACTCGCCATAAAATATCTAGTTTGACTAATTATGAGGTTTCACGCGCCGACGCTACACAGGCGATGAGGCGCGCCGTAGTAGAGGGCTCCGGATTAATTTGAGCATCTGGGGATCTAATTAACGTGCGCCGAAATCTCGAACACACAAGCATTTTCGCTTCTCGCCTCCACACACACACACACAAAAATCGGATGCCGCGGCCTGGAATCGAACCCGCGTCCTTGAGCTCAATTCTTGGGCTCAGCAGCACAACGTTAACACTGCAGCCACCGTGGTGGGTTCCTAAAATAACTAATTCACACTATACGATAAGACAATCGGCATACCAATTGCATGAGCGACACGCCTGCAGGGGCGGGTGCGAACCGTTGAGCCCTTACTGGTATACCGCAAGGATGTTCCAAGAGCGTATTCGCAGAATGGCGAAGTTGGTTTCGTACATCAGTGCTTAAAACACGCTATTATGTGGGTGACATTTACACGGATCTAAGTTGATTTACACTGGAGGTAGCGATATTTCAGAGCACGTGACTGTCGTGCCTATATAATTTAATTGGCTTTCATCTAGATGTGGCATAGCGACGCTTCATTGAACACGTTCACAAGTTTCACGGGGACTGGACTTCGCGGAAACGCGTCGATACCCAACAAAAGCGACCGCTTACAGTTATTGTAAGTCCAATCTGTCCTCAAGAAACTGATGTGTCAGATGCACGCGGCCAAGAAATTTTTGCGTGTATACGTCGTACACGTATATAGCTTTAAGAAAAGTGAATGGAAAAAAAAGAAAAAGAAACCAGGTATAGAAATAAGGTGTCTCGTTGTTTAGTCATATCTTCAAATTCGGGCACATCACCGTTAAAAAGTACACATTTGTTCAGCGACTCCATAACAAAAGTGCGACTAGCACGACGTGTAGAGAATTCATGATTGCTCTTGAAAGTGACTGTTTTTGAGCGACATTACGAAGGCTGAAGTTCAAGTGGGACATATAAATGGAGCAGGCGTAAGCAACAAGTAGGGGGCGAGGGGGAATGCTAACTCCTCATTATTGTTTATTGATGAAAACAGATAACGCGCTTCAACGATTAACTGAGCTTGCTATTCCGTAAAACTAAGAGGAAACAGGTAGGATACGGACATTTATATTTATAGGACGTAATTTATACGATGGTTATAATAATTACGCCTGCGTGGCTAAGAGCTAGGTTCGATTTCTGATTGATTTTGATTGTAGGGTTTAACGCGCCGACGCAACGCAGGCGATGAGGCGCGCCGTAGTGGAGGGCTCCGGATTAATTTTGACCACCTGGGGATCTTTAACGTGCGCCTAAATCTCGTACACACGGGCGTTTTTGCTTTTCGCCTCCATCAGAAAAGAGGCCACCGCGGCCGAGAATCGAACGCGCGACCTTGTGCTCAGCAGCGCAACGCCTTAGCCACTGAGCCACCGCGGCGGGTAGGTTCGATTTCTCCCAAGTGGACGAAATCGCCGCCGGCCCATGCGCCCGGCACAAAGAAATGCCGCGGCCAACACGATCATTGCGGAAGACGCGAGCTCACGCCGATAGCTTAGTGAGGCTAGAAAGAGTATTGGATATGATCGGGAATCTGCCTGCCCGACCTATTAAAATTCTATTCTACAACATAAACGAAGCCACTTTGTGTATTTTAGTTATACAGAATGATACAGCAATAAATGAGGGTTTTTGCAAGTTTTTCCTGAACAAAACATTCTTTTGTTCGCGCTCAATTTTCAATGGCAGGTCCCATATTGGTGGTATATTTTCATTAACACCAAGAACGGCGATGAGATTTACCCGCTTACTAAAAAAATGAAGTAAAAACGAATTTCATTTATGGGACAGCGGGCGGCCATCTTGAAAAAGTGACCGTTTTAAAACGGCGCAGCACGAAACGCACGATGCGCTAAACGCGGAATGGCGGTAATATTTTATTCTATGCTGTATCAACTCTAAAGTAGTATTGTGTGATCATCCAACAAATGAGGGATTAAAATAAACGGATCTGCCGCCGAGTTTGGCTGCGCCATCCATCGAACCGGCACCATGCGTTTCTTTCGTTTTGGGAAGCGTTCAAACGTTCGCGGTTCCTTTTAGGTTTCATGGGGGAATCTACACGCTCAGCGTGGCACTCTTCCACATGCATTCTGCAGTTTTTTGAGAGCTGTGTCTCTAAATGATCACACATCGATGTAGGGTGCCCTGCTGTCTGCCTCTGAATAACTTCAAATCAAGTGCAGGTGCCGCCCTTTGTTCTGTTATATTCCCCGGTCTGGGGTGGTGCTACCTGGTCCTGTGGTATATCATCAGCGGATATCAGAGAGGCTAAACCAGATAAGCGATGCCTGAGAAAACGGCATCCATTCACGAGAACAAGATTGGCCCCTTTATTGGTGTAGCATTCGGCGAAAACCTCCGGTATTGGGAGAGGCCCTCGTCCTGCAGTGGGCAGGCTGACGATGGGGATTTCATTTATGTGCGTGCGTCGTGCGTGCGCGTGTGTAAGTGCCGTATTATACGCAGCTAAAGTACAGTAAAGTACAGGAGGCGATGGTATAGTGAACTGCGGCTAAGGCGTCCGTTCTGCATAACCATTTGAACTTTTATAGGCGACGTAATTCCTCCAAAACATGGGTTAGTGTGGTGTTTCACAAATAAATAAATGGAAAGCTGCTGTACATTCAACATTCTTCAATATTTCGGCAACCTAGATTAACATTCACACAGGCAATGTTATTTCTGGGTTTTTTGTGAGCATTGCTAAATATGTAGAAACCGTGGATCACATTTAACCACACTCCCGAAGTTAACGTATCCCGACGTTAGGTGTACTACATCGCAAACATTCAAGTCTGCTGTACGGGATCATTTGAATTTTTAGGCAGCTTATGTAACTCCCCATACAATCGTTTAACATCATAAATGACATTTGTCAACATTTGGCAACATTGCTGCAACGCGAAAAAAGCGTGTAAAGGGCAACGTTGCCCATGCATTGTTTTAAAACTTTGCATGAATGTATCCAACATTGGCCCACATTTGACAACATTGCTGCAACGCAAGAAAACGTGCCTGTCGGCGACGTTGCCTATGCGTTGTTTGTAAACGTTGCGTGAATGTTGTTGAATGCGTCCAACGTTGGCCCACATTTGCCAACATTGCTTCAACGTGAAAAAACGTGCATATGGGCAACGCATGCCCATCTGTTGTTTGTAAACGTTGCGTGATTCAATTTGAATCAATTGGATTCAATTTGTTTATTTTCACGAAATCAATACACCAGGTGAAAAATGGTGAAAAAATGGCGGCCGAAAAAAACTGCAATAAAGCAGCTTGACAGAGCTCCGGCCACCGTCAACTAGCAGCAAAGAAGTGCAAACACAAGACATACATACGTACTGTTGGATGATTCGTTTCCTACTGGGTAACATTTCACACAGGAAAAAAAAAACGAAAAAAAAAACGAGATAGCTGAGGAAACACGGTAAAACGCAATTAGAAACAGTATTTGTTCACTTTAGAATGTTGTTGAATGCGTCCAACGTTAGCTCACATTTGCTAACATTTCTGCAACGTGCAAAAACGTGCATACAGGCAACGTTGCCAATCGGTTGTTTGTAAACGTTGCGTGAATGTTGTTGAATGTGTCCAACGTTGGCCCGCATTTGGCAACATTGCTGCAACGTGAAAAACGTGCATACGGGCAACGTTGCCTATACGTTGTTTGCAAACGTTGCGTGAATGTTGCTGAATGTGTCCAACGTTGGCCCACATTCGGCAACATTGTCACCACGTTGTGTAACGTTGCCTAACGTTGCACAACATTGGTAACACGGCAGAAACGCTGCGGCAACAATTTGTGCTACTAGGGAACTGTTTACCATGCAAATGCGTAGCGGGGACCCTGTTTCAGTAACCCTGAAATAGGAAAGCGACAATCGCCAGACCGTGCCACTAGTGGGTGGATTAGTTATTTTCAAATGCTGTACATCGAATTTACGGGATGATTTTTGGCGAAGATGTTTACGGAAAGGTGGCGGCCGTTTTCCGTGACGGCATAGCTCGGAAAAACTAGATGCCACTCACTCACACTCACTCAAAAAAAAAATATATTTATTGCAAAGCACTCACTCACACTCACGCTCGCCACTCCGCCCTCACCACTCGCTCTCACTCACATTCACGCTCGCCACTCCGCTCTCACTACTCGCGCTCACGCTCTCCACTCGTCCCCACCACTCGTACTCACTCGCGCTCACGCTCGCCCCTCCGCCCTCACCACTCGCACTCACTCGTGCTCACGCACACCACTCGTCCCCACCACTCACACTCACTCGCACTCACGCTCGCCACTCCGCTTTCACTACTCGCACTAACTCGCGCTCACACTCGCCGCTCGTCCCCACCACTCACACTCACTCGCGCTGACGCTCACCACTCCGCCCGCACCATTCGCACGCACTCGCGCTCACGCCACCACTCGTCGTCACCACTCGCACTCACTCGCGCTCACGCTCACCATTCGTCGTCACCACTCGTACTCACTCGCGCTCACGCTCACCACGTCGCCGTCACCACTCGCACTCACTCGCGCTCACGCTCACCACTCGCACTCACTCACGCTCACGCTCACCATTCGTCGTCACCACTCGTACTCACTCGCGATCACGCTCAACACTCCGCCCTCACCACTCACACTCACTCACTCTCACCACTGGTCGTCACCACTCGCACTCACTCGCGCTCACCCCTCCGCCCTCACCACTCGCACTCACTCGCGTTCACGCTCACCATTCGGTGTCACTACTCGCACTCACTAACGCTCACGCTCACGACTCACATTTCCTATATACACTCCCTCGCAATGGCCACTCACACTCACTCGTACTCACCACTCGCTTCCTCCACTCACACGCACTCGCCACTCCCATTCCCCGCTTACGCTCACACACAACCGCCACTAATTCGCATTACAACTCGCTTTGTTCCTTTGCAGAATGGGAATTTAATTTAAACTTCGCTTTGTTTGTAAACTACATGAATCGTTCCATTTTGAGGAGGTCCTAAATGTGGCCATATTGACACCGTCACCACAGTGATGTCGTTACGTGAAGCGAAAAAGAAATTCGGTGTTTTAAGAGCTTCACATTGGCTATGGGGCGTGCCCCCCAACAATCGCTAACTCCGAAAAAACTTGATTCAACTGACAAAAAATCAAACCGTTCTCTTCAGAGAATTAAAACTTGAAGCTTTCTCCCGTGCAAAATGAGCCAAAGCCTCAGTTCAAAATCCAAACGTATTCAACGATGTCGAAATGGCGCAATCGGATAGACGTCGGCTTCATATCGCGGGGGACCCAAGCTTGATTCGCAACATGGGAAAGGTTTTTTTTTTCTTGAGGCGCTTGATGTGCCTTCGCTTACCATCATCATTGCTTTGTGAAACCCATTATAAAGATCGGTTTCCTGCGGGTCTTTTTACTCAGACGCCGACGCCACCAGTGAGGAATAGAAAGCTTCATTTCAAAAATGGCGAAGCTAGCATTAGGTCGTGCAAAGCTTGAACCACATCGAGCTGGATGATTTATTTCTATGAAAGCATTGATTGGCCCACTAACACGCATTGCATTAGGTTCGAACTTATTTATTTACATGTTGCCAGAATGTAATCCGGGAGTTGTTTTCGAGATGTGCAATTTACGACTCTTCGGAGCAGCCAAAGGTAGTCGTGCGTACTAAGATTAGGTCTGAAGCCGGTTAGCGATGGATGAAACAAACCTGTGCGGTCGAGAAGGAACTGAAGTCGGTTGTTAATTAATCGCTCGATGACCTTGCACATGATCGGAGTTAGTGCAATAGGTCGCAGATTTTCGGGTCTTCGCGGGCGTCTTTACCAGGATTCGTGATGGCATGAATGATGGTCGTCTTCAAGTGCTCGTGAACTTGTCCCGTTTCCCATGATTCGTTGACAACACTCAGAAGGGCTTCATGGCCGTGCGTTGGCAGATTGCGGAAATCTTGCCAAGTGATTTTATCATGTCCCGGAGCGGATCTAGGTTTGCCTTGAGCGAGCGCAACATGAAGTTCTCCCAGGGTAAAACGAGTGTTGAGTTCGTCTAGAGGGTGTGGTATGTCGATGTCGGGAAGAGATTTTAGGGCCGTTTTATCCTTCGTAGCATGCGGAAAGAGAGACTTGATAATAGTTTATTCTACGTCGTAATTGTCAGACTGCAGTCTCATTTAGTCAATGATAGGAAGCTTTGCTTTACCACAAAGGCTTCGAAAGATGCCCCATAAGTGAGAAAGGCTTTTCTCTCTTGCCGGAGCTGATGGCAAAGATTTTGCCAGTTTTCACTTTTCTTTTGGTAATCGTTGATTTTCTTGTATAGTCGTTTCAGTTTAATGAGGTCAGGGTGACGTTTGCCACGTTCTCGATACTTCCTGGTGAGACGTTGAGCCGTTCGGAGCAACCGATGCATATGGATATCTGGGTTGTCAACCTCAACAGTGCCAATGACTGATTCGGCAGCAGATGTACGAGCATCGGAGACGTTATGTATGAACTCCATGAGGTCCTGTCTGGAGTTGATTTGAAAGCAGGATCGAAAAAGATTCCAGTTTGCTACGGTATACGTATGTTTCGGGCGAGGCCTGTTACTGTTGAGATGAAGGAATATGGCGAAATGGTCCCTACCCCAAGTGGAGTCTTGAGTGTGCTATTTCTTGAGTTATCGTGAGGTCCGGCGTGGTGTCCCGCTGAGAAGTGTGAAGCCCAACTCTGGTCGGTACAAATGGTTCATTTCTTAGCTGGAGGGAGCTGAGTTCGAGGGCTTGCTCCTAAGAGTTTCTCTCGTAGATCGGAGTGAGCGTATCCCCATAGGCTACTTTTTGCATTAAAGTCTCCTCCAATAATTATTGGACCAGAAAACTTCAGCGAAATCCAGTCGTGGGTGTCTGTAGTTTTGGAATCGCATTGTAGCCTGTAGTAAACGGAGACAACAAGCATGGGTTTGCCTCCCGGAGGTTGGATTCGAACGACGATAACCTCCCTATTACAGTTTCTAGCGGCATCCCACCTATGTTGAACGGCCTGGAAAGACTTATGAACCAGTATCGCAGCTTGTCCAATGGCGGTTGCCGGATCTTTGGAAGCATGAGCAATTTTCGGGTCCATAAAGGTGGTGTAGTCAGGAATTTTATACGGTCCCCTAGTTTCTTGTAAAAGCAAAGCAAGAGGCTGCGTCGTAGATATCTGATACTTAAGCAGAGGTGCATTTTGCGTGATGCTGCGGCAATTTCATTGTATGATGAACCGATTGGCAACGGGAAGTGACGAAAGCGTCATGTAGCGGGTCTGCTTCCTCTTGCATTAACAACCTCTGGGTCGACCATGAATGAATGAATGAATGTATTGTAAACAAGGAAAATTAAGACCACCAGCAGGCGTAGTTTGTCTCACCTAAGGGTGGACACCGGAACGCCTGCTGGTGGGGGGGGGGGGGGAATGGGGAAAACAGTTCTACAGGGACCCAAGCAACCACGGATGTCCGTGAAACGTCTGAAATACAGCCGGACATCCAAGGCCCAATTTGGACGGCCACTGTGGACGTACATTTTCGGACGTACAGTGGACATCCAGAAACGGATGTACAAGTCCGACTGACATCCGCCAACGGACGTAAACAGTCACTATGAAGCATCAAATAATCGCGCAAATTGGATATAAAAGCAACAACGAAAAAGCTACTGTGCTTTTCTTTTCAATTAAGAAGATTTTGTACATCAACACCCTGGCTTCTAGGTTGCAAGTTTCATCTGCATATTTCTAATATAAAGCCTATTTTTAAAATTTTTTTGAAGCACTTCACAAACTCCAACGATGATCTCTTTGGGGAAGGATATATAAGAATTGAGAGCCGCTAACAAAACATGTGAAACAAGTTCACTGTGTTCATGTATGCCGCCTGCCTGGTAGTGCGTTAGCCTTGCGCGGTGTACTGTACTATTCATTGTAAGAACATTAGCTTGTCGTTATGTGATTCTGGAAATTTTTACTGAACATCCAAAATACAGCCGATTTCGGACGTCCGACTGGACGTACGGAAGTGTTAAAACCAAACGTCCAACGGACGTACATGGTACGTCCATCGGCCCTGAAACGGACATCATACGGACGTCCGCTAGAGCCGAAATGGACGTACTGCGGACGGCCGACGGACGTCCGGTGGTTGCTTGGGGAAGGGAGGATAGAGAGAGGGAGAGGTTACTTATATAAAAATATACAGGTCTAACAGGACATATATGTACAATATATACAAGGACTCGCCCATTTGCAGCAATTGGCGCATTTGTTCGGCTACCTGCTGCAATTCGTTTCTCAGGCATTTACTGTCCCTGTAATTCGCTGATGCCATTAAAAGCTTTCTGCCATTCTTTTGAATTCTCGAATTTGATTTTGGCGTCACGCTGGACGAGCATCTGTTCCGTTATTGGTAGTGAGCAGGCTTGTGACTACTGCGGTTGAGAAGCCTTGTTTTTTTTGTACGTGACCTGCTCCGTCGTTGAGACTCCTGGTGAGAGACTGACCGTTTCGTATCTTCTCCCGCTGACTCTTCTCACTGACTCTTCTCCCGCATTCAAGTGGCCTTAGATATTCCTACTGGCGTACCAGTCAGCGAAGCATCGCATGTGCGCCTGTGCAGCGCTTGTGTGGAGCGACCTTGACTTGGAGCTAGATACAGTGTACAAACTAACCAAGTGAAGAAAGGCACATTCTTCCATTCACAAACGTGTCGTGTCTTCGTTTCAATTGAGCGAACGAATTCGCTGCTGAGCACGAGGTCGCGGGTCGCGAGGCCGCGGCGGCCGCTTTCCTGATGGAGGCGAAAAGCAAAAACGCCCGAGTGTACGAGATTTCGGCGCACATTAAATATCCCCAGGTGGTCAAAATCAATCCGGAGCCCTCCACTACGGCGCGCCTCATCGCCTGCGTTGCGTCGGCGCGTTAAACCCTACAATCAATCAATGAAAGAGCGAACGAATTGCGACGACCCGTCGGCGGCCGACGGACTAAACGCTGGTTCGACTGACTCTGCAGGAAGGTCGGCGAGCCGTGCACTAGCTCACTCAATCCAAGTCATCTCCTGACGGCACACGAAAATGCCACAGAAAACGGGCGAGGATGCAGAAAAGAGGACAGCATTTTCGAGTTGATTTTTCTACTAAATAAATTCGCGTAAACGCACTCGGAGTGGTCGAAACATGACCTGTGGACTCGACTACAATTTGCGCGAGTAATCCCGCAATGTTTACAAATCACTTCAGTGTCCCTTTAAAGATCCCCAGGTGGTCGAAATTAAACCGGAGCCCTCCACTACGGCGCGCCTCATCGGCTGCGTTGCGTCGGCGAGTTAAACCCTACAATCAATCAATCAATCAGGGGTCGGGGGGGGGGGGGGGTTCTGAGGGCGTGCAGGGGACCGAATAATTCTGACCCGCGGGCTGCAGGTTGCCGAGAAGATAACGAGCACTTTCAGCATGTAAATATTTTGGCGGCGCACATTCTATACGGCAATTTTATGTTATGAAAATATTTCCACTTATTGCATGCCCGCAGAAGTACGTCAGGCTTGGATGACTAGAAAAAGCGGCAACAAGACGTATCCTCATTATTCGCGGCTGCTAGTTTACCTCGTCGAGTTTTGAACTCCGAAATGGCGACCGGCCAATACAACATCTCGTCCGTGCCGGCGGAATGCAACGATTGCACCGCATTTTTGTATTACCGTATTTGCACGAATCAACTCCCCCTACTGCAACGCGCGCGTATGATTATGTAAGAATATTAAAAAAATATTTTAACGCCGATTCTACCACGCAGATGCAAAAGACATGACACCACGTACCTGGTTGAATACATTTTATTTGACGCACGCAGCTGTACTACCAAAATTCATTGTGCTTCATAACTAATTATCCAGCTCCTGCTGGCATTAAAGCTGGAGCCGTGAACATTCAAAGTCAGTTTAATTTCAAGTGTCTTGCCATTAATTTTCGACGTGGGGCCGTTGGTTCATTTGTTGCTAATTTATGAATTCCACCTGGAAGTCTTTAAGTTCTCAAAAACGTCCGTGCTTAGGGACGGTGAAACCTTTACATTAAATATGGTCCTAAGTTGTAAGGACACAGAACGCGCCAACTGATGATGAAGTTCCCTTCCTGGACAAGTCATATATGTATGAGTGTTCGTGTGAGGTAACCTTTGGGGGCCGTCTGTTCGTAGTTTTGGTTTTTGATCTCACTATTTTGCTTGAATAAGGTGTTTTCCTAATAAACCTTGAGTTATAGCGTTTTTGTCTTTCCTACCCTTCATGTCCTGTTTTAGGTCGGTGCACCCCTAGCAAAAATTCTGATACAAATTCTAATACACGTATATGCTTATTGCCACCAATAGACCTATCAGTCTGTATTAGTCTATTAGGTCTATCAGTTTGTATTAGCCTATTAGTTCTATCAGTCTGTATTAGTCTATTAGGTCTATTAGTCTGTATTAGTCTATTAGATCTATCAGTCTGTATTATTTTATTAGGTCTATTAATGTGTATTAGTCTGGTAGGTCTATCAGATTGTATTAGGATAGGTCTACCAGAGTACTAGTTCTATCAGAACCAGTGGCAAGTTCGAACAAAGCAATGAAACATGGCAACACATTTTATTATCAGAGTACACAGGCAAATTCCTCTGGCTTAACAGAAATCTCGCTGAATAATTTAGTGATACATAAGTTCGTAACCTAAATAAGAACGAACGAATAAATTGCAATGCGAATCCACAAAATAGCTGCAACGTTGCAATCAGACAAGCTCGTCAAACCTGTACGGTCCAGCCATAGGTACATATCGAGCGCATTAATGGCCAATTGAACACCATTCCCATTTCGATGCAACTTCAAAACGGCATTCACCCTTCCGCAACACGCGATTAGAATGGAGTCTCTTCTTCGTGAGGCATTCCCATGAGAATGAACAAAGGAGTCCGAAGCAGCGAGGTGACGGGTCGAAGATAGGTCGGGCGGCGGCCCGGATCATATTTGTCAATGTTAGGCCGGCGCTAGGCACATCGCCAACACTTCTGTATGACGTGATGCACAATCTTTCTTCGATGTCAGGGGTTCGTTACACAGCATACCAGACAGAGCAAAGATGTCCGGAGCCGCGAGGTGACGGGTTCATGATGGATCGCGCTGCTATGATGGATCGCGCCAAAGTTATACGGGCGCTAGACACATCTCCAACACTTCTCGATGACGCGATGCACACACGTCTGATGTGAAATAACGCCAAAAGGCGCTTCCTTCTAACCGTCTTCTTCCCGAACGTACACACACGCCAGCCGCACTTTGATATTGTCGCCATATTGGCTACCCAATGAAGACCATTGGCATGGCTTGGCTTGACTTCGTTGCAGTATTTTCGGCTTGTTAGATTTCTCTCTGCTCTTCTTGCAGCCTCGCAGGTAAGGTCAGGTAAGGTGGCTTATCGCCGGCGCAGCACTCCTACCTCCCATCAGCTCTCTTTATGTAGCGCATTTTTTAGGAGCGAAAATGAAAAAAAAAATGTTGACCTATTTTGCATAATATTTTGGTTGGAGATTTACGGAGATTTATTAGTGAACAAAACGCCTCATAACATTTTACCAAATAAAAATTATTGCTCAAGGGCGATCATTTCAACCTTTTGTCTTGTGATTTTCCGAAAAAATAAAAATTCAGGAAATCGCACTTTGGGGGTCCATTTGTATTCGTTTTTATTGAAACCAATACGTCTCTATTAGTTCGTATTGGACACAGGTCTGTCAGATCTATACGTATTTGTAAACTAATACAAACTAATAGGTGTATTTTATTAGAATAATACAACTTGTATATGAAACTTATAAAACTGAGACAAGTTTGTATAAGACTAATACATGTCTTATACACCTAATACAAAAATGTATAAGACTAATACAAGTTTCTATCAGAATTTTTGCTAGGGATGCATGGCTCTGGCCAGAGTGCAGCTTGTTTATTTTCTTCGCAATGAATTTGAAAAACATTGTTTCCAGTGTGTCATGTTGGCGGACGTAAGGCGTACGCGAGCCGCTGGGCGCAGGCGCGAGTATGTTTGTGGCAGCGCGCTATGAAAGCGCTTTTTATTTCCGATCGACGGCTAGAAATGAAGGTCGGGGTGGTCGCACAGAAAGCCGAGGAGGAAGCTTTGGCTAGCATTTAGAGTATGAGCGCGCTCTTACATGCACCGGTGTGCTTCTCTAGCCGCCAGCGCTAGCGGGGCGGTCACCCCGACCTTTTCACCTCCACAGAGGACAGGCGACTGGCGCGGTTACTAAGTGTCACAGCCAGCACGGGTAAACAGGGGTCGGGAAAGGTCCTCGTGAGGCTTCGAAAATTATTTGTTATAGGCCTCCTGCGCTGCCCAGGGGGCGCTGCGCAAGCGGCTTCCGGGCAGCACTACCGGGTAATACAAAGCTGCGCGCGTCCCATAGGATCCCGTGTTGACAGAAGCAAAATGAGCTCGATGCTCCAGATCGTTTTTCGACATGGTCACCAGCCCATTCCCGACGAGTCCAATCTCTTCTGGCGATCAACTTAACATTAGGGGGGAAAGCTTTGCTGCGCTAAATACGTCTACAGCACCGACGAAAGTGCCGGGACGGTGAAGGCGCTCTGCCACTCGCAGCTAGGTTCACCGATCGATGGTCGTATGGAGTGAAATTTGAAGTGAAACTTCTAGTTTAAACTAATACTCTAGGTGAAGGAGTTTTCAGCAACGGCCGATCAGAAAAGAAGAGTGACGCAATCGGCGATGATCGCGCTTTAAAAAGCCAGCGAGTCCGGCGGACCGCAGGCTTATCTGCTCCGGTGCGCCGCTCTTTTGCGTACCGGCGCACTATGCGTGCACTTTCATTAAACAAAGCTCGCTTGCGTCGCCGTTACGACGCAGCGTTAGCTTGCCGCGTTAGCTTGCCGCTTTGTTGCATGTCTCAGTGACAAAATTCAGGGAGCGTCGGAAGCGCGAAATCTGTTTTGCGATTCCGAAAATGGCAAAGGCTGCTGCACCCCGGGGATCCTTTCCCCCGGGGTGCTCCAGCCTCGCCCGATCGCTGACGGCTGGAGCACCCCACGGAAGTGACGTCACCTGTTTTTTATTATTATTTCTTGGTTTTGGTCGTTCTTGTTGATCGCCGAAACTAGTACCAAGTACTATGCCGGCCTACAGCTACCATAATGGGTCCAGCTACCATCATTCTCCATAGGGAGAGCAGTAAAATACCTATAAGGAAGGGTGTCAGACAAGGAGACACAATCTCTCCAATGTTATTCACAGCATGCTTACAAGAAGTATTCAGAACGTTGGATTGGGAACAGGTGGGAGTAAGGCTTAATGGAGAATACCTCAGTAACCTCAGATTTGCTGATGACGTTGTCTTGCTAAGTAACTCGGGGGACGAATTGCAATGCATGCTTTCCGCACTGGGCGGACAGAGTAGAACCGTGGGCCTGAAAATTAATATGCAGAAAACTAAAGTAATGATCAATAACCTCGGGACAGCACAGCAGTTTGAGATAGATGGCGAGGCAGTGGAAGTGGTAAGCGAATATATATATATTTAGGCCAAGTTGTGACCCCAGATCCCAACCATGAGGCAGAGATAATTAGAAGGATCAGAATGGGGTGGGGTGCATATGGCAGACATTCTCAGATAATGAATAGCAGCCTACCATTGTCGCTGAAGAAGAAAGTGTATGACAGCTGCATCTTACCGGTACCAGAGTCCTTCGATGCTTTACTGGTCACGAAACTTCGGCGCTCGCTTCATATAGGGACCGTGCGCGCCACTACAGGTGCCACCGCCGCACGAAGGTCATCCAGCCGCCGCGCGTGCGGCGTATTTGCCAGCTCTTGGCGTGCAAACGCTCGCTGCTTTTGGTGTCTGCGCGCTGATTAAGTGTGTTTTTTTCGTAGTAGTTAGCGATGAATAGTCCAGTAATTGTGTTTATCACCTGCCTTCAATGGGGTTTTATTTTTAGAAGTAAGTTACCGTAGACTTCGGCCGCGAACCGCAACGGCTTCTGTGTGCTCTGGCACAAGCGCTGCACCGTCGTGTTTACGGATTTTTAAATCTATATTGCTTCTTTTCTTAAAGCAAAGTTGTAAATACCACACATACGGTAGCTGTGTAGTGACGGACTGCTGCGGGCCTATCGATAATAAAATAAAAAACTGAAAGAAACCAAGTACGCGTCGTTCGGACTACGCTTAATGAATCCGTTGATTGCTCTGTAATGCACAGAACGCTAAAAGAGATAGCCCAATAGTATTGTCGTTTCGATGAGTGGGTACATACTTGAGAACGTCTAAAAAGGCTGCAGAAACGCGAAGGATCAAAACACGAAGAGATATGTGTTACTGCATGTGTCTTTCTGCTTCCACGCTTTGCAATCCTTGCAAAAACAGGAAGCGAAAAAAGAACAATGAAACTGATTTTATCACACGCAACAAAAAATTTCTATGTTACGAAGGGAGACAAAAGAGCGTGGTCCAGCGTACAAAAATTTATTTTTTCGCGCTGCGATGTGCAGCACACGGAGGAAACAGAATATTGCCACGTAGCCAAGAACGACGCAAAGCTTTTCTGAACACAGCGAGCTAACGATCTCCTGCACTACAAAAGACTAGAATGAAACACAAACGTCGAAGAAGCAGTCCGCAGTGTGACGTGAACAGATTAACGTAGATAAAGTGAGTTGCGCGGTGTTTGCTATGCATGCATTACTCTTGGAACGTTATTAATTTCAGATCCATGGAAATAGGATCGAGAACATTGTCGAAGAAACAAAAAATCAAGTTAGCGACAAGGTACCCGCCGCGGTGGCTCAGTGGCTAAGGCGTTACGCTGCTGAGCACGAGGTCGCGGGTTCGATTCTCGGCCACGGCGGCCGCTTTTCTGTTGGAGGCGAAGAGCAAGAACGCCCGTGTGTACGAGATTTCGGCGCATGTTAAAGATCCCCAGGTGGTCAAAATTAATCCGGAGCCCGCCACTACGGCGCGCCTCATCGCCTGTGTTGCGTCGGCGCGTTAAACCCTACAATTGCTACAATCAATCAAGTTAGCGACAAGGTGGCACCCTTTCCATATCAAACAATATTGCCCGATGGGACGTACGACAAAAAAAATTCCCCCGCATTTCCCCGAGGGGGAGAATGTGAAAGTGCGAATGCACGGTTGTCGGCCCGCTTGCGGCGCTTGCGCTCGGCCCCCGCAGCCCACCGCCTCGCCGCCTTCTCTTCCATCTCTTCCATCTCTTCCATCGGGTTTGTAGTATCACGTGTACACTACGCAGTTATCAAGCCGCTATAACGCCGCTGAGTCGCCAACGCACGCCGCTGACGACGTAGTTTGAATGCGTTAAAGATATAAGGCGCGTTACTCACACTGTTATCAGCGTGGCGTCCGTGGCTTAGTCGGTAGCGCGTCGCGCTGCGGCCGCAAAGTCCTCGGATCGAAACCTGGCGCCGGATGCTGTTTCTTTTTTAAATATAGAGGAGCACTGCGGACGCCGACGCCGCCGCCGCCGCCGCCGGCGGTGGATGGTTTGGGGTCGCTTATAAAGTGCATTCGCACTTAAAAGAGCAAACGGGCGCTCCGGTTGCAATGCCAGATAAGAAACCGGAATCGGCCACACGCGGTTACAAAACAAACAAAACGAACCCTAAGGGATAATTCGCGGAAATATGAAAAGTAAAAGCACAAGGATGTCCCAAAGCTTTTTTACACGCGAGCCTGAGCGCAAGGTAATACAAGTTTGAAAGCAGGTAATGAAGCACCGCTACAACCTGACTTATATGACAAAAATCCGGCTTTAAGTTAGCCTTGTAAAATTCTAGGCCCACGATGCTCTCAAAAGGGTACATTGCTTTTTCCATTCTCACACACAGTGCATTTCCACACACTGTCGCACACTTATAATCGAAGCTGAAATCTCCCGTTGCTTGCCTTGGGATGGCACCCCTCCATTTCTCACACAGCTGCCCGTCGCTCGGTCAACATAACAAGGAAACATTTTCTGTGGTATCGTTGTACAAGGAACGACATCCCGGGACGCAACACATGTTCGGCATCGTCGTTGCACTACTTAAGTCGCATCACAAGAGCGCGATATGCACGTTACATTTTTTCCCGCACAAAACAAACACAACTTGCCGCGGCTCCGCCGTTCGAGACAGCGCAACGCCGCCCTAGGAGTGACCTCAGTGAGAGGGTGGCGCCACCGCGTGGCGGCCAAATGCAGCATATGAAGCTCTCCCATTGAGTTACGGAGCAGTTTCGTGACCAGTAAAGCATTGAAGGACTCTGCCGGTACTCACCTACGGGGCAGAAACTTGGAGGCTCACTAAGAGGGTTCAACTTAAATTGAGAACGACTCAGCGGGCAATGGAGCGGAAAATGATAGGTGTAACATTAAGGGACAAGAAGAGAGCGGAGTGGGTCAGAGAGCAAACTGGTGTTAAAGACATATTAGTAGAAATTAAGAAGAAGAAATGGACGTGGGCAGGGCATGTAATGCGAAGGCAAGATAACCGCTGGTCATTAAGGGTAACAGAGTGGATCCCTAGAGAAGGCAAGCGTTGTAGGGGGCGGCAGAAAATTAGATGGGCAGATGAGATCAAGAAGTTTGCGGGGATAAATTAGTCACAGTTGGCACAGGATCGAGGTAATTGGAGAATAATGGGAGAGGCCTTTGCCCTGCAGTGGGCGTAGATAGGCTGGTGATGATGATGATGATGACTATGCCGGCCGTGCAAAGTGGCCGTGCCGGCACTCATGTTTAGGTCGGCTGTGCTTGTCTTTGTTTACGCGCCGTACGCGCAGGCTGATAACTCTCCTCCTTGGTACATCGGCCGTCGTTCAGTGTTGTGTTATCTACGGCGCACCTGCGGGAAAGGAAAAAAACCACTCCGAGTGGAGGAATCGGAGGATTGTGTTGCACGTTTAAGTTCGCCGGCTTTTGTAGCCGCACTGCTTTCTTTCTTTTTATTTTGAGAGGTGTGTGCGCGCGCCATTTCACGCCATTAGGTTTGTTCTGCCGTGGCTCAATAGGGAAGGATGGGTCTGTGTCCTCAAGCGTGGGCACTGGCTGAAAGAGGCTGCCGGCAAAGGTCAAATAGTGTTGCACGAAGGCTGCTTGCGCTCCCATTTAGATCATAGAATCTGTCGATTTTGTGGGGAGAAGAATAGGCGGAAGGAATACCTTTAAAGGCCTTCATTTGACAAGAGTTTTCTTGGGCCTATATTACTGGTGCCCACTGGATCTTCCACTAAATAAGCTTATTTAGTGGCTCTTGTGCACTCTAGTACGCGCCGCTGAACACCATGCAGCGTTTTTGTCCGTATAGGTTTGGCGCAGCAGCCTGAAATGTTTTGCAACCTCACCATACTTTCTGCGCATAGGAAGACCAGCAGGTGCCTTATTTTGGGAGGTGAAATCAGCACAGCTGGTACAAAATAGGCCTGAATTAAAGTTTCTTGGATGTGACAAAAAGATGTTTGGAGTAAACACTGTTAATGCCTCTTTTCGTCGTGCCTACAACTCTGTATATTTGGTCATGTTGTACCAACTTTTCCGAGCTTCCAAAGTTGCAAGGGGTACACTGCAGTGCTACAAGTACTGATCACAAAGTGTCAAAAAATTTGGCTTTTGGCTTCCCATTGCCACCTTTGTTAGTGATGGCCTGGGAAGAACCACGCCGAAGCAGGAAGCACCGACCAATCCAGAAGATACACTGTACTGCATTTCACCAACTTTACACACCGTTGTAAAAATTGTGCTCGTAATCAATAAACAGCGAGAGCGCAGCTCTGTACCACACGCTGGTAAGGGCAGCAAATGTAGCGGGTCTTTCACATAAACTGTGCCCACAGCTCCTGTCAACACAAAATTGATAACAGCGTTGTTGCACATAATTACGTATACAAACGTCATGTGTTTCTTCTGGTCATAGCAGCAGCTGTCCAACAGCCTACCACTGCAAGTGCTGAAGAACCGGCCAACCATGTGACGTTTGTTGTCCAAAAAGAAAGAAGCACTCAGGCCTTCGTTTTCTGACAAGCAGACTGGATGCTCATCACGCTGAAGTTCCCCCGCAGTAAGAGCTATGTGTGCGCATCCGTTTACGCGTATACGTGCTGCCACGTGCACCTGGCAGCACGTGCACAGCAAGGTTCCATTCTGCCAAGCTGCCGGTTTGGCGCCGTGGTGAGGATTTGGCTGCTGCTCTGGCGAAATGAGTTCAAGTCGTACACCAGTCCATACAGCGGTGGCCCCGCCGACGGCCACGTATATATACGGTCACTTTTCGCGTTTGATGTTACACCTTCGTCTTTAAAATTGGTGAAACTTGAACTAAGTGACACAAGGCGAAGCTGGAGGATTTCTTTTTATGTAAGCACTGAATGACAC
Organism: Haemaphysalis longicornis; assembly: GCF_048455015.1. NCBI lineage: Eukaryota > Metazoa > Arthropoda > Arachnida > Ixodida > Ixodidae > Haemaphysalis > Haemaphysalis longicornis. The sequence continues at coordinate 1,922,160 of NW_027526204.1, read as the reverse complement.
ACCAGTTTATATACGTGTTCCGTCGTCGCTTCTCACTGTGGCAGTAGTAGTCATCGCCATATCCATCTATCTACCGCATGCATGACTGGCTGACACGGATCGTTTTGTCCGCAGGCTTTCCCATTCCTCCAAGAGTGGAACGCGTTGGCACGCGCTAGAACCGGCTTCGCGAGCTGGGCATCTGCGAGCTGTCTTGTGCTCTTCCTTGTGCCGCGGACGCACGTGATTGTTTCCTTGGTATTTTTGCGAGCGCCACGCGCAAGCCAGGACGATGCCGGGCGCTCATCGCAAAAGGCGTGCGCGGTAAACGGCGCCGCATTAAACGCCGCGGTAAACGCCGCACACATTACGGCTAGCAACGACAGCTCTGCTGTTAAAATGTTGTCCGAAGTGTTCGTATGGTGGCGGATTGGCCAGCGAAGCTGTTTTGATTTCATTGGACTGCGCACATTTATGAAAAAAAAAAAACACGATTGACTCGGCTCAGCAAACCACGTTACGTGGTGCAGATATCCCGGAGACGGCAGCAATCGACATTGCAGATGTCCAGGAGACGTACCGTTGGGGTCAGAGTTACATATATTCAACGTTGCTACAACTGCAGAAAACCCGTCCAAATCACACAAAGGATAACGTACAATAGACGTCTCATGGTACTTTTATATGCTGTTTACGGGACGTTACCTTAGAGGTACGTCTTACAGATATTGTAGTGGTACGCATGCAAGACGTATGTAGATGTCTGTTCTACATTGGTTTTTTGTCTTTGGCACAAGCATTAGTTTGTTATATTCATGACTTGTGTACGCTAGTATGATATCGTTGAGATGAACCTGTATGCCTGAAATGTACATTCTTTATACATTATTTGGAAGTTTGGCCAGCCCCGTTTCTAAGGTTGCCTACGTGTTGTGGGCATTTATACTTCAAATACATGTCTTACTAGCTATTCAGCAGTGTTTGTTGTTACTTGTCACCTGGTTTCTAGATTAATGTGTTTCCACTTTTGAAGTGCTGCATACTGCATGAAGTCTCATATGTGAAGTGCCAAGCTGACCACACACTCTCGCAGAAGCACACGAAGCACAGCTCTAAACAAGAAATGTCGCATCGAAAACAAGAGGTGTAAGTAACAGCAAAACAGTCCTGATCAGCACAAGCGCCCTGGCTGGACACTAAGGCAACCACAGTAGCGTCATCAAATAGTACCATACAGCATGGCTGTACAGGCCTTCTGCAAATAAACTATCACAGAAAAAATTCAAAAATTAAACTAAATAAAATGACAGTCTCCCATCCTATCTGTAAGTACCTGCACCTGGGTAGTAAGAACGCTTTCAAAGTACACATAAAACACAAAAGAGTTCAGGTAAAACGGTTTATATTGACTTCCAAATTATGTAATATGCTTTCGCAACACAACCACTTTAATTTTCATTCCTATCTGCCCTGGCCAACATGGTACACATTGTACAATTACAAAAATAGTACAAATATTCATGACTATAAATAAGTCACACACAGCAGAAACGTTGACAAAAAATATGAAGAAAAGAAAACATGTACACCCAGGGTACAAGCACAAGATACTTATGCAACCTGAAATATCGCACATTAATATAGTTGGGAGAAAAACAACGCAAGAAAAGTGTGAAAACAAAGAAATGATTGAATGGTTTGTATAAAAACAGCAAATTTACGAAACTAAATAGTTCACATGTATTGAAAAGTTTGTGGAACAATAAAACAACAGCACATAGGAAACACAGACGTGGTGTTGAGTGGTGGTTGTGAGTGCCAGACAAATGTAACCTACTTTAAACAAACCAACATCTAAGGAAATGGTTATGATTTATAGAAAAGGTGTGTATGAAGAAATGACTGTACGGCGGTTACAAGAGCAATATAAATTTACGTGATGCAATGAATCACACTTAGTGAAATGGCAGGACAACAATAAAACAAAAAAAAAACTTTAGGAACAACTTATTGAATTCTGGTTAGGAAAACAAAAAGTTACACTATTTCAATATTTCACACAAAGTGATATGATTTGGGAACAAACGAAAAAACTGGGAACACGGAAATGATTGAATATTAGTTACAAGAAGACAGATTTACATGACTACGTGATTCACACCAAGTGATAGGCTCAAAGAACAATAACACAAAATAAAAACGCATCGAAGCACGGAAATGATTCAATTGATGGTGGTTCAATGGTGCATGCCTCGATCATCAGTTATGGTAGGAATTCTTGAATAGTTTGCGTTCTTCGTTGTGGTGACAGAAACTTCCAAAATAGTTGCAGACCGGATTGGTTGGAAAGTGAGTAAAAATTTCATGGTCCAAAGGCTGAGAGAAATTTAATACCGCTTCTAGCAATAAAAACTAAGAAGCCGCAGGTTGTTCACAAAGCTGATATTTGCATAGGATGTGACTGACAATAAAAATCTGGGCCCTATACATTGTCTGGTGAAAGAATTTGATGTCTGTAACTACACGAAGATATCTAGTTACACACAATGCACGATACCACTCGCAGGTGGAAAAAAGCACGACGTTTCCTGTTTCCCAAACCAGGAGAAGTCCTGCGCCAAGTTGACCGTCAACAGTAGCTTGATCAGGCGCCTTGTGCAGACTGTTGCAGTAGCACCTCCCTTGCAAGCCAGTTCATCAATCTAGGCATGGGTACAGGAAAATCTGTGTTGTTAATACAGCTTTTTAAGACTGGTATATTACAGAATGGCCGCCTACCATTGCCCCTGAAAAAGACAGTGTATGACAGCTGCATCCTACCGGTACTGCCTACGGGGCAGAAACTTCCAGGCTAACTAAAAGGGTCTAACTTAAATTAAGGACGACTTAGCAGGCAATACGCCTCGAGCGCTGCCTGTAGGGGCGCCACTGAAATCCCCCTAGCGCCCTGTTTCGAAAGCAGTCGCGTGAGTTGCCGGCCCTCTCACCATTGTCGCCGTTGCTTTTTGAGGCACGTTCGCGAGTGATATTTTCCGTTTGTATGCGTTGGAAATACATATTTATGTGAAGCAGCCAGTCTGTTCGCAAACGTGGTGCATTTACGAGAGTGTAAATGCTTCTGACGCGATCTTACTGTGGTACATTCGGTCCGCATAAGCGCCAGGTGTGTGTCACAAGCTGGCGTCACGGAACCGGCATATATGCATGGATCTGATTGTAATTACACTGCCCTGAAATTTACTAACAGTAACTCCGTAAGAAGCGTTCGTTAAGATGCTCATTCTACGGCTTTGCACTGCGGTGTAAATCGGCTTCGTGTGGTTTCATAATCCAGCGGCGCACTCATACCTGACAGCCCGCCAGTTACGCTTCATTTCTCGGATATTGATCACTACCCTGAACAAGCCAATGTGGCATAAATATCACAGTCATTCCACGCAATAAGTAATATTGATAATACAAAATTACATTCAGGAGTCAGCACCAAGAATTTACGGCTGGGTCGTGTTGTCGCGAGGTGAACTTCCCCAAACAGTCATCGGATAAATATATCCTCCGCTTATATCCGCGGCCGTGACTGAACGCTTTTTCGAAACAACATCATATGAAACAGGCAGCCTGCCGAATTTAGCACAAAAATGAAATCAGGGGACCCCACTCAATCCAACGACACCTTTTATCGCTTGTGAACTTCCTTAGTGTACTTTAAAAAATGTGTCCGCCGAGTGATCCCCTGTTCGTTAAAGTCGAAAAACAAAATAAAGGTGAACGCGCAGCTTGTTTGTGATTTTCTAAAACGGTCTTTCCTTGATTTCGCTCCGCATTTGTACACAAAGATAGTTAAGCGCCCCTCCACCTCCTCCCCCTGTCTTGGGAAACATCAGTACATTTCGCATCTAGTTGGTCTAGTGAGTTCAACCTTGCTTGAGGTAAGACGAACGTCTCTAGGATTTGCGAAGCTGCACTGTTTTTTTTCATTCTCGCACGAGCTATTACACTGCTTCCGGACTTGGCAGACCATTTATTTTTCCGTGGTTTCATTAACTCCCCTTGGTCTGTTCTATCAGGCGGGAGTGGGCACACTTAACGACCCATAGACTTGGAATATACTGAACATGTTCGCGTGACCTCTATTTTTATAAAACACACAAAAGATTGCCGGGTATATTATGTAATTTACGAAAAAATTACTCTGCGCTTCTTCACAGTACTGCAAACACTATGCACTAGGTTTTCTTCGAATTACGTAATTTCTCTTTTTTTAAATCTTGGTGCATGATAGCTGGGACACCCTGTATATGCATAACTACACCTTCAAAATGCCCATCACTGAAAAACTCGTCATGTCCTGTTCGCTTGTCCTATTAGGCCTACATTTTTAGTTGAAGTATACGTTTGTACAGCAGGAAGCATCGAAGTAGTGCAAAACATTTTTACAGCACAATCACATTCACACATAGTCTAAGTTGCACCAGTCAGCAGCTTGCAACAGTAAGTATTAGCAGAGTCCTTCAGTGCTTTACTGGTCACGAAACTGCTCTGTAACTCAATGAGAGAGCTTCATATGTTGCGTTTGGCCGCCGCGCGGTGACGCCACCCTCTCACTGAGGTCACTCCTCGGGCGGCGTTGCGCTGGCTCGAACGGCGGAGCCGCGGCGAGTTGTGTTCGTTTTGTGCGGGGAAAAAATGTAACGTGCATATCGCGCTCTCGTGATGCGACTTAAATACAACGACGATGCCGAACATGTGTTGCGTCCCGGGATGTCGTTCCTTGTACAACGATACCACAGAAAATGTTTCCTTGTTATGTTGACCGAGCGACGGGCAGCTGCGTGAGAATTGGAGGGGCGCCATTCCAAGGCAAGCAACGGGAGATTTCAGCTTCGATAATAAGTGTGCGACAGTGTGTGGAAATGCACTGTGTGTGAGAATGGAAAAGCAATGTACCATTTTGAGAGCATCGTGGACCTAGAATTGTACAAGGCTAACTTAAAGCCGGATTTTTGTCATATAAGTCAGGTTGTAGCGGTGCTTCATTACCTGTTTGCAAACTTGTATTACCTTGCGCTCAGGCTCGCGTGTAAAAAAGCTTTGGGACGTCCTTGGGCTTTTACTTTTCATATTTCCGCGAATTATCCCTTAGGGTTTGTTTTGTTTGTTCTGTAACCGCGCGTGGGCGATTCCGGTTTCTTATCTCGCGTTTCAACCGGAGCGCCCGTTTGCTCTGTTTGTTGTACGTCCCGTCTGGCAATATTGTTTGATATGGAAAGGGTGCCACCTTGTCGCTAACTTGATTTTTTGTTTCTTCGACAATGTTCTCGATCGAATTTTCATGGATCTGAAATTAATAACGTTCCGATAGTATTGCATGCATAGCAAACGCCGCGCAGCTCACTTTATCGACGTTCATCTGTGTACGTCACACTGCGGACTGCTTCTTCGACGTTTGTGTTTCATTCTAGTCTTTCGTAGTTAAGGAGATCGCTAGCTCGCTGCGTTCAGAAAAGCTTTGCTTCATTCTTGGCTACGTGGAAATATTCTGTTTCCTCCGTGTGCTGCACATCGCAGCGCGAAAAAATAAATTTTTGTACGCTGGACTACGCTCTTTTGTCTCCCTTCGTAACATTGAATTTTTTTGTTACGTGTGATAAAATCAGTTTTATTGTGTTTTTTCGCTTCCTGTTTTTGCAAGTATTGCAAAGCGTGGATGCAGAAAGACACATGGTGCAACATATATCTCTTCGTGTTTTGATCCTTCGCGTTTCTGCAGCGTTTTTAGATGTTCTCAAGTATGTACCCACTCATCGAAACGACAATACTATTGGGCTATCTCTTTTATCGTTCTCTGCATACCAGAGCAATCGACGAATTCATTAAGCATAGTCTGAACGACGCCTACCTGGTTTCTTTCAGTTTTTTTTTGTATTATCGATAGGCCCGCAGCTATCAGTGACTACACAGCTACCGTATATGTGGTAATTACAACTTTGCTTTAAAGGGACACTGAAGTGAATTTGTCAAGCTCCCGTTTTTGCTTGCACTGTGTAGACTGGCTCAAATTAGCACACTTTTCATCGTTTATCCGCTTGACAAATCGGTAATTATTTTACAAAGCGCGAAAGAAGAAAAACTACTATGCGCGGTTTGCGGCGGCCGCACAAACTAAGCTGTGACGTTGGGAGGAGGGGGCGCCGTGATTGGACGATGCCCAAGGTTAGCAATCAAACAAGTTTCGGTTTCGGTTTCGGTCTGTAAAACAACATGTTTGACATTCGATGGCGTCGTTGGATGGGCATTCTCAATATCCCAGTTATCGTAGTACCGCGCTTCTGCCATGTTGTCGGCTGTAAAATGCATAAGATAAACCTCCCAGGACGGCTTGGAATCGTAGCATTTACTATCTGAGGCCTACGCAGTGCATGAACTCCCTCCGCGTCCCCGCAGACGCTCAAATGCATGCGCTTTCCCCCCATATTTGGAGCTTGCCTCGCTCATGCCTGTATCGTAAAAAGCGTGTTCGCACCAGGCCAAGGGTCTGTTGATTCTGGCCTGTGCCCACTGCCCGCAAGCAGTCGGTGCTTATGGCAACAGCACGCCAACGAAAAGTCGCTAGCGCGGCAGTGCCAGCCTGCGCAAGTTCTGTGAACTAGTTCGTGGAGCAATGAACGTTTCGGCTCAAAAAAAGGTGAACTCAGTATAGAAAACATCGGCGAAAAACAAAAAAGTTAACTCATAAAAAAAAGCATGTACCCGCGGCGATTCGAACTTGTGACTGGCAAAACACTTGCGATGACATACCTAGCACCCCAGACGACTACGCCACAGGCGGCCGCTGGCGGCGATGGAAAAGATAAGGTATATAATGTATAACCAGTTTACACTTTTATTTAGTTTTAGTATTTTAAGCAGCTTAGGTGACTATTTGGTGTATTGCGCTCGTGCAGTAAGCGTCCCCCGAGTTTCCACAATAGCTCACGTCTAGCAATTGCATTCCGTAGACGGGAAAGCGTTCGCAGATGCGTAGTCATGCTGCTGACCGCTCTGCTTGTTCGCCCAGCGCAAAAAAAGTGCTTCCCGCACCCTAGTTTTACGCTGTACGGTAAAAATACCAGTTGATTTTATTTCCTTAGTACCTATATTGACTTCGCTCACTCTTCTCCCCCTTCAAGAGGCCTTATATTTTCCTACTGGCGTACCAGTCAGCGAAGCGTCGCATGTGCGCTTGTGCATCGCTTGCGTGAAGCTACCTGGACTTGTAGCTAGATACAGTGTACAAACTAACGAAGTAAATAAAGGCGCATTTTTCCATTCCCAAACGTGTTGTGGCTTAGTTTCAACTGATCGAGCGAATTGCGACGACCCGTTTGCGGCCGGCGGACTAAACGGTGGGCCGACTGACTCGGTCGCGGAAGGTCGGCGAGCCGTGCAAGAGCGCAGCCAATTGTCAGCTACTCTCCTGCTGACGTCACACGAAAACGCCACAGAAAATGGGAGAGCGTAAAGAGAGGAGGACAGCATTTTCGAATTGATTTTTCTACTAAATAAATTCGCGTAAACGCGCACAGAGTGGTCGAAACAGGGCCCAGGGACTCCGGACTACAGTTTGCGCTTGTAATCCCGCATTGTTTACAAATCACTTCAGTGTCCCTTTAAGAAAAGAAGCAAAATAGATTTCAAAATCCGTAAACACGGCGGAACAGCGCTGGTGCCAGAGCACCCAGAAGCCGTTGCCGTTCGCGGCCGAAGTCTACGGTAATTTACTTCGACAAATAAAACCCATTGAAGGCAGGTGGTATACACAATGACTGGACTATTCATGGCTAACTACTACGAAAAAAAAATTCCCCCCCACCTCCCCGAAGGGAATCGTGCAGAAATGCGAATGAATTGGGTGCACCGATGAGTGTGTTGCGAGTAATGGCGTAATTAATGACGAGAGTGTGAACGTAATCATTTATTCATCAGCACCTGTTTGTGTTATCGTTGTACCTGATGGCCACAATCACTGTCTTGTGATCGCTAAAGTGCACGGTCAAAGGGTCTTTGAGAAGCATACGCGCGTCACAGTTTCGCGTAAAGACCAGATCAATGCAACTCCCGTGAATGGTAGTGGGGCATGTCGAAGCCGGCAGAGAGACAATGCATAGAGTGCGTGGTCTGCATGTACTCGACCAGCCACTCGACACTCTTCTTGCGCACGTCAACGTTGAAGTCGCCAACCAAGACTATGGGGTCAGAGGGTTTGGAGCGCACGCGCACTATTTCCATAGCCGCGTCCAGCTGCGCGGCAACGGCGTCTCGAGCGAGGTTGGGCTAGGGGCGAGGAGGAGCGCGGAGAGATAACACCTGCGGGCGCACGCCGACGGAGCACGACAACCCCCGACTAAGAAATGCATTCGCATTTACGACGACGACGACGAAGAAGGCAGAACTACGAGGCGCGCGCTCACGTGCGCTCACGCTGGAGGAATGCAGGCGCACGCCGGCCAACGGAGCAAGACAACCCCCGGCTAATAAATGCATTCGCATTTAAAAACACACTTAATCAGCGCGCAAACACCAAAAGCAGCAAGCGTTTGCACGCCAAGAGCTGGCCAATACGCCGCACGCGCGGCGGTGGCGCCTGTAGTGGCGCGCGCGGTCCCTGTATGAAACGAGCGCCGAAGTTTCGTGACCAGTAAAGCATTGAAGGACTCTGGTATTAGCAAACGACAGGCCAGACACCAGAATCATACTCTGCCTTAAACCTGCGAAATCCCAAATGCTGTGTTACTCTGATCACCAAGGTGTGTTACACACTAAATTCATTAAGCGGAAAATTCCACAAGTGACAGAAATTTAACAGCGATTTTTGAATATTTCTACTAGATTCTCAAAGGTTAATTTACGTTTGCGATGCTGCAGTAAGAGTACGAAGCACAACCAGCGCTGCTCATAGTACTGTACCAGTTACGACATGCGTGTAGCTCTGACGTTACAAATAAATTCGGGTTGCATACACATTGTTTATTCTAACATTTCACGACCAAACTGAGCGTTAGAAAAGATTTAACACTCAATCGAAACGCGAAAAAAGCATCCAGATGGCATTTTAATCTAATGCTGTACTCTCGGAATCCACTCGATATATTATTTTATGTTAATGCTACACGCACAGCAATCATTCAATTTCTTGTGCACGTTTTTTAACCACAAACTATTCTGACGAAAAAAAAAACGCCATCTGCGGAAACGAAACAAAAACCAATATCACGCTAAAAGTACACGATGTGCGTATAACGCATAAACGCTTATATTTGCACACCCACTTATATTAGCACTCTCCAGCTTCTCTTATTTTATTTCATATCAAAACATTCGCCTAGCAGAACAGGACAGAACACAAGCACTTCACCAAACACAGGGCCAGAAATTGCGCGAGAATTGATTTAGTTTACAAACGCAGAAGCCAGGCAGAAAGGTCGACGACAAATCTCCGCAACGCACAAAGCGAGTCGCTCAAATCGTTAGGGCTAACCGCTCACGCGTACCGAAGTTCGAGAGCAACTCTGCTACGTTAAATACATATGACCAGAAAACAAGGTTCACTAGTACGCACTTACCTCCGCTACTTGGCAGTATTTCTTCGTCCGGTAGATAAATCCATGGGAGCCAAATCACCGAAATAACGAAAGTTGAAGGCGTGCACACCCGTGCCGTCACCGGCCTGTAGCACGCGTATCGATACGAGTGCGGTTAACAGAGAGAGAGAAAACACTTTATTTGAACACTAGTTGGGCTAACGACGAGTGGTGACCAGCGCTTGGAGAGTGCCGGTGACCTGAGCTGCTCGTTCAGCAAGTCCTTGCTGGACTTGAGGGTCCGAGCTGCGTAACGCCGCCTCCCAGTGCTCTTCAGAAGAGATGAGAGGGAATGAGTTGTGGGGGCATGCCAAACGATATGAGAGACTGTTTCGGTGGCTCCGCAGTCGGGGAATTGGGGAGAAGGAAATATTGAGGGATAAATTGCAGGTAGTCTGGCGCGACAAGGGAGGGTATTGGTTTGTATAAGGCGCCAGTATCGTTCCTCTGCGATAGAAAGCGACCAGTGGGGTGGAGGGTAGCGCCGGCGAGAGAGGCGGTAATGGCAGGTAATTTCCTGGAAAGTTAACAGGCTGTCCCGGGCTGATTGGGCTCCATGGAAAGGGATGCGACTTGGCCCAGCTCGGACGGTTAGCTCTCGAGCTGCAAGGTTAGCCGCTTCATTACCTTCCAGCCCCGCATGGGCTGGAGTCCAAATCAGCTCCGCGTGGGAGGTGGGAGGATTTTGAAGAAGAATTTTGAGAGCCTGCGGGGAAATGTTACCACGGGCAAAATTTCGAATGGTCGTTTTCGAATCAGAAATAACAATTGTTGGTGTAGGCCGGTGAGTGAGCGCAAGTGCAATGGCCGCCTCTTCCGCAGTGGCAGGGGAGCGCGTTACGATAGTTAGTGATTGGTAAGGGGGTGCTTTAGGGTCGAACAGTGCGGTTACTGCATAAGCATTGTGGTGGCGATAACTAGCGGCGTCCACATATGCGGTGGTCGGGCCCATGGGGTATTTACGGGCGAGCACGCATGCTCTATGTTCCCGGCGTTTAACATTGTGCTCCGGGTGCATATTACGGGGAATTGGCCGAAGGAGTAAGAGATTGTGTAAGTCAGGAGGAATGCGTACTCTCTCGTCAGTAAAGGTCGATGCATGAAGCCCGAGCGAATCTAAGATGGATCTGCCTGCAGGGGTGGTAGAAAGGCGAGAAAGTTGAATCACAGAGTGAGCTTCCATGAGCTCTTCAGCTGTGTTATACATGCCTAGGCGTTCCAGTTTGGCAGTGGAAGTGCTTTGAGGGATTAGAAGCGCTGTTTTGTAGATTTTTCGTATGAGGCAATTTACTTTATGCAGTTCTGTTTTAGTCGGATTTAGGTATGGGAGAGAGTATGTGATGCGACTTATCACGAAGGCATGAATTAGTCGGAGACGCTCAAATTCGGTCATTCCCTTGTTGCGGGCTGTTATGCGACGGATGAGGCCCATAGTTTGATTGACACGAGAGGTCAGCTGGGAGATGTATCGGGTGTTGGCTCTGTTGCGTTGTATGATCAAGCCCAGCACTTTAAGTATAGAGACACTTGGCACGGAATTATTATGAATTTTGATCGCTATGTCCGGAGTGTAGCATGACCGGCGGGGAGCAGGGAGGGTCATGAGCTCCGACTTAGTAGAGGAGCACTCAAGACCAGCGAGTGCCGCTTCCGCGACTACGACGTCTGTGCCTGCCTGAAGCGCCTCCTCAATTTGTGCATCACTACCCCCGGTGCACCAGAGAGTGATGTCATCGGCATACAAACTATGTTTAAGGTGTGGGATTTGAGCTAAGCGTTTAGGGAGATTAAGAAGAGCCAGATTAAAAAGGAGGGGAGAGAGGACTGCTCCTTGAGGGGTACCAACTGAAGGCATGTGAATAGTGTCGGATACTAGGTCACCGACGTGTATTACAGCAGTACGATCAGTGAGAAACTCTTTAATATAAGTGTAAACTCGCTGCCCGGGGTGAGTCATTGCCAGATTTTGGAGGATAGCTTTGTGTGAGACTCTATCGAAGGCTCTGGTGAGGTCTAAGGCTAGAATAGCAGAAGTATCTACCTTAGATGGAGGGATGATGATCTCATGGTGGAGTTGGAGGAGGAGATACTGGGTCGAGAGACCCTGCCTGAAGCCTAGCATTGTGTGGGGAAGTGCATTGGCTTGGGTGAGATGTTGAACTAGGCGGGTATGAATTACATGTTCAAGAACTTTACCTACGCTGGAAGTTGGAGATATGGGCCTGAGATATTCCAGTTTTAATGGTTTTCCAGGTTTCGGTATCAATGTTATTTTAGCGTGTTTCCATGAAGAGGGAAGAATGCCTGTAGTCCAAAAGTGATTGTAAAATTGTGTAAGGATGGAGATGGAGTTGTCGTCCAAGTTTCGGAGGAGTTTATTGGTGATACCATCTTGCCCAGGCGCCGAGCCAGGCCGGATCTTCAAGAGTGCTGCTCTAACTTCCGTTTCTGAGATTTCCCTGTCCAAATCCGGATTACTATTGCCTGCGTATGCCGGGAGCTCTATGGTGTTCCCTTGGGCTATGTAAAGTGTACGAAGCTGTTCGAGGAGTTGTGTATCATCACCGGGAAATTGTTGAATGATTTTCATAAGCCGATTATTAGTAGCTGCGCGCGAGTGACTGGGATCTAGCATGTGTTTAAGGAGGGTCCAAGTACGCCTCATACTGAGGTTTCCTTTCATCTCTTCACACACTTGGCTCCACTGTGCTCGGGCGAGCTCAGAAGTATAAGATTCTATCAATGTAGCTAGGGTGGCTAACCTTACTTTAAGGCGTTTATTGTGTTTCTGCTTGCGCCACCTACGCTGTATGCTGCGATCGGCCTCCCAAAGATGATGCAGGTGGGAGTCTACTGTTTCCGCAGGTATTTCAGGGTCCACGGGACTGTCGTGAGCGCGTTTGTAATCGACAATTTGATTTACCCATGACTGATACGTGTCAGAAGTAATCTCGGTTGGCTCCGACATGTGCACCGCACAGGTTTTCCTAAAGGCATCCCAGTTAGTAAGAAATCGTTGGCGGGGACGGCGGGCAATTTCAGATTGGAGTCGTAGATCGAGCTGTACTATGAAATGGTCGCTTCCTAGGGTATGTGGTGTGCAGAGCCATTTAACGTCGGTGATTCCGCGCGAGAAGGAAAGATCCGGGGAGGTATCTTTTTGCACGCTGTTGCCTACTCTTGTAGGGGTAGGGGGATCGGCCTCGATCGTAAAACGCTGAGCCTGGGTGAGCTCCCATAGGAGACGGCCCTTGCGAGTAGTGTGTGTGTAACCCCAGGCCGTGTGTGGGGCATTGAAATCGCCTAATATGAGTAGAGGATGAGGTTGTGAAGCCTGAATAGCAAGGTGGAACAGTTGCTTGAATGTGTGTGAGTGCGCACGGGGGCTACTATATACGTTGAGTATATACAATCGGGAGGCTTTCCGTTTGGGAGGGTAAAGGACAACCAAATCATGTGGGATATCAATACTGTCAAATTGTAAACGTTCCCCGGGAATGTTACGTTGGACCAATACCGCAGTGTATGGGTTATCCTTGGATTGTAAGACCTGATAGCCCGTCAACTTGACGTTCTGTCCGGGTTCTTGTAATGCTATCGCAAGAGGAGCTTTTGGTTCTGTGGAAAGAAGTAACTGCAGGTTAGAGCGCTTGTGGGTAAAGCCTCTGCAGTTCCACTGCCAAACAGAAAACGTGGCATCCGGCTTATTCATTGTCAAATTCACTAGGCGGGAGGGGGTATTTTGCGGCAAATTTCGGTCGCTGGCAGGGGCGACAATTCCCCGAATGCAACTATGTATATCGGCCCGAAGCGATTCAATGGTTGCCTGCATGGCTGCCTGGTTGGCCAAGAGGATTTGGTGGAGTTGTAGATATTCTTCCTTCTGCTGCGCGAGAGCTGATTGGCATGCAGCCTCGATCCCAGCGAGACGATCGTCTGATGTGGAGGATGTGTCGGAGGAAGTGGGGTTAGCCGTGGCTTTGCGCTTTACATGGGGTGGTGCGGAAATATCCTGGGAGGCCGGAGTTGGCTGCTCCGATTGAATGGGGGGAATATCGGGACGAGCGTGGAGTTGTTGTCTTAAGAGACTATTTTCGCGCTTCAAGGCTGCATTTTCTTGTTTCAAAGTGAGGATTTCTGCCATGATTGCTTGCAATTCTTTAAGAATTTCGGTTTGCATATCAGGGGAAGATGAGACACGCGAGAGCAATGATGATGATGGAGCATTGGAAGGCGAGCGCTGGCAGCTCACCTTTGTTTTCGCGGTGCCCGATGGTGAGAGCTGTGAGGCATCGGGGTGACATAGGGGATCTGGTCGTCCATTGGGAACAGTTTCCGAGGCCTTGCCAGGTTGCAGTGGAGGAAAGTCCGTGGCACGAAGAGTCTTCGCAGAAGCTGCAGCCTTTGCGTACGAAACTGCAGGTCGGCGTGGTTGGTAGCGCTTGGGACACGCTGCCGTCCCAGTAGCATGAGGGCCTTCACAGACGATGCATTTTGGAACACATGGATGATTTTCAGGGGCATTGACTATTCCGCAGGTTGAGCACCGAGAGAGGGCTTGTCCAGTTGGGCAGACATCGCGTCGATGTCCTGGCCGCCAGCATAAAGTGCAGGCTTCTGATTTCTTGCGAAAAGGCTTGCAGCGGTATGTTGCGGCACGATACCGAACCCAGTAAGGGACGGAAGTTCCATCGAAGAGAATTTGGACTATGCTAGAGTCACTCAGCCTCCTGGCGTCGAGCACTCCGAGTCCAGGGTTGAAGTGGCAGATGCTGTGGAGGATTTGTTCTGGGGTTTCGTCGGCTGGGATATTGAAAATGACGCCCGTCGCTGTATTAGATGGGGCGGGTACGTGCGTGGACAACGGGTATTCTTTTCCATTCAAAGTTAGCGCCTCGAGCTTCGCATACTTCTGCGCTCGGCTTCATCCGGGGTGCTAGCGATGATGAAATTTGCCCTCGCGTGAATGCGGATTTGGTCCTCTTCATGGGGATGTAGTCCCGCTTGCTTCTGCACAGTGTCAGCCAGAGTAGCCAGAGGGACTTGGGTGAGGGCTAGACCACCTCTCGGTCGAACGATCACTTTGATGTCGTCCTCCGGCAAGGGGAGCACCGGCGGAATCGTGCGCGCCGCTCGACGGCGGCGTCGGCTGGAAGAGGCATTATGAGAAGAAGATGCGATGGCAGACTTGGCCTGGAGCGGTTGTTCATGAAGGGATTGTTGGCGGCGACGAATCATCACCCAAGAGGGGTGGGCGAGTTCCTCCGGGGCGATGTCATCTCCTTCGACGGTAACCTCCATCATGCTGCTGCCGGGACGCTGACCACGGCCGGCGCGCTCGTGCAGCGGAGTGAAGGCTGACGGCACGTGCTGTGGAATGCAGCCGGCGGCCGCGCACAGCTTCGGCGCGAGGCGTGGTCGATGCTGTTCTTCGCTGTGGCGTTAGGGTTAGCTTTTTAAGTGGACAGTTTGACTCGCCTGTTGGGTCGATCTTGACGAAAGCGGTGTCAGGAGAGTCCTCACATCATGCCGGAACGATTGGTGTGGAAAAGAGGTAGCAGGCACTGCTGGTTCGCTGGTGGCGATGCAAGGTGCCAGAGCCAAGCCGGGGCGTGTGAGGTCGTGTCGGCCCCCTAGTGGCGTCTCTCCGAGTGCGGTTAAACAACTGTCGGACGATCGGACTCACCGCGCAGCGACTTCCTGTCTTGTGTTCGTCCGAGGGAAAAAACTAGTTCCTGAAAGACACCCACCTTGATAAAACGCGTGTCGAAATAGATGCCCAAGTTATTGGTAAATACAGATATTAGTTGCCAATTATATACAAGAAAAGGTTGAGCGTGGATATTTTTTAAAGAAAACAGTAATTGTACCGACAATCTAGATTACGGCATTTAAGGCAATTTCATGGTCTGTGGTGGACATACAGCTGCCGTGGGGTTGTGGGCGCCGTAATTTTACGGTTTGTTCTGAGGCCGCAACCACTACCAGCGTATTTTCCGCGCTTTCGCGCTTCGACATCGGCCCGCGTTGACTGCGTCGGCAAAATGCACGGCGACGTGAGCTGACGCGGGAGGAGTAGGAGGAGGAGAAAACTTTATTGAACAGGTAGACCGAGCTTCGAAGTGGGCGGGGTCCTCAGTCCAGGACTCCGTTGGTGCGCCTGCCGTCCTCGCCCTTTCAGAGAGCCAAAGATGCTTACTTAGGTCCGAGCTGGCAAGTTAACTCTCCCACTGCTGGTATGTAGCTACGCCGATGTATATATGCTGCTCGCCATATATCAGCGTTGACGCAGCGCCAGAAAGCATTCGAAAGCAGGCGACATCGTCCGGATTGCTTGTCCATCTCCTGGTTTGGGGTCATTACGTTCGCAGAAAACAATCATTTTTTTAACGGCCGGTAATTTGGTGCCTTGAGGCAAAAACAAGCTATTTCTGTTCAAAAGTGCGCATTCCTCCATGGCTAGCTTGACTTATTTATTTATTCATTTATTCATATTACCTGCAGCGCCAATGAGGCATTACAGCAGGGGGGGTATATGCAAATACATGAATACGATTCATTACATGGGGAAAAAAGAAAAAGAGAGAAGAAAAGAAAAAAAAACTGACATGAGAATAAGTGGTACAAATCTGCACAATAGCGCGTCAAATGTACAAGCAGTGTCACAATGAAAAATTTACATGTGCGACAAAAACGTGTGGAACAGAGCATCAGATGTACAATTAACAATATTACTTGGTAGTTTATTCCATTCCCCGATGGAATGGGGAAAGAAAGAACCCTTGTACACATCAGTACGGCAATCAATTTCACGAATTTTCCACTCATGGTCGCGAAGCTTAGATACAAAGTGCGGGGGTAGTAACACAATTTTAGGATCAATACCATTCTTATTGAAATAAATACGATATAGTAGTTCAAGTTTGTGATGCAACCGACGTTTACTTAATGTTTCCCAGCCCAGCTCTGCTTCAAGTGATGTAATGCTAGTGCGAAATTTTAGTTACAAATCGGGCGGCGCGGTTCTGGACGCGTTCTAGTAGTGCACATAAATTTTCAAATTGTGGGTCCTACACGGCGCAGGCGTACTCCGCAATGGATTTTACGTTGGTGAAATATAGAAGTTCTTTAACTTTTGGAGGAGCATCACTGATGTTGCGTTTTAGAAAGTTGAGCATGCGGGAGGCAGAAAAGGACACGTGTTCAATCTGACGTTTCCAGGTTAGGTTAGATGAAAAATAGACGCCAAGATATTTGTAACCTAGCACTGTATCAAGATGCGTACTTCCCAGAGTGTATTTTGATAAAACAGGGCTGCGACTGCGTGTGAAGGAAACGTGCTTACATTTCGCAATATTTAAAGTCATTTTCCATTTTGCACACCACGTTTGGATATGGTCGAGATCACTTTGAAGATAGTCCGTGTCAATTGGGCTTTTGATACTGCGATAAACAACGCAATCGTCTCCGTAAAGGCGTACTTTGCAGGACAAATTACTTACAATATCATTAATATATACAAGGAAAAGCAGGGGCCCTAAAACAGACCCCTGCGGAACACCAGAACTAACACTCACAGCACCTGATTTGCAGCCGTTTGTCAGGACACATTGGGTACGATTATGCAAATAACCTGTTATCCACTGGACAACATCATGATGTAGGCCAAGAAAAGACAACTTATAGAGCAGCAACGAGTGCGGGACAGAATCAAATGTTTTTTTTTAAATCCAAAAATACACAGTCTGTCTGTTCTTTCACGTCAAATGATGAGAAGAGATCATGGCTAAATTCTGTTGATTGCGTTGTGCAGGAAAAACCTGCCCGAAAGCCGTGTTGGCAGTTCGTAAAATATCTATTAGATTCCAGGTGTTTTATTGTGGCGCTATATATTATATGCGCTAGGATTTTACTACAGACACTTGTGAGGGATATGGGCCTATAGTTTTCAGGATTGCTTTTCGGGCCACTTTTGTGAATGGGCGCAACGTTAGCGATTTTCCAATCCTCAGGCAGGTCACCAGAAGCGATCGACTTGGAAAACAGAGTAACAAGAAAGTGGGCAATAGTCTCACGGCAGGCATGAAGGACGTAATTGGGTATGCCGTCAGGTCCGCCTGAAGAATTAACTTTAACGTTCTGGAGTAGTTTGAGTACACCATTATAGGTCACAAACGGGATCCATTTGTTCATTTATTTGTTCTGAGACACTCGGAGCGTTTTCACAATACGTTGGAGAGAAAACAGACTGAAAGTAATGATTGAAACAATTAGCCTTTTCATGGTCATCAGAAACAGTTGTGCCGTTAACGTGAAGACAGGGTATTCCTGTATGTTCCTTGCCCTGGGATTTCAAAAATTTCCACATTTCTTTGGGATTTTCTTTTAACTTAGTTCCCAAGGAGCAGAGATATTTGTCTTTAGCAATTTTGTTCCGGATTTTTATGTCTTTGCCGAGGAGCCTTACGGCATCCATTACGCTCTGGTCTTTCTTTTTTCTATACGTTTGCAAAAGACGCCGCTTTTTGTTGATAAGTAGACGTACGTCACGGGACACCCACGGCTTGTCGGCACGCCTTTTGCGGGATATTAGTTTGCTAGGAACACATTTTGCTATTAATTGCTGTAGTTTGTCCTTGAAAGCTTCCCATAGAGTGTTGCAGTTAGAGCATCGGCTCATTTCGTTAAACTCTGGTAAAAAGGATGCAAGTTCCCTGGATAAGGAGACATAATCTCCTTTATTATAAAAGAAAACTCTACGTGGGTTATTGTGTACAGTTTTGAATCTGATTGGTGGTAAATAGGCAAGGATGCAGTCATGATCACTAATTCCAGGGACGACTACAGTATTTCGGACAAGTGAGGGCCTATTTGCGAAGAGCAAATCTAAAACGGAAGCGCGGTCTTTTCCTTTCCTGGTAGGTTCGGTTACAAATTGGAAAAGATCGTTTGCTTGTATCAACTCGTAGAAACTGGCAGACAGCGCACACGAGTCGTTGGGAATGCATTTTTGATCAAACCACTGAACTTCCGGCATGTTAAAATCACCTCCAAGTATGTAATCGTGGTTCAATGTTGACAGAAAGTCTGATAAAGACCTGAAGGCTTCCGGATCAGCGCATGCTGGTGAACGATAATATGACCCGATAGTGATGACTCGTCCGCTGTTTAAGTGAACGTTACACCATACCGATTCTGCGCAACTCAACGATACGGTTAGGGAAGTAGATTGTAAGCTGGCATCGACAAGCAGAAAAACACCTCCCCCTTGGGTATTTCTGTCACTACGATATACGACAAAGCCATGCGGAAAAACTTCAGCGTCCCGGACCGAACTATGAAGCCAAGACTCTGTGCCAATGATAATGTGGGGCTTGGCTGTTGAAGTGAGCGTAGTAAATTCATCAACATTGTTTTTTGCGCTACGGCAGTTTACTAAGAGGATAGTAAACTCTGGAATATGTAATGCTGTCTGAACAGAGTTACGACCGCATCCACCATGTTGCGGAGACAACTGCGTCCCGCTTAGCTAACTTTTTGTTTCGACTACTTGGTCGAGCCCAGAATCGTAGACGAATGTTTTTTTGTTGATAACTAGCTTGTCATGCCTCAGTTTGTACGGTAAGTCTAACGTACGGGCATGTTGTAGAAGTTTCGACTGTGCTAATCTTACAGCAGGGGTAAGATAATTGCGCATTGCAAAATCAGTCTCTTTTAGCTTAGGCCCACAGGAAAGGATGCGCTCCTTATCTTTGTAGCTAGAAAACAGCTCTGGCTACATCGTTTGTAGTGTTAGCATGATGGGCTTGTCTGCAAAATCGGTGCGTAACGAACAAAGTTTATCAACGCCAGAAATCTGGCGGTGCATTCAATTTCATTCGCGGCTAGCGTAGCTTGCATAGGGGGAACGATGAAGCGCGATAGCTTTTCTTGGCTTAAATAAGGGAGCTTTGGTTAGATCACTTGCAGTATTTGCATATTTAGCCTCGCCTCCAAGATCGGTGAGGAAGAAACAAGCATTAGCACTGCCGAAATTTGTCAACTACGACCAAAACGAATCACCCGACAATATTCGTTGGCAGCCTCTGTTAGGGTACCAAATTCTCGGCTCCACGCGTTCTTTTCCGGCGTGGTCAATTGGATTGGAGCTTAGGTGCTGGTGTTGTGTTTTGAAAGTCTATGTTTCGAATCTTGGCAGAACATCACGAATTTTTTAGTTTTTTTTAAATGCAGAGCATTTTAGTAACTCACGATGTCACCCGCGTTGACGTCCGTAGTCGTGGTCCGCACCCCTCCCCCTACACTATATAAAAGAAAATACTATCCGGCGCCAGGTTTCGATCCCCCGACCCTGCGGGCGGAACGCAATGTACATGGTGCTCTACCCACTGCGCCACAAAGCCGACACAGAATGGGACGCTACGAACGCGCCTTATATCGTTGACTCATTCAAATTACTGCTGACGAGCGCTCTCTCGTGAGCAGTTGCCACAAGTGCAACAACATTAACGTAACGCAAACTACTTAACGTCGTGCGCCCCCGGAAATGCTCTGCATTTGATCGTGCCCCTCGCGAGGGGGATGTTTCGCACTTGATCGCACTCCCACTGCTCTCTGGGCATGCGCCCCGTCGCTATAGCAACGGAGGCGCGTCGTCTGCTTCCAGGACGCCGCGTCGCCAAATTGTTTTTTGCAATGAGGGTGTCATCGACGTTTTTTTTTCAAGGCAAAAAAAGGCAGAGTACCTTGCCGTTTAACCTACAAGTGACGTTTGACGGTAACCTCAGTATCAAGGAAGCCTCGAAATTTGCTTTGCTCACACTTTGAATTCATGAATCTGCAGTCGGTATGTAACATCAAAGTTAAATCAAGTAGCAAGTTGTGCTAATTGCGTCTTCGTTCATCATCCTATCTTATTTTGTTCAGATTTGACGGCAATGACCCCTCCCCCCCACCAAAAAAACCTTACAAGACTCGTTGGCAACGTCACTTGTAAATGAATTCTGCACTAAGTCCCTGCCTCTTCCCGTGAGGTTCGGTATTGGGCTACTGTTTTGAACGTCAAAAGTTCAAAGCAATAGTGGTCGATTACAATATTTGCACAAAACCCCTCCGTACAAAACCCTTACAAAACACATACATAACCCCTCGGTAACTTCAATACAAAACGCCTGCGGAGAGTTTGAAAATAAAGTATAGCAGATATAGTTAAAATAAATGTAACTGCGATCGACATTTTCGAAGTAAAAAACGGACATACCAGCATATGAACAACGTCAGCAAAATATGTCTAAATACCGTCCCAAACTGAAGCAGCAGCAACATCGAGAGTACGTCTTTAGCAAAGTTGAAAGAACGTCGGACATTTAGGTACCAGCAACGTTATCTCTACATCCAAAAATTTTCAATAAAATATTGCACGTCGTACGGATGTCTAATAGAGATGAAGAGGGCGCTGCTGTGCCCAGTGTGAATGGACGTATGTCCCGACGCTCTGCATTTCATCGCCAGTCAAGAGCTCTCTTCACGTCTGTGCTTCGAGTGCTACGGGTCATCCTTTTCGCCATCGCACCAGGAGCCCATCGAGGTGACACTCGACACGGTACTGTGTTTCAAGGCCGTTTTACGGCCACCCTTTCGCCGCCGGCGACGGCTTCGCTAAGCCTACACCATGGAACCGCCGGGGACGACCGCCGGCCAGGTTGCGCCGACACCGCCGCCATCTGATGACTACAGACAACAACAGGCGACGACGATTCAAGCAGAAATGCCGCCGAGTTTACCACAGCAACAAGAACGGCAAGCACGTGCCGATCTCGAAGTAACTCCTGGCGCGAGCTCTGAGGCTTGCCGCGAAGGGCCACACCAGCATCGGCGCGAACGCTCGAGGAAAGACAAGCAACGCTATGGGAGGAGCCGCAGCGCTCGCCGCAACTGCCACGACAGGAGGGGCTCTTCGAGCGCCTCAGACAGCAGTACAACGGGAAAAAGAACGCGCCGCGGCCTCCTGACGCATTCGGCTCAAGAAAATGAATCGGCCATGTCAAGTGACGAAGACGGCATGGAAACATACGTGGCGAAAGAGCGCGCCGAGGAATGCGGCCATGATGTTACAGTGCCTGACCCAACAATGAAAGTCACCGGTGCACATCTCAACAACTCCGTGCTCACCACTGCATCACAGGCGGATTGGCCTGCAACCGATTTTAACGTGTGCGACGGTGACGGTGTTGACACCGGAGGAGCCTACCAGTTTCAACAACGGCGTAAACGTAAGCAACTAAATCCTTATTCTGAACCTCCCGTGGAAACGTATGTCCTAGTCATACGCCCGTGCGCCCACGAGAATCTCAGCACTTTACCAACTAAGGACCTCCAGTTCGCACTCATCTCCGTAGCACCCGCAGAGAATATTACAAAACCTATGACGTACAGAGTTCATCCTCAAGCCGATGCCCTACTCAAACTGAGGAACCTCGAAATTCGGGGTAAACAGGTTGCTGTGAAGTCTACCAGGCTTCCGGACGAGATATGTGCCGTGGAGTGATCTATAACATCGACTGCAAAGAAAGCAAGGCTGAACTTAAGGCGGCGTTGTCGTGCAACCGTCAGAGAATACTTGACGCACGCCCAATGGGCAGCCGTGGAGCATGCCTGTTGACGTTTGAGGGGCGACGCCCACCTAGATCTGTAATTTATTACGGCCGCATTTCTCGAGTCACGCTCTACGAACCCAAATCGGTCGTATGCAGTCGCTGTCATCGGTTCGGCCACAAGAAAGACGTGTGCCCTCACCAGGAAGTATGTGACACATGCGGCAAGAACCACGGAAACGATACCGCTGCCGTCACTAAATGCAAGGAAGCAAATATAATGACCTGCCGCAACTGTAAGAAGCAGGGACATGTGGCTACCGACCCAAAATGTCCGACTAAAATTAAGGCTGATGCTGAACTAGCCGCAAAGCGCCGACCACGGTCACAGACCCGAGGGAACAGATACAGTCCCCTTCGATCACCAAGCGGTGGCAGAACACCCGGACAATGCGATGCGGAGTTATCAGATCATGCCTCACAAGAGCGTACCACTACAGCGCTGCCGTCATCAGCAAAGGGCGCAGCGCGCGGACAGCAGCAACGTTCGAGCAACTCGCAACCGGCGCATGTTGAGCGTAAACGGCATGTCTCCTACGCCGCGGCGACCACAACACCCAGCCAGATCGAAGAGACTGCAAAGACATCAACTAGTGCTACAAAGGAACAACCTCCACTGAAGGGCATCCTGCAAGAGGAAGCCACTATTCAAGCCGAGTTGAAAAAGCTCGCGCAAGAAGCAGATGACCTTCGACGACGAGTCGAAGAAACGGAAGCGCGCCATACCGCCCTCCTCAAGCGACTCCGCGCTGCACGGCGGGAACAGCCGTACACCGGGCGACCACCTGCACAGGAGGATTCCGCTACGGCAGCGATGCAGCCAACGGGCCTGGCACAGCTGCTTCATCAACTGTTTCAACCGCTTCTTCAAGCCCAAGAAAAGCACTACCAAGCACAAGAGCAACACTTCCGTCGTCAACATGAACTCCTTCAGCGGCTTGTCACGTCCCGCGCTTAGCTACGCGGCCTTGGACCTGCCGCCCGGCATTCACCCTCACCTGGTGTTCGTGAGACTGTCAGGAACAGGGTACGTGACCTTCGATCAATTTACGGACTCGACAAATACTGTTAACTGGACATGGCTCTGCCACTTATAGTGCAATGGAACTGTCGCGGACTCCGCCATAAAATCTCCGCTTTTAGGCTTTACCTTCAATCCCTCCCACACCCTTTATCTATCATACTCCTTCAGGAAACCCACGGTGTATACAACATTGCAGGGTACGATTCATTCATACAGCCCAGTATACCGACTCGCCGCGATCCCAATCCTCGTACCTATGTTGTGACATATGTCCTCCGCACATTACCAACTCACCAGGTAGATGTTTCCGCATACAACTCTATTATGTCGGAATCGGTCCTTACTATCACTCAATTTCCTGGATGCTCTATCCCACTAGTTGTCATGAATTCGTATTGGCTTCCTAAGGCGAGACCCGCTTTGGGGTGGTTAGGTAAGCTCCTTCGCTCCTACCGCGATCATGCTGTTATTTGGGCTGGGGATTTTAACGCTCACCATCCCGATTGGCTCTACACATACACCTCACCATCAGGTCAACTCCTAAGGCGGGTCACTCAGCAGCTCCGATTTTCTCAGCTTAATGATCTAACCAGCCCTACACGACAAGGCAATAGTTGCCAAAGAGATACGATTCCTGATCTCACTTGGGCAATAGGCTTGCCTTCGGCTATATGGGAAGTCCAGGATAACTCTCTAGGCAGCGATCATCACATTATTCACACAACTGTACCCTTGAATGGTGCTTCAATTCCGTCACCGCGAAGTGCTCGCCTCACTAATTGGAATGGTTTCCGGTAATCAATCGATACGGCTGCCATATCTGATTTAAGCACCTGGAATTCTGCAATTCTTGACGCCTATGGCCATAACACCAAGCTTATTGCTCTTTCTGACACACGTCCGGCTGTTGATACACATCTTTTACGCCTTTGGGATCAGCGTCATGCGCTTATGCGCCGATGGAAGCGTAATAAGCGCAATCGCTCCCTCAAAGCACGCATCGATGCTCTCACAATCGAGGCTCTAGAATATGCGCGCACTCTTGAAACATCCAACTGGCTGTCCTTCTGTGACTCTCTGAGTGGAACACTGCATACAACTCGGATTTGGCAACTTATTCGTTCCATGTCCGGGCAGGCACGGCGATCCACGCACATCACATCGTTGCGGTTGCAGACAGATCTTAGCTTGGCTGATTTGGCTGACGAACTTCAAGCTTCCGTCTTTCCTTTTCCTTCTTTGCCTCCGCCGCCTCATCCTGTCACTTGTTTCACTCAAGAACCTATTGACGCAGATTTTACATTCGCTGAACTCCGCGCTGCACTCACCGATTGCAAACGACACACAACACCAGGACCGGACCTGATTACATACTCCCACTTAAGGAACCTTCCGGACTCCGCTCTAGAAATTCTTCTACATTTCATCAATGAAGCATGGCGAACAGGCTGTATCCCCCCTGAGTGGAAGACTGCTAACATCCGCCCTATTCCAAAACCAGGCAAATCACTTGCTTTGAACAGTCTACGCCCAATTTCACTTACGTCCTGTGTTGGAAAACTGATGGAGCGTATGGTCCTGCATCGTCTCACTTGGCTTCTTGAACATAGCCAATTCTTTGACTGGACTATGACTGGGTTCCGCGCTCACAGGTCAACACAGGATACAATGCTGCGAATCCAACAAGAGGTGTACGCATATCCGAGCGCAGCCCAACTTAGAGCAATCGTGAGTCTAGACTTCCAAAAGGTGTTTGATGCAGTTTCGCACTCTGCAATTCTTGAGCAAATCCGGATACTTACGCCTAGCTCCCGGCTGTACAACTACATCCACAATTTTCTGACTACACGACTACACTCTTTGGTGTTAGAGGACTACCGCCAAACCCCCTGGACTCCTACCAGAGGAGTTCCTCAGGGATCTGTCCTTTCCCCTACTCTGTTAAGTTTAGCACTTCGCCCCCTGCCTCGTATGCTACATTCCGTTCCTAATCTCTCGTTTGGACTGTACGCCGATGACATAACCCTTTGGTGTTCTACCGGCAGCCCAGCTGCACTGTCCGACACACTTCAGGCTGGAATTGATGCGGTCCATTCGTTCGGGTCAAGCGTAGGTCTCTCACTATCTCCGCAGAAGTCTGGGTACCTCGTGGTCACTGATGAGCGTTTGCGGGCTAAAGCTAGCGACCAACGCTCTCAAGTAGAACTTGTGATTGATGACATTCCTCTTCCACGTAAGGCCTGGCTGCGCGTCCTCGGCTTCGACCTACAGGATAATGGGAAGGCCTTAAAGTGGCTCAATCGATGTAAGGCTCAAATTACCCAAGTAACTCACATAATCGGCAGGCTGACCCGACGTCGCCAAGGCCTACGAGAACACGATATTACGCGACTTGTGAACTCTCTAATATATACTCGCGTTCTTTACGCACTGCCGTACGTAAAATTAACGTCATCGCAGCGATCCCAGCTTGAGCGGCTCCTCCGGCCTGCCACCCGCCTGGCTGTAGGGGTACCTAGATATACCCCCCTTGCTAAGTTGGAGGCTGCTCAGCCGTTCGCATCATTGTCAGATCAAGTGTGGACTGATGGGCGAGTTGGTATTTCGACATTCTTGTATTACAGCGCACTACAAACAGGACACAGGGAAGGACGCAGACGCAGCGCTGTGTCTGCGTCCTTCCCTGTGTCCTGTTTGTAGTGCGCTGTAATACAAGAATGTCAGATCAAGTTGATCTTCATTTGGTGGCACAACACACTCGTCTCCAGCTTACTTGGCATGGGCGTCTTCTCCTATCCCCACTTCATTACGAGGTAGCTTCGTTACCCGAAATTACAGCGACATACCCCCCTTGGTATCCACTCCCTCGCATAAAAGTTCCTACCATTCCAATCAATGTATCCGCAACCTCGCATGCAGGACGTCGTCGAGCTCGAATATGCACTCTTCGCTACCGCTATGGTGATCTAGCAACAGTGACGTACACAGATGCCTCCTCATCAAAAGACGCACGCGGGGTCACAGTCCGCCACCGGGATCGTCCGCCAGTTCTGCTGGTTAGATTTGCCTCGGTATCGCTGAAAGAAATGTGGTGGAACAGGAAAGACTCTTTGAGGGCACTTGCGGAACAGGGCACGATTCCTCAGCTGTACTTCTCCAAAAACTTGACCAACTACAACAGAGAACTATTCTGGGCAGCCCGCCAAACAGGAAAAGAAAAACTGTACAAATTCATCTGGGCGAAACAGGGCAAAATTTTCACAAGGAAAGCTGAGAATTCATCTCTTGTCCGCATATCAGATCACGCTGATCTGAACAAGCTTGTTTAAAAGTTCACAATGCTACAGAGCTAGACCGTTCCCATAATGAACGTCTTTCACAATTGTGACAGCTTCACCGACTTTACTGTTTTGGCTGATCAGGGTTGCAAGTCCTTCACAATTGTGCACGTTAACATCAGCAGTATCCGTCTTCACTGGGACGAATTCCTGTACAAAATACTGATTCTATTATCGATGCATTTGTACTAACTGAAATTAACATTCACGATGACCTTGTTTCATCTTTCGAACTTCCGCACTATTCTTCTTTCGCGCTGACGCGCCGTGTTATCAGGGGCGGGGGCATTATGGCCTTAATACATGAACGATATGTGTCGTCATCCTTGTCACCAAGGTTCACCTCTGCCGAATGCCTGGCACTGCGCATCGCGTTGTTAGACACATATATAACGCTCCTGGCTATCTACAGACCACCCTCCGAAAACGCCAACCTTTTCGTAAGCGAACTGGATGAATTCTTACTTTCTTTTCCCTCAACTTCACTCTTTTGTCTGGCTGGTGATATCAACATAAATACTTTATGTCCGGCGCGCCCGACTGCTTGCGAATATTTAAACGTGTTGGCCAAATCAGGGGTTATTCCAACCATTTGCTCCGCTACAAGGGAAGAATACCTTGGTACGAAATTAGTAACTTCATGTATTGACCATATCAATGTTAGGGCACCATTTTTTCGCATCGATTCGGCAATTATCAAACAGAAACTTGCCGACCACTACTTTGTGGGTTGCCATGTTTATTTTCCCGTGCTGAAAAAGGTTTCACCCCAGCACTTGCAGGTGTCTATTCTTGACGTAGCTAAATTCGATAATTTAGTCAATAATTTTGACTGGGAAGCATTCATGGCAGGGGCAACTGCACGAAACATTTATACTAAATTTGTTACCATTATTGACACATTAAAAGGCACTGCACAAAAAACCATCAAAGTTAAAAAGCGCAATATGGACTTGCCTTGGCTTACCTCTACCGTTCTTAGGGCTATTAAAGAAAAAGACAAACTTTGGGAGAAGTGTAGGCGCTCTCCTAATAACACTGCCCTGAGGAACCTATACAAAGTTCATAGAAATAAGGTAACTGCGTTACTTCGGTCAGAGAAGCGCTCATTTTACAGTAAAACCTTCCATGACAACAGACACAACCCTAGGAAAACTTGGTCAACAATTAATCAAATATTCGGTCGACATCCTGCCCAATCAGTTGACGTCTTTGGCAAACACTTCAACAATTTGGAATCCGCAGTTACTGATTTCAATGTTCACTTCGCTAAAACATCATTGGCTACGCATTCAGCTGATATCCAAGGTTGCGACAACATTAGCAGTTTAGAATCCTCTGCATTCCTTCCTTTCATGACTTCGTATGACTTACACAACATACTATTTAGTTTTAAGCAAAAGAAGGCGCCTGGTTTGGATGGTATATCTGTCTACGAGTTGCAACGTAACCTTCCCGTTTTAGAAAAGGTACTTCTATTTATGCTGAACAGTTACACTGAACTTGGTTTTCTTCCAGATGAATTAAAAACTGAAGTTGTGAAGCCATTACATAAAAATGGCTCTTTCAAACAGGTTGACAACTACAGGCCGATTTCGATTTTACCTGCGATTAGCCAAATTTTAGAAAAACACTTAGCCAGAGTAATAACCAACTTCCTGGAAAAACACAACTTATTGTCGAGTTCACAATTTGGTTTTGTTCCTGGGAAGGGGACTGTTGTACTTTTGGAAAAATTGTCGGATTTAATCTTCTCCGCTTTAGATAACAACGAAGTAGTAACGGGTCTTTTTTTGGATGCAAGCAAAGCATTTGATTCTGTTATACCCACAATACTACTGCGAAAACTATATCTACTAGGATTTCGAGGTCCATTCAGCAAACTGTTAGCTAACTATTTTTGCAATCGCTCACAGGTAGTCAAGATTGGTGATAACGTTAGTTCGAAAGTTCTCCTAAAATCTGGTGTCCCACAAGGGTCCGTGCTATCTCCCATATTATTCAATGTCTATGTAAACGACTTACCTAATCATATAACCCACTGCCAAATATTTCAGTATGCCGATGACACTGTTCTTCTTGCCAAGCACTCCGTTTACAGCAAATCACTTGCAATGTTACAAGGCGATAGTCAATCTGTTATGGACTGGTTTTCCAGACATTTTATTACAATAAATAAGCAAAAAACAAAACTGGTTTCTTTTCACAATCCACCCAAGCAAATTGATCATACTGTACCCCTCGTTCTTCATGGTTCACGATGTAATAATTGTCAATGCTCTCCTCTTCTATTATCGCCGAATGTAAAGTATTTAGGAATTATCTTTGACTCGGATATGACATGGAACAGTCACCTATCTATGCTCTGCAATAAGCTTCGGGGCTTGTCATGTACTCTTTATAACAGTCGTTTCCTCCTCCCCTTTCCAGTGCGTAAGATTATCCTACATGCACTTGGCTACAGTATCTTGAAATACGGAATCACTGTATTTTTTCACTGTTCTTTCACTTGGCGTACGAAAATAAAGTGCATTATAAAAACGCTGCTAAGAAATGTAGCCTACAATATCAACATTCCCGAAAATACCAGGTTGTTCTCTGCCTTACAATTGCCTTCTTTTGACGCTTTGTTTTTGCACACTGTGTGGGATATATGAGGGAGTCCTCGGGGGCCTTGCCAGCTCTCTGGGGTAGGCCCCCACGCTAGCTCCCGGCGTGTCAACCACGCGGGCTCCCATGGCTACGGCAGCCCAGCGAGGTTCGCCGATACGAGAACCCAGTAGACAGTAGTGCCGAAGCACAGCCGTTTATTTGGGGAATCCCAAAGCATGCGAGCACAAGGCTCGACGGCGTTCACGAATCACGCCGTCCGGGTCGTGACCGCGAACGGGAGGCAGGCACTCACGGCGCGCGACAAACAAAGCTCCCACCTGAGACACCAAGTATCCATCACCGCCGCCATGTTCCGCCGATCTCGCCCCGACCGGGTCTCCGACGAGACTCTCCCCTTCTCCCGTGCGCGCACGCTCGCGCCGCCCGCGCCCGCGCGCCTATCCCCGCACACATCGGTGGCGCCATCTCTCGGGGGACGCCGACGAACCAGCGGAGCGCCGGACCGGTTCCAGCGCACAAGCGTCTCTCCCGAAGCGCGCGCTGGCTCGGGATCGCAGGTCGCGGTTCTCCACGATTCCCACACTCCTCCCCCCTAAAACTGGACGCCACTTGAGCTCGAGTGACGCCACGGTGCACCACACTCGTCACGTCTCAAGTCAGCAAAACAGCCACCGAACGCCACTCCACACCAAAGTTCGCCACACGATGCCGCCGTCGCGATGCTCGCCTCACAAACCCGCAAACACATTGCAATGGTTCCAAGTCTCTCGCGGTTGGGCAGCACAGCAGGTTGGCACGCCCGGGGGTAGCTGCAGCCGCAGCCGACGAACGCCGGGGTCGCGCCATGATGCGACCCCCACTCCCAGCTCGAGGCGGCAACAGGAACGGCCGCGCCCACTGCGGCTGCCCGAAGGCTCGCGCCGCTCGCGTAGGCGCCAGATACCGCCGCCTCCTGGGTTCCGTGGCCGCTTCGGCCGCAGGTCCTCCCGAACGGTTGGCTGCCGCCCGGCAGGCCGGAGCAGCAACTGGAGTAGCAGCTCCACGAACCGCGCTCGGCCCCGCCGGTGGTTCAGCAGGCCATCCTCGCTGTCCGTGGCAGTGGTGACTGGCGTGGCTCCCGGTGGTATCCGTATGCAGGTCTCGCTCTCACCGTCCAGTTTAAACGATTCCCAAACTTGACGTGGGGAGCAGCGGGACTCCGCAATCTCCTGTGACTGGCCGGAAACCTTATCGACGATCTCGCCAAATAGGGTAACAAAGATGCCCGAGGGTGCCCCCTTGCAAGTTCGCTTGCTCGCGGAATCACGAGTCCGGCAACTGTGCTCCAGCAGCCACCCCCGCCTGGAGGCAGCTCGCCTGACTATTACGGGTTGTCGGCATCGAAACGCCCGTCCGAGCTATTTCGGCCTGGTGCGTTGGTCGGCAAAGCAGCGTCAGCATCAAGCAGGCGGGCTCCTGCAACTCACTCGCAGCAATACAAGCTGCCGTAGAGCCAGCGCCAACCGCAATACCAGCGGCTTACGGGCGCACATCACCGGTATAGGTCGCCTGAGAGTCCGTCTCTTACTAAGACTGGCGATCTCTCGCGACCAACGAGCCCGCTGCCGAGCCGCGCGAAGCTCTTACTGCCTAAACGCAATCTCAAGCGGAGACTTCACGGCATCGAGACGCACGCACTCCGGAAGCGCGGAGACAACGGTCCCATTGCTCCCGCTTCCCCCCGCAGCGAGAGGAGACTGATTCTTCAGCGATCCCCCTCGCTCTTTGTCAGGCGTCAAATCGGCAAACAGTCCGCCTCGGACTCGAAGCGCAGTAGCGGCGGGCTCATCGTGCGGCTTGCGAACTCCCAAACCCCGCACCCTCGCTCGGTAGTGTCCGCCGCGCCTGGGGGAAACTTCAACCGGCGCCGCCGGCACGACTGCGCGGGGACGGCGCTACGAGGAAGGCGACCCGCCGCCGTGTTGGAACAAGGCCTACGCACCTCCCGTCTCGCAAGCGGGCCGCGACTGCGGTGCTCGGAGGTATCCTACTGACTCACCGCCTGGTGCGTGTAGGAAGGTTTACGCATTTGCCGTCACGGCTGTATCGGGCATCATAACTGCCTGCCTGCAACCGACTGGCGCGAGGCGTTTCGTCCGAAGTCTTCCGGACAAAGGGTAGCGGGCTACGACTGCAGCAACGCATTTCTCGGAGAGCTAGCAACCTCGAATTCGTCCGAATACGAGACCCACGTTCGGGCGCCATGTGGGATATACGAGGGGTTCCTCGGGGGCCTTGCCAGCTCTCTGGAGTAGGCCCCCACGCTAGCTCCCGGCGTGTCAACCACGCGGGCTCCCATGGCTACGGCAGCCCAGCGAGGTTCGCCGATACGAGAACACAGTAGACAGTAGTGCCGAAGCACAGCCGTTTATTTGGGGAATCCCAAAGCATGCGAGCACAAGGCTCGACGGCGTTCACGAATCACGCCGTCCGGGTCGTGACCGCGAACGGGAGGTAGGCACTCACGGCGCGCGACAAACAAAGCTCCCACCTGAGATGCATGGTATCCGCAATCGCCGCGATGTTCCGCCGATCTCGCCCCAACCGGGTCTCCGACGAGACTTTTCTCGTCTCCCGTGCGCGCACGCTCGCGCCGCCCGCGCCCGCGCGCGCCGCCCGCGCCCGCGCGCCTATTCCCGCACACATCGGTGGCGCCATCTCTCGGGGGACGCCGACGAACCAGCGGAGCGCCGGACCGGTTCCAGCGCACAAGCGTCTCTCCCGAAGCGCGCGCTGGCTCGGGATCGCAGGTCGCGGTTCTCCACGATTCCCACAACTGTTGTCTCTCGCAATTTTTGGAATAGCGATTTTTTGTTTCGTTTTGTCCCTACAAGACCACTGAGACGTCATCCTTTGTTTATCACGCCCCGATGTTATACGCGATTTGGACGTTTTGTACGCAGTTATTATGTTCCTGATATATTTAATTCTATGCCCACTGCTATTTACTCCATTTCATCTAAAAGCGCTCTGAAAATGTATTTAAAAAAAAACTTCTCTGAAGTTGCGTAACCCTATGCCATATTGTATGTATGCATCACATACTGCTTACTTCTTTGATTTTTTTTCCTTTTGGTTTCATTGTACTACCGTTTCTTTTCCCTCTCCCTTTTCTTTTCTTTTCTTTCTTCTTTTACCCCTGCAGTATTTTATAGTGTCCTGACACTGGCTGCTGAGTACAGCCCGACAAGCCTGTCAGGCTTGGGCTGACCCGTCATGTATTTGTTCCTCTAAAAAAAATAAAAATATTTATTATTATTATTAGTAGTAGTAGTTGTTCCTCCTACCCACCCGCCCTTGCAGAAAAGATACTCGGCCGTTCCTTCCGTCCTGTCTCTAGAGGCTCGAGCAATAACTGACGCAATCTTATCGTTAGCCATTCCTGGTAACCACGTGATCCTCAGCGACAGTCAGGATGCTCTGCGCTTGTTCCAGGAGCAGACGCTTCCTATCAATATTATGCATGCACTCCACACTCATCTGGCCAAACACACTGGTACTAGCTACGTGCTGGACTGGGTTCCTGGTCACGCAGGCGTTCCGGGCAACGAGCTGGCGCATCAGCTCTCCCGTGCTCCGTCCCAACCGGGAGACTCGGAGACGCCCTGGCCAAATCCTTTCCACCCACCCACGTAAGCGCGACAAGCCCGTCTCCATCGACACCAGACTGTGCAACAGTTAATCAGGGATAGGCAGACTCTTCCGTCTCCCTCTCACCTGTTACCCCGGGCAGATGCTTGTCTTATCCGGCAAGCGCAAACGGACAGCCTCCAACTCCGCACATACTGCATCGACTACAAGGCCATCGCAGCCCTGCGCGGTGCTCCAAGTGCTCTGGCTTTCCCAATACGCCGCATGTTCTTTGGGACTGTTCTGGTTCGCAACCATCACTCGCAATTCATCTTAAATCCCTTACACCTCCTCCCTCTTCTCTCCAAGACTGGCTCGCGCCACCGGAGGGAACAGACCGAGTGGCCTGGTGGCGAGCTTTGGTGGCTCACGTTCGTCAGGTTCTCCCGTCTGTATAGATAATTTTGTTCCTTTCAGAACCCCGGACTTTGGGGGTCTTTTTCTTTGTTTTTTTTTGTGTGTCAATAAAGTTTACCAACAACAACAATAGAGATACTGCTGGGACATAGACGTTCGAATCTTTTTGGGACGTCGCAGATATGTTAGTGGTTTGCTGGGGGGATATCCTAGTTTTGGGCAAAATAAAGCTATCATCATTGACTCGGGCGTGGTCCAAAGAAGTGAACGAAACTGCTGCGCCTTGTCGGCCGACGCTGTCCACGTGTTTGGCAGCGGGAGCAGCTGGCTGTGTCGCGTTCGACGCCCTCCTCCCCGCATTTCCGCAGCTCCTGCGCCACGCCCTTTACACCTTTTAGCGGCTATATACGGAAGCATCAAACCCCGACGCCACACTCTCCTGTGCCTCGGCTGCTGCCGCCTCCTCCCTGTGGCTGCAATTAGCGCCTACGCCTCTCCCACCCCTCTGTCGCACCTTTAGATTGGTTGGTTGGATACAGAAGAAGAATGGCGCGTACCCACTCTGGGGGATCGGCCAAGTCTTACTGTGGTTTCACTGTTTAAGAAGCTTATGAATTAGTTTCAAACGAAGGGAAAATAGAGTGATGCTAATAATTTTAGAACAAAAAAATTCAATACTACTGTACCAACACGTGTTTCAATAAACGATTAAAAGTTGGTTGATGTGATTGATTAACTAGGCAAGCGACCTGTTTCGGCAATAAATGAGTGAAGAGCGCGACAAACATCCCCGTTGCACCAACCTAGCTCGACTGCCCCAAATGACAATAAATTAGGCACCGACAATGCGAGACCCAAGCACCGGAGGGGAACCGTCAGGTAACGATTTCGGAGGGAGGAGAACCGCCGGCAAGACAACAGGATGTGGTCAAGTGTTTCCTCCTCTTGACAGAAGCCGCAGATGGCCGATGGCGCTATGCGTGCGCGCTGTAGATAAAAACTCAAATTAGGTGTTTGGCATCGAAAGCAAGTCAGTGTGACCTCGCAGTCGATACTGCGCAAAGTCACACTTCCAAGAGTACCGGAGATGCTCAATGTCAGGGCAGCCAGCGATGCTGTTTGGTGGGAAGCTGTCCAGCGAACTGTACCTTCGAAACCTAGTTGCAACAACATAGGCTATCGGGGGCACAGTATCAACCAGAGGACCATTCAGTGCTACTCCTGCCAGGTAATCAGAGGGTTTGTTAAGTTCAACACCTCTGTGCCCTGGAACCCAGACCAGAGGGATTTCCCTGACATGTGCCGGTATAAGCATCGACAGCGATCGGAGAAGTGGAGAAACGGTTGGTGAAGATAAAGCGGAGCAGACCGAAAAAGAATCCGTCACAATGATCACCTGGGAATGCTCTTCGCTGAGCTTTCGAAGAGCGAGCGCAATTCCCAAAAAATTCTGCCAAATACCTATATTGACGTGAAATTTGGAATACGAAGAGGAAATCCCAGTCAAGCGCAGGTGAAAAGATACCTACACCAGCTTTTTTGTCTCGAGCAGAAGCATCTGTGGCTACAACCACATGTGTCGGGAACTCTTCTAGGTAGTTTGCTAAAAGGCCAGATATCGTTCTCTCCGGCAAGCATTTGGCATTGGAGGGGAAAATGCTGACGAAATCAATGTCCACCATCGAAGTGCGATAGTCAAACGTAGGTACAGATAATATGTTGATATTTAAAGGGGCGAGCAAGGTCTGGACGAACACCACCTGTGGACGCGTGTAGATGGGCCACGACTGGGCAAAAAAGGACGCTGGGGAGTGTACATAAACCATTTGTGACCGTGATATAGGCAATTCCATTGCACGAAGGTATGCTTCTACTGTCAACACCTTGAAGCGAGAAATCAGAGGAAGGATTCGAGCCTCCCAGTACAATACCCGAATGGGGACGTACCTTGGCAATCCCAAAGACAATCGCAAAGCTTGCCTTTCTAAAGTGATCCATGGTAGGAGCTTGTAGAACGGGTAACTAGAAATTCTTGTTGCTTAAATCCCTGTAGGTTTCCAGAAAGGTATTGGCATGGGAATGTCTTGCAAGACACATGTTGGGTAGATATTTGTGCTAGGATGATATGAAGCAGGCCGGATTTAAGAAAAGAAAAAAACAGAGAAAACACAGAATTCAATAAGCTTTGGTTGTGTTTTGACGAGAGCTAGCCAGCGTGTTTCATTAGTGCAGTTGCAAAGGGTGAAAAAATGAATAGATCTTCTACAGCTTCAACCCTGTGAATTAGCAAAGAATTGTTGTGCTTTGTAAACGTGTATGTTTACAGAGCACAACAATTATAAGGAGCTAGGAAAATCATTCCAAGCCTTGCTTTGTAGGACTACAGTCAACATGTTGGGACAAAATTAGACTATTAAGAATTACTTTGAGTCTGGCTACCCAGGAAACGTGCACTTGTTTAGATTTATTAATACACAATTTCATGTTCATGCATGTTACAGTGTACGAAAGTTACTAGGGTTTGCTTACTAGGACGTTACTAGGGTTTGGGCTGTTACCTCCACAGCTTTTACTGAATCATGCGCAGTATTCCTCGAACAGACTTAAAGGAAAGAACATTTAGTAGGCAGCTCATTTATAAGAATATAAGACATACTGTTCTTAAACTTAGCTTGGGGGGGGGGGTAAATGAATTGGTCGGTTCCTCATTTTTTGACTGAACACGAGGCAGCAGGTTTCCTGGGCATACCAGTTTTTGTGAAGGAGGCGGAAAACACAGCTGTCCGTGAGCAAGTGATCTTGCTGTTGATTGAAGACTTCCAGGTGGTATAAGTATATTCAATGCCCTCCACCAAGGCATGCCTCATATTCATGGTGCTACTTCAGAACACTACTACAAAATTATCCTTTGGGTCTCAACACTAGCAAGATTTAAATAAAACATCTTTGACATTGTATGACTGTTATTGAATAATTATTCGTTTTATAATGGGCACAATAGCAGTATAGACCCTTTGCAAAATGGTAAAATCGTTGGCGGAAAAGCAGCAAGCCACTCTGGCAACAATGTGCACCCGCTGCGCCGCCGTTAGAAAGGAAGCGAAAAGGCTGTGAGCACAGAGTTTCTATGGAGTAGCTACCGTCCACGTAATTGCATACGCGTCCCGCGAAGTGGTGTTTCCCACTGCAGGATGGGAAAATAACTTTGCCGCCCTTCCTTCGATAGAAGAGCGGCATATTCAGGATTTTTGTTCTTCGAGGTCGACAACTGAAAGGTCCTACGAGTACGAGAGATCATACGTAAGCGTGGAGTCCTACGTTACGCCATCGTCAGTGTTGACAAACTGCAGAACACAAAGTTAGGATTTGTTGCTAATAAAGAATAGCCTTAGCGCTGCCTCCTTGTTTGGTTGTCGAGTTTTAATTGTGTTTAATCGATGCGCCCTGGCCCCGTGGTAGCGGCGGCTGGCTGCTATGAACTCGCTATGGAGGGTCCGTCTCTGCTGAGCGCTCACTTTGCGTATGTTCAAACTTTCAAAACTATTCGCGAAAATGACCAAAGAATGCATAATGAAACTGATTTTGATGTCTCTGCCAGAGGTCCTGTTTGCGATTCACCGCCTCTGTACTTGCGGCGCTTATTTTTCCTTCGGTGAATGCGGTGATAATGCGGGAGCGATAGGTCGCACGCGTGTGTCAGCAGCGATAAGAGGCAGTCGACCTTGAGAGAAACTCAGAGGAAGGAACAAACACAGAAGAAATAGGAGAAAAGAAGGGCACGTCTCTACTCGCCCCAAACGAGCCGTTGTGCAGCGGGGTTGATAAGCGGAAGCGATTTGACCAGCGTCAATCTTCGAAACGTAGCGCAAAACACCACTTTAGGAGAGAAATATGACCACGGCGATGGGGCAACTGACTCGTGGGGCAACAGACTCGTGAAGCCGTGGGCGAAAACGTGTGGTGCACCCGCAACGGCGTTGCTACGATCTGCTTCCTTTCTAATGGCGTCGTCGCGTTCACCACCAGTGTTACCAGTGTTACCACCGCTGAATTCTCAGTGTTGTCTGCCTTTTTGCAAAGGGTCTATTGTCGTAAAAAAGAATTGCAGCTAAATTATAAATCTTAATTGTTGTATGCTAGTGACATGTTGCAAGAAAATCGAAAATGTAATCGTTATATCCGTTCGCTCACCAGCTGTACAAGTTGTACCTGTCCCATGAACCTTCAAATGCTGATTAGTCTCATGGCCAACACATGAACCATACATGCCCTTCTGTTCCCAAAAGGACTAAGCAAACACACAACCTCCAAGAAAACACATCAGGCATTGGGAAGAAACGTTAAATTGACTCACTTTATTTGATCGACAACCAGTACATTTTGCTTTTATAGCCCACAAAACACCATTGCCAGCACTGCATTAGGGCTTAAAAAACTTTTCTGCAGTTGGCTTTGGCAACAACCAGAATGCACCATTATGTACTGGAAACACATATGACAAGCCACAGCTTTGACCAGCCCATTGGTTGCACTGGGTGTCAAAAGATAAAAAGGAAGAACCACGCCAAATGCTTTAATGTATGCACGTTGATCAAACATTAATTCACAGTGTAGAAAAACATCCCTTCCAGCATGTTCGGCTGATCAACCCATTTGTGACAGCCTTATCGAAGTGAAGGCAAGAACGAGTGCATGGCAAGATTTCAATGTGGGCTTTAAGAACTGCAGGTTGTCTGTAGGCTGTCTGCAGTCATAATTACTATTGTGCGCCAAACACCCTAGTACACTGAGTGCAGTGAACTTCAGCAATGAAAGTAGTCATAAGTAATTTTTATCGTATGTTGACCGTTGCGAATCCTAGTAAACCGTTACAAACACCTGGCATGCTGGCAAGAGAGACGTAGAGAGAGTAAAAGATTTTTGAAAGGTGGAGAAGCCAGCCTGAGAAACTGAACTTGGGCCTGCTACTTAAATCCTGCTGGGGCAAGGACGGTACTGAATACTGAGGGTATGAGAAATGACAGTGAAATTAACCAATGAACTTTGTACACTTAAAGCATGTATAACATGCAATGGGGCGCAGAAACAGACTAATCACTGTATAATTCGCATAACCATAAAAAAACCATAAAGAGACCATAACAACCATAAAAAACCCATAAAAGAGTTAAAATGGTTGAAGCGCAAAAACGACGACGGACGAGTGAGGAACAAACGGGACGAGCGCTAACTTTCAACTACTTTATCTGAGAAAACACACATGAAATATACACCGGTCAGGAATGAAAAAACCCATAGGCAAGTAATCGCTAAAAGTGCACACACGCAAGCACACAAAACACACGTGGCACTAGGTAATCATCGCCGACATGAAAAGTCACGCAGGAAGGCCAATTTTTTATGCGTCAGAGCCACTGAAGGCGCACTTACACAGTGTTCCCTCAGCCTGGCTATCTCGGCAGCTTCGATAATCTCCCGAACCGTCTTGTCTTTATGCCTGGCCAAAATGCGGCTGCGTGTAAAATCGGGAAAGCAGCCACAATCACGGCAGTGGATACCGAGGTGGCCACTCACAGCACGAGTCACATTGTAATCATGCTCGCGGAGCCTGTCCTTAGTGCAGCGGCCCGTCTGGCCCACATACTCCTTATCGCAGACCACAGACCCCTTATCGCGTACCAGGGGTATCGAGTAGACGACGCCCTGGTTGCACTCGACAAACCTATTCTTGTGATTAACAGAGCATGATTGGGGTTCCCTCGTGCCTCCATTGACGCGTTTGCATAGCGCCCCCAATTTGGTAGGCGCGGAGAACACTACGTTGACGTTCCCACGTCTTCCTACCTTTTTGAGGCGGTGGGACACGTCATGAATGTATGGGATGACCACTACCTTTTTCCTATCTTTTTCGGTTAGGTCCCCCTGACTCGGCACTTTGCTCAACTGCTTCTTCAAGCGCTCGGTAACAGACACGACCAGATTTGTAGGATACCCCGCTGACGACAAGCGGTCCACTTGCTGATACAGGCTGGAACGCATAGCATGGTGGCAGGATTTCTTCAAGGCACTACCTAAACACAAGTTAGCAACACCCCTGTTAACAAGTTTGGAGTGCGCAGACTTGTAAGGCAGTAACGGTTTGTTTGCCCTAGGCTCGTACTTCCAGCAGACGTGGGCTCTACAAAACGTGAGCGTCAGATCCAAGAACCTGATCGAGCCATTCTCAGGAACCTCGTGGGTAACCTCCAAAGGCTCAAGGCACTGCCGAAAGCTCCTGAGCACATCAAGTACGATGTCATGTGGAGGGTGTAGCCCGGTGTCACACAGAATAAGATAGTCATCCACGTAGCGAAACACTTTCCGAACATAAGTGCCCTCCAAAGTGCGCGCGAGAACTGTGTCCTTTTCTGCTAGAAACAGGTCGCTCAAGACTGGCGCTAGGCATGAGCCGATGCAAACGCCTGTTTTCTGAAGGTAGACGCACCCATCAAACATTACACACGTGGATTTCAGGTACAGGCCCAGCAGCTCCAGAAAGCCCTGGACTGACACTCGCACGCATTCTAGAACGCGATTGCACCATATGAGTCGATGCTATTCTCGACGCACTCCAACAACTCTCGTTGAGGTATAGAGTAGTACAGATCTTTAGCGTCTATAGAGGGAAGTACGAGCCTAGGGCAAACAAACCGTTACTGCCCTACAAGTCTGCGCACTCCAAACTTGTTAACAGGGGTGTTGCTAACTTGTGTTTAGGTAGTGCCTTGAAGAAATCCTGCCACCATGCTATGCGTTCCAGCCTGTATCAGCAAGTGGACCGCTTGTCGTCAGCGGGGTATCCTACAAATCTGGTCGTGTCTGTTACCGAGCGCTTGAAGAAGCAGTTGAGCAAAGTGCCGAGTCAGGGGGACCTAACCGAAAAAGATAGGAAAAAGGTAGTGGTCATCCCATACATTCATGACGTGTCCCACCGCCTCAAAAAGGTAGGAAGACGTGGGAACGTCAACGTAGTGTTCTCCGCGCCTACCAAATTGGGGGCGCTATGCAAACGCGTCAATGGAGGCACGAGGGAACCCCAATCATGCTCTGTTAATCACAAGAATAGGTTTGTCGAGTGCAACCAGGGCGTCGTCTACTCGATACCCCTGGTACGCGATAAGGGGTCTGTGGTCTGCGATAAGGAGTATGTGGGCCAGACGGGCCGCTGCACTAAGGACAGGCTCCGCGAGCATGATTACAATGTGACTCGTGCTGTGAGTGGCCACCTGGTATCCACTGCCGTGATTGTGGCTGCTTTCCCGATTTTACACGCACCCGCATTTTGGCCAGGCATAAAGACAAGACGGTTCGGGAGATTATCGAAGCTGCCGAGATAGCCAGGCTGAGGGAACACTGTGTAAGTGCGCCTTCAGTGGCTCTGGCGCATAAAGAATTGGCCTTCCTGCGTGACTTTTCATGTCGGCGATGATTACCTAGTGCAACGGGTGTTTTGTGTACTTGCGTGTGTGCACTTTTAGCGATTACTTGCCTATGGGTTTTTTCATTCCTGACCGGTGTATATTTATGTGTGTTTTCTCAGATAAAGTAGTTGAAAGTTAGCGCTCGTCCCGTTAGTTCCTCACTCCTCCGTCGTCGTTTTTGCGCTGCAACCATTTTAACTATGTACCAACAAGCCCAAATGGTTCTCAATGACCATAAAAGAGACCATAAAAAAAGTTGTGCAGTTTGTGAAATTTCACCACCTAGACCCAAAAGTCCAGACAGGAAAAGCAGCGATTTGACAGCTCGATCTTGCTTCTTCGTGTCAGCCCACGTGCCCAAAATCTTTCGTTCAGACAGAGGGTAAGCATTCAAGCGTAGTAAGGCTGCTTCAAGGTAATTTCACCCACTAGTATACCTTGGTCAAACACTATGCAAATGATCAATTGTCTCTGTACAGCCTTACACAGAAGGCAGTCTGGGCTGTCCTCGCGTCCGAGTGTGTGGATACTTTCAGGTCAATGCTACTTCAAGCCGCAGCCTGTGTAGCAAGGTTTCATTGACTTCTCCGAAGTTGAGGGGCATGAGCGAGCCAGAACCTTTG
This sequence comes from Haemaphysalis longicornis, assembly GCF_048455015.1. NCBI lineage: Eukaryota > Metazoa > Arthropoda > Arachnida > Ixodida > Ixodidae > Haemaphysalis > Haemaphysalis longicornis. The sequence goes on along the minus strand of NW_027526204.1, from coordinate 1,880,824 downwards.
CTCGGGATCAGTCCTGGGGAGCTGTTCCTGTCAATTTTGTGGGTCAGACCTATGCAAGGCAGCAGCTTGTGCATTGGCTCTGTAGAGTATTGCGTTGCTATCTTGTCTTACGATGGGTGTAGCCAAAAGAGGGTATATCCTTTAGCAGGCACAAGGCAGCATTTCCTTCCCAGAAAATTAGTTCTATAATTGTAATTACACTAGCTAGTTTCAAATAATTCTTGCAAGGAGCACGACTACCAAGTGTAACAAAGGGAAGAGACAGCAACGACTTCCAACTAGTGCCTTGTTTGAAACCTATGACCCATATAAATACCACATGCGCTTTATAACATCAACATAGCAAAAACAGCACAACACCATGCTGCAACTTTTCTGCTACGACCCCCATAAGCACTGCCAGCTTTCAGGTCCGCCACCTCGTTAAACTTAGTTTCCCCTTGATAACATGAGTTTAGCGCTAAAGACGACAGACACACTTTACTGGTGCTTGCATCTGTAAAACACCAGCAAACATCAGCTAATTTGAAATGATACGGGGTAAACTTGGAAGCTGGCACAACTCAGTGGGATGGGAGTGGCAACAAAAAATCTGTGCACAGTACAGCCCCTGTTGCGGAATTTTTCAGCACGGCGACAGTTGTCACACCGCCCTTGTTAACCTATATTTGAAACTCCTGATACTATGGAGAGACTTGTTGCATCGGTGGCACACTGGAGCCTGCCAGTTGCCATTCGAAGTACGCGAGTCTGCGATGGAAATTTTTTTCTGGCGACTGTTGCATTCCCCTACAGTGCTTCGTGAATTATTTCCTGCTGGCACAGCCACTCCATTCCACACAGACAAACAAAATGCGCACGAGCCGCATGCAACCGGCATGTGTTTGCGTTGTTGTATGGGAAGCAGGTTAGCCTAACTGGTACCAGTTGGCTGCGCAGTAGCACCCAGTGTAGGCTTAGATGCAGATACCTAGCGGGTCCGCCTTGGTTCATTCCACAGAGGCAAAAGCAACGCTTTCTCATGTTTCTCTGATGGTGCTTTTCAATGGCGTCAACTATGCATTGCACTAAACAAATAGACAGAGAGATATTTTATGGATTTGCGAGCAGAAGGATGCTAGGGCTTCTACCCCGTGAGAGCCGTTCTTAGTCCAAGTGCACTGAAACCCACAAGCGCCGTCAAAGTCGCCTTCACCAGCGCTAGAGTTACATCTAGATTTTTGAAATTATTACTTACGATTAATTCTTAACAGTGACTCTTCACGGCTAGTCAGTGAGTGGAAGCGTTTTGGCTTGTTGGGTAATAATCAGAACAGACTGCTTTCACCATATGTTGTGAAGTGGGCGTGACAGTGACCCTGGCTCGTCAGTGAGCAGAAGTGGTTTTTCGGGTTGGGTAAAAATCAAGCATGACTGCGTTGAGGGGCAGATGAAGAGTGGGGAGCACGTCAGACATACTTTTAGCCTGTGCGATCAGTGTACGTGCTTTGTGCCATTGAGAAATTTAGCACGTATATCCCGTGCATTACGTGTTTTGCAAGTTTGTCCAACATATCTTTAGACGAAGCGCTAAATCATCAATTCCTTATTAAAATCAACACGAAGCCAGCAGCTAGGTGAGAAAGAAAAAGGTATGTTAGTAATACTAAAGGAAATTCAGGCTCTTAGCAATGGTTCAGAACGGCATGTAAACAATCTTTGCTAGCATGCACAGTAGTTGATGAAATTCTTCAGCGTTACAGTAGCACATGCACACATGATATCATAGAGGGTTATGGCATGTACAGGTAAGTGTGTAAGGTTGATTTAGTGCTAATATGCTGCATGCAAACCTAAATAAAAACGCCCTGCAAAAAAGATGAACAAGGCGACTGAGGTTAGAGCAAATAGAAACAGCAACTACGCAGAGTCACCTAGATGGTATGCTTAGAATGTAGATATAACAGTTCAACACAGCACGTAGCACCTCGCTGTTATTGCTGAAGCCACTGACGCATCACCTAGCCTGTCATAAATTGGCACGATCAGGTACGTTTGGCGACATCGTAAATTTTGGAGCACACGAATACAAAACACACGGAAAATGCCACAGTAACTCACGACAGATATCCGGCGCATTTTTTGGCCACTCTTGTAACGACAGGGATCACGGGAAGTTGAAGCGCACGAACGAGAACTCGCTATCACTGCGACGCCCCATTGCTAACTGATGGGGCTCTATATTATTCACGTATACACTCCTGCTGCGACACGAATCTGGACACTTGCAAGTCGACTACGGAGCAGTATCAAAATATTTGCCTCGCGTTGTGATACCGACACAACACCGTGTATAACGATGACTGTGATGATCAGTGTTGCCATCGCGGGGTGTCAGACATCCGCTAAAAAGCAATGAGAAATCCGCCAGATTCCGCTAGATTCTAAAATATATCCGCTAAATTTCCCGCTAGGGACTATTTTATTTAAAATAACAGTGCAATTTTGTGTGATAAATACCTTTATCATTCTTAAAAGCTCCCCAAAACTACGAGAGCTGAAATAACATTAAGAGAGTCTTCCAAGGAGTCTAACAGAACACTTCAGGTTTCAGTGCTGCGGTGGTCGTCATTGGTCAACCTCATCACAGAAGAGGCTAAAAGTTATAAATGTTCACACAGGAAAAAAAGAACTCACAGGTCAACGAAAAACACATCGAGGTCTTCGACGCCGCCGTCGTGGTCTGACACCATCTCCACAGGGCCGCTGGTACTTGTTGAGGGACCAGAAAGGTGACTTGGTTGCACATACGTTGCAGATGTCCCGATTGCACTAATAACTACTGCGGGAAGTTCGTAATTAAAACAGTTTTTCTGATGTCACTTCAGTCCCGCTCTTACGACGAGGATGGCGTTTGTTGTTTCAAGCTTCAGGTTGTTCCTCATCTTGGATTTTATTATGTTAAGCTGACTAAACCTCATTTCTACTTCGGCATTTGAATACGGTACCACGAGCATCGACATGGCAAATCCGACCAGCTCGGCGAACGGGTTTACGCCGCAGGCGTCCTTATGGGAGTGAACTTCACACCAGAACGACTGCGTGGACGATATTTGCTTCCAGTCCAGGAGGGTGATTTTGCTCCACTGGTTTTGAATTTTTTCGATTGTCCCAGAGCCGTTTTGAAACCTCACGGATTTCTTTGTCTGAGATAGGCGGAGCAAGTGAACAGGAGCCCTCCTAACCTCTGAAGTTAAGCAATTTCTGCATTTTTAGAGGACACGGAAATGGTTTCTTGCCGGGCGATTTTGAATCGGTGCACTGCGTGAAGTATCCGCCAGAAATCCGCTATGTATGAAAATGGCCCGTCAAAAAATCCACTAGCTGCTAGACTGATTTTTCCCCCGTCAGAATAAAATGAAATCCGCCAGATTTAGCGGAAAATCCGCTAAATTGGCATCACTGGTGATGATAGCATTGATGACTGCGGCGCCAACAGCTTCACACAAACAATAAACCTCTGGAAAACTACGAGGCACCACACACATCGGTCACGTTTTGAAGGCAACACGGTGCTTCGTACCTTACTGCACATTTTGGGGCAACATCTGGTTCTGATACGTACTTATTTGATATGAAAACATTGCGCTCTGCGCAAGCGCTGACCAGCACTTCGCGTTGCTCCCACGAATAGTCATCGGACTTTGAAGACTGTGAATTACTGCAGAAGATACTACGCGGAGACACAGGCTTGGAGCTGAACACCTCATATGAAACGAAAACACAGCGCAGCACCGCACCACTCGTGAGCGACTCCACACAACGCCGACGCTCGTACATTCTTGCTTGCCTCGGCACCGCGCGAAGCCGGAATATTTGAAACGGGCCAACGGAGCAAACTCGGAACAGACATGCCCGTACTAGAGTGACGGGGCCAAAATTCGCTTTTCGATCGAATTCGGCCTCTTCTCCATGCCGGTCGTCCGTAGGTCATCCGCCAAACCCGTTGTAAATCTATAAAAGGTGCTTTGTTTACAAACTTCTTCTACGCGAGTGTCATAACAAACTCGAGTTTCGCAGAGAAAAATATAACGCAAACATCCACAAAGCATGTCTATGACATCACGGTGACTAGGTGACGTCATATTAAAAGACAATAAACTCCGGCTAAAAATAAATCTTGATATTGTAATATAAATATGTCACTGCCAAAAATATATGCAATACTATTGAAGTGATTGCAATGTAATGCAATTACGCAATTTTTTTTGTTGACGTACGTCACTTCCGTGGGGCGCAGCAGCCAGTTCGGGGGGAATCGGCTCGGAAGCCCCGGGTTGCAGCAGACGCAGCCTTCCGAAATTAGTGGCCGTAAAGGCCGCCATTATTCCCACCAGGTGAAAATAACGCTTTTCGGCCAAAAGCGTTATATCCACCCATGCGTCATTTCCGGTTAAACATTTTGCTTACAAGCCAATAACTTCTTATTGTGGTGTTATAATATATAAAACGATAACTATTAAGCTTTAAAAAGCAAGCTAGCACAACGACAACATTTGTTAAAATAGAGCAAGTTTGTATGCTAACTTCCGGTTTTAACGACTGAAGTAGGTGAAGACTAGATTTACATTTTCGTGCTTTACAATAGGTTAAAATTGTTATGCGCAGAATTATTTGAGCTTATTTTGTGGAAAAAATTGATTTGTGAGGCAGTTTGGAACAGTTTGGTTGGTGCAGTTCTCATGTTGGCCACAAAGGGCAGCGCGAGCGGTATAGTTTGCGCGGCGCGTTCAAAACTGTGCTGGAATTCGTGTGAACGCAGTGTGCTCCTTATTCTGTCGTAGCTTTGTGATTTTTATAATTATACTGTGTATACTGTTATCTGGATCTGGTTGATGATATATAGACACAACCGCTGATCAATGGCGGGGGGAGGTCTAAGTAGCCACGAGTCACGACCACTTTGCACTTGTAGTTTCAAAGCCAACACGTCGCGCCTAGCCATCTAGGATGGCTGTGCGCAACATACTCGCGAAAACAAAGTGCAAGTGTACGACAATTGGCGCAATAATGTCTATGTTTCCATAAATATCAATAGAATAAAGTACTAGCACACGTTTTATATGCCTAAAAACTTCATTCAAAGTCTCTTTGGAAGCGTCATAAAACCGATCCTCTTTTTTCTTGTAAATTTAGGCGATCAAGGTGACTACCCGGCCTTTCTACCACTCAGCTGTAGTAATTTCGTGACGTGCGTGCAGAAATCTGCTGGACGCCAGATGAGCGTTGTCAACCAACGAATCGATCGCCGATCGGGATTAGTGCACGTGAACTATCTTTATAAAGATAGTTTAAAGGCATATAAAGTATACTTACAAACATAACGCCTGAGATCAGCAGTTAGTAAAGTAGCGGACAACCTATCTGGCAAGTGATCGCCTATCGCCTAATTGTGTCAACTCAGCAGTAATGGTGATAAAGAGGAATGTAGACCTAAAAATGCGAAAAGGGGAGGGGATGCTAATATATCTTAGTTATTTACGCCAATGGTGCCAAAAGGCGTAAATGTTACTTATTCACACCAATATTGATTATTACTGCGTTTTCTGGTGGCGGCGAGAAACTAAACGCGCACGCGCACGTACGCTGCATGAAGCCTGCATCTAACTTTCGCAGTTTTCTTACAAACATTGTTCGTTATAAAAAAAAGAAGCTAACGCTGTACGTATATTCTTGGCGCTTATCTACCTCGTATATTATTACTAGCAGTTGTTTCCAGTTTCGAAATTTTACGAATTCAGGGGGGTAAAAATTGGGGTTTATACCGCGTTGATTCGGTCTTGGTGGGACAATCAAATCTTGATGGCAGTAAGGAAATATTGAATTGACCCGAGTAAAACGCGTAGCTTTATACACTAATGGGACTCCTAGACTTCATCGAAGCAACTGATAAAATCAGACTAAACGAGGTTGAATTAACGATAGTTGACAGACTCTCCATCGTTATTTCAACCCAGGCCTACGGGGACCGCTAAAATTTAGTTTAATAAGCGGAAAATGGGACTGACAAAAATACATGGCTTTGTATACCCTAAGTCGGACCTCATGATTTAACTGAAATAAGTTAGCAGATATAATTAAGTTACATATCAAATAAAGAGAGTCGGCTACAATGAAGTTTGGAAACAGCGAGTGGAGAAATCGGGTTTTTATGAGTTCCGTATTTTATAAATTTCTTTTCTAGTCCCGCAAGGAAGAATTACTTACCAGCGACCCTTTGAGATGGCAGGATCACCGGGACAGCACAAGGAAGTGAGCTATGTTTCCTGACGCGCGCTTTTCCTTGCGACGTTTGACAAATCTTCGTATTATAATAAAGCGAATATCGCTGGTTTATTTTTTAGTTAACGACAACGCCTGCACTGAGGGTTTATTAAGCTTGTAGGAAGTGGTATAAAAGTATACTACTTTTCTCGGAAACCTGCGCTCGCGCTTTCTGGACGCTTTCGTGAGCCAGGTTGCACAACTAAAAAAATGCGCGCCAATCCACCCTGTGAAGGTGGTTGGAAAGCGAAGCTGTAAACGACACCTATAACGGTTACCAATGCGACGTCACTTGAATTCATACACGTGGCTCTCCAAAGGCAGCTGCGGCAGCAACTGGGCCACACATCTGAAGCTGTTTGTTCGACACTTGCAGATAACGGGATTTCTGGCCGTCGTCAGCTCCGTGATCGGCCATCCTGACCGCCCCCCAAGTGCACGTCACCGTCCATATCAGCCGTTTCTGCTGGCCACCGCCAGGGGTGAACGGGCTAAAAGAGACGCGGCATCCCGGCTCCGTCACTTGGCAGCTGCGGCAGCAACTGGGCCACACATCTGAAGCTGTTTGTTCGACACTTGCAGATAACGGGATTTCTGGCCGTCGTCAGCTCCGTGATCGGCCATCCTGACCGCCCCTCAAGTGCACGTCACCGTCCATATCAGCCGTTTCTGCTGGCCACCGCCAGGGGTGAACGGGCTAAAAGAGACGCGGCATCCCGGCTCCGTCACTTGGCAGCTGCGGCAGCAACTGGGCCACACATCTGAAGCTGTTTGTTCGACACTTTCAGGTTGAAGGCAAAGCTATTGTGTTTTTCTTTTACGTCTGCTTTTGTTGCTGCTGCTGCTGCCACTGTGTTCGTGCTATGAATACCGACGTGGTCCAGTTATTGAAAGAATGCAGACAGGACATAGAAAGGGAGTTCAGAAAAGAGTACAGGGAACTGAAAAATAGCATGGACTTCTTCAACAAGTCGTTTGAAGAAATGAAGGCAGCATTAAAGGTGGCCGAGGCTGAAAACGCTGAAATCAAGGCCCAAAATGTCGCTCTCACCGCGGAGTGCTCCGCGCTTCGCACTCAAGTGCTCGAAAATGAGCATAAGATTGTGCAGCTGGAGCAGTACTCTAGATGCAGAAACATCGAGATCAAAGGTGTGCCATCCATTGAAGGAGAAAGCCTCCCTGCCCTCCTGCATAAGGTGGGATCAGTCTTAGGCGAGCCGATCGTAGAAAACGATATAGATGCCTGCCACCGCGTACCAACGAAAGACGACACAGTCAGCAACATAGTGGTTCAGTTCCGAAGTAGGTCCAAGCGAGATATCGTCCTCGAGAAAGCAAGGAAAACGCGGGTTTCGACAACTGATCTTGATTTTACGCACCCTTCTCCAGTGTTTTTGAATGAGCACCTTTGTCCCGACCTGAAAAGGCTGCTGGGTATGACTGTGTCTAAAAAGAAGGAAAAGGGCTGGCGCTACGTTTGGACCAAAAGTGGCAAAATCTTTGCAAGAAAAACCGAATCCTCGCGCACCTTGAAGGTGACACGCGTCAGCGACCTCGAAAAAATAGAATGATTGTAATCATTCCATCTAAAACTACGGCTCGTCATGGCAGCCGCTTATCTGACGCCACGTGAAGTGGGCCGTTTACATGCGCAGAATCAAAACACGATGTCTTTTATTCATATTAACGCACAATCGGCAAGAAATAAAGAGGATGAAATTCTTGCCCTGCTTGGCACCTTTGCTTTCGAGCATGACATTATTATGATAACTGAAACGTGGTACGAAACCGATCTCGATGTACTGAGGCCTCCAGGTTACACAACCTATCGGTCTTCTAAAAGGGGGGGCGGTGTACTGTTAATGGCAAAAAACAACTCGCGTTGCCACTTGGTTGCGTCGCATTCTTATATCACTTGCGATTACGAAGTGCTTACTGTAAAATCGAGGGACACTCTCTTTTGCGTTTTGTACCGACCACCGGGAAGCAATGTGTCAAATTTTCTGTCTTTTTTCGATAGCTACTTAAGTTGGGTGAACGAAAATCGTTTCAAACTCATCTTAGGGGGAGACTTGAATATCGATTTCCTCAAGATTTCTAATACGCAACGAGACCTCCACATCTGTTTGGCATCGAATGGATTTGTTAATACTATTCAAGCGCCTACACGCATCCAAAACAGCTCCTCGACCTTACTTGATGTTTTTATCACCAATATTCACGAATGTATTTCTTTTTCTGGTGTTCTTAACGTGCATATTAGTGATCATCTCCCTATTGTTCTTCTGCTATCTACCCCTCCTTCCATACATAAAGTGCCAGATGGTCGCGTGATTACTCGTGACATAAGCAGCTCAAACTTAGACAGGTTTCGTGACGCGATATCTCTAGTCGAGTGGTCAGATATCATGCACACCACGGACCCTGATACAGCTTACGATTGTTTCCATGAAAAGTTCAAAATGGTATACTATACTTGCTTCCCGTACAAATCTTTCAACTGCGTACGCAGAGGCCAGAAACCGTGGATTACAAAAAAGTGTTTGAAGGAAATCCGCATAAAAAATAAATTGTACAAGAAATTTATTCAAACCAAAGACAACGAAAAATTCAAACAGTTCAGAGCGCAAAGAAACAAACTTAATAACCTCCTGCGTTACGAAAAAAGACGATACATGCACAATTTATTCAGTAGTGGTGTAATGAAAAGATCAGAGATTGCTTGGAAAAACATTACTCTGTTTTGAATCGTAATACAAATAGTCATGACACGATACACGAGGTTATTCGGAACAACGAAATCTTATCAAATGAAAAGCTAGCAAATGCCTTTAACGATTACTTCATATCAGTATGCAAGAGTGCTCACAACCCCAAATATGTAAACTTCATGAATGAAAGAACCTGTGATTCAGCCTTCTTGGCCCCGTCACTTTAAATGAAATTGTGAGCGCTTTTCTTTCTTTGAAAAATAGTGGTTGCCCTGAGGTAGATGGCTTAGAAATCCGGCCGATTAAGTATGTTCTAGACCTTGTTTCACCGGTGTTGGAGCATGTCTTTAACCTTCTTTTTACTGCCGGTACTTTTCCTAAAAAACTTCAAATGGCTAAAGTTATCGTTTTACACAAGGGAGGCGACAAAAACGAATTCACAAATTATAGGCCGATCGCGATACTTCCTATATTTTCAAAAGGCCTAGAGAAGCTTATACACACTCGCATGATTTCATTCCTTGATAGGCACAAAATAATAACCACTGCACAATTTGGATTTGTTAAAGGCCTTTCCACTGAGACTGCCCTTCTAGCGCAAAAAGAGGCAATTCTTAACTCCTTTGAGCAACAGTTATACACATTAGGAATATTCATCGATTACTCAAAGGCGTTTGACTGTATTGATCATGTCACTTTGCTAAAAAAGCTCAGCCACTACAGCTTCCGTGGTACCTTTTTACAGTTACTAACCTCCTACCTTAGCAATCGCCAGCAGAAAGTGCTAATTAATAATCATAGTTCCTGTTTCAAGCCTGTTTCTGCAGGAGTACCGCAAGGAAGCATCTTAGGACCCCTGTTATTTTGCATATATATTAATGGTCTGGCCAATATTGATAGCTCTGCTAATATTATAATGTATGCTGATGACACGACCATGCTTCTTAGCGCAAAAAACCAAAGTGATGTGTTTCGTATGTCCAATGAACTGCTTGATAAACTGTCACGCTGGAGCCGAGTAAATTCATTGACAATTAATGCAAATAAAACTAAAGCAGTTCTGTTTAGACCAAGAAACCGTACAGTTCACTGCCAGCACACGCTAAAACTAGGTAATTCCGAAATTGAAATTGTACCTACGGTGAAATGTCTTGGAGTAGTGTTTGAGCAACACATGTTGTGGAATGCTCATGTTGACCTTGTGTTATCGAAACTTTCTCGCATTACAGGTGTTCTTTCTAAACTTAGGTTTTGTTTGCCCAAAAGTGTGGAGCTTGTGCTATATCGGGCCATGTTTTTATCGCATTTGCAGTATTGTCACTTGGTATGGGGCACCACAACTCAGGCGAATATTGCTAAACTTTCCAAAGTACAAAAAAAAGCAGTTCGCATCATTATGAACGCAGCATACGATAGTCACACAGCCTCCTTTTTCGAAGATATGAAGTCATTACCCGTGACCCATTTCTATAAATCCTCACTTCTCAAACGCTACCAAACCAATGTAAAAAGAAATAACAACGTACTATGCAGTATTTCCAAACTTCAGCCTAAAATGTACCCGCGAAATATTCGCCGAGTTGACCGCTGGCTAATACCGAAGAACCGAACGAATTACGGTGAACAAATGCTACGGTATCAGTTGCCATTTCATTTGAACAATGTATCATGTATATAATCCTGTTCATGTATCATCCGTTTTATGTATGTGAATTTTATGATGTACCGTGTGTGTGAATTTTATGATGTGCTGAATGTGTGAATTTTATGAAGTACCATGACTGCTAATCAACCAGGTGTTGTAAATTTTATGCCTGTTCTGGTTGCATCTGCTTTGTATAGGGGCCGTGGACCCTGTCAAGCCCTTTCTGAGGCTTTTTGTTCACGGTCCTCAGCACTTTGTGTTGGAATAAACTGATTTGATTTGATTTGATTTGAAACGAGAGACAAGTGAAATGCACTTAACCGCTCCCATTATTACTTCATAGATATATTCTTTGCTAAGGTCAAATGAATGCATCATCCATGAATGGTGTTTGGTCGAGTTGTATTGGTAAAGCACGTGAGTGGAAACTTTTTTTTTAATAAAATGAAAGGCAGCTCAAACACGGTGTTAGACGATCGCACGTCTCCTCTGTCTCTGTCGCCGCCGACGGAGGCGATGAGATCGGCGGCAAAGACGGAGACGTGAGATGCCATTCGTTGGTTTGAGCTTAATGTAATTTTCGGTAACTCCTAGCGCATGCGCAAGGCACGAACACGGTGCCGTCGGCGCAGCGCACAGCGCCGCAAGAGTTCGCGTGACCCTATCACGTGGCATTCAAAGAGAACGCAAGGGGTAGATCTGCACATGTGCTCGGTGAGTCCACCGTCTGTCTCCCCGTCTCCGCGTGGGTTCGTGGCTGAATCGGTAAGAAGACGGGCTCTCGTTCCGTTTCTCTATTCGTTCCAGGTTCAATCCTGGCGGTGCCACTAATTTCTTTCATTTATTCGCGGGAGTTTTCTGCTGACACCAGCGGTCGCGGCAGAACCCTTGGGCTGTAGAAGTACAAAGCTCCGCTTTAAAAATATTTACGGGTGAGCATTTGATTGATGGCGGTGCAGTCAGTGCGTGCAATGCAATTCCGGTTGTGTGTCGGACTGTGTTGACGAACTGAGTTCGCTTCCCTCCTCTTCGTCCATCCTTCTCGCCACTGCCTACTTTCGCCGAGACTTCAAACCGCGGACGGCGCCGTGCTTGTCTAAAAAGACGCCGAACCGCATACCACCACCCGGGTGCGCGCTTATGCCGGCGTAGACAAGAAATGCTTTCGCGTTAAAACAAAAATTGCAGGAATGTTATAGGTTACCGGTATTTCTGCTAGCTTAAAACTGAATGTTTACAGTTAACATAAGCTCGCTGTGACGCTTTAACAAAATGTAATGTTCATAAGCTGTTTCACTATAATGAAGAAAAAAAATCTTGTAATTCGTGGATATTTTAGTGCGAAAGCCTATCTCGGCTAGGTCGGCAAAAACACGCATCAGGCTGGCGCCAGGTTGGCGTGCGGATATCTGCAAAACGCGTAACCCTCGCCACGCGCTCACGTCCCATTGGGTGCGACGCGTTCCATAGCGCGTGCATCAGAAATCTCGCCCGAAGCCTCGATTGGCGTTCAACTTAGATGAAGAGAGTGTGTCAGCCAGTGTTCCTAACATCTGGATTCAAGCAGTACGGATTATGCAAGTACCTGCATTGAGTCCGACGAGGGTAGGCAGAAGACGTCCGTCCACGGATGTGTACCGAAAAGAAACACTTTCTTGCACTCCTCTCATACGAATGCGCGCTTAGAGGTCCTCTGCAAATGTTGTTACTGGGCATTATGGCGCGTTCGCTGGGAAATTACTCATGCTGTACATCATGCTTTCGAGAGCCCTCGAAAAATAAAAAAAAAGAATCGAAGTCTTAACTTTAAAACAACGAGCGTCATTCATTTGCCTAAAATCCTGTAGAATATTGAGAGCAAACTCCTTGATTGTGTATTTTTGCCCTTATTAAGGCGCTCATGCATAGTTGCGGATTTTCAATCAGCACTGCAATGTCGGATTCTTCCGATACCTTACGAAAAAGTTCTCTATCCACGTTCCAAATGTTTTTTTTTTCAGGCAGTGTGGGTGCGCTTCGCATCCATTAAATTCTCAATAAGTGTTGATTACAGCATTTTTGTATACGATGAATAAATCCGCGCTTGGGAGGCTACTTGGCTCTATATTCCCTCTGTGGAAGCAGTCATAAAATGGTCAGACTTTCTACGGCCGGCTGTGCTTTGGCGACCATCAATAGGAGGAGGAGGCAAAACGTTTATTGAGAAAATAAAAAACGGTGGGTGGTACAAAGAAAATTTAAAAAAACTGCTCCGCGGCACGCACCGCATGCTGGCCTCAAAATACATATGCACTCCGGCGAAATTCACTTCAAGTTTCTTCTATTCTCCGCCAACAAAAAATTAAGAAATTTGTGCCATCGCGCACTCTGTGAAGGTGGACGACATGTGACACAATTTTTGGCTGCAGGAGGCATACACCAACGAAGGTCGCGCAGGAGAAACGGACCTCATGTGGCCGCGAGCTGTGCAAGATGACAGCTAATTTCGCTTCATTACTGCGCCCCATTGCGGACGATTCCCGCCACCGCGGGGAGTTGGAGGAAAGTAGTCACGAATGTAAATGGAGCGCGGGGGAGAGAAGGGCACTTGCGTTTTTGTTGACCGAGAACAATAATACATGGAACCCTAGCCGTATACAGACAAAATGAAATTATTGCTAGAAGTATGGGTCAATTGAGATTCTCTGCTTAATTGACGTTGTTTATTTGCTGTAAATGACTAACTAGTTTGATTAGTCATACGTGACCAAAGCTTGACCCGATTGAAGGACGACCACATTGAAGAGGCCATAAATTTTAGCATCATGTCAAACAGTTTTGAAGTTACTGGCTAACTCATATTGGTTTGTTGGGGCTTATTGGCTAACATTAGTAATTTTATTAGCAATTACATCACTTTGTCCTCTTGTCCAGAGCTCCTTATTGTACAGCTTCAACATTTTAGGAAGTCAATAGGAATTGCCAAAAGTGCTGTAAAATTAAGATTTTTATAAAATTGAGAAACACTTGTCAATGACAAAACTAAATTTATTCCGAAGCGGTAAAGTACGCATCCTGTGCTTTTATCATAAATTATCTCTGCCGTTATTTCAATGGTGCACTTTTTCCTAGTGCTATAGGTCTCAGTGCTACGAAAGGTTACTTTGAGACACACTCTGTTGCTTTTTGTGCTTATTTTATTCATAAGATGAGTCGCGAAATACAATAAACTTTTATTTACCAATACTCAATGACACTGGTTTCTCCTCGTTGAGCGTGGATGTGTGGCTTTGGTATGGGCACGAAAAATACTCCACTCAGTGATGGGTCAGCAGGCACAACTGCATGCGTGAGGGTCCTCTCCTATCTGTCTAGGCATGCACTCTTTTGGCCCTGCTGCCTGATGCACGAGTCTTGCTCTGGCTTTGGATGTCCAAAGAAGACACTGCTCTCACGCCTTTTGTACACCGTGCCAACTGTGCTTAGCACTCTAACCATTTAAGTGGTCACGTCTGCCCTGTTTAGCAGTGGTGTTGGCTACCCGTCTCTTATGTTGTCCACCAGTGTTGGCTGTCCATGGCTGTCATATTCAGCCTTTCCTTTTTTGCTCCCCTTCACCAGCTGCACACTCCATTTCACACGTGCAAGAGGTGACATGACTCAAAGCCCACATGAGCCATCGAGATGGCGTGTCCCCGGTATTACAGCACAGGCAGGCGGTGAGCGGTGCTTCTACTTCACACCATTAGCGTCTCCCTACCAATGTTGGCAGTGGCACAAAAGCAGCACCACCTCAGCCACGTGCTCCCTTTTAATCTGTACTGATCGCATTCTAATGACGAATACATAGTAAAATTTTTTGCCAACATGCTCCACCTATTGCTCACACGTAATGAATTTAAATTATCGATGTGGCTTGAGGACTATTTATTTTGCAAAAGTAGCATGCCAGTATACTCCATTTCATACATAGTGTGCAACACTGCCTAGGCTAAAGAGTGTGATAGGAAACTTTTTGCCATGAGAAAAATGCTTGAACAATGAAAAAGTCTTCATATCAAAACATGCAGGTTCTCAGCTTGTGTGTAACCTGACAAAAAAGTGAACAGTGGAACAGTGCTCCTAAATTCGTAATGCAACAAGTGTACATCACGCAGACGTCATAAATTTCTGGGTATCACACATGTACTCCTACTGTAGACCAAAAAGAAGCCTTGGTGCTTGGCAGGGCTACGCCTGCAGACGGCCACGGCTGCTTGAACCTGCATGGAGATTAAAAGAAACATGGCAGTACATAGAAGAAATGTTGCAATAACTGGCATGAGATAAAACTCGCCTGCAATTATCTGCCACGCAATTTACAAAGAATGTCATGCACAATAAAACAGGTGCGTACGAGCAATAATACTATGGAGCAGCCTTTCTTGGTCCAGGTGAACGCACAGGTTAACGCTGCAGCAAACCCACTTGGGGCTGCCAGGTGGACAATTTTGAATAGAGTGAAGGCCATTACAGGCACACAAGGAATGCATTATTATGAGAATTTGGTGTGCATTCGATTCCTGCTACAAGCAAGGCCGGAGCACTGCAGTTGGTCGCTAGTGTTGCTTGTATAGCAACCACCTGATTTCTCAAATGGCCCAGATTACTGCACGAGGTGAATATCATAGAAAGTTGCCCTACGGCTGCCATTCACACAAGAACTGCGACACTTCACTGCTCAGTGAACACCCTATAGACTTCACTGAGCAGATTTTGCTACCCAGCAAAAGCCGGACACAGATTAAAATTTATCCGATTCATGCTCCCTTCCTTCCCCACTTCGGTTCAACAAAATCTCTTAAGTGTCTGTACAAAGGGTAACTTCACTTCGCTGCTTAATTTATCGTGTGCATTGGATGGTCTGCCAGCATACACATTTTACCGTAAAAGGAAAATTTTCCAAGTTTATTACTTGAGCTAGAGAGGTGTAACTTTAGTTATTCATTGGTGGTGGTTGTGGTTTGCGACGGGAAAGGAAAGGAAAGTCACTGGAAATATTTTGAGCTCGGCCAGGTGAGCTCCCTGCCGAGCTCAAAATATTTTCAGTGAATTTCCTTTCCTTTTCCCGCCGCAACCCACAACCACCATATAGCCTTAGCCAGCACATTTATGTAATAAGTGGATAAACATACATCTTTAAGAGAAGCCTAACCTTATGTTTCATCAAGGCTCACCATCGTGCCAGTTTGCCACATCTGAAATAAGTGGGCTCAACTTCACAGGAAAAAACCCCCAAAACCAAACAAAAGAAACAGAATTACTAGACAAAGCTTGACAAAACAATACAGACAAACCTCATTAATTCAAACTCTAAGGAGACGAAAAATTTGGTCGGTGATGATTATATGGGTTTTAATGACATACGCCCAACTGAGAGCAAAGAGCACCAAAAATGAAACTTTGTTCAAATTAACCTGAGTTTGAACTAGCCAAGTACGTTTGATTAGTGGTACAGTGCACACACCAATATTACCACTTTCCTGCCCACGCCTGTTCAAATTGTGGGGATCGCGACTTTCACGCGAACTCCTTTTCTGGCTAGCTTCCCGTTGCGGCCGGCGTGCACACGCGCCTCGCTCACGCGACGGGAACCATACGGGAGGGCGCCAGCGACCGGACAGTTTGTTTTCGCCCTGGTTAAGCGTTGACCCTTTTCCCCTCTGCCTTACCCGAGAAACAGTTCTTCCTCGATACTAGCGCCACCGTAAGGCGAAGTCTGGTGGGACGTAGCATGACGAGGGGACGCTCTCTTGTCTTGGGGATACGGTAGCGCGCGGACATTTCGGCGCGCTGGTCCTGACCTGGGGGAACGCGCCACAAAGGACGCGTCCGGGCGAGCTGAGAGACTGCAACCGCGCTCGCACTGCGCAGCGCTCCGCTACTCCGGTATGCCATGGGTGAGTCGAACCATCTCGATCTCTAGCATTGTTTAATGCCTCGCTCCCAGTGTTACCATTATGGCCTACGATCAGTCTGTATGCAGTGTATTTGATTTGCACTTTGCAATAAATGATGCCATTGATGTTTTGCCCTCGCCGCCTCCTGCCTTTGTCTGTCTCCGCAAACAACGGACCCGTCTGCAGCCGGCGCTCGCAAGGCATGTTTGCTGATCGCGGATGGCTGCGGGGTGGGAAATCTCTAGTGTGTGAAATGTAGAATCCCACAAAATAGATAGCAGTTTATCAATGCTTTCAAGTTCAAATTTTGATACTTTTCCATTCGAATCTGGCGCTTTCCGAGCACGCATTAAGAGCTGGCTCCATCTACTGAGACATTTACTTCCTCTTCACTTTTGTTTTATTGCGAGGTGCCTATTTTTATAAAGCGCCGCCAGAGTTATGTGATGGGTGCCCTGAAGATAAGCAATGGCTGTGGCATCACTTGCGACCATGCCATGGAAACGCCGCCTTTCTAGTGATTCTGACAAGCCCACATGTGAATGTGTGGATGATATTAGGAGTGCTGACTCCAAGGACAATTCTTATTCATCGTATTTTTGCATGGAAAGTGAAAGTGTAGAACCAGCTGGGAACCTGGTACCCCTGTTCAACAAAAGCCCCACAAAAAGCAAAAGCATGGAAACTGTAAATTGTGCTACGAACAAATAATTGGGCCAGAAAACCATGTTTTCTGCAGGCATGTGCAAACAACTTATGTTTCACAAGTTCGAGGAACTGCTTTCTCCAGAGGCATGAAATCCAATAGAGATAAATCTTCTTTTTTGTAGTTCAAGAAATTTTAGTTAGGGATGTCATATTGTAACGGTGAAAGTGAGCACTGGGGTTTGTAGCAATAAAGAAAACCACTTTATTTAGAGGGCGAACTTGTGCCCGTAAGTCTCCTGTCACCGCTAGCTACAGCGTCCACCGAAACTGCTCCTTCGTCTTTCTCTTCGCCTTTTTCTCAGCTGCTGGCTTCAACGTCCTCGCTTCGAATACTGGGTGTGGGCCGGTGGGTCTGTCTGGCAATGATGATAATAATGCCGTGGCATTACACCCCCTCCCGGAAACGGCATCGAACGGATGCCGAATGGTTGTTCCTTGCTATTCCAGCCTAACCAGTCTCGGAAATGTAGTAGCTGAAAAGCGCCGTCTCAGTGTGCAAATACGTAAAGGCAACCAGATACGTTCAGTCAGGCTGGGCTTGGTCTGAGTGAAAGTAATAGGGCTTCATGCGTGCCACATGTACGATCTCTGGGGTAGGCCGCCGTCTCGATGAGCACGCTGCTGTTGCCGTGGGTTCTACGTCGTAGTTGACATCAGATACGCGACGAAGGACTTGATAAGGGCCGAAGTATCGGCGGAAAAGGTTTTCCGAAAGCCCACGGCGACGGACGGGTGTCCACACCCAAACAAGGTCTCCAGCTAGATATTCAGGATTGCGTCGTCCCTGGTTGTATCTTTGGGCATCGACTGTTTGTTGCCTTAGAATGCGGAGTCGGCCAAGCTGACGAGCTTCTTCAGCGCGCTGCGTGATATCTTCAAAGGCATTGTCGGCAACGTCGGTGTGATCTACGGGAAGCATAGCGTCCAGTGTAGTGGTCACCGGGCGTCCGTAAACAAGTTGAAACGGGGTGAGTCAAGTTGTTTCGTGCGTAGCCGTGTTATAAGCGAAGGTAGCGTAAGGTAGAATTTCGTCCCAATTCCTGTGTTCTAAATCGACGTACATGGACAACATATCGGTGATGGTCCTGTTGAGGCGCTCCGTGAGCCCGTTAGTTTGAGGGTGATATGCCGTGCTTTTACGATGCTCGCAGTTAGTTAGCCTAAGGACGTTTTCCGCGAAGGAAGCAGTGAAGGCGGTGCCCCGATCCGTAATTACAGTGGTAGGGGCGCCGTGTCGCAGAACGATGTTCTCTACGAAGAATTTGGCGACTTCTACGATATGCCACGATCGATTACCACGATATGCCTTTGTTTCGGCATATCGTGGTAATCGATTTGTTTCCCAGAGATGATGTTGGAAATGGCCCAAGTAGATCCATTCCAACCTTCTTGAATGGCGCGTCGGAGGGATCAACTGGGTGAAGCATTCCGGGTGGTTTTACGGGAGGTGTCTTCCTGCGCTGGCAATCGCGGCACGTCCTTACGTAATGTCTTACCGATTGAAGAAGGTTCGGCCAAAAGTACCTCTGGTGGATCCGCGCAAATGTGCGACTCACGCCGAGATGGCCGGCTGAAGGCTCATCGTGACAGGCTTGCAGGATTTCCACCCGTAGCACAGTTGGCACGACAAGAAGAAATTTCTCCTGGCTATCATAGCTCCGTTTGTACAGCACATTGTTCCGCAGGCAGTACGCGGCTACATTCCTAAGGAGGGGACGCGACACGGTGGAGTTCCTGCCGCGCAGATGCTCGATGAGTGGCCGTAGCTCGGCGTCCTGCATCTGGTAGTCAGCCATGTCAGTGGTGCGGAGCACTCCGAGAAACGGGATGTCCTCTTCTGATTCACGTGTGTCGGAAGAAATCGGCGCCCGCGATAAACAGTCTGCATCGGTATGTTTCCTTCCCGACTTGTATAAGACAGTAATGTCATACTCTTGGACGCGTAGGCTCCAACGAGCGAGTCGTCCAGATGGGTCCTTTAGGTTGGCCAGCAAGCATAAGGAGTGGTGATCGCTTACCGCCCTGAAAGGGCGACCGTACAGGTAGGGGCGGAATTTGGTTATGGCCCATATCACCGCTAGGCATTCCTTTTTCGTTGCAGAGTAATTCGTCTCGGCTTTTGAAAGCGTGCGACTGACGTATGCGATAACTTTTTCTGTCCCCTGCTGCCATTGCACGAGGATAGCGCCAATTCCAAAATTTCTGGCGTCAGTTCGGATTTCTGTCTCGCTAGAGTCGTCGAAGTGGGCCAAGATGGGTGCGTTCTGAAGGCGGGTACGTAGCTCATCGAATGCCGCTTGCTGCTCCCCTGTCCAAATGAATGGCACAACGTTTTTGGTAAGGCGCGTTAATGATTCGGCAATCTTGGAGAAGTCTTCCACGAAACGTCTGTAATACGCGCAAAGGCCTAAGAAGCGCTGTATCGCCTTCTTGTCGGTGGGCAGTGGAAAGCAGCGCGCAGCAGCTGTTTTGTCGGGATCGGGTCCGACGCCTTTAGCGCTGACAACGTGTCCAAGAAATGTTAGTTCTTTGAATCCGAGATGGCATTTTTTCAGGCTTGATAGTTAAATCTGCAGAGCGGAGAGCTTCCAGAAGGCATCTAAGTCGCAGAAGGTGCTCCTCAAATGAACTGGAAAAAACGACCACGTCGTCTAAGTAAACCAGACACGTCTGCCACTTAAGCCCCGCGAGTACAGTGTCCATCATCCGTTGGAAGGTTGCAGGGGCGGAACACAAGCCAAACGGGAGGACTTTAAACTCGTAGAGGCCGTCAGGTGTTACGAACGCCGTCTTTTCGCGATCTCGCTCATCTACCTCTATTTGCAAATAACCAGATTTCAAATCTAAGGACGAGAAGAATTTAGCATCACGGAGGCGGTCTAGCGTGTCGTCAATTCGTGGAAGCGGGTAGACGTCTCGTTTTGTCACGCAGTTCAATTTGCGGTAGTCAACGCAAAACCGAAGCGTATTGTCTTTTTTCTTTACTAGAACTACGGGAGAGGCCCACGCGCTCTTAGACGGTTGAATAACATCATCATCGAGCATCTGCTTCACCTGACTCTTGATGATTTCCCTTTCCCTTGGCGCCACCCTGTAAGGTTGCTGGCGCACTGGCCTGACAGATTCATCCGTGAAGATGCGATGCTTCGTGATGGATGTCCGGCGGACTTTAGATGACGTGGCAAAGCAGTCGGAGAATTCCTGGACGAGGGACTTCAAGGCATTCTTTTGAGCGGTCGAGAGTTCGGGGTTGATCTCAACGGGTATGCACAGAGTCGCTGCCAGTGGATCAGATCGCGTCGTTTCCAGAGCGCTCACGTGCGTTACGTCAGCGATCTCTTCAATGAACCTGATTGCGGTGCCTTTTGCGAGGTGCCGACGCTCGTTGGCAAAATTAGTGAGCAAGACAGGCGTACATCCGCGTTTTAGCCTCACTGGTCCTCTTGCTATGCAGATGCCTTTCTCTATGACCAACCGGATGTTTCCTTCGGCAATAGCAGCACAATCGTGGAATGCATCGCTTTTAACATTCACGAGCACGCTGGTGCGAGCTGGTAGCGTGACATCGTCATCAGCTATGCGCAACCCCTTGTCACGCTCGTCTTCCACATGACTGGCAATAGCTCCTTTGGTAGAAAAGCTAATTTTAGATTTCTCCAAGTCGATAATTGCTCCGTTGGTCAACAGGAAGTCCATGCCTAGAATTAGGTCTCTCGAACACTACGGAAGCACAATGAATGCATTGATATAGGTGAAGCTGTGAATCTTGATTCGGGCAGTGCACCTACCGACGGGAGTAATCAAGTGGCCTCCAGCTGTACGAATTTGAAGGCCAGACCAGGGGGTCAGAACTTTCTTTAAAGTAGCGGCGAGAGTTTGACTTTTAACAGAATGGTCCGCGCCAGTGTCAGCCAAGGCAGTCGTCTCGCGGCCGTCGATGTCCACACGTACGTCACACGATGCCGGTTCGGCGTAACAGCGACTGGGACTAAGATGACCATTTTCTTGTCGTCGTCGTCGTGGTCTTCGCAGTGGAGGATGTTGGCGGTTAGCGACGTCAGCGGCCTCACCTCCGGAGGTCGCTGCCCTTAGTTTCCCCGGTTCTCGGGGCTACCAGGGCGACGGCTGGTAGAATCTGGCGCGACACGTGGACTCCGGGATCTGCGTCGGGTGGGAGGAGATGGTGACCGGGGCTCACGGCGTATGGGAGGAAGCATGTTCTGACGTCCGGCGATGTGCTCCTCGATCTCCCGGGGTCGCTCTCCGTATTTTGGGCACGGTGCGTTCGGCGAAAATCCCCGCAATCCAGCCCGACGGTATGCACAGGTGCGGTAAACGTGCCCTGCTTCCCCACAGTGGAAGCAGAGAAGCCTGCGGTCGGGGGCACGCCATACGTCGCTCTTCCAAGGTGTTACATCCATCTGGTAAGACACGTCGCGGGGTGCCAAATGTACCTTAGGCTGCGGCGAGACGGGGACGATCGCGGGCGGAGAGCAGTAGGCAGGGTTCCTCAAGGTAGCAGCGTACGAAATGCGTGGCTCCTGTCGCGCCATGTCTGCTTGCTCCGGTGTCCTCACAGCTTGGCTGATTTCTGCTCTGACAATTTCGGCGATGGACACACCGAAGCAGGTGACACGTTTCCCAGTTGAAGGAGGTGGAGCTCCTCTCTGACTATTAAATGCAGAGCATTTCAGTAACTCACGATGTCACCCGCGTTGTCCCGTCGTAGTCCGCAGCGTCGTTGTCCGCACCCCACCCCTCCCCCTACACTATTTAAAGAAAATGCTATCCGGCGCCAGGTTTCGATCCCTCGACCCTGCGGGCGGAACGCAAGGTACATGGTGCTCTACCCACTGCGCCACAAAGCCGACACAGAACGGGACGCTACGAACGCGCCTTATATCGTTGACTCATTCAAATTACTGCTGACGAGCGCTCTCTCGTCAGCAGTTGCCACAAGTGCAACAACATTAACGTAACGCAAACTACTTAACGTCGTGCGCCCCCGGAAATGCTCTGCATTTGATCGTGCCCCTCGCGAGGGGGATGTTTCACTGCGTCTTCCTACTGGCCAGTACACTCGTCGCCATCTGTCGGATGTTGTGCGAAACCTTTGCGGCTGATGGTGCGCGATTTGAAACGACACTTTTCGTTATAATGTTAAAACAAAAGCACTTGTTCCTGTATTGCTGGCCAGAAGCAGCCCACTAGCGAGCGGCAGTGGTGATACACTGAACTGTACCGACGAGCGACGACGACAGAGGAGGCTGGCGGAATGTATTAATTTTTTTCGCTTGTCGCTGTCACCCAGTGCACTCTGCTGTTGTACCTTTTTATTCAACTGCTTCTCTTTGCAACGGTGGCTCGCGTGGCATTGCAGTCAGTCACTACTTTGAAGTTTAATCCTATTAGGTAGGACCGCAACTTCTCCAGCGCCCACACAACTGCCAATGTTTCCAGCTCGTAGGAGTGGTATCTCTCCTCACACTCGGTTGTCCGTCGGCTGGCGTACACGACGGGATGGAGCTGCCCGTTACCTTGCTCTTGTAAGAGAATAGCTCCCAGCCCATCTCTGCTGGCATATGTGTGAACTTCCGTTCTTGCGTTGAACGAGAAATGAGCCAAGATAGGCTTTATGATTAATCTATTTTTCAGCTCGACGAACGTGAAGTCTTGTTCTGCAGTCCACTTCCAAGTTTCGTCCTTGGAGGTCAGTTTCGCCAAAGCGCCGCATCGCGCTTTCCGTTGGGGAGAGGGGCAATGGAGAGACAAATGGCCGTATTCGTTGCAGTTAAAGCACAGCGGTTCCCCTTTCTCGTTAGAGAGAAGCTTCTTCCTCTGTCTGCGTGAGAGGGAGTCTCGGCGATCGTCGGCCATGTTGGCTCCGGTTGCCTTGGTAAGTGATCGGCCCCTTCGAAGAGCCCCTTTCTTTTTGCTCCTTTTCCAGAATGGGGTTTCCTTGCTGGTGCTTTTGTCTACTTACCTGTGCTTTTGCTTTCTGGCTGTGGGCCTTGCTAATGGCTTTGCCGTTGCAAGTAGCGGCTTCGCCACCTTCACCCTGAGTTTGGTGATTACGCCTTGCCCTCTGAAAGGTTTTTTGCCTCACGATCTCGCGGAGCCCAGGAATTCCGAGCTGAGCTACGTTTGACACGGTGGCTCCTTCGCGGTGGTATTGCCGGGCCCGTTGCCGAAGCGCCCTCTCGATCGCCGTAGCCTCCTTAAAAATTCGGAAACGGTTAATGGCGGATTCCGTACTAGACCTGCAAAGATTTCTTCCTTGACTCCTCGCATGAGGTGCCGCACCTTCTTGTCTTCAGCCATGTCGGGGTCTGCCCGCCTGAACAGACGAGACATGTCTTCGGCGTATGTCGTGACGCTCTCATTAGGACGCTGACTCCTGGCTTGAAGCACAGCCTCCGCCGTTTCTTTGCGGTCACCGGTCACGTAAGCCGCAAGTATCCGCCGGCGAAACTCCTCCCAGGACGTCATCTTGGCCTCGTAGTTCTCGAACCACGTTCGTGCGCCTTCCTCCAGAGCGTAGTACACATTATGTAGCTTGCGCTCCTCGTTCCATTCGTTGAACGCGGCGACGCGCTCGAACTGGTCCAGCCAGTCCTCCACATCTTCAAAGCTCTCCCCATAGAGGATCTTCGGCGTCCGTGGCTGATGAACCACGTACTGAATGGAAGGGGTAGGTGGAGGAGGTAGATCCACGACGCCGGTGTTTCGCCCCGTCATCTTCCGATTCCGGTCAGCTAAGGGCCCGCACTCCGCAGGCAATCCGCGTAGGCGTCGGCTGATCCGCTCGTGAACTGGTGTAATTTCGGTACCTGGCGGCCTTGTAGTCGGCGTCCTGGTAGGACCGAATATCATGTACCCCGCAACTCCACCACTTGTAACGGTGAAAGTGAGCACTGGGGTTTGTAGAAATAAAGAAAAGCACTTTATTTAGAGGGCGAACTTGTGCCCGTAAGTCCCCTGTCACCGCTAGCTACAGCGTCCACCGAAACTGCTCCTTCGTCTTTCTCTTCGCCTTTTTCTCAGCTGCTGGCTTCAACGTCCTCACTTCGAATACTGGGTGTGGGCGGCTGGGTCTGTCTGGCAATGATGATAATAATGCCGTGGCAATATTTGCAGGAGTTTTGCATTATTAGTATGTGTACACAGTGTACACAATGTATATCTTAAAATTTTTGTTTTTTCTGTGTGCAGCAACACTGACATTTTTGCTTTTTTTTGTTTGTCACAATTTTATTGTTGTACAGCCTTTTTTCCCCCCACACAATACTGTTCCAGTATCCGGACACTTGCGGATACAAGATGTGGTGAGCAGGTAGCACTGACTGCAAAGACAGATGCATTACCTAAGAACAGCAAAAATAACCATACAGGCACACAAGCGAACCATACCAAACAACACTGGGTAGGATGCATTGGGTTTGTGATGCTCCGGTGGCAAGTGATACATTGACCTTTCATATTCAACTTCAAATTACCTGAAAAGTAGAGGGTGCTGATGGGCAATCTTGTTTGCCCTAACCGTGGCAAGAGTTCCACGTCCGAATTAAAGGCCAAATCCGCTCAAATTTTCACCACTTTAAAAATACTATACCAAATAATCTACCTATGTATCCATCAATGATCGCCGGAGGGCGCTGCACTCTCCCCTCCGCGGGAGTACGCGGGGGCCGCCGCCGCTTTGGCACATTCTTTTCTTTTGCTGCAGGCGTGCTGCATTTCTCGCGCTACGATGAGGTCCAGCTAAAATTTTCTTTCGACTAATGAAAGCATGCATTTTAGCACGTGCCCAGCAGGTTCAGTTTACACGTAGAGTAGCTACTGGGTCCATTTTTGCCGGCGCTTGTCATGTCGTCTGTTACGCGCCAGTCGAACGGCCGAGTGCCCCGGCGGTTTCACGGGATGAAACGTGCTCTTGAGTGGTCGTCGGCTGCCGTCTTTTTGTCGTCCAGGCGACAGCTGTACAACTTGTCAGAGTGCATTTTTCTCTTGTTTGCTACTTTCTTCACGTGTTCGCACTATGAACATCCGGATTTTATGGACGGCAGAAACATCGAGGCTTACAAGAATTCCCGTTAATGTATTGTGTCTAATCCTTGAAATGATCAGTTGCCTCCTATGAAAGACGCATTAAAAAGGCACATGCTATTAAAGGGGTGCGCTGACAACACCGCATTTCCATTTTGCTTGTCTTTGAAGGAATTTTGTTGGCAACGTTTGTCCCACAGATTGACACGCTGGGAGTGAGGGTGGTACTGCGGCGGGAACAGCAGAACATCTTGTCAGGACTCGGGACTCCGCCAACGTTCCACACCTGTTTTCTGTTATGTTCCTGTGTTTTATGACCATGTAGACACTGCTTCAACAAAACACGGTTGCCTTAATTGTGTGCAATAAGCAAAACTGTTACGAGCTGGGACTGATTCAGATAGTATTTTGCCTTTTTGTTGTTGTTCTCCCCTTCTGCACAAACCAGAAAGGCAGCAGGAGCAGCTGGTACGAGGGCGATGCATTTGCGCCCGTGCAGTGTTGGCACGTGCATAAACGAAAACATGTGCACCCCTTCAGTCGTGCACGGCATCGACGGAAGACTGGAGAAAAGCTGTGGCGCGTCCAGAACAGCTTGGCTCCCAAGGCTGCCATCCACCTATTTGACTGCTTGCCCTTCGCACCGCAGTGATCCATGCTTGCCCTCTTTCCTTTTGGTAAGCGTTTCTTGGAAATCTGTAGAATCGCACCAGTGGATTCTTATCCTTGGGCTTGCTACTGTTGTGGCAGCCGACCACGCAATAATATTATGGGTGGTCTGGTCTCACCCCCCAGACATCGCGAAACGACTGCGTTTGGTGAATGGCTTTTCAGCGCTCTCAGCAGAGCCTGCCGGCCCGCTCCTCCGTGTCTGGCAAGTGCACGTGCAGCTCGGGGTGCACGCTGTCGCACATCCAGGCCCATTTCTGTCCTCCTGCACCGCCTGCGGCATCCGGCCCTGCAGCCGCCGGCCACACGAGCTACTTAAGACAGCACGTACAAAGGGTGGCGGGAACTCCCGACTCCCTCGAAACGAAAGACGCCGCTTCGCGATAGAATCAGCGCTGCTTTCTTTAGCTTCACCTCCCTATACACATAAAAAGAGCGCTAAATGCAAAACGCTGAGTTCGAAATACCAACCTGTATTATGCAAACGTCTCGCAAAAATAGGTGTTTTCGAAACTAAGAGAGAGAGAGAGAGAGAGAGAGAGAGAGAGAGAGAGAGAGAACGCCACTACCAAAGCCCGGATGTGATGTAGGTGAAGGAATGGAAGTGGGCATGCCATTTACTGGCAACCGCTCACAGCATCCTCCAATACTCATGGGATTTGCTTGCACGTTTGGGATTTACACGTTCCACATTACTGTTTCCACAGAAGAACTGCCAGTACTTTGCTGAGGTAGTGAAGAGCCGTGAAAAGTGCGACATGGTGCGGCTATCAACAGAGCCGGAGTACTTCATGCGGCAATCATAACTACATTAGTCGGCTGCCTTGGGTAGCAATTCTTGGCGGTGCGAGTTTAAAAAGGTGTGGCCTGATTGACAAATACATTTGCTTGTAAAATATCGATGAGGAGCTTTGATTACCTTATGCCCTGATTACCCTCTCGGATTTGTCAGGGAATGAACCTCGCATGACCATCAGCCAATCACAACTGGTGCTTATTATGCCTTACATGCGAAATTCTTGATCAATCTCACCTCAGTAAGTTTAACTTCGTCCTCATATGAATTTCCAGGACCAATGGGCCACTTTGAATTATCCGTTGGTTTCAATTATGTGACTTAAAAGCAAAGAGGTTCATTTGCGCCACTCTATAAATGTCTCTACCATGTCTCCACACACTAAATGTCTTTAGTACACGCATCTAGCCCGTTCGTTGGAACTAATGTGACATAGCTGTGGTCACTGGACTCGGCAGTAGTGGGGCCAGCAACGCAGTTGGGCCATGCATTGCAAAGTGAGGCTTCGGTGGCCACTACCATTGCAGCCCTGGTAACTGGAGCCACCAGGTGCATCCAGGACCATCGGCATTGGAGGGGCCGTCACTCACAGATTGACGGGCAAGGCGCCACACCATTTACACGGGGTCTGAGCTGATGCGAAGTTATCCCCTCCTGTCCAGGCTGGCGTGAACTCCCTGGCCTTGCCACATCAGCCGTGACTCGTTCTTCCAGAACCGCCTGCCTCTTGCTGCCCCCTCCTGCTCTTCTCCTGTCCCCTTTATGTGCTCCTTGTGAGCCTTTCTGAATGTAAATTCTGGAGCACCTACTTATTGGCTCCTCCTTCGCCAGAGCACGAGTCCTCAGCCTACTCGTTGTTGCTCCTGCCTCTCCTGTCACATTCAATTTCTGCATCCTCATTTTCGATCAGCCACCTCTCACGCATGCTTCCTTTTCACGACAACCATCCCCCACGGAGACTGCCTGACTCACGACATTTACCGTACCTCTGATGATAACTGCAAGATTACTTTTTGTGAACTCCGTAAACGTGCTGGCTTTTTTCAGTTGACTTGCACACATTTTTATTCAACTGCATCAAACAGTCATGATCCATGATGGCAAATGCCATTGATGTAATTCGAAGGATTGTTTTTAGTGCGCAAGCACTTTGACGGCAGAGATGGCCACGGTGATGGCGTCGTAACCGAGCGAGGGAAGGCAGGAAGAAAACCGCGGAGGAAATTGTGGAGAAAGGAGAGCGGGAGGGAGGGGGGAGGGGCGGGCGGACAGTATGCTGAGCCCGCTTGAGACGCTGATTGGAGTGTCTGGCGAAATTGTGAGGGAAAGGGCGGCACGCACTGTTGTGGCGCCACCTCTCTAACTGCCTCCCCTGCACACTTTCGGCAGACGCTACTACTCCGTGCGTAGGCCATCTGAACCACGTGATGTTGGCGCGGGAGGTTCAAACACCATTTGCAACAACAAGGTCGGGGGCGGCGGTGGCGTGGTGCGAGATAACAGCACAGTAGTGCACGCCGCCATGCGTTCGCTGATTACGCACTCACTTCCCAAGACACAGCAAATATGCGCTGTGACTGAGAAGGCTGCAGTTTGCACTGTGCACAAATAGGGAGTATAGTAATCGTCAGTGCCTTTTTAAATTCATTCAACAAGTCGTCATGCGCATTTAGCGACTCAAGACAACTTTCAATGACATCGTTATGAGCCCCAAGAGCCTCCAAAATTCCATTGGAACAAATCAAATACATGTATGAATGCACAAGCATAACTCTATTGGATCACTGACCAAGTAGTGCAAGCGTACACTGCCGCTTGGCCTCTCTGTCGCTGACTTCTGTAGTTTCACTTGTTTCTGGGTGAGTGACATGACACAAGTCAGTGGCAAAGGGGCCTGGTGGCACTTGCTAGGTCCTTGCACCCATAGTTACTTTTGTTGCACCCGTTACTGCACTTGCTTCATGTGGTTGCACTTCTGGTTGCACTTGACACAAAGCAGCAGTAAAGAATCCCACAAGGCACCAGGCCGAGTATTAGTACAATGGCAGCTGGGTTAAAAAAAAGTTCCTAATAGTCTGTGTGTTGCGGTAAGAAAGCTAGTTTAACAAGACCCATGCGATACCACCACACCATGTGAGGCAATTAAAGGCCAACTGCACTCAAGTTTCAGCCCGACCGAATTTATTTTTAATGTGTAGTACGTACCACCAAATCAGCTAGGACATGAGTGGTGTCCCCGTGAAACGCCTCGTTAATCAGTCGGATACGTTTAAAGGGAACCTGCAACATTTACCATCAACTACTCGGAATGTATTTTAAGGTAAAGTCTATAATGCACGTCAGTAATGCACGTGCATATCCTAGCCAGACTCCACCACCACTGCCTAATAATTCAAAACTGCCACGATTAGGACGTAAATAGTGTAACACAGTCCAAGCTCTCCCTCTCTCTCACACATGCACTGACGCAGTGTTGAAAGACCGTGCTGAGCCTTTCAACACTGATAAACAAAATGCTTAATGATAGCACTTAATGGTGAACAGCGGTATGCTCTGTCTCCAGCTAAGAAAAATATTGCTTAGATATATAAGAAATTGCGCATTTAAGGCTAGTCTTAGCCTGCGCAAAAAAAAAAGCCCGGATAAATTTGGATTTTAACTTATAGTCTCTGTACAGATAGTTGTCGGAGGCGATACCTCGCCATGGATTGAACAGTGCTAAGGCCGGACAAAGTGAAGTGAAACAACCACAGGAGCTGACCAACCACTGTTTCTTTTGGAAGGAAATATTATTTATAGGGGAACAATGCTAGAATGGTTATCTGTGTGCGCATTGCGGCACGCGAAGAAACAGATCAAATAGGCTGTGATTCTGCGTATCTAACATGAGTTGCAGTGTCTTGCAGGTGAAACGTGAACCTCGACTATCTCACCAAATATGCGATTTCTCTGCCCACCGGGGCCACGGACAGTGTGCTCATGCATATTTCGCGTGCGTGCGGGCCTCTGTGCCTTTTCGAGACACAGCAGGCCTCAGATCGCAACTTTTCACATGCTGGGCAAGCATGCTGTTGGTCATTGATGCATCGCCCCGTCTGACCAATGTGTGATTTTTTTCAGGGTAGTGGAACTTGTGGAAAGCGCCTGGGCACACCTTCTGGCCTAGAGGGTGTTGCCCGGAGCCCCTCGCCGTGAGCTCCCTTCCCTTGCCCTCCTCGCCTGCCGTGCGGCTACGGGGCCGCAAGACTTGGGAGAGGCGGGTGCCCGAGTGATGGCGCGAGGGAACGTGTAGGAGCGGGCGGTGCCGTGGTGGTGAAGAAGAACCGCGCGCGGAGACTCGGACTCGGGACGAAGAGAGTGTTCTGGTGATGGTGTGTGTGTGTATGCCTGGTATGCCCGGACGGGCGACAGCGCGTTGGAAGATGTAAGTAGAGTTCTTTCACGCAACCGCAGTGTGCCTCATTCCTTGGCATGCCGTAGAGAGCAGGCCCACATCTGGCGCCCGAACGTGGGGCTGATGTCAAGCCCACCCGTGGACATTTGCTCTCTGCGGCTGCCAGGAAGGGGCCCACTGCGGTTTGGGACGGCATTCCTTTGTTCCGGGAAGGAATCGCCATTTTGGCAGTGGGAGACCAGGGCTTTGAGCCGTGTAGATGCATGTTTGTAAATTAGTTTTGAGGCCAATGTTTTAGTTTGCTTGGGTTTTACGATGGCTGTAGATGCCTGAAGTTTTTCTTGAGTTTTTTTCTCTGTTGTTCGGGTAACGGCCTGAGTGGTTACATTGCGAGTGTATTTAGCGTTTGTAGGGATATTAGTCGCTTGTGCATTTTGACGTGTTCCTACTGTAGTTTTTTTGTATTTTAATGTGGCTGTAGTTCAGCCCCGTTGGTCCTATGTATTGTCTTGACGTTCCTTTTTTGCTTACATTGTAGATTTGTGTGGCGCGTTGCGTATGTAGTTAGCGCGGCTTGCTCTGTATCTTCGCGTCTACAGTTTGGCGTGGTTGAGCCAGCTTTTTGTTGGGTAGTTCGCCGGCAATGGCTCCTACCCCACGGAGAGAGATGGGAGAGACGGAGAAGCCGCGGGGCTTGGGGGGAGACCCAGTGGCCGCTGCGCAGGAGGCTGCTGATCAGTTGCAGCCCGCAGATCTCGCCTCTATGATGAGGCAGATGACCGGGATGTTCGCGGAGATGACCCGAATGCTCGGTTCGGCGACAGCGGCTCCCACCGCGGGTCCTGTAGTGCCAGTCTCGAAGCCGCGTTTGAATATCGAGGTCCCCTCCTATTCCGGCTACGGAGACGTGAAATCCGTTTGCGAATACCTGCAGCAACTGGATTCGTATCAGACTGCGGTAGGTGCATCGGATGATGACGTGCTGAGGCGGGTCCTGCCCGTGGCACTGGTAGGAAGCGCTGCGCGTTGGAGGCGCTGCCAACCGGCTTTCGAGTCGATGGCAGATTTTAAGGACCGCTTCCGCGCTGAATTCCTGCCACCCGATTACGAACTCCGTATGAGGGACGAGCTTACTCTTCGCACGCAGCACCCTGAAGAGAGTCTCCTCGAGTACGTGCGGGCTATGCAGGAGCTGTACGAACGGGCCGACCCCGAGGCAGCCGACGCGGTCAAGGTAGCGCGCGTGTGCAGGCAATGCCACCCGCGTTTCAGACCGTACCTGCGGGGCCGGAGTTTTCGCAACATGAAGGCCCTTGCACAAGAAGCGCGAGTGATTCAGGCTGATTTACTCGCCGAGCTTCACTACAGGTTGCCGCCGAGACCCGAGGAATCGCTCGAACCGGGTTGCGCCTGGTCGGGAGGGGGAGACGATAACTCCTCGGTCGGAAGCAACGCAGGCGACGGAAGAGGGAGGCAGGACGAAACAGCCCGCTTGTGCTGGTTTGGCCTGGCCACTTTTCCCGTCAATGCCCCGAGAAAATGCGTAGCACGCAGGGAAACTCGGATCGCCGGCGACGGTGAAGGGCGGTGGCTCGTCGTCGCCGGCGGAAAGCGAGAAGAGGGGGCCAGACAGGGGGGGCACGAGGGAGCCCCCAGGGCACCCCGAAGCTGGCGTCGACGGGCAACTGGCCCCCTCCGCATGCAGGGCGCAGGGAGACCCCTCTTCGTCTGCCCCATTCATGCGAGTGCAATTAGTCGGTCAAGAACTTTTTGCACTGGTCCACACGGGCTCGACGGTTTCTCTCATAGGGGACGAAATCTTCGAAGCCTGCCGGAAAAGAAGAATCCGGGTCAGGCCGCTGAGACACCCTTGAGCTTAGCAGCGGGTTCGGCAAAAGCAGACGGAGCTGTGAGACTCACGCTCGCTTTTGATGGCAGAAAGCGCAGACAGCGTTTTGTTTGCTTGCCTGGTTTGTCTGTTCCAGTCATACTGGGCAGAGATTTCCTCTCGAGGGAGGGTGTTGTGCTCGACATGGGGAGGAACGGCTATCAGTACGGGCCGCAACCCCCTTTCTTTCCTTTCGCGGACGCGCCGATGCATGGTTCACAACCGCACGGGGCAAATAAACTCTACTGCGCTGTGAAAGGCCAGGGAGAGGCGTCAGGAAAGATGAGCACTGA
The DNA here is from genome assembly GCF_048455015.1 of Haemaphysalis longicornis. NCBI lineage: Eukaryota > Metazoa > Arthropoda > Arachnida > Ixodida > Ixodidae > Haemaphysalis > Haemaphysalis longicornis. Next base: position 1,848,453 of record NW_027526204.1, on the reverse strand, counting down.
TGTAGAAGCGGTCGTCGCATATTTTTCAGGATCCGATGATCAGCGCCGAATGTTGGCGGAAAGTTTGCTCCCCTTATCGGAAGGAGGCGGCGAGAGCGCGCGCACCGAGTTGAGCGGTTTCATCGGCGGCGCGCGCCGCCCCGAGAGGGGGAGTAGAAGGCCGGACGGAGGAGTCGAGGCCGGCCGCAAAGAGAAAGAGAAGCGGCATCTCACAGCGGCGATTTCTCGCCCCCCGAGAACAGAGGCAGAAAGGAATCTGTCTTGGGGTGATGTAGTGAGTAAGGAAGAGCTCATCGAGGCCCAGAAAGCAAACGGTCTATGCCAGCGGGTGCTGAAAAGGCTAGCGAGTGGCGTAGCTTGCACCGGTAACGCTGAGGGGTTTGACGCGTATCTGCTGGGCGACAATGGCTTATTACTTCGCTACTTTCCCCAACTGGACGACAAAGAGGCGGTTTCATCCCCCTTTCGAGTCGTGGTCCCGAGGAAGTTGCGGAAACGGTTCATGCGGTACTTTCACGACTCAGCGCTGGCAGGACACGGCAGCGGCAGTAAGACTTACGACAAGTTATGCCGTGTCGCGACCTGGCCAGGCATGAGGAGAGACGTAATGAGCTATTCCCGCGCTTGCCCTCTTTGCCAGGTAGCGAAGCCGCGCGCTGGGAAACCTGTGGGTTTCATGAAGCCGGTGGAAAGCAGCTACCCGTGGCAGATTGTAGCGTGTGACGTAATGGGACCCCTCCCAAGATCCGCGCGAGGAAACCAGTTCATTCTGGTTATAACGGACCACTTTTCTAAGTGGGTGGAGTTGTTTCCCCTTAGAAAGCTAGCGTTGGAGCGGATCGTAGAGAAGCTGGTCGAGACATTCACTCGTTTCGGCTTCCCCTCCGACCTGATCACTGACAATGCTTCGTATTTCACAAGCAAAGTCTTTTCAGACTGTTGTCGAGCGCTGCACATTCGGCACAGGAAAACGAGTCCTTATCATGCTCAGAGTAACATCACTGAGAGGGTGAACAGGAACCTGAAGTGCATGCTGGTTGCGACAACCAAGGAGCATAAGGACTGGGACGTGCGTTTGCCTGAGCTGGCTTTCGCGACTAGGACTACCGTAAATAGGTCAACGGGTTTGACACCAGGTTACCTAAACTTCGGTAGAGAGATCGCTTTTCCAATGGAAAATGCACTGCTGTACGCGCCAGCGGGTAACGCCCCTTCTCTGTCGCAGCACGCGGCTAGGCTCCGGGAACGCCTTTGGGCAGCGCAACGCACGGCTCGGGAGAACCTCGACGTGGCGCGCATGGAGCAAGCCGAGCAGTATAACAAAGGCCGTCGTCACCTTGTGTACAACATCGGTGACCTAGTGCTAAGGAGAACGCACCCACTCAGCAACGCTGCACGCGGTTTCACCGCAGCGCTCGCACACAAATGGCAAGGGCCATACAGAATTACGGCGCAGACGACTCTGCTCACGTATGAGATGCAGTCGCTTGAAAGCGACGAGCTGGTGGGTCCTGTGCACGTTAGCGATCTCAAGGCCTATCACGTTCGCACTGGCGATGACGAACAGGTGGTAGCGGAACCAGAAGGTGGGAGTCCCGCTACTGAGGACAGAACGGCCGGCGATAGGGTTCGCACCCATCGTTACGACCTGAGGGTGCGGTAGTGGCTACCCCCCACGGTCCGGGTCTCACGTGGTTCTACCACGGAGAAACCCGCAGCACAGTCACCGCTTCAAGTTTCATCGCGCCACCTGTGCGGTGGTGCGGGGCGTGGTTTTGTGCATGGCCGTTACGATGACCCGCCGTGGTGGCTCAGTGGCTAAGGCGTTGCGCTGCTGAGCACAAGGTCGCGGGTTCGATTCCCGGCCGCGGCGGCCGCTTTTCTGATGGAGGCGAAAAGCAAAAACGCCCGTGTGTACGAGATTTCGGCGCACGTTAAAGATCCCCAGGTGGTCAAAATTAATCCGGAGCCCTCCACCACGGCGCGCCTCATCGCCTTCGTTGCGTCGGCGTGTTAAACCCTACAATCAATCAATGGCCGTTACGATGCCAGCCTGGGCCTGCCGGCAGGGGGCCCTTCCGGTGCGACCCGGGAGCTTCGCGCCACCGGCCTGGTGGTGCGGGGAGATGCGTTCGTACCTGGGCGTTGCAAGTCCGACCCGGGCCTGCCGAGCAGAGGGCCTTCCTGGTTCGGCCCGGGAGCTGGTGCCACGGTCCGGGGGTCCTGCCGCCCTTCGGAGATGCGAGGCGGCTGCGGTTCGCCTCCTGGTCGACGGCGGAGTCCTCTTCATGGGTTGGAGGCCTGCTGAGCTCCTCGCGGAGCTGTAACCCTGGCGTGGAGGCGAAGGTGGGCGCAGAGCCTACAGCTCGTTCGGGGGCTTCGAGCCTCTACGAGCGCCCGTCAACCGGGTTTGCCCCGGGCTCATCGCGGCGCCTCCGGTTCCGGCGCCGAGCAGCGGAGATCGGGACGCCGGGGCGCTGTCGAGAGGAGCCTGGCCGTTCGGTGGAATCCTGCGCCGGCACCCGAGAATGCGCTCCTGCGGACGCCTACGTGGTGACGATGGCGACAGAGCGGCATGCTGCCACACTTCGGCGGGTGCCGTCCCACCCACAACCCGAGGACGATCTTCATTGACGTTCCCGTACCCCGTGTTTGAGGGGGGGGAGAGATGTGGGGAGCGCCTTGGCACACCATCTGGCCTAGAGGGTGTTGCCCGGAGCCCCTCGCCGTGAGCTCCCTTCCCTTGCCCTCCTCGCCTGCCGTGCGGCTACGGGGCCGCAAGACTTCGGAGAGGCGGGTGCCCGAGTGATGGCGCGAGGGAACGTGTAGGAGCGGGCGGTGCCGTGGTGGTGAAGAAGAACCGCGCGCGGAGACTCGGACTCGGGACGAAGAGAGTGTTCTGGTGATGGTGTGTGTGTGTATGCCTGGTATGCCCGGACGGGCGACAGCGCGTTGGAAGATGTAAGTAGAGTTCTTTCACGCAACCGCAGTGTGCCTCATTCCTTGGCATGCCGTAGAGAGCAGGCCCACAAACTTCGTATACGACTTCCTCGTCGCATTTGACAGAGGCTGTTGCCGGATTCTTAGTACAGCTCTTGCGCACTTTCTCTAAGTTAACTCTTCTGCACGGCCCCCTCAGCTTCTTGGTCGACGAGAAAAGCAGAAGTACGAGATGACTTCTCCCCTTGTGCCCTACTGGCGGGATTTTCTTTGGAGCCGTATACAGCCAAACGCCACTACAATGAACGCTTTTACTACGAAATAGCCTGTACAGCGAAGCATGCCTGGCCTGGCCAGATTCTTATGTATTGCGAAGATCACTACAGCAAATGTGCCTGTTTAACAAAAAAAATAATGCATTCCCAATTGCTGAATTGTGGTTTGATAACGGATACCGCATGTTACCATGTGTGCGGCTGCACACATGGTAACGCGCAGCTGATAGGTGTGCCGTGAGTCATCCAGTTCAGCCAGGTAACTGTAGGAATTGATAAACACCTACAGTGCGTGCTGCATCGTAGCATCGTTTGTGACGGCTGACAAAAACATCTCAGTGGAAGACCAGGCCCTGGTTTTCTCTGACCTGACAACTGACCACATCGTGGAGGCCATCATAGAGAAAAGGGAGGCCACAAATGATCAGGCGAGCAGTGACGCGAGCTTGCAGAGGAGCTAAGCGTCATGACAACCGCGAAGCGGTAGCAGCGTTTGATGTGCTGCAGATGTAGATCTCGTCACTCCCTGAACTCGCGCCGCAGCACACCGTACACCTCAACAGCAGCAGGTCAGTGGTGGGTTCACATTCAGTACATCTTACTACTGCACACAAGAAAATTGTTGACTTTTTTCGCCTACTGCAGTTTAATTCGGACGATTATTTCTCTCAGTATGCTTATCTGCTTTATTGGGTCAATGAAGTGCGTGACATGTGTAACGAACAAGTATCGCAGTCCCACACGCTTTGTTATGCGGGCGCTTGACTGTAGTGCATATCGGCCAGGAGCCTATTGGCTTGCTGTGCAGCAGCTGATCTGGTAGCCCAGCAGAGCGGAGATGCTAGATTTGAACCCCAAAGCTGGATTGCACTGAGTGCTTGCAGGACGCGAAGAGGGATGGCTATTGCCTTCTAAATCCAGCGTCTCCGCTCCGCTGGGTATCCAGATCAGCTGCTGCACAGCATAGCCAGCAAGCTCCTTAAAGGCATGCCCTCTCGGCCCCGCTAAGCAGAGAATTCGCATATTTGGCGAGATAGGAGCGGTTCACGTTTCGCCTGCAAGGCGCTGCAACTCGTTAGATACGCACTATCACAGCCTATTTGATCTGTTTCTTCGCGTGCTGCAATGCGCACACAGATAACCATGATTGCTTTTTCCACAATAAATAATATTCACTACCAAAATAAACAGTGGTTAATCAGCTCCCATGGTTGTTTCGCTCCATTTTGTCCCGTCTTAGCGCTGTTCAATCCGTGCAATGAACCAACTAGCCCAGCTACAAACACTCCTGCAGTACCTCAACAGCATAGATGAGACAAGCGGACGCTTGTTCGCAACCGATACTGAAGAATATGCATTGCCACCATCGTACACGGTGTCGTGCGTGGCAGACACGCATTAGCGATAAGTTCGAAAGCCACGGGTCCGAACTAGTAAGCACGTCCTTTGTCTGGAAATTTTCGCGCTAAACTGTGGCGGATCTGAAGAGCCTAGGACAAAAGAATGGAAACTATAATTTTACACATAGCACAAGGTCAAGAGGTAAGGTATCGCAGCAAAACAAGCGATTGAAAAATTAACAATACCACTTACCACGGTAGAAAGAAGCTTGAACGACGCGGGAAACGTTACGCGGGTACGCGGCGCAAATGGCTCGCACATCGGCTCGCATGCCAACAACGCTAGTCACAAGGCTACATCACAAAAAAGAAATAATTGTACAAAACACAGCAAACAAACGTTCTTAAAATTAAGCTGCATTTGAAATATTTATGTTCGGTAAATTTGTAGAACCTTTTTATGAAAAAAAAAAAACAGCCCGATGCGGATGTGACGCATGGGTGAGCGTAACGCTCTTGGCCGAAAAGCGTTATATCCACCGGGTGGTAGCAGACACTTGCGGCCGTAAAACGCCCTGGTAGCACACAATGTTGCCCGAACATTTCTGCAACGTTTCCCCTTAACGTTGCCAAAACGAGGCTAATGTCCGCTTTTTTAACGTTAGTGCAATGTTTCCCAGAAACATTGCGTCAACATGATTTTAGCATTGCTCCAACATGGGGGCAATGTTTGAAGGGTGTTGTTCTAATGTTTGGATAACGTTGTTTGTGACGTTCGCCAACGTTGCTTCACTCTTGGAGCAACCTTCCAGCCACGTGCGGGACACATTTGAACAACATTTCAAAGACGTTTTCTGGTGGCTATTAACAGATGTATAGCGCAAAAAAGACGAAGGACAAAGAATGCACGAGGACGAAGCGCTAACTTGCAACTACTGGTTTATTGAAAGAAGCACAAATTTATAACAACAGGGTACATGATAAAAGACAACCTACGTGACACATATCAGAAACAAGAAAAAATTTTGATACCCCACTACACAAACTTATCGCCCCCTTCCCCCTTTCTGGTGACGTTGCAGCAACTTTTCACCTACATTTTCGCAACGTGCATACCACATTTAAGCATATCCCTGTATCATTCAGACGTTGTGATAACATTGCTACAATATTGCAGAAACTTTAGATTTACACTTTTAACATACAAAGAACGTTTCTTCACCATTCAAGTAATGTTTTTATGAAGTAGCAATAAAATTGCTACAATTTCGCGGTAACTTTTTAGCTATATTTTTCCAACGTGCGGGTAACATTTAGAATACGTCGCTTTAATGTTCAAGCGATGCTTCCTACAACGTTACCGCGACTTTACAGATACGTTTTCTCACCACGAGGGCCACATCAGCGCACTGTTGATATGACTTTCAAGCAATGTTTCTCTTACAAAGCAATACTATTGGAGCAATGTACAGGCAACTTACAGTTACATGAATCTAATATACATGCAACAATAACTGGATGAAAATATTAAAAGTTAACTTTTTCCTAGAGGGACGATTGACTGCATGATCAGCGAGCAGTTCAAACTTCGTCCGCATAAACTCCTAAAAGGTATAAACCGGCATTTTAGGCCTGCATATTGATACCTTTGATCCCTACACTGACCAACACACACAATTAAGGCATTCCGGCAAAATAACGACCTAAGAAATGGCGGAATTTTAAAGCAAGGAACACGCAGCTAGCGTAAATAACAACACTGACACTTTTAAATGAAAGGACATGTGCGTTTCATTTTACTATTAACAATCGAGCCGAATACGTATTCTGTTAAAGTGTTGAATGTCGCAAGTACACTGTTTCAGCCGATGTCTTCGTTTTCCTCCTCCGGGGCTTGCTTGTTCTTCTGCCTTGACAAGTCAATTTGATGACATATTTGGCCATGCATGAACCCAGTAACATAGGGTTGTTACTGCGGCGCTTCTTCGAAATGAACAAACGCTGTAGCTTAGAAGAAGTTGCAAAGTTGTTACAGCATAGACAATATCTCACCTCTCAGAACACCAGGACTTTTGGTATACAATATGGCCTCATTGATTTTCTTGTACCGGCAGTTCAAATGAGATTTGACAGCCATTCCTGGAAAACAGACAAAAGGGTGCTCATAGGGTGCTCATCACATAGGGTGCTCAGAAGCTCACCTGCACTTTGGATGACGTTTGCTGCCAGATTAGCTTATTCGTGTGTCAATTTTGTGGTGCTGGTAAATCTTAAGATTCACTTTCCACTTTGTCTTGCTTGACTTTTTCTAATATCTGTGTCAGAAGCGCCAAATACGGGGGGGCAGTGGGGCTCGTGTCCCCCCCCCCCCCCCGGATGGCTTTACGGGGGGCAGAGCCCCCTCCGGCCCCGGCTGAGGATTTTTTTAAGGGCGTGGCTCGGCTCCGCGCCCGTCGACATCGGTCTGTTGGCCGTCCTGTCTGCCAACTATTGTTTACAATAGGGGTTGGGATCTTGAAGGACATTTTCGTCCCCCCGATGGGCAGGGGGAAACGCAGAGCCGTGTCGCTTTTCTTCACGGTGAGTTAGACGTGCTCAGTGTGCGGATAGTTGACAACAATGTAGCGCTGCGCTTGGCTATGGTGGCTAGAAGGGTGGCCCTTCTAGCCACCATAGCTTGGCTTCAGCAGCACGCCAGCAAAGCGACATTTTGTCGGAGCATAGGTCGGCGCACTCACTCGTGAGTACACTCATTTGTACTCATTTGTGCTCAAACTCACGAGTGAGTACGATGATGAGTGAGTACACACCCAGATTAAAAAAGTGAGAATGATGACGATTGAGTACAGGGGTAAGTCCACTACTCGTGAGTAAAGAACTCATGAGTACACTACTTATGAGTATGAGTGCTCATGGGTACAATACTCATGAGCATGAGTACTCATGAGTATGAGTACTGGTGAGTATGGTACTCATGAGTACACAGTACTCATGCTTACAATACTCATGAATACTGTATTTTCGAGTGCTTGCACTCGTGAGTACAGCAGTGCAAGCAAGTTTTATCACACACTCAAGTCCGGACGCACGTGTACGAGTTTCAGACATTTAGCGGTGGCGCTGTACTGCTTAGCTCTCAAGGATACTAAAATCAGGCAACGAAAACTGCACCTCCCTCCTTTTGTCCTTGTTTCACGCTGTTAGCGTTTTTCGGCTGTCGCGATCGCTCAGGGCCGCGGTGAAAAGGGAAAAAACGAGGGGGTTAGGTCCCGGTGGGAAGCGCGGCCACAGTTGCTCTGTTCCTACGGCACCTGTTGATTGGAGCAGTTATTTTTGTTGACAAATGCGCGGCCTGGGAACGCGTAGCTGCTTCGTTCCGCTTGCTTCATTCAAATTGTTTTAGGGGAAGCGGTGGGGGCTGCTCACAATGCATGCACTACGTGCACCGAAGTCGCTCTTTTCCGGTCTTAAGGAGTTTCCATAGATGCATGTCATGCTCTGGAGTCGTTTCGTGAGCGGAGCCGCTCATTTAAGCAGTCGCAGTTAGTTTACGTGATTCGCGTCAAATTGTTTGTGTCAACCACATGGTTTTATTAGGCTCCCGTTTTGAAACTTTTTGCTCAGGTTTGGTATAACTATGTCCTCGTGCTGTCCATATACAAGTGAGCATATAGTCCCACCGTGCAGGTTGTGGGTTGTTAATCGGACATCACAATGTCCAGTCGAACACGTGTGACACCTTGTTTCGCCTCGCATATTTTGTCGAACAGCGCTGGCATCTTGCTGCTGGAGGAGCGTTTTGCTTTCGAATGGCAACCCAATGCGCTGCTTCTCGTTTATGCCACCGTGTAATGATGAAGCTGACGACGACGGTGAATTTCGGTGGTTGTTTTTCGCCTACCTTCATCTGCGGTTTACTGGCGGGGCGACCACTCCTCGCTAGCAACTTGTGCCGAGTTTAAGCTCGCACTGTGGAAGGCCGCGTGAAAGGGCCATTTTATATGATGAACGCCAACGCCAGGCGTTGGGTTTTTAGCTTTAGCTCGCGCCTTGGAACGTCTCGTAAAACATGTTGCTTGCCCATAACGACGCCACCGCACCTTTTTATCGATAGCTCTCAGCTTCATCAGCGCTTCTCGAACCAAGAGCTGCAGATTTCCACTGTGCAACCAACGCACCAACACGGGAATACAGTGACGTCAGTGCAAGCTACCACACCTCCGAAAAGCCTGTCTGCAAACTTTGTTTTCGAGGTCACAAAGCACGCCAGAGCAGTTGGACAGTGCTGTAACGGCTGCCAAGCACCGGCAGCAACTGGGTGAAGTGCGGCCGCCCACTGCGAGCAATACCCGGTCCAAGCCTCCAAAACACATACACATACAATACACGGTTGGGACTGGGCCATCCCATCTCAGTCACTACTGTTGCGACGTTGCCCTGCCCAGTCCGCTATCGACGCGGCGCAGACCATAGCGACGAAGTAGCCGAGCTGACGGTTATTTGAAGCAGCATTTATATACAATATATACAAGAGCGTTACATGGCTAAGACAAGCGCGATAGCACTTCTCAACTCAGGGCCTTCGATGAGATGCCGCCGCACCACCGCTGCTTCCGGGCTGGTTTTATACCCCCAGGGTTCCGTTGCAGCCACGTGCAGTTCCAATGCCTCCAGTCGGAGCTATCACTGGCCGCATTATGAACCTGGCGAATGGAGGCGAAGCGATTGCGTCAGCCGAGCCGCCACGACCGGGAAAGGGAAAGCGACTCTGCGGCGGCGTCTCCAGGCGCTACTTGCTGCGTGTCTGCGGGGATTGTTCGTCCTAGGCATAATTTGGTCAAGCCGTCGCGATGGGAAAGGGAGAGCAGACTCGGCGGCGGCTTTCCCGCTAAGTCGCGGCATGTCTGACGCGGGCGGTTTGACCTAGGCGCGAATCGACCCCGCCATCGGCACGTCGCCATATGCAGCGAATTTGTGTCGGGCGCTCTGGCACAACACACACACGAATACAAAAAATGAGTGGTCAAAGTCAGGCCCGTTCCGGGGGCTCTTAACGGAAATGAACATAGCAGCGCGTAGCGCCCCTGTAGTGTCCCGTTCTCGTGTCCCTTTCTTTTTACCCTACAACTGCCCATGAACAGAAAAACAAATCGACTCGTTTTTTTGTGCTGATGGTTCAGTCATGCAATCTTTTTGAATAAATGTGACCAGTAAAACGTATTCTAAGAAATTTCTACTGGATGCGTCAAACCGCTGAAGTTCATGGTTCATAGATTTGCGGGACGTCTTATTTGGGCACACCTCGTAATTAGCCGACACAATGTAAAAGGCCCTCACTGCTGCAGGTGATGATGACCTGCGTCAACTTTATGACACGCACATCGCATGAGTGAGTCTCTCAAGCATCCCTGGAAAACAGAAAAGGACAGAACTACTTAATTATATAAAATACCTTACAGCTTTCTTTGCAGCTCATTGAGTAATTAAGTGAAAAGTCTTCAGACAGCTTGCAAGAGAATTATCAATTAACAAGAGAAGCCGACCAACTGATGACGACGCGGTACGTCGGCAATATTAGTTGAAAGAGGACAATAATTACCTCAATGCTCATAAACATAAAAACGCAACGAACAAAAATTGGAAACAGGCAATTGTCAAGAATGGAAGCATTACACAACTTGACGAAATTACAACCACGTATTTTCTTGGTTGCCTAATTTTACTTTTTGCTCTAGAAAAATGTGCTTAAAACTGGCATTGAGCTGTTTTATTTTTTGCGTATGCCATTTTCTTGACGTAGACCAGCTGTTTACATGGAAAGTTTGTACCAGTATTCACAAACTTTACAAGACGTCAGGCGTTGTTTTACATCACAAGATGGCTAGCATAAGCAGCTGATAACACATGGCTTAACTGCAACGCCAAATTGTGTTCTGGAACACCATGCCGCTGAAACTAGCGTGAAATTAAACATAACAAAGTTAAATTTATTAGTTATATTTTTCGAGTGCGTGAGCAGCTGCGGCGAGAAGTAAATTAAAAGCCAATCCTGCGTATCAAGGTGGTTGCAGAACCTACACTCCATTTCAGCATCATAACAAAAAATCTACTTCTGAGCGCCCACCTAGTTTGGCATTATATTATTTCCATAAAATTTAAGCGCTGAATACTTGTTCCGCGTTTTACAACCGTACGCATTCGAAAAAGCAAGAAGGATGCCATTGGCGGATCCAGAGGGGGGGTTCGGGTGTCCTGACCCCTCCCTTAATTTTTGAATTTAAACCCCCAAGAAGATGACCACTCAGGTCGCAGAAAAAGGTGAATTGATGACGTGTTGTATTCCTTGTGTTTTTGCTTTCCCGAAATTTAAGTGAATAAATAAGGCTCTTCCCCCTCCTCCTCCTGCTCATCATCATCATCATCATCATCATCACTGATAGGAGCTGACCCCCCTCTCAGAAAAAGCCTGGATCCGCCCCTGAAGGATGCTTAGAGGTAGAAAAGGGAGGGCAGTCTTGTTCCCGCTCTTTTACGAAGTAAACTGCATTCGAAAGAACGAGGCGAGCTCAGTAAATCGAGCGCTTACCTTCACTGGTCGGTTGCTATGGGCTTTCTGGCCCATAAATATTCGCCGTAAAATGCGGCCACACAACAAAATTTTGTATGACAGGGTTCCTTCTCCATTCCGTTTGATTGTCACGATGGCTGCTCGTTTGTGCAAAAGCGCGCGCTTTTCGTTCACTTTCCCCAACTAGTAGTAGAAAACATTTATTGAGCTCAAATAAAATGACGGCGTCTTCTCAGACGTCGGACGGGGTGGTTACCTGGTTTCGGGACCCATATACGGCCAGCAGCTCCTGGCCCCTGGTCGCCAGCGCGAGCTGGATCGACAGGGCGGGGCTGGACCGTAAGGTCTCCCATCGCTCATGGGGTGGGGTAGTGGAGGGTGGAGGGGGGGTGGGGGTATAGGGGACTTGAGTGAATTGCACTCCGTCAGGATGTGTGCGAGAGTGCCTATGCTATTTCTGCAAAATGGACAAGTGTCCTCTTCGGTTTCTGGGTAGACTTTTTTCATCAGGACTGGGTGTGTAAGTGAACCCGCCTGAATGCGCCTGATGATTGTTTGTTGTTCCCTGCTCAGGGTGCGGTGCGGCTCGGAGAAGGTGCGCCGATCCTCCCTATAATCGGAGGTAATCTCTCTGTACGTGAGCACCGGGTTGGTGGTGTCGGTGTCCTGCCTTGCCCGGAGGGTCATCGCTCGGGCATGATAGTCGGCTATGACGTTGCCGGCTACCTGTGTGTGGGCAGGCACCCATACGAGCTCTACGGCTCGCTCCGGCGCCCTGTTCTTCGTTAATATCGCGGCTGCCTCTGAGGAGATCACCCCTTTCCTGTAGCCGCCGTATGCTCTTTTGGAGTCGGTGACCACCACCCTGGCACCCGGTTGGACGAGCGCCAGGGCTATGGCCACTTCCTCTGCTGTCGCTGACTCTCTGGTGTTGACTGCAGCGCTGTTTATCAACCGTTCCCCGTCGGTTACCACCGCTGCTGCTTTGCTGCTGCCCTTGACGAGGGACGCATCCACGTATAGGACTCCCTCAATCCGCTGCATTTTGGCATTAACCGCCTGAGCTCTGGCTTCTCTCCTGCCATCATTTTTCCCCGGCGTCATGTTCCGCGGTAAGGGCTTGGTGGTGATTGTCGTCATCCATTCAGTAGGAATGGACCTCTTGGTTGTTGCTCTTTCCTTGCGCCACCCTATCTTATCCAGCACCGCGCGGCCATGATTTGTCTGGCTCAGGCGGAGTCGCTGGTTAGACAGGTGGGCTTCTATGAGTTCGTCGAGTGTGTTGTGTGGGCTTCCAGGGCTTGAAGGCGCTGGGTCGACGAATAGGTGGGTAGGCCGAGGGCTTGTTTGGTGGCCTTTCTGATGATGGTATCGACTGTGTTTTTTTGCGTCTTGTTGAGATTAAGATACGGGGCCGAATATGTTATCCTGGATCTAATGAATGCCTGCACGAGTCTGAGGGCGTCGTCTTCCTTCGGTCCTCTGTTTCGAGTTGAAACCCTTCTCAGCATGGCTAGGATCTTCTCCGCGCTGGTCTTGATCTTGTCGACGGCGGCGTCTGCTTTGCCATTGTCTTGTATTAGGAGACCGAGGATTCTACATGTGTCTGTCGGCTTGACTTTGGTGCCGTCAATTTGGATGTGGATGTCTGGTGGGGGCTGCTTGCGGGGCTTCCCTTGTTGGATTACGAGGAGTTCCGACTTCTGTGGCGCGCAACTGAGTCCACAGGTCTTCACGTACTCGTGCACTGTGAGTGCTGCCGCCTGAAGGGTCTCCTCCATCCAGCCGTCGGAACCCGCTCGCTCCGTCCATATAGTAATATCGTCCGCGTAGAACGCGTGTCCGATTCCCTCGATTTGGTCTAGCAGACGTGGCAGTGGCAGCAAGGCCAGATTGAACAGGAGTGGTGATAACACTGCTCCCTGTGGGGTTCCCCGCTCCCCCAATTCAATGGGCTCCGACCGCTCTTCACCCACTGAGATTCGTGCCTTACGGGAGGACAGAAAGTCTTTCACATAACCAAAAGTGCGCTGCCCGCACATCGTCTCATTGAGGTTAGTGAGTATAGTAGCATGAGTGACATTGTCGAATGCCCCTTTGAGGTCTAGGGCGAGGATTGCCCTGGGGCTGTTTCGCGTTGCTCTTTTGATCACCAGCTCTCGAAGTTCTAGCATGACGTCCTGTGTTTATAGATGCTTGCGGAACCCGAACATCGTCTTCGGAAGTTGGTCGGTGATCTCAAGGTGTTCCTGAAGGCGATGTAGAACCATACGCTCCATCACCTTGCCAACACAGGAGGTCAGCGATATTGGCCTCATGTTTTCGATCGCGGGGGCCTTGCCCGGTTTGGGAATGAATCGCACCTCAGCCTCTTTCCACTCCGGCGGGAGGTGTGAGGTTTCCCAAGCCTTATTTATGTGTTCGAGCAGGGATTGTGTGGTCCTACCACTCATATTGGCGAGAAACCTGCAGGTTATGGCGTCTCCCCCCGGAGCGCTTTTCATGTTGCTCTTGTCAATTGCTGTCCACAACTCGGAGATTGTGAACGGCCTGTCGAGGTCTTCATTGCTGGGTCCTGTGTATTCTCGCGGGGTCGGGTGTTGCCCTCGCTCCGTTTGAAGATAGTGGTCTTCTAGGGCCGTCATAAGCCGGTCGCCGTCTCCGTCGTACGTGTTTAAAACCTTCGTCAGCAACCGGTTGTTTGCTGTCTTGCTGCCTGCGGGGTCTATGAGATGCCTCAGCAGTTTCCATGTCTTGCTCACGGACAACTGCCCCTGAAGGCCGTCGCATACCTGCAGCCAGTTCTCTTTGCTGAGCTTAGCCACGTACTCCGAAATTTTGTTGTTAAGCTCGGCTATGCGACGCGCGAGCTTCCTGTTGCGCCTTTGCCTCTTCCAGCGCTTTGTGAGCGAATGCCGGGCCGCCCACATGTGAGCGAGCCTGCTGTCGACGAAAGGTACCTTCGTTGTAGTTGCAATTTTTTTGGTAAATTTGTCGAGGATCTTCTTCTGCTTATCGGCCCATGTCTTGTACGAGGTATCTTGAGGCTCCCCTTCGTCCGCGCCGTCGCCGTCTTGTGTGTATGCACGCATCTTATCCCAGTCCGTCATGCGAGCTGTTCCCAGCTTGGCCCGGAAGTCTGGGCCCCGTATGGTGAGTGTGATGATGGTGTGGTCAGAGCCCAAATACTCGTCCTCACACTTCCACGAGATATCCAGCGTTCCGCTGAGCCATGACAGATCTGGTGTTGTATCTCTGGAGACGCTGTTGCCTCTTCTTGTGGGTACTCCGGGATCGTTGAGTAGAGAAACGTCCACGTCTTCCATAGTCTTGATCAAAGCCTTTCCCTTTTTGGATCGAAATTTGTATCCCCATAGGGTGTGTGGCGCGTTGAAATCGCCCAAAATCAAGAGTGGCCTGTTGCCGGCCAATTTCTTCGCGTCCATCACAACTCGATCGAATTCATATTGTCTTTGCGATGGTGTGCAGTAGACGCTCATGACGAAAATATTACTTTTGTTGCCAATTTCCTTTGCGTGTATTTCTACCAGCGTGTGCTCACACCCTGCCTGTAGCTGCTATGCGATTCTCCACTAGGATCGCCGTACCCATTTTGGTTGGGTCGGTGTACGCAACGTATCCCGGAACTTTTGGGACTCCCCTTGTGTCTTGTAACGCAAGAATGGCCGGCCTAGTCTCAACCTGATTCATGTAAAGTGTCAATTCCGTGTCTTTAAATCTAATTCCTCTGCAGTTCCATTGAAAAATGGTCGTGGGCTCTTTGCGGCCCATTTTCTTAGTGCTGTTGTTACTTGGGGCCATTGTCCTCGTTGGCGGATGTCTCTAGCCGTCCCCTTCTCTTTGAGATGGCCTCCTTGATCCTACTCGTTCGTTCCTTCTTTAACAATGTGGATTTCATCCTGACCTCGATGGCCGCCACTCGTGCCGCATACTTCACGTGTTTAGTCTCGAGCGTGTTAACTCGATCTTCCATGCGTTTCAGCGCCGCTAGAATGATCGTTTCGCCATACGATAGTTCCTTCTGTTCCTCAACAGGTGGATGCGTAGACGGTTCGCTAGTCTGTGCCTCTTCAGCCTCCATGGCTTCCTGCTTCTGCGGTGCCTGTGTTTGGCTAGGAGTCGGAGGGGGTGACCTCCTACGGGGCATTTTCCGCGGGGCATCCGCAGCTCCGTTTATTTCTGCCAGGTCGTTTACCGTCCCCTGGTCTGCCTTAGCAACTAATTGATCTATTTTCCTCATGCGCCCCTTTATTTGGGCGTTCTGTTCTAATATCTGAGCGTTCTGCTTTGCAATGATCTTTTTAAGCTCCGCAATTTCTGCACTTTCCTTAGTTGTAGTCTGAGAGGAGGGGGAGGAAGAGTTTAGGGGGGGGGGGGGGGGACTCCGAATCGAGCGATTTGGGAGACCCACTGGCCCAGCCCACCTTTTTGGTTGCTGATCCTTGTTCTCCAGGCCGTCCCCATGACCTCGAACGATGTCCCCGTGCCGACGCCTCGCCGTCCTTGAGCTCGCTCCGCCGCCTCGAACTGCTCCGCCCGGCGGACGCCCCTCTCCCCACCGTTTCCCAGCGGCGGTTGGGTGAGCCTCATTTCACACACGATCTCTATGACACCCCCTCGCGCTCCTGTCACGTGATCAAAAAGGTCGTGACGTCAAGACCAAAAGTCACGTGACAAAGATCGTTTCGTCACGTTCTTGCTTTGCCCAAAACAAATCGTGCCGTGCGCGTTTTCTCTACGTTGGCGTCGGCGTTTGTTTGACGACCCATTTTGTTCATCTAAACGTCAGTGCTATCCGCGTGTTACGTTGTCAAGGCCGGTTATTTAAACCAAGTGCAGCGTCGATCTGCAAACGCTAGACTTCGCGTTGTGTGCTGTGCTGGGAGCTCACGGGTGTAGCCGGCGTGCTGAGCCCTCGTCGACGAAACGGTGACCATGACGACGCCGACCCATCTCGTGAAAAATCGAGGACGAAGTTTGCCACCACTAGTTCTGCAGTACCTATCCTACAAGTCACGTTGCCACCAGCAATGACATGCAACAACGTGCCAGAGATCACCACACGAACAAACGCCGTGCTGTGATGTGGCGAATACAGTGATGTTCGATTGTGTGCATCGGAGCGTAGAGCTCGACGCACTTACCACATTCGGATTTTGCGGTAAATGCGCAAATGAGATGTGGAGGAGTGGAGGGTGTGTTGTGTCCTATGTACCGATTACTTTGTGCTGTCGCTCTTCATGTCGGCGCACTCGGCGGTGAAGTGCGATGCTTGCATGGGCAGCGATTGTTGCAGGCAGCCGCTGCAAGCATCGCGCGGTTGTGCTGGTCAGTTACGATCGCTTTGGCGTTCGGTTAGCGCCCGAGGTTGTTTCGCCCAACGGAGCTACTACCCGCGTAACATGCTGCGCGTTGCGGGGACGAAAGATGGCAGCGGCGGTGGTGAAAGAAAGGGTACGGAGACCATGGTGACAGCAGGACGCTTGTTTTCATTATCTCTCGTCCATGCACTTATTCTATTCCAGCACGAAGGCTAGACTTCTGCCAATTTACTAGGACGTCGTAACTTAGCTTTAGGAACGACAAAAAGTAGGTTCTGTATCTAATAACAGGTTCGAATTTCACATTTACAAAAAGCCAGCAATTATACTGGACTATAAAAGGCCACTTTACAAGTGCCCTTTTAGGGATGCTGTAAATCAGGCATGTTCTCTGAACAACCTCCGCTTAAACCCTTTCGCACTTACCCCCGCCTTTTAATATATATCCTCCTGTGGGCATTGAAGTATCCACCAAATGTGCATTCTGCTCTTTGTTCTCTTGAATTTTATTTCAAGCTACATAAAAACCGCTTTTGGCCTGAATGTCCAACGAGACGAAGGGTCCAACAATACTAAGGCCCACTGTTTTATTCAAGACATGTATTTGTTGTGAAGATTAAGCCGATAGCGGTAGGTTCAAGCGTGTTGTGCCAAATGTTGCGCTACGTTAATAAAATGAGCGTTGCGACTGTGCAGGTAGTCATGTGCGGGCCTCACCTTTGCGTCAATATAAAGCGTTGCACATGAATGTGCCGTACCGGATGGCTTTCGTCAACCTCCTAAAAATAGTTCCACCACAAAACAAACAAGAAAGTGTGATTGTGATTATGGAAATCTATAAGACTAATCTGTTTGTTTGCGGCACAGGGTACCATCATATGATTAATGGCGTGTGAAGACTGGACCGGAAATCACAAAATTTCGCCAATTACTCTTAGGCCAGAAAAACGAACTTCTGCTCAATTGATTCTTTTAGCAACGCATGGGCTATCTTCTCGATTTAGTTGGAGCACCCTTTAATGATTAAAAAAATACAGCGCGACTTGGACAACGACGTTAAAGAAGGACGACGGGTCAAGCGCTCATGGTTTATTAGAATTAATGTGCACACAAAATCATCTGACCCGCTATGAAAATAAATAATTGCATTCGAGCAGCATCTCTTGGCGCTCTCTCTTGTTCATTCCTTTGTTTGAAGTATAGTTGTCCATCCCTGGGGAGTATGGCAACTGAACAACCCGGTGGCAGATTAACCATTTGTCCGCTCACATTTAGTTCCTAAAGGGTGTAATGATTGGGGCAAAGTCAAGTAGTCCCCAGAAGACCAACTTTTAGTCCATTTTTGCCTATGCATGCATGCAGTCTTTTTAGGCCGACTTAGCGGAAATAACATTTTCAGGGGGTTGAAATCTTGAGTGCAATTGGCCTTTGAGCCTACTCGTGCTCACCATCCCACAGGACGGATCAGGCTCCAACTTCAACGCACAATGACTCAGCTTACCAAATTCATCCACCGCACCAAGCACAAACGGGCAGGAGTTAAGGAACCAGACATCATCCGACTTAAGCTTTTCTTATAAGGCACGTTACGTACGGCACACCTTACCTGTCTCTCAAGCCAGCCGAACGGCGAGCATTCTGTACTTGTGACATGATGCGATAATATCAATCACTGCAGGTGAACAGGATATGCCTTTTCGTATGCTGTGAATGATCTCGTGGCACCTTGTCACAAGCACAGACACTTACGCACAGAATAGTAATAGAAGTAAAACAAGAACAAAGCAACAAACGTGAACAAAGAATTGTAAGCCTTATTTCGGAAAGTAGGGTAACCTGGCACAGAAGACGACAGCTTATCTGAAACCAGGTAACCGGTATCGACAACAATGAACCGCAGGAGTACAGTATTATGATTTGTACTAGCTGCTATGTAATTATTTGTGGCCATCCTAAGCTATCGACAAAAGAGGTTTTTTGATCCTCTGCTACCTCGTTCGGCTCCTTCCCACCGTGAATTGTCATCGCTCATTTCATTTTGCATATCCCAGGTGGCACCACCGATCCAAGAT
This sequence comes from Haemaphysalis longicornis, assembly GCF_048455015.1. Taxonomy (NCBI): domain Eukaryota; kingdom Metazoa; phylum Arthropoda; class Arachnida; order Ixodida; family Ixodidae; genus Haemaphysalis; species Haemaphysalis longicornis. Next base: position 1,829,916 of record NW_027526204.1, on the reverse strand, counting down.
CAGCTTGCCCGTCCATAATGACCGGAATTTTGCCATAGTCAAAGATCGATATTATGTATTTGCAGAATAAACAGGTATCTACTGTTGTTGTTCCTAGTGCCAAACAAAATAGACCACAAAATGCGACCTCCGTGTGAAGTTTGAGCGCGAACAGAACAGCGGTACGCTCAGGAAATTTTCATTTCCTGAGCGTATTTTCATTTCATACGCTCAGGAAGTGTCGATGTAACACATTTATCGATCCATTTATCGATGTAACACATGTCCTGGTGCTGAGCCTATGCTGCTGAGGGCATCGTCAAATTTCTAGTGTTGCAGGCAGATGAGGAAAGGGAATTGATGAAAAGTGAATACTATGATAATTCCAAGGCTTGAAGTTAGTATTTGGGCTTGCTCTTGTGACAGCGTGAAGCACAATAACGTCGTTTTTATAAGTGGGCACGAAATTTAGACGAAATATCAGAAGGGAAGATATTGAAGTAGGATGTCTTATCTCAATAATTGATTAATATGTGAAATCCTGGATGACAAATATGACACATCAAACCGACGCCTTGATGAGACCGAACTGAGAATATACAACCCTCATCCGCATCGACCGCTTCTTACGGGCTGCCAGCAGTTGACGAACACTCACGCGCGTACACGGTGAGTGTCAGTCAGGCGACTGTCGTAGCACCCTCCTTTTTTTGGATGGACGAACATGTGACTGTTTGCTTAGCGCTCGTGTGCCTGCCATGGCATGAAGGTCGGGAAAATTATTTTTTTCACTGATACTAGTGCACTCCAACAAAACGACGAGAAAAACCCTGATGGTTTGCCCGAATGATAAAACAGGTCCGAATGAAAAAACTGGAGTCATATTTCGGCACCCTCAGCAACGTACTCGCGACCAAGCTTGCTTCCGTCAATAGCGTTGCAGGCACACTCAAATTTTATGACGTAAATCAGAGGTGCCAGGCATACATTTCACTTCAAATTATCGTGTAAAAGGTATTGCATGTGAAAATGCAGAAGGTCCCACAACTATATTGCGGTAGAGGGCATTCAAGGTAACTTCAGAGTGCTCCAGACATTCATTTAATAGTAAGAGCCTCAATGTCTAACGAGACGAAAGATCCTCTGAGACGGAAAGTCCAATCGAGCCTGAATGACCACCGAGACGGAATATCCACTACTGGACCTTTCGTCTCGTTGGACCTTTAGATGCTGAATCTACTGAAACAAAGTTAACGTAATGACTTGCATAGTTTCAGTGTTGGAATACTGAGTTCGCAACCAATTTTACAAATTAATTGTGAAACTGCCACGCTTCTACTGCACTATTGTTAGTCACAACAGTTACCAAGGCCTGAAAGGAACTTTTTTTGTGTGTGTCAGCAGCAGCTGAAAATGCCTTGCTGTAAAAAAACTTTGTACCAAACATTATGCTTGCATTATGGCGCATACAGTTGGGATGTTTCATGGCCGCTGCTGTACATCAAAACTTCACATTAATCAGGCAGAGTTAGAATGACAGCAAGTATACCCCACATTTTTTTTATTGCGATAGTATGCCCATTGGCATAAATACTATGTCACAGGTATGTAAAACAAAATATATAATATAAAATCAGCAAATGTACAAAAAGGCCATTAACTGCGAAAGTAAAATTAGAATTCAATGAGTACACTTGAAACAAAAGAAAAAACAATATTTTTATGCACAAAAGTACAATAAAAGGTAAAATCTTGTAAAAAATAAAATCTTGCAGGTAGGTAGTTTATTGTTTATGTGACCGACTTCTTGTTTGTACCTGTAATTCTGCCTTAACAGTGTGAAGCATTCATTATGTCTGTCTAAGGTGTAGCTTATAAGCCACTTAATTGCTCTCAGCAATGCTACAGATCTGTGAGACAGGATAGTTAAGCAGACACCAATTTATTTTAGAGCAGGCCTCAGGTACGTGTCGGTGTACAAACATTCAAATTCAAATAACATACTGAAAGACAAACTAATATATACACAGGTAAACAATCCAATGTGGAGTAATATGGAAATCAAAGAACACAAGACCACTCGCACTTTGTTGTACAGATACCAGGACACTGCACCTCTGTGCAATTAAAACTCACGGGCTTTGCACAAAGCCTCCACAAAAATTGTTACAGGCGTTAACGATTGCGCGCCGCAATCGCAAACGGATACGCCTCGTTACACGACAGTTAACGTGCCCACTAACGCAATGGGCGCGCTAAAGTGGTGCTTTCCGCTGTACTAAAACTCTCTACTGTCTGTACAGTGACGACTTCCTCATCGTCGACTCATGGAACCTTTTCTCGTTGTCCGAAAGGTAGCCACGAACAACGGCTGCGATCCGAGACGTCAGTGACCGCTTTCCACTCGCACTTTTGACATAGTGGGCCTTGAGCACCCTGTTTTGGGCTTCAATGCCGTTATTTGTCGTTAGAACAGCGTCAAATTCAAGCCTGTGAAACATTACCCACAGCTCCTTCACACTTAGCCACACCGCTTCAAAGTAGCTGCGAAATTTCTCGTTGTTCCAGTATTCTGAGCTAGAAGCAAGAACAGATAAGGTAAGGTTAATAACTACTACATGTGGGCGTCAGCTTCCCGGCGCGCAAGGCCAGCCGCGCACTAACGTTGCTCGGAACGATCGACCGCCAGGCACGAACGCGACGCCCGAAACCACGAAACGACGGAAACAAGGGGAAAATAGCTCTCCCTCACTCTCGCTCGCTTATTTATCTGACAGAAACGTTTGCAGATGGACGCTGCGCTTGTTTTAAATAACCGCCCTTGACACCAAACGCGGATAGCACCGAACCGACAAACGCCGACGCCGACGCCAACGTAGAGAAAACGCGCACGGCACGATTTGTTTTGGGTTAAACAAGAAAGTGACGAAACGATCGTTGTCACGTGACGTTTGGTCTTGACGTCACGACCTTTATGATCACGTGACAGGAGGGCGAGGGGGTGTCATAGAAATGGTCTGTGAAATGAGGCTCACCCGCGGCGGTTGCCACTCTGCGCCATCTTTGAGCAGGAGCGCCCCTGCCGGCCGCTGCCGGCGACCATCGGCGCTCCTTGTTGGCGCCCTTGATCTCGAACCGTCGCTTCGTTGGGGTCCGCCTGCAGGACCTCTACGCTCGCGGCTTCGTCCTCGTTCTTGTCGTCTTTGGTGCTTTCTTTCCCACCGGCGTTGCCGGACGACGAAAGGAGTCTTGAAACGCGCTTTGCACGTTCTGTCCGCCGTGATGTGGTTGCCGCCGCAAAGGCCGCACTTGGGCTCACACTAGTGATCGTCGATGGGCTTGGCGGTTCCGCACCCTCGACAGATTGTGTTGCTAGGGTCTGGGCACACGTCCTTTCTATGCCCCAACCGGCCGCAGGCTTGACATGCTTCAATCTGCTTTCTATATAATGTGCACTCCGTGAGGAGGTTGCCGTACCTGACATAACTTGGGACTTTCTTTCCGGCAAACGCGATGACCACCGACCGAGATCGCCCGATGCGATTTGCTTGTAATGCCGTGGGGTTATAGTCCTGCACGACTTGCTGTTGGATGTCCATGGCCGTGTCCTCGAGAGGAATGCCCCGAATCACGCCTTTAACGGTTCCATACGGTGCCGCCTCGTATGTACTGACCTCATATGCAGTTCCCCTGACGTCGATGCGCTCGACCGCCGCGTAACGGTCAGCGTTCTCCCGCCGGGGGTGCTTATTACGAGAATGTTCTGGTGCCCGTTGGGGCAGACGACGTCCTCTCTTGCTTCTTTTGCTGCGACCTGCGCTGCCGCCGCCAGAGCTCGACTTAATTCTACTTTAGTCACTTCACTAACGCAGAGCCCGCCACGTGGTCGGACGACGATCTTCATGTCACCTCGCGGGAGCTCCGGCATCCGTGACTTCTAGTAGCCTTCCCTTGTGAATACGCGGGCGCTTTGTACGCTCCGCTCCGTCCACGCCCGTCCTTGAGCTGCAGCTGGTGTCTCCGATGACGTCAGGCGTGGCCTTAGCCGCCTCGCCTCCGGTGCCGTGCGGCGCCACCGATTTCTTCAACTTTTCCCCGGCCGTCTTCCAGCCGTTGGCTCGCGTGCATAAAGCCGGGTCAACTTCCTCCCCGTCGACTTCTATGTGCATGGCCGAAGCCATCTCTTCCGACAGCCGAGTAGCTCCCGCTGTCGCTATAAGTGTGCGCCCGAGACCCGCCTCGACCCCGGCGTGGCCGAATTCGAGGTTAGGGTTAGCGCGGCGGCGGCAGCCGATTTCACTCAAAGTCCTCTAGAATGCAAATCCGAGATCTCCCACCTGTGAAATTGGTGTCCACATGGTCGGGAAGACTTCACGGAGGTTTTGGTGAAAGAATTCGGTCAATTAGGATGAAATAATCGCCGTGGTCGCGGTCGAAAGACGGAGCGAGGTAAACATGGGTCTGTACTCCGTCTTCTTCTGCTTCAAAATCCTCTCCCCAACTAGAGTGTACTAGAAGGAGTTGAGTGGGTCGAACGGAGCGCTCCACCTGAAGCGGCGGCTGTAGATTGAATAGAGGGCGCAGCGGGCGAAGTGGATTCTTGCCGACTGCGCTCGCCAAGGCGCGCGGAATCGCGCGGGCCGCGCTTTTTCGCGTTTCGCTCAATTTTAATGTTAACAGGAACGCCACAGCGACAGCGGGGTAGAAAAAAGAACTTGTTAGAATAAATTAAAAGGAACTTTTACAGGCTTTGCGGCAGAGGCGTGCCCTGTTTTTTTTTTTTGTTTTGTTTTTTTTTTCAACGAAGCACTTCCAACGCCGAAAATAGAACGACAGACGAACGGAGGTGACAGGGACAAGTGTCGGAGTACCAGTTTCCACTACTTCTTTTCCGTGCTCACCCTTCTCTCTCGACGTAAAATGCAATAAATAGAAAAAACATGGGCAGTGCCACGAACTTTTGCTAGATCTGTTTAATGACACCGGGACATTTCATTGCACCGCCAATGAAGCAAATCCAGGAATCTGGCCATATTTTCATTTTACACAAGCTTTCCAGCATGTTCTCTACGAAATAATGATTTTTAAAATGTTTCGGTCTTAAACCAATACGATAAAAGCATATATGTAGCTGAAGTGTGCATGCCAGTTATTCAGACGGGAATGCCGCATCATGATGTGGCATCATGCTGCAGTGTAGAGCACTGCTGGGCCCGGGCTGGCCCGAAAGCGGTTTATAGGTGGGTCCGGGCTTAATGCCACAGGCCTGGGCCGGGCTCGGGCTTGAATTTATGGGCCTGGCTATTAATATTTCCGATGTGAATTGTAGAAAAAGGCATTAGAAGGTTTGTTATGAGTTTATTTTAACGCTCCTCTTCACGTTAGTTCTATTCACTGTTCTAAAAACGTGTTTCGTAGGTCTGATAGTTCCTGTTCATGTACTGCATCAACATTTTACATGTTGGGGCATAACATACCGAAGATACGATTACAAGGGAATGCATGTAGCACGGAAGGGATTAATTCGGACAACCTGGAACTCGATCTATGTCTACTGTGCACGGTTTTTACATGCCGCACCCGATGAAATGCGGCAGCCGTGGCCGCGAATCGAACTCGCGGGCTAGGGAAACAAAACCGCTGAGCAACCACTACAGATAAAACAAAACATTTCAATGCACTTACTCGTGGATTAAAACGAGGCGCCAAAAATTTCAGCATACCAACGTGTGTCCGAGACAACCATAATGTTACGTTGTCAAGAATCTGGTCATCAAATGTGATGCTGTCAGATCTGATTTAATTAAGAATACTAGCTATCATTACTCCGATGTGACACGAACTGAAGACAGTGGAAGAAAAAGTACATGTGTGCGCTATTTAACTCCGGATTTTCGCCTTCATGACGTGTTGTACAGACTAGATGCTCCGTCTGGTTGCCCGCTGCGAAGACACTCAACCAACTGTAATAAATTTTATTCAGCGTCTAAGGCCGGGCTTGGTCACGCCCATGCGGGCCATTCTTAGGCCCAAAAATAAATTACCGGCCGCGGGCCTGGGAATAAGACGACAGGCCGGGGCTGGGATGCCCGGAATAAGTGTGACGGCCCCGGGTCGGGCTCACACCGGGACCAGGCCTTAAAAACAGGCCCGTGCAGGGATGCCATTTCTACTAAGCATATTGCGTTCTTCGATTTGACTGTACGGCCGTAAACGATGCGCAGCTTTTTGCATACTCCTCGAAACTTCAGATTTTTGTGTATTTGACTACATGCTCTCCCCAGAACACCGCGAATAGACGCGCTATTTTACAGACATACTGCGAATATGCCATTCAGACCAGCCCTGGTATTTTATTAGAACAATTAACGCTCTTATTGACGGGCTTTGAATAAATTTAAAGCTCCTGCAGTCTACCGTAATTAATTATAGTTTGGGTTGCAGATAAAACGAATTATTGTGCGGAGTGCTTCGGCGGAATTAAAGGTCGAAAGCACGAGATTGCTAGCAAATGTCGAAAATGTCAAGATTCGATAAACACAAGCCCTTTTTCCCCAAACATTAGCACTAGAACGAGACCAACAATTTTGATCATCAACAGCGGTATCCCGTGATACAGAAGAACCACGTCGCGTCAGCAGAACAAGCGCCAGCTGGTCAAAATGTTTGTTCATGGCAATTTGATGCATGCCACTAGGGAACTATTGCAACCTGTCATGACCCTTGCGAGGGGCGCATCCTCACTCAATACTTCTACGTCGGGCGTCATCCAAGGCACACCACGGGCGATTCTCACTTCTTTACCATCGATCAGTGTTGCGGAGTTACCAGTCCGGAATTGGAATGAATCCGGAATCATTCCACATTTTCGCGACCCCGGAATGGAATGGGAATGGAATTAAGCTTATTTTGCCCGGAATGGAATGGGAACGGAATTACGTGTATTTTTCCCAAAATAAAGTGCACTTTTCCTTCCCCGCGCTGTTTTTTGTCAAAATATGCAAAAATACGCAAAAGATCCCACCAGCCCAAGTTGAAACATTAGTAAGCCGGAGCCTTGAATTTAACAATAACTCAGTACTGTTAAAATTGATTGGCTGATTACAAGCACGGTATATTTATAAGCAGCGATTCTACTACAATTATATCCTTAAATACAGCGCTGCTACGAAGTTCGTCGCGATTCTCCGCCTAATAAACGCGGCTCTAAGCCGTTGGTATCCGTCGTGGGGAACTACCGCGATGGCATCCCCCCTATCTCTCCCACCAACTTCGCCTTGCGATTTTTTACCTTGGCGGCGCCTTCGCCCCGGCTGCGAGCTGTCTCCCCACGCTTCACTTTTGTTTTTTGCGTCTGGAACCGTCGGTGATCGCATCCCACCTCGCCGTCATCAGGACGCTGGCGCGGTGCTTGTGTTCACTGCGAAATTCCGCATATCAGCTTACGCCCCATCTCCTTTCGCGCTCCCCCCTCCTCCCCCAGGACGTTTTGCAATACTGGCCATCCTGTCTAGATACTCGGGCGCCTTTGCCCGAAGCAGCTTCTACGAAGGCTTAAAATATTGGTTCGAGAATCCACCCGAAACAGGAGAGCCCATGTGATATGAACTGCGGTCACGCCTGCTCCTGCAAGCTGCACGCTGCAAGCTTTGTTCCTAAACGGTTCCGACCTAACGGAAAGCGAACGCTAGCCACTTTCCCTTGCTTTCCCGACTCGCAAGGGCAGTTTCCGTTGTAAATGTGACGTCAGCTGACGTGGAACGCGTGTTTTCCACATCTCTTTTAGTGACAGACAGCGAAGCGAAACCGGCTCTCAAACACCTCTTTTAAGCAGCTCGTTTGTCAAGCGCAACACACAGGCAGAAGGCGACTGTATTAGTTTACTTCTATTTTGTTTTTAGAACTGATCGTTGAAGCAGCCGTCATTTACACTTCGTGTTTTCAGAACTGAACGGCGAAGCGCCCATTTGGCTTACACCATTTTGTTACGTAATTTTGATGAATGAAACCAAAATAAACTTTTTTTCGAACTTTCACGGCTGCTTGAGACCTTTATTGCAGCATATAAAATTCACGAGGAGACCTAATTGCGCTGCTGAGCACAAGGTCGCGGTTTGATTTCCGGCCGCGGCGGCCGCTTTCCTGATGGAGGTGAAAAGCAAAAACGCCCGTGTGTACGAGATTTCGGCCTAAGGTAATCAAAATTAATCCGGAGCCCTCCACTACGGCGCGCCTCATTGCCTGCGTTGCGTCGGCGCGTTAAACCCTACAATATATCAACGAGGACACCTATGCACTGTTTTTCTGGCGTAGGGATTTCCACAACACTAGACTAACCGGCTGCCGAACGTGTCCTTCTATTATTATCATTATCATTCTTCTTTACATCTTTTCTTTCGGTTGATCGCCCAGACCAGAGGACACTTGGGGGAACCTTCATTGCTACTCCACTGCATGCAACTCCTCAAATTTATACAGTTATACAGGCCTCAGTGATACAATTAGTTACGCAGGTCTTGGACTCAGTTTTGCTCAGTCCAAGGCCGCAACGCATTCTTTAAGTCCTTCTTCAGTTAGCTAGAGCCAAAGGTTGCGTGGTGCTAAAGTGCGAACAATCTCCCAATTTGTAAAAGAAAAAAAAACAAGACGCAGATTAGTATACGAACCAATGCACTATCCGAGTATACACTAACGAGAGAAAAAAGAATTCTCCCTGCGCATTGGTTCTCATCGAGACACCCATACAAAGGTCGCGCATACTCTAAGCACAACCTGAACTTTCGCTCGTGCGCAGTGGATGATACCTGACGCACGTAACTAAGCTTTTCGGCAAAGGCGACATTGCATACCTGCGCACACGCAACCACACGAAGTTCTGAACCTATCCGTGCTTGCAAGGCGCGCTTGACATGCGTGAGTGCTGACGACCTGTGCGGCCCGTGATCCGTATTTCGTGCAAACACAGGACAAGGTGCTCGAGCGGTAATTCTTTCAACTGATACCATCAGATCCGGAGGTTCTGTTCCTCGTTAACAAAATTATAGTTCTAACCATGCTCACGACCGCTCCATACGCGTGTTAACTGCTTAAAGGAATATAATGTCTTCTTCAACCATATGTATACTTTTGTCAGCACAAAAATAGAACACGTCGTCACGTTAGCATTAACACATTCACACTTAAACAATATTAAAGCATCACAACTCCTAAAGTCGTGCTTACCATGCAAATACTATAATAACTACCTGGAGAACGGCCCCTGTGGGAATTAGTAGGCTGATTGAACTGAACGAGATATCCCACAAAGCCACTATCCCTCGAACTTGGTTACGTGTTTTGCGTATTTTAGCAGTTCTTAACGCGTGTATTACATCAGCTTAATGGTGGGTTCATTGGTAACTTGATAATCACCCGATAAAACGTTGAGGACTTAGAGGAATGGAATTGAATGGAATCGCCCATTCCCGGAGTGGGAATGGGCGATGTTCCGGCATTCCGAGGAATTCAAGGGAATTGAATTTAGGCAACTTGTAATTCCCCGGAATGGAATTGGAATGGAATGGGGACGCCCATTCCGCAACACTGCCATCGATAACGTGCGTGCAGTCACGCTGTATGTAGCAGTACTCGAAGTGCAGCTCACACACCACGCAGTTTTGTTTCTTAGGTTGATCCACGAGCTTCGTGATCGGAACGCAAAGGTGTGATAGGACAGTTTTGTAGCCGGCGCGGCATCCCAGCGCACAAAAGTGGCGAGGGCTATAGGCATGCCAAGGACGGTGAAATTAAACACTAAAGGCTCATCACTCTACAACAATTAACAGGGAAAGATAAGCAGCAGCAGCGGTTCCGCAAAGTTCTAAACCATGTTACTGAAAACGACTGCGGGACCTCCGTTCTGCGGTCGCCCTGTGCCGCCGCTCGCAGTTCGCACAGGCACAACCCAATCCACTGCGACCGCAGCGCCGCCCCGCCAACTTTCCACAAACTGCGCTTCGCGGCGAAGCAGGCGCGGAGCTGGCGGCTCGTCCCACTCAACTCTTCTAGTACACTCTACCCCAACCCAACGCCCCAGCTACGGCTGCCAGGCGCAGAGGAGCAGAAGGGGACCGCTCTGCGAGGGGCGCGCATGTGTGCCCGTATGAGAGGAGGGTAGGACGTTGGCCAAGGAATTTTTTTTAAATGCAGAGCATTTCAGTAACTCACGATGTCACCCGCGTTGGCGTCCGTAGTCCGCACGCTCACTGCGCATGCGCGTGGAGTCGAGGCGAAAGCGAACACATCTCTCGCGAGGGGCATTGGATTGGATTCGAACACTCTCTCGCGAGGGGCATTGGATTGGATTCGATTGGATTGGCTTGGATTGGATTGGCTTGGCTTGGCTTGGCTTGGATTTGGATTGGATTGGATTGGATTGGATTGGATTAAAGTGGATTGTGTTGGATTGTGTTGCGTCATAGCCGCGGCACGTTGCGTCATAGCCGCGGCCGGCAGACGCGCTTGGGCCGGCGCATGTGCAGTACTCTCTCTTCCGCGGTTTCCTCTCCTTCGGGCGCGCTGCGCATATAACCGGTGTGCCGTTCTCCGGCCAAGCAACATCCGCGGTTGGCTCAAACACCTAGAGTCCACGCCGCTTTACAAGTACGCCAACGTCGTCGACTGGGACCGGCTTACGCAGTCCCCTCAACGTATATAAGCGGCGGAGCACGCGTTCGGAATTCAGTCAAGGGCGTCTTTGCATGGCTTACGCTTGACGTGACGCTTTGCTTGACTCGAGTAGATGCGACGCATTTACTCGAGTTCCCCCCGTGGGAAGATGCGGGCGGCTTTTTCGGCCCTCCCCAACATCGCGCTCGGCTGCTAAAACTTCCTTCGCGACACACTCTAGAAGGGACGGGGCAGCGACGAAAACAAAAAAAATGGCCGCGTATCTGCTCCTTTCGTTGCAAATGCCGTCAAAAGACGATAGTCTTTATCGGCTTTTGCGAAGTAAATGCCTCCCTTGGCTTTCCCGCTCACCTCTCATGTTGTTCCTCTTGCTTCGCGCTCCTCCCAAGGAAAAGACGCCAAAGGTCTGCTCAAATCATTTTAAATTTCCCGCGTTCCACTGCTCCAAACCGGGTGTCTCGATGCGAACGCTGTCGTACGGCGAAGACGCGCGTTAATCGAGGCGCCCTACTTCAACGTTTATAGAACCGCCTTTCCCTACTCCACGTGCGTTGCAAGCAGAACGTGGAACCTATCTAGTGGAACCTTGCGTAACTGTTGCCGGTTGATTTCTTGAAATGGCGCCAGAAGCTATAGTGGCGCGGGCGACAGCAGGCGACGGTGGAGTGAATTCTTTTTCTGCAGTTGATGAAGTATTTATATTGGGCAAAAGTCAAGCATGTTTGATTTTTTATAACGGAACACTGCAAATATCACTTCTGTATTGATTTGTTGTCTCATATTTGCGTAATGTCCTGTTCTTCTTCAACAATGTTGACAAGTATGAACATTACACCGGACATAGACGGGTAGATTTAGCTGTGACTACATAAGACTACTGCGCAGGCATTGTTTTGCTTTGGCCGGGTGGCTGAATCGAGTCACAGACAGACAGACGGACAGACAGACAGACATACAGACAGACCAAAATTTGTGGGTTTAAGTAGCCCAAGAAAGACTATCGTCTTTAAAAATAAGGCATGTAGGAAAGGAACGCGCGAGACAGCGTGCCAGCTCCCAGCACCCCGCCTTTTAAAAGCGACCCCAAACCTTCCACCGCCGGCGGCGGCGGCGGCGGCGGCGTCCGCAGTCCTCCTCTCCCTAGCAACGGCGTGGAGCGGAGAGGAGCGTCGGTAGCAACGGCGCGGTGACGTCACTTCACCACGTGACCGCGCTCGCTCCGCCTCCTCGCCGTGGCTGCGCGGGTGCGCGCCGCTCCCCGCACCGCTCCTCGCGCCGTGACGTCATGGTATGACGTCACAGCGCGCCTCCTCTCCCCAGCAGCTGCCGCGCGCCTCTCTCTCCACCGTAACGTCACACTCTCTCCTCTCCCCCTCGTTCGGCTGCAGCTGCCGTGCGCCGCTGTCCCTCTCCCCTTGCGCTCGCCTCCTCTCTCAGCCACCTGGCTCGGCGCGCTCGGCGCGGCGTACCCCCCTATATATGCAGCGATAAACTGCCAGACCTCCGTGGGTCGGCTCGCGCGCGCTCACGGGCGAATGCCAACGGATTTTAACTTTACTCCCCCTCATAGCATCACCCCGTGCATTTGCACTTAACCATGTTCACCCTCGGGGAAATGCTTGGGAGTTTTTTTCTGAGAACGCCTGGCGCCCTGTATTTCGTTTCGCGCCAAGCAGAATGCGACAATTGTTCGATGCATTGGAGCCTCTTACGAATGAATGAATGAATAAATTTATTATAGAAGGGATGGCACTCTGGCCTGTTGGGGGAAATAGGGGAAGGGGTTCAGGGTCGATAAAGCTTAAGTTCTGTTGACGAGGTAAGCTTCCTTCACGAAGTCCCACAGTCCAAGTAGCACGTTGTTGGCGTTATTCCTTGGATAGAGCCAATCCTGCAGAGATGTTACGCCAGGGGGCTTGTGTCTTGCTCGGATTCCTTCCAGGAACCTACACGACCACAGCAAGTAACTGATTGTCGGTCTATCTTGTTGGCACAGGGAGCACAGAAGCCGGTCTGGTGGAACTTGTGCGTTCTTGTGTTGGTGGTAGTGTTCCCAGCGAGCTACGATGTCTTCCGTAAGGGCGTAACCCGTGCGGGCCTTTGTTAGAAGAACTTGTGCAGCTCGTGGGATGTTGCGGGGTATCGGGTGCTGTAGCTCGGGAATCGTTGCTCTGAGGTCTTTCTTGCTTTCTTGTCGAAGTGTCTTCCTGCGTTCCTCAGGGGAAGGGTTATGTGAAAGAGAAGGCGCTGCAGACTCCGAGGGGTGGTTGAGAATTGTCTCCCTCGCGAGCCTATGGGCCTCCTCATTCCCGGGGTTACCTGTGTGGCCAGGTATCCACTGCACTTGTATGTCAATGTTATGGCCACGCTGGAAGGTTCCACAGAGTTCTTTTATACGATGAGGTGTAGTGTGTCGTCGTGGCGGGGTGCGTAACGCTTTGATGGCTTCAAGGCTATCCGTGAAGATTATAACTCGAGTTGTATTTTCAGCTATAAGGTCTGGGATCATCTGGGCACCTAGGATGATGGCTTGCAGTTCGAGTTCAGTAGTGGAAATGAGATCATTAATTGAGAAACACTTCGTGCTCGTTCGGCTTAGGTCGGTTGCAGCAAGTGCTATGAGGAGGCGAGTTTCGTCCATGGACCCATCTGTGTAAATAGTAGCTCCTGTTGATTGCACATTACACGTGACAGTCGCTTGTGTCTTTCGTTGATGGGTGTGGCTAGTCTTGTGGGTCTTTGTTGGTAACGGCTTGGAGTGGGTAACCAGTACATCTTCCCATGGAGGTATAGTTGGTTCGAACGCTGTAGCTTTAAAGGAGCGGTCGTCGAGTTCCAACAGACGTTGGCCTTGGGGTGTGAGTAGGCGCCTGTCGTGATCCGTTTGTGTCCGGTTAGTTACAATTTTATGGAGTGGAGGAAGCTGGCTGTACCGGTATAGCTCTTCTATTTTAGTATGGTGGGGTAGCCCGGTGATTACCCTCAGGGCCTGCAGGTACAAACGTTCCAATTTGCTCATCTGCACTTGAGTAAGGTGGTAGTGAATGGCTCCGTAACATGCCTTCGATATCAGAACTGCTTGCACTAGTGTACGTGCAACGTCGTTTGTGGCGCCCCCAAACTTGTTAGAGATGCGCTTGATCAAGTGTAGGAGTTTTTTCCACGTTGGTGTCAATTGGTCGAGCCATGTTTTGCCTCCACCTTGCGTATGTATCGGTATGCCAAGGATTCGTATCCAACCGTCAGAGGGTTGTGTTAAGGTGCGACCCTGCAGTGTGAGGGCCACCTTTTCTTTTTCGATTGAGTAGCCCCCTACCGTCAGAAAGTGTGTTTTTTCAGGTGAGACTTGCATGCCAGTGGGGCCAGTTGTCTGTTCAACTATGATAAGTGCATTCTGGAGTTCCTCACATGCCCGTTCAGTACTTTCGTAATCGCCTGATTCTGTCCACAGTGTTATATCGTCCGCATATATTGTAAAACGTACAGTGGAATCCTTCTCAAGTGCTGTGGCAATTCGTCTCATGACCACGTTGAATAGGATCGGGGAAATTACCGATCCTTGTGGTACGCCGACATTATTACTGTACACTCGTGAGGTTGAGTTCCCAGTATGTACCTCGTATGTACGGCCACATAGGAAGCTTTTTATGAAGTTGACCATTCGTTTCCCTGGGTAGGCATCTTCAAGAGCACTCAGAATGGCTTCATGAGTGACGGTATCGAATGCCTTCTTCAAATCTACGGCGACCAAAATGTGCGGTATTTTTCTTCTATGTTTGCCCAAAATCCTTCGAAGTAGAAAAAGGCTGTCCGAGGTGCCCATGTTTGGGCGGAACCCGGTTTGTGCAGGGTGAAAGAAGCTGGTGGACTCTTCCAGATGGTGGTTCAAACGATTGACACACATTCTTTCAATGAGTTTGCATATGGTGGGGGTCAAAGAAACTGGCCTCAAGTTAGTTACTGTGCTCGGATCTTTGCCTGGTTTAGGATTCGGAGTGACGACGGCATGCTTCAGGTGTGGTGGCAAGTGGCCAGTGACCCATATGTGATTGATCGATTTAAGAAGAGCTTGTTTACTGTCCTCGGAGAGGTTTCGAAGAGTTGTCCATGTAATACCGTCTTTCCCAGGTGAACTTCTGACCAAAGCACGGACTAATTCGGCCATCATGAACGGACTCTCTAGAGGGTTAGTTTCATCTACATCAAGGTCCAGAGCATATACAGAGTCAGGAGGGGGCGAAGCGGGTTGAGGGAAGAAGGCTTGTGCGGCCTCGTGCGTTATTTCCATGACCGATTTGTTTTGCTTGAGTGCAATTGTACGAACTAGATTGTGAGTCGTTGTCTTTCCCTGCAAAGCCTTGAAGGTATTCCACAAGGTATGTAGTCCCGTCTTGTTGCTGAACGATGCACAGTGCGTTTGCCAGCGGTCTCTTGCGACCATTTTGGCATGCCGTCTTATTTGTGCAGTTTTTTGGCGCACTTTCAGGAGATCTTTATACCTGCGGCCATTGGCAAGGTATTGCGCATGAAGTTGTTCTCGTGTCTCCCATAAGTTTAGCATGTGTTTGTCTGGAGTGGGAAGTTCTTCGGGAAGGTCTATTTCTTGAGTTGCAAGAATCATCGCTTGCTGCATAGCCTCCACGAGTGCACTGATCTCACTAGAGTTGGAACAGGGGTCGGCTAGATGCTGCCGAAAAAGATCCCAATCCGTGCAGCGGACTTTGCGTTTACGCTTTTTAAGCCCGTGTTTTAGCGAGACCCATATAGGGTAATGGTCACTGCCCCATGGGTCATTTTCACAGGACCACGAAGAACACAGATTATGCGATGTCCACGTGAGATCCGGTGTGGTACCCTTTTGACGAGAGTGCAGTGCCGTCCTAGTGGGAATGTCAAGGTCGTTAACCAAGGTAAGGTTGGCTGCTTGGGCTTCACGCTCCAGCTGAGCTCCCCTGGGGGTATTTCGAGGATATCCCCAGATAACGTTAGACGCGTTAAAGTCCCCTCCAATGAGGATGGCGTCACCGGGAAAAAGGGAGCGTAGATGCGTCATCCAAGCGAAATCACCCCTGTTGGAGCGGCCCGTTTCGGGACGGAAGTATACGGACACTAAAATTATCTTTTGTGGCGAGTTCAAGTCAATGCGTACTGCTACGACTTCCTGGAAGGCCGTGCAGTATGCTGAAGTATCCAGCTGACAGTGCCGAATATTTCTGCTGATAAAAATTGCCGCTTGTGCTGTGGGTTCAAGTTTTCCATCATGAAGAATGCTTGTGTGGAAGTAAGCGCGGTATCCATTTAAACTGGGTGTTGTACCCCTGGTTTCTTGAAGTAGAAGTGCCACGGGTGGTGAATGCATGGTCCGTAACCTTTCGCTAAATTCAGCGCCATTAGCTCGGAGGCTACGGCAGTTCCATTGCAGGACTCTATTGGCTGCGGTCATCCTGGCGGCGTCGAGGTGAGCGAGAAAGGCTACCGTATGGACGTCGCCGTTCCCGGCGTTCCAGGGTCGATTTAAGATGGCTGACTTCCGAAGTTAGCGTGCCCAGCTGCGTCATAATCATTTCAAATTTGTTTCCCAAACTGTCAAGTTCTTCCGTTGCCTGTTCTTGCTTCTGGGTAAGATCTTTAAGCACTTGATCATGTTTCTGGACGGTGGTTGACATGCTTTGTACAGTCGGCACCTCAGAATTCAATCGTTCATTCAGTATTCCTTCATCGTGTCTGTTTTTTATATTTGTTTCAGGGGCTGCAGGCTGCGATGACGATGACTTTTCATGGCTGTGCCATGATTTCAAACCTGCTGTTTTGGAAGCAGGTCGGTTTGGTGTAGAACGCCGTGGTTTTGACGATCGTTGTTCGTTTGCACGCACCAGCTGAAGGGGGTCATCTTGAGGGCTCCATAGTTCGGTGTCCCGGGTTTGGTGAGGTGTTTGTACAGATACTTGCTTTGACAGGAGCTGTGTGAGATGCCGAGACGCTTCCTCTATCGTTTTTCGTAGAGCAGCGATTTCCCCTTCTATGTTGGCATGGAGGCCCATGGAAGCCTTGGAGGCGTAGCTATCTTCGTCGTTCGCGAAGCTGACTGCTTTGGGCGTCGCAGACACCATCGTTCCGGAAAGTACGGGATAGCTATCAAGACCTTGGGAGCCCTGCTGTGCCATTTTGGAATTGGCGGTTCTTCTACGAGAGCGGCTCCGAGAGCGGCGTTCCAGTCGGTCTTTGTTTTCTTTCAAGCGCTTGTCTTTTTCCGGGCAAGTGGCGTCTGTTGCCAGGTGACCGTTCTCCTTACACGTGACGCAGTGCTTATCTTGTCTGTCACATTCTTTGTCGGTGTGACCGGTGCCACATCGACTGCGTATTTCGTCATTGGGGCAGTACTTTTGCATATGGCCTTCTCCATGGCAACGGTAGCAGATCAGCATGCGTGCAACGTATGGAGTAACTTTGCATAATTCGCTGTAGTATTTGATTCGCTTCGGCAGTAGAGGTGAATCAAATGTAAGGAGCGCCCTTCCGCTTTTTCCCATCTGCCTTGCCTCGAGCACATTAGCAGTTTCACATCTCAGCACACTACGAAGTTCCTCGTTGGTATCATTAGGGTCCGTTGTGATGACGCCTCTTGAAACATTATGGCCATAAAGACGAAAAATTTCGACTTCAAATGTGGTCCCGTCTGTAACTTGGAGGGTGCTTACCTTGCACAAGTTGTCGGCGTGAAGTTCGTTGTACGTGGTCACAGTAACAGTGTTGGACTGGGCGTTGGTTTTACAAGTTGCGTAGTCCGCTACCTTGGCGTCCGGTGCTGTGGCTTGAATCAACTTATGAAGCGTCACCTTTGGGATGTCACTTACGGAGCGGTGATCTTTCGGGCGGATGAGGACCGTTGTCCGTTGAAGCTTTGTGCGTTCCGCATCTACCTTGCGGTAGGTCTGCCAGGATCGCCGACGGCTGCGGGAGTGTGCGTCCTGCCAGGGTCCGTCGTCTGCTGAATCTTCACCGCGTTGCTCGTTCGTTTCTTCGTCGATGGTCGCCTTCTTTTCGTAGACCTTGTCGGTAATCTTTCGTTTCTTTTGCCGTTCTTCAGATTCGCTGCGCGTGACGAAGTGCATCGCGGCTGGCGAGCTGAAATCTATGGGGACCGCCACCGGGGCGCCCGCCATCTTAGCGGCACGGCGGTAGGGCTGCCGTACTCGTAGCTAGGCCTACCCCGCTGGGTTAGGCCTAGGCGTGGTCGCTTTGTGGTGCCGGTCGTAGATCTTCTGTTGCTGAAAGAGCCACAGTCCACTTTGCAGAATGGAGTCCTTAGGAGCTTAGGAGACACTGAACCAAAAATTACAGTGGCATGAGCTTTAAAACGGCACTTACAGCGTTCGATGCACAGAGCGACGGGGAACCATACGTGCACTGTTCGACGCCAGTGGCGCCACCCCGCCTCTTACGAATAAAAATTACACCAGGAAGAATCTGAAGGTAGTGTGTGCAATCCTATTGGAAGGGAACAAAAGCAAAAATGGGGAAGTTAGTTATCAGGTTACTAAGAAGGTTCGTTTGTATAATGAGAAAAGTCCTTGAAATAGCCCAGTGAGCTTTTGCACAGGCAGTATCGGCTGGAAAATGGGTTTTAAATGCAGAGCATTTCAGTAACTCACGATGTCACCCGCGTTGGCGTCCGTAGTCCGCACGCTCACTGCGCATGCGCGTGGAGTCGAGGCGAAAGCGAACACATCTCTCGCGAGGGGCATTGGATTGGATTCGAACACTCTCTCGCGAGGGGCATTGGATTGGATTCGATTGGATTGGCTTGGATTGGATTGGCTTGGCTTGGCTTGGCTTGGCTTGGATTGGATTTGGATTGGATTGGATTGGATTAAAGTGGATTGTGTTGGATTGTGTTGCGTCATAGCCGCGGCACGTTGCGTCATAGCCGCGGCCGGCAGACGCGCTTGGGCCGGCGCATGTGCAGTACTCTCTCTTCCGCGGTTTCCTCTCCTTCGGGCGCGCTGCGCATATAACCGGTGTGCCGTTCTCCGGCCAAGCAACATCCGCGGTTGGCTCAAACACCTAGAGTCCACGCCGCTTTACAAGTACGCCAACGTCGTCGACTGGGACCGGCTTACGCAGTCCCCTCAACGTATATAAGCGGCGGAGCGCGCGTTCGGAATTCAGTCAAGGGCGTCTTTGCATGGCTTTTATTGTTTCATATATGTTACCGAATAATGGCGCTCTGACTTTGGCGCTAGAGGTAGGTGAAATGTCTATGGTGAAGTTGAGATATAAAACAGCCCAATTCATCTTGTTTATTTCAAACAAGGCTGCAAGCTGTGGACTAGTTGGAACGTTCGCTAATTAGAGGGGCTATAAAAGTGACTAAATGTCACAAGAAGGGGGCAATTTAAAGAACATGAACTTTTGGTTGAATCCATTTCGTGAATCCATTTCGTAATTACTGCGGCAATATGAAAGGAAAACATACGATTGTAATTAGCTTGCGACATGTATGGCTCGCACTCCCACGTCACTCCACTCCCAGTTTATATAGCGTGCATATAAAATTTTTACAGTAAATAATTTTTTTTGAACAATTATGAGCATCTAGCAACAAGGAAATGTTTGAGCCTTTTATCTAGATTATTTTTGTCTGAGGATATACAGGCGACATACAGGAGGATATACAGGAGGATATACAGTTGCTTACGTGCAACTTTTTCCCTTTCTTTCCCCATAACCTTGTACAGTTTATCAAAAATAAACTATTACTTACTTACAACATAAAAACAACCCGCCCATGCATGCTTTAGAGGGGCCCTAAATAGGCTTCCGAAGTGTCACCACTTCATTCGCGCAATCGCTAGAATACCCCTTCACGGCAACGTATACCAAATATTACACTTATTACACCTAACCAATAAAACATGAAGTAAAAATTGGCGTTTTTGCTTTTCGCCTCCATCAGAAAAGCGGCCGCCGCGGCCGGGAATCGAACCCGCGACCTCGTGCTCAGCAGCGCAACGCCTTAGACACTAAGCCACCGCGGCGCGTAGGTTAGATTTCTCCCACGTGGACGAAATCGCCGCAGGCCCATGCGCCCGGCACAAAGAAATGCCGCGGCCAACACGATCATTGCGGATGACGCGAGCTCATGTACAACACCGAGAGAGAGAGAGAGAGAGAGAGAGAGAGAGCGAGAGCGAGAGCGAGAGAGAGAGAGAGAGAGAGAGAGAGAGAGAGCGAGAGCGAGAGCGAGAGAGAGAGAGAGAGAGAGAGAGAGAGAGAGAGAGAGATTTTATTACGTGATCCCGCGTGGGGAGGGATGAGAGGAAAACCCTCGTCGGGGTATTCTCCCCCCTCCTGCCTAGTCTAGGCCTCGAGGGGTGTTTGGCCAGTGGCCCAGCTCAAGCTACTAAGCTTCCTCCACCCGCGCCGCCCTCCCCGGCACCCTCGGAGTGCGGGGGGAAGGCGCGACGGCAGCGGAGTTCTCCGTTCGCTCTTGCCGGGCCAGGGCTTCCTCGAGCCGCTGGATGGCTTGTCTCTGGGATTCACAGTCCGACGCTGTAGTCATTAGAGAGTTTTAGTATAGCGTTTTAGCTGTAGCGTTAACGTTTTGCGGGCCGCAATCGCGAACGAATAGCGCCTCGTTATGCTACGGTTAGCGTGCCCGCTAACGCTATGGGCGCGCTAAAGTGGTGCTTTCCGCTATACTAAAACTCCCTATTGTCACTATGTCCGGCGGTCGATCGGACGGGGTAGCGTTCCCACACGGCGTAGCATTGTCACTCAAGGTGTCACTGCACTTAAACACGCGCACTGCACCACTGTTCACCTGCCCACCACCTGATTTCCCGTGTTCCCCCAAGATGTGGGAGAGGGTGGCGGGTGCTCGCGCACACACACTGCACATGTAGTCTTTAAAGCGTCCTGGGCACACATAACGAGCCAGCGCGGGTGTGATCACCGATCTCGTCTGTAGCTGTCGGAGCAGTACCTGTTCGTGTCTGTTGAGTCCAGGATGCGGGGGGGGGCTGTGTCTTTCGCTGTTCTCTGTAGTGTCTGAGTATGTCTCCATACTCTAGGAGAGGCTCGTGTTCGTCTTCTTTTCCTTGCGCTTCCTGATCGTCCCTTGCGGCCTGAGAGTTCGAGGGGCGAGGGGGCGCCGCGCGGTATGTAAGCTCGCGCGCGACGGCGTCCGCCCTCTCGTTTTGGTTGGCCGTTCCGCGGGGTATGGGGCCGACGTGGGCCAGGAACCCTCTGAGGTATGTGGTATACGTTTTCTGACTCGGGAGGATGTGGTGGGCTGGCGGCCCTATGACGCCCTTACTGAAGTTGATGATAGCTGATTTGGAGTCACTTATTATAGTGGTGATTTTCGGATCGCTCTTCAGTGCTAGCGCGATCGCTGCCTCCTCCGCCTGTGTGGCGTCCCGGGCCATGAGGCTTGCGGCATTAAGGGTGGCACCGTCCCTAGCTCGAATTACCACCGCCACGTAAGTTTGGGTCCTGTGCGGGTAGCGGGCAACGTCGACGTACACGGCAGTGTTGTCAGTGTTGTAGGTTTCGGCCAGCGTCCTGGCTCTCGCCTTTCTTCTTTCTTTGTCCCTCTCCGGGTGCATGTTTCTAGGCAGGGGAGTGATGATTAGTTGTTCACACATTGATCTAGGCACCCGTTCGCATAGCTTGGCTTCGTTCCCGTGTTCCGTACTTTGGTTCCCATGCGTTCTAGTGTGGTTCGGGGTGCGGTGTTTCTCTTCCAGTCGGTGTTGCTTGGAGTCGTGCGATTTGGGCAGATCTCTGAGCTTCACATATTTCGTCCAGGGTGTTATGGACTCCCAGAGTGTCAAGCGCTTTGTTGCTGGTGCATTGTAGCAGTCCAAGGGCGACCTTGTATGCTTTCCGGATTGCGGCGTTTATCTTGTCGCGTTCCTCTGCCAGCCATGCGTGGTAGGAGCCGGTATAGGAGATCTGGCTGACTACAAAGGACTGTAGCAAGCGAAGGAGGTTGGCTTCGCGCATGCCTTCGTTGCGTGTGGATATTCTCCTTATCAACCGGGTGGTGGTGTCGATGCTCGTCAGTAGCTTGTTTAGGGCCGTGCGGTTGGTATTCCGGCCCTCATCGATGTGGTATCCGAGCACTCTTATACTTTTGACGTGTGGGATTTGTGTTCCGTCCTGCGCGTGGAGGGCGATGCAAGAGGCGCTCTCAGCGGCTTCTCTTCTGCGCGAGCCCGGCAGTGTTAGTATTAGGAGCTCGGACTTTTGCGGTGAGCACTTGAGTCCAGTGTTTGCCAGTCCGGCCTCGACCCCATTTATCGCTCGTTGTAGCGATTCTTCGAAGTGTCCATTAGTACCTCCGGTCATCCATATGGTGATATCGTCCGCGTATATTGAATGTCTGACTGCTGGGCGTTCTGCCACTGGGATGAGGACTAGATTGAAGAGGAACGGGGAGATGACAGATCCCTGTGGGGTGCCAGTGCTCCCTCTCTTGCGCTCCTCTAGTTGTGTATTGCCAATTTGTATATTTGCGGTTCTATCCGTGAGAAAGGCCCGGATATAATTGTATGTTTTCTCACCCAGTCCCAGCTTGCTAACTTGCTTGAGGATGGCGGAGTGTTGGACATTATCGAAGGCGCTTTTAAGGTCGAGGCCCAGGATGGCCCTGCAGTCCACCTTGCTTGGCATCTCGATGACGTCATGCCATAGTTGTAGTATTGCGTCCTGCGTACTGAGTTTGGCTCTAAAGCCCAGCATGGTCGTCCGGTACATGTCATGGTCCTCTAGGTAGCGTTGCCACCTGTTGTTAAGGATATGCCCCAGGACTTTGCCGACGCAGGATTTAAGGGAGATAGGTCTGAGGTTGTCGATGCTTGGAGGCTTGTTTGGTTTCGGTATTAGGACTGTCTTGGCGGTTTTCCATTGCTTGGGTAGTACCCCGGTACGCCAGCCCTTATTGTAGTATGCCGTTAGTGCCGTTATGGCCGTGTCGTTGAGGTTTCGTAACATCTTGTTATGTATTCGATCCGGTCCTGCTGCTGACTGGCAGTTTAGCGTTTGTGCCGCATTGCGAACTTCCCATTCTTGGATCTCTGCATCCAATTCAGGATTCCGCGGACCTTGGTAGTCAGGGTGGGTGACGATCGGGGTGACTGGCAGGTATTGATTATTCAGTCGTCTTCGTAGCTCTTGATCGCCAAGCGTTTTGGTTGCTGTGTGTATAATTTGGTTGAGCCTGTGCTGCTGGTAGCCTTTGCTTTGCGCTTCGTCCTTTAAATGCCTAAGCCACCTCCAGGCTTTACTGGTGTGTAATTGTCCATCCATTTCGTTACATAGGGCATGCCATTGTTGTGCGCTGAGTTGTAGACTGTGCAACTCAATCGCTTTACCGAGCTGCGCAATCCTTTTCCGCAAGGAGCGGAGGTGCCGGCGTTTACTCCATCTTCGCTGGAGGGATTGGCGGGCTTCGATCATGTGGACGAGCTTTGAATCGACGCTTCGGATGGTATTGTCGGTGACCACTGTCGTGGTGGCTTCATCGGCAGCTTTAAGTAGGTCACTGGTCCACATCAATTTCACCTACAGTGGATGCGGTTGCTTGTTGTCGGAAGATGTTCCAGTCTGTAACTTTGTGACTCTTTTCTTTCATGCCGGGGGTTTTCGTGGCCCGCACTGGGATCTCCACCTCAATAATGAAATGATCGCTGCCCAGACTCACCCCGGTGTTCTTCCACTTGGCAGTTCTGCCGTCGGGTAGGTAGGCGAAGGCGAGGTCTGGATTAGAGTCACGTGCGACGGATGTACCGATGCGCGAGGGCTGTGTGGGATTGGTGGGAAGTTCGAATTGCGCTGTGGCTGCTTCTTCTAACAGGTTCCTGCCCTTTGCTGTGGTGTTGTTGTAACCGGTTACCCTGTGATGTGCATTGAAATCGCCCGCGATGATGGTGGGTGCGCCGGCGACTTTCCTAAGTGTTCTCTGAAATAACGTTCCGAAGCGTTGGCTTCTGTGCTTCGGGTTGCTGTAGGTATTGATGACATATAGGGTTTGCTTTCTCTCCTTTCTTTCCGACGACCACCTCGGTCGCGCACAGTTCGAGGGCCGTGTTCCTTCCCAGGAGGTCGTCGTGTGGTATGTGTATGATTCCCTTGCGGATGAAGGTGCATACCTCTTGCACCGTACCTCTGGAGCCAGTGCGCGCGCTTGGGGGGGGGGGGGTAGCCTGTGTTGGATAACCAGGGATTGTTGGCGATCGTTCACTGTGCGTTTCCTGCACCATCACGATATCCGTAGGGGAATCAAGACTTTGAATGTATTGTTGCAGGGCTGCTTTCCGGCACTGTAGGCCATTCGCATTCTAGTGCCATATTTTGATGCTGCCATGTGCTTCTTTACCCATGCTGCTGTGTTGGTTGTTCGGTTGTGCCGGCAGGTTGTTTGCTCAGTAAGCTGAGCATTGTTTGTACTTCGAGCAGGGCTTGCTCCACTCCTTTCATGTGGGCGTCCATGCGCGCTTCTAGGCTGTCCATGCGTATTCCAATTCTTGTTTCGAACTCCTCTTGATGCTTGATTAGATATCCTTCTAGGCCTTTCATTGCTCTGTTGTGTTCAGTGGTCTTGGTGGTCTTCTTTACAATTCTTCCCATTGTGGTCTTGTGTGACTTTTCTGCCTGTGGTCTATTTCTGGGGGATTCAGTCCTCTCATTAGCCTCTTCGTCAGCTTTCTCTTCGTCTGCCTTGTTGTGTTTGTCGCGCTGTAGTGTTTTCCGCTTCCTCCTCCATCCTTTCTGCGGTCATGTTGTGTGTGTCGTGGTTGCCTTCTGGTTGAGGTGGGGTTGTTGTTTTGCTTGCTTCTCTGAGTGTGAGTGCTTCTATTTGTTTGGTAAGCATTGCGATGGTTTCGTTTTGAGTCTTTACCATTCTCTCGAGCATGGCAATCCTGTCGCCTCTATCGTCACGTTTGCGACTGACTGATCGCTGTCGCTGCATGTGTTTCGTTTGCTCTGCTGCATTTCCTGCGTTGGTCGTTGCGGCATTCGCTACTTTGGCCCATGTTGTTGCGTTCTGAGTCTGGCTTTTCAAAGCGCTCCGTGCTGCACTATTTGATCTTTGGCGATTTGCGCCCCTTGCTGACGGTGAGCGATGTGGCTTAGTTGCTCCATCGAGTTTCGGGAATTCGTCCTTGCGTGAGATTCTGACTTTAGTCGCAGATATGGTAGTCTCTGCTGGCTTCCTTGCTTCCCATATTCGTCTCCTTGCCTGGTATGATGTTTTGAAGCGGTTCTTGCATCGCGGATCGCCGGTGGGGTGGTCGCCGTTGCAAAGCTTGCAGCTTGGCTTACAGCTGCTGCAATGTTCTGGGTCTGGGTTTCGCAGCTCACACGCGAAACACGTGTTGACTTCGAGGGTGGGGCAGACGTCCCTCCTGTGTCCTATTTGGCCGCAGGTCTTGCATACCTCCCTGTGTTGTCTGTATGCCGTGCATTTGAGCATTACGACGGCGTACTTGACGTGTGCCGGTATTCTGTCTGCTTCGAAAGCTATGACCACCGCTTCCGATGACCCTATACGGCGGGCCGCTCTAAAGGTGGTGTTGTAGGAGTTGCTGAGATGCTTTAGGATGTCTTCCTGTGTATCGTCTTGTGATATGTTGTGTATTACACCTTTGACCATGTAGTCCGGGAGGGATCCGTATGCAAATACCTCGTACGCTTTGGTGTCGACGACAATGCATCGTATACGGGCATATTTCCTCGCTCTTTCGTCATCGGGAGTGCTTATTACGACAATATTCTGTGCTGTGTTGGGGTATAGCGTATCTTCCGCTGCTATTTGGGGGTCGATGCCTGCGGCGTTCGAGATGGCTCGCATGAGCGTGGTAGGCTTAACGCTATCAACTGCCAGTCCACCACGTGGTCTGACGATCACTTTGGCTTCTTCCCTATCCATGTCTCTGGGCATGCGGGCTGCCTTTTCCATTGTAGGATTTATCTTCTTAACAAATTGTGCTCTGGTTAGGGAGTTGGTGGACTTACTTCTGGCGACGGTGTCTCCGGTGGCTGTTCAGTGCGTTCGGTTAGGCCTAGTGTCTTCCTCGGTGGTGCGTGTTCGGCGGTCGCGGCTGCGTCTGACGTGGAGCCAGCCTGCCGGGTCGGTTGTATTGTTGTTGTCTTGTTCTATTTCTTCTTCGGTGCCGTGCACGGTGATCGATGTTCTCCCTCCTTGCGTGCCCAATATGGGGGCCGCATCGGAGGCGGGCGTCGTGCCATGTCGACGGCGGCGGCCGCAGCTGGTTCGTCGAGCGCCATGCTTCGGGCGGCGGCGGCGGCCGGGGCTGGCCGGTCCGTACCCGAGGGGCAAGCCTTGTTAGGCTTAGCGGGTGATGCACGTTGTGCGAACTTGCAGTGTCCGTAAATTGGCGAAAGAGGGGGTCCACTCACCAAAATTTGGTATGAACGTGTTCAGCTCGCCGAACTGAGATGGCTCATGAACTCACATTAGCCAGAAACGCGGATTTAACGGCACAATTTACATGATCGACGGAGCCGATGCGAAGTGCGTCCGCTCGCTCCGGCGACCGCAGCGCCCTTGGTGGCGGTACAACACCGATAGCTTAGTGAGGCTAGAAAGAGTATTGGATATGATAGGGAATCGGCCTGCCTGATCTGTTAAAATTCTGTTCTACAACATAAACGAAGCCACTTTGTGTATTTTAGTTATACAGAATGATACATGCAGCAATAAATGAGCGTTTTTTCAAGTTTTTCCTGAACAAAACAATCTTTTCTTCGCGCTCAATTTTCAATCGCAGGTCCCATATTTGTGGTATATTTTCATTAACACCAAGAACAGCAATGAGATTTACCCGCTTACTAAAAAAATGAAGTAAAAACGAATTTCATTTATGGGACAGCGGGCGGCCAGCACCTGGCTTAAACGAAACGCACGATGCGCTAAGCGCGGAATGGCGGTAATATTTTATTCTGGGCTGTATCCACTCTAAAGTAGTATTGTGTGATCATGCATCCAAGAAATGAGTGACTAAAATAAACGGATCTGCCGCCGAGTTTGGCTGCGCCATCCATCGAACCGGCACCAAGCGTTTCTTTCGTTATGGGAAACGTTCAAACGTTTGCGGTTCCTTTTAGATTTTATGGGGGAATCTACAGGCTCAGCGTGGCACTCCTCCACATGCATTCTGCAGTTTTTTTAGAGCTGTGTCTCTAAATGATCACACATCGATGTATAGGGTGCCCTGCTGTCTGCCTCTGAATAACTTCAAATCAAGTGCAGTTACCGCCCTTTGTTCTGTTATATTCCCCGGTCTGGGGTGCTGCCTGGTCCTGTGGTATATCATCAGCGGATATAAAGGCTAAACCAGATAGGCGATGCCTAAGAAAACGGCATACATGCAAGAGAACAAGATTGGCCCCTTTGTTGTAGCATTCAGTGAAAACCTCCTGTATTGGGAGCAAGGGCGTCCGCAGAACTTTTTGCAAGGGGGGGGGGGATCCATTAGCCGGGAAGGGGAGAGCGGAGGGGTACGGTTAGATTGCACCAAAAAGGCGCTATTTGTGGTTACAATAATTAAAAACAGCGAATTAGAACCAAACTTGGAGAATATACATTAGATTTTATTACCGAACAAAGAAATAAAGTTAATAAAGGAAATGCGAAATGTTAGTTACTGTCACTTTGTAAAGAAAAGTGGCCAGTCTCGCTGCGTGAGGGTTCTCGACATGGCAGCCGATCACGAGCACAAAGCACAATACGTTCACATACATACAACTGCACTCCGTGAATCTTCATTGAATAGCAGCTGCAGACACCTGGGATTTTTCTTGGCACATTGCGAGATGACATGTGTGATGAAGTCTGGTAAAATGGCTCACACAATATACTACTGGCGTCCCTGACTTTCAATGCACTACAGGCGTACAAGCGTTTTGAGGGGCTGATTTGTAGGTTTTGTTTCGGGGATTTGGTGGTGCCGACATTTCGCAATTTCGTAAAAAGGCACGGCAGGATGTTACGCTCTCCCTACTAAGTGTAGCGGTGAAGATTTTAAGCTAAGTATAGCTGCAAATTTGTCCGAAAACTGAAGTTCTTGCGGTAAAAACTGATTAAAAAACAAAAAAAAACGTCAAACTTTTCAGAATTGTTTGCAATCTTAAATATCCAGCACAGGCAGTCTGTTTCACTGCCCTCACACGACCGGAAATGTTAGTCAGGGAGGCTCTTCCATTTACAGTCTTGGAGTCACCGCGGAGAGTCCGCGGGTAGTCCGAGGATTCCCCAAAGCCATAGGTATACATGGGAAAATCGAACGCCGAACTGCTTCTCGGGGAGTCTGTGGCAAGTCCGAGACTGTAAATCGAAGCGCCCCACTGTCTAAAGTGCAATGTTGACCGCAGTCCTGAAGGGCGTTCCATACGGATACGCAGGACCTGAGTGTGCTAATCATTTGAGTAGCGTGGATTGTTGGGCTAGTTGGTTCACGTTTATAATGAAAAAAACTTGGTGCTAAAGGACGGGAAAAAGGAGAGAACGTCGATGTCATTCTCTCCTATCTTCCGCCCTTCAGGGTAAAGTTATTTTAATTATAAGCCAACGAAGCTGTGCAGCTTTTTTGTAGTGCATTAATAACCCAATCTCCAAGGGGTAAGGGGGGGCAGCTGCCTTCCCTTGCCCCCCTTTCCGGACGCCCATGATTGGGAGAGGCCCTCGTCCTGCAGTGGGCAGGCTGACAATAGGGATTTCATTTATGTGCGTGCGTCGTGCGTGCGCGTGTGTAAGTGCCGTATTATACGCAGCTAAAGTACACTAAAGTACAGGAGGCGATGGTACAGTGAACTGCGGCTAAGGTGTCCGTTCTGCATAACCACTTGAACTTTTATAGGCGACGTAATTCCTCCAAAGCATGGGTTAGTGTGGTGTTTCACAAATAAATAAATGGAAAGCTGCTGTACATTCAACATTCCTCAATATTTCGGCAACCTAGATAAACATTCACACAGGCAATGTTATTTCTGGGTTTTTTGTGAGCATTGTTAAATATGTAGAAACCGTGGATCACATTTAACCACACTCGCGAAATTAACGTATCCCGACGTTACGTGTACTACATCGCAAACATTCAAGTCTGCTGTACGGGATCATTTTAGTTTTTAGGCAGCTTATGTAACTCCCCATACAATCGTTTAACATCATAAATATGACAGTTGCCAACATTTGGCAACATTGCTGCAACGCGAAAAAAGCGTGTAAAGGGCAACGTTGAAATGTTGCATGAATGTATCCAACGTTGGCCAACATTTGGCAACATTGCTGCAACGCAAGAAAACGTGCCTGTGGGAAACGTTGCCAATGCGTTGTTTGTAAACGTTGCGTGAATGTTGTTGAATGCGTCCAACGTTGGCCCACATTTGCCAACATTGCTGCAACGTGAAAAAACGTGCATATGGGCAACGCATGCCCATTTGTTGTTTGTAAACGTTGCGTGAATGTTGCAAAATGTGTCCAACGTTGGCCCACATTCGGCAACATTGTCACCACGCTGCCTAACGTTACAGAACATTGGCAACACGGCAGAAACGTTGCGGCAACAATTTGTGCTACTAGGGCGTCGGGCGAACCGAGAGGCCGCTCGCTTTCCTTGTTTGCGCTCACTTTGCTTAATTACTCTCTTGCATCGTATATTCCCTTTTCGCACTTAATAGGTTAGAATGAGGGTCAGCAACGTTTTGAAGTGTAGGGCCGAGTTGCATGCAGCCGACACGGCGGAGGGCTGGACGGCAAATCGGGTGGGATGGGGAGGAGGGCTTTGAATTCAAAGCGAAAAAATTCAGCGAATCGCCAATAATATTTGACAATAATCTGGCGAAGTGTGTAGATGGGGGACAATTCAACTGGAAGGGACCAATTTTATGTTCTTGTCTCGCTGTCTAACTCCATTTGAGTACAAAACTGGCGTGTCGGCGTTCAGATATTGTTAGCGACGAAGATAAACAACAGAGTCAGTGATGATGGTATGTAAATATTCGGGGCCACGCCGTGTCTGCGGCTGTGTTATGTTATGTAATGCAAATATAGAAGTACACATTTCTGCAGGCAGCGGGCGTGCGATTTGGTGATTGTTTTGCGGTCTTTAATAGCGATTAATTTGTTTATTTCACGTAATGCCTCACCTACTCGCTAGTATACATGTACCCTGCCGTTCGTTGCTTCACAAATGAAGCACAAACAAGCAGGCGTGTCCCAGACCTCACATGGGCCTGTAGCTGCGTGGCGTAATGGCACCCAATGACTACAGCACAGCTAGTCATCACCCAATGACTACAGCACATGTAGCTGGCTGCTCGCACCCCGCCCCAGTTTGGTTGACCACGTCTCGTGGACAGTAATATCCGCACATTGTCCACAACAGGCACAACACTGATACACGCGGGGGAAGCACTGCCTCACGCTTCACTCGTGCACCAAGTCATCTAGGTGGCTAGACAGCCAATAAGCGCATTGTACCGAATAAGCTGTGGCTGCACTGACTGCAGAGGTGAGTCTACACTGTCCTGCTTCCTTGCACTGGCAGTTTCATGAACACTGAAGCGTGTTAAGGGCCTTAGCCTTGGCTTCGAGGTTCGTGAAAGGCGTGTCAGTTGTCCTTGGACAGGAGGTTGCCGACACCCTCTCAAACAGTCTCATGGAGCTGCATGTGGCATCACTTCCATTTTCTATCTCTACTATGCTTTTCTAAAAAAATCCAAGCCACATTCTTTCTTTGTGATCCATTTTACCCGCCGTGGATCTTCTGCCGATTCAATGAAATCACTGCAGCTAATTTTTAGGTTTAGGCCTTGATTGTAGTAAATTGTGCTGCTAAAACCACATTACTTTTATTTGTGCTATCTCTGGTCCTCCTCACAATTCATGAATTGCACCGTATGCGGTACTGTGAGGGCTGGGCGTGCAGGCTGGGGCATTCAAGTGGCATCGCGAGGCGAATGGGAGTTATTTAAAGGAAAGCATTTATTTGGACATTGACCACACCGGATTGACCACACCGGAGGTGGGCACAAATGAAGCACAAACCAGCAGGCGTGTCCCAGACCTCACATGGGCCTGTAGCTGCCACAATTGCTACGCAGAAAGTCCTTGCTCGTCTTGTAGCCAAATGCTGAATGGTCGGTGCTGCTGCAGAACTTTCAGGCATGAGCTTTGTCCAGCTGAAGTACATCGATGCCACTCACGAAGTGGTCAGCCAGGGTGCGGCACAAGTTGTCCTTGGTCCCTTATGCTACCACAGATGGCTCGAGTCGGGCGTTGGCTGCTGCACAGGTCGCAGCTGGTTGGCGCTGTTGACGGGTTTGGAACCTGTAGGTGGCGGGTTCACGAGCGTTTTTCACCTTTTTTGTCCATGGACCAAGTTTTCGGCATGCTGGGATTGTTGGCTGGGCTGAAAGTAGTTGGCAGGTGGTTCATCGACGGTATGAACTCTTTCTGGCTGTTGAATTAATTCTGTATGTGCTTGACTTCCTTTGTGAGAATTGGCCTGACAGAACTTGGTTTCGCCACCCACCCGTGTCAAGCATACGGCATCCGGGAGGCTCAGAAGGAAGCGGAGGGGCCACAGAAGCCATACTGTTTGAATGGAAGCTCCTCGCCTTTACTCGTTCTGAATTCGCACAGAAGCTGTAGAGTTAGAGGTTGCTTGGCTGCGATCAGCAAGGCACGGATGATGGCTTTGATTGTAGCTCATTACATTCCCCTTTGAAAGCCATGGTGCACTAGGGCCCCTGAGTTTTCAGGAACTGCTTGCCTTCTGCATCGTACGGTACGAGCTCCGACTAGGGCAAGCGCTAGCAGGTAAACACGGAGCTTCATATCAATGATATTGTCAATATCATCGCTGTGGCAAGCAAAAACAGCTCTGTGTTCGGCCATGTACCTTTTATGCTGTACCTTTTATGCGTGCTGGCTTGGAGTGGGCTGGCTGCGAAGCGGGACGATGGAATATTGGGATGATGGCGCGCGAACACCGCGTAGGATGCGACGGTGTCATGCGACAGGGGCACTTCTTGAGGGCAATGTTTCCGCTACTAACACTTGCCATGGCGGCTGCTCTGGCAAAGGCAACGGATCATGTTGCAGGCAGTCTTTGGCACTGTGCCTGCAAGGCTAAGTACCGTGGCGGGGTCTAGCGTCAAAGGCACCGCGGCGGACGAGGCAGAAGCCTTCGCTTCAACCGGGGGGCTAGTTTGATGCTGCTGCCGAATGTCGGCTTCCAGTCACCGAATGAGCTCTTCTTTGAAACCGGCAGTGTCCAGCTGTCGCTGTGCCAATTCTTTCCGTATGAGGTCGATGAATAGGCGCGACATCGTCACTGAGACGAGCCGCTCCCACACAATTCCCGGCATGATATTCCGCCGAGCCGGATACACGCAGACGGTCACACACAAAACAATCTTGCTGGAGCGTCCGCCAGCAAGCAAGCGCAGACGCGCACAAGGAGGCGAGCGAGTGAACGGCGCCGCAAAACGCTTGGGCGAGGAAGAAAAAATGACACACTGGCTGTCGAACTAGTCCAACGGCGAAGGCCGGCTTAGTTACCGCGTTGGCGTACTTGCGTGGCTGCGTGGTTGCACAGAGGCTCGGGCATCGACTGCGCAAGATGTGAGGGCTGGGCGTGAAGGCTGGAGCATTGAAGAGGCATGGCGAGGCGAATCGGACTGCGATGTTTTGTGCATGGAGGATGGTTTTGTGAGGGACGCTCTGACCGGCCATCAACAGATTAAGGTCATGACGTCACAGCCAAAAGTCACGTGATAAAAACATTTTCGTCACTTCCTGAGCCGTGGGCTTTTTTGTTGTTTTTACTTTTATCGCGTAGCATCAAAAAGCTATGCACTGCGGCAAGGTGTTTTTTATCACTATTGCGTAAGTACGCCCAACTGCAGCGGTAGGTTCGTTTTGGCGTTTGTTTGATGCCCGAGTTTCTGTCAACGTAGCCGTCACTTTTCACCCAAGGCTTCAGCCAAAGCATGCGAAGGCGATTGCCAAAGGCATTGTGTGTGTGCGCGCTACGGTCGCTTCGCCGTTTGTTTTTTTATTGTTGTTATTGCGTCATTTTGCCCTGGGAATTTGTTTTGTGCCCGAGTTGGTTTCTTTCAACGTAGATGATACCCGCGTGATATGTTGAAGTGTATCGTCGAAGTCTCTCTCGGCGTCGTGTTCTGCTTCTTTGAGCCAGCTCATGAATGAAGCCGTCACCTTGAGCCCTCGCAGGTGAAACGGCGACAACACGACGACACCGATCTTTTCCCTGAAGAATCGAGGACGAAGTGTGGCACCACTAGTTGTCCGCCCCCATATCCTACAAGTATACAAGTCACGTTGCCGTCAGCAACAACATGCAGCAGAAGAGTTCACCAAGCGAGGATATGCCGTGCTGTGATGCATCGAATTCAGTGATGTGGAAATGATTGTGTGCATTGGGGTGCCAAGCTGGACGTACCACATTCGGCTTATTTCGGCGACAGGTAAATGCGCAAATGAGACGTGGTCGAGTTCACTGTGTTCTGGTATATCTACGAATTCCACGCAGAGAGAGAGAAAACCTTTAATGAAAGCTGAAGCTGAAGAGGTCAGTCCCACTAACAGACAATTAGTTTTATGGTAAAGGCGAGATTAGCCAAGCCATTGCACTTAGCTTGCTATCGCCCTTGATGTCTGCGCTCTTGGTGGTGGCTGAGTGCGATGCTTGCACGGGCAGCAATTTTTGCAGGCAGCTGTATGATGCGGGCTTCCAAATACAAGTGCCTCACATACATACTATTTTACATTGCCTAACTGGTGAAAAGAGCAAACTTTAAATCGTAAATCAGTGGGAAGCTGAAGGCATGTAAAGTTTGATAACTGCACCTCGCAGGCAGCCAGTGGTGATCAGCCTTTCTTATATGCACCTCCTGCAGCTGTAACTGCCCTACCTGGCCTAATTGCCCCTAATGACGGTACAGGACGAGAATATTAACAGATAAGCCATTTGCAGTGCTGTGGTACTTTTTTTTCAACGGTTATTGAAATGTAGAAAAAACACCCAGGGGTCTCATGCTAGTGCATCAGACCCCCTTAGGGGTAGCGATAAGTTAAGGTTCACGACGGGTGGGAAATAGCACGGGAAAAATAGTGGGTCGGGATATGAAATGCAGGAGAGTGTCCCACACTTCCTTCGCTAAATTAGGTGGGTAGGATGGACGCAGGGGATCACCTAACGAATTCGGTCGTAAGTTAGCGGGAAGGGTGTATAGGAGAACTTGTCTTTCAGTTTGAAATTGAGGGCATGTCCGAATAATGTGTTCAGTGGTGTCCGGAATTTCACAGGGGATACACATGCCTTGATTAGGTGACGAATGAAAAAACTGTTGTCGTTTTGCATGGGAAAGGTTGGTAACTGTCATTAGCTGTCTGAGGTTGACTTGTTGAGAGCGAGAGTACGATGTGGGAATGAGAGTGTGGTTGACCAGGGAGGCGAGAAAGTCTTTCCGTTGTTGTTTGATAACGGTCCGGTGCTTGTCAGGGTCATAATCGCAGTCCGATGGCGTCCAGCTGGCTTGGGCACGGTTGTGAACAATGCACATGCCGCCAAATGGGCCGCCTCATTTCCGGGGATTCCGGCATGGCCGGGCACCCACGTGATGGTGACGTCGATGTTCTGTTGATGAGTTCTTGGATCTTCTTAACTCGTAGGCTGTATGATAGTTGATGGCGATATTCCAGGAAAGCTTCCCGACTATCTATGTGAATGTGTATGAGTTTGTACATGGAAAAAGATGATACGTTATGAACAATGTGACGAAGTGAGAGGATGATACTTTCTAGTTCTTCCCCTTTAATGGTGGTATCTGGTGGCAAGGAATGACCGCTATCAAAGTTAAATGCCGGTATATTTTTTTCATTTCATTTATTTATACTGTTAGCCCAGAGGTGGGCCATTACAGGGTGGAAGTACAAAATTATTTGCGAAAAAAAATGGTAGAGTACAGGTCTTGAGATAATTTCTCGGTATTATTCTGAGCAGCAGCTCGAAGTTATACATAACAAGAAATGGAACACACATGCGGTGTAATACATACGCGCAAAACAGTACATGACGCCTTTGAGGCGGCACTTTTGCACCACGCTGAAGATTTGAAAAACAACTACTGCAGTCTCTTGCGACCAACAAAAAGTACACACGCATGCACACAACGAAACGCATTTGTCACTGTTATTCAGGAAATGGCCGTTTTAGATTCTGTTCAAATGATGGAAGCGAGGAACAACCAATTATAGACTCCTGCAACGTATTCCAATCTTCAATAGCACGTGGGAAATAACTGAACTTAAAGCAGTCGTTACGTGGGGCTAGGGGTGGTATGTACATACTATGGCGATGTCTGGAGTGTTCTTGTGTGTTGACCTGGAAGAAATCTGAATAGTTTAGTTTAAAATGACAATGAATTAACTGGAAGAGGAATTTCAGACGCTCAATCCTCGACCTACTTTCCAGACTATCCAGGCCCGCTGTTCTACAAAGTTCAGTAGGTGAATGATGTCGGCGATATTTATTAAAAATAAATCTCGCGGCAAGTCGCTGTATTTTTGCTATTTTGTTGCAGTTTGACTGTGTGTAAGGGTCCCAGACAATTTTAGAGTATTCGATAATAGGTCTGACTAGGGTTTTGTAAGCTAGGCACTTTATATCAGATGGGGCGCTATAAAGGTTACGCCTAAGGCTATACAATGCCTTAGTAGCCCTGGAGCACACATAATCAACATGAGTGTTCCACCGGAGGTCGGGCGTAAACCATAACCCAAGATATTTATAGTTTTGTACACGCCTAAGGCTAGCATTGTCAATCTGGTAATCATAATTTCGAGGTGCTTTCTTCCTGGTTATAGACATAGAGACTGTTTTTTCTGCGTTCAAAGTCATTTGCCATTCTTCGCACCAATCTTTTATTCTTTGAAGATTGTTGTTCAGGTTAACTTTGTCGTGTTCAGTCTCGATTCTGCTATAAACAACACAGTCGTCGGCAAACAACCTTATCGGGACCGTGACGCGATTTGGTAGGTCATTTATATACAGGGTGTCCCAGCTATCATGCACCAAGGTTTAAAAAAAGATTAATGGCGTAACTCGAAGAAAACCTAGTGCATAATGTTTGCAGTACTGTGGAGAAGCGGGCAGCATTTTTTTAGTTAATGAGACTTAACTAACTAATTGTAATTAATTATCTAACTCGAGAAGTACTGTCCTAATCATTAAAGTGTCAATGAGGCACTTGTAGGTACCCACGAGGGGCATCTAACGGCGGTATTTTCAGCGATGAACTAATTGCGTACTCATTTATTCTGACTGGTAAAGAAAACCCGCGAAATATGAAAAATACCACGTGACGGCGCCTCCGCGCGCATTAGCGCGCACCGTAAAGCAATGCCCTCAAACAGGCTGCCTCTGAGTTAGCCAGAATGAAATAAACAAAAGAAAGAAAGAATAAATCGCAACCGAGTTTGTGCCTTATCTGCACACGCGCCCCGCGAATCTTGCTGCTGTTGCTCTTTCCATGCATGCCATTATCAAGGTGGTGCGCTGTCTCTTCAGGCGGGTGACAGGCGAAGCAGTTGCTTTCAATCAGCTTATTTGGGGACGCTACTTTACAATGCGCGCGGAAGCGCCGTCACGTGGTATTTTTCATATTTCACGGGTTTTCTTTATCAGTCAGAATAAATGAGTACGCAATTAGTTCGTCGCTGAAAATACCGCAGTTAGATGCCCCTCGTGGGTACCTAAAAGTGCCTCATTGACACTTCTGTGATTAGAACAGTACTTCTCTAGTTAGATAATTAATTACAATTAATTAGTTAAGTATCATTAACGAAAAAATTACTATCCGCTTCTTCACAGTACTCCAAACATTACGCACTAGGTTTTCTTCGCGTAACGCCATTGCTCTTATTTTAAATCTTGGTGCGTGATAGCTGGGACACCCTGTATAGCAAAAATAAAAGGGGACCCAGTACGCTCCCCTGGGGAACTCCGGAATTAACTGCAACTGCTCTAGACTGTTTGTCTTTTATTTGAACGAACTGCTAAGAGCTGAGATAGGACGAAAACCATTTAGTCAAGTGATTATTTTGAAACGTTTTGTCAATTTTAAACAGTAGCTTCGAGTGCGACACTTTATCAAATGCTTTAGAGAAATCCAAATATACCACATCAATTTGACCACGCGAATTGATTGTTTTTGAAAGATCGTGAACGAATTCGATTAACTGTGTTGTTGTAGATAAGCCTCGGCGGAATCCATGCTGCTTCGAAAATAATAGATTGTGCGCATCAAGATAGGACATCAGGTGTTTGTTAATAATGTGTTCGAGTATCTTTGAACATGTGCTGATAAGCGAAATAGGACGGTAGTTGCGCTCGTCCAGAAGGGAGCCACTTTTGTGAACAGGGGTAATTTTAGCCCGCTTCCACGCTGATGGGAAAGAGCCACTGCGCAGGGACGACTGAAATATTTTTGTAAGGAAGCGAGACACCCATTCAGCGTATCTGCACAGAAATTCGTTTGGTATACCATCAGGGCCGGGGCTTTTTTTTGTATTAATATTAAGTAAAAGATTTAAGACACCCTCTTCGCTAATTACTACATCATTAATCGGCCGCTGCATCGAGGACGTAGAAAACTCGGGCAAAATACCATTGTCACTAGTAAACACTGAAGCAAAAAAGGAATTGAAATCATCAACACGTTGTTGAGTAATTTCAGGTGGCTTCAGGGAGTTTGCTGGGGGAGTTATAAAGCGTCAGAACTTCGAAGGGGCTTCCTTCAAGTATTTCGTCAATGTCACATTGAAAAACCTATCCCTGGATTGCTTGATCAGGCGTTTGAGTTCTTGTCTCATTGAAGTAATGCAAGCTGTTCTTTCAGGGGTACGATTTTTCGCAGAAGATTTTTGTTTCCGTTTTAGTTTTCTTTTTGCGTGAATGATTTCTCTGGTAATCCAGAGATTGGCTTTACAAATGCGTTTTGTAATCCTGGGGACATAGCTGTCTATGCACTTCCCCACAACATTTGAAAAGAAATGCCATAGCCTATCAGTGCTGCAGTCAGTGTTGTAAAGGACCTGAAATTCATCAAAGGACCTATCAAGATAGTCCAAAATAGACACATCATCAGCCGCCATAAAATTCAATACAGTGCTAAATGTGGGTTTACCCAAGGTGTCTGGCGACATTGCTAGGTGCGTTACTACCATTCTGTGGTCCGACAGACCCTCTACAACTTCACAACCGCTGAGAAACGGCAACAGCCTTGGGGACACGAAAACCAAATCAAGGATAGATGACCTTGTCGTACCTACCCGAGTAAATTCAGTGACAATTTGCGTTAGCCCGTAACAGAATGCCAGCTCTAGTAGTTGCTCAGAACATGCACCTTGTTCCGATCCAGGAGACTGGGATAGCCAATTAACACCCGGTAGGTTGAAGCCCCCAAATAATAATACGTTATCTTGGAGGCTAAAATTAGAGTCCATGAAATTTCTTAGCTTTGTGGGTATATCTAGAGGAGAATACGGCGCTCTATAAATGCCCCCAATATACACAGTTCGCTCGCTGAACCTGGTCCTAATCCACAACATTTCTATGTCACACTGAAAACCTAATGTTGTATTTAATAAGAAACGCAACACCACCATCTCTTCCTTGCCGGTCTTTTCTAACAATTATGTAACCTGGAGGTGTTACTTCCGAATCTGCTACATCCGTATGTAACCAAGTCTCTGTTACGACCATTATATCTGGTTCATGCTCCATAATTGCGGCTTCAACTGCATCAGCTTTATTCAACAAACTTCTGGCATTTACATTAATAACCTTAACAGCTTCTGTTAGTCGCGATTTGCGTCAGTCAGAGCTGGTGAGACCTGAGCTAGCATACTTGAACCGCTCGTTGGTGGCTTCATTCCAGCCGTAAAGAACGTTGTTTACTTTCAGTTTATCGAAAATTAGTTTAGCCTTTGCTCCCTTTGCTCTTGCGTCCGCTGATGAAATCCATAGTTGTTTTCTGATTTCAACAACTCGTTTAGAGTAATCTTCGCTGATACTGAACTGTGTCCCCTTGAGGTTAGCGCAGTTTTTCAGTATTTTGGATTTGTCCCTGAAATCTGCTACTTTCAAGATGACCGGTCGGTCTCTTTCAGGTATTTTCTTTCCTAGACGATGAATTCTCTCAATAGAGCTACACTTTGAGCCAAGTAATTTGCCAAATATATCATCATTCACTTTACTTAAGACTACTGCCTCGTCCTCAGATTCGTCTTCTTCCACTCCGCGTACAATAAGATTGTTGCGTCTAGAACGGTTATTTAAGTCATCGATCTGCCTGGCAAGAACCGTCAATTCGCTGTCGTGGCGACCAACACTTGATTCTATCGTTGCAAGTCGGTTCTCTGTTTCACCCAACCCTTCAAGTTGTTTTTCAATAGCCTGGAGCCTAACACGCATGTCAGAAATGCTGGCATCCGTAGATGTCTGCCTTGCCTGAATTTCATTAACTTTTGCTAGTAATTTACTCTGGTTACTTAATATTTCCTCGAGCATTTTTTCAACCTCAGGCCCAGGATTTTCCTCTACGTCACCGGACAACTTCAGTAACAGGCTTACAATCGACACAATCATTTAAGCAACCAAGAACAGTGTGTGGACACGGCAGCACAATCAGGCAGATACAGTTACTACGAAAGCCATACTTTCTGTCACCAACCTGCACAAGTAGAGTCACATAAGGCGACATTGTCACGGCGGTGCTGCCGTGTCCACTGAAGGTTGAGGCGGTGGCCCTTGCTTTTATGTGCTCCGGGCGGCTTGCCATCGGGGAGGCCAAGGACGTCATCGTGCTCCACGGGGGTGCGCAGTCGACGAAGTCCACGTGGCACAGCATCGTTGTCACCACAGGCGATCTAGTTGCGCAGGGGATGCGTTCCTTCGATGGTTGGTGCGCACTCTTCATCGGGGTCCATTGGTCCTGTTGTGCGGCAATAACAAGGGCCGCTGCTCCGTCCGCGAAGAACCATTCAGTCAAAACCTGCACAAGTAGAGGCACGTAAGGCGACATTGTCACGGCGGTGCTGCCGTGTCCACGCCGAAGTTGTGCTGGATTCTGTTTTACGCCGAAGTTGTGCTGGATTTGTCTGTTCCACGCCGAAGTTGTGCTGGATTCTGTTTTAGATGCGTCAGTGTAGATGCTGAATGTATTAGGGTGGCAAGACCGTTTCTGGTGTTGTTTTGCAGATTTCTGCCTGTTTTGTGGTTGGGGATCGGGTTTAGGATCCGTTAATGATAGGGTGGTCCATGGTTCTGATGTGTTGGCTATGTCTGGCAGCTGCGAGGTATTGTGGCCAATGGCTTCAAGTCCTCCAGCACTGCCGTGATCAAATAGCGGTTAGTACCTTGCGTTGTGTCGTGGTATTTTGTTGTCTCTCTGTTTCCTTCATGCGGGAACACACCCAGCTCAGCATCATTACAAACCTTATAAATGAGAGCAAAGCGAAGTTCATCCAGCTGTGAGTGGTCATAGCGCTGTACTCTTATTTTTATGGCAAGCCTTCCCTGACCAAAACACCTTTTCCCATGGTGTTTTACCCCCTAAATACTATTTCTGAGACCCACTTTGGGTTGCCCATAGAAGCAGCCATTCCACTGAAAGAAGGACGAGTCATTTATGCGAGCCTTCCCCATCGAGATGTCAATAGTCACCTGCACTCATGCTATTGTCACTCCAATTGCCTTTGAACTCTCAACTGTGCATTGTGCTCTCAAAACTGCAAATGCTGAACGCAGGAACACACGTGTACATGAGCTCAATCAGCGCAGTAAAGCACTGGGACAGAGAGAGAGAGAGAGAGAGAGAGAGAGAGAGAGAGAAAAAAATTTTATTTCTCCAGCAGAGGGTGATGTGTGGGCGTCGCCCCGTGGAAGGCGTCCCTAGTCCGGGATGCCTTGACTTCGGCTGGCCGTCCGTGCTCGGGTCACCAACTTAAGCTGGATATCCGGGTCCAGGCTGGCCAGGGCCTCCACTGCTCGAAGGTTGGGTTGGAAAGGGGGGGGGCAAGTCTGGAGTTCGTTGGCACTCCCACAGTATATGGTAGAGGGTGCCAGGCTGGGGACAGTGAGCACAGAGGGAAGAGTGTTGGGTGGGGAAGAGAAAGATGCTTTGAGTCTTCCAGCCTATTCATGGTCACTATTCAGTATTTCCATCCGGTGATTGCAAAGACACAGCCTGAATGTTTCTAACCACTTTGCCAACCACATTTTCCCCTAGCCATACCAGACTCTTTGCCAAATTACTGCCTTCAGGTCCTTCTGCTTTCTTCAGACTCAAAAATCTCTGCACCCAAAGTTGCCGATGCAACTGCTCCCTTCTTTACACTGTTTCCGAGAGGAAGTTTCTCTCCAAAGGTGTGTAGTTGGAATGGCTCTCACACTTTTTCGATCTGGACACATGTAATACCTTGTCCACTAAAATCCACATACATGAGTCACTAAGTCGTAAATTTTCATAATGTCTTTGCACATTGATAGCAGGTATAGGTTCTAAAGAGTGGACTCTGGTGGTATGTTTTGGGGCAACACGTTACGTAAAATGGACTCGGCAAGCCTAAAAAGGCATTTT
The DNA here is from genome assembly GCF_048455015.1 of Haemaphysalis longicornis. NCBI lineage: Eukaryota > Metazoa > Arthropoda > Arachnida > Ixodida > Ixodidae > Haemaphysalis > Haemaphysalis longicornis. The sequence continues at coordinate 1,788,567 of NW_027526204.1, read as the reverse complement.
TAGGGCAACAAAAAGCCAATATAGGCACGAATCTAAAAATAAGCCCTTATAGGCGCAATCACCAGTTGATTAAATTTCAATTCCTGTAGTTTGTGCTTATTTGTTGAATAAACTTTACAGGGACTCCAGGGGGAAAAAATGGGCATTTTGCCTAACGTTTCGATCTATAGTTAAATTTTGTATTTGTATATCAGGGCATGAGCTGTGTCACAAATATTATGTGCCTGTGCATGACTGTTTTGCGTGCTGGAATTTGCTTTTTTTCTGATGTGCACATGGTTTTTCTATATACACGATTGTACTTTAGCAGTAATACTTTGTTGCACTTGTTCCTGTCATCCTCCTCTGCCTCGTGTCAAAATTTTGCCTGTATATTAGAGCACTGGACGGGCCTGATTTTAAGGCCCGAGCCCGGCCCGAGCCCGCTTTGTGAAGCCTGGGCCCGTAACGCCGAGCCCGGGCCCGGGCCTGGGCAATAATAAGTGAGCTTAGCCCGGGCCCCGTTTCAAGCCCAGGCCCGGCCCCGTCATCTCAAGCCCACGCCCAGCCCGGGCACGGTCTTTTTGTGTGTGTGTGTGTGTGTGTGTGTGTGTGTGTGTGTGTGTGTGTGTGTGCGCGTGCGTGCGTGCGTGCGTGCGTGCGTGCGTGCGTGCGTGTGCGTGTGTGTGTGTGTGTGTGTGTGTGTGTGTGTGTGTGTGTGTGTGTGTGTGTGTGTGTGTGTGTGTGTGTGTGTGTGTGTGTGTGTGTGTGTGTGTGTGTGTGTGTGTGTGTGTGTGTGTTTGCGCGCGCGCTCCTAGAGAGGGCCCGCATGTGTGTGACCAGGCCTGGTCTTAGACGTTGAAGAAAATCTGTTTATTATATTTGGTCGAGTTTCTGCGTAGCAGAAAATCAGACGGAACATCTAGTCTGTACAAGCACGCCCTGAATAGTAACGCAAAAAATAATATTTTAAAAGTACACGTAGTTTAGCTCACACCGTCGGCAGTTCACGCCACATGGGCTCGTATTCTTACACGATAATAATAGCTTGTATTCTTAAACGAGAGACACCATCACCTTTGATGACCAGACTCTTGGCAACTTCATGTGGTTGTTTCGGTCACAAGTCGGTATTAATGAAATTTCTTGCTCTCTAATTTGAATCCACGAGTATGTGCGTGCGTTCAAATATTTTCTTTGGCGTGGTTGTTAAGCGGTGGCGCTTCTCTAGCACGCGAGTTTGATTTCCAGCCACAGCAGCCGCATTTAGATTGGTTCGACATCTAAAACACACGTACATAGACATAGGTGCACAGCTACAGGGTGGCCTAATTAATTCCTTCCCCTCTAGGGCATTCCTTGTAACCGTATCTTTGATATGTTATACACCAAAATATAAAATTTTGATGCAGTACATGAAATGTCATTAAAGTTACAGTATAGTGACTATCAGCCCTAGCAAAACACGTTTTTAAAACAATGTGTACAACTAACATCAAGAAGCCCGTGAACGTATACTCAGAATATTCAATTTTATGCTCTTTTCTACACTTCACGGCGGAAATATTAATGGCCGGGCCTATGAATTCAAGCCCGAGCCTGGCCCGTGGCGTCGAGCCCGAGCCCGGCCTGGGCCCGTGCAGTGCTCTACTCTATATATGCGAATGTATCTTACCAATAAATCCTAGTTGGAAATAGCACTTGATCATGTCATCCTTCTTTGACTCTCATCCAAATTTTGCACTTTACACGTGTGAAGTCGCCCAAAAGTTCACATCGGTCAGTTACATGAGAGATCCAGAACACCACCCACTCAAAGTCTGCATGGCCTCACCCTGTAAGCTTCAAGTGATACCAACACTAGCCATCCAGAGTTAACATCTATGGAGCGAAAATGAGTAGTATAATGCACAAAAGAAATTGGAAAAGATACGAGGCTGTTCGGGCACAACTTTTTATTGCAATCGAATATCCTGAAAAAAAAAAGAGTCAGTGTTGGGTGCGACAGGGCCTCGGAACACGTTGGCTTTAATGTTTGTTTCAGTGAAGTTTTTTCTGAGCCAACATCACAAGCACAGAGTTAGGTAACAGTACTGTATCTATATCAAAGCTATCATGCATGGAGGTGTGGGTTCTATACTCAAATGCTTTATTAGAAGAGAGAGAGAGAGAGAATGACTTTATTTTGTGCCCAGTGGGAAAAGGAAGAGGCTGGAGATCCTCCTCGGTCCTCTTCCCCCTTTTAGAAGAGAAACAAAAACTGCATGCAGTGCCCTTAGAGCAAGTAAATATCTTCATTCAGTGACTTTTGCTTCACCTAATGGGAATGCACTGTCCCCTTATAACTGGTGAAGGTGGTTCAAAAACAATTCAGCTATTATCAACACACCCACTGAAAGGAAAGTGCTGGTGATCCCTTTTACATTCCTGTGTTTGAGGTGTTTGCAGCATATTGTGGAAAATTTTAATTTTTGTTCCCAGTGCAAATTATGAAAGGCACAAATTGCGGCTCGTTGAATGTTATGTGGTGCTTTTGAATGGACTACGTATTAAGGGTGGGTGATTGATCGACCAACTTTCCGATATATGCTTTAGTTGCGATTAATTTTTTAATTGGTTGAAGTCATGTGAGCAAACCGAAACAGCAGTGCTGCATTGAAATTGTGTGCATGTTGAGGACCATATTTGTGTTCAAATAACCCACGTGATGTTACAACAGAAAACAATGCAAGTATGCTCAGAGATGACAGCGATTAAAACTGATTAAAACACAGGAATTAGAATACGCATGGATAAATTCCACAAACAGGCAGCCAGAATGCAAAGGAACCCAAGTAAACCAGGGGAGGGCATCCTTAAACAGCCATCGGTTCAGTTCGTGTGCAAGATGGATGAAGCCTGCCACTTCTGTGGTATCAAAACAGCTTGTCCGAGTTGCTGCTGCTGCTTCCTTTTTTTTCTGCTATGCTATAGGCACTCGCTATGAAATTAAATCATATTTGCTACCACTAAACAAATGCGGTCTTAAGTAGGAACAAAATGCCTGAACTAAAAGCCTGCAACCCTCCTAGTTTTATTTCTTATAGGAGTTTTTGTAGAGACCAGCCACATCCGCGGTGCGAGAATATGAAATTCTGCTTTTGAATCTGTTTTATTGGAATAGCTTTTAATAGAAACAAATATTTTCAAGTTAAAGTGCCCTCCTAAAGCACCGTTCTCTTCAAAACGTGTTTTTGGTTGAATTGGTCTACGATATTGACAAAATAAATAAAAAATATCAGTGCTACACGAAAAGAACGGACGACAAATACACCAGATGCTTGCCTTTCTCGTCCGTTGTTCTTGTAGAGTTCATATTTTTTCGGCTCCTTCCTCCTGTTTGTTCAAACCTCCTTTTAAGAGGTTTGAACATTCTTAAAGCAATTTCAATCTTTGCGAAATGAGAGAACGGCCTCAGGCATAAGCTTCGTCCAATGCCACACCATGCTCAAGAAAAGTGCAAGTTCTGGTGCAATTCACAGCTACATCCTCTTTGGAAAGAACTTGAGGGCTATGATATAATTCCCCCCCCCCCTCTTCTCAGGAATGAGAATGCGCACAAATGGCGTAGATGAAATTCGCACCCGCCGCGGTGGCTCAGTGGCTAAGGAGTTACGCTGCTCCGCATGAGGTCGCGGGTTCGATTCCCGACCGCGGTGGCCGCTTCTCTGATGGAGGCGAAAGCAAAAACATCCGTGGGTACGAGATTTCGGCCCACGTTACAGATCCCCAGGTGGTCAAAATAATCCGGAGCCCTCCACTACAGCGCGCCTCTTCGCCTGCGTTTCGTAGGCGCGTTAAACCCTACAACCGACCAATCAGATGAAATTCGCAAGGCACCAGGTGAACTTTCTAACGGTTTGCTCTGCTTTTGGGCAGCTCCGCCACCGTAGAGTGTGCATTTAACGGAAGAATTTTATGAGACACGATGCATGAATGGAGGAATGTTTTGTAGGATGCAGACGCCAAACACAATCCATGTACTGGCTATTTGGGTGCTTTGGTTGGACACAGCCGAAAAAATACGTAGCTGCAATGACAGATATGTAAGACGTGACCCATCCAGCACTCGCGTGTGTGGTAAATTGATTGTTCATGCCCTCTCCTTCTCGCCAATGCAGACATTCAGTTCAAGTGCTAGGCATGAATGCTAGTACAGCAATCTTCACGGAAGAGAGTGATTTAAAATGAAGCACTCATAATCCCCAACCAAGTACTGAAAAGCATGAAGTCAACATGAAAACATTTTTCGTTCGTCCACAGTGTCCACAATGTCTTTGGCACCTCACTGCACCTAGCCTAGCTAGGACTTCGTGCTGTGGAAAGCAAAGATTGGCTCGCTTCCGCACGTGCCTGTTCGTTTAGACCAATAGAAATTAAAGCACGCAGTTGCAAGCAAGCATCAGCAAAGACCAGGGCTGTAGCCATATTTTTTTTCAGAAGGGGTTATGGGCTATCGGAAGGCAGGAGTTTTGCCCAAGGGAACACGAATTCTCGCTTAAGCGCTGCCCGGAAAACTTTCGGAAGAAGTTCGAACCCACAACCCCACCCACCCACCCTCCCCCCCTCTCGCAACGTTACTGGCAAAGACTGTACCAAGGTCTGATGAATCTATCACACACGAATGTTCGAGTTCACCGCCCGGCCGCGACACTTTTTTTTGTTTTGTTTTGGTGCAGTACGATATCGGTCATCCAAACTTTTTATGGGCCTGGTACTGGTACTACAACGGAGTTATGGTGGAGTCAGTGACTGCCGAACAAGCAACATCAGCAACACGCTTCAGATACGCGACGCGTTCATCAACTAACAGCTCGATGCAACACTTGACAATCGTGTAAGCACTGTCCACAGCGGCTACGTCGACAGAAACTCGGGCATCAAACAAAACGCCAAAGCCAACCCACCGCTGCAGAAGGGCGCACTTGCGCAATAGTGATAAAAAAAACACCTTACCGTAGTGCATAGCTTCTCGATGCTATGCGCAGTGCTTTCGTGATAAAACTAAAAACAACAAAAAAAGGCCCACGGCCCAGGAAGTGACGAAAATGTCTTTATCACGTGACTTTTGCTTGTGGCGTCACGCAAAACTCTATGGCGTCACGACCTCGATCTGTTGATGGCCGGAGAGAGCGTCCCGTTTTGTCATTGAGTTAATACTACTGACTCTAGAGGTATGGTCCCTAGAATATGAGCTAGTCTGCCGTCCGCGCGCCTTCTCTATGGGGAGGCGTGTCTGCGCCGCTGATGCACGCACAGCGCTGCGCAGAGGGCGCTGCCAGCAATCGGAGCGCCCGAGCGGCGGGAACGAGAGCGGCCGCCGGCCGGCCTGTGCCGCGCGCTACTGCCGCGGAGAGCGGGTGCGCATGGGGGTTTTACAGCCAGATAGAGCGGTGAAATCCAGCGGCTCGGGGTACATCAGCTCACAATTGAAGCTGCGATAGAACTACTATAGGTCCTTTTAATTTCGGCGGCCCGAATTTTCCGCGAATCGGGCTACAAAGCCTAGGCTATTTGCGGACGCTTACCTTGGCGAGTGAGACCGCAGCAACGAGAGTAGCCGTTTCGCTACCACCGCTGGTACCATTATTTCGCGCATTGTTGAGACAGTGAGATCCGTTCCAGGAGAGCCCGGCGGCGCCACATGCAGAGTGTTTGTGCTAATTGTGAAAACTGCGTGGTTATACCCGAACGTCATGTATTGAAGGTGGTCTGCATGTACCCGTCCTGGCTTACTCGAGAAAAAAGAAGAAAAAAAAAAACTGCAGTGGAATGCTTTACCAAAAAACCCGTTCCTAAATACTTCTGGCCGAGCCCTCCTACTTCCCCTAGGGAGGGGGGATGTTAGAGCAAGGCATATGGTCATTGAAATAAATAAGCCTTAAGAGCTGATCTTTTTAATTTCAAACAGCCGCAAGTAAAATGATTGGTCATAACACAGATGTTCTCCCTTGTTGCTTTCCCTGTGTGCGTCTCGCGATTCACTCCGAGTATGCGGGCGATTAAAACAAGAAAAAAAGGAAGCCCTGTGTAATGAAGAATGCAAGCGCAGTTACTGTTTGGCAGCCTGATTCTAGTGAAAAAGCTTCCCGCACTCTTCAAGTTAGCGAATTTTCCAAATTGTGGAATTCACAAAAATTACAGGCGCGCAAAATAGAAGCTAGTACCACAGTTTCTGTCTGTTGATTGAAAGTGCCAAAAACATCATATGCGTGCGTACATTCCTATTACTTTTATTCGGCATTTACATTTAACAGATATTCCCAACTGAGGAGGCAGCGTTCGACGTGCGATGGGGCCTAATTAATGAACGATGCGGATTGGTCAGATTCCGTTCAAGCTTCAAAGCGTATACAGTAATCCCTCGTTATAACGAAGTCAGCAGGATGGCGGAAAATTTTGTTATAAGCGGTATTTCGATATAAGCAACCGCTCGAGAAGAGCTTAACCAATTGAAATTTAATTGCACCACAACTGCAAGGAACCAAAACACAATGTATTCAGAGAAGAACAACTTTATTCGGGTGCAAAAAGGGAAGTGAGTTTTGGCTATTTCAAGTTTTTGTCGGGCACGAGCAACCCCATCTCCGATTTGACCAGCAATGCATGAGGCCGTGGTCGTCGCCCATGAATGTGGCAGTGGCTGTGGCCAATTTATAGGGAGGCGTGCGGGAGCCACGAAATGATACGCGAATTTTGCGCTGGAAACCGCCGCAAATGCCGTGGCTAGAGTCAAGGGTTGTGCTTGTTGCGCTCAAAAAACGATTACCCGCTTACTCTGGGTAAACAGCGCAATCATGAAAACTGACGGTTTTCGCACTAGAGGCTTAGCATGATCACTGGGCAAATTTTCCTCGAGGTGTGCAGCCGTGAAGTTTGCAAAACAAGGGCTTTTCGGCGTTCCCTCGTCAACGACACTGCTAATTCTACTGTTCGATTGTCGGTGTTCGCACACCGTCGCGCCCACGCCATTGACCAATGTCAAGGAATAAAATTTAAGCACCCTACCACGCAGTTGGACCGTTTGTCTAAAGTCGGTTGACGCAAATCGAGCATGAACTGACTCCAGAAAATCGCCCGGGGAAAGACCAGCTTGCGTTGACCGCCTGACTTGCCGATGGGTCGCCGCCAATGGGCGACGCCTCCGCTCGACACTTCGCTCTAAGCGGGTCAGGCTCTTCGAGCGCTTCGAGTAATGCGGCCTAAAAAGCATGCGTTTGGGTTGGGACCAGAATAAATTTCAAATAAAGCGATCTCGTTATAACGAGGGAATACTGTATTTGACTCCCAAGCAAAGATGAGTGAAAATGGTTCCAAAGCGCCTCAGAAAAAGAAATTACGACGCGCCCGCACACAACACAAATATTTTCACGCGCTATGTATCCACGAGGTCGCGGGTTCGATTCCGGACCATGGCGGCCGCTTTTCTGATGGAGGCGACAAGCAAAAACGCCCGTGTGTACGTGATTTCGGCGGATATTAAAGATCCCCAGGTGGTAAAAATTAATCCGGAGCCAACCACTACGGCGCGCCTCATCGCCTGCGTTGCGTCGGCGCGTTAAACCCTACAATCAATCAATTATATATCCACGGCAGTGTGCGGTGGGGGTATAAACAAAAACGATTCTTTGTTAGGTAACTTAGTCGAAATACCGCGTGATGTGCCCCAGCTAGCAAAAGGTTCCGTGCCGACAGTGTTTCCGATGCCCCCCAGAGTGTGGCGAAACCTTTTCCCTGGAAGAGGATATCGAGGATAGAGCGCAGTGACACGATTCCATGGTTTGGCGGCTCGATCGTTCTTAATTCGCAAAAAAACGTACTGGCATCAATTCATGCTTCGGTAACAAACTCTTCGTGTTCGTAGGAACCAATTTATTTGGCTAATCTGCTTTGTAGAGGACGAAAATGCGCCCTTAAAACCGGCTGAAAGCGCCCATTCCTAGGAATGCAGCACAGCGAAGCGCCGTCCGGTGCACTGCTCCCCAGGCCGACATTGGCCGGCCGCGCTCCGACTGCGTGCAGCGCCGCCGCTGCATGCATCACGAAGGAGCCCCGTTCGCGGCCGCCGGACGGGAGACTAGCAAATATTTCTAGGGACCATACTAGAGGAAAAGCTGCCCGGCCAGCCCGTGCATTGAAACCGTGCTACACCCGGGCGCAGACATGATGCCACCCTCACAGCGTTGCCCGCTGTCTTTTTGCCTACTAGAGTTGGCGGCAGTAGTGGGTATTCACCTAGTAACCAACGCATTCCATCATGGCAGCCACCGTTGCTGTGAGTGCGCCGTAAAAACTTTGGCAGTGGCCTCGTAGGTGTCGCGAAACCCCCCTTCCCCCCCTACCCAAAAACACAATGTTGCCAACTTGAGGCTCAATGTTGCCAACTTGCTTTTTGCTCATTCCGCCAAACCTGTCGGGGTTTTTTTTTGTTTTTTATTGCTAAGTTTTGTTTTCTCCTCCTCCTCCTCCTCCTCGCCGCAAGGGAAATCGCTCCTGGGCCGTACTGGTGCCCTCGCTCGCCGGCGCGCGCCCCGTCTTGCTGTCGCGAAGGATTTCTCGTAGTATTTTTCTGTGGCCTTCGATATATCACAGGCGGCGGAGTTTCCCCCTTTTCTCCGAAACGTAAAGGGGTCTATTTCCGGTCTGGTGCCGCAAAAAAGCAGGCCAGGATGCCTGCTCGCAAGCGTGAGCTCGGGCTGGTGGGGCGTTTTTAAAGCAAGAAACGTTTGTTGTCGAGTGGTCTGTTTGCGCGCTCAAAACACAAAATAAACGGCAAAACTGTGCCTGCATAGAAGAGGTTCGCACACAGCGCCGATGACGGCGGATCGTCACAGGAAATGGGAGAAATTAGCCGCGAAGTTGACCGGTGACCGCTAATCAGACAAGCATTGCCTCAATGACATCGTTTACACCATGCCAGGCGTGCATAATTAGGAGAACTGAAGAGCGCGGTTAGTTTTCCCACTTTTTTCACAGCGATTTGCGCACTCGCCGCTTCATGTGGACGTGTAATATTTGGCTGAGGTATTTCTCGTAGGATTTCTCGTAGGATTTCTCGCTGAGGTATTTCTCGTAGCGACGCTCAGGTTTACTTGCACTGTTAAAGGAGGGTTTGTAAGTCCCTTAGTTATCTTCATCGATGTTCTTTTCCCCGGGGCTTCTCCTCCAAGTCGCAGTAGCGCTGAGGATCTCACCCCGGATATCTCCAACCGACAAACTCAGCCTCCGATCAAAACTGTAGAGAGAGAGAGTAAATGTTTATTGAAAAGGAGAAGAGGTCGGCCTGAGAAATTGATCTTGGGCCTGCTACTTCCCTCTGGGGGAAGGGTATTGAGGACAGAAAGAGAAAGGAATGAATATGGAAGGTATGGGAAATGACACTGAGAGCAAAAAACGAACTATGTACAAGCAGTAAGACCAATAAACGTCTCACGTACAACGGGGCGCTGAATCAGATGATTACAGTTCACTTTTTTGCACATGACTATCATCCATGAAAAAAAAACTGCTCAGACATTATTTCGCAGTCTGTTCAACTTTGTCGCAACCTAGAGGCAAGAATCCAAAAAAGAGTCCCCAAGAAATGTAAGCAGGGCTTTAACGGCTAGGCTTTGCTTCCTGTTGTCAGCCCGCGTGCCCAAAATCTTTTGTTCGGACAGAGGGCGAGTGTCCAAGCTTAGTAAAGCTGTCTCAAGGTTCATTCGCTCACTGGAGTACTTTGGACAAGCACTAAGCAAATGTTCGATAGTCTCAGGACAACCGCACAGAAGGCAGTCTGGGCTGTCCTCTCGTCCGATTGTGTGAAGATACTTCCGAGTCAATGCTACTCCAAGACGCAGCCTGTGTAGCAATGTCTCTTGACTTCGGCGAAGACGAGGAGCATGACTGACCCAGAACTTCCGCTCTGGATCGAGCTTGTGTAGGCGTTCATGTCGATTCTGCGGGTCCGGCGAATGCAAGGCTGCAGCTTGTTTACGTGCTCCATAGAGTATCGCGTTAGCATCCTGCCTTGTGATCGGTATAGACAGGAGAGTTCCATTGTGGTGTGCCTGCTGTGCTTCTGCATCTGCCAACTCATTTCCAGCGATGCCACAGTGACTTGGTATCCACTGAAACACCACCGTATGGCCCTTTTCATTCAACTCTTTAACCAGGATAGCGACATCAGTGGTCAGCTGATCGTACGCGCCTCGCTTCATTGGGTACCTTAGTACCTGCAGCGCTGGTTTGCAGTCACAAAAAATAATCCACTGCTGTGGCCTTTCACAAGAAATGATGCGGAGCGCTTCGCGTAAACCGACCAGTTCTGCTGCGGTAGACGACGTCCTGTAAGCAATCTTGAAACGTTGGGTCAGGTCCTTCCCAGGCATAACCACTGCCGCTGCCGACGAAGACGCCGTGACCGAGCCGTCAACAAAAACATGCGACGCCTCTCCGTACATTTCACTGATGTAAAATAGTGAAAGTTGTCTTAAGACCAAAGACGCTATGTGGGATTTTTTCCGATTCCAGGAATCGACAACCGCACCTGTAGATCAGGTACAACCCATAAAGGCACTTCTGATATTTTGGCGACTGCAAATCTGAAGGGAATCAAATGTTGCTGCGCCGAAATACTTCGGGAGTAGTTTGAATTCGGCCGGTCCCTGAAGACACTCGACAGTGGATGGCATTCATGTCTTGTCACATGTCGGAGGTGCACACGAATAGGTTCTTGCGCGAGGTAGACTTGAATTGGGCAGACTCGCGCTTCTGCGATCGTTCCACGTGTTGATGTGCACCGAGGCCGACCCAAACAGATTCGTAGGGCTTGTGCCTGTGCACTGTACATTTATTTACAGTCCGGCGGGCGACTAAAAAACAGTACTCGCGCGGAGACCAAAGACGACGGGCCGAGCTCTCCTGCGCCCGGACCGCGTCTCTCTTGTATCATCTTCCCTTCCTCCTGCCGCTGACGGCCGGGGAAGAAGGAAAAGCCAGTCGTCTTCGTCGGTGGCCATCCCAACGTTACTAGATTATTGGGCTATCCCATGTGGTGGTGGTTAAGACATCTGGTGGGAGCAGGCGCGGACTTCCTCGGAATGCGCGACGTTTCAAGGCGCCGTGCGTTTTCATTTGTGCGCTGCTCGTCCCACGGCCCGCGCCAGTTGGTGCGTCGAAGCGCCCGACACCCTTTATTAAGGCGACTCGCGAGGAGCATTTTTTTTTCTGCGACCGGCTGCATTACCATTCTCCGATCCGGCTGAGCCCTGCAATGGCATCACCACGCTACGATCCCAACTTGGCGGAACTCAACCGCATCTTCGATGATCCGAACAAGGAGGAGGAATTCCTGCGGCAGCTGGGCTTGTCAGCGACGCCGAACGCTGTTCGCCCCGCTCGTCTGGAAAGCGCGCCAGGTCGCCCGTCCAACAACGAGTATTGGGGCATCTGCAAGGACGTCAAGTTCAACCCTTCCTTTCCGGACTGCGTCGGCCAAGTAGTGACCTATCAACGCAAGACAGCTGAAGGACGCCGCCCGCAATTCCGGTGCAGCGGATGCCGCAAACAGCTGTCCCAGCTCAACGAGAGCAACGTGCTGCGTGGCCTCCCAGGTCAGGGCAGCTTCTTTGCCTTCACGGACAGACTTGGTCGTCCGAACGTGCGGCTGACGCGCAAGGAGATAATGTGGCTCGCATTCAGCTTGTGCAAGGACATGCCTGTCGCCTTGACCAAAGAGCTGATGCGCAGAGAGTTTGCGCTCAGCAAGCAGGTGCTCACCGACTGGCGCAACCTCCTACGAGAGGTTGTGCAAGAGGAACTGCGCGCGCGGCCCCCCTTGGGAGGTCCCAACCAGGTCGTTCAGGTGGACGAGTGCCTCATGCGGGGAAAACGCAAGGGGAATAGGGGCCGCCTGCTGACTCGGGACGGCATCACCAGGAGCACTGTGGACAAGGGCCCCTGGGTCTTCGGAATGGTCTGTGTGGAGACGAAGGAGGTGCGCCTTTTCAAGGTGGACGCGCAGGACGCCGTCACGCTTGGCGAGAAAATTACGCAGAACATCGCTCCGGGTACTACCATTCACAGTGACGAGTGGGCAGCATACAACTGCATCCCCAACCTCGTGGACGCCGCCGGCAGCAGCATGAACTACGTCTGGAAAACGGTAAATCACACGAACAACTTCGTTGACCCCAACACCGGCACCCACACCCAGAACATCGAGAGCTTCTGGCAGAAGGCGAGGCGGCGTCTCGGGAGAAACGGCAACAAGGTGACCTCCGACCTTTTGGAGTGTCACCTCCTGTGGCTCTGGTGGCTGTCTATGAACGGGAGAAGCCGGTGCAAGGACACCTTCCTTCGACTGCTCGAGGCCATCGCCCGCCAGTACCCGGCCTAAACACCTGCCACAGCTAGGATCGCCCTACCTCCTCCCGACCTTCCGCAATGTTTGCCTTCCGGCTCCATTTTTTTTCTTCCTACCCTTTTCAGGGCCAACGACGTGATGCATTAGCGGAGAACGCACTGCGCACAGTCTGCCACCCCTGTATCCTCTCAAACTTCGACCCAAAAACCGCGAATAGTAATCCCTCGTTATAACGAAGTCAGCAGGACGGCGAAAAATTTTGTTATACGCGGTATCTCGATATAAGCGACCACTCGAAAAAAACTAAAGCAGTTGAGCTTTACTTGCACCACAACTGCAAGGAATCAAAGGACAATGTATTCAGTGAAGCAAAACTTTATTCAGGTGCAAAATGTAAGCTAGCTTTGGCTGTTTCACGTTCTTGCCGGGCGTGAGCTACCCCTGCTCCGATTTGACCAAAACAAGAGTTTTTCAGCGCCGGTGTCGGTGTTCGCGCAGCGTCACGTGCAGGCCATTGACCAATGTCTAATAACAAAATCCAATGACCCTACCACGCATTCGGACCATTTGTCTAAAGTCGTATGGCGCCAATCGAGCATGACCGGCCCGAGAAAATCGCCGGGCAAAGACCCTAGTTGGAAGCATGACTCGCCGTTGGGTCGCCGCCGCTCGCCACTTCGCTCTAAGCGGGTGTAGCTCTTCGTGCACTTCGAGTAATGCGGCCTAAAATGCGTACGTTTGGGTTGGGACCAGAATAAATTTCGAATAAAGCGACATTTCGAGCAAAGCGATTTCGTTATAACGAGGGATTATATATTTATACTGTATTTTGCCTCGCGAAATGTAATGAACGATGCCAGCTTATGAAGGACTTTTTGTAGTCTCAGTGCACGAGAAAGATCACGAAGCAAGACGGGGCCCGCGCGGGCGAGCGACTACGCCCGAGCGAGAGCAGCAGGAGTACGACAATTTCGCGACGCAAGAATTTGTTTTCGAGCTTCACGAGTGCTGCACGCGACTACGGCGCGCACATCAGCACAGCAGGGCGGAACGTTTGCAGGCGAGCTCTACGCCCGGCGGGTGCGGCAGCGCTGAAGGGTTGCGGATGCCAGCCACTATAAAAAAAAAAAGAGAGAGAGAGAGATCACAGAGGCGCTGCTGGCAACGCTGTTTCTGCTGGCAACACTGAAAAACCGACCGCTACTTTTAGCAGAACTGATAGAAAACAGGTTGGCAACATTGTGTCCCCGGGTAGGGGGGGTGGTGGGGGGTGTTTCGCGACACCTACGAGGCCACTGCCAAAACTTTGCTGTGCAGAAACGTTGTGTGAAGTTTTTCCTGTGGTAGGTAGCGAACTTTTGTGCCATGCTGCCACGTTAGATGCAGTTTTGCATTCTCCGCAACTGAGAAGGGTAGCGGATAGATTAGCGGGTACTTCGTACGCTCGGTGCGTCAGGGGAGTTCGGTCGTCGCTTCGGAGTTGAGCGGACGTGTTTTTTCGTGCTCCTGTGCTTCGGAGGGGCTTCATTTCGGCGGCCCGTTGCAAGCGCGGGCCGTTGGACGTCGCCCGGCTTTCGCTCTGCTGGTGTGGGCGGTCGAGTGCCAGCTCCCGCCCCCCCCCCTTCCCCCCCCCCCAGTACCCGTCTCCAAAGCGGTCGGGACCGCCGCAGGACCATGTCGGACCATGTCGGACCATGCGCGCTTCACCGTTCGCTTCGAGGTTTCTCGTCTCCCGGACGCAGCATTACGCCAGCCAACAGTGTTCGTGGTGTGTTGTGTGCGACGGAATCGACCACAGTGGAACTACTCTTCTCTACTCTTTCGCCACCTTTCTAATCTTTACTTTTCTCTCTCCTATCCTATTTCCCCAACTATTCCCGCTTCCGGACTGTGTTAAATGCAGGTGAGCTCCCATGAGAGCTTAATAATATCCCCAGTCCATTTATTTTCCTTCTTCCTTGAAAAAGAAATCACTTCCCCCTGTGCTTTTTTCCGCTCATTTTTTTCCTGCTGGCTTCCCCTGTATTCGCGCATGCGCTGTTTCTGTATACTTCATTTTGTGTGTGCTTAAAGAGTTCAGTTGATATGCAGCGCTAGTCCTGTGTAGTCTTTTCTTTGTTGACCCGTCTGTACAGCGCTATTTTAACATGTTTCACACGCCTCCCCCCGCCCCCCCCCCCCCCACCATGTATGCGTCAGCTGATTGTTTTCGCAATCTATTGAGGTGCTCTTTACAACTACTTGCTTTTCTGGCGAATGGAAGTTCGAACTGGACAACGCTTCCAAGAAATGCATGTAAATGGAAATCGTATTTGTGACTGCACTTTATGCTAAACAAACACGCTTTCTGTGCCTGTTCCTGTGCCTGTCTTCGAGGCCCTTGCAGCACGTGTGTCAACTTTTGCCTCCAGTTGAAATGCTTTTAGGTAGTGGCCCTTGCATTAGCTTAGAATCAATAACCGTGAAATACCCAAGCCCGTGAAATACCCAATACCCAAACCGATTACTAAGTTATGTGCATCAAGAAACTCACTCAAGAGATTTTCCGTTTTTCTAGGTACGCTTAGAAGATTTGTGATTGATTGTATGCTTGGGGACGTCACACAAGGTGCATGATTAATGTTGTCAGGTTACATTAGGTCGCAAAAATTCTATTTAATAGCAGCTTAAACAAAATCTCAACAAAAGCAAACCAAAAGATATCAAAGCAAAAGATATCATGTAGAACGCGCATTTCCATTCTGGGTTTGTGGAACTATAGCTTTCAGTACTTCCAACTACAAAGAAAGTAGTGCAAGTGTTCATTAGTCGCTGCAGGGCTCGTTACCTTTCAAAATTTCATGCCCCCTCTCCCAGAATAAAGAAAGAGGAAAATTGTGTGAGGAACTAACTATTTCCAGCAAAGCTATGGCAGGTTTAAAGCCAATAAACAGACAGGGTTAAAAGTCAAAAAACCTTTTTGAAGAAAAAACAATTTCATGATAAAAAACCTAAGCACTGGAGAAGAGGAGAAGAACGAAATTAACAAATGCAAGCAGAGGCAGCATAAAAGAGCAAAAAATGAACAAAGAAAATGCAATTCTACGAGGCAGTTAGTCACGAAAGCTTGCCACGAAGGAACAGACACTTCAGGAGAAATTTTTAAAAATGAAAAATTATGTACCCTATTTACATTATCAACACAGGAAATCAGACATATTTCAGTGGTTTTAGACAAGATGGAGCTGAAGTAGCCAAATCAGTTCTTGCCTTGAAGAAGCAGATTGCAGTGATTAAGAGAGAAAAACAGTCACAGGTGCTGTAGGGGTGTTACCAGCATGGAGGATCCTTCGTTTGCCCATTTTGTCATTTTTCCTGAGTGTTTTATGCCTATCTTTTTTTCGCCCATGGTGCTGTCTTTGTACTGGCCATTTCCACGCCATCTTTTTTTTTCTCCCGAAGTTTTTATCCGTTCTTTTATGCCAGTCCTTTCCTTTCCTTTCAAGTCAGCTGGACAGTTCTTTTTTTCTTTCCTTGGTTAACCTCCATAGCTGTCTTCTACAACTTCTTCCTTTCTTTGAAGTTGCACATTAGGTCATCTTAGCCTTGCTCTTACCATCACAAACTTCCCTAGAGGTCTGGTGGTATTACTGGTGGTGAAATAATATTTGTTGGATGAGAATTGCTTGTACATATTGCCACATGCAGTGGCGCAATGCGAGTCGCACCAGCCCGTGCTCTCCTAGTTTCGAAGCGGGATCGCGAGCGCTCTGAGGCGAAGGGGGTCGCGTGAGCACGCGCTGAGATGTCGAGGAGAAGAAAAAGAAGTGGAGGATCACGCGGGCGCAGTTGGGCAGTGCTTCGCAACGTGAACGCCACGCTGGTTCTTTTTGTCTTGTTTTGGGCACAAGTTCGCCCCTAATAAACGTCTTTTGGTTAATTGCATCCGTTTGTCCGTGACAATTGTGGTGGAGGTGCGGGGTAGACTCCTGTAAAGCCTCTGCATGCCCCGAGACGACAGTCCTGCCCGACACCCGACTGCAGCCAACGAGTTGACGCCCGTCCATCAGCGGAGCAGTCGCCGGCTTCAAGGTGCCACACCTGAGTTCGGGCTTCTACCCGCCGCAACAAGGAGAGCGACGGCACATACGCTCAGCTCGGCCACCATGACCACCGGTAGCAGCGCGCAAGGTCAGTTCGTCCTTCATCAGCCACGAACGCCACAAGCTTTCCACGGCGATCTTTTTGAAGACGCCGAAGACTGGTTGAGCCACTTTGAACGCGTAGCACGCTTCAACCAGTGGGACGACGCCGCGAAGCTCACAAACGTCTATTTTAGCTCGGAGAACGGCGCTCGAACATGGATCGACAACAGGGACGGTAAGCTGAGCACGTGGCAGGAATTCTGCCATGAGTTCCTGCGAGCGTATGCCAGCATGGATCGTGGGGAAAAGGCCGAGCACGCGCTGCGAACTCGCGTGCAGCTACCGAACGAAAGCGTCAGCATGTACGTGGAGGAAATGACGCGCCTCTTCAGGCGAGCGGACCCCAACATGGCAGAGGAAACGAAACTG
Organism: Haemaphysalis longicornis; assembly: GCF_048455015.1. Lineage (NCBI taxonomy): Eukaryota > Metazoa > Arthropoda > Arachnida > Ixodida > Ixodidae > Haemaphysalis > Haemaphysalis longicornis. The sequence continues at coordinate 1,771,650 of NW_027526204.1, read as the reverse complement.
CGCCACCTTATGCGTGGCGTGAAAGAGCAATTGTTTGGCTGCCTCGTACGGAACCCTCCCAAGACCGTCGCCGAGTTCATCTCCGAGGCATCCGTGATGGAAAATACCCTGCGACAGCGTTCCAACTACTTCGAGCGTCAAGTTTTAACTGCAGCGCCGGTGAATGGTCCTAACGCTGCCTTTGGGGACAGCATGGGTGGTCTTCGAGACCTGATCCGCTCCGTGGTCCACGAGGAATTACACAAAATTCTTGGAACGGCACCACAGCCTACCGCAGGGACCATCGCGAGCATTGTACGAGAGGAGGTGCAGCAAGCCGTCAGGGCTTCGCCAGCCTATGACGATGCGGCCTTCAGGGCTTCGCCAGCCTATGACGATGCGGCACCGGCGCCGCTCGAACCTGTGCAACTGACGTACGCTCAGACCGTGAGGCGTCCACTCCCCGCCGCGGTGTTCTCGCCTCATCCTGTCCCGCGAGCTACAGAGCCGGTTCGAGCGTCCCCCTACTTCCCTGAACGACGACGCAAAACGGAAGTGTGGCGCACCCCAGACCTACGCCCGTTGTGTTACCACTGCGGCGAGGCAGGCCATGTCTATCGTCAGTGCCCGTACAGAGAGCTCGGTTTACGGGGTTTTGCAATCGACGCCCCTCGACCTAGACCAGGCCAACGACCCCGCGATATGGAGGACTACCTGACAAACCAGCGCGGACAACTACAGACGTCCCGCCGTCCTTCACGATCGCCGTCTCCACGTCGAAATGCAACGAACCATGCTGGTACCAACAGTGCGCGATCACCAAGTCCCCATCGGGAAAACTAGACGCAGCGGCCTTTGGAGGCGGGGTCGCGGACGGCGGAGACGATCAAGAGCTTCCATCGTTATCAGTGTCGACGCATAGTTCGAAGACGACGACAAGTGCCGACGGTAAAAACACGTCCTTAGATATTTATGTTGATATCGACGGTCGGTGCGTGAACGCGTTAGTAGACACTGGCGCCGACTACTCCATTCTAAGTGGTAGGTTGGCGACGATTTTGAGCAAGGTGACGACGCTATGGACAGGAGCGCAAATTCGCACAGCAGGAGGGCATATCGTTACACCAATCGGCATGTGCACGGCCCGAATTAAGATACATGGATCAACGTTCGTCGCAAGTTTCCTTGTTCTGCGGGAATGAATGCTCTCGAGACCTTATTCTGGGTATGGACTTTCTCCGGGAATACGGTGCCGTCATTGACTTCCGAAAGCGGCGGGTCTCTTTTACTACGGAACTAGCGACAGGGGAGAACGACGGTGACCGCCGGCTAGTCCTTCGCATAACGAATGATGTCGTTACCATACCACCGCGGTCAAGCGTCTTTGTTGAGGTTTCGTGTGATGAAATGCCCGAAGGTGAAGCAGTCGCTGAGGGCAATCTGTCGCTCCTCTTCACGCAGGGAGTATGCATCGCAAGAGGAGTCGTGCAAGTGCAGCAAGGAAGAACGCGTGTGCTTGTGACGAATTTTAGCAACGAGCACCGGCATCTTTTTCGGGATACTGCGGTAGCCCACATTGAGAAAATTACACGGGTTGCCGACTGTTTCACGCTTGGAGAAATCGCGATGGTGACCAATGCAGAAAACCAAGACACGCATTCAACCGAAAATATCGACATCAATCCTGACCTTTCGGAAAATCAGAAGAAACTGCTAAGAAAACTGTTATTGGAGTTTCAAGACTGCTTCTCTCGCTCATCGAAAGTTTGCCGAACCAAAATGACAAAACACCGCATAATTACGCATGAAAATACGCAACCCATACGGCAGCAGCCGTATCGCGTATCTAACAAAGAGCGAGAAGCTATTCAAGAGCAAGTGGAAACAATGCTTGATGACGACGTTATTCAGTTATCGAACAGCCCATGGTCATCGCCAGTTGTCCTGGTAAGAAAAAAAGACGGGACTCTACGCTTTTGCGTCGATTACCGCAAGCTGAACCGTGTGACCAAAAAAGACGTTTATCCCCTACCACGCATCGATGACTCTTTGGACAGACTCCGGCGGGCCAAGTACTTTTCGTCAATCGACTTGAGAAGTGGTTACTGGCAGATCGAAGTCGACGAAAGGGACCGGGAGAAAACCGCTTTCACCACGCTGGATGGACTCTATGAGTTTAAGGTGCTCCCTTTCGGCCTTTGTTCTGCCCCAGCCACATTTCAAAGAATGATGGACACTGTACTCACCGGTCTCAAGTGGCAGACATGTCTTGTGTATTTAGACGACGTCGTAGTTTTTTCCACCACGTTTGAGGACCACCTTTCCCGGCTGAGACAAGTGCTCGAGGCAGTGTGCAAGGCCGGCCTTTCGCTAAAACCCGAAAAATGCCACTTTGGGTTTACAGAGCTTAAGTTCCTGGGACATATCGTCAGCGCCAAAGGGATACGACCAGACCCAGAAAAAACAGCTGCCGTTGCCTCTTTTACCGCACCTCGAGATAAAAAGGCTGTCCGGCGTTTTCTTGGCCTCTGCGCCTACTACCGCCGGTTTATTGAGGGATTCTCCAAAATTGCTGAGCCACTTACCCGGCTAACAAGAAACGACGTTCCATTTTGTTGGCGAGATGAGCAGCAGGAAGCCTTCAACGAGTTGCGCCGACGCATGCAGTCAGCTCCTGTGCTGGCGCATTTTGATGAAGACGCAGAGACTGAGCTTCACACGGACGCCAGCAACATCGGACTGGGTGCTGTGGTCGTGCAACGGCAAGAAGGCCATGAAAGAGTAATTGCTTACGCGAGCCGTACCCTTTCGCGGGCCGAGTCAAACTACTCCACAACCGAAAAGGAGTGCCTCGCAGTCGTGTGGGCAATTACGAAATTTCGCCCCTATCTTTACGGCAGGCCATTTAAAGTGATAACGGACCATCATTCCCTTTGCTGGTTAACAAATCTCAGGGATCCATCAGGCCGCCATGCTCGTTGGAGTTTGCGACTACAGGAGTTTGATTTGACCATCGTCTATAAATCTGGTCGCAAACACCAAGACGCTGACTGCCTATCCCGGGCGCCTCTAGAACAAGCCTGTGAGGACGCTGATGATGACAGTGCTTTCCTGGGTGCCATAAGCTCCTCCGATATGGCAACGAGACAGCGAGGCGACACTGAGCTTCGCGCCGTTATCGACCACCTTGAAGGCAGAAATGACACCTTACCGCGACACCTTGCGCGAGGAGTGCATTTGTTCTGCATACGGAACGGCGTTCTTTACAAGAAGAACACGGAAGACAGTGACACACCCTATCTCCTCGTCATGCCAAAAGACCTGCGCGGCGAGGTCCTGTTTGCCTGCCACGATGAACCCACGTCGGGTCATCTGGGATTTACGAGAACTCTCTCGAGAGTCCGCCAGAAATATCATTGGCCAAAACTTGCGGCCAGCGTCAAGCGTTACGTGAAGACATGCCGTCAATGCCAGCGCAGGAAAACTCCTCCATTAAAACCTGCGGGTTTCTTGCACCCCATTTCACCACCTGCACCTTTCGACCACATAGGCTTGGACCTACTAGGACCTTTCCCTCTGTCTTCGTCGGGGAAAAAATGGATTGTTGTGGCAACAGACTATTTGACACGTTACGCTGTGACAAAACCGCTACCTAAAGGTACTGCCAGCGAAGTAGCGAGTTTTTTTCTGCATAACGTTGTGCTCCAACACGGCGCCCCATCAAAGGTAATCACGGACAGGGGAGCAGCCTTCACGGCGAAGCTGATGCAAGATGCCCTCCGACTAAGTCACACGACCCACCGCAAAACGACAGCCTACCACCCCCAAACAAACGGGTTGACGGAAAGGCTAAACAAGACTATTTCCGACATGATTTCAATGTATGTCGACGTCCAGCATAAAACATGGGACGAAGTATTACCCTATGTGACGTTCGCCTATAATACTGCAACGCAGGAAACCACCCGCTTCACTCCGTTTCGCTTGGTTTACGGCCGTGAGGCTCGAACGATGCTGGACGCGATGCTACCATGCGACAGTGACGAGGAAATTGATACAGAAGCTGAACTGTTCACCCAGCGTGCAGAAGAAGCCCGCCAGCTGGCACGACTTCACATCCACCGCCAGCAAGTGACCGATATGACGCGCTATAACTCGCATCGCCGGGAGGTAAAGTACAGCCCAGGTGATCACGTCTTGGTCTGGACGCCAATCCGCCGCCCAGGCCTTTCAGAAAAGCTACTGCACCGCTATTTCGGACCTTACAAGGTGCTGCGACGTCTCAGCGATATAAACTACGAGGTTATTCCAGACGGGACTGTGCGAACTAGGCGCCAACCGCGAAGTGAAACAGTTCATGTGGTGCGAATGAAACCGTACTTTTCGCGCTAGTCCACCCGGCAGCCGGTGATGCGTGCCTTGCTACAGTGTGATTACTTTTCTGCTGAACAAGTGAATGCCAGTCTCTTTTTTTTCTGGCATAGGACTGCCACTTTTGTGTCGTATACGATAATGACTTCAAACTCTTTTTGATTCAGTTTTCGACCACGTTGTTCCCCCGCCGGTGTTTAGTAATGCGCTGTCCCATTATCGCCTTTTGTGTATTCGAGGCATCGAGCCGATGCCTCTTTTTGGAGAGGGGAGTATTGCCACATGCAGTGGCGCAATGCGAGTCGCACCAGCCCGTGCTCTCCTAGTCTCGAAGCAGGATCGCGAGCGCTCTGAGGCGAAGGGGTCGCGTGAGCACGCGCTGAGATGTCGAGGAGAAGAAAAAAATTCACCCGCATTTCCCCGAAGGGGAGCATGGGGAAGTGCGAATGCACGGGTGATGCTATGAGGGGGAGTTATGTTGAACTGTGTTGGCATTCGCCCGTTAGTTGCATTTTACACCCCGCGTGATCAAGTGGGGATTCACACACCCCGCTCGACTGAACTGCCGCGTGGCGCGCTGAAGAGCGCGCGACAGCAGGCGAGCGAAGGGGAGAGAAGGCGAGAGCGCACGACGTCACGTGCCGTACCTATTTGTGTTGTCGTTGTACTTGATTGCTAGAGCGGATCTCAGCTTTGAAATTTCGTGTCAGTACTCCTTTAAGCGGGTGCATTAGCCCTTCTCACGCCCGATTCCTGGCCAATCCCCCACGTGGGTATGTGCCATGTCAGCGGCCAGGCAGCGCGCGCCCATCTCCCCCCGTTGCCAAGGAAGACGAGGAGAGCCCTTCTCACGCCCGATTCCTCGCCAATCCCCCACGTGGGTATGTGCCATGTCAGCGGCCAGGCAGCGCGCGCCCATCTCCCCCCGTTGCCAAGGAAGACGAGGAGAGCCCTTCTCACGCCCGATTCCTGGCCAATCCCCCACGTGGGTATGTGCCATGTCAGCGGCCAGGCAGCGCGCGCCCATCTCCCCCCGTTGCCAAGGAAGACGAGGAGAGCCCTTCTCACGCCCGATTCCTGGCCAATCCGCCACGTGGGTATGTGCCATGTCAGCGGCCAGGCAGCGCGCGCCCATCTCCCCCCGTTGCCAAGGAAGACAAGGAGATTCCTGGCCAATCCCCCACGTGGGTATGTGCCATGTCAGCGGCCAGGCAGCGCGCGCCCATCTCCCCCCGTTGCCAAGGAAGACGAGGAGCGCGCGCACCCACAGCTGTTGCTATGTGGACGGACGGCGGTCACCTGAATTCAGGGTCACTTATAAAGTGCATTCGCACTTAAAAGAAGTGGAGGATCACGCGGGCGCAGTTGGGCAGTGCTTCGCAACGTGAACGCCACGCTGGTTCTTTTTGTCTTGTTTTGGGCACAAGTTCGCCCCTAATAAACGTCTTTTGGTTAATTGCATTCGTTTGTCCGTGACAATTGTGCGACCCTCTTGCTTTTTCTGTGTTTATTTTTGCTTATGATACACGGGCTAATGGCATTGCGATGGCCCATTATTTTTGATGAAAATAAGAATGCTGATGCTCACAATCTGAATGAGCATTAGCCAGAACTTTCATAATCAGCTACAGCATTACTGGAACCCAGCTTCGGTAATGCAACTTCGTCATCATCCTTGTTGCTGTGAGCACGCTGGAATGTAAGCGTGGAAATTCTACAATGTCTGGCGTGACACCTTTTTGGGCACCGGTTTGATGTTGGCATAAATTAGAAGGCTGTGCTACACATATTGAATTCCTTCGTTCTATCGCGTATCGCATTCGCATATCGCATTCCTTCCTTTTATCTAGTGTATACAGCTGAAGAACGTCTCCAGATGGCCCTGGCTGAACCGATACGTGCAGATGTAACTGTCGCAAATAATAAAATAGTTCAATTTATTGTCCGCTTTTTTAATGACTGTCATATGCAATACACATTAAGTCTTCGACATGGTGAAAAAAGCGCACTAAAACGAGGACACAAGAAAAAGGCGGTGACACGGGACGAGCGCTAGACATCAACTAAGGCTTTATTCACAAGAAAGGCTATATATACACACATACAAATGCGCAGAAACGCAAAAAGATACACAGGGCGCAGCTTTCACAGAACATGATATTGACGCTGTATTGTGCTTTGCCTGAAAATGTAAAAAATGTGTTGGACAGGGGACCTAAGTTTTGCACCGAGGTCAATGAAAGTCCTATAGAACTGCTTTCTGTAGTAAGGAATGTCGCTAATGGAGTTCTGCCAGACGAACAAAACCGGGTTCTTTCAGAAGGTGCCGACTGCCTTATGTCTAGAAAACCGAGCAGCAACGCTAACCTCCAAGTTCGGGAATCCGTAAACTTTTTGAAGAATAATAACTTAGCGCTCATGGTGTCTGATAAAGAGGGTGGATTTGTAGTGCTCCCCAAGGGTGACTTTTCTGAGAAAGCACAGCAAGCTATAACGAAGAATTTTATTTCAGTTAAGTGCTCAAAGAAACAATTAAGGAATAAGGTGAATAAGGAATAAGGTGCTCTCTGTGATGAGATTAACTTGAAAAGCCTGAAGAAAACCATCGCTGGTGCGAAAAAAGACTTCTTAGATGTGTTCTTTTCAGCAAAAACGCACAAAGAGGGGATTCCATTCAGGGCGATTGTGACGGAGAAGGATTCATGGCAAGGAACCCTCTCTAGATTTTTGCTAAGGCATCTTAAGCTGCTTAAGGTGAATGACCCTTACCTCGTGCCTAACTCAGACAGTGTTTTGAACGTTATTACAGAGTACGAATATCCTCAGCAGCCGCTGCATGCCTTTTCTATAGACGTTGTAGACCTGTTCTACTCAATCCCACGAAGTGAACTTTTTTGTGCCGTTCGTGAAAGCATCGACGACTTTGGCCCTGTTGCCTTCCAGAATTCTATTGGTTTTAATATTGACAATTTTATGGAACTATTACGATTTTACCTGTCCTCTACAACAGTTGCTTTTAATGACACACCCTTTCTTCAAAAGGAAGGGATTTGTATTGGTTCTTGTATTGCCCCAATTTTAAGTGATCTGTTTTTATCCTTTTGTGACAAGCGTATTCACACGTGCCTTGACACAGTCTGCGGTGCAAAGGTTTTAAACGTCTTTCGGTATGTAGACCTGGTAATGTTGAAGGATGTGCGTGCTGAGGATTTCACTGAAACCGTGAGCCAAGTTCTAGGCGTTTTTAATTCATGTGGCAAAGGGCTCAAATTCACTTTTGAGTTACCTGAAGAGGGATGCCTTCAGTTCCTCGATTTAAGCATCTTTTACCATGACGGTCAGGTGTGCTGGAGATACCAACCCAGGTCCAAAAAACCAGTCCTTTACTACGATTCGGCCCATTCCAAAATTGTGAAAAGGGGTATTGCCAAAAATTGCATACGCGCTGCTCTCAAAAAGTCGTGTTGTCACCAGGTGGCATGCAGCCTTCAGCACCAAGCTCGACGCTTGAGCAATGCTGGTTTTCCAGCAGAATTGCTGGCTTCCATAGCTGGAAGCTTGATAAAAGAAGCAAATTCAGAGAACCAGCCCAGAGCCAATCAACACGAACGCTTGAAGGTGCGGCCCGTGATCGTGCCGTACGTGCACAACCTGTCCCACCGGCTCAAAAAAGTGGCGGGAAGGTGCGGCACCCAGGTTGTCTTTTCGGCCCCAGGAAAGCTTGCACGCATGTGCAAAGCCGTGAATAATGAAGCTGGGAAGGCTGCCTGCACAACTAAGCACGCTACACGCTTTATGGAATGTAAAGTAGGTGTGGTACAGGATCCCACTAGATTGTGGAAGATGCTACGTCGGCCAGACGGGACGCTGCATTAATGATAGACTGAGAGAGCACCGCGCAGCCGTAAACTCATTGGTGGGGGGAGGACATTTGGCAGATCACTGCCGGCGGTGCACCTGCACGCCTGACTTTCATAATACCCGCGTCCTGAGCAGCTTTAGAACGCAACTACAAAGGGAAATCTTTGAGGCGTTTTGTATTTTCAGGGAAAAAAAAAGATGACTGCGTGAGCACTCCGTCGCTGGCCTTGCACACAAAGGAGAAAGCCTATCTACAGCGTCAATATCATGTTCTGCGAAAGCTGCGCCCTGTGTATCTTTTTGAGTTTCTGCGCATTTGTATGTGTGTATATATAGCCTTTCTTGTGAATAAAGCCTTAGTTGATGTCTAGCGCTCGTCCCGTGTCACCGCCTTTTTCTTGTGTCCTCGTTTTAGTGCGCTTTTTTCACCATGTCGAAGTCCTATCACCAACTAGCCCAAATTTCTGCCCTGAATACATTAAGTGTCTGAATACTCTACATTAGCGATTGATAGTCTCATGCTAGGCAGTCTGATTCACCTGCAATAGTTATGTTTGGCAGCTGTTTCAAAATTAACCACTATGATTGAACTAATGAGGGGCAATAACAATTCATAGGTGCACTCAAATTAATCTACTTTTCAAGGGAGACGTATATCCTTCATCGACTTCGCCTTCCACAAAATACATGATGGTCCCATCGCGACCCAAGAAAGCGCATATGTGTGTTACCTCAACATGCTTCCTAGGCGGTTTCTGTTGACCGACAGATTTCTGGCCGAAACCGCAGGCATTTCAGGCAAAACCGCCTGCAGGCGGGGTGGTCCTGATAATTGGGCGTGAACAGAAGTGGTAGTTTCCGTTCATTGGCGAAGGCACCCAGGGAAGGACAGAATAATTTTTCTTAACGCCCCACCACACGGGTGCCCATCTCACATGAACGAAGTTTACTCCTCCCCCACCTCCTCTGTGCAGGTATATACATGGAAATAAGGGTTGGCAGTCGAGAAAACCTCGGAAAGCAAAGGGGAGGATGTGGTAGATCATTGAAACAGATTAAGAATTTGGAAAGAAAGAAAGAAAGTGAAGAAAAAATGCCAGCCAGGTGGGATCCGAACCCACGACCTGTATTCGCACCAGACCGGTATTCTGGAGGTCGTGGGTTCGGATCCCACCTGGCTGGCATTTTTTCTTCACTTTCTTTCTTTCTTTCCAAATTCTTAATCTGTTTCAATGATCTACCACATCCTCCCCTTTGCTTTCCGAGGTTTTCTCGACTGCCAACCCTTATTTCTGTGTTATTTTCAACGAGCCCCTCATTTCCTATTCTGATTCGGTATATACATGGGCCATATGAGAGCAGAGGTGCAAGTATACGCAATTAAACAACGTCGCTGATTCACCGAATTTAAGAAATGTGTCATGCAAAGCATCAAATATATTCTCGAAAATTTGAGATGGCGTGTTTCAGCGATCGAAGGAGCATGCACCCATCGCACACACCCATACAGGAGATTTCTGCACCTACATTCGGGATTACCTTTCGGCTTCGCCTTGTCCTCCTCTAGAAAACCACCTTATTGTGCAAATAAAGTTACCATTATTATTATTATTAGTTGGCGGTTGTTCTATCTCTGACAGCACCCGTAAACAAGAGCCTAGTTATACGCTAGGCATGGTAAAATGGTTCGTACATTTGTTTGTTTTTAATTTACGAATCATATACGATTAAAAGGAGCCGATCTGCCCAGACATGTCTCGCGTAACATGATATGACCGGTTGACGGCGAGTTCAAATCGGCAGCAACCACTACGGACATGTAGAGAAGGTGTCCTCGAAGATAGGCGGCGGCGGCTTTATTCCGTATTGTCGGCAGTCTTCGCAAGCTAAGTCTTCGCAAGCAACGAAGTGACACAGCAGACACTAAGGCGTGTTAGAGTGAACCTTTTTAAATCAGCCCCACACGACTGACGCTCTCCCATTATACCGAAACTGAATTTGGCGCCTCAGCCCGACGTCTTCTTTTTGCTTATAATTTCATTTATTTTTCTTCGTCAAGCATGAATACTTCAACAGAACTAATAAAAGCGTACAAACTCGTAAAGAAACTCAGTTATTGCCATAAAAGTTGCCTAATTTTAGCTTAGCGCCCTAAATTTGTGCCTCATTTTCAAAAAAAAAATTGTTAGCCATATCTTCAACTACTGATCTGGCAACTACAGCGTGGCATCATGGCAGCATTCATGTTTAGCATGGATACGGTGGCTAGAACAACGTTATTAGAACAACTCAGTTTCACAGCTTCCCATAGGCGCCCATTATCCGGCGCGGCCGCATAGCGTGTCGCGGGCGCTAGGGGCGCTGTAGGCATGCTTTGCTCCGCACTCCGCGCGTCGTCTGCTACACCGGAGGGAACGCTGTGCGGCGCGACCGTGTTACCGCTCGCATTTCAAAGCGTTTCGCTGACCATAGTTTCGCTTTGCTAACGGAACAGTTCGTGCCAAAGCAGCAGTTTCTTCGTATACATGCATTTCATTGCTGCTGCGCCCGTTTCCATCTGGTGGAATTACGTGTCTAAACTACATCTATAGCTACCGTCGCCAGTACATTCTTATGTGGGCATAGGCGGCCTCGCGCGAGCATAACTGTAAAAAAAAACCCTTCAAAGAAAACGTAGATACAGTAAAACTTTTTCAAAGCACAGTGCTCGTTTCTGATGCCGCATAGTCATGCGCCGTTTACCGAACAGACTGGTCTATCCGATTTCGGTGTTTTTTCCTTTCCCATTCCCGTGAATCTTATTTGAAGATAACATGGTGAGAATAATAATACTGAGAAAGTAATAATGGCAAATACAGAAGGAACATATATTTTCTTGCACATCCAGAATAGTATTGCATCGTTCCCTGAGCAAGAAAGGCAGCTCAAAGCAGCTTAGCTTTTTTTCTTGCATTTTGAACTTTTTCCGTGACAAGCAGTTCACAGTTCTTCTTTTGAGAAAAGAAGTGCATGCGCATCAAACAATAGCATTTGATTATCTCTGCGGTGAGGAATTCATGGTGCTCATTACAACCAATTGCAGGCAGTGCAGTCGCATGAAGCCTGTCTAATACAATCCAGAAAATATCCCCGAACACTGCCGACGTTTCAAGTGTATCGTGCACAACCTCTTCTACTTCCTTAATTAATGCGTACAGCCGAAATGAGGCCTCTCGAAGGCATCCTGGCTTGAATGACCTCAACTCAGTCAGGCGCCTCTGGTTGAGCTGTGTTTCCTTGGAGTTGAACTTATCGGGAGAAGCTGGGAGCAACGCACAGCATTCTTCGCACGCTATTGTTTTCGTAATTTTCTTGTGCACATAACCGGCTAGGTAGTATACTACCATCTCATGTGCTCCATCTTTTTGGTACCCATGATCCCGTTCGTCACAGCAAACGTCCTCGGTACGGTAGCTTTTGCTTTGAGTGACTTCAGTGCTGTCAGGAATGCCAGGAGGCCTCTCCACACGAGCCACTCGAACAAGACGCACTTTCCGCCGATGCTTCCAAGCCGATTTCGTTCCGCTTTTTCGGTGATTTTCGCGTGCATGTCGTCATTCTTGGCTTAGATATGTGCTCCGGCAAGCCAGGAAAGAGACGCGGCAACGCTCCTGGCCCTAACTTCCAGTTACCTCGGGGAATTAAAATCTCCTGGCCCTTTACAACATGCTTGAAATACTTTACAATGTCTTGCTCTTCCAAATGTCTCTCACATACCTTGAATTTTTTCGTGAGGCGCCTGTCCTTGCGGTGCAGCATTTGTTCCCATTGTTTAAACTCCGTGGCCTTTCGTGGTGGTGTAAAAAAATGACGATTTGCGGCGTCATTTCTGTAGCCACTCGTACATCCCGGCGGAAAACACGAAGGCATTTCCACTACAAAAAAGCAAACATTCGGAAACCGGATAATTCAGGCGCACGTGTGTGCACGGAGCTAGAACATATAGGAGAGGAAACGCCCATTGCGGCCGGCGCAATCGAGCGACCAAATAATGTCACAATGATAACTACGGCCACCTACAGAGCTCCGCAGCTGCGGCGGCGAACGATTTGACAGCAGCACCTGGTTGAATGTATTTAAATCAATACTCTTGTTTGCAGCATTCGCCACAAGGCGTGAATCGATATGCGCTCGAGCTGCTGCGCGACGCGGGGACGGAACGCGCGTTTATCTCAGACGTAGCGAGCGCGCGCACGCGTGCGCGCGTCATAATTTGGCCGGTGCACTCAAACTCGCTTCGAGCACATCGCACGCGAGATAAGGCCGTGCGTTTACAGGTTTTACATTTTTTTTGCGTTTACAGGTTTGTATTTTGATTTTGGGCTTGGTGCTCGCGCAAGATTGCTTACGCGTTCAAAGAAAATGCCCCTTTAATTCGCTCGTACCGGCCGGTTTAAATTTGCCAGAAAATTAATCGCGAAGACAGGCTCTTCAGCCTACGTTAGCGCAGAAGAGCGCGCACACTCTCGCTTCAGCCACGGAATGTTTCGGCGGCCCGGCGAAATGCCGACGCGATGTCGCGGCCGGGTTGGACTGGGCGAACGCGAACAGAACGCGCGCCTGCCGTGGCGATGACCGCGCACTTCCTTCCCTTGCCGCCAGATGCCGAAGACTTGACGCTCGCCAAGTGCTTGTGACGTTATCAGGCTGCCCCAGGAACCTTTGTTTCCCCTCCTATTTTATTCTTGCTCCGTGCGTGGGGGGAACGAAATCGCTTCGAACGACGCGCGCCCGCCAAAGCGCCCGCCTGTCCGCGCGCCCGAGCAGGAGCAGGTGAAGCAAAGCGTGACTGCAGCGCCACTAGTTCGCGTGACCGCCACCACGGCCGCCTCGGGAGCGGAGCTGTGAAACTGAATTGTTCTAAAAACGTTGGGCTAGAAGGGGGAGGTGTGAGCATCGGAGCGCCGGCGGGCCAACAGCAATTCATGACGATGCGGCGGCGCTGCTGTCGATTCCGAGGCGGCTCCGGCTGTCCCGATCCGCACGCCTCGCGCGGATTATTTTTAAAACTGTCCGCACGCCTCGCGCGGATAACTTTTAAAACTGTCCGCACGCCTCGCGCGGATAACTTTTAAAATTGTCCGCACGCCTCGAGCCCGAATGCAGCCAATGCAGCGCCGTGTGCCGAGTTTCTTTTCCCGGGTGATATTATGGACGCCCCAGTTTCTTCCGCACTCAACTTGGATGCTATCCGCGTGTTACGTTGTCATGGCTGGTTACTTTAGTGTTCGCTAGTACGACGATTTTCTTACTTTAAACTAAGTGCAGCGTCGGTCTGCTAACGCTCGGCTTCGCGTTATGTGCTGTCCTGAGCCAGCCAGCTCACGGGTGAAGCCGGCGTGCTAAGCCCTCGTCGGAGAAACGGCGACCACGACGACACCGACCCATCTCCTGAAGAATCGAGGACGAAGTTTGCCATCGCTAGTTCTGCACTTCCTAGCCACGTTGCAACAATGTGCCAGAGATCACCACACGAACAAATGCCGTGCTGTGATATGGCGAATACTGTGAGGTGAAGATGATTGTGTGCATCGGGGTGTAGTGCTCGATGTACTGCCACATTCGTCTTGTGATTGCGGTGACGGCGTAAACTTTGTAAATGAGAGCAAAAAAGACCGAAGTTCCTCCAGTTGCTAGTGGCCTTGGTGCTCTATCCTCATTTTCACAGCGAGCCTTCTCTGACCGTAACACCTTCCCTCGTGGTGGTGTACAGCCATTGCTACTATTTCTCAGGCCCACTTTGTGTTGCACACAGAAGTAGCCATTCCACTGAGAGGAGGGGGAATCACCCCCGCAACCTCACCCACCCAGACGTCGTCACCTGTACTCGTACTCTTAGACGTATGTTGTGCTGTCAATGCTGTAAGCATTGTACGACCGAAGATAACGTGTATGCTAGTTCAATCAACACAGTGAAGCACCTGAAGTAGCTTGGTGATGCTTTGAGTTTGTCAGCATATCCATGGTCGCTGTTCAAGATCTGTATACAGGTATTTGCAAGAGCACAGCCTGAATGCTTGTAACCACTTTGCCGACCACATTTTCCCTTCGCCTTATGTGAATCCTTGCCAAGTTGCCGCCGTCAGGTTCTGTTATTTTCTTTAGCTCAAAAATCTCTGCCCTCTAACGTCCTGCTCTCTGCCTTGCGCTGTTTCCAGGAGGAGGAAGCTCCTCTCACACAAATGCAGTCTTGACCGGCCGACCTATTGCCGAGGAGGGTGCTGATAATCCACTGTGGGACCAAGGCCATTCTTGGCAGTGTGTGCAGTGAAGGTAGTCTATTGGTTGTTGACCTGTGTGAGAGACTGCTGATAGCACTGCACCGTTCCCGCTATGATTACTCTTCACTGTCCTTTCCTTTACAGCCTTTCCTAACCTTTCGCTCACTTTCTTCTCAATCCCATTTAGGTCTCCCTTTTTTACTCTAAAAGGCAACCTGTAAATGAAGAAAAACATTCGTAGGGGGAGTAGAAAAAACTTGCAAGCCAAAAAGTGCTCAACAAAAGTCGTTACGCAACAACGGTAGGGGTTTTCAATTATCAGTCCTGGACTCTCTACGAACTCCCCGAGAGGGAATCTGGCATTTCTTGCTCACATGTATTCCTGTGGTGTGGAGAATCTTGTGACTACCCGTCGACAACGGGTGAAATGTCACTGTAAAGACCCAGTATATGGTTCAGGAATTAAGTCAACTTAAAGCATATAGATGAGACTAAATCTTTGTCACTCGAAAAATCTTGCATATTCTTCACATTTGGCCTCATGTTAGCTCCTTCTGCACAGGCAGGCTTAGTGAAACTATGTATGAACTCGCTGCACATTGGCTCCAGGGTACCATTTTCGGTTGAATAGCCTGCTGAAAAATACCGAACACTTTCCAATATCAACTTCAGGTTAGTTGTAGTGCAGTGGGAAAGTTTGTCGTGCACTCAGAAGCCATAATGTTTTTCATGGCTAAAGCTATGGCTACGTGATAAATCCAACATGTGTAACATGAGTTGTTAGACCAGCGACCTTCTTTATGTTTATTCCCCTCTCTTCGTTTCTGTTGCACCGATTCCATCCAAAAAGCACCCTTTAAATGTCTGCACAGTTTCACCTAAAAACTAGACCATAAGCTACAGTTGAGGCTAACATCAACCACCCGGAGTTATCGTCTGTGGGTGAAAAGGTGAGGAGCATGATCCAGAAAAAAAATGAAAACAATATGATGCTGTTTGGGCAAAAGGTTTATTGTGCTCAATTTCTTTCGGAAAAAAGTTACTAGCGAGTGAAAGTGGATTTCAGATTAGTTTATCTTCAGCATTTCTTTCAGTAAAGTTTTACTAAGCCTGCTCTCATTTCACAAGCTGACATCACAAGCACGGTGAGTTAGGCAACAGCACTGCCTCGACATTAAAATTTTATCATGTAAGGTGTTTCAACTGTGGCGATTCCGGCACTCAATAAAATGCAACAATAATGTGTTTAACAATCACGCATATGACTCCACATTACTACCCCTCCCTTTGCATAATACCACCAGAAGCTAATGCATTCTACCTGCCCTTGACATGAATGAAAACAATTTCCGGGCACCTTTCTCTGGCACTGATGTCACCTATTTCCCTTTTCATTACAAAATTATGAACAAGGTAATGGCCCTTTTATAGCAACCTGAAATGAAATTTTGTGTTTACTTTTTCCTTTGTGCTGAGTGAAGAGTGGTGTTACTAAGGTACCTATTTCGAAAGCAGCCCAGTTCTCATCTTCCTTGCCCCTGTGAAGAATAAAGGCGATTTAAAGGACTACTGACATGAAATTTCCAATTTGAGCAACTATGCAAATAGCTTCTTGTGTATGTAATCTTTCAGAAGTTGGAACTTTACTGTTTCATAAAAAAAATTTCAAGCTTCGCACGTATTCAAAAGGCAAAACGGTGCAAAAAAAAGGCAGAACACCAACCCAAGAAAAGGAAATTGATAAACACCACAACACGAGCGAGTACATATCATGAAACACTTGCACTGCCTATGGTCTAACAAGATTGGCCCAGTTCAGTCTCGTAGGAAGAACTGAACCTTATGAGTAACTACTCTTTTAGTGTGTGTGCCGTCTCATGCACTCATAATACAAAAGATTAACGGATACATCCTCTCTGGAAAGAACTTTCAAAGGCACACACTGTGATGACTGTGATATAATTCCCCTTCTCAAGAGTGAATGTATACACTGGTGGCACAGGTTGGAATTATCAGCTTTTGAAATGTTTGCTTTTGGCTCTAGCTCCTCTATTACCATATAGAGTATATTGAACAGAAAAATTAGGACCGACGCATGATGCACGCACACAGAATTTTTAACTAGGGGTCAACACATGTCGCATCATGTGACAAAATATACAACAGTGGCAGTGTGTTTGTTCCAGGGGCGGATCCAGGCTTTTTCTGAGAGGGGGGTCAGCTCCTATCAGTGCTGATGATGATGATGAGCAGGAGTAGGAGAAGCCTTATTTATTCACTGAAATTTCGGGAAAGCAAAAACACAAGGAATACAAGTCATCAATTCACCTTTTTCTGCAACCTGAGTGGTCATCTTCTTGGAGGTTTAAATTCAAAAATTAAGGGAGGGGTCACGACATCCGGACCCCCCCTCTGGATCCGCAAATGGTTGGTTCTGCACAACAGGAAAAAACAGCATGGCTGGAATAATGACAAAGGAAAGACGTAACACACCAAGAACTCGTGTGATGAAATGCTTGCCAGTGCCCTCTTTGGCATCATAGCAGATCCTGAGTTGTGTACAGTTTCGCTGAGAAGCTTTGTATATCCAAGCCCACATATTGCACATGTGCTAGAACCATTAAGCAGTCTTTCCGGGTCCCCCACCTCACCCTGTCTCGTGAAGCTGCATCTATGGTCCGAAATGCACAAACCCCTTCCCTTCTTGCCCAGCCTCGTGTCCACTATACAAATGTAATCCTCCTACCCCACTTGACCGACAACCAACTGCCTTCACACCCCACCAGTACTACCCCGCTTCTGGGGGTGCCATCCACTATACCTGCCGCCACACGCTTCCTGGGAAGACTGGCTGAGCGCGGATCATGGTGTGGACGTGAAGTCGATGCAAGAACTTCTGGTGGTCATGGCATTCGGGTTAGTGAGGAACTCTGTGAGATTTGCAGACTGGCCGCCTTCTAATGAAGATTAGGAGACGGCCAGGCAACCTGGACTATGGCTGCCTATATAGTACAGATTTCTCTCTCTCTCTCTCGGCATGAATAGTACATTTATAATGCTTTAACGCGCTCATAATAGCAGTGCATACAATGTGCCGCTACCTAGCAAGAATGTGGCAATGATGTGTGTTGTTTAAATGCATCAGACTCGCTTCTCACAACAGCAGTTTCCACAAAAGCGAGTGCTTTAAAATGGAGCGCTTGTAATTTCGAACTAAATTTTTATAGGCAAGAAGTCGACTGATTTTTCACACGCAGTGTTTTCGAAGGGTCTTTGACGCCTCATCACATGTAGCACAGCTATGAGGGGGCCAGCTAGTGGGTAAACCATAATGCTCACAATAAAAAAAACGGGCACATTAAAGGACAGCAAACAGCGCTAGTTTTTTTTTTCCATTAGTTGTTTTTATTTTGTGCTGTGAGCGTTATTCTACGTACCCTCGTGTTGTTTTCAAAACCAATGCATGAACACTTGATTCAGTATCGCTTTGGCACTGTGCCTGTTCCTCTAGCCTGAAAACTAATACGCGCAGTAGCAAGCAAGCACCAGCTGAACAATACTAAGCACTCAAGGTCTGCACAGAATATACCACACACGCATGCTCAGGTTATCAGTCCCGTGCGATAATCGCGTTTTTTTCCCCTTCAATGTTACGCAGGTAGCAGCTACGTTGAAAGAAAGAACCTCGGGCGATAAACAAACGCCAAGGCGACCGTAGCTGACTAGTGCAACCGCGCATTGCTTGCAACGGCTGCCTGCAGCAATCGCTGCCCGTGCAAGCAAGCATCGAACTCAGCCGCCGAATGCGCCGACATGAAGGGCGATAGCGCAGAGAACGCACCCTGCACTCGGCCCCACCTCATTCGCGCATTTACCATGTGCTACGCCGTCACCGCAATCACAAGACGAATATGGTAGTACGTCGAGCTCTACGCCCCGATGCACACAATCATCTTCACCTCACAGTATTCGCCATATCGCAGCACGGCATTTGTTCGTGTGGTGATCTCTGGCACATTGCTGCAACGTGCTGCAACGTGGCTTGTAGGATAGGAAGTGCAGAACTAGCGATGGCAAACTTCGTCCTCGATTCTTCAGGAGATGGGTCGGTGTCGTCGTGGTCGCCGTTTCTCCGACGAGGGCTTAGCACGCCGGCTTCAGTCGTGAGCTGGCTGGCTCAGGACAGCACACAACGCGAAGCCGAGCGTTAGCAGACCGACGCTGCACTTGGTTTAAGTAAGGAAATCATCGTACTAGCGAACACTAAAGTAACCAGCCATGACAACGTAACACGTGGATAGCATCCAAGTTGAGTGCGGAAGAAACTGGGGCGTCCATAATATCACCCGGAAAAAGAAACTCGGCACACGGCGCTGCATTGGCTGCATTCGGGCTCGAGGCGTGCGGACAATTTTAAAAGTTATCCGCGCGAGGCGTGCGGACAGTTTTAAAAATAATCCGCGCGAGGCGTGCGGATAGGGACACCCGGCGGCTCTGAAGACCTGCCCTTCAGGAGAGGAATTAACCAACCTTTTGGGCGGGTGAGGAGCATCGCTAGGCGGATGTGACGTCACGTTTGCTCGCAGCGTTCCCGCGCGGTATGTTTACATTTTTCCGAGTGCTGCCTACACGACGTGCGTGCCGTAGCGATTCAAGTAGGCAAGAATTCATAAACTGGCGATGGTTGTCGCCCTGTCAGTCGTCGTTCAACAGCTCCAGCATCTTCTGGCACTACAGCTTTGCAGTTATCTGTGGGCGTTCAACTGTCCACCATCGGCCGACCAGGTGAGTGTTTTTTGGCGGGTTTGCAATCAGTTCGCATATCTCCTACTGCAAAGCTTGCTTTCTGCTCGCGGCAGTTATATTAGCGACGTTTACGAAATTCTTTACGGCGCGTTCTCACCGTCTTGCATTATTGTTGCTGTTTATGCTGCTCTGTTCGCGTCTGTCGGCGATCTCGAGCTGTTGACGGTTTGTTGCACGGCGCGGAAACTCGCTCGCATTGCAAACCCGTCTCGCCCATGACGTTTCCTTGTCTCTTTAATGTGGCGTCATTAACATCACTTGTTTTCCTCGACGCTTTTTCTAGACAACGTGCCTTGTGCTAACCGATCTTAATATTGTAACGAAAATGAACTTGCAGTACGATCTGTTGGTGAAGTTAGGAGCGTGACAGGTCCCTGTTGGCAAGGTTTTCGTGTGTGCGTGTGGTTCGTGAGGGCGTTGTAACACGCTACTTTGGCCTGTTGCACTCGTTGCTGCATCCAGCACTTTTGCTGCCAGGAGTGCCTGCCAAGGGATGCTTACGTCGTTATGTGTTTTCATCTTTAATAGTGGGGCCAATCGGCGTTCAATAACCGATGGAAATTCAGCGGGAACGACCCGGATAACCCAGAGCACTGCTTGTGTGGTCTTCGCTTTCGTTTGCCCTTTTTTTAGTCATCCTAGAATTGTTTCTTTACTGCTGCCTCAACGGTGCTTCATTCCTCATGTTCCATTTCTTTCTCTTGCAGCATCTCCTGACTGCAGTCACGGTGCCCCTGGCCTGCCTGCAGCACTCATCCTGCCATTCTAGTGGGAACTGCCATTCTAGTGCAGGCCACTTGTCACAACCAAACGGGTTCCCGACTTTTCCTGGCTTCTATTTGATGGTATACTTTAGATCCACCAGTGCGTTCTCACTCCGTGTACATTTCAAGCGAGGGTTTACAGTAACACGGTAGTTGATAGCCATGAAGACAGCAGCGTGTACTAAAAATCAAGTTTAGTTATTTATGCCAATGTCAAAAAACCAACCTGGTCTATGCATCCATTCCAGCCTGACATTTTCAAATACAAGTCTTTCAGTAATTAGTGAAACAATGAAGAGGTAGGGATAGCTCATGCACTGCTTAATTACTACCTTCATTTTTTTACTATTGAAAATTTATGGATGATGCTATATGTACCACCTAGTGAAGTCCCATTAGAAATTGTTATATGCACTACCGATATAGCACAATCTATGAGGTGGGCTGGCGTGACGTTCGTGCAAACAGCACCGTACGTGGTTTCCATCACGACAAAGTTTGCACTGTAGTCTTGGGCGTGTAATGGGTTATGGCTGACCACAGGGCCGTTTACAGTGCTTTCCAGCTTCCAGTGGAGGCAGGAACATAAATTACGTGGTCGGCCAGGGCACAGTACATGGTGTTAGTCAACACCATAGATATACCGTGCCTCGGATGCCCGCGTCATATATATAAATATATTTTATAATTTTACTTTTGAGTTTTGTGTAAGCAAGGATGTATCTAGTGCCCCTATGCTGTCTATCCTTGGTTTTTGTAAACACTAAGTAATATCGCACGGTAGCTTTATTCATCGTAATGAGATTTCTCAGGTGCCAGATTGCTCAGATCTCACATGGTTTCCTATGGCTGCAGGGATGTACAATGTCTTGGGTTCTGTTCTTGGCTGCCGGGGCTGCATTGAATTTATAAAGCCAAAAAAATTAACCTTCTGTACATGATGTCTTGGTTTACGCTAAAGATCCTTGAGTGAGAGGTCTACCACACTGCCCTGTGCCTCATAGTGCGAAGTGACCTCAGTTTACTCGATTATGATGTCTTCTTAATGCCTTCTCATGTAAACTCTTGAGTGCAAACGGGAGAAGGTGCACCTACCTCGCCTTGAGCTGTTAGACTAAGTTGCCTCTTTCGCACGACATCTAAGCTGTGTGAGAAAGCCATACAGGGCTAAAAATGTTGTAAGAAATGCCTCTTACGTGAGGCAGATCATTCATAATGTTTAAAAAAAGCGTGTCACATTATTTTGCAGTGCACTTTTTAAACGTTTGACACCCCTCCTACTGTTCTGCTTTTATTGTTAATAAAGGCACTTTGCATATGTGGACACAGGAAAATGAAGCAGAAAGACATATAGATAATTTTTTCAGCTGCACAGTGTCGCAGGCTATGCACCTGATGCAATGCTGTTTGTTCATCACGGTTTGCACTGTGCTTTGAAACAGTTTGTTACCAAGGTCCAAAGATTCACTTGGCTATTTCATGTCAGGAATGATACAAAGGGATCATCTGTGGCAGCAATGCCCAACTTATTCTTGTCATTTTGTAATTTATGAGAGCTGCTGCAGCCAAGCATTCTATGGTATATTTATGAACTAGAAAATACATGGAAAAGGCAGTCTCTAAGCTGGAGGGAAACTATCTAGTAGCCTATGCATTTAGTTTAAATAGTGGCGTGTTGCCCAACTGCTGGGCAACCGCATTAAGTTTATGCCGTGCTTGTGATTTGCTCAAGTATGTGAACTAGTCTTTGGCATTTACGTGTTGATAAAAGAATTCCGTGCTATCTTCATTCATTCACTGCAACTCATTTGTGCTCATGGGGAGCATTCGGAATATGACCCTTAGCATGATAAAAATCAGAATACGCTTTACTCAGTTGGACTCAAGATATACCTGATCATGACACGTCTACTCCTGAATGCTTAAATACCTGATCACATAACAAAATGGCCAACTTAACAAGCTGCAGGAAAAGAAGCAGCCCCATTCCTTCACCATAAAATAAAAAGAAGACAAGAAGAAACCATTTTACATTTGCAAAAGGTCCAGGCGAGGCTGTTGTTTCTTACGCTTTCAAGAATACATTAATACTGTTGTTGTTTTACAATATAAAGTGAATTTTCCTTACACTACTCCTCGACTTCAGTTGTTTTCCTTTCTGGGTGACCTATGAGACCAACGGTGCAATGTAATTAACAGTATGGCTATGTTGGTTGTAAACATGATAGAAAAGGAGCACAAAAATTTGCATGGCAAAACTCGGGACTTTTGTTGTGTTGTTTTTCATTTATAGTTAATTTTGTTTTGTCCTATGGCACAATGCAATTCTCGAAACCAGCTTTCCTCAGAAACTTATTGAGCACAATTTTTCATACTAGGCAACATTACATGCAATGGCTGCACAACACTTTCTGCCTGAATATAAATGTGGCTAAAAAATGTCTTTGTTATTTTGAAGCAGGCAGTTTTCATTGCCAGTCAGACAAAATGGGGCCAGATGCCATCTGTGCAGAACCGCATGTGACCGCACCATGGGAGGAGGAGGACAAACATTTTATTGAGCCTTTAAAGGCCCCTTAGGGGACGTGGTGACCAGCGTACCGGTGTCCGCAGCAGCCCTCGCCGTGACCACCCGTTGGGTAGACAGGTCGGAGCTGCCCAGTGCCTCAGCCCAGTGCCCATCGTCTGCTAAGAGAGGATAGGGGTTGTGGGGACAGTTCCAAAGAAGATGGTCCAGTGTTTCCACTGCTCCGCAGGCCGTGCAGTTGGTGGAGGGGTAGACGGAAGGATAAATACGGTGCAGGTGGTAGCGACATGGGAGGGTATGGGTTTGCACCAGTCGCCATAGCCGTTCTTCCCTGTTGGATAAATCCGCGTGTGCGGGGGGGGGAGCTGGCGGCGTGAGAGGCGGTAATGTGCCGTAATGTCTTCGAAGGTCAGGAGACTGTCCCGAGCTGATAGGGCTCCGTGAAAGGGTTCGAGGCTAGGGCCTGCTCGGACGGTGAGCTCTCGAGCGGCCCTATGTGCTGCCTCATTTCCCCCCACGCCCATGTGAGCCAGAGTCCAGATCAGCTTTATTTGTATGGTAGGAGGATTTTTGAGGAGAATTCCGAGCGCCAGGGGTGAGATCATGCCTCTGGCGTAATTTCGAATGGCCGTTTTCGAATCCGAGATGATAGTGATAGGGGGCGGCCTATGTGTAAGGGCTAGCGCGATAGGTGACCGGTAAAAAACGCAAAGGCTCATGGGTACGTTGTCTGCTCCAGCTACTTCCGGTTCGAGATCTCGCCTGGCCTCCCAAACGCCGGCGGCTTTCACGCGCGTGGGTGCGTGTTGTTTATTTGTCACAGAGTGCTAACCTTTCAGAGAAGCCCCTAGTAGAATTCATTGTTGTTACACATTGAATGTGCAATGCATGAGCGTTTTTTTTTTCAGTGGAAACAGATAAACAACAAGCACAAGCGCGCGTGAAAGCCATCGGCGTATGGGAGGCCAGGAGAGCTCTTGAACCGGAAGTAACAGAACTCCGTGGGAGCAGACAATGCACCCATGAGCATTTGCGCTTTTTACCGGTCACCTATTGCCGCCTCTTCGGCCTCAGCAGGTCAGTTGGTGCGGTCTGTTAGGGATTTAAGAAAAGGAGTGTTGGGATGGTTGATTACTACTGCGACAGCGTATGCATCCTGCCATCGATAGCAAGCTGCGTCCACGTAAACTGTAGTGGGATGGACGGGGTATTTCTCTGTAAGTGCTTGTGCTCGTAGTTCCCTACGCTGCTTGTTGAAAACAGGGTGATATTGTGCGGTAAAGGGTGGATAGTGAGGGAGCCATGAATGTCGGCTGGTACCGGGAGCCTGTCATCACAGAGGATAGGGGCTTTAAGGTTAAGAGTAACAAGGAGAGTGTGACCGGTGGGGGTGGATGAGAGCCTATTTAGCTGACCGATAAGGTGGGCTTCAATGAGTTCCTCCGCAGTATTGTAAATGCCGAGTTTCTCGAGTCTGGCAGTGGTAGTGCTCTGAGGGATTTGTAGTGCCGCTTTTTAGGTCTTTCGAATGAGGCAGTTGACTTTAGAGAGTTCGGTACGCGAGGGCAAGAGATACGGGAGGGAGTAAGTGAGAAGGCTGAGCCCAAATGCCTGTATCAGCCGGATACGCTCCGTTTCTTTGAGCCCCTTGTTGCGGGCAGCAATCCTGCGGATGACGGCGATCGTCTGATTCACCTGAGAAGTCAGCTGTGCTAGGTACTTAATGTTTGCGCAATTGCGCTGTATGCAGAGCCCAAGTATTTTCAGGACTTCCACTTGGGGAACATCCCTACCATCAATCCGGACCTCAATGGTGGGTGTCTGGGCTGGGTTGCCGGTTGATTTGGCGGGGAGGATTAAAAGCTCAGATTTTTCAGGTGAGCATCCAAGCCCAACTTGCGCGGCGGCGGTAACTAAGTCAGCTCCCTGTTAGAGAACCTCCTCGATTTGAAAGTTGCTGCCTCTGGTGGTCCACAGTGTAATATTATCGGCGTATATGCTGTGGAGTAAGTGAGGGATCGCGGCGAGCTTACTGGGAAGGTGGATTAGGGCAATGTTAAATAGGAGTGGGGATAATACTGCGCCTTGAGGCGTGCCAATGGTTGGGAAATGGATAGTGTCGGATTGTAGGTCACCGAGCTGAATAACAGCCGTGCAGTTCGAAAGGAAGTTACGGATATAGTTGTATGTGCGGCGACCCGGAGTGAAAGTGGCAACGTTACACAAAATAGCCTGGTGTGATACGCGATCAAAGCTTTCTAAAGATCAAGTGCCAAAATGGCTCAATTATCTACCTTTGAAGGGGCAGCGATAATTCCGTGTTTTAATTGCAGGAGTACATCTTCGGTTTCCGCACCATGGGAAGTGTTGTCCAGTTTTTTGCAAATCGCTTGTTAGCCCTACGGGAACCGCAGCACGTGTAGTGACTGCCATAATCTTTGTCTCAGCCTTATAAATTGACGTAAACCTTTTTCCTCCTTACTTAAAACAGATTACCTTTTTTGTTGTTTGATCCTGTTTACAGCAAGCACTTTTTTGTAGAGAAAAGGAACTGCCACCTGAAGAAAACCACCTCTGCTTCAAAAATGCAGTGATCAAGATTAGTATCATACTACAATGAGAACATATAAATGTTAAAATGTAAAGAATCAGCCATATACACAAATAACTAATGAAGTGTGCGCTGCACAAATTGGTTTTCAATACATAAACAAAGGAGTGCTTCAAAGAGAAAGGGCAAGAAAAAGGGCAGGGGTGTTTTCTGGCCTGTTTCACTACAACCTAAAATGATGCTTTGGCTCTCGGGAAGATTAAGTACACTATTTATATGGTACTAGGAAGTGTCCAAGCAGCATTTCTGACTCGCCCCGTCTTTCTACGAGCATTACTGACAGTTTCTCTCTTGTTGATCGAAGAAAGAAGTGAAACGCGCTGAAAGAATCAAATCTGCATTCGCACCGTTCAGTTGCATGGTCTGGCTCATTAACAAGGAACCACACGACAAACAAACGTGCTCACACGTCAGCTCAGAGTTGCGTATCGAGAAATTCTGGGCGAGCTAGAGAAGCTTGCCAGGTCTTGTACTTAAACATCAGTAAAGCATGCATTATGCGACAAACCAACGACGACAGAAATAGCTACCTTCATACTGGGCAAGTGTTCGAACCACTGTGGCGTGTTAACGCTGCGATCAGAAAGTTGCCACGCCAGCTTGACAGCCCTAACGCGAATCGTGTGTGTCATTCCGGCCCACAATTGAAGACTTCCGCGTTATTACCGTGATTTGTGGCAGCCAGATTGGTGGGATTGACCTATGGATGATCGGTCAGAAGCAGTGACAAGCAGCCATGTTGACCCTCCGAACGCTTGAAAGTATGTGTAAACATATAAAAAAGTGTTTCTGACTGCACCTAGATAATGCTATATCGGTGGTGGGTATAGCACTTCATAGGTTGTATTCACTGGTGTGGCCCACAAGTGGGCGACCCTGTGTGTGCGCCGCCATGTATGTGCCGCAGCATCTGTGATACGTCGGACTCCATGAGATTGCGGTAATGGACCTTTTTCTATTAGCAATCTGTACATGTGCGGGCTGGTAATCCGCCATTCTAGGCAGTCGTCTTGGGCAAAACAAACAAAAGGGTGCCCCCTCCACTTGTTGCTGGGGTAGCAGCTATGCTTTCTAGTGATGCACGTTTTTATTTCTTCTTTTTCGACAGCATGTGGTGATTTGTGCGCGCACACAAAGGGTTTCAAAGAAAGCGGTGAAGACTTGAGGTTGACCACGGTACGAGCACATGGCTACCAGCAAGGGTGTGAGCGGTGCAAGCATGGCACAACTCGGGAGATGGCATCACGTGCACTGGCTTCATTTAATATAAATATAGAATATAAATATAAATCGGCGTGTGTATAAAGCATTTCTTCGAAAGCAATATTTGGTTTTTGTTTTCAACTGTGCATTAAACGGCACTTGTGTCAACATCGGTAGTCGCAGGCGACTGCATCGTTGCCTCTGGCATGCCGTGTCGCTTTCGTTCATAGCCGCAGTTTCACTCTACAGTGATGCAAAGTTCTTGAGGACAAGGAGAGCACCACCACGTAATTTGAGTGCAATTAATAGGTCTTCTCTTAATACTAAGGCCGACAATCGGGTTGAAGTGGTGCAGATGATATGCACCGAGGTTTTCTTTTTTCTGCGAGGTGTGGGCACAATGCGCAGGCACAGACGTGGTGGTTTCCAGTGTTGTCGGGTGAAGAAATCTCCCTCTGAAATTTTCAGTGAATACTATCTATTGGGTTGCAGTCCAGTATTTCTGAAAGGTTCACTGCTATTGTGACAAATGTTTTAGAGCAGTCTTGGTCGCTAAGATGGTAGTCATGAGAAGCTGAATCACTGTTCCAGAGGAGGCTGGAACAACTGCGCTATTGCTCCGCTTGTTCCCAGGCTTGGGTTGCGACATCAGTGTCCTCACAGCACCACACCTAGCTTGCTCATCCCAGAGCTTGCAGTCTCCTCCTGATGCATTTTTCTTGCTCTTTGCTCCGCCTCCTTTCCATCTTGAGGTTCGTGCTTAAATACTCTCATCATGTCTTTGCAGCACCTGCTGACTGGGCTCTAGCCTGTGCCTGCTGGTGAAGAGAAGTTTGCTGTGAGACGAGGGTCTTGACGAGCACGTAACTCCTGTTGTTAAAGTGAAGCTTTCAGGACCTCACTGATTGCATTCAATGTGGCTACATAATGCACTGCAGGAAAGCTAACTTTACACAGTGAGTTTCACAAAGCGATGAGGATGATAAGCAAAAGCACATCAAGCACCTCAAGAAAAAACGCTTTCCATGGTCATAATGGAACCAGTGTCCCTTGCATTATGAAACCATTGTCTGTCAGACTGCGCCCTTCTGATACGGTCGAATCAGTTTAGATTTTGGACTTTGACTCAAGTCGCAAGAGAGAGAGAGAGAATAAACTTTAATTAAATGCGCCAAATGCTTCAGAGAGGTGTCCTCATTCCAGGATGCCTTGAGCTCAAGCCGCGTTGACAGTCCTTTTGATCAGGCGCAGCTGACCTTCGAGGCCGGAGCTGGCCAGAAAGCTTCGAGTTAGAAAGGAACATCAGTTTTTGATCAAAAACTTTTACAGTTATGATGATAAGAATCGGGGGATGCATGTGGTTTTTCATTGAAACTGTAGATATGAAATTTGTTTCTGTGTAATACGACTCTATTCACATTTATTTGTATTTTTGTTTGATTTTACGACAGCCTTTATAAAAAAACTGCTGGAGGGGCGCAGCTGAATAAAGTACCAGTTAACTGTGCACAAGTCAAGGAGTGCAATAATACTAGCATTATCATTCGATCTGGTCTGTAGCAGAAGTTACAGCCATGTGAAGTTTGGGCCTAGAAAATGGGAACCAGGAAAACTGGTGTTGCCGTCCAGGCCCAAACTTCAAACAGCTGTCACTTCTGCTACAGACCATATATAATGATAATGTTAGTCTTATGGTAGCAAGTCCTTGATTTGTGCACAGTTCACCGGTACCTTGTTCAGCTGCATCCCTCAAGCAGTTTTTTTACAAAGGCTGTCAAAATATCAAACATAAAAGCCAAATAAAGTTGAATATAGTTGTTTTAGAGAGAAACAAACTTCATATCTACAATTTCAATGAAAAACAACATGCATTACCCAATTTTTATCGTCCTAACTGTAAAAACCATGTTTTTTTTTTGTTTAAGACCAGGGTGCCCCCTTAGAAAAAAAGAATTTGAGTTTTTTGGTAGACAGCCCGGTAAAAGACCTCCCAAAAGCAAAGATTGTGGTGTGTTTCCACCATACTACTCTAGGGTGCTGGTGGCAACTGCCCTGGATGAACTGCTTTTAAACTTTATTTCAGGGAATGAGTGGATCAATCCCCTTTTACGGTGGGGTGCTACATGAATGGTTCATTTTTAGCCACTAGATTCAGATGTCATGTCTTCATCCTCTCTCTAAGGGGTTTTGGCACCTCCCCTTAAGGGTGATTGACCTTGACCTTGACAGCCACGCAGCACTTTTTTCATTTGTAACATCATATCTATTCGCAGTCCCACTTCCAGTTTGGTTCCTCCTACTGTGTACTGTGGAGTACAGACTACTGGGTGGTAGTAGTGTCGCCAGCAAGCAGTCCTCTAGCTCCCACGTTGCTGTTCATCTATACCATCCAGCCACACGCTTGGTTGATAAGAAAGTACAGTGGCTACTAAGACTCCCAACCCTTAATTTTGTCCATTTGCCGTATTCTTCGTCTCTGTTCAGCTGCGTGGGAAGGTTCAGCCGCAGCTGCTGTGCTCTTCTATTGCTCAGTCTCCTATCCAGAGAGTTCCTCTCCACAGTTATGTGCAAATCTGTGGTTGTCAGTTTCATCATTGCTCTCTGTTACTTGTTCTGTCATGTGTTCATTAGTTGCTGTAATTGCAAGGGAAAAAAACGTGCACGCTTTTGTCTTATGACAATAATGGCTTTTTTTAACGTTTATTGAAATGTAAAAAAAAAACACCCGGGGGCCTCTTGCTAGTGCATCAGACCCCCTTAGAAGTAGCGATTAGTTAAAGTTCACGACGGGTATGGGTGAGAAATAGCAAGGGAAAAATAGTGGGTCGGTATATGAAATGCAGGAGTGTGTCCCACACTGCCTTTGCTAAATTAGGTGGGTAGGAGGGACGCAAGAGATCATTTAAGGAATTTGGTTGTAAGTTAGTGGGAAGGGTGTCTAGGAGAACCTGTCTTTCAGTTTAACTCAGTTTTCTCGTGAGGGATTCCTTGCTTGATTGTCATCTGAGCTTGGACGTTGCCTGTTTGAGCTATCACTTTTACTTGCATGCTGTTTGGACTTTTGATCGCAGTGGTTTTGAAACTTCGCCGCTTGATTTTGCTTGACGAAAGCTTCGCGTTCAACTATCGTCGTCATTAGAATGTGAGGTGCACCATTTTTGTCTAATTTTGCATCTCGATGCACCGCTATCCAGATTCAAACTACTTCGACCATCTTGCAATGGTGTCACGGAATAGATGTTGGTTTCACACCGCGAGGGTCCTGATTTGTTTCCGACTGCGGGAAGCGTTTTTTTTTATGCATTTCTTTACGCACGATCATTATCATTGTCAGAGAAAGTTGGCTTTTCTGCAATGCCTTTTTTGGCATAGCATATTCCACTGGTGAGACATAGAAAGTTTTGCTTTAAAATCAGGGGTCTTCAAGCACTTTTGGTCCAGTGAGTAGCAATGTGCACGTATTTGTAACCATACAATACTGAGTTAGCACCCTTCGATCCTTCCTGTCTTGTGCCAGCAGTCTCGTCATCCAACACATGAAAGTGCCCTCGACTTTTGTCCGCACTTTTCACTTATCCCTGACCCAGTAACTTTTGATGATTTCCAGTGTTGCGCATGTCACATTTTCATTCAGGGTCACCTTGGGGCAGATAAGTGCGTGTGTGTATTTTTATCAAGTGGTTTTAGCCACAGAGCATGCTTCGCACTCTTGTGTGAGCAGCATTATGGTGCCTTGTTGCTTGTCCAGCAAGTGATGTGATGCCATGTCAATAAACATTCTTCAGTGTTTGTGACGACTTTGGTGTTTTCTTGGCTTCACTTTCATATAGTGAGAGTTGCTATCCATCAAGAAGCATACACTTACAAATGCTAGGTATTCTTATTTTTTCTTGGGAAGACATTTACAAAGTTTCCTTGGCAACACAGCATAACATCAAAACAAATAAAACCAACTAAAATGGCAAATGTGGCATATTTTTAAAATTAATAAACGGTAGAAAAACAACACAGCACGAGAGAGAGAGCACGAAAAGTTACAGCACTGCCTGTTTGTACCATTCTGTTGTTTTCGTGCTAAATATTTTCAAATAAATAAATATGCAAGGAATGCAGTTGAAGTAGGGTAACTTTTTATTTGAGCTTGTCTCTTGGACATACATTTCTTGAATCGACTGCTGGATGCAATTTTCGATATTAGGCAAGCACTGGATTTTCGAATGGACACAACAGTACGTTTGTTCAATTCTTATTTGCAATTGCATTGTGCAGTTTAACCCGTACAAAACATTTGGCCAAAGTCCAAAGCATTGGTTTAGGTAGAACAAAAAAAAAAATGCCTGTGTGCCAAGATTTCGAAGCATGTCAAAGATTTATAGTGGCCTGACTTACCCTATAGCCCTCCACTGCAGTTACTCTTCATAGCTGGCCCAAGTTATGCTGAGCTTTTCCTCGTGAAACCTAAAAAGTTGAATTTTGATGTTTACAGCTACGCTGTGCAATGTATAAGCCTAGCATAATTTACTCCAGTATTTTCACTCTATCCAGGTTTTCTGTTTATTACACCACAATCAAAGTTTGCAGCCAGTGTTGAATTGACGAGCGTCAACCAATTCAGGTTGAAAGCACAAAATGCTCTAACAGAAATCGCAGTCTTCACATGTGATCAAATACGTAGTTCTTTAACACTAAACAAGGCTACTGCAGAATGCTAGGAGCGTAAAATATACTCTATGAGGTGCAGTTGGCCAGTGTGTAATTTAAGCAGCATTGTTTTCATACAAACGGGAATTGGTGAAACAGCCATGAGCTTCTGACAGCAGCTATCATCGTGACTGGCCAATTCACCTGAGTGGGGATGTTACGGCTATGTGCTGTAGCTTAAGCGTGTGGCCTAATGAATTGCCAAGAAATTTAACTCATTGTATGTCGGGTTGCTTGTACCTGTGGACTATTTTCAGTTTAAGGTGATAATGCGCTCCCTGGGTCCACCTTTAGTCAACAGACCCACTGAGCTATAGTGGTGTTAAGGATGTGGTGCTGGACTTGCACTAGGGATGTCCTGGGTTTGATTCCCATGTGGTTTGAACTCTTCCCAAAGTTTTGAACTCAATCCACTCTTTGCTCTGCCGGCCGGTTTAGGAGCTGTTGTGCTAGTACAGACAGCGGATAGTGGCTTCTTAGTCAATGGGCCACTTATTGCTTTTGCGTTGATAAGGTAGAGTTTTCAAGATTGTGTGTTACGGTCGGTTACACTTGCCACATTTAGGGTACTTAAATCCGACCATGTGCAAATTGCAGGCCTGTGATAAATGGGTACAGGTGATTATCTGATGCATAAAACTGCGCCTACTGTCAAGGCATGCCGTGAATTTGTTGGTGGAATCGACATTTACAAACATGCATTCGCATGATTAACATGCATTCGCATGATTTCCACTGCAGCATAAAAAATTGAGGTAAAAAAGGTGCATTGTAATAAAAGGTGCATAAAAGGTGCATTGTAATTTTGCAGCTCCACAGTAGTACACTACATAAGACCAGCACTGCTTCCCCTTGTGGCGCTTTGGACGGCTCACAGCAAAGTCCACTAAGCATCAGAATCAGCAAGTGCTTGATGTAGTTGCTACATCTATTCCCTTTGAAACGCAAGCTGCTGGACACCAGATTTCCCTACACTAACAACATTAGAATTGGGTTAGAAAAGTGAAATGAACTGGAAAGCTGTGGGTAAAAAGTATGATCAACATGACAATTCCAACAGGGACAAGACCACCTTGTTTTGGGAACTTTACCCAAAAAAGACCAAGGCCCTTGGCAACGAAAGGAGCCCCAGCTGAAAACAGAGCAAGGCCTCACGGCTTGTGGAGGGTGCTTCTCTTGGTAGAATATAACTGCCTGTCATCATGCGATTTCGACTTCCCAGGAATCTTCACCACCACTGTGTTGACATTGAAGGAAGGTGACAGGAAAGTGTCCGCAAAGTCACGCATCAAGGCTACTATTCCTGTTGACACTGGACAGATAAGAGCCAAAATTACAACTAAACTAGTTATCTGCACAAGAAAGAGGTCACTTTCTTGTTTTGCCAAAGCTAATAACATGCCCTTAAATAATCCATGCATGACATATGTTCATCACAGACGGGTTTGGGTGCACCAAATTATTTGTTATACGGAACCTTTTTCCCCACACTGAGCAGTGTGAACTCGCAGGAAGCAGTTTTATTTCGTGTAAGGCATTTCTAAGAGCAACACAATCACTTTGTTCTCTGTCTACTTTACTCATACTATCAATTCGTAAATTTATACCAGCAAATAGAAAACAAACAGAAAGAAGAACACAATTTAGCGCACGAGATATCCCCAGCTGTCCATTGCTTTGACACTCGCTGAAAGATTTGTAATGGTCAAGCTGGCATAGATCTGTAGATCGTTTGGTTTTGTTTTCACTGGCATTTCCAGTACACACGCAGCTGTCTTCATGGCTATCCACTGCTGTGTTAGTGTAAACACTCGCTTTAAATATATGCAGAGAGAGAACGCAGCAGTGTTTCTGAAGTATACCATCAATTATAAGCCAGGCAAGGGCGGGAACCCGTTAGGTCGTGACAAGTGGCCTGCGAAAATCAGTTCCCACTAGAATGGCAGGATGAGTGCTGCACGCAGGCTAGGGGCACCGTGACTGCAGTCAGGAGATGCTGCAAGAGAAAGAAATGGAACATGAGGAATGCAGCACCGTTCACGCAACAGTAAATAATCTACGACGACTGAAAAGAAGGGCAAACGACAGAGAAGACCACACAAGCACTGCCCCTGCCCTGCGTTGTTATCGGGGTCGTTCCGCCTGCATTTGCATCAGTTATAGAACGCTGAGTGGTTCACTATTAAATATGAAAACACATAACGAAGTAACCATCCCTTGGCAGGCACTCCTGGCAAGCAAGAGTACTAGATGCAGGAAAGAGGTGCAAGAGGCTAAAGCAGCGTGTTACAATGCCCTCACGAACCACACGCGCACACGAAAACCTTGCCAACAGCGTTCTGTCACGCTCTAACTTCACGTATAGATCGCACAGCAAGTTCATTTTCGTTACAACATTAAGATAGGTTAGCACAAGGCACGTTGCCTAGAAAAATCGTATAGGATAACAAGCGATGTTAATGACGCCACATTGAAGCGCCACATTGAAGAAGAGACAAAGAAGCGCCACGGGCGAGACGGGTTTCCGCGCCGTGCAACAAACCGCCAGCAGCTTGCGATCGCCGACAGACACGAACAGAGCAGCATAAACAGCAACAATAATTACCGTGTTCGTGTATACTTGTATGCGCTCAGGCCTCTCCTCAGTTATGTGCGCGCTGATCTTGGCATCCTGGTGTCGGAGTTGCGCTGATCCGGAAGTGTCTGTGTGAGGCCCTGCGCTGACCGTGATCATCGTTCTGCTGGGTCGACTTGGAAGACAGCACCCACGTCGTGGGGCCTCAGTGAACGGTTCCCTTGGTTTCGCCGTGATTGCAGAGGGGCGGCCCTGCGTTTTACGTTGGGGTAGCCCCTTCCTCCTGGATGCCTTAACCTACTGACCACTAAGCCACCGTCTTGGAACTAAGGACACGTCATCATGGCGTCTTGGGAGGCTGTTCAGCCACCGCCCAAGGCCCGTGTCTTCTACTTCGCGGCCCCGAAGGACGTCACCGTGGATGACCTGGTGGATGCCCTGGAGGGAATCGTAGGCCGTTATGGCCTGGACACCCTGATGCATCAGGGTGGTTTCAAGTTCTGCGCGGTGGCGGCTACGGCTGCTGCTGCTCGCAAGCTCACCGAGAAAGGATCCGTCATCGTGAACGGAGTTTCGTGTCCTGTGGCCTGCATGGGCCCGCAGGTCGTCTACATGACAGTGTACCGCCTGAACCCCGTTGTGAGTAACGCGGAGCTTGCGGCAGCACTGAGACCGTATGGGAAGGTCCTCAACGTCAGCCAGCCGGCGTGGAGGAGCCTTAAGCATATCAAGACCGGCATGCGACTCGTGAAGATGGAGATGGCCAAGGCCGTCCCTAACTTCATGAAGATTCGAGGGTTCAAGGCCCAGTTTGAATACAAAGGTGTGCGGAGGGTATGCGCCCGCTGCGGCCAGACCGATCACCAAGTTAGCGCCTGCAAGACCCCCTGGTGCGGCCGCTGCTCGGAGTACGGCCACGATGATGTCAACTGCAATGCCCAGTGTCGCCGCTGCAAGGGCAACCATGCCACCGCTGACTGCCTGCGGCCCCGCTCCTATGCGGATGCTGCGAGCAATTTCTCTGAGACGCCTCGCGCGCCCCCCGGTCTGCAAGCTCTTGAAAGTACAAGTGACCTTCCCGAGCTGCACCGGGCCTCCTTGGGCCAGCCTGCCGAGGATTCAAGCGAAGGTGCTGATCTGGGCGTCACCCCTACCGACAGCCAAGAGATGGAATTGGAGAGCTGCCTGTAGCCTTCGGAGGAAGAGCTTGCACCTGCGGCAGAAGCCACGTCATCGTCATCGGACGATACCTCCCTCTTCACGAGCCTCAGCTCTTCCGAGAGCAGTGACCCCGCGGAGCATGCTCAGCACGAGCCAGGGCGTGCACTGGAGAAAAGCATCGCTCTCCCCGGTTCCTCGAACGGCTCGCGCAGCCGCCGGAAGGAACAAAGCAAAACCGGCACGAGCGGCAAGGCAGCGGTTGGCCGTTCTAGTCTCGCCTCTAAGTCGCCTGTAGCCGGTCACAGTACGGCCAGTACCAGTGCTGCCCCGACGCCCAAGGTTACGGACTCCCATCTCGTCAATCCTGTCAGCCAGGTCGCCGATCTGCAGAGTTCCCCATCTCTCCTGGAGCGGCTCGAAGCGTGCACCAAGCAAAGTCAGCCTTCTTCGGCAGACTCAGGTGGTGTTGGAGGCACTAACGAGCCTGCTGGTCCCTCCCTCGTTGTTACCGACCCTCGCCTCGCCAACCCGATCAACCAGGTGCACGACTTGCTTCCTCCCCGACCCTCTCCACCGGATCGCCTAGATGCGTCCAAGCGGGCGTTGCCGTCGTCGGCAGCAGACACCGATGATGCCGACGACAACAAGAAACTGTGCGTCGAAGTCGACGTGCCGTCCGACGATAGTGAGTTTTGAGGATGGGAAGGTTAACGTGGTTTGTGCACCTATCACCTTATGCTGGTGCGTTTTCTTACTTTGAATGTCCAGGGCTTTCGGGACTTGGACAAGCAGAGGGAGGTGATGCACTATGCTCGGGCGCAACACGTTGACCTTCTCTTTTTGCAGGAGTGCAATTTTCGTACTCCACGCGACGTTCTTTCTTTTCGCGAGCGCTTTTGTGTGCAAGCATTTTTCACCTTGTCGGACAGGATGGCTTCGGGCGTAG
Organism: Haemaphysalis longicornis; assembly: GCF_048455015.1. Classification (NCBI taxonomy): domain Eukaryota; kingdom Metazoa; phylum Arthropoda; class Arachnida; order Ixodida; family Ixodidae; genus Haemaphysalis; species Haemaphysalis longicornis. The sequence goes on along the minus strand of NW_027526204.1, from coordinate 1,735,885 downwards.
GCGTTGTATTTCTCCGCGAGAGCTTGCGCCGCAAGGCTCATTGTACCTATGGGATCGGAGGGCGCGTGCTTGCAGTTGATTTTTTCTTGCTTGCTCGTCGCGTCCGAGCTGTTGTAGTGTACGCACCCGCGCAGCACTCTGACTCTTCCTCTTTTTTTTTGCATCCCTCGACGCATTCCTGCTCGAACCTTACCCAACATTTTTGGTGGGTGATTTTAATTGTGTAACCGACCCTCAGCGTGATGTACGGGGACGTGGGCAAGGTCGACCTTATAGCGGTGCCCGGGAGTTAAAGGACCTGATCGGTCAATTCCATCTTTCTGATGCGTGGGTGCGCTCCACGGCGACAGGTTTGTAGCTACTTGGGAAAGGGGACAATCTGGCAGTCGGCTAGATAAGTTCTATTTCCCACCCGAGTTGAGCTGCTACTTGGAATGCTGTGCCGTCCTCTCCTTCCCAACTGGGGCTCGTCGAGTGTCCGATCACCGGCCCGTGTTAGCGACGCTTAACCTTGGCAACTGTGCGCCACGCCACCAGATGTGGCGAATGGACGAGCGTCTGCTGACCGACAGGGACAGTTCAGCAGCACTTAATGCTTCGTTGACTGCTCTGTGCGAGTTCGGTTCTCTGCCTTGGGATGAGTTGAAGGACCACTGGCGCGTGCTTTTAGTAAAGGAGGGTCGTGCGCGCAAGGCGCGCATCACGGCCGCGCTTAACGACACGTTGTGGAGGCTTCGCATCGTACAGAGAGGGGCAACCTTAACCTTCGCGATGCGGGACTACGTTAACCTGCTAAAGGTACGCTACGAGTCCCTCTTACGGCAATCATCGCAAGCGGCGAGCCGTGCGCAGACCTTGGGCAGGCCCGTCTCGGACCCCTCTGTACTCCGGCATATTAGAGCGGGCTCCCTTGACGAGGGTGGGCTAGCGACAGTTCCAGAGGTTACACTCGCTGACGGGTCGGTTAGCACGAGGGCTGAAGATATAGCCGAGGTCTTCGTGGGACATTTTGCCACCCTTTTCTCGACCGAGAACGCGTCGTGGGATGCAGAGGATTTTGAGGACAAACTTAGTGCGTTTTGTGGGGTGCTGCCGTGTGTGCCAGATCACCTTGTTGATTCGCTGTGTGCTCCCGTGGATGCTGACGAGCTCGGCGAGTGTGTTAAAAAATTGAATGGTGCATCGGCGCCTGGGCCTGACGGGATTCCTGCTGGGTTTTACAAGAAGTTTTTCCCGGCCATTCAGGGTGCGCTCCTCGACATGGTGAACGGCTTTTTTCTCCATGGAGTAAGGCCAGAATCGTTCCGTGAGGGTCGCGTTATCTTGATCGCGAAGCCAGGCGGGGATCCCACGCAGCCCCAGGCGTATCGACCGATCACACTCCTCAACACGGACTACAAGATCGTAGCATCCATTTTGGCTAGACGCACCAGTGCCGTTTTACCCGACATTATCAGCCAAGCGCAAACGTGCAGCGTGCCAGGTCGCACGATTTTCTCGTCCCTGGCATTGAAGCGTGATTTATTCAGCTATGCGACGAAGATTAGCACCTCTGGCTGCTTCATCTCCCTAGATCAAGCGAAAGCCTTCGACAGAGTGGAACATCGATACCTGGCAGGCGTTTTGCGTCAATACGGCTTTCCGGCCGACTTTGTAACATTGCTTGAGCTGCTGTACTCGAACGTGAGGGTTAGACTCCTTGTCAACGGACTATTAAGTAGTCCGTTCTCCGTCACCCGTGGGATAAGGCAGGGATGCCCCTTGTCGCCTCTGCTCTTTGTCATTTGTCTAGACCCGCTGCTCCGCCGTATCGATGCAAACACTGCCATCCGCGTCTTCCCGTTGCCTGGCATAGGCCAAGTCAAGGTGTCTGCGTATGCGGACGATGTGTCCCTGTTCATTCGGGACGAGGACAGCTACCAAGCGTTTATGCGGCTATTTTATGAGTACGGTGAGCTGTCTGGAGCTCGACTGAACAGGGGCAAAAGTATGGCGATGCGCTTCGGCACATTTGCATCTAGCCTAGCGGGCGATGTAGAATGGGTTACGGGTGTTCGAGTACTTGGTGTGGTTTTTCATTCCTCGGGTGAAGTGGCGCGTAGTACGTGGAAGCGCCTCCTCGAGACAGCGGGGCAGCGTCTTGAGGTTGCGTCAAAGTTCAGACTTTCCCTCGCAGAGCGCAGCTACATAATTAAGTCGTCCGTCTCGGCGGCGCTTTTTTATGTAGCACACGTAGCGAAACCGCCGCGCCATTTCACCCGTCAGCTCGCCACGAAGTTCGGGTCGTTCTTTTGGGCGGGCAAGACAGAAACAGTGTCGCGTGCGCTGTTGAGACTGCCCAAGTCAATGGGTGGTTTCAGTCTGCCTTGCTTGCAAACCATGTGTAGCGTGCTGGCCGTACGCGCAGTGTTCGACCTTGTGGACTCAACTGAGTACCCAGGGAGGGCGCTTCTGCAGTACTTTCTGGGAACTTACCGCTCAATGTTTTATGACGAACGCATTGCCGGTCCCTCTGCTGAGCAGTCACCGCCATTTTATGCCTATGTAGTCAAAACACTGAGGAACGTCCAGTCTACCTTGCCAAGCCTAAATTTCAGAGAAAGTACAGCAAGCGAATTGTGCGAAAAATTGGCAATAAACCAATTAGATAATCAGCAGACAGCAAGATCACGCGGTGTCCGTTGGCATCAGCTGACTTCGACGGGGCTTCCTTCTGATGTTAGGGATTTCGGATGGTTGCGTGGATGGCAAGTTCTTCCAACGTGTGACCGTCTGGCGAGATTCGGCATCGTGCGTTCCTCACGGTGCCCGCACTGCGGGCACACTGAAACATTGGAACATGCCTTGTTTCAGTGTCGTGTAGCGGTAACGTTTTGGACTTTGCTAAGCAGGTTGTTTGGTGTTACACTTAGAATGAGCACACGTTCAAATGACACATTGGTGAACTTCCTGATGTGTGCTGGGGCTTTTGTATTGTGGCGAAATCGTGGTGCCGCGTGTCTTCGCGCCCGACCGCAACGGGCGATGTTTCCATTGTTGTGGCGTGTGAGGTCAATCCTTATGAGTCACTTGGAAAATGAGTTGGCAGTTCTAGGCGAAGAAGCCTTCCTGTTACGCTGGTCCACGCGTTTCATAGTGGCCAGGAACAACATCCTGAGCATCCCTGTTGTGCCGTATTGACTTTCAACGAGTTTATGAACTCTTTCTGTGAACGCATGTGAACTTTTTATGGATTGATTTCTGAGTAGCTTGTTTTACCACCATAGACATTTGTCGTGCAAAGTGTTGACTGCCCGGAGTATTTGGAAACTGATTGGATTTTGTTTTTCTTTCGGGCAGCGCTGTTACCACTAGTCGCTGCGTGCTGATATGTGGTTTTATAATAAATTCTCTTCTCGCAAGACGGTGAGAACGCGCCGTTAACAATTTCGTAAACGTCGCTAATATAACTGCCGCAAGCAGAAAGCACGCTTTGCAGTAGGAGATATGCGAACTGATTGCAAACCCGCCAAAAAACACTCACCTGGTCGGCCGATGGCAACTGGTAACCGGCCGATGGTAACAGATAACTGCAAAGCTGTTGTGCCAGAAGACGCTGGAGCTGTTGAACGACGACTGACAGGGCGACAACCATCGCCAGTTTATGAATTCTTGCGTTGACGCATAAGTCGAACGCGACTACTTGAATCGCTACTGCACGTACGCCGTGTAGGCAGCACTCGGAAAAATGTAAACATACCGCGCGGGAACGCTGCGAGAAAACGTGACGTCACATCCGCCTAGCGATGCTCCTCGCCCTCCCAAGAGGTAAAACAATGACTAAAACGTCATTGTTTTAGTTGTTTTATTTTCTCTGGTGGTCGGCGTATTCTTTATTATGTACTTCAGGTTGGTTAATTCCTCTCCTGAAGGGCAGGTGCTCCGAAGCTGCTCCCAAGCGCTGCTGCGCGCGCGCGGGCGGCCGCGCGCGCGCGCGGCCGCTCGCCTCTGTTTCTTTGCAGCGGGAATTTCGCTCATTTCTTGATGACCGTATAAAAGGTTTACGAGATTCTTGCTACCACTGCGCCAACTTAGGATGATTAAGCTACCGAACGTAGTTCTGTCATCGTACTAACACGAAAAGTGCTGATACTTTTTCAACTGGAGCATAATAGTTGCGAATATCGGAACCTGTGGTAGGAGGCAAAAAAAAATGCGGATAGCGGAGACAAACGAGGGCTACAATTTCAAATATTAATTGAAATTCTGCAAGCTTTTGTAAATAAAAACAAAGTGGACATTCGTTTTCATTTTGATATACTGTGCTTGTATTTTTTTACACATATATACAAAGTCAAACCGTGAGTTCCAGCAAAGTGTACAAAAATATCGCGCACATGAGCACCACCAAAAATTATGTTGTGCGCCTCAGCTTGAGGTACTTCATCTTCTCTTTTTTTCCTTGCCTAGATGCATTTTCCCCGGCCACAAGGAAGTGCAGTCTTGTGAGCGCAAAAAACCGGATGACTTGGTTTGTCACTTCTACGCTGTGCTGTGGGCAGCCAACTTTTTCCAGCTTGTGAATGGACAAGCAGGAAATGAGGTCCATTATGCTGTCAGACTTTAGCTTGTTGAAGCTGAAGCAGTGGGTGAAGGCATCTTCCATGGCAGAAACCAAATCTTTAAGCGGCTGAGATGGGTAGAGTAAGCCTCCCTTATTCATGTGGCTAATGAGGCAGGCTTCTTCCGGCAAATCAGAGTCCCTCGCTTGAAGTAACAGCCGAGAGCACTCGCTGCACTTCGTTTTCTTCAGCATTTTTCTGGCCACGTACCCGCTAACGTAGTACGTTATGCGAGAGTCACTACTTGCTTCAACCATTTCTCGGTGATCCGGAAGAGCATCACACGCTTTCACCATCACATGAACTTCGTTCAAGTGCCCGACATCCAAGAGCTCATCCAGCTTGTTTTGCTTGTCTGTAGCATCAATGCTGGTAGGAGGATCAAGGAGGCTGTTGAGGACTCCTTGGGCGATGTTGCCGCCAGAAGGAGACCGCGCCAGGCTGTAGAAACTCAAGCAGTTTACGGAAATTAAAAACTGCGTTGGCGTCGGGTGGTCATTGTTGCCTGACATCTACCTGAGAATGCCGAAAAGATTTTCCAATGCATCTTGGCATAATCGGGAGGTCATCAAGTACTTGAAGCCCAGTGTCTTTGTCACATACTCCAGGAGCGAGAGAGTGCTGTGCAGCGTTACACGAAGGCCTTCGGCTGTAACTTCACTGAGGAATCCCTCCTTGGCGCTTCCCAGTGGTCCAGAAACGCCAAGAACTTCTTGATGTGGCAGACTTGTGTAGACTCTGGCCTCAAACCTTTTCGGCAGTACCTCGATGTCATGGCATCAATCAGATCCCTCATCAGCACAACAAATGAAGTAGTTGGCTTAGTGCTACCGGGGCCATACAGGGTCTCCACATCATGTTTGTAAATGTAGAGACCCCTCAGCACCTCATCGCTGAAGAACCTAAACGCCAGATTCACTCTCATTTTTTCGAAGCCATTTGGCTGGAAAACGCTTTTTGTCACGTGTGGCATTGCTCTGAGCGTCACTGTGCTCGCAGTATCACATTTCCATGCCTTTCTGACGAACTCGCTTCCAACTCTACCATCTGGCGTAAGTATTCCGTTTGAGGCTATCGCGTTGCGTACACACTTCACAAGATGAGGGAAGTCCGAAATAAAGTGCAACTCCCGGCTTGGGTCCACTGGATGTTTGATTTTGCAGACGGTTTTGCTGAGCTTGCCGCTGATGCCGAAAATGTTCCTCATACTGCGGTTCCAGGACGCGCCATCGCAGGTGACGAAGTCCACGAACAGTCCAGATTTTTCGGCACAAATCACGGTGTCCACTATTATTTTGCAAAGCACATTGGCCTTGACGTTGCCTCGTGCTCCAAAGACTCCCAGGATCTGTTGCCATTTTCCCGTTAGAGGCTGGAACATGACGACGAGGCCATGGTCGCAAGCGACACCTTCGTGCTCAGCTGTGCTGTAAGCACCGAGATCCACAAATCCGTCTATGAGTCCCTTCTTATTGACCGCCAGATTTTCAGACAATTTCATCTCGTCCACAAGAATGCCTCCGTGTCGATGGTAAGGGTCAATCTCCTTGGCCTTTTCGGCTACTGCCGTAAGCACCCTCTCACTGAAACCAAAGCCACTCTTGTAGCTTCGAATGTACTTCTTCAGGCACGGAGGGCTCGGGACAACCATTAGCTTATGAGCGCGAATATGCTCGTACAGCCGCGGGCTTTTCATGTGCATGAGTATGCACTCAAGGATCCACTCCTTGTCAAACTTCATCCCGTTAGTGGCCTTCCTTGTTGAAGCTTCAAAGCAAGACCGAACCTGCAGCTGCTGCTTTTTGGTTAAGCCCTGCAGGCTTTCTTCGAACTTGGCACTGCACATAGCCTCATTGTCTTGCTTCATTTTATCGATGCGCTCACTCATTTTGGCGATGGTGCGCCTTTGGCGTCGCAGTTCAGCATTCTTTCGGATCAACTTGTGGGACAAGTCGATACGAGCCTGTCTCGCCCGCTTACGTCTGTAGGATGCCTGGTTCAACAGCAACTTACGTAGGTACTTGCACTGTAAGCAACGATTTTCCCTTTGCGCAATTCCGCAACATTTCAAGCTGTGCAACTTGCCAGCATAAACTTTATGCTGCGTCTTCGTTTGAACCTTACTCTCGCGCGGCACCATCTCAAATCCGTCGCAAGGAATCATTTTGTCCATTTCCAAGAGGAGGTTTTTAACCTCGCCAATGTCTTTACAGTCAACGGTTTTCACCAGTGACCCCTGAACGTACGCTGTGCAGTGTACGTTGCCCTCAGTGACTGCTGTGCACATAAGCAACTTTTGGAAAGAGAGCACCTCGCTACTCGAAGTACAAACTGAAAACGCCACAACACTAGGCGCATTCAGAACACTGTGCTTAGTCCAGTACTTGCTTGGAAGGTCCCTCATATTATCCAACTCGTCGAAGCTGTCGCTGGGTTGCGGTGGTGATGAGTCGGTTTCTTCATCCTGGTCGTCACAAGTGCCGTCGTCACAAGTTCTTCTCTTACAGGGAATATTGCCAGTCGACGTTTTCGTTTTTCGCTTGCATGGAAGTTTCTTCGAAAGGTAGGCAGGAACGTTGGGAAACACGGTCGGAATAGCATCATGAGACAGGCTAGGGCGACCGCGGGGAATTTCCACAGTTTCACCGTTGATGACGTGTGTGTAGGCACGCACTATAAACCTCTTGTCAAAATGATCCTCGCAGAGAACGGCGTTCTTTTCCAGTGGCTTGTCAGCTCGTGGGATCAAACGCTGCCAAGCAAGGCGGCGTTCATCGTCGTCCGGAACGGCGAAGAGAGAGGCTTTTTTGCCTTTTTTCCTGGCTGAACCATACCCCGTCGTGCATCCAGGAGCAAAACAGTGTCTCTGTTGTTTCGCCATCAGTCTACATAAGGCTCACCAATAAAGGGTTGAACGCACACCGTGAAAACAAGCGAGTAAGCAGTCAGGACGCAAGAACACAACTGCACACTGTCGAGGTTCCGAACGGTGTAGAATTTATTCCTACGAAAGCAAGCCGCTCGCGGCAGCAGGGACGGGAAGTGCTCGGGGAATAGGATAACCATTCCCATATGGGCTGCTCTCGTCCACACTCGCAAACGCGCAGGACGTTGACACCTGTATTTCGTTTGGGCGAGCACACGGAGCGGAGGCGGCTGTCGTCTGCTTGAGCCGCCTCGGTTTCGACGCGCGCGCCATCTATCGCCGTCATGAAAAGCAGCGCGTCTCCGAGAACAGCGCTCAATGGCCGATGCTCACACCTCCCCCTTCTAGCCACCGTAGCATGGAGGAAAGAAAAAGTTAGGAGAGGCCCTGACGTCACATTTGTGAAGCCGAGTCCCGCCATGACTTGAGCCCACGGAGCCCAGCACTCTATCCCATTATCCTTTGCTGTCTCCGGTTTGATTTGACCATCCTCCCCCCCCCCCCCCCCCGCTTCGAAGCGAAAACAGCTTCGTCGCTAATTCCTCGGTGCGATGTCATCTTCTAAGCTGTTGATTTGGCCTTCAATTTGCCCATTCTAACCCTCACCCAAAGTTTCAATCGAAAGACGGCCTTCGTTTTTGAGATAGGACGATTTTTCAGCTCTTAAGCCTGGCAAAGTAGCGTTTGTCGTCGTCATAGCAACAGGCTGGCGGCATGGCGAACGCAGACGCCTCCGACGGTAGAGTTTTCCAACTGGCCTAATTTAAAAACGTTTGTCGTAGCGACTGCGCTGCAGCGAGGCAGCCACATACCAAGCGCCTTAAAAATTTGCCCGTTCTATTCGCCCAAATTTGGCCGCCGCAGTTGTAAACAAGTAAGCAACATTGTTCATGGGCTCAAGAAAATTCACGTGACTTTCTCCACACTTTTCGCAATGCATTGGGGTGCTAGGGGCCTCTCCTGAGTATTCTCTCCTCCATGGTGTTTAGACCCATTTTTGAGCCAGCTTTACCCGCCTGCGTTTTGTGAACCACGTGAACTAACGAGCGCGTCCCGGAGCTCGCTAGGACTGGAGCTGCGTCGGCGTAATGGCACTAAAGGTGGCGCTAGTGATTAACTAGTGAATACGGCATAGGCTGGCGCAACGTTTATCATGCAGCATCTTCCGGAGCTAGAAAAATGAACAGCTATGCACCCAACTGGGAACATTTGGGATAGCGAAAGTTATTTTCTACCAAAAAGGCTCGCTAGCGTTCAGCGAAGCAGGCGACCCTATTCCACCTTTCTGGGAAAGGCCCCATACGTTACTACGTATGGGGCTGCACAATACTGTATCGGAACTCATTGAGGGCCACTTGTCAAATCAAAGGGCACGGCTCGCTCGTACACGAACGGGCCGCAGTGTACTGACCAAACTTCAGTGGGTTCCACGAGACCAGCCTCAGTCGCAGGTGATCCCGGAATCGTGGCGTAAATCCATAATAGTCCACCCGATACCTAGAAACATGCACCCGAACTACCATCAAGGTCGCAGAGAAGCACGCGCAAAAACACTGAATCAGATTTACTCCCGAGTCCCGACGATGACCTACACCGACGCAGCCCACTACAACGGTAAAAGAGCCATGGTGGCCGTGGTGACGGACGGGTGTAAGCATTTGACCAGTGCATCCATTCCAAGAGCCACAGCCAAAGAAACTGAAGAACTTGCCATCGCTCTCGCCCTCACGCAAACCAACACCACGACCATTGTCACAGACTCACAAGAGGCATGCCGCAGCTTCATGTCGGGATGGGTTTCACCCGTGACGCTATACGCATCCTGAAAAGCAAGACGCCGGACAGGAAGGTGGCAATTGTGTGGACACCGGCGCACTCCTTCATGAGAGGCAACGAACACGCCCATCTCATGGCCCGAGATCTCGCCCACCAGGCCGCGGAGGAGATACCGGAACCCACGCCACTCAGAACCTTCCACGAAATTACCCAACACTACAGGCTCAGTAGAAGAACATTCCCGGCACCACACCCAGAGCTCTCAAGGAACCAAGAAACCACACTCAGACTAATACAGACAAATACGTTTCCACATCCAGTCAGGATGCATCTGTTATTTCCTACACAATTCGACGCACAATGTAAATTCTGTACTCAACCAGGCACTCTACGGCACATAATATGGGAGTGTGTCAAGAACCCAGTTCTGCCAGCCCCTTTTCCTTCCCCTACCCCGGAGCAGTGGGAAATACTGCTGTCCAGCTCCCTCCCTCAAGATCAACTTCTGCTGGTCGAGAGGGCCAGTCGAGCAGGGACAGCACATGGTTACCTGAAATGAGGAACCACCCCACCTTCGTTCAATAAAAAAGTTTTGTCTCTCTCTCTCTCTTTCTGGGAAAGGCAAAGGCTGCTGCACCCCGGGGATCCTTTCCCCCGGGGTGCTCCAGCCTCGCCCGATCGGGGCTGGCTGGAGCGCCCCACGGAAGTGACGTCACCAGTTTTTTGTTATTATTTCGTGGATTTGGTCGTCGTTGTTGATCGCCGAAACTAGTACCAGAGTCTTTCAATGTTTTACTGGTCACGAAACTTCGGCGCTCGTTTCAGATAGGGACCGCGCGCGCCGCTACAGGCGCCACCGCCGCACGAAGGTCATCCAGCCGCCGCGCGTGCGGCGTATTGGCCAGCTCTTGGCGTGCAAACGCTTGCTGCTTTTGGTGTCTGCGCGCTGATTAAGTGTTTTTTTTTCGTAGTAGTTAGCGATGAATAGTCCGGTCATTGTGTATATCACCTGCCTTCAATGGGGTTTTAGTTTTCGAAGCAAAATACCGTATACTTCGGCCGCGAACTGCAACGGCTTCTGCGTGCTCTGGCACAAGCGCTGCGCCGTCGTGTTTACGGATTTTTAAATTTATATTGCTTCTTTTCGTAAAGCAAAGCTGTAATTACCACATATACGGTAGCTGTGTAGTCACGGAATGCTGCGGGCCTATCGATAATACAATAAAAAAATTGAAAGGAACCAAGTACGCGTCGTTCAGACTACGCTTAATGAATCCGTTGATTGCTCTGGAATGCATAGAACGCTAAAAGAGATAGCCCAATAGTATTGTCGTTTCGATGAGTTGTTACGTACTTGAGAACATATAAAAACGCTGCAGAAACGCGAAGGATCAAAACACGAAGAGATATATTTTGCACCATGTGTCTTTCTGCATCCACGCTTTGCAATACTTGAAAAAAAACAGGAAGCGAAAAAAGAACAATAAAACTGATTTTATCACACGCAACAAAAAATTTCAATGTCACGAAGGGCGACAAAAGAGCGTGGTCCAGCGTACAAAAATTTATTTTTTAGCGCTGTGATGTGCAGCACACGGAGAAAACAGAATATTTCCACGTAGCCAAGAACGAAGCAAAGCTTTTCTGAACGCAGCGAGCTAGCGATCTCCTGCACTACAAAAGACTAGAATGAAACACAAACGTCGAAGAAGCAGTCCGCAGTGTCGTGCACAGATGAACGTCGATAAAGTGAGTTGCGCGGCGCGTTTGCTATGCATGCATTACTCTCGGAACGTTATTAAAATCAAATTCAAATTCATCTTTATTTTCCAGAAAAAGATTGTCTGGATGGTCGCCAGGGCTAAAAGCTGAAAACGGGATGGAAATGGGATCGAGAACATTGTCGAAGAAACAAAAAATCAAGTTAGCGACAAGGTGGCACCCTTTCCATATCAAACAATATTGCCTGACGACAAACAGAGCAAATGGGCGCTCCGGTTGAAACGCCAGATAAGAAACCGGAATCGGCCACGCGCGGTTACAAAACAAACAAAACGAATCCTCAGGGTTAATTCGCGGAAATATGAAAAGTAAAAGCACAAGGACGTCCCAAAGCTTTTTTACACGCGAGCCTGAGCGCAAGGTAATACAAGTTTGCAAACAGGTAATGGAGCACCGCTACAACCTGACTGTTATGACAAAAATCCGGCTTTAAGTTAGCCTTGTACAATTCTAGGTTCACGTCATGAACCATCGGTGAATATGAATGTTCTTGCTGAATGCGCTGTATACATGTAGTCTAAAACGATGTGGAGGATTTCTGACTGAGGCATAGTCTTCTTGGGGCCAATTCCTGGGATACCACATTCAATTTGTAGGGGAGAAAGGTTCCACGGAGGGAAATGCGGCGGAATTATTGGTGAGGGCTCGGTTGGACCATGCAAAGCTCTTCTTCAGGTCTATACATACCACAAACTGGTGAAATGCTTTCATTTCGTCTAAAGCGACAAACATCTTCGACAGCGGCTGAGCTCTACGCTCTGAAGGAGGCAATCGTTTACATCCTGCGCTATGAGCCGCACCAATGGAGTATCTTCACGGACTCCAAGGCAGCTCTGCAAATTCTATGTAGGAGACGTAGATTTTCCCCCCACCAAATCGCAGCCTGTGATATATCATACCTTCACCATCTTGCCTGGTCTGCTGGACACAACATTAAAATGCAGTGGATACCTGGACACAGCGGCATCAAAGGTAACCAAAAAGCCGACGAAGCGGCCCGTAAGGGCCTTCTTTACCGAAAATACCGCAAGGTGTATTTCATGAAAACAGAAGCTTGTGCCATGGCTCACCACTTTGCGGTGACTGAAAGAAGCCGTCAATGGAGCAACTTACAAAATACTCGATGCTTTTTGCACACTATTGACCCAGAATTAAAGTCAAGACTCCCGACACAGCTTCATCGTAACCTGGAAACGTTGTACCATCGTCTACGCCTGAAATGTGCCTACACAAATAGCTACCTATTTCGCCTTCGAGCGACGCCAAATCCGCACTGCGACAATTGTGGTTGCGTCGAAACAATTGAACACATTTTATTAGAATGTGCGGCCTACATGGAACCGAGATCCCACTTTCTTGAAAGCATGGAACGTCTAGAACAGGGACCAATTACTCTCAGAAATATTTTAGGACCATGGATTCATCTGTCAAAGCAGCGCCAAGCTCTACGGGGTTTATTCTCTTATTTGGATGAAATTGGCCTAATTTTAAAATTGTAAATTATGTGGCTCAAGCTCAGAACAAAAGTCCGCTACCGCGCCAAGTACACGACAGTTTTTCTTGTTTCTTTTTCTTTCCTGCCCAGCTCTTCCTTGGGCCTTTTCTTCCCCCCTCCCCAACCCACAGCAGAGAAGCATGTGGGCGTCTGTGAATGCCGGCAAACCTCTCTGCTTTTCCAATAAAGAGCCTTTTCTCTCTCTCTCTCTCTCTCTTCTCTCTAGGTCCACGATGCTCTCAAAATAGTACATTGCTTTTTCCATTCTCACACACAGTGCATTTCCACACACTGTCGGACATTTATAATCGAAGCTGAAATCTCCCTTTGCTTGCCTCGGAATGGCGCGCCTCCAATTCTCACGCAGCTGCCCGTCGCTCGGTCAACAGAACAAGGAAACATTTTCTGTGGTATCGTTGTACAAGGAACGACATCCCGGGACGCAACACCTTTTCGGCATCGTCGTTGCACTATTTAAGTCGCATCACAAGAGTGCGATATGCCCGTTACATTTTTTTTCCCGCACAAAACAAACACAACTCGCCGCGGCTCCGCCGTTCGAGCCAGCGCAACGCCGCCCGAGGAGTGACCTCAGTGAGAGGGTGGCGCCACCGCACGGCGGCCAAACGCAGCATATGAAGCTCTCCCATTGAGTTACGGAGCAGTTTCGTGACCAGTAAAGCATTGAAAGACTCTGCTAGTACGAAGTACCATGCCGGCCGTGCAAAGCGGCCGTGCCGGCACTCATGTTTAGGTCGGCTGTGCTTTTCATTGTTTACGATGAAAAGCACGCGCTTTTTGTACGCGCCGTAAGCGCAGGCTGATAACTCTCCTCCTTGGTACATCGGCTGTCGTTCGGTACGTGTTGTATTATCTACGGCGCACCAGCGGCACTGCAAAACCACTCCGAGTGGAGGATTCGGAGGATTGTGTTGCACGTTTAAATTCGCCGGCTTTTATAACCGCACTTCTTTCTTTTTATTTTGGAAGGTGTGTGCGCGCCCAATATCACGCCATCAGGTTTGATCTGCTGTGGCTCAATAGGGAAGAATGGGTCTGTGTCCTCAAACGTGGGCACTGGCTGAAGACTCTGTCGGCAAAGGTCTAAATAGTGTTGCACGAAGGCTGCTTGCGCTCCCATTTAGATCATAGAATCTGTGGCTTTTGTGGGGAGAAGAATAGGCCGAAGGAATACCTTTGAAGGCCCTCATTTGAAAAGAGTTCTCTTGGGTCTAGATTACTGGTGCCCAGTGCACTTGATCTTCCACTCTGGTGCACTGTAGTACGCGCCGCTGAACACCAGCGTTTTTGTCCGTATAGTTTTGGCGCAGCAGCCTGAAATGTTTTGAAACCTCACCATACTTTCTGTGCATAAAAAGACCAGCAGGTGCCTTATTCTGGGGAGTGAAATCAGCACAGCTGGGAAAAAAGAGGCCAGAATTATATTAGATGTGACAAAAAGATGTTTGGAGTAAACGCGTGTTAATATGCCTCTTTTCGTCGTGCCTACAACTCTGTATATTTGGTCATGTTGTACCAACTTTTCCGAGCTTCCAAAGTTACAAGGTACACTGCAGTAAGTACTGATCACAATTAAAGTGTCAAAATATTTGGCTTCTGGCACAAGCACAACTTTGCCACCCTTGTTAGTGATGGCCTGGAAACAATCACGCCGAAGCAGGAAGCACCGACTAATCCAGGAGATACACTGTACTTCATTTCACCAACTGCACACACTGTTGTAGAAATTGTGCTGGTAACTAATAAACAGCGAGAGCACAGCGCTGTACCACACGCTGGTAAGGGCAGCAAATGTAGCGCCAATATAGTCTCCCACATAAACTGTGCCCACAGCTCCTGTCAACACCAAATTGATAAAAGCGTTGTTGCACATAATTTGTATACACAAACGTCATGTAAGTAGTGCGCATGTTGCTTCTGGTCATAGCAGCAGCTGTCCAACAGCCTACCACTGCAAGTGATGAAGAACCGGCCAACCATGTGACGTTTGTTGTCCAAAAAGAAAGAATCATACAGGCCTTCGTTTTCTGACAAGCAGACTGGATGCTCATCATGCTGAAGTTCCCCAGCAGTCAGAGCTGTGTGTGCGCATCCGTTTACGCGTATACGTGCTGCCACGTGCACCTGCAGCTGGCAGCACGTGGCAGCAAGGTTCCATTCTGCCAAGGTGCCGGTTTAGCGCCGTAGTGAGAGGATTTGGCTGCTGCTCTGGCGAAATGAGTTCAAGTACACCAGTCCGTACAGCGGTGGCCCCGCCGACGCCACGTATATGTACGGTCAGTTTTCGCGTTTGATGTTACACCTTCGTCTTTAAAACTGGCGAAACTTGCACTAAGTGACGCAAGGCGAGCTGGAGGATTTCTTTTTAGATCCTCCTGAAGCACTGAATGACACACCACCACGTATTGCGAAATTTGTTTATTTACGTGTGGCAGTAGTAGTCATCGTCATATAAGGTCCCTAAAATTATCGTCATATCCATCTTCCGCATGCATGACTGGCTGACCCGGATTGCTTTGTCCGCAGGCTTTCCCATTCCTCCTAAAGTGAAATGCGTCGGCACGCGGTAGAACCGGCTTCGCGAGCTGGGCGTCTGCGAGGTGTCTTGTGCTCATCCTTGTGGCGCAGACGTACGTGACTGTTTTCCTGGTATTTTTCCGAGCACCACGGGCAAGCCAGGTTGATGCAGCACGCTCATCGCAAAACGCGTGCACACGTGCGGGGTAAACGGCGGGAGTAACTATGACACGATGTTTTCTGATGACGCCGCACACATTACGGCCAGCAACGTATGGCGGCTGGTCGTAATTACTATTAATTTTATAATGGGCACAATAGCAGTATTGTCGTAAAAAAGAACTGCAGCTAAATTATAAATCCTAATTGTTGTATGCTAGTGACGTGTTGCAAGAAAATCGGAAATGTAATAGTTATATCCCTTCGCTCACCAGCTGTACAAGTTGTACCTGCCCCATGAACCTTCAAATGCTGATTAGTCTCATGGCCAACACATGAGCCATACATGCTCAACTGTTCCCAAAAGGACTAAGCAAACACACAACCTCCAAGAAAACACAACCGGCATTGGGAAGAAACATTTAAAATTGGCTCACTTTATTTGACCAACAACAAGTACATTTTGCTTTTATAGCCCACAAAAGACCATCGCCAGCACTGCATTATGGCTGAAGAACTTTTCTGCACTTGGCTTTGGCAACAAGCAGAATGCACCATTATGAACTGGAAACACATATGACAAGCCACAGCTTTTACCAGCCCATTGGTTGCACTGGGTGTCAAGAGATAAAAAGGAAGAACCAGCAAAAATGCTTTAATGTATTTAATGTATGCACAATGATCAAACATTAATTCAGAGTGTAGAAAAAAATCCCTTCCAGCATGTTCGGCTGATCAACCCATTTGTGACAGCCTTATTGAAGTGAAGGCAAGAACGAGTCCATGGCAGGATTTCGATGTGGGCTTTAAGAACTGTAGGCTGTCTGCAGTCATAATTACTATTGTGCGCCAAGCACCCTAGTACACTGAGTGCAGTGAACTTCAGCAATGAAAGTAGTCATAAGAAATTTTTATCGTATGGTGACCGTTGCGAATCCCAGTAAACCGTTAAAAGCACCTGGCATGCTGGCAAGAGAGAGGTAGAGATAGTAAAAGATTTTGGAAAGGAGAAGAGGCCAGCCTGAGAAACTGAACTTGGGCCTGCTACTTAAATCCCACTGGGGCAAGGAAGGTACTGAATACTGAGGTTATGAGAAATGACAGTGCAGTCAACCAATGAACTTTGTACACTTAAAGCAAGTATGGGGCGCAGAAACAGACTAATCACTGCATAATTCGCATAACTTATTTACCGACCATAAAAAAAAGTTCA
Organism: Haemaphysalis longicornis; assembly: GCF_048455015.1. NCBI lineage: Eukaryota > Metazoa > Arthropoda > Arachnida > Ixodida > Ixodidae > Haemaphysalis > Haemaphysalis longicornis. The sequence goes on along the minus strand of NW_027526204.1, from coordinate 1,719,395 downwards.
GCAGTTCGTGAAATTTCACCACATAGACCCAAGTGTCCTGACAGGACAAGCAGCGATTTGACAGCTCGATCTTGCTTCTTCGTGTCAGCCCACGTGCCAAAAATCTTTCGTTCAGACAGAGGGTAAGCATTCAAGCGTAGTAAGGCTGCTTCAAGGTCTTTTCACCCACTAGTATACCTTGGTCAAAAACTATGCAAATGATCAATTGTCTTTGTACAGCCTTACACAGAAGGCAGTCTGGGCTGTCCTCGCGTCCGATTGTGTGCAGATACTTTCAGGTCAATGCTACTTTAAGCCGCAGCCCGTGTAACAAGGTTTCATCGACTTCTGTGAAGTTGAGGGGCATGAGCGAGCCAGAACCTTTGCTCGGGATCAGTCCTGGGGAGCTGTTCCTGTCAATTCTATGAGTCAGACCAATGCAAGGCAGCAGCTTGTGCACGGGCTCTGTAGAGCATTTCATTGCTATCTTGTCTTACGATGTGTGTAGCCAAAACAGTGTATATCCTTTAGCCGGCACAAGGCAGCATTTCCTTCACAGAAAATTAGTTCTATAATTGTAGTTACACTAGCTAGTTTCTAGTAATTTTTTCAAACAAAGAGCTCGACTACAAAGTGTAACAAAGGGAAGGGACAGCAACGACTTCCAGCTAGTGCCTTGTTTGAAACGTATGACCCATATAAATACCATGCGCTTTATAACATCAACATAGCAAAAACAGCACGACGCCATGCTGCAACTTTTCTGCTACGACCCCCATGAGCACTGCCAGCTTTCATGTCCGCAACCTCGTTAAACTCAGTTTCCCCTTGAGAACATGATTTTAGCGCTAAAAACGACAGACACACTTTACTGGTGCTTGCATCTGTCAAACACCAGCAAACATCAGTTAATTTGAAATGATACGGGGTAAACTTGGAAGCTGGCACAACTAGGTGGGATGGGAGTGGCAACAAAAATCTGTGCACAATACAGCCCTGTTGTGGCATTTTTCAGCATGGCGACAGTTGTCACACTGCCCTTGTTAACCTATATTCGAACCTCCTGACACTATGAAGAGATTTGTTGCATTGGTGGCACACTGGAATTACCACTGTGTTGAACCATGGAGCCTGCCAGTTGCCATTCGAGTATGCGAGTCTGCCGATGGAAATTTTTTCTGGCGACTGTTGCACTGCCCTGCAGTGCTTCATGAATTATTTCCTGCTGGCACAGCCATTCCATTCCACGCAGACAATCAAAATGCGCACAGGCCGCATGCAACAGGCATGTGTTTGTGTTGTTGTGTGGGAAGCAGGTTTGCCAACGGGTACCAGTCGGCTGCGCAGTAGCACCCAACGGAGGCAAAAGCAATGCTTTCTCATGTTTCTCTGATGGTGCTTTTCAATGGCTTCAACTTTGCATTGCATTAAACAACGAGACAGAGAAATATTTTATGGATTTGCGAGCAGAAGGATGTTGGGGCTTCCACCCCATGAGAGCCGTTCTTAGTCCAAGTGCACTGAAACCCACAAGCGCCGTCAAAGTCGCCCACACCGGACTTTCACTACCCCCTTCACCATCATTACATTTACATCTGGATTTTTTTAATTATTAGTAACGATTAATTATTAACCGTGACTCTACATGGCTAGTCAGTGAGTGGAAGTGGTTTGGTTTGTTGGGTCAAAATCAGAACAGACTGCTTTCACTATATGTTGTGAAGTGGGCGTGACAGTGGGCTCGTCAGTGAGCAGAAGTGGTTTTGCCGGTTGGGTAAAAATCAAGCATGACTGCGTTGAGGGGCAGACGAAGAGTGTGGAGCACGTCAGACATACTTTTAGCCTGTGCGATCAGTGTACGTGCTTTGTGCCATTGAGAAATTTAGCAGGTATATCCCATGTATTGTTCTTTACAAGTTTGTCCGACATAAGCGTTAAATCATTCATTCTTTTTAAAAGCAACACGAAGCCAGAAGGTGAGAAAGAAAAAGGTATGCTAGTAATACTAAAGGAAATTCAGGTTATTAGCAATGGTTCAGAACGACATGCAAACAATCTTTGCTAGCATGCACAGTAGCTGACGAAATACTGCAGGGTAACAGTAGCACATGCACACGTGATTACAAAGAGGATTATGGCATGTACAGGTAAGTGTGTAAGGTTGATTTAGTGCTAATATGCTGCGTGCACACGTAAATAAAAATACCCTGCAAAAAAGATGAACAAGGCAACTGAGGTTAGAGCAAATAGAAACAACAACTACGCAGAGTCACCTAGACGGTATGCTTAGAATATATATATAACAGTTCAACACAGCACGTAGCATCTGTTATTGCTGAAGCCACTGACGCATCACCTAGCCTGTCATAAATGGGCACGATCACGTACGTTTGGCGACATCGTAAATTTTGGAGCACACGAACACAACACACACGGAAAATGCCACAGTAACTCACGACAGATATCCGGCGCATTTTTTGGCCACGCTTGTAACGACAGGGATCACGGCAAGTTGAAGCGAACGAACGAAAACTCGCTGTCACTGCGACGCACCATTGCTAACTGATGGGGCTCTATATTATTCACGTATACACTCCTGCAGCGACACGAATCTGGACACTTGCAAGTCGAGTACGGAGCAGTATCAAAGTATTTGCCTCGCGTTGTGATACCGACAACAACACCGTGTATAACAATGGCTGTGATGATAGCATCGATGACTGCGGCGCCAGCAGCTTCACACAAACAAACCTCTGGAAAACTATGACGCACCACACACATCGGTCACGTTTTGAAGGCAACACGGTGCTTCGTACTTTACTGCACATTTTGGGGCAACATTTCGTTCTGATACGTACGTATTTGATATAAAAACATTACGCTCTGCGCAAGCGCTGACCAGCACTTCGCGTTGCTGCCACGAATAGTCATCGGACTTTGAAGACTGTGAATTACTGCAGAAGATACAAGCGCGGTGACACAGGCTTGGAGCTGAACACCTCATATGAAACGAAAACACACCGCAGCACCGCACCACTCGTGAGCGACTCCACACAACGCCGACGCTCGTAACATTCTTGCTTGCCTCGGCACCGCGCGAAGCCGGCCTCTTCTCCATGCCGCTCGTCCGTAGGTCATCCGTAAAACCCGTGGCTGTCCCTATCCGCACGCCTCGCGCGGATTATTTTTAAAACTGTCCGCACGCCTCGCGCGGATAACTTTCAAAACTGTCCGCACGCCTCGCGCGGATAACTTTTAAAATTGTCCGCACGCCTCGAGCCCGAATGCAGCGCCGTGTGCCAAGTTTCTTTTTCTTTGAGTTATTATGGACACCCCAGTTTCTTCCGCTCTCAACTTGGATGCTATCCGCGTGTTACGTTGTTGTGGCCGGTTACTTAACCCAAGTGCAGCGTTGGTCTGCTAACGCTCAGCTTCACGTTGCGTGCTGTCCTGAGCCAGCTCACGAGTGAAGCCGGCGTGCCAAGCCCTCGTCGGACGACGAGAAACGGCGACCACGACGACACCGATCCATCTCCTGAAGAATCCAGGACGAAATTTGCCATCGTTCGTTCTGCACTTCCTCTCCTACAAGTCGCGTTGTCATGCCAGAGATCACCACACGAACAAATGCCGTGCTGTGATATGGCGAATACAGTGAGGTGAATATGATTGTGTGCATCGGGGCGTAGAGCTCGACGTACTGCCACATTCGGCTTGTGATTGCGGCGACGGCGTAGTACATGGTAAATGCGCGAATGAGGTGTGTACGTGGTCCAGTGCAGGGTGTGTTCTCTGTGGTATCGCCCTTCATGTCGGCGCATTCGGCGGCTAAGTGCGATGCTTGCACGGGCAGCGACATGGATCAGCGGGAAGCTTAAAGGGCCATGCAGAAGCGCAGGTTTGGTTCATTCGAAAGGTTGCCTCGTTAGATACATACTGACACCATTATTAACGTAACACGAGGGTACGTAGAATAATGCTCGCAGCACAAAATAAAAACAACTCATGGAAAAGGAGAAGAAAGAAGCGCTGTTTGCTGTCGTTTAATCTGCCCGTTATTTCTATTGTGAGCATTATGGTTTACCAACTAGCTCGCCCCTGATGTCCTAGCTATGCTAGATGTGGTGAGGTGCCAAAGACCCTTCCAAAACGCTGCGTACAGAAAATCAGTCTTAAAGTGGACTTCATGCCAAAAAATTTGGTTTTACATTACAACTGCTCCACTTTAAAGCACTCACCTTCATGGAAACTGCTGTTGTATGAAGCGAGTCTGATGCATTTCAACAACACACAGCATTGCCACATTCTTTCTGAGTAGCGGCACATTGTATGCTCTGCGGTTATGAGCGCGTCGAAACATTATAAATGTGGTATTCATGCCTAGAGAGAGAGAAAAAACTACTATCTAGGCATCCCTAGTCCAGGCTGGCTGGCTGTCTCTTAATCTTCATTGGGAGACGGCCAGTCCGCAAATCTCCCAGAGTCCCTCACTAACCCAAAGGCAGTGGGCTGCCAGAAGTTCTTGCATCGACTCCTCGTCCGTTATCTGATCCGCATTCAGGCAGTCTTTCCAGGGGGTGATGTGGTAGCTTAGGCAGGTATGGTGGATGGCACTCCCAGTAAAGGGGTCATACTCATGGGGTGCGAAGGGCAGTTGGGTGTAGGGCAAGTGGGGCAGAAGGATCCCATTTATATAGTGGACACAGGGCGGGCAAGAAGGAAAGGGATTATGCATTTCAGACTATAGATGCGGCTTCCCAGGGCAGGGTGGGGTGCAGGCTGGAGAACACTGCCTACTGGCACTAGCACATGCGCAATATGCAGCCTTAGATATACAAAGCTTCTCAACAAAATTGTACACAACTCAAGGTCTGCTATGATGCCAAAGAGGGCACTGGAAAGCATTTCATCACACGAGTACTGGGTGTGTCACATTTTTCTTTGTAGTTGTTCCAGCTACGCTGTTTTTTTTCTCTTGTGCAGAACCAACACACTGCCACTGTTGTACACTTTGTCACATAATGTGATATGTGTTGACCCCTCGCCAAAAATTCCCCATTTGTGCATCATGTGTAGGTCAAAACTTTTCTGTTCAATGTACTCTATATGGTAATGGAGGAGCTAGAGCCAAAAGCAAACACTTCAATGATAATTCCAACCTGTGCCACCAGTGTATACATTCACTCTTGAGAAGGGAGATTATATCATAGTCATCACAGTGTGCCTTTGAGAGTTCTTTCCAGAGAGGATGTATCCATTAATCTTTTGTATTATGCGTGCATGAAACAGCACACATATTAAAAGAGTAGTTATTCACAATGTTCGTTTCTTCCTACGAGACTGAACTGGACATATCTCTTTAGACCATAGGCAGTGCAAGTGTCTCAATATATGTACTCTCTCATGCTGTGGTGTTTATCAATTTCTTTTTCTTGGGTTGGTGTTTTTCCCTTTTTTGCACCGTTTACTTTGTATTTACTTTGTATTTTGATTCAGTTTACATTAATGATTTTCTTTTCAAATGTACTTTTTACGCACTGGACTCTGCTAGCAGCATTTCCTTGTTTCTCATTTTTAACGCTTCTTGTTTGTCTTCTCCCTGCTGTACCCCTAATGTCCAGCATTCACCACTCATTGTAGTCTGGCATTGCAAGCCCATGTGGCGTAGCAAGCCTTGTCACTAGCAGGGCTGACCTCACCAGTTCACATTACAGAGCCCCCTCTATCTCTCTCTTGGTGACCATGGCGTACATCAGATGATGCATATCTTAAAGTGTCTTTCGCATTTTGAATACGTGCAAAGATTGAAATTGTTTTAAGAAACAGTAAAGTTCCAACTTCTGAAAGATTACATACACACAATAAGCTATTTGTATAGTTGCTCAAATTGGAAATTTAATGTCAGTAGTCCTTTAAGGGCAAAGGGTAAGCCAAATTTAAAAAAAAAAGTGACTTTTTTGTCTTTGCTATTAGGGAAGTACACCTTCTTATGCACATTTTCCAAGGTTGTATTTCTGGCTAAAAAACAGTTTTTCCGTGAGCAAGTAGAAAGAGACCATGTCCGATTTTAGAATGTGCTCCGTGTTTATTGTCATTTTTTCCATCAAGAACCTCCCAGCTCCAGATCAAAACACTTAGTTTGGAATGAGCTGTATTAAGAAGGTGCTTGGAAGCCATTGCATAGCTGATGTTTCATCCAAGGCAATCCAAAGATGCTGTGCATCATGCTTTTACCACATTTGTGCTTCAAAGCCACGCACCAAAAAATGTCTTTCTTGGGCTTCACCCTCTCCGGATTGCAACATTGGGTGCTGGTCTTTCATTCAGTGATGGTAGCATTGCAAGAGCCAGCATTCGAAATAATTCGGAATGAACCCTGTGCGCAACAGCACCAACAAGTGGCTAAAAGAGGTTGACTCTGTTCGTAAAGATACTTTGTGAACAGAGCTGCACAACAGCCGACTAAATAGGCAAGGCAGGACAGACAACTGGCTGAAAAGCGAAAACATGATTTCGACGGTGATTATGAAGCTGGTGCTTACTAAATAAATGACTTGAGTGGTGTTTGTGCCAAAAAAGTGGTTTTTCGCCTCATTTCTTATTTTTTAACTCAATTATCTCAAAACTGTTTTTCACGTAGGTACCATTATTTCCTTTATCTTCCAGGAGAACCGGCCGATTCTTTTTTCCTGTCATCTACATGTTGTGACATCTACTGTGCCAGAATTGAAAATATGCACCCACCGGTTTTCTTGTTACAAAATTTTTTATATGTAAAGTAAGAGAAAATTTAGATACTGGCAGAAAGAAATTCGTAAACATTGTAATTTTAGTGCGATTTTAGTAATTCTGGTACAGTTAAAACAGCCCCAAATTTGAAAGAAAATCATGTACGCATTATGTAGATGCCTTTAGTAGATGCCGATAAAAGTGTACCTCGAATTGGCCAAAAATGCATGGGTAGTATAGGGCTTACCCTGTGACCTTAAATCGCCTTTATTTTTCACAGGGGCAAGTAAGATGAGAATAGAGGCGGTATTCTCGTAACTGTCCCTTTTGAAAACGTCCCTTTTGCGTCCCTTTCATCGTGACGTAACTTCCGGTTAAGAGGTGGACATTGGCAGCATGGAAGAAGGTTGGCAGTAGGTTTGCCGCGCTTGCGTTACGTCACTTCCGGTTGTTGGCTTTTAGTCAATCAGGGCTCGCCAAAAGGGACACTTTTGAAAGGGATGCAAAAGGGACAAAACTCGAGAATACCTCCCCAGGGCTGTTTTCGACATAGGTGGCTTAGTAGCACCCACTCTTCACTCAGCACAAAGGAAAAATTAAACACAAAGTTTCGTTTCAGGCTGTTATAAAAGGACCATTACCTTGTTCATAATTTTGTAATGAGAAGGGAAATAGGTGACATCGGTGCCAGAGAAAGGTGCCCAGAGGTTGTTTTCATTCATGTCAAGTACAATTAGAATGCAGTAGTTTTTAGTGTTATTATGCAAAAGGAGGGGTAGTAATGTGGAGTGATATGCGATTGTTAAGCGCATGATTGTTGCATTTTATTGAGTGCAGGAATCATCACAGTTGAAACACCTTACATTATACAATTTCAATGTCGAGGCAGTGCTGTTGCTAAACTCGCCATACTTGCGATGTCAGCTTGTGAAATGAGAGCAGCCTTAGTAAAACCAGAGTCCGTCAAAGCATTGACGGACTCTGGTAAAACTTTACTGAAGGAAACGCCGAAGATAAACTAATCTCTGAAATCCGCTTTCACGCACTACTAATGTTTTTCTGCAAGAAGTTGAGCACAATAAGATTTTTTTAACAGCCTCATGTCCTTTTCAAATTTTTTTTGTGGATCATGCTCCTCACCTTCTCTTCCACAGATGTTAACTCCGGGTGGCTGCTGTTAGCCTGAACAGTAGTTTATGGCCTAGTTGTTAGATGAAGCTGTGCATACATTTAGACAGTGTTTTTTGGATGGAATCGGTGCAAACGAAACGAAGAGAGGAGAAGAAACATAAGGACGGCCGCTGGCCTAACAACTGATGTTACACATGCTGGATTTATCACGTAGCCATAGCTTTAGCCATGAAAACATTCTGGCTTTTGCATGCATTACAAACTGCCCCCTGCACTATAACTAACCTGAAGTTGATATTGGAAAGTGTTCGGTATCTTTCAGCAAGCTACTTGATTGAAAATGGTACACTGGAACCTGCCAGTGCAGAAGGAGCTAACATGGAGCCAAATGTGAAGAATATGAAGATTTTTCAAGTGACAAATATTCAGTCTCATCTACCTATATGCATTAAGTTGACTTAATTCCTGAGCCATATACTGGGTATTTACAGAGATATTTTACCTGTTGTCCACGGGTAGTCGCAAGGTTCTCCACACCACAGGAAAACATGCGAACAAGAAATGTCAGATTGCCTCTTGGGGAGTACGCAGAGAGTCCAGGACTGATAATTGAAAACCCCTGCCAATGTCGCATAACGACTTCTGTTGAACACTATTTGGCTTCTAAGTTTTTTCTACTCCTCCTACCCATTTTTTTCTTCCTTCACAAGTTGCCTTTTAGTGTAAAAACAGGGAGACCTAAAAGGGATTGAGAAGAAAGTGAGCAAAAGGGTAGAAATGGCGGTAAAGGAAAGGGCAGTGAACAGTAATGATAGCGGGAACGGTGGAGTATATGCAGTGCTATCAGCAGTCCCTCACACAGGCCAACAATCAATAGACTACCTTCACTGCACACACCGCCAAGAATGGCCTTGGTTCCACAGTGAAGGATCAGCACCCTCCCCAGCCATAGGTTGGCCGGTCTAGACTGCCTTTGTGTGGGAGAATCTTCCTCCTGCTGGAAACAGTACAAGGCAGGGAGCAGATGTAGCAGGACATTTAGAGGGCAGAGATTTTTGAGCTACAGAAGGCAACAGGACCTGATGACAGTTACTTGGCAAGGATTCACATAAGGCGAAGGGAAAGTGTGGTCGGCAAAGTGGTTACAAACATTCAGGCTGCGCTCTTGTAACTACTGTATAGAGATCTTGAACTGCGACCGTATATGCTGGCAGACTCGAAAGCATCATCCAGTTACCTCAAGCGCTTCACTGTGTTGATTGAACTAGCATAGACATTATCCTGTGTTGTACAGTGCTTACAGCATTGACAGCACAGCGTACGTCTTAGAGAATGAGTACAGGTAACTTCACGTCGGGATGGGTGAGGCTTGCAAAGGTGATTCACCCTCCTCTCAGTGGAATGGTTGCTTCTGTGTGCAACACAAAGTGGGCCAGAGAAATAGTAGCAATGGCTCTAAAACACCACAAGGGAAGGCGTGAGGAGGCTCGCCGTGAAAATGAATATAGCACCAAGGCCACTCGCAACTGGAGGACCATCGCTCTTTTTTGCTCTCATTTACAAAGTCCATTATAATGCTGAGCTGGGTGTGTTCCTGCACAAGGAAATAGACGGACACCAAACCACTGCGACAGTGCGGATGGCTTATCTGTTAAAACCGTCATCTTGTGCCGTTACTGGGTGTAATTAGTCCAGGTAGGGCAGTCGCAGCTGCAGAAGGTGCACTTCTATGCAGACATGGTACAAGTTTATTTTATTCAAAAGATTTCACGTTTTATAGTGCCCCCAGTGCTGGTACGGAAGTAAGCGATGCTTTGTTCGCTGCAAAATAATCAATTTAAGTTAAAATTTTGATTCTCACATCAAACTGTGAGTTTTAATGACATCTGCAACGACAACATCAGAGTGGGTCTTCAAGCTAAACTTGGTGCGAAGCGGAGACTTGCTTACCGTTAGTCAACCTAGATAGTGCCAGCATACCGTAGCGGGCCGTTTTCTGCCTTTGCTTTGTTTTTGACCATATTTGTATCTGGCTTGTTTTTGTTAAGGGAGAAAATAATCGTTCCGTGACACATGGTGCTCGCTCGACAAATATGGCCTGTAATACGCCGTTGCTTACACCAATCGGCCAATGTTGTCTGAGACAACCCCAAAGAGCCGCAGTGCAGTGCAGCTAAAACAAGCACAGTGCGTGCAGTACCAATAGCAGTACGCATGAATACTTGTACGTTTACATGTGCTTTCATAACTTCCACCGTTTATCCCACCATTCTTATTTCTATAAAAATAATGTGCCCCAAATTTGAGCGCAAATAGCTTGTTCCCCAAACTTATAAGCTCTGCCTAATTTGTGCTTGCTTTTGCCGGCCTCAGCCAATCCCAGTGCTGGCGTGTATGACATCATGGGTTCTGCTGCGTGAAATGAGCTTGTGGGTCACACGGCCATTCCCTTTTTTATAATTATATAGCTTATTTGAGTGACGTTTACGTTAATAATGGTGTCAGTATGTATCTAACGAGGCAACCTTTCGAATGAACCAAACCTGCATTTCTGCATGGCCCCTTTAAGCTTCCCGCTGATCCATGTCGCTGCCCGTGCAAGCATCGCACTTAGCCGCCGAATGCGCCGACATGAAGGGCGATACCACAGAGAACACACCCTGCACTGGACCACGTACACACCTCATTCGCGCATTTACCATATACTACGCCGTCACCGCAATCACAAGCCGAATGTGGCAGTACGTCGAGCTCTACGCCCCGATGCACACAATCATATTCACCTCACTGTATTCGCCGCCATATCACAGCACGGCATTTGTTCGTGTGGTGATCTCTGGCACATTGTTGCATGTTATTGCTGATGGCAACGCGACTTGTAGGAGAGGAAGTGCAGAACGAACGATGGCAAATTTCGTCCTGGATTCTTCAGGAGATGGATCGGTGTCGTCGTGGTCGCCGTTTCTCGTCGTCCGACGAAGGCTTGGCACGCCGGCTTCACCCGTGAGCTGGCTCAGGACAGCACGCAACGTGAAGCTGAGCGTTAGCAGACCAACGCTGCACTTGGGTTAAGTAACCGGCCACAACAACGTAACACGCGGGTAGCATCCAAGTTGAGAGAGGAAGAAACTGGGGCGTCCATAATAACTCAAAGAAAAAGAAACTTGGCACACGGCGCTGAAAATTCGGGCTCGAGGCGTGCGGACAATTTTAAAAGTTATCCGCGCGAGGCGTGCGGACAGTTTCGAAAGTTATCCGCGCGAGGCGTGCGGACAGTTTTAAAAATTATCCGCGCGAGGCGTGCGGACAGTTTTAAAAATAATCCGCGCGAGGCGTGCGGATAGGGACAGCCGACGAAGGCTTGGCACGCCGGCTTCACCCGTGAGCTGGCTCAGGACAGCACGCAACGTGAAGCTGAGCGTTAGCAGACCAACGCTGCACTTGGGTTAAGTAACCGGCCACAACAACGTAACACGCGGGTAGCATCCAAGTTGACAGGGGAAGAAACTGGGGCGTCCATAATAACTCAAAGAAAAAGAAACTTGGCACACGGCGCTGCATTCGGGCTCGAGGCGTGCGGACAATTTTAAAAGTTATCCGCGCGAGGCGTGCGGACAGTTTCGAAAGTTATCCGCGCGAGGCGTGCGGACAGTTTTAAAAATTATCCGCGCGAGGCGTGCGGACAGTTTTAAAAATAATCCGCGCGAGGCGTGCGGACAGTTTTAAAAATAATCCGCGCGAGGCGTGCGGATAGGGACAGCTGGAGCGCGCGGGCTGTCCCTATCCGCACGCCTCGCGCGGATTATTTTTAAAACTGTCCGCACGCCTCGCGCGGATTATTTTTAAAACTGTCCGCACGCGTCGCGCGGATAACTTTCAAAACTGTCCGCACGCCTCGCGCGGATAACTTTTAAAATTGTCCGCACGCCTCGAGCCCGAATGCACTGCCGTGTGCCAAGTTTCTTTTTCTTTGAGTTATTATGGACACCCCAGTTTCTTCCGCTCTCAACTTGGATGCTATCCGCGTGTTACGTTGTTGTGGCCGGTTACTTAACCCAAGTGCAGCGTTGGTCTGCTAACGCTCAGCTTCACGTTGCGTGCTGTCCTGAGCCAGCTCACGGGTGAAGCCGGCGTGCCAAGCCCTCGTCGGACGACGAGAAACGGCGACCACGACGACACCGATCCATCTCCTGAAGAATCCAGGACGAAATTTGCCATCGTTCGTTCTGCACTTCCTCTCCTACAAGTCGCGTTGCCATCAGCAATAACATGCAACAATGTGCCAGAGATCACCACACGAACAAATGCCGTGCTGTGATATGGCGAATACAGTGAGGTGAATATGATTGTGTGCATCGGGGCGTAGAGCTCGACGTACTGCCACATTCGGCTTGTGATTGCGGCGACGGCGTAGTACATGGTAAATGCGCGAATGAGGTGTGTACGTGGTCCAGTGCAGGGTGTGTTCTCTGTGGTATCGCCCTTCATGTCGGCGCATTCGGCGGCTAAGTGCGATGCTTGCACGGGCAGCGACATGGATCAGCGGGAAGCTTAAAGGGCCATGCAGAAGCGCAGGTTTGGTTCATTCGAAAGGTTGCCTCGTTAGATACATACTGACACCATTATTAACGTAAACGTCACTCAAATAAGCTATATAATTATAAAAAAGGGAACGGCCGTGTGAACCACAAGCTCATTTCACGCAGCAGAACCCATGATGTCATACACGCCAGCACTGGGATTGTCTGAGGCCGGCAAAAGCAAGCACAAATTATGCAGAGCTTATAAGTTTGGGGAACAAGCTATTTGCGCTTAAATTTGGGGCACATTCTTTTTATAGCAATAAGAATGGTGGGATAAACGGTTACAGAAGTTATGAAAGCACATGTAAACGTATAAGTACCGATGCGTACTGCTATTGGTACTGCACGCACTGTGCTTGTTTTAGATGCACTGCACTGCGGCTCCTTGGGGTTGTCTCAGACAACATTGGCCGATTGGTGTAAGCAACGGCGTATTACAGGCCATATTTGTCAAGCGAGCACCATGTGTCACGGAACGATTATTTTCTCCCTTAACAAAAACAAGCCAGATACAAATATGATAAAAAACAAAGCAAAGGCAGAAAACGGCCCGCTACGGTATGCTGGCACTATCTAGGTTGACTAACGGTAAGCAAGTCGTCGCTTCGCACCAAGTTTAGCTTGAAGACCCACTCTTATGTTGTGGACATTGCAGACGTCGTTAAAACTCACAGTTTGATGTGAGAATCAAAATTTTAACTTAAATTGATTATTTTGCAACGAACAAAGCATCGCTTGCTTCCGTACAAGCACTGGGGGCACTATAACACATGAAATCTTTCGAATAAAATAAATTTGTATCATGTCTGCATAGAAGTGCACCTTCTGCAGCTGCGACTGCCCTACCTGGACTAATTGCACCCAGTAACGGCACAAGATGACGGTTTTAACAGATAAGCCATCCGCACTGTCGCAGTGCTTTGGTGTCCGTCTATTTCCTTGTGCAGGAACACACCGAGCTCAGCATTATCATGGACTTTGTAAATGAGAGCAAAAAAGAGCGTGTAAATGAGAGCAAAAAAGAGCGATGTTCCTCCAGTTGCGAGTGGCCTTGGTGCTATATTCATTTTCACGGAGAGCCTCCTCACGCCTTCCCTTGTGGTGTTTTACAGCCATTGCTACTATTTCTCACGCCCACTTTGTGTTGCACACCGAAGCAGCCATTCCACTAAGAGGAGGGTGAATCACCTTTGCAAGCCTCACCCATCGAGACGTGAAGTCACCTGTACTTATTCTCTAAGACGTACGCTGTGCTGTCAATGCTGTAAGCACTGTACAACACAGGATAATGTCTATGCTAGTTCAATCAACACAGTGAAGCACTTGAGGTAACTGGATGATGCTTTCGAGTCTGCCGGCATATCCGTGGTCGCAGTTCAAGATCTCTATACAGTAGTTGCAAGAGCGCAGCCTGAATGTTTGTAACCACTTTGCCGACCACACTTTCCCTTCGCCTTATGTGAATCCTTGCCAAGTAACTGTCATCAGGTCCTGTTGCCTTCTGTAGCTCAAAAATCTCTGCCCTCTAAATGTCCTGCTACACCTGCTGCCTGCCTTGTACTGTTTCAAGCAGGAGGAAGATTCTCCTACAAAAAGGCAGTCTAGACCGGCCGACCTATGGCTAGGGAGGGTGCTGATTCTTCACTGTGGAACCAAGGCCATTCTTGGCGGTGTGTGCAGTGAAGGTAGTCTATTGATTGTTGGCCTGTGTGAGGAACTGCTGATAGCACTGCATATACTCTACCGTTCCCGCTATCATTACTGTTCACTGCCCTTTCCTTTACCGCCATTTCTACCCTTTTGCTCACTTTCTTCTCAATCCCTTTTAGGTCTCCCTGTTTTTACACTAAAAGGCAACCTGTGAAGGAAGAAAAAATGGGTAGGAGGAGTAGAAAAAACTTAGAAGCCAAATAGTGCTCAACAGAAGTCGTTATGCGACAACGGCAGGGGTTTTCAATTATCAGTCCTGGACTCTCTCCGTACTCCCCAAGAGGCAATCTGACATTTCTTGCTCGCATGTATTCCTGTGGTGTGGAGAATCTTGCGACTACCCGTGGACAACAGGTAAAATGTCACTGTAAAGACCCAGTATATGGCTCAGGAATTAAGTCAACTTAATCCATATGTAAAGACCCAGTATATGGCTCAGGAATTAAGTCAACTTAATCCATATAGATGAGACTGAATATTTGTCACTTGAAAAATCTTGCATATTCTTCACATTTGGCTCCATGTTAGCTCCTTCTGCACTGGCAGGCTTACTGAAACTATGTATGGGCTCGCTGCCTCTGGCAGGTTCCAGTGTACCATTTTCGATCAAGTAGCTTGCTGAAAGATACCGAACACTTTCCAATATCAACTTCAGGTTAGTTATAGTGCAGGGGGCAGTTTGTAATGCACGCAAAAGCCAGAATGTTTTCATGGCTAAAGCTATGGCTACGTGATAAATCCAGCATTTGTAACATCAGTTGTTAGGCCAGCGGCCGTCCTTTTGTTTCTTCTCCTCTCTTCGTTTCGTTTGCACCGATTCCATCCAAAAAACACTGTCTAAATGTATGCACAGCTTCATCTAACAACTAGGCCATAAACTACAGTTCAGGCTAACAGCAGCCACCTGGAGTTTTAACATCTGTGGAAGAGAAGGTGAGGAGCATGATCCACAAAAAAAAATTTGAAAACGACATCAGGCTGTTAAAAAACCTTATTGTGCTCAACTTCTTGCAGAAAAACGTTAGTAGTGCGTGAAAGCGGATTTCAGAGATCAGTTTATCTTCAGCGTTTCCTTCAGTAAAGTTTTACTAAGGCTGCTCTCATTTCACAAGCTGACATCGCAAGTATGGCGAGTTTAGCAACAGCACTGCCTCGACATTGAAATTGTATAATGTAAGGTGTTTCAACTGTGATGATTCCTGCAGTCAATAAAATGCAACAATCATGCGCTTAACAATCGCATATCACTCCACATTACTACCCCTCCTTTTGCATAATAACACTAAAAACTACTGCATTCTAATTGTACTTGACATGAATGAAAACAACCTCTGGGCACCTTTCTCTGGCACCGATGTCACCTATTTCCCTTCTCATTACAAAATTATGAACAAGGTAATGGTCCTTTTATAACAGCCTGAAACGAAACTTTGTGTTTAATTTTTCCTTTGTGCTGAGTGAAGAGTGGGTGCTACTAAGCCACCTATGTCGAAAACAGCCCTGGGGAGGTATTCTCGAGTTTTGTCCCTTTTGCATCCCTTTCAAAAGTGTCCCTTTTGGCGAGCCCTGATTGACTAAAAGCCAACAACCGGAAGTGACGTAACGCAAGCGCGGCAAACCTACTGCCAACCTTCTTCCATGCTGCCAATGTCCACCTCTTAACCGGAAGTTACGTCACGATGAAAGGGACGCAAAAGGGACGTTTTCAAAAGGGACAGTTACGAGAATACCGCCTCTATTCTCATCTTACTTGCCCCTGTGAAAAATAAAGGTGATTTAAGGTCACAGGGTAAGCCCTATACTACCCATGCATTTTTGGCCATTTCGAGGTACACTTTTATCGGCATCTACTAAAGGCATCTACATAATGCGTACATGATTTTCTTTCAAATTTGGGGCTGTTTTAACTGTACCAGAATTACTAAAATCACACTAAAATTACAATGTTTACGAATTTCTTTCCGCCAGTATCTAAATTTTGGCTTACTTTACATATGAAAAATTTTGTAACAAGAAAACCAGTGGGTGCATATTTTCAATTCTGGCACAGTAGATGTCACAACATGTAGATGACAGGAAAAAAGTATCGGCCGGTTCTCCTGGAAGATATAGGAAATAATGGTACCTACGTGAAAAACAGTTTTGAGATAATTGAGTTAAAAAATAAGAAATGAGGCGAAAAACCACTTTTTTGCCACACACACCACTCAAGTCATTTATTTAGTAAGCACCAGCTTCATAATCACCGTCGAAATCATGTTTTCGCTTTTCAGCCAGTCGTCTGTCCTGCCTTGCCTATTTAGTCGGCTGTTGTGCAGCTCTGTTCACAAAGTATCTTTACGAACAGAGTCAACCTCTTTTAGCCACTTGTTGGTGCTGTTGCGCACAGGGTTCATTCCGAATTATTTCGAATGCTGGCTCTTGCAATGCTACCATCACTGAATGAAAGACCAGCACCCAATGTTGCAATCCTGAGAGGGTGAAGCCCAACAAAGACATTTTTTGGTGCGTGGCTTTGAAGCACAAATGTGGTAAAAACATGATGCACAGTATCTCTGGATTGCCTTGGATGAAACATCAGCTATGCAATGGCTTCCAAGCAACTTCTTAATACAGCTCATTCTAAACTAAGTGTTTTGATCTGGAGCTGGGTGGTTCTTAATGGAAAAAATGACAATAAACACGGAGCACATTCTAAAATCGGACATGCATGGTCACTTTCTACTTGCTCACAGAAAAACTGTTTTTTAGGCAGAAATACAACCTTGGAAAATGTGCATAAGAAGGTGTACTTCCCTAATAGCAAAGACAAAAAAAGTCACTTTTTTAAGAAATTTGGCTTACCCTTTGCCCTTAAAGGACTACTGACATTAAATTTCCAATTTGAGCAACTGTACAAATAGCTTATTGTGTGTATGTAATCTTTCAGAAGTTGGAACTTTACTGTTTCATAAAACAATTTCAATCTTTGCGCATATTCAAAATGCGAAAGACACTTTAAGATATGCGACATCTGATGTACGCCATGGTCACCAAGAGAGAGATAAAGGGGGCTCTGCAATGTGAACTGGTGAGGTCAGCCCTGCTAGTGACAAGGCTTGCTACGCCACATGGGCTTGCAATGCCAGACTACAATGAGTGGTGAATGCTGGACATTAGGGGTACAGCAGGGAGAAGACAAACAAGAAACGTTAAAAACGAGAAACAAGGAAATACTGCTAGCAGAGTCCAGTGCGTAAAAAGTACATTTTAAAGGAAATCATTAATGTAAACTGAATCAAAATACAAAGTAAATACAAAGTAAACGGTGCAAAAAAGGGAAGAACACCAACCCAAGAAAAAGAAATTGATAAACACCACAGCATGAGAGAGTACATATCTTGAGGCACTTGCACTGCCTATGGTCTAAAGAGATATGTCCAGTTCAGTCTCGTAGGAAGAAACGAACATTGTGAATAACTTCTCTTTTAATATGTGTGCTGTTTCATGCACACATAATACAAAAGATTAATGGATACATCCTCTCTAGAAAGAACTCTCAAAGGCACACTGTGATGACTATGATATAATCTCCCTTCTCAAGAGTGAATGTATACATTGGTGGCACAGGTTGGACAAATGGAGAATTTTTGGCTAGGGGTCAACACATATCACATTATGTGACAAAGTGTACAACAGTGGCAGTGTGTTGGTTCTGCACAAGAGAAAAAAACAGCGTAGCTGGAACAACTATAAAGAAAAATGTGACACACCCAGTACTCGTGTGATGAAATGCTTTCCAGTGCCCTCTTTGGCATCATAGCAGACCTTGAGTTGTGTACAATTTTGCTGAGAAGCTTTGAATATCTAAGGCCGCATATTGCGCATGTGCTAGTGCCAGTAGGCAGTGTTCTCCAGCCTGCACCCCACCCTGCCCTGGGAAGCCGCATCTATAAGTCTGAAATGCATAACCCCTTTCCTTCTTTCCCGCCCTGTGTCCACTATAAAAATAGGATCCTCCTGCCCCACTTGCCCTACACCCAACTGCCCTTCACACCCCATGAGTATGACCCCTTTAGTGGGAGTGCCATCCACCATACCTGCCTAAGCTACCACATCACCTCCTGGAAAGACTGGCTGAATGCGGATCAGATAATGGACGAGAAGTCGATGCAAGAACTTCTGGCAGCCCACTGCCTTTGGGTTAGTGAGGGACTCTGGGAGATTTGCGGACTGGCCGCCTCCTAATGAAGATTAAGAGACAGCCAGCCAGCCTGGACTAGGGATGCCTAGATAGTAGTTTTTTCTCTCTCTCTAGGCATGAATACCACATTTATAATGTTTCGACGCGCTCATAACCGCAGAGCATACAATGTGCCGCTACTCAGAAAGAATGTGGCAATGCTGCATGTTGTTGAAATGCATCAGACTCGCTTCATATAACAGCAGTTTCCATGAAAGCGAGTGCTTTAAAGTGGAGCAGTTGTAATTAAAACCAAATTTTTTGGCATGAAGTCCACTTTAAGACTGATTTTTTGTACGCAGCGTTTTGGAAGGGTCTTTGGCACCTCACCACATCTAGCATAGCTAGGACATCACGGGCGAGCTATTTGGTAAACCATAATGCTCACAATAGAAATAACGGGCAGATTAAATTACAGCAAACAGCGCTTCTTTCTTCTCCTTTTCCATGAGTTGTTTTTATTTTGTGCTGTGAGCATTATTCTACGTACCCTCGTGTTACGTTAATAATGGTGTCAGTATGTATCTAACGAGGCAACCTTTCGAATGAACCAAACCTGCGTTTCTGCATGGCCCCTTTAAGCTTCCCGCTGATCCATGTCGCTGCCCGTGCAAGCATCGCACTTAGCCGCCGAATGCGCCGACATGAAGGGCGATACCACAGAGAACACACCCTGCACTGGACCACGTACACACCTCATTCGCGCATTTACCATGTACTACGCCGTCACCGCAATCACAAGCCTAATGTGGCAGTACGTCGAGCTCTACGCCCCGATGCACACAATCATATTCACCTCACTGTATTCGCCGCCATATCACAGCACGGCATTTGTTCGTGTGGTGATCTCTGGCACATTGTTGCATGTTATTGCTGATGGCAACGCGACTTGTAGGAGAGGAAGTGCAGAACGAACGATGGCAAATTTCGTCCTGGATTCTTCAGGAGATGGATCGGTGTCGTCGTGGTCGCCGTTTCTCGTCGTCCGACGAAGGCTTGGCACGCCGGCTTCACCCGTGAGCTGGCTCAGGACAGCACGCAACGTGAAGCTGAGCGTTAGCAGACCAACGCTGCACTTGGGTTAAGTAACCGGCCACAACAACGTAACACGCGGGTAGCATCCAAGTTGAGAGAGGAAGAAACTGGGGCGTCCATAATAACTCAAAGAAAAAGAAACTTGGCACACGGCGCTGCATTCGGGCTCGAGGCGTGCGGACAATTTTAAAAGTTATCCGCGCGAGGCGTGCGGACAGTTTCGAAAGTTATCCGCGCGAGGCGTGCGGACAGTTTTAAAAATTATCCGCGCGGGGCGTGCGGACAGTTTTAAAAATATTCCGCGCGAGGCGTGCGGATAGGGACAGCCATGCGACCTAGCGGGAGAGGATCGGTGGGTGGCGCCACCACGCGGAATTCCGATGTAGTGAGAGAGGGCAAAAAGGGCACGCGTTGGGGTGACGCCGCAGTCATTGTATATAGTCCCAAGCATCCATCCTCTGTTCTGTAGAAAGCTCGAAGCGGGCCAAGGAACCGGAATAGTGCTACATCGTTCTGCACTCCCAAGTGTTCACAGTGCATCGGTGTTGTGCAGCATTTTTATTGTTGACGAACAGCCGCGCGGGAAATCGGCGTTGCGGCTCTGGAAAGTGTGCTGCAGCGTTGTGTCTGCGCGTCGAAAGGCGTGAGCATCTTGGAGCTACTGTTGGTGCATATCTGTGGGACCTACAGCTGACGAGGTCTGCCTGCCTCTGCCGGTCGTGTTTAGGTTGTGTCACAATAGAACGGAAAGTTGAGCTAGTTGGATCTGATTCATGGTTGAAGCGCGGACAGACGAAACACAAGAAGAGGACTCAAGAAAGGCGCTCGTGTTGCCCTCTTGTGCTTCGTCTGTCCGCGCTTCAATCATGAATAGGTTGTGCCGGGCAGCTTGCGTGCGCTACTTCAAGCAGTTCACCCACATATGCATTTTTTTTTATGTACGGTTCAGTCAACCAGTGGCCGCGGTTGTTTTTAGGTGGTCGGGAAAAAAAAGCAGGGAAGCTTGCACTCACGCGCGAGACTGGAATGGCGAAGCTGTTGTAGGCGAGGAGCATTGCCCGCGCTGAACAAATCAGTGCGCTGCTGCCGGTCGCCGTCTTTCAAACGTCGACGGTTCCTCTCCAGTGCTGCCTTATCTCGCTCTCGTTGAGCGTACTTGGGATCTTCAGCTCGTCGTCGTCTCCTCGCAGCATTGCGTGCGTCCACACGTGCAGGGTCGGACCTTAGTAGACGTCGTTCTCGCTCTTTAGCGCGCCGAACCTCTCGAAGCGCGGCCTCTTCCTCGGCCGTGCGAACTAACCGCAGCCGGCCCATGTAAAGAACTGCGCAGACGTCTCTTTTGCCTAGCAGGTGTTGCGAAAGCTGGGCGACAGCTGCGTGATAGCGTTTCTCTCAGGTAGTTTTCTGCGAGCCCGAACTTGCAGCCAGTAACAGCAGCTTCGCTCTTAAAAAGAAAAAAAAGAAACACTAAACAAAACGCGAGCGTTCATGAGGACATCAAAAGCGTCAGGGAGGCTACAGCTGTTTACTACACAAGAACGCTTGAGGATCTGCACCCACAAGCGTTATGTGGTCCCTCCGTGGTTGGGCAAGATATAGTTCGCTCGAATGAAGCCATTTCATACATTTGATTACTTACCAGTATTTAAGGACGGAAGCTAGCTATTTTATTGTAAGGAGTTCATGTATGAAATTATTGGCTAAAGCAAAACAAACAAACAAAAAAGAAACATAATAACTTGAAGGAGCAGAAAAAAATAACCCTACCAGGAAAGGTTTAATCTTGCGGAGGAGTGTAATGACAATAATAACAATGTTTAACGTATGAACTATATCATTTCTGGGTCTGGCAAATGCTAGCATGGCTTGCTGCTCATCATTTATCTGTTGCCTTTTTCATGGGATGAGGCTTTCGTTGAGCTTCTGACAATGCGATTATTTGTGCTCCTAATGGGCCCACCCATTTCCAAGAAATGTTATCTTCTGTTGTCAGATTAATTGCCGTGAGTGGAAGGTGCAGTTTGTAGCGCTGGGCTTGCGTTGATGCTATCCTTCATTGTCTGGATCTGGCTGAAAGATCGCAGTGTAATTACAATGTAGTCCCTGTTGCTCTTGGCGTGGCAGGTTGTGGAAGAACACAAAGTTTTGCTGCGTTGAAGGACATGCTTGCTTTTCTGAGGCTGTTGCATCGGTGCATGGCATGTTCATCAATTCATTGTATGGTTTAATGCGCTGACACAACGTAGGCGATGAGGCGCGCCGAAGTAGAGGGCTCCGGATTAATTTTGGTCCCCTGGGGATGTTTAACGTGCGCCGAAATCTGCTACCCACTGGCGTTTTTGCTTTTCGCCTCCATCTGAAAACTGGCTGCCGTGGCCGGGAATCGAACCCACGACCTCGTGCTCAGCAGCGAAACGCCATAGCCACTGTGCCACCGCGGCGGGTGCATGGCGCTTTCAACTGCAGCACGAGCTATTCGTTACTGTTGGCTAAGTTCCACTCACAGTGAGCCAGTTTTTTTTTAGGTGCTCAGTGCTCAGGCACGTTTTTTTACTGAGCTAGCTCATTCCGCACTGCCTGAGATGCTGCTTCGACAAAAGCAGTGCACTTACCGGGCTGGCATGGCTGAGTGGCTAGGCATTGGTGTTGCAGCCGATTTTTTGATGGAGATGAGAAGGGAAAACGGCCCTTACAATTTCGGTGCACATAAAAGATCCCCAGGCGGTCAAAATTAATCCGGAGCCCTCCACTGCGGCGCACCTCATCACATGTGTAGCGTCATAATTAAGCAATCAATCAAGGCATTGGTGTGGAAATCGATTGTGTCAGATGTGAGGGTAGGACTGGCGTTGTGAGGCCGGACTTGGAGTTTAATGGTTTACTACATAAAAGGTGCACCCAAGGACAGAGGTTTCCAGGACGCGCCTTGGAATTTCTCTGCTGCCTGGTGGCTCAGCTCCTGCTGCACATTTCTGAGCCGCGAGACAGCGGAGGAAAGAACGTTGAAAGTCAAAGTCGTGTCCTAAAGGTCTTTTACCTTGGGCGTGCTATGTGGTTCACACTTAGAAGACGGGATCGCGTGGCTGCAGCTGCTACCAGAGCATTCTAAAGGCGCATGCACAGACACGCACTGGAGAATATCACCCATTGCGCGCGTCGCGTCATAGGGGTGGCCGCATGTCATCTACTGCTTGTGTGCTGCCAGCGCTAAAAGGCTGTTGACATCGCCAGGGCTGTGAGCGACGAGAAACAGCAGCACTGAAATGATTTAGTGTTTTTTGTGCCACCGATGATTGACGCAGCGAAGCAAGAACAGATCGCTATTCATTCCTGCGATGTGCATCATTACATTGTGCATCATTACCAAGCTATCACCACGATCTGGAAAACACGTCGCAGCAGCATAGTCGTGGCCATAATTTCAAGCAACCTGGTTTAAAGTTGCGGCTACCGACTGCAGTTCAGTTTCTTGAGTGTGACGTTAATAGCAAAAACATTGCTGACGTACTCGTCGCTCGCTCAGTAGCACTAAGTTTTGGTGTGATAACGTAATTTCGAGCAGTGCTAAAAAAAATGGCAGGAAAAAAAAATGAGCTTTATGCCTCTTCCCACTGTAGATGCTAGCATGTGCAGTGCAAAATTAAAGCAGACGAAAGAAAACAAGCGCAATGTATGTTTTGGGTCGCAGCCAGTAGAAAGGTTGACTGCTTTTTTAGCACCAGGACCCCGCTAGTAGCAGGATGGCAAGTCGGGCGAGTTGTTGCTGATTCATCTCGAAAACAGGCGCGGAAAGACGTAGACGTAGTGCGTCGTCCTGTGTATTTCTCTTCTTAGTCTACGTCTTTCCGCGCCTGTTTTCGCTAGTAGCAGATGACACATGGCCGCCCTGAAGATGGGATGCGTGATGCGTGATTCTCCTGGCAGCTTCCAGAATGCACATGCATGTTGCTTTCGTGCGGTGGCATTGGGATGCTGTGGCAGTGGCTCCAGCCACGCGCTCCCGTGTTCCCTCTAAGTGTGAACCCCATAGTACTGTGGTGATACATTGAAATACGACTTTCAGTGCATGCCACGCATCCTGGCGACAAGCCGCGTATGCTCAGTAAGAACAGGCTACCAGATCTCGTGACGTGCAAAGTCTTTCCATGATCGGCGGGCGCTCGGCACGAAATAAAAAATGGAGGAATGTAGCTGCGTGTGTTGTTTTCACTCAGCCCAGCGGCGAAGGTAGATAACAATAGCATGAGCGCAGCGGGAAAGCCAACCAAAGTGCTCTCGCGCAGAACAATGATCATTCCATACCAAGGGGGGGCACAAACTCTCGGAACTGTGCACGCGCGGGTCGTCGCCAGGATGCGCAACATGTGCTGAAAGCTTCGTTGTTTGTACTTCAGTGTATCACCACCAGCCAACGTCATGGCAAACTCGCAAACCGGGGGTGCTTGTAAGTTGCAACTGCTCACACTTTAGTGCACAAGGCGATGAACAATGCATGACTGTGCAAGGACTTGGTGGGCAAGTTGGTGCATCTTTAAGCTAAATTAAACAACCTTCTTTTTTGTGGTCGTCTCAATTCGCACAGTTCTTAATTTACTTTAAAAAAGCATGAGTTGTTCATGAATGTTGCTTAGGAAAAGAACTGGTCTATTGAACCATGAACCATGTATTTGACTCCAACAGACAATTTTTCCGTTTTGTTTTTGATCAGTGATCAATTTTCGCTGCTGGCTGTCTTTTTCCCTTCCAGAAGACGCTACAACACTGACAGCGAGTGTGCCATGTGTGCAGACATCATGGATGCAGCCTGCAGCCAGCAGACACAGGCAACCGTTGCCACTGGTACCATAGGTGTTGTCCCAATTCTGTTTCACAGCTTGAATGTGTACATTAATGTGTGAATTTTCTGTGCAGGCATCCAGTGTGCTCTGGGGTTACTCGTCAGTGCAAGCTCCCAGACATGTCAGGGATTTTCAGGTTAGAATTTTTCTCCTACAAGCATGCAAGTACACAGCCCGCAGTAGCACTCCGTCTTAAGATAGTTACAAGCCCGGTGCTTTTGATGTGAAGCAGAATGCTTATTTAGTAAGAGTGTTTATTACCACTCTTATTATTACACTCTTATTATTACAAAAATACCAAACCCCCTTCGTATGCGAAAAGAATGCACAGAATTTAGAACACACAATCTACTCCCACATCGCAATGCATTTGGACCTAAATTCCTTCTTTTTTCATCACCAGCACAGGTTTCAGTGAGGACTCTCGTGCGGGCCGCAGCTGCATGAATTTACTACCGATCTCCATTTTAACCTGGACTCCTCCTTTCAAACTGATGTAATATACCTTGACTTTTCAAAAGTATTCGATCGTGCCCCTTATCGGCGTCTGATCAGTAAATTTTCCTCTTTGAGCATTGACCCAAACTCTTTTGTTACTGCAGAAAATTGACCAACTTTTAGGGGTCTAATACCCCGGCTACACTAGGGTCCGAATTTCATTTGAACCAAATGTCATTTGACTCAATGGGGTGCTTCGAATGCCATTCAGAATCCACCCTGCTACACTACCATTTCGATGGCATTTGAAAGCTTTCACAATTGCTCGTCGTGCTGTAGTGGTGCTGTTTTTGCCGTTAAGGCAGAAGGTTGGGCTAGTTGATTATCTGACTGCATTTTACTAGCGAAAAACAGACGCGGACGAAGAAGAAGTACACAGGACACTCGCTAAGACACTCGATGTTTCCTAGCGAGTCTCCTCTGTACTTCTTCGTCCGCGTCGGTTTTTCGCATAGTAAAATGCAGGCTGTTGTCGCCCCATTCTGTTTTCGTACAATAATACAACAAATTTAGGAGCAGTCTAAGGCAGTAAAATAATATCAAATTAGAAGAGACACCAGTTTTGACACTAATGTGGTGGCTGTTTGCGTAATTTTATTTATTTATTTTTTGCAACTGACCCACTGGTTTTGAGAGTATGAAAAATAAATATGTTGATTTCATATTTTAAGTAAATGAACAGTGTAGGACTGCTGCCGCCTTTGGGCATAGCGGAGGACGGGAGATTGAGGGATAAGATGCGTGGGCTGAGAGGCCGCGCGCATTGTTGCCCCCCGCTTCTCTTAATGGTCGCCGCCGTAATTGGTTTTTCTTGGGGGGAGCGTGGCGCCCCTTTTTGGACGCCTCGGAATGACGGGCCCTTGAGTGCTTCGGAGGTCACCGTGTCACTCTCAGTGTCTAGGCCAGGACAACGTCCTTTGTAAGCGCCACCCCTGCTTCCCTTTGTGGCCGCCGGCCTACTTCTGAAGAGCCCTGCTCCCGTCTTCAGACGCGTCGAAAGGGCGCGCCCAATTATGGCAATAAAACGCCATTTTGGGGTTGCGTGCCTCGGAGCCACCGTGTTACGCTTAGAGTGCGTAAGCCGGGGCGGCGGCTTTTGAAAATGTCGCGGCGCCTAATGGCCACCCTGACCGTGGCAAAGCTGCCCCATGAACGTGTACGCGTCTTCTTGCGTCCGCTCCGTCTGGGGAGAGGAGGGAAGTACGAGAAGTTTGGGAAGGTGGCGTTTGGCCCCACGATTGGTGGGATTCGAGATGTCGCTCTGACCAATCAGGTGTGCTGTCCGGCTCACAATGGACACGAGGGATTATACTATCGGGCAGAATGGCCAGCGGGAGACTTGGCTGTAATCTTTGAGGTCATCAAGGACCAGCGAGCCTCCGTGCTTAGTGCATGTCAGAACCTTGCCGTCTAGGGCGTAATCCAGAGTCGACCAGTTAAGGTCTGATACCTAGGGTGCAACTCGAAGGGTCGATTGCTAAGACAGCCATGCTTAAGCAACTCTGTAACCAACTGTCTGTAACCAACTTCTATAAATAAAATCCTGCCGTCGCCGTTCCCTTGTCTCATCTCTGGCCACCACCACCGCCAAGCACCCGCAGTGGAAGCCTCCTTTGCTGCCGTCAACGAACCACAAACCCTGAGAAAGGGATTTCTACTGGTGCTGCCACGACAGAACTCGGCACTTCGGACCGTCAACGCGGAACCCGCCCTGCAACGGCCCAGATGGGAAGACAGCAGACTTGGCATGCATCCAGTCTGAAGAGCGAGGGTCGAAACCCGCCAGCCAACAAGCCATCATCGAAGGCGACCACCCCAGCACCAAGCACCGGGCTCTGGGCGACGGGTGAGTGGGATTTCTTGCGTGCATTTAAGGTTGGCATGGCGTGCAGGTAGGAAGATGCGTGGTTGTGACACGAAGTAAGGGGGCTGGCATGGACAAGGACAGTAATACAGACGACCCGCCAGGGCCTCTGGAAACAATCATAAATGGTCCGGAACAGCAGGCGCCCCTAGGCATGGCAGGGAGTGAGCAGCAGACACTACTGCCAACAGTAGCAAGCAAAATCAGAAGCCGTGACGCTGAAGTGTATGAAACTTGGGATGAAATAATTAGAGCTCGAGTCTGAAAAAATCACTCTTCGGAGAGTCGAGCTCCAGAGTTCCACCAGGAGGCCACCGAGCACGGGTTCGGAAGGCAGCGATCGCCGGCAGGCGAGCTTGGACCCCATTGCGCAGTGTTCCAAGGTGTTGAAAGGCTACCAGTTGCTGTGCGATGAGGACGCGCCGCTGTGGTTCGATGAGGTGGAAACATTGTTCGCAACATTCGAGGTGCCAGAAAACAGCTGCGTCATGCGCGTTTTGACCGAACGTGTCCGATGCCTACTGCACAACCTCAGCTAGCAGGAGTGTGGGGACTATGATGCAGTTAAGCAAGCTATCTTGAGCGAGCTGCGACTGACACCGGCAGAGTACCTGGATCGGTTCGAGAGTGCCGCTAGAAGAAAAGACGAGACTTGGGCGCAGTTTACTTCTCGGGTGAGAATGTCTTTTGCGTACTACCTACAGGCGAGGGGGGCAGACTCCAAGGAGACGCTAACTGAACTAATGGTAGCGGACCGGAATAAGGCTAGTCTCAGCGCTGAGGGCCTCGAGTACGTGCGGCTTAGAGAAGGGGAGAGTTGGCTGAAACCAACCGAGGTGGCGAAGCTGCTTCAAACATTCGAACAGGCAAAAGGAAAGGGGCGCGCTTCGAAACCGGCAACCCCTCACGCAGACCCTTGTCCACTGAAATGGGCGAACGCAGACAGAGGAGTCCCGCGGTGTTACCTGTGCTGCGGGCAAAGTCTCGTCGCGAAAAATTGCCCCACACCTGCCTCTGAAAAAGGAGGGCCACTCCGCCCCCCAAACATGCAGGCACAGAGAGTTGAGACAACAGCTGTAGCTGCGAGCGGGGGGACGACACGCGCAGAGACCATGCTAACAGCTGAAGTGGCAATGTCGGGGCCGAACCGTAAGGAAGGCAGGTCGGAGCTGCAGGTCGTCCAGCTCGTCTGTGGAGAGCAGTGCTTGGAGGCGGTGCTGGACATGGGCCGCGAAATCACCGCAATTCGTGGAGGTTTGTGGGCCCCTTTGTCGAGCGAGCCCTCCGGCACAGTCAGGCTGACGTCAGCTTTCGGGAAGGCTAGCCGCATTGCCCCTGGGCATGAGTGTTCCAGGGGCGGTGAGGGAGCCTGAAAAGGTTGAGATGTTATGCGCTCTTACGGACGAACTAGCCGAAGGAGGAAATTGCTTACTTAGTAGGGAGGACTGGGAGCTTCTCAGGGAACATAACTACAAGCGCGCACCACTCGCGATGGCAGATCCCAGGGCGATAAGTAGAGCCGACGCGGTCGACAAAGAGCAGGACGGAAGCAGCGAGCTTGCATGCGACGCTAACGCCCAGCAAAGGAGCATCCATCACGTGGAGAAAATCCCCGATGCGTTAGATGCGGCCCATCCAGCCAGCCAGAGAAACGCTGTCCAGACTTCCCAGACCAATGGCGAGAGCTTAACGATGGCATGGGAAGATGCCAAGGTTGGCAAGTCGGGCATGTTTGTGGTAGACGGAATCCTCTTTCACTGGGACTCTATAGCTGGAACCCGGGTGAGGCAACTGGTACTCCCCAGAGAGAGGCGAGGAGAGGTACTCCAGCTAGCCCACGAGTCGATCTGGGGGGGACACCTGGGGGTAAAAAAGACCAAAACAAGGATAAACTACAGCTTCTACTGGCCCGGCATGGAGAGGGACGTGTCGGAGCATTGTAAATCCAGCCACGGGGGTCAGGTGCGGTCAGTTAGGTGTCAGAGCGACAGGGTGCCGATTATGCCACTGACAAGGCCCGAACGCCCCTTTCAGGTGGTAAATGTGGACGTGATAGGCCCGATTGACACGCCATCCGCGAGGGGACACCGCTACGCACTATGCCTGGTGGATCTGTGTACCCGTTGGCCAGAAGTGGTATGCCTACGCTCCTTAACCGCGAAAGCAACATGCGATGCCTTGCTCGACATTTTCAGTCGTAGGGTCATTCCGGAGACCATCTGTTCCGACCAGGAAACCAACTTTAAGTCCCAGCTCGCACAGATGATGTTGCAGAAATTGGGGTGCACCCCCAGGTTTTCTACCCCAGACCACCCAGAGACCAGACCACCCAGACCACCGGGCTGGTAGAGAGATGGAACCGGGTCCTAAGAATATGCTGTTTGACGGGATTCAAAAGGACCCCAAGAACTAAGACAAGCTGATACTGTTCGTGTTGTAGGCCTACCGCGAGGTACCTCGCGAAACCACTGGGGTAGCGCCTTTTGGATTGCTCTACGGGAGAAACCCGACGGGCCCACTCGCTATTCTCCAGCAAACGTGGACAGGTGTCACGCGTCACGTCGGTAAAAGAATGGACTCCAGACCCAAAGGGATCAAGTTAAGATAAGACTTTAAGGAAGAAGAATGTAAGAGAAATATACAATAAAAGTGCTAGAAATACAGTACATGCAAAAAAGAACCCAAATGGCTTTCAGTTCGTGAACTAGAATAGTGTCCTCTCGCATATCTATTGGTCCCTATAGTTTCCTAAACGCCATTTCCCTACCGCACATTCTGTCGTTGCGTTGCACTGGATCGTTGGGGTAGCAGGGCATCAGTCGTCGCTAAGGTGGCTCCCTGAGCGCAGCGCCGTGAAGATGGTGACGGGGCCAGTGGGGCGAAGCCACTGGTGCGTGCGTGCCCGTGCAAGCCGGTGCTGAAGCCAGCGGAGCGGAGCCGCCGTTGCCCAGGAGCACCCGCGTCAAATGCTTGAGGAGGCCAACGGGGCAGTGCCGCTGGTGCCTTGCGGGTTCCCAGACCTCGGGTCCCGCCTCCTTCGGTCGCCTCGAACCACGATCTCTTCGTCCACCCGCTCGTCGTCTTCCTTCTCGTTTTTTCCCTCCTTTTTTCCACCAGCTTCCAGAAATTTCTCGCTTCTTATCCCTTCTTCGTCGTCGTCCCCGCCGTCTTCGCACCTTGACTCCTGACATTTGCCCCCGTCTTCAAGAGTTTTTCCTGAAAAACTGCTTCCACGTTTGAGGTCTATGACCCGCCCTCATATCACAAATCCCCGTCAGTCAGTTTCTCACAGCACAGTTCAGTTCAGTCCTAAGGGCCACCGCTATGACACAAAGGTATAATCACTGAAAAGTTCACGAAAGTGTTACTTTCCGTGCGCGTTAGTGTAAATTCACAAAAACATTTTCTCTCACGCATTATGCCAGCAATGCCTAACATACAGACTACTGATTGGTTAATCACGGCACTCCACTCATAAAATCTGCTGTTGTATTATATTGTCGTCTATCTAGTGGACTGTTCACTTGCTAATTTAACATATATTTCTCATTTTGGACATTCAGCAAAATACACTACTACATCACTAATCTACCAATTCACAGTATTCTGCTCAGCTAGGGATTCCTTCTATTCTTACATCCTTGGCAAACTCCATCTCTACGATCTAGACCGCCCTGTCTCGAAAAGCCATTGTATCTGCGTCCATAAGCTCGTCCGGCATAATGTCTTTCGACAAGGTACTGTTTTGGGTTGAAACACCCTGTTCCTCGAAACTCTTTCTGTCCTCGCAGTTCTTCAACCCTGCATCTCCACTTCCCCAGCAAGCTTGGTAACGTCCTTGAGTTACGCCACGAACTTTGAACCGACCGTTTGCTGCGCTCTGTAGAACCATTACTCGCGATCCCCTTCCTTGTTCTACTTGGTTATAAGATTTTCGTGGTCCACTAAAGGTTTCATCCTTGCTCCGGTAACGATGACCTCCTTGTGCGACTTCATCTTGACAAAAGTTTCTGCCTCGTTGAGAGGGGTTGCCGTATGCCCTGCAGCTCTTACTGTTTTCTGCTCTACAACCTCGTCGTCTGGTACTTTGGAAATGTCGCCGGGGATCGTTCCAATAAACTTGTTGACACCAATTTCTCCAAGATGGATCCTCCTTTTGTTGTCGGGTGATTGTCTCGGGTGGCCTGTCCAACGCTGGTGCACTTGAATCAGCGAGTTCATGTAGCGATTCTTTTTTCTCAATTGCGGCCATTGCGCGCGCTGTCATAGACATTACCGGGGTTGAAATGATTGCTTTTGTTGTTTCTTTATCCTTTTTCCGTTCTAAAATCTGGGCGTCTTCGTTCTCCATTCATATCCGCTAACTTGGTCGTCCATTTTGTGTCAGGGTCATTCACTTCCCTAATGCCTCTCACGTTACCTAGAATCACGTCAAACGGTGGTTCATCTACACATTTCGCTATTAACTCTCCCGTGTAGTAAGGGGTCGAAATTTGAATGATTGCTTCCGGCCAGCACCTTACCGTTCCATCTACAAGAACCACTTGTGCCTCCTTCCCAGTAAACTCGTTTTCTGTGACGAGGCTCCTCCTCACCAATACCGTGTTCGTTCCGGTGTCCCGGAGAACTGAGATTCGCTCTCCCCGCAGCTCGCCATCTACAACAGGCATTTGCCATCCTTGTGTCGCCCGATCCTCTCCTTCTCCAAGTGTTGTCTCTTTTTCTTTGGTGCTTGTGATTGTCTTTGGCGGAGCTGGGCCGAACCTGTTCACATTTATTGCACAAGCTGACTTCTCCTGGTTTTGAAAACGGCATTGTTCTGTTGTATGCCCTCTTCTCTTACACAGCTGGCAAGTTGAAGGTACTTGCCTCGAGTTAGCAACAGTTCGGCAATCAACGGCACGATGCCCTACGCGATCGCAAAGAAAACAACGCGATGGAGCCCTCGGAGCGAACCTTTGTGTCATACATTCCGGTGATTCTATGCTCGCCGCCATGCCCTCTTCCTTCACTTTGCCCAAGTTCTTAAGCCTCTGGGCTTCGCAGTACTGATCTGCGGCAGTAGTCATCTCTTCAAGGGTCTTTAGGCTGCGCTCCTTCAAAAATATTGCCAACTTGGAATTGCAACACGCAAGAAACTGTTCTGTCACCATTCGCTCACGAAGTTTTTCATACGTCTTTTCTGTGTTGGACATCTCTAACCACCGGTCAAAATAACTCAGGAGACGCGAAGCAAACTGCTTTCCTGTCTCCGCATCCTCTGGCTTTGCGCTGCGAAATTTCTCGCGGAAACCATCGGCTGTCAGTCTAAATCTTTGCAGCAGTGCGGTCTTTACAGTGTCGTAGTCCATAGACCCTGATGCCGGCATTCTTCCGAAGACACTAAGTGCTTCGCCGACCAGACAGAGACTCAATGCTGTCGCCCACTGACTCTTCTCCCAACCTTGCCCTAGTGCTACTCGTTCGAAGCGATGGAGATAAGCATCGAGGTCATCTCTTTTGTCATCGAAAGGAGCCATGAGTTTTCTTGGGCAAATTTCCGGACTCTTGGACATCTGTGGTACTGGAGATACTGGGGATTGTTCACCACTTTGGTTTGATGCACTGGCATTTGCTAAACGTAGCTTTAACTCGACCAACTCTTTCTCTTGGGCTAGCTTTTCTTTTTCTACATCCGCCATGCGCTTCGCTCTCTCTTCCTCTTCTCGATTCGCGTCCCTCACTGCTGCTCTTTCCTCTTGGCGTCTCTGATTTTCCCTCTCGTACAGGTCCAACATCTCTTCCTTAGTCAACCCCAAGCTACTCGCCAATGTCATTAACTTTTCGAGATCCATCTCTTCCACCGCGGTAAACAGGTGACAATGGGGAAAGGGATCCTGGCAGGCTCGCCAATGTTTTTGTCACGCGTCACGTCGGTAAAAGAATGGACTCCAGACCCAAAGGGATCAAGTTAAGATAAGACTTTAAGGAAGAAGAATGTAAGAGAAATATACAATAAAAGTGCTAGAAATACAGTACATGCAAAAAAGAACCCAAATGGCTTTCAGTTCGTGAACTAGAATAGTGTCCTCTCGCATATCTATTGGTCCCTATAGTTTCCTAAACGCCATTTCCCTACCGCACATTCTGTCGTTGCGTTGCACTGGATCGTTGGGGTAGCGGGGCATCAGTCGTCGCTAAGGTGGCTCCCTGAGCGCAGCGCCGTGAAGATGGTGACGGGGCCAGTGGGGTGAAGCCACTGGTGCGTGCGTGCCCGTGCAAGCCGGTGCTGAAGCCAGCGGAGCGGAGCCGCCGTTGCCCAGGAGCACCCGCGTCAAATGCTTGAGGAGGCCAACGGGGCAGTGCCGCTGGTGCCTTGCGGGTTCCCAGACCTCGGGTCCCGCCTCCTTCGGTCGCCTCGAACCACGATCTCTTCGTCCACCCGCTCGTCGTCTTCCTTCTCGTTTTTTCCCTCCTTTTTTCCACCAGCTTCCAGAAATTTCTCGCTTCTTATCCCTTCTTCGTCGTCGTCCCCGCCGTCTTCGCACCTTGACTCCTGACAACAGGAGAGGTGGTGATACCGGTAACACTGAGAGAAAAGGCGGCGAAGTAGCTTGCGCAGCTAAAAGAACAGCTGGAGGTGGCAGCGGGTGTCGCCGGGCTCACGAGTGCCACGCGGCAGGACAGTTATGCCGACGGGTATAATCGCACTGCACAAAACAAAAACTTCAGCCTAGGCAATCAGGTGCTTCTCTTCGACACCGACCATGTGACAAAGATGTTACCTAGGTGGATGGGCCCATTCACAGTCTTGGGTCGTGAGAGGCAACATTCCTACCGTATTCAGACAGAGGAGGGCAAAACCGCCGTTGCGCACGCGAACAGGCTAAGGCCGTACTACGCCCAGGTGAGCCACGTAGGAGTCGTGTTTGATGAGGATAGAGAGTTTGGAGAAGTGGAGTACACACCGCGGGCTGTCCCTGCGTGTGGAAGCAAGATATTGACTAGGGAAAAGTTATCCCACCTGGACGCAAAGAAGCCCGACGAAGTTACCTTGGTGTTCGAGAAACACAGCGGTGTTTTTGCCGGGAAGCCGGGAATGGCTAAGACAGGTCAACATTGAATCGAACTGGAGGAAGGAAAGAAACTGCAAAGGTCGTTTCGTATAGGGTCCCCGAGCTGTTAAGGGAGGAGGTTAAGGAACTTCTTGGACTAGGGCTGATATACGCAGTGGAAAGTCAATGCGCACATCCGGTCGTGTGTTTCGTGAAAAAGGACGGCATGTTACACGTGTGCGTCGACTACCAGACGTTAAACGCCATTACCTGCGTAGACGCCTTTCCTATGACGAACCCCCAGGAATTGATCTACAAGGTCGGGCGAGCACGGTATATTACGGTGGTCAACCTCAAGCACGGGTTCTGGCAGGTTCCCATAGACCCGGAAAGCCAACATTTCACAGCCGTTGTGATGCACGAGGGGCAGTATGCTTGGCACGTGATGCCATTCGGGCTTAAAAACGCCGCGGCGACGTTCCAGAGAATGGTAAACAGGCTCCTCTCCAAGCATCAGGCATACGCCACAGCGTACTTAGACGACATCGCAGTCTTTTCTGAGACATGGGAAGAGCACCTCGCCCACCTTGATACCATTTTGCAGTTGTTGGACGAGGCCGGGCTTAGAGCGAGTCCGGAAAAGTGTGAAGTCACCCAAACCCGCACTTGCTGCCTCGGGGTCTGGATCCCACTTGCTGGTTGGGTCTGGATCCCACGGGCTGGACCTCGATAAGGTAGCTGCAATTGGAGGTTTAACCCCACCGCACACTAAAAAGCAGCTAAGGAGTTTATTCGGACTATGCGGTTACTACCGGGAGTACGTTCGTTGCCGGTCCGCTAACCGTTCTAACAAAACGAGGGGTGCCTAACTCGATACCATGGCCAGAGGAGGCCCAGCGCACATTTGACGAGCACTCTGCCGGGTGGTCGCACTCAGCACTCCGAACCCCAGTCAGCCGTACTGGCTTTTTACTGACGTGTCCGCGACAGTGGCAGGTGCTTGCCTTGCACAGATGTCGGAGCACGGGGTAGAGAAGCCAGTAGCTGTCGCCAGTCATCGGTTTGACCAGACCCAGGCACGGTGGTCTATGATTAGAAACAGCACAAGAGACAGGACGAGGAAACTGACAAAGACGGGCGCTGACAGTTTTCTCGTCCTGTCTCTTGCGCTGTTTCTAGTCATGAATCCTTACCGACTCGCCCAGCTTCGCACGGTGGTCTACTATCGAGCGGGAGGCGTTCGCCATCATATGGGCGCTCAAAGAAGTTTGATCACTGGCTGTTTGGCGCGGAGGTGAATGTTGTTTCGGACCATAACCCATTGTGTTACCTGGCAACTAGTACTTCGCACGGGGCAAAGCTGGCAAGGTGGGTGCTGGCTTTACAGTGCTACAATGTTTCTGTGAGACACCGTAAGGAAACCAGCAACAGCAACGCCGATGCCCTGTCTAGGCTCCCCAATGCTGCTTGGGAGCATTAGCACAGCCATGCCGGCCTTGATGAGCGGGAATATTCCCGCTCACCCGCACACAGTGGGGTGTCCGGGGACCCGTCAAGGCTCGGACACTAGTGCCATGACTGGAGTGCTACAAGCGCAGTGCAGTAGTCAACCCAGGATGCTTTCACGCGGGTGGCAATGTGTGTGGGTGTACGTGCTTGCCCTCTTTTTATAGGTGCACCGACAACGTACTTTTAAGTGCCAAAGTTAGCCTGCAGGCATGTTTTCTGATGAATTGCGTCCATCGCCTGCTTACGCCTAATAGACATGGCGAGAATATGTGTGTTGGTTTTGCGGGCAGGCGCTTGCCTAGGTGTTTTGCTTTCTCTCTACGAAAGTGTTACTGTGCAATGTTATTGTCACTCGGGGACATGCTGCCGGTTTTTTTTTCTGTTGCGTTTGGTCTTTTGTGTATGCAGTTCGAGTTATAATGTCCTAAGCGCGCTAGTTGTGTTTGCGGCATGTGCGGCTGCGCAATACCTTATGCTTCGACCGTGTTCGTTTCCTATAGACTTCCTGTTCTTGCCCTGGGTGTAGGCGCAGCAAAGATATCGGAGAACGGAGGCTCGCGGTTCGTAGCAGGTATAGTTAGCGTCACCATCCCTTGTGGTTTTTTTTCGCATTACTGGCGTCTGTTCTCCCCCTGTTATGCTCTTTGGGAGGGATGTGTAGGACTGCTGCCGCCTTTGGGCATAGCAGAGGATGGAAGATTCAGAGGTAAGATGCGCGGGCTGAGAGGCCGCGCGCATTGCCGCCCCCCACTTTCTTAATGGCCGCCGCAGTAATTGGTTTTTCTTGGGGGGAGCGAGGCTCCCCTTTTTGGACGCCTCGGACACCACCCCTGCTTCCCTTTGTGACCGCCGGCCTAGTTCGTTTTCTCTTGAAAACGAACTAGGTTCATTGATCTCTTCTAGTTCATTGATCTCTTGAAAGTGTTCCGAGAAAGTGGCTTTCGGGTTGAAGTTTACTGTTGAGCTTCCACAACAGCAAGAGCTGCAGTTCCTTGACCTCCGTTTAAGATTTGAAGTAGGCCATGTCTGTTGGGTATACGTGCCTTGCTCTGAGAAACCCCTCCTAAGTTAGGACTCAGGTCATTCAAAATTAGTGAAGAATGGAGTGTGTTTTTCTGTGTTGCGCTCAGCCTTAACCCACTCCTGCCACCATACAGTGAAGGAGAGCTTCGAAGGTCAGTTAAAGAGGCTAGAGGCGGCAGCTTACCCTAGGGCAGCGCTCTGGAGTTGCGGTAACAAGTTGATCAGACATGTCAAGTCTCGCGGGGACCCTGATAAGGAAAGGAAAAAACCGGATGGAAGTAAATTGGCCGTGATTCCCTATGTGCACCGTACGTCGCACGGTTTGAAGAACGTTGCCAGTCGGTATGGTGTCACGGTGGTTTTTCCGCCCCACGTAAATTGGAGGGAATGTGCGCTGCCGTACAAAGAAAGGCTTCGTTGGAAGAAAGGGCCCCAAAATCAGGGTGTGGCACAATCCATGAGCACAGGTATGTGGACTGCCAATCCGGTGTCGTGTACCCGAGTCCCTCTCATGTATGGCGCATCATACATAGGGCAGACTGGTAGGTGTGCTAATGTTAGATTGCGAGAGCATGCACTCTCCTTTGACAAGCGTCCGCGACCGCCTCAGCCCTCACACTGCCACACGTGCGGATGCGACCCGGTGTTTCACGAAACTGATATTGTTACCAAGCACCCGAAGCAGCTACACCGCGAGATAGTTGAAGCCTATCACATTAGCAAGAGGGGTGAAAAGTGTGCGAGCCACC
Source organism: Haemaphysalis longicornis (assembly GCF_048455015.1). Classification (NCBI taxonomy): domain Eukaryota; kingdom Metazoa; phylum Arthropoda; class Arachnida; order Ixodida; family Ixodidae; genus Haemaphysalis; species Haemaphysalis longicornis. Next base: position 1,682,491 of record NW_027526204.1, on the reverse strand, counting down.
CTTCACTTGTGCTTACTGATAAAGAGGTCCAGTTCATGGATAACGACAAATGAGTCATGTTCCCGTTTGCACTTTTATCTGGTTCTATTTGTTTTCTTTGTATGCTACTTTGACACGTGCGGCGTTGTTTGCCTTCAGTATAACGTTTGTTGCGGGTTTTCAATAAATTTAGTTGAGAGTCAGCGCCTGTCCAGTGGTTGATCTGTCTGTCCCATCCTTCGCGCTGTGATTAAGTATGAACCCGTACCAACTCGCCCAACTTGCTACTGTCCTATATAGTTCTGAAGAGCCCGGCTCCCGTCTTCAGATGCGTTGAAAGGGCGCGCCCAATTATGGCAATAAAACGCCGTTTTGGGGTTGCGTGCCTCGGGGCCACCGTGTTACGCTTAGAGTGTGTAAGCCCGGGCGGCGGCTTTTGAAAGTGCCGCGGCGCCTAATGGTCACCCTGACCGGGGCAAAGCTGCCCCGTGCACGTGTACGCGTCTTCCTGCGTCCGCTCCGTCTGGGGAGAGGAGGGAAGTACGTGAAGTTTGGGAAGGTGGCGTTTGGCCCCACGATTGGTGGGATTCGAGATGTCGCTCTGACCAATAGGTGTGCTGTCCGGCTTACAATGGACACGAGGGATTATACTGCCGGGCATAATGGCCAGCGGGAGACTTGGCTGTAATCGTTGAGGTCATCAAGGACCAGCGAGCCTCCGTGCTTAGTGCATGTCAGAACCTTGCCGTCTAGGGTGTAATCCAGAGTCGACCAGCTAAGGTCTGATACCTAGGGCGCAACTTGAAGGGTCGATCGCTAAGACAGCCATGCTTAACCAACTCTGTAACCAACTCCTGTAAATAAAATCCTGCTTTCGCCGTTCCCTTGTCTCATCTCTGGCCACCACCACCGCCAAGCACCCGCAGCGAAAGGCTCCTTCACTGCCGTCAACGAGCCACAAACACCGAGAAAGGGGTTTCTACTAACAGTGAGCAAAGTTCTACAAACAAAAATATTTTGTTTGTTTTACGTATGGAAGTATTATATTTTTTATTGCCGATCGAAGACTCTGCATGCGAGAGTGCTAGAAATGGCATTTGAAATCCCAAATGTCTCTCTGGGTGCGCATTTGGCTCAAAGACCATTTGAGCCGAATGGCATTTCATAACCTAGTATAGCAGCACAACTTGGCATTTGAGTCAAATGACATTCGGACACTAGTGTAGCGGGGGTATAAGCTAACATTTTTTCTGCGCTAAACATATTGATTAGGCACATATTGCAGTGTCCTTTCTAACGACACGTTTTAATAATTGTTTCATAAATAAAGATTGCGAAAAAAATGGACAAAGTCAAAATTTTTGTCCTGCTGTCGAAAATAACAGACAAAAGGAAGTTGTATGTAGCAAACCACCAGCACAAGAAAAAATTAGGATGTACATTTTGTAGGTAAACACCCGTCCTAGAAAAAAATTCATTTGCTCGCTACGATTTGCCAGATATCAAAGAAAATGCTAGCACGCGTAGTGCCCATGCATTGCGGTGAAGCCCAACCTCTATTTCAAATTTCGCTATTTCGAATGCTTTTCTGGAAAAAATCTGGTGTTTTCACATTAAAGGCACCATTTAGTCCCCGCATGATGTGAAAACACCTTGTCAATGATTACGGCCAGAAGATGATGCAAGGCAAGCAAGCGATGTGAAAAAATCCGCTTGGAGTTGGAAACGAAACTTGGTGACGGATGGTTGTTGGATGTTCTGATCATCACTTATCCGTCAGAACTTTCATTTGCAGTTTAATATTATCTACTGACTCACTATGGTAGCCCTGCTTGTAGAATAAGTTGCGATGCGCTAAAATCATGCCCAGCCAGCTTCTACCGAGTAGCTGTCGTGCTGTGAAGACAGTTTAGCACTATGATCCTCCTGATTGCAGCGCCACTAACATTTTCGAAAAGAAACAATGTCAACCCTGTTGGAGTCTTTGTGAAAATAGGCAGTTCTACTAAGCAGCGAAAGTAGACCCCCTGAAATACCCTCGTATGGAAATGAAACTGGTTGGTGAACAGCTAGCGGTGTTCATGGCCGATTGGAAAAGCTCTGCTCGTCTGAACTGATATCCGACGACTTGATGTTATCTTTCGACTTTCAGCTGAAGCTGTTATCGCAAAAGTAAGGCGTGGGTGAAGTGGAATCATGAGCGGCATGCATTTTTCAAGGAATAGTAGCGGGCGACGGAGGCGCCATTAGAATCGGCAGAAAGTTGTGTAATGTAGTAGTGCCAAATATGAATTTCACAATGCAAAAATGAAAGCGAAACTGCTGGAAACTGGCTGAAAATGCCAAATCCACTTGTTAGACACGTGAGGGACCTTCAGAAATAAGCTTTGACAGAATAAAGCTACCCTTTCTCTGAACCAAAGATCACTAGTGAATAGCTGGTGTCATTTTTAGGTAATTATCATCTCTCAACACTGTCAGATTACAAAGCTGACAATATAATTTGGTTACTTGCTAGGAGCCCTTTGATAAAAAAAAAATGTTGAGAATAATGCTGCATAACTACAAGTGGCATGCTTATTTTGTAAAGTGCAGTGGCCACGCCCCCTTTCACGAAAACCTGCGCACCTAAGCTGACAAAAAATGCCGCAAAAAAATCTGTCACCGAAGCGGGAAAATTTAAACTCATTCTGAAAGCGCAATGCCTAGGCTAACTACTGGACCGCATTAGGTGTACGAGAAACGACTACAACATGTCGAAATCTGCAATATAAAGCACCGATCGTGATCGATTTGAATAGGCATGGTAACGAAAGAGTTAATTATAGCTTGGATTAAAAATTCCCTCAACGATAGGGTTCAATTTACTGTTGTGGTGAATAACCAATCAACTCATGGGAAGGTAATATCCGATGTTCCGCAACCATTCGCCTCTTCGCAGACGACTGCATACTTTACCGCCGCATTTCAAGTAGCACTTACAAAAATATTCTTCAAAATAACTTATCTAACATACAAAAATGGTGTTCACGATGGCTAATGCAACTAAATATAGCCAAATGCAAAGTCATGCAAGTTTTGTGCAAGTGCAGTAACTTTTCTTTCCAGTATTCGGTAAACTTCAATTTCCTAAACCAGGCTGATACCTTGGAGTAGTGATATCAAGCAATCTAACATGGTCCGATCACGTACAGCAACTAACCGCCGCCTCGGCTAAATCACTTGGCTATATCAAAAGATCCCTAACCTTCTGTCCCCCACCCCCAAATCCGAAAACTGGCGTATGAAACCTTTACGCGTAGTAAACTTGAATATGCATCGGCTATTTGGAGCCCCCACCAAAATTACTTGATCGATTCATTTGAATCAATTCAGAATCGTGCCGCTAGATTTATTTCCTCAGAGTACAACCTGTGCTCAAGTATTACCAGTAATAAACTATCTCTTAACTTCCCCGCCCTCGAAATCCGCCGGAAAGTTTCCCGACTCTGCCTCTTACGCAAAATATGTTGTAATTTCCCTTCACAACGCAGTACAGTCCTCCTCCCTCCTGCCCGTTCATCGCGTCGCCCTCTTTAACTTGGAGCGCAGGTCAGCTTGCGCTTTTAACGAATCCTCTTTACCTGCAGCCATAGAAGATTGGAATAACCTACCCAAAACTATAGTCAACGAATGCGACCCCTTAGTGTTTAAACAGTCAATCACAAGTCATTTCAGCTGTTGTTAACATTTTTTAAAATTTTTACTGTTCCTTCTTGTATGTATGTACATATATTTGCTTGTGTTGCTGCCATTTCATCATGAACCTGTTTCACTCCTATGCCTGTATCATCGACCATCACCTACTGTGGAATTTTTGTGCTTGCCTTCCCCTTATGTAATACCCCGCAAGGGGCCCTTAAGGGTGCTATAAATGATGATGAATGATGAATTGATGTAAGGGAAGATTTTACAGCAAAAAAAAGAAAAGAAAGCACGGGTGTTGTAAAAAATATTGGCACTGCTGGGGCTCAAATTCAGGGTGTTCGCTGCGAACCCTACGATTCTGCCCGCTAGGCTACTGAGGCCAAACAGTGGGCGCATTTAGCAGTTGCTCAGAAGAACGCAAGGAGTGGTCCAAACGAAGCAGCAGAGGGCACTGAGTGTGCGCAGAAGAAAGGGCTGCTCTTGGCCCCACGGAAGGAGAAAATGTCGCGTGCAGCAGTCAGTGGTATCTTTGAAGTGCAAAAGCTCTGGCAGCCTACCTGGACCAAGTTTGCCGTGGAAGAGTTGAAGCCTTATTTGTGAAGCCTTCTACATCTTCCGGTTTGTAATTCACTCGGGCCAAAGCTGACGCGCAGTAGACGGAGGCCACGATGTGGGAACGCAGTGGCCCAGTGGTGGGCCTAATGTCACACGTTGAGGTGCAACCTCGCTGTGTGAATGAGTATGACGTGGTTTGGCACGTTGTTGTGTACACTCTAAAACTATCCTGTGCTTCAGCTTCATTGCAGTGCACTGTGTTGACCAAACAGTGCAATCTCAGTGAATGACGATGTCGAGCATACAATTTGGCTCTGTGCAGTGCAAGCATGACGTTGCACATTGCACCGTGCCACAGTGCAGGGGTCACATTTTTGTGCGAAATAATGTGTTCCTAGCGTTCATTCACTGAATTTCGTTTGCTGCTGGTGTGGGTTTGTCGCCTGAGTTTATTGTGGTGGAGCTGAACCACGGGATTGCCGTAGAGTGCAAGTGTCAACCTGATGGTTACCTAATGTAGGGCCTTTGGCATAACATCACGCTTTGAGATCTTAGCGACTCAAGCTGCGGGTACCAGTTCACGTTGCAAGACTTCAAAGTGAACTGTTACCTTTGCCACATATCTGCCAGTTGCTGTGGTTATTGTAGCAATATGCTGCATGCTCACCGACGATAGCATCTGAAAGTGAAGTGTGTGAAGGCTGTGAAGGTACTTAAGCACGCACAAAATGGGACGCTGACCAGAAGTGTTGAGGAAAGAACGAAGAGATTGTCCACACACAGTCTCATGTATCGCAGCGCTCACCTGTGTTGCACGGCCGCGCTGCCGACGGAAGTCTGCTTGAGCGCGCGTCACTACTGTTTATCTCGGTCCTGAGAGCGAGTTGAAAATACATGCAAAAAACTTTTCCCACTTACCTGGCTAAACCGTAAAGGTGCGCAAATGACGCAGTGTAAACTATGCGAGCAAGTACAGTACACATGGATGTGTGAACCTTTGAGTTTATGTCAGATAATGACTGGACAGATTATTCAATTTGAAGATTGAACACCTAGTATTCAAGCTCGGCAATAATTTGTAACCTGGAAAAGTGTAAGAAGTTTGGTACTCATCTCAAACCTTGCCACAATGTGGCCTCACGAGAGAGTCTGTTCTGCTAAACATATGTTGAGCTGCAATGAAGAGCTGTTGGGCGCGATGGTTCATGACTACGCAAGAAGGCTTGAGCTGTCACTTCGTTTTTGGTACGTAAGCTGTGGCAGATCTGAACGACCACAGTGATGGTGCTGTGAATTGTCCTACGCTATAGCTGGGGCTAAACATTCCGACTTCCACTACTCCCCAGTGCTCTTACTGCAGTGCATTTCTTAAGAATGCTCTAGATTTCAGCTGGTCAGTTTTTTTCTGCAGCTTTATGATTTATCCATATTGTATGGTGTGCGTGAAACTTTTCCGCAAGGCTTTACCGATGCCCCTGTCATCACCAAGTCGTGCTGGAAGCTGAGCACTTAAGGGGGGCTCGCCCGATCACATTCCTAGGGGACTTCCTCATTCATGACCCACGGGCTTAGAAAAGTATGAAAAGGTTTACAAATCCTGTGAAACATTCCTACCGGCGTAGTTTGCTTCTTTTAGAAATACAGTTAAACCTCGATATAACGAAGTCGCACTTGGGGGCGCTAATTTCGTTAAATCGAGAATTTCGTAAAATCGAGGTATCCTTTACAGTTCATTTAACCAGTTATTGAGGTTTCGAAACCTTGTCCATCGCCCAGAAACAACTGCTATGCAGTTACCTCTCCACTTAAAGCGAAGATCGTACTAAAACTGGCCGTGAAAATTGTGTGAATTAAGAGTTTCAACACTTAGGCAATGGAATTCGGATAGCCGACAGTAGTTCATGTGTCGTAAAACCGGTACTTTTTCCGCAATGCCTCATTAAATATGCTAGCAGACTAGGTTTCCACTTGATTTTTTTTTCTCATTTCAGTCCCTACTAAATGCCGTTGTTAGTCAGTTGAACCCGCATCCGTGCCCCGTGAAATTCACCTCGGCGAGGTGCTGGTTCGAAGTTAGGCCTCTTTTCGTCTGTTCAGTGGTAGGCTTAGGCACGGCGTTGAGGGGCGCGGTGGGCCAACAGCGGAAGGGTGCTATGAAACTTCCGAAGACTTTTCATGTACAAAGGCTCTGCAGTATGGGTGCGTGATGCAACCACGACACTCGAGATAAAGCCATGATTGTGAGTTGAGTGGAGTACACATGGACCACTTCACTGTGTGGAGCAACGCTTACAAGCTCCCGCTAAAGCGGAAAGCTTACATTAAATATCTTCCGGCAAAATTTGATTAAACTTTTATACCCACTGAGCCCTAAAGAAACCGATTTTTCCGCATCGCAGCTGCCTAATGAACACGGGTGAAACAACGATGTCAACGTTCAAAGAGAGCAGTTTATTGCCACCAGCACTCGATGTTCAAGCTGTAGTGAAGAAGTCCCTAAGCAGTGCTTGGCGTTTCTTGACCAGGGTGGGCTTTACGTGACACCCATATGCTGACAGCGCTAACAAGGCGTGCTTTTAAACATTCACTTGCGGCTGCGTGGAGGCACGCAGCGTGGAGGCGCAGAACGCTGATGGCATCCATCACTTCGGTGGCCGTCGGTTTCACTGACACTTTCTCAGGCTCTTGTTCGGAACACTTTTTTTTCGCTTGGAGTGCTCATGCTGCTTACAAGACTCACCTAATGATGCACGAACAAAATATTAATGTGGTTATCAGCGAGCACAACCTAGAGCAGCAGCATCTATAGCAAGGACGTGTAGAAAAAAAGCTTGAAGTAGGCTTCGGCAGCTTAAGCAGGCCTAAGCCTAAGCATAGAGGGCGCTGGCGTAGGCAACGATGGAGACGTTGAAATGGTGGCCGCACTATTAAACCGTCCATGACTGCTAGCGGTTTGAGCAGCTTCTTTCATCGGTTTTAATTGTTTTGAACTCCAGATTTCACCGCTTTTCTTTCATTTTAGCCTTTTAATTAAAGTTAATGCGAGTACTGAATGTTTTCAGTGTAGGCCCGGAGAGGCAAAATAAAACATGCCTCACCGGAATTTCGTTCTTCCTTTCTTGCCGTGATTTCGTTAAATCGGAAGCACCGCACAAAATTACTTTGCAAAATCGAGATAGAAATACATGGCATTAGCAAAATTTTGATAGAAAACTTTCGTTAAATGGAGGTTCGTTATATCGAGGTTCAACTGTACCACTTGAATAGAAAAATGAACAAGAATCACGATTTGGTATGTGTAGTTTTCACTAGAAGGTGGGAGTTTTGTGCATTTACTTCAGTACAGGAGTCGCATACAGCTCAAACTGTGCCATTGTGAACATGTGTATGTATTTGTAAAACCGTTTGTGTTCCTACATGGGTCATGAAGTAGCAGGTCCCCCGTGAACGTTCAGGCATGTTCATATGTAGAGCCTGCCCGAGTAGCAGTCGTTGCCACTTCCAGCTGCTCTGACCATTGAATTCCTTCTCAGGTCTGGATGTGGACCAAGCCTCATGGCTGGTGAGACTCCCTGGACCACGAGGGGCTGCCAACATCACTGGTCCTCTCACCTGCATCTGCCGCACACGTTCTGGCTGTGCTGGGTAGGTTGCAGTGCTGCTGCTTCTTGTCGAAGGGTATTCAACTCTTGGGGGTTTCGTGTGCTGTGGCTATGAGACATGCTGCCGAATTAATTTTGACTCCCTGCAGGGGATCTTTAAATCTCGACACACGGGCGTTGTCTCTTTTCGCCTCCATGTGAAAAGCAGCCGCCTTGGTCGAGATCCAACCTGTGTCCTTGGCTGCAGCAGCGCAACGCCTTAGCCACAGATGTATACAGTTTGGAGGGGCCAGATGATAAACTGCATTAAGTGGGCTTTGTTTCAGCGCAAGAACGATGCCACAGTACACCTTTGTAAATAGGAACCCAAACGGGCATAGATATAATACCAGTAGAAATTTATGAGTGCCAAAGTTGAACAGGCCTTAACTACATATATTTAAATTTGAATTGCCATGCTCAAGAACTTAACGAGGTCATAAAAATTTCAGATGTGAAATGCTGCTGATACAAGAACATTAGTTACCTCAGTAGATCAAAAATTCAACGTCCTTGGCACACAAACAGCACCCAAAATGGCTGCTGGCTCAAAGAATACAAAAACTGGATAACCGAGATTAAGCATGGTAAGTTGGGTCTGGTTGGTATTCAAACCAGGGACCTTCGAATTGCGAGACCGACATTCTTCCACCAAAACTCCCACAGCTTGGCGAATCTATGTGATCAATGGTGGATATAGTGAATACTTTGGGGCCCCTAGCTTAACGGGGCACATGGGTCTTTGGTACTGAACAGTACCAGGTACTTATAAAAGCCATACAGGCCAAATTTCATTAAAAAATAACAATTTTCCCTTAATTCCCCACTTTTTCGCCACTAGTGGTATCGCAGTGATACGAAATTCTCGAGAGGTACATCCCTGCATGTAGTGCAGCTAGGAAGATCATATCTTTTTCACTGTGAAGCTGAATGTCTAAACCATGCGATATGGGAAGCAGATTTTGCATTTTATGTTTCAGTAGTTGTTTAATTAGCATCAGGTTTAATCGGTTAGCAGGAGTTGTTCAAACCTAGAAGTTAGAATTGATGTAAACATGTATGGGATTGCAAAACAAAAAAAACTGCTTGCCACATTTCATTCTCCTCAACTTTGGTATCTATTCATGCCTTGCTGGTAATGTTTTGTTGAATAGTTTTTTTCCTATTCTCAAGAACAATCAGGGAAAATTTTTAATTTACTCTGAAGCTAGTTACCTCACATCAAAACTAATTAGATACAGTTGAACCCCTTTATAAGAGACACGTACCGGGGAGCAGTTTCTGTCTCTTATACGAGATGTCTCTTATAAGCAGGGTACCATGTTCTCACTTACTGATCAGACCCTAGTTCAATGTGGGCACGTACAACTAAAATAGGCTCAAAAGAACGCTACAGCATGTTGCAAAAGATTCATTCTAATTTATGTTTGGCCCCAAGAATTTATTAAATAGTTCTGAATCTTTGTTTGCTTCATGACTATTTCCACTATTTTTTACAACATCTTCTACAAGCTTTCTTTCCTTTCACTGTTTGCAGAAGATGAACAGTCGTAGATGTCAAGTTCACGAGCCTTACGAATAGCCAAAGCACACAGCTTCATCCGCCGTGTGCCCTGGCTCTTCGTAACGCTTGCAGGGCTCAACATCTGCAATGCTTCTTGATTGGGAGCTACACATGTGGGAGAGCCTACTGTGCACTCCCGTATTCTTGGCTTGCGCAGAAGCCCGCATGCGCGGTCGCGCTCCAAGGCATGGCAGTAAGCTTTAACCATTCTGTATATTGCATTTCCGTTGGCAGGGCTTCACGTCGTCGTTTCATAGCTGACTGAACCACTGTGTTATAATAAATAGCGACTGCAGGCGCCTGCCGTCCACCTGTGTTTCCACGACGGAAGCAACTGCAGTTGGTGACTGCTGGCACCGCATCCAAAGTTAAAATGTCTGTTACAAGCCACATTTGTTGACCAAACATCAAGGATGACTTGTCCCTTATAACCAATTGTCTCCTTCATCCGATGTCTGTTATAAAAGAGGTCAGTTTAATGGGAAAGATAGGGCAGCCAACCATGTGGGTGAATAGTGTCTCTTATACCCATTTGTCTCTTACATCCATGTCTCTTATAACGAGGTTCAACTGTATTTGAAATCGGCTAGAAAAACTGAACAAGCCTTTGAAGTTTCATCAAAATTAATTGGAAAGCAAAAAAAAAGTTTAAGAAACAAACATGTGTGACTGCTGTATTCATAAAGGAAAGTTAACTTGTGCAATAAGGCGACCTTTCGAACGGGTAGGGAAAGAACCAGAATGAAGGCCATGCGTGTTTCAGAAACCTTCCCTAAGTCCCCCTTATCAAAGGCCCTCTTTTTGGAGCAAGTTAGGCACCTGCAAATGAGGCTAGCTCGTGACATGTGGGTGGGACCGATAGGGAAGGACGCCCCAGTGGTGGTGGTTTTGAAACGCTTGGATCAGCCAGCTACGTTGGTACCCAGTCCCCCCCAAACATGATTGCCTTAGACCGTTGGGGCAATGATCACTACCCCATATGGTTTGGACTAAAACGGGCTCAGCTCTGGCAGGGCAAACAGCGAATTACCGCCACCAACTGGGAAGTCCATCCATGCTGCTTCATCTGCCCAACTCAAGCACACGATGTAACTAGCCGCGGTAATGAAATGCAGCACGCTTATCAAGCAAAGTTTCAGTGTTCTACAGTAGAGGAAGACTGCCCTTACCCTGACCGGCACTTGCCAAACCTATGGGATACCTACCCCGTACCAGAGTCCTTCAATGCTTTACTGGTCATGAAACTGCTCCGTAACTCAATGGGAGAGCTTCATATGCTGCGTTTGGCCGCCGCGCGGTGGCGCCACCCTCTTACAGAGGTCACTCCTCGGGCGGCGTTGCGCTGGCTCGAACGGCGGAGCCGCGGCGAGTTGTGTTTGTTTTGTGCGGGAAAAAAATGTAACGTGCATAACCCGCTCTCGTGATGCGACTTAAGTACAACGACGATGCCGAACACGTGTTGCGTCCCGGGATGTCGTTCCTTGTACAACGATACCACAGAAAATGTTTCCTTGTTCTGTTGACCGAGCGACGGGCAGCTGCGTGAGAATTGGAGGGGCGCCATTCCAATGTAAGCAACGGGATATTTCACAGTGCATTTCCACAGTGTGGAAATGCACTTTGTGTGAGAATGGAAAAAGCAATGTACTATTTTGAGAGCATCGTGGACCTAGAATTGTACAAGGCTAACTTAAAGCCGGATTTTTGTCATATAAGTCAGGTTGTAGCGGTGCTTCATTACCTGTTTGCAAACTTGTATTACCTTGCGCTCAGGCTCGCGTGTAAAAAAGCTTTGGGACGTCCTTGGGCTTTTACTTTTCATATTTCCGTGAATTATCCTTTAGGGTTTGTTTTGTTTGTTCTGTAACCGCGCGTGGGCGATTCCGGTTTCTTATCTCGCGTTTGCTCTGTTTGTCGTACCTCCCGTCGGGCAATATTGTTTGATATGGAAAGGGTGCCACCTTGTCGCTAACTTGATTTTTTGTTTCTTCGACAATGTTCTCGGTCGTATTTCCATGGATCTGAAATTAATAACGTTCCGAGAGTAATGCATGCATAGCAAACGCCGCGCAACTCACACTATCGACGTTCATCTGTGTACGTCACACTGCTTCTTGGACGTTTGTGTTTCATTCTAGTCTTTTGTAGTGCCGGAGATCGCTAGCTCGCTGCGTTCAGAAAAGCTTTGCTTCATTCTTGGCTACGTGGAAATATTCTGTTTCCTCCGTGTGCTGCACATCGTAGCGCGAAAAAATAAATTTTTGTACGCTGGACCACGCTCTTTTGTCTCCCTTCGTAACATTGAATTTTTTTGTTGCGTGTGATAAAATCAGTTTTATTGTTCTTTTTTCGCTTCCTGTTTTTGCAAGTATTGCAAAGCGTGGATGCAGAAAGACACATGGTGCAACATATACAGGGTGTTTCAGCGAACACGTTCAAAAATTCTTAAAAATAGGCTCTTCGAGAAAAAAAGAAACCCTCTTCAGAAGGAGATTGCTGGCTCCGGCGGACGCCAGATAGTATCAAGGATGTGCACATTAGTTAGGTGGGTAATTAAACTCTACTAATGAACTTCTTAATTACCGAAGTTTCGTGGTTATTGTAAATGGTGATTTTGTAGCCCCGGAGAAGACGATTTCATATCAGTTTTTAAAACAACGAAAAAGTCGGTGTTTAAAGCCCTGTAGCGCGAGGAAACCTGCCGTTGTTTTTCGCTCAAAAACGAAACTCGGCGCTCGAAGAGCGCTGGAAGTCTTGAGCGAACGCAACGTCGGCTGGTGACGTGTTTCGATGAATGTGGCGGCCAATTCCAAAAGTAAGTTCAATTTTCCCTAGCTAGGAAGCCTCAGCATGCAGCCACAGCCGTGAAAGCCCTCCTCGCCCAGCAAACAAATCTTTCCTTTGTCTGATGCGCTTTCTAACACGCAGCAATTATAAACGAACAGCAGATAAACCTCACGAAAAAAAAATGAACGGATGGTGACGTTTCACATCTTGCACGTCTGGTAGCCACGTCAGATGTGGTCGAGACAATAATAAAAAAAAGAAAAGCAAAACTGTCACCTACGCCCACTAGGGCTATCGAAACGGGCGACCATGTTGTGGGCAATGGCTAGCCTCTTTCTTGCGCCTACCAACGAAAGAAAAGATAACGCTAGCCGTGGTGTAAGGTGAGCGTTGATCATCGAAAAAATACAGGAGGCGATGGCGTTGATATCAGCTGATTCCCTAGCGTGGGGAATCACCAGAGCCTTCTTGAATTGGGCGGCACAGTCACTGCAACACGTCATCAGCGGATGTTGCGTTTGCACTAGACTTCTGGCGCATCATGTGCGGTGCGTTTCGGTTTCATGGGGAAAAAATAGTTGATTTTCGCGGGCTGCAGGGCTCTACAGAGTGTATTTTCCTTTGCTTTAAAAACTGATCGGTTATCGTCGTCAACGGAGCTACAAACTCGCCATTGGCAATAACCACCAAACTTCGCTAACTAAAAAGTTCATTAGACAGTTTTAGTTAATTAACTACTTAATTCGCATGTTTCTCATAACTGCTGACGTCCGCCGAACCTGATAGCTTGTTCCTTAAGAGAATTCCTATTTTTCTTGAAAAGCCTACCTTCAGGAATTTTTGAAAGTGTTCCCTGAATCACCCTGTATCTCTTCGTGTTTTGATCCTTTGCGTTTCTGCAGCGTTTTTAGATGTTCTCAAGTATGTACCCACTCATCGAAACGACAATACTATTGGGCTATCTCTTTTATCGTTCTGTGCATACCAGAGCAATCGACGGATTCATTAAGCGTAGTCTGAACGACGCGCACTTGGCTTCTTTCAGTTTTTTTATTGTATTATCGATAGGCCCGCAGCTATCCGTGACTACACAGCTATCGTAAATGTGGTAATTACAACTTTGCTTTAAGAAAAGAAGCAAAATAGATTTAAAAATCTGTAAACACGGCGGCGCAGCGCTTGTGCCAGAGCACACAGAAGCCGTTGCCGTTCGCGGCCGAAGTCTACAGTAATTTACTTCGACAAATAAAACCCCATTGAAGGCAGGTTATATACACAATGACTGGACTATTCATCGCTAACTACTACGAAAAAAACACACTTAATCAGCGCGCAAACACCAAAAGCAGTAAGCGTTTGCACGCCAAGAGCTGGCCAATACGCCGCACGCGTGGCGGCTGGATGACCTTCGTGCGGCGGTGGCGCCTGTAGTGGCGCGCGCGGTCCCTATATGAAACGAGCGCCGAAGTTTCGTGACCAGTAAAGCATTGAACGACTCTGCCCGTACTCATGAACCGCTACAAATGTAATGGGACCGACGATTTTGAGACCTGAAGCAAGCCCGGCTCAAACATGAAGAAATTAAGAAATACGAAAAACAGTAATGTCTTTTTTTGTGTTGGAATACTGATGGAATACTGTGATAACTTCAGCAAAGGTACCTCTACTAAGAAGCTGTGGGACTTGTTTCGCTCCATTAATGGCAAGAAAAATACTGTGAACCGTAATGCCAAAATTGCTCTAGGCAATGGGTGTTCTACTGAAACAGTTGAGCAGGAGGAAGCTTACAACTTTTTCCCCAACACCAGCCTTAAGCCTCCACCTCCCCAACCCCCGTGTAACTATTATGGACGAAGACAATAAAAAATCTCTGTTTACTATGCGGAAATAAGAACGGCCCTCGGCCGAGTTAACAAGTGCAGCACTCCTGGTAAAGACGGTATAACATGAACGAACAAAACAAACAACTCCACCTCCAGCTCCTCAGTGGTGTTTGGAAATCTGGCTCCATCCTTGCCTCCATGAAACATGAAACCAATCCCCAAACAAGGGAAACCAACTAACCATGTCCATAGCCTTGGAATAGTCGCTCTAACATCTACCGCAGGTGAACTTGTTGAAAGGATGGCTGCCAGTTGCCTCACTTGCCTCTTTGAAAAAAAGTGCGCGCCTCTGTACCAGCAATTATGAGGCTCGCAGAAACCGCAACAGAGCGTCGCTCTTAAAACCTCCCATAGCTGTGGCCACCTCACCAAACACTTGCATAGACCTCGTCTTTGAGAACCACACACTGTCGCGGCAAGTCGAACAGATGTCCGAGTGTAGCGCTCGTCAGCAGTAATTTGAATGAGTCAACGATATAAGGCGCGTTCGTAGCGTCCTATTCTGTGTCGGCTTTGTGGCGCAGTGGGTAGAGCACCATGTACATTGCGTTCCGCCCGCAGGGTCGAGGGATCAAAACCGGGCGCCGGATAGTATTTTTTTTTTTTATATAGTAGGGAGGGGTGCGGTGCAGACTACGGACGTCAACGCGGGTGACATCGTGAGTTACTGAAATGCTCTGCATTTAAAATGACCAACCCTGGCCAGACTGGTTTCTGCCCCGACATGGGGTCTCGTGACAGTCTGTGGCCTCTCAGAAGCAGGCTTGCCATCAGGACCACACTTTCTAGTGGCAGTTGATCTGTAGGAGGCCTTTAACACAGTGTCACATCCAGGCAAGTGAATGTACATTTACGTTGTCAGTTTCCTTGACAATAGAACCTTCGAAATCCGAATGGGCAACGACCATCCGAAGACCTACCACAATGACTGTGTGGTACCACAAGGCTCCATAATATCACTTCTCCCCTTCAATTTGGTGATGAGAAAGGTGGCAGTTGATGTACACAAAACCAGTGGCGTGCGCCTCACCGTGTGCGGGTGATATCACGCTGTGGATGGAACGAGACGGTTATCTTACTGCCGTGGAGATATGCATAGACCTTCAAGCAGCCCTTTTTGCCCTGGAAAAGGCCGCCCATGCAGCAGGAAAGCATCCCTCACCTGAAAAGTCCACTCTGCTGCTTTTAGGTTGCTGCTTTTATCTTGAAAATCAAGAGATTCCTTTATCCTCGCAGTGTCGGATCTGCCTTCTCGGCAACGCCACAGAATGGTTCAAGCAGATGCAAGAGGGCTGGGATGCTGCAGCCCACCTTATCCACAGAATCAGCAAAAAATTCGGTGGCGCAGGCACCGCCCTCATCCGGGACGTTTGTAGAGCCATTCTAACTTAGTAGAGTGGAAGCTTGGGCGTGTTGGTAATTCATTTTGTAAAAAGGTTAAGTCGGCGCTCTTCCTGTGTTCTTCATCGTCCTCGTCTCCCGCGCTGTGAACCTTTTTACCTTCTAACGTCGGGCTAACATTAGGCGGGACCTTCTTCAACCTGATTCAAACCCAACAATAGACAGTCTGAACTTTGCATTTATCACTGGACTTCGCACCAGACTTTTGCCTCACTGCCACCGATTGAAGCAACACTAGAAGCTACGCATGACAACCATTCTGACCGTAACGAAATCACCGTTCAGGGCCGCAATCTCGTCGCCTACGATGAGACACGAACTTTTGCACCGGGCCCGTCAGCAGACCCTTCTTCAACCCGAAACCCACCTGGGAAAACAAACCAAGGTCAACAAAAAAGCAAAAAAGGCAGAAATGTCAAAGAAACACGCTATCCCGCTTCCAACACCTATTCGAACCAGGCACATATGCCATCTACACTGGCGCTCACTTAACATGTGACCGATGTTTGTGCAGCATACACCACATCAACTACCCTAGCTGGACAGAGTACATGACGTTCTCTATGGAATCAGAAATCGAAGCACTCACAGGAGAACTTAAAGCCGTTCTACTGGCCACCACCCTGCTAAGGAGGGATCTCCCGTCCATCAAGAGAAAACACAATCCCTCTAAAGTTGTCATACATACTGACAATGCCGAGGTGATCAGCACACTGCATTCTCCAGATCGTCATGACTACATTTCCATTGCAATTAGACGACCCGTCGGCAACCTCACCGAAATACCTGACAGCACAATTCTCATTGAATGGACCCCCCGCCACTGGTCCAACCCAGGTAACGAGACAGCCCATTGCAGAAAACACAAAAAGTTGTGTTTTCTCTTGTGTTGAGAAGATCGGCACTTCGTACCTCCCAGTACACTCATGCGACGCCCACCCCGCTTCCCGAACCTGCTCTCAACAACCCAGTCGTTGAGCGCCGTATCGGAAATATGCAGTGACGCCGTCACCTGAAGGAAACGACCCCAAGGCCAAACCCACCAGTGCCTGAGGACATCCCGCGAGGCCTCCAGGTCCTTCAACACAAGGCCCGCTCCGGCACAGTGGTTGTCACTCCTGACGGCTGCACGCCGGCTCCCCATCCTACCCTCCCCTGCCCCCGTGCAGTGCCTACCGACCCACTATACCGACCCACCTTATTTGGGAATGTGCCGGACTCTCCGGGGAACGCTGTGGGTGTCTTCCTATTCACATCATGTCCCTTCAGGAATGGACAACACCTTTGAGCGATGTGGGAGAAATTTTAATGACCTGTGGAAATTTGCTGGGCACACTGGTCTAGTGAAAATGACACAAATGCGCGAGGCTTACACGCATGGTGATTGAACCCCATCCGCCCGCTGGTTTATTTCCCCCTCTGCTTCCTACTCTTACCCCGCACGAGGCGCTCAACCTCTCCTTTCTGAATAAAGTCATTCATTCATTATTCATGGCCGCTTGCTCTAGTACTGCGGATGACGATCCCTAGGGCAGTTTTTCTGCTCACAACCATCCCCTTTCTCGCATGTGTAACTTTGTTTTTGCCATGAGTTTCATTCTGACAACTGACGACAATATAGAGCCGCACCTGCTTGCGTAGGCCCATGTGCAAAGGTAACACCATAGTGTTGTTTCAAGTACGAGCTACTGTATTCTAAATTTTGTAGGCTTTTAGGCAATCTGGAAATTCTTGAGTTAAATGCATAGCTCGGCAAAACTAGATGCCACTCACTCACACTCACTCAAAAAAGTAAATTTATCTTAACGCACTAACTCGCACTCGCACTCGCCACTCCGTCCTCACCAAGCGCAATCACTCGCACTCACTCTCGCCACTCCGCCTTTACTACTCACACTCACTCGCGCTCATGCTGGCCACTTGCCCCAACCACTCGCACTCACTCACGTTCACGCTAACCACTCCGCTCTCACAACTCGCAGTCACTCGCGCTCAAGCTCACCCCTCCACCCTCACCACTCACACTCACTCACGCTCACGCTCTCCACTCTTCCGCACTACTCGAACTCACTCCCGCTCACGCTCGCCACTCGTTCTCACCACTCGCACTCACTCGCGCTCATGCTCACCACTCGTCGTCACAACTCGCACTCACTCACGCTCACACTCACCACTCATCCCCACCCCTCGCACTCGCTCGCGCTCACGCTCACCACTCGCATTCGCCGCTTACACTCCCTGGCACTCGCACTCACCACTTGTAATGGCCACTCACACTCACTTGCAATCACCACTCGCTTCCTCCACTCACACGCACGTACAAATATTTTCGGTCATGAAATACTTACTGATTTGAGCTAAAATTTACCTTTCTCAGGAATGGGGTCTCCCTTTTTCCTAAGCATGTGTTCGGTTATTAAAAGCAGATGTCTTGATAGGTCCCTTTCAAAGCGGTAATCGTCGCTGGATTCTTTTACGAAATGAACAAATTCTCGCAAATTTGCCTGGAGCCATTCATCATAACTTTTTATTATTGTCTATGCTATTTCGCTTAGATTCTACAAAAGAAAAAACACTGAAAATTTTCACAGCGGTGGTAAACACAAAAGAAATAGTCCAGTTTGGAAGAAAAGCTTAGAAAAGCTGTTGCCATCAGTCAAAATACTGGCTAGCGCGCACAAATATTCCTATCTGGAAGCGCGCTATCCGCACCACTAAAATTGCGCAGTCAATTCGCTCTGGACAACCCTCCAAGCGGTTTATTTCAAGAGTAATCCGACGTGAAAAGGGCACATAGCGAGAGTGTCCAGCAGAACATCGCCATGAAAAGATTGAAAACGGCAAGCAAGATGGAGGAAGGCTACTGGAGTGCTTGGCA
This sequence comes from Haemaphysalis longicornis, assembly GCF_048455015.1. Lineage (NCBI taxonomy): Eukaryota > Metazoa > Arthropoda > Arachnida > Ixodida > Ixodidae > Haemaphysalis > Haemaphysalis longicornis. The sequence goes on along the minus strand of NW_027526204.1, from coordinate 1,664,116 downwards.
GAGGCAAGGTGTTGGGAGAGAGGTGGCGCCGCATGGTCGCGCCAAATCGGCGCCGCCTGACTTAAGCGCGGGCGTCCTTATGGAGACGATTTGCCTGGCGCCCGCCTCCCTCCCGCCCCCTCCATAAACGGCGCCAGTCTGCCGCGAAGCAAAACCGCAGCTTGATCCTAAACTACACCATCATGCGCCCGCACCGGGCACTGAGACAAGTTCACGTCGAAAGTTTATACGAAATAACGGGGAGAAAAAGTCTTTGGACAACACACACACACGTACGCACACGCACGCACGCACGCACGCTCGCATGCACACAAGCGCATGCATGCACACGCACGCACACAAGCACGAACACGCACGTAGCACACACGAACACATGCACGCGCACACGCACACAAACGCACATACACGCACACGCACGCCAACACACTTGAAAACGCGTGCACGCACACACATACGAACTCGCACGCACGCGCACACGCATGCAGACGCACTCACGTGAACACGCACAAGCACGCACGCACTCATTCACTCACTCACCCACTCACAAATTACGCTATCCGATTGCCGAGAACGCTTACTATTCGTCACACCACTCATGGGTCACAGTACCCCTACGCCATTGGCACGCGGACGACGACGAAGTCCGCGTGAAGCGAGTATCATAACAGCACCGCCGTAACAAGGAATGACAAATACTGATAGGTTTAATACGCCACGGCCTCGAAAATGAGCTACTGCTTCCACAACACGCAACTCGCCCAACTGAACCGTTTCGCCATCCTGATACGGGAATCTGTGAAAATCTGTGGTACCTTCTCAAACGATAACAGGCACTCACAATTTGCGCTTCAGAACAGCCGGCCATTTGACAGCTGCAGCAAGTCGGCCAGTTATGTACACCAACTACTACGGCACTAGACCACGGTGCTTCCTAATGCCTCCATCGCAGCGCTCAGTGGTAGGGAAGTGCGATCTCTTTATTGCGACAACGTTACCGACACTAATTCCAGCACAAAACGCTGCGAGCCAGAAACATCATTCGGCGAGAGTGCGCGCAACAGCCCCTCAATGAGTCATGACAGTGAGAGTGTCAGCGCATTAAGGCGTCAGACGTCCATCTAAATCGTATTCCTCAATCAACAGGTTACTGGAGAGTTGGTTCCAGGGTGCCTTAATTATAAAGGGGAGTAGCCACACATTCCCAAAGCTAAAGGCAGTCGTTCCATTAACTAGTGGCTGTGCGTACGAGTGGATATCGCCAGCAGCAATTACCACGTCAAGCGGCTCCTGCGACAAAGGCCAACAGTGAGTGATGCTCACCGCGGTAAGCCCCGCTCATCGTGCAAGAAGCGCGCGTTCACTCGCCACTGATGAGTGTTGAGCGGAGCTCGCTGCGAGTGGAACTTGCACTCGCGAGTGGTGAGTGTGACTCACCGCGAGTGGAACTCGCACTCGCGAATGGTGAGCGGGGCTCACCGCGAGTGGAACTCGCACTCGCAAGTGGTGAGTGGGGTTCATGCGAGCGGCTTTCGCACTTGCCAGTGCTGAGCGGGGCTCGCCGCAAGTGGAACTCGCACTCACGTGTAGCGAGTTCCACTCGCCGCGAGAGGCGCTCGCGTGGCTCGCCGCGAGTGGAACTCGCACTCGCGAGGGGTGAATGGGGCTCACCGTGAGTGACACTCGCACTCACTCGCACTCACTCGCACTCGCACTCACCAGGCCAAAACGACGGTAAGGCTCACTCACCACTCACTCGTGAGTGGTGAGTGGGGGGTGTGTGAGTGCACTTATGAGTGAGTTTGCCTATCTATGGTTAAATGAGGCATTTTTTGTTGAAATGAGCCAGATCCAGGAACCGAAACTGAGTTGGATAAAGCTGCAGTGACAAAGAAAACTTGGCAACTTTCCCCTAAAAAAAGGGTGGCTAGAAAATAGTTGCGATAATGCCCAGTAAACGTGTGCAGATTCATTACGAAAATGAGCCAGGTCCTGGTGTTTCACGGATCAAAATGAGGCAAGTGCATTTTCCCAATGGGAGTTTGCTTGAGTGTTCAGACTGTTTTGTGGGTGTTTCCAGAAGGTTTTTTTGTTCTCTCGTTTTGGAGCTGTCTTATTATGAATTCAGACGGCAATTAGGAGGTCGGTGAAAGATCTGTCCCCAGATTTCAACGACAAAGTGAACGGAAGAAGTGAACAAAATGAAACAGAGATGTGAAACACTGATTTAATTTTGTCTCCCACGTTCCTATAAAATAACTATGCTTATAATTATTTTTTTACTCCCATACTTACCATGCTGCCGCTTACAAACCCTGGCAAATACCCCCCTCCCCACTCTGAGAGCCCCAATCACTTCATCAAGATGAGTGGGCACGGCAGCACCGCAACTGTCATGCTGTCTAATCAAGGCATTTTGTTCCTCTAGCAGGTACTGCTGCTTTGCGCATCGTGCCAAGCACAAGCCCCGGATTTGTGCTTCTCGGGATCGGCTGCTCGTGCGGCCGATATCAGCATAGGAACGCTCTCCTGCGACAGCCTGGAACTCGGACGCCATGGAAAGACGACTGCTGCCTGGGAGCTGCCTATAAAGTTGGCACCTTCGGGAATCGGCTTCAGTGGGCACGGCAGCACCGCAACCGTCATGCTGTCTAATCAAGGCATTTTGTTCCTCGAGCAGGTACTGCTGCTTTGCGCATCGTGCCAAGCGCAAGCCCCGGATTTGTGCTTCTTGGGATCGGCTGCTCGTGCGGCCGATTTCAGCATAGGAACGCTCTCCTGCAACAGCCTGGAACCCGGACGCCATGGAAAGACGACTGCTGCCTGGGAACTGCCTATAAAGTCGGCACCTTCGGGAATCAGCTTCAGTGGGCACGGCAGCACTGCAACCGTCATGCTGTCTAATCAAGGCATTTTGTTCCTCGAGCAGGTCAGTTACTATTCCAAATATGGTCATAGAAATGATAACCGTTTTGTTGTAGTGCTACCGTGCCCGAGTGTGCTGTTTTCTGAGTTTGTGTCTCTGTGCCTCTTGCTGTCGGCTGATGTAGAGCTTAACCCTGGACCTGACGTTAAGGCAATGTTGAAGCAACTTTGCGATGGGCAAAAGGTAATTCGAGAAGAGCTAAACGACCTTGGAAAGCGGATGGGGCTAGTGGGAAAGACCCTTCAAATTGTTAAAGACCAAGCAGATGCCTTGGCCAAGCTAGCAAAAACAGTTTATCATTCTAAATGAGACGAGAACTAAAGGAGACCGTTTTGAGGCAACAAGAGAGAATGATAAATTTAGAGGACCGAAGTCAGCAAAAAAATCTCATGGTCTTTGGAATCGCAGAAAACGAAAAAGAATCCACTGACGACCTTAAATCCAAAGTCCTAACCGACATTTTCGAAGAAATACTTGGTGTGACATTGACCACGGTAGAACGAATCCACAGGGTTGGCAAAAAAAATAGTAATAAACCCAGACCAGTTGTCTTGCGACTTTTCGACTGCAGAGAAAAATCGAAACTGTACCAAAATTGCAAAAAACTTAAAGGAAGTGGCATTTCTATCGGCGATGATTTTTCCAAGGAAACACTAGCGAAACGCAAGCTACTCTGGAATTCGGCAAAACAGAAACGCGATGACGGTGAACGAGTTCAACTGAATCATGACAAATTAATAATAAACAGCGACGTATTTGTTTGGGATTACTCAAAAAATGGCCGAGTACGTATTAGGCGCAACAATAATGCCCCGTCGTCGGAAACGAACAATGCCCCGTCGTCTGAAGACTCGGAATGAAGCCATGTCAATTTAAACTCGTCTGACCTTCGACTAATTAGCCTTAATGCTAGGAGCCTCACGAATAAGGTAGGTGATCTAGAATACTTGCTAGCTAGCTATGATCCACATATTGTCACTGTCAGTGAAACATGGTTACGTCCTGAAACTCAAGACTCTGAAATTATACCCCAGGTTACAAAATATTTCGCAATGATAGAGAATCGAGAGGAGGAGGCGTAGCCATAATCGTAAAAGAAAACCTCCCGTGCGTTTTGATATCCGGAATTCCAAATCACGAGAGTGTTTTGTGCAAAATAAAGTTTCGAAATACGTCATTTGTTGTTGCAGCCTTGTACAGGCCACCAACTGCGCACATATCGTATTTGGAAAATTTACAACAGCACTTGGAAGAACTTAAGGTCTCAAAATGTCAGCTGATTCTTGCGGGAGATTTTAACCTTGGAGGTATTGACTGGAACAATTTAACAGCTGATGCGAAAGAACAGGCTTCCTGTGAAGTTCTCCTTGATATTGCATTCAATAATGATTTAAGCCAAGTCGTTCATGAAAACACACGTATAGCCGGATCATCGCAGCCTATGCTTGATTTAGTTTTCCTTGATGCTTGTTTCGAAAATTACGAAGTAACAATTCAGGAGGGGCTGTCTGATCATAAACTCATTTTCGTTGAACTTAAAACTGGTCTTTTTTCGGCCCGAGCCAAGGAAAAGACCATATTTGTTAGCCAGTACGACAGAGCTGACGATACCAGCATTATCGATTACTTATCATTTATGTTGGACAGCTTCCAAGCAGACAGTGACGTCAATAACTTGTGGCTGCGGTTTAAAGATATCGTCTCATATTGTATCTCAAGTTTCGTCCCACTGCGGAAACAAAGAAAACAGAAACAAAACCCATGGGGGTAACTCGAGAAATAATTCACATAAAGAGACAGATCGCTTGCCAAAGACGACAGAAAAGAAGGAACTGTGAAAAAATAGCTGAGTTGTCGCGGCAGTTACGAAACAAGCTTAAGACTGCGAAAGAAAAATACCACACCCATATCTTGTCCAACTTTATGGTCTCCTCCCCGCACCGTTTTTGGCGTCACTTATCGCAGGCCGAGAACCAACCACACAGCATTATCATGAATGGAACAGTTCTGCATGACCAAGGAAGGATAGCGTCACATTATAACACGTTTTTTCAGTCCGTATTTTCTCCGCGATCGTGCGGTGATCAGTCGCACAATAAAAAGTCTGGCCCTCATTCCTCTGATATGCCAGACGTAAAGATTACATACGAAGGCGTCGTTTCCCTCCTACTAAACATTAACGTAAAACAATCGAGTGGCTCTGACGATATTCCAAATGCTTTTTTACGTAGATACTCGGAATGGATTGGTCACTATCTTACGATTATCTTTAATGCATCACTAGAACAGAAACGCGTCCCAGATGACTGGTTAGTGGAAAAGGTTGTCCCAATTTTCAAATCTGGAGACCGGCAAAAAGTTGAAAATTATCGCCCTATTTCCTTATCCTGCGTATGCTGTAAACTTCTCGAGCATGTCATCTTGAAGGCCATATACACCCACTTAGAAGGCAAAAAACTGTTGTACTCCAATCAACATGGATTTAGGCAAAATCTCTCGACCGGGATGCAACTGGTAGAAACAATTGATGATTTTGCGAGGGCTTTGAACGACAAGCGGCAAATCAATTGTATTTGTCTTGACATGTCCAAAGCTTTTGACAGAGTACCTCATTCAGACCTAATTGACAAGTTGGTATATTTTGGTGTAAACTACAATATCACACAATGGATTCGCGCATACCTAACAGGCAGAACTCAGTACGTAGATATTGATGGTTCCAAATCAGAATTACTAGACGTCACATCAGGTGTTCCGCGGGGGTCTGTGCTGGGACCAGTCCTGTTTCTTGTTTATATAAATGATATTGCCCAAAATATCAACAAAGACATTAAAGTACGACTCTTTGCGGACGATTGCCTGCTTTACAAAGAAATTAACAATGAAAACGATTCAAAAATCCTTAATGACGCCCTCAAGGTTGTAGAATGCTGGTGTGAAACTTCAAAAATGAAAATCAATAAGGAAAAAACTGTTGTTTTTCGAGTAACAAATAAAAGAAAGCATGTTATTGCCTGTACCTACACCCTGGGATCCTCTATACTTGCCACAGTGAATAGCCTTAAATACTTAGGAGTAACTATTGCTTTTGATATTAGTTGGAAGGAACATGTAAAAAAGATTGGTTCGACTGCAGAAATTAAACTACGATTTTTGCGTAGGAAGTTTAAGCTCGCCTCGAAGGACGCCAAATTAACTGCCTATCTATACTTGGTCAGACCGGCATTAGAATATGCTAGCGTCGTATGGGATCCTTGTGAAACAGGGTTAATCAATATGCTTGAAAGAGTCCAACGAAGAGCAGCACGCTTTATTTTGTCTCGTTACTCTCGGACCCATTCTGTTACTGAAATGTTGCAGTTACTTAATTTACCCTCCCTAGCCGAATGACGCCGCCTAGCTAGACTAAGGTTTCTTTTCTTACTCTCGAAAAATCGTTTTAAAATAGACACCTCTCAATACTTGGTACCACTACGAGGCAGAACCTAAGACGTACACATGAACAAATTTTCCGGATCTCGCAACTACACATTAATGCATACGCCAATTCATTTTTCTCCAGAACAATAAAAGAATGGAACGCACTACCAACAACCGTTATCCAGAGTGACTCTGTCACACAGTTTGAGGACAAATTGAAGCGAGTGATGTCCTAAGCAAGAAGTGCATTGTGAAAAAAAAATTCTATCAAAATGGTTGTGTTCGTTTGCTTATAGATATTGCTGTTAGGTGTGCTCTGTTGTGCTTCTGCGGTGTTAAATTCATACATACAAATTCATAGTGACAATACGGATGTATAGTTTGTATACACTCTGTTAAATGTATTTGCTTGTTGTTCTTCGATTTGTGCGTTACCCCACCCCTGTATCGGCCTCCGGGCCAACAGTATGCCTAAATAAAAATAAATAAATAAAAGATTAAGATATGAGCAGCCTTCTTGCAAAGCGTCTTGTAAATTCATGGCAAAGCAATGAAGAGCTTGCTTGCTTCGTTAGTCCCTAAGATCCTAGGTAAGAATTCGGGAAGAGCAGCTAATGGTGCCAAGAGGACTCACCTGCTCTCCATGTATAGCTCTACCGTTCCTGAGGCCCTATTGCATATTTCTAGCGCCTTTTCCACCAAAACTCAATCACACAATGCTTGAAAGTAAATTTAAATAGTTTTCTCAAGAATGCAACATCAACTTGAGTGTTTCAATTCAATATGAGCCAAATACAAGCTTATCACCCCAATATTGCTCAAAATCACGCCATAATTTTTAGTTACTTGGGGCCATAAACTTCCCTTAGCCGACATGTAAAAAATAGTATCATATAATAGTTTTGAGGGCGCTCCAATTATGTCCGGTAAGAAATTCGCGTTAGGTGGATCTGGTTCATTTGGGGAAAAAAATGCCCAAGATGTTTTTGGGAAATCTCCTGAAAAAGTGAGAATTTCTAGACACTTCTCTGCTGTTAGGACTTGGGGACTGCTCGCATGAACACTGCCTTTGTTAGCCAAAGTAGTTCACGTTTAGCTCACTAGTTGCATTATTTTCGTGCAATTTTTCAACTTCTTTCTCCTAGGAGTTTCTCCAACAACGGCGCTGGAATCCAGTCTGGAAGGAAGCTTCATGGCAGCCTGTCCTGTCAACAGCACAGCCACCAGAGTGCCCATGACAGTGCATCCTTTGTGTGTCGTGTTTGCCAGGAAGTCTTCCGCCTCAGGTGCTGCCTAAGCACTCACATGAGGAGGCACACCAGCAAGCCCTACATGTGTAGCACCTGTCAGAAGTGCTTTTCCCAAAAAGGTGACCTCACTAACCATGAACGAGTGCACTCCGGCGAGAGACCCTTCGTGTGTGGCATCTGTCAAAAGAGCTTTACTAGAAGAAGCCACCTCGTGTACCACCACATCTCGCACTCGGGTGAGAAGCCCTACGTTTGCAGCGTCTGTCAGAAGTGTTTTTCTCGGAAAGGCCACCTGACTGACCACAAGCGATCCCACTCGGGCGAAAAGCCTTACACGTGTGGCATCTGTCAGAAGAGCTTCTCGCAGAAGGGCTACCTGGTTTATCATGAACGGCTGCACTCTGGCGAGAAGCCCTACGTATGTGACATCTGTCAGAAGAGCTTCTCTCAGAAAGGCCACCTGGTTAGTCACGCAAGGTCGCATTCTGGTGAAAAGCCTTTTGTCTGCACTGTCTGTCCAAAGCGCTTTGTGCTGAAACAGAGTTTGACGAGGCATGAACGAGTGCACTCTGGCGAACGGCCTTTTTCCTGCCCTGTTTGCCAGAAAAGCTTCACCATGAAGTGGAGGCTCATGGAGCATGAGAGACTGCACACAGGCGAGAGGCCGCACATGTGTCATGTTTGCCAAGGGAGCTTCATTCGGAAAGAGCAGCTGATTAAGCACGAAAGATTGCACGTCCTTGAAGGGCCCTAGGCTGGCAGGGCCCCAGCACACCTTCAGGCAGAAATGTTACTCTGTCAAACACCAGAGTGATGGGTGTTTCACTTCTGGAGTTTGGATTGCCGAAGTTACACCTGGGCTATTGGGCGTGCCATAGTGGGGGGCTCCAGATTAATTGTGGCCACTCGGGTAGTATCTTCAGAGTGTGCCGACATCTCCACACACGGGTGTCTTCACTTGTCCCCTCCATCTGCATTTTCCACGTTCACTCCACCTCCATCTGCACGTGTTTCCTCCACTTGCATTCAGGATCGCACTCACATCCGTAGGCTAAGCAGCACAGTGTTTTAGCCAACGAGCCACCACAGAAAAAAGCATGATAGTAGGCTCACAATGGAAAAGCCCTCTTTGTGGCATGTCAGGAAATTGTTGGCCAGAAAATGACCTTGTTTAGCCACAAAAAGTTGCACACCAGGGAAAAACCGCACATCTGCATGTAGGTAATGCGACTTTTCTTTTTGCTCAAGGTAGAATTTATATTTGTGTGCTCCTTAAGATCTTGCATGAAAGCGAAGTCAATTCCAAAGCGGCTGGCAGCATTGCCATGGACACCAGCTCTTTCAGAGACTCCATTCAACCGAACCCAAAACATGTGATGAGCATAACCGGAGCAAGTTTTGGTGTACCAGTGTTGCACATATTGCTGCTGCTGCAATTTGCATTTTGTTTGAGTCATTCTGGCTTCCTAGAGATACCACTGCGGGAAGTGCGTGAAGTGCCTAGTTGCTGTATTCGGAAAAAGTGAGGAAATGAACCAAGCAGCCCCCTGCTAAACAAAGGAGCACCGTACTGTAACGCAAGGCTTCAAGGAAAGGATTAGCCCGCCCTGAGCACAGCCGTCCCCAAGAACTTGAAGCCTTCCTTGTGGAATTCGGGAAGGAGCAATGGCGGAACCAGCGGCCTAGGACAAATGCTTGCAAAGTTCCCCCCTCCAGTTTCAAGGCCTGCAGGGGCTGGATAAGGAAGTTTATGAAGTGCAGTGGCCTGTTGCTTCAGCGGTTGTGTGCCTCAAATAAGACTCCTCCTGCTAGGTCTGTAGTGTGATGTAGGCTGCGCATAACGTACGTCGTGGGAGCAATAAAAATCCACATTATAAACAAAGCATGCATGAATCCAGGCACATTGCAACCTACCTTTCAAGCATTCTCCGTTCATCATCGCTCAAATAATCGGCTCTCAAAAACGCAAGCATGGTAATCATTTCTTCCTTTTTTTTCCACATTAAATGTTGCTGTATAGTCTTTACAACTATGCAAAGAGTAAGTCGAAGCTGTGTGCATGGCTTTAACTTGTGCTTGTGTTTTGAGGGAGCACGTCTCCATTTGAGTGTCTAGAAGAACAAATGCCACAGTGAAGGAAGGAGCTCGGCCTATGCCAGTAAGGCAATGCGGTAAAAACAAGATTTTTTTTTTCACCCCTCATTCTTCTGCAATGCAAAAGTCGTTTGCTTATCAGCACAAAGTCCAGGCAGTGAAAACCCACATCTTCAGAGGTGCCAAGAGAAAGGGCAGTGGTGGTTATCATGCAAACGCAAATGGCGAAAGCCTAAAGTGCACCATTCTGTGAAAAACCGTCGTTGATATTGTGGTCCGGTCAAGAAAATGGCCGGCCCCGTAAAGAGTAAATAAAAACACAGGTTTGATCCTATGACGCTTGAACCTTGGACTCCATGGTAGCACCACCATGCATTGCCACTGTGCTATCCCGGCATGTTGCCAGGTCTAGAACAAAAGTTGCTGTCTGTTTCTTTTTTCTGTCTTTGTGGCACATGGGGAATTGATCAGAAATTGTGAGCTTTGAGCGGCTAATAAGGCAGATTCAAAAATTGACAAAAATATGAATCGGAAATGTCAAACTTGTAGAATGGTGTGTGCCGCCTTACAGTTGAACATAATGGCACGTGAGTACAACAGGTGCACTTGAGTTGCAGAGAAAGCTAATGCTAGGAAAGCTATGGCATGTGCCAGTCTGCTTAACGTGATTCGCACCGTAAGATGCAGAAATAAAAGTGGAGAAAAACACTCGACTAGCAGAAAAGAAGTCGGTCAATGTAATTTACCCCACAAGACGAAGAAACGAACGCCATGAGAAACGCAAGCATAGTGTAGTGGTAAACAATCTAATAATCGCTAGGCCTTCAGAACGCATCAGCAGGCTCAAGTTTCCTGGGGAATTTTTTCGTTCTTTTGCGTGACCAGGCTAGACCAGAGCTGTGGCGCATCAAATGGCTGCACTGCACTGCAGTTGAACCTCATTATAGGGAAGTATCGGTTATAGCCACCCAAATACAACCTTTGGTTGGTCACACTTTATTACAATGACATTTATTTTATAACGAAACTGAAACCATGAGAGCCACTGGTGAAATACAACGAAAAAATATTGGACCAGGTGGCTGAGAAGCTACTTGAAATAACCCCTCGTAGTCTGAAACTGCAGAAGTATATAGGCCCTTTTGTCCGTAGACACTGTGGGAAACTTCATCGTGCTCAGAGCTGTGAGTAGCCGGCATATGATCGCATCTTAAATCAAATAAATAGGTACGCAGGCCCGTTTCGTCAAGTGAATTTTGCTCCGTGCTGTGAGTAGCCACCAGATAATCACATCCTACATCAAATAAATAGGGACTCAGGCATGTTTCGTCAAGTGATCTTTGCTCAGTGGTGTGAGTAGCCGCCGAATGAACGCATCTTACATCAAATAAATAGGCACGCAGGCCTGTTTCGTCAAGTGCACTTTGCTCAGTGCTGTAATTTGCCGCCAGATAATCGAACCCTACATCAAATAAATAGGCACGCAGGCCTGTTTCGTCAGGTGAACTTTCCTCAGTGCTTTGAGTAGCCACCAGATGATCGCATCCTACATCAAATAAATAGGGACGGAGGCCTGTTTTGTCAAGTGAATTTTGCTCCGTGCTGTGAGTAGCGGCAAGATGATCACATCCTACATCAAATAAATAGGGACGGAGGCCTGTTTAGTCAAGTGAACTTTGCTCAGTGCAGTGAGTAGCCGCCAGATGATCGCATCCTACATCAAATAACTAGGGACGCAGGCCTGTTTCGTCAAGTGCACTTTGCTCAGTGCTGTGAGTAGCCGCCAGATGATCGCATCCTACATCAAATAAATAGGGACTCAGGCGTGTTTAGTCAAGTGAACTTTGCTCAGTGCTGTGAGTAGCCGCCAGATGATCGCATTCTACATCAAATAAATAGGGACTCAAGCGAGTTTAGTCAGGTGAACTTTGCTCAGTGCTGTGAGTAGCCGCCAGATGATCGCATCCTACATCAAATAAATTGGGACGCAGGCCTGTTTCGTCAAGTGCACTTTGCTCAGTGCTGTGAGTAGCCCCCAGATGATCGCATCCTACATCAAATAAATAGGGACTCAGGCGTGTTTAGTCAAGTGCACTTTTGAGTAGCCGCCAGATGATCGCATCCTACATCAAATAAATAGGGACTCGGGCGTGTTTAGTCAAGTGAACTTTGCTCAGTGCTGTGAGTAGCAGCCAGATGATCGCATCCTACATCAAATAAATAGGGAGTCAGGCGTGTTTCGTCAAGTGTACTTTGCTCATTGCTGTGAGTAGCCGCCAGATGATCGCATCCTACATCAAATAAATAGGGAGTCAGGCGTGTTTCGTCAAGTGAACTTTGCTGAGTGCTGTGAGTAGCCCCTAGATGATCGCATCCTACATCAAATAAATAGGGACTCAGGCGTGTTTAGTCAAGTGAACTTTGCTCAGTGCTGTTAGTAGCCGCCAGATGATGGCGTCCTACTTAAAATAAATGGGGACGCAGGCATGTTTCGTCAAGTGATCTCTGCTCAGTGCTGTGAGTAGCTGCCAGATGATCGCATCCTACATCAAATAAATAGGGACTCAGGCGTGTTTAGTCAAGTGAACTTTGCTCAGTGCTGTGAGTAGCCACCAGATGATCGCATCCTACATCAAATAGATAGGGACTCAGGCGTGTTTATTCATTGAACTTTGCTCAGTTCTGTGAGTAGCCGCCAGATGATGGCGTTCTACATAAAATAAATGGGGACGCAGGCATGTTTCGTCAAGCGATCTTTGATCAGTGCTTGGAGTAGCTGCCAGATGATCGCATCCTACATCAAATAAATAGGGACGCAGTGCTTGTTTCGTCATGTGCACCTTGCTCAGTGCTGTGAGTAGCCGCCAGATGATCGCATCCTACATCAAATAAATAGGGACTCAGGCGTGTTTAGTGAAGTGAACTTTGCTCAGTGCTGTCAGTAGCCGCCAGATGATCGCATCCTACATCAAATAAATAGGGACTTAGGCGTGTTTAGTCAAGTGAACTTTGCTCAGTGCTGTTAGTAGCCGCCAGATGATGGCGTCCTACATGAAATAAATGGGGACGCAGGCATGTTTCGTCAAGTGATCTTTGCTCAGTGCTGTGAGTAGCCGCCAGATGATCGCATCTTACATCAAATAAATATGGACGCAGGCCCGTTTCGTCAAGTGAATTTTGCTCCGTGCTGTGAGTAGCCGCAAGGTGATCACATCCTACATCAAATAAATAGGGACGCAGGCCTGTTTCGTCAAGTGCACTTTGCTCAGTGCTGAGAGTAGCCGGCAGATGATCGCATCCTACATCAAATAATAGGGACGCAGTGCTTGTTTCGTCATGTGCACTTTGCTCAGTGCTGTGAGTAGCCGCCAGATGATCGCATCCTACATCAAATAAATAGGGACTCAGGCGTGTTTAGTGAAGTGAACTTTGCTCAGTGCTGTCAGTAGCCGCCAGATGATCGCATCCTACATCAAATAAATAGGGACTTAGGCGTGTTTAGTCAAGTGAACTTTGCTCAGTGCTGTGAGTAGCCGCCAGATCATCGCATCCTACATCAAATAGATAGGGACTCAGGCCTGTTTCGTCAAGTGAACTTTGCTCAGTGCTGTTAGTAGCCGCCGGGTGATGGCGTCCTACATAAAATAAATGGTGACGCAGGCACGTTTCGTCAAGTGATCTTTGCTCAGTGCTGTGAGTAGCCCCCAGATCGCATGCGACATCAAATAAATAGGGACGCAGGCCTGTTTCGTCAAGTGCACTTTGCTCAGTGCTGTGAGTAGCCGCCAGATGATCGCATCCTACATCAAATAAATAGGGACTCAGGCGTGTTTAGCCAAGTGAACTTTGCTCAGTGCTGTGAGTAGCCGCCAGAGGATCGCAACCTACATCAAATAAATAGGGACTCGTGCAGTGACACCTTGAGTGACAATGTTACGCCGTGTGGGAACGCTACCCCGTCCGATCTACCGCCAGACATAGTGACAATGACTACAGCGTCGGACTGTGAATCCCAGAGGCAAGCCATCCAGCGGCTCGAGGAAGCCCTGGCCCGGCAAGAGCGAACGGAGAACTCCGCTGCCGTCGCGCCTTCCCCCCGCACTCCGAGGGTGCCGGGGAGGGCGGCGCGGGTGGAGGAAGCTTAGTAGCTTGAGCTGGGCCACTGGCCAAACACCCCTCGAGGCCTAGACTAGGCAGGAGGGGGGAGAATACCCCGACGAGGGTTTTCCTCTCATCTCTCCCCACGCAGGATCACGTAATAAAGTCTTTCTCTCTCTCGGGCGTGTTTAGTCAAGTAAACTTTGCTCAGTGCTGTGAGTAGCCGCCAGATGATCGCATCCTAGATCAAATAAATAGGGACGCAGGCCTGTTTCGTCAAGTGCACTTTGCTCAGTGCTGTGAGTAGCCCCCAGATGATCGCATCCTGCATCAAATAAATAGGGACTCAGGCGTGTTTAGTCAAGTGAACTTTGCTCAGTGCTGTGAGTAGCCGCCAGATGATCGAATCCTAGATCAAATAAATAGGGACGCAGGCCTGTTTCGTCAAGTGCACTTTGCTCAGTGCTGTGAGTAGCCCCCAGATGATCGCATCCTACATCAAATAAATAGGGAGTCAGGCGTGTTTCGTCAAGTGAACTTTGCTGAGTGCTGTGAGTAGCCCCTAGATGATCGCATCCTACATCAAATAAATAGGGACTCAGGCGTGTTTAGTCAAGTGAACTTTGCTCAGTGCTGTTAGTAGCCGCCAGATGATGGCGTCCTACTTAAAATAAATGGGGACGCAGGCATGTTTCGTCAAGTGATCTCTGCTCAGTGCTGTGAGTAGCTGCCAGATGATCGCATCCTACATCAAATAAATAGGGACTCAGGCGTGTTTAGTCAAGTGAACTTTGCTCAGTGCTGTGAGTAGCCACCAGATGATCGCATCCTACATCAAATAGATAGGGACTCAGGCGTGTTTATTCATTGAACTTTGCTCAGTGCTGTGAGTAGCCGCCAGATGATGGCGTTCTACATAAAATAAATGGGGACGCAGGCATGTTTCGTCAAGGGATCTTTGATCAGTGCTTGGAGTAGCTGCCAGATGATCGCATCCTACATCAAATAAATAGGGACGCAGTGCTTGTTTCGTCATGTGCACCTTGCTCAGTGCTGTGAGTAGCCGCCAGATGATCGCATCCTACATCAAATAAATAGGGACTCAGGCGTGTTTAGTGAAGTGAACTTTGCTCAGTGCTGTCAGTAGCCGCCAGATGATCGCATGCTACATCAAATAAATAGGGACTTAGGCGTGTTTAGTCAAGTGAACTTTGCTCAGTGCTGTTAGTAGCCACCAGATGATGGCGTCCTACATGAAATAAATGGGGACGCAGGCATGTTTCGTCAAGTGATCTTTGCTCAGTGCTGTGAGTAGCCGCCAGATGATCGCATCTTACATCAAATAAATATGGACGCAGGCCCGTTTCGTCAAGTGAATTTTGCTCCGTGCTGTGAGTAGCCGCAAGGTGATCACATCCTACATCAAATAAATAGGGACGCAGGCCTGTTTCGTCAAGTGCACTTTGCTCAGTGCTGAGAGTAGCCGGCAGATGATCGCATCCTACATCAAATAATAGGGACTCGGGGGTGTTTAGTCAAGTGAACTTTGCTCAGTGCTGTGAGTAGCCGCCAGATGATCGCATCCTACATCAAATAAATAGGGTCTCAGGCCTGTTTCGTCAAGTGAACTTTGCTGAGTGCTGTGAGTAGCCCCCAGATCGCATCCTACATCAAATAAATAGGGACTCAGGCGTGTTTATTCAAGTGAACTTTGCTCAGTGCTGTGAGTAGCCGCCAGATGATGGCGTTCTACATAAAATAAATGGGGACGCAGGCATGTTTCGTCAAGCGATCTTTGATCAGTGCTTGGAGTAGCTGCCAGATGATCGCATCCTACATCAAATAAATAGGGACGCAGTGCTTGTTTCGTCATGTGCACTTTGCTCAGTGCTGTGAGTAGCCGCCAGATGATCGCATCCTACATCAAATAAATAGGGACTCAGGCGTGTTTAGTGAAGTGAACTTTGCTCAGTGCTGTCAGTAGCCGCCAGATGATCGCATCCTACATCAAATAAATAGGGACTTAGGCGTGTTTAGTCAAGTGAACTTTGCTCAGTGCTGTGAGTAGCCGCCAGATCATCGCATCCTACATCAAATAGATAGGGACTCAGGCCTGTTTCGTCAAGTGAACTTTGCTCAGTGCTGTTAGTAGCCGCCGGATGATGGCGTCCTACATAAAATAAATGGTGACGCAGGCACGTTTCGTCAAGTGATCTTTGCTCAGTGCTGTGAGTAGCCCCCAGATCGCATGCGACATCAAATAAATAGGGACGCAGGCCTGTTTCGTCAAGTGCACTTTGCTCAGTGCTGTGAGTAGCCGCCAGATGATCGCATCCTACATCAAATAAATAGGGACTCAGGCGTGTTTAGCCAAGTGAACTTTGCTCAGTGCTGTGAGTAGCCGCCAGAGGATCGCAACCTACATCAAATAAATAGGGACTCGTGCAGTGACACCTTGAGTGACAATGTTACGCCGTGTGGGAACGCTACCCCGTCCGATCTACCGCCAGACATAGTGACAATGACTACAGCGTTGGACTGTGAATCCCAGAGGCAAGCCATCCAGCGGCTCGAGGAAGCCCTGGCCCGGCAAGAGCGAACGGAGAACTCCGCTGCCGTCGCGCCTTCCCCCCGCACTCCGAGGGTGCCGGGGAGGGCGGCGCGGGTGGAGGAAGCTTAGTAGCTTGAGCTGGGCCACTGGCCAAACACCCCTCGAGGCCTAGACTAGGCAGGAGGGGGGAGAATACCCCGACGAGGGTTTTCCTCTCATCTCTCCCCACGCAGGATCACGTAATAAAGTCTTTCTCTCTCTCTCTCTCTCGGGCGTGTTTAGTCAAGTAAACTTTGCTCAGTGCTGTGAGTAGCCGCCAGATGATCGCATCCTAGATCAAATAAATAGGGACGCAGGCCTGTTTCGTCAAGTGCACTTTGCTCAGTGCTGTGAGTAGCCCCCAGATGATCGCATCCTGCATCAAATAAATAGGGACTCAGGCGTGTTTAGTCAAGTGAACTTTGCTCAGTGCTGTGAGTAGCCGCCAGATGATCGAATCCTAGATCAAATAAATAGGGACGCAGGCCTGTTTCGTCAAGTGCACTTTGCTCAGTGCTGTGAGTAGCCCCCAGATGATCGCATCCTACATCAAATAAATAGGGACTCAGGCGTGTTTAGTCAAGTGAACTTTGCTCAGTGCTGTGAGTAGCCGCCAGATGATCGCATCCTACATCAAATAAATAGGGAGTCAGGCGTGTTTCGTCAAGTGAACTTTGCTGAGTGCTGTGAGTAGCCCCTAGATGATCGCATCCTACATCAAATAAATAGGGACTCAGGCGTGTTTAGTCAAGTGAACTTTGCTCAGTGCTGTTAGTAGCCGCCAGATGATGGCGTCCTACTTAAAATAAATGGGGACGCAGGCATGTTTCGTCAAGTGATCTCTGCTCAGTGCTGTGAGTAGCTGCCAGATGATCGCATCCTACATCAAATAAATAGGGACGCAGTGCTTGTTTCGTCATGTGCACTTTGCTCAGTGCTGTGAGTAGCCGCCAGATGATCGCATCCTACATCAAATAAATAGGGAGTCAGGCCTGTTTCGTCAAGTGAACTTTGCTCAGTGCTGTGAGTAGCCCCTAGATGATCGCATCCTACATCAAATAAATAGGCACTGAGGCGTGTTTACTCAAGTAAACTTTGCTCATTGCTGTGAGTAGCTGCCAGGTGATCGCATCCTACATCAAATAGATAGGGACTCGGGCCTGTTTCATCTAGTGAACTTTGCTCAGTGCTGTTAGTAGCCGCCAGATGATGGCGTCCTACATAAAATAAATGGGGACGCAGGCATGTTTCGTCAAGTGATCTTTGCTCAGTGCTGGCTGTGAGTAGCCGCCAGATGATCGCATCTTACATCAAATAAATAGGGACGCAGGCCCGTTTCGTCAAGAGAACTTTGCTCAGTGCTGTCAGTAGCCGCCGGGTGATGGCGTCCTACATAAAATAAATGGTGACGCAGGCATGTTTCGTCAAGTGATCTTTGCTCAGTGCTGTGAGTAGCCCCCAGATGATCGCATCCTACATCAAATAAATAGGGACTCAGGCGTGTTTAGTCAAGTTAACTTTGCTCAGTGCGGTGAGTAGCCGCCAGATGATCGCATCCTTCATCAAATAAATAGGGACGCAGGCCTGTTTCGTCAAGTGCACTTTGCTCAGTGCTGTGAGTAGCCGCCAGATGATCGCATCTTACATCAAATAAATAGGAACTCAGGCGTGTTTAGTCAAGTGAACTTTGCTCAGTGCTGTGAGTAGCCGCCAGATGATCGCATCCTACATCAAATAAATAGGGACTCAGGCGAGTTTAGTCAAGTGAACTTTGCTCAGTGCTGTGAGTAGCCGCCAGATGATCGCATCCTACATCAAATAAATAGGGACGCAGGCCCGTTTCGTCAAGTGCACTTTGCTCAGTGCTGTGAGCAGCCGCCAGATGATCGCATCCTACATCAAATAAATAGGGACTCAGGCGTGTTTAGTCAAGTGAACTTTGCTCAGTGCTGTGAGTAGCCGCCAGATGATCGCATCTTACATCAAATAAATAGGGAGTCAGGCCTGTTTCGATAAGTGAACTTTGCTCAGTGCTGTGAGTAGCCCCTAGATGATCGCATCCTACATCAAATAAATAGGCACTGAGGCGTGTTTACTCAAGTAAACTTTGCTCATTGCTGTGAGTAGCTGCCAGGTGATCGCATCCTACATCAAATAGATAGGGACTCGGGCCTGTTTCGTCAAGTGAACTTTGCTCAGTGCTGTTAGTAGCCGCCAGATGATGGCGTCCTACATAAAATAAATGGGGACGCAGGCATGTTTCGTCAAGTGATCTTTGCTCAGTGCTGGCTGTGAGTAGCCGCCAGATGATCGCATCTTACATCAAATAAATAGGGACGCAGGCCCGTTTCGTCAAGTGAATTTTGCTCAGTGCTGTGAGTAGCCGCCAGATGATCGCATCCTACATCAAATAAATAGGGACTCAGGCGTGTTTAGTCAAGTGAACTTTGCTCAGTGCTGTGAGTAGCCGCCAGATGATCGCATCCTACATCAAATAAATAGGGAGTCAGGCCTGTTTCGTCAAGTGAACTTTGCTCAGTGCTGTGAGTAGCCCCTAGATGATCGCATCCTACCTCAAATAAATAGGGACTCAGGCGTGTTTAGTCAAGTAAACTTTGCTCATTGCTGTGAGTAGCTGCCAGGTGATCGCATCCTACATCAAATAGACAGGGACTCGGGCCTGTTTCGTCAAGTGAACTTTGCTCAGTGCTGTCAGTAGCCGCCAGATGATCGCATCCTACATCAAATAAATAGGGACTCAGGCGTGTTTAGTCAAGTGAACTTTGCTCAGTTCTGTGAGTAGCCGCCAGATAATCGCATCCTACATCAAATAAATAGGGAGTCAGGCGTGTTTCGTCAAGTGAACTTTGCTGAGTGCTGTGAGTAGCCCCTAGATGATCGCATCCTACATCAAATAAATAGGGACTCAGGCGTGTTTAGTCAAGTGAACTTTGCTCAGTGCTGTTAGTAGCCGCCAGATGATGGCGTCCTACTTAAAATAAATGGGGACGCAGGCATGTTTCGTCAAGTGATCTCTGCTCAGTGCTGTGAGTAGCTGCCAGATGATCGCATCCTACATCAAATAAATAGGGACGCAGTGCTTGTTTCGTCATGTGCACTTTGCTCAGTGCTGTGAGTAGCCGCCAGATGATCGCATCCTACATAAAATAAATAGGCCACTCAGGCGTGTTTAGTCAAGTGAACTTTGCTCAGTGCTGTGAGTAGCCACCAGATGATCGCATCCTACATCAAATAAATAGGGACTCAGGCGAGTTTAGTCAAGTGAACTTTGCTCAGTGCTGTGAGTAGCCGCCAGATGATCGCATCCTACATCAAATAAATAGGGACGCAGGCCCGTTTCGTCAAGTGCACTTTGCTCAGTGCTGTGAGCAGCCGCCAGATGATCGCATCCTACATCAAATAAATAGGGACTCAGGCGTGTTTAGTCAAGTGAACTTTGCTCAGTGCTGTGAGTAGCCGCCAGATGATCGCATCCTACATCAAATAAATAGGGAGTCAGGCCTGTTTCGTCAAGTGAACTTTGCTCAGTGCTGTGAGTAGCCCCTAGATGATCGCATCCTACATCAAATAAATAGGCACTGAGGCGTGTTTACTCAAGTAAACTTTGCTCATTGCTGTGAGTAGCTGCCAGGTGATCGCATCCTACATCAAATAGATAGGGACTCGGGCCTGTTTCGTCTAGTGAACTTTGCTCAGTGCTGTTAGTAGCCGCCAGATGATGGCGTCCTACATAAAATAAATGGGGACGCAGGCATGTTTCGTCAAGTGATCTTTGCTCAGTGCTGGCTGTGAGTAGCCGCCAGATGATCGCATCTTACATCAAATAAATAGGGACGCAGGCCCGTTTCGTCAAGTGAACTTTGCTCAGTGCTGTCAGTAGCCGCCGGGTGATGGCGTCCTACATAAAATAAATGGTGACGCAGGCATGTTTCGTCAAGTGATCTTTGCTCAGTGCTGTGAGTAGCCCCCAGATGATCGCATCCTACATCAAATAAATAGGGACTCAGGCGTGTTTAGTCAAGTGCACTTTCTCAGTGCTGTGGGTAGCCGCCAGATGATCGCATCTTACATCAAATAAATAGGAACTCAGGCGTGTTTAGTCAAGTGAACTTTGCTCAGTGCTGTGAGTAGCCGCCAGATGATCGCATCCTACATCAAATAAATAGGGACTCAGGCGAGTTTAGTCAAGTGAACTTTGCTCAGTGCTGTGAGTAGCCGCCAGATGATCGCATCCTACATCAAATAAATAGGGACGCAGGCCCGTTTCGTCAAGTGCACTTTGCTCAGTGCTGTGAGCAGCCGCCAGATGATCGCATCCTACATCAAATAAATAGGGACTCAGGCGTGTTTAGTCAAGTGAACTTTGCTCAGTGCTGTGAGTAGCCGCCAGATGATCGCATCCTACATCAAATAAATAGGGAGTCAGGCCTGTTTCGATAAGTGAACTTTGCTCAGTGCTGTGAGTAGCCCCTAGATGATCGCATCCTACATCAAATAAATAGGCACTGAGGCGTGTTTACTCAAGTAAACTTTGCTCATTGCTGTGAGTAGCTGCCAGGTGATCGCATCCTACATCAAATAGATAGGGACTCGGGCCTGTTTCGTCAAGTGAACTTTGCTCAGTGCTGTTAGTAGCCGCCAGATGATGGCGTCCTACATAAAATAAATGGGGACGCAGGCATGTTTCGTCAAGTGATCTTTGCTCAGTGCTGGCTGTGAGTAGCCGCCAGATGATCGCATCTTACATCAAATAAATAGGGACGCAGGCCCGTTTCGTCAAGTGAATTTTGCTCAGTGCTGTGAGTAGCCGCCAGATGATCGCATCCTACATCAAATAAATAGGGACTCAGGCGTGTTTAGTCAAGTGAACTTTGCTCAGTGCTGTGAGTAGCCGCCAGATGATCGCATCCTACATCAAATAAATAGGGAGTCAGGCCTGTTTCGTCAAGTGAACTTTGCTCAGTGCTGTGAGTAGCCCCTAGATGATCGCATCCTACCTCAAATAAATAGGGACTCAGGCGTGTTTAGTCAAGTAAACTTTGCTCATTGCTGTGAGTAGCTGCCAGGTGATCGCATCCTACATCAAATAGACAGGGACTCGGGCCTGTTTCGTCAAGTGAACTTTGCTCAGTGCTGTTAGTAGCCGCCAGATGATGGCGTCCTACTTAAAATAAATGGGGACGCAGGCATGTTTCGTCAAGTTATCTTTGCTTAGTGCTGTGAGTAGCTGCCAGATGATCGCATCCTACATCAAATAAATAGGGACTCATGCGTGTTTAGTCAAGTGAACTTTGCTCAGTGCTGTGAGTAGCCGCCAGATGATCGCATCCTACATCAAATAGATAGGGACTCGGGCCTGTTTCGTCAAGTGAACTTTGCTCAGTGTTGTTAGTAGCCGCCAGATGATGGCGTCCTACATGAAATAAATGGGGACGCAGGCATGTTTCGTCAAGTGAACTTTGCTCAGTGCTGTGAGTAGCCACCAGATGATCGCATCTTACATCAAATAAATATGGACGCAGGCCCGTTTCGTCAAGTGAATTTTGCTCCGTGCTGTGAGTTGCCGCAAGGTGATCACATCCTACATCAAATAAATAGGGACGCAGGCCTGTTTCGTCAAGTGCACTTTGCTCAGTGCTGTGAGTAGCTGCCAGATGATCGCATCCTACATCAAATAATGGGGACTCAGGGGTGTTTAGTCAAGTGTACTTTGCTCAGTGCAGTGAGTAGCCCCCAGATCGCATCCTACATCAAAAAAATAGGGACTCAGGCGTGTTTAGTCAAGTAAACTTTGCTCAGTGCTGTGAGTAGCCGCCAGATGATCGTATCCTAGATCAAATAAATAGGGACGCAGGCCTGTTTCGTCAAGTGCACTTTGCTCAGTGCTGTGAGTAGCCACCAGATGATCGCATCCAACATCAAATAAATAGGGACTCAAGCGTCTTTAGTCAAGTGAAGTTTGCTCAGTGCTGTGAGTAGCCGCCAGATGATCGCATCCTACATCAAATAAATAGGGACTCAGGCGTGTTTAGTCAGGTGAACTTTGCTCAGTGCTGTGAGTAGCCGCCAGATGATGGCGTTCTACATAAAATAAATGGGGACGCAGGCATTTTTCGTCAAGCGATCTTTGATCAGTGCTTGGAGTAGCTGCCAGATGATCGCATCCTACATCAAATAAATAGGGACGCAGTGCTTGTTTCGTCATGTGCACTTTGCTCAGTGCTGTGAGTAGCCGCCAGATGATCGCATCCTACATCAAATATAGGGACTCAGGCGTGTTTAGTGAAGTGAACTTTGCTCAGTGCTGTCAGTAGCCGCCAGATGATCGCATCCTACATCAAATAAATAGGGACTTAGGCGTGTTTAGTCAAGTGAACTTTGCTCAGTGCTGTTAGTAGCCGCCAGATGATGGCGTCCTACATGAAATAAATGGGGACGCAGGCATGTTTCGTCAAGTGATCTTTGCTCAGTGCTGTGAGTAGCCGCCAGATGATCGCATCTTACATCAAATAAATATGGACGCAGGCCCGTTTCGTCAAGTGAATTTTGCTCCGTGCTGTGAGTAGCCGCAAGGTGATCACATCCTACATCAAATAAATAGGGACGCAGGCCTGTTTCGTCAAGTGCACTTTGCTCAGTGCTGTGAGTAGCCGCCAGATGATCGCATCCTACATCAAATAATAGGGACTGAGGGGTGTTTAGTCAAGTGAACTTTGCTGAGTGCTGTGAGTAGCCGCCAGATGATCGCATCCTACATCAAATAAATAGGGTCTCAGGCCTGTTTCGTCAAGTGAACTTTGCTCAGTGCTGTGAGTAGCCCCCAGATCGCATCCTACATCAAATAAATAGGGACTCAGGCGTGTTTATTCAAGTGAACTTTGCTCAGTGCTGTGAGTAGCCGCCAGATGATGGCGTTCTACATAAAATAAATGGGGACGCAGGCATGTTTCGTCAAGCGATCTTTGATCAGTGCTTGGAGTAGCTGCCAGATGATCGCATCCTACATCAAATAAATAGGGACGCAGTGCTTGTTTCGTCATGTGCACTTTGCTCAGTGCTGTGAGTAGCCGCCAGATGATCGCATCCTACATCAAATAAATAGGGACTCAGGCGTGTTTAGTGAAGTGAACTTTGCTCAGTGCTGTCAGTAGCCGCCAGATGATCGCATCCTACATCAAATAAATAGGGACTTAGGCGTGTTTAGTCAAGTGAACTTTGCTCAGTGCTGTGAGTAGCCGCCAGATGATCGCATCCTACATCAAATAGATAGGGACTCAGGCCTGTTTCGTGAAGTGAACTTTGCTCAGTGCTGTTAGTAGCCGCCGGGTGATGGCGTCCTACATAAAATAAATGGTGACGCAGGCACGTTTCGTCAAGTGATCTTTGCTCAGTGCTGTGAGTAGCCCCCAGATCGCATGCGACATCAAATAAATAGGGACGCAGGCCTGTTTCATCAAGTGCACTTTGCTCAGTGCTGTGAGTAGCCGCCAGATGATCGCATCCTACATCAAATAAATAGGGACTCAGGCGTGTTTAGTCAAGTGAACTTTGCTCAGTGCTGTTAGTAGCCGCCAGATGATGGCGTCCTACTTAAAATAAATGGGGACGCAGGCATGTTTCGTCAAGTGATCTCTGCTCAGTGCTGTGAGTAGCTGCCAGATGATCGCATCCTACATCAAATAAATAGGGACGCAGTGCTTGTTTCGTCATGTGCACTTTGCTCAGTGCTGTGAGTAGCCGCCAGATGATCGCATCCTACATAAAATAAATAGGCGACTCAGGCGTGTTTAGTCAAGTGAACTTTGCTCAGTGCTGTGAGTAGCCACCAGATGATCGCATCCTACATCAAATAAATAGGGAGTCAGGCCTGTTTCGTCAAGTGAACTTTGCTCAGTGCTGTGAGTAGCCCCTAGATGATCGCATCCTACATCAAATAAATAGGCACTGAGGCGTGTTTACTCAAGTAAACTTTGCTCATTGCTGTGAGTAGCTGCCAGGTGATCGCATCCTACATCAAATAGATAGGGACTCGGGCCTGTTTCGTCTAGTGAACTTTGCTCAGTGCTGTTAGTAGCCGCCAGATGATGGCGTCCTACATAAAATAAAGGGGGACGCAGGCATGTTTCGTCAAGTGATCTTTGCTCAGTGCTGGCTGTGAGTAGCCGCCAGATGATCGCATCTTACATCAAATAAATAGGGACGCAGGCCCGTTTCGTCAAGAGAACTTTGCTCAGTGCTGTCAGTAGCCGCCGGGTGATGGCGTCCTACATAAAATAAATGGTGACGCAGGCATGTTTCGTCAAGTGATCTTTGCTCAGTGCTGTGAGTAGCCCCCAGATGATCGCATCCTACATCAAATAAATAGGGACTCAGGCGTGTTTAGTCAAGTTAACTTTGCTCAGTGCGGTGAGTAGCCGCCAGATGATCGCATCCTTCATCAAATAAATAGGGACGCAGGCCTGTTTCGTCAAGTGCACTTTGCTCAGTGCTGTGAGTAGCCGCCAGATGATCGCATCTTACATCAAATAAATAGGAACTCAGGCGTGTTTAGTCAAGTGAACTTTGCTCAGTGCTGTGAGTAGCCGCCAGATGATCGCATCCTACATCAAATAAATAGGGACTCAGGCCAGTTTAGTCAAGTGAACTTTGCTCAGTGCTGTGAGTAGCCGCCAGATGATCGCATCCTACATCAAATAAATAGGGACGCAGGCCCGTTTCGTCAAGTGCACTTTGCTCAGTGCTGTGAGCAGCCGCCAGATGATCGCATCCTACATCAAATAAATAGGGACTCAGGCGTGTTTAGTCAAGTAAACTTTGCTCATTGCTGTGAGTAGCTGCCAGGTGATCGCATCCTACATCAAATAGATAGGGACTCGGGCCTGTTTCGTCAAGTGAACTTTGCTCAGTGCTGTTAGTAGCCGCCAGATGATGGCGTCCTACATAAAATAAATGGGGACGCAGGCATGTTTCGTCAAGTGATCTTTGCTCAGTGCTGGCTGTGAGTAGCCGCCAGATGATCGCATCTTACATCAAATAAATAGGGACGCAGGCCCGTTTCGTCAAGTGAATTTTGCTCAGTGCTGTGAGTAGCCGCCAGATGATCGCATCCTACATCAAATAAATAGGGACTCAGGCGTGTTTAGTCAAGTGAACTTTGCTCAGTGCTGTGAGTAGCCGCCAGATGATCGCATCCTACATCAAATAAATAGGGAGTCAGGCCTGTTTCGTCAAGTGAACTTTGCTCAGTGCTGTGAGTAGCCCCTAGATGATCGCATCCTACCTCAAATAAATAGGGACTCAGGCGTGTTTAGTCAAGTAAACTTTGCTCATTGCTGTGAGTAGCTGCCAGGTGATCGCATCCTACATCAAATAGACAGGGACTCGGGCCTGTTTCGTCAAGTGAACTTTGCTCAGTGCTGTCAGTAGCCGCCAGATGATCGCATCCTACATTAAATAAATAGGGACTTAGGCGTGTTTAGTCAAGTGAACTTTGCTCAGTGCTGTGAGTAGCCGCCAGATCATCGCATCCTACATCAAATAGATAGGGACTCAGGCCTGTTTCGTCAAGTGAACTTTGCTCAGTGCTGTTAGTAGCCGCCGGGTGATGGCGTCCTACATAAAATAAATGGTGACGCAGGCACGTTTCGTCAAGTGATCTTTGCTCAGTGCTGTGAGTAGCCCCCAGATCGCATGCGACATCAAATAAATAGGGACGCAGGCCTGTTTCGTCAAGTGCACTTTGCTCAGTGCTGTGAGTAGCCGCCAGATGATCGCATCCTACATCAAATAAATAGGGACTCGGGCGTGTTTAGCCAAGTGAACTTTGCTCAGTGCTGTGAGTAGCCGCCAGATGATCGCATCCTACATCAAATAGATAGGGACTCAGGCCTGTTTCGTGAAGTGAACTTTGCTCAGTGCTGTTAGTAGCCGCCGGGTGATGGCGTCCTACATAAAATAAATGGTGACGCAGGCACGTTTCGTCAAGTGATCTTTGCTCAGTGCTGTGAGTAGCCCCCAGATCGCATGCGACATCAAATAAATAGGGACGCAGGCCTGTTTCATCAAGTGCACTTTGCTCAGTGCTGTGAGTAGCCGCCAGATGATCGCATCCTACATCAAATAAATAGGGACTCAGGCGTGTTTAGTCAAGTGAACTTTGCTCAGTGCTGTTAGTAGCCGCCAGATGATGGCGTCCTACTTAAAATAAATGGGGACGCAGGCATGTTTCGTCAAGTGATCTCTGCTCAGTGCTGTGAGTAGCTGCCAGATGATCGCATCCTACATCAAATAAATAGGGACGCAGTGCTTGTTTCGTCATGTGCACTTTGCTCAGTGCTGTGAGTAGCCGCCAGATGATCGCATCCTACATAAAATAAATAGGCGACTCAGGCGTGTTTAGTCAAGTGAACTTTGCTCAGTGCTGTGAGTAGCCACCAGATGATCGCATCCTACATCAAATAAATAGGGAGTCAGGCCTGTTTCGTCAAGTGAACTTTGCTCAGTGCTGTGAGTAGCCCCTAGATGATCGCATCCTACATCAAATAAATAGGCACTGAGGCGTGTTTACTCAAGTAAACTTTGCTCATTGCTGTGAGTAGCTGCCAGGTGATCGCATCCTACATCAAATAGATAGGGACTCGGGCCTGTTTCGTCTAGTGAACTTTGCTCAGTGCTGTTAGTAGCCGCCAGATGATGGCGTCCTACATAAAATAAAGGGGGACGCAGGCATGTTTCGTCAAGTGATCTTTGCTCAGTGCTGGCTGTGAGTAGCCGCCAGATGATCGCATCTTACATCAAATAAATAGGGACGCAGGCCCGTTTCGTCAAGAGAACTTTGCTCAGTGCTGTCAGTAGCCGCCGGGTGATGGCGTCCTACATAAAATAAATGGTGACGCAGGCATGTTTCGTCAAGTGATCTTTGCTCAGTGCTGTGAGTAGCCCCCAGATGATCGCATCCTACATCAAATAAATAGGGACTCAGGCGTGTTTAGTCAAGTTAACTTTGCTCAGTGCGGTGAGTAGCCGCCAGATGATCGCATCCTTCATCAAATAAATAGGGACGCAGGCCTGTTTCGTCAAGTGCACTTTGCTCAGTGCTGTGAGTAGCCGCCAGATGATCGCATCTTACATCAAATAAATAGGAACTCAGGCGTGTTTAGTCAAGTGAACTTTGCTCAGTGCTGTGAGTAGCCGCCAGATGATCGCATCCTACATCAAATAAATAGGGACTCAGGCCAGTTTAGTCAAGTGAACTTTGCTCAGTGCTGTGAGTAGCCGCCAGATGATCGCATCCTACATCAAATAAATAGGGACGCAGGCCCGTTTCGTCAAGTGCACTTTGCTCAGTGCTGTGAGCAGCCGCCAGATGATCGCATCCTACATCAAATAAATAGGGACTCAGGCGTGTTTAGTCAAGTAAACTTTGCTCATTGCTGTGAGTAGCTGCCAGGTGATCGCATCCTACATCAAATAGATAGGGACTCGGGCCTGTTTCGTCAAGTGAACTTTGCTCAGTGCTGTTAGTAGCCGCCAGATGATGGCGTCCTACATCAAATATATAGGGAGTCAGGCGAGTTTAGTCAAGTGATCTTTGCTCAGTGCTGTGAGTAGCCGCCAGATGATCGCATCCTACATCAAATAAATAGGGACGCAGGCCCGTTTCGTCAAGTGCACTTTGCTCAGTGCTGTGAGCAGCCGCCAGATGATCGCATCCTACATCAAATAAATAGGGACTCAGGCGTGTTTAGTCAAGTGAACTTTGCTCAGTGCTGTGAGTAGCCGCCAGATGATTGCATCCTACATCAAATAAATAGGGAGTCAGGCCTGTTTCGTCAAGTGAACTTTGCTCAGTGCTGTGAGTAGCCCCTAGATGATCGCATCCTACATCAAATAAATAGGCACTGAGGCGTGTTTACTCAAGTAAACTTTGCTCATTGCTGTGAGTAGCTGCCAGGTGATCGCATCCTACATCAAATAGATAGGGACTCGGGCCTGTTTCGTCTAGTGAACTTTGCTCAGTGCTGTTAGTAGCCGCCAGATGATGGCGTCCTACATAAAATAAATGGGGACGCAGGCATGTTTCGTCAAGTGATCTTTGCTCAGTGCTGGCTGTGAGTAGCCGCCAGATGATCGCATCTTACATCAAATAAATAGGGACGCAGGCCCGTTTCGTCAAGTGAACTTTGCTCAGTGCTGTCAGTAGCCGCCGGGTGATGGCGTCCTACATAAAATAAATGGTGACGCAGGCATGTTTCGTCAAGTGATCTTTGCTCAGTGCTGTGAGTAGCCCCCAGATGATCGCATCCTACATCAAATAAATAGGGACTCAGGCGTGTTTAGTCAAGTGCACTTTCTCAGTGCTGTGAGTAGCCACCAGATGATCGCATCTTACATCAAATAAATAGGAACTCAGGCGTGTTTAGTCAAGTGAACTTTGCTCAGTGCTGTGAGTAGCCGCCAGATTATCGCATCCTACATCAAATAAATAGGGACTCAGGCGAGTTTAGTCAAGTGAACTTTGCTCAGTGCTGTGAGTAGCCGCCAGATGATCTCATCCTACATCAAATAAATAGGGACGCAGGCCCGTTTCGTCAAGTGCACTTTGCTCAGTGCTGTGAGCAGCCGCCAGATGATCGCATCCTACATCAAATAAATAGGGACTCAGGCGTGTTTAGTCAAGTGAACTTTGCTCAGTGCTGTGAGTAGCCGCCAGATGATCGCATCCTACATCAAATAAATAGGGAGTCAGGCCTGTTTCGATAAGTGAACTTTGCTCAGTGCTGTGAGTAGCCCCTAGATGATCGCATCCTACATCAAATAAATAGGCACTGAGGCGTGTTTACTCAAGTAAACTTTGCTCATTGCTGTGAGTAGCTGCCAGGTGATCGCATCCTACATCAAATAGATAGGGACTCGGCCCGGTTTCGTCAAGTGAACTTTGCTCAGTGCTGTTAGTAGCCGCCAGATGATGGCATCCTACATAAAATAAATGGGGACGCAGGCATGTTTCGTCAAGTGATCTTTGCTCAGTGCTGGCTGTGAGTAGCCGCCAGATGATCGCATCTTACATCAAATAAATAGGGACGCAGGCCCGTTTCGTCAAGTGAATTTTGCTCAGTGCTGTGAGTAGCCGCCAGATGATCGCATCCTACATCAAATAAATAGGGACTCAGGCGTGTTTAGTCAAGTGAACTTTGCTCAGTGCTGTGAGTAGCCGCCAGATGATCGCATCCTACATCAAATAAATAGGGAGTGAGGCCTGTTTCGTCAAGTGAACTTTGCTCAGTGCTGTGAGTAGCCCCTAGATGATCGCATCCTACCTCAAATAAATAGGGACTCAGGCGTGTTTAGTCAAGTAAACTTTGCTCATTGCTGTGAGTAGCTGCCAGGTGATCGCATCCTACATCAAATAGACAGGGACTCGGGCCTGTTTCGTCAAGTGAACTTTGCTCAGTTCTGTTAGTAGCCGCCAGATGATGGCGTCCTACTTAAAATAAATGGGGACGCAGGCATGTTTCGTCAAGTTATCTTTGCTCAGTGCTGTGAGTAGCTGCCAGATGATCGCATCCTACATCAAATAAATAGGGACTCATGCGTGTTTAGTCAAGTGAACTTTGCTCAGTGCTGTGAGTAGCCGCCAGATGATCGCATCCTACATCAAATAGATAGGGACTCGGGCCTGTTTCGTCAAGTGAACTTTGCTCAGTGTTGTTAGTAGCCGCCAGATGATGGCGTCCTACATGAAATAAATGGGGACGCAGGCATGTTTCGTCAAGTGAACTTTGCTCAGTGCTGTGAGTAGCCACCAGATGATCGCATCTTGCATCAAATAAATATGGACGCAGGCCCGTTTCGTCAAGTGAATTTTGCTCCGTGCTGTGAGTTGCCGCAAGGTGATCACATCCTACATCAAATAAATAGGGACGCAGGCCTGTTTCGTCAAGTGCACTTTGCTCAGTGCTGTGAGTAGCTGCCAGATGATCGCATCCTACATCAAATAATGGGGACTCAGGGGTGTTTAGTCAAGTGTACTTTGCTCAGTGCAGTGAGTAGCCCCCAGATCGCATCCTACATCAAATAAATAGGGACTCAGGCGTGTTTAGTCAAGTAAACTTTGCTCAGTGCTGTGAGTAGCCGCCAGATGATCGTATCCTAGATCAAATAAATAGGGACGCAGGCCTGTTTCGTCAAGTGCACTTTGCTCAGTGCTGTGAGTAGCCACCAGATGATCGCATCCTACATCAAATAAATAGGGACTCAAGCGTCTTTAGTCAACTGAAGTTTGCTCAGTGCTGTGAGTAGCCGCCAGATGATCGCATCCTACATCAAATAAATAGGGACTCAGGCGTGTTTAGTCAGGTGAACTTTGCTCAGTGCTGTGAGTAGCCGCCAGATGATGGCGTTCTACATAAAATAAATGGGGACGCAGGCATTTTTCGTCAAGCGATCTTTGATCAGTGCTTGGAGTAGCTGCCAGATGATCGCATCCTACATCAAATAAATAGGGACGCAGTGCTTGTTTCGTCATGTGCACTTTGCTCAGTGCTGTGAGTAGCCGCCAGATGATCGCATCGTACATCAAATAAATAGGGAATCAGGCGTGTTTAGTGAAGTGAACTTTGCTCAGTGCTGTCAGTAGCCGCCAGATGATCGCATCCTACATCAAATAAATAGGGACTTAGGCGTGTTTAGTCAAGTGAACTTTGCTCAGTGCTGTTAGTAGCCGCCAGTTGATGGCGTCCTACATGAAATAAATGGGGACGCAGGCATGTTTCGTCAAGTGATCTTTGCTCAGTGCTGTGAGTAGCCGCCAGATGATCGCATCTTACATCAAATAAATATGGACGCAGGCCCGTTTCGTCAAGTGAATTTTGCTCCGTGCTGTGAGTAGCCGCAAGGTGATCACATCCTACATCAAATAAATAGGGACGCAGGCCTGTTTCGTCAAGTGCACTTTGCTCAGTGCTGTGAGTAGCCGCCAGATGATCGCATCCTACATCAAATGATAGGGACTGAGGGGTGTTTAGTCAAGTGAACTTTGCTGAGTGCTGTGAGTAGCCGCCAGATGATCGCATCCTACATCAAATAAATAGGGTCTCAGGCCTGTTTCGTCAAGTGAACTTTGCTCAGTGCTGTGAGTAGCCCCCAGATCGCATCCTACATCAAATAAATAGGGACTCAGGCGTGTTTATTCAAGTGAACTTTGCTCAGTGCTGTGAGTAGCCGCCAGATGATGGCGTTCTACATAAAATAAATGGGGACGCAGGCATGTTTCGTCAAGCGATCTTTGATCAGTGCTTGGAGTAGCTGCCAGATGATCGCATCCTACATCAAATAAATAGGGACGCAGTGCTTGTTTCGTCATGTGCACTTTGCTCAGTGCTGTGAGTAGCCGCCAGATGATCGCATCCTACATCAAATAAATAGGGACTCAGGCGTGTTTAGTGAAGTGAACTTTGCTCAGTGCTGTCAGTAGCCGCCAGATGATCGCATCCTACATCAAATAAATAGGGACTTAGGCGTGTTTAGTCAAGTGAACTTTGCTCAGTGCTGTGAGTAGCCGCCAGATGATCGCATCCTACATCAAATAGATAGGGACTCAGGCCTGTTTCGTGAAGTGAACTTTGCTCAGTGCTGTTAGTAGCCGCCGGGTGATGGCGTCCTACATAAAATAAATGGTGACGCAGGCACGTTTCGTCAAGTGATCTTTGCTCAGTGCTGTGAGTAGCCCCCAGATCGCATGCGACATCAAATAAATAGGGACGCAGGCCTGTTTCATCAAGTGCACTTTGCTCAGTGCTGTGAGTAGCCGCCAGATGATCGCATCCTACATCAAATAAATAGGGACTCAGGCGTGTTTAGCCAAGTGAACTTTGCTCAGTGCTGTGAGTAGCCGCCAGAGGATCGCAACCTACATCAAATAAATAGGGACTCGTGCAGTGACACCTTGAGTGACAATGTTACGCCGTGTGGGAACGCTACCCCGTCCGATCTACCGCCAGACATAGTGACAATGACTACAGCGTCGGACTGTGAATCCCAGAGGCAAGCCATCCAGCGGCTCGAGGAAGCCCTGGCCCGGCAAGAGCGAACGGAGAACTCCGCTGCCGTCGCGCCTTCCCCCCGCACTCCGAGGGTGCCGGGGAGGGCGGCGCGGGTGGAGGAAGCTTAGTAGCTTGAGCTGGGCCACTGGCCAAACACCCCTCGAGGCCTAGACTAGGCAGGAGGGGGAGAATACCCCGACGAGGGTTTTCCTCTCATCCCTCCCCACGCAGGATCACGTAATAAAGTCTTTCTCTCTCTCTCTCTCTCTCGGGCGTGTTTAGTCAAGTAAACTTTGCTCAGTGCTGTGAGTAGCCGCCAGATGATCGCATCCTAGATCAAATAAATAGGGACGCAGGCCTGTTTCGTCAAGTGCACTTTGCTCAGTGCTGTGAGTAGCCCCCAGATGATCGCATCCTGCATCAAATAAATAGGGACTCAGGCGTGTTTAGTCAAGTGAACTTTGCTCAGTGCTGTGAGTAGCCGCCAGATGATCGCATCCTAGATCAAATAAATAGGGACGCAGGCCTGTTTCGTCAAGTGCACTTTGCTCAGTGCTGTGAGTAGCCCCGAGATGATCGCATCCTACATCAAATAAATAGGGACTCAGGCGTGTTTAGTCAAGTGAACTTTGCTCAGTGCTGTGAGTAGCCGCCAGATGATCGCATCCTACATCAAATAAATAGGGAGTCAGGCGTGTTTCGTCAAGTGAACTTTGCTGAGTGCTGTGAGTAGCCCCTAGATGATCGCATCCTACATCAAATAAATAGGGACTCAGGCGTGTTTAGTCAAGTGAACTTTGCTCAGTGCTGTTAGTAGCCGCCAGATGATGGCGTCCTACTTAAAATAAATGGGGACGCAGGCATGTTTCGTCAAGTGATCTCTGCTCAGTGCTGTGAGTAGCTGCCAGATGATCGCATCCTACATCAAATAAATAGGGACGCAGTGCTTGTTTCGTCATGTGCACTTTGCTCAGTGCTGTGAGTAGCCGCCAGATGATCGCATCCTACATAAAATAAATAGGCGACTCAGGCGTGTTTAGTCAAGTGAACTTTGCTGAGTGCTGTGAGTAGCCACCAGATGATCGCATCCTACATCAAATAAATAGGGACTCAGGCGAGTTTAGTCAAGTGAACTTTGCTCAGTGCTGTGAGTAGCCGCCAGATGATCGCATCCTACATCAAATAAATAGGGACGCAGGCCCGTTTCGTCAAGTGCACTTTGCTCAGTGCTGTGAGCAGCCGCCAGATGATCGCATCCTACATCAAATAAATAGGGACTCAGGCGTGTTTAGTCAAGTGAACTTTGCTCAGTGCTGTGAGTAGCCGCCAGATGATCGCATCCTACATCAAATAAATAGGGAGTCAGGCCTGTTTCGTCAAGTGAACTTTGCTCAGTGCTGTGAGTAGCCCCTAGATGATCGCATCCTACATCAAATAAATAGGCACTGAGGCGTGTTTACTCAAGTAAACTTTGCTCATTGCTGTGAGTAGCTGCCAGGTGATCGCATCCTACATCAAATAGATAGGGACTCGGGCCTGTTTCGTCTAGTGAACTTTGCTCAGTGCTGTTAGTAGCCGCCAGATGATGGCGTCCTACATAAAATAAATGGGGACGCAGGCATGTTTCGTCAAGTGATCTTTGCTCAGTGCTGGCTGTGAGTAGCCGCCAGATGATCGCATCTTACATCAAATAAATAGGGACGCAGGCCCGTTTCGTCAAGTGAACTTTGCTCAGTGCTGTCAGTAGCCGCCGGGTGATGGCGTCCTACATAAAATAAATGGTGACGCAGGCATGTTTCGTCAAGTGATCTTTGCTCAGTGCTGTGAGTAGCCCCCAGATGATCGCATCCTACATGAAATAAATAGGGACTCAGGCGTGTTTAGTCAAGTGCACTTTCTCAGTGCTGTGAGTAGCCGCCAGATGATCGCATCTTACATCAAATAAATAGGAACTCAGGCGTGTTTAGTCAAGTGAACTTTGCTCAGTGCTGTGAGTAGCCGCCAGATGATCGCATCCTACATCAAATAAATAGGGACTCAGGCGAGTTAAGTCAAGTGAACTTTGCTCAGTGCTGTGAGTAGCCGCCAGATGATCTCATCCTACATCAAATAAATAGGGACGCAGGCCCGTTTCGTCAAGTGCACTTTGCTCAGTGCTGTGAGCAGCCGCCAGATGATCGCATCCTACATCAAATAAATAGGGACTCAGGCGTGTTTAGTCAAGTGAACTTTGCTCAGTGCTGTGAGTAGCCGCCAGATGATCGCATCCTACATCAAATAAATAGGGAGTCAGGCCTGTTTCGATAAGTGAACTTTGCTCAGTGCTGTGAGTAGCCCCTAGATGATCGCATCCTACATCAAATAAATAGGCACTGAGGCGTGTTTACTCAAGTAAACTTTGCTCATTGCTGTGAGTAGCTGCCAGGTGATCGCATCCTACATCAAATAGATAGGGACTCGGGCCTGTTTCGTCAAGTGAACTTTGCTCAGTGCTGTTAGTAGCCGCCAGATGATGGCGTCCTACATAAAATAAATGGGGACGCAGGCATGTTTCGTCAAGTGATCTTTGCTCAGTGCTGGCTGTGAGTAGCCGCCAGATGATCGCATCTTACATCAAATAAATAGGGACGCAGGCCCGTTTCGTCAAGTGAATTTTGCTCAGTGCTGTGAGTAGCCGCCAGATGATCGCATCCTACATCAAATAAATAGGGACTCAGGCGTGTTTAGTCAAGTGAACTTTGCTCAGTGCTGTGAGTAGCCGCCAGATGATCGCATCCTACATCAAATAAATAGGGAGTCAGGCCTGTTTCGTCAAGTGAACTTTGCTCAGTGCTGTGAGTAGCCCCTAGATGATCGCATCCTACCTCAAATAAATAGGGACTCAGGCGTGTTTAGTCAAGTAAACTTTGCTCATTGCTGTGAGTAGCTGCCAGGTGATCGCATCCTACATCAAATAGACAGGGACTCGGGCCTGTTTCGTCAAGTGAACTTTGCTCAGTGCTGTTAGTAGGCGCCAGATGATGGCGTCCTACTTAAAATAAATGGGGACGCAGGCATGTTTCGTCAAGTTATCTTTGCTCAGTGCTGTGAG
The DNA here is from genome assembly GCF_048455015.1 of Haemaphysalis longicornis. Classification (NCBI taxonomy): domain Eukaryota; kingdom Metazoa; phylum Arthropoda; class Arachnida; order Ixodida; family Ixodidae; genus Haemaphysalis; species Haemaphysalis longicornis. Next base: position 1,628,586 of record NW_027526204.1, on the reverse strand, counting down.
TAGCTGCCAGATGATCGCATCCTACATCAAATAAATAGGGACTCATGCGTGTTTAGTCAAGTGAACTTTGCTCAGTGCTGTGAGTAGCCGCCAGATGATCGCATCCTACATCAAATAGATAGGGACTCGGGCCTGTTTCGTCAAGTGAACTTTGCTCAGTGTTGTTAGTAGCCGCCAGATGATGGCGTCCTACATGAAATAAATGGGGACGCAGGCATGTTTCGTCAAGTGAACTTTGCTCAGTGCTGTGAGTAGCCACCAGATGATCGCATCTTACATCAAATAAATATGGACGCAGGCCCGTTTCGTCAAGTGAATTTTGCTCCGTGCTGTGAGTTGCCGCAAGGTGATCACATCCTACATCAAATAAATAGGGACGCAGGCCTGTTTCGTCAAGTGCACTTTGCTCAGTGCTGTGAGTAGCTGCCAGATGATCGCATCCTACATCAAATAATGGGGACTCAGGGGTGTTTAGTCAAGTGTACTTTGCTCAGTGCAGTGAGTAGCCCCCAGATCGCATCCTACATCAAATAAATAGGGACTCAGGCGTGTTTAGTCAAGTAAACTTTGCTCAGTGCTGTGAGTAGCCGCCAGATGATCGTATCCTAGATCAAATAAATAGGGACGCAGGCCTGTTTCGTCAAGTGCACTTTGCTCAGTGCTGTGAGTAGCCACCAGATGATCGCATCCTACATCAAATAAATAGGGACTCAAGCGTCTTTAGTCAAGTGAAGTTTGCTCAGTGCTGTGAGTAGCCGCCAGATGATCGCATCCTACATCAAATAAATAGGGACTCAGGCGTGTTTAGTCAGGTGAACTTTGCTCAGTGCTGTGAGTAGCCGCCAGATGATGGCGTTCTACATAAAATAAATGGGGACGCAGGCATTTTTCGTCAAGCGATCTTTGATCAGTGCTTGGAGTAGCTGCCAGATGATCGCATCCTACATCAAATAAATAGGGACGCAGTGCTTGTTTCGTCATGTGCACTTTGCTCAGTGCTGTGAGTAGCCGCCAGATGATCGCATCCTACATCAAATAAATAGGGACTCAGGCGTGTTTAGTGAAGTGAACTTTGCTCAGTGCTGTCAGTAGCCGCCAGATGATCGCATCCTACATCAAATAAATAGGGACTTAGGCGTGTTTAGTCAAGTGAACTTTGCTCAGTGCTGTTAGTAGCCGCCAGATGATGGCGTCCTACATGAAATAAATGGGGACGCAGGCATGTTTCGTCAAGTGATCTTTGCTCAGTGCTGTGAGTAGCCGCCAGATGATCGCATCTTACATCAAATAAATATGGACACAGGCCCGTTTCGTCAAGTGAATTTTGCTCCGTGCTGTGAGTAGCCGCAAGGTGATCACATCCTACATCAAATAAATAGGGACGCAGGCCTGTTTCGTCAAGTGCACTTTGCTCAGTGCTGTGAGTAGCCGCCAGATGATCGCATCCTACATCAAATAATAGGGACTGAGGGGTGTTTAGTCAAGTGAACTTTGCTGAGTGCTGTGAGTAGCCGCCAGATGATCGTATCCTACATCAAATAAATAGGGTCTCAGGCCTGTTTCGTCAAGTGAACTTTGCTCAGTGCTGTGAGTAGCCCCCAGATCGCATCCTACATCAAATAAATAGGGACTCAGGCGTGTTTATTCAAGTGAACTTTGCTCAGTGCTGTGAGTAGCCGCCAGATGATGGCGTTCTACATAAAATAAATGGGGACGCAGGCATGTTTCGTCAAGCGATCTTTGATCAGTGCTTGGAGTAGCTGCCAGATGATCGCATCCTACATCAAATAAATAGGGACGCAGTGCTTGTTTCGTCATGTGCACTTTGCTCAGTGCTGTGAGTAGCCGCCAGATGATCGCATCCTACATCAAATAAATAGGGACTCAGGCGTGTTTAGTGAAGTGAACTTTGCTCAGTGCTGTCAGTAGCCGCCAGATGATCGCATCCTACATCAAATAAATAGGGACTTAGGCGTGTTTAGTCAAGTGAACTTTGCTCAGTGCTGTGAGTAGCCGCCAGATGATCGCATCCTACATCAAATAGATAGGGACTCAGGCCTGTTTAGTGAAGTGAACTTTGCTCAGTGCTGTTAGTAGCCGCCGGGTGATGGCGTCCTACATAAAATAAATGGTGACGCAGGCACGTTTCGTCAAGTGATCTTTGCTCAGTGCTGTGAGTAGCCCAGATCGCATGCGACATCAAATAAATAGGGACGCAGGCCTGTTTCATCAAGTGCACTTTGCTCAGTGCTGTGAGTAGCCGCCAGATGATCGCATCCTACATCAAATAAATAGGGACTCAGGCGTGTTTAGCCAAGTGAACTTTGCTCAGTGCTGTGAGTAGCCGCCAGAGGATCGCAACCTACATCAAATAAATAGGGACTCGTGCAGTGACACCTTGAGTGACAATGTTACGCCGTGTGGGAACGCTACCCCGTCCGATCTACCGCCAGACATAGTGACAATGACTACAGCGTCGGACTGTGAATCCCAGAGGCAAGCCATCCAGCGGCTCGAGGAAGCCCTGGCCCGGCAAGAGCGAACGGAGAACTCCGCTGCCGTCGCGCCTTCCCCCCGCACTCCGAGGGTGCCGGCGAGGGCGGCGCGGGTGGAGGAAGCTTAGTAGCTTGAGCTGGGCCACTGGCCAAACACCCCTCGAGGCCTAGACTAGGCAGGAGGGGGGAGAATACCCCGACGAGGGTTTTCCTCTCATCCCTCCCCACGCAGGATCACGTAATAAAGTCTTTCTCTCTCTCTCTCTCTCGGGCGTGTTTAGTCAAGTAAACTTTGCTCAGTGCTGTGAGTAGCCGCCAGATGATCGCATCCTAGATCAAATAAATAGGGACGCAGGCCTGTTTCGTCAAGTGCACTTTGCTCAGTGCTGTGAGTAGCCCCCAGATGATCGCATCCTGCATCAAATAAATAGGGACTCAGGCGTGTTTAGTCAAGTGAACTTTGCTCAGTGCTGTGAGTAGCCGCCAGATGATCGCATCCTAGATCAAATAAATAGGGACGCAGGCCTGTTTCGTCAAGTGCACTTTGCTCAGTGCTGTGAGTAGCCCCCAGATGATCGCATCCTACATCAAATAAATAGGGACTCAGGCGTGTTTAGTCAAGTGAACTTTGCTCAGTGCTGTGAGTAGCCGCCAGATGATCGCATCCTACATCAAATAAATAGGGAGTCAGGCGTGTTTCGTCAAGTGAACTTTGCTGAGTGCTGTGAGTAGCCCCTAGATGATCGCATCCTACATCAAATAAATAGGGACTCAGGCGTGTTTAGTCAAGTGAACTTTGCTCTGTGCTGTTAGTAGCCGCCAGATGATGGCGTCCTACTTAAAATAAATGGGGACGCAGGCATGTTTCGTCAAGTGATCTCTGCTCAGTGCTGTGAGTAGCTGCCAGATGATCGCATCCTACATCAAATAAATAGGGACGCAGTGCTTGTTTCGTCATGTGCACTTTGCTCAGTGCTGTGAGTAGCCGCCAGATGATCGCATCCTACATAAAATAAATAGGCGACTCAGGCGTGTTTAGTCAAGTGAACTTTGCTCAGTGCTGTGAGTAGCCACCAGATGATCGCATCCTACATCAAATAAATAGGGACTCAGGCGAGTTTAGTCAAGTGAACTTTGCTCAGTGCTGTGAGTAGCCGCCAGATGATCGCATCCTACATCAAATAAATAGGGACGCAGGCCCGTTTCGTCAAGTGCACTTTGCTCAGTGCTGTGAGCAGCCGCCAGATGATCGCATCCTACATCAAATAAATAGGGACTCAGGCGTGTTTAGTCAAGTGAACTTTGCTCAGTGCTGTGAGTAGCCGCCAGATGATCGCATCCTACATCAAATAAATAGGGAGTCAGGCCTGTTTCGATAAGTGAACTTTGCTCAGTGCTGTGAGTAGCCCCTAGATGATCGCATCCTACATCAAATAAATAGGCACTGAGGCGTGTTTACTCAAGTAAACTTTGCTCATTGCTGTGAGTAGCTGCCAGGTGATCGCATCCTACATCAAATAGATAGGGACTCGGGCCTGTTTCGTCAAGTGAACTTTGCTCAGTGCTGTTAGTAGCCGCCAGATGATGGCGTCCTACATAAAATAAATGGGGACGCAGGCATGTTTCGTCAAGTGATCTTTGCTCAGTGCTGGCTGTGAGTAGCCGCCAGATGATCGCATCTTACATCAAATAAATAGGGACGCAGGCCCGTTTCGTCAAGTGAATTTTGCTCAGTGCTGTGAGTAGCCGCCAGATGATCGCATCCTACATCAAATAAATAGGGACTCAGGCGTGTTTAGTCAAGTGAACTTTGCTCAGTGCTGTGAGTAGCCGCCAGATGATCGCATCCTACATCAAATAAATAGGGAGTCAGGCCTGTTTCGTCAAGTGAACTTTGCTCAGTGCTGTGAGTAGCCCCTAGATGATCGCATCCTACCTCAAATAAATAGGGACTCAGGCGTGTTTAGTCAAGTAAACTTTGCTCATTGCTGTGAGTAGCTGCCAGGTGATCGCATCCTACATCAAATAGACAGGGACTCGGGCCTGTTTCGTCAAGTGAACTTTGCTCAGTGCTGTTAGTAGGCGCCAGATGATGGCGTCCTACTTAAAATAAATGGGGACGCAGGCATGTTTCGTCAAGTTATCTTTGCTCAGTGCTGTGAGTAGCTGCCAGATGATCGCATCCTACATCAAATAAATAGGGACTCATGCGTGTTTAGTCAAGTGAACTTTGCTCAGTGCTGTGAGTAGCCGCCAGATGATCGCATCCTACATCAAATAGATAGGGACTCGGGCCTGTTTCGTCAAGTGAACTTTGCTCAGTGTTGTTAGTAGCCGCCAGATGATGGCGTCCTACATGAAATAAATGGGGACGCAGGCATGTTTCGTCAAGTGAACTTTGCTCAGTGCTGTGAGTAGCCACCAGATGATCGCATCTTACATCAAATAAATATGGACGCAGGCCCGTTTCGTCAAGTGAATTTTGCTCCGTGCTGTGAGTTGCCGCAAGGTGATCACATCCTACATCAAATAAATAGGGACGCAGGCCTGTTTCGTCAAGTGCACTTTGCTCAGTGCTGTGAGTAGCTGCCAGATGATCGCATCCTACATCAAATAATGGGGACTCAGGGGTGTTTAGTCAAGTGTACTTTGCTCAGTGCAGTGAGTAGCCCCCAGATCGCATCCTACATCAAATAAATAGGGACTCAGGCGTGTTTAGTCAAGTAAACTTTGCTCAGTGCTGTGAGTAGCCGCCAGATGATCGTATCCTAGATCAAATAAATAGGGACGCAGGCCTGTTTCGTCAAGTGCACTTTGCTCAGTGCTGTGAGTAGCCACCAGATGATCGCATCCTACATCAAATAAATAGGGACTCAAGCGTCTTTAGTCAAGTGAAGTTTGCTCAGTGCTGTGAGTAGCCGCCAGATGATCGCATCCTACATCAAATAAATAGGGACTCAGGCGTGTTTAGTCAGGTGAACTTTGCTCAGTGCTGTGAGTAGCCGCCAGATGATGGCGTTCTACATAAAATAAATGGGGACGCAGGCATTTTTCGTCAAGCGATCTTTGATCAGTGCTTGGAGTAGCTGCCAGATGATCGCATCCTACATCAAATAAATAGGGACGCAGTGCTTGTTTCGTCATGTGCACTTTGCTCAGTGCTGTGAGTAGCCGCCAGATGATCGCATCCTACATCAAATAAATAGGGACTCAGGCGTGTTTAGTGAAGTGAACTTTGCTCAGTGCTGTCAGTAGCCGCCAGATGATCGCATCCTACATCAAATAAATAGGGACTTAGGCGTGTTTAGTCAAGTGAACTTTGCTCAGTGCTGTTAGTAGCCGCCAGATGATGGCGTCCTACATGAAATAAATGGGGACGCAGGCATGTTTCGTCAAGTGATCTTTGCTCAGTGCTGTGAGTAGCCGCCAGATGATCGCATCTTACATCAAATAAATATGGACACAGGCCCGTTTCGTCAAGTGAATTTTGCTCCGTGCTGTGAGTAGCCGCAAGGTGATCACATCCTACATCAAATAAATAGGGACGCAGGCCTGTTTCGTCAAGTGCACTTTGCTCAGTGCTGTGAGTAGCCGCCAGATGATCGCATCCTACATCAAATAATAGGGACTGAGGGGTGTTTAGTCAAGTGAACTTTGCTGAGTGCTGTGAGTAGCCGCCAGATGATCGTATCCTACATCAAATAAATAGGGTCTCAGGCCTGTTTCGTCAAGTGAACTTTGCTCAGTGCTGTGAGTAGCCCCCAGATCGCATCCTACATCAAATAAATAGGGACTCAGGCGTGTTTATTCAAGTGAACTTTGCTCAGTGCTGTGAGTAGCCGCCAGATGATGGCGTTCTACATAAAATAAATGGGGACGCAGGCATGTTTCGTCAAGCGATCTTTGATCAGTGCTTGGAGTAGCTGCCAGATGATCGCATCCTACATCAAATAAATAGGGACGCAGTGCTTGTTTCGTCATGTGCACTTTGCTCAGTGCTGTGAGTAGCCGCCAGATGATCGCATCCTACATCAAATAAATAGGGACTCAGGCGTGTTTAGTGAAGTGAACTTTGCTCAGTGCTGTCAGTAGCCGCCAGATGATCGCATCCTACATCAAATAAATAGGGACTTAGGCGTGTTTAGTCAAGTGAACTTTGCTCAGTGCTGTGAGTAGCCGCCAGATGATCGCATCCTACATCAAATAGATAGGGACTCAGGCCTGTTTAGTGAAGTGAACTTTGCTCAGTGCTGTTAGTAGCCGCCGGGTGATGGCGTCCTACATAAAATAAATGGTGACGCAGGCACGTTTCGTCAAGTGATCTTTGCTCAGTGCTGTGAGTAGCCCAGATCGCATGCGACATCAAATAAATAGGGACGCAGGCCTGTTTCATCAAGTGCACTTTGCTCAGTGCTGTGAGTAGCCGCCAGATGATCGCATCCTACATCAAATAAATAGGGACTCAGGCGTGTTTAGCCAAGTGAACTTTGCTCAGTGCTGTGAGTAGCCGCCAGAGGATCGCAACCTACATCAAATAAATAGGGACTCGTGCAGTGACACCTTGAGTGACAATGTTACGCCGTGTGGGAACGCTACCCCGTCCGATCTACCGCCAGACATAGTGACAATGACTACAGCGTCGGACTGTGAATCCCAGAGGCAAGCCATCCAGCGGCTCGAGGAAGCCCTGGCCCGGCAAGAGCGAACGGAGAACTCCGCTGCCGTCGCGCCTTCCCCCCGCACTCCGAGGGTGCCGGCGAGGGCGGCGCGGGTGGAGGAAGCTTAGTAGCTTGAGCTGGGCCACTGGCCAAACACCCCTCGAGGCCTAGACTAGGCAGGAGGGGGGAGAATACCCCGACGAGGGTTTTCCTCTCATCCCTCCCCACGCAGGATCACGTAATAAAGTCTTTCTCTCTCTCTCTCTCTCGGGCGTGTTTAGTCAAGTAAACTTTGCTCAGTGCTGTGAGTAGCCGCCAGATGATCGCATCCTAGATCAAATAAATAGGGACGCAGGCCTGTTTCGTCAAGTGCACTTTGCTCAGTGCTGTGAGTAGCCCCCAGATGATCGCATCCTGCATCAAATAAATAGGGACTCAGGCGTGTTTAGTCAAGTGAACTTTGCTCAGTGCTGTGAGTAGCCGCCAGATGATCGCATCCTAGATCAAATAAATAGGGACGCAGGCCTGTTTCGTCAAGTGCACTTTGCTCAGTGCTGTGAGTAGCCCCCAGATGATCGCATCCTACATCAAATAAATAGGGACTCAGGCGTGTTTAGTCAAGTGAACTTTGCTCAGTGCTGTGAGTAGCCGCCAGATGATCGCATCCTACATCAAATAAATAGGGAGTCAGGCGTGTTTCGTCAAGTGAACTTTGCTGAGTGCTGTGAGTAGCCCCTAGATGATCGCATCCTACATCAAATAAATAGGGACTCAGGCGTGTTTAGTCAAGTGAACTTTGCTCTGTGCTGTTAGTAGCCGCCAGATGATGGCGTCCTACTTAAAATAAATGGGGACGCAGGCATGTTTCGTCAAGTGATCTCTGCTCAGTGCTGTGAGTAGCTGCCAGATGATCGCATCCTACATCAAATAAATAGGGACGCAGTGCTTGTTTCGTCATGTGCACTTTGCTCAGTGCTGTGAGTAGCCGCCAGATGATCGCATCCTACATAAAATAAATAGGCGACTCAGGCGTGTTTAGTCAAGTGAACTTTGCTCAGTGCTGTGAGTAGCCACCAGATGATCGCATCCTACATCAAATAAATAGGGACTCAGGCGAGTTTAGTCAAGTGAACTTTGCTCAGTGCTGTGAGTAGCCGCCAGATGATCGCATCCTACATCAAATAAATAGGGACGCAGGCCCGTTTCGTCAAGTGCACTTTGCTCAGTGCTGTGAGCAGCCGCCAGATGATCGCATCCTACATCAAATAAATAGGGACTCAGGCGTGTTTAGTCAAGTGAACTTTGCTCAGTGCTGTGAGTAGCCGCCAGATGATCGCATCCTACATCAAATAAATAGGGAGTCAGGCCTGTTTCGTCAAGTGAACTTTGCTCAGTGCTGTGAGTAGCCCCTAGATGATCGCATCCTACATCAAATAAATAGGCACTGAGGCGTGTTTACTCAAGTAAACTTTGCTCATTGCTGTGAGTAGCTGCCAGGTGATCGCATCCTACATCAAATAGATAGGGACTCGGGCCTGTTTCGTCTAGTGAACTTTGCTCAGTGCTGTTAGTAGCCGCCAGATGATGGCGTCCTACATAAAATAAATGGGGACGCAGGCATGTTTCGTCAAGTGATCTTTGCTCAGTGCTGGCTGTGAGTAGCCGCCAGATGATCGCATCTTACATCAAATAAATAGGGACGCAGGCCCGTTTCGTCAAGTGAACTTTGCTCAGTGCTGTCAGTAGCCGCCGGGTGATGGCGTCCTACATAAAATAAATGGTGACGCAGGCATGTTTCGTCAAGTGATCTTTGCTCAGTGCTGTGAGTAGCCCCCAGATGATCGCATCCTACATCAAATAAATAGGGACTCAGGCGTGTTTAGTCAAGTGCACTTTGCTCAGTGCTGTGAGTAGCCGCCAGATGATCGCATCTTACATCAAATAAATAGGAACTCAGGCGTGTTTAGTCAAGTGAACTTTGCTCAGTGCTGTGAGTAGCCGCCAGATGATCGCATCCTACATCAAATAAATAGGGACTCAGGCGAGTTTAGTCAAGTGAACTTTGCTCAGTGCTGTGAGTAGCCGCCAGATGATCGCATCCTACATCAAATAAATAGGGACGCAGGCCCGTTTCGTCAAGTGCACTTTGCTCAGTGCTGTGAGCAGCCGCCAGATGATCGCATCCTACATCAAATAAATAGGGACTCGGGCGTGTTTAGTCAAGTGAACTTTGCTCAGTGCTGTGAGTAGCCGCCAGATGATCGCATCCTACATCAAATAAATAGGGAGTCAGGCCTGTTTCGATAAGTGAACTTTGCTCAGTGCTGTGAGTAGCCCCTAGATGATCGCATCCTACATCAAATAAATAGGCACTGAGGCGTGTTTACTCAAGTAAACTTTGCTCATTGCTGTGAGTAGCTGCCAGGTGATCGCATCCTACATCAAATAGATAGGGACTCGGGCCTGTTTCGTCAAGTGAACTTTGCTCAGTGCTGTTAGTAGCCGCCAGATGATGGCGTCCTACATAAAATAAATGGGGACGCAGGCATGTTTCGTCAAGTGATCTTTGCTCAGTGCTGGCTGTGAGTAGCCGCCAGATGATCGCATCTTACATCAAATAAATAGGGACGCAGGCCCGTTTCGTCAAGTGAATTTTGCTCAGTGCTGTGAGTAGCCGCCAGATGATCGCATCCTACATCAAATAAATAGGGACTCAGGCGTGTTTAGTCAAGTGAACTTTGCTCAGTGCTGTGAGTAGCCGCCAGATGATCGCATCCTGCATCAAATAAATAGGGAGTCAGGCCTGTTTCGTCAAGTGAACTTTGCTCAGTGCTGTGAGTAGCCCCTAGATGATCGCATCCTACCTCAAATAAATAGGGACTCAGGCGTGTTTAGTCAAGTAAACTTTGCTCATTGCTGTGAGTAGCTGCCAGGTGATCGCATCCTACATAAATAGACAGGGACTCGGGCCTGTTTCGTCAAGTGAACTTTGCTCAGTGCTGTTAGTAGCCGCCAGATGATGGCGTCCTACTTAAAATAAATGGGGACGCAGGCATGTTTCGTCAAGTTATCTTTGCTCAGTGCTGTGAGTAGCTGCCAGATGATCGCATCCTACATCAAATAAATAGGGACTCATGCGTGTTTAGTCAAGTGAACTTTGCTCAGTGCTGTGAGTAGCCGCCAGATGATCGCATCCTACATCAAATAGATAGGGACTCGGGCCTGTTTCGTCAAGTGAACTTTGCTCAGTGTTGTTAGTAGCCGCCAGATGATGGCGTCCTACATGAAATAAATGGGGACGCAGGCATGTTTCGTCAAGTGAACTTTGCTCAGTGCTGTGAGTAGCCACCAGATGATCGCATCTTACATCAAATAAATATGGACGCAGGCCCGTTTCGTCAAGTGAATTTTGCTCCGTGCTGTGAGTTGCCGCAAGGTGATCACATCCTACATCAAATAAATAGGGACGCAGGCCTGTTTCGTCAAGTGCACTTTGCTCAGTGCTGTGAGTAGCTGCCAGATGATCGCATCCTACATGAAATAATGGGGACTCAGGGGTGTTTAGTCAAGTGTACTTTGCTCAGTGCAGTGAGTAGCCCCCAGATCGCATCCTACATCAAATAAATAGGGACTCAGGCGTGTTTAGTCAAGTAAACTTTGCTCAGTGCTGTGAGTAGCCGCCAGATGATCGTATCCTAGATCAAATAAATAGGGACGCAGGCCTGTTTCGTCAAGTGCGCTTTGCTCAGTGCTGTGAGTAGCCACCAGATGATCGCATCCTACATCAAATAAATAGGGACTCAAGCGTCTTTAGTCAAGTGAAGTTTGCTCAGTGCTGTGAGTAGCCGCCAGATGATCGCATCCTACATCAAATAAATAGGGACTCAGGCGTGTTTAGTCAGGTGAACTTTGCTCAGTGCTGTGAGTAGCCGCCAGATGATGGCGTTCTACATAAAATAAATGGGGACGCAGGCATTTTTCGTCAAGCGATCTTTGATCAGTGCTTGGAGTAGCTGCCAGATGATCGCATCCTACATCAAATAAATAGGGACGCAGTGCTTGTTTCGTCATGTGCACTTTGCTCAGTGCTGTGAGTAGCCGCCAGATGATCGCATCCTACATCAAATAAATAGGGACTCAGGCGTGTTTAGTGAAGTGAACTTTGCTCAGTGCTGTCAGTAGCCGCCAGATGATCGCATCCTACATCAAATAAATAGGGACTTAGGCGTGTTTAGTCAAGTGAACTTTGCTCAGTGCTGTTAGTAGCCGCCAGATGATGGCGTCCTACATGAAATAAATGGGGACGCAGGCATGTTTCGTCAAGTGATCTTTGCTCAGTGCTGTGAGTAGCCGCCAGATGATCGCATCTTACATCAAATAAATATGGACGCAGGCACGTTTCGTCAAGTGATCTTTGCTCAGTGCTGTGAGTAGCCCCCAGATCGCATGCGACATCAAATAAATAGGGACGCAGGCCTGTTTCGTCTAGTGCACTTTGCTCAGTTCTGTGAGTAGCCGCCAGATGATCGCATCCTACATCAAATAAATAGGGACTCAGGCGTGTTTAGCCAAGTGAACTTTGCTCAGTGCTGTGAGTAGCCGCCAGAGGATCGCAACCTACATCAAATAAATAGGGACTCGTGCAGTGACACCTTGAGTGACAATGTTACGCCGTGTGGGAACGCTACCCCGTCCGATCTACCGCCGGACATAGTGACAATGACTACAGCGTCGGACTGTGAATCCCAGAGGCAAGCCATCCAGCGGCTCGAGGAAGCCCTGGCCCGGCAAGAGCGAACGGAAAACTCCACTGCCGTCGCGCCTTCCCCCCGCACTCCGAGGGTGCCGGGGAGGGCGGCGCGGGTGGAGGAAGCTTAGTAGCTTGAGCTTGGCCACTGGCCAAACACCCCTCGAGGCCTAGACTAGGCAGGAGGGGGGAGAATACCCCGACGAGGGTTTTCCTCTCATCCCTCCCCACGCAGGATCACGTAATAAAGTCTTTCTCTCTCTCTCTCTCTCGGGCGTGTTTAGTCAAGTAAACTTTGCTCAGTGCTGTGAGTAGCCGCCAGATGATCGCATCCTAGATCAAATAAATAGGGACGCAGGCCTGTTTCGTCAAGTGCACTTTGCTCAGTGCTGTGAGTAGCCCCCAGATGATCGCATCCTACATCAAATAAATAGGGACTCAGGCGTGTTTAGTCAAGTGAACTTTGCTCAGTGCTGTGAGTAGCCGCCAGATGATCGCATCCTACATCAAATAAATAGGGAGTCAGGCGTGTTTCGTCAAGTGAACTTTGCTGAGTGCTGTGAGTAGCCCCTAGATGATCGCATCCTACATCAAATAAATAGGGACTCAGGCCTGTTTCGTCAAGTGAACTTTGCTCAGTGCTGTTTGTAGCCGCCGGGTGATGGCGTCCTACATAAAATAAATGGTGACGCAGGCATGTTTCGTCAAGTGATCTTTGCTCAGTGCTGTGAGTAGCCCCCAGATGATCGCATCCTACATCAAATAAATAGGGACTCAGGCGTGTTTAGTCAAGTTAACTTTGCTCAGTGCGGTGAGTAGCCGCCAGATGATCGCATCCTACATCAAATAAATAGGGACGCAGGCCTGTTTCGTCAAGTGCACTTTGCTCAGTGCTGTGAGTAGCCGCCAGATGATCGCATCTTACATCAAATAAATAGGAACTCAGGCGTGTTTAGTCAAGTGAACTTTGCTCAGTGCTGTGAGTAGCCGCCAGATGATCGCATCCTACATCAAATAAATAGGGACTCAGGCGAGTTTAGTCAAGTGAACTTTGCTCAGTGCTGTGAGTAGCCGCCAGATGATCGCATCCTACATAAAATAAATAGGGACGCAGGCCCGTTTCGTGAAGTGCACTTTGCTCAGTGCTGTGAGCAGCCGCCAGATGATCGCATCCTACATCAAATAAATAGGGACTCAGGCGTGTTTAGTCAAGTGAACTTTGCTCAGTGCTGTGAGTAGCCGCCAGATGATCGCATCCTACATCAAATAAATAGGGAGTCGGGCCTGTTTCGTCAAGTGAACTTTGCTCAGTGCTGTGAGTAGCCCCTAGATGATCGCATCCTACATCAAATAAATAGCGACTCAGGCGTGTTTAGTCAAGTGAACTTTGCTCAGTGCTGTGAGTAACCGCCAGATGATCGCATCCTACATCAAATAGATAGGCACTCAGGCCTGTTTCGTCAAGTGAACTTTGCTCAGTGCTGTTAGTAGCTGCCAGATGATGGCGTCCTACATAAAATAAATGGGAAAGCAGGCATGTTTCGTCAAGTGATCTTTGCTCAGTGCTGGCTGTGAGTAGCCGCCAGATGATCGCATCTTACATCAAATAAATAGGGACGCAGGCCCGTTTCGTCAAGTGAATTTTGCTCAGTGCTGTGAGTAGCCGCCAGATGATCGCATCCTACATCAAATAAATAGGGACTCAGGCCTGTTTCGTCACGTGCACTTTGCTCAGTGCTGTGAGTAGCCGCCAGATGATCGCATCCTACATCAAATAAATAGGGACTTAGGCGTGTTTAGTCAAGTGAACTTTTCTCAGTGCTGTGAGTAGCCCCTAGATGATCGCATCCTACATCAAATAAATAGGGACTCAGGCGTGTTTAGTCAAGTAAACTTTGCTCATTGCTGTGAGTAGCTGCCAGGTGATCGCATCCTACATCAAATAGACAGGGACTCGGGCCTGTTTTGTCAAGTGAACTTTGCTCAGTGCTGTTAGTAGCCGCCAGATGATGGCGTCCTACTTAAAATAAATGGGGACGCTGGCATGTTTCGTCAAGTTATCTTTGCTCAGTGCTGTGAGTAGCTGCCAGATGATCGCATCCTACATCAAATAAATAGGGACTCATGCGTGTTTAGTCAAGTGAACTTTGCTCAGTGCTGTGAGTAGCCGCCAGATGATGGCGTCCTACATGAAATAAATGGGGACGCAGGCATGTTTCGTGAAGTAAACTTTGCTCAGTGCTGTGAGTAGCCACCAGATGATCGCATCTTACATCAAATAAATATGGACGCAGGCCCGTTTCGTCAAGTGAATTTTGCTCCGTGCTGTGAGTAGCCTCAAGGTGATCACATCCTACATCAAATAAATAGGGACGCAGGCCTGTTTCGTCAAGTGCACTTTGCTCTGTGCTGTGAGTAGCTGCCAGATGATCGCATCCTACATCAAATAATGGGGACTCAGGGGTGTTTAGTCAAGTGTACTTTGCTCAGTGCAGTGAGTAGCCCCCAGATCGCATCCTACATCAAATAAATAGGGACTCAGGCGTGTTTAGTCAAGTAAACTTTGCTCAGTGCTGTGAGTAGCCGCCAGATGATCGTATCCTAGATCAAATAAATAGGGACGCAGGCCTGTTTCGTCAAGTGCACTTTGCTCAGTGCTGTGAGTAGCCACCAGATGATCGCATCCTACATCAAATAAATAGGGACTCAAGCGTCTTTAGTCAAGTGAAGTTTGCTCAGTGCTGTGAGTAGCCGCCAGATGATCGCATCCTACATCAAATAGAAAGGGACTGAGGCGTGTTTAGTCAAGTGAACTTTGCTCAGTGCTGTGAGTAGCCGCCAGATTATCGCATCCTACATCAAATAAATAGGGACTCAGGCGAGTTTAGTCAAGTGAACTTTGCTCAGTGCTGTGAGTAGCCGCCAGATGATCGCATCCTACATAAAATAAATAGGGACGCATGCCCGTTTCGTCAAGTGCACTTTGCTCAGTGCTTTGAGCAGCCGCCAGATGATCGCATCCTACATCAAATAATAGGGACTCAGGCGTGTTTAGTCAAGTGAACTTTGCTCAGTGCTGTTAGTAGCCGCCAGATGATGGCGTCCTACATAAAATAAATGGGGACGCAGGCATGTTTCGTCAAGTGATCTTTGCTCAGTGCTGGCTGTGAGTAGCCGCCAGATGATCGCATCTTACATCAAATAAATAGGGACGCAGGCCCGTTTCGTCACGTGAATTTTGCTCAGTGCTGTGAGTAGCCGCCAGATGATCGCATCCTACATCAAATAAATAGGGACTCAGGCGTGTTTAGTCAATTGAACTTTGCTCAGTGCTGTGAGTAGCCGCCAGATGATCGCATCCTTCATCAAATAAATAGGGAATCAGGCCTGTTTCGTCAAGTGCACTTTGCTCAGTGCTGTGAGTAGCCACCAGATGATCGCATCCTACATCAAATAAATAGGGACTTAGGCGTGTTTAGTCAAGTGAACTTTGCTCAGTGCTGTGAGTAGCCGCCAGATGATCGCATCCTACATCAAATAAATAGGCACTGAGGCGTGTTTACTCAAGTAAACTTTGCTCATTGCTATGAGTAGCTGCCAGGTGATCGCATCCTACATCAAATAGACAGGGACTCGGGCCTGTTTCGTCAAGTGAACTTTGCTCAGTGCTGTTAGTAGCCGCCAGATGATGGCGTCCTACTTAAAATAAATGGGGACGCAGGCATGTTTCGTCAAGTTATCTTTGCTCAGTGCTGTGAGTAGCTGCCAGATGATCGCATCCTACATCAAATAAATAGGGACTCATGCGTGTTTAGTCAAGTGAACTTTGCTCAGTGCTGTGAGTAGCCGCCAGATGATCGCATCCTACATCGAATAGATAGGGACTCGGGCCTGTTTCGTCAAGTGAACTTTGCTCAGTTCTGTTAGTAGCCGCCAGATGATGGCGTCCTACATGAAATAAATGGGGACGCAGGCATGTCTCGTCAAGTGAACTTTGCGCAGTGCTGTGAGTAGCCACCACATGATCGCATCTTACATCAAATAAATATGGACGCAGGCCCGTTTCGTCAAGTGAATTTTGCTCCGTGCTGTGAGTAGCCGCAAGGTGATCACATCCTACATCAAATAAATAGGGACGCAGGCCTGTTTCGTCAAGTGCACTTTGCTCAGTGCTGTGAGTAGCTGCCAGATGATCGCATCCTACATCAAATAATGGGGACTCAGGGGTGTTTAGTCAAGTGTACTTTGCTCATTGCTGTGAGTAGCCGCCAGATGATCGCGTCCTACATCAAATAAATAGGGTCTCAGGCCTGTTTCGTCAAGTGAACTTTGCTCAGTGCAGCGAGTAGCCCCCAGATCGCATCCTACATCAAATAAATAGGGACTCAGGCGTGTTTAGTCAAGTAAACTTTGCTCAGTGCTGTGAGTAGCCGGCAGATGATCGTATCCTAGATCAAATAAATAGGGACGCAGGCCTGTTTCGTCCAGTGCACTTTGCTCAGTGCTGTGAGTAGCCACCAGATGATCGCATCCTACATCAAATAAATAGGGACTCAAGCGTCTTTAGTCAAGTGAAGTTTGCTCAGTGCTGTGAGTAGCCGCCAGATGATCGCATCCTACATCAAATAAATAGGGACTCAGGCGTGTTTAGTCAGGTGAACTTTGCTCAGTGCTGTGAGTAGCCGCCAGATGATCGCATCCTACATCAAATAGAAAGGGACTCAGGCGTGTTTAGTCAAGTGAACTTTGCTCAGTGCTGTGAGTAGCCGCCAGATGATCGCATCCTACATCAAATAAATAGGGACGTAGGCCTGTTTCGTCAAGTGAACTTTGCTCACTGCTGTGAGTAGCCGCCAGATAATCGCATCCTACATCAAATGAATAGGGACTCAGGCGTGTTTAGTCAAGTGAATTTTGCTCAATGCTGTGAGTAGCTGCCAGATGATCGCCTCCTAAATCAAATAAATAGGGACTCAGGCGTGTTTAGTCAAGTGAACTTTGCTCACTGCTGTTAGTAGCCGCCAGATGATGGCGTCCTACATCAAATAAATAGGGACTCAGGCCTGTTTCGGCAAGTGAACTTTGCTCAGTGCTGTGAGTAGCCCCCAGATGATCGCATCCTACATCAAATAAATAGGGACTCAGACGAGTTTAGTCATGTGAACTTTGCTCACTGCTGTGAGTAGCCGCCAGATGATCGCATCCTACATCAAATAAATAGGGACGCAGGCCCGTTTCGTCAAGTGCACTTTGCTCAGTGCTGTGAGCAGCCGCCAGATGATCGCATCCTACATCAAATAAATAGGGACTCAAGCGTGTTTATTCAAGTGAACTTTGCTCAGTGCTGTGAGTAGCCGCCAGATGATCGCATCCTACATCAAATAAATAGGGAGTCAGGCCTGTTTCGTCAAGTGAACTTTGCTCAGTGCGGTGAATAGCCCCTAGATGATCGCATCCTACATCAAACAAATAGGGACTGAGGCGTGTTTAGTCAAGTGAACTTTGCTTAGTGCTGTGAGTAGCCGCCAGATGATCGCATTCTACATCAAATAGATAGGCACTCAGGCCTCTTTCGTCAAGTGAACTTTGCTCAGTGCTGTGAGTAGCCACCAGATGATCGCATCCTACATCAAATAAATAGGGACCCAGGCATGTTTCGTCAAGTGATCTTTGCTCAGTGCTGGCTGTGAGTAGCCGCCAGATGATCGCATCTTACATCAAATAAATAGGGACGCAGGCCCGTTTCGTCAAGTGAATTTTGCTCAGTGCTGTGAGTAGCCGCCAGATGATGGCGTCCTACATGAAATAAATGGGGACGCAGGCATGTTTCGTGAAGTAAACTTTGCTCAGTGCTGTGAGTAGCCACCAGATGATCGCATCTTACATCAAATAAATATGGACGCAGGCCCGTTTCGTCAAGTGAATTTTGCTCCGTGCTGTGAGTAGCCTCAAGGTGATCACATCCTACATCAAATAAATAGGGACGCAGGCCTGTTTCGTCAAGTGCACTTTGCTCTGTGCTGTGAGTAGCTGCCAGATGATCGCATCCTACATCAAATAATGGGGACTCAGGGGTGTTTAGTCAAGTGTACTTTGCTCAGTGCAGTGAGTAGCCCCCAGATCGCATCCTACATCAAATAAATAGGGACTCAGGCGTGTTTAGTCAAGTAAACTTTGCTCAGTGCTGTGAGTAGCCGCCAGATGATCGTATCCTAGATCAAATAAATAGGGACGCAGGCCTGTTTCGTCAAGTGCACTTTGCTCAGTGCTGTGAGTAGCCACCAGATGATCGCATCCTACATCAAATAAATAGGGACTCAAGCGTCTTTAGTCAAGTGAAGTTTGCTCAGTGCTGTGAGTAGCCGCCAGATGATCGCATCCTACATCAAATAGAAAGGGACTGAGGCGTGTTTAGTCAAGTGAACTTTGCTCAGTGCTGTGAGTAGCCGCCAGATGATCGCATCCTACATCAAATAAATAGGGACTCAGGCGAGTTTAGTCAAGTGAACTTTGCTCAGTGCTGTGAGTAGCCGCCAGATGATCGCATCCTACATAAAATAAATAGGGACGCATGCCCGTTTCGTCAAGTGCACTTTGCTCAGTGCTTTGAGCAGCCGCCAGATGATCGCATCCTACATCAAATAATAGGGACTCAGGCGTGTTTAGTCAAGTGAACTTTGCTCAGTGCTGTGAGTAGCCGCCAGATGATCGCATCCTACATCAAATAGATAGGCACTCAGGCCTGTTTCGTCAAGTGAACTTTGCTCAGTGCTGTTAGTAGCCGCCAGATGATGGCGTCCTACATAAAATAAATGGGGACGCAGGCATGTTTCGTCAAGTGATCTTTGCTCAGTGCTGGCTGTGAGTAGCCGCCAGATGATCGCATCTTACATCAAATAAATAGGGACGCAGGCCCGTTTCGTCACGTGAATTTTGCTCAGTGCTGTGAGTAGCCACCAGATGATCGCATCCTACATCAAATAAATAGGGACTCAGGCGTGTTTAGTCAATTGAACTTTGCTCAGTGCTGTGAGTAGCCGCCAGATGATCGCATCCTACATCAAATAAATAGGGAATCAGGCCTGTTTCGTCAAGTGCACTTTGCTCAGTGCTGTGAGTAGCCACCAGATGATCGCATCCTACATCAAATAAATAGGGACTTAGGCGTGTTTAGTCAAGTGAACTTTGCTCAGTGCTGTGAGTAGCCGCCAGATGATCGCATCCTACATCAAATAAATAGGCACTGAGGCGTGTTTACTCAAGTAAACTTTGCTGATTGCTATGAGTAGCTGCCAGGTGATCGCATCCTACATCAAATAGACAGGGACTCGGGCCTGTTTCGTCAAGTGAACTTTGCTCAGTGCTGTTAGTAGCCGCCAGATGATGGCGTCCTACTTAAAATAAATGGGGACGCAGGCATGTTTCGTCAAGTTATCTTTGCTCAGTGCTGTGAGTAGCTGCCAGATGATCGCATCCTACATCAAATAAATAGGGACTCATGCGTGTTTAGTCAAGTGAACTTTGCTCAGTGCTGTGAGTAGCCGCCAGATGATCGCATCCTACATCGAATAGATAGGGACTCGGGCCTGTTTCGTCAAGTGAACTTTGCTCAGTTCTGTTAGTAGCCGCCAGATGATGGCGTCCTACATGAAATAAATGGGGACGCAGGCATGTCTCGTCAAGTGAACTTTGCGCAGTGCTGTGAGTAGCCACCACATGATCGCATCTTACATCAAATAAATATGGACGCAGGCCCGTTTCGTCAAGTGAATTTTGCTCCGTGCTGTGAGTAGCCGCAAGGTGATCACATCCTACATCAAATAAATAGGGACGCAGGCCTGTTTCGTCAAGTGCACTTTGCTCAGTGCTGTGAGTAGCTGCCAGATGATCGCATCCTACATCAAATAATGGGGACTCAGGGGTGTTTAGTCAAGTGTACTTTGCTCATTGCTTTGAGTAGCCGCCAGATGATCGCGTCCTACATCAAATAAATAGGGTCTCAGGCCTGTTTCGTCAAGTGAACTTTGCTCAGTGCAGCGAGTAGCCCCCAGATCGCATCCTACATCAAATAAATAGGGACTCAGGCGTGTTTAGTCAAGTAAACTTTGCTCAGTGCTGTGAGTAGCCGGCAGATGATCGTATCCTAGATCAAATAAATAGGGACGCAGGCCTGTTTCGTCCAGTGCACTTTGCTCAGTGCTGTGAGTAGCCACCAGATGATCGCATCCTACATCAAATAAATAGGGACTCAAGCGTCTTTAGTCAAGTGAAGTTTGCTCAGTGCTGTGAGTAGCCGCCAGATGATCGCATCCTACATCAAATAAATAGGGACTCAGGCGTGTTTAGTCAGGTGAACTTTGCTCAGTGCTGTGAGTAGCCGCCAGATGATCGCATCCTACATCAAATAGAAAGGGACTCAGGCGTGTTTAGTCAAGTGAACTTTGCTCAGTGCTGTGAGTAGCCGCCAGATGATCGCATCCTACATCAAATAAATAGGGACGTAGGCCTGTTTCGTCAAGTGAACTTTGCTCACTGCTGTGAGTAGCCGCCAGATAATCGCATCCTACATCAAATGAATAGGGACTCAGGCGTGTTTAGTCAAGTGAATTTTGCTCAATGCTGTGAGTAGCTGCCAGATGATCGCCTCCTAAATCAAATAAATAGGGACTCAGGCGTGTTTAGTCAAGTGAACTTTGCTCACTGCTGTTAGTAGCCGCCAGATGATGGCGTCCTACATCAAATAAATAGGGACTCAGGCCTGTTTCGGCAAGTGAACTTTGCTCAGTGCTGTGAGTAGCCCCCAGATGATCGCATCCTACATCAAATAAATAGGGACTCAGACGAGTTTAGTCATGTGAACTTTGCTCACTGCTGTGAGTAGCCGCCAGATGATCGCATCCTACATCAAATAAATAGGGACGCAGGCCCGTTTCGTCAAGTGCACTTTGCTCAGTGCTGTGAGCAGCCGCCAGATGATCGCATCCTACATCAAATAAATAGGGACTCAAGCGTGTTTATTCAAGTGAACTTTGCTCAGTGCTGTGAGTAGCCGCCAGATGATCGCATCCTACATCAAATAAATAGGGAGTCAGGCCTGTTTCGTCAAGTGAACTTTGCTCAGTGCGGTGAGTAGCCCCTAGATGATCGCATCCTACATCAAACAAATAGGGACTGAGGCGTGTTTAGTCAAGTGAACTTTGCTTAGTGCTGTGAGTAGCCGCCAGATGATCGCATTCTACATCAAATAGATAGGCACTCAGGCCTCTTTCGTCAAGTGAACTTTGCTCAGTGCTGTGAGTAGCCACCAGATGATCGCATCCTACATCAAATAAATAGGGACCCAGGCATGTTTCGTCAAGTGATCTTTGCTCAGTGCTGGCTGTGAGTAGCCGCCAGATGATCGCATCTTACATCAAATAAATAGGGACGCAGGCCCGTTTCGTCAAGTGAATTTTGCTCAGTGCTGTGAGTAGCCGCCAGATGATGGCGTCCTACATGAAATAAATGGGGACGCAGGCATGTTTCGTGAAGTAAACTTTGCTCAGTGCTGTGAGTAGCCACCAGATGATCGCATCTTACATCAAATAAATATGGACGCAGGCCCGTTTCGTCAAGTGAATTTTGCTCCGTGCTGTGAGTAGCCTCAAGGTGATCACATCCTACATCAAATAAATAGGGACGCAGGCCTGTTTCGTCAAGTGCACTTTGCTCTGTGCTGTGAGTAGCTGCCAGATGATCGCATCCTACATCAAATAATGGGGACTCAGGGGTGTTTAGTCAAGTGTACTTTGCTCAGTGCAGTGAGTAGCCCCCAGATCGCATCCTACATCAAATAAATAGGGACTCAGGCGTGTTTAGTCAAGTAAACTTTGCTCAGTGCTGTGAGTAGCCGCCAGATGATCGTATCCTAGATCAAATAAATAGGGACGCAGGCCTGTTTCGTCAAGTGCACTTTGCTCAGTGCTGTGAGTAGCCACCAGATGATCGCATCCTACATCAAATAAATAGGGACTCAAGCGTCTTTAGTCAAGTGAAGTTTGCTCAGTGCTGTGAGTAGCCGCCAGATGATCGCATCCTACATCAAATAGAAAGGGACTGAGGCGTGTTTAGTCAAGTGAACTTTGCTCAGTGCTGTGAGTAGCCGCCAGATGATCGCATCCTACATCAAATAAATAGGGACTCAGGCGAGTTTAGTCAAGTGAACTTTGCTCAGTGCTGTGAGTAGCCGCCAGATGATCGCATCCTACATAAAATAAATAGGGACGCATGCCCGTTTCGTCAAGTGCACTTTGCTCAGTGCTTTGAGCAGCCGCCAGATGATCGCATCCTACATCAAATAATAGGGACTCAGGCGTGTTTAGTCAAGTGAACTTTGCTCAGTGCTGTGAGTAGCCGCCAGATGATCGCATCCTACATCAAATAGATAGGCACTCAGGCCTGTTTCGTCAAGTGAACTTTGCTCAGTGCTGTTAGTAGCCGCCAGATGATGGCGTCCTACATAAAATAAATGGGGACGCAGGCATGTTTCGTCAAGTGATCTTTGCTCAGTGCTGGCTGTGAGTAGCCGCCAGATGATCGCATCTTACATCAAATAAATAGGGACGCAGGCCCGTTTCGTCACGTGAATTTTGCTCAGTGCTGTGAGTAGCCGCCAGATGATCGCATCCTACATCAAATAAATAGGGACTCAGGCGTGTTTAGTCAATTGAACTTTGCTCAGTGCTGTGAGTAGCCGCCAGATGATCGCATCCTACATCAAATAAATAGGGAATCAGGCCTGTTTCGTCAAGTGCACTTTGCTCAGTGCTGTGAGTAGCCACCAGATGATCGCATCCTACATCAAATAAATAGGGACTTAGGCGTGTTTAGTCAAGTGAACTTTGCTCAGTGCTGTGAGTAGCCGCCAGATGATCGCATCCTACATCAAATAAATAGGCACTGAGGCGTGTTTACTCAAGTAAACTTTGCTGATTGCTATGAGTAGCTGCCAGGTGATCGCATCCTACATCAAATAGACAGGGACTCGGGCCTGTTTCGTCAAGTGAACTTTGCTCAGTGCTGTTAGTAGCCGCCAGATGATGGCGTCCTACTTAAAATAAATGGGGACGCAGGCATGTTTCGTCAAGTTATCTTTGCTCAGTGCTGTGAGTAGCTGCCAGATGATCGCATCCTACATCAAATAAATAGGGACTCATGCGTGTTTAGTCAAGTGAACTTTGCTCAGTGCTGTGAGTAGCCGCCAGATGATCGCATCCTACATCGAATAGATAGGGACTCGGGCCTGTTTCGTCAAGTGAACTTTGCTCAGTTCTGTTAGTAGCCGCCAGATGATGGCGTCCTACATGAAATAAATGGGGACGCAGGCATGTCTCGTCAAGTGAACTTTGCGCAGTGCTGTGAGTAGCCACCACATGATCGCATCTTACATCAAATAAATATGGACGCAGGCCCGTTTCGTCAAGTGAATTTTGCTCCGTGCTGTGAGTAGCCGCAAGGTGATCACATCCTACATCAAATAAATAGGGACGCAGGCCTGTTTCGTCAAGTGCACTTTGCTCAGTGCTGTGAGTAGCTGCCAGATGATCGCATCCTACATCAAATAATGGGGACTCAGGGGTGTTTAGTCAAGTGTACTTTGCTCATTGCTTTGAGTAGCCGCCAGATGATCGCGTCCTACATCAAATAAATAGGGTCTCAGGCCTGTTTCGTCAAGTGAACTTTGCTCAGTGCAGTGAGTAGCCCCCAGATCGCATCCTACATCAAATAAATAGGGACTCAGGCGTGTTTAGTCAAGTAAACTTTGCTCAGTGCTGTGAGTAGCCGGCAGATGATCGTATCCTAGATCAAATAAATAGGGACGCAGGCCTGTTTCGTCCAGTGCACTTTGCTCAGTGCTGTGAGTAGCCACCAGATGATCGCATCCTACATCAAATAAATAGGGACTCAAGCGTCTTTAGTCAAGTGAAGTTTGCTCAGTGCTGTGAGTAGCCGCCAGATGATCGCATCCTACATCAAATAAATAGGGACTCAGGCGTGTTTAGTCAGGTGAACTTTGCTCAGTGCTGTGAGTAGCCGCCAGATGATCGCATCCTACATCAAATAGAAAGGGACTCAGGCGTGTTTAGTCAAGTGAACTTTGCTCAGTGCTGTGAGTAGCCGCCAGATGATCGCATCCTACATCAAATAAATAGGGACGTAGGCCTGTTTCGTCAAGTGAACTTTGCTCACTGCTGTGAGTAGCCGCCAGATAATCGCATCCTACATCAAATGAATAGGGACTCAGGCGTGTTTAGTCAAGTGAATTTTGCTCAATGCTGTGAGTAGCTGCCAGATGATCGCCTCCTAAATCAAATAAATAGGGACTCAGGCGTGTTTAGTCAAGTGAACTTTGCTCACTGCTGTTAGTAGCCGCCAGATGATGGCGTCCTACATCAAATAAATAGGGACTCAGGCCTGTTTCGGCAAGTGAACTTTGCTCAGTGCTGTGAGTAGCCCCCAGATGATCGCATCCTACATCAAATAAATAGGGACTCAGACGAGTTTAGTCATGTGAACTTTGCTCACTGCTGTGAGTAGCCGCCAGATGATCGCATCCTACATCAAATAAATAGGGACGCAGGCCCGTTTCGTCAAGTGCACTTTGCTCAGTGCTGTGAGCAGCCGCCAGATGATCGCATCCTACATCAAATAAATAAGGACTCAAGCGTGTTTATTCAAGTGAACTTTGCTCAGTGCTGTGAGTAGCCGCCAGATGATCGCATCCTACATCAAATAAATAGGGAGTCAGGCCTGTTTCGTCAAGTGAACTTTGCTCAGTGCGGTGAGTAGCCCCTAGATGATCGCATCCTACATCAAACAAATAGGGACTGAGGCGTGTTTAGTCAAGTGAACTTTGCTTAGTGCTGTGAGTAGCCGCCAGATGATCGCATTCTACATCAAATAGATAGGCACTCAGGCCTCTTTCGTCAAGTGAACTTTGCTCAGTGCTGTGAGTAGCCACCAGATGATCGCATCCTACATCAAATAAATAGGGACCCAGGCATGTTTCGTCAAGTGATCTTTGCTCAGTGCTGGCTGTGAGTAGCCGCCAGATGATCGCATCTTACATCAAATAAATAGGGACGCAGGCCCGTTTCGTCAAGTGAATTTTGCTCAGTGCTGTGAGTAGCCGCCAGATGATCGCATCCTACATCAAATAAATAGGGACCCAGGCGTGTTTAGTCAATTAAACTTTGCTCAGTGCTGTGAGTAGCCGCCAGATGATCGCATCCTACATCAAATAAATAGGCACTCAGGCCTGTTTCGTCAAGTGCACTTTGCTCAGTGCTGTGAGTAGCCGCCAGATGATCGCATCCTACATCAAATAAATAGGGACTTAGGCGTGTTTAGTCAAGTGAACTTTGCTCAGTGCTGTGAGTAGCCGCCAGATGATGGCGTCCTACATAAAATAAATGGGGACGCAGGCATGTTTCGTCAAGTGATCTTTGCTCAGTGCTGGCTGTGAGTAGCCGCCAGATGATCGCATCTTACATCAAATAAATAGGGACGCAGGCCCGTTTCGTCAAGTGAATTTTGCTCAGTGCTGTGAGTAGCCGCCAGATGATCGCATCCTACATCAAATAAATAGCGACCCAGGCGTGTTTAGTCAATTAAACTTTGCTCAGTGCTGTGAGTAGCCGCCAGATGATCGCATCCTACATCAAATAAATAGGCACTCAGGCCTGTTTCGTCAAGTGCACTTTGCTCAGTGCTGTGAGTAGCCGCCAGATGATCGCATCCTACATCAAATAAATAGGGACTTAGGCGTGTTTAGTCAAGTAAACTTTGCTCAGTGCTGTGAGTAGCCGCCAGATGATCGCATCCTACATCAAATAAATAGGCACTGAGGCGTGTTTACTCAAGTGAACTTTGCTCATTGCTGTGAGTAGCCGCCAGATGATCGCATCCTACATCAAATAGATAGGGACTCGGGCCTGTTTCGTCAAGTGAACTTTGCTCAGTGCTGTTAGTAGCCGCCAGATGATGGCGTCCTACATGAAATAAATGGGGACGCAGGCATGTTTCGTCAAGTGAACTTTGCTCAGTGCTGTGAGTAGCCACCAGATGATCGCATCTTACATCAAATAAATATGGACGCAGGCCCGTTTCGTCAAGTGAATTTTGCTCCGTGCTGTGAGTAGCCGCAAGGTGATCACATCCTACATCAAATAAATAGGGACGCAGGCCTGTTTCGTCAAGTGCACTTTGCTCAGTGCTGTGAGTAGCCGCCAGATGATCGCGTCCTACATCAAATAAATAGGGTCTCAGGCCTGTTTCGGCAAGTGAACTTTGCTCAGTGCAGTGAGTAGCCCCCAGATCGCATCCTACATCAAATAAATAGGGACTCAGGCGTGTTTAGTCAAGTAAACTTTGCTCAGTGCTGTGAGTAGCCGCCAGATGTTCGCATCCTAGATCAAATAAATAGGGACGCTGGCCTGTTTCGTCAAGTGCACTTTGCTCAGTGCTGTGAGTAGCCACCAGATGATCGCATCCTACATCAAATAAATAGGGACTCAAGCGTGTTTAGTCAAGTGAAGTTTGCTCACTGCTGTGAGTAGCCGCCAGATTATCGCATCCTACATCAAATAAATAGGGACTCAGGCGTGTTTAGTCACGTGAACTTTGCTCAGTGCTGTTAGTAGCCGCCAGATGATCGCATCCTACATCAAATAGAAAGGGACTTGGTGTGTTTAGTCAAGTGAACTTTGCTCAGTGCTGTGAGTAGCCGCCAGATGATCGCATCCTACATCAAATAAATAGGGACGTAGGCCTATTTCGTCAAGTGAACTTTGCTCAGTGCTGTGAGTAGCCGCCAGATAATCGCATCCTACTTCAAATAAATAGGGACGACTCAGGCGTGTTTAGTCAAGTGAACTTTGCTCAGTGCTGTGAGTAGCCGCCAGATGATCGCATCCTACATGAAATAAATAGGGTCTTAGGCGTGTTTAGTCAAGTGAACTTTTCTCAGTGCTGTTAGTAGCTGCCAGATGATGGCGTCCTAGATAAAATAAATGGGGACGCAGGCATGTTTCGTCAAGTGATCTTTGCTCAGTGCTGTGAGTAGCCGCCAGATGATCGCATCTTACATCAAAGAAATAGGGACGCAGGCCCGTTTCGTCAAGTGAATTTTGCTCAATGCTATGAGTAGCTGCCAGATGATCGCATCCTACATCAAATAAATAGGGACTCAGGCGTGTTTAGTCAAGTGAACTTTGCTCACTGCTGTTAGTAGCCGCCAGATGATGGCGTCCTACATCAAATAAATAGGGACTCAGGCCTGTTTCGTCAAGTGAAATTTGCTCAGTGCTGTGAGTAGCCCCCAGATGATCGCATCCTACATCAAATAAATAGGGACTCAGGCGTGTTTAGTCAAGTGAACTTTGCTCAGTGCTGTGAGTAGCCGCCAGATGATCGCATCCTACATGAAATAAATAGGTACTCAGGCCTGTATCGTCAAGTGAACTTTGCTCACTGCTGTTAGTAGCCGCCAGATGATGGCGTCCTACATCAAATAAATAGGGACTCAGGCCTGTTTCGTCAAGTGAACTTTGCTCAGTGCTGTGAGTAGCACCCAGATGATCGCATCCTACATCAAATAAATAGGGACTCAGGCGTGTTTAGTCAAGTGAACTTTGCTCAGTGCGGTGAGTAGCCGCCAGATGATCGCATCCTACATCAAATAGAAAGGGACTCAGGCGTGTTTAGTCAAGTGAACTTTGCTCAGTGCTGTGAGTAGCCGCCAGATGATCGCATCCTACATCAAATAAATAGGGACGTAGGCCTGTTTCGTCAAGTGAACTTTCCTCAGTGCTGTGAGTAGCCGCCAGATAATCGCATCTACATCAAATAAATAGGGACTCAGGCGTGTTTAGTCAAGTGAACTTTGCTCAGTGCTGTGAGTAGCCGCCAGATGATCGCATCCTACATGAAATAAATAGGGTCTTAGGCGTGTTTAGTCAAGTGAACTTTGCTCAGTGCTGTTTGTAGCCGCCAGATGATGGCGTCCTAGATAAAATAAATGGGGACGCAGGCATGTTTCGTCAAGTGATCTTTGCTCAGTGCTGTGAGTAGCCGCCAGATGATCGCATCTTACATCAAAGAAATAGGGACGCAGGCCCGTTTCGTCAAGTGAATTTTGCTCAATGCTGTGAGTAGCTGCGAGATGATCGCATCCTACATCAAATAAATAGGGACTCAGGCGTGTTTAGTCAAGTGAACTTTGCTCACTGCTGTTAGTAGCCGCCAGATGATGGCGTCCTACATCAAATAAATAGGGACTCAGGCCTGTTTCGTCAAGTGAACTTTGCTCAGTGCTGTGAGTAGCCCCCAGATGATCGCATCCTACATCAAATAGATAGGCACTCAGGCCTCTTTCGTCAAGTGAACTTTGCTCAGTGCTGTTAGTAGCTGCCAGATGATCGCATCCTACATCAAATAAATAGGGACTCAGGCAAGTTTAGTCAAGTGAACTTTGCTCACTGGTGTTAGTAGCCGCCAGATGATGGCGTCCTACATCAAATAAATAGGGACTCAGGCGTGTTTAGTCAAGTGAACTTTGCTCAGTGCTGTGAGTAGCCGCCAGATGATGGCATCCTACATGAAATAAATAGGTACTCAGGCCTGTATCGTCAAGTGAACTTTGCTCACTGCTGTTAGTAGCCGCCAGATGATGGCGTCCTACATCAAATAAATAGGGACTCAGGCCTGTTTCGTCAAGTGAACTTTGCTCAGTGCTGTGAGTAGCCCCCAGATGATCGCATCCTACATCAAATAAATAGGGACTCAGGCGTGTTTAGTCAAGTGAACTTAGCTCAGTGCGGTGAGTAGCCGCCAGATGATCGCATCCTTCATCAAATAGAAAGGGACTCAGGCGTGTTTAGTCAAGTGAACTTTGCTCAGTGCTGTGAGTAGCCGCCAGATGATCGCATCCTACATCAAATAGATAGGCACTCAGGCCTGTTTCGTCAAGTGAACTTTGCTCAGTGCTGTTAGTAGCTGCCAGATGATGGCGTCCTACATAAAATAAATGGGGACGCAGGCATGTTTCGTCAAGTGATCTTTGCTCAGTGCTGGCTGTGAGTAGCCGCCAGATGATCGCATCTTACTTCAAATAAATATGGACGCAGGCCCGTTTCGTCAAGTGAATTTTGCTCCGTGCTGTGAGTAGCCGCAAGGTGATCACATCCTACATCAAATAAATAGGGACGCAGGCCTGTTTCTTCAAGTGCACTTTGCTCAGTGCTGTGAGTAGCCGCCAGATGATCGCGTCCTACATCAAATAAATAGGGTCTCAGGCCTGTTTCGTCAAGTGAACTTTGCTCAGTGCAGTGAGTAGCCCCCAGATCGCATCCTACATCAAATAAATAGGGACTCAGGCGTGTTTAGTCAAGTAAACTTTGCTCAGTGCTGTGAGTAGCCGCCAGATGATCGCATCCTAGAATCAAATAAATAGGGACGCAGGCCTGTTTCGTTAAGTGCACTTTGCATAAGTGCTGTGAGTAGCCACCAGATGATCGCATCCTACATCAAATAAATAGGGACTCAAGCGTGTTTAGTCAAGTGAAGTTTGCTCAATGCTGTGAGTAGCCGCCAGATGATCGCATCCTACATCAAATAAATAGGGACTCAGGCGTGTTTAGTCACGTGAACTTTGCTCGGTGCTGTGAGTAGCCGCCAGATGATCGCATCCTACATCAAATAGAAAGGGACTCAGGCGTGTTTAGTCAAGTGAACTTTGCTCAGTGCTGTGAGTAGCCCCTAGATGATCGCATCCTACATCAAATAAATAGGGACTCAGGCGTGTTTAGTCAAGTGAACTTTGCTCAGTGCTGTGAGTAGCCGCCAGATGATCGCATCCTACATCAAATAGATAGGCACTCAGGCCTGTTTCGTCAAGTGAACTTTGCTCAGTGCTGTTAGTAGCCGCCAGATGATGGCGTCCTACATAAAATAAATGGGGACGCAGGCATGTTTCGTCAAGTGATCTTTGCTCAGTGCTGGCTGTGAGTAGCCGCCAGATGATCGCATCTTACATCAAATAAATAGGGACGCAGGCCCGTTTCGTCAAGTGAATTTTGCTCAGTGCTGTGAGTAGCCGCCAAATGATCGCATCCTACATAAATAAATAGGGACTCAGGCGTGTTTAGTCAATTGAACTTTGCTCAGTGCTGTCAGTAGCCGCCAGATGATCGCATCCTACATCAAATAAATAGGGACTCAGGCCTGTTTCGTCAAGTGCACTTTGCTCAGTGCTGTGAGTAGCCACCAGATGATCGCATCCTACATCATATAAATAGGGACTTAGGCGTGTTTAGTCAAGTGAACTTTGCTCAGTGCTGTGAGTAACCGCCAGATGATCGCATCCTACATCAAATAAATAGGCACTGAGGCGTGTTTACTCAAGTAAACTTTGCTCATTGCTGTGAGTAGCTGCCAGGTGATCGCATCCTACATCAAATAGACAGGGACTCGGGCCTGTTTCGTCAAGTGAACTTTGCTCAGTGCTGTTAGTAGCTGCCAGATGATGGCGTCCTACTTAAAATAAATGGGGACGCAGGCATGTTTCGTCAAGTTATCTTTGCTCAGTGCTGTGAGTAGCTGCCAGATGATCGCATCCTACATCAAATAAATAGGGACACATGCGTGTTTAGTCAAGTGAACTTTGCTCAGTGCTGTGAGTAGCCGCCAGATGATCGCATCCTACATCGAATAGATAGGGACTCGGGCCTGTTTCGTCAAGTGAACTTTGCTCAGTTCTGTTAGTAGCCGCCAGATGATGGCGTCCTACATGAAATAAATGGGGACGCAGGCATGTCTCGTCAAGTGAACTTTGCTCAGTGCTGTGAGTAGCCACCACATGATCGCATCTTACATCAAATAAATATGGACGCAGGCCCGTTTCGTCAAGTGAATTTTGCTCCGTGCTGTGAGTAGCCGCAAGGGTATCACATCCTACATCAAATAAATAGGGACGCAGGCCTGTTTCGTCAAGTGCACTTTGCTCAGTGCTGTGAGTAGCTGCCAGATGATCGCATCCTACATCAAATAATGGTTACTCAGGGGTGTTTAGTCAAGTGTACTTTGCTCATTGCTGTGAGTAGCTGCCAGATGATCGCGTCCTACATCAAATAAATAGGGTCTCAGGCCTGTTTCGTCAAGTGAACTTTGCTCAGTGCAGTGAGTAGCCCCCAGATCGCATCCTACATCAAACAAATAGGAACTCAAGCGTCTTTAGTCAAGTGAAGTTTGCTCAGTGCTGTGAGTAGCCGCCAGATGATCGCATCCTGCATCAAATAAATAGGGACTCAGGCGTGTTTAGTCAGGTGAACTTTGCTCAGTGCTGTGAGTAGCCGCCAGATGATCGCATCCTACATCAAATAGAAAGGGACTCAGGCGTGTTTAGTCAAGTGAACTTTGCTCAGTGCTGTGAGTAGCCGCCAGATGATCGCATCCTACATCAAATAAATAGGGACGTAGGCCTGTTTCGTCAAGTGAACTTTGCTCACTGCTGTGAGTAGCCGCCAGATAATCGCATCCTACATCAAATAAATAGGGACTCAGGCGTGTTTAGTCAAGTGAATTTTGCTCAATGCTGTGAGTAGCTGCCAGATGATCGCCTCCTACATCAAATAAATAGGGACTCAGGCGTGTTTAGTCAAGTGAACTTTGCTCACTGCTGTTAGTAGCCGCCAGATGATGGCGTCCTACATCAAATAAATAGGGACTCAGGCCTGTTTCGGCAAGTGAACTTTGCTCAGTGCTGTGAGTAGCCCCCAGATGATCTCATCCTACATCAAATAAATAGGGACTCAGACGAGTTTAGTCATGTGAACTTTGCTCACTGCTGTGAGTAGCCGCCAGATGATCGCATCCTACATCAAATAAATAGGGACGCAGGCCCGTTTCGTCAAGTGCACTTTGCTCAGTGCTGTGAGCAGCCGCCAGATGATCGCATCCTACATCAAATAAATAGGGACTCAAGCGTGTTTAGTCAAGTGAACTTTGCTCAGTGCTGTGAGTAGCCGCCAGATGATCGCATCCTACATCAAATAAATAGGGAGTCAGGCCTGTTTCGTCAAGTGAACTTTGCTCAGTGCGGTGAGTAGCCCCTAGATGATCGCATCCTACATCAAACAAATAGGGACTGAGGCGTGTTTAGTCAAGTGAACTTTGCTTAGTGCTGTGAGTAGCCGCCAGATGATCGCATCCTACATCAAATAGATAGGCACTCAGGCCTCTTTCGTCAAGTGAACTTTGCTCAGTGCTGTGAGTAGCCACCAGATGATCGCATCCTACATCAAATAAATAGGGACCCAGGCATGTTTCGTCAAGTGATCTTTGCTCAGTGCTGGCTGTGAGTAGCCGCCAGATGATCGCATCTTACATCAAATAAATAGGGACGCAGGCCCGTTTCGTCAAGTGAATTTTGCTCAGTGCTGTGAGTAGCCGCCAGATGATCGCATCCTACATCAAATAAATACGGACCCAGGCGTGTTTAGTCAATTAAACTTTGCTCAGTGCTGTGAGTAGCCGCCAGATGATCGCATCCTACATCAAATAAATAGGCACTCAGGCCTGTTTCGTCAAGTGCACTTTGCTCAGTGCTGTGAGTAGCCGCCAGATGATCGCATCCTACATCAAATAAATAGGGACTTAGGCGTGTTTAGTCAAGTGAACTTTGCTCAGTGCTGTGAGTAGCCGCCAGATGATGGCGTCCTACATAAAATAAATGGGGACGCAGGCATGTTTCGTCAAGCGATCTTTGATCAGTGCTTGGAGTAGCCGCCAGATGATCGCATCCTACATGAAATAAATAGGTACTCAGGCCTGTATCGTCAAGTGAACTTTGCTCACTGCTTTTAGTAGCCGCCAGATGATGGCGTCCTACATCAAATAAATAGGGACTCAGGCCTGTTTCGTCAAGTGAACTTTGCTCAGTGCTGTGAGTAGCACCCAGATGATCGCATCCTACATCAAATAAATAGGGACTCAGGCGTGTTTAGTCAAGTGAACTTTGCTCAGTGCGGTGAGTAGCCGCCAGATGATCGCATCCTACATCAAATAGAAAGGGACTCAGGCGTGTTTAGTCAAGTGAACTTTGCTCAGTGCTGTGAGTAGCCGCCAGATGATCGCATCCTACATCAAATAAATAGGGACGTAGGCCTGTTTCGTCAAGTGAACTTTCCTCAGTGCTGTGAGTAGCCGCCAGATAATCGCATCTACATCAAATAAATAGGGACTCAGGCGTGTTTAGTCAAGTGAACTTTGCTCAGTGCTGTGAGTAGCCGCCAGATGATCGCATCCTACATGAAATAAATAGGGTCTTAGGCGTGTTTAGTCAAGTGAACTTTGCTCAGTGCTGTTAGTAGCCGCCAGATGATGGCGTCCTAGATAAAATAAATGGGTACGCAGGCATGTTTCGTCAAGTGATCTTTGCTCAGTGCTGTGAGTAGCCGCCAGATGATCGCATCTTACATCAAAGAAATAGGGACGCAGGCCCGTTTCGTCAAGTGAATTTTGCTCAATGCTGTGAGTAGCTGCCAGATGATCGCATCCTACATCAAATAAATAGGGACTCAGGCGTGTTTAGTCAAGTGAACTTTGCTCAGTGCTGTGAGTAGCCGCCAGATGATCGCATCCTACATCAAATAAATAGGGACTCATGCGTGTTTAGTCAAGTGAACTTTGCTCAGTGCTGTGAGTAGCCGCCAGATGATCGCATCCTACATCGAATAGATAGGGACTCGGGCCTGTTTCGTCAAGTGAACTTTGCTCAGTTCTGTTAGTAGCCGCCAGATGATGGCGTCCTACATGAAATAAATGGGGACGCAGGCATGTCTCGTCAAGTGAACTTTGCGCAGTGCTGTGAGTAGCCACCACATGATCGCATCTTACATCAAATAAATATGGACGCAGGCCCGTTTCCTCAAGTGAATTTTGCTCCGTGCTGTGAGTAGCCGCAAGGTGATCACATCCTACATCAAATAAATAGGGACGCAGGCCTGTTTCGTCAAGTGTACTTTGCTCATTGCTGTGAGTAGCCGCCAGATGATCGCGTCCTACATCAAATAAATAGGGTCTCAGGCCTGTTTCGTCAAGTGAACTTTGCTCAGTGCAGTGAGTAGCCCCCAGATCGCATCCTACATCAAATAAATAGGGACTCAGGCGTGTTTAGTCAAGTAAACTTTGCTCAGTGCTGTGAGTAGCCGGCAGATGATCGTATCCTAGATCAAATAAATAGGGACGCAGGCCTGTTTCGTCAAGTGCACTTTGCTCAGTGCTGTGAGTAGCCACCAGATGATCGCATCCTACATCAAATAAATAGGGACTCAAGCGTCTTTAGTCAAGTGAAGTTTGCTCAGTGCTGTGAGTAGCCGCCAGATGATCGCATCCTACATCAAATAAATAGGGACTCAGGCGTGTTTAGTCAGGTGAACTTTGCTCAGTGCTGTGAGTAGCCGCCAGATGATCGCATCCTACATCAAATAGAAAGGGACTCAGGCGTGTTTAGTCAAGTGAACTTTGCTCAGTGCTGTGAGTAGCCGCCAGATGATCGCATCCTACATCAAATAAATAGGGACGTAGGCCTGTTTCGTCAAGTGAACTTTGCTCACTGCTGTGAGTAGCCGCCAGATAATCGCATCCTACATCAAATAAATAGGGACTCAGGCGTGTTTAGTCAAGTGAATTTTGCTCAGTGCTGTGAGTAGCTGCCAGATGATCGCCTCCTACATCAAATAAATAGGGACTCAGGCGTGTTTAGTCAAGTGAACTTTGCTCACTGCTGTTAGTAGCCGCCAGATGATGGCGTCCTACATCAAATAAATAGGGACTCAGGCCTGTTTCGGCAAGTGAACTTTGCTCAGTGCTGTGAGTAGCCCCAGATGATCGCATCCTACATCAAATAAATAGGGACTCAGACGAGTTTAGTCATGTGAACTTTGCTCACTGCTGTGAGTAGCCGCCAGATGATCGCATCCTACAGCAAATAAATAGGGACGCAGGCCCGTTTCGTCAAGTGCACTTTGCTCAGTGCTGTGAGCAGCCGCCAGATGATCGCATCCTACATCAAATAAATAGGGACTCAAGCGTGTTTATTCAAGTGAACTTTGCTCAGTGCTGTGAGTAGCCGCCAGATGATCGCATCCTATATCAAATAAATAGGGAGTCAGGCCTGTTTCGTCAAGTGAACTTTGCTCAGTGCGGTGAGTAGCCCCTAGATGATCGCATCCTACATCAAACAAATAGGGACTGAGGCGTGTTTAGTCAAGTGAACTTTGCTAAGTGCTGTGAGTAGCCGCCAGATGATCGCATCCTACATCAAATAGATAGGCACTCAGGCCTCTTTCGTCAAGTGAACTTTGCTCAGTGCTGTGAGTAGCCACCAGATGATCGCATCCTACATCAAATAAATAGGGACCCAGGCATGTTTCGTCAAGTGATCTTTGCTCAGTGCTGGCTGTGAGTAGCCGCCAGATGATCGCATCTTACATCAAATAAATAGGGACGCAGGCCCGTTTCGTCAAGTGAATTTTGCTCAGTGCTGTGAGTAGCCGCCAGATGATCGCATCCTACATCAAATAAATAGGGACCCAGGCGTGTTTAGTCAATTAAACTTTGCTCAGTGCTGTGAGTAGCCGCCAGATGATCGCATCCTACATCAAATAAATAGGCACTCAGGCCTGTTTCGTCAAGTGCACTTTGCTCAGTGCTGTGAGTAGCCGCCAGATGATCGCATCCTACATCAAATAAATAGGGACTTAGGCGTGTTTAGTCAAGTGAACTTTGCTCAGTGCTGTGAGTAGCCGCCAGATGATGGCGTCCTACATAAAATAAATGGGGACGCAGGCATGTTTCGTCAAGTGATCTTTGCTCAGTGCTGGCTGTGAGTAGCCGCCAGATGATCGCATCTTACATCAAATAAATAGGGACGCAGGCCCGTTTCGTCAAGTGAATTTTGCTCAGTGCTGTGAGTAGCCGCCAGATGATCGCATCCTACATCAAATAAATAGGGACCCAGGCGTGTTTAGTCAATTAAACTTTGCTCAGTGCTGTGAGTAGCTGCCAGATGATCGCATCCTACATCAAATAAATAGGCACTCAGGCCTGTTTCGTCAAGTGCACTTTGCTCAGTGCTGTGAGTAGCCGCCAGATGATCGCATCCTACATCAAATAAATAGGGACTTAGGCGTGTTTAGTCAAGTAAACTTTGCTCAGTGCTGTGAGTAGCCGCCAGATGATCGCATCCTACATCAAATAAATAGGCACTGAGGCGTGTTTACTCAAGTGAACTTTGCTCATTGCTGTGAGTAGCCGCCAGATGATCGCATCCTACATCAAATAGATAGGGACGCAGGCATGTTTCGTCAAGTGAACTTTGCTCAGTGCTGTGAGTAGCCACCAGATGATCGCATCTTACATCAAATAAATATGGACGCAGGCCCGTTTCGTCAAGTGAATTTTGCTCCGTGCTGTGAGTAGCCGCAAGGTGATCACATCCTACATCAAATAAATAGGGACGCAGGCCTGTTTCGTCAAGTGCACTTTGCTCAGTGCTGTGAGTAGCCGCCAGATGATCGCGTCCTACATCAAATAAGTAGGGTCTCAGGCCTGTTTCGGCAAGTGAACTTTGCTCAGTGCAGTGAGTAGCCCCCAGATCGCATCCTACATCAAATAAATAGGGACTCAGGCCTGTTTCGTCAAGTGAACTTTGCTCAGTGCTGTGAGTAGCCGCCAGATAATCGCATCCTACTTCAAATAAATAGGGACGACTCAGGCGTGTTTAGTCAAGTGAACTTTGCTCAGTGCTGTGAGTAGCCGCCAGATGATCGCATCCTACATGAAATAAATAGGGTCTTAGGCGTGTTTAGTCAAGTGAACTTTTCTCAGTGCTGTTAGTAGCTGCCAGATGATGGCGTCCTAGATAAAATAAATGGGGACGCAGGCATGTTTCGTCAAGTGATCTTTGCTCAGTGCTGTGAGTAGCCGCCAGATGATCGCATCTTACATCAAAGAAATAGGGACGCAGGCCCGTTTCGTCAAGTGAATTTTGCTCAATGCTATGAGTAGCTGCCAGATGATCGCATCCTACATCAAATAAATAGGGACTCAGGCGTGTTTAGTCAAGTGAACTTTGCTCACTGCTGTTAGTAGCCGCCAGATGATGGCGTCCTACATCAAATAAATAGGGACTCAGGCCTGTTTCGTCAAGTGAAATTTGCTCAGTGCTGTGAGTAGCCCCCAGATGATCGCATCCTACATCAAATAAATAGGGACTCAGGCGTGTTTAGTCAAGTGAACTTTGCTCAGTGCTGTGAGTAGCCGCCAGATGATCGCATCCTACATGAAATAAATAGGTACTCAGGCCTGTATCGTCAAGTGAACTTTGCTCACTGCTGTTAGTAGCCGCCAGATGATGGCGTCCTACATCAAATAAATAGGGACTCAGGCCTGTTTCGTCAAGTGAACTTTGCTCAGTGCTGTGAGTAGCACCCAGATGATCGCATCCTACATCAAATAAATAGGGACTCAGGCGTGTTTAGTCAAGTGAACTTTGCTCAGTGCGGTGAGTAGCCGCCAGATGATCGCATCCTACATCAAATAGAAAGGGACTCAGGCTTGTTTAGTCAAGTGAACTTTGCTCAGTGCTGTGAGTAGCCGCCAGATGATCGCATCCTACATCAAATAAATAGGGACGTAGGCCTGTTTCGTCAAGTGAACTTTCCTCAGTGCTGTGAGTAGCCGCCAGATAATCGCATCTACATCAAATAAATAGGGACTCAGGCGTGTTTAGTCAAGTGAACTTTGCTCAGTGCTGTGAGTAGCCGCCAGATGATCGCATCCTACATGAAATAAATAGGGTCTTAGGCGTGTTTAGTCAAGTGAACTTTGCTCAGTGCTGTTAGTAGCCGCCAGATGATGGCGTCCTAGATAAAATAAATGGGGACGCAGGCATGTTTCGTCAAGTGATCTTTGCTCAGTGCTGTGAGTAGCCGCCAGATGATCGCATCTTACATCAAAGAAATAGGGACGCAGGCCCGTTTCGTCAAGTGAATTTTGCTCAATGCTGTGAGTAGCTGCCAGATGATCGCATCCTACATCAAATAAATAGGGACTCAGGCGTGTTTAGTCAAGTGAACTTTGCTCACTGCTGTTAGTAGCCGCCAGATGATGGCGTCCTACATCAAATAAATAGGGACTCAGGCCTGTTTCGTCAAGTGAACTTTGCTCAGTGCTGTGAGTAGCCCCCAGATGATCGCATCCTACATCAAATAGATAGGCACTCAGGCCTCTTTCGTCAAGTGAACTTTGCTCAGTGCTGTTAGTAGCTGCCAGATGATCGCATCCTACATCAAATAAATAGGGACTCAGGCAAGTTTAGTCAAGTGAACTTTGCTCACTGGTGTTAGTAGCCGCCAGATGATGGCGTCCTACATCAAATAAATAGGGACTCAGGCGTGTTTAGTCAAGTGAACTTTGCTCAGTGCTGTGAGTAGCCGCCAGATGATCGCATCCTACATGAAATAAATAGGTACTCAGGCCTGTATCGTCAAGTGAACTTTGCTCACTGCTGTTAGTAGCCGCCAGATGATGGCGTCCTACATCAAATAAATAGGGACTCAGGCCTGTTTCGTCAAGTGAACTTTGCTCAGTGCTGTGAGTAGCCCCCAGATGATCGCATCCTACATCAAATAAATAGGGACTCAGGCGTGTTTAGTCAAGTGAACTTTGCTCAGTGCGGTGAGTAGCCGCCAGATGATCGCATCCTTCATTAAATAGAAAGGGACTCAGGCGTGTTTAGTCAAGTGAACTTTGCTCAGTGCTGTGAGTAGCCGCCAGATGATCGCATCCTACATCAAATAGATAGGCACTCAGGCCTGTTTCGTCAAGTGAACTTTGCTCAGTGCTGTTAGTAGCTGCCAGATGATGGCGGCCTACATAAAATAAATGGGGACGCAGGCATGTTTCGTCAAGTGATCTTTGCTCAGTGCTGGCTGTGAGTAGCCGCCAGATGATCGCATCTTACTTCAAATAAATATGGACGCAGGCCCGTTTCGTCAAGTGAATTTTGCTCCGTGCTGTGAGTAGCCGCAAGGTGATCACATCCTACATCAAATAAATAGGGACGCAGGCCTGTTTCGTCAAGTGCACTTTGCTCAGTGCTGTGAGTAGCCGCCAGATGATCGCGTCCTACATCAAATAAATAGGGTCTCAGGCCTGTTTCGTCAAGTGAACTTTGCTCAGTGCAGTGAGTAGCCCCCAGATCGCATCCTACATCAAATAAATAGGGACTCAGGCGTGTTTAGTCAAGTAAACTTGGCTCAGTGCTGTGAGTAGCCGCCAGATGATCGCATCCTAGAATCAAATAAATAGGGACTCAAGCGTGTTTAGTCAAGTGAAGTTTGCTCAATGCTGTGAGTAGCCGCCAGATGATCGCATCCTACATCAAATAAATAGGGACTCAGGCGTGTTTAGTCACGTGAACTTTGCTCAGTGCTGTGAGTAGCCGCCAGATGATCGCATCCTACATCAAATAGAAAGGGACTCAGGCGTGTTTAGTCAAGTGAACTTTGCTCAGTGCTGTGAGTAGCCCCTAGATGATCGCATCCTACATCAAATAAATAGGGACTCAGGCGTGTTTAGTCAAGTGAACTTTGCTCAGTGCTGTGAGTAGCCGCCAGATGATCGCATCCTACATCAAATAGATAGGCACTCAGGCCTGTTTCGTCAAGTGAACTTTGCTCAGTGCTGTTAGTAGCCACCAGATGATGGCGTCCTACATAAAATAAATGGGGACGCAGGCATGTTTCGTCAAGTGATCTTTGCTCAGTGCTGGCTGTGAGTAGCCGCCAGATGATCGCATCTTACATCAAATAAATAGGGACGCAGGCCCGTTTCGTCAAGTGAATTTTGCTCAGTGCTGTGAGTAGCCGCCAGATGATCGCATCCTACATAAATAAATAGGGACTCAGGCGTGTTTAGTCAATTGAACTTTGCTCAGTGCTGTCAGTAGCCGCCAGATGATTGCATCCTACATCAAATAAATAGGGACTCAGGCCTCTTTCGTCAAGTGCACTTTGCTCAGTGCTGTGAGTAGCCACCAGATGATCGCATCCTACATCATATAAATAGGGACTTAGGCGTGTTTAGTCAAGTGAACTTTGCTCAGTGCTGTGAGTAGCCGCCAGATGATCGCATCCTACATCAAATAAATAGGCACTGAGGCGTGTTTACTCAAGTAAACTTTGCTCATTGCTGTGAGTAGCTGCCAGGTGATCGCATCCTACATCAAATAGACAGGGACTCGGGCCTGTTTCGTCAAGTGAACTTTGCTCAGTGCTGTTAGTAGCTGCCAGATGATGGCGTCCTACTTAAAATAAATGGGGACGCAGGCATGTTTCGTCATGTTATCTTTGCTCAGTGCTGTGAGTAGCTGCCAGATGATCGCATCCTACATCAAATAAATAGGGACACATGCGTGTTTAGTCAAGTGAACTTTGCTCAGTGCTGTGAGTAGCCGCCAGATGATCGCATCCCACATCGAATAGATAGGGACTCGGGCCTGTTTCGTCAAGTGAACTTTGCTCAGTTCTGTTAGTAGCCGCCAGATGATGGCGTCCTACATGAAATAAATGGGGACGCAGGCATGTTTCGTCAAGTTATCTTTGCTCAGTGCTGTGAGTAGCTGCCAGATGATCGCATCCTACATCATATAAATAGGGACTTAGGCGTGTTTAGTCAAGTGAACTTTGCTCAGTGCTGTGAGTAGCCGCCAGATGATCGCAACCTACATCAAATAAATAGGCACTGAGGCGTGTTTACTCAAGTAAACTTTGCTCATTGCTGTGAGTAGCCACCACATGATCGCATCTTACATCAAATAAATATGGACGCAGGCCCGTTTCGTCAAGTGAATTTTGCTCCGTGCTGTGAGTAGCCGCAAGGTGATCACATCCTACATCAAATAAATAGGGACGCAGGCCTGTTTCGTCAAGTGCACTTTGCTCAGTGCTGTGAGTAGCTGCCAGATGATCGCATCCTACATCAAATAATGGGGACTCAGGGGTGTTTAGTCAAGTGTACTTTGCTCATTGCTGTGAGTAGCTGCCAGATGATCGCGTCCTACATCAAATAAATAGGGTCTCAGGCCTGTTTCGTCAAGTGAACTTTGCTCAGTGTAGTGAGTAGCCCCCAAATCGCATCCTACATCAAACAAATAGGAACTCAAGCGTCTTTAGTCAAGTGAAGTTTGCTCAGTGCTGTGAGTAGCCGCCAGATGATCGCATCCTACATCAAATAAATAGGGACTCAGGCGTGTTTAGTCAGGTGAACTTTGCTCAGTGCTGTGAGTAGCCGCCAGATGATCGCATCCTACATCAAATAGAAAGGGACTCAGGCGTGTTTAGTCAAGTGAACTTTGCTCAGTGCTGTGAGTAGCCGCCAGATGATCGCATCCTACATCAAATAAATAGGGACGTAGGCCTGTTTCGTCAAGTGAACTTTGCTCACTGCTGTGAGTAGCCGCCAGATAATCGCATCCTACATCAAATAAATAGGGACTCAGGCGTGTTTAGTCAAGTGAATTTTGCTCAATGCTGTGAGTAGCTGCCAGATGATCGCCTCCTACATCAAATAAATAGGGACTCAGGCGTGTTTAGTCAAGTGAACTTTGCTCACTGCTGTTAGTAGCCGCCAGATGATGGCGTCCTACATCAAATAAATAGGGACTCAGGCCTGTTTCGGCAAGTGAACTTTGCTCAGTGCTGTGAGTAGCCCCCAGATGATCGCATCCTACATCAAATAAATAGGGACTCAGACGAGTTTAGTCATGTGAACTTTGCTCACTGCTGTGAGTAGCCGCCAGATGATCGCATCCTACATCAAATAAATAGGGACGCAGGCCCGTTTCGTCAAGTGCACTTTGCTCAGTGCTGTGAGCAGCCGCCAGATGATCGCATCCTACATCAAATAAATAGGGACTCAAGCGTGTTTAGTCAAGTGAACTTTGCTCAGTGCTGTGAGTAGCCGCCAGATGATCGCATCCTACATCAAATAAATAGGGAGTCAGGCCTGTTTCGTCAAGTGAACTTTGCTCAGTGCGGTGAGTAGCCCCTAAATGATCGCATCCTACATCAAACAAATAGGGACTGAGGCGTGTTTAGTCAAGTGAACTTTGCTTAGTGCTGTGAGTAGCCGCCAGATGATCGCATCCTACATCAAATAGATAGGCACTCAGGCCTCTTTCGTCAAGTGAACTTTGCTCAGTGCTGTGAGTAGCCACCAGATGATCGCATCCTACATCAAATAAATAGGGACCCAGGCATGTTTCGTCAAGTGATCTTTGCTCAGTGCTGGCTGTGAGTAGCCGCCAGATGATCGCATCTTACATCAAATAAATAGGGACGCAGGCCCGTTTCGTCAAGTGAATTTTGCTCAGTGCTATGAGTAGCCGCCAGATGATCGCATCCTACATCAAATAAATACGGA
Source organism: Haemaphysalis longicornis (assembly GCF_048455015.1). Classification (NCBI taxonomy): domain Eukaryota; kingdom Metazoa; phylum Arthropoda; class Arachnida; order Ixodida; family Ixodidae; genus Haemaphysalis; species Haemaphysalis longicornis. The sequence goes on along the minus strand of NW_027526204.1, from coordinate 1,586,161 downwards.
CCCAGGCGTGTTTAGTCAATTAAACTTTGCTCAGTGCTGTGAGTAGCCGCCAGATGATCGCATCCTACATCAAATAAATAGGCACTCAGGCCTGTTTCGTCAAGTGCACTTTGCTCAGTGCTGTGAGTAGCCGCCAGTAATCGCATCCTACATCAAATAAATAGGGACTTAGGCGTGTTTAGTCAAGTGAACTTTGCTCAGTGCTGTTAGTAGCCGCCAGATGATGGCGTCCTACATAAAATAAATGGGGACGCAGGCATGTTTCGTCAAGCGATCTTTGATCAGTGCTTGGAGTAGCCGCCAGATGATCGCATCCTACATGAAATAAATAGGTACTCAGGCCTGTATCGTCAAGTAAACTTTGCTCACTGCTGTTAGTAGCCGCCAGATGATGGCGTCCTACATCAAATAAATAGGGACTCAGGCCTGTTTCGTCAAGTGAACTTTGCTCAGTGCTGTGAGTAGCACCCAGATGATCGCATCCTACATCAAATAAATAGGGACTCAGGCGTGTTTAGTCAAGTGAACTTTGCTCAGTGCGGTGAGTAGCCGCCAGATGATCGCATCCTACATCAAATAGAAAGGGACTCAGGCGTGTTTAGTCAAGTGAACTTTGCTCACTGCTGTGAGTAGCCGCCAGATGATCGCATCCTACATCAAATAAATAGGGACGTAGGCCTGTTTCGTCAAGTGAACTTTCCTCAGTGCTGTGAGTAGCCGCCAGATAATCGCATCTACATCAAATAAATAGGGACTCAGGCGTGTTTAGTCAAGTGAACTTTGCTCAGTGCTGTGAGTAGCCGCCAGATGATCGCATCCTACATGAAATAAATAGGGTCTTAGGCGTGTTTAGTCAAGTGAACTTTGCTCAGTGCTGTTAGTAGCCGCCAGATGATGGCGTCCTAGATAAAATAAATGGGGACGCAGGCATGTTTCGTCAAGTGATCTTTGCTCAGTGCTGTGAGTAGCCGCCAGATGATCGCATCTTACATCAAAGAAATAGGGACGCAGGCCCGTTTCGTCAAGTGAATTTTGCTCAATGCTGTGAGTAGCTGCCAGATGATCGCATCCTACATCAAATAAATAGGGACTCAGGCGTGTTTAGTCAAGTGAACTTTGCTCACTGCTGTTAGTAGCCGCCAGATGATGGCGTCCTACATCAAATAAATAGGGACTCAGGCCTGTTTCGTCAAGTGAACTTTGCTCAGTGCTGTGAGTAGCCCCCAGATGATCGCATCCTACATCAAATAGATAGGCACTCAGGCCTCTTTCGTCAAGTGAACTTTGCTCAGTGCTGTTAGTAGCTGCCAGATGATCGCATCCTACATCAAATAAATAGGGACTCAGGCAAGTTTAGTCAAGTGAACTTTGCTCACTGGTGTTAGTAGCCGCCAGATGATGGCGTCCTACATCAAATAAATAGGGACTCAGGCGTGTTTAGTCAAGTGAACTTTGCTCAGTGCTGTGAGTAGCCGCCAGATGATGGCATCCTACATGAAATAAATAGGTACTCAGGCCTGTATCGTCAAGTGAACTTTGCTCACTGCTGTTAGTAGCCGCCAGATGATGGCGTCCTACATCAAATAAATAGGGACTCAGGCCTGTTTCGTCAAGTGAACTTTGCTCAGTGCTGTGAGTAGCCCCCAGATGATCGCATCCTACATCAAATAAATAGGGACTCAGGCGTGTTTAGTCAAGTGAACTTTGCTCAGTGCGGTGAGTAGCCGCCAGATGATCGCATCCTTCATCAAATAGAAAGGGACTCAGGCGTGTTTAGTCAAGTGAACTTTGCTCAGTGCTGTGAGTAGCCGCCAGATGATCGCATCCTACATCAAATAGATAGGCACTCAGGCCTGTTTCGTCAAGTGAACTTTGCTCAGTGCTGTTAGTAGCTGCCAGATGATGGCGTCCTACATAAAATAAATGGGGACGCAGGCATGTTTCGTCAAGTGATCTTTGCTCAGTGCTGGCTGTGAGTAGCCGCCAGATGATCGCATCTTACTTCAAATAAATATGGACGCAGGCCCGTTTCGTCAAGTGAATTTTGCTCCGTGCTGTGAGTAGCCGCAAGGTGATCACATCCTACATCAAATAAATAGGGACGCAGGCCTGTTTCGTCAAGTGCACTTTGCTCAGTGCTGTGAGTAGCCGCCAGATGATCGCGTCCTACATCAAATAAATAGGGTCTCAGGCCTGTTTCGTCAAGTGAACTTTGCTCAGTGCAGTGAGTAGCCCCCAGATCGCATCCTACATCAAATAAATAGGGACTCAGGCGTGTTTAGTCAAGTAAACTTTGCTCAGTGCTGTGAGTAGCCGCCAGATGATCGCATCCTAGAATCAAATAAATAGGGACGCAGGCCTGTTTCGTCAAGTGCACTTTGCTCAGTGCTGTGAGTAGCCACCAGATGATCGCATCCTACATCAAATAAATAGGGACTCAAGCGTGTTTAGTCAAGTGAAGTTTGCTCAATGCTGTGAGTAGCCGCCAGATGATCGCATTCTACATCAAATAAATAGGGACTCAGGCGTGTTTAGTCACGTGAACTTTGCTCAGTGCTGTGAGTAGCCGCCAGATGATCGCATCCTACATTAAATAGAAAGGGACTCAGGCGTGTTTAGTCAAGTGAACTTTGCTCAGTGCTGTGAGTAGCCCCTAGATGATCGCATCCTACATCAAATAAATAGGGACTCAGGCGTGTTTAGTCAAGTGAACTTTGCTCAGTGCTGTGAGTAGCCGCCAGATGATCGCATCCTACATCAAATAGATAGGCACTCAGGCCTGTTTCGTCAAGTGAACTTTGCTCAGTGCTGTTAGTAGCCGCCAGATGATGGCGTCCTACATAAAATAAATGGGGATGCAGGCATGTTTCGTCAAGTGATCTTTGCTCAGTGCTGGCTGTGAGTAGCCGCCAGATGATCGCATCTTACATCAAATAAATAGGGACGCAGGCCCGTTTCGTCAAGTGAATTTTGCTCAGTGCTGTGAGTAGCCGCCAGATGATCGCATCCTACATCAAATAAATAGGGACTCAGGCGTGTTTAGTCAATTGAACTTTGCTCAGTGCTGTGAGTAGCCGCCAGATGATCGCATCCTACATCAAATAAATAGGGACTCAGGCCTGTTTCGTCAAGTGCACTTTGCTCAGTCTGTGAGTAGCCACCAGATGATCGCATCCTACATCATATAAATAGGGACTTAGGCGTGTTTAGTCAAGTGAACTTTGCTCAGTGCTGTGAGTAGCCGCCAGATGATCGCATCCTACATCAAATAAATAGGCACTGAGGCGTGTTTACTCAAGTAAACTTTGCTCATTGCTGTGAGTAGCTGCCAGGTGATCGCATCCTACATCAAATAGACAGGGACTCGGGCCTGTTTCGTCAAGTGAACTTTGCTCAGTGCTGTTAGTAGCTGCCAGATGATGGCGTCCTACTTAAAATAAATGGGGACGCAGGCATGTTTCGTCAAGTTATCTTTGCTCAGTGCTGTGAGTAGCTGCCAGATGATCGCATCCTACATCAAATAAATAGGGACACATGCGTGTTTAGTCAAGTGAACTTTGCTCAGTGCTGTGAGTAGCCGCCAGATGATCGCATCCTACATCGAATAGATAGGGACTCGGGCCTGTTTCGTCAAGTGAACTTTGCACAGTTCTGTTAGTAGCCGCCAGATGATGGCGTCCTACATGAAATAAATGGGGACGCAGGCATGTCTCGTCAAGTGAACTTTGCTCAGTGCTGTGAGTAGCCACCACATGATCGCATCTTACATCAAATAAATATGGACGCAGGCCCGTTTCGTCAAGTGAATTTTGCTCCGTGCTGTGAGTAGCCGCAAGGTGATCACATCCTACATCAAATAAATAGGGACGCAGGCCTGTTTCGTCAAGTGCACTTTGCTCAGTGCTGTGAGTAGCTGCCAGATGATCGCGTCCTACATCAAATAAATAGGGTCTCAGGCCTGTTTCGTCAAGTGAACTTTGCTCAGTGCAGTGAGTAGCCCCCAGATCGCATCCTACATCAAACAAATAGGGACTCAAGCGTCTTTAGTCAAGTGAAGTTTGCTCAGTGCTGTGAGTAGCCGCCAGATGATCGCATCCTACATCAAATAAATAGGGACTCAGGCGTGTTTAGTCAGGTGAACTTTGCTCAGTGCTGTGAGTAGCTGCCAGATGATCGCATCCTACATCAAATAGAAAGGGACTCAGGCGTGTTTAGTCAAGTGAACTTTGCTCAGTGCTGTGAGTAGCCGCCAGATGATCGCATCCTACATCAAATAAATAGGGACGTAGGCCTGTTTCGTCAAGTGAACTTTGCTCACTGCTGTGAGTAGCCGCCAGATAATCGCATCCTACATCAAATAAATAGGGACTCAGGCGTGTTTAGTCAAGTGAATTTTGCTCAATGCTGTGAGTAGCTGCCAGATGATCGCCTCCTACATCAAATAAATAGGGACTCAGGCGTGTTTAGTCAAGTGAACTTTGCTCACTGCTGTTAGTAGCCGCCAGATGATGGCGTCCTACATCAAATAAATAGGGACTCAGGCCTGTTTCGGCAAGTGAACTTTGCTCAGTGCTGTGAGTAGCCCCCAGATGATCGCATCCTACATCAAATAAATAGGGACTCAGACGAGTTTAGTCATGTGAACTTTGCTCACTGCTGTGAGTAGCCGCCAGATGATCGCATCCTACATCAAATAAATAGGGACGCAGGCCCGTTTCGTCAAGTGCACTTTGCTCAGTGCTGTGAGCAGCCGCCAGATGATCGCATCCTACATCAAATAAATAGGGACTCAAGCGTGTTTAGTCAAGTGAACTTTGCTCAGTGCTGTGAGTAGCCGCCAGATGATCGCATCCTACATCAAATAAATAGGGAGTCAGGCCTGTTTCGTCAAGTGAACTTTGCTCAGTGCGGTGAGTAGCCCCTAGATGATCGCATCCTACATCAAACAAATAGGGACTGAGGCGTGTTTAGTCAAGTGAACTTTGCTTAGTGCTGTGAGTAGCCGCCAGATGATCGCATCCTACATCAAATAGATAGGCACTCAGGCCTCTTTCGTCAAGTGAACTTTGCTCAGTGCTGTGAGTAGCCACCAGATGATCGCATCCTACATCAAATAAATAGGGACCCAGGCGTGTTTAGTCAATTAAACTTTGCTCAGTGCTGTGAGTAGCCGCCAGATGATCGCATCCTACATCAAATAAATAGGCACTCAGGCCTGTTTCGTCAAGTGCACTTTGCTCAGTGCTGTGAGTAGCCGCCAGATGATCGCATCCTACATCAAATAAATAGGGACTTAGGCGTGTTTAGTCAAGTAAACTTTGCTCAGTGCTGTGAGTAGCCGCCAGATGATCGCATCCTACATCAAATAAATAGGCACTGAGGCGTGTTTACTCAAGTGAACTTTGCTCATTGCTGTGAGTAGCCGCCAGATGATCGCATCCTACATCATAAAGATAGGGACTCGGGCCTGTTTCGTCAAGTGAACTTTGCTCAGTGCTGTTAGTAGCCGCCAGATGATGGCGTCCTACATGAAATAAATGGGGACGCAGGCATGTTTCGTCAAGTGAACTTTGCTCAGTGCTGTGAGTAGCCACCAGATGATCGCATCTTACATCAAATAAATATGGACGCAGGCCCGTTTCGTCAAGTGAATTTTGCTCCATGCTGTGAGTAGCCGCAAGGTGATCACATCCTACATCAAATAAATAGGGACGCAGGCCTGTTTCGTCAAGTGCACTTTGCTCAGTGCTGTGAGTAGCCGCCAGATGATCGCGTCCTACATCAAATAAATAGGGTCTCAGGCCTGTTTCGGCAAATGAACTTTGCTCAGTGCAGTGAGTAGCCCCTAGATCGCATCCTACATCAAATAAATAGGGACTCAGGCGTGTTTAGTCAAGTAAACTTTGCTCAGTGCTGTGAGTAGCCGCCAGATGTTCGCATCCTAGATCAAATAAATAGGAACCTGGCCTGTTTCGTCAAGTGCACTTTGCTCAGTGCTGTGAGTAGCCACCAGATGATCGCATCCTACATCAAATAAATAGGGACTCAAGCGTGTTTAGTCAAGTGAAGTTTGCTCACTGCTGTGAGTAGCCGCCAGATTATCGCATCCTACATCAAATAAATAGGGACTCAGGCGTGTTTATTCACGTGAACTTTGCTCAGTGCTGTTAGTAGCCGCCAGATGATCGCATCCTACATCAAATAGAAAGGGACTCTGGTGTGTTTAGTCAAGTGAACTTTGCTCAGTGCTGTGAGTAGCCTCCAGATGATCGCATCCTACATCAAATAAATAGGGACGTAGGCCTGTTTCGTCAAGTGAACTTTGCTCAGTGCTGTGAGTAGCCGCCAGATAATCGCATCCTACTTCAAATAAATAGGGACGACTCAGGCGTGTTTAGTCAAGTGAACTTTGCTCAGTGCTGTGAGTAGCCGCCAGATGATCGCATCCTACATGAAATAAATAGGGTCTTAGGCGTGTTTAGTCAAGTGAACTTTTCTCAGTGCTGTTAGTAGCCGCCAGATGATGGCGTCCTAGATAAAATAAATGGGGACGCAGGCATGTTTCGTCAAGTGATCTTTGCTCAGTGCTGTGAGTAGCCGCCAGATGATCGCATCTTACATCAAAGAAATAGGGACGCAGGCCCGTTTCGTCAAGTGAATTTTGCTCAATGCTGTGAGTAGCTGCCAGATGATCGCATCCTACATCAAATAAATAGGGACTCAGGCGTGTTTAGTCAAGTGAACTTTGCTCACTGCTGTTAGTAGCCGCCAGATGATGGCGTCCTACATCAAATAAATAGGGATTCAGGCCTGTTTCGTCAAGTGAAATTTGCTCAGTGCTGTGAGTAGCCCCCAGATGATCGCATCCTACATCAAATAAATAGGGACTCAGGCGTGTTTAGTCAAGTGAACTTTGCTCAGTGCTGTGAGTAGCCGCCAGATGATCGCATCCTACATGAAATAAATAGGTACTCAGGCCTGTATCGTCAAGTGAACTTTGCTCACTGCTTTTAGTAGCCGCCAGATGATGGCGTCCTACATCAAATAAATAGGGACTCAGGCCTGTTTCGTCAAGTGAACTTTGCTCAGTGCTGTGAGTAGCACCCAGATGATCGCATCCTACATCAAATAAATAGGGACTCAGGCGTGTTTAGTCAAGTGAACTTTGCTCAGTGCGGTGAGTAGCCGCCAGATGATCGCATCCTACATCAAATAGAAAGGGACTCAGGCGTGTTTAGTCAAGTGAACTTTGCTCAGTGCTGTGAGTAGCCGCCAGATGATCGCATCCTACATCAAATAAACAGGGACGTAGGCCTGTTTCGTCAAGTGAACTTTCCTCAGTGCTGTGAGTAGCCGCCAGATAATCGCATCCTACATCAAATAAATAGGGACTCAGGCGTGTTTAGTCAAGTGAACTTTGCTCAGTGCTGTGAGTAGCCGCCAGATGATCGCATCCTACATGAAATAAATAGGGTTTTAGGCGTGTTTAGTCAAGTGAACTTTGCTCAGTGCTGTTAGTAGCCGCCAGATGATGGCGTCCTAGATAAAATAAATGGGGACGCAGGCATGTTTCGTCAAGTGATCTTTGCTCAGTGCTGTGAGTAGCCGCCAGATGATCGCATCTTACATCAAAGAAATAGGGACGCAGGCCCGTTTCGTCAAGTGAATTTTGCTCAATGCTGTGAGTAGCTGCCAGATGATCGCATCCTACATCAAATAAATAGGGACTCAGGCGTGTTTAGTCAAGTGAACTTTGCTCACTGCTGTTAGTAGCCGCCAGATGATGGCGTCCTACATCAAATAAATAGGGACTCAGGCCTGTTTCGTCAAGTGAACTTTGCTCAGTGCTGTGAGTAGCCCCCAGATGATCGCATCCTACATCAAATAGATAGGCACTCAGGCCTCTTTCGTCAAGTGAACTTTGCTCAGTGCTGTTAGTAGCTGCCAGATGATCGCATCCTACATCAAATAAATAGGCACTCAGGCAAGTTTAGTCAAGTGAACTTTGCTCACTGCTGTTAGTAGCCGCCAGATGATGGCGTCCTACATCAAATAAATAGGGACTCAGGCGTGTTTAGTCAAGTGAACTTTGCTCAGTGCTGTGAGCAGCCGCCAGATGATCGCATCCTACATGAAATAAATAGGTACTCAGGCCTGTATCGTCAAGTGAACTTTGCTCACTGCTGTTAGTAGCCGCCAGATGATGGCGTCCTACATCAAATAAATAGGGACTCAGGCCTGTTTCGTCAAGTGAACTTTGCTCAGTGCTGTGAGTAGCCCCCAGATGATCGCATCCTACATCAAATAAATAGGGACTCAGGCGTGTTTAGTCAAGTGAACTTTGCTCAGTGCGGTGAGTAGCCGCCAGATGATCGCATCCTTCATCAAATAGAAAGGGACTCAGGCGTGTTTAGTCAAGTGAACTTTGCTCAGTGCTGTGAGTAGCCGCCAGATGATCGCATCCTACATCAAATAGATAGGCACTCAGGCGTGTTTCGTCAAGTGAACTTTGCTCAGTGCTGTTAGTAGCCGCCAGATGATGGCGTCCTACATAAAATAAATGGGGACGCAGACATGTTTCGTCAAGTGATCTTTGCTCAGTGCTGGCTGTGAGTAGCCGCCAGATGATCGCATCTTACTTCAAATAAATAGGGACGACTCAGGCGTGTTTAGTCAAGTGAACTTTGCTCAGTGCTGTGAGTAGCCGCCAGATGATCGCATCCTACATGAAATAAATAGGGTCTTAGGCGTGTTTAGTCAAGTGAACTTTTCTCAGTGCTGTTAGTAGCCGCCAGATGATGGCGTCCTAGATAAAATAAATGGGGACGCAGGCATGTTTCGTCAAGTGATCTTTGCTCAGTGCTGTGAGTAGCCGCCAGATGATCGCATCTTACATCAAAGAAATAGGGACGCAGGCCCGTTTCGTCAAGTGAATTTTGCTCAATGCTGTGAGTAGCTGCCAGATGATCGCATCCTACATCAAATAAATAGGGACTCAGGCGTGTTTAGTCAAGTGAACTTTGCTCACTGCTGTTAGTAGCCGCCAGATGATGGCGTCCTACATCAAATAAATAGGGACTCAGGCCTGTTTCGTCAAGTGAAATTTGCTCAGTGCTGTGAGTAGCCCCCAGATGATCGCATCCTACATCAAATAAATAGGGACTCAGGCGTGTTTAGTCAAGTGAACTTTGCTCAGTGCTGTGAGTAGCCGCCAGATGATCGCATCCTACATGAAATAAATAGGTACTCAGGCCTGTATCGTCAAGTGAACTTTGCTCACTGCTTTTAGTAGCCGCCAGATGATGGCGTCCTACATCAAATAAATAGGGACTCAGGCCTGTTTCGTCAAGTGAACTTTGCTCAGTGCTGTGAGTAGCACCCAGATGATCGCATCCTACATCAAATAAATAGGGACTCAGGCGTGTTTAGTCAAGTGAACTTTGCTCAGTGCGGTGAGTAGCCGCCAGATGATCGCATCCTACATCAAATAGAAAGGGACTCAGGCGTGTTTAGTCAAGTGAACTTTGCTCAGTGCTGTGAGTAGCCGCCAGATGATCGCATCCTACATCAAATAAATAGGGACGTAGGCCTGTTTCGTCAAGTGAACTTTCCTCAGTGCTGTGAGTAGCCGCCAGATAATCGCATCCTACATCAAATAAATAGGGACTCAGGCGTGTTTAGTCAAGTGAACTTTGCTCAGTGCTGTGAGTAGCCGCCAGATGATCGCATCCTACATGAAATAAATAGGGTCTTAGGCGTGTTTAGTCAAGTGAACTTTGCTCAGTGCTGTTAGTAGCCGCCAGATGATGGCGTCCTAGATAAAATAAATGGGGACGCAGGCATGTTTCGTCAAGTGATCTTTGCTCAGTGCTGTGAGTAGCCGCCAGATGATCGCATCTTACATCAAATAAATAGGGACGCAGGCCCGTTTCGTCAAGTGAATTTTGCTCAATGCTGTGAGTAGCTGCCAGATGATCGCATCCTACATCAAATAAATAGGGACTCAGGCGTGTTTAGTCAAGTGAACTTTGCTCACTGCTGTTAGTAGCCGCCAGATGATGGCGTCCTACATCAAATAAATAGGGACTCAGGCCTGTTTCGTCAAGTGAACTTTGCTCAGTGCTGTGAGTAGCCCCCAGATGATCGCATCCTACATCAAATAGATAGGCACTCAGGCCTCTTTCGTCAAGTGAACTTTGCTCAGTGCTGTTAGTAGCTGCCAGATGATCGCATCCTACATCAAATAAATAGGCACTCAGGCAAGTTTAGTCAAGTGAACTTTGCTCACTGCTGTTAGTAGCCGCCAGATGATGGCGTCCTACATCAAATAAATAGGGACTCAGGCGTGTTTAGTCAAGTGAACTTTCCTCAGTGCTGTGAGTAGCCGCCAGATGATCGCATCCTACATGAAATAAATAGGTACTCAGGCCTGTATCGTCAAGTGAACTTTGCTCACTGCTGTTAGTAGCCGCCAGATGATGGCGTCCTACATCAAATAAATAGGGACTCAGGCCTGTTTCGTCAAGTGAACTTTGCTCAGTGCTGTGGGTAGCCCCCAGATGATCGCATCCTACATCAAATAAATAGGGACTCAGGCGTGTTTAGTCAAGTGAACTTTGCTCAGTGCGGTGAGTAGCCGCCAGATGATCGCATCCTTCATCAAATAGAAAGGGACTCAGGCGTGTTTAGTCAAGTGAACTTTGCTCAGTGCTGTGAGTAGCCGCCAGATGATCGCATCCTACATCAAATAGATAGGCACTCAGGCCTGTTTCGTCAAGTGAACTTTGCTCAGTGCTGTTAGTAGCCGCCAGATGATGGCGTCCTACATAAAATAAATGGGGACGCAGACATGTTTCGTCAAGTGATCTTTGCTCAGTGCTGGCTGTGAGTAGCCGCCAGATGATCGCATCTTACTTCAAATAAATAGGGACGACTCAGGCGTGTTTAGTCAAGTGAACTTTGCTCAGTGCTGTGAGTAGCCGCCAGATGATCGCATCCTACATGAAATAAATAGGGTCTTAGGCGTGTTTAGTCAAGTGAACATTTCTCAGTGCTGTTAGTAGCCGCCAGATGATGGCGTCCTAGATAAAATAAATGGGGACGCAGGCATGTTTCGTCAAGTGATCTTTGCTCAGTGCTGTGAGTAGCCGCCAGATGATCGCATCTTACATCAAAGAAATAGGGACGCAGGCCCGTTTCGTCAAGTGAATTTTGCTCAATGCTGTGAGTAGCTGCCAGATGATCGCATCCTACATCAAATAAATAGGGACTCAGGCGTGTTTAGTCAAGTGAACTTTGCTCACTGCTGTTAGTAGCCGCCAGATGATGGCGTCCTACATCAAATAAATAGGGACTCAGGCCTGTTTCGTCAAGTGAAATTTGCTCAGTGCTGTGAGTAGCCCCCAGATGATCGCATCCTACATCAAATAAATAGGGACTCAGGCGTGTTTAGTCAAGTGAACTTTGCTCAGTGCTGTGAGTAGCCGCCAGATGATCGCATCCTACATGAAATAAATAGGTACTCAGGCCTGTATCGTCAAGTGAACTTTGCTCACTGCTTTTAGTAGCCGCCAGATGATGGCGTCCTACATCAAATAAATAGGGACTCAGGCCTGTTTCGTCAAGTGAACTTTGCTCAGTGCTGTGAGTAGCACCCAGATGATCGCATCCTACATCAAATAAATAGGGACTCAGGCGTGTTTAGTCAAGTGAACTTTGCTCAGTGCGGTGAGTAGCCGCCAGATGATCGCATCCTACATCAAATAGAAAGGGACTCAGGCGTGTTTAGTCAAGTGAACTTTGCTCAGTGCTGTGAGTAGCCGCCAGATGATCGCATCCTACATCAAATAAATAGGGACGTAGGCCTGTTTCGTCAAGTGAACTTTCCTCAGTGCTGTGAGTAGCCGCCAGATAATCGCATCCTACATCAAATAAATAGGGACTCAGGCGTGTTTAGTCAAGTGAACTTTGCTCAGTGCTGTGAGTAGCCGCCAGATGATCGCATCCTACATGAAATAAATAGGGTCTTAGGCGTGTTTAGTCAAGTGAACTTTGCTCAGTGCTGTTAGTAGCCGCCAGATGATGGCGTCCTAGATAAAATAAATGGGGACGCAGGCATGTTTCGTCAAGTGATCTTTGCTCAGTGCTGTGAGTAGCCGCCAGATGATCGCATCTTACATCAAAGAAATAGGGACGCAGGCCCGTTTCGTCAAGTGAATTTTGCTCAATGCTGTGAGTAGCTGCCAGATGATCGCATCCTACATCAAATAAATAGGGACTCAGGCGTGTTTAGTCAAGTGAACTTTGCTCACTGCTGTTAGTAGCCGCCAGATGATGGCGTCCTACATCAAATAAATAGGGACTCAGGCCTGTTTCGTCAAGTGAACTTTGCTCAGTGCTGTGAGTAGCCCCCAGATGATCGCATCCTACATCAAATAGATAGGCACTCAGGCCTCTTTCGTCAAGTGAACTTTGCTCAGTGCTGTTAGTAGCTGCCAGATGATCGCATCCTACATCAAATAAATAGGCACTCAGGCAAGTTTAGTCAAGTGAACTTTGCTCACTGCTGTTAGTAGCCGCCAGATGATGGCGTCCTACATCAAATAAATAGGGACTCAGGCCTGTTTCGTCAAGTGAACTTTGCTCAGTGCTGTGAGTAGCCCCCAGATGATCGCATCCTACATCAAATAAATAGGGACTCAGGCGTGTTTAGTCAAGTGAACTTTGCTCAGTGCGGTGAGTAGCCGCCAGATGATCGCATCCTTCATCAAATAGAAAGGGACTCAGGCGTGTTTAGTCAAGTGAACTTTGCTCAGTGCTGTGAGTAGCCGCCAGATGATCGCATCCTACATCAAATAGATAGGCACTCAGGCCTGTTTCGTCAAGTGAACTTTGCTCAGTGCTGTTAGTAGCCGCCAGATGATGGCGTCCTACATAAAATAAATGGGGACGCAGACATGTTTCGTCAAGTGATCTTTGCTCAGTGCTGGCTGTGAGTAGCCGCCAGATGATCGCATCTTACTTCAAATAAATATGGACGCAGGCCCGTTTCGTCAAGTGAATTTTGCTCCGTGCTGTGAGTAGCCGCAAGGTGATCACATCCTACATCAAATAAATAGGGACGCAGGCCTGTTTCGTCAAGTGAAATTTGCTCAGTGCTGTGAGTAGCCCCCAGATGATCGCATCCTACATCAAATAAATAGGGACTCAGGCGTGTTTAGTCAAGTGAACTTTGCTCAGTGCTGTGAGTAGCCGCCAGATGATCGCATCCTACATGAAATAAATAGGTACTCAGGCCTGTATCGTCAAGTGAACTTTGCTCACTGCTTTTAGTAGCCGCCAGATGATGGCGTCCTACATCAAATAAATAGGGACTCAGGCCTGTTTCGTCAAGTGAACTTTGCTCAGTGCTGTGAGTAGCACCCAGATGATCGCATCCTACATCAAATAAATAGTGACTCAGGCGTGTTTAGTCAAGTGAACTTTGCTCAGTGCGGTGAGTAGCCGCCAGATGATCGCATCCTACATCAAATAGAAAGGGACTCAGGCGTGTTTAGTCAAGTGAACTTTGCTCAGTGCTGTGAGTAGCCGCCAGATGATCGCATCCTACATCAAATAAATAGGGACGTAGGCCTGTTTCGTCAAGTGAACTTTCCTCAGTGCTGTGAGTAGCCGCCAGATAATCGCATCCTACATCAAATAAATAGGGACTCAGGCGTGTTTAGTCAAGTGAACTTTGCTCAGTGCTGTGAGTAGCCGCCAGATGATCGCATCCTACATGAAATAAATAGGGTCTTAGGCGTGTTTAGTCAAGTGAACTTTGCTCAGTGCTGTTAGTAGCCGCCAGATGATGGCGTCCTAGATAAAATAAATGGGGACGCAGGCATGTTTCGTCAAGTGATCTTTGCTCAGTGCTGTGAGTAGCCGCCAGATGATCGCATCTTACATCAAAGAAATAGGGACGCAGGCCCGTTTCGTCAAGTGAATTTTGCTCAATGCTGTGAGTAGCTGCCAGATGATCGCATCCTACATCAAATAAATAGGGACTCAGGCGTGTTTAGTCAAGTGAACTTTGCTCACTGCTGTTAGTAGCCGCCAGATGATGGCGTCCTACATCAAATAAATAGGGACTCAGGCCTGTTTCGTCAAGTGAACTTTGCTCAGTGCTGTGAGTAGCCCCCAGATGATCGCATCCTACATCAAATAGATAGGCACTCAGGCCTCTTTCGTCAAGTGAACTTTGCTCAGTGCTGTTAGTAGCTGCCAGATGATCGCATCCTACATCAAATAAATAGGCACTCAGGCAAGTTTAGTCAAGTGAACTTTGCTCACTGCTGTTAGTAGCCGCCAGATGATGGCGTCCTACATCAAATAAATAGGGACTCAGGCGTGTTTAGTTAAGTGAACTTTCCTCAGTGCTGTGAGTAGCCGCCAGATGATCGCATCCTACATGAAATAAATAGGTACTCAGGCCTGTATCGTCAAGTGAACTTTGCTCACTGCTGTTAGTAGCCGCCAGATGATGGCGTCCTACTTCAAATAAATAGGGACTCAGGCCTGTTTCGTCAAGTGAACTTTGCTCAGTGCTGTGAGTAGCCCCCAGATGATCGCATCCTACATCAAATAAATAGGGACTCAGGCGTGTTTAGTCAAGTGAACTTTGCTCAGTGCGGTGAGTAGCCGCCAGATGATCGCATCCTTCATCAAATAGAAAGGGACTCAGGCGTGTTTAGTCAAGTGAACTTTGCTCAGTGCTGTGAGTAGCCGCCAGATGATCGCATCCTACATCAAATAGATAGGCACTCAGGCCTGTTTCGTCAAGTGAACTTTGCTCAGTGCTGTTAGTAGCCGCCAGATGATGGCGTCCTACATAAAATAAATGGGGACGCAGACATGTTTCGTCAAGTGATCTTTGCTCAGTGCTGGCTGTGAGTAGCCGCCAGATGATCGCATCTTACTTCAAATAAATATGGACGCAGGCCCGTTTCGTCAAGTGAATTTTGCTCCGTGCTGTGAGTAGCCGCAAGGTGATCACATCCTACATCAAATAAATAGGGACGCAGGCCTGTTTCGTCAAGTGCACTTTGCTCAGTGCTGTGAGTAGCCGCCAGATGATCGCGTCCTACATCAAATAAATAGGGTCTCAGGCCTGTTTCGTCAAGTGAACTTTGCTCAGTGCAGTGAGTAGCCCCCAGATCGCATCCTACATCAAATAAATAGGGACTCAGGCGTGTTTAGTCAAGTGAACTTTGCTCACTGCTGTTAGTAGCCGCCAGATGATGGCGTCCTACATCAAATAAATAGGGACTCAGGCCTGTTTCGTCAAGTGAAATTTGCTCAGTGCTGTGAGTAGCCCCCAGATGATCGCATCCTACATCAAATAAATAGGGATTCAGGCGTGTTTAGTCAAGTGAACTTTGCTCAGTGCTGTGAGTAGCCGCCAGATGATCGCATCCTACATGAAATAAATAGGTACTCAGGCCTGTATCGTCAAGTGAACTTTGCTCACTGCTGTTAGTAGCCGCCAGATGATGGCGTCCTACATCAAATAAATAGGGACTCAGGCCTGTTTCGTCAAGTGAACTTTGCTCAGTGCTGTGAGTAGCACCCAGATGATCGCATCCTACATCAAATAAATAGGGACTCAGGCGTGTTTAGTCAAGTGAACTTTGCTCAGTGCGGTGAGTAGCAGCCAGATGATCGCATCCTACATCAAATAGAAAGGGACTCAGGCGTGTTTAGTCAAGTGAACTTTGCTCAGTGCTGTGAGTAGCCGCCAGATGATCGCATCCTACATCAAATAAATAGGGACGTAGGCCTGTTTCGTCAAGTGAACTTTCCTCAGTGCTGTGAGTAGCCGCCAGATAATCGCATCCTACATCAAATAAATAGGGACTCAGGCGTGTTTAGTCAAGTGAACTTTGCTCAGTGCTGTGAGTAGCCACCAGATGATCGCATCCTACATGAAATAAATAGGGTCTTAGGCGTGTTTAGTCAAGTGAACTTTGCTCAGTGCTGTTAGTAGCCGCCAGATGATGGCGTCCTAGATAAAATAAATGGGGACGCAGGCATGTTTCGTCAAGTGATCTTTGCTCAGTGCTGTGAGTAGCCGCCAGATGATCGCATCTTACATCAAAGAAATAGGGACGCAGGCCCGTTTCGTCAAGTGAATTTTGCTCAATGCTGTGAGTAGCTGCCAGATGATCGCATCCTACATCAAATAAATAGGGACTCAGGCGTGTTTAGTCAAGTGAACTTTGCTCACTGCTGTTAGTAGCCGCCAGATGATGGCGTCCTACATCAAATAAATAGGGACTCAGGCCTGTTTCGTCAAGTGAACTTTGCTCAGTGCTGTGAGTAGCCCCCAGATGATCGCATCCTACATCAAATAGATAGGCACTCAGGCCTCTTTCGTCAAGTGAACTTTGCTCAGTGCTGTTAGTAGCTGCCAGATGATCGCATCCTACATCAAATAAATAGGGACTCAGGCAAGTTTAGTCAAGTGAACTTTGCTCACTGCTGTTAGTAGCCGCCAGATGATGGCGTCCTACATCAAATAAATAGGGACTCAGGCGTGTTTAGTCAAGTGAACTTTGCTCAGTGCTGTGAGTAGCCGCCAGATGATCGCATCCTACATGAAATAAATAGGTACTCAGGCCTGTATCGTCAAGTGAACTTTGCTCACTGCTGTTAGTAGCTGCCAGATGATGGCGTCCTACATCAAATAAATAGGGACTCAGGCCTGTTTCGTCAAGTGAACTTTGCTCAGTGCTGTGAGTAGCCCCCAGATGATCGCATCCTACATCAAATAAATAGGGACTCAGGCGTGTTTAGTCAAGTGAACATTGCTCAGTGCGGTGAGTAGCCGCCAGATGATCGCATCCTTCATCAAATAGAAAGGGACTCAGGCGTGTTTAGTCAAGTGAACTTTGCTCAGTGCTGTGAGTAGCCGCCAGATGATCGCATCCTACATCAAATAGATAGGCACTCAGGCCTGTTTCGTCAAGTGAACTTTGCTCAGTGCTGTTAGTAGCCGCCAGATGATGGCGTCCTACATAAAATAAATGGGGACGCAGGCATGTTTCGTCAAGTGATCTTTGCTCAGTGCTGGCTGTGAGTAGCCGCCAGATGATCGCATCTTACTTCAAATAAATATGGACGCAGGCCCGTTTCGTCAAGTGAATTTTGCTCCGTGCTGTGAGTAGCCGCAAGGTGATCACATCCTACATCAAATAAATAGGGACGCAGGCCTGTTTCGTCAAGTGCACTTTGCTCAGTGCTGTGAGTAGCCGCCAGATGATCGCGTCCTACATCAAATAAATAGGGTCTCATGCCTGTTTCGTCAAGTGAACTTTGCTCAGTGCAGTGAGTAGCCCCCAGATCGCATCCTACATCAAATAAATAGGGACTCAGGCGTGTTTAGTCAAGTAAACTTTGCTCAGTGCTGTGAGTAGCCGCCAGATGATCGCATCCTAGAATCAAATAAATAGGGACGCAGGCCTGTTTCGTCAAGTGCACTTTGCTCAGTGCTGTGAGTAGCCACCAGATGATCGCATCCTACATCAAATAAATAGGGACTCAAGCGTGTTTAGTCAAGTGAAGTTTGCTCAATGCTGTGAGTAGCCGCCAGATGATCGCATCCTACATCAAATAAATAGGGACTCAGGCGTGTTTAGTCACGTGAACTTTGCTCAGTGCTGTGAGTAGCCGCCAGATGATCGCATCCTACATCAAATAGAAAGGGACTCAGGCGTGTTTAGTCAAGTGAACTTTGCTCAGTGCTGTGAGTAGCCCCTAGATGATCGCATCCTACATCAAATAAATAGGGACTCAGGCGTGTTTAGTCAAGTGAACTTTGCTCAGTGCTGTGAGTAGCCGCCAGATGATCGCATCCTACATCAAATAGATAGGCACTCAGGCCTGTTTCGTCAAGTGAACTTTGCTCAGTGCTGTTAGTAGCCGCCAGATGATGGCGTCCTACATAAAATAAATGGGGACGCAGGCATGTTTCGTCAAGTGATCTTTGCTCAGTGCTGGCTGTGAGTAGCCGCCAGATGATCGCATCTTACATCAAATAAATAGGGACGCAGGCCCGTTTCGTCAAGTGAATTTTGCTCAGTGCTGTGAGTAGCCGCCAGATGATCGCATCCTACATCAAATAAATAGGGACTCAGGCCTGTTTCGTCAAGTGCACTTTGCTCAGTGCTGTGAGTAGCCACCAGATGATCGCATCCTACATCATATAAATAGGGACTTAGGCGTGTTTAGTCAAGTGAACTTTGCTCAGTGCTGTGAGTAGCCGCCAGATGATCGCATCCTACATCAAATAAATAGGCACTGAGGCGTGTTTACTCAAGTAAACTTTGCTCATTGCTGTGAGTAGCTGCCAGGTGATCGCATCCTACATCAAATAGACAGGGACTCGGGCCTGTTTCGTCAAGTGAACTTTGCTCAGTGCTGTTAGTAGCTGCCAGATGATGGCGTCCTACTTAAAATAAATGGGGACGCAGGCATGTTTCGTCAAGTTATCTTTGCTCAGTGCTGTGAGTAGCTGCCAGATGATCGCATCCTACATCAAATAAATAGGGACACATGCGTGTTTAGTCAAGTGAACTTTGCTCAGTGCTGTGAGTAGCCGCCAGATGATCGCATCCTACATCGAATAGATAGGGACTCGGGCCTGTTTCGTCAAGTGAACTTTGCTCAGTTCTGTTAGTAGCCGCCAGATGATGGCGTCCTACATGAAATAAATGGGGACGCAGGCATGTCTCGTCAAGTGAACTTTGCTCAGTGCTGTGAGTAGCCACCACATGATCGCATCTTACATCAAATAAATATGGACGCAGGCCCGTTTCGTCAAGTGAATTTTGCTCCGTGCTGTGAGTAGCCGCAAGGTGATCACATCCTACATCAAATAAATAGGGACGCAGGCCTGTTTCGTCAAGTGCACTTTGCTCAGTGCTGTGAGTAGCCGCCAGATGATCGCGTCCTACATCAAATAAATAGGGTCTCAGGCCTGTTTCGGCAAATGAACTTTGCTCAGTGCAGTGAGTAGCCCCCAGATCGCATCCTACATCAAATAAATAGGGACTCAGGCGTGTTTAGTCAAGTAAACTTTGCTCAGTGCTGTGAGTAGCCGCCAGATGTTCGCATCCTAGATCAAATAAATAGGGACGCTGGCCTGTTTCGTCAAGTGCACTTTGCTCAGTGCTGCGAGTAGCCACCAGATGATCGCATCCTACATCAAATAAATAGGGACTCAAGCGTGTTTAGTCAAGTGAAGTTTGCTCACTGCTGTGAGTAGCCGCCAGATTATCGCATCCTACATCAAATAAATAGGGACTCAGGCGTGTTTAGTCACGTGAACTTTGCTCAGTGCTGTTAGTAGCCGCCAGATGATCGCATCCTACATCAAATAGAAAGGGACTCTGGTGTGTTTAGTCAAGTGAACTTTGCTCAGTGCTGTGTGTAGCCTCCAGATGATCGCATCCTACATCAAATAAATAGGGACGTAGGCCTGTTTCGTCAAGTGAACTTTGCTCAGTGCTGTGAGTAGCCGCCAGATAATCGCATCCTACTTCAAATAAATAGGGACGACTCAGGCGTGTTTAGTCAAGTGAACTTTGCTCAGTGCTGTGAGTAGCCGCCAGATGATCGCATCCTACATGAAATAAATAGGGTCTTAGGCGTGTTTAGTCAAGTGAACTTTTCTCAGTGCTGTTAGTAGCCGCCAGATGATGGCGTCCTAGATAAAATAAATGGGGACGCAGGCATGTTTCGTCAAGTGATCTTTGCTCAGTGCTGTGAGTAGCCGCCAGATGATCGCATCTTACATCAAAGAAATAGGGACGCAGGCCCGTTTCGTCAAGTGAATTTTGCTCAATGCTGTGAGTAGCTGCCAGATGATCGCATCCTACATCAAATAAATAGGGACTCAGGCGTGTTTAGTCAAGTGAACTTTGCTCACTGCTGTTAGTAGCCGCCAGATGATGGCGTCCTACATCAAATAAATAGCGACTCAGGCCTGTTTCGTCAAGTGAAATTTGCTCAGTGCTGTGAGTAGCCCCCAGATGATCGCATCCTACATCAAATAAATAGGGACTCAGGCGTGTTTAGTCAAGTGAACTTTGCTCAGTGCTGTGAGTAGCGGCCAGATGATCGCATCCTACATGAAATAAATAGGTACTCAGGCCTGTATCGTCAAGTGAACTTTGCTCACTGCTTTTAGTAGCCGCCAGATGATGGCGTCCTACATCAAATAAATAGGGACTCAGGCCTGTTTCGTCAAGTGAACTTTGCTCAGTGCTGTGAGTAGCACCCAGATGATCGCATCCTACATCAAATAAATAGGGACTCAGGCGTGTTTAGTCAAGTGAACTTTGCTCAGTGCGGTGAGTAGCCGCCAGATGATCGCATCCTACATCAAATAGAAAGGGACTCAGGCGTGTTTAGTCAAGTGAACTTTGCTCAGTGCTGTGAGTAGCCGCCAGATGATCGCATCCTACATCAAATAAATAGGGACGTAGGCCTGTTTCGTCAAGTGAACTTTCCTCAGTGCTGTGAGTAGCCGCCAGATAATCGCATCCTACATCAAATAAATAGGGACTCAGGCGTGTTTAGTCAAGTGAACTTTGCTCAGTGCTGTGAGTAGCCGCCAGATGATCGCATCCTACATGAAATAAATAGGGTCTTAGGCGTGTTTAGTCAAGTGAACTTTGCTCAGTGCTGTTAGTAGCCGCCAGATGATGGCGTCCTAGATAAAATAAATGGGGACGCAGGCATGTTTCGTCAAGTGATCTTTGCTCAGTGCTGTGAGTAGCCGCCAGATGATCGCATCCTACATGAAATAAATAGGTACTCAGGCCTGTATCGTCAAGTGAACTTTGCTCACTGCTGTTAGTAGCCGCCAGATGATGGCGTCCTACATCAAATAAATAGGGACTCAGGCCTGTTTCGTCAAGTGAACTTTGCTCAGTGCTGTGAGTAGCCCCCAGATGATCGCATCCTACATCAAATAAATAGGGACTCAGGCGTGTTTAGTCAAGTGAACTTTGCTCAGTGCGGTGAGTAGCCGCCAGATGATCGCATCCTTCATCAAATAGAAAGGGACTCAGGCGTGTTTAGTCAAGTGAACTTTGCTCAGTGCTGTGAGTAGCCGCCAGATGATCGCATCCTACATCAAATAGATAGGCACTCAGGCCTGTTTCGTCAAGTGAACTTTGCTCAGTGCTGTTAGTAGCCGCCAGATGATGGCGTCCTACATAAAATAAATGGGGACGCAGACATGTTTCGTCAAGTGATCTTTGCTCAGTGCTGGCTGTGAGTAGCCGCCAGATGATCGCATCTTACTTCAAATAAATATGGACGCAGGCCCGTTTCGTCAAGTGAATTTTGCTCCGTGCTGTGAGTAGCCGCAAGGTGATCACATCCTACATCAAATAAATAGGGACGCAGGCCGGTTTCGTCAAGTGCACTTTGCTCAGTGCTGTGAGTAGCCGCCAGATGATCGCGTCCTACATCAAATAAATAGGGTCTCAGGCCTGTTTCGTCAAGTGAACTTTGCTCAGTGCAGTGAGTAGCCCCCAGATCGCAGCCTACATCAAATAAATAGGGACTCAGGCGTGTTTAGTCAAGTGAACTTTGCTCACTGCTGTTAGTAGCCGCCAGATGATGGCGTCCTACATCAAATAAATAGGGACTCAGGCCTGTTTCGTCAAGTGAAATTTGCTCAGTGCTGTGAGTAGCCCCTAGATCGCATCCTACATCAAATAAATAGGGACTCAGGCGTGTTTAGTCAAGTAAACTTTGCTCAGTGCTGTGAGTAGCCGCCAGATGTTCGCATCCTAGATCAAATAAATAGGAACCTGGCCTGTTTCGTCAAGTGCACTTTGCTCAGTGCTGTGAGTAGCCACCAGATGATCGCATCCTACATCAAATAAATAGGGACTCAAGCGTGTTTAGTCAAGTGAAGTTTGCTCACTGCTGTGAGTAGCCGCCAGATTATCGCATCCTACATCAAATAAATAGGGACTCAGGCGTGTTTATTCACGTGAACTTTGCTCAGTGCGGTGAGTAGCCGCCAGATGATCGCATCCTACATCAAATAGAAAGGGACTCAGGCGTGTTTAGTCAAGTGAACTTTGCTCAGTGCTGTGAGTAGCCGCCAGATGATCGCATCCTACATCAAATAAATAGGGACGTAGGCCTGTTTCGTCAAGTGAACTTTCCTCAGTGCTGTGAGTAGCCGCCAGATAATCGCATCCTACATCAAATAAATAGGGACTCAGGCGTGTTTAGTCAAGTGAACTTTGCTCAGTGCTGTGAGTAGCCGCCAGATGATCGCATCCTACATGAAATAAATAGGGTCTTAGGCGTGTTTAGTCAAGTGAACTTTGCTCAGTGCTGTTAGTAGCCGCCAGATGATGGCGTCCTAGATAAAATAAATGGGGACGCAGGCATGTTTCGTCAAGTGATCTTTGCTCAGTGCTGTGAGTAGCCGCCAGATGATCGCATCTTACATCAAAGAAATAGGGACGCAGGCCCGTTTCGTCAAGTGAATTTTGCTCAATGCTGTGAGTAGCTGCCAGATGATCGCATCCTACATCAAATAAATAGGGACTCAGGCGTGTTTAGTCAAGTGAACTTTGCTCACTGCTGTTAGTAGCCGCCAGATGATGGCGTCCTACATCAAATAAATAGGGACTCAGGCCTGTTTCGTCAAGTGAACTTTGCTCAGTGCTGTGAGTAGCCCCCAGATGATCGCATCCTACATCAAATAGATAGGCACTCAGGCCTCTTTCGTCAAGTGAACTTTGCTCAGTGCTGTTAGTAGCTGCCAGATGATCGCATCCTACATCAAATAAATAGGCACTCAGGCAAGTTTAGTCAAGTGAACTTTGCTCACTGCTGTTAGTAGCCGCCAGATGATGGCGTCCTAAATCAAATAAATAGGGACTCAGGCGTGTTTAGTCAAGTGAACTTTGCTCAGTGCTGTGAGTAGCCGCCAGATGATCGCATCCTACATGAAATAAATAGGTACTCAGGCCTGTATCGTCAAGTGAACTTTGCTCACTGCTGTTAGTAGCCGCCAGATGATGGCGTCCTACATCAAATAAATAGGGACTCAGGCCTGTTTCGTCAAGTGAACTTTGCTCAGTGCTGTGAGTAGCCCCCAGATGATCGCATCCTACATCAAATAAATAGGGACTCAGGCGTGTTTAGTCAAGTGAACTTTGCTCAGTGCGGTGAGTAGCCGCCAGATGATCGCATCCTTCATCAAATAGAAAGGGACTCAGGCGTGTTTAGTCAAGTGAACTTTGCTCAGTGCTGTGAGTAGCCGCCAGATGATCGCATCCTACATCAAATAGATAGGCACTCAGGCCTGTTTCGTCAAGTGAACTTTGCTCAGTGCTGTTAGTAGCCGCCAGATGATGGCGTCCTACATAAAATAAATGGGGACGCAGACATGTTTCGTCAAGTGATCTTTGCTCAGTGCTGGCTGTGAGTAGCCGCCAGATGATCGCATCTTACTTCAAATAAATATGGACGCAGGCCCGTTTCGTCAAGTGAATTTTGCTCCGTGCTGTGAGTAGCCGCAAGGTGATCACATCCTACATCAAATAAATAGGGACGCAGGCCGGTTTCGTCAAGTGCACTTTGCTCAGTGCTGTGAGTAGCCGCCAGATGATCGCGTCCTACATCAAATAAATAGGGTCTCAGGCTTGTTTCGTCAAGTGAACTTTGCTCAGTGCAGTGAGTAGCCCCCAGATCGCAGCCTACATCAAATAAATAGGGACTCAGGCGTGTTTAGTCAAGTGAACTTTGCTCACTGCTGTTAGTAGCCGCCAGATGATGGCGTCCTACATCAAATAAATAGGGACTCAGGCCTGTTTCGTCAAGTGAAATTTGCTCAGTGCTGTGAGTAGCCCCTAGATCGCATCCTACATCAAATAAATAGGGACTCAGGCGTGTTTAGTCAAGTAAACTTTGCTCAGTGCTGTGAGTAGCCGCCAGATGTTCGCATCCTAGATCAAATAAATAGGAACCTGGCCTGTTTCGTCAAGTGCACTTTGCTCAGTGCTGTGAGTAGCCACCAGATGATCGCATCCTACATCAAATAAATAGGGACTCAAGCGTGTTTAGTCAAGTGAAGTTTGCTCACTGCTGTGAGTAGCCGCCAGATTATCGCATCCTACATCAAATAAATAGGGACTCAGGCGTGTTTATTCACGTGAACTTTGCTCAGTGCTGTTAGTAGCCGCCAGATGATCGCATCCTACATCAAATAGAAAGGGACTCTGGTGTGTTTAGTCAAGTGAACTTTGCTCAGTGCTGTGAGTAGCCTCCAGATGATCGCATCCTACATCAAATAAATAGGGACGTAGGCCTGTTTCGTCAAGTGAACTTTGCTCAGTGCTGTGAGTAGCCGCCAGATAATCGCATCCTACTTCAAATAAATCGGGACGACTCAGGCGTGTTTAGTCAAGTGAACTTTGCTCAGTGCTGTGAGTAGCCGCCAGATGATCGCATCCTACATGAAATAAATAGGGTCTTAGGCGTGTTTAGTCAAGTGAACTTTTCTCAGTGCTGTTAGTAGCCGCCAGATGATGGCGTCCTAGATAAAATAAATGGGGACGCAGGCATGTTTCGTCAAGTGATCTTTGCTCAGTGCTGTGAGTAGCCGCCAGATGATCGCATCTTACATCAAAGAAATAGGGACGCAGGCCCGTTTCGTCAAGTGAATTTTGCTCAATGCTATGAGTAGCTGCCAGATGATCGCATCCTACATCAAATAAATAGGGACTCAGGCGTGTTTAGTCAAGTGAACTTTGCTCACTGCTGTTAGTAGCCGCCAGATGATGGCGTCCTACATCAAATAAATAGGGACTCAGGCCTGTTTCGTCAAGTGAAATTTGCTCAGTGCTGTGAGTAGCCCCCAGATGATCGCATCCTACATCAAATAAATAGGGACTCAGGCGTGTTTAGTCAAGTGAACTTTGCTCAGTGCTGTGAGTAGCCGCCAGATGATCGCATCCTACATGAAATAAATAGGTACTCAGGCCTGTATCGTCAAGTGAACTTTGCTCACTGCTTTTAGTAGCCGCCAGATGATGGCGTCCTACATCAAATAAATAGGGACTCAGGCCTGTTTCGTCAAGTGAACTTTGCTCAGTGCTGTGAGTAGCACCCAGATGATCGCATCCTACATCAAATAAATAGGGACTCAGGCGTGTTTAGTCAAGTGAACTTTGCTCAGTGCGGTGAGTAGCCGCCAGATGATCGCATCCTACATCAAATAGAAAGGGACTCAGGCGTGTTTAGTCAAGTGAACTTTGCTCAGTGCTGTGAGTAGCCGCCAGATGATCGCATCCTACATCAAATAAACAGGGACGTAGGCCTGTTTCGTCAAGTGAACTTTCCTCAGTGCTGTGAGTAGCCGCCAGATAATCGCATCCTACATCAAATAAATAGGGACTCAGGCGTGTTTAGTCAAGTGAACTTTGCTCAGTGCTGTTAGTAGCCGCCAGATGATGGCGTCCTACATCAAATAAATAGGGACTCAGGCCTGTTTCGTCAAGTGAACTTTGCTCAGTGCTGTGAGTAGCACCCAGATGATCGCATCCTACATCAAATAAATAGGGACTCAGGCGTGTTTAGTCAAGTGAACTTTGCTCAGTGCGGTGAGTAGCAGCCAGATGATCGCATCCTACATCAAATAGAAAGGGACTCAGGCGTGTTTAGTCAAGTGAACTTTGCTCAGTGCTGTGAGTAGCCGCCAGATGATCGCATCCTACATCAAATAAATAGGGACGTAGGCCTGTTTCGTCAAGTGAACTTTCCTCAGTGCTGTGAGTAGCCGCCAGATAATCGCATCCTACATCAAATAAATAGGGACTCAGGCGTGTTTAGTCAAGTGAACTTTGCTCAGTGCTGTGAGTAGCCGCCAGATGATCGCATCCTACATGAAATAAATAGGGTCTTAGGCGTGTTTAGTCAAGTGAACTTTGCTCAGTGCTGTTAGTAGCCGCCCGATGATGGCGTCCTAGATAAAATAAATGGGGACGCAGGCATGTTTCGTCAAGTGATCTTTGCTCAGTGCTGTGAGTAGCCGCCAGATGATCGCATCTTACATCAAAGAAATAGGGACGCAGGCCCGTTTCGTCAAGTGAATTTTGCTCAATGCTGTGAGTAGCTGCCAGATGATCGCATCCTACATCAAATAAATAGGGACTCAGGCGTGTTTCGTCAAGTGAACTTTGCTCACTGCTGTTAGTAGCCGCCAGATGATGGCGTCCTACATCAAATAAATAGGGACTCAGGCCTGTTTCGTCAAGTGAACTTTGCTCAGTGCTGTGAGTAGCCCCCAGATAATCGCATCCTACATCAAATAGATAGGCACTCAGGCCTCTTTCGTCAAGTGAACTTTGCTCAGTGCTGTTAGTAGCTGCCAGATGATCGCATCCTACATCAAATAAATAGGGACTCAGGCAAGTTTAGTCAAGTGAACTTTGCTCACTGCTGTTAGTAGCCGCCAGATGATGGCGTCCTACATCAAATAAATAGGGACTCAGGCGTGTTTAGTCAAGTGAACTTTGCTCAGTGCTGTGAGTAGCCGCCAGATGATCGCATCCTACATGAAATAAATAGGTACTCAGGCCTGTATCGTCAAGTGAACTTTGCTCACTGCTGTTAGTAGCTGCCAGATGATGGCGTCCTACATCAAATAAATAGGGACTCAGGCCTGTTTCGTCAAGTGAACTTTGCTCAGTGCTGTGAGTAGCCCCCAGATGATCGCATCCTACATCAAATAAATAGAGACTCAGGCGTGTTTAGTCAAGTGAACTTTGCTCAGTGCGGTGAGTAGCCGCCAGATGATCGCATCCTTCATCAAATAGAAAGGGACTCAGGCGTGTTTAGTCAAGTGAACTTTGCTCAGTGCTGTGAGTAGCCGCCAGATGATCGCATCCTACATCAAATAGATAGGCACTCAGGCCTGTTTCGTCAAGTGAACTTTGCTCAGTGCTGTTAGTAGCCGCCAGATGATGGCGTCCTACATAAAATAAATGGGGACGCAGGCATGTTTCGTCAAGTGATCTTTGCTCAGTGCTGGCTGTGAGTAGCCGCCAGATGATCGCATCTTACTTCAAATAAATATGGACGCAGGCCCGTTTCGTCAAGTGAATTTTGCTCCGTGCTGTGAGTAGCCGCAAGGTGATCACATCCTACATCAAATAAATAGGGACGCAGGCCTGTTTCGTCAAGTGCACTTTGCTCAGTGCTGTGAGTAGCCGCCAGATGATCGCGTCCTACATCAAATAAATAGGGTCTCAGGCCTGTTTCGTCAAGTGAACTTTGCTCAGTGCAGTGAGTAGCCCCCAGATCGCATCCTACATCAAATAAATAGGGACTCAGGCGTGTTTAGTCAAGTAAACTTTGCTCAGTGCTGTGAGTAGCCGCCAGATGATCGCATCCTAGAATCAAATAAATAGGGACGCAGGCCTGTTTAGTCAAGTGCACTTTGCTCAGTGCTGTGAGTAGCCACCAGATGATCGCATCCTACATCAAATAAATAGGGACTCAAGCGTGTTTAGTCAAGTGAAGTTTGCTCAATGCTGTGAGTAGCCGCCAGATGATCGCATCCTACATCAAATAAATAGGGACTCAGGCGTGTTTAGTCACGTGAACTTTGCTCAGTGCTATGAGTAGCCGCCAGATGATCGCATCCTACATCAAATAGAAAGGGACTCAGGCGTGTTTAGTCAAGTGAACTTTGCTCAGTGCTGTGAGTAGCCCCTAGATGATCGCATCCTACATCAAATAGATAGGCACTCAGGCCTGTTTCGTCAAGTGAACTTTGCTCAGTGCTGTAAGTAGCCGCCAGATGATGGCGTCCTACATAAAATAAATGGGGACGCAGGCATGTTTCGTCAAGTGATCTTTGCTCAGTGCTGGCTGTGAGTAGCCGCCAGATGATCGCATCTTACATCAAATAAATAGGGACGCAGGCCCGTTTCGTCAAGTGAATTTTGCTCAGTGCTGTGAGTAGCCGCCAGATGATCGCATCCTACATCAAATAAATAGGGACTCAGGCGTGTTTAGTCAATTGAACTTTGCTCAGTGCTGTGAGTAGCCGCCAGATGATCGCATCCTACATCAAATAGATAGGCACTCAGGCCTGTTTCGTCAAGTGAACTTTGCTCAGTGCTGTTAGTAGCCGCCAGATGATGGCGTCCTACATAAAATAAATGGGGACGCAGACATGTTTCGTCAAGTGATCTTTGCTCAGTGCTGGCTGTGAGTAGCCGCCAGATGATCGCATCTTACTTCAAATAAATATGGACGCAGGCCCGTTTCGTCAAGTGAATTTTGCTCCGTGCTGTGAGTAGCCGCAAGGTGATCACATCCTACATCAAATAAATAGGGACGCAGGCCTGTTTCGTCAAGTGCACTTTGCTCAGTGCTGTGAGTAGCCGCCAGATGATCGCGTCCTACATCAAATAAATAGGGTCTCAGGCCTGTTTCGTCAAGTGAACTTTGCTCAGTGCAGTGAGTAGCCCCCAGATCGCATCCTACATCAAATAAATAGGGCCTCAGGCGTGTTTAGTCAAGTGAACTTTGCTCACTGCTGTTAGTAGCCGCCAGATGATGGCGTCCTACATCAAATAAATAGGGACTCAGGCCTGTTTCGTCAAGTAAAATTTGCTCAGTGCTGTGAGTAGCCCCCAGATGATCGCATCCTACATCAAATAAATAGGGACTCAGGCGTGTTTAGTCAAGTGAACTTTGCTCAGTGCTGTGAGTAGCCGCCAGATGATCGAATGCTACATGAAATAAATAGGTACTCAGGCCTGTATCGTCAAGTGAACTTTGCTCACTGCTGTTAGTAGCCGCCAGATGATGGCGTCCTACATCAAATAAATAGGGACTCAGGCCTGTTTCGTCAAGTGAACTTTGCTCAGTGCTGTGAGTAGCACCCAGATGATCGCATCCTACATCAAATAAATAGGGACTCAGGCGTGTTTAGTCAAGTGAACTTTGCTCAGTGCGGTGAGTAGCAGCCAGATGATCGCATCCTACATCAAATAGAAAGGGACTCAGGCGTGTTTAGTCAAGTGAACTTTGCTCAGTGCTGTGAGTAGCCGCCAGATGATCGCATCCTACATCAAATAAATAGGGACGTAGGCCTGTTTCGTCAAGTGAACTTTCCTCAGTGCTGTGAGTAGCCGCCAGATAATCGCATCCTACATCAAATAAATAGGGACTCAGGCGTGTTTAGTCAAGTGAACTTTGCTCAGTGCTGTGAGTAGCCGCCAGATGATCGCATCCTACATGAAAGAAATAGGGTCTTAGGCGTGTTTAGTCAAGTGAACTTTGCTCAGTGCTGTTAGTAGCCGCCAGATGATGGCGTCCTAGATAAAATAAATGGGGACGCAGGCATGTTTCGTCAAGTGATCTTTGCTCAGTGCTGTGAGTAGCCGCCAGATGATCGCATCTTACATCAAAGAAATAGGGACGCAGGCCCGTTTCGTCAAGTGAATTTTGCTCAATGCTGTGAGTAGCTGCCAGATGATCGCATCCTACATCAAATAAATAGGGACTCAGGCGTGTTTAGTCAAGTGAACTTTGCTCACTGCTGTTAGTAGCCGCCAGATGATGGCGTCCTACATCAAATAAATAGGGACTCAGGCCTGTTTCGTCAAGTGAACTTTGCTCAGTGCTGTGAGTAGCCCCCAGATGATCGCATCCTACATCAAATAGATAGGCACTCAGGCCTCTTTCGTCAAGTGAACTTTGCTCAGTGCTGTTAGTAGCTGCCAGATGATCGCATCCTACATCAAATAAATAGGGACTCAGGCAAGTTTAGTCAAGTGAACTTTGCTCACTGCTGTTAGTAGCCGCCAGATGATGGCGTCCTACATCAAATAAATAGGGTCTCAGGCCTGTTTCGTCAAGTGAACTTTGCTCAGTGCAGTGAGTAGCCCCCAGATCGCATCCTACATCAAATAAATAGGGACTCAGGCGTGTTTAGTCAAGTGAACTTTGCTCACTGCTGTTAGTAGCCGCCAGATGATGGCGTCCTACATCAAATAAATAGGGACTCAGGCCTGTTTCGTCAAGTGAAATTTGCTCAGTGCTGTGAGTAGCCCCCAGATGATCGCATCCTACATCAAATAAATAGGGACTCAGGCGTGTTTAGTCAAGTGAACTTTGCTCAGTGCTGTGAGTAGCCGCCAGATGATCGCATCCTACATGAAATAAATAAGTACTCAGGCCTGTATCGTCAAGTGAACTTTGCTCACTGCTGTTAGTAGCCGCCAGATGATGGCGTCCTACATCAAATAAATAGGGACTCAGGCCTGTTTCGTCAAGTGAACTTTGCTCAGTGCTGTGAGTAGCACCCAGATGATCGCATCCTACATCAAATAAATAGGGACTCAGGCGTGTTTAGTCAAGTGAACTTTGCTCAGTGCGGTGAGTAGCAGCCAGATGATCGCATCCTACATCAAATAGAAAGGGACTCAGGCGTGTTTAGTCAAGTGAACTTTGCTCAGTGCTGTGAGTAGCCGCCAGATGATCGCATCCTACATCAAATAAATAGGGACGTAGGCCTGTTTCGTCAAGTGAACTTTCCTCAGTGCTGTGAGTAGCCGCCAGATAATCGCATCCTACATCAAATAAATAGGGACTCAGGCGTGTTTAGTCAAGTGAACTTTGCTCAGTGCTGTGAGTAGCCGCCAGATGATCGCATCCTACATGAAATAAATAGGGTCTTAGGCGTGTTTAGTCAAGTGAACTTTGCTCAGTGCTGTTAGTAGCCGCCCGATGATGGCGTCCTAGATAAAATAAATGGGGACGCAGGCATGTTTCGTCAAGTGATCTTTGCTCAGTGCTGTGAGTAGCCGCCAGATGATCGCATCTTACATCAAAGAAATAGGGACGCAGGCCCGTTTCGTCAAGTGAATTTTGCTCAATGCTGTGAGTAGCTGCCAGATGATCGCATCCTACATCAAATAAATAGGGACTCAGGCGTGTTTAGTCAAGTGAACTTTGCTCACTGCTGTTAGTAGCCGCCAGATGATGGCGTCCTACATCAAATAAATAGGGACTCAGGCCTGTTTCGTCAAGTGAACTTTGCTCAGTGCTGTGAGTAGCCCCCAGATGATCGCATCCTACATCAAAGAGATAGGCACTCAGGCCTCTTTCGTCAAGTGAACTTTGCTCAGTGCTGTTAGTAGCTGCCAGATGATCGCATCCTACATCAAATAAATAGGGACTCAGGCAAGTTTAGTCAAGTGAACTTTGCTCACTGCTGTTAGTAGCCGCCAGATGATGGCGTCCTACATCAAATAAATAGGGACTCAGGCGTGTTTAGTCAAGTGAACTTTGCTCAGTGCTGTGAGTAGCCGCCAGATGATCGCATCCTACATGAAATAAATAGGTACTCAGGCCTGTATCGTCAAGTGAACTTTGCTCACTGCTGTTAGTAGCTGCCAGATGATGGCGTCCTACATCAAATAAATAGGGACTCAGGCCTGTTTCGTCAAGTGAACTTTGCTCAGTGCTGTGAGTAGCCCCCAGATGATCGCATCCTACATCAAATAAATAGAGACTCAGGCGTGTTTAGTCAAGTGAACTTTGCTCAGTGCGGTGAGTAGCCGCCAGATGATCGCATCCTTCATCAAATAGAAAGGGACTCAGGCGTGTTTAGTCAAGTGAACTTTGCTCAGTGCTGTGAGTAGCCGCCAGATGATCGCATCCTACATCAAATAGATAGGCACTCAGGCCTGTTTCGTCAAGTGAACTTTGCTCAGTGCTGTTAGTAGCCGCCAGATGATGGCGTCCTACATAAAATAAATGGGGACGCAGGCATGTTTCGTCAAGTGATCTTTGCTCAGTGCTGGCTGTGAGTAGCCGCAGATGATCGCATCTTACTTCAAATAAATATGGACGCAGGCCCGTTTCGTCAAGTGAATTTTGCTCCGTGCTGTGAGTAGCCGCAAGGTGATCACATCCTACATCAAATAAATAGGGACGCAGGCCTGTTTCGTCAAGTGCACT
Organism: Haemaphysalis longicornis; assembly: GCF_048455015.1. Taxonomy (NCBI): domain Eukaryota; kingdom Metazoa; phylum Arthropoda; class Arachnida; order Ixodida; family Ixodidae; genus Haemaphysalis; species Haemaphysalis longicornis. Next base: position 1,554,103 of record NW_027526204.1, on the reverse strand, counting down.
TTGCTCAGTGCTGTGAGTAGCCGCCAGATGATCGCGTCCTACATCAAATAAATAGGGTCTCAGGCCTGTTTCGTCAAGTGAACTTTGCTCAGTGCAGTGAGTAGCCCCCAGATCGCATCCTACATCAAATAAATAGGGACTCAGGCGTGTTTAGTCAAGTAAACTTTGCTCAGTGCTGTGAGTAGCCGCCAGATGATCGCATCCTAGAATCAAATAAATAGGGACGCAGGCCTGTTTCGTCAAGTGCACTTTGCTCAGTGCTGTGAGTAGCCACCAGATGATCGCATCCTACATCAAATAAATAGGGACTCAAGCGTGTTTAGTCAAGTGAAGTTTGCTCAATGCTGTGAGTAGCCGCCAGATGATCGCATCCTACATCAAATAAATAGGGACTCAGGCGTGTTTAGTCACGTGAACTTTGCTCAGTGCTGTGAGTAGCCGCCAGATGATCGCATCCTACATCAAATAGAAAGGGACTCAGGCGTGTTTAGTCAAGTGAACTTTGCTCAGTGCTGTGAGTAGCCCCTAGATGATCGCATCCTACATCAAATAAATAGGGACTCAGGCCTGTTTAGTCAAGTGAACTTTGCTCAGTGCTGTTAGTAGCCGCCAGATAATCGCATCCTACTTCAAATAAATAGGGACTCAGGCGTGTTTAGTCAAGTGAACTTTGCTCAGTGCTGTGAGTAGCCGCCAGATGATCGCATCCTACATCAAATAAATAGGGACTCAGGCGTGTTTAGTCAAGTGAACTTTGCTCACTGCTGTTAGTAGCCGCCAGATGATGGCGTCCTACATCAAATAAATAGGGACTCAGGCCTGTTTCGTCAAGTGAACTTTGCTCAGTGCTGTGAGTAGCCCCCAGATGATCGCATCCTACATCAAATAGATAGGCACTCAGGCCTCTTTCGTCAAGTGAACTTTGCTCAGTGCTGTTAGTAGCTGCCAGATGATCGCATCCTACATCAAATAAATAGGCACTCAGGCAAGTTTAGTCAAGTGAACTTTGCTCACTGCTGTTAGTAGCCGCCAGATGATGGCGTCCTACATCAAATAAATAGGGACTCAGGCGTGTTTAGTCAAGTGAACTTTGCTCAGTGCTGTGAGTAGCCGCCAGATGATCGCATCCTACATGAAATAAATAGGTACTCAGGCCTGTATCGTCAAGTGAACTTTGCTCACTGCTGTTAGTAGCTGCCAGATGATGGCGTCCTACATCAAATAAATAGGGACTCAGGCCTGTTTCGTCAAGTGAACTTTGCTCAGTGCTGTGAGTAGCCCCCAGATGATCGCATCCTACATCAAATAAATAGGGACTCAGGCGTGTTTAGTCAAGTGAACTTTGCTCAGTGCGGTGAGTAGCCGCCAGATGATCGCATCCTTCATCAAATAGAAAGGGACTCAGGCGTGTTTAGTCAAGTGAACTTTGCTCAGTGCTGTGAGTAGCCGCCAGATGATCGCATCCTACATCAAATAGATAGGCACTCAGGCCTGTTTCGTCAAGTGAACTTTGCTCAGTGCTGTTAGTAGCCGCCAGATGATGGCGTCCTACATAAAATAAATGGGGACGCAGGCATGTTTCGTCAAGTGATCTTTGCTCAGTGCTGGCTGTGAGTAGCCGCCAGATGATCGCATCTTACTTCAAATAAATATGGACGCAGGCCCGTTTCGTCAAGTGAATTTTGCTCCGTGCTGTGAGTAGCCGCAACGTGATCACATCCTACATCAAATAAATAGGGACGCAGGCCTGTTTCATCAAGTGCACTTTGCTCAGTGCTGTGAGTAGCCGCCAGATGATCGCGTCCTACATCAAATAAATAGGGTCTCAGGCCTGTTTCGTCAAGTGAACTTTGCTCAGTGCAGTGAGTAGCCCCCAGATCGCATCCTACATCAAATAAATAGGGACTCAGGCGTGTTTAGTCAAGTAAACTTTGCTCAGTGCTGTGAGTAGCCGCCAGATGATCGCATCCTAGAATCAAATAAATAGGGACGCAGGCCTGTTTCGTCAAGTGCACTTTGCTCAGTGCTGTGAGTAGCCACCAGATGATCGCATCCTACATCAAATAAATAGGGACTCAAGCGTGTTTAGTCAAGTGAAGTTTGCTCAATGCTGTGAGTAGCCGCCAGATCGCATCCTACATCAAATAATTAGGGACTCAGGCGTGTTTAGTCACGTGAACTTTGCTCAGTGCTGTGAGTAGCCGCCAGATGATCGCATCCTACATCAAATAGAAAGGGACTCAGGCGTGTTTAGTCAAGTGAACTTTGCTCAGTGCTGTGAGTAGCCCCTAGATGATCGCATCCTACATCAAATAAATAGGGACTCAGGCGTGTTTAGTCAAGTGAACTTTGCTCAGTGCTGTGAGTAGCCGCCAGATGATCGCATCCTACATCAAATAGATAGGCACTCAGGCCTGTTTCGTCAAGTGAACTTTGCTCAGTGCTGTTAGTAGCCGCCAGATGATGGCGTCCTACATAAAATAAATGGGGACGCAGGCATGTTTCGTCAAGTGATCTTTGCTCAGTGCTGGCTGTGAGTAGCCGCCAGATGATCGCATCTTACATCAAATAAATAGGGACGCAGGCCCGTTTCGTCAAGTGAATTTTGCTCAGTGCTGTGAGTAGCCGCCAGATGATCGCATCCTACATCAAATAAATAGGGACTCAGGCGTGTTTAGTCAATTGAACTTTGCTCAGTGCTGTGAGTAGCCGCCAGATGATCGCATCCTACATCAAATAAATAGGGACTCAGGCCTGTTTCGTCAAGTGCACTTTGCTCAGTGCTGTGAGTAGCCACCAGATGATCGCATCCTACATCATATAAATAGGGACTTAGGCGTGTTTAGTCAAGTGAACTTTGCTCAGTGCTGTGAGTAGCCGTAGATGATCGCATCCTACATCAAATAAATAGGCACTGAGGCGTGTTTACTCAAGTAAACTTTGCTCATTGCTGTGAGTAGCTGCCAGGTGATCGCATCCTACATCAAATAGACAGGGACTCGGGCCTGTTTCGTCAAGTGAACTTTGCTCAGTGCTGTTAGTAGCTGCCAGATGATGGCGTCCTACTTAAAATAAATGGGGACGCAGGCATGTTTCGTCAAGTTATCTTTGCTCAGTGCTGTGAGTAGCTGCCAGATGATCGCATCCTACATCAAATAAATAGGGACACATGCGTGTTTAGTCAAGTGAACTTTGCTCAGTGCTGTGAGTAGCCGCCAGATGATCGCATCCTACATCGAATAGATAGGGACTCGGGCCTGTTTCGTCAAGTGAACTTTGCTCAGTTCTGTTAGTAGCCGCCAGATGATGGCGTCCTACATGAAATAAATGGGGACGCAGGCATGTCTCGTCAAGTGAACTTTGCTCAGTGCTGTGAGTAGCCACCACATGATCGCATCTTACATCAAATAAATATGGACGCAGGCCCGTTTCGTCAAGTGAATTTTGCTCCGTGCTGTGAGTAGCCGCAAGGTGATCACATCCTACATCAAATAAATAGGGACGCAGGCCTGTTTCGTCAAGTGCACTTTGCTCAGTGCTGTGAGTAGCCGCCAGATGATCGCGTCCTACATCAAATAAATAGGGTCTCAGGCCTGTTTCGGCAAATGAACTTTGCTCAGTGCAGTGAGTAGCCCCCAGATCGCATCCTACATCAAATAAATAGGGACTCAGGCGTGTTTAGTCAAGTAAACTTTGCTCAGTGCTGTGAGTAGCCGCCAGATGTTCGCATCCTAGATCAAATAAATAGGGACGCTGGCCTGTTTCGTCAAGTGCACTTTGCTCAGTGCTGCGAGTAGCCACCAGATGATCGCATCCTACATCAAATAAATAGGGACTCAAGCGTGTTTAGTCAAGTGAAGTTTGTTCACTGCTGTGAGTAGCCGCCAGATTATCGCATCCTACATCAAATAAATAGGGACTCAGGCGTGTTTAGTCACGTGAACTTTGCTCAGTGCTGTTAGTAGCCGCCAGATGATCGCATCCTACATCAAATAGAAAGGGACTCTGGTGTGTTTAGTCAAGTGAACTTTGCTCAGTGCTGTGTGTAGCCTCCAGATGATCGCATCCTACATCAAATAAATAGGGACGTAGGCCTGTTTCGTCAAGTGAACTTTGCTCAGTGCTGTGAGTAGCCGCCAAATAATCGCATCCTACTTCAAATAAATAGGGACGACTCAGGCGTGTTTAGTCAAGTGAACTTTGCTCAGTGCTGTGAGTAGCCGCCAGATGATCGCATCCTACATGAAATAAATAGGGTCTTAGGCGTGTTTAGTCAAGTGAACTTTTCTCAGTGCTGTTAGTAGCCGCCAGATGATGGCGTCCTAGATAAAATAAATGGGGACGCAGGCATGTTTCGTCAAGTGATCTTTGCTCAGTGCTGTGAGTAGCCGCCAGATGATCGCATCTTACATCAAAGAAATAGGGACGCAGGCCCGTTTCGTCAAGTGAATTTTGCTCAATGCTGTGAGTAGCTGCCAGATGATCGCATCCTACATCAAATAAATAGGGACTCAGGCGTGTTTAGTCAAGTGAACTTTGCTCACTGCTGTTAGTGGCCGCCAGATGATGGCGTCCTACATCAAATAAATGGCGACTCAGGCCTGTTTCGTCAAGTGAAATTTGCTCAGTGCTGTGAGTAGCCCCCAGATGATCGCATCCTACATCAAATAAATAGGGACTCAGGCGTGTTTAGTCAAGTGAACTTTGCTCAGTGCGGTGAGTAGCCGCCAGATGATCGCATCCTACATCAAATAGAAAGGGACTCAGGCGTGTTTAGTCAAGTGAACTTTGCTCAGTGCTGTGAGTAGCCGCCAGATGATCGCATCCTACATCAAATAAATAGGGACGTAGGCCTGTTTCGTCAAGTGAACTTTCCTCAGTGCTGTGAGTAGCCGCCAGATAATCGCATCCTACATCAAATAAATAGGGACTCAGGCGTGTTTAGTCAAGTGAACTTTGCTCAGTGCTGTGAGTAGCCGCCAGATGATCGCATCCTACATGAAATAAATAGGGTCTTAGGCGTGTTTAGTCAAGTGAACTTTGCTCAGTGCTGTTAGTAGCCGCCAGATGATGGCGTCCTAGATAAAATAAATGGGGACGCAGGCATGTTTCGTCAAGTGATCTTTGCTCAGTGCTGTGAGTAGCCGCCAGATGATCGCATCTTACATCAAAGAAATAGGGACGCAGGCCCGTTTCGTCAAGTGAATTTTGCTCAATGCTGTGAGTAGCTGCCAGATGATCGCATCCTACATCAAATAAATAGGGACTCAGGCGTGTTTAGTCAAGTGAACTTTGCTCACTGCTGTTAGTAGCCGCCAGATGATGGCGTCCTACATCAAATAAATAGGGACTCAGGCCTGTTTCGTCAAGTGAACTTTGCTCAGTGCTGTGAGTAGCCCCCAGATGATCGCATCCTACATCAAATAGATAGGCACTCAGGCCTCTTTCGTCAAGTGAACTTTGCTCAGTGCTGTTAGTAGCTGCCAGATGATCGCATCCTACATCAAATAAATAGGCACTCAGGCAAGTTTAGTCAAGTGAACTTTGCTCACTGCTGTTAGTAGCCGCCAGATGATGGCGTCCTAAATCAAATAAATAGGGACTCAGGCGTGTTTAGTCAAGTGAACTTTGCTCAGTGCTGTGAGTAGCCGCCAGATGATCGCATCCTACATGAAATAAATAGGTACTCAGGCCTGTATCGTCAAGTGAACTTTGCTCACTGCTGTTAGTAGCCGCCAGATGATGGCGTCCTACATCAAATAAATAGGGACTCAGGCCTGTTTCGTCAAGTGAACTTTGCTCAGTGCTGTGAGTAGCCCCCAGATGATCGCATCCTACATCAAATAAATAGGGACTCAGGCGTGTTTAGTCAAGTGAACTTTGCTCAGTGCGGTGAGTAGCCGCCAGATGATCGCATCCTTCATCAAATAGAAAGGGACTCAGGCGTGTTTAGTCAAGTGAACTTTGCTCAGTGCTGTGAGTAGCCGCCAGATGATCGCATCCTACATCAAATAGATAGGCACTCAGGCCTGTTTCGTCAAGTGAACTTTGCTCAGTGCTGTTAGTAGCCGCCAGATGATGGCGTCCTACATAAAATAAATGGGGACGCAGACATGTTTCGTCAAGTGATCTTTGCTCAGTGCTGGCTGTGAGTAGCCGCCAGATGATCGCATCTTACTTCAAATAAATATGGACGCAGGCCCGTTTCGTCAAGTGAATTTTGCTCCGTGCTGTGAGTAGCCGCAAGGTGATCACATCCTACATCAAATAAATAGGGACGCAGGCCGGTTTCGTCAAGTGCACTTTGCTCAGTGCTGTGAGTAGCCGCCAGATGATCGCGTCCTACATCAAATAAATAGGGTCTCAGGCCTGTTTCGTCAAGTGAACTTTGCTCAGTGCAGTGAGTAGCCCCCAGATCGCAGCCTACATCAAATAAATAGGGACTCAGGCGTGTTTAGTCAAGTGAACTTTGCTCACTGCTGTTAGTAGCCGCCAGATGATGGCGTCCTACATCAAATAAATAGGGACTCAGGCCTGTTTCGTCAAGTGAAATTTGCTCAGTGCTGTGAGTAGCCCCCAGATGATCGCATCCTACATCAAATAAATAGGGACTCAGGCGTGTTTAGTCAAGTGAACTTTGCTCAGTGCTGTGAGTAGCCGCCATATGATCGCATCCTACATGAAATAAATAGGTACTCAGGCCTGTATCGTCAAGTGAACTTTGCTCACTGCTGTTAGTAGCCGCCAGATGATGGCGTCCTACATCAAATAAATAGGGACTCAGGCCTGTTTCGTCAAGTGAACTTTGCTCAGTGCTGTGAGTAGCCCCCAGATGATCGCTTCCTACATCAAATAAATAGGGACTCAGGCGTGTTTAGTCAAGTGAACTTTGCTCAGTGCGGTGAGTAGCCGCCAGATGATCGCATCCTTCATCAAATAGAAAGGGACTCAGGCGTGTTTAGTCAAGTGAACTTTGCTCAGTGCTGTGAGTAGCCGCCAGATGATCGCATCCTACATCAAATAGATAGGCACTCAGGCCTGTTTCGTCAAGTGAACTTTGCTCAGTGCTGTTAGTAGCCGCCAGATGATGGCGTCCTACATAAAATAAATGGGGACGCAGACATGTTTCGTCAAGTGATCTTTGCTCAGTGCTGGCTGTGAGTAGCCGCCAGATGATCGCATCTTACTTCAAATAAATATGGACGCAGGCCCGTTTCGTCAAGTGAATTTTGCTCCGTGCTGTGAGTAGCCGGAAGGTGATCACATCCTACATCAAATAAATAGGGACGCAGGCCGGTTTCGTCAAGTGCACTTTGCTCAGTGCTGTGAGTAGCCGCCAGATGATCGCGTCCTACATCAAATAAATAGGGTCTCAGGCCTGTTTCGTCAAGTGAACTTTGCTCAGTGCAGTGAGTAGCCCCCAGATCGCAGCCTACATCAAATAAATAGGGACTCAGGCGTGTTTAGTCAAGTGAACTTTGCTCACTGCTGTTAGTAGCCGCCAGATGATGGCGTCCTACATCAAATAAATAGGGACTCAGGCCTGTTTCGTCAAGTGAAATTTGCTCAGTGCTGTGAGTAGCCCCCAGATGATCGCATCCTACATCAAATAAATAGGGACTCAGGCGTGTTTAGTCAAGTGAACTTTGCTCAGTGCTGTGAGTAGCCGCCAGATGATCGAATGCTACATGAAATAAATAGGTACTCAGGCCTGTATCGTCAAGTGAACTTTGCTCACTGCTGTTAGTAGCCGCCAAATGATGGCGTCCTACATCAAATAAATAGGGACTCAGGCCTGTTTCGTCAAGTGAACTTTGCTCAGTGCTGTGAGTAGCACCCAGATGATCGCATCCTACATCAAATAAATAGGGACTCAGGCGTGTTTAGTCAAGTGAACTTTGCTCAGTGCGGTGAGTAGCAGCCAGATGATCGCATCCTACATCAAATAGAAAGGGACTCAGGCGTGTTTAGTCAAGTGAACTTTGCTCAGTGCTGTGAGTAGCCGCCAGATGATCGCATCCTACATCAAATAAATAGGGACGTAGGCCTGTTTCGTCAAGTGAACTTTCCTCAGTGCTGTGAGTAGCCGCCAGATAATCGCATCCTACATCAAATAAATAGGGACTCAGGCGTGTTTAGTCAAGTGAACTTTGCTCAGTGCTGTGAGTAGCCGCCAGATGATCGCATCCTACATGAAAGAAATAGGGTCTTAGGCGTGTTTAGTCAAGTGAACTTTGCTCAGTGCTGTTAGTAGCCGCCAGATGATGGCGTCCTAGATAAAATAAATGGGGACGCAGGCATGTTTCGTCAAGTGATCTTTGCTCAGTGCTGTGAGTAGCCGCCAGATGATCGCATCTTACATCAAAGAAATAGAGACGCAGGCCCGTTTCGTCAAGTGAATTTTGCTCAATGCTGTGAGTAGCTGCCAGATGATCGCATCCTACATCAAATAAATAGGGACTCAGGCGTGTTTAGTCAAGTGAACTTTGCTCACTGCTGTTAGTAGCCGCCAGATGATGGCGTCCTACATCAAATAAATAGGGACTCAGGCCTGTTTCGTCAAGTGAACTTTGCTCAGTGCTGTGAGTAGCCCCCAGATGATCGCATCCTACATCAAATAGATAGGCACTCAGGCCTCTTTCGTCAAGTGAACTTTGCTCAGTGCTGTGAGTAGCCGCCAGATGATCGCATCCTACATCAAATAGATAGGCACTCAGGCCTGTTTCGTCAAGTGAACTTTGCTCAGTGCTGTTAGTAGCCGCCAGATGATGGCGTCCTACATAAAATAAATGGGGACGCAGACATGTTTCGTCAAGTGATCTTTGCTCAGTGCTGGCTGTGAGTAGCCGCCAGATGATCGCATCTTACTTCAAATAAATATGGACGCAGGCCCGTTTCGTCAAGTGAATTTTGCTCCGTGCTGTGAGTAGCAGCAAGGTGATCACATCCTACATCAAATAAATAGGGACGCAGGCCGGTTTCGTCAAGTGCACTTTGCTCAGTGCTGTGAGTAGCCGCCAGATGATCGCGTCCTACATCAAATAAATAGGGTCTCAGGCCTGTTTCGTCAAGTGAACTTTGCTCAGTGCAGTGAGTAGCCCCCAGATCGCAGCCTACATCAAATAAATAGGGACTCAGGCGTGTTTAGTCAAGTGAACTTTGCTCACTGCTGTTAGTAGCCGCCAGATGATGGCGTCCTACATCAAATAAATAGGGACTCAGGCCTGTTTCGTCAAGTGAAATTTGCTCAGTGCTGTGAGTAGCCCCCAGATGATCGCATCCTACATCAAATAAATAGGGACTCAGGCGTGTTTAGTCAAGTGAACTTTGCTCAGTGCTGTGAGTAGCCGCCAGATGATCGAATGCTACATGAAATAAATAGGTACTCAGGCCTGTATCGTCAAGTGAACTTTGCTCACTGCTGTTAGTAGCCGCCAGATGATGGCGTCCTACATCAAATAAATAGGGACTCAGGCCTGTTTCGTCAAGTGAACTTTGCTCAGTGCTGTGAGTAGCACCCAGATGATCGCATCCTACATCAAATAAATAGGGACTCAGGCGTGTTTAGTCAAGTGAACTTTGCTCAGTGCGGTGAGTAGCAGCCAGATGATCGCATCCTACATCAAATAGAAAGGGACTCAGGCGTGTTTAGTCAAGTGAACTTTGCTCAGTGCTGTGAGTAGCCGCCAGATGATCGCATCCTACATCAAATAAATAGGGACGTAGGCCTGTTTCGTCAAGTGAACTTTCCTCAGTGCTGTGAGTAGCCGCCAGATAATCGCATCCTACATCAAATAAATAGGGACTCAGGCGTGTTTAGTCAAGTGAACTTTGCTCAGTGCTGTGAGTAGCCGCCAGATGATCGCATCCTACATGAAAGAAATAGGGTCTTAGGCGTGTTTAGTCAAGTGAACTTTGCTCAGTGCTGTTAGTAGCCGCCAGATGATGGCGTCCTAGATAAAATAAATGGGGACGCAGGCATGTTTCGTCAAGTGATCTTTGCTCAGTGCTGTGAGTAGCCGCCAGATGATCGCATCTTACATCAAAGAAATAGAGACGCAGGCCCGTTTCGTCAAGTGAATTTTGCTCAATGCTGTGAGTAGCTGCCAGATGATCGCATCCTACATCAAATAAATAGGGACTCAGGCGTGTTTAGTCAAGTGAACTTTGCTCACTGCTGTTAGTAGCCGCCAGATGATGGCGTCCTACATCAAATAAATAGGGACTCAGGCCTGTTTCGTCAAGTGAACTTTGCTCAGTGCTGTGAGTAGCCCCCAGATGATCGCATCCTACATCAAATAGATAGGCACTCAGGCCTCTTTCGTCAAGTGAACTTTGCTCAGTGCTGTTAGTAGCTGCCAGATGATCGCATCCTACATCAAATAAATAGGGACTCAGGCAAGTTTAGTCAAGTGAACTTTGCTCACTGCTGTTAGTAGCCGCCAGATGATGGCGTCCTACATCAAATAAATAGGGTCTCAGGCCTGTTTCGTCAAGTGAACTTTGCTCAGTGCAGTTAGTAGCCCCCAGATCGCATCCTACATCAAATAAATAGGGACTCAGGCGTGTTTAGTCAAGTGAACTTTGCTCACTGCTGTTAGTAGCCGCCAGATGATGGCGTCCTACATCAAATAAATAGGGACTCAGGCCTGTTTCGTCAAGTGAAATTTGCTCAGTGCTGTGAGTAGCCCCCAGATGATCGCATCATACATCAAATAAATAGGGACTCAGGCGTGTTTAGTCAAGTGAACTTTGCTCAGTGCTGTGAGTAGCCGCCAGCTGATCGCATCCTACATGAAATAAATAAGTACTCAGGCCTGTATCGTCAAGTGAACTTTGCTCACTGCTGTTAGTAGCCGCCAGATGATGGCGTCCTACATCAAATAAATAGGGACTCAGGCCTGTTTCGTCAAGTGAACTTTGCTCAGTGCTGTGAGTAGCACCCAGATGATCGCATCCTACATCAAATAAATAGGGACTCAGGCGTGTTTAGTCAAGTGAACTTTGCTCAGTGCGGTGAGTAGCAGCCAGATGATCGCATCCTACATCAAATAGAAAGGGACTCAGGCGTGTTTAGTCAAGTGAACTTTGCTCAGTGCTGTGAGTAGCCGCCAGATGATCGCATCCTACATCAAATAAATAGGGACGTAGGCCTGTTTCGTCAAGTGAACTTTCCTCAGTGCTGTGAGTAGCCGCCAGATAATCGCATCCTACATCAAATAAATAGGGACTCAGGCGTGTTTAGTCAAGTGAACTTTGCTCAGTGCTGTGAGTAGCCACCAGATGATCGCATCCTACATGAAATAAATAGGGTCTTAAGCGTGTTTAGTCAAGTGAACTTTGCTCATTGCTGTTAGTAGCCGCCCGATGATGGCGTCCTAGATAAAATAAATGGGGACGCAGGCATGTTTCGTCAAGTGATCTTTGCTCAGTGCTGTGAGTAGCCGCCAGATGATCGCATCTTACATCAAAGAAATAGGGACGCAGGCCCGTTTCGTCAAGTGAATTTTGCTCAATGCTGTGAGTAGCTGCCAGATGATCGCATCCTACATCAAATAAATAGGGACTCAGGCGTGTTTAGTCAAGTGAACTTTGCTCACTGCTGTTAGTAGCCGCCAGATGATGGCGTCCTACATCAAATAAATAGGGACTCAGGCCTGTTTCGTCAAGTGAACTTTGCTCAGTGCTGTGAGTAGCCCCCAGATGATCGCATCCTACATCAAATAGATAGGCACTCAGGCCTCTTTCGTCAAGTGAACTTTGCTCAGTGCTGTTAGTAGCTGCCAGATGATCGCATCCTACATCAAATAAATAGGGACTCAGGCAAGTTTAGTCAAGTGAACTTTGCTCACTGCTGTTAGTAGCCGCCAGATGATGGCGTCCTACATCAAATAAATAGGGACTCAGGCGTGTTTAGTCAAGTGAACTTTGCTCAGTGCTGTGAGTAGCCGCCAGATGATCGCATCCTACATGAAATAAATAGGTACTCAGGCCTGTATCGTCAAGTGAACTTTGCTCACTGCTGTTAGTAGCTGCCAGATGATGGCGTCCTACATCAAATAAATAGGGACTCAGGCCTGTTTCGTCAAGTGAACTTTGCTCAGTGCTGTGAGTAGCCCCCAGATGATCGCATCCTACATCAAATAAATAGAGACTCAGGCGTGTTTAGTCAAGTGAACTTTGCTCAGTGCGGTGAGTAGCCGCCAGATGATCGCATCCTTCATCAAATAGAAAGGGACTCAGGCGTGTTTAGTCAAGTGAACTTTGCTCAGTGCTGTGAGTAGCCGCCAGATGATCGCATCCTACATCAAATAGATAGGCACTCAGGCCTGTTTCGTCAAGTGAACTTTGCTCAGTGCTGTTAGTAGCCGCCAGATGATGGCGTCCTACATAAAATAAATGGGGACGCAGGCATGTTTCGTCAAGTGATCTTTGCTCAGTGCTGGCTGTGAGTAGCCGCCAGATGATCGCATCTTACTTCAAATAAATATGGACGCAGGCCCGTTTCGTCAAGTGAATTTTGCTCCGTGCTGTGAGTAGCCGCAAGGTGATCACATCCTACATCAAATAAATAAAGACGCAGGCCTGTTTCGTCAAGTGCACTTTGCTCAGTGCTGTGAGTAGCCGCCAGATGATCGCGTCCTACATCAAATAAATAGGGTCTCAGGCCTGTTTCGTCAAGTGAACTTTGCTCAGTGCAGTGAGTAGCCCCCAGATCGCATCCTACATCAAATAAATAGGGACTCAGGCGTGTTTAGTCAAGTAAACTTTGCTCAGTGCTGTGAGTAGCCGCCAGATGATCGCATCCTAGAATCAAATAAATAGGGACGCAGGCCTGTTTAGTCAAGTGCACTTTGCTCAGTGCTGTGAGTAGCCACCAGATGATCGCATCCTACATCAAATAAATAGGGACTCAAGCGTGTTTAGTCAAGTGAAGTTTGCTCAATGCTGTGAGTAGCCGCCAGATGATCGCATCCTACATCAAATAAATAGGGACTCAGGCGTGTTTAGTCACGTGAACTTTGCTCAGTGCTATGAGTAGCCGCCAGATGATCGCATCCTACATCAAATAGAAAGGGACTCAGGCGTGTTTAGTCAAGTGAACTTCGCTCAGTGCTGTGAGTAGCCCCTAGATGATCGCATCCTACATCAAATAGATAGGCACTCAGGCCTGTTTCGTCAAGTGAACTTTGCTCAGTGCTGTTAGTAGCCGCCAGATGATGGCGTCCTACATAAAATAAATGGGGACGCAGGCATGTTTCGTCAAGTGATCTTTGCTCAGTGCTGGCTGTGAGTAGCCGCCAGATGATCGCATCTTACATCAAATAAATAGGGACGCAGGCCCGTTTCGTCAAGTGAATTTTGCTCAGTGCTGTGAGTAGCCGCCAGATGATCGCATCCTACATCAAATAAATAGGGACTCAGGCGTGTTTAGTCAATTGAACTTTGCTCAGTGCTGTGAGTAGCCGCCAGATGATCGCATCCTACATCAAATAGATAGGCACTCAGGCCTGTTTCGTCAAGTGAACTTTGCTCAGTGCTGTTAGTAGCCGCCAGATGATGGCGTCTTACATAAAATAAATGGGGACGCAGACATGTTTCGTCAAGTGATCTTTGCTCAGTGCTGGCTGTGAGTAGCCGCCAGATGATCGCATCTTACTTCAAATAAATATGGACGCAGGCCCGTTTCGTCAAGTGAATTTTGCTCCGTGCTGTGAGTAGCCGCAAGGTGATCACATCCTACATCAAATAAATAGGGACGCAGGCCTGTTTCGTCAAGTGCACTTTGCTCAGTGCTGTGAGTAGCCGCCAGATGATCGCGTCCTACATCAAATAAATAGGGTCTCAGGCCTGTTTCGTCAAGTGAACTTTGCTCAGTGCAGTGAGTAGCCCCCAGATCGCATCCTACATCAAATAAATAGGGACTCAGGCGTGTTTAGTCAAGTGAACTTTGCTCACTGCTGTTAGTAGCCGCCAGATGATGGCGTCCTACATCAAATAAATAGGGACTCAGGCCTGTTTCGTCAAGTAAAATTTGCTCAGTGCTGTGAGTAGCCCCCAGATGATCGCATCCTACATCAAATAAATAGGGACTCAGGCGTGTTTAGTCAAGTGAACTTTGCTCAGTGCTGTGAGTAGCCGCCAGATGATCGAATGCTACATGAAATAAATAGGTACTCAGGCCTGTATCGTCAAGTGAACTTTGCTCACTGCTGTTAGTAGCCGCCAGATGATGGCGTCCTACATCAAATAAATAGGGACTCAGGCCTGTTTCGTCAAGTGAACTTTGCTCAGTGCTGTGAGTAGCACCCAGATGATCGCATCCTACATCAAATAAATAGGGACTCAGGCGTGTTTAGTCAAGTGAACTTTGCTCAGTGCGGTGAGTAGCAGCCAGATGATCGCATCCTACATCAAATAGAAAGGGACTCAGGGGTGTTTAGTCAAGTGAACTTTGCTCAGTGCTGTGAGTAGCCGCCAGATGATCGCATCCTACATCAAATAAATAGGGACGTAGGCCTGTTTCGTCAAGTGAACTTTCCTCAGTGCTGTGAGTAGCCGCCAGATAATCGCATCCTACATCAAATAAATAGGGACTCAGGCGTGTTTAGTCAAGTGAACTTTGCTCAGTGCTGTGAGTAGCCGCCAGATGATCGCATCCTACATGAAAGAAATAGGGTCTTAAGCGTGTTTAGTCAAGTGAACTTTGCTCAGTGCTGTTAGTAGCCGCCAGATGATGGCGTCCTAGATAAAATAAATGGGGACGCAGGCATGTTTCGTCAAGTGATCTTTGCTCAGTGCTGTGAGTAGCCGCCAGATGATCGCATCTTACATCAAAGAAATAGGGACGCAGGCCCGTTTCGTCAAGTGAATTTTGCTCAATGCTGTGAGTAGCTGCCAGATGATCGCATCCTACATCAAATAAATAGGGACTCAGGCGTGTTTAGTCAAGTGAACTTTGCTCACTGCTGTTAGTAGCCGCCAGATGATGGCGTCCTACATCAAATAAATAGGGACTCAGGCCTGTTTCGTCAAGTGAACTTTGCTCAGTGCTGTGAGTAGCCCCCAGATGATCGCATCCTACATCAAATAGATAGGCACTCAGGCCTCTTTCGTCAAGTGAACTTTGCTCAGTGCTGTTAGTAGCTGCCAGATGATCGCATCCTACATCAAATAAATAGGGACTCAGGCAAGTTTAGTCAAGTGAACTTTGCTCACTGCTGTTAGTAGCCGCCAGATGATGGCGTCCTACATCAAATAAATAGGGTCTCAGGCCTGTTTCGTCAAGTGAACTTTGCTCAGTGCAGTGAGTAGCCCCCAGATCGCATCCTAAATCAAATAAATAGGGACTCAGGCGTGTTTAGTCAAGTGAACTTTGCTCACTGCTGTTAGTAGCCGCCAGATGATGGCGTCCTACATCAAATAAATAGGGACTCAGGCCTGTTTCGTCAAGTGAAATTTGCTCAGTGCTGTGAGTAGCCCCCAGATGATCGCATCCTACATCAAATAAATAGGGACTCAGGCGTGTTTAGTCAAGTGAACTTTGCTCAGTGCTGTGAGTAGCCGCCAGATGATCGCATCCTACATGAAATAAATAAGTACTCAGGCCTGTATCGTCAAGTGAACTTTGCTCACTGCTGTTAGTAGCCGCCAGATGATGGCGTCCTACATCAAATAAATAGGGACTCAGGCCTGTTTCGTCAAGTGAACTTTGCTCAGTGCTGTGAGTAGCACCCAGATGATCGCATCCTACATCAAATAAATAGGGACTCAGGCGTGTTTAGTCAAGTGAACTTTGCTCAGTGCGGTGAGTAGCAGCCAGATGATCGCATCCTACATCAAATAGAAAGGGACTCAGGCGTGTTTAGTAAAGTGAACTTTGCTCAGTGCTGTGAGTAGCCGCCAGATGATCGCATCCTACATCAAATAAATAGGGACGTAGGCCTGTTTCGTCAAGTGAACTTTCCTCAGTGCTGTGAGTAGCCGCCAGATAATCGCATCCTACATCAAATAAATAGGGACTCAGGCGTGTTTAGTCAAGTGAACTTTGCTCAGTGCTGTGAGTAGCCACCAGATGATCGCATCCTACATGAAATAAATAGGGTCTTAAGCGTGTTTAGTCAAGTGAACTTTGCTCATTGCTGTTAGTAGCCGCCCGATGATGGCGTCCTAGATAAAATAAATGGGGACGCAGGCATGTTTCGTCAAGTGATCTTTGCTCAGTGCTGTGAGTAGCCGCCAGATGATCGCATCTTACATCAAAGAAATAGGGACGCAGGCCCGTTTCGTCAAGTGAATTTTGCTCAATGCTGTGAGTAGCTGCCAGATGATCGCATCCTACATCAAATAAATAGGGACTCAGGCGTGTTTAGTCAAGTGAACTTTGCTCACTGCTGTTAGTAGCCGCCAGATGATGGCGTCCTACATCAAATAAATAGGGACTCAGGCCTGTTTCGTCAAGTGAACTTTGCTCAGTGCTGTGAGTAGCCCCCAGATGATCGCATCCTACATCAAATAGATAGGCACTCAGGCCTCTTTCGTCAAGTGAACTTTGCTCAGTGCTGTTAGTAGCTGCCAGATGATCGCATCCTACATCAAATAAATAGGGACTCAGGCAAGTTTAGTCAAGTGAACTTTGCTCACTGCTGTTAGTAGCCGCCAGATGATGGCGTCCTACATCAAATAAATAGGGACTCAGGCGTGTTTAGTCAAGTGAACTTTGCTCAGTGCTGTGAGTAGCCGCCAGATGATCGCATCCTACATGAAATAAATAGGTACTCAGGCCTGTATCGTCAAGTGAACTTTGCTCACTGCTGTTAGTAGCTGCCAGATGATGGCGTCCTACATCAAATAAATAGGGACTCAGGCCTGTTTCGTCAAGTGAACTTTGCTCAGTGCTGTGAGTAGCCCCCAGATGATCGCATCCTACATCAAATAAATAGAGACTCAGGCGTGTTTAGTCAAGTGAACTTTGCTCAGTGCGGTGAGTAGCCGCCAGATGATCGCATCCTTCATCAAATAGAAAGGGACTCAGGCGTGTTTAGTCAAGTGAACTTTGCTCAGTGCTGTGAGTAGCCGCCAGATGATCGCATCCTACATCAAATAGATAGGCACTCAGGCCTGTTTCGTCAAGTGAACTTTGCTCAGTGCTGTTAGTAGCCGCCAGATGATGGCGTCCTACATAAAATAAATGGGGACGCAGGCATGTTTCGTCAAGTGATCTTTGCTCAGTGCTGGCTGTGAGTAGCCGCCAGATGATCGCATCTTACTTCAAATAAATATGGACGCAGGCCCGTTTCGTCAAGTGAATTTTGCTCCGTGCTGTGAGTAGCCGCAAGGTGATCACATCCTACATCAAATAAATAAAGACGCAGGCCTGTTTCGTCAAGTGCACTTTGCTCAGTGCTGTGAGTAGCCGCCAGATGATCGCGTCCTACATCAAATAAATAGGGTCTCAGGCCTGTTTCGTCAAGTGAACTTTGCTCAGTGCAGTGAGTAGCCCCCAGATCGCATCCTACATCAAATAAATAGGGACTCAGGCGTGTTTAGTCAAGTAAACTTTGCTCAGTGCTGTGAGTAGCCGCCAGATGATCGCATCCTAGAATCAAATAAATAGGGACGCAGGCCTGTTTAGTCAAGTGCACTTTGCTCAGTGCTGTGAGTAGCCACCAGATGATCGCATCCTACATCAAATAAATAGGGACTCAAGCGTGTTTAGTCAAGTGAAGTTTGCTCAATGCTGTGAGTAGCCGCCAGATGATCGCATCCTACATCAAATAAATAGGGACTCAGGCGTGTTTAGTCACGTGAACTTTGCTCAGTGCTATGAGTAGCCGCCAGATGATCGCATCCTACATCAAATAGAAAGGGACTCAGGCGTGTTTAGTCAAGTGAACTTCGCTCAGTGCTGTGAGTAGCCCCTAGATGATCGCATCCTACATCAAATAGATAGGCACTCAGGCCTGTTTCGTCAAGTGAACTTTGCTCAGTGCTGTTAGTAGCCGCCAGATGATGGCGTCCTACATAAAATAAATGGGGACGCAGGCATGTTTCGTCAAGTGATCTTTGCTCAGTGCTGGCTGTGAGTAGCCGCCAGATGATCGCATCTTACATCAAATAAATAGGGACGCAGGCCCGTTTCGTCAAGTGAATTTTGCTCAGTGCTGTGAGTAGCCGCCAGATGATCGCATCCTACATCAAATAAATAGGGACTCAGGCGTGTTTAGTCAATTGAACTTTGCTCAGTGCTGTGAGTAGCCGCCAGATGATCGCATCCTACATCAAATAGATAGGCACTCAGGCCTGTTTCGTCAAGTGAACTTTGCTCAGTGCTGTTAGTAGCCGCCAGATGATGGCGTCTTACATAAAATAAATGGGGACGCAGACATGTTTCGTCAAGTGATCTTTGCTCAGTGCTGGCTGTGAGTAGCCGCCAGATGATCGCATCTTACTTCAAATAAATATGGACGCAGGCCCGTTTCGTCAAGTGAATTTTGCTCCGTGCTGTGAGTAGCCGCAAGGTGATCACATCCTACATCAAATAAATAGGGACGCAGGCCTGTTTCGTCAAGTGCACTTTGCTCAGTGCTGTGAGTAGCCGCCAGATGATCGCGTCCTACATCAAATAAATAGGGTCTCAGGCCTGTTTCGTCAAGTGAACTTTGCTCAGTGCAGTGAGTAGCCCCCAGATCGCATCCTACATCAAATAAATAGGGACTCAGGCGTGTTTAGTCAAGTGAACTTTGCTCACTGCTGTTAGTAGCCGCCAGATGATGGCGTCCTACATCAAATAAATAGGGACTCAGGCCTGTTTCGTCAAGTAAAATTTGCTCAGTGCTGTGAGTAGCCCCCAGATGATCGCATCCTACATCAAATAAATAGGGACTCAGGCGTGTTTAGTCAAGTGAACTTTGCTCAGTGCTGTGAGTAGCCGCCAGATGATCGAATGCTACATGAAATAAATAGGTACTCAGGCCTGTATCGTCAAGTGAACTTTGCTCACTGCTGTTAGTAGCCGCCAGATGATGGCGTCCTACATCAAATAAATAGGGACTCAGGCCTGTTTCGTCAAGTGAACTTTGCTCAGTGCTGTGAGTAGCACCCAGATGATCGCATCCTACATCAAATAAATAGGGACTCAGGCGTGTTTAGTCAAGTGAACTTTGCTCAGTGCGGTGAGTAGCAGCCAGATGATCGCATCCTACATCAAATAGAAAGGGACTCAGGGGTGTTTAGTCAAGTGAACTTTGCTCAGTGCTGTGAGTAGCCGCCAGATGATCGCATCCTACATCAAATAAATAGGGACGTAGGCCTGTTTCGTCAAGTGAACTTTCCTCAGTGCTGTGAGTAGCCGCCAGATAATCGCATCCTACATCAAATAAATAGGGACTCAGGCGTGTTTAGTCAAGTGAACTTTGCTCAGTGCTGTGAGTAGCCGCCAGATGATCGCATCCTACATGAAAGAAATAGGGTCTTAAGCGTGTTTAGTCAAGTGAACTTTGCTCAGTGCTGTTAGTAGCCGCCAGATGATGGCGTCCTAGATAAAATAAATGGGGACGCAGGCATGTTTCGTCAAGTGATCTTTGCTCAGTGCTGTGAGTAGCCGCCAGATGATCGCATCTTACATCAAAGAAATAGGGACGCAGGCCCGTTTCGTCAAGTGAATTTTGCTCAATGCTGTGAGTAGCTGCCAGATGATCGCATCCTACATCAAATAAATAGGGACTCAGGCGTGTTTAGTCAAGTGAACTTTGCTCACTGCTGTTAGTAGCCGCCAGATGATGGCGTCCTACATCAAATAAATAGGGACTCAGGCCTGTTTCGTCAAGTGAACTTTGCTCAGTGCTGTGAGTAGCCCCCAGATGATCGCATCCTACATCAAATAGATAGGCACTCAGGCCTCTTTCGTCAAGTGAACTTTGCTCAGTGCTGTTAGTAGCTGCCAGATGATCGCATCCTACATCAAATAAATAGGGACTCAGGCAAGTTTAGTCAAGTGAACTTTGCTCACTGCTGTTAGTAGCCGCCAGATGATGGCGTCCTACATCAAATAAATAGGGTCTCAGGCCTGTTTCGTCAAGTGAACTTTGCTCAGTGCAGTGAGTAGCCCCCAGATCGCATCCTAAATCAAATAAATAGGGACTCAGGCGTGTTTAGTCAAGTGAACTTTGCTCACTGCTGTTAGTAGCCGCCAGATGATGGCGTCCTACATCAAATAAATAGGGACTCAGGCCTGTTTCGTCAAGTGAAATTTGCTCAGTGCTGTGAGTAGCCCCCAGATGATCGCATCCTACATCAAATAAATAGGGACTCAGGCGTGTTTAGTCAAGTGAACTTTGCTCAGTGCTGTGAGTAGCCGCCAGATGATCGCATCCTACATGAAATAAATAAGTACTCAGGCCTGTATCGTCAAGTGAACTTTGCTCACTGCTGTTAGTAGCCGCCAGATGATGGCGTCCTACATCAAATAAATAGGGACTCAGGCCTGTTTCGTCAAGTGAACTTTGCTCAGTGCTGTGAGTAGCACCCAGATGATCGCATCCTACATCAAATAAATAGGGACTCAGGCGTGTTTAGTCAAGTGAACTTTGCTCAGTGCGGTGAGTAGCAGCCAGATGATCGCATCCTACATCAAATAGAAAGGGACTCAGGCGTGTTTAGTAAAGTGAACTTTGCTCAGTGCTGTGAGTAGCCGCCAGATGATCGCATCCTACATCAAATAAATAGGGACGTAGGCCTGTTTCGTCAAGTGAACTTTCCTCAGTGCTGTGAGTAGCCGCCAGATAATCGCATCCTACATCAAATAAATAGGGACTCAGGCGTGTTTAGTCAAGTGAACTTTGCTCAGTGCTGTGAGTAGCCGCCAGATGATCGCATCCTACATGAAATAAATAGGGTCTTAGGCGTGTTTAGTCAAGTGAACTTTGCTCAGTGCTGTTAGTAGCCGCCCGATGATGGCGTCCTAGATAAAATAAATGGGGACGCAGGCATGTTTCGTCAAGTGATCTTTGCTCAGTGCTGTGAGTAGCCGCCAGATGATCGCATCTTACATCAAAGAAATAGGGACGCAGGCCCGTTTCGTCAAGTGAATTTTGCTCAATGCTGTGAGTAGCTGCCAGATGATCGCATCCTACATCAAATAAATAGGGACTCAGGCGTGTTTAGTCAAGTGAACTTTGCTCACTGCTGTTAGTAGCCGCCAGATGATGGCGTCCTACATCAAATAAATAGGGACTCAGGCCTGTTTCGTCAAGTGAACTTTGCTCAGTGCTGTGAGTAGCCCCCAGATGATCGCATCCTACATCAAATAGATAGGCACTCAGGCCTCTTTCGTCAAGTGAACTTTGCTCAGTGCTGTTAGTAGCTGCCAGATGATCGCATCCTACATCAAATAAATAGGGACTCAGGCAAGTTTAGTCAAGTGAACTTTGCTCACTGCTGTTAGTAGCCGCCAGATGATGGCGTCCTACATCAAATAAATAGGGACTCAGGCGTGTTTAGTCAAGTGAACTTTGCTCAGTGCTGTGAGTAGCCGCCAGATGATCGCATCCTACATGAAATAAATAGGTACTCAGGCCTGTATCGTCAAGTGAACTTTGCTCACTGCTGTTAGTAGCTGCCAGATGATGGCGTCCTACATCAAATAAATAGGGACTCAGGCCTGTTTCGTCAAGTGAACTTTGCTCAGTGCTGTGAGTAGCCCCCAGATGATCGCATCCTACATCAAATAAATAGAGACTCAGGCGTGTTTAGTCAAGTGAACTTTGCTCAGTGCGGTGAGTAGCCGCCAGATGATCGCATCCTTCATCAAATAGAAAGGGACTCAGGCGTGTTTAGTCAAGTGAACTTTGCTCAGTGCTGTGAGTAGCCGCCAGATGATCGCATCCTACATCAAATAGATAGGCACTCAGGCCTGTTTCGTCAAGTGAACTTTGCTCAGTGCTGTTAGTAGCCGCCAGATGATGGCGTCCTACATAAAATAAATGGGGACGCAGGCATGTTTCGTCAAGTGATCTTTGCTCAGTGCTGGCTGTGAGTAGCCGCCAGATGATCGCATCTTACTTCAAATAAATATGGACGCAGGCCCGTTTCGTCAAGTGAATTTTGCTCCGTGCTGTGAGTAGCCGCAAGGTGATCACATCCTACATCAAATAAATAGGGACGCAGGCCTGTTTCGTCAAGTGCACTTTGCTCAGTGCTGTGAGTAGCCGCCAGATGATCGCGTCCTACATCAAATAAATAGGGTCTCAGGCCTGTTTCGTCAAGTGAACTTTGCTCAGTGCAGTGAGTAGCCCCCAGATCGCATCCTACATCAAATAAATAGGGACTCAGGCGTGTTTAGTCAAGTAAACTTTGCTCAGTGCTGTGAGTAGCCGCCAGATGATCGCATCCTAGAATCAAATAAATAGGGACGCAGGCCTGTTTCGTCAAGTGCACTTTGCTCAGTGCTGTGAGCAGCCGCCAGATGATCGCATCCTACATCAAATAAATAGGGACTCAGGCGGGTTTAGTCAAGTGAACTTTGCTCAGTGCTGTGAGTAGCCGCCAGATGATCGCATCCTACATCAAATAAATAGGGAGTCAGGCCTGTTTCGTCAAGTGAACTTTGCTCAGTGCGGTGAGTAGCCCCTAGATGATCGCATCCTACATCAAACAAATAGGGACTGAGGCGTGTTTAGTCAAGTGAACTTTGCTTAGTGCTGTGAGTAGCCGCCAGATGATCGCATCCTACATCAAATAGATAGGCACTCAGGCCTCTTTCGTCAAGTGAACTTTGCTCAGTGCTGTTAGTAGCTGCCAGATGATGGCGTCCTACATAAAATAAATGGGGACGCAGGCATGTTTCGTCAAGTGATCTTTGCTCAGTGCTGGCTGTGAGTAGCCGCCAGATGATCGGATCTTACATCAAATAAATAGGGACGCAGGCCCGTTTCGTCAAGTGAATTTTGCTCAGTGCTGTGAGTAGCCGCCAGATGATCGCATCCTACATCAAATAAATAGGGACTCAGGCGTGTTAGTCAATTAAACTTTGCTCAGTGCTGTGAGTAGCCGCCAGATGATCGCATCCTACATCAAATAAATAGGGACTCAGGCCTGTTTCGTCAAGTGCACTTTGCTCAGTGCTGTGAGTAGCCGCCAGATGATCGCATCCGACATCAAATAAATAGGGACTTAGGCGTGTTTAGTCAAGTGAACTTTTCTCAGTGCTGTGAGTAGCCGCCAGATGATCGCATCCTACATCAAATAAATAGGCACTGAGGCGTGTTTACTCAAGTGAACTTTGCTCATTGCTGTGAGTAGCCGCCAGATGATCGCATCCTACATCAAATAGATAGGGACTCGGGCCTGTTTCGTCAAGTGAACTTTGCTCAGTGCTGTTAGTAGCCGCCAGATGATGGCGTCCTACATGAAATAAATGGGGACGCAGGCATGTTTCGTCAAGTGAACTTTGCTCAGTGCTGTGAGTAGCCACCAGATGATCGCATCTTACATCAAATAAATATGGACGCAGGCCCGTTTCGTCAAGTGAATTTTGCTCCGTGCTGTGAGTAGCCGCAAGGTGATCACATCCTACATCAAATAAATAGGGTCTCAGGCCTGTTTCGTCAAGTGAACTTTGCTCAGTGCAGTGAGTAGCCCCCAGATCGCATCCTACATCAAATAAATAGGGACTCAGGCGTGTTTAGTCAAGTAAACTTCGCTCAGTGCTGTGAGTAGCCGCCAGATGTTCGCATCCTAGATCAAATAAATAGGGACGCTGGCCTGTTTCGTCAAGTGCACTTTGCTCAGTGCTGTGAGTAGCCACCAGATGATCGCATCCTACATCAAATAAATAGGGACTCAAGCGTGTTTAGTCAAGTGAAATTTGCTCAGTGCTGTGAGTAGCGGCCAGATTATCGCATCCTACATCAAATAAATAGGGACTCAGGCGTGTTTAGTCACGTGAACTTTGCTCAGTGCTGTTAGTAGCCGCCAGATGATCGCATCCTACATCAAATAGAAAGGGACTCTGGCGTGTTTAGTCAAGTGAACTTTGCTCAGTGCTGTGAGTAGCCGCCAGATGATCGCATCCTACATCAAATAAATAGGGACGTAGGCCTGTTTAGTCGAGTGAACTTTGCTCAGTGCTGTGAGTAGCCGCCAGATGATCGCATCCTACATGAAATAAATAGGGTCTTAGGCTTGTTTAGTCAAGTGAACTTTGCTCAGTGCTGTTAGTAGCCGCCAGATGATGGCGTCCTAGATAAAATAAATGGGGACGCAGGCATGTTTCGTCAAGTGATCTTTGCTCAGTGCTGTGAGTAGCCGCCAGATGATCGAATCTTACATCAAAGAAATAGGGACGCAGGCCCGTTTCGTCAAGTGAATTTTGCTCAATGCTGTGAGTAGCTGCCAGATGATCGCATCCTACATCAAATAAATAGGGACTCAGGCGTGTTTAGTCAAGTGAACTTTGCTCACTGCTGTTAGTAGCCGCCAGATGATGGCGTCCTAGATAAAATAAATGGGGACGCAGGCATGTTTCGTCAAGTGATCTTTGCTCAGTGCTGTGAGTAGCCCCCAGATGATCGCATCCTACATCAAATAGATAGGCACTCAGGCCTCTTTCGTCAAGTGAACTTTGCTCAGTGCTGTTAGTAGCTGCCAGATGATCGCATCCTACATCAAATAAATAGGGACTCAGGCAAGTTTAGTCAAGTGAACTTTGCTCACTGCTGTTAGTAGCCGCCAGATGATGGCGTCCTACATCAAATAAATAGGGACTCAGGCCTGTTTCGTCAAGTGAACTTTGCTCAGTGCTGTGAGTAGCCCCCAGATGATCGCATCCTACATCAAATAAATAGGGACTCAGGCGTGTTTAGTCAAGTGAACTTTGCTCAGTGCAGCGTGTAGCCGCCAGATGATCGCATCCTACATCAAATAGATAGGCACTCAGGCCTCTTTCGTCAAGTGAACTTTGCTCAGTGCTGTGAGTAGCCCCCAGATGATCGCATCCTACATCAAATAGATAGGCACTCAGGCCTCTTTCGTCAAGTGAACTTTGCTCAGTGCTGTTAGTAGCTGCCAGATGATCGCATCCTACATCAAATAAATAGGGACTCAGGCAAGTTTAGTCAAGTGAACTTTGCTCACTGCTGTTAGTAGCCGCCAGATGATGGCGTCCTACATCAAATAAATAGGGACTCAGGCGTGTTTAGTCAAGTGAACTTTGCTCAGTGCTGTGAGTAGCCGCCAGATGATCGCATCCTACATGAAATAAATAGGTACTCAGGCCTGTATCGTCAAGTGAACTTTGCTCACTGCTGTTAGTAGCTGCCAGATGATGGCGTCCTACATCAAATAAATAGGGACTCAGGCCTGTTTCGTCAAGTGAACTTTGCTCAGTGCTGTGAGTAGCCCCCAGATGATCGCATCCTACATCAAATAAATAGGGACTCAGGCGTGTTTAGTCAAGTGAACTTTGCTCAGTGCGGTGAGTAGCCGCCATATGATCGCATCCTTCATCAAATAGAAAGGGACTCAGGCGTGTTTAGTCAAGTGAACTTTGCTCAGTGCTGTGAGTAGCCGCCAGATGATCGCATCCTACATCAAATAGATAGGCACTCAGGCCTGTTTCGTCAAGTGAACTTTGCTCAGTGCTGTTAGTAGCCGCCAGATGATGGCGTCCTACATAAAATAAATGGGGACGCAGGCATGTTTCGTCAAGTGATCTTTGCTCAGTGCTGGCTGTGAGTAGCCGCCAGATGATCGCATCTTACTTCAAATAAATATGGACGCAGGCCCGTTTCGTCAAGTGAATTTTGCTCCGTGCTGTGAGTAGCCGCAAGGTGATCACATCCTACATCAAATAAATAGGGACGCAGGCCTGTTTCGTCAAGTGCACTTTGCTCAGTGCTGTGAGTAGCCGCCAGATGATCGCGTCCTACATCAAATAAATAGGGTCTCAGGCCTGTTTCGTCAAGTGAACTTTGCTCAGTGCAGTGAGTAGCCCCCAGATCGCATCCTACATCAAATAAATAGGGACTCAGGCGTGTTTAGTCAAGTAAACTTTGCTCAGTGCTGTGAGTAGCCGCCAGATGATCGCATCCTAGAATCAAATAAATAGGGACGCAGGCCTGTTTCGTCAAGTGCACTTTGCTCAGTGCTGTGAGTAGCCACCAGATGATCGCATCCTACATCAAATAAATAGGGACTCAAGCGTGTTTAGTCAAGTGAAGTTTGCTCAATGCTGTGAGTAGCCGCCAGATGATCGCATCCTACATCAAATAAATAGGGACTCAGGCGTGTTTAGTCACGTGAACTTTGCTCAGTGCTGTGAGTAGCCGCCAGATGATCGCATCCTACATCAAATAGAAAGGGACTCAGGCGTGTTTAGTCAAGTGAACTTTGCTCAGTGCTGTGAGTAGCCCCTAGATGATCGCATCCTACATCAAATAAATAGGGACTCAGGCGTGTTTAGTCAAGTGAACTTTGCTCAGTGCTGTGAGTAGCCGCGAGATGATCGCATCCTACATCAAATAGATAGGCACTCAGGCCTGTTTCGTCAAGTGAACTTTGCTCAGTGCTGTTAGTAGCCGCCAGATGATGGCGTCCTACATAAAATAAATGGGGACGCAGGCATGTTTCGTCAAGTGATCTTTGCTCAGTGCTGGCTGTGAGTAGCCGCCAGATGATCGCATCTTACATCAAATAAATAGGGACGCAGGCCCGTTTCGTCAAGTGAATTTTGCTCAGTGCTGTGAGTAGCCGCCAGATGATCGCATCCTACATCAAATAAATAGGGACTCAGGCGTGTTTAGTCAATTGAACTTTGCTCAGTGCTGTGAGTAGCCGCCAGATGATCGCATCCTACATCAAATAAATAGGGACTCAGGCGTGTTTAGTCAAGTGAACTTTGCTCAGTGCTGTGAGTAGCCGCCAGATGATCGCATCCTACATGAAATAAATAGGTACTCAGGCCTGTATCGTCAAGTGAACTTTGCTCACTGCTGTTAGTAGCTGCCAGATGATGGCGTCCTACATCAAATAAATAGGGACTCAGGCCTGTTTCGTCAAGTGAACTTTGCTCAGTGCTGTGAGTAGCCCCCAGATGATCGCATCCTACATCAAATAAATAGGGACTCAGGCGTGTTTAGTCAAGTGAACTTTGCTCAGTGCGGTGAGTAGCCGCCATATGATCGCATCCTTCATCAAATAGAAAGGGACTCAGGCGTGTTTAGTCAAGTGAACTTTGCTCAGTGCTGTGAGTAGCCGCCAGATGATCGCATCCTACATCAAATAGATAGGCACTCAGGCCTGTTTCGTCAAGTGAACTTTGCTCAGTGCTGTTAGTAGCCGCCAGATGATGGCGTCCTACATAAAATAAATGGGGACGCAGGCATGTTTCGTCAAGTGATCTTTGCTCAGTGCTGGCTGTGAGTAGCCGCCAGATGATCGCATCTTACTTCAAATAAATATGGACGCAGGCCCGTTTCGTCAAGTGAATTTTGCTCCGTGCTGTGAGTAGCCGCAAGGTGATCACATCCTACATCAAATAAATAGGGACGCAGGCCTGTTTCGTCAAGTGCACTTTGCTCAGTGCTGTGAGTAGCCGCCAGATGATCGCGTCCTACATCAAATAAATAGGGTCTCAGGCCTGTTTCGTCAAGTGAACTTTGCTCAGTGCAGTGAGTAGCCCCCAGATCGCATCCTACATCAAATAAATAGGGACTCAGGCGTGTTTAGTCAAGTAAACTTTGCTCAGTGCTGTGAGTAGCCGCCAGATGATCGCATCCTAGAATCAAATAAATAGGGACGCAGGCCTGTTTCGTCAAATGCACTTTGCTCAGTGCTGTGAGTAGCCACCAGATGATCGCATCCTACATCAAATAAATAGGGACTCAAGCGTGTTTAGTCAAGTGAAGTTTGCTCAATGCTGTGAGTAGCCGCCAGATGATCGCATCCTACATCAAATAAATAGGGACTCAGGCGTGTTTAGTCACGTGAACTTTGCTCAGTGCTGTGAGTAGCCGCCAGATGATCGCATCCTACATCAAATAGAAAGGGACTCAGGCGTGTTTAGTCAAGTGAACTTTGCTCAGTGCTGTGAGTAGCCCCTAGATGATCGCATCCTACATCAAATAAATAGGGACTCAGGCGTGTTTAGTCAAGTGAACTTTGCTCAGTGCTGTGAGTAGCCGCGAGATGATCGCATCCTACATCAAATAGATAGGCACTCAGGCCTGTTTCGTCAAGTGAACTTTGCTCAGTGCTGTTAGTAGCCGCCAGATGATGGCGTCCTACATAAAATAAATGGGGACGCAGGCATGTTTCGTCAAGTGATCTTTGCTCAGTGCTGGCTGTGAGTAGCCGCCAGATGATCGCATCTTACATCAAATAAATAGGGACGCAGGCCCGTTTCGTCAAGTGAATTTTGCTCAGTGCTGTGAGTAGCCGCCAGATGATCGCATCCTACATCAAATAAATAGGGACTCAGGCGTGTTTAGTCAATTGAACTTTGCTCAGTGCTGTGAGTAGCCGCCAGATGATCGCATCCTACATCAAATAAATAGGGACTCAGGCGTGTTTAGTCAAGTGAACTTTGCTCAGTGCTGTGAGTAGCCGCCAGATGATCGCATCCTACATGAAATAAATAGGTACTCAGGCCTGTATCGTCAAGTGAACTTTGCTCACTGCTGTTAGTAGCTGCCAGATGATGGCGTCCTACATCAAATAAATAGGGACTCAGGCCTGTTTCGTCAAGTGAACTTTGCTCAGTGCTGTGAGTAGCCCCCAGATGATCGCATCCTACATCAAATAAATAGGGACTCAGGCGTGTTTAGTCAAGTGAACTTTGCTCAGTGCGGTGAGTAGCCGCCATATGATCGCATCCTTCATCAAATAGAAAGGGACTCAGGCGTGTTTAGTCAAGTGAACTTTGCTCAGTGCTGTGAGTAGCCGCCAGATGATCGCATCCTACATCAAATAGATAGGCACTCAGGCCTGTTTCGTCAAGTGAACTTTGCTCAGTGCTGTTAGTAGCCGCCAGATGATGGCGTCCTACATAAAATAAATGGGGACGCAGGCATGTTTCGTCAAGTGATCTTTGCTCAGTGCTGGCTGTGAGTAGCCGCCAGATGATCGCATCTTACTTCAAATAAATATGGACGCAGGCCCGTTTCGTCAAGTGAATTTTGCTCCGTGCTGTGAGTAGCCGCAAGGTGATCACATCCTACATCAAATAAATAGGGACGCAGGCCTGTTTCGTCAAGTGCACTTTGCTCAGTGCTGTGAGTAGCCGCCAGATGATCGCGTCCTACATCAAATAAATAGGGTCTCAGGCCTGTTTCGTCAAGTGAACTTTGCTCAGTGCAGTGAGTAGCCCCCAGATCGCATCCTACATCAAATAAATAGGGACTCAGGCGTGTTTAGTCAAGTAAACTTTGCTCAGTGCTGTGAGTAGCCGCCAGATGATCGCATCCTAGAATCAAATAAATAGGGACGCAGGCCTGTTTCGTCAAGTGCACTTTGCTCAGTGCTGTGAGTAGCCACCAGATGATCGCATCCTACATCAAATAAATAGGGACTCAAGCGTGTTTAGTCAAGTGAAGTTTGCTCAATGCTGTGAGTAGCCGCCAGATGATCGCATCCTACATCAAATAAATAGGGACTCAGGCGTGTTTAGTCACGTGAACTTTGCTCAGTGCTGTGAGTAGCCGCCAGATGATCGCATCCTACATCAAATAGAAAGGGACTCAGGCGTGTTTAGTCAAGTGAACTTTGCTCAGTGCTGTGAGTAGCCCCTAGATGATCGCATCCTACATCAAATAAATAGGGACTCAGGCGTGTTTAGTCAAGTGAACTTTGCTCAGTGCTGTGAGTAGCCGCCAGATGATCGCATCCTACATCAAATAGATAGGCACTCAGGCCTGTTTCGTCAAGTGAACTTTGCTCAGTGCTGTTAGTAGCCGCCAGATGATGGCGTCCTACATAAAATAAATGGGGACGCAGGCATGTTTCGTCAAGTGATCTTTGCTCAGTGCTGGCTGTGAGTAGCCGCCAGATGATCGCATCTTACATCAAATAAATAGGGACGCAGGCCCGTTTCGTCAAGTGAATTTTGCTCAGTGCTGTGAGTAGCCGCCAGATGATCGCATCCTACATCAAATAAATAGGGACTCAGGCGTGTTTAGTCAATTGAACTTTGCTCAGTGCTGTGAGTAGCTGCCAGATGATCGCATCCTACATCAAATAAATAGGGACTCAGGCCTGTTTCGTCAAGTGCACTTTGCTCAGTGCTGTGAGTAGCCACCAGATGATCGCATCCTACATCATATAAATAGGGACTTAGGCGTGTTTAGTCAAGTGAACTTTGCTCAGTGCTGTGAGTAGCCGCCAGATGATCGCATCCTACATCAAATAAATAGGCACTGAGGCGTGTTTACTCAAGTAAACTTTGCTCATTGCTGTGAGTAGCTGCCAGGTGATCGCATCCTACATCAAATAGACAGGGACTCGGGCCTGTTTCGTCAAGTGAACTTTGCTCAGTGCTGTTAGTAGCTGCCAGATGATGGCGTCCTACTTAAAATAAATGGGGACGCAGGCATGTTTCGTCAAGTTATCTTTGCTCAGTGCTGTGAGTAGCTGCCAGATGATCGCATCCTACATCAAATAAATAGGGACACATGCGTGTTTAGTCAAGTGAACTTTGCTCAGTGCTGTGAGTAGCCGCCAGATGATCGCATCCTACATCGAATAGATAGGGACTCGGGCCTGTTTCGTCAAGTGAACTTTGCTCAGTTCTGTTAGTAGCCGCCAGATGATGGCGTCCTACATGAAATAAATGGGGACGCAGGCATGTCTCGTCAAGTGATTTTTGCTCAGTGCTGTGAGTAGCCACCACATGATCGCATCTTACATCAAATAAATATGGACGCAGGCCCGTTTCGTCAAGTGAATTTTGCTCCGTGCTGTGAGTAGCCGCAAGGTGATCACATCCTACATCAAATAAATAGGGACGCAGGCCTGTTTCGTCAAGTGCACTTTGCTCAGTGCTGTGAGTAGCTGCGAGATGATCGCATCCTACATCAAATAATGGGGACTCAGGGGTGTTTAGTCAAGTGTACTTTGCTCATTGCTGTGAGTAGCCGCCAGATGATCGCGTCCTACATCAAATAAATAGGGTCTCAGGCCTGTTTCGTCAAGTGAACTTTGCTCAGTGCAGTGAGTAGCCCCCAGATCGCATCCTACATCAAATAAGTAGGGACTCAGGCGTGTTTAGTCAAGTAAACTTTGCTCAGTGCTTTGAGTAGCCGGCAGATGATCGTATCCCAGATCAAATAAATAGGGACGCAGACCTGTTTCGTCAAGTGCACTTTGCTCAGTGCTGTGAGCAGCCGCCAGATGATCGCATCCTACATCAAATAAATAGGGACTCAGGCGGGTTTAGTCAAGTGAACTTTGCTCAGTGCTGTGAGTAGCCGCCAGATGATCGCATCCTACATCAAATAAATAGGGAGTCAGGCCTGTTTCGTCAAGTGAACTTTGCTCAGTGCGGTGAGTAGCCCCTAGATGATCGCATCCTACATCAAACAAATAGGGACTGAGGCGTGTTTAGTCAAGTGAACTTTGCTTAGTGCTGTGAGTAGCCGCCAGATGATCGCATCCTACATCAAATAGATAGGCACTCAGGCCTCTTTCGTCAAGTGAACTTTGCTCAGTGCTGTTAGTAGCTGCCAGATGATGGCGTCCTACATAAAATAAATGGGGACGCAGGCATGTTTCGTCAAGTGATCTTTGCTCAGTGCTGGCTGTGAGTAGCCGCCAGATGATCGGATCTTACATCAAATAAATAGGGACGCAGGCCCGTTTCGTCAAGTGAATTTTGCTCAGTGCTGTGAGTAGCCGCCAGATGACCGCATCCTACATCAAATAAATAGGGACTCAGGCGTGTTTAGTCAATTAAACTTTGCTCAGTGCTGTGAGTAGCCGCCAGATGATCGCATCCTACATCAAATAAATAGGGACTCAGGCCTGTTTCGTCAAGTGCACTTTGCTCAGTGCTGTGAGTAGCCGCCAGATGATCGCATCCTACATCAAATAAATAGGGACTTAGGCGTGTTTAGTCAAGTGAACTTTGCTTAGTGCTGTGAGTAGCCGCCAGATGATCGCATCCTACATCAAATAAATAGGCACTGAGGCGTGTTTACTCAAGTGAACTTTGCTCATTGCTGTGAGTAGCCGCCAGATGATCGCATCCTACATCAAATAGATAGGGACTCGGGCCTGTTTCGTCAAGTGAACTTTGCTCAGTGCTGTTAGTAGCCGCCAGATGATGGCGTCCTACATGAAATAAATGGGGACGCAGGCATGTTTCGTCAAGTGAACTTTGCTCAGTGCTGTGAGTAGCCACCAGATGATCGCATCTTACATCAAATAAATATGGACGCAGGCCCGTTTCGTCAAGTGAATTTTGCTCCGTGCTGTGAGTAGCCGCAAGGTGATCACATCCTACATCAAATAAATAGGGACTCAGGCCTGTTTCGTCAAGTGCACTTTGCTCAGTGCTGTGAGTAGCCGCCAGATGATCGCGTCCTACATCAAATAAATAGGGTCTCAGGCCTGTTTCGTCAAGTGAACTTTGCTCAGTGCAGTGAGTAGCCCCCAGATCGCATCCTACATCAAATAAATAGGGACTCAGGCGTGTTTAGTCAAGTAAACTTTGCTCAGTGCTGTGAGTAGCCGCCAGATGTTCGCATCCTAGATCAAATAAATAGGGACGCTGGCCTGTTTCGTCAAGTGCACTTTGCTCAGTGCTGTGAGTAGCCACCAGATGATCGCATCCTACATCAAATAAATAGGGACTCAAGCGTGTTTAGTCAAGTGAAGTTTGCTCAGTGCTGTGAGTAGCCGCCAGATTATCGCATCCTACATCAAATAAATAGGGACTCAGGCGTGTTTAGTCACGTGAACTTTGCTCAGTGCTGTTAGTAGCCGCCAGATGATCGCATCCTACATCAAATAAATAGGGACGTAGGCCTGTTTAGTCGAGTGAACTTTGCTCAGTGCTGTGAGTAGCCGCCAGATGATCGCATCCTACATGAAATAAATAGGGTCTTAGGCTTGTTTAGTCAAGTGAACTTTGCTCAGTGCTGTTAGTAGCCGCCAGATGATGGCGTCCTAGATAAAATAAATGGGGACGCAGGCATGTTTCGTCAAGTGATCTTTGCTCAGTGCTGTGAGTAGCCGCCAGATGATCGCATCTTATATCAAAGAAATAGGGACGCAGGCCCGTTTCGTCAAGTGAATTTTGCTCAATGCTGTGAGTAGCTGCCAGATGATCGCATCCTACATGAAATAAATAGGTACTCAGGCCTGTATCGTCAAGTGAACTTTGCTCACTGCTGTTAGTAGCCGCCAGATGATGGCGTCCTACATCAAATAAATAGGGACTCAGGCCTGTTTCGTCAAGTGAACTTTGCTCAGTGCTGTGAGTAGCCCCCAGATGATCGCATCCTACATCAAATAAATAGGGACTCAGGCGTGTTTAGTCAAGTGAACTTTGCTCAGTGCAGTGAGTAGCCGCCAGATGATCGCATCCTACATCAAATAGAAAGGGACTCAGGCGTGTTTAGTCAAGTGAACTTTGCTCAGTGCTGTGAGTAGCCGCCAGATGATCGCATCCTACATCAAATAAATAGGGACGTAGGCCTGTTTCGTCAAGTGAACTTTGCTCAGTGCTGTGAGTAGCCGCCAGATAATCGCATCCTACATCAAATAAATAGGGACTCAGGCGTGTTTAGTCAAGTGAACTTTGCTCAGTGCTGTGAGTAGCCGCCAGATGATCGCATCCTACATGAAATAAATAGGGTCTTAGGCGTGTTTAGTCAAGTGAACTTTACTCAGTGCTGTTAGTAGCCGCCAGATGATGGCGTCCTAGATAAAATAAATGGGGACGCAGGCATGTTTCGTCAAGTGATCTTTGCTCAGTGCTGTGAGTAGCCGCCAGATGATCGCATCTTACATCAAAGAAATAGGGACGCAGGCCCGTTTCGTCAAGTGAATTTTGCTCAATGCTGTGAGTAGCTGCCAGATGATCGCATCCTACATCAAATAAATAGGGACTCAGGCGTGTTTAGTCAAGTGAACTTTGCTCACTGCTGTTAGTAGCCGCCAGATGATCGCATCCTACATCACATAAATAGGGACTCAGGCGTGTTTAGTCAAGTAAACTTTGCTCAGTGCTGTGAGTAGCCGCCAGATGATCGCATCCTAGAATCAAATAAATAGGGACGCAGGCCTGTTTCGTCAAGTGCACTTTGCTCAGTGCTGTGAGTAGCCACCAGATGATCGCATCCTACATCAAATAAATAGGGACTCAAGCGTGTTTAGTCAAGTGAAGTTTGCTCAGTGCTGTGAGTAGCCGCCAGATGATCGCATCCTACATCAAATAAATAGGGACTCAGGCGTGTTTAGTCACGTGAACTTTGCTCAGTGCTGTGAGTAGCCGCCAGATGATCGCATCCTACATCAAATAGAAAGGGACTCAGGCGTGTTTAGTCAAGTGAACTTTGCTCAGTGCTGTGAGTAGCCGCCAGATGATCGCATCCTACATCAAATAAATAGGGACGTAGGCCTGTTTCGTTAAGTGAACTTTGCTCAGTGCTGTGAGTAGCCGCCAGATAATCGCATCCTACATCAAATAAATAGGGACTCAGGCGTGTTTAGTCAAGTGAACTTTGCTCAGTGCTGTGAGTAGCCGCCAGATGATCGCATCCTGCATGAAATAAATAGGGTCTTAGGCGTGTTTAGTCAAGTGAACTTTGCTTAGTGCTGTTAGTAGCCGCCAGATGATGGCATCCTACATCAAATAGAGAGGGACTCGGGCCTGTTTCGTCAAGTGAACTTTGCTCAGTGCTGTTAGTAGCCGCCAGATGATGGCGTCCTACTTAAAATAAATGGGGACGCAGGCATGTTTCGTCAAGTTATCTTTGCTCAGTGCTGTGAGTAGCTGCCAGATGATCGCATCCTACATCAAATAAATAGGTACTCAGGCCTGTATCGTCAAGTGAACTTTGCTCACTGCTGTTAGTAGCCGCCAGATGATGGCGTCCTACATCAAATAAATAGGGACTCAGGCCTGTTTCGTCAAGTGAACTTTGCTCAGTGCTGTGAGTTGGCCCCAGATGATCGCATCCTACATCAAATAAATAGGGACTCAGGCGTGTTTAGTCAAGTGAACTTTGCTCAGTGTGGTGAGTAGCCGCCAGATGATCGCTTCCTACATCAAATAGATATGCACTCAGGCCTGTTTCGTCAAGTGAACTTTGCTCAGTGCTGTTCGTAGTCGCCAGATGATCACATCCTACATCAAATAAATAGGGACGGAGGCCTGTTTCATCAAGTGAACTTTGCTCAGTGTAGTGAGTAGCCGCCAGATGAACGCATCCTACATCAAATAAATAGGGACGCAGGCCTGTTTCGTCAAGTGCACTTTGCTCAGTGCTGTGAGTAGCCGCCAGATGATCGCATCCTACATCAAATAAATAGGGACTTAGGCGTGTTTAGTCAAGTGAACTTTGCTCAGTGCTGTGAGTAGCTGCCAGATGATCGCATCCTACATCAAATAAATAGGCACTGAGGCGTGTTTACTCAAGTGAACTTTGCTCATTGCTGTGAGTAGCTGCCAGGTGATCGCATCCTACATAAAATAGATAGGGACTCGGGCCTGTTTCGTCAAGTGAACTTTACTCAGTGCTATTAGTAGCCGCCAGATGATGGCGTCCTACTTAAAATAAATGGGGACGCAGGCATCTTTCGTCAAGTTATCTTTGCTCAGTGCTGTGAGTAGCTGCCAGATGATCGCATCCTACATGAAATAAATAGGGACTCATGCGTGTTTGGTCAAGTGAACTTTGCTCAGTGCTGTGAGTAGCCGCCAGATGATCGCATCCTACATCAAATAGATAGGGACTCGGGCCTGTTTCGTCAAGTGAACTTTGCTCAGTGCTGTTAGTAGCCGCCAGATGATGGCGTCCTACATGAAATAAATAGGGACTCAGGCCTGTTTCGTCAAGTGAACTTTGCTCAGTGCTGTGAGTAGCCCCCAGATGATCGCATCCTACATCAAATAAATAGGGACTCAGGCGTGTTTAGTCAAGTGAACTTTGCTCAGTGCGGTGAGTAGCCGCCAGATGATCGCATCCTACATCAAATAGATATGCACTCAGGCCTGTTTCGTCAAGTGAACTTTGCTCAGTGCTGTGAGTTGCCGCCAGATGATCGCATCCTACATCAAATAAATAGGGACTTAGGCGTGTTTAGTCAAGTGAACTTTGCTCAGTGCTGTGAGTAGCCGCCAGATGATCGCACCCTACATCAAATAAATAGGCTCTGAGGCGTGTTTACTCAAGTGAACTTTGCTCATTGCTGTGAGTAGCTGCCAGGTGATCGCATCCTACATCAAATAGATAGGGACTCGGGCCTGTTTCGTCAAGTGAACTTTGCTCAGTGCTGTTAGTAGCCGCCAGATGATGGCGTCCTACTTAAAATAAATGGGGACGCAGGCATCTTTCGTCAAGTTATCTTTGCTCAGTGCTGTGAGTTGCCGCCAGATGATCGCGTCCTACATCAAATAAATGGGGTCTCGGGCCTGTTTCGTCAAGTGTACTTTGCTCAGTGCAGTGCTTAGCCCCCAGATCGCATCCTACATCAAATAAATTGGGACTCGGGCGTGTTTAGTCAAGTAAACTTTGCTCAGTGCTTTGAGTAGCCGCCAGATGATCGCATCCTAGATCAAATAAATAGGGACGCAGGCCTGTTTCGTCAAGTGCACTTTGCTCAGTGCTGTGAGTAGCCACCAGATGATCGCATCCTACATCAAATAAATAGGGACTCAAGCGTGTTTAGTCAAGTGAAGTTTGCTCAGTGCTGTGAGTAGCCGCCAGATGATCGCATCCTACATCAAATAAATAGGGACTCAGGCGTGTTTAGTTAGGTGAACTTTGCTCAGTGCTGTGAGTAGCCGCCAGATGATCGCATCCTACATCAAATAGAAAGGGACTCAGGCGTGTTTAGTCAAGTTAACTTTGCTCAGTGCTGTGAGTAGCCGCCAGATGATCGCATCCTACATCAAATAAATAGGAACGTAGGCCTGTTTCGTCAAGTGAACTTTGCTCAGTGCTGTTAGTAGCCACCAGATGATCGCATCTTACATCAAATAAATATGGACGCAGGCCTGTTTCGTCAAGTGCACTTTGCTCAGTGCTGTTAGTAGCCGCCAGATGATGGCGTCCTAGATAAAATAAATGGGGACGCAGGCATGTTTCGTCAAGTGATCTTTGCTCAGTGCTGTGAGTAGCCGCCAGATGATCGCATCTTACATCAAAGAAATAGGGACGCAGGCCCGTTTCGTCAAGTGAATTTTGCTCAATGCTGTGAGTAGCTGCCAGATGATCGCATCCTACATCAAATAAATAGGGACTCAGGCGTGTTTAGTCAAGTGAACTTTGCTCGCTGCTGTTAGTAGCCTCCACATGATGGCGTCCTAGATCAAATAAATAGGGACGCAGGCCTGTTTCGTCAAGTGCACTTTGCTCAGTGCTGTGAGTAGCCACCAGATGATCGCATCCTACATCAAATAAATAGGGACTCAAGCGTGTTTAGTCAAGTGAAGTTTGCTCAGTGCTGTGAGTAGCTGCCAGATGATCGCATCCTACATCAAATAAATAGGGACTCAGGCGTGTTTAGTCAGGTGAACTTTGCTCAGTGCTGTGAGTAGCCGCCAGATGATCGCATCCTACATCAAATAGAAAGGGACTCAGGCGTGTTTAGTCAATTAAACTTTGCTCAGGGCTGTGAGTAGCCGCCAGATGATCGCATCCTACATCAAATAAATAGGGACTCAGGCCTGTTTCGTCAAGTGCACTTTGCTCAGTGCTGTGAGTAGCCGCCAGATGATCGCATCCTACATCAAATAAATAGGGACTTAGGCGTGTTTAGTCAAGTGAACTTTGCTCAGTGCTGTGAGTAGCCGCCAGATGATCGCATCTTTCATCAAATAAATAGGGACTTAGGCGTGTTTAGTCAAGTGAACTTTGCTCATTGCTGTGAGTAGCCGCTAGATGATCGCATCCTACATCAAATAGATAGGGACTCGGGCCTGTTTCGTCAAGTGAACTTTGCACAGTGCTGTTAGTAGCCGACAGATGATGGCGTCCTACATGAAATAAATGGGGACGCAGACATGTTTCGTCAAGTGAACTTTGCTCAGTGCTGTGAGTAGCCACCAGATGATCGCATCTTACATCAAATAAATATGGACGCAGGCCCGTTTCGTCAAGTGAATTTTGCTCCGTGCTGTGAGTAGCCGCAAGGTGATCACATCCTACATCAAATAAATAGGGACGCAGGCCTGTTTCGTCAAGTGCACTTTGCTCAGTGCTGTGAGTAGCCGCCAGATGATCGCGTCCTACATCAAATAAATAGGGTCTCAGGCCTCTTTCGTCAAGTGAACTTTGCTCAGTGCAGTGAGTAGCCCCCAGATCGCATCCTACATCAAATAAATAGGGACTCAGGCGTGTTTAGTCAAGTAAACTTTGCTCAGTGCTGTGAGTAGCCGCCAGATGATCGCATCCTACATCAAATAAATAGGGACGCAGGCCTGTTTCGTCAAGTGCACTTTGCTCAGTGCTGTGAGTAGCCACCAGATGATCGCATCCTACATCAAATAAATAGGGACTCAAGCGTGTTTAGTCAAGTGAAGTTTGCTCAGTGCTGTGAGTAGCCGCCAGATGATCGCATCCTACATCAAATAAATAGGGAACTTTGTTCAGTGCTGTGAGTAGCCGCCAGATGATCGCATCCTACATCAAATAGAAAGGGACTCAGGCGTGTTTAGTCAAGTGAACTTTGCTCAGTGCTGTGAGTAGCCGCCAGATGATCGCATCCTACATCAAATAAATAGGGACGTAGGCCTGTTTCGTCAAGTGAACTTTGCTCAGTGCTGTGAGTAGCCGCCAGATAATCGCATCCTACATCAAATAAATAGGGACTCAGGCGTGTTTAGTCAAGTGAACTTTGCTCAGTGCTGTGAGTAGCCTCCAGATGATCGCATCCTACATTAAATAAATAGGGTCTTAGGCGTGTTTAGTCAAGTGAACTTTGCTCAGTGCTGTTAGTAGCCACCAGATGATGGCGTCCTAGATAAAATAAATGGGGACGCAGGCATGTTTCGTCAAGTGATCTTTGCTCAGTGCTGTGAGTAGCCGCCAGATGATCGCATCTTACATCAAAGAAATAGGGACGCAGGCCCGTTTCGTCAAGTGAATTTTGCTCAATGCTGTGAGTAGCTGCCAGATGATCGCATCCTACATCAAATAAATAGGGACTCAGGCGTGTTTAGTCAAGTGAACTTTGCTCACTGCTGTTAGTAGCCGCCAGATGATGGCGTCCTACATCAAATAAATAGGGACTCAGGCCTGTTTCGTCAAGTGAACTTTGCTCAGTGCTGTGAGTAGCCCCCAGATGATCGCATCCTACATCAAATAAATAGGGACTCAGGCGTGTTTAGTCAAGTGAACTTTGCTCAGTGCTGTGAGTAGCCGCCATCCTACATGAAATAAATAGGTACTCAGGCCTGTATCGTCAAGTGAACTTTGCTCACTGCTGTTAGTAGCCGCCAGATGATGGCGTCCTACATCAAATAAATAGGGACTCAGGCCTGTTTCGTCAAGTGAACTTTGCTCAGTGCTGTGAGTAGCCCCCAGATGATCCCAACCTACACCAAATAAATAGGGACTCAGGCGTGTTTAGTCAAGTGAACTTTGCTCAGTGCGGTGAGTAGCCGCCAGATGATCGCTTCCTACATCAAATAGATATGCACTCAGGGCTGTTTCG
Source organism: Haemaphysalis longicornis (assembly GCF_048455015.1). Lineage (NCBI taxonomy): Eukaryota > Metazoa > Arthropoda > Arachnida > Ixodida > Ixodidae > Haemaphysalis > Haemaphysalis longicornis. The sequence goes on along the minus strand of NW_027526204.1, from coordinate 1,514,227 downwards.
TCAAGTGAACTTTGCTCAGTGCTGTGAGTAGCCGCAAGGAGATCACATCATACATCAAATAAATAGGGACGCAGGCCTGTTTCGTCAAGTGCACTTTGCTCAGTGCTGTTAGTAGCCGCCAGATGATGGCGTCCTAGATAAAATAAATGGGGACGCAGGCATGTTTTGTCAAGTGATCTTTGCTCAGTGCTGTGAGTAGCCGCCAGATGATCGCATCTTACATCAAAGAAATAGGGACGCAGTCCCGTTTCGTCAAGTGAATTTTGCTCAATGCTGTGAGTAGCTGCCAGATGATCGCATCCTACATCAAATAAATAGGGACTCAGGCGTGTTTAGTCAAGTGAACTTTGCTCACTGCTGTTAGTAGCCGCCAGATGATGGCGTCCTAGATCAAATAAATAGGGACGCAGGCCTGTTTCGTCAAGTGCACTTTGCTCAGTGCTGTGAGTAGCCACCAGATGATCGCATCCTACATCAAATAAATAGGGACTCAAGCCTGTTTAGTCAAGTGAAGTTTGCTCAGTGCTGTGAGTAGCCGCCAGATGATCGCATCCTACATCAAATAAATAGGGACTCAGGCGTGTTTAGTCAGGTGAACTTTGCTCAGTGCTGTGAGTAGCCGCCAGATGATCGCATCCTACATCAAATAGAAAGGGACTCAGGCGTGTTTAGTCAATTGAACTTTGCTCAGGGCTGTGAGTAGCCGCCAGATGATCGCATCCTACATCAAATAAATAGGGACTCAGGCCTGTTTCGTCAAGTGCACTTTGCTCAGTGCTGTGAGTAGCCGCCAGATGATCGCATCCTACATCAAATAAATAGGGACTTAGGCGTGTTTAGTCAAGTGAACTTTGCTCATTGCTGTGAGTAGCCGCTAGATGATCGCATCCTACATCAAATAGATAGGGACTCGGGCCTGTTTCGTCAAGTGAACTTTGCACAGTGCTGTTAGTAGCCGCCAGATGATGGCGTCCTACATGAAATAAATGCGGACGCAGGCATGTTTCGTCAAGTGAACTTTGCTCAGTGCTGTGAGTAGCCACCAGATGATCGCATCTTACATCAAATAAATATGGACGCAGGCCCGTTTCGTCAAGTGAATTTTGCTCCGTGCTGTGAGTAGCCGCAAGGTGATCACATCCTACATCAAATAAATAGGGACGCAGGCCTGTTTCGTCAAGTGCACTTTGCTCAGTGCTGTGAGTAGCCGCCAGATGATCGCGTCCTACATCAAATAAATAGTGTCTCAGGCCTGTTTCGTCAAGTGAACTTTGCTCAGTGCAGTGAGTAGCCCCCAGATCGCATCCTACATCAAATAAATAGGGACTCAGGCGTGTTTAGTCAAGTAAACTTTGCGCAGTGCTGTGAGTAGCCGCCAGATGATCGCATCCTAGATCAAATAAATAGGGACGCAGGCCTGTTTCGTCAAGTGCACTTTGCTCAGTGCTGTGAGTAGCCACCAGATGATCGCATCCTACATCAAATAAATAGGGACTCAAGCGTGTTTAGTCAAGTGAAGTTTGCTCAGTGCTGTGAGTAGCCGCCAGATGATCGCATCCTACATCAAATAGAAAGGGACTCAGGCGTGTTTAGTCAAGTGAACTTTGCTCAGTGCTGTGAGTAGCCGCCAGATGATCGCATCCTACATCAAATAAATAGGGACGTAGGCCTGTTTCGTCAAGTGAACTTTGCTCAGTGGTGTGAGTAGCCGCCAGATAATCGCATCCTACATCAAATAAATAGGGACTCAGGCGTGTTTAGTCAAGTGAACTTTGCTCAGTGCTGTGAGTAGCCTCCAGATGATCGCATCCTACATGAAATAAATAGGGTCTTAGGCGTGTTTAGTCAAGTGAACTTTGCTCAGTGCTGTTAGTAGCCACCAGATGATGGCGTCCTAGATAAAATAAATGGGGACGCAGGCATGTTTCGTCAAGTGATCTTTGCTCAGTGCTGTGAGTAGCCGCCAGATGATCGCATCTTACATCAAAGAAATAGGGACGCAGGCCCGTTTCGTCAAGTGAATTTTGCTCAATGCTGTGAGTAGCTGCCAGATGATCGCATCCTACATCAAATAAATAGGGACTCAGGCGTGTTTAGTCAAGTGAACTTTGCTCACTGCTGTTAGTAGCCGCCAGATGATGGCGTCCTACATCAAATAAATAGGGACTCAGGCCTGTTTCGTCAGGTGAACTTTGCTCAGTGCTGTGAGTAGCCCCCAGATGATCGCATCCTACATCAAATAAATAGGGACTCAGGCGTGTTTAGTCAAGTGAACTTTGCTCAGTGCTGTGAGTAGCCGCCATCCTACATGAAATAAATAGGTACTCAGGCCTGTATCGTCAAGTGAACTTTGCTCACTGCTGTTAGTAGCCGCCAGATGATGGCGTCCTACATCAAATAAATAGGGACTCAGGCCTGTTTCGTCAAGTGAACTTTGCTCAGTGCTGTGAGTAGCCCCCAGATGATCGCATCCTACACCAAATAAATAGGGACTCAGGCGTGTTTAGTCAAGTGAACTTTGCTCAGTGCGGTGAGTAGCCGCCAGATGATCGCTTCCTACATCAAATAGATATGCACTCAGGCCTGTATCGTCAAGTGAACTTTGCTCAGTGCTGTTCGTAGTCGCCAGATGATCACATCCTGCATCAAATAAATAGAGACGGAGGCCTGTTTCATCAAGTGAACTTTGCTCAGTGCAGTGAGTAGCCGCCAGATGATCGCATCCTACATCAAATAAATAGGGACGCAGGCCTGTTTCGTCAAGTGCACTTTGCTCAGTGCTGTGAGTAGCCGCCAGATGATCGCATCCTACATCAAATAAATAGGGACGCAGTCCTGTTTCGTCAAGTGCACTTTGCTCAGTGCTGTGAGTAGCCGCCAGATGATCGCGTCCTACATCAAATAAATAGGGTCTCAGGCCTGTTTCGTCAAGTGAACTTTGCTCAGTGCAGTGAGTAGCCCCCAGATCGCATCCTACATCAAACAAATAGGGACTCAGGCGTGTTTAGTCAAGTAAACTTTGCTCAGTGCTGTGAGTAGCCGCCAGATGATCGCATCCTAGATCAAATAAATAGGGACGCAGGCCTGTTTCGTCAAGTGCACTTTGCTCAGTGCTGTGAGTAGCCACCAGATGATCGCATCCTACATCAAATAAATAGGGACTCAAGCGTGTTTATTCAAGTGAAGTTTGCTCAGTGCTGTGAGTAGCCGCCAGATGATCGCATCCTACATCAAATAAATAGGGACTCAGGCGTGTTTAGTCACGTGAACTTTGCTCAGTGCTGTGAGTAGCCGCCAGATGATCGCATCCTACATCAAATAGAAAGGGACTCAGGCGTGTTTAGTCAAGTGAACTTTGCTCAGTGCTGTGAGTAGCCTCCAGATGATCGCATCCTACATGAAATAAATAGGGTCTTAGGCGTGTTTAGTCAAGTGAACTTTGCTCAGTGCTGTTAGTAGCCACCAGATGATGGCGTCCTAGATAAAATAAATGGGGACGCAGGCATGTTTCGTCAAGTGATCTTTGCTCAGTGCTGTGAGTAGCCGCCAGATGATCGCATCTTACATCAAAGAAATAGGGACGCAGGCCCGTTTCGTCAAGTGAATTTTGCTCAATGCTGTGAGTAGCTGCCAGATGATCGCATCCTACATCAAATAAATAGGGACTCAGGCGTCTTTAGTCAAGTGAACTTTGCTCACTGCTGTTAGTAGCCGCCAGATGATGGCGTCCTACATCAAATAAATAGGGACTCAGGCCTGTTTCGTCAAGTGAACTTTGCTCAGTGCTGTGAGTAGCCCCCAGATGATCGCATCCTAGATCAAATAAATAGGGACTCAGGCGTGTTTAGTCAAGTGAACTTTGCTCAGTGCTGTGAGTAGCCGCCATCCTACATGAAATAAATAGGTACTCAGGCCTGTATCGTCAAGTGAACTTTGCTCACTGCTGTTAGTAGCCGCCAGATGATGGCGTCCTACATCAAATAAATAGGGACTCAGGCCTGTTTCGTCAAGTGAACTTTGCTCAGTGCTGTGAGTAGCCCCCAGATGATCGCATCCTACACCAAATAAATAGGGACTCAGGCGTGTTTAGTCAAGTGAACTTTGCTCAGTGCGGTGAGTAGCCGCCAGATGATCGCTTCCTACATCAAATAGATATGCACTCAGGGCTGTTTTGTCAAGTGAACTTTGCTCAGTGCTGTGAGTAGCCGCAAGGAGATCACATCATACATCAAATAAATAGGGACGCAGGCCTGTTTCGTCAAGTGCACTTTGCTCAGTGCTGTTAGTAGCCGCCAGATGATGGCGTCCTAGATAAAATAAATGGGGACGCAGGCATGTTTTGTCAAGTGAACTTTGCTCAGTGCTGCGAGTAGCCGCCATCCTACATGAAATAAATAGGTACTCAGGCCTGTTTCGTCAAGTGAACTTTGCTCAGTGCTGTGAGTAGCCCCCAGATGATCGCGTCCTACATCAAATAAATAGGGTCTCAGGCCTGTTTCGTCAAGTGAACTTTGCTCAGTGCAGTGAGTAGCCCCCAGATCGCATCCTACATCAAACAAATAGGGACTCAGGTGTGTTTAGTCAAGTAAACTTTGCTCAGTGCTGTGAGTAGCCGCCAGATGATCGCATCCTAGATCAAATAAATAGGGACGCAGGCCTGTTTCGTCAAGTGCACTTTGCTCAGTGCTGTGAGTAGCCACCAGATGATCGCATCCTACATCAAATAAATAGGGACTCAAGCGTGTTTAGTCAAGTGAAGTTTGCTCAGTGCTGTGAGTAGCCGCCAGATGATCGCATCCTACATCAAATAAATAGGGACTCAGGCGTGTTTAGTCACGTGAACTTTGCTCAGTGCTGTGAGTAGCCGCCAGATGATCGCATCCTACATCAAATAGAAAGGGACTCAGGCGTGTTTAGTCAAGTGAACTTTGCTCAGTGGTGTGAGTAGCCGCCAGATGATCGCATCCTACATCAAATAAATAGGGACGTAGGCCTGTTTCGTCAAGTGAACTTTGCTCAGTGCTGTGAGTAGCCGCCAGATAATCGCATCCTACATCAAATAAATAGGGACTCAGGCGTGTTTAGTCAAGTGAACTTTGCTCAGTGCTGTGAGTAGCCTCCAGATGATCGCATCCTACATGAAATAAATAGGGTCATAGGCGTGTTTAGTCAAGTGAACTTTGCTCAGTGCTGTTAGTATCCACCAGATGATGGCGTCCTAGATAAAATAAATGGGGACGCAGGCATGTTTCGTCAAGTGATCTTTGCTCAGTGCTGTGAGTAGCCGCCAGATGATCGCATCTTACATCAAAGAAATAGGGACGCAGGCCCGTTTCGTCAAGTGAATTTTGCTCAATGCTGTGAGTAGCTGCCAGATGATCGCATCCTACATCAAATAAATAGGGACTCAGGCGTGTTTAGTCAAGTGAACTTTGCTCACTGCTGTTAGTAGCCGCCAGATGATGGCGTCCTACATCAAATAAATAGAGACTCAGGCCTGTTTCGTCAAGTGAACTTTGCTCAGTGCTGTGAGTAGCCCCCAGATGATCGCATCCTACATCAACTAAATAGGGACTCAGGCGTGTTTAGTCAAGTGAACTTTGCTCAGTGCTGTGAGTAGCCGCCATCCTACATGAAATAAATAGGTACTCAGGCCTGTATCGTCAAGTGAACTTTGCTCACTGCTGTTAGTAGCCGCCAGATGATGGCGTCCTACATCAAATAAATAGGGACTCAGGCCTGTTTCGTCAAGTGAACTTTGCTCAGTGCTGTGAGTAGCCCCCAGATGATCGCATCCTACACCAAATAAATAGGGACTCAGGCGTGTTTAGTGAAGTGAACTTTGCTCAGTGCGGTGAGTAGCCGCCAGATGATCGCTTCCTACATCAAATAGATATGCACTCAGGCCTGTTTCGTCAAGTGAACTTTGCTCAGTGCTGTTCGTAGTCGCTAGATGATCACATCCTACATCAAATAAATAGGGACGGAGGCCTGTTTCATCAAGTGAACTTTGCTCAGTGCAGTGAGTAGCCGCCAGATGATCGCATCCTACATCAAATAAATAGGGACGCTGGCCTGTTTCGTCAAGTGCACTTTGCTCAGTGCTGTGAGTAGCCGCCAGATGATCGCAACCTACATCAAATAAATAGGGACTTAAGCGTGTTTAGTCAAGTGAACTTTGCTCAGTGCTGTGAGTAGCCGCCAGATGAACGCATCCTACATAAAATAAATAGGCACTGAGGCGTGTTTACTCAAGTGAACTTTGCTCATTGCTGTGAGTAGCTGCCAGGTGATCGCATCCTACATCAAATAGATAGGGACTCGGGCCTGTTTCGTCAAGTGAACTTTGCTCAGTGCTGTTAGTAGCCGCCAGATGATGGCGTCCTACTTAAAATAAATGGGGACGCAGGCATCTTTCGTCAAGTTATCTTTGCTCAGTGCTGTGAGTAGCCGCCAGATGATCGCGTCCTACATCAAATAAATATTGTCTCTGGCCTGTTTCGTCAAGTGAACTTTGCTCAGTGCAGTGAGTAGCCCCCAGATCGCATCCTACATCAAATAAATAGGGACTCGGGTGTGTTTAGTCAAGTAAACTTTGCTGAGTTCTGTGAGTAGCCGCCAGATGATCGCATCCTAGATCAAATAAATAGGGACGCAGGCCTGTTTCGTCAAGTGCACTTTGCTCAGTGCTGTGAGTAGCCACCAGATGATCGCATCCTACATCAAATAAATAGGGACTCAAGCGTGTTTAGTCAAGTGAAGTTTGCTCAGTGCTGTGAGTAGCCGCCAGATGATCGCATCCTACATCAAATAAATAGGGACTCAGGCGTGTTTAGTTAGGTGAACTTTGCTCAGTGCTGTGAGTAGCCGCCAGATGATCGCATCCTACATCAAATAGAAAGCGACTCAGGCGTTTTTAGTCAAGTTAACTTTGCTCAGTGCTGTGGGTAGCCGCGAGATGATCGCATCCTACATCAAATAAATAGGGACGTAGGCCTGTTTCGCCAAGTGAACTTTGCTCAGTGCTGTGAGTAGCCACCAGATGATCGCATCTTACATCAAATAAATATGGACGCAGGCCCGTTTCGTCAAGTGAATTTTGCTCTGTGCTGTGAGTAGCCGCAAGGAGATCACATCCTACATCAAATAAATAGGGACGCAGGCCCGTTTCGTCAAGTGAATTTTGCTCAATGCTGTGAGTAGCTGCCAGATGATCGCATCCTACATCAAATAAATCGGGACTCAGGCGTGTTTAGTCAAGTGAACTTTGCTCAGTGCTGTTAGTAGCCGCCAGATGATCGCATCCTACATCAAATAAATAGGGACTCTGGCGTGTTTAGTCAAGTGAACTTTGCTCAGTGCTGTGAGTAGCCGCCAGATGATTGCATCCTACATGAAATAAATAGGTACTGAGGCCTGTTTCGTCAAATGAACTTTGCTCACTGCTGTTAGTAGCCGCCAGATGATGGCGTCCTACATCAAATAAATAGGGACTCAGGCCTGTTTCGTCAAGTGAACTTTGCTCAATGCTGTGAGTAGCCGCCAGATGATCGCATCCTACATCAAATAAATAGGGACTCAGGCGAGTTTAGTCAAGTAAACTTTGCTCAGTGCTGTGAGTAGCCGCCAGATGATCGCATCCTACATCAAATAAATAGGGACGCAGGCCCGTTTCGTCAAGTGCACTTTGCTCAGTGCTGTGAGCAGCCGCCAGATGATCGAATCCTACATCAAATAAATAGGGACTCAGGCGTGTTTAGTCAAGTGAAGTTTGCTCCGTGCTGTGAGTAGCCGCCAGATGATCGCATCCTACATCAAATAAATAGGGAGTCAGGCCTGTTTCGTCTAGTGAACTTTGCTCAGTGCTGTGAGTAGCCCCTAGATGATCGCATCCTACATCAAATAAATAGGGACTCAGGCGTGTTTAGTCAAGTGAACTTTGCTCAGTGCTGTGAGTAGCCGCCATATGATCGCATCCTACATAAAATAAATGGGGACGCAGGCATGTTTCGTCAAGTGCACTTTGCTCAGTTCTGTGAGTAGCCACCAGATGATCGCATCCTACATCAAATAAATAGGGACTCAAGCGTGTTTAGTCAAGTGAAGTTTGCTCAGTGCTGTGAGTAGCCGCCAGATGATCGCATCCTACATCAAATAAATAGGGACTCAGGCGTGTTTAGTCACGTGAACTTTGCTCAGTGCTGTGAGTAGCCGCCCGATGATCGCATCCTACATCAAATAGAAAGGGACTCAGGCGTGTTTAGTCAAGTGAACTTTGCTCAGTGCTGTGAGTAGCCGCCAGATGATCGCATCCTACATCAAATAAATAGGGACGTAGGCCTGTTTCGTCAAGTGAACTTTGCTCAGTGCTGTGAGTAGCCGCCAGATAATCGCATCCTACATCAAATAAATAGGGACTCAGGCGTGTTTAGTCAAGTGAACTTTGCTCAGTGCTGTGAGTAGCCTCCAGATGATCGCATCCTACATGAAATAAATAGGGTCTGGGGCGTGTTTAGTCGAGTGAACTTTGCTCAGTGCTGTTAGTAGCCACCAGATGATGGCGTCCTAGATAAAATAAATGGGAACGCAGGCATGTTTCGTCAAGTGATCTTTGCTCAGTGCTGTGAGTAGCCGCCAGATGATCGCATCTCACATCAAAGAAATAGGGACGCAGGCCCGTTTCGTCAAGGGAATTTTGCTCAATGCTGTGAGTAGCTGCCAGATGATCGCATCCTACATCAAATAAATAGGGACTCAGGCGTGTTTAGTCAAGTGAACTTTGCTCACTGCTGTTAGTAGCCGCCAGATGATGGCGTCCTACATCAAATAAATAGGGACTCAGGCCTGTTTCGTCAAGTGAACTTTGCTCAGTGCTGTGAGTAGCCCCCAGATGATCGCATCCTACACCAAATAAATAGGGACTCAGGCGTGTTTAGTCAAGTGAACTTTGCTCAGTGCGGTGAGTAGCCGCCAGATGATCGCTTCCTACATCAAATAGATATGCACTCAGGCCTGTTTCGTCAAGTGAACTTTGCTCAGTGCTGTTCGTAGTCGCTAGATGATCACATCCTACATCAAATAAATAGGGACGGAGGCCTGTTTCATCAAGTGAACTTTGCTCAGTGCAGTGAGTAGCCGCCAGATGATCGCATCCTACATCAAATAAATAGGGACGCTGGCCTGTTTCGTCAAGTGCACTTTGCTCAGTGCTGTGAGTAGCCGCCAGATGATCGCAACCTACATCAAATAAATAGGGACTTAAGCGTGTTTAGTCAAGTGAACTTTGCTCAGTGCTGTGAGTAGCCGCCAGATGAACGCATCCTACATAAAATAAATAGGCACTGAGGCGTGTTTACTCAAGTGAACTTTGCTCATTGCTGTGAGTAGCTGCCAGGTGATCGCATCCTACATCAAATAGATAGGGACTCGGGCCTGTTTCGTCAAGTGAACTTTCCTCAGTGCTGTTAGTAGCCGCCAGATGATGGCGTCCTACTTAAAATAAATGGGGACGCAGGCATCTTTCGTCAAGTTATCTTTGCTCAGTGCTGTGAGTAGCCGCCAGATGATCGCGTCCTACATCAAATAAATATTGTCTCTGGCCTGTTTCGTCAAGTGAACTTTGCTCAGTGCAGTGAGTAGCCCCCAGATCGCATCCTACATCAAATAAATAGGGACTCGGGTGTGTTTAGTCAAGTAAACTTTGCTCAGTTCTGTGAGTAGCCGCCAGATGATCGCATCCTAGATCAAATAAATAGGGACGCAGGCCTGTTTCGTCAAGTGCACTTTGCTCAGTGCTGTGAGTAGCCACCAGATGATCGCATCCTACATCAAATAAATAGGGACTCAAGCGTGTTTAGTCAAGTGAAGTTTGCTCAGTGCTGTGAGTAGCCGCCAGATGATCGCATCCTACATGAATAAATAGGGACTCAGGCGTGTTTAGTTAGGTGAACTTTGCTCAGTGCTGTGAGTAGCCGCCAGATGATCGCATCCTACATCAAATAGAAAGGGACTCAGGCGTTTTTAGTCAAGTTAACTTTGCTCAGTGCTGTGAGTAGCCGCGAGATGATCGCATCCTACATCAAATAAATAGGGACGTAGGCCTGTTTCGCCAAGTGAACTTTGCTCAGTGCTGTGAGTAGCCACCAGATGATCGCATCTTACATCAAATAAATATGGACGCAGGCCCGTTTCGTCAAGTGAATTTTGCTCTGTGCTGTGAGTAGCCGCAAGGAGATCACATCCTACATCAAATAAATAGGGACGCAGGCCTGTTTTGTCAAGTGCACTTTGCTCAGTGCTGTTCATAGCCGCCAGATGATGGCGTCCTAGATAAAATAAATGGGGACGCAGGCATGTTTCGTCAAGTGATCTTTGCTCAGTGCAGTGAGTAGCCGCCAGATGATCGCATCTTACATCAAAGAAATAGGGACGCAGGCCCATTTCGTCAAGTGAATTTTGCTCAATGCTGTGAGTAGCTGCCAGATGATCGCATCCTACATCAAATAAATAGGGACTCAGGCGTGTTTAGTCAAGTGAACTTTGCTCACTGCTGTTAGTAGCCGCCAGATGATGGCGTCCAAGATCAAATAAATAGGGACGCAGGCCTGTTTCGTCAAGATCACTTTGCTCAGTGCTGTGAGTAGCCACCAGATGATCGCATCCTACATCAAATAAATAGGGACTCAAGCGTGTTTAGTCAAGTGAAGTTTGCTCTGTGCTGTGAGTAGCCGCCAGATGATCGCATCCTACATCAAATAAATAGGGACTCAGGCGTGTTTAGTCAGGTGAACTTTGCTCAGTGCTGTGAGTAGCCGCCAGATGATCGCATCCTACATCAAATAGAAAGGGACTCAGGCGTGTTTAGTCAAGTGAACTTTGCTCAGTGCTGTGAGTAGCCGCCAGATGATCGCATCCTACATCAAATAAATAGGGACGTAGGCCTGTTTCGTCAAGTGAACTTTGCTCAGTGCTGTGAGTAGCCGCCAGATGATCGCATCCTACATGAAATAAGTAGGGTCTTAGGCGTGTTTAGTCAAGTGAACTTTGCTCAGTGCTGTTAGTAGCCGCCAGATGATGGCGTCCTAGATAAAATAAATGGGGACGCAGGCATGTTTTGTCAAGTGATCTTTGCTCAGTGCTGTGAGTAGCCGCCAGATGATCGCATCTTACATCAAAGAAATAGGGACGCAGGCCCGTTTCGTCAAGTGAATTTTGCTCAATGCTGCGAGTTGCTGCCAGATGATCGCATCCTACATCAAATAAGTAGGGACTCAGGCGTGTTTAGTCAAGTGAACTTTGCTCACTGCTGTTTGTAGCCGCCAGATGATGGCGTCCTACATCAAATAAATAGGGACTCAGGCCTGTTTCTTCAAGTGAACTTTGCTCAGTGCTGTGAGTAGCCCCCACATGATCGCATCCTACATCAAATAAATAGGGACGAAGGCCTGTTTTGTCAAGTGAACTTTGCTCAGTGCTGTGAGTAGCCGCCAGATAATCGCATCCTACATCAAATAAATAGGGACTCAGGCGTGTTTAGTCAAGTGAACTTTGCTCAGTGCTGTGAGTAGCCGCCAGATGATCGCATCCTACATGAAATAAATAGGGTCTTAGGCGTGTTTAGTCAAGTGAACTTTGCTCAGTGCTGTTAGTAGCCGCCAGATGATGGCGTCCTAGATAAAATAAATGGGGACGCAGGCATGTTTGGTCAAGTGATCTTTGCTCAGTGCTGTGAGTAGCCGCCAGATGATTGCATCTTACATCAAAGAAATAGGGACGCAGGCCCGTTTCGTCAAGTGAATTTTGCTCAATGCTGGGAGTAGCTGCCAGATGATCGCATCCTACATCAAATAAATAGGGACTCAGGCGTGTTTAGTCAAGTGAACTTTGCTCAGTGCTGTGAGTAGCCCCCAGATGATCGCATCCTACATCAAATAAATAGGGACTCAGGCGTGTTTAGTCAAGTGAACTTTGCTCAGTGCTGTGAGTAGCCGCCATCCTACATGAAATAAATAGGTACTCAGGCCTGTATCGTCAAGTGAACTTTGCTCACTGCTGTTAGTAGCCGCCAGATGATGGCGTGCTACATCAAATAAATAGGGACTCAGGCCTGTTTCGTCAAGTGATCTTTGCTCAGTGCTGGCTGTGAGTAGCCGCCAGATGATCGCATCTTACATCAAATAAATAGGGACGCAGGCCCGTTCCGGCAAGTGAATTTTGCTCAGTGCTGTGAGTAGCCGCCAGATGATCGCATCCTACATCAAATAAATAGGGACTCAGGCGTGTTTAGTCAATTGAACTTTGCTCAGTGCTGTGAGTAGCCGACAGATGATCGCATCCTACATCAAATAAATAGGGACTCAGGCCTGTTTCGTCAAGTGCACTTTGCTTAGTGCTGTGAGTAGCCGCCAGATGATCGCATCCTACATCAAATAAATAAGGACTTAGGCGTGTTTAGTCAAGTGAACTTTGCTCAGTGCTGTGAGTAGCCGCCAGATGATCGCATCCTACATCAAATAAATAGGCACTGAGGCGTGTTTAGTCAAGTAAACTTTGCTCAGTGCTGTGAGTAGCCGCCAGATGATCGCATCCTACATTAAAAAGATCGGCACTCAGGCCTGTTTCGTCAAGTGAACTTTGCTCAGTGCGGTTCGTAGTCGCCAGATGATCACATCCTACATCAAATAAATAGGGACAGAGGCCTGTTTCATCAAGTGAACTTTGCTCAGTGCAGTGAGTAGCCGCCAGATGATCGCATCCTACATCAAATAAATAGGGACGCAGGCCTGTTTTGTCAAGTGCACTTTGCTCAGTGCTGTGAGTAGCCGCCAGATGATCGCATCCTACATCAAATAAATAGGGACTCAGGCGAGTTTAGTCAAGTGAACTTTGCTCACTGCTGTTAGTAGCCGCCAGATGATGGCGTCCTACATCAAATAAATAGGGACTCAGGCCTGTTTCGTCAAGTGAACTTTGCTCAGTGCTGTGAGTAGCCCCCAGATGATCGCATCCTACATCAAATAAATAGGGACTCAGGCGTGTTTAGTCAAGTGAACTTTGCTCAGTGCAGCGTGTAGCCGCCAGATGATCGCATCCTACATCAAATAGATAGGCACTCAGGCCTCTTTCGTCAAGTGAACTTTGCTCAGTGCTGTGAGTAGCCCCCAGATGATCGCATCCTACATCAAATAGATAGGCACTCAGGCCTCTTTCGTCAAGTGAACTTTGCTCAGTGCTGTTAGTAGCTGCCAGATGATCGCATCCTACATCAAATAAATAGGGACTCAGGCAAGTTTAGTCAAGTGAACTTTGCTCACTGCTGTTAGTAGCCGCCAGATGATGGCGTCCTACATCAAATAAATAGGGACTCAGGCGTGTTTAGTCAAGTGAACTTTGCTCAGTGCAGTGAGTAGCCGCCAGATGATCGCATCCTACATGAAATAAATAGGTACTCAGGCCTGTATCGTCAAGTGAACTTTGCTCACTGCTGTTAGTAGCTGCCAGATGATGGCGTCCTACATCAAATAAATAGGGACTCAGGCCTGTTTCGTCAAGTGAACTTTGCTCAGTGCTGTGAGTAGCCCCCAGATGATCGCATCCTACATCAAATAAATAGGGACTCAGGCGTGTTTAGTCAAGTGAACTTTGCTCAGTGCGGTGAGTAGCCGCCATATGATCGCATCCTTCATCAAATAGAAAGGGACTCAGGCGTGTTTAGTCAAGTGAACTTTGCTCAGTGCTGTGAGTAGCCGCCAGATGATCGCATCCTACATCAAATAGATAGGCACTCAGGCCTGTTTCGTCAAGTGAACTTTGCTCAGTGCTGTTAGTAGCCGCCAGATGATGGCGTCCTACATAAAATAAATGGGGACGCAGGCATGTTTCGTCAAGTGATCTTTGCTCAGTGCTGGCTGTGAGTAGCCGCCAGATGATCGCATCTTACTTCAAATAAATATGGACGCAGGCCCGTTTCGTCAAGTGAATTTTGCTCCGTGCTGTGAGTAGCCGCAAGGTGATCACATCCTACATCAAATAAATAGGGACGCAGGCCTGTTTCGTCAAGTGCACTTTGCTCAGTGCTGTGAGTAGCCGCCAGATGATCGCGTCCTACATCAAATAAATAGGGTCTCAGGCCTGTTTCGTCAAGTGAACTTTGCTCAGTGCAGTGAGTAGCCCCCAGATCGCATCCTACATCAAATAAATAGGGACTCAGGCGTGTTTAGTCAAGTAAACTTTGCTCAGTGCTGTGAGTAGCCGCCAGATGATCGCATCCTAGAATCAAATAAATAGGGACGCAGGCCTGTTTCGTCAAGTGCACTTTGCTCAGTGCTGTGAGTAGCCACCAGATGATCGCATCCTACATCAAATAAATAGGGACTCAAGCGTGTTTAGTCAAGTGAAGTTTGCTCAATGCTGTGAGTAGCCGCCAGATGATCGCATCCTACATCAAATAAATAGGGACTCAGGCGTGTTTAGTCACGTGAACTTTGCTCAGTGCTGTGAGTAGCCGCCAGATGATCGCATCCTACATCAAATAGAAAGGGACTCAGGCGTGTTTAGTCAAGTGAACTTTGCTCAGTGCTGTGAGTAGCCCCTAGATGATCGCATCCTACATCAAATAAATAGGGACTCAGGCGTGTTTAGTCAAGTGAACTTTGCTCAGTGCTGTGAGTAGCCGCGAGATGATCGCATCCTACATCAAATAGATAGGCACTCAGGCCTGTTTCGTCAAGTGAACTTTGCTCAGTGCTGTTAGTAGCCGCCAGATGATGGCGTCCTACATAAAATAAATGGGGACGCAGGCATGTTTCGTCAAGTGATCTTTGCTCAGTGCTGGCTGTGAGTAGCCGCCAGATGATCGCATCTTACATCAAATAAATAGGGACGCAGGCCCGTTTCGTCAAGTGAATTTTGCTCAGTGCTGTGAGTAGCCGCCAGATGATCGCATCCTACATCAAATAAATAGGGACTCAGGCGTGTTTAGTCAATTGAACTTTGCTCAGTGCTGTGAGTAGCCGCCAGATGATCGCATCCTACATCAAATAAATAGGGACTCAGGCGTGTTTAGTCAAGTGAACTTTGCTCAGTGCTGTGAGTAGCCGCCAGATGATCGCATCCTACATGAAATAAATAGGTACTCAGGCCTGTATCGTCAAGTGAACTTTGCTCACTGCTGTTAGTAGCTGCCAGATGATGGCGTCCTACATCAAATAAATAGGGACTCAGGCCTGTTTCGTCAAGTGAACTTTGCTCAGTGCTGTGAGTAGCCCCCAGATGATCGCATCCTACATCAAATAAATAGGGACTCAGGCGTGTTTAGTCAAGTGAACTTTGCTCAGTGCGGTGAGTAGCCGCCATATGATCGCATCCTTCATCAAATAGAAAGGGACTCAGGCGTGTTTAGTCAAGTGAACTTTGCTCAGTGCTGTGAGTAGCCGCCAGATGATCGCATCCTACATCAAATAGATAGGCACTCAGGCCTGTTTCGTCAAGTGAACTTTGCTCAGTGCTGTTAGTAGCCGCCAGATGATGGCGTCCTACATAAAATAAATGGGGACGCAGGCATGTTTCGTCAAGTGATCTTTGCTCAGTGCTGGCTGTGAGTAGCCGCCAGATGATCGCATCTTACTTCAAATAAATATGGACGCAGGCCCGTTTCGTCAAGTGAATTTTGCTCCGTGCTGTGAGTAGCCGCAAGGTGATCACATCCTACATCAAATAAATAGGGACGCAGGCCTGTTTCGTCAAGTGCACTTTGCTCAGTGCTGTGAGTAGCCGCCAGATGATCGCGTCCTACATCAAATAAATAGGGTCTCAGGCCTGTTTCGTCAAGTGAACTTTGCTCAGTGCAGTGAGTAGCCCCCAGATCGCATCCTACATCAAATAAATAGGGACTCAGGCGTGTTTAGTCAAGTAAACTTTGCTCAGTGCTGTGAGTAGCCGCCAGATGATCGCATCCTAGAATCAAATAAATAGGGACGCAGGCCTGTTTCGTCAAGTGCACTTTGCTCAGTGCTGTGAGTAGCCACCAGATGATCGCATCCTACATCAAATAAATAGGGACTCAAGCGTGTTTAGTCAAGTGAAGTTTGCTCAATGCTGTGAGTAGCCGCCAGATGATCGCATCCTACATCAAATAAATAGGGACTCAGGCGTGTTTAGTCACGTGAACTTTGCTCAGTGCTGTGAGTAGCCGCCAGATGATCGCATCCTACATCAAATAGAAAGGGACTCAGGCGTGTTTAGTCAAGTGAACTTTGCTCAGTGCTGTGAGTAGCCCCTAGATGATCGCATCCTACATCAAATAAATAGGGACTCAGGCGTGTTTAGTCAAGTGAACTTTGCTCAGTGCTGTGAGTAGCCGCCAGATGATCGCATCCTACATCAAATAGATAGGCACTCAGGCCTGTTTCGTCAAGTGAACTTTGCTCAGTGCTGTTAGTAGCCGCCAGATGATGGCGTCCTACATAAAATAAATGGGGACGCAGGCATGTTTCGTCAAGTGATCTTTGCTCAGTGCTGGCTGTGAGTAGCCGCCAGATGATCGCATCTTACATCAAATAAATAGGGACGCAGGCCCGTTTCGTCAAGTGAATTTTGCTCAGTGCTGTGAGTAGCCGCCAGATGATCGCATCCTACATCAAATAAATAGGGACTCAGGCGTGTTTAGTCAATTGAACTTTGCTCAGTGCTGTGAGTAGCTGCCAGATGATCGCATCCTACATCAAATAAATAGGGACTCAGGCCTGTTTCGTCAAGTGCACTTTGCTCAGTGCTGTGAGTAGCCACCAGATGATCGCATCCTACATCATATAAATAGGGACTTAGGCGTGTTTAGTCAAGTGAACTTTGCTCAGTGCTGTGAGTAGCCGCCAGATGATCGCATCCTACATCAAATAAATAGGCACTGAGGCGTGTTTACTCAAGTAAACTTTGCTCATTGCTGTGAGTAGCTGCCAGGTGATCGCATCCTACATCAAATAGACAGGGACTCGGGCCTGTTTCGTCAAGTGAACTTTGCTCAGTGCTGTTAGTAGCTGCCAGATGATGGCGTCCTACTTAAAATAAATGGGGACGCAGGCATGTTTCGTCAAGTTATCTTTGCTCAGTGCTGTGAGTAGCTGCCAGATGATCGCATCCTACATCAAATAAATAGGGACACATGCGTGTTTAGTCAAGTGAACTTTGCTCAGTGCTGTGAGTAGCCGCCAGATGATCGCATCCTACATCGAATAGATAGGGACTCGGGCCTGTTTCGTCAAGTGAACTTTGCTCAGTTCTGTTAGTAGCCGCCAGATGATGGCGTCCTACATGAAATAAATGGGGACGCAGGCATGTCTCGTCAAGTGATTTTTGCTCAGTGCTGTGAGTAGCCACCACATGATCGCATCTTACATCAAATAAATATGGACGCAGGCCCGTTTCGTCAAGTGAATTTTGCTCCGTGCTGTGAGTAGCCGCAAGGTGATCACATCCTACATCAAATAAATAGGGACGCAGGCCTGTTTCGTCAAGTGCACTTTGCTCAGTGCTGTGAGTAGCTGCGAGATGATCGCATCCTACATCAAATAATGGGGACTCAGGGGTGTTTAGTCAAGTGTACTTTGCTCATTGCTGTGAGTAGCCGCCAGATGATCGCGTCCTACATCAAATAAATAGGGTCTCAGGCCTGTTTCGTCAAGTGAACTTTGCTCAGTGCAGTGAGTAGCCCCCAGATCGCATCCTACATCAAATAAGTAGGGACTCAGGCGTGTTTAGTCAAGTAAACTTTGCTCAGTGCTTTGAGTAGCCGGCAGATGATCGTATCCCAGATCAAATAAATAGGGACGCAGACCTGTTTCGTCAAGTGCACTTTGCTCAGTGCTGTGAGCAGCCGCCAGATGATCGCATCCTACATCAAATAAATAGGGACTCAGGCGGGTTTAGTCAAGTGAACTTTGCTCAGTGCTGTGAGTAGCCGCCAGATGATCGCATCCTACATCAAATAAATAGGGAGTCAGGCCTGTTTCGTCAAGTGAACTTTGCTCAGTGCGGTGAGTAGCCCCTAGATGATCGCATCCTACATCAAACAAATAGGGACTGAGGCGTGTTTAGTCAAGTGAACTTTGCTTAGTGCTGTGAGTAGCCGCCAGATGATCGCATCCTACATCAAATAGATAGGCACTCAGGCCTCTTTCGTCAAGTGAACTTTGCTCAGTGCTGTTAGTAGCTGCCAGATGATGGCGTCCTACATAAAATAAATGGGGACGCAGGCATGTTTCGTCAAGTGATCTTTGCTCAGTGCTGGCTGTGAGTAGCCGCCAGATGATCGGATCTTACATCAAATAAATAGGGACGCAGGCCCGTTTCGTCAAGTGAATTTTGCTCAGTGCTGTGAGTAGCCGCCAGATGACCGCATCCTACATCAAATAAATAGGGACTCAGGCGTGTTTAGTCAATTAAACTTTGCTCAGTGCTGTGAGTAGCCGCCAGATGATCGCATCCTACATCAAATAAATAGGGACTTAGGCGTGTTTAGTCAAGTGAACTTTGCTTAGTGCTGTGAGTAGCCGCCAGATGATCGCATCCTACATCAAATAAATAGGCACTGAGGCGTGTTTACTCAAGTGAACTTTGCTCATTGCTGTGAGTAGCCGCCAGATGATCGCATCCTACATCAAATAGATAGGGACTCGGGCCTGTTTCGTCAAGTGAACTTTGCTCAGTGCTGTTAGTAGCCGCCAGATGATGGCGTCCTACATGAAATAAATGGGGACGCAGGCATGTTTCGTCAAGTGAACTTTGCTCAGTGCTGTGAGTAGCCACCAGATGATCGCATCTTACATCAAATAAATATGGACGCAGGCCCGTTTCGTCAAGTGAATTTTGCTCCGTGCTGTGAGTAGCCGCAAGGTGATCACATCCTACATCAAATAAATAGGGACTCAGGCCTGTTTCGTCAAGTGCACTTTGCTCAGTGCTGTGAGTAGCCGCCAGATGATCGCGTCCTACATCAAATAAATAGGGTCTCAGGCCTGTTTCGTCAAGTGAACTTTGCTCAGTGCAGTGAGTAGCCCCCAGATCGCATCCTACATCAAATAAATAGGGACTCAGGCGTGTTTAGTCAAGTAAACTTTGCTCAGTGCTGTGAGTAGCCGCCAGATGTTCGCATCCTAGATCAAATAAATAGGGACGCTGGCCTGTTTCGTCAAGTGCACTTTGCTCAGTGCTGTGAGTAGCCACCAGATGATCGCATCCTACATCAAATAAATAGGGACTCAAGCGTGTTTAGTCAAGTGAAGTTTGCTCAGTGCTGTGAGTAGCCGCCAGATTATCGCATCCTACATCAAATAAATAGGGACTCAGGCGTGTTTAGTCACGTGAACTTTGCTCAGTGCTGTTAGTAGCCGCCAGATGATCGCATCCTACATCAAATAGAAAGGGACTCTGGCGTGTTTAGTCAAGTGAACTTTGCTCAGTGCTGTGAGTAGCCGCCAGATGATCGCATCCTACATCAAATAAATAGGGACGTAGGCCTGTTTAGTCGAGTGAACTTTGCTCAGTGCTGTGAGTAGCCGCCAGATGATCGCATCCTACATGAAATAAATAGGGTCTTAGGCTTGTTTAGTCAAGTGAACTTTGCTCAGTGCTGTTAGTAGCCGCCAGATGATGGCGTCCTAGATAAAATAAATGGGGACGCAGGCATATTTCGTCAAGTGATCTTTGCTCAGTGCTGTGAGTAGCCGCCAGATGATCGCATCTTATATCAAAGAAATAGGGACGCAGGCCCGTTTCGTCAAGTGAATTTTGCTCAATGCTGTGAGTAGCTGCCAGATGATCGCATCCTACATGAAATAAATAGGTACTCAGGCCTGTATCGTCAAGTGAACTTTGCTCACTGCTGTTAGTAGCCGCCAGATGATGGCGTCCTACATCAAATAAATAGGGACTCAGGCCTGTTTCGTCAAGTGAACTTTGCTCAGTGCTGTGAGTAGCCCCCAGATGATCGCATCCTACATCAAATAAATAGGGACTCAGGCGTGTTTAGTCAAGTGAACTTTGCTCAGTGCAGTGAGTAGCCGCCAGATGATCGCATCCTACATCAAATAGAAAGGGACTCAGGCGTGTTTAGTCAAGTGAACTTTGCTCAGTGCTGTGAGTAGCCGCCAGATGATCGCATCCTACATCAAATAAATAGGGACGTAGGCCTGTTTCGTCAAGTGAACTTTGCTCAGTGCTGTGAGTAGCCGCCAGATAATCGCATCCTACATCAAATAAATAGGGACTCAGGCGTGTTTAGTCAAGTGAACTTTGCTCAGTGCTGTGAGTAGCCGCCAGATGATCGCATCCTACATGAAATAAATAGGGTCTTAGGCGTGTTTAGTCAAGTGAACTTTACTCAGTGCTGTTAGTAGCCGCCAGATGATGGCGTCCTAGATAAAATAAATGGGGACGCAGGCATGTTTCGTCAAGTGATCTTTGCTCAGTGCTGTGAGTAGCCGCCAGATGATCGCATCTTACATCAAAGAAATAGGGACGCAGGCCCGTTTCGTCAAGTGAATTTTGCTCAATGCTGTGAGTAGCTGCCAGATGATCGCATCCTACATCAAATAAATAGGGACTCAGGCGTGTTTAGTCAAGTGAACTTTGCTCACTGCTGTTAGTAGCCGCCAGATGATCGCATCCTACATCACATAAATAGGGACTCAGGCGTGTTTAGTCAAGTAAACTTTGCTCAGTGCTGTGAGTAGCCGCCAGATGATCGCATCCTAGAATCAAAGAAATAGGGACGCAGGCCTGTTTCGTCAAGTGCACTTTGCTCAGTGCTGTGAGTAGCCACCAGATGATCGCATCCTACATCAAATAAATAGGGACTCAAGCGTGTTTAGTCAAGTGAAGTTTGCTCAGTGCTGTGAGTAGCCGCCAGATGATCGCATCCTACATCAAATAAATAGGGACTCAGGCGTGTTTAGTCACGTGAACTTTGCTCAGTGGTGTGAGTAGCCGCCAGATGATCGCATCCTACATCAAATAGAAAGGGACTCAGGCGTGTTTAGTCAAGTGAACTTTGCTCAGTGCTGTGAGTAGCCGCCAGATGATCGCATCCTACATCAAATAAATAGGGACGTAGGCCTGTTTCGTTAAGTGAACTTTGCTCAGTGCTGTGAGTAGCCGCCAGATAATCGCATCCTACATCAAATAAATAGGGACTCAGGCGTGTTTAGTCAAGTGAACTTTGCTCAGTGCTGTGAGTAGCCGCCAGATGATCGCATCCTGCATGAAATAAATAGGGTCTTAGGCGTGTTTAGTCAAGTGAACTTTGCTTAGTGCTGTTAGTAGCCGCCAGATGATGGCATCCTACATCAAATAGAGAGGGACTCGGGCCTGTTTCGTCAAGTGAACTTTGCTCAGTGCTGTTAGTAGCCGCCAGATGATGGCGTCCTACTTAAAATAAATGGGGACGCAGGCATGTTTCGTCAAGTTATCTTTGCTCAGTGCTGTGAGTAGCTGCCAGATGATCGCATCCTACATCAAATAAATAGGGACTCAGGCGTGTTTAGTCAAGTGAACTTTGCTCACTGCTGTTAGTAGCCGCCAGATGATGGCGTCCTTTATCAAATAAATAGGGACTCAGGCCTGTTTCGTCAAGTGAACTTTGCTCAGTGCTGTGAGTAGCCCCCAGATGATCGCATCCTACATCAAATAAATAGGGACTCAGGCGTGTTTAGTCAAGTTAACTTTGCTCAGTGCTGTGAGTAGCCGCCAGATGATCGCATCCTACATGAAATAAATAGGTACTCAGGCCTGTATCGTCAAGTGAACTTTGCTCACTGCTGTTAGTAGCCGCCAGATGATGGCGTCCTACATCAAATAAATAGGGACTCAGGCCTGTTTCGTCAAGTGAACTTTGCTCAGTGCTGTGAGTTGGCCCCAGATGATCGCATCCTACATCAAATAAATAGGGACTCAGGCGTGTTTAGTCAAGTGAACTTTGCTCAGTGTGGTGAGTAGCCGCCAGATGATCGCTTCCTACATCAAATAGATATGCACTCAGGCCTGTTTCGTCAAGTGAACTTTGCTCAGTGCTGTTCGTAGTCGCCAGATGATCACATCCTACATCAAATAAATAGGGACGGAGGCCTGTTTCATCAAGTGAACTTTGCTCAGTGTAGTGAGTAGCCGCCAGATGATCGCATCCTACATCAAATAAATAGGGACGCAGGCCTGTTTCGTCAAGTGCACTTTGCTCAGTGCTGTGAGTAGCCGCCAGATGATCGCATCCTACATCAAATAAATAGGGACTTAGGCGTGTTTAGTCAAGTGAACTTTGCTCAGTGCTGTGAGTAGCTGCCAGATGATCGCATCCTACATCAAATAAATAGGCACTGAGGCGTGTTTACTCAAGTGAACTTTGCTCATTGCTGTGAGTAGCTGCCAGGTGATCGCATCCTACATAAAATAGATAGGGACTCGGGCCTGTTTCGTCAAGTGAACTTTACTCAGTGCTATTAGTAGCCGCCAGATGATGGCGTCCTACTTAAAATAAATGGGGACGCAGGCATCTTTCGTCAAGTTATCTTTGCTCAGTGCTGTGAGTAGCTGCCAGATGATCGCATCCTACATGAAATAAATAGGGACTCATGCGTGTTTGGTCAAGTGAACTTTGCTCAGTGCTGTGAGTAGCCGCCAGATGATCGCATCCTACATCAAATAGATAGGGACTCGGGCCTGTTTCGTCAAGTGAACTTTGCTCAGTGCTGTTAGTAGCCGCCAGATGATGGCGTCCTACATGAAATAAATAGGGACTCAGGCCTGTTTCGTCAAGTGAACTTTGCTCAGTGCTGTGAGTAGCCCCCAGATGATCGCATCCTACATCAAATAAATAGGGACTCAGGCGTGTTTAGTCAAGTGAACTTTGCTCAGTGCGGTGAGTAGCCGCCAGATGATCGCATC
This sequence comes from Haemaphysalis longicornis, assembly GCF_048455015.1. Taxonomy (NCBI): domain Eukaryota; kingdom Metazoa; phylum Arthropoda; class Arachnida; order Ixodida; family Ixodidae; genus Haemaphysalis; species Haemaphysalis longicornis. The sequence goes on along the minus strand of NW_027526204.1, from coordinate 1,491,298 downwards.
CTACATCAAATAGATATGCACTCAGGCCTGTTTCGTCAAGTGAACTTTGCTCAGTGCTGTGAATTGCCGCCAGATGATCGCATCCTACATCAAATAAATAGGGACTTAGGCGTGTTTAGTCAAGTGAACTTTGCTCAGTGCTGTGAGTAGCCGCCAGATGATCGCACCCTACATCAAATAAATAGGCTCTGAGGCGTGTTTACTCAAGTGAACTTTGCTCATTGCTGTGAGTAGCTGCCAGGTGATCGCATCCTACATCAAATAGATAGGGACTCGGGCCTGTTTCGTCAAGTGAACTTTGCTCAGTGCTGTTAGTAGCCGCGAGATGATGGCGTCCTACTTAAAATAAATGGGGACGCAGGCATCTTTCGTCAAGTTATCTTTGCTCAGTGCTGTGAGTTGCCGCCAGATGATCGCGTCCTACATCAAATAAATGGGGTCTCGGGCCTGTTTCGTCAAGTGTACTTTGCTCAGTGCAGTGCTTAGCCCCCAGATCGCATCCTACATCAAATAAATTGGGACTCGGGCGTGTTTAGTCAAGTAAACTTTGCTCAGTGCTTTGAGTAGCCGCCAGATGATCGCATCCTAGATCAAATAAATAGGGACGCAGGCCTGTTTCGTCAAGTGCACTTTGCTCAGTGCTGTGAGTAGCCACCAGATGATCGCATCCTACATCAAATAAATAGGGACTCAAGCGTGTTTAGTCAAGTGAAGTTTGCTCAGTGCTGTGAGTAGCCGCCAGATGATCGCATCCTACATCAAATAAATAGGGACTCAGGCGTGTTTAGTTAGGTGAACTTTGCTCAGTGCTGTGAGTAGCCGCCAGATGATCGCATCCTACATCAAATAGAAAGGGACTCAGGCGTGTTTAGTCAAGTTAACTTTGCTCAGTGCTGTGAGTAGCCGCCAGATGATCGCATCCTACATCAAATAAATAGGAACGTAGGCCTGTTTCGTCAAGTGAACTTTGCTCAGTGCTGTTAGTAGCCACCAGATGATCGCATCTTACATCAAATAAATATGGACGCAGGCCTGTTTCGTCAAGTGCACTTTGCTCAGTGCTGTTAGTAGCCGCCAGATGATGGCGTCCTAGATAAAATAAATGGGGACGCAGGCATGTTTCGTCAAGTGATCTTTGCTCAGTGCTGTGAGTAGCCGCCAGATGATCGCATCTTACATCAAAGAAATAGGGACGCAGGCCCGTTTCGTCAAGTGAATTTTGCTCAATGCTGTGAGTAGCTGCCAGATGATCGCATCATACATCAAATAAATAGGGACTCAGGCGTGTTTAGTCAAGTGAACTTTGCTCGCTGCTGTTAGTAGCCGCCACATGATGGCGTCCTAGATCAAATTAATAGGGACGCAGGCCTGTTTCGTCAAGTGCACTTTGCTCAGTGCTGTGAGTAGCCACCAGATGATCGCATCCTACATCAAATAAATAGGGACTCAAGCGTGTTTAGTCAAGTGAAGTTTGCTCAGTGCTGTGAGTAGCTGCCAGATGATCGCATCCTACATCAAATAAATAGGGACTCAGGCGTGTTTAGTCAGGTGAACTTTGCTCAGTGCTGTGAGTAGCCGCCAGATGATCGCATCCTACATCAAATAGAAAGGGACTCAGGCGTGTTTAGTCAATTAAACTTTGCTCAGGGCTGTGAGTAGCCGCCAGATGATCGCATCCTACATCAAATAAATAGGGACTCAGGCCTGTTTCGTCAAGTGCACTTTGCTCAGTGCTGTGAGTAGCCGCCAGATGATCGCATCCTACATCAAATAAATAGGGACTTAGGCGTGTTTAGTCAAGTGAACTTTGCTCAGTGCTGTGAGTAGCCGCCAGATGATCGCATCTTTCATCAAATAAATAGGGACTTAGGCGTGTTTAGTCAAGTGAACTTTGCTCATTGCTGTGAGTAGCCGCTAGATGATCGCATCCTACATCAAATAGATAGGGACTCGGGCCTGTTTCGTCAAGTGAACTTTGCACAGTGCTGTTAGTAGCCGACAGATGATGGCGTCCTACATGAAATAAATGGGGACGCAGACATGTTTCGTCAAGTGAACTTTGCTCAGTGCTGTGAGTAGCCACCAGATGATCGCATCTTACATCAAATAAATATGGACGCAGGCCCGTTTCGTCAAGTGAATTTTGCTCCGTGCTGTGAGTAGCCGCAAGGTGATCACATCCTACATCAAATAAATAGGGACGCAGGCCTGTTTCGTCAAGTGCACTTTGCTCAGTGCTGTGAGTAGCCGCCAGATGATCGCGTCCTACATCAAATAAATAGGGTCTCAGGCCTCTTTCGTCAAGTGAACTTTGCTCAGTGCAGTGAGTAGCCCCCAGATCGCATCCTACATCAAATAAATAGGGACTCAGGCGTGTTTAGTCAAGTAAACTTTGCTCAGTGCTGTGAGTAGCCGCCAGATGATCGCATCCTACATCAAATAAATAGGGACGCAGGCCTGTTTCGTCAAGTGCACTTTGCTCAGTGCTGTGAGTAGCCACCAGATGATCGCATCCTACATCAAATAAATAGGGACTCAAGCGTGTTTAGTCAAGTGAAGTTTGCTCAGTGCTGTGAGTAGCCGCCAGATGATCGCATCCTACATCAAATAAATAGGGAACTTTGTTCAGTGCTGTGAGTAGCCGCCAGATGATCGCATCCTACATCAAATAGAAAGGGACTCAGGCGTGTTTAGTCAAGTGAACTTTGCTCAGTGCTGTGAGTAGCCGCCAGATGATCGCATCCTACATCAAATAAATAGGGACGTAGGCCTGTTTCGTCAAGTGAACTTTGCTCAGTGCTGTGAGTAGCCGCCAGATAATCGCATCCTACATCAAATAAATAGGGACTCAGGCGTGTTTAGTCAAGTGAACTTTGCTCAGTGCTGTGAGTAGCCTCCAGATGATCGCATCCTACATTAAATAAATAGGGTCTTAGGCGTGTTTAGTCAAGTGAACTTTGCTCAGTGCTGTTAGTAGCCACCAGATGATGGCGTCCTAGATAAAATAAATGGGGACGCAGGCATGTTTCGTCAAGTGATCTTTGCTCAGTGCTGTGAGTAGCCGCCAGATGATCGCATCTTACATCAAAGAAATAGGGACGCAGGCCCGTTTCGTCAAGTGAATTTTGCTCAATGCTGTGAGTAGCTGCCAGATGATCGCATCCTACATCAAATAAATAGGGACTCAGGCGTGTTTAGTCAAGTGAACTTTGCTCACTGCTGTTAGTAGCCGCCAGATGATGGCGTCCTACATCAAATAAATAGGGACTCAGGCCTGTTTCGTCAAGTGAACTTTGCTCAGTGCTGTGAGTAGCCCCCAGATGATCGCATCCTACATCAAATAAATAGGGACTCAGGCGTGTTTAGTCAAGTGAACTTTGCTCAGTGCTGTGAGTAGCCGCCATCCTACATGAAATAAATAGGTACTCAGGCCTGTATCGTCAAGTGAACTTTGCTCACTGCTGTTAGTAGCCGCCAGATGATGGCGTCCTACATCAAATAAATAGGGACTCAGGCCTGTTTCGTCAAGTGAACTTTGCTCAGTGCTGTGAGTAGCCCCCAGATGATCCCATCCTACACCAAATAAATAGGGACTCAGGCGTGTTTAGTCAAGTGAACTTTGCTCAGTGCGGTGAGTAGCCGCCAGATGATCGCTTCCTACATCAAATAGATATGCACTCAGGGCTGTTTCGTCAAGTGAACTTTGCTCAGTGCTGTGAGTAGCCGCAAGGAGATCACATCATACATCAAATAAATAGGGACGCAGGCCTGTTTCGTCAAGTGCACTTTGCTCAGTGCTGTTAGTAGCCGCCAGATGATGGCGTCCTAGATAAAATAAATGGGGACGCAGGCATGTTTTGTCAAGTGATCTTTGCTCAGTGCTGTGAGTAGCCGCCAGATGATCGCATCTTACATCAAAGAAATAGGGACGCAGTCCCGTTTCGTCAAGTGAATTTTGCTCAATGCTGTGAGTAGCTGCCAGATGATCGCATCCTACATCAAATAAATAGGGACTCAGGCGTGTTTAGTCAAGTGAACTTTGCTCACTGCTGTTAGTAGCCGCCAGATGATGGCGTCCTAGATCAAATAAATAGGGACGCAGGCCTGTTTCGTCAAGTGCACTTTGCTCAGTGCTGTGAGTAGCCACCAGATGATCGCATCCTACATCAAATAAATAGGGACTCAAGCCTGTTTAGTCAAGTGAAGTTTGCTCAGTGCTGTGAGTAGCCGCCAGATGATCGCATCCTACATCAAATAAATAGGGACTCAGGCGTGTTTAGTCAGGTGAACTTTGCTCAGTGCTGTGAGTAGCCGCCAGATGATCGCATCCTACATCAAATAGAAAGGGACTCAGGCGTGTTTAGTCAATTGAACTTTGCTCAGGGCTGTGAGTAGCCGCCAGATGATCGCATCCTACATCAAATAAATAGGGACTCAGGCCTGTTTCGTCAAGTGCACTTTGCTCAGTGCTGTGAGTAGCCGCCAGATGATCGCATCCTACATCAAATAAATAGGGACTTAGGCGTGTTTAGTCAAGTGAACTTTGCTCATTGCTGTGAGTAGCCGCTAGATGATCGCATCCTACATCAAATAGATAGGGACTCGGGCCTGTTTCGTCAAGTGAACTTTGCACAGTGCTGTTAGTAGCCGCCAGATGATGGCGTCCTACATGAAATAAATGCGGACGCAGGCATGTTTCGTCAAGTGAACTTTGCTCAGTGCTGTGAGTAGCCACCAGATGATCGCATCTTACATCAAATAAATATGGACGCAGGCCCGTTTCGTCAAGTGAATTTTGCTCCGTGCTGTGAGTAGCCGCAAGGTGATCACATCCTACATCAAATAAATAGGGACGCAGGCCTGTTTCGTCAAGTGCACTTTGCTCAGTGCTGTGAGTAGCCGCCAGATGATCGCGTCCTACATCAAATAAATAGTGTCTCAGGCCTGTTTCGTCAAGTGAACTTTGCTCAGTGCAGTGAGTAGCCCCCAGATCGCATCCTACATCAAATAAATAGGGACTCAGGCGTGTTTAGTCAAGTAAACTTTGCGCAGTGCTGTGAGTAGCCGCCAGATGATCGCATCCTAGATCAAATAAATAGGGACGCAGGCCTGTTTCGTCAAGTGCACTTTGCTCAGTGCTGTGAGTAGCCACCAGATGATCGCATCCTACATCAAATAAATAGGGACTCAAGCGTGTTTAGTCAAGTGAAGTTTGCTCAGTGCTGTGAGTAGCCGCCAGATGATCGCATCCTACATCAAATAGAAAGGGACTCAGGCGTGTTTAGTCAAGTGAACTTTGCTCAGTGCTGTGAGTAGCCGCCAGATGATCGCATCCTACATCAAATAAATAGGGACGTAGGCCTGTTTCGTCAAGTGAACTTTGCTCAGTGGTGTGAGTAGCCGCCAGATAATCGCATCCTACATCAAATAAATAGGGACTCAGGCGTGTTTAGTCAAGTGAACTTTGCTCAGTGCTGTGAGTAGCCTCCAGATGATCGCATCCTACATGAAATAAATAGGGTCTTAGGCGTGTTTAGTCAAATGAACTTTGCTCAGTGCTGTTAGTAGCCACCAGATGATGGCGTCCTAGATAAAATAAATGGGGACGCAGGCATGTTTCGTCAAGTGATCTTTGCTCAGTGCTGTGAGTAGCCGCCAGATGATCGCATCTTACATCAAAGAAATAGGGACGCAGGCCCGTTTCGTCAAGTGAATTTTGCTCAATGCTGTGAGTAGCTGCCAGATGATCGCATCCTACATCAAATAAATAGGGACTCAGGCGTGTTTAGTCAAGTGAACTTTGCTCACTGCTGTTAGTAGCCGCCAGATGATGGCGTCCTACATCAAATAAATAGGGACTCAGGCCTGTTTCGTCAGGTGAACTTTGCTCAGTGCTGTGAGTAGCCCCCAGATGATCGCATCCTACATCAAATAAATAGGGACTCAGGCGTGTTTAGTCAAGTGAACTTTGCTCAGTGCTGTGAGTAGCCGCCATCCTACATGAAATAAATAGGTACTCAGGCCTGTATCGTCAAGTGAACTTTGCTCACTGCTGTTAGTAGCCGCCAGATGATGGCGTCCTACATCAAATAAATAGGGACTCAGGCCTGTTTCGTCAAGTGAACTTTGCTCAGTGCTGTGAGTAGCCCCCAGATGATCGCATCCTACACCAAATAAATAGGGACTCAGGCGTGTTTAGTCAAGTGAACTTTGCTCAGTGCGGTGAGTAGCCGCCAGATGATCGCTTCCTACATCAAATAGATATGCACTCAGGCCTGTTTCGTCAAGTGAACTTTGCTCAGTGCTGTTCGTAGTCGCCAGATGATCACATCCTGCATCAAATAAATAGAGACGGAGGCCTGTTTCATCAAGTGAACTTTGCTCAGTGCAGTGAGTAGCCGCCAGATGATCGCATCCTACATCAAATAAATAGGGACGCAGGCCTGTTTCGTCAAGTGCACTTTGCTCAGTGCTGTGAGTAGCCGCCAGATGATCGCATCCTACATCAAATAAATAGGGACGCAGTCCTGTTTCGTCAAGTGCACTTTGCTCAGTGCTGTGAGTAGCCGCCAGATGATCGCGTCCTACATCAAATAAATAGGGTCTCAGGCCTGTTTCGTCAAGTGAACTTTGCTCAGTGCAGTGAGTAGCCCCCAGATCGCATCCTACATCAAACAAATAGGGACTCAGGCGTGTTTAGTCAAGTAAACTTTGCTCAGTGCTGTGAGTAGCCGCCAGATGATCGCATCCTAGATCAAATAAATAGGGACGCAGGCCTGTTTCGTCAAGTGCACTTTGCTCAGTGCTGTGAGTAGCCACCAGATGATCGCATCCTACATCAAATAAATAGGGACTCAATCGTGTTTATTCAAGTGAAGTTTGCTCAGTGCTGTGAGTAGCCGCCAGATGATCGCATCCTACATCAAATAAATAGGGACTCAGGCGTGTTTAGTCACGTGAACTTTGCTCAGTGCTGTGAGTAGCCGCCAGATGATCGCATCCTACATCAAATAGAAAGGGACTCAGGCGTGTTTAGTCAAGTGAACTTTGCTCAGTGCTGTGAGTAGCCTCCAGATGATCGCATCCTACATGAAATAAATAGGGTCTTAGGCGTGTTTAGTCAAGTGAACTTTGCTCAGTGCTGTTAGTAGCCACCAGATGATGGCGTCCTAGATAAAATAAATGGGGACGCAGGCATGTTTCGTCAAGTGATCTTTGCTCAGTGCTGTGAGTAGCCGCCAGATGATCGCATCTTACATCAAAGAAATAGGGACGCAGGCCCGTTTCGTCAAGTGAATTTTGCTCAATGCTGTGAGTAGCTGCCAGATGATCGCATCCTACATCAAATAAATAGGGACTCAGGCGTCTTTAGTCAAGTGAACTTTGCTCACTGCTGTTAGTAGCCGCCAGATGATGGCGTCCTACATCAAATAAATAGGGACTCAGGCCTGTTTCGTCAAGTGAACTTTGCTCAGTGCTGTGAGTAGCCCCCAGATGATCGCATCCTAGATCAAATAAATAGGGACTCAGGCGTGTTTAGTCAAGTGAACTTTGCTCAGTGCTGTGAGTAGCCGCCATCCTACATGAAATAAATAGGTACTCAGGCCTGTATCGTCAAGTGAACTTTGCTCACTGCTGTTAGTAGCCGCCAGATGATGGCGTCCTACATCAAATAAATAGGGACTCAGGCCTGTTTCGTCAAGTGAACTTTGCTCAGTGCTGTGAGTAGCCCCCAGATGATCGCATCCTACACCAAATAAATAGGGACTCAGGCGTGTTTAGTCAAGTGAACTTTGCTCAGTGCGGTGAGTAGCCGCCAGATGATCGCTTCCTACATCAAATAGATATGCACTCAGGGCTGTTTCGTCAAGTGAACTTTGCTCAGTGCTGTGAGTAGCCGCAAGGAGATCACATCATACATCAAATAAATAGGGACGCAGGCCTGTTTCGTCAAGTGCACTTTGCTCAGTGCTGTGAGTAGCCGCCATCCTACATGAAATAAATAGGTACTCAGGCCTGTTTCGTCAAGTGAACTTTGCTCAGTGCTGTGAGTAGCCCCCAGATGATCGCGTCCTACATCAAATAAATAGGGTCTCAGGCCTGTTTCGTCAAGTGAACTTTGCTCAGTGCAGTGAGTAGCCCCCAGATCGCATCCTACATCAAACAAATAGGGACTCAGGTGTGTTTAGTCAAGTAAACTTTGCTCAGTGCTGTGAGTAGCCGCCAGATGATCGCATCCTAGATCAAATAAATAGGGACGCAGGCCTGTTTCGTCAAGTGCACTTTGCTCAGTGCTGTGAGTAGCCACCAGATGATCGCATCCTACATCAAATAAATAGGGACTCAAGCGTGTTTAGTCAAGTGAAGTTTGCTCAGTGCTGTGAGTAGCCGCCAGATGATCGCATCCTACATCAAATAAATAGGGACTCAGGCGTGTTTAGTCACGTGAACTTTGCTCAGTGCTGTGAGTAGCCGCCAGATGATCGCATCCTACATCAAATAGAAAGGGACTCAGGCGTGTTTAGTCAAGTGAACTTTGCTCAGTGGTGTGAGTAGCCGCCAGATGATCGCATCCTACATCAAATAAATAGGGACGTAGGCCTGTTTCGTCAAGTGAACTTTGCTCAGTGCTGTGAGTAGCCGCCAGATAATCGCATCCTACATCAAATAAATAGGGACTCAGGCGTGTTTAGTCAAGTGAACTTTGCTCAGTGCTGTGAGTAGCCTCCAGATGATCGCATCCTACATGAAATAAATAGGGTCATAGGCGTGTTTAGTCAAGTGAACTTTGCTCAGTGCTGTTAGTATCCACCAGATGATGGCGTCCTAGATAAAATAAATGGGGACGCAGGCATGTTTCGTCAAGTGATCTTTGCTCAGTGCTGTGAGTAGCCGCCAGATGATCGCATCTTACATCAAAGAAATAGGGACGCAGGCCCGTTTCGTCAAGTGAATTTTGCTCAATGCTGTGAGTAGCTGCCAGATGATCGCATCCTACATCAAATAAATAGGGACTCAGGCGTGTTTAGTCAAGTGAACTTTGCTCACTGCTGTTAGTAGCCGCCAGATGATGGCGTCCTACATCAAATAAATAGAGACTCAGGCCTGTTTCGTCAAGTGAACTTTGCTCAGTGCTGTGAGTAGCCCCCAGATGATCGCATCCTACATCAACTAAATAGGGACTCAGGCGTGTTTAGTCAAGTGAACTTTGCTCAGTGCTGTGAGTAGCCGCCATCCTACATGAAATAAATAGGTACTCAGGCCTGTATCGTCAAGTGAACTTTGCTCACTGCTGTTAGTAGCCGCCAGATGATGGCGTCCTACATCAAATAAATAGGGACTCAGGCCTGTTTCGTCAAGTGAACTTTGCTCAGTGCTGTGAGTAGCCCCCAGATGATCGCATCCTACACCAAATAAATAGGGACTCAGGCGTGTTTAGTGAAGTGAACTTTGCTCAGTGCGGTGAGTAGCCGCCAGATGATCGCTTCCTACATCAAATAGATATGCACTCAGGCCTGTTTCGTCAAGTGAACTTTGCTCAGTGCTGTTCGTAGTCGCTAGATGATCACATCCTACATCAAATAAATAGGGACGGAGGCCTGTTTCATCAAGTGAACTTTGCTCAGTGCAGTGAGTAGCCGCCAGATGATCGCATCCTACATCAAATAAATAGGGACGCTGGCCTGTTTCGTCAAGTGCACTTTGCTCAGTGCTGTGAGTAGCCGCCAGATGATCGCAACCTACATCAAATAAATAGGGACTTAAGCGTGTTTAGTCAAGTGAACTTTGCTCAGTGCTGTGAGTAGCCGCCAGATGAACGCATCCTACATAAAATAAATAGGCACTGAGGCGTGTTTACTCAAGTGAACTTTGCTCATTGCTGTGAGTAGCTGCCAGGTGATCGCATCCTACATCAAATAGATAGGGACTCGGGCCTGTTTCGTCAAGTGAACTTTGCTCAGTGCTGTTAGTAGCCGCCAGATGATGGCGTCCTACTTAAAATAAATGGGGACGCAGGCATCTTTCGTCAAGTTATCTTTGCTCAGTGCTGTGAGTAGCCGCCAGATGATCGCGTCCTACATCAAATAAATATTGTCTCTGGCCTGTTTCGTCAAGTGAACTTTGCTCAGTGCAGTGAGTAGCCCCCAGATCGCATCCTACATCAAATAAATAGGGACTCGGGTGTGTTTAGTCAAGTAAACTTTGCTGAGTTCTGTGAGTAGCCGCCAGATGATCGCATCCTAGATCAAATAAATAGGGACGCAGGCCTGTTTCGTCAAGTGCACTTTGCTCAGTGCTGTGAGTAGCCACCAGATGATCGCATCCTACATCAAATAAATAGGGACTCAAGCGTGTTTAGTCAAGTGAAGTTTGCTCAGTGCTGTGAGTAGCCGCCAGATGATCGCATCCTACATCAAATAAATAGGGACTCAGGCGTGTTTAGTTAGGTGAACTTTGCTCAGTGCTGTGAGTAGCCGCCAGATGATCGCATCCTACATCAAATAGAAAGGGACTCAGGCGTTTTTAGTCAAGTTAACTTTGCTCAGTGCTGTGAGTAGCCGCGAGATGATCGCATCCTACATCAAATAAATAGGGACGTAGGCCTGTTTCGTTAAGTGAACTTTGCTCAGTGCTGTGAGTAGCCACCAGATGATCGCATCTTACATCAAATAAATATGGACGCAGGCCCGTTTCGTCAAGTGAATTTTGCTCTGTGCTGTGAGTAGCCGCAAGGAGATCACATCCTACATCAAATAAATAGGGACGCAGGCCCGTTTCGTCAAGTGAATTTTGCTCAATGCTGTGAGTAGCTGCCAGATGATCGCATCCTACATCAAATAAATCGGGACTCAGGCGTGTTTAGTCAAGTGAACTTTGCTCACTGCTGTTAGTAGCCGCCAGATGATGGCGTCCTACATCAAATAAATAGGGACTCAGGCCTGTTTCGTCAAGTGAACTTTGCTCAGTGCTGTGAGTAGCCCCCAGATGATCGCATCCTACATCAAATAAATAGGGACTCTGGCGTGTTTAGTCAAGTGAACTTTGCTCAGTGCTGTGAGTAGCCGCCAGATGATTGCATCCTACATGAAATAAATAGGTACTGAGGCCTGTTTCGTCAAATGAACTTTGCTCACTGCTGTTAGTAGCCGCCAGATGATGGCGTCCTACATCAAATAAATAGGGACTCAGGCCTGTTTCGTCAAGTGAACTTTGCTCAATGCTGTGAGTAGCCGCCAGATGATCGCATCCTACATCAAATAAATAGGGACTCAGGCGAGTTTAGTCAAGTAAACTTTGCTCAGTGCTGTGAGTAGCCGCCAGATGATCGCATCCTACATCAAATAAATAGGGACGCAGGCCCGTTTCGTCAAGTGCACTTTGCTCAGTGCTGTGAGCAGCCGCCAGATGATCGAATCCTACATCAAATAAATAGGGACTCAGGCGTGTTTAGTCAAGTGAAGTTTGCTCCGTGCTGTGAGTAGCCGCCAGATGATCGCATCCTACATCAAATAAATAGGGAGTCAGGCCTGTTTCGTCTAGTGAACTTTGCTCAGTGCTGTGAGTAGCCCCTAGATGATCGCATCCTACATCAAATAAATAGGGACTCAGGCGTGTTTAGTCAAGTGAACTTTGCTCAGTGCTGTGAGTAGCCGCCATATGATCGCATCCTACATAAAATAAATGGGGACGCAGGCATGTTTCGTCAAGTGATCTTTGCTCAGTGCTGGCTGTGAGTAGCCGCCAGATGATCGCATCTTACATCAAATAAATAGGGACGCAGGCCCGTTTTGTCAAGTGAATTTGGTCAGTGCTGTGAGTAGCCGCCAGATGATCGCATCTTACATCAAATATATATGGACGCAGGCCCGTTTCGTCAAGTGAATTTTGCTCCGTGCTGTGAGTAGCCGCAAGGTGATCACATCCTACATCAAATAAATAGGGGCGCAGGCCTGTTTCGTCAAGTGCACTTTGCTCAGTGCTGTGAGTAGCCGCCAGATGATCGCGTCCTACATCAAATAAATAGGGTCTCAGGCCTGTTTCGTCAAGTGAACTTTGCTCAGTGCTGTGAGTAGCCGCCAGATGATCGCATCCTAGATCAAATAAATAGGGACGCAGGCCTGTTTCGTCAAGTGCACTTTGCTCAGTTCTGTGAGTAGCCACCAGATGATCGCATCCTACATCAAATAAATAGGGACTCAAGCGTGTTTAGTCAAGTGAAGTTTGCTCAGTGCTGTGAGTAGCCGCCAGATGATCGCATCCTACATCAAATAAATAGGGACTCAGGCGTGTTTAGTCACGTGAACTTTGCTCAGTGCTGTGAGTAGCCGCCCGATGATCGCATCCTACATCAAATAGAAAGGGACTCAGGCGTGTTTAGTCAAGTGAACTTTGCTCAGTGCTGTGAGTAGCCGCCAGATGATCGCATCCTACATCAAATAAATAGGGACGTAGGCCTGTTTCGTCAAGTGAACTTTGCTCAGTGCTGTGAGTAGCCGCCAGATAATCGCATCCTACATCAAATAAATAGGGACTCAGGCGTGTTTAGTCAAGTGAACTTTGCTCAGTGCTGTGAGTAGCCTCCAGATGATCGCATCCTACATGAAATAAATAGGGTCTGGGGCGTGTTTAGTCGAGTGAACTTTGCTCAGTGCTGTTAGTAGCCACCAGATGATGGCGTCCTAGATAAAATAAATGGGAACGCAGGCATGTTTCGTCAAGTGATCTTTGCTCAGTGCTGTGAGTAGCCGCCAGATGATCGCATCTCACATCAAAGAAATAGGGACGCAGGCCCGTTTCGTCAAGGGAATTTTGCTCAATGCTGTGAGTAGCTGCCAGATGATCGCATCCTACATCAAATAAATAGGGACTCAGGCGTGTTTAGTCAAGTGAACTTTGCTCACTGCTGTTAGTAGCCGCCAGATGATGGCGTCCTACATCAAATAAATAGGGACTCAGGCCTGTTTCGTCAAGTGAACTTTGCTCAGTGCTGTGAGTAGCCCCCAGATGATCGCATCCTACATCAAATAAATAGGGACTCAGGCGTGTTTAGTCAAGTGAACTTTGCTCAGTGCTGTGAGTAGCCGCCATCCTACATGAAGTAAATAGGTACTCAGGCCTGTATCGTCAAGTGAACTTTGCTCACTGCTGTTAGTAGCCGCGAGATGATGGCGTCCTACATCAAATAAATAGGGACTCAGGCCTGTTTCGTCAAGTGAACTTTGCTCAGTGCTGTGAGTAGCCCCCAGATGATCGCATCCTACACCAAATAAATAGGGACTCAGGCGTGTTTAGTCAAGTGAACTTTGCTCAGTGCGGTGAGTAGCCGCCAGATGATCGCTTCCTACATCAAATAGATATGCACTCAGGCCTGTTTCGTCAAGTGAACTTTGCTCAGTGCTGTTCGTAGTCGCTAGATGATCACATCCTACATCAAATAAATAGGGACGGAGGCCTGTTTCATCAAGTGAACTTTGCTCAGTGCAGTGAGTAGCCGCCAGATGATCGCATCCTACATCAAATGAATAGGGACGCTGGCCTGTTTCGTCAAGTGCACTTTGCTCAGTGCTGTGAGTAGCCGCCAGATGATCGCAACCTACATCAAATAAATAGGGACTTAAGCGTGTTTAGTCAAGTGAACTTTGCTCAGTGCTGTGAGTAGCCGCCAGATGAACGCATCCTACATAAAATAAATAGGCACTGAGGCGTGTTTACTCAAGTGAACTTTGCTCATTGCTGTGAGTAGCTGCCAGGTGATCGCATCCTACATCAAATAGATAGGGACTCGGGCCTGTTTCGTCAAGTGAACTTTCCTCAGTGCTGTTAGTAGCCGCCAGATGATGGCGTCCTACTTAAAATAAATGGGGACGCAGGCATCTTTCGTCAAGTTATCTTTGCTCAGTGCTGTGAGTAGCCGCCAGATGATCGCGTCCTACATCAAATAAATATTGTCTCTGGCCTGTTTCGTCAAGTGAACTTTGCTCAGTGCAGTGAGTAGCCCCCAGATCGCATCCTACATCAAATAAATAGGGACTCGGGTGTGTTTAGTCAAGTAAACTTTGCTCAGTTCTGTGAGTAGCCGCCAGATGATCGCATCCTAGATCAAATAAATAGGGACGCAGGCCTGTTTCGTCAAGTGCACTTTGCTCAGTGCTGTGAGTAGCCACCAGATGATCGCATCCTACATCAAATAAATAGGGACTCAAGCGTGTTTAGTCAAGTGAAGTTTGCTCAGTGCTGTGAGTAGCCGCCAGATGATCGCATCCTACATGAATAAATAGGGACTCAGGCGTGTTTAGTTAGGTGAACTTTGCTCAGTGCTGTGAGTAGCCGCCAGATGATCGCATCCTACATCAAATAGAAAGGGACTCAGGCGTTTTTAGTCAAGTTAACTTTGCTCAGTGCTGTGAGTAGCCGCGAGATGATCGCATCCTACATCAAATAAATAGGGACGTAGGCCTGTTTCGCCAAGTGAACTTTGCTCAGTGCTGTGAGTAGCCACCAGATGATCGCATCTTACATCAAATAAATATGGACGCAGGCCCGTTTCGTCAAGTGAATTTTGCTCTGTGCTGTGAGTAGCCGCAAGGAGATCACATCCTACATCAAATAAATAGGGACGCAGGCCTGTTTCGTCAAGTGCACTTTGCTCAGTGCTGTTCATAGCCGCCAGATGATGGCGTCCTAGATAAAATAAATGGGGACGCAGGCATGTTTCGTCAAGTGATCTTTGCTCAGTGCAGTGAGTAGCCGCCAGATGATCGCATCTTACATCAAAGAAATAGGGACGCAGGCCCATTTCGTCAAGTGAATTTTGCTCAATGCTGTGAGTAGCTGCCAGATGATCGCATCCTACATCAAATAAATAGGGACTCAGGCGTGTTTAGTCAAGTGAACTTTGCTCACTGCTGTTAGTAGCCGCCAGATGATGGCGTCCTAGATCAAATAAATAGGGACGCAGGCCTGTTTCGTCAAGATCACTTTGCTCAGTGCTGTGAGTAGCCACCAGATGATCGCATCCTACATCAAATAAATAGGGACTCAAGCGTGTTTAGTCAAGTGAAGTTTGCTCTGTGCTGTGAGTAGCCGCCAGATGATCGCATCCTACATCAAATAAATAGGGACTCAGGCGTGTTTAGTCAGGTGAACTTTGCTCAGTGCTGTGAGTAGCCGCCAGATGATCGCATCCTACATCAAATAGAAAGGGACTCAGGCGTGTTTAGTCAAGTGAACTTTGCTCAGTGCTGTGAGTAGCCGCCAGATGATCGCATCCTACATCAAATAAATAGGGACGTAGGCCTGTTTCGTCAAGTGAACTTTGCTCAGTGCTGTGAGTAGCCGCCAGATGATCGCATCCTACATGAAATAAATAGGGTCTTAGGCGTGTTTAGTCAAGTGAACTTTGCTCAGTGCTGTTAGTAGCCGCCAGATGATGGCGTCCTAGATAAAATAAATGGGGACGCAGGCATGTTTTGTCAAGTGATCTTTGCTCAGTGCTGTGAGTAGCCGCCAGATGATCGCATCTTACATCAAAGAAATAGGGACGCAGGCCCGTTTCGTCAAGTGAATTTTGCTCAATGCTGCGAGTTGCTGCCAGATGATCGCATCCTACATCAAATAAGTAGGGACTCAGGCGTGTTTAGTCAAGTGAACTTTGCTCACTGCTGTTTGTAGCCGCCAGATGATGGCGTCCTACATCAAATAAATAGGGACTCAGGCCTGTTTCTTCAAGTGAACTTTGCTCAGTGCTGTGAGTAGCCCCCACATGATCGCATCCTACATCAAATAAATAGGGACGAAGGCCTGTTTTGTCAAGTGAACTTTGCTCAGTGCTGTGAGTAGCCGCCAGATAATCGCATCCTACATCAAATAAATAGGGACTCAGGCGTGTTTAGTCAAGTGAACTTTGCTCAGTGCTGTGAGTAGCCGCCAGATGATCGCATCCTACATGAAATAAATAGGGTCTTAGGCGTGTTTAGTCAAGTGAACTTTGCTCAGTGCTGTTAGTAGCCGCCAGATGATGGCGTCCTAGATAAAATAAATGGGGACGCAGGCATGTTTGGTCAAGTGATCTTTGCTCAGTGCTGTGAGTAGCCGCCAGATGATTGCATCTTACATCAAAGAAATAGGGACGCAGGCCCGTTTCGTCAAGTGAATTTTGCTCAATGCTGGGAGTAGCTGCCAGATGATCGCATCCTACATCAAATAAATAGGGACTCAGGCGTGTTTAGTCAAGTGAACTTTGCTCAGTGCTGTGAGTAGCCCCCAGATGATCGCATCCTACATCAAATAAATAGGGACTCAGGCGTGTTTAGTCAAGTGAACTTTGCTCAGTGCTGTGAGTAGCCGCCATCCTACATGAAATAAATAGGTACTCAGGCCTGTATCGTCAAGTGAACTTTGCTCACTGCTGTTAGTAGCCGCCAGATGATGGCGTGCTACATCAAATAAATAGGGACTCAGGCCTGTTTCGTCAAGTGATCTTTGCTCAGTGCTGGCTGTGAGTAGCCGCCAGATGATCGCATCTTACATCAAATAAATAGGGACGCAGGCCCGTTCCGGCAAGTGAATTTTGCTCAGTGCTGTGAGTAGCCGCCAGATGATCGCATCCTACATCAAATAAATAGGGACTCAGGCGTGTTTAGTCAATTGAACTTTGCTCAGTGCTGTGAGTAGCCGACAGATGATCGCATCCTACATCAAATAAATAGGGACTCAGGCCTGTTTCGTCAAGTGCACTTTGCTTAGTGCTGTGAGTAGCCGCCAGATGATCGCATCCTACATCAAATAAATAAGGACTTAGGCGTGTTTAGTCAAGTGAACTTTGCTCAGTGCTGTGAGTAGCCGCCAGATGATCGCATCCTACATAAAATAAATAGGCACTGAGGCGTGTTTAGTCAAGTAAACTTTGCTCAGTGCTGTGAGTAGCCGCCAGATGATCGCATCCTACATTAAAAAGATCGGCACTCAGGCCTGTTTCGTCAAGTGAACTTTGCTCAGTGCGGTTCGTAGTCGCCAGATGATCACATCCTACATCAAATAAATAGGGACAGAGGCCTGTTTCATCAAGTGAACTTTGCTCAGTGCAGTGAGTAGCCGCCAGATGATCGCATCCTACATCAAATAAATAGGGACGCAGGCCTGTTTTGTCAAGTGCACTTTGCTCAGTGCTGTGAGTAGCCGCCAGATGATCGCATCCTACATCAAATAAATAGGGACTCAGGCGAGTTTAGTCAAGTGAACTTTGCTCAGTGCTGTGAGTAGCCGCCAGATGATCGCATCCTACATCAAATAAATAGGGACGCAGGCGTGTTTCGTCACGTGCACTTTGCTCAGTGCTGTGAGTAGCCGCCAGATGATCGCATCCTACATCAAATTAATAGGGACTCAGGCGTGTTTAGTCAAGTGAACTTTGCTCAGTGCTGTGAGTAGCCGCCATATGATCGCATCCTACATCAAATAAATAGGGAGTCAGGCGTGTTTCGTCAAGTGAACTTTGCTGAGTGCTGTGAGTAGCCCCTAGATGATCGCATCCTACATCAAATAAATAGGGACTCAGGCGTGTTTAGTCAAGTGAACTTTGCTCAGTGCTGTTAGTAGCCGCCAGATGATGGCGTCCTACTTAAAATAAATGGGGACGCAGGCATGCTTCGTCAAGTGATCTCTGCTCAGTGCTGTGAGTAGCTGCCAGATGATCGCATACTACATCAAATAAATAGGGACTCAGGCGTGTTTAGTCAAGTGAACTTTGCTCAGTGCTGTGAGTAGCCACCAGATGATCGCATCCTACATCAAATAGATAGGGACTCGGGCCTGTTTCGTCAAGTGAACTTTGCTCAGTGCTGTTAGTAGCCGCCAGATGATGGCGTCCTACATGAAATAAATGGGGACGCAGGCATGTTTCGTCAAGTGATCTTTGCTCAGTGCTGTGAGTAGCCGCCAGATGATCGCATCTTACATCAAATAAATATGGACGCAGGCCCGTTTCGTCAAGCGAATTTTGCTCCGTGCTGTGAGTAGCCGCAAGGTGATCACATCCTATATCAAATAAATAGGGATTCGGGCGTGTTTAGTCAGGTGAACTTTGCTCAGTGCTGTGAGTAGCCGCCAGATGATCGCATCCTACATCATATAGAAAGGGACTCAGGCGTGTTTAGTCAAGTGAACTTTGCTCAGTGCTGTGAGTAGCCGCCAGATCATCGCATCCTACATCAAATAAATAGGGACGTAGGCCTGTTTCGTCAAGTGAACTTTGCTCAGTGCTGTGAGTAGCCGCCAGATAATCGCATCCTACATCAAATAAATAGGGACTCAGGCGTGTTTAGTCAAGTGAACTTTGCTCAGTGCTGTGAGTAGCCACCAGATGATCGCATCCTACATGAAATAAATAGGGTCTTAGGCGTGTTTAGTCAAGTGAACTTTGCTCAGTGCTGTTAGTAGCCGCCAGATGATGGCGTCCTAGATAAAATAAATGGGGACGCAGGCGTGTTTCGTCAAGTGATCTTTGCTCAGTGCTGTGAGTAGCCGCCAGATGATCGCATCTTACATCAAAGAAATAGGGACGCAGGCCCGTTTCGTCAAGTGAATTTTGCTCAATGCTGTGAGTAGCTGCCAGATGATCGCATCCTACATCAAATAAATAGGGACTCAGGCGTGTTTAGTCAAGTGAACTTTGCTCACTGCTGTTAGTAGCCGCCAGATGATGGCGTCCTACATCAAATAAATAGGGACTCAGGCCTGTTTCGTCAAGTGAACTTTGCTCAGTGCTGTGAGTAGCCCCCAGATGATCGCATCCTACATCAAATAAATAGGGACTCAGGCGTGTTTAGTCAAGTGAACTTTGCTCAGTGCTGTGAGTAGCCGCCAGATGATTGCATCCTACATGAAATAAATAGGTACTGAGGCCTGTTTCGTCAAATGAACTTTGCTCACTGCTGTTAGTAGCCGCCAGATGATGGCGTCCTACATCAAATAAATAGGGACTCAGGCCTGTTTCGTCAAGTGAACTTTGCTCAGTGCTGCGAGTAGCCGCCAGATGATCGCATCCTACATCAAATAAATAGGGACTCAGGCGAGTTTAGTCAAGTAAACTGTGCTCAGTGCTGTGAGTAGCCACCAGATGATCGCATCCTACATCAAATAAATAGGGACGCAGGCCCGTTTCGTCAAGTGCACTTTGCTCAGTGCTGTGAGCAGCCGCCAGATGATCGCATCCTACATCAAATAAATAGGGACTCAGGCGTGTTTAGTCAAGTGAAGTTTGCTCCGTGCTGTGAGTAGCCGCCAGATGATCGCATCCTACATCAAATAAATAGGGAGTCAGGCCTGTTTCGTCTAGTGAACTTTGCTCAATGCTGTGAGTAGCCGCCAGATGATCGCATCCTACATCAAATAAATAGGGACTCAGGCGAGTTTAGTCAAGTAAACTTTGCTCAGTGCTGTGAGTAGCCGCCAGATGATCGCATCTTACATCAAATAAATAGGGACGCAGGCCCGTTTCGTCAAGTGAATTTGGTCAGTGCTGTGAGTAGCCGCCAGAGGATCGCATCCTACATCAAATAAATAGGGACTCAGGCGTGTTTAGTCAATTGAACTTTGCTCAGTGCTGTGAGTAGCCGCCAGATGATCGCATCCTACATCAAATAAATAGGGACGCAGGCCTGTTTTGTCAAGTGCACTTTGCTCAGTGCTGTGAGTAGCCGCCAGATGATCGCATCCTACATCAAATAAATAGGGACTCAGGCGAGTTTAGTCAAGTGAACTTTGCTCAGTGCTGTGAGTAGCCGCCAGATGATCGCATCCTACATCAAATAAATAGGGACGCAGGCGTGTTTCGTCACGTGCACTTTGCTCAGTGCTGTGAGTAGCCGCCAGATGATCGCATCCTACATCAAATTAATAGGGACTCAGGCGTGTTTAGTCAAGTGAACTTTGCTCAGTGCTGTGAGTAGCCGCCATATGATCGCATCCTACATCAAATAAATAGGGAGTCAGGCGTGTTTCGTCAAGTGAACTTTGCTGAGTGCTGTGAGTAGCCCCTAGATGATCGCATCCTACATCAAATAAATAGGGACTCAGGCGTGTTTAGTCAAGTGAACTTTGCTCAGTGCTGTTAGTAGCCGCCAGATGATGGCGTCCTACTTAAAATAAATGGGGACGCAGGCATGCTTCGTCAAGTGATCTCTGCTCAGTGCTGTGAGTAGCTGCCAGATGATCGCATACTACATCAAATAAATAGGGACTCAGGCGTGTTTAGTCAAGTGAACTTTGCTCAGTGCTGTGAGTAGCCACCAGATGATCGCATCCTACATCAAATAGATAGGGACTCGGGCCTGTTTCGTCAAGTGAACTTTGCTCAGTGCTGTTAGTAGCCGCCAGATGATGGCGTCCTACATGAAATAAATGGGGACGCAGGCATGTTTCGTCAAGTGATCTTTGCTCAGTGCTGTGAGTAGCCGCCAGATGATCGCATCTTACATCAAATAAATATGGACGCAGGCCCGTTTCGTCAAGCGAATTTTGCTCCGTGCTGTGAGTAGCCGCAAGGTGATCACATCCTATATCAAATAAATAGGGATTCGGGCATGTTTAGTCAGGTGAACTTTGCTCAGTGCTGTGAGTAGCCGCCAGATGATCGCATCCTACATCATATAGAAAGGGACTCAGGCGTGTTTAGTCAAGTGAACTTTGCTCAGTGCTGTGAGTAGCCGCCAGATCATCGCATCCTACATCAAATAAATAGGGACGTAGGCCTGTTTCGTCAAGTGAACTTTGCTCAGTGCTGTGAGTAGCCGCCAGATAATCGCATCCTACATCAAATAAATAGGGACTCAGGCGTGTTTAGTCAAGTGAACTTTGCTCAGTGCTGTGAGTAGCCACCAGATGATCGCATCCTACATGAAATAAATAGGGTCTTAGGCGTGTTTAGTCAAGTGAACTTTGCTCAGTGCTGTTAGTAGCCGCTAGATGATGGCGTCCTAGATAAAATAAATGGGGACGCAGGCGTGTTTCGTCAAGTGATCTTTGCTCAGTGCTGTGAGTAGCCGCCAGATGATCGCATCTTACATCAAAGAAATAGGGACGCAGGCCCGTTTCGTCAAGTGAATTTTGCTCAATGCTGTGAGTAGCTGCCAGATGATCGCATCCTACATCAAATAAATAGGGACTCAGGCGTGTTTAGTCAAGTGAACTTTGCTCACTGCTGTTAGTAGCCGCCAGATGATGGCGTCCTACATCAAATAAATAGGGACTCAGGCCTGTTTCGTCAAGTGAACTTTGCTCAGTGCTGTGAGTAGCCCCCAGATGATCGCATCCTACATCAAATAAATAGGGACTCAGGCGTGTTTAGTCAAGTGAACTTTGCTCAGTGCTGTGAGTAGCCGCCAGATGATTGCATCCTACATGAAATAAATAGGTACTGAGGCCTGTTTCGTCAAATGAACTTTGCTCACTGCTGTTAGTAGCCGCCAGATGATGGCGTCCTACATCAAATAAATAGGGACTCAGGCCTGTTTCGTCAAGTGAACTTTGCTCAGTGCTGCGAGTAGCCGCCAGATGATCGCATCCTACATCAAATAAATAGGGACTCAGGCGAGTTTAGTCAAGTAAACTTTGCTCAGTGCGGTGAGTAGCCACCAGATGATCGCATCCTACATCAAATAAATAGGGACGCAGGCCCGTTTCGTCAAGTGCACTTTGCTCAGTGCTGTGAGCAGCCGCCAGATGATCGCATCCTACATCAAATAAATAGGGACGCAGGCGTGTTTAGTCAAGTGAAGTTTGCTCCGTGCTGTGAGTAGCCGCCAGATGATCGCATCCTACATCAAATAAATAGGGAGTCAGGCCTGTTTCGTCTAGTGAACTTTGCTCAGTGCTGTGAGTAGCCGCCAGATGATCGCATCCTACATCAAATAAATAGGGACTCAGGCGAGTTTAGTCAAGTAAACTTTGCTCAGTGCTGTGAGTAGCCGCCAGATGATCGCATCTTACATCAAATAAATAGGGACGCAGGCCCGTTTCGTCAAGTGAATTTGGTCAGTGCTGTGAGTAGCCGCCAGATGATCGCATCCTACATCAAATAAATAGGGACTCAGGCGTGTTTAGTCAATTGAACTTTGCTCAGTGCTGTGAGTAGCCGCCAGATGATCGCATCCTACATCAAATAAATAGGGACTCAGGCCTGTTTCGTCAAGTGCACTTTGCTCAGTGCTTTGAGTAGCCGCCAGATGATCGCTTCCTACATCAAATAAATAGGGACTTAGGCGTGTTTAGTCAAGTGAACTTTGGTCAGTGCTGTGAGTAGCCGCCAGATGATCGCATCCTACATCAAATAAATAGGCACTGAGGAGTGTTTAGTCAAGTGAACTTTGCTCAGTGCTGTGAGTAGCCGCCAGATGATCGCATCCTACATCAAAAAGATAGGCACTCAGGCCTGTTTCGTCAAGTGAACTTTGCTCAGTGCTGTTCGTTGTCACCAGATCATCACATCCTACATCAAATAAATAGGGACAGAGGCCTGTTT
Source organism: Haemaphysalis longicornis (assembly GCF_048455015.1). Classification (NCBI taxonomy): domain Eukaryota; kingdom Metazoa; phylum Arthropoda; class Arachnida; order Ixodida; family Ixodidae; genus Haemaphysalis; species Haemaphysalis longicornis. Next base: position 1,468,779 of record NW_027526204.1, on the reverse strand, counting down.
CATCAAGTGAACTTTGCTTAGTGCAGTGAGTAGCCGCCAGATGATCGCATCCTACATCAAATAAATAGGGACGCAGGCCTGTTTCGTCAAGTGCACTTTGCTCAGTGCAGTGAGTAGCCGCCAGATGATCGCATCCTACATCAAATAAATAGGAACTCAGGCGTGTTTAGTCAAGTGAACTTTGCTCAGTGCTGTGATTAGCCGCCAGATGATCGCATCCTACATCAAATAAATAGGGACTCAGGCGAGTTTAGTCAAGTGAACTTTGCTCAGTGCTGTGAGTAGCCGCCAGATGATCGCATCCTACATCAAATAAATAGGGACGCAGGCGTGTTTCGTCACGTGCACTTTGCTCAGTGCTGTGAGTAGCCGCCAGATGATCGCATCCTACATCAAATTAATAGGGACTCAGGCGTGTTTAGTCAAGTGAACTTTGCTCAGTGCTGTGAGTAGCCGCCAGATGATCGCATCCTACATCAAATAAATAGGGAGTCAGGCGTGTTTGGTCAAGTGAACTTTGCTGAGTGCTGTGAGTAGCCCCTAGATGATCGCATCCTACATCAAATAAATAGGAATTCAGGCGTGTTTAGTCAAGTGAACTTTGCTCAGTGCTGTTAGTAGCCGCCAGATGATGGCGTCCTACTTAAAATAAATGGGGACGCAGGCATGTTTCGTCAAGTGATCTCTGCTCAGTGCTGTGAGTAGCTGCCAGATGATCGCATCCTACATCAAATAAATAGGGACTCAGGCGTGTTTAGTCAAGTGAACTTTGCTCAGTGCTGTGAGTAGCCACCAGATGATCGCATCCTACATCAAATAGATAGGGACTCGGGCCTGTTTCGTCAAGTGAACTTTGCTCAGTGCTGTTAGTAGCCGCCAGATGATGGCGTCCTACATGAAATAAATGGGGACGCAGGCATGTTTCGTCAAGTGATCTTTGCTCAGTGCTGTGAGTAGCCGCCATATGATCGCATCCTACATAAAATAAATGGGGACGCAGGCATGTTTCGTCAAGTGATCTTTGCTCAGTGCTGGCTGTGAGTAGCCGCCAGATGATCGCATCTTACATCAAATAAATAGGGACGCAGGCCCGTTTCGTCAAGTGAATTTTGCTCAGTGCTGTGAGTAGCCGCCAGATGATCGCATCCTACATCAAATAAATAGGGACTCAGGCGTGTTTCGTCAAGTGAACTTTGCTCAGTGCTGTGAGTAGCCCCCAGATGATCGCATCCTACATCAAATAAATAGGGACTCAGGCGTGTTTAGTCAAGTGAACTTTGCTCAGTGCTGTGAGTAGCCGCCAGATGATCGCATCCTACATGAAATAAATAGGTACTCAGGCCTGTTTCGTCAAATGAACTTTGCTCACTGCTGTTAGTAGCCGCCAGATGATGGCGTCCTACATCAAATAAATAGGGACTCAGGCCTGTTTGGTCAAGTGAACTTTGCTCAGTGCTGTGAGTAGCCGAAAGATGATCGCATCCTACATCAAATAACTAGGAACTCAGGCGAGTTTAGTGAAGTGAACTTTGCTCAGTGCTGTGAGTAGCCGCCAGATGATCGCATCCTACATCAAATAAATAGGGACGCAGGCTCGTTTCGTCAAGTGCACTTTGCTCAGGGCTGTGAGCAGCCGCCAGATGATCGCATCCTACATCAAATAATAGGGACTCAGGCCTGTTTCGTCAAGTGAACTTTGCTCAGTGCTGTGAGTAGCCCCTAGATGATCGCATCCTACATCAAATAAATAGGGACTCAGGCGTGTTTAGTCAAGTGAACTTTGCTCAGTGCTGTGAGTAGCCGCCATATGATCGCATCCTACATAAAATAAATGGGGACGCAGGCATGTTTCGTCAAGTGATCTTTGCTCAGTGCTGGCTGTGAGTAGCCGCCAGATGATCGCATCTTACATCAAATAAATAGGGACGCAGGCCCGTTTCGTCAAGTGAATTTTGCTCAGTGCTGTGAGTAGCCGCCAGATGATCGCATCCTACATCAAATAAATAGGGACTCAGGCGAGTTTAGTCAAGTGAACTTTGCTCAGTGCTGTGAGTAGCCGCCAGATGATCGCATCCTACATTAAATAAATAGGGACGCAGGCGTGTTTCGTCACGTGCACTTTGCTCAGTGCTTTGAGTAGCCGCCAGATGATCGCTTCCTACATCAAATAAATAGGGACTTAGGCGTGTTTAGTCAAGTGAACTTTGGTCAGTGCTGTGAGTAGCCGCCAGATGATCGCATCCTACATCAAATAAATAGGCACTGAGGAGTGTTTAGTCAAGTGAACTTTGCTCAGTGCTGTGAGTAGCCGCCAGATGATCGCATCCTACATCAAAAAGATAGGCACTCAGGCCTGTTTCGTCACGTGAACTTTGCTCAGTGCTGTTCGTAGTCGCCAGATCATCAAATCCTACATCAAATAAATTGGGACAGAGGCCTGTTTCATCAAGTGAACTTTGCTTAGTGCAGTGAGTAGCCGCCAGATGATCGCATACTACATCAAATAAATAGGGACGCAGGCCTGTTTCGTCAAGTGCACTTTGCTCAGTGCTGTGACTAGCCGCCAGATGATCGCATCCTACATCAAATAAATAGGAACTCAGGCGTGTTTAGTCAAGTGAACTTTGCTCAGTGCTGTGATTAGCCGCCAGATGATCGCATCCTACATCAAATAAATAGGGACTCAGGCGAGTTTAGTCAAGTGAACTTTGCTCAGTGCTGTGAGTAGCCGCCAGATGATCGCATCCTACATCAAATAAATAGGGACGCAGGCGTGTTTCGTCACGTGCACTTTGCTCAGTGCTGTGAGTAGCCGCCAGATGATCACATCCTACATCAAATAAATAGGGACTCAGGCGTGTTTAGTCAAGAGAACTTTGCTCAGTGCTGTGAGTAGCCACCAGATGATCGCATCCTACATGAAATAAATAGGGTCTTAGGCGTGTTTAGTCAAGTGAACTTTGCTCAGTGCTGTTAGTAGCCGCCAGATGATGGCGTCCTAGATAAAATAAATGGGGACGCAGGCGTGTTTCGTCAAGTGATCTTTGCTCAGTGCTGTGAGTAGCCGCCAGATGATCGCATCTTACATCAAAGAAATAGGGACGCAGGCCCGTTTCGTCAAGTGAATTTTGCTCAATGCTGTGAGTAGCTGCCAGATGATCGCATCCTACATCAAATAAATAGGGACTCAGGCGTGTTTAGTCAAGTGAACTTTGCTCACTGCTGTTAGTAGCCGCCAGATGATGGCGTCCTACATCAAATAAATAGGGACTCAGGCCTGTTTCGTCAAGTGAACTTTGCTCAGTGCTGTGAGTAGCCCCCAGATGATCGCATCCTACATCAAATAAATAGGGACTCAGGCGTGTTTAGTCAAGTGAACTTTGCTCAGTGCTGTGAGTAGCCGCCAGATGATTGCATCCTACATGAAATAAATAGGTACTGAGGCCTGTTTCGTCAAATGAACTTTGCTCACTGCTGTTAGTAGCCGCCAGATGATGGCGTCCTACATCAAATAAATAGGGACTCAGGCCTGTTTCGTCAAGTGAACTTTGCTCAGTGCTGTGAGTAGCCGCCAGATGATCGCATCCTACATCAAATAAATAGGGACTCAGGCGAGTTTAGTCAAGTAAACTTTGCTCAGTGCTGTGAGTAGCCACCAGATGATCGCATCCTACATCAAATAAATAGGGACGCAGGCCCGTTTCGTCAAGTGCACTTTGCTCAGTGCTGTGAGCAGCCGCCAGATGATCGCATCCTACATCAAATAAATAGGGACTCAGGCGTGTTTAGTCAAGTGAAGTTTGCTCCGTGCTGTGAGTAGCCGCCAGATGATCGCATCCTACATCAAATAAATAGGGAGTCAGGCCTGTTTCTTCTAGTGAACTTTGCTCAGTGCTGTGAGTAGCCGCCAGATGATCGCATCCTACATCAAATAAATAGGGACTCAGGCGAGTTTAGTCAAGTAAACTTTGCTCAGTGCTGTGAGTAGCCGCCAGATGATCGCATCTTACATCAAATAAATAGGGACGCAGGCCCGTTTCGTCAAGTGAATTTGGTCAGTGCTGTGAGTAGCCGCCAGATGATCGCATCCTACATCAAATAAATAGGGACTCAGGCGTGTTTAGTCAATTGAACTTTGCTCAGTGCTGTGAGTAGCCGCCAGATGATCGCATCCTACATCAAATAAATAGGGACTCAGGCCTGTTTCGTCAAGTGCACTTTGCTCAGTGCTTTGAGTAGCCGCCAGATGATCGCTTCCTACATCAAATAAATAGGGACTTAGGCGTGTTTAGTCAAGTGAACTTTGGTCAGTGCTGTGAGTAGCCGCCAGATGATCGCATCCTACATCAAATAAATAGGGACTCAGGCGTGTTTAGTCAAGAGAACTTTGCTCAGTGCTGTGAGTAGCCACCAGATGATCGCATCCTACATGAAATAAATAGGGTCTTAGGCGTGTTTAGTCAAGTGAACTTTGCTCAGTGCTGTTAGTAGCCGCCAGATGATGGCGTCCTAGATAAAATAAATGGGGACGCAGGCGTGTTTCGTCAAGTGATCTTTGCTCAGTGCTGTGAGTAGCCGCCAGATGATCGCATCTTACATCAAAGAAATAGGGACGCAGGCCCGTTTCGTCAAGTGAATTTTGCTCAATGCTGTGAGTAGCTGCCAGATGATCGCATCCTACATCAAATAAATAGGGACTCAGGCGTGTTTAGTCAAGTGAACTTTGCTCACTGCTGTTAGTAGCCGCCAGATGATGGCGTCCTACATCAAATAAATAGGGACTCAGGCCTGTTTCGTCAAGTGAACTTTGCTCAGTGCTGTGAGTAGCCCCCAGATGATCGCATCCTACATCAAATAAATAGGGACTCAGGCGTGTTTAGTCAAGTGAACTTTGCTCAGTGCTGTGAGTAGCCGCCAGATGATTGCATCCTACATGAAATAAATAGGTACTGAGGCCTGTTTCGTCAAATGAACTTTGCTCACTGCTGTTAGTAGCCGCCAGATGATGGCGTCCTACATCAAATAAATAGGGACTCAGGCCTGTTTCGTCAAGTGAACTTTGCTCAGTGCTGTGAGTAGCCGCCAGATGATCGCATCCTACATCAAATAAATAGGGACTCAGGCGAGTTTAGTCAAGTAAACTTTGCTCAGTGCTGTGAGTAGCCACCAGATGATCGCATCCTACATCAAATAAATAGGGACGCAGGCCCGTTTCGTCAAGTGCACTTTGCTCAGTGCTGTGAGCAGCCGCCAGATGATCGCATCCTACATCAAATAAATAGGGACTCAGGCGTGTTTAGTCAAGTGAAGTTTGCTCCGTGCTGTGAGTAGCCGCCAGATGATCGCATCCTACATCAAATAAATAGGGAGTCAGGCCTGTTTCGTCTAGTGAACTTTGCTCAGTGCTGTGAGTAGCCGCCAGATGATCGCATCCTACATCAAATAAATAGGGACTCAGGCGAGTTTAGTCAAGTAAACTTTGCTCAGTGCTGTGAGTAGCCGCCAGATGATCGCATCTTACATCAAATAAATAGGGACGCAGGCCCGTTTCGTCAAGTGAATTTGGTCAGTGCTGTGAGTAGCCGCCAGATGATCGCATCCTACATCAAATAAATAGGGACTCAGGCGTGTTTAGTCAATTGAACTTTGCTCAGTGCTGTGAGTAGCCGCCAGATGATCGCATCCTACATCAAATAAATAGGGACTCAGGCCTGTTTCGTCAAGTGCACTTTGCTCAGTGCTTTGAGTAGCCGCCAGATGATCGCTTCCTACATCAAATAAATAGGGACTTAGGCGTGTTTAGTCAAGTGAACTTTGGTCAGTGCTGTGAGTAGCCGCCAGATGATCGCATCCTACATCAAATAAATAGGCACTGAGGAGTGTTTAGTCAAGTGAACTTTGCTCAGTGCTGTGAGTAGCCGCCAGATGATCGCATCCTACATCAAAAAGATAGGCACTCAGGCCTGTTTCGTCAAGTGAACTTTGCTCAGTGCTGTTCGTTGTCACCAGATCATCACATCCTACATCAAATAAATAGGGACAGAGGCCTGTTTCATCAAGTGAACTTTGCTTAGGGCAGTGAGTAGCCGCCAGATGATCGCATCCTACATCAAATAAATAGGGACGCAGGCCTGTTTCGTCAAGTGCACTTTGCTCAGTGCAGTGAGTAGCCGCCAGATGATCGCATCCTACATCAAATAAATAGGAACTCAGGCGTGTTTAGTCAAGTGAACTTTGCTCAGTGCTGTGATTAGCCGCCAGATGATCGCATCCTACATCAAATAAATAGGGACTCAGGCGAGTTTAGTCAAGTGAACTTTGCTCAGTGCTGTGAGTAGCCGCCAGATGATCGCATCCTACATCAAATAAATAGGGACGCAGGCGTGTTTCGTCACGTGCACTTTGCTCAGTGCTGTGAGTAGCCGCCAGATGATCGCATCCTACATCAAATTAATAGGGACTCAGGCGTGTTTAGTCAAGTGAACTTTGCTCAGTGCTGTGAGTAGCCGCCAGATGATCGCATCCTACATCAAATAAATAGGGAGTCAGGCGTGTTTCGTCAAGTGAACTTTGCTGAGTGCTGTGAGTAGCCCCTAGATGATCGCATCCTACATCAAATAAATAGGAATTCAGGCGTGTTTAGTCAAGTGAACTTTGCTCAGTGCTGTTAGTAGCCGCCAGATGATGGCGTCCTACTTAAAATAAATGCGGACGCAGGCATGTTTCGTCAAGTGATCTCTGCTCAGTGCTGTGAGTAGCTGCCAGATGATCGCATCCTACATCAAATAAATAGGGACTCAGGCGTGTTTAGTCAAGTGAACTTTGCTCAGTGCTGTGAGTAGCCACCAGATGATCGCATCCTACATCAAATAGATAGGGACTCGGGCCTGTTTCGTCAAGTGAACTTTGCTCAGTGCTGTTAGTAGCCGCCAGATGATGGCGTCCTACATGAAATAAATGGGGACGCAGGCATGTTTCGTCAAGTGATCTTTGCTCAGTGCTGTGAGTAGCCGCCATATGATCGCATCCTACATAAAATAAATGGGGACGCAGGCATGTTTCGTCAAGTGATCTTTGCTCAGTGCTGGCTGTGAGTAGCCGCCAGATGATCGCATCTTACATCAAATAAATAGGGACGCAGGCCCGTTTCGTCAAGTGAATTTTGCTCAGTGCTGTGAGTAGCCGCCAGATGATCGCATCCTACATCAAATAAATAGGGACTCAGGCGCGTTTCGTCAAGTGAACTTTGCTCAGTGCTGTGAGTAGCCCCCAGATGATCGCATCCTACATCAAATAAATAGGGACTCAGGCGTGTTTAGTCAAGTGAACTTTGCTCAGTGCTGTGAGTAGCCGCCAGATGATCGCATCCTACATGAAATAAATAGGTACTCAGGCCTGTTTCGTCAAATGAACTTTGCTCACTGCTGTTAGTAGCCGCCAGATGATGGCGTCCTACATCAAATAAATAGGGACTCAGGCCTGTTTGGTCAAGTGAACTTTGCTCAGTGCTGTGAGTAGCCGAAAGATGATCGCATCCTACATCAAATAACTATGAACTCAGGCGAGTTTAGTGAAGTGAACTTTGCTCAGTGCTGTGAGTAGCCGCCAGATGATCGCATCCTACATCAAATAAATAGGGACGCAGGCTCGTTTCGTCAAGTGCACTTTGCTCAGGGCTGTGAGCAGCCGCCAGATGATCGCATCCTACATCAAATAATAGGAACTCAGGCGTGTTTAGTCAAGTGAACTTTGCTCAGTGCTGTGATTAGAAGCCAGATGATCGCATCCTACATCAAATAAATAGGGACTCAGGCGAGTTTAGTCAAGTGAACTTTGCTCAGTGCTGTGAGTAGCCGCCAGATGATCGCATCCTACATCAAATAAATAGGGACGCAGGCGTGTTTCGTCACGTGCACTTTGCTCAGTGCCATGAGTAGCCGCCAGATGATCACATCCTACATCAAATAAATAGGGACTCAGGCGTGTTTAGTCAAGTGAACTTTGCTCAGTGCTGTGAGTAGCCACCAGATGATCGCATCCTACATCAAATAGATAGGGACTCGGGCCTGTTTCGTCAAGTGAACTTTGCTCAGTGCTGTTAGTAGCCGCCAGATGATGGCGTCCTACATGAAATAAATGGGGACGCAGGCATGTTTCGTCAAGTGATCTTTGCTCAGTGCTGTGAGTAGCCGCCATATGATCGCATCCTACATAAAATAAATGGGGACGCAGGCATGTTTCGTCAAGTGATTTTTGCTCAGTGCTGTGAGTAGCCGCCAGATGATCGCATCCTACATCAAATAAATAGGGACTCAGGCGTGTTTCGTCAAGTGAACTTTGCTCAGTGCTGTGAGTAGCCGCCAGATGATCGCATTCTACATGAAATAAATAGGTACTCAGGCCTGTTTCGTCAAATGAACTTTGCTCACATCTGTTAGTAGCCGCCAGATGATGGCGTCCTACATCAAATAAATAGGGACTCAGGCCTGTTTCGTCAAGTGAACTTTGCTCAGTGCTGTGAGTAGCCGCCAGATGATCGCATCCTACATCAAATAAATAGGGACTCAGGCGAGTTTAGTCAAGTGAACTTTGCTCAGTGCTGTGAGTAGCCGCCAGATGATCGCATCCTACATCAAATAAATAGGGACGCAGGCTCGTTTCGTCAAGTGCACTTTGCTCAGTGCTGTGAGCAGCCACCAGATGATCGCATCCTACATCAAATAATAGGGACTCAGGCCTGTTTCGTCAAGTGAACTTTGCTCAGTGCTGTGAGTAGCCCCTAGATGATCGCATCCTACATCAAATAAATAGGGACTCAGGCGTGTTTAGTCAAGTGAACTTTGCTCAGTGCTGTGAGTAGCCGTCATATGATCGCATCCTACATAAAATAAATGGGGACGCAGGCATGTTTCGTCAAGTGATCTTTGCTCAGTGCTGGCTGTGAGTAGCCGCCAGATGATCGCATCTTACATCAAATAAATAGGGACGCAGGCCCGTTTCGTCAAGTGAATTTTGCTCAGTGCTGTGAGTAGCCCCCAGATGATCGCATCCTACATCAAATAAATAGGGACTCAGGCGTGTTTAGTCAAGTGCACTTTGCTCAGTGCTTTGAGTAGCCGCCAGATGATCGCATCCTACATCAAATAAATAGGGAGTTAGGCCTGTTTCGTCAAGTGAACTTTGCTCAGTGCTGTTCGTAGTCGCCAGATCATCACATCCTACATCAAATAAATAGGGACAGAGGCCTGTTTCATCAAGTGAACTTTGCTTAGTGCAGTGAGTAGCCGCCAGATGATCGCATCCTACATCAAATAAATAGGGACGCAGGCCTGTTTCGTCAAGTGCACTTTTCTCAGTGCTGCGAGTAGCCGCCAGATGATCGCATCCTCCATCAAATAAGTAGGATCTCAGGCGTGTTTAGTCAAGTGAACTTTGCTCAGTGCTGTGAGTAGCCGCCAGATGATCGCATCCTACATCAAATAAATAGGGACTCAGGCGAGTTTAGTCAAGTGAACTTTGCTCAGTGCTGTGAGTAGCCGCCAGATGATCGCATCCTACATTAAATAAATAGGGACGCAGGCGTGTTTCGTCACGTGCACTTTGCTCAGTGCTGTGAGTAGCTGCCAGATGATCGCATCCTACATCAAATAAATAGGGACTCAGGCGTGTTTCGTCAAGTGAACTTTGCTGAGTGCTGTGAGTAGCCCCTAGATGATCGCATCCTACATCAAATAAATAGGGACTCAGGCGTGTTTAGTCAAGTGAACTTTGCTCAGTGCTGTTAGTAGCCGCCAGATGATGGCGTCCTACTTAAAATAAATGGGGACGCAGGCATGCTTCGTCAAGTGATCTCTGCTCAGTGCTGTGAGTAGCTGCCAGATGATCGCATCCTACATCAAATAAATAGGGACTGAGGCGTGTTTAGTCAAGTGAACTTTGCTTAGTGCTGTGAGTAGCCGCCAGATGATCGCATCCTACATGAAATAAATAGGGTCTTAGGCGTGTTTAGTCAAGTGAACTTTGCTCAGTGCTGTTAGTAGCCGCCAGATGATGGCGTCCTAGATAAAATAAATGGGGACGCAGGCATGTTTCGTCAAGTGATCTTTGCTCAGTGCTGTGAGTAGCCGCCAGATGATCGCATCTTACATCAAAGAAATGGGGACGCAGGCCCGTTTGGTCAAGTGAATTTTGCTCAATGCTGTGAGTAGCTGCCAGATGATCGCATCCTACATTAAATAAATAGGGACTCAGGCGTGTTTAGTCAAGTGAACTTTGCTCACTGCTGTTAGTAGCCGCCAGATGATGGTGTCCTACATCAAATAAATAGGGACTCAGGCCTGTTTCGTCAAGTGAACTTTGCTCAGTGCTGTGAGTAGCCCCCAGATGATCGCATCCTACATCACATAAATAGGGACTCAGGCGTGTTTAGTCAAGTGAACTTTGCTCAGTGCTGTGATTAGCCGCCAGATGATCGCATCCTACATCAAATAAATAGGGACTCAGGAGAGTTTAGTCAAGTGAACTTTGCTCAGGCTGTGAGTAGCCGCCAGATGATCGCATCCTACATCAAAAAGATAGGCACTCAGGCCTGTTTCGTCAAGTGAACTTTGCTCAGTGCTGTTCGTAGTCGCCAGATCATCAAATACTACATCAAAATAATAGGGACAGAGGCCTGTTTCATCAAGTGAACTTTGCTTAGTGCAGTGAGTAGCCGCCAGATGATCGCATCCTACATCAAATAAATAGGGACGCAGGCGTGTTTCGTCACGTGCACTTTGCTCAGTGCTGTGAGTAGCCGCCAGATGATCGCATCCTACATCAAATAAATATGGACTCAGGCGTGTTTAGTCAAGTGAACTTTGCTCAGTGCTGTGAGTAGCCACCAGATGATCGCATCCTACATCAAATAGATAGGGACTCGGGCCTGTTTCGTCAAGTGAACTTTGCTCAGTGCTGTTAGTAGCCGCCAGATGATGGCGTCCTACATGAAATAAATGGGGACGCAGGCATGTTTCGTCAAGTGATCTTTGCTCAGTGCTGTGAGTAGCCGCCATATGATCGCATCCTACATAAAATAAATGGGGACGCAGGCATGTTTCGTCAAGTGATTTTTGCTCAGTGCTGTGAGTAGCCGCCAGATGATCGCATCCTACATCAAATAAATAGGGACTCAGGCGTGTTTCGTCAAGTGAACTTTGCTCAGTGCTGTGAGTAGCCCCCAGATGATCGCATCCTGCATCAAATAAATAGGGACTCAGGCGTGTTTAGTCAAGTGAACTTTGCTCAGTGCTGTGAGTAGCCGCCATATGATCGCATCCTACATAAAATAAATGGGGACGCAGGCATGTTTCGTCAAGTGATCTTTGCTCAGTGCTGGCTGTGAGTAGCCGCCAGATGATCGCATCTTACATCAAATAAATAGGGACGCAGGCCCGTTTCGTCAAGTGAATTTTGCTCAGTGCTGTGAGTAGCCGCCAGATGATCGCATCCTACATCAAATAAATAGGGACTCAGGCGAGTTCAGTCAAGTGAACTTTGCTCAGTGCTGTGAGTAGCCGCCAGATGATCGCATCCTACATTAAATAAATAGGGACGCAGGCGTGTTTCGTCACGTGCACTTTGCTCAGTGCTGTGAGTAGCTGCCAGATGATCGCATCCTACATCAAATAAATAGGGGCTCAGGCGTGTTTAGTCAAGTGAACTTTGCTCAGTGCTGTGAGTAGCCGCCATATGATCGCATCCTACATAAAATAAATGGGGACGCAGGCATGTTTCGTCAAGTGATCTTTGCTCAGTGCTGGCTGTGAGTAGCCGCCAGATGATCGCATCTTACATCAAATAAATAGGGACGCAGGCCCGTTTCGTCAAGTGAATTTTGCTCAGTGCTGTGAGTAGCCGCCAGATGATCGCATCCTACATCAAATAAATAGGGACTCAGGCGTGTTTAGTCAATTGAACTTTGCTCAGTGCTGTGAGTAGCTGCCAGATGATCGCATCCTACATCAAATAAATAGGGACTCAGGCCTGTTTCGTCAAGTGCACTTTGCTCAGTGCTTTGAGTAGCCGCCAGATGATCGCTTCCTACATCAAATAAATAGGGACTTAGGCGTGTTTAGTCAAGTGAACTTTGGTCAGTGCTGTGAGTAGCCGCCAGATGATCGCCTCCTACATCAAATAAATAGGCACTGAGGAGTGTTTAGTCAAGTGAACTTTGCTCAGTGCTGTGAGTAGCCGCCAGATGATCGCATCCTACATCAAAAAGATAGGCACTCAGGCCTGTTTCGTCAAGTGAACTTTGCTCAGTGCTGTTCGTAGTCGCCAGATCATCAAATACTACATCAAATAAATAGGGACAGAGGCCTGTTTCATCAAGTGAACTTTGCTTAGTGCAGTGAGTAGCCGCCAGATGATCGCATACTACATCAAATAAATAGGGACGCAGGCCTGTTTCGTCAAGTGCACTTTGCTCAGTGCTGTGACTAGCCGCCAGATGATCGCATCCTACATCAAATAAATAGGAACTCAGGCGTGTTTAGTCAAGTGAACTTTGCTCAGTGCTGTGATTAGCCGCCAGATGATCGCATCCTACATCAAATAAATAGGGACTCAGGCGAGTTTAGACAAGTGAACTTTGCTCAGTGCTGTGAGTAGCCGCCAGATGATCGCATCCTACATCAAATAAATAGGGACGCAGGCGTGTTTCGTCACGTGCACTTTGCTCAGTGCTGTGAGTAGCCGCCAGATGATCGCATCCTACATCAAATAAATAGGGACTCAGGCGTGTTTAGTCAAGTGAACTTTGCTCAGTGCTGTGAGTAGCCACCAGATGATCGCATCCTACATCAAATAGATAGGGACTCGGGCCTGTTTCGTCAAGTGAACTTTGCTCAGTGCTGTTAGTAGCCGCCAGATGATGGCGTCCTACATGAAATAAATGGGGACGCAGGCATGTTTCGTCAAGTGATCTTTGCTCAGTGCTGTGAGTAGCCGCCATATGATCGCATCCTACATAAAATAAATGGGGACGCAGGCATGTTTCGTCAAGTGATTTTTGCTCAGTGCTGTGAGTAGCCGCCAGATGATCGCATCCTACATCAAATAAATAGGGACTCAGGCGTGTTTCGTCAAGTGAACTTTGCTCAGTGCTGTGAGTAGCCCCCAGATGATCGCATCCTGCATCAAATAAATAGGGACTCAGGCGTGTTTAGTCAAGTGAACTTTGCTCAGTGCTGTGAGTAGCCGCCAGATGATCGCATTCTACATGAAATAAATAGGTACTCAGGCCTGTTTCGTCAAATGAACTTTGCTCACATCTGTTAGTAGCCGCCAGATGATGGCGTCCTACATCAAATAAATAGGGACTCAGGCCTGTTTCGTCAAGTGAACTTTGCTCAGTGCTGTGAGTAGCCGCCAGATGCTCGCATCCTACATCAAATAAATAGGGACTCAGGCGAGTTTAGTCAAGTGAACTTTGCTCAGTGCTGTGAGTAGCCGCCAGATGATCGCATCCTACATCAAATAAATAGGGACGCAGGCTCGTTTCGTCAAGTGCACTTTGCTCACTGCTGTGAGCAGCCGCCAGATGATCGCATCCTACATCAAATAATAGGGACTCAGGCCTGTTTCGTCAAGTGAACTTTGCTCAGTGCTGTGAGTAGCCCCTAGATGGTCGCATCCTACATCAAATAAATAGGGACTCAGGCGTGTTTAGTCAAGTGAACTTTGCTCAGTGCTGTGAGTAGCCGTCATATGATCGCATCCTACATAAAATAAATGGGGACGCAGGCATGTTTCGTCAAGTGATCTTTGCTCAGTGCTGGCTGTGAGTAGCCGCCAGATGATCGCATCTTACATCAAATAAATGGGGACGCAGGCCCGTTTCGTCAAGTGAATTTTGCTCAGTGCTGTGAGTAGCCGCCAGATGATCGCATCCTACATCAAATAAATAGGGACTTAGGCCTGTTTCGTCAAGTGAACTTTGCTCAGTGCTGTTCGTAGTCGCCAGATCATCACATCCTACATCAAATAAATAGGGACAGAGGCCTGTTTCATCAAGTGAACTTTGCTTAGTGCAGTGAGTAGCCGCCAGATGATCGCATCCTACATCAAATAAATAGGGACGCAGGCCTGTTTCGTCAAGTGCACTTTGCTCAGTGCTGTGAGTAGCCGCCAGATGATCGCATCCTCCATCAAATAAGTAGGAACTCAGGCGTGTTTAGTCAAGTGAACTTTGCTCAGTGCTGTGAGTAGCCGCCAGATGATCGCATCCTACATCAAATAAATAGGGACTGAGGCGAGTTTAGTCAAGTGAACTTTGCTCAGTGCTGTGAGTAGCCGCCAGATGATCGCATCCTACATTAAATAAATAGGGACGCAGGCGTGTTTCGTCACGTGCACTTTGCTCAGTGCTGTGAGTAGCTGCCAGATGATCGCATCCTACATAAAATAAATAGGGACTCAGGCGTGTTTCGTCAAGTGAACTTTGCTGAGTGCTGTGAGTAGCCCCTAGATGATCGCATCCACATCAAATAAATAGGGACTCAGACGTGTTTAGTCAAGTGAACTTTGCTCAGTGCTGTTAGTAGCCGCCAGATGATGGCGTCCTACTTAAAATAAATGGGGACGCAGGCATGCTTCGTCAAGTGATCTCTGCTCAGTGCTGTGAGTAGCTGCCAGATGATCGCATCCTACATCAAATAAATAGGGACTCAGGCGTGTTTAGTCAAGTGAACTTTGCTTAGTGCTGTGAGTAGCCGCCAGATGATCGCATCCTACATGAAATAAATAGGGTCTTAGGCGTGTTTAGTCAAGTGAACTTTGCTCAGTGCTGTTAGTAGCCGCCAGATGATGGCGTCCTAGATAAAATAAATGGGGACGCAGGCATGTTTCGTCAAGTGATCTTTGCTCAGTGCTGTGAGTAGCCGCCAGATGATCGCATCTTACATCAAAGAAATAGGGACGCAGGCCCGTTTGGTCAAGTGAATTTTGCTCAATGCTGTGAGTAGCTGCCAGATGATCGCATCCTACATGAAATAAATAGGGACTCGGGCGTGTTTAGTCAAGTGAACTTTGCTCACTGCTGTTAGTAGCCGCCAGATGATGGCGTCCTACATCAAATAAATAGGGACTCAGGCCTGTTTCGTCAAGTGAACTTTGCTCAGTGCTGTGAGTAGCCCCCAGATGATCGCATCCTACATCAAATAAATAGGGACTCAGGCGTGTTTAGTCAAGTGAACTTTGCTCAGTGCTGTGAGTAGCCGCCAGATGATCGCATCCTACATGAAATAAATAGGTACTCAGGCCTGTTTCGTCAAATGAACTTTGCTCACTGCTGTTAGTAGCCGCCAGATGATGGCGTCCTACATCAAATAAATAGGGACTCAGGCCTGTTTCGTCAAGTGAACTTTGCTCAGTGCTGTGAGTAGCCGCCAGATGATCGCATCCTACATCAAATAAATAGGGACTCAGGCGAGTTTAGTCAAGTGAACTTTGCTCAGTGCTGTGAGTAGCCGCCAGATGATCGCATCCTACATCAAATAAATAGGGACGCAGGCTCGTTTCGTCAAGTGCACTTTGTTCAGTGCTGTGAGCAGCCGCCAGATGATCGCATCCTACATCAAATAAATAGGGACTCAGGCGTGTTTCGTCAAGTGAACTTTGCTCAGTGCTGTGAGTAGCCGCCAGATGATCGCATTCTACATGAAATAAATAGGTACTCAGGCCTGTTTCGTCAAATGAACTTTGCTCACATCTGTTAGTAGCCGCCAGATGATGGCGTCCTACATCAAATAAATAGGGACTCAGGCCTGTTTCGTCAAGTGAACTTTGCTCAGTGCTGTGAGTAGCCGCCAGATGATCGCATCCTACATCAAATAAATAGGGACTCAGGCGAGTTTAGTCAAGTGAACTTTGCTCAGTGCTGTGAGTAGCCGCCAGATGATCGCATCCTACATCAAATAAATAGGGACGCAGGCTCGTTTCGTCAAGTGCACTTTGCTCAGTGCTGTGAGCAGCCGCCAGATGATCGCATCCTACATCAAATAATAGGGACTCAGGCCTGTTTCGTCAAGTGAACTTTGCTCAGTGCTGTGAGTAGCCCCTAGATGATCGCATCCTACATCAAATAAATAGGGACTCAGGCGTGTTTAGTCAAGTGAACTTTGCTCAGTGCTGTGAGTAGCCGTCATATGATCGCATCCTACATAAAATAAATGGGGACGCAGGCATGTTTCGTCAAGTGATCTTTGCTCAGTGCTGGCTGTGAGTAGCCGCCAGATGATCGCATCTTACATCAAATAAATAGGGACGCAGGCCCGTTTCGTCAAGTGAATTTTGCTCAGTGCTGTGAGTAGCCCCCAGATGATCGCATCCTACATCAATAAATAGGGACTCAGGCGTGTTTAGTCAAGTGCACTTTGCTCAGTGCTTTGAGTAGCCGCCAGATGATCGCATCCTACATCAAATAAATAGGGACTTAGGCCTGTTTCGTCAAGTGAACTTTGCTCAGTGCTGTTCGTAGTCGCCAGATCATCACATCCTACATCAAATAAATAGGGACAGAGGCCTGTTTCATCAAGTGAACTTTGCTTAGTGCAGTGAGTAGCCGCCAGATGATCGCATCCTACATCAAATAAATAGGGACGCAGGCCTGTTTCGTCAAGTGCACTTTTCTCAGTGCTGCGAGTAGCCGCCAGATGATCGCATCCTCCATCAAATAAGTAGGATCTCAGGCGTGTTTAGTCAAGTGAACTTTGCTCAGTGCTGTGAGTAGCCGCCAGATGATCGCATCCTACATCAAATAAATAGGGACTCAGGCGAGTTTAGTCAAGTGAACTTTGCTCAGTGCTGTGAGTAGCCGCCAGATGATCGCATCCTACATTAAATAAATAGGGACGCAGGCGTGTTTCGTCACGTGCACTTTGCTCAGTGCTGTGAGTAGCTGCCAGATGATCGCATCCTACATCAAATAAATAGGGACTCAGGCATGTTTCGTCAAGTGAACTTTGCTGAGTGCTGTGAGTAGCCCCTAGATGATCGCATCCTACATCAAATAAATAGGGACTCAGGCGTGTTTAGTCAAGTGAACTTTGCTCAGTGCTGTTAGTAGCCGCCAGATGATGGCGTCCTACTTAAAATAAATGGGGACGCAGGCATGCTTCGTCAAGTGATCTCTGCTCAGTGCTGTGAGTAGCTGCCAGATGATCGCATCCTACATCAAATAAATAGGGACTCAGGCGTGTTTAGTCAAGTGAACTTTGCTTAGTGCTGTGAGTAGGCGCCAGATGATCGCATCCTACATGAAATAAATAGGGTCTTAGGCGTGTTTAGTCAAGTGAACTTTGCTCAGTGCTGTTAGTAGCCGCCAGATGATGGCGTCCTAGATAAAATAAATGGGGACGAGGCATGTTTCGTCAAGTGATCTTTGCTCAGTGCTGTGAGTAGCTGCCAGATGATCGCATCTTACATCAAAGAAATGGGGACGCAGGCCCGTTTGGTCAAGTGAATTTTGCTCAATGCTGTGAGTAGCTGCCAGATGATCGCATCCTACATTAAATAAATAGGGACTCAGGCGTGTTTAGTCAAGTGAACTTTGCTCACTGCTGTTAGTAGCCGCCAGATGATGGTGTCCTACATCAAATAAATAGGGACTCAGGCCTGTTTCGTCAAGTGAACTTTGCTCAGTGCTGTGAGTAGCCCCCAGATGATCGCATCCTACATCACATAAATAGGGACCCAGGCGTGTTTAGTCAAGTGAACTTTGCTCAGTGCTGTGAGTAGCCGCCAGATGATCGCATCCTACATGAAATAAATAGGTACTCAGGCCTGTTTCGTCAAATGAACTTTGCTCACTGCTGTTAGTAGCCGCCAGATGATGGCGTCCTACATCAAATAAATAGGGACTCAGGCCTGTTTCGTCAAGTGAACTTTGCTCAGTGCTGTGAGTAGCCGCCAGATGATCGCATCCTACATCAAATAAATAGGGACTCAGGCGAGTTTAGTCAAGTGAACTTTGCTCAGTGCTGTGAGTAGCCGCCAGATGATCGCATCCTACATCAAATAAATAGGGACGCAGGCTCGTTTCGTCAAGTGCACTTTGTTCAGTGCTGTGAGCAGCCGCCAGATGATCGCATCCTACATCAAATAAATAGGGACTCAGGCGTGTTTAGTCAAGTGAAGTTTGCTCAGTGCTGTGAGTAGCCGCGAGATGATCGCAATCTACATCAAATAAATAGGGAGTCAGGCCTGTTTCGTCAAGTGAACTTTGCTCAGTGCTGTGAGTAGCCCCTAGATGATCGCATCCTACATCAAATAAATAGGGACTCAGGCGTGTTTAGTCAAGTGAACTTTGCTCAGTGCTGTGAGTAGCCGCCATATGATCGCATCCTACATAAAATAAATGGGGACGCAGGCCTGTTTCGTCAAGTGATCTTTGCTCAGTGCTGGCTGTGAGTAGCCGCCAGATGATCGCATCTTACATCAAATAAATAGGGACGCAGGCCCGTTTCGTCCAGTGAATTTTGCTCAGTGCTGTGAGTAGCCGCCAGATGATCGCATCCTACATCAAATAAATAGGGACTCAGGCGTGTTTAGTCAATTGAACTTTGCTCAGTGCTGTGAGTAGCCGCCAGATGATCGCATCCTACATCAAATAAATAGGGACTCAGGCCTGTTTCGTCAAGTGCACTTTGCTCAGTGCTTTGAGTAGCCGCCAGATGATCGCTTCCTACATCAAATAAATAGGGACGCAGGCGTGTTTCGTCACGTGCACTTTGCTCAGTGCTGTGAGTAGCCGCCAGATGATCGCATCCTACATCAAATTAATAGGGACTCAGGCGTGTTTAGTCAAGTGAACTTTGCTCAGTGCTGTGAGTAGCCGCCAGATGATCGCATCCTACATGAAATAAATAGGTACTCAGGCCTGTTTCGTCAAATGAACTTTGCTCACTGCTGTTAGTAGCCGCCAGATGATGGCGTCCTACATCAAATAAATAGGGACTCAGGCCTGTTTGGTCAAGTGAACTTTGCTCAGTGCTGTGAGTAGCCGCCATATGATCGCATCCTACATAAAATAAATGGGGACGCAGGCATGTTTCGTCAAGTGATCTTTGCTCAGTGCTGGCTGTGAGTAGCCGCCAGATGATCGCATCTTACATCAAATAAATAGGGACGCAGGCCCGTTTCGTCAAGTGAATTTTGCTCAGTGCTGTGAGTAGCCGCCAGATGATCGCATCCTACATCAAATAAATAGGGACTCAGGCGAGTTTAGTCAAGTGAACTTTGCTCAGTGCTGTGAGTAGCCGCCAGATGATCGCATCCTACATTAAATAAATAGGGACGCAGGCGTGTTTCGTCACGTGCACTTTGCTCAGTGCTGTGAGTAGCTGCCAGATGATCGCATCCTACATCAAATAAATAGGGGCTCAGGCGTGTTTAGTCAAGTGAACTTTGCTCAGTGCTGTGAGTAGCCGCCATATGATCGCATCCTACATAAAATAAATGGGGACGCAGGCATGTTTCGTCAAGTGATCTTTGCTCAGTGCTGGCTGTGAGTAGCCGCCAGATGATCGCATCTTACATCAAATAAATAGGGACGCAGGCCCGTTTCGTCAAGTGAATTTTGCTCAGTGCTGTGAGTAGCCGCCAGATGATCGCATCCTACATCAAATAAATAGGGACTCAGGCGTGTTTAGTCAATTGAACTTTGCTCAGTGCTGTGAGTAGCCGCCAGATGATCGCATTCTACATCAAATAAATAGGGACTCAGGCCTGTTTCGTCAAGTGCACTTTGCTCAGTGCTTTGAGTAGCCGCCAGATGATCGCTTTCTACATCAAATAAATAGGGACTTAGGCGTGTTTAGTCAAGTGAACTTTGGTCAGTTCTGTGAGTAGCCGCCAGATGATCGCATCCTACATCAAATAAATAGGCACTGAGGAGTGTTTAGTCAAGTGAACTTTGCTCAGTGCTGTGAGTAGCCGCCAGATGATCGCATCCTACATCAAAAAGATAGGCACTCAGGCCTGTTTCGTCAAGTGAACTTTGCTCAGTGCTGTTCGTAGTCGCCAGATCATCAAATACTACATCAAATAAATAGGGACAGAGGCCTGTTTCATCAAGTGAACTTTGCTTAGTGCAGTGAGTAGCCGCCAGATGATCGCATACTACATCAAATAAATAGGGACGCAGGCCTGTTTCGTCAAGTGCACTTTGCTCAGTGCTGTGACTAGCCGCCAGATGATCGCATCCTACATCAAATAAATAGGAACTCAGGCGTGTTTAGTCAAGTGAACTTTGCTCAGTGCTGTGATTAGCCGCCAGATGATCGCATCCTACATCAAATAAATAGGGACTCAGGCGAGTTTAGTCAAGTGAACTTTGCTCAGTGCTGTGAGTAGCCGCCAGATGATCGCATCCTACATCAAAAAGATAGGCACTCAGGCCTGTTTCGTCAAGTGAACTTTGCTCAGTGCTGTTCGTAGTCGCCAGATCATCAAATACTACATCAAATAAATAGGGACAGAGGCCTGTTTCATCAAGTGAACTTTGCTTAGTGCAGTGAGTAGCCGCCAGATGATCGCATCCTACATCAAATAAATAGGGACGCAGGCGTGTTTCGTCACGTGCACTTTCTCAGTGCTGTGAGTAGCCGCCAGATGATCGCATCCTACATCAAATAAATATGGACTCAGGCGTGTTTAGTCAAGTGAACTTTGCTCAGTGCTGTGAGTAGCCACCAGATGATCGCATCCTACATCAAATAGATAGGGACTCGGGCCTGTTTCGTCAAGTGAACTTTGCTCAGTGCTGTTAGTAGCCGCCAGATGATGGCGTCCTACATGAAATAAATGGGGACGCAGGCATGTTTCGTCAAGTGATCTTTGCTCAGTGCTGTGAGTAGCCGCCATATGATCGCATCCTACATAAAATAAATGGGGACGCAGGCATGTTTCGTCAAGTGATTTTTGCTCAGTGCTGTGAGTAGCCGCCAGATGATCGCATCCTACATCAAATAAATAGGGACTCAGGCGTGTTTAGTCAAGTGAACTTTGCTCAGTGCTGTGAGTAGCCGCGATATGATCGCATCCTACATAAAATAAATGGGGACGCAGGCATGTTTCGTCAAGTGATCTTTGCTCAGTGCTGGCTGTGAGTAGCCGCCAGATGATCGCATCTTACATCAAATAAATAGGGACGCAGGCCCGTTTCGTCAAGTGAATTTTGCTCAGTGCTGTGAGTAGCCGCCAGATGATCGCATCCTACATCAAATAAATAGGGACTCAGGCGAGTTTAGTCAAGTGAACTTTGCTCAGTGCTGTGAGTAGCCGCCAGATGATCGCATCCTACATAAATAAATAGGGACGCAGGCGTGTTTCGTCACGTGCACTTTGCTCAGTGCTGTTCGTAGTCGCCAGATCATCAAATACTACATCAAATAAATAGGGACAGAGGCCTGTTTCATCAAGTGAACTTTGCTTAGTGCAGTGAGTAGCCGCCAGATGATCGCATCCTACATCAAATAAATAGGGACGCAGGCGTGTTTCGTCACGTGCACTTTCTCAGTGCTGTGAGTAGCCGCCAGATGATCGCATCCTACATCAAATAAATATGGACTCAGGCGTGTTTAGTCAAGTGAACTTTGCTCAGTGCTGTGAGTAGCCACCAGATGATCGCATCCTACATCAAATAGATAGGGACTCGGGCCTGTTTCGTCAAGTGAACTTTGCTCAGTGCTGTTAGTAGCCGCCAGATGATGGCGTCCTACATGAAATAAATGGGGACGCAGGCATGTTTCGTCAAGTGATCTTTGCTCAGTGCTGTGAGTAGCCGCCATATGATCGCATCCTACATAAAATAAATGGGGACGCAGGCATGTTTCGTCAAGTGATTTTTGCTCAGTGCTGTGAGTAGCCGCCAGATGATCGCATCCTACATCAAATAAATAGGGACTCAGGCGTGTTTAGTCAAGTGAACTTTGCTCAGTGCTGTGAGTAGCCGCCATATGATCGCATCCTACATAAAATAAATGGGGACGCAGGCATGTTTCGTCAAGTGATCTTTGCTCAGTGCTGGCTGTGAGTAGCCGCCAGATGATCGCATCTTACATCAAATAAATAGGGACGCAGGCCCGTTTCGTCAAGTGAATTTTGCTCAGTGCTGTGAGTAGCCGCCAGATGATCGCATCCTACATCAAATAAATAGGGACTCAGGCGAGTTTAGTCAAGTGAACTTTGCTCAGTGCTGTGAGTAGCCGCCAGATGATCGCATCCTACATAAATAAATAGGGACGCAGGCGTGTTTCGTCACGTGCACTTTGCTCAGTGCTGTGAGTAGCTGCCAGATGATCGCATCCTACATCAAATAAATAGGGGCTCAGGCGTGTTTAGTCAAGTGAACTTTGCTCAGTGCTGTGAGTAGCCGCCATATGATCGCATCCTACATAAAATAAATGGGGACGCAGGCATGTTTCGTCAAGTGATCTTTGCTCAGTGCTGGCTGTGAGTAGCCGCCAGATGATCGCATCTTACATCAAATAAATAGGGACGCAGGCCCGTTTCGTCAAGTGAATTTTGCTCAGTGCTGTGAGTAGCCGCCAGATGATCGCATCCTACATCAAATAAATAGGGACTCAGGCGTGTTTAGTCAATTGAACTTTGCTCAGTGCTGTGAGTAGCTGCCAGATGATCGCATCCTACATCAAATAAATAGGGACTCAGGCCTGTTTCGTCAAGTGCACTTTGCTCAGTGCTTTGAGTAGCCGCCAGATGATCGCTTCCTACATCAAATAAATAGGGACTTAGGCGTGTTTAGTCAAGTGAACTTTGGTCAGTGCTGTGAGTAGCCGCCAGATGATCGCATCCTACATCAAATAAATAGGCACTGAGGAGTGTTTAGTCAAGTGAACTTTGCTCAGTGCTGTGAGTAGCCGCCAGATGATCGCATCCTACATCAAAAAGATAGGCACTCAGGCCTGTTTCGTCAAGTGAACTTTGCTCAGTGCTGTTCGTAGTCGCCAGATCATCAAATACTACATCAAATAAATAGGGACAGAGGCCTGTTTCATCAAGTGAACTTTGCTTAGTGCAGTGAGTAGCCGCCAGATGATCGCATACTACATCAAATAAATAGGGACGCAGGCCTGTTTCGTCAAGTGCACTTTGCTCAGTGCTGTGACTAGCCGCCAGATGATCGCATCCTACATCAAATAAATAGGAACTCAGGCGTGTTTAGTCAAGTGAACTTTGCTCAGTGCTGTGATTAGCCGCCAGATGATCGCATCCTACATCAAATAAATAGGGACTCAGGCGAGTTTAGACAAGTGAACTTTGCTCAGTGCTGTGAGTAGCCGCCAGATGATCGCATCCTACATCAAATAAATAGGGACGCAGGCGTGTTTCGTCACGTGCACTTTGCTCAGTGCTGTGAGTAACCGCCAGATGATCGCATCCTACATCAAATAAATAGGGACTCAGGCGTGTTTAGTCAAGTGAACTTTGCTCAGTGCTGTGAGTAGCCACCAGATGATCGCATCCTACATCAAATAGATAGGGACTCGGGCCTGTTTCGTCAAGTGAACTTTGCTCAGTGCTGTTAGTAGCCGCCAGATGATGACGTCCTACATGAAATAAATGGGGACGCAGGCATGTTTCGTCAAGTGATCTTTGCTCAGTGCTGTGAGTAGCCGCCATATGATCGCATCCTACATAAAATAAATGGGGACGCAGGCATGTTTCGTCAAGTGATTTTTGCTCAGTGCTGTGAGTAGCCGCCAGATGATCGCATCCTACATCAAATAAATAGGGACTCAGGCGTGTTTCGTCAAGTGAACTTTGCTCAGTGCTGTGAGTAGCCCCCAGATGATCGCATCCTGCATCAAATAAATAGGGACTCAGGCGTGTTTAGTCAAGTGAACTTTGCTCAGTGCTGTGAGTAGCCGCCAGATGATCGCATTCTACATGAAATAAATAGGTACTCAGGCCTGTTTCGTCAAATGAACTTTGCTCACATCTGTTAGTAGCCGCCAGATGATGGCGTCCTACATCAAATAAATAGGGACTCAGGCCTGTTTCGTCAAGTGAACTTTGCTCAGTGCTGTGAGTAGCCGCCAGATGCTCGCATCCTACATCAAATAAATAGGAACTCAGGCGAGTTTAGTCAAGTGAACTTTGCTCAGTGCTGTGAGTAGCCGCCAGATGATCGCATCCTACATCAAATAAATAGGGACGCAGGCTCGTTTCGTCAAGTGCACTTTGCTCACTGCTGTGAGCAGCCGCCAGATGATCGCATCCTACATCAAATAATAGGGACTCAGGCCTGTTTCGTCAAGTGAACTTTGCTCAGTGCTGTGAGTAGCCCCTAGATGGTCGCATCCTACATCAAATAAATAGGGACTCAGGCGTGTTTAGTCAAGTGAACTTTGCTCAGTGCTGTGAGTAGCCGTCATATGATCGCATCCTACATAAAATAAATGGGGACGGAGGCATGTTTCGTCAAGTGATCTTTGCTCAGTGCTGGCTGTGAGTAGCCGCCAGATGATCGCATCTTACATCAAATAAATGGGGACGCAGGCCCGTTTCGTCAAGTGAATTTTGCTCAGTGCTGTGAGTAGCCACCAGATGATCGCGTCCTACATCAAATAGATAGGGACTCGGGCCTGTTTCGTCAAGTGAACTTTGCTCAGTGCTGTTAGTAGCCGCCAGATGATGGCGTCCTACATGAAATAAATGGGGACGCAGGCATGTTTCGTCAAGTGATCTTTGCTCAGTGCTGTGAGTAGCCGCCAGATGATCGCATCTTATATCAAATAAATATGCACGCAGGCCCGTTTCGTCAAGTGAATTTTGCTCCGTGCTGTGAGTAGCCGCAAGGTGATCACATCCTACATCAAATAAATAGGGACGCAGGCCTATTTCGTCAAGTGAACTTTGCTCAGTGCTGTGAGTAGCCGCCAGATGATCGCATCCTACATTAATAAATAGGGTCTCAGGCCTGTTTCGTCAAGTGAACTTTGCTCAGTGCTGTGAGTATCCCCCAGATCGCATCCTACATCAAATAAATAGGGACTCAGGCGTGTTTATTCAAGTGAACTTTGCTCAGTGCTGTGAGTAGCCGCCAGATGATCGCATCTTACATCAAATAAATAGGGACTCAGGCGAGTTTAGTCAAGTGAACTTTGCTCAGTGCTGTGAGTAGCCGCCAGATGATCGCATCCTACATCAAATAAATAGGGACGACGGCCCGTTTTGTCAAGTGCACTTTGCTCAGTGCTGTGAGCAGCCGCCAGATGATCGCATCCTACATCAAATAAATAGGGACTCAGGCGTGTTTAGTCAAGTGAACTTTGCTCAGTGCTGTGAGTAGCCGCCAGATGATCGCATCCTACATCAAATATATAGGGAGTCAGGCCTGTTTCGTCAAGTGAACTTTGCTCAGTGCTGTGAGTAGCCCCTAGATGATCGCATCCTACATCAAATAAATAGGTACTCAGGCGTGTTTAGTCAAGTGAACTTTGCTCAGTGCTGTGAGTAGCCGCCAGATGATCGCATCCTACATCAAATAGATAGGCACTCAGGCCTGTTTCGTCAAGTGAACTTTGCTGAGTGCTGTTAGTAGCCGCCAGATGATGGCGTCCTACATAAAATAAATGGGGACGCAGGCATGTTTCGTCAATTAAACTTTGCTCAGTGCTGTGAGTAGCCGCCAGATGATCGCATCTTACATCAAATAAATAGGGACGCAGGCCCGTTTCGTCAAGTGAATTTTGCTCAGTACTGTGAGTAGCCGCCAGATGATCGCATCCTACATCAAATAAATAGGGACTCAGGCGTGTTTCGTCAATTAAACTTTGCTCAGTGCTGTGAGTAGCCGCCAGATGATCGCATACTACATCAAATAAATAGGGACTCAGGCCTGTTTCGTCAAGTGCACTTTGCTCAGTGCTGTGAGTAGCCGCCAGATGATCGTATCCTACATCAAATAAATAGGGACTTAGGCGTGTTTAGTCAAGTGAACTTTGCTCAGTGCTGTGAGTAGCCGCCAGATGATCGCATCCTACATCAAATAAATAGGCACTGAGGCGTGTTTACTCAAGTAAACTTTGCTCATTGCTGTGAGTAGCTGCCATGTGATCGCATCCTACATCAAATAGATAGGGACTCGGGCCTGTTTCGTCAAGTGAACTTTGCTCAGTGCTGTTAGTAGCCGCCAGAAAATGGCGTCCTACAAAAAATAAATGGTGACGCAGGCATGTTTCGTCAAGTGATCTTTGCTCAGTGCTGTGAGTAGCCCCCAGATCGCATGCGACATCAAATAAATAGGGACGGAGGCCTGTTTCGTCAAGTGAACTTTGCTCAGTGCTGTGAGTAGCCCCCAGATGATCGCATCCTACATGAAATAAATAGGGACTCAGGCGTGTTTAGTCAAGTGAACTTTGCTCAGTGCTGTGAGTAGCCGCCAGATGATCGCATCCTACATCAAATAGAAAAAGACTCAGGCGTGTTTAGTCAAGTGAACTTTGCTCAGTGCTGTGAGTAGCCGCCAGATGATCGCATCCTACATCAAATAGAAAGGGACTCAGGCGTGTTTAGTCAAGTGAACTTTGCTCAGTGCTGTGAGTAGCCGCCAGATGATCGCATCCTACATCAAATAAATAGGGACGTAGGCCTGTTTCGTCAAGTGAACTTTGCTCAGTGCTGTGAGTAGCCGCCAGATGATCGCATCCTACATGAAATAAATAGGGTCTTAGGCGTGTTTAGTCAAGTGAACTTTGCTCAGTGCTGTTAGTAGCCGCCAGATGATGGCGTCCTAGATAAAATAAATGGGGACGCAGGCATGTTTCGTCAAGTGATCTTTGCTCAGTGCTGTGAGTAGCCGCCAGATGATCGCATCTTACATCAAAGAAATAGGGACGCAGGCCCGTTTCGTCAAGTGAATTTTGCTCAATGCTGTGAGTTGCTGCCAGATGATCGCATCCTACATCAAATAAATAGGGACTCAGGCGTGTTTAGTCAAGTGAACTTTGCTCACTGCTGTTTGTAGCCGCCAGATGATGGCGTCCTACATCAAATAAATAGGGACCCAGGCCTGTTTCTTCAAGTGAACTTTGCTCAGTGCTGTGAGTAGCCCCCACATGATCGCATCCTACATCAAATAAATAGGGACTCAGGCGTGTTTAGTCAAGTGAACTTTGCTCAGTGCTGTGAGTAGCCGCCAGATGATCGCATCCTACATGAAATAAATAGGTACTCAGGCCTGTTTCGTCAAGTGAACTTTGCTCACTGCTGTTAGTAGCCGCCAGATGATGGCGTCCTACATCAAATAAATAGGGACTCAGGCCTGTTTCTTTAAGTGAACTTTGCTCAGTGCTGTTACTATCCCCCAGATGATCGCATCCTACATCAAATAAATAGGGACTCAGGCGAGTTTAGTCAAGTGAACTTTGCTCAGTGCTGTGAGTAGCCGCCAGATGATCGCATCCTACATCAAATAAATAGGGACGCAGGCCCGTTTCGTCAAGTGCACTTTGCTCAGTGCTGTGAGCAGCCGCCAGATGATCGCATCCTACATCAAATAAATAGGGACTCAGGCGTGTTTAGTCAAGTGAACTTTGCTCAGTGCTGTGAGTAGCCGCCAGATGATCGCATCCTACATCAAATAAATAGGGAGTCAGGCCTGTTTCGTCAAGTGAACTTTGCTCAGTGCTGTTCGTAGTAGCCAGATGATCACATCCTACATCAAATAAATAGGGACGGAGGCCTGTTTCATCAAGTGAACTTTGCTCAGTGCTGTGAGTAGCCGCCAGATGATCGCATCCTATATCAAATAGATAGGCACTCAGGCCTGTTTCGTCAAGTGAACTTTGCTCAGTGCTGTTAGTAGCCGTCAGATGATGGCGTCCTACATAAAATAAATGGGGACGCAGGCATGTTTCGTCAAGTGATCTTTGCTCAGTGCTGTGAGTAGCCGCCAGATGATCGCATCTTACATCAAATAAATATGGACGCAGGCCCAATTCGTCAAGCGAATTTTGCTCCGTGCTGTGAGTAGCCGCCAGATGATCGCATCCTATATCAAATAGATAGGCACTCAGGCCTGTTTCGTCAAGTGCACTTTGCTCAGTGCTGTGAGCAGCCGCCAGATGATCGCATCCTACATCAAATAAATAGGGACTCAGGCGTGTTTAGTCAAGTGAACTTTGCTCAGTGCTGTGAGTAGCCGCCAGATGATCGCATCCTACATCAAATATATAGGGAGTCAGGCCTGTTTCGTCAAGTGAACTTTGCTCAGTGCTGTGAGTAGCCCCTAGATGATCGCATCCTACATCAAATAAATAGGTACTCAGGCGTGTTTAGTCAAGTGAACTTTGCTCAGTGCTGTGAGTAGCCGCCAGATGATCGCATCCTACATCAAATAGATAGGCACTCAGGCCTGTTTCGTCAAGTGAACTTTGCTGAGTGCTGTTAGTAGCCGCCAGATGATGGCGTCCTACATAAAATAAATGGGGACGCAGGCATGTTTCGTCAATTAAACTTTGCTCAGTGCTGTGAGTAGCCGCCAGATGATCGCATCTTACATCAAATAAATAGGGACGCAGGCCCGTTTCGTCAAGTGAATTTTGCTCAGTGCTGTGAGTAGCCGCCAGATGATCGCATCCTACATCAAATAAATAGGGACTCAGGCGTGTTTAGTCAAGTGAACTTTGCTCAGTGCTGTGAGTAGCCACCAGATGATCGCATCCTACATCAAATAGATAGGGACTCGGGCCTGTTTCGTCAAGTGAACTTTGCTCAGTGCTGTTAGTAGCCGCCAGATGATGACGTCCTACATGAAATAAATGGGGACGCAGGCATGTTTCGTCAAGTGATCTTTGCTCAGTGCTGTGAGTAGCCGCCATATGATCGCATCCTACATAAAATAAATGGGGACGCAGGCATGTTTCGTCAAGTGATTTTTGCTCAGTGCTGTGAGTAGCCGCCAGATGATCGCATCCTACATCAAATAAATAGGGACTCAGGCGTGTTTCGTCAAGTGAACTTTGCTCAGTGCTGTGAGTAGCCCCCAGATGATCGCATCCTGCATCAAATAAATAGGGACTCAGGCGTGTTTAGTCAAGTGAACTTTGCTCAGTGCTGTGAGTAGCCGCCAGATGATCGCATTCTACATGAAATAAATAGGTACTCAGGCCTGTTTCGTCAAATGAACTTTGCTCACATCTGTTAGTAGCCGCCAGATGATGGCGTCCTACATCAAATAAATAGGGACTCAGGCCTGTTTCGTCAAGTGAACTTTGCTCAGTGCTGTGAGTAGCCGCCAGATGCTCGCATCCTACATCAAATAAATAGGAACTCAGGCGAGTTTAGTCAAGTGAACTTTGCTCAGTGCTGTGAGTAGCCGCCAGATGATCGCATCCTACATCAAATAAATAGGGACGCAGGCTCGTTTCGTCAAGTGCACTTTGCTCACTGCTGTGAGCAGCCGCCAGATGATCGCATCCTACATCAAATAATAGGGACTCAGGCCTGTTTCGTCAAGTGAACTTTGCTCAGTGCTGTGAGTAGCCCCTAGATGGTCGCATCCTACATCAAATAAATAGGGACTCAGGCGTGTTTAGTCAAGTGAACTTTGCTCAGTGCTGTGAGTAGCCGTCATATGATCGCATCCTACATAAAATAAATGGGGACGGAGGCATGTTTCGTCAAGTGATCTTTGCTCAGTGCTGGCTGTGAGTAGCCGCCAGATGATCGCATCTTACATCAAATAAATGGGGACGCAGGCCCGTTTCGTCAAGTGAATTTTGCTCAGTGCTGTGAGTAGCCGCCAGATGATCGCATCCTACATCAAATAAATAGGGACTTAGGCCTGTTTCGTCAAGTGAACTTTGCTCAGTGCTGTTCGTAGTCGCCAGATCATCACATCCTACATCAAATAAATAGGGACAGAGGCCTGTTTCATCAAGTGAACTTTGCTTAGTGCAGTGAGTAGCCGCCAGATGATCGCATCCTACATCAAATAAATAGGGACGCAGGCCTGTTTCGTCAAGTGCACTTTGCTCAGTGCTGTGAGTAGCCGCCAGATGATCGCACCCTCCATCAAATAAGTAGGAACTCAGGCGTGTTTAGTCAAGTGAACTTTGCTCAGTGCTGTGAGTAGCCGCCAGATGATCGCATCCTACATCAAATAAATAGGGACTCAGGCGAGTTTAGTCAAGTGAACTTTGCTCAGTGCTGTGAGTAGCCGCCAGATGATCGCATCCTACATTAAATAAATAGGGACGCAGGCGTGTTTCGTCACGTGCACTTTGCTCAGTGCTGTGAGTAGCTGCCAGATGATCGCATCCTACATAAAATAAATAGGGACTCAGGCGTGTTTCGTCAAGTGAACTTTGCTGAGTGCTGTGAGTAGCCCCTAGATGATCGCATCCACATCAAATAAATAGGGACTCAGGCGTGTTTAGTCAAGTGAACTTTGCTCAGTGCTGTTAGTAGCCGCCAGATGATGGCGTCCTACTTAAAATAAATGGGGACGCAGGCATGCTTCGTCAAGTGATCTCTGCTCAGTGCTGTGAGTAGCTGCCAGATGATCGCATCCTACATCAAATAAATAGGGACTCAGGCGTGTTTAGTCAAGTGAACTTTGCTTAGTGCTGTGAGTAGCCGCCAGATGATCGCATCCTACATGAAATAAATAGGGTCTTAGGCGTGTTTAGTCAAGTGAACTTTGCTCAGTGCTGTTAGTAGCCGCCAGATGATGGCGTCCTAGATAAAATAAATGGGGACGCAGGCATGTTTCGTCAAGTGATCTTTGCTCAGTGCTGTGAGTAGCCGCCAGATGATCGCATCTTACATCAAAGAAATAGGGACGCAGGCCCGTTTGGTCAAGTGAATTTTGCTCAATGCTGTGAGTAGCTGCCAGATGATCGCATCCTACATCAAATAAATAGGGACTCGGGCGTGTTTAGTCAAGTGAACTTTGCTCACTGCTGTTAGTAGCCGCCAGATGATGGCGTCCTACATCAAATAAATAGGGACTCAGGCCTGTTTCGTCAAGTGAACTTTGCTCAGTGCTGTGAGTAGCCCCCAGATGATCGCATCCTACATCAAATAAATAGGGACTCAGGCGTGTTTAGTCAAGTGAACTTTGCTCAGTGCTGTGAGTAGCCGCCAGATGATCGCATCCTACATGAAATAAATAGGTACTCAGGCCTGTTTCGTCAAATGAACTTTGCTCACTGCTGTTAGTAGCCGCCAGATGATGGCGTCCTACATCAAATAAATAGGGACTCAGGCCTGTTTCGTCAAGTGAACTTTGCTCAGTGCTGTGAGTAGCCGCCAGATGATCGCATCCTACATCAAATAAATAGGGACTCAGGCGAGTTTAGTCAAGTGAACTTTGCTCAGTGCTGTGAGTAGCCGCCAGATGATCGCATCCTACATAAAATAAATGGGGACGCAGGCCTGTTTCGTCAAGTGATCTTTGCTCAGTGCTGGCTGTGAGTAGCCGCCAGATTATCGCATCTTACATCAAATAAATAGGGACGCAGGCCCGTTTCGTCCAGTGAATTTTGCTCAGTGCTGTGAGTAGCCGCCAGATGATCGCATCCTACATCAAATAAATAGGGACTCAGGCGTGTTTAGTCAATTGAACTTTGCTCAGTGCTGTGAGTAGCCGCCAGATGATCGCATCCTACATCAAATAAATAGGGACTCAGGCCTGTTTCGTCAAGTGCACTTTGCTCAGTGCTTTGAGTAGCCGCCAGATGATCGCTTCCTACATCAAATAAATAGGGACGCAGGCGTGTTTCGTCACGTGCACTTTGCTCAGTGCTGTGAGTAGCCGCCAGATGATCGCATCCTACATCAAATTAATAGGGACTCAGGCGTGTTTAGTCAAGTGAACTTTGCTCAGTGCTGTGAGTAGCCGCCAGATGATCGCATCCTACATCAAATAAATAGGGAGTCAGGCCTGTTTCGTCAAGTGAACTTTGCTCAGTGCTGTGAGTAGCCCCTAGATGATCGCATCCTACATCAAATAAATAGGGACTCAGGCGTGTTTAGTCAAGTGAACTTTGCTCAGTGCTGTGAGTAGCCGCCATATGATCGCATCCTACTTAAAATAAATGGGGACGCAGGCATGTTTCGTCAAGTGATCTCTGCTCAGTGCTGTGAGTAGCTGCCAGATGATCGCATCCAACATCAAATAAATAGGGA
The DNA here is from genome assembly GCF_048455015.1 of Haemaphysalis longicornis. Taxonomy (NCBI): domain Eukaryota; kingdom Metazoa; phylum Arthropoda; class Arachnida; order Ixodida; family Ixodidae; genus Haemaphysalis; species Haemaphysalis longicornis. Next base: position 1,436,577 of record NW_027526204.1, on the reverse strand, counting down.
CTCAGGCGTGTTTAGTAAAGTGAACTTTGCTCAGTGCTGTGAGTAGCCGCCAGATGATCGCATCTTACATCAAATAAATAGGCACTGAGGAGTGTTTAGTCAAGTGAACTTTGCTCAGTGCTGTGAGTAGCCGCCAGATGATCGCATCCTATATCAAAAAGATAGGCACTCAGGCCTGTTTCGTCAAGTGAACTTTGCTCAGTGCTGTTCGTAGTCGCCAGATCATCACATCCTACATCAAATAAATAGGGACAGAGGACTGTTTCATCAAGTGAACTTTGCTTAGTGCAGTGAGTAGCCGCCAGATGATCGCATCCTACATCAAATAAATAGGGACGCAGGCCTGTTTCGTCAAGTGCGCTTTGCTCAGTGCTGTGAGTAGCCGCCAGATGATCGCATCCTACATCAAATAAATAGGAACTCAGGCGTGTTTAGTCAAGTGAACTTTGCTCAGTGCTGTGAGTAGCCGCCAGATGATCGCATCCTACATCAAATAAATAGGGACTCAGGCGAGTTTAGTCAAGTGAACTTTGCTCAGTGCTGTGAGTAGCCGCCAGATGATCGCATCCTACATCAAATAAATAGGGACGCAGGCGTGTTTCGTCACGTGCACTTTGCTCAGTGCTGTGAGTAGCCGCCAGATGATCGCATCCTACATCAAATTAATAGGGACTCAGGCGTGTTTAGTCAAGTGAACTTTGCTCAGTGCTGTGAGTAGCCGCCAGATGATCGCATCCTACATCAAATAAATAGGGAGTCAGGCCTGTTTCGTCAAGTGAACTTTGCTCAGTGCTGTGAGTAGCCCCTAGATGATCGCATCCTACATCAAATAAATAGGGACTCAGGCGTGTTTAGTCAAGTGAACTTTGCTCAGTGCTGTGAGTAGCCGCCATATGATCGCATCCTACTTAAAATAAATGGGGACGCAGGCATGTTTCGTCAAGTGATCTCTGCTCAGTGCTGTGAGTAGCTGCCAGATGATCGCATCCAACATCAAATAAATAGGGACTCAGGCGTGTTTAGTAAAGTGAACTTTGCTCAGTGCTGTGAGTAGCCACCAGATGATCGCGTCCTACATCAAATAGATAGGGACTCGGGCCTGTTTCGTCAAGTGAACTTTGCTCAGTGCTGTTAGTAGCCGCCAGATGATGGCGTCCTACATGAAATAAATGGGGACGCAGGCATGTTTCGTCAAGTGATCTTTGCTCAGTGCTGTGAGTAGCCGCCAGATGATCGCATCTTATATCAAATAAATATGCACGCAGGCCCGTTTCGTCAAGTGAATTTTGCTCCGTGCTGTGAGTAGCCGCAAGGTGATCACATCCTACATCAAATAAATAGGGACGCAGGCCTATTTCGTCAAGTGAACTTTGCTCAGTGCTGTGAGTAGCCGCCAGATGATCGCATCCTACATTAATAAATAGGGTCTCAGGCCTGTTTCGTCAAGTGAACTTTGCTCAGTGCTGTGAGTATCCCCCAGATCGCATCCTACATCAAATAAATAGGGACTCAGGCGTGTTTATTCAAGTGAACTTTGCTCAGTGCTGTGAGTAGCCGCCAGATGATCGCATCTTACATCAAATAAATAGGGACTCAGGCGAGTTTAGTCAAGTGAACTTTGCTCAGTGCTGTGAGTAGCCGCCAGATGATCGCATCCTACATCAAATAAATAGGGACGACGGCCCGTTTTGTCAAGTGCACTTTGCTCAGTGCTGTGAGCAGCCGCCAGATGATCGCATCCTACATCAAATAAATAGGGACTCAGGCGTGTTTAGTCAAGTGAACTTTGCTCAGTGCTGTGAGTAGCCGCCAGATGATCGCATCCTACATCAAATATATAGGGAGTCAGGCCTGTTTCGTCAAGTGAACTTTGCTCAGTGCTGTGAGTAGCCCCTAGATGATCGCATCCTACATCAAATAAATAGGTACTCAGGCGTGTTTAGTCAAGTGAACTTTGCTCAGTGCTGTGAGTAGCCGCCAGATGATCGCATCCTACATCAAATAGATAGGCACTCAGGCCTGTTTCGTCAAGTGAACTTTGCTGAGTGCTGTTAGTAGCCGCCAGATGATGGCGTCCTACATAAAATAAATGGGGACGCAGGCATGTTTCGTCAATTAAACTTTGCTCAGTGCTGTGAGTAGCCGCCAGATGATCGCATCTTACATCAAATAAATAGGGACGCAGGCCCGTTTCGTCAAGTGAATTTTGCTCAGTACTGTGAGTAGCCGCCAGATGATCGCATCCTACATCAAATAAATAGGGACTCAGGCGTGTTTCGTCAATTAAACTTTGCTCAGTGCTGTGAGTAGCCGCCAGATGATCGCATACTACATCAAATAAATAGGGACTCAGGCCTGTTTCGTCAAGTGCACTTTGCTCAGTGCTGTGAGTAGCCGCCAGATGATCGTATCCTACATCAAATAAATAGGGACTTAGGCGTGTTTAGTCAAGTGAACTTTGCTCAGTGCTGTGAGTAGCCGCCAGATGATCGCATCCTACATCAAATAAATAGGCACTGAGGCGTGTTTACTCAAGTAAACTTTGCTCATTGCTGTGAGTAGCTGCCATGTGATCGCATCCTACATCAAATAGATAGGGACTCGGGCCTGTTTCGTCAAGTGAACTTTGCTCAGTGCTGTTAGTAGCCGCCAGAAAATGGCGTCCTACAAAAAATAAATGGTGACGCAGGCATGTTTCGTCAAGTGATCTTTGCTCAGTGCTGTGAGTAGCCCCCAGATCGCATGCGACATCAAATAAATAGGGACGGAGGCCTGTTTCGTCAAGTGAACTTTGCTCAGTGCTGTGAGTAGCCCCCAGATGATCGCATCCTACATGAAATAAATAGGGACTCAGGCGTGTTTAGTCAAGTGAACTTTGCTCAGTGCTGTGAGTAGCCGCCAGATGATCGCATCCTACATCAAATAGAAAAAGACTCAGGCGTGTTTAGTCAAGTGAACTTTGCTCAGTGCTGTGAGTAGCCGCCAGATGATCGCATCCTACATCAAATAGAAAGGGACTCAGGCGTGTTTAGTCAAGTGAACTTTGCTCAGTGCTGTGAGTAGCCGCCAGATGATCGCATCCTACATCAAATAAATAGGGACGTAGGCCTGTTTCGTCAAGTGAACTTTGCTCAGTGCTGTGAGTAGCCGCCAGATGATCGCATCCTACATGAAATAAATAGGGTCTTAGGCGTGTTTAGTCAAGTGAACTTTGCTCAGTGCTGTTAGTAGCCGCCAGATGATGGCGTCCTAGATAAAATAAATGGGGACGCAGGCATGTTTCGTCAAGTGATCTTTGCTCAGTGCTGTGAGTAGCCGCCAGATGATCGCATCTTACATCAAAGAAATAGGGACGCAGGCCCGTTTCGTCAAGTGAATTTTGCTCAATGCTGTGAGTTGCTGCCAGATGATCGCATCCTACATCAAATAAATAGGGACTCAGGCGTGTTTAGTCAAGTGAACTTTGCTCACTGCTGTTTGTAGCCGCCAGATGATGGCGTCCTACATCAAATAAATAGGGACCCAGGCCTGTTTCTTCAAGTGAACTTTGCTCAGTGCTGTGAGTAGCCCCCACATGATCGCATCCTACATCAAATAAATAGGGACTCAGGCGTGTTTAGTCAAGTGAACTTTGCTCAGTGCTGTGAGTAGCCGCCAGATGATCGCATCCTACATGAAATAAATAGGTACTCAGGCCTGTTTCGTCAAGTGAACTTTGCTCACTGCTGTTAGTAGCCGCCAGATGATGGCGTCCTACATCAAATAAATAGGGACTCAGGCCTGTTTCTTTAAGTGAACTTTGCTCAGTGCTGTTACTATCCCCCAGATGATCGCATCCTACATCAAATAAATAGGGACTCAGGCGAGTTTAGTCAAGTGAACTTTGCTCAGTGCTGTGAGTAGCCGCCAGATGATCGCATCCTACATCAAATAAATAGGGACGCAGGCCCGTTTCGTCAAGTGCACTTTGCTCAGTGCTGTGAGCAGCCGCCAGATGATCGCATCCTACATCAAATAAATAGGGACTCAGGCGTGTTTAGTCAAGTGAACTTTGCTCAGTGCTGTGAGTAGCCGCCAGATGATCGCATCCTACATCAAATAAATAGGGAGTCAGGCCTGTTTCGTCAAGTGAACTTTGCTCAGTGCTGTTCGTAGTAGCCAGATGATCACATCCTACATCAAATAAATAGGGACGGAGGCCTGTTTCATCAAGTGAACTTTGCTCAGTGCTGTGAGTAGCCGCCAGATGATCGCATCCTATATCAAATAGATAGGCACTCAGGCCTGTTTCGTCAAGTGAACTTTGCTCAGTGCTGTTAGTAGCCGTCAGATGATGGCGTCCTACATAAAATAAATGGGGACGCAGGCATGTTTCGTCAAGTGATCTTTGCTCAGTGCTGTGAGTAGCCGCCAGATGATCGCATCTTACATCAAATAAATATGGACGCAGGCCCAATTCGTCAAGCGAATTTTGCTCCGTGCTGTGAGTAGCCGCCAGATGATCGCATCCTATATCAAATAGATAGGCACTCAGGCCTGTTTCGTCAAGTGCACTTTGCTCAGTGCTGTGAGCAGCCGCCAGATGATCGCATCCTACATCAAATAAATAGGGACTCAGGCGTGTTTAGTCAAGTGAACTTTGCTCAGTGCTGTGAGTAGCCGCCAGATGATCGCATCCTACATCAAATATATAGGGAGTCAGGCCTGTTTCGTCAAGTGAACTTTGCTCAGTGCTGTGAGTAGCCCCTAGATGATCGCATCCTACATCAAATAAATAGGTACTCAGGCGTGTTTAGTCAAGTGAACTTTGCTCAGTGCTGTGAGTAGCCGCCAGATGATCGCATCCTACATCAAATAGATAGGCACTCAGGCCTGTTTCGTCAAGTGAACTTTGCTGAGTGCTGTTAGTAGCCGCCAGATGATGGCGTCCTACATAAAATAAATGGGGACGCAGGCATGTTTCGTCAATTAAACTTTGCTCAGTGCTGTGAGTAGCCGCCAGATGATCGCATCTTACATCAAATAAATAGGGACGCAGGCCCGTTTCGTCAAGTGAATTTTGCTCAGTGCTGTGAGTAGCCGCCAGATGATCGCATCCTACATCAAATAAATAGGGACTCAGGCGTGTTTCGTCAATTAAACTTTGCTCAGTGCTGTGAGTAGCCGCCAGATGATCGCATACTACATCAAATAAATAGGGACTCAGGCCTGTTTCGTCAAGTGCACTTTGCTCAGTGCTGTGAGTAGCCGCCAGATGATCGTATCCTACATCAAATAAATAGGGACTTAGGCGTGTTTAGTCAAGTGAACTTTGCTCAGTGCTGTGAGTAGCCGCCAGATGATCGCATCCTACATCAAATAAATAGGCACTGAGGCATGTTTACTCAAGTAAACTTTGCTCATTGCTGTGAGTAGCTGCCATGTGATCGCATCCTACATCAAATAGATAGGGACTCGGGCCTGTTTCGTCAAGTGAACTTTGCTCAGTGCTGTTAGTAGCCGCCAGATGATGGCGTCCTACAAAAAATAAATGGTGACGCAGGCATGTTTCGTCAAGTGATCTTTGCTCAGTGCTGTGAGTAGCCCCCAGATCGCATGCGACATCAAATAAATAGGGACGGAGGCCTGTTTCGTCAAGTGAACTTTGCTCAGTGCTGTGAGTAGCCCCCAGATGATCGCATCCTACATGAAATAAATAGGGACTCAGGCGTGTTTAGTCAAGTGAACTTTGCTCAGTGCTGTGAGTAGCCGCCAGATGATCGCATCCTACATCAAATAGAAAAAGACTCAGGCGTGTTTAGTCAAGTGAACTTTGCTCAGTGCTGTGAGTAGCCGCCAGATGATCGCATCCTACATCAAATAGAAAGGGACTCAGGCGTGTTTAGTAAAGTGAACTTTGCTCAGTGCTGTGAGTAGCCGCCAGATGATCGCATCCTACATCAAATAAATAGGGACGTAGGCCTGTTTCGTCAAGTGAACTTTGCTCAGTGCTGTGAGTAGCCGCCAGATGATCGCATCCTACATGAAATAAATAGGGTCTTAGGCGTGTTTAGTCAAGTGAACTTTGCTCAGTGCTGTTAGTAGCCGCCAGATGATGGCGTCCTAGATAAAATAAATGGGGACGCAGGCATGTTTCGTCAAGTGATCTTTGCTCAGTGCTGTGAGTAGCCGCCAGATGATCGCATCTTACATCAAAGAAATAGGGACGCAGGCCCGTTTCGTCAAGTGAATTTTGCTCAATGCTGTGAGTTGCTGCCAGATGATCGCATCCTACATCAAATAAATAGGGACTCAGGCGTGTTTAGTCAAGTGAACTTTGCTCACTGCTGTTTGTAGCCGCCAGATGATGGCGTCCTACATCAAATAAATAGGGACCCAGGCCTGTTTCTTCAAGTGAACTTTGCTCAGTGCTGTGAGTAGCCCCCACATGATCGCATCCTACATCAAATAAATAGGGACTCAGGCGTGTTTAGTCAAGTGAACTTTGCTCAGTGCTGTGAGTAGCCGCCAGATGATCGCATCCTACATGAAATAAATAGGTACTCAGGCCTGTTTCGTCAAGTGAACTTTGCTCACTGCTGTTAGTAGCCGCCAGATGATGGCGTCCTACATCAAATAAATAGGGACTCAGGCCTGTTTCTTTAAGTGAACTTTGCTCAGTGCTGTTACTATCCCCCAGATGATCGCATCCTACATCAAATAAATAGGGACTCAGGCGAGTTTAGTCAAGTGAACTTTGCTCAGTGCTGTGAGTAGCCGCCAGATGATCGCATCCTACATCAAATAAATAGGGACGCAGGCCCGTTTCGTCAAGTGCACTTTGCTCAGTGCTGTGAGCAGCCGCCAGATGATCGCATCCTACATCAAATAAATAGGGACTCAGGCGTGTTTAGTCAAGTGAACTTTGCTCAGTGCTGTGAGTAGCCGCCAGATGATCGCATCCTACATCAAATAAATAGGGAGTCAGGCCTGTTTCGTCAAGTGAACTTTGCTCAGTGCTGTTCGTAGTAGCCAGATGATCACATCCTACATCAAATAAATAGGGACGGAGGCCTGTTTCATCAAGTGAACTTTGCTCAGTGCTGTGAGTAGCCGCCAGATGATCGCCTCCTATATCAAATAGATAGGCACTCAGGCCTGTTTCGTCAAGTGAACTTTGCTCAGTGCTGTTAGTAGCCGTCAGATGATGGCGTCCTACATAAAATAAATGGGGACGCAGGCATGTTTCGTCAAGTGATCTTTGCTCAGTGCTGTGAGTAGCCGCCAGATGATCGCATCTTACATCAAATAAATATGGACGCAGGCCCAATTCGTCAAGCGAATTTTGCTCCGTGCTGTGAGTAGCCGCCAGATGATCGCATCCTACATCAAATAGATAGGCACTCAGGCCTGTTTCGTCAAGTGCACTTTGCTCAGTGCTGTGAGCAGCCGCCAGATGATCGCATCCTACATCAAATAAATAGGGACTCAGGCGTGTTTAGTCAAGTGAACTTTGCTCAGTGCTGTGAGTAGCCGCCAGATGATCGCATCCTACATCAAATATATAGGGAGTCAGGCCTGTTTCGTCAAGTGAACTTTGCTCAGTGCTGTGAGTAGCCCCTAGATGATCGCATCCTACATCAAATAAATAGGTACTCAGGCGTGTTTAGTCAAGTGAACTTTGCTCAGTGCTGTGAGTAGCCGCGAGATGATCGCATCCTACATCAAATAGATAGGCACTCAGGCCTGTTTCGTCAAGTGAACTTTGCTGAGTGCTGTTAGTAGCCGCCAGATGATGGCGTCCTACATAAAATAAATAGGGACGCAGGCCCGTTTCGTCAAGTGAATTTTGCTCAGTGCTGTGAGTAGCCGCCAGATGATCGCATCCTACATCAAATAAATAGGGACTCAGGCGTGTTTCGTCAATTAAACTTTGCTCAGTGCTGTGAGTAGCCGCCAGATGATCGCATACTACATCAAATAAATAGGGACTCAGGCCTGTTTCGTCAAGTGCACTTTGCTCAGTGCTGTGAGTAGCCGCCAGATGATCGTATCCTACATCAAATAAATAGGGACTTAGGCGTGTTTAGTCAAGTGAACTTTGCTCAGTGCTGTGAGTAGCCGCCAGATGATCGCATCCTACATCAAATAAATAGGCACTGAGGCATGTTTACTCAAGTAAACTTTGCTCATTGCTGTGAGTAGCTGCCATGTGATCGCACCCTACATCAAATAGATAGGGACTCGGGCCTGTTTCGTCAAGTGAACTTTGCTCAGTGCTGTTAGTAGCCGCCAGATGATGGCGTCCTACAAAAAATAAATGGTGACGCAGGCATGTTTCGTCAAGTGATCTTTGCTCAGTGCTGTGAGTAGCCCCCAGATCGCATGCGACATCAAATAAATAGGGACGGAGGCCTGTTTCGTCAAGTGAACTTTGCTCAGTGCTGTGAGTAGCCCCCAGATGATCGCATCCTACATGAAATAAATAGGGACTCAGGCGTGTTTAGTCAAGTGAACTTTGCTCAGTGCTGTGAGTAGCCGCCAGACGATCGCATCCTACATCAAATAGAAAAAGACTCAGGCGTGTTTAGTCAAGTGAACTTTGCTCAGTGCTGTGAGTAGCCGCCAGATGATCGCATCCTACATCAAATAGAAAGGGACTCAGGCGTGTTTAGTCAAGTGAACTTTGCTCAGTGCTGTGAGTAGCCGCCAGATGATCGCATCCTACATCAAATAAATAGGGACGTAGGCCTGTTTCGTCAAGTGAACTTTGCTCAGTGCTGTGAGTAGCCGCCAGATGATCGCATCCTACATGAAATAAATAGGGTCTTAGGCGTGTTTAGTCAAGTGAACTTTGCTCAGTGCTGTTAGTAGCCGCCAGATGATGGCGTCCTAGATAAAATACATGGGGACGCAGGCATGTTTCGTCAAGTGATCTTTGCTCAGTGCTGTGAGTAGCCGCCAGATGATCGCATCTTACATCAAAGAAATAGGGACGCAGGCCCGTTTCGTCAAGTGAATTTTGTTCAATGCTGTGAGTTGCTGCCAGATCATCGCATCCTACATCAAATAAATAGGGACTCAGGCGTGTTTAGTCAAGTGAACTTTGCTCACTGCTGTTTGTAGCCGCCAGATGATGGCGTCCTACATCAAATAAATAGGGACCCAGGCCTGTTTCTTCAAGTGAACTTTGCTCAGTGCTGTGAGTAGCCCCCACATGATCGCATCCTACATCAAATAAATAGGGACTCAGGCGTGTTTAGTCAAGTGAACTTTGCTCAGTGCTGTGAGTAGCCGCCAGATGATCGCATCCTACATGAAATAAATAGGTACTCAGGCCTGTTTCGTCAAGTGAACTTTGCTCACTGCTGTTAGTAGCCGCCAGATGATGGCGTCCTACATCAAATAAATAGGGACTCAGGCCTGTTTCTTTAAGTGAACTTTGCTCAGTGCTGTTACTATCCCCCAGATGATCGCATCCTACATCAAATAAATAGGGACTCAGGCGAGTTTAGTCAAGTGAACTTTGCTCAGTGCTGTGAGTAGCCGCCAGATGATCGCATCCTACATCAAATAAATAGGGACGCAGGCCCGTTTCGTCAAGTGAACTTTGCTCAGTGCTGTGAGTAGCCGCCAGATGATCGCATCCTACATCAAATAAATAGGGAGTCAGGCCTGTTTCGTCAAGTGAACTTTGCTCAGTGCTGTTCGTAGTAGCCAGATGATCACATCCTACATCAAATAAATAGGGACGGAGGCCTGTTTCATCAAGTGAACTTTGCTCAGTGCTGTGAGTAGCCGCCAGATGATCGCATCCTATATCAAATAGATAGGCACTCAGGCCTGTTTCGTCAAGTGAACTTTGCTCAGTGCTGTTAGTAGCCGTCAGATGATGGCGTCCTACATAAAATAAATGGGGACGCAGGCATGTTTCGTCAAGTGATCTTTGCTCAGTGCTGTGAGTAGCCGCCAGATGATCGCATCTTACATCAAATAAATATGGACGCAGGCCCAATTCGTCAAGCGAATTTTGCTCCGTGCTGTGAGTAGCCGCAAGGTGATCACATCCTACATCAAATAAATAGGGACTCGGGCGTGTTTAGTCAGGTGAACTTTGCTCCGTGCTGTGAGTAGCCGCCAGATGATTGCATCCTACATCAAATAGAAAGGGACTCAGGCGTGTTTAGTCAAATGAACTTTGCTCAGTGCTGTGAGTAGCCGCCAGATGATCGCATCCTACATCAAATAAATAGGGACGTAGGCCTGTTTCGTCAAGTGAACTTTGCTCAGTGCTGTGAGTAGCCGCCAGATAATCGCATCCTACATCAAATAAATAGGGACTCAGGCGTGTTTAGTCAAGTGAACTTTGCTCAGTGCTGTGAGTAGCCGCCAGATGATCGCATCCTACATGAAATAAATAGGGTCTTAGGCGTGTTTAGTCAAGTGAACTTTGCTCAGTGCTGTTAGTAGCCGCCAGATGATGGCGTCCTAGATAAAATAAATGGGGACGCAGGCGTGTTTCGTCAAGTGATCTTTGCTCAGTGCTGTGAGTAGCCGCCAGATGATCGCATCTTACATCAAAGAAATAGGGACGCAGGCCCGTTTCGTCTAGTGAATTTTGCTCAATGCTGTGAGTAGCTGCCAGATGATCGCATCCTACATCAAATAAAAAGGGACTCAGGCGTATTTAGTCAAGTGAACTTTGCTCACTGCTGTTAGTAGCCGCCAGATGATGGCGTCCTACATCAAATAAATAGGGACTCAGGCCTGTTTCGTCAAGTGAACTTTGCTCAGTGCTGTGAGTAGCCCCCAGATGATCGCATCCTACATCAAATAAATAGGGACTCAGGCGTGTTTAGTCAAGTGAACTTTGCTCAGTGCTGTGAGTAACCGCCAGATGATCGCATCCTACATGAAATAAATAGGTACTCAGGCCTGTTTCGTCAAATGAAGTTTGCTCACTGCTGTTAGTAGCCGCCAGATGATGGCGTCCTACATCAAATAAATAGGGACTCAGGCCTGTTTCGTCAAGTGAACTTTGCTCAGTGCTGTGAGTAGCCGCCAGATGATCGCATCCTACATCAAATAAATAGGGACTCAGGCGAGTTTAGTCAAGTAAACTTTGCTCAGTGCTGTGAGTAGCCGCCAGATGATCGCATCCTACATCAAATAAATAGGGACGCAGGCCCGTTTCGTCAAGTGCACTTTGCTCAGTGCTGTGAGCAGCCGCCAGATGATCGCATCCTACATCAAATAAATAGGGACTCAGGCGTGTTTAGTCAAGTGAAGTTTGCTCAGTGCTGTGAGTAGCCACCAGATGATCGCATCCTACATCAAATAAATAGGGAGTCAGGCCTGTTTCGTCAAGTGAACTTTGCTCAGTGCTGTGAGTAGCCCCTAGATGATCGCATCCTACATCAAATAAATAGGGACTCAGGCGTGTTTAGTGAAGTGAACTTTGCTCAGTGCTGTGAGTAGCCGCCATATGATCGCATCCTACATAAAATAAATGGTGACGCAGGCATGTTTCGTCAAGTGATCTTTGCTCAGTGCTGGCTGTGAGTAGCCGCCAGATGATCGCATCTTACATCAAATAAATAGGGACGCAGGCCCGTTTCGTCAAGTGAATTTTGCTCAGTGCTGTGAGTAGCCGCCAGATGATCGCATCCTACATCAAATAAATAGGGAGTCAGGCGTGTTTCGTCAAGTGAACTTTGCTGAGTGCTGTGAGTAGTCCCTAGATGATCGCATCCTACATCAAATAAATAGGGACTCAGGCTTGTTTAGTCAAGTGAACTTTGCTCAGTGCTGTTAGTAGCCGCCAGATGATGGCGTCCTACTTAAAATAAATGGGGACGCAGGCATGTTTCGTCAAGTGATCTCTGCTCAGTGCTGTGAGTAGCTGCCAGATGATCGCATCCTACATCAAATAAATAGGGACTCAGGCGTGTTTAGTAAAGTGAACTTTGCTCAGTGCTGTGAGTAGCCACCAGATGATCGCGTCCTACATCAAATAGATAGGGACTCGGGCCTGTTTCGTCAAGTGAACTTGGCTCAGTGCTGTTAGTAGCCGCCAGATGATGGCGTCCTACATGAAATAAATGGGGACGCAGGCATGTTTCGTCAAGTGATCTTTGCTCAGTGCTGTGAGTAGCCGCCAGATGATCGCATCTTATATCAAATAAATATGCACGCAGGCCCGTTTCGTCAAGTGAATTTTGCTCCGTGCTGTGAGTAGCCGCAAGGTGATCACATCCTACATCAAATAAATAGGGACGCAGGCCTATTTCGTCAAGTGCACTTTGCTCAGTGCTGTGAGTAGCCACCAGATGATCGCATCCTACATCAAATATTAGGGACTCAGGGGTGTTTAGTCAAGTGAACTTTTCTCAGTGCTGTGAGTAGCCGCCAGATGATCGCATCCTATATTAATAAATAGGGTCTCAGGCCTGTTTCGTCAAGTGAACTTTGCTCAGTGCTGTGAGTATCCCCCAGATCGCATCCTACATCAAATAAATAGGGACTCAGGCGTGTTTATTCAAGTGAACTTTGCTCAGTGCTGTGAGTAGCCGCCAGATGATCGCATCTTACATCAAATAAATAGGAACTCAGGCGTGTTTAGTCAAGTGAACTTTGCTCAGTGCTGTGAGTAGCCGCCAGATGATCGCATCCTACATCAAATAAATAGGGACTCAGGCGAGTTTAGTCAAGTGAACTTTGCTCAGTGCTGTGAGTAGCCGCCAGATGATCGCATCTTACATCAAATAAATAGGGACGCAGGCCCGTTTCGTCAAGTGCACTTTGCTCAGTGCTGTGAGCAGCCGCCAGATGATCGCATCCTACATCAAATAAATAGGGACTCAGGCGTGTTTAGTCAAGTGAACGTTGCTCAGTGCTGTGAGTAGCCGCCAGATAATCGCATCCTACATCAAATATATAGGGAGTCAGGCCTGTTTCGTCAAGTGAACTTTGCTCAGTGCTGTGAGTAGCCCCTAGATGATCGCATCCTACATCAAATAAATAGGTACTCAGGCGTGTTTAGTCAAGTGAACTTTGCTCAGTGCTGTGAGTAGCCGCCAGATGATCGCATCCTACATCAAATAGATAGGCACTCAGGCCTGTTTCGTCAAGTGAACTTTGCTGAGTGCTGTTAGTAGCCGCCAGATGATGGCGTCCTACATAAAATAAATGGGGACGCAGGCATGTTTCGTCAAGTGATCTTTGCTCAGTGCTGGCTGTGAGTAGCCGCCAGATGATCGCATCTTACATCAAATAAATAGGGACGCAGGCCCGTTTCGTCAAGTGAATTTTGCTCAGTGCTGTGAGTAGCCGCCAGATGATCGCATCCTACATCAAATAAATAGGGACTCAGGCGTGTTTAGTCAATTAAACTTTGCTCAGTGCTGTGAATAGCCGCCAGATGATCGTATCCTACATCAAATAAATAGGGACTTAGGCGTGTTTAGTCAAGTGAACTTTGCTCAGTGCTGTGAGTAGCCGCCAGATGATCGCATCCTACATCAAATAAATAGGGACTCGGGCCTGTTTCGTCAAGTGAACTTTGCTCAGTGCTGTTAGTAGCCGCCAGATGATGGCGTCCTACATAAAATAAATGGTGACGCAGGCATGTTTCGTCAAGTGATCTTTGCTCAGTGCTTGCTGTGAGTAGCCCCCAGATCGCATGCGACATCAAATAAATAGGGACGGAGGCCTGTTTCGTCAAGTAAACTTTGCTCAGTGCTGTGAGTAGCCCCCAGATGATCGCATCCTACATGAAATAAATAGGGACTCAGGCGTGTTTAGTCAAGTGAACTTTGCTCAGTGCTGTGAGTAGCCGCCAGATGATCGCATCCTACATCAAATAGAAAGGGACTCAGGCGTGTTTAGTCAAGTAAACTTTGCTCAGTGCTGTGAGTAGCCGCCAGATGATCGCATCCTACATCAAATAGAAAGGGACTCAGGCGTGTTTAGTCAAGTGAACTTTGCTCAGTGCTGTGAGTAGCCGCCAGATGATCGCATCCTACATCAAATAAATAGGGACGCAGGCGTGTTTCGTCACGTGCACTTTGCTCAGTGCTGTGAGTAGCCGCCAGATGATCGCATCCTACATCAAATTAATAGGGACTCAGGCGTGTTTAGTCAAGTGAACTTTGCTCAGTGCTGTGAGTAGCCGCCATATGATCGCATCCTACATCAAATAAATAGGGAGTCAGGCGTGTTTCGTCAAGTGAACTTTGCTGAGTGCTGTGAGTAGCCCCTAGATGATCGCATCCTACATCAAATAAATAGGGACTCAGGCGTGTTTAGTCAAGTGAACCTTGCTCAGTGCTGGTAGTAGCTGCCAGATGATGGCGTCCTACTTAAAATAAATGGGGACGCAGGCATGCTTCGTCAAGTGATCTCTGCTCAGTGCTGTGAGTGGCTGCCAGATGATCGCATACTACATCAAATAAATAGGGACTCAGGCGTGTTTAGTCAAGTGAACTTTGCTCAGTGCTGTGAGTAGCCACCAGATGATCGCATCCTACATCAAATAGATAGGGACTCGGGCCTGTTTCGTCAAGTGAACTTTGCTGAGTGCTGTTAGTAGCCGCCAGATGATGGCGTCCTACATAAAATAAATGGGGACGCAGGCATGTTTCGTCAAGTGATCTTTGCTCAGTGCTGGCTGTGAGTAGCCGCCAGATGATCGCATCTTACATCAAATAAATAGGGACGCAGGCCCGTTTCGTCAAGTGAATTTTGCTCAGTGCTGTGAGTAGCCGCCAGATGATCGCATCCTACATCAAATAAATAGGGACTCAGGCGTGTTTAGTCAATTAAACTTTGCTCAGTGCTGTGAATAGCCGCCAGATGATCGTATCCTACATCAAATAAATAGGGACTTAGGCGTGTTTAGTCAAGTGAACTTTGCTCAGTGCTGTGAGTAGCCGCCAGATGATCGCATCCTACATCAAATAAATAGGGACTCGGGCCTGTTTCGTCAAGTGAACTTTGCTCAGTGCTGTTAGTAGCCGCCAGATGATGGCGTCCTACATAAAATAAATGGTGACGCAGGCATGTTTCGTCAAGTGATCTTTGCTCAGTGCTTGCTGTGAGTAGCCCCCAGATCGCATGCGACATCAAATAAATAGGGACGGAGGCCTGTTTCGTCAAGTAAACTTTGCTCAGTGCTGTGAGTAGCCCCCAGATGATCGCATCCTACATGAAATAAATAGGGACTCAGGCGTGTTTAGTCAAGTGAACTTTGCTCAGTGCTGTGAGTAGCCGCCAGATGATCGCATCCTACATCAAATAGAAAGGGACTCAGGCGTGTTTAGTCAAGTAAACTTTGCTCAGTGCTGTGAGTAGCCGCCAGATGATCGCATCCTACATCAAATAGAAAGGGACTCAGGCGTGTTTAGTCAAGTGAACTTTGCTCAGTGCTGTGAGTAGCCGCCAGATGATCGCATCCTACATCAAATAAATAGGGACGCAGGCGTGTTTCGTCACGTGCACTTTGCTCAGTGCTGTGAGTAGCCGCCAGATGATCGCATCCTACATCAAATTAATAGGGACTCAGGCGTGTTTAGTCAAGTGAACTTTGCTCAGTGCTGTGAGTAGCCGCCATATGATCGCATCCTACATCAAATAAATAGGGAGTCAGGCGTGTTTCGTCAAGTGAACTTTGCTGAGTGCTGTGAGTAGCCCCTAGATGATCGCATCCTACATCAAATAAATAGGGACTCAGGCGTGTTTAGTCAAGTGAACCTTGCTCAGTGCTGGTAGTAGCTGCCAGATGATGGCGTCCTACTTAAAATAAATGGGGACGCAGGCATGCTTCGTCAAGTGATCTCTGCTCAGTGCTGTGAGTGGCTGCCAGATGATCGCATACTACATCAAATAAATAGGGACTCAGGCGTGTTTAGTCAAGTGAACTTTGCTCAGTGCTGTGAGTAGCCACCAGATGATCGCATCCTACATCAAATAGATAGGGACTCGGGCCTGTTTCGTCAAGTGAACTTTGCTCAGTGCTGTTAGTAGCCGCCAGATGATGGCGTCCTACATGAAATAAATGGGGACGCAGGCATGTTTCGTCAAGTGATCTTTGCTCAGTGCTGTGAGTAGCCGCCAGATGATCGCATCTTACATCAAATAAATATGGACGCAGGCCCGTTTCGTCAAGCGAATTTTGCTCCGTGCTGTGAGTAGCCGCAAGGTGATCACATCCTATATCAAATAAATAGGGACTCGGGCGTGTTTAGTCAGGTGAACTTTGCTCAGTGCTGTGAGTAGCCGCCAGATGATCGCATCCTACATCAAATAGAAAGGGACTCAGGCGTGTTTAGTCAAGTGAACTTTGCTCAGTGCTGTGAGTAGCCGCCAGATGATCGCATCCTACATCAAATAAATAGGGACGTAGGCCTGTTTCGTCAAGTGAACTTTGCTCAGTGCTGTGAGTAGCCGCCAGATAATCGCATCCTACATCAAATAAATAGGGACTCAGGCGTGTTTAGTCAAGTGAACTTTCTCAATGCTGTGAGTAGCCACCAGATGATCGCATCCTACATGAAATAAATAGGGTCTTAGGCGTGTTTTGTCAAGTGAACTTTGCTCAGTGCTGTTAGTAGCCGCCAGATGATGGCGTCCTAGATAAAATAAATGGGGACGCAGGCGTGTTTCGTCAAGTGATCTTTGCTCAGTGCTGTGAGTAGCCGCCAGATGATCGCATCTTACATCAAAGAAATAGGGACGCAGGCCCGTTTCGTCAAGTGAATTTTGCTCAATGCTGTGAGTAGCTGCCAGATGATCGCATCCTACATCAAATAAATAGGGACTCAGGCGAGTTTAGTCAAGTAAACTTTGCTCAGTGCTGTGAGTAGCCGCCAGATGATCGCATCCTACATCAAATAAATAGGGACGCAGGCCCGTTTCGTCAAGTGCACTTTGCTCAGTGCTGTGAGCAGCCGCCAGATGATCGCATCCTACATCAAATAAATAGGGACTCAGGCGTGTTTAGTCAAGTGAAGTTTGCTCAGTGCTGTGAGTAGCCACCAGATGATCGCATCCTACATCAAATAAATAGGGAGTCAGGCCTGTTTCGTCAAGTGAACTTTGCTCAGTGCTGTGAGTAGCCCCTAGATGATCGCATCCTACATCAAATAAATAGGGACTCAGGCGTGTTTAGTCAAGTGAACTTTGCTCAGTGCTGTGAGTAGCCGCCATATGATCGCATCCTACATAAAATAAATGGTGACGCAGGCATGTTTCGTCAAGTGATCTTTGCTCAGTGCTGGCTGTGAGTAGCCGCCAGATGATCGCATCTTACATCAAATAAATAGGGACGCAGGCCCGTTTCGTCAAGTGAATTTTGCTCAGTGCTGTGAGTAGCCGCCAGATGATCGCATCCTACATCAAATAAATAGGGACTCAGGCGTGTTTAGTCAATTGAACTTTGCTCAGTGCTGTGAGTAGCAGCCAGATGATCGCATCCTACATCAAATAAATAGGGACTCAGGCCTGTTTCGTCAAGTGCTCTTTGCTCAGTGCTTTGAGTAGCCGCCAGATGATCGCATCCTACATCAAATAAATAGGGAGTCAGGCGTGTTTCGTCAAGTGAACTTTGCTGAGTGCTGTGAGTAGTCCCTAGATGATCGCATCCTACATCAAATAAATAGGGACTCAGGCTTGTTTAGTCAAGTGAACTTTGCTCAGTGCTGTTAGTAGCCGCCAGATGATGGCGTCCTACTTAAAATAAATGGGGACGCAGGCATGTTTCGTCAAGTGATCTCTGCTCAGTGCTGTGAGTAGCTGCCAGATGATCGCATCCTACATCAAATAAATAGGGACTCAGGCGTGTTTAGTAAAGTGAACTTTGCTCAGTGCTGTGAGTAGCCACCAGATGATCGCATCCTACATCAAATAGATAGGGACTCGGGCCTGTTTCGTCAAGTGAACTTTGCTCAGTGCTGTTAGTAGCCGCCAGATGATGGCGTCCTACATGAAATAAATGGGGACGCAGGCATGTTTCGTCAAGTGATCTTTGCTCAGTGCTGTGAGTAGCCGCCAGATGATCGCATCTTACATCAAATAAATATGGACGCAGGCCCGTTTCGTCAAGCGAATTTTGCTCCGTGCTGTGAGTAGCCGCAAGGTGATCACATCCTATATCAAATAAATAGGGACTCGGGCGTGTTTAGTCAGGTGAACTTTGCTCAGTGCTGTGAGTAGCCGCCAGATGATCGCATCCTACATCAAATAGAAAGGGACTCAGGCGTGTTTAGTCAAGTGAACTTTGCTCAGTGCTGTGAGTAGCCGCCAGATGATCGCATCCTACATCAAATAAATAGGGACGTAGGCCTGTTTCGTCAAGTGAACTTTGCTCAGTGCTGTGAGTAGCCGCCAGATAATCGCATCCTACATCAAATAAATAGGGACTCAGGCGTGTTTAGTCAAGTGAACTTTCTCAATGCTGTGAGTAGCCACCAGATGATCGCATCCTACATGAAATAAATAGGGTCTTAGGCGTGTTTTGTCAAGTGAACTTTGCTCAGTGCTGTTAGTAGCCGCCAGATGATGGCGTCCTAGATAAAATAAATGGGGACGCAGGCGTGTTTCGTCAAGTGATCTTTGCTCAGTGCTGTGAGTAGCCGCCAGATGATCGCATCTTACATCAAAGAAATAGGGACGCAGGCCCGTTTCGTCAAGTGAATTTTGCTCAATGCTGTGAGTAGCTGCCAGATGATCGCATCCTACATCAAATAAATAGGGACTCAGGCGAGTTTAGTCAAGTAAACTTTGCTCAGTGCTGTGAGTAGCCGCCAGATGATCGCATCCTACATCAAATAAATAGGGACGCAGGCCCGTTTCGTCAAGTGCACTTTGCTCAGTGCTGTGAGCAGCCGCCAGATGATCGCATCCTACATCAAATAAATAGGGACTCAGGCGTGTTTAGTCAAGTGAAGTTTGCTCAGTGCTGTGAGTAGCCACCAGATGATCGCATCCTACATCAAATAAATAGGGAGTCAGGCCTGTTTCGTCAAGTGAACTTTGCTCAGTGCTGTGAGTAGCCCCTAGATGATCGCATCCTACATCAAATAAATAGGGACTCAGGCGTGTTTAGTCAAGTGAACTTTGCTCAGTGCTGTGAGTAGCCGCCATATGATCGCATCCTACATAAAATAAATGGTGACGCAGGCATGTTTCGTCAAGTGATCTTTGCTCAGTGCTGGCTGTGAGTAGCCGCCAGATGATCGCATCTTACATCAAATAAATAGGGACGCAGGCCCGTTTCGTCAAGTGAATTTTGCTCAGTGCTGTGAGTAGCCGCCAGATGATCGCATCCTACATCAAATAAATAGGGACTCAGGCGTGTTTAGTCAATTGAACTTTGCTCAGTGCTGTGAGTAGCAGCCAGATGATCGCATCCTACATCAAATAAATAGGGACTCAGGCCTGTTTCGTCAAGTGCTCTTTGCTCAGTGCTTTGAGTAGCCGCCAGATGATCGCATCCTACATCAAATAAATAGGGAGTCAGGCGTGTTTCGTCAAGTGAACTTTGCTGAGTGCTGTGAGTAGTCCCTAGATGATCGCATCCTACATCAAATAAATAGGGACTCAGGCTTGTTTAGTCAAGTGAACTTTGCTCAGTGCTGTTAGTAGCCGCCAGATGATGGCGTCCTACTTAAAATAAATGGGGACGCAGGCTTGTTTCGTCAAGTGATCTCTGCTCAGTGCTGTGAGTAGCTGCCAGATGATCGCATCCTACATCAAATAAATAGGGACTCAGGCGTGTTTAGTAAAGTGAACTTTGCTCAGTGCTGTGAGTAGCCACCAGATGATCGCGTCCTACATCAAATAGATAGGGACTCGGGCCTGTTTCGTCAAGTGAACTTTGCTCAGTGCTGTTAGTAGCCGCCAGATGATGGCGTCCTACATGAAATAAATGGGGACGCAGGCATGTTTCGTCAAGTGATCTTTGCTCAGTGCTGTGAGTAGCCGCCAGATGATCGCATCTTATATCAAATAAATATGCACGCAGGCCCGTTTCGTCAAGTGAATTTTGCTCCGTGCTGTGAGTAGCCGCAAGGTGATCACATCCTACATCAAATAAATAGGGACGCAGGCCTATTTCGTCAAGTGCACTTTGCTCAGTGCTGTGAGTAGCCACCAGATGATCGCATCCTACATCAAATAATAGGGACTCAGGGGTGTTTAGTCAAGTGAACTTTTCTCAGTGCTGTGAGTAGCCGCCAGATGATCGCATCCTATATTAATAAATAGGGTCTCAGGCCTGTTTCGTCAAGTGAACTTTGCTCAGTGCTGTGAGTATCCCCCAGATCGCATCCTACATCAAATAAATAGGGACTCAGGCGTGTTTATTCAAGTGAACTTTGCTCAGTGCTGTGAGTAGCCGCCAGATGATCGCATCTTACATCAAATAAATAGGAACTCAGGCGTGTTTAGTCAAGTGAACTTTGCTCAGTGCTGTGAGTAGCCGCCAGATGATCGCATCCTACATCAAAAAATAGGGACTCAGGCGAGTTTAGTCAAGTGAACTTTGCTCAGTGCTGTGAGTAGCCGCCAGATGATCGCATCTTACATCAAATAAATAGGGACGCAGGCCCGTTTCGTCAAGTGCACTTTGCTCAGTGCTGTGAGCAGCCGCCAGATGATCGCATCCTACATCAAATAAATAGGGACTCAGGCGTGTTTAGTCAAGTGAACTTTGCTCAGTGCTGTGAGTAGCCGCCAGATAATCGCATCCTACATCAAATATATAGGGAGTCAGGCCTGTTTCGTCAAGTGAACTTTGCTCAGTGCTGTGAGTAGCCCCTAGATGATCGCATCCTACATCAAATAAATAGGTACTCAGGCGTGTTTAGTCAAGTGAACTTTGCTCAGTGCTGTGAGTAGCCGCCAGATGATCGCATCCTACATCAAATAGATAGGCACTCAGGCCTGTTTCGTCAAGTGAACTTTGCTGAGTGCTGTTAGTAGCCGCCAGATGATGGCGTCCTACATCAAATAAATAGGGACGTAGGCCTGTTTCGTCAAGTGAACTTTGCTCAGTGCTGTGAGTAGCCGCCAGATAATCGCATCCTACATCAAATAAATAGGGACTCAGGCGTGTTTAGTCAAGTGAACTTTCTCAATGCTGTGAGTAGCCACCAGATGATCGCATCGTACATGAAATAAATAGGGTCTTAGGCGTGTTTTGTCAAGTGAACTTTGCTCAGTGCTGTTAGTAGCCGCCAGATGATGGCGTCCTAGATAAAATAAATGGGGACGCAGGCGTGTTTCGTCAAGTGATCTTTGCTCAGTGCTGTGAGTAGCCGCCAGATGATCGCATCTTACATCAAAGAAATAGGGACGCAGGCCCGTTTCGTCAAGTGAATTTTGCTCAATGCTGTGAGTAGCTGCCAGATGATCGCATCCTACATCAAATAAATAGGGACTCAGGCGAGTTTAGTCAAGTAAACTTTGCTCAGTGCTGTGAGTAGCCGCCAGATGATCGCATCCTACATCAAATAAATAGGGACGCAGGCCCGTTTCGTCAAGTGCACTTTGCTCAGTGCTGTGAGCAGCCGCCAGATGATCGCATCCTACATCAAATAAATAGGGACTCAGGCGTGTTTAGTCAAGTGAAGTTTGCTCAGTGCTGTGAGTAGCCACCAGATGATCGCATCCTACATCAAATAAATAGGGAGTCAGGCCTGTTTCGTCAAGTGAACTTTGCTCAGTGCTGTGAGTAGCCCCTAGATGATCGCATCCTACATCAAATAAATAGGGACTCAGGCGTGTTTAGTCAAGTGAACTTTGCTCAGTGCTGTGAGTAGCCGCCATATGATCGCATCCTACATAAAATAAATGGTGACTCAGGCATGTTTCGTCAAGTGATCTTTGCTCAGTGCTGGCTGTGAGTAGCCGCCAGATGATCGCATCTTACATCAAATAAATAGGGACGCAGGCCCGTTTCGTCAAGTGAATTTTGCTCAGTGCTGTGAGTAGCCGCCAGATGATCGCATCCTACATCAAATAAATAGGGACTCAGGCGTGTTTAGTCAATTGAACTTTGCTCAGTGCTGTGAGTAGCAGCCAGATGATCGCATCCTACATCAAATAAATAGGGACTCAGGCCTGTTTCGTCAAGTGCTCTTTGCTCAGTGCTTTGAGTAGCCGCCAGATGATCGCATCCTACATCAAATAAATAGGGAGTCAGGCGTGTTTCGTCAAGTGAACTTTGCTGAGTGCTGTGAGTAGTCCCTAGATGATCGCATCCTACATCAAATAAATAGGGACTCAGGCTTGTTTAGTCAAGTGAACTTTGCTCAGTGCTGTTAGTAGCCGCCAGATGATGGCGTCCTACTTAAAATAAATGGGGACGCAGGCATGTTTCGTCAAGTGATCTCTGCTCAGTGCTGTGAGTAGCTGCCAGATGATCGCATCCTACATCAAATAAATAGGGACTCAGGCGTGTTTAGTAAAGGGAACTTTGCTCAGTGCTGTGAGTAGCCACCAGATGATCGCGTCCTACATCAAATAGATAGGGACTCGGGCCTGTTTCGTCAAGTGAACTTTGCTCAGTGCTGTTAGTAGCCGCCAGATGATGGCGTCCTACATGAAATAAATGGGGACGCAGGCATGTTTCGTCAAGTGATCTTTGCTCAGTGCTGTGAGTAGCCGCCAGATGATCGCATCTTATATCAAATAAATATGCACGCAGGCCCGTTTCGTCAAGTGAATTTTGCTCCGTGCTGTGAGTAGCCGCAAGGTGATCACATCCTACATCAAATAAATAGGGACGCAGGCCTATTTCGTCAAGTGCACTTTGCTCAGTGCTGTGAGTAGCCACCAGATGATCGCATCCTACATCAAATAATAGGGACTCAGGGGTGTTTAGTCAAGTGAACTTTTCTCAGTGCTGTGAGTAGCCGCCAGATGATCGCATCCTATATTAATAAATAGGGTCTCAGGCCTGTTTCGTCAAGTGAACTTTGCTCAGTGCTGTGAGTATCCCCCAGATCGCATCCTACATCAAATAAATAGGGACTCAGGCGTGTTTATTCAAGTGAACTTTGCTCAGTGCTGTGAGTAGCCGCCAGATGATCGCATCTTACATCAAATAAATAGGAACTCAGGCGTGTTTAGTCAAGTGAACTTTGCTCAGTGCTGTGAGTAGCCGCCAGATGATCGCATCCTACATCAAAAAATAGGGACTCAGGCGAGTTTAGTCAAGTGAACTTTGCTAAGTGCTGTGAGTAGCCGCCAGATGATCGCATCTTACATCAAATAAATAGGGACGCAGGCCCGTTTCGTCAAGTGCACTTTGCTCAGTGCTGTGAGCAGCCGCCAGATGATCGCATCCTACATCAAATAAATAGGGACTCAGGCGTGTTTAGTCAAGTGAACTTTGCTCAGTGCTGTGAGTAGCCGCCAGATAATCGCATCCTACATCAAATATATAGGGAGTCAGGCCTGTTTCGTCAAGTGAACTTTGCTCAGTGCTGTGAGTAGCCCCTAGATGATCGCATCCTACATCAAATAAATAGGTACTCAGGCGTGTTTAGTCAAGTGAACTTTGCTCAGTGCTGTGAGTAGCCGCCAGATGATCGCATCCTACATCAAATAGATAGGCACTCAGGCCTGTTTCGTCAAGTGAACTTTGCTGAGTGCTGTTAGTAGCCGCCAGATGATGGCGTCCTACATCAAATAAATAGGGACGTAGGCCTGTTTCGTCAAGTGAACTTTGCTCAGTGCTGTGAGTAGCCGCCAGATAATCGCATCCTACATCAAATAAATAGGGACTCAGGCGTGTTTAGTCAAGTGAACTTTCTCAATGCTGTGAGTAGCCACCAGATGATCGCATCGTACATGAAATAAATAGGGTCTTAGGCGTGTTTTGTCAAGTGAACTTTGCTCAGTGCTGTTAGTAGCCGCCAGATGATGGCGTCCTAGATAAAATAAATGGGGACGCAGGCGTGTTTCGTCAAGTGATCTTTGCTCAGTGCTGTGAGTAGCCGCCAGATGATCGCATCTTACATCAAAGAAATAGGGACGCAGGCCCGTTTCGTCAAGTGAATTTTGCTCAATGCTGTGAGTAGCTGCCAGATGATCGCATCCTACATCAAATAAATAGGGACTCAGGCGAGTTTAGTCAAGTAAACTTTGCTCAGTGCTGTGAGTAGCCGCCAGATGATCGCATCCTACATCAAATAAATAGGGACGCAGGCCCGTTTCGTCAAGTGCACTTTGCTCAGTGCTGTGAGCAGCCGCCAGATGATCGCATCCTACATCAAATAAATAGGGACTCAGGCGTGTTTAGTCAAGTGAAGTTTGCTCAGTGCTGTGAGTAGCCACCAGATGATCGCATCCTACATCAAATAAATAGGGAGTCAGGCCTGTTTCGTCAAGTGAACTTTGCTCAGTGCTGTGAGTAGCCCCTAGATGATCGCATCCTACATCAAATAAATAGGGACTCAGGCGTGTTTAGTCAAGTGAACTTTGCTCAGTGCTGTGAGTAGCCGCCATATGATCGCATCCTACATAAAATAAATGGTGACGCAGGCATGTTTCGTCAAGTGATCTTTGCTCAGTGCTGGCTGTGAGTAGCCGCCAGATGATCGCATCTTACATCAAATAAATAGGGACGCAGGCCCGTTTCGTCAAGTGAATTTTGCTCAGTGCTGTGAGTAGCCGCCAGATGATCGCATCCTACATCAAATAAATAGGGACTCAGGCGTGTTTAGTCAATTGAACTTTGCTCAGTGCTGTGAGTAGCAGCCAGATGATCGCATCCTACATCAAAAAAATAGGGACTCAGGCCTGTTTCGTCAAGTGCTCTTTGCTCAGTGCTTTGAGTAGCCGCCAGATGATCGCATCCTACATCAAATAAATAGGGAGTCAGGCGTGTTTCGTCAAGTGAACTTTGCTGAGTGCTGTGAGTAGTCCCTAGATGATCGCATCCTACATCAAATAAATAGGGACTCAGGCTTGTTTAGTCAAGTGAACTTTGCTCAGTGCTGTTAGTAGCCGCCAGATGATGGCGTCCTACTTAAAATAAATGGGGACGCAGGCATGTTTCGTCAAGTGATCTCTGCTCAGTGCTGTGAGTAGCTGCCAGATGATCGCATCCTACATCAAATAAATAGGGACTCAGGCGTGTTTAGTAAAGTGAACTTTGCTCAGTGCTGTGAGTAGCCACCAGATGATCGCGTCCTACATCAAATAGATAGGGACTCGGGCCTGTTTCGTCAAGTGAACTTTGCTCAGTGCTGTTAGTAGCCGCCAGATGATGGCGTCCTACATGAAATAAATGGGGACGCAGGCATGTTTCGTCAAGTGATCTTTGCTCAGTGCTGTGAGTAGCCGCCAGATGATCGCATCTTATATCAAATAAATATGCACGCAGGCCCGTTTCGTCAAGTGAATTTTGCTCCGTGCTGTGAGTAGCCGCAAGGTGATCACATCCTACATCAAATAAATAGGGACGCAGGCCTATTTCGTCAAGTGCACTTTGCTCAGTGCTGTGAGTAGCCACCAGATGATCGCATCCTACATCAAATAATAGGGACTCAGGGGTGTTTAGTCAAGTGAACTTTTCTCAGTGCTGTGAGTAGCCGCCAGATGATCGCATCCTATATTAATAAATAGGGTCTCAGGCCTGTTTCGTCAAGTGAACTTTGCTCAGTGCTGTGAGTATCCCCCAGATCGCATCCTACATCAAATAAATAGGGACTCAGGCGTGTTTATTCAAGTGAACTTTGCTCAGTGCTGTGAGTAGCCGCCAGATGATCGCATCTTACATCAAATAAATAGGAACTCAGGCGTGTTTAGTCAAGTGAACTTTGCTCAGTGCTGTGAGTAGCCGCCAGATGATCGCATCCTACATCAAATAAATAGGGACTCAGGCGAGTTTAGTCAAGTGAACTTTGCTCAGTGCTGTGAGTAGCCGCCAGATGATCGCATCTTACATCAAATAAATAGGGACGCAGGCCCGTTTCGTCAAGTGCACTTTGCTCAGTGCTGTGAGCAGCCGCCAGATGATCGCATCCTACATCAAATAAATAGGGACTCAGGCGTGTTTAGTCAAGTGAACTTTGCTCAGTGCTGTGAGTAGCCGCCAGATAATCGCATCCTACATCAAATATATAGGGAGTCAGGCCTGTTTCGTCAAGTGAACTTTGCTCAGTGCTGTGAGTAGCCCCTAGATGATCGCATCCTACATCAAATAAATAGGTACTCAGGCGTGTTTAGTCAAGTGAACTTTGCTCAGTGCTGTGAGTAGCCGCCAGATGATCGCATCCTACATCAAATAGATAGGCACTCAGGCCTGTTTCGTCAAGTGAACTTTGCTGAGTGCTGTTAGTAGCCGCCAGATGATGGCGTCCTACATAAAATAAATGGGGACGCAGGCATGTTTCGTCAAGTGATCTTTGCTCAGTGCTGGCTGTGAGTAGCCGCCAGATGATCGCATCTTACATCAAATAAATAGGGACGCAGGCCCGTTTCGTCAAGTGAATTTTGCTCAGTGCTGTGAGTAGCCGCCAGATGATCGCATCCTACATCAAATAAATAGGGACTCAGGCGTGTTTAGTCAATTAAACTTTGCTCAGTGCTGTGAATAGCCGCCAGATGATCGTATCCTACATCAAATAAATAGGGACTTAGGCGTGTTTAGTCAAGTGAACTTTGCTCAGTGCTGTGAGTAGCCGCCAGATGATCGCATCCTACATCAAATAAATAGGCACTGAGGCGTGTTTACTCAAGTAAACTTTGCTCATTGCTGTGAGTAGCTGCCAGGTGATCGCATCCTACATCAAATAGATAGGGACTCGGGCCTGTTTCGTCAAGTGAACTTTGCTCAGTGCTGTTAGTAGCCGCCAGATGATGGCGTCCTACATAAAATAAATGGTGACGCAGGCATGTTTCGTCAAGTGATCTTTGCTCAGTGCTGTGAGTAGCCCCCAGATCGCATGCGACATCAAATAAATAGGGACGGAGGCCTGTTTCGTCAAGTAAACTTTGCTCAGTGCTGTGAGTAGCCCCCAGATGATCGCATCCTACATGAAATAAATAGGGACTCAGGCGTGTTTAGTCAAGTGAACTTTGCTCAGTGCTGTGAGTAGCCGCCAGATGATCGCATCCTACATCAAATAGAAAGGGACTCAGGCGTGTTTAGTCAAGTAAACTTTGCTCAGTGCTGTGAGTAGCCGCCAGATGATCGCATCCTACATCAAATAGAAAGGGACTCAGGCGTGTTTAGTCAAGTGAACTTTGCTCAGTGCTGTGAGTAGCCGCCAGATGATCGCATCCTACATCAAATAAATAGGGACGCAGGCGTGTTTCGTCACGTGCACTTTGCTCAGTGCTGTGAGTAGCCGCCAGATGATCGCATCCTACATCAAATTAATAGGGACTCAGGCGTGTTTAGTCAAGTGAACTTTGCTCAGTGCTGTGAGTAGCCGCCATATGATCGCATCCTACATCAAATAAATAGAGAGTCAGGCGTGTTTCGTCAAGTGAACTTTGCTGAGTGCTGTGAGTAGCCCCTAGATGATCGCATCCTACATCAAATAAATAGGGACTCAGGCGTGTTTAGTCAAGTGAACTTTGCTCAGTGCTGGTAGTAGCTGCCAGATGATGGCGTCCTACATCAAATAAATATGGACGCAGGCCCGTTTCGTCAAGCGAATTTTGCTCCGTGCTGTGAGTAGCCGCAAGGTGATCACATCCTATATCAATTAAATAGGGACTCGGGCGTGTTTAGTCAGGTGAACTTTGCTCAGTGCTGTGAGTAGCCGCCAGATGATCGCATCCTACATCAAATAGAAAGGGACTCAGGCGTGTTTAGTCAAGTGAACTTTGCTCAGTGCTGTGAGTAGCCGCCAGATGATCGCATCCTACATCAAATAAATAGGGACGTAGGCCTGTTTCGTCAAGTGAACTTTGCTCAGTGCTGTGAGTAGCCGCCAGATAATCGCATCCTACATCAAATAAATAGGGACTCAGGCGTGTTTAGTCAAGTGAACTTTCTCAGTGCTGTGAGTAGCCACCAGATGATCGCATCCTACATGAAATAAATAGGGTCTTAGGCGTGTTTAGTCAAGTGAACTTTGCTCAGTGCTGTTAGTAGCCGCCAGATGATGGCGTCCTAGATAAAATAAATGGGGACGCAGGCGTGTTTCGTCAAGTGATCTTTGCTCAGTGCTGTGAGTAGCCGCCAGATGATCGCATCTTACATCAAAGAAATAGGGACGCAGGCCCGTTTCGTCAAGTGAATTTTGCTCAATGCTGTGAGTAGCTGCCAGATGATCGCATCCTACATCAAATAAATAGGGACTCAGGCGTGTTTAGTCAAGTGAACTTAGCTCACTGCTGTTAGTAGCCGCCAGATGATGGCGTCCTACATCAAATAAATAGGGACTCAGGCCTGTTTCGTCAAGTGAACTTTGCTCAGTGCTGTGAGTAGCCCCCAGATGATCGCATCCTACATCAAATAAATAGGGACTCAGGCGTGTTTAGTCAAGTGAACTTTGCTCAGTGCTGTGAGTAGCCGCCAGATGATTGCATCCTACATGAAATAAATAGGTACTGAGGCCTGTTTCGTCAAATGAACTTTGCTCACTGCTGTTAGTAGCCGCCAGATGATGGCGTCCTACATCAAATAAATAGGGACTCAGGCCTGTTTCGTCAAGTGAACTTTGCTCAGTGCTGTGAGTAGCCGCCAGATGATCGCATCCTACATCAAATAAATAGGGACTCAGGCGAGTTTAGTAAAGTAAACTTTGCTCAGTGCTGTGAGTAGCCGCCAGATGATCGCATCCTACATCAAATAAATAGGGACGCAGGCCCGTTTCGTCAAGTGCACTTTGCTCAGTGCTGTGAGCAGCCGCCAGATGATCGCATCCTACATCAAATAAATAGGGACTCAGGCGTGTTTAGTCAAGTGAAGTTTGCTCAGTGCTGTGAGTAGCCGCCAGATGATCGCATCCTACATCAAATAAATAGGGAGTCAGGCCTGGTTCGTCTAGTGAACTTTGCTCAGTGCTGTGAGTAGCCCCTAGATGATCGCATCCTACATCAAATAAATAGGGACTCAGGCGTGTTTAGTCAAGTGAACTTTGCTCAGTGCTGCGAGTAGCCGCCATATGATCGCATCCTACATAAAATAAATGGGGACGCAGGCATGTTTCGTCAAGTGATCTTTGCTCAGTGCTGGCTGTGAGTAGCCGCCAGATGATCGCATCTTACATCAAATAAATAGGGACGCAGGCCCGTTTCGTCAAGTGAATTTTGCTCAGTGCTGTGAGTAGCCGCCAGATGATCGCATCCTACATCAAATAAATAGGGACTCAGGCGTGTTTAGTCAATTGAACTTTGCTCAGTGCTGTGAGTAGCCGCCAGATGATCGCATCCTACATCAAATAAATAGGGACTCAGGCCTGTTTCGTCAAGTGCACTTTGCTCAGTGCTTTGAGTAGCCGCCAGATGATCGCTTCCTACATCAAATAAATAGGGACTTAGGCGTGTTTAGTCAAGTGAACTTTGGTCAGTGCTGTGAGTAGCCGCCAGATGATCGCATCCTACATCAAATAAATAGGCACTGAGGAGTGTTTAGTCAAGTGAACTTTGCTCAGTGCTGTGAGTAGCCGCCAGATGATCGCATCCTACATCAAAAAGATAGGCACTCAGGCCTGTTTCGTCAAGTGAACTTTGCTCAGTGCTGTTCGTAGTCGCCAGATCATCACATCCTACATCAAATAAATAGGGACAGAGGCCTGTTTCATCAAGTGAACTTTGCTTAGTGCAGTGAGTAGCCGCCAGATGATCGCATCCTACATCAAATAAATAGGGACGCAGGCCTGTTTCGTCAAGTGCACTTTGCTCAGTGCTGTGAGTAGCCGCCAGATGATCGCATCCTACATCAAATAAATAGGAACTCAGGCGTGTTTAGTCAAGTGAACTTTGCTCAGTGCTGTGAGTAGCCGCCAGATGATCGCATCCTACATCAAATAAATAGGGACTCAGGTGAGGTTAGTCAAGTGAACTTTGCTCAGTGCTGTGAGTAGCCGCCAGATGATCGCATCCTACATCAAATAAATAGGGACGCAGGCGTGTTTCGTCACGTGCACTTTGCTCAGTGCTGTGAGTACCCGCCAGATGATCGCATCCTACATCAAATTAATAGGGACTCAGGCGTGTTTAGTCAAGTGAACTTTGCTCAGTGCTGTGAGTAGCCGCCAGATGATCGCATCTTATATCAAATAAATATGCACGCAGGCCCGTTTCGTCAAGTGAATTTTGCTCCATGCTGTGAGTAGCCGCAAGGTGATCACATCCTACATCAAATAAATAGGGACGCAGGCCTGTTTCGTCAAGTGCACTTTGCTCAGTGCTGTGAGTAGCCGCCAGATGATCGCATCCTACAGCAAATAATAGGGACTCAGGCCTGTTTCGTCAAGTGAACATTGCTCAGTGCTGTGAGTAGCCCCTAGATGATCGCATCCTCCAACAAATAAATAGGGACTCAGGCGTGTTTAGTTAAGTGAACTTTGCTCAGTGCTGTGAGTAGCCGCCATATCATCGCATCCTACATAAAATAAATGGGGACGCAGGCATGTTTCGTCAAGTGAACTTTGCTCACTGCTGTTAGTAGCCGCCAGATGATGGCGTCCTACATCAAATAAATAGGGACTCAGGCCTGTTTCGTCAAGTGAACTTTGCTCAGTGCTGTGAGTAGCCCCCAGATGATCGCATCCTACATCAAATAAATAGGGACTCAGGCGTGTTTAGTCAAGTGAACTTTGCTCAGTGCTGTGAGTAGCCGCCAGATGATCGCATCCTACATGAAATAAATAGGTACTCAGGCCTGTTTCGTCAAATGAACTTTGCTCACTGCTGTTAGTAGCCGCCAGATGATGGCGTCCTACTTCAAATAAATAGGGACTCAGGCCTGTTTCGTCAAGTGAACTTTGCTCAGTGCTGTGAGCAGCCGCCAGATGATCGCATCCTACATCAAATAAATAGGGACTCAGGCGTGTTTAGTCAAGTGAAGTTTGCTCAGTGCTGTGAGTAGCCCCCAGATGATCGCATCCTACATCAAATAAATAGGGACTCAGGCGTGTTTAGTCAAGTGAACTTTGCTCAGTGCTGTGAGTAGCCGCCAGATGATTGCATCCTACATGAAATAAATAGGTACTCAGGCGAGTTTAGTCAAGTAAACTTTGCTCAGTGCTGTGAGTAGCCGCCAGATGATCGCATCCTACATCAAATAAATAGGGACGCAGGCCCGTTTCGTCAAGTGCACTTTGCTCAGTGCTGTGAGCAGCCGCCAGATGATCGCATCCTACCTCAAATAAATAGGGACTCAGGCGTGTTTAGTCAAGTGAAGTTTGCTCTGTGCTGTGAGTAGCCGCCAGATGATCGCATCCTACATCAAATAAATAGGGAGTCAGGCCTGTTTCGTCAAGTGAACTTTGCTCAGTGCTGTGAGTAGCCCCTAGATGATCGCATCCTACATCAAATAAATAGGGGCTCAGGCGTGTTTAGTCAAGTGAACTTTGCTCAGTGCTGTGAGTAGCCGCCATATGATCGCATCCTACATAAAATAAATGGGGACGCAGGCATGTTTCGTCAAGTGATCTTTGCTCAGTGCTGGCTGTGAGTAGCCGCCAGATGATCGCATCTTACATCAAATAAATAGGGACGCAGGCCCGTTTCGTCAAGTGAATTTTGCTCAGTGCTGTGAGTAGCCGCCAGATGATCGCATCCTACACCAAGTAAATAGGGACTCAGGCGTGTTTAGTCAATTGAACTTTGCTCAGTGCTGTGAGTAGCCGCCAGATGATCGCATCCTACATCAAATAAATAGGGACTCAGGCCTGTTTCGTCAAGTGCACTTTGCTCAGTGCTTTGAGTAGCCGCCAGATGATCGCTTCCTACATCAAATAAATAGGGACTTAGGCGTGTTTAGTCAAGTGAACTTTGGTCAGTGCTGTGAGTAGCCGCCAGATGATCGCATCCTACATCAAATAAATAGGCACTGAGGAGTGTTTAGTCAAGTGAACTTTGCTCAGTGCTGTGAGTAGCCGCCAGATGATCGCATCCTACATCAAAAAGATAGGCACTCAGGCCTGTTTCGTCAAGTGAACTTTGCTCAGTGCTGCTCGTAGTCGCCAGATCATCACATCCTACATCAAATAAATAGGGACAGAGGCCTGTTTCATCAAGTGAACTTTGCTTAGTGCAGTGAGTAGCCGCCAGATGATCGCATCCTACATCAAATAAATAGGGACGCAGGCCTGTTTCGTCAAGTGCACTTTGCTCAGTGCTGTGAGTAGCCGCCAGATGATCGCATCCTACATCAAATAAATAGGAACTCAGGCGTGTTTAGTCAAGTGAACTTTGCTCAGTGCTGTGATTAGCCGCCAGATGATCGCATCCTACATCAAATAAATAGGGACTCAGGCGAGTTTAGTCAAGTGAACTTTGCTCAGTGCTGTGAGTAGCCGCCAGATGATCGCATCCTACATCAAATAAATAGGGACGCAGGCGTGTTTCGTCACGTGCACTTTGCTCAGTGCTGTGAGTAGCCGCCAGATGATCGCATCCTACATCAAATTAATAGGGACTCAGGCGTGTTTAGTCAAGTGAACTTTGCTCAGTGCTGTGAGTAGCCGCCAGATGATCGCATCCTACATCAAATAAATAGGGAGTCAGGCGTGTTTCGTCAAGTGAACTTTGCTGAGTGCTGTGAGTAGCCCCTAGATGATCGCATCCTACATCAAATAAATAGGGACTCAGGCGTGTTTAGTCAAGTGAACTTTGCTCAGTGCTGTTAGTAGCCGCCAGATGATGGCGTCCTACTTAAAATAAATGGGGACGCAGGCATGTTTCGTCAAGTGATCTCTGCTCAGTGCTGTGAGTAGCTGCCAGATGATCGCATCTTACATCAAATAAATAGGGACGCAGGCCCGTTTCGTCAAGTGAATTTTGCTCAGTGCTGTGAGTAGCCGCCAGATGATCGCATCCTACATCAAATAAATAGGGACTCAGGCGTGTTTCGTCAAGTGAACTTTGCTCAGTGCTGTGAGTAGCCCCGAGATGATCGCATCCTACATCAAATAAATAGGGACTCAGGCGTGTTTAGTCAAGTGAACTTTGCCCAGTGCTGTGAGTAGCCGCCAGATGATCGCATCCTACATGAAATAAATAGGTACTCAGGCCTGTTTCGTCAAATGAACTTTGCTCACTGCTGTTAGTAGCCGCCAGATGATGGCGTCCTACATCAAATAAATAGGGACTCAGGCCTGTTTCGTCAAGTGAACTTTGCTCAGTGCTGTGAGTAGCCGCCAGATGATCGCATCCTACATCAAATAAATAGGGACGCAGGCTCGTTTCGTCAAGTGCACTTTGCTCAGTGCTGTGAGCAGCCGCCAGATGATCGCATCCTACATCAAATAATAGGGACTCAGGCCTGTTTCGTCAAGTGAACTTTGCTCAGTGCTGTGAGTAGCCCCTAGATGATCGCATCCTACATCAAATAAATAGGGACTCAGGCGTGTTTAGTCAAGTGAACTTTGCTCAGTGCTGTGAGTAGCCGCCATATGATCGCATCCTACATAAAATAAATGGGGACGCAGGCATGTTTCGTCAAGTGATCTTTGCTCAGTGCTGGCTGTGAGTAGCCGCCAGATGATCGCATCTTACATCAAATAAATAGGGACGCAGGCCCGTTTCGTCAAGTGAATTTTGCTCAGTGCTGTGAGTAGCCGCCAGATGATCGCATCCTACATCAAATAAATAGGGACTCAGGCGTGTTTAGTCAAGTGCACTTTGCTCAGTGCTTTGAGTAGCCGCCAGATGATCGCATCCTACATCAAATAAATAGGGACTTAGGCGTGTTTAGTTAAGTGAACTTTGCTCAGTGCTGTGAGTAGCCGCCAGATGATCGCATCCTACATCAAATAAATAGGCACTGAGGCGTGTTTAGTGAAGTGAACTTTGCTCAGTGCTGTGAGTAGCCGCCAGATGATCGCATCCTACATCAAAAAGATAGGCACTCAGGCCTGTTTCGTCAAGTGAACTTTGCTCAGTGCTGTTCGTAGTCGCCAGATCATCACATCCTACATCAAATAAATAGGGGCAGACGCCTGTTTCATCAAGTGAACTTTGCTTAGTGCAGTGAGTAGCCGCCAGATGATCGCATCCTACATCAAATAAATAGGGACGCAGGCCTGTTTCGTCAAGTGCACTTTGCTCAGTGCTGTGAGTAGCCGCCAGATGATCGCATCCTCCATCAAATAAATAGGAACTCAGGCGTGTTTAGTCAAGTGAACTTTGCTCAGTGCTGTGAGTAGCCGCCAGATGATCGCATCATACATGAAATAAATAGGGACTCAGGCGAGTTTAGTCAAGTGAACTTTGCTCAGTGCTGTGAGTAGCCGCCAGATGATCGCATCCTACATTAAATTAATAGGGACGCAGGCGTGTTTCGTCACGTGCACTTTGCTCAGTGCTGTAAGTAGCTGCCAGATGATCGCATCCCACATCAAATAAATAGGGGCTCAGGCGTGTTTAGTCAAGTGAACTTTGCTCAGTGCTGTGAGTAGCCGCCATATGATTGCATCCTACATAAAATAAATGGGGACGCAGGCATGTTTCGTCAAGTGATCTTTGCTCAGTGCTGGCTGTGAGTAGCCGCCAGATGATCGCATCTTACATCAAATAAATAGGGACGCAGGCCCGTTTCGTCAAGTGATCTTTGCTCAGTGCTGTGAGTAGCCGCCAGATGATCGCATCCTACATCAAATAAATAGGGACTCAGGCCTGTTTCGTGAAGTGCACTTTGCTCAGTGCTTTGAGTAGCCGCCAGATGATCGCTTCCTACATCAAATAAATAGGGACTTAGGCGTGTTTAGTCAAGTGAACTTTGGTCAGTGCTGTGAGTAGCCGCCAGATGATCGCATCCTACATCAAATAAATAGGCACTGAGGAGTGTTTAGTCAAGTGAACTTTGCTCAGTGCTGTGAGTAGCCGCCAGATGATCGCATCCTACATCAAAAAGATAGGCACTCAGGCCTGTTTCGTCAAGTGAACTTTGCTCAGTGCTGTTCGTAGTCGCCAGATCATCGCATCCTACATCAAATAAATAGGGACAGAGGCCTGTTTCATCAAGTGAACTTTGCTTAGTGCAGTGAGTAGCCGCCAGATGATCGCATCCTACATCAAATAAATAGGGACGCAGGCCTGTTTCGTCAAGTGCACTTTGCTCAGTGCTGTGAGTAGCCGCCAGATGATCGCATCCTACATCAAATAAATAGGAACTCAGGCGTGTTTAGTCAAGTGAACTTTGCTCAGTGCTGTGATTAGCCGCCAGATGATCGCATCCTACATCAAATAAATAGGGACTCAGGCGAGTTTAGTCAAGTGAACTTTGCTCAGTGCTGTGAGTAGCCGCCAGATGATAGCATCCTACATCAAATAAATAGGGACGCAGGCGTGTTTCGTCACGTGCACTTTGCTCAGTGCTGTGAGTAGCCGCCAGATGATCGCATCCTACATCAAATAAATAGGGACTCAGGCGTGTTTAGTCAAGTGAACTTTGCTCAGTGCTGTGAGTAGCCACCAGATGATCGCATCCTACATCAAATAGATAGGGACTCGGGCCTGTTTCGTCAAGTGAACTTTGCTCAGTGCTGTTAGTAGCCGCCAGATGATGGCGTCCTACATGAAATAAATGGGGACGCAGGCATGTTTCGTCAAGTGATCTTTGCTCAGTGCTGTGAGTAGCCGCCATATGATCGCATCCTACATAAAATAAATGGGGACGCAGGCATGTTTCGTCAAGTGATTTTTGCTCAGTGCTGGCTGTGAGTAGCCGCCAGATGATCGCATCTTACATCAAATAAATAGGGACGCAGGCCCGTTTCGTCAAGTGAATTTTGCTCAGTGCTGTGAGTAGCCGCCAGATGATCGCATCCTACATCAGATAAATAGGGACTCAGGCGTGTTTCGTCAAGTGAGCTTTGCTCAGTGCTGTGAGTAGCCCCCAGATGATCGCATCCTACATCAAATAAATAGGGACTCAGGCGTGTTTAGTCAAGTGAACTTTGCTCAGTGCTGTGAGTAGCCGCCAGATGATCGCATCCTACATGAAATAAATAGGTACTCAGGCCTGTTTCGTCAAATGAACTTTGCTCACTGCTGTTAGTAGCCGCCAGATGATGGCGTCCTACATCAAATAAATAGGGACTCAGGCCTGTTTCGTCAAGTGAACTTTGCTCAGTGCTGTGAGTAGCCGCCAGATGATCGCATCCTACATCAAATAAATAGGGACTCAGGCGAGTTTAGTCAAGTGAACTTTGCTCAGTGCTGTGAGTAGCCGCCAGATGATCGCATCCTACATCAAATAAATAGGGACGCAGGCTCGTTTCGTCAAGTGCACTTTGCTCAGTGCTGTGAGCAGCCGCCAGATGATCGCATCCTACATCAAATAATAGGGACTCAGGCCTGTTTCGTCAAGTGAACTTTGCTCAGTGCTGTGAGTAGCCCCTAGATGATCGCATCCTACATCAAATAAATAGGGACTCAGGCGTGTTTAGTCAAGTGAACTTTGCTCAGTGCTGTGAGTAGCCGTCATATGATCGCATCCTACATAAAATAAATGGGGACGCAGGCATGTTTCGTCAAGTGATCTTTGCTCAGTGCTGGCTGTGAGTAGCCGCCAGATGATCGCATCTTACATCAAATAAATAGGGACGCAGGCCCGTTTCGTCAAGTGAATTTTGCTCAGTGCTGTGAGTAGCCGCCAGAAGATCGCATCCTACATCAAATAAATAGGGACTCAGGCGTGTTTAGTCAAGTGCACTTTGCTCAGTGCTTTGAGTAGCCGCCAGATGATCGCATCCTACATCAAATAAATAGGGACTTAGGCCTGTTTCGTCAAGTGAACTTTGCTCAGTGCTGTTCGTAGTCGCCAGATCATCACATCCTACATCAAATAAATAGGGACAGAGGCCTGTTTCATCAAGTGAACTTTGCTTAGTGCAGTGAGTAGCCGCCAGATGATCGCATCCTACATCAAATAAATAGGGACGCAGGCCTGTTTCGTCAAGTGCACTTTGCTCAGTGCTGTGAGTAGCCGCCAGATGATCGCATCCTCCATCAAATAAGTAGGAACTCAGGCGTGTTTAGTCAAGTGAACTTTGCTCAGTGCTGTGAGTAGCCGCCAGATGATCGCATCCTACATCAAATAAATAGGGACTCAGGCGAGTTTAGTCAAGTGAACTTTGCTCAGTGCTGTGAGTAGCCGCCAGATGATCGCATCCTACATTAAATAAATAGGGACGCAGGCGTGTTTCGTCACGTGCACTTTGCTCAGTGCTGTGAGTAGCTGCCAGATGATCGCATCCTACATCAAATAAATAGGGACTCAGGCGTGTTTCGTCAAGTGAACTTTGCTGAGTGCTGTGAGTAGCCCCTAGATGATCGCATCCTACATCAAATAAATAGGGACTCAGGCGTGTTTAGTCAAGTGAACTTTGCTCAGTGCTGTTAGTAGCCGCCAGATGATGGCGTCCTACTTAAAATAAATGGGGACGCAGGCATGCTTCGTCAAGTGATCTCTGCTCAGTGCTGTGAGTAGCTGCCAGATGATCGCATCCTACATCAAATAAATAGGGACTCAGGCGTGTTTAGTCAAGTGAACTTTGCTTAGTGCTGTGAGTAGCTGCCAGATGATCGCATCCTACATGAAATAAATAGGGTCTTAGGCGTGTTTAGTCAAGTGAACTTTCCTCAGTGCTGTTAGTAGCCGCCAGATGATGGCGTCCTAGATAAAATAAATGGGGACGCAGGCATGTTTCGTCAAGTGATCTTTGCTCAGTGCTGTGAGTAGCCGCCAGATGATCGCATCTTACATCAAAGAAATAGGGACGCAGGCCCGTTTGGTCAAGTGAATTTTGCTCAATGCTGTGAGTAGCTGCCAGATGATCGCATCCTACATCAAATAAATAGGGACTCAGGCGTGTTTAGTCAAGTGAACTTTGCTCACTGCTGTTAGTAGCCGCCAGATGATGGCGTCCTACATCAAATAAATAGGGACTCAGGCCTGTTTCGTCAAGTGAACTTTGCTCAGTGCTGTGAGTAGCCCCCAGATGATCGCATCCTACATCAAATAAATAGGGACTCAGGCGTGTTTAGTCAAGTGAACTTTGCTCAGTGCTGTGAGTAGCCGCCAGATGATCGCATCCTACATGAAATAAATAGGTACTCAGGCCTGTTTCGTCAAATGAACTTTGCTCACTGCTGTTAGTAGCCGCCAGATGATGGCGTCCTACATCAAATAAATAGGGACTCAGGCCTGTTTCGTCAAGTGAACTTTGCTCAGTGCTGTGAGTAGCCGCCAGATGATCGCATCCTACATCAAATAAATAGGGACTCAGGCGAGTTTAGTCAAGTGAACTTTGCTCAGTGCTGTGAGTAGCCGCCAGATGATCGCATCCTACATCAAATAAATAGGGACGCAGGCTCGTTTCGTCAAGTGCACTTTGTTCAGTGCTGTGAGCAGCCGCCAGATGATCGCATCCTACATCAAATAAATAGGGACTCAGGCGTGTTTAGTCAAGTGAAGTTTGCTCAGTGCTGTGAGTAGCCGCCAGATGATCGCATCCTACATCAAATAAATAGGGAGTCAGGCCTGTTTCGTCAAGTGAACTTTGCTCAGTGCTGTGAGTAGCCCCTAGATGATCGCATCCTACATCAAATAAATAGGGACTCAGGCGTGTTTAGTCAAGTGAACTTTGCTCAGTGCTGTGAGTAGCCGCCATATGATCGCATCCTACATAAAATAAATGGGGACGCAGGCCTGTTTCGTCAAGTGATCTTTGCTCAGTGCTGGCTGTGAGTAGCCGCCAGATGATCGCATCTTACATCAAATAAATAGGGACGCAGGCCCGTTTCGTCCAGTGAATTTTGCTCAGTGCTGTGAGTAGCCGCCAGATGATCGCATCCTACATCAAATAAATAGGGACTCAGGCGTGTTTAGTCAATTGAACTTTGCTCAGTGCTGTGAGTAGCCGCCAGATGATCGCATCCTACATCAAATAAATAGGGACTCAGGCCTGTTTCGTCAAGTGCACTTTACTCAGTGCTTTGAGTAGCCGCCAGATGATCGCTTCCTACAGCAAATAAATAGGGACGCAGGCGTGTTTCGTCACGTGCACTTTGCTCAGTGCTGTGAGTAGCCGCCAGATGATCGCATCCTACATCAAATTAATAGGGACTCAGGCGTGTTTAGTCAAGTGAACTTTGCTCAGTGCTGTGAGTAGCCGCCAGATGATCGCATCCTACATCAAATAAATAGGGACTCAGGCGTGTTTAGTCAAGTGAACTTTGCTCAGTGCTGTGAGTAGCCGCCAGATGATCGCATCCTACATCAAATAAATAGGAACTCAGGCGTGTTTAGTCAAGTGAACTTTGCTCAGTGCTGTGAGTAGCTGCCAGATGATCGCATCCAACATCAAATAAATAGGGACTCAGGCGTGTTTAGTAAAGTGAACTTTGCTCAGTGCTGTGAGTAGCCACCAGATGATCGCGTCCTACATCAAATATATAGGGACTCGGGCCTGTTTCGTCAAGTGAACTTTGCTCAGTGCTGTTAGTAGCCGCCAGATGATGGCGTCCTACATGAAATAATAGGGGACGCAGGCATGTTTCGTCAAGTGATCTTTGCTCAGTGCTGTGAGTAGCCGCCAGATGATCGCATCTTATATCAAATAAATATGCACGCAGGCCCGTTTCGTCAAGTGAATTTTGCTCCGTACTGTGAGTAGCAGCAAGGTGATCACATCCTACATCAAATAAATAGGGACGCAGGCCTATTTCGTCAAGTGCACTTTGCTCAGTGCTGTGAGTAGCCACCAGATGATCGCATCCTACATCAAATAATAGGGACTCAGGGGTGTTTAGTCAAGTGAACTTTGCTCAGTGCTGTGAGTAGCCGCCAGATGATCGCATCCTACATTAATAAATAGGGTCTCAGGCCTGTTTCGTCAAGTGAACTTTGCTCAGTGCTGTGAGTATCCCCCAGATCGCATCCTA
This sequence comes from Haemaphysalis longicornis, assembly GCF_048455015.1. NCBI lineage: Eukaryota > Metazoa > Arthropoda > Arachnida > Ixodida > Ixodidae > Haemaphysalis > Haemaphysalis longicornis. Next base: position 1,396,515 of record NW_027526204.1, on the reverse strand, counting down.
CATCAAATAAATAGGGACTCAGGCGTGTTTATTCAAGTGAACTTTGCTCAGTGCTGTGAGTAGCCGCCAGATGATCGCATCTTACATCAAATAAATAGGGACTCAGGCGAGTTTAGTCAAGTGAACTTTGCTCAGTGCTGTGAGTAGCCACCAGATGATCGCATCCTACATCAAATAAATAGGGACGACGGCCCGTTTTGTCAAGTGCACTTTGCTCAGTGCTTTGAGCAGCCGCCAGATGATCGCATCCTACATCAAATAAATAGGGACTCAGGCGTGTTTAGTCAAGTGAACTTTGCTCAGTGCTGTGAGTAGCCGCCAGATGATCGCATCCTACATCAAATATATAGGGAGTCAGGCCTGTTTCGTCAAGTGAACTTTGCTCAGTGCTGTTAGTAGCCGCCAGATGATGGCGTCCTACTTAAAATAAATGGGGACGCAGGCATGCTTCGTCAAGTGATCTCTGCTCAGTGCTGTGAGTAGCTGCCAGATGATCGCATCCTACATCAAATAAATAGGGACTCAGGCGTGTTTAGTCAAGTGAACTTTGCTTAGTGCTGTGAGTAGCTGCCAGATGATCGCATCCTACATGAAATAAATAGGGTCTTAGGCATGTTTAGTCAAGTGAACTTTGCTCAGTGCTGTTAGTAGCCGCCAGATGATGGCGTCCTAGATAAAATAAATGGGGACGCAGGCATGTTTCGTCAAGTGATCTTTGCTCAGTGCTGTGAGTAGCCGCCAGATGATCGCATCTTACATCAAAGAAATAGGGACGCAGGCCCGTTTGGTCAAGTGAATTTTGCTCAATGCTGTGAGTAGCTGCCAGATGATCGCATCCTACATCAAATAAATAGGGACTCAGGCGTGTTTAGTCAAGTGAACTTTGCTCACTGCTGTTAGTAGCCGCCAGATGATGGCGTCCTACATCAAATAAATAGGGACTCAGGCCTGTTTCGTCAAGTGAACTTTGCTCATTGCTGTGAGTAGCCCCCAGATGATCGCATCCTACATCAAATAAATAGGGACTCAGGCGTGTTTAGTCAAGTGAACTTTGCTCAGTGCTGTGAGTAGCCGCCAGATGATCGCATCCTACATGAAATAAATAGGTACTCAGGCCTGTTTCGTCAAATGAACTTTGCTCACTGCTGTTAGTAGCCGCCAGATGATGGCGTCCTACATCAAATAAATAGGGACTCAGGCCTGTTTCGTCAAGTGAACTTTGCTCAGTGCTGTGAGTAGCCGCCAGATGATCCCATCCTACATCAAATAAATAGGGACTCAGGCGAGTTTAGTCAAGTGAACTTTGCTCAGTGCTGTGAGTAGCCGCCAGATGATCGCATCCTACATCAAATAAATAGGGACGCAGGCTCGTTTCGTCAAGTGCACTTTGTTCAGTGCTGTGAGCAGCCGCCAGATGATCGCATCCTACATCAAATAAATAGGGACTCAGGCGTGTTTAGTCAAGTGAAGTTTGCTCAGTGCTGTGAGTAGCCGCCAGATGATCGCATCCTACATCAAATAAATAGGGAGTCAGGCCTGTTTCGTCAAGTGAACTTTGCTCAGTGCTGTGAGTAGCCCCTAGATGATCGCATCCTACATCAAATAAATAGGGACTCAGGCGTGTTTAGTCAAGTGAACTTTGCTCAGTGCTGTGAGTAGCCGCCATATGATCGCATCCTACATAAAATAAATGGGGACGCAGGCCTGTTTCGTCAAGTGATCTTTGCTCAGTGCTGGCTGTGAGTAGCCGCCAGATGATCGCATCTTACATCAAATAAATAGGGACGCAGGCCCGTTTCGTCCAGTGAATTTTGCTCAGTGCTGTGAGTAGCCGCCAGATGATCGCATCCTACATCAAATAAATAGGGACTCAGGCGTGTTTAGTCAATTGAACTTTGCTCAGTGCTGTGAGTAGCCGCCAGATGATCGCATCCTACATCAAATAAATAGGGACTCAGGCCTGTTTCGTCAAGTGCACTTTACTCAGTGCTTTGAGTAGCCGCCAGATGATCGCTTCCTACATCAAATAAATAGGGACGCAGGCGTGTTTCGTCACGTGCACTTTGCTCAGTGCTGTGAGTAGCCGCCAGATGATCGCATCCTACATCAAATTAATAGGGACTCAGGCGTGTTTAGTCAAGTGAACTTTGCTCAGTGCTGTGAGTAGCCGCCAGATGATCGCATCCTACATCAAATAAATAGGGAGTCAGGCCTGTTTCGTCAAGTGAACTTTGCTCAGTGCTGTGAGTAGCCCCTAGATGATCGCATCCTACATCAAATAAATAGGGACTCAGGCGTGTTTAGTCAAGTGAACTTTGCGCAGTGCTGTGAGTAGCCGCCATATGATCGCATCCTACTTAAAATAAATGGGGACGCAGGCATGTTTCGTCAAGTGAACTTTGCTTAGTGCAGTGAGTAGCCGCCAGATGATCGCATCCTACATCAAATAAATAGGGACGCAGGCCTGTTTCGTCAAGTGCACTTTGCTCAGTGCTGTGAGTAGCCGCCAGATGATCGCATCCTACATCAAATAAATAGGAACTCAGGCGTGTTTAGTCAAGTGAACTTTGCTCAGTGCTGTGAGTAGCTGCCAGATGATCGCATCCAACATCAAATAAATAGGGACTCAGGCGTGTTTAGTAAAGTGAACTTTGCTCAGTGCTGTGAGTAGCCACCAGATGATCGCGTCCTACATCAAATAGATAGGGACTCGGGCCTGTTTCGTCAAGTGAACTTTGCTCAGTGCTGTTAGTAGCCGCCAGATGATGGCGTCCTACATGAAATAAATGGGGACGCAGGCATGTTTCGTCAAGTGATCTTTGCTCAGTGCTGTGAGTAGCCGCCAGATGATCGCATCTTATATCAAATAAATATGCACGCAGGCCCGTTTCGTCAAGTGAATTTTGCTCCGTGCTGTGAGTAGCCGCAAGGTGATCACATCCTACATCAAATAAATAGGGACGCAGGCCTATTTCGTCAAGTGCACTTTGCTCAGTGCTGTGAGTAGCCACCAGATGATCGCATCCTACATCAAATAATAGGGACTCAGGGGTGTTTAGTCAAGTGAACTTTGCTCAGTGCTGTGAGTAGCCGCCAGATGATCGCATCCTACATTAATAAATAGGGTCTCAGGCCTGTTTCGTCAAGTGAACTTTGCTCAGTGCTGTGAGTATCCCCCAGATCGCCTCCTACATCAAATAAATAGGGACTCAGGCGTGTTTATTCAAGTGAACTTTGCTCAGTGCTGTGAGTAGCCGCCAGATGATCGCATCTAACATCAAATAAATAGGGACTCAGGCGAGTTTAGTCAAGTGAACTTTGCTCAGTGCTGTGAGTAGCCACCAGATGATCGCATCCTACATCAAATAAATAGGGACGACGGCCCGTTTTGTCAAGTGCACTTTGCTCAGTGCTTTGAGCAGCCGCCAGATGATCGCATCCTACATCAAATAAATAGGGACTCAGGCGTGTTTAGTCAAGTGAACTTTGCTCAGTGCTGTGAGTAGCCGCCAGATGATCGCATCCTACATCAAATATATAGGGAGTCAGGCCTGTTTCGTCAAGTGAACTTTGCTCAGTGCTGTGAGTAGCCCCTAGATGATCGCATCCTACATCAAATAAATAGGTACTCAGGCGTGTTTAGTCAAGTGAACTTTGCTCAGTGCTGTGAGTAGCCGCCAGATGATCGCATCCTACATCAAATAGATAGGCACTCAGGCCTGTTTCGTCAAGTGAACTTTGCTGAGTGCTGTTAGTAGCCGCCAGATGATGGCGTCCTACATAAAATAAATGGGGACGCAGGCATGTTTCGTCAAGTGATCTTTGCTCAGTGCTGGCTGTGAGTAGCCGCCAGATGATCGCATCTTACATCAAATAAATAGGGACGCAGGCCCGTTTCGTCAAGTGAATTTTGCTCAGTGCTGTGAGTAGCCGCCAGATGATCGCATCCTACATCAAATAAATAGGGACTCAGGCGTGTTTAGTCAATTAAATTTGCTCAGTGCTGTGAGTAGCCGCCAGATGATCGCATACTACATCAAATAAATAGGGACTCAGGCCTGTTTCGTCAAGTGCACTTTGCTCAGTGCTGTGAGTAGCCGCCAGATGATCGTATCCTACATCAAATAAATAGGGACTTAGGCGTGTTTAGTCAAGTGAACTTTGCTCAGTGCCTTGAGTAGCCGCCAGATGATCGCATCCTACATCAAATAAATAGGGACTCGGGCCTGTTTCGTCAAGTGAACTTTGCTCAGTGCTGAAAAAATAAATGGTGACGCAGGCATGTTTCGTCAAGTGATCTTTGCTCAGTGCTGTGAGTAGCGCCCAGATCGCATGCGACATCAAATAAATAGGGACGGAGGCCTGTTTCGTCAAGTGAACTTTGCTGAGTGCTGTGAGTAGCCCCCAGATGATCGCATCCTACATGAAATAAATAGGGACTCAGGCGTGTTTAGTCAAGTGAACTTTGCTCAGTGCTGTGAGTAGCCGCCAGATGATCGCATCCTACATCAAATAGAAAAAGACTCAGGCGTGTTTAGTCAAGTGAACTTTGCTCAGTGCTGTGAGTAGCCGCCAGATGATCGCATCCTACATCAAATAGAAAGGGACTCAGGCGTGTTTAGTCAAGTGAACTTTGCTCAGTGCTGTGAGTAGCCGCCAGATGATCGCATCCTACATCAAATAAATAGGGACGTAGGCCTGTTTCGTCAAGTGAACTTTGCTCAGTGCTGTGAGTAGCCGCCAGATGATCGCATCCTACATGAAATAAATAGGGTCTTAGGCGTGTTTAGTCAAGTGAACTTTGCTCAGTGCTGTTAGTAGCCGCCAGATGATGGCGTCCTAGATAAAATAAATGGGGACGCAGGCATGTTTCGTCAAGTGATCTTTGCTCAGTGCTGTGAGTAGCCGCCAGATGATCGCATCTTACATCAAAGAAATAGGGACGCAGGCCCGTTTCGTCAAGTGAACTTTGCTCAGTGCTGTGAGTAGCCGCCAGATGATCGCATCCTACATGAAATAAATAGGTACTCAGGCCTGTTTCGTCAAGTGAACTTTGCTCACTGCTGTTAGTAGCCGCCAGATGATGGCGTCCTACATCAAATAAATAGGGACTCAGGCCTGTTTCTTCAAGTGAACTTTGCTCAGTGCTGTGACTATCCCCCAGATGATCGCATCCTACATCAAATAAATAGGGACTCAGGCGAGTTTAGTCAAGTGAACTTTGCTCAGTGCTGTGAGTAGCCGCCAGATGATCGCATCCTACATCAAATAAATAGGGACGCAGGCCCGTTTCGTCAAGTGCACTTTGCTCAGTGCTGTGAGCAGCCGCCAGATGATCGCATCCTACATCAAATAAATAGGGACTCAGGCGTGTTTAGTCAAGTGAACTTTGCTCAGTGCTGTGAGTAGCCGCCAGATGATCGCATCCTACATCAAATAAATAGGGAGTCAGGCCTGTTTCGTCAAGTGAACTTTGCTCAGTGCTGTTCGTAGTAGCCAGATGATCACATCCTACATCAAATAAATAGGGACGGAGGCCTGTTTCATCAAGTGAACTTTGCTCAGTGCTGTGAGTAGCCGCCAGATGATCGCATCCTATATCAAATAGATAGGCACTCAGGCCTGTTTCGTCAAGTGAACTTTGCTCAGTGCTGTTAGTAGCCGTCAGATGATGGCGTCCTACATAAAATAAATGGGGACGCAGGCATGTTTCGTCAAGTGATCTTTGCTCAGTGCTGTGAGTAGCCGCCAGATGATCGCATCTTACATCAAATAAATATGGACGCAGGCCCGTTTCGTCAAGCGAATTTTGCTCCGTGCTGTGAGTAGCCGCAAGGTGATCACATCCTACATCAAATAAATAGGGACTCGGGCGTGTTTAGTCAGGTGAACTTTGCTCAGTGCTGTGAGTAGCCGCCAGATGATTGCATCCTACATCAAATAGGAAGGGACTCAGGCGTGTTTAGTCAAATGAACTTTGCTCAGTGCTGTGAGTAGCCGCCAGATGATCGCATCCTACATCAAATAAATAGGGACGTAGGCCTGTTTCGTCAAGTGAACTTTGCTCAGTGCTGTGAGTAGCCGCCAGATAATCGCATCCTACATCAAATAAATAGGGACTCAGGCGTGTTTAGTCAAGTGAACTTTGCTCAGTGCTGTGAGTAGCCGCCAGATGATCGCATCTTACATGAAATAAATAGGGTGTTAGGCGTGTTTAGTCAAGTGAACTTTGCTCAGTGCTGTTAGTAGCCGCCAGATGATGGCGTCCTAGATAAAATAAATGGGGACGCAGGCGTGTTTCGTCAAGTGATCTTTGCTCAGTGCTGTGAGTAGCCGCCAGATGATCGCATCTTACATCAAAGAAATAGGGACGCAGGCCCGTTTCGTCAAGTGAATTTTGCTCAATGCTGTGAGTAGCTGCCAGATGATCGCATCCTACATCAAATAAATAGGGACTCAGGCGAGTTTAGTCAAGTGAACTTTGCTCAGTGCTGTGAGTAGCCGCCAGATGATCGCATCCTACATCAAATAAATAGGGACGCAGGCCCGTTTCGTCAAGTGCACTTTGCTCAGTGCTGTGAGCAGCCGCCAGATGATCGCATCCTACATCAAATAAATAGGGACTCAGGCGTGTTTAGTCAAGTGAACTTTGCTCAGTGCTGTGAGTAGCCGCCAGATGATCGCATCCTACATCAAATAAATAGGGAGTCAGGCCTGTTTCGTCAAGTGAACTTTGCTCAGTGCTGTTCGTAGTAGCCAGATGATCACATCCTACATCAAATAAATAGGGACGGAGGCCTGTTTCATCAAGTGAACTTTGCTCAGTGCTGTGAGTAGCCGCCAGATGATCGCATCCTATATCAAATAGATAGGCACTCAGGCCTGTTTCGTCAAGTGAACTTTGCTCAGTGCTGTTAGTAGCCGTCAGATGATGGCGTCCTACATAAAATAAATGGGGACGCAGGCATGTTTCGTCAAGTGATCTTTGCTCAGTGCTGTGAGTAGCCGCCAGATGATCGCATCTTACATCAAATAAATATGGACGCAGGCCCGTTTCGTCAAGCGAATTTTGCTCCGTGCTGTGAGTAGCCGCAAGGTGATCACATCCTACATCAAATAAATAGGGACTCGGGCGTGTTTAGTCAGGTGAACTTTGCTCAGTGCTGTGAGTAGCCGCCAGATGATTGCATCCTACATCAAATAGGAAGGGACTCAGGCGTGTTTAGTCAAATGAACTTTGCTCAGTGCTGTGAGTAGCCGCCAGATGATCGCATCCTACATCAAATAAATAGGGACGTAGGCCTGTTTCGTCAAGTGAACTTTGCTCAGTGCTGTGAGTAGCCGCCAGATAATCGCATCCTACATCAAATAAATAGGGACTCAGGCGTGTTTAGTCAAGTGAACTTTGCTCAGTGCTGTGAGTAGCCGCCAGATGATCGCATCTTACATGAAATAAATAGGGTGTTAGGCGTGTTTAGTCAAGTGAACTTTGCTCAGTGCTGTTAGTAGCCGCCAGATGATGGCGTCCTAGATAAAATAAATGGGGACGCAGGCGTGTTTCGTCAAGTGATCTTTGCTCAGTGCTGTGAGTAGCCGCCAGATGATCGCATCTTACATCAAAGAAATAGGGACGCAGGCCCGTTTCGTCAAGTGAATTTTGCTCAATGCTGTGAGTAGCTGCCAGATGATCGCATCCTACATCAAATAAAAAGGGACTCAGGCGTATTTAGTCAAGTGCACTTTGCTCACTGCTGTTAGTAGCCGCCAGATGATGGCGTCCTACATCAAATAAATAGGGACTCAGGCCTGTTTCGTCAAGTGAACTTTGCTCAGTGCTGTGAGTAGGCCCCAGATGATCGCATCCTACATCAAATAAATAGGGACTCAGGCGTGTTTAGTCAAGTGAACTTTGCTCAGTGCTTTGAGTAACCGCCAGATGATCGCATCCTACATGAAATAAATAGGTACTCAGGCCTGTTTCGTCAAATGAACTTTGCTCACTGCTGTTAGTAGCCGCCAGATGATGGCGTCCTACATCAAATAAATAGGGACTCAGGCCTGTTTCGTCAAGTGAACTTTGCTCAGTGCTGTGAGTAGCCGCCAGATGATCGCATCCTACATCAAATAAATAGGGACTCAGGCGAGTTTAGTCAAGTAAACTTTGCTCAGTGCTGTGAGTAGCCGCCAGATGATCGCATCCTACATCAAATAAATAGGGACGCAGGCCCGTTTCGTCAAGTGCACTTTGCTCAGTGCTGTGAGCAGCCGCCAGATAATCGCATCCTACATCAAATAAATAGGGACTCAGGCGTGTTTAGTCAAGTGAACTTTCTCAGTGCTGTGAGTAGCCGCCAGATGATCGCATCCTACATCAAATAGATAGGCACTCAGGCCTGTTTCGTCAAGTGAACTTTGCTGAGTGCTGTTAGTAGCCGCCAGATGATGGCGTCCTACATAAAATAAATGGGGACGCAGGCATGTTTCGTCAAGTGATCTTTGCTCAGTGCTGGCTGTGAGTAGCCGCCAGATGATCGCATCTTACATCAAATAAATAGGGACGCAGGCCCGTTTCGTCAAGTGAATTTTGCTCAGTGCTGTGAGTAGCCGCCAGATGATCGCATCCTACATCAAATAAATAGGGACTCAGGCGTGTTTAGTCAATTAAACTTTGCTCAGTGCTGTGAGTAGCCGCCAGATGATCGCATACTACATCAAATAAATAGGGACTCAGGCCTGTTTCGTCAAGTGCACTTTGCTCAGTGCTGTGAGTAGCCGCCAGATGATCGTATCCTACATCAAATAAATAGGGACTTAGGCGTGTTTAGTCAAGTGAACTTTGCTCAGTGCCTTGAGTAGCCGCCAGATGATCGCATCCTACATCAAATAAATAGGGACTCGGGCCTGTTTCGTCAAGTGAACTTTGCTCAGTGCTGAAAAAATAAATGGTGACGCAGGCATGTTTCGTCAAGTGATCTTTGCTCAGTGCTGTGAGTAGCGCCCAGATCGCATGCGACATCAAATAAATAGGGACGGAGGCCTGTTTCGTCAAGTGAACTTTGCTGAGTGCTGTGAGTAGCCCCCAGATGATCGCATCCTACATGAAATAAATAGGGACTCAGGCGTGTTTAGTCAAGTGAACTTTGCTCAGTGCTGTGAGTAGCCGCCAGATGATCGCATCCTACATCAAATAGAAAAAGACTCAGGCGTGTTTAGTCAAGTGAACTTTGCTCAGTGCTGTGAGTAGCCGCCAGATGATCGCATCCTACATCAAATAGAAAGGGACTCAGGCGTGTTTAGTCAAGTGAACTTTGCTCAGTGCTGTGAGTAGCCGCCAGATGATCGCATCCTACATCAAATAAATAGGGACGTAGGCCTGTTTCGTCAAGTGAACTTTGCTCAGTGCTGTGAGTAGCCGCCAGATGATCGCATCCTACATGAAATAAATAGGGTCTTAGGCGTGTTTAGTCAAGTGAACTTTGCTCAGTGCTGTTAGTAGCCGCCAGATGATGGCGTCCTAGATAAAATAAATGGGGACGCAGGCATGTTTCGTCAAGTGATCTTTGCTCAGTGCTGTGAGTAGCCGCCAGATGATCGCATCTTACATCAAAGAAATAGGGACGCAGGCCCGTTTCGTCAAGTGAACTTTGCTCAGTGCTGTGAGTAGCCGCCAGATGATCGCATCCTACATGAAATAAATAGGTACTCAGGCCTGTTTCGTCAAGTGAACTTTGCTCACTGCTGTTAGTAGCCGCCAGATGATGGCGTCCTACATCAAATAAATAGGGACTCAGGCCTGTTTCTTCAAGTGAACTTTGCTCAGTGCTGTGACTATCCCCCAGATGATCGCATCCTACATCAAATAAATAGGGACTCAGGCGAGTTTAGTCAAGTGAACTTTGCTCAGTGCTGTGAGTAGCCGCCAGATGATCGCATCCTACATCAAATAAATAGGGACGCAGGCCCGTTTCGTCAAGTGCACTTTGCTCAGTGCTGTGAGCAGCCGCCAGATGATCGCATCCTACATCAAATAAATAGGGACTCAGGCGTGTTTAGTCAAGTGAACTTTGCTCAGTGCTGTGAGTAGCCGCCAGATGATCGCATCCTACATCAAATAAATAGGGAGTCAGGCCTGTTTCGTCAAGTGAACTTTGCTCAGTGCTGTTCGTAGTAGCCAGATGATCACATCCTACATCAAATAAATAGGGACGGAGGCCTGTTTCATCAAGTGAACTTTGCTCAGTGCTGTGAGTAGCCGCCAGATGATCGCATCCTATATCAAATAGATAGGCACTCAGGCCTGTTTCGTCAAGTGAACTTTGCTCAGTGCTGTTAGTAGCCGTCAGATGATGGCGTCCTACATAAAATAAATGGGGACGCAGGCATGTTTCGTCAAGTGATCTTTGCTCAGTGCTGTGAGTAGCCGCCAGATGATCGCATCTTACATCAAATAAATATGGACGCAGGCCCGTTTCGTCAAGCGAATTTTGCTCCGTGCTGTGAGTAGCCGCAAGGTGATCACATCCTACATCAAATAAATAGGGACTCGGGCGTGTTTAGTCAGGTGAACTTTGCTCAGTGCTGTGAGTAGCCGCCAGATGATTGCATCCTACATCAAATAGGAAGGGACTCAGGCGTGTTTAGTCAAATGAACTTTGCTCAGTGCTGTGAGTAGCCGCCAGATGATCGCATCCTACATCAAATAAATAGGGACGTAGGCCTGTTTCGTCAAGTGAACTTTGCTCAGTGCTGTGAGTAGCCGCCAGATAATCGCATCCTACATCAAATAAATAGGGACTCAGGCGTGTTTAGTCAAGTGAACTTTGCTCAGTGCTGTGAGTAGCCGCCAGATGATCGCATCTTACATGAAATAAATAGGGTGTTAGGCGTGTTTAGTCAAGTGAACTTTGCTCAGTGCTGTTAGTAGCCGCCAGATGATGGCGTCCTAGATAAAATAAATGGGGACGCAGGCGTGTTTCGTCAAGTGATCTTTGCTCAGTGCTGTGAGTAGCCGCCAGATGATCGCATCTTACATCAAAGAAATAGGGACGCAGGCCCGTTTCGTCAAGTGAATTTTGCTCAATGCTGTGAGTAGCTGCCAGATGATCGCATCCTACATCAAATAAATAGGGACTCAGGCGAGTTTAGTCAAGTGAACTTTGCTCAGTGCTGTGAGTAGCCGCCAGATGATCGCATCCTACATCAAATAAATAGGGACGCAGGCCCGTTTCGTCAAGTGCACTTTGCTCAGTGCTGTGAGCAGCCGCCAGATGATCGCATCCTACATCAAATAAATAGGGACTCAGGCGTGTTTAGTCAAGTGAACTTTGCTCAGTGCTGTGAGTAGCCGCCAGATGATCGCATCCTACATCAAATAAATAGGGAGTCAGGCCTGTTTCGTCAAGTGAACTTTGCTCAGTGCTGTTCGTAGTAGCCAGATGATCACATCCTACATCAAATAAATAGGGACGGAGGCCTGTTTCATCAAGTGAACTTTGCTCAGTGCTGTGAGTAGCCGCCAGATGATCGCATCCTATATCAAATAGATAGGCACTCAGGCCTGTTTCGTCAAGTGAACTTTGCTCAGTGCTGTTAGTAGCCGTCAGATGATGGCGTCCTACATAAAATAAATGGGGACGCAGGCATGTTTCGTCAAGTGATCTTTGCTCAGTGCTGTGAGTAGCCGCCAGATGATCGCATCTTACATCAAATAAATATGGACGCAGGCCCGTTTCGTCAAGCGAATTTTGCTCCGTGCTGTGAGTAGCCGCAAGGTGATCACATCCTACATCAAATAAATAGGGACTCGGGCGTGTTTAGTCAGGTGAACTTTGCTCAGTGCTGTGAGTAGCCGCCAGATGATTGCATCCTACATCAAATAGGAAGGGACTCAGGCGTGTTTAGTCAAATGAACTTTGCTCAGTGCTGTGAGTAGCCGCCAGATGATCGCATCCTACATCAAATAAATAGGGACGTAGGCCTGTTTCGTCAAGTGAACTTTGCTCAGTGCTGTGAGTAGCCGCCAGATAATCGCATCCTACATCAAATAAATAGGGACTCAGGCGTGTTTAGTCAAGTGAACTTTGCTCAGTGCTGTGAGTAGCCGCCAGATGATCGCATCTTACATGAAATAAATAGGGTGTTAGGCGTGTTTAGTCAAGTGAACTTTGCTCAGTGCTGTTAGTAGCCGCCAGATGATGGCGTCCTAGATAAAATAAATGGGGACGCAGGCGTGTTTCGTCAAGTGATCTTTGCTCAGTGCTGTGAGTAGCCGCCAGATGATCGCATCTTACATCAAAGAAATAGGGACGCAGGCCCGTTTCGTCAAGTGAATTTTGCTCAATGCTGTGAGTAGCTGCCAGATGATCGCATCCTACATCAAATAAAAAGGGACTCAGGCGTATTTAGTCAAGTGAACTTTGCTCACTGCTGTAAGTAGCCGCCAGATGATGGCGTCCTACATCAAATAAATAGGGACTCAGGCCTGTTTCGTCAAGTGAACTTTGCTCAGTGCTGTGAGTAGGCCCCAGATGATCGCATCCTACATCAAATAAATAGGGACTCAGGCGTGTTTAGTCAAGTGAACTTTGCTCAGTGCTTTGAGTAACCGCCAGATGATCGCATCCTACATGAAATAAATAGGTACTCAGGCCTGTTTCGTCAAATGAACTTTGCTCACTGCTGTTAGTAGCCGCCAGATGATGGCGTCCTACATCAAATAAATAGGGACTCAGGCCTGTTTCGTCAAGTGAACTTTGCTCAGTGCTGTGAGTAGCCGCCAGATGATCGCATCCTACATCAAATAAATAGGGACTCAGGCGAGTTTAGTCAAGTAAACTTTGCTCAGTGCTGTGAGTAGCCGCCAGATGATCGCATCCTACATCAAATAAATAGGGACGCAGGCCCGTTTCGTCAAGTGCACTTTGCTCAGTGCTGTGAGCAGCCGCCAGATAATCGCATCCTACATCAAATAAATAGGGACTCAGGCGTGTTTAGTCAAGTGAACTTTCTCAGTGCTGTGAGTAGCCACCAGATGATCGCATCCTACATGAAATAAATAGGGTCTTAGGCGTGTTTAGTCAAGTGAACTTTGCTCAGTGCTGTGAGTAGCCCCTAGATGATCGCATCCTACATCAAATAAATAGGGACTCAGGCGTGTTTAGTCAAGTGAACTTTGCTCAGTGCTGCGAGTAGCCGCCATATGATCGCATCCTACATAAAATAAATGGGGACGCAGGCATGTTTCGTCAAGTGATCTTTGCTCAGTGCTGGCTGTGAGTAGCCGCCAGATGATCGCATCTTACATCAAATAAATAGGGACGCAGGCCCGTTTCGTCAAGTGAATTTTGCTCAGTGCTGTGAGTAGCCGCCAGATGATCGCATCCTACATCAAATAAATAGGGACTCAGGCGTGTTTAGTCAATTGAACTTTGCTCAGTGCTGTGAGTAGCCGCCAGATGATCGCATCCTACATCAAATAAATAGGGACTCAGGCCTGTTTCGTCAAGTGCACTTTGCTCAGTGCTTTGAGTAGCCGCCAGATGATCGCTTCCTACATCAAATAAATAGGGACTTAGGCGTGTTTAGTCAAGTGAACTTTGGTCAGTGCTGTGAGTAGCCGCCAGATGATCGCATCCTACATCAAATAAATAGGCACTGAGGAGTGTTTAGTCAAGTGAACTTTGCTCAGTGCTGTGAGTAGCCGCCAGATGATCGCATCCTACATCAAAAAGATAGGCACTCAGGCCTGTTTCGTCAAGTGAACTTTGCTCAGTGCTGTTCGTAGTCGCCAGATCATCACATCCTACATCAAATAAATAGGGACAGAGGCCTGTTTCATCAAGTGAACTTTGCTTAGTGCAGTGAGTAGCCGCCAGATGATCGCATCCTACATCAAATAAATAGGGACGCAGGCCTGTTTCGTCAAGTGCACTTTGCTCAGTGCTGTGAGTAGCCGCCAGATGATCGCATCCTACATCAAATAAATAGGAACTCAGGCGTGTTTAGTCAAGTGAACTTTGCTCAGTGCTGTGAGTAGCCGCCAGATGATCGCATCCTACATCAAATAAATAGGGACTCAGGTGAGGTTAGTCAAGTGAACTTTGCTCAGTGCTGTGAGTAGCCGCCAGATGATCGCATCCTACATCAAATAAATAGGGACGCAGGCGTGTTTCGTCACGTGCACTTTGCTCAGTGCTGTGAGTACCCGCCAGATGATCGCATCCTACATCAAATTAATAGGGACTCAGGCGTGTTTAGTCAAGTGAACTTTGCTCAGTGCTGTGAGTAGCCGCCAGATGATCGCATCTTATATCAAATAAATATGCACGCAGGCCCGTTTCGTCAAGTGAATTTTGCTCCATGCTGTGAGTAGCCGCAAGGTGATCACATCCTACATCAAATAAATAGGGACGCAGGCCTGTTTCGTCAAGTGCACTTTGCTCAGTGCTGTGAGTAGCCGCCAGATGATCGCATCCTACAGCAAATAATAGGGACTCAGGCCTGTTTCGTCAAGTGAACTTTGCTCAGTGCTGTGAGTAGCCCCTAGATGATCGCATCCTCCAACAAATAAATAGGGACTCAGGCGTGTTTAGTTAAGTGAACTTTGCTCAGTGCTGTGAGTAGCCGCCATATCATCGCATCCTACATAAAATAAATGGGGACGCAGGCATGTTTCGTCAAGTGAACTTTGCTCACTGCTGTTAGTAGCCGCCAGATGATGGCGTCCTACATCAAATAAATAGGGACTCAGGCCTGTTTCGTCAAGTGAACTTTGCTCAGTGCTGTGAGTAGCCCCCAGATGATCGCATCCTACATCAAATAAATAGGGACTCAGGCGTGTTTAGTCAAGTGAACTTTGCTCAGTGCTGTGAGTAGCCGCCAGATGATCGCATCCTACATGAAATAAATAGGTACTCAGGCCTGTTTCGTCAAATGAACTTTGCTCACTGCTGTTAGTAGCCGCCAGATGATGGCGTCCTACTTCAAATAAATAGGGACTCAGGCCTGTTTCGTCAAGTGAACTTTGCTCAGTGCTGTGAGCAGCCGCCAGATGATCGCATCCTACATCAAATAAATAGGGACTCAGGCGTGTTTAGTCAAGTGAAGTTTGCTCAGTGCTGTGAGTAGCCCCCAGATGATCGCATCCTACATCAAATAAATAGGGACTCAGGCGTGTTTAGTCAAGTGAACTTTGCTCAGTGCTGTGAGTAGCCGCCAGATGATCGCATCCTACATGAAATAAATAGGTACTCAGGCGAGTTTAGTCAAGTAAACTTTGCTCAGTGCTGTGAGTAGCCGCCAGATGATCGCATCCTACATCAAATAAATAGGGACGCAGGCCCGTTTCGTCAAGTGCACTTTGCTCAGTGCTGTGAGCAGCCGCCAGATGATCGCATCCTACATCAAATAAATAGGGACTCAGGCGTGTTTAGTCAAGTGAAGTTTGCTCTGTGCTGTGAGTAGCCGCCAGATGATCGCATCCTACATCAAATAAATAGGGAGTCAGGCCTGTTTCGTCAAGTGAACTTTGCTCAGTGCTGTGAGTAGCCCCTAGATGATCGCATCCTACATCAAATAAATAGGGGCTCAGGCGTGTTTAGTCAAGTGAACTTTGCTCAGTGCTGTGAGTAGCCGCCATATGATCGCATCCTACATAAAATAAATGGGGACGCAGGCATGTTTCGTCAAGTGATCTTTGCTCAGTGCTGGCTGTGTGTAGCCGCCAGATGATCGCATCTTACATCAAATAAATAGGGACGCAGGCCCGTTTCGTCAAGTGAATTTTGCTCAGTGCTGTGAGTAGCCGCCAGATGATCGCATCCTACACCAAGTAAATAGGGACTCAGGCGTGTTTAGTCAATTGAACTTTGCTCAGTGCTGTGAGTAGCCGCCAGATGATCGCATCCTACATCAAATAAATAGGGACTCAGGCCTGTTTCGTCAAGTGCACTTTGCTCAGTGCTTTGAGTAGCCGCCAGATGATCGCTTCCTACATCAAATAAATAGGGACTTAGGCGTGTTTAGTCAAGTGAACTTTGGTCAGTGCTGTGAGTAGCCGCCAGATGATCGCATCCTACATCAAATAAATAGGCACTGAGGAGTGTTTAGTCAAGTGAACTTTGCTCAGTGCTGTGAGTAGCCGCCAGATGATCGCATCCTACATCAAAAAGATAGGCACTCAGGCCTGTTTCGTCAAGTGAACTTTGCTCAGTGCTGCTCGTAGTCGCCAGATCATCACATCCTACATCAAATAAATAGGGACAGAGGCCTGTTTCATCAAGTGAACTTTGCTTAGTGCAGTGAGTAGCCGCCAGATGATCGCATCCTACATCAAATAAATAGGGACGCAGGCCTGTTTCGTCAAGTGCACTTTGCTCAGTGCTGTGAGTAGCCGCCAGATGATCGCATCCTACATCAAATAAATAGGAACTCAGGCGTGTTTAGTCAAGTGAACTTTGCTCAGTGCTGTGATTAGCCGCCAGATGATCGCATCCTACATCAAATAAATAGGGACTCAGGCGAGTTTAGTCAAGTGAACTTTGCTCAGTGCTGTGAGTAGCCGCCAGATGATCGCATCCTACATCAAATAAATAGGGACGCAGGCGTGTTTCGTCACGTGCACTTTGCTCAGTGCTGTGAGTAGCCGCCAGATGATCGCATCCTACATCAAATTAATAGGGACTCAGGCGTGTTTAGTCAAGTGAACTTTGCTCAGTGCTGTGAGTAGCCGCCAGATGATCGCATCCTACATCAAATAAATAGGGAGTCAGGCGTGTTTCGTCAAGTGAACTTTGCTGAGTGCTGTGAGTAGCCCCTAGATGATCGCATCCTACATCAAATAAATAGGGACTCAGGCGTGTTTAGTCAAGTGAACTTTGCTCAGTGCTGTTAGTAGCCGCCAGATGATGGCGTCCTACTTAAAATAAATGGGGACGCAGGCATGTTTCGTCAAGTGATCTCTGCTCAGTGCTGTGAGTAGCTGCCAGATGATCGCATCTTACATCAAATAAATAGGGACGCAGGCCCGTTTCGTCAAGTGAATTTTGCTCAGTGCTGTGAGTAGCCGCCAGATGATCGCATCCTTCATCAAATAAATAGGGACTCAGGCGTGTTTCGTCAAGTGAACTTTGCTCAGTGCTGTGAGTAGCCCCGAGATGATCGCATCCTACATCAAATAAATAGGGACTCAGGCGTGTTTAGTCAAGTGAACTTTGCCCAGTGCTGTGAGTAGCCGCCAGATGATCGCATCCTACATGAAATAAATAGGTACTCAGGCCTGTTTCGTCAAATGAACTTTGCTCACTGCTGTTAGTAGCCGCCAGATGATGGCGTCCTACATCAAATAAATAGGGACTCAGGCCTGTTTCGTCAAGTGAACTTTGCTCAGTGCTGTGAGTAGCCGCCAGATGATCGCATCCTACATCAAATAAATAGGGACGCAGGCTCGTTTCGTCAAGTGTACTTTGCTCAGTGCTGTGAGCAGCCGCCAGATGATCGCATCCTACATCAAATAATAGGGACTCAGGCCTGTTTCGTCAAGTGAACTTTCCTCAGTGCTGTGAGTAGCCCCTAGATGATCGCATCCTACATCAAATAAATAGGGACTCAGGCGTGTTTAGTCAAGTGAACTTTGCTCAGTGCTGTGAGTAGCCGCCATATGATCGCATCCTACATAAAATAAATGGGGACGCAGGCATGTTTCGTCAAGTGATCTTTGCTCAGTGCTGGCTGTGAGTAGCCGCCAGATGATCGCATCTTACATCAAATAAATAGGGACGCAGGCCCGTTTCGTCAAGTGAATTTTGCTCAGTGCTGTGAGTAGCCGCCAGATGATCGCATCCTACATCAAATAAATAGGGACTCAGGCGTGTTTAGTCAAGTGCACTTTGCTCAGTGCTTTGAGTAGCCGCCAGATGATCGCATCCTACATCAAATAAATAGGGACTTAGGCGTGTTTAGTTAAGTGAACTTTGCTCAGTGCTGTGAGTAGCCGCCAGATGATCGCATCCTACATCAAATAAATAGGCACTGAGGCGTGTTTAGTGAAGTGAACTTTGCTCAGTGCTGTGAGTAGCCGCCAGATGATCGCATCCTACATCAAAAAGATAGGCACTCAGGCCTGTTTCGTCAAGTGAACTTTGCTCAGTGCTGTTCGTAGTCGCCAGATCATCACATCCTACATCAAATAAATAGGGGCAGACGCCTGTTTCATCAAGTGAACTTTGCTTAGTGCAGTGAGTAGCCGCCAGATGATCGCATCCTACATCAAATAAATAGGGACGCAGGCCTGTTTCGTCAAGTGCACTTTGCTCAGTGCTGTGAGTAGCCGCCAGATGATCGCATCCTCCATCAAATAAATAGGAACTCAGGCGTGTTTAGTCAAGTGAACTTTGCTCAGTGCTGTGAGTAGCCGCCAGATGATCGCATCATACATGAAATAAATAGGGACTCAGGCGAGTTTAGTCAAGTGAACTTTGCTCAGTGCTGTGAGTAGCCGCCAGATGATCGCATCCTACATTTAATTAATAGGGACGCAGGCGTGTTTCGTCACGTGCACTTTGCTCAGTGCTGTAAGTAGCTGCCAGATGATCGCATCCCACATCAAATAAATAGGGGCTCAGGCGTGTTTAGTCAAGTGAACTTTGCTCAGTGCTGTGAGTAGCCGCCATATGATTGCATCCTACATAAAATAAATGGGGACGCAGGCATGTTTCGTCAAGTGATCTTTGCTCAGTGCTGGCTGTGAGTAGCCGCCAGATGATCGCATCTTACATCAAATAAATAGGGACGCAGGCCCGTTTCGTCAAGTGATCTTTGCTCAGTGCTGTGAGTAGCCGCCAGATGATCGCATCCTACATCAAATAAATAGGGACTCAGGCCTGTTTCGTGAAGTGCACTTTGCTCAGTGCTTTGAGTAGCCGCCAGATGATCGCTTCCTACATCAAATAAATAGGGACTTAGGCGTGTTTAGTCAAGTGAACTTTGGTCAGTGCTGTGAGTAGCCGCCAGATGATCGCATCCTACATCAAATAAATAGGCACTGAGGAGTGTTTAGTCAAGTGAACTTTGCTCAGTGCTGTGAGTAGCCGCCAGATGATCGCATCCTACATCAAAAAGATAGGCACTCAGGCCTGTTTCGTCAAGTGAACTTTGCTCAGTGCTGTTCGTAGTCGCCAGATCATCGCATCCTACATCAAATAAATAGGGACAGAGGCCTGTTTCATCAAGTGAACTTTGCTTAGTGCAGTGAGTAGCCGCCAGATGATCGCATCCTACATCAAAGAAATAGGGACGCAGGCCTGTTTCGTCAAGTGCACTTTGCTCAGTGCTGTGAGTAGCCGCCAGATGATCGCATCCTACATCAAATAAATAGGAACTCAGGCGTGTTTAGTCAAGTGAACTTTGCTCAGTGCTGTGATTAGCCGCCAGATGATCGCATCCTACATCAAATAAATAGGGACTCAGGCGAGTTTAGTCAAGTGAACTTTGCTCAGTGCTGTGAGTAGCCGCCAGATGATCGCATCCTACATCAAATAAATAGGGGCGCAGGCGTGTTTCGTCACGTGCACTTTGCTCAGTGCTGTGAGTAGCCGCCAGATGATCGCATCCTACATCAAATAAATAGGGACTCAGGCGTGTTTAGTCAAGTGAACTTTGCTCAGTGCTGTGAGTAGCCACCAGATGATCGCATCCTACATCAAATAGATAGGGACTCGGGCCTGTTTCGTCAAGTGAACTTTGCTCAGTGCTGTTAGTAGCCGCCAGATGATGGCGTCCTACATGAAATAAATGGGGACGCAGGCATGTTTCGTCAAGTGATCTTTGCTCAGTGCTGTGAGTAGCCGCCATATGATCGCATCCTACATAAAATAAATGGGGACGCAGGCATGTTTCGTCAAGTGATTTTTGCTCAGTGCTGGCTGTGAGTAGCCGCCAGATGATCGCATCTTACATCAAATAAATAGGGACGCAGGCCCGTTTCGTCAAGTGAATTTTGCTCAGTGCTGTGAGTAGCCGCCAGATGATCGCATCCTACATCAGATAAATAGGGACTCAGGCGTGTTTCGTCAAGTGAGCTTTGCTCAGTGCTGTGAGTAGCCCCCAGATGATCGCATCCTACATCAAATAAATAGGGACTCAGGCGTGTTTAGTCAAGTGAACTTTGCTCAGTGCTGTGAGTAGCCGCCAGATGATCGCATCCTACATGAAATAAATAGGTACTCAGGCCTGTTTCGTCAAATGAACTTTGCTCACTGCTGTTAGTAGCCGCCAGATGATGGCGTCCTACATCAAATAAATAGGGACTCAGGCCTGTTTCGTCAAGTGAACTTTGCTCAGTGCTGTGAGTAGCCGCCAGATGATCGCATCCTACATCAAATAAATAGGGACTCAGGCGAGTTTAGTCAAGTGAACTTTGCTCAGTGCTGTGAGTAGCCGCCAGATGATCGCATCCTACATCAAATAAATAGGGACGCAGGCTCGTTTCGTCAAGTGCACTTTGCTCAGTGCTGTGAGCAGCCGCCAGATGATCGCATCCTACATCAAATAATAGGGACTCAGGCCTGTTTCGTCAAGTGAACTTTGCTCAGTGCTGTGAGTAGCCCCTAGATGATCGCATCCTACATCAAATAAATAGGGACTCAGGCGTGTTTAGTCAAGTGAACTTTGCTCAGTGCTGTGAGTAGCCGTCATATGATCGCATCCTACATAAAATAAATGGGGACGCAGGCATGTTTCGTCAAGTGATCTTTGCTCAGTGCTGGCTGTGAGTAGCCGCCAGATGATCGCATCTTACATCAAATAAATAGGGACGCAGGCCCGTTTCGTCAAGTGAATTTTGCTCAGTGCTGTGAGTAGCCGCCAGAAGATCGCATCCTACATCAAATAAATAGGGACTCAGGCGTGTTTAGTCAAGTGCACTTTGCTCAGTGCTTTGAGTAGCCGCCAGATGATCGCATCCTACATCAAATAAATAGGGACTTAGGCCTGTTTCGTCAAGTGAACTTTGCTCAGTGCTGTTCGTAGTCGCCAGATCATCACATCCTACATCAAATAAATAGGGACAGAGGCCTGTTTCATCAAGTGAACTTTGCTTAGTGCAGTGAGTAGCCGCCAGATGATCGCATCCTACATCAAATAAATAGGGACGCAGGCCTGTTTCGTCAAGTGCACTTTGCTCAGTGCTGTGAGTAGCCGCCAGATGATCGCATCCTCCATCAAATAAGTAGGAACTCAGGCGTGTTTAGTCAAGTGAACTTTGCTCAGTGCTGTGAGTAGCCGCCAGATGATCGCATCCTACATCAAATAAATAGGGACTCAGGCGAGTTTAGTCAAGTGAACTTTGCTCAGTGCTGTGAGTAGCCGCCAGATGATCGCATCCTACATTAAATAAATAGGGACGCAGGCGTGTTTCGTCACGTGCACTTTGCTCAGTGCTGTGAGTAGCTGCCAGATGATCGCATCCTACATAAAATAAATAGGGACTCAGGCGTGTTTCGTCAAGTGAACTTTGCTGAGTGCTGTGAGTAGCCCCTAGATGATCGCATCCTACATCAAATAAATAGGGACTCAGGCGTGTTTAGTCAAGTGAACTTTGCTCAGTGCTGTTAGTAGCCGCCAGATGATGGCGTCCTACTTAAAATAAATGGGGACGCAGGCATGCTTCGTCAAGTGATCTCTGCTCAGTGCTGTGAGTAGCTGCCAGATGATCGCATCCTACATCAAATAAATAGGGACTCAGGCGTGTTTAGTCAAGTGAACTTTGCTTAGTGCTGTGAGTAGCTGCCAGATGATCGCATCCTACATGAAATAAATAGGGTCTTAGGCGTGTTTAGTCAAGTGAACTTTCCTCAGTGCTGTTAGTAGCCGCCAGATGATGGCGTCCTAGATAAAATAAATGGGGACGCAGGCATGTTTCGTCAAGTGATCTTTGCTCAGTGCTGTGAGTAGCCGCCAGATGATCGCATCTTACATCAAAGAAATAGGGACGCAGGCCCGTTTGGTCAAGTGAATTTTGCTCAATGCTGTGAGTAGCTGCCAGATGATCGCATCCTACATCAAATAAATAGGGACTCAGGCGTGTTTAGTCAAGTGAACTTTGCTCACTGCTGTTAGTAGCCGCCAGATGATGGCGTCCTACATCAAATAAATAGGGACTCAGGCCTGTTTCGTCAAGTGAACTTTGCTCAGTGCTGTGAGTAGCCCCCAGATGATCGCATCCTACATCAAATAAATAGGGACTCAGGCGTGTTTAGTCAAGTGAACTTTGCTCAGTGCTGTGAGTAGCCGCCAGATGATCGCATCCTACATGAAATAAATAGGTACTCAGGCCTGTTTCGTCAAATGAACTTTGCTCACTGCTGTTAGTAGCCGCCAGATGATGGCGTCCTACATCAAATAAATAGGGACTCAGGCCTGTTTCGTCAAGTGAACTTTGCTCAGTGCTGTGAGTAGCCGCCAGATGATCGCATCCTACATCAAATAAATAGGGACTCAGGCGAGTTTAGTCAAGTGAACTTTGCTCAGTGCTGTGAGTAGCCGCCAGATGATCGCATCCTACATCAAATAAATAGGGACGCAGGCTCGTTTCGTCAAGTGCAATTTGTTCAGTGCTGTGAGCAGCCGCCAGATGATCGCATCCTACATCAAATAAATAGGGACTCAGGCGTGTTTAGTCAAGTGAAGTTTGCTCAGTGCTGTGAGTAGCCGCCAGATGATCGCATCCTACATCAAATAAATAGGGAGTCAGGCCTGTTTCGTCAAGTGAACTTTGCTCAGTGCTGTGAGTAGCCCCTAGATGATCGCATCCTACATCAAATAAATAGGGACTCAGGCGTGTTTAGTCAAGTGAACTTTGCTCAGTGCTGTGAGTAGCCGCCATATGATCGCATCCTACATAAAATAAATGGGGACGCAGGCCTGTTTCGTCAAGTGATCTTTGCTCAGTGCTGGCTGTGAGTAGTCGCCAGATGATCGCATCTTACATCAAATAAATAGGGACGCAGGCCCGTTTCGTCCAGTGAATTTTGCTCAGTGCTGTGAGTAGCCGCCAGATGATCGCATCCTACATCAAATAAATAGGGACTCAGGCGTGTTTAGTCAATTGAACTTTGCTCAGTGCTGTGAGTAGCCGCCAGATGATCGCATCCTACATCAAATAAATAGGGACTCAGGCCTGTTTCGTCAAGTGCACTTTACTCAGTGCTTTGAGTAGCCGCCAGATGATCGCTTCCTACAGAAAATAAATAGGGACGCAGGCGTGTTTCGTCACGTGCACTTTGCTCAGTGCTGTGAGTAGCCGCCAGATGATCGCATCCTACATCAAATTAATAGGGACTCAGGCGTGTTTAGTCAAGTGAACTTTGCTCAGTGCTGTGAGTAGCCGCCAGATGATCGCATCCTACATCAAATAAATAGGGACTCAGGCGTGTTTAGTCAAGTGAACTTTGCTCAGTGCTGTGAGTAGCCGCCAGATGATCGCATCCTACATCAAATAAATAGGAACTCAGGCGTGTTTAGTCAAGTGAACTTTGCTCAGTGCTGTGAGTAGCTGCCAGATGATCGCATCCAACATCAAATAAATAGGGACTCAGGCGTGTTTAGTAAAGTGAACTTTGCTCAGTGCTGTGAGTAGCCACCAGATGATCGCGTCCTACATCAAATATATAGGGACTCGGGCCTGTTTCGTCAAGTGAACTTTGCTCAGTGCTGTTAGTAGCCGCCAGATGATGGCGTCCTACATGAAATAATAGGGGACGCAGGCATGTTTCGTCAAGTGATCTTTGCTCAGTGCTGTGAGTAGCCGCCAGATGATCGCATCTTATATCAAATAAATATGCACGCAGGCCCGTTTCGTCAAGTGAATTTTGCTCCGTACTGTGAGTAGCAGCAAGGTGATCACATCCTACATCAAATAAATAGGGACGCAGGCCTATTTCGTCAAGTGCACTTTGCTCAGTGCTGTGAGTAGCCACCAGATGATCGCATCCTACATCAAATAATAGGGACTCAGGGGTGTTTAGTCAAGTGAACTTTGCTCAGTGCTGTGAGTAGCCGCCAGATGATCGCATCCTACATTAATAAATAGGGTCTCAGGCCTGTTTCGTCAAGTGAACTTTGCTCAGTGCTGTGAGTATCCCCCAGATCGCATCCTACATCAAATAAATAGGGACTCAGGCGTGTTTATTCAAGTGAACTTTGCTCAGTGCTGTGAGTAGCCGCCAGATGATCGCATCTTACATCAAATAAATAGGGACTCAGGCGAGTTTAGTCAAGTGAACTTTGCTCAGTGCTGTGAGTAGCCACCAGATGATCGCATCCTACATCAAATAAATAGGGACGACGGCCCGTTTTGTCAAGTGCACTTTGCTCAGTGCTTTGAGCAGCCGCCAGATGATCGCATCCTACATCAAATAAATAGGGACTCAGGCGTGTTTAGTCAAGTGAACTTTGCTCAGTGCTGTGAGTAGCCGCCAGATGATCGCATCCTACATCAAATATATAGGGAGTCAGGCCTGTTTCGTCAAGTGAACTTTGCTCAGTGCTGTTAGTAGCCGCCAGATGATGGCGTCCTACTTAAAATAAATGGGGACGCAGGCATGCTTCGTCAAGTGATCTCTGCTCAGTGCTGTGAGTAGCTGCCAGATGATCGCATCCTACATCAAATAAATAGGGACTCAGGCGTGTTTAGTCAAGTGAACTTTGCTTAGTGCTGTGAGTAGCTGCCAGATGATCGCATCCTACATGAAATAAATAGGGTCTTAGGCATGTTTAGTCAAGTGAACTTTGCTCAGTGCTGTTAGTAGCCGCCAGATGATGGCGTCCTAGATAAAATAAATGGGGACGCAGGCATGTTTCGTCAAGTGATCTTTGCTCAGTGCTGTGAGTAGCCGCCAGATGATCGCATCTTACATCAAAGAAATAGGGACGCAGGCCCGTTTGGTCAAGTGAATTTTGCTCAATGCTGTGAGTAGCTGCCAGATGATCGCATCCTACATCAAATAAATAGGGACTCAGGCGTGTTTAGTCAAGTGAACTTTGCTCACTGCTGTTAGTAGCCGCCAGATGATGGCGTCCTACATCAAATAAATAGGGACTCAGGCCTGTTTCGTCAAGTGAACTTTGCTCATTGCTGTGAGTAGCCCCCAGATGATCGCATCCTACATCAAATAAATAGGGACTCAGGCGTGTTTAGTCAAGTGAACTTTGCTCAGTGCTGTGAGTAGCCGCCAGATGATCGCATCCTACATGAAATAAATAGGTACTCAGGCCTGTTTCGTCAAATGAACTTTGCTCACTGCTGTTAGTAGCCGCCAGATGATGGCGTCCTACATCAAATAAATAGGGACTCAGGCCTGTTTCGTCAAGTGAACTTTGCTCAGTGCTGTGAGTAGCCGCCAGATGATCCCATCCTACATCAAATAAATAGGGACTCAGGCGAGTTTAGTCAAGTGAACTTTGCTCAGTGCTGTGAGTAGCCGCCAGATGATCGCATCCTACATTAAATAAATAGGGACGCAGGCGTGTTTCGTCACGTGCACTTTGCTCAGTGCTGTGAGTAGCTGCCAGATGATCGCATCCTACATCAAATAAATAGGGACTCAGGCGTGTTTCGTCAAGTGAACTTTGCTGAGTGCTGTGAGTAGCCCCTAGATGATCGCATCCTACATCAAATAAATAGGGACTCAGGCGTGTTTAGTCAAGTGAACTTTGCTCAGTGCTGTTAGTAGCCGCCAGATGATGGCGTCCTACTTAAAATAAATGGGGACGCAGGCATGCTTCGTCAAGTGATCTCTGCTCAGTGCTGTGAGTAGCTGCCAGATGATCGCATCCTACATCAAATAAATAGGGACTCAGGCGTGTTTAGTCAAGTGAACTTTGCTTAGTGCTGTGAGTAGCTGCCAGATGATCGCATCCTACATGAAATAAATAGGGTCTTAGGCGTGTTTAGTCAAGTGAACTTTCCTCAGTGCTGTTAGTAGCCGCCAGATGATGGCGTCCTAGATAAAATAAATGGGGACGCAGGCATGTTTCGTCAAGTGATCTTTGCTCAGTGCTGTGAGTAGCCGCCAGATGATCGCATCTTACATCAAAGAAATAGGGACGCAGGCCCGTTTGGTCAAGTGAATTTTGCTCAATGCTGTGAGTAGCTGCCAGATGATCGCATCCTACATCAAATAAATAGGGACTCAGGCGTGTTTAGTCAAGTGAACTTTGCTCACTGCTGTTAGTAGCCGCCAGATGATGGCGTCCTACATCAAATAAATAGGGACTCAGGCCTGTTTCGTCAAGTGAACTTTGCTCAGTGCTGTGAGTAGCCCCCAGATGATCGCATCCTACATCAAATAAATAGGGACTCAGGCGTGTTTAGTCAAGTGAACTTTGCTCAGTGCTGTGAGTAGCCGCCAGATGATCGCATCCTACATGAAATAAATAGGTACTCAGGCCTGTTTCGTCAAATGAACTTTGCTCACTGCTGTTAGTAGCCGCCAGATGATGGCGTCCTACATCAAATAAATAGGGACTCAGGCCTGTTTCGTCAAGTGAACTTTGCTCAGTGCTGTGAGTAGCCGCCAGATGATCGCATCCTACATCAAATAAATAGGGACTCAGGCGAGTTTAGTCAAGTGAACTTTGCTCAGTGCTGTGAGTAGCCGCCAGATGATCGCATCCTACATCAAATAAATAGGGACGCAGGCTCGTTTCGTCAAGTGCACTTTGTTCAGTGCTGTGAGCAGCCGCCAGATGATCGCATCCTACATCAAATAAATAGGGACTCAGGCGTGTTTAGTCAAGTGAAGTTTGCTCAGTGCTGTGAGTAGCCGCCAGATGATCGCATCCTACATCAAATAAATAGGGAGTCAGGCCTGTTTCGTCAAGTGAACTTTGCTCAGTGCTGTGAGTAGCCCCTAGATGATCGCATCCTACATCAAATAAATAGGGACTCAGGCGTGTTTAGTCAAGTGAACTTTGCTCAGTGCTGTGAGTAGCCGCCATATGATCGCATCCTACATAAAATAAATGGGGACGCAGGCCTGTTTCGTCAAGTGATCTTTGCTCAGTGCTGGCTGTGAGTAGTCGCCAGATGATCGCATCTTACATCAAATAAATAGGGACGCAGGCCCGTTTCGTCCAGTGAATTTTGCTCAGTGCTGTGAGTAGCCGCCAGATGATCGCATCCTACATCAAATAAATAGGGACTCAGGCGTGTTTAGTCAATTGAACTTTGCTCAGTGCTGTGAGTAGCCGCCAGATGATCGCATCCTACATCAAATAAATAGGGACTCAGGCCTGTTTCGTCAAGTGCACTTTACTCAGTGCTTTGAGTAGCCGCCAGATGATCGCTTCCTACAGAAAATAAATAGGGACGCAGGCGTGTTTCGTCACGTGCACTTTGCTCAGTGCTGTGAGTAGCCGCCAGATGATCGCATCCTACATCAAATTAATAGGGACTCAGGCGTGTTTAGTCAAGTGAACTTTGCTCAGTGCTGTGAGTAGCCGCCAGATGATCGCATCCTACATCAAATAAATAGGGACTCAGGCGTGTTTAGTCAAGTGAACTTTGCTCAGTGCTGTGAGTAGCCGCCAGATGATCGCATCCTACATCAAATAAATAGGAACTCAGGCGTGTTTAGTCAAGTGAACTTTGCTCAGTGCTGTGAGTAGCTGCCAGATGATCGCATCCAACATCAAATAAATAGGGACTCAGGCGTGTTTAGTAAAGTGAACTTTGCTCAGTGCTGTGAGTAGCCACCACATGATCGCGTCCTACATCAAATATATAGGGACTCGGGCCTGTTTCGTCAAGTGAACTTTGCTCAGTGCTGTTAGTAGCCGCCAGATGATGGCGTCCTACATGAAATAATAGGGGACGCAGGCATGTTTCGTCAAGTGATCTTTGCTCAGTGCTGTGAGTAGCCGCCAGATGATCGCATCTTATATCAAATAAATATGCACGCAGGCCCGTTTCGTCAAGTGAATTTTGCTCCGTACTGTGAGTAGCAGCAAGGTGATCACATCCTACATCAAATAAATAGGGACGCAGGCCTATTTCGTCAAGTGCACTTTGCTCAGTGCTGTGAGTAGCCACCAGATGATCGCATCCTACATCAAATAATAGGGACTCAGGGGTGTTTAGTCAAGTGAACTTTGCTCAGTGCTGTGAGTAGCCGCCAGATGATCGCATCCTACATTAATAAATAGGGTCTCAGGCCTGTTTCGTCAAGTGAACTTTGCTCAGTGCTGTGAGTATCCCCCAGATCGCATCCTACATCAAATAAATAGGGACTCAGGCGTGTTTATTCAAGTGAACTTTGCTCAGTGCTGTGAGTAGCCGCCAGATGATCGCATCTTACATCAAATAAATAGGGACTCAGGCGAGTTTAGTCAAGTGAACTTTGCTCAGTGCTGTGAGTAGCCACCAGATGATCGCATCCTACATCAAATAAATAGGGACGACGGCCCGTTTTGTCAAGTGCACTTTGCTCAGTGCTTTGAGCAGCCGCCAGATGATCGCATCCTACATCAAATAAATAGGGACTCAGGCGTGTTTAGTCAAGTGAACTTTGCTCAGTGCTGTGAGTAGCCGCCAGATGATCGCATCCTACATCAAATATATAGGGAGTCAGGCCTGTTTCGTCAAGTGAACTTTGCTCAGTGCTGTTAGTAGCCGCCAGATGATGGCGTCCTACTTAAAATAAATGGGGACGCAGGCATGCTTCGTCAAGTGATCTCTGCTCAGTGCTGTGAGTAGCTGCCAGATGATCGCATCCTACATCAAATAAATAGGGACTCAGGCGTGTTTAGTCAAGTGAACTTTGCTTAGTGCTGTGAGTAGCTGCCAGATGATCGCATCCTACATGAAATAAATAGGGTCTTAGGCATGTTTAGTCAAGTGAACTTTGCTCAGTGCTGTTAGTAGCCGCCAGATGATGGCGTCCTAGATAAAATAAATGGGGACGCAGGCATGTTTCGTCAAGTGATCTTTGCTCAGTGCTGTGAGTAGCCACCAGATGATCGCATCTTACATCAAAGAAATAGGGACGCAGGCCCGTTTGGTCAAGTGAATTTTGCTCAATGCTGTGAGTAGCTGCCAGATGATCGCATCCTACATCAAATAAATAGGGACTCAGGCGTGTTTAGTCAAGTGAACTTTGCTCACTGCTGTTAGTAGCCGCCAGATGATGGCGTCCTACATCAAATAAATAGGGACTCAGGCCTGTTTCGTCAAGTGAACTTTGCTCATTGCTGTGAGTAGCCCCCAGATGATCGCATCCTACATCAAATAAATAGGGACTCAGGCGTGTTTAGTCAAGTGAACTTTGCTCAGTGCTGTGAGTAGCCGCCAGATGATCGCATCCTACATGAAATAAATAGGTACTCAGGCCTGTTTCGTCAAATGAACTTTGCTCACTGCTGTTAGTAGCCGCCAGATGATGGCGTCCTACATCAAATAAATAGGGACTCAGGCCTGTTTCGTCAAGTGAACTTTGCTCAGTGCTGTGAGTAGCCGCCAGATGATCCCATCCTACATCAAATAAATAGGGACTCAGGCGAGTTTAGTCAAATGAACTTTGCTCAGTGCTGTGAGTAGCCGCCAGATGATCGCATCCTACATCAAATAAATAGGGACGCAGGCTCGTTTCGTCAAGTGCACTTTGTTCAGTGCTGTGAGCAGCCGCCAGATGATCGCATCCTACATCAAATAAATAGGGACTCAGGCGTGTTTAGTCAAGTGAAGTTTGCTCAGTGCTGTGAGTAGCCGCCAGATGATCGCATCCTACATCAAATAAATAGGGAGTCAGGCCTGTTTCGTCAAGTGAACTTTGCTCAGTGCTGTGAGTAGCCCCTAGATGATCGCATCCTACATCAAATAAATAGGGACTCAGGCGTGTTTAGTCAAGTGAACTTTGCTCAGTGCTGTGAGTAGCCGCCATATGATCGCATCCTACATAAAATAAATGGGGACGCAGGCCTGTTTCGTCAAGTGATCTTTGCTCAGTGCTGGCTGTGAGTAGCCGCCAGATGATCGCATCTTACATCAAATAAATAGGGACGCAGGCCCGTTTCGTCCAGTGAATTTTGCTCAGTGCTGTGAGTAGCCGCCAGATGATCGCATCCTACATCAAATAAATAGGGACTCAGGCGTGTTTAGTCAATTGAACTTTGCTCAGTGCTGTGAGTAGCCGCCAGATGATCGCATCCTACATCAAATAAATAGGGACTCAGGCCTGTTTCGTCAAGTGCACTTTACTCAGTGCTTTGAGTAGCCGCCAGATGATCGCTTCCTACATCAAATAAATAGGGACGCAGGCGTGTTTCGTCACGTGCACTTTGCTCAGTGCTGTGAGTAGCCGCCAGATGATCGCATCCTACATCAAATTAATAGGGACTCAGGCGTGTTTAGTCAAGTGAACTTTGCTCAGTGCTGTGAGTAGCCGCCAGATGATCGCATCCTACATCAAATAAATAGGGAGTCAGGCCTGTTTCGTCAAGTGAACTTTGCTCAGTGCTGTGAGTAGCCCCTAGATGATCGCATCCTACATCAAATAAATAGGGACTCAGGCGTGTTTAGTCAAGTGAACTTTGCGCAGTGCTGTGAGTAGCCGCCATATGATCGCATCCTACTTAAAATAAATGGGGACGCAGGCATGTTTCGTCAAGTGAACTTTGCTTAGTGCAGTGAGTAGCCGCCAGATGATCGCATCCTACATCAAATAAATAGGGACGCAGGCCTGTTTCGTCAAGTGCACTTTGCTCAGTGCTGTGAGTAGCCGCCAGATGATCGCATCCTACATCAAATAAATAGGAACTCAGGCGTGTTTAGTCAAGTGAACTTTGCTCAGTGCTGTGAGTAGCTGCCAGATGATCGCATCCAACATCAAATAAATAGGGACTCAGGCGTGTTTAGTAAAGTGAACTTTGCTCAGTGCTGTGAGTAGCCACCAGATGATCGCGTCCTACATCAAATAGATAGGGACTCGGGCCTGTTTCGTCAAGTGAACTTTGCTCAGTGCTGTTAGTAGCCGCCAGATGATGGCGTCCTACATGAAATAAATGGGGACGCAGGCATGTTTCGTCAAGTGATCTTTGCTCAGTGCTGTGAGTAGCCGCCAGATGATCGCATCTTATATCAAATAAATATGCACGCAGGCCCGTTTCGTCAAGTGAATTTTGCTCCGTGCTGTGAGTAGCCGCAAGGTGATCACATCCTACATCAAATAAATAGGGACGCAGGCCTATTTCGTCAAGTGCACTTTGCTCAGTGCTGTGAGTAGCCACCAGATGATCGCATCCTACATCAAATAATAGGGACTCAGGGGTGTTTAGTCAAGTGAACTTTGCTCAGTGCTGTGAGTAGCCGCCAGATGATCGCATCCTACATTAATAAATAGGGTCTCAGGCCTGTTTCGTCAAGTGAACTTTGCTCAGTGCTGTGAGTATCCCCCAGATCGCCTCCTACATCAAATAAATAGGGACTCAGGCGTGTTTATTCAAGTGAACTTTGCTCAGTGCTGTGAGTAGCCGCCAGATGATCGCATCTAACATCAAATAAATAGGGACTCAGGCGAGTTTAGTCAAGTGAACTTTGCTCAGTGCTGTGAGTAGCCACCAGATGATCGCATCCTACATCAAATAAATAGGGACGACGGCCCGTTTTGTCAAGTGCACTTTGCTCAGTGCTTTGAGCAGCCGCCAGATGATCGCATCCTACATCAAATAAATAGGGACTCAGGCGTGTTTAGTCAAGTGAACTTTGCTCAGTGCTGTGAGTAGCCGCCAGATGATCGCATCCTACATCAAATATATAGGGAGTCAGGCCTGTTTCGTCAAGTGAACTTTGCTCAGTGCTGTGAGTAGCCCCTAGATGATCGCATCCTACATCAAATAAATAGGTACTCAGGCGTGTTTAGTCAAGTGAACTTTGCTCAGTGCTGTGAGTAGCCGCCAGATGATCGCATCCTACATCAAATAGATAGGCACTCAGGCCTGTTTCGTCAAGTGAACTTTGCTGAGTGCTGTTAGTAGCCGCCAGATGATGGCGTCCTACATAAAATAAATGGGGACGCAGGCATGTTTCGTCAAGTGATCTTTGCTCAGTGCTGGCTGTGAGTAGCCGCCAGATGATCGCATCTTACATCAAATAAATAGGGACGCAGGCCCGTTTCGTCAAGTGAATTTTGCTCAGTGCTGTGAGTAGCCGCCAGATGATCGCATCCTACATCAAATAAATAGGGACTCAGGCGTGTTTAGTCAATTAAACTTTGCTCAGTGCTGTGAGTAGCCGCCAGATGATCGCATACTACATCAAATAAATAGGGACTCAGGCCTGTTTCGTCAAGTGCACTTTGCTCAGTGCTGTGAGTAGCCGCCAGATGATCGTATCCTACATCAAATAAATAGGGACTTAGGCGTGTTTAGTCAAGTGAACTTTGCTCAGTGCTTTGAGTAGCCGCCAGATGATCGCATCCTACATCAAATAAATAGGGACTCGGGCCTGTTTCGTCAAGTGAACTTTGCTCAGTGCTGAAAAAATAAATGGTGACGCAGGCATGTTTCGTCAAGTGATCTTTGCTCAGTGCTGTGAGTAGCGCCCAGATCGCATGCGACATCAAATAAATAGGGACGGAGGCCTGTTTCGTCAAGTGAACTTTGCTGAGTGCTGTGAGTAGCCCCCAGATGATCGCATCCTACATGAAATAAATAGGGACTCAGGCGTGTTTAGTCAAGTGAACTTTGCTCAGTGCTGTGAGTAGCCGCCAGATGATCGCATCCTACATCAAATAGAAAAAGACTCAGGCGTGTTTAGTCAAGTGAACTTTGCTCAGTGCTGTGAGTAGCCGCCAGATGATCGCATCCTACATCAAATAGAAAGGGACTCAGGCGTGTTTAGTCAAGTGAACTTTGCTCAGTGCTGTGAGTAGCCGCCAGATGATCGCATCCTACATCAAATAAATAGGGACGTAGGCCTGTTTCGTCAAGTGAACTTTGCTCAGTGCTGTGAGTAGCCGCCAGATGATCGCATCCTACATGAAATAAATAGGGTCTTAGGCGTGTTTAGTCAAGTGAACTTTGCTCAGTGCTGTTAGTAGCCGCCAGATGATGGCGTCCTAGATAAAATAAATGGGGACGCAGGCATGTTTCGTCAAGTGATCTTTGCTCAGTGCTGTGAGTAGCCGCCAGATGATCGCATCTTACATCAAAGAAATAGGGACGCAGGCCCGTTTCGTCAAGTGAACTTTGCTCAGTGCTGTGAGTAGCCGCCAGATGATCGCATCCTACATGAAATAAATAGGTACTCAGGCCTGTTTCGTCAAGTGAACTTTGCTCACTGCTGTTAGTAGCCGCCAGATGATGGCGTCCTACAACAAATAAATAGGGACTCAGGCCTGTTTCTTCAAGTGAACTTTGCTCAGTGCTGTGACTATCCCCCAGATGATCGCATCCTACATCAAATAAATAGGGACTCAGGCGAGTTTAGTCAAGTGAACTTTGCTCAGTGCTGTGAGTAGCCGCCAGATGATCGCATCCTACATCAAATAAATAGGGACGCAGGCCCGTTTCGTCAAGTGCACTTTGCTCAGTGCTGTGAGCAGCCGCCAGATGATCGCATCCTACATCAAATAAATAGGGACTCAGGCGTGTTTAGTCAAGTGAACTTTGCTCAGTGCTGTGAGTAGCCGCCAGATGATCGCATCCTACATCAAATAAATAGGGAGTCAGGCCTGTTTCGTCAAGTGAACTTTGCTCAGTGCTGTTCGTAGTAGCCAGATGATCACATCCTACATCAAATAAATAGGGACGGAGGCCTGTTTCATCAAGTGAACTTTGCTCAGTGCTGTGAGTAGCCGCCAGATGATCGCATCCTATATCAAATAGATAGGCACTCAGGCCTGTTTCGTCAAGTGAACTTTGCTCAGTGCTGTTAGTAGCCGTCAGATGATGGCGTCCTACATAAAATAAATGGGGACGCAGGCATGTTTCGTCAAGTGATCTTTGCTCAGTGCTGTGAGTAGCCGCCAGATGATCGCATCTTACATCAAATAAATATGGACGCAGGCCCGTTTCGTCAAGCGAATTTTGCTCCGTGCTGTGAGTAGCCGCAAGGTGATCACATCCTACATCAAATAAATAGGGACTCGGGCGTGTTTAGTCAGGTGAACTTTGCTCAGTGCTGTGAGTAGCCGCCAGATGATTGCATCCTACATCAAATAGGAAGGGACTCAGGCGTGTTTAGTCAAATGAACTTTGCTCAGTGCTGTGAGTAGCCGCCAGATGATCGCATCCTACATCAAATAAATAGGGACGTAGGCCTGTTTCGTCAAGTGAACTTTGCTCAGTGCTGTGAGTAGCCGCCAGATAATCGCATCCTACATCAAATAAATAGGGACTCAGGCGTGTTTAGTCAAGTGAACTTTGCTCAGTGCTGTGAGTAGCCGCCAGATGATCGCATCTTACATGAAATAAATAGGGTGTTAGGCGTGTTTAGTCAAGTGAACTTTGCTCAGTGCTGTTAGTAGCCGCCAGATGATGGCGTCCTAGATAAAATAAATGGGGACGCAGGCGTGTTTCGTCAAGTGATCTTTGCTCAGTGCTGTGAGTAGCCGCCAGATGATCGCATCTTACATCAAAGAAATAGGGACGCAGGCCCGTTTCGTCAAGTGAATTTTGCTCAATGCTGTGAGTAGCTGCCAGATGATCGCATCCTACATCAAATAAATAGGGACTCAGGCGAGTTTAGTCAAGTGAACTTTGCTCAGTGCTGTGAGTAGCCGCCAGATGATCGCATCCTACATCAAATAAATAGGGACGCAGGCCCGTTTCGTCAAGTGCACTTTGCTCAGTGCTGTGAGCAGCCGCCAGATGATCGCATCCTACATCAAATAAATAGGGACTCAGGCGTGTTTAGTCAAGTGAACTTTGCTCAGTGCTGTGAGTAGCCGCCAGATGATCGCATCCTACATCAAATAAATAGGGAGTCAGGCCTGTTTCGTCAAGTGAACTTTGCTCAGTGCTGTTCGTAGTAGCCAGATGATCACATCCTACATCAAATAAATAGGGACGGAGGCCTGTTTCATCAAGTGAACTTTGCTCAGTGCTGTGAGTAGCCGCCAGATGATCGCATCCTATATCAAATAGATAGGCACTCAGGCCTGTTTCGTCAAGTGAACTTTGCTCAGTGCTGTTAGTAGCCGTCAGATGATGGCGTCCTACATAAAATAAATGGGGACGCAGGCATGTTTCGTCAAGTGATCTTTGCTCAGTGCTGTGAGTAGCCGCCAGATGATCGCATCTTACATCAAATAAATATGGACGCAGGCCCGTTTCGTCAAGCGAATTTTGCTCCGTGCTGTGAGTAGCCGCAAGGTGATCACATCCTACATCAAATAAATAGGGACTCGGGCGTGTTTAGTCAGGTGAACTTTGCTCAGTGCTGTGAGTAGCCGCCAGATGATTGCATCCTACATCAAATAGGAAGGGACTCAGGCGTGTTTAGTCAAATGAACTTTGCTCAGTGCTGTGAGTAGCCGCCAGATGATCGCATCCTACATCAAATAAATAGGGACGTAGGCCTGTTTCGTCAAGTGAACTTTGCTCAGTGCTGTGAGTAGCCGCCAGATAATCGCATCCTACATCAAATAAATAGGGACTCAGGCGTGTTTAGTCAAGTGAACTTTGCTCAGTGCTGTGAGTAGCCGCCAGATGATCGCATCTTACATGAAATAAATAGGGTGTTAGGCGTGTTTAGTCAAGTGAACTTTGCTCAGTGCTGTTAGTAGCCGCCAGATGATGGCGTCCTAGATAAAATAAATGGGGACGCAGGCGTGTTTCGTCAAGTGATCTTTGCTCAGTGCTGTGAGTAGCCGCCAGATGATCGCATCTTACATCAAAGAAATAGGGACGCAGGCCCGTTTCGTCAAGTGAATTTTGCTCAATGCTGTGAGTAGCTGCCAGATGATCGCATCCTACATCAAATAAAAAGGGACTCAGGCGTATTTAGTCAAGTGAACTTTGCTCACTGCTGTTAGTAGCCGCCAGATGATGGCGTCCTACATCAAATAAATAGGGACTCAGGCCTGTTTCGTCAAGTGAACTTTGCTCAGTGCTGTGAGTAGCCCCCAGATGATCGCATCCTACATCAAATAAATAGGGACTCAGGCGTGTTTAGTCAAGTGAACTTTGCTCAGTGCTTTGAGTAACCGCCAGATGATCGCATCCTACATGAAATAAATAGGTACTCAGGCCTGTTTCGTCAAATGAACTTTGCTCACTGCTGTTAGTAGCCGCCAGATGATGGCGTCCTACATCAAATAAATAGGGACTCAGGCCTGTTTCGTCAAGTGAACTTTGCTCAGTGCTGTGAGTAGCCGCCAGATGATCGCATCCTACATCAAATAAATAGGGACTCAGGCGAGTTTAGTCAAGTAAACTTTGCTCAGTGCTGTGAGTAGCCGCCAGATGATCGCATCCTACATCAAATAAATAGGGACGCAGGCCCGTTTCGTCAAGTGCACTTTGCTCAGTGCTGTGAGCAGCCGCCAGATGATCGCATCCTACATCAAATAAATAGGGACTCAGGCGTGTTTAGTCAAGTGA
Source organism: Haemaphysalis longicornis (assembly GCF_048455015.1). Lineage (NCBI taxonomy): Eukaryota > Metazoa > Arthropoda > Arachnida > Ixodida > Ixodidae > Haemaphysalis > Haemaphysalis longicornis. Next base: position 1,359,921 of record NW_027526204.1, on the reverse strand, counting down.
AGTTTGCTCAGTGCTGTGAGTAGCCACCAGATGATCGCATCCTACATCAAATAAATAGGGAGTCAGGCCTGTTTCGTCAAGTGAACTTTGCTCAGTGCTGTGAGTAGCCCCTAGATGATCGCATCCTACATCAAATAAATAGGGACTCAGGCGTGTTTAGTCAAGTGAACTTTGCTCAGTGCTGTGAGTAGCCGCCATATGATCGCATCCTACATAAAATAAATGGTGACGCAGGCATGTTTCGTCAAGTGATCTTTGCTCAGTGCTGGCTGTGAGTAGCCGCCAGATGATCGCATCTTACATCAAATAAATAGGGACGCAGGCCCGTTTCGTCAAGTGAATTTTGCTCAGTGCTGTGAGTAGCCGCTAGATGATCGCATCCTACATCAAATAAATAGGGACTCAGGCGTGTTTAGTCAATTGAACTTTGCTCAGTGCTGTGAGTAGCCGCCAGATGATCGCATCCTACATCAAATAAATAGGGACTCAGGCCTGTTTCGTCAAGTGCACTTTGCTCAGTGCTTTGAGTAGCCGCCAGATGATCGCTTCCTACATCAAATAAATAGGGACTTAGGCGTGTTTAGTCAAGTGAACTTTGGTCAGTGCTGTGAGTAGCCGCCAGATGATCGCATCCTACATCAAATAAATAGGCACTGAGGAGTGTTTTGTCAAGTGAACTTTGCTCAGTGCTGTGAGTAGCCGCCAGATGATCGCATCCTATATCAAAAAGATAGGCACTCAGCCCTGTTTCGTCAAGTGAACTTTGCTCAGTGCTGTTCGTAGTCGCCAGATCATCACATTCTACATCAAATAAATAGGGACAGAGGCCTGTTTCATCAAGTGAACTTTGCTTAGTGCAGTGAGTAGCCGCCAGATGATCGCATCCTACATCAAATAAATAGGGACGCAGGCCTGTTTCGTCAAGTGCACTTTGCTCAGTGCTGTGAGTAGCCGCCAGATGATCGCATCCTACATCAAATAAATAGGGACGCAGGCGTGTTTCGTCACGTGCACTTTGCTCAGTGCTGTGAGTAGCCGCCAGATGATCGCATCCTACATCAAATTAATAGGGACTCAGGCGTGTTTAGTCAAGTGAACTTTGCTCAGTGCTGTGAGTAGCCGCCAGATGATCGCATCCTACATCAAATAAATAGGGAGTCAGGCGTGTTTCGTCAAGTGAACTTTGCTGAGTGCTGTGAGTAGTCCCTAGATGATCGCATCCTACATCAAATAAATAGGGACTCAGGCTTGTGTAGTCAAGTGAACTTTGCTCAGTGCTGTTAGTAGCCGCCAGATGATGGCGTCCTACTTAAAATAAATGGGGACGCAGGCATGTTTCGTCAAGTGATCTCTGCTCAGTGCTGTGAGTAGCTGCCAGATGATCGCATCCTACATCAAATAAATAGGGACTCAGGCGTGTTTAGTAAAGTGAACTTTGCTCAGTGCTGTGAGTAGCCAACCAGATGATCGCGTCCTACATCAAATAGATAGGGACTCGGGCCTGTTTCGTCAAGTGAACTTTGCTCAGTGCTGTTAGTAGCCGCCAGATGATGGCGTCCTACATGAAATAAATGGGGACGCAGGCATGTTTCGTCAAGTGATCTTTGCTCAGTGCTGTGAGTAGCCGCCAGATGATCGCATCTTATATCAAATAAATATGCACGCAGGCCCGTTTCGTCAAGTGAATTTTGCTCCGTGCTGTGAGTAGCCGCAAGGTGATCACATCCTACATCAAATAAATAGGGACGCAGGCCTATTTCGTCAAGTGCACTTTGCTCAGTGCTGTGAGTAGCCACCAGATGATCGCATCCTACATCAAATAGTAGGGACTCAGGGGTGTTTAGTCAAGTGAACTTTTCTCAGTGCTGTGAGTAGCCGCCAGATGATCGCATCCTATATTAATAAATAGGGTCTCAGGCCTGTTTCGTCAAGTGAACTTTGCTCAGTGCTGTGAGTATCCCCCAGATCGCATCCCACATCAAATAAATAGGGACTCAGGCGTGTTTATTCAAGTGAACTTTGCTCAGTGCTGTGAGTAGCCGCCAGATGATCGCATCTTACATCAAATAAATAGGAACTCAGGCGTGTTTAGTCAAGTGAACTTTGCTCAGTGCTGTGAGTAGCCGCCAGATGATCGCATCCTACATCAAATAAATAGGGACTCAGGCGAGTTTAGTCAAGTGAACTTTGCTCAGTGCTGTGAGTAGCCGCCAGATGATCGCATCCTACATCAAATAAATAGGGACGCAGGCCCGTTTCGTCAAGTGCACTTTGCTCAGTGCTGTGAGCAGCCGCCAGATGATCGCATCCTACATCAAATAAATAGGGACTCAGGCGTGTTTAGTCAAGTGAACTTTGCTCAGTGCTGTGAGTAGCCGCCAGATGATCGCATCCTACATCAAATATATAGGGAGTCAGGCCTGTTTCGTCAAGTGAACTTTGCTCAGTGCTGTGAGTAGCCCCTAGATGATCGCATCCTACATCAAATAAATAGGTACTCAGGCGTGTTTAGTCAAGTGAACTTTGCTCAGTGCTGTGAGTAGCCGCCAGATGATCGCATCCTACATCAAATAGATAGGCACTCAGGCCTGTTTCGTCAAGTGAACTTTGCTGAGTGCTGTTAGTAGCCGCCAGATGATGGCGTCCTACATAAAATAAATGGGGACGCAGGCATGTTTCGTCAAGTGATCTTTGCTCAGTGCTGGCTGTGAGTAGCCGCCAGATGATCGCATCTTACATCAAATAAATAGGGACGCAGGCCCGTTTCGTCAAGTGAATTTTGCTCAGTGCTGTGAGTAGCCGCCAGATGATCGCATCCTACATCAAATAAATAGGGACTCAGGCGTGTTTAGTCAATTAAACTTTGCTCAGTGCTGTGAGTAGCCGCCAGATGATCGTATCCTACATCAAATAAATAGGGACTTAGGCGTGTTTAGTCAAGTGAACTTTGCTCAGTGCTGTGAGTAGCCGCCAGATGATCGCATCCTACATCAAATAAATAGGCACTGAGGCGTGTTTACTCAAGTAAACTTTGCTCATTGCTGTGAGTAGCTGCCAGGTGATCGCATCCTACATCAAATAGATAGGGACTCGGGCCTGTTTCGTCAAGTGAACTTTGCTCAGTGCTGTTAGTAGCCGCCAGATGATGGCGTCCTACATAAAATAAATGGTGACGCAGGCATGTTTCGTCAAGTGATCTTTGCTCAGTGCTGTGAGTAGCCCCCAGATCGCATGCGACATCAAATAAATAGGGACGGAGGCCTGTTTCGTCAAGTGAACTTTGCTCAGTGCTGTGAGTAGCCCCCAGATGATCGCATCCTACATGAAATAAATAGGGACTCAGGCGTGTTTAGTCAAGTGAACTTTGCTCAGTGCTGTGAGTAGCCGCCAGATGATCGCATCCTACATCAAATAAATAGGGACTCAGGCCTGTTTCGTCAAGTGCACTTTGCTCAGTGCTTTGAGTAGCCGCCAGATGATCGCTTCCTACATCAAATAAATAGGGACTTAGGCGTGTTTAGTCAAGTGAACTTTGGTCAGTGCTGTGAGTAGCCGCCAGATGATCGCATCCTACATCAAATAAATAGGCACTGAGGAGTGTTTAGTCAAGTGAACTTTGCTCAGTGCTGTGAGTAGCCGCAGGATGATCGCATCCTATATCAAAAAGATAGGCACTCAGGCCTGTTTCGTCAAGTGAACTTTGCTCAGTGCTGTTCGTAGTCGCCAGATCATCACATCCTACATCAAATAAATAGGGACAGAGGCCTGTTTCATCAAGTGAACTTTGCTTAGTGCAGTGAGTAGCCGCCAGATTATCGCATCCTACATCAAATAAATAGGGACGCAGGCCTGTTTCGTCAAGTGCACTTTGCTCAGTGCTGTCAGTAGCCGCCAGATGATCGCTTCCTACATCAAATAAATAGGGACGCAGGCGTGTTTCGTCACGTGCACTTTGCTCAGTGCTGTGAGTAGCCGCCAGATGATCGCATCCTACATCAAATTAATAGGGACTCAGGCGTGTTTAGTCAAGTGAACTTTGCTCAGTGCTGTGAGTAGCCGCCAGATGATCGCATCCTACATCAAATAAATAGGGAGTCAGGCGTGTTTCGGCAAGTGAACTTTGCTGAGTGCTGTGAGTAGTCCCTAGATGATCGCATCCTACATCAAATAAATAGGGACTCAGGCTTGTTTAGTCAAGTGAACTTTGCTCAGTGCGGTTAGTAGCCGCCAGATGATGGCGTCCTACTTAAAATAAATGGGGACGCAGGCATGTTTCGTCAAGTGATCTCTGCTCAGTGCTGTGAGTAGCTGCCAGATGATCGCATCCTACATCAAATAAATAGGGACTCAGGCGTGTTTAGTAAAGTGAACTTTGCTCAGTGCTGTGAGTAGCCACCAGATGATCGCGTCCTACATCAAATAGATAGGGACTCGGGCCTGTTTCGTCAAGTGAACTTTGCTCAGTGCTGTTAGTAGCCGCCAGATGATGGCGTCCTACATAAAATAAATGAGGACGCAGGCATGTTTCGTCAAGTGATCTTTGCTCAGTGCTGGCTGTGAGTAGCTGCCAGATGATCGCATCTTACATCAAATAAATAGGGACGCAGGCCCGTTTCGTCAAGTGAATTTTGCTCAGTGCTGTGAGTAGCCGCCAGATGATCGCATCCTACATCAAATAAATAGGGACTCAGGCGTGTTTAGTCAATTAAACTTTGCTCAGTGCTGTGAGTAGCCGCCAGATGATCGTATCCTACATCAAATAAATAGGGACTTAGGCGTGTTTAATCAAGTGAACTTTGCTCAGTGCTGTGAGTAGCCGCCAGATGATCGCATCCTACATCAAATAAATAGGCACTGAGGCGTGTTTACTCAAGTAAACTTTGCTCATTGCTGTGAGTAGCTGCCAGGTGATCGCATCCTACATCAAATAGATAGGGACTCGGGCCTGTTTCGTCAAGTGAACTTTGCTCAGTGCTGTTAGTAGCCGCCAGATGATGGCGTCCTACATAAAATAAATGGTGACGCAGGCATGTTTCGTCAAGTGATCTTTGCTCAGTGCTGTGAGTAGCCCCCAGATCGCATGCGACATCAAATAAATAGGGACGGAGGCCTGTTTCGTCAAGTGAACTTTGCTCAGTGCTGTGAGTAGCCCCCAGATGATCGCATCCTACATGAAATAAATAGGGACTCAGGCGTGTTTAGTCAAGTGAACTTTGCTCAGTGCTGTGAGTAGCCGCCAGATGATCGCATCCTACATCAAATAAATAGGGACTCAGGCCTGTTTCGTCAAGTGCACTTTGCTCAGTGCTTTGAGTAGCCGCCAGATGATCGCTTCCTACATCAAATAAATAGGGACTTAGGTGTGTTTAGTCAAGTGAACTTTGGTCAGTCCTGTGAGTAGCCGCCAGATGATCGCATCCTACATCAAATAAATAGGCACTGAGGAGTGTTTAGTCAAGTGAACTTTGCTCAGTGCTGTGAGTAGCCGCCAGATGATCGCATCCTATATCAAAAAGATAGGCACTCAGGCCTGTTTCGTCAAGTGAACTTTGCTCAGTGCTGTTCGTAGTCGCCAGATCATCACATCCTACATAAAATAAATAGGGACAGAGGCCTGTTTCATCAAGTGAGCTTTGCTTAGTGCAGTGAGTAGCCGCCAGATGATCGCATCCTACATCAAATAAATAGGGACGCAGGCCTGTTTCGTCAAGTGCACTTTGCTCAGTGCTGTGAGTAGCCGCCAGATGATCGGATCCTACATCAAATAAATAGGGACGCAGGCGTGTTTCGTCACGTGCACTTTGCTCAGTGCTGTGAGTAGCCGCCAGATGATCGCATCCTACATCAAATTAATGGGGACTCAGGCGTGTTTAGTCAAGTGAACTTTGCTCAGTGCTGTGAGTAGCCGCCAGATGATCGCATCCTACATCAAATAAATAGGGAGTCAGGCGTGTTTCGTCAAGTGAACTTTGCTGAGTGCTGTGAGTAGTCCCTAGATGATCGCATCCTACATCAAATAAATAGGGACTCAGGCTTGTTTAGTCAAGTGAACTTTGCTCAGTGCTGTTAGTAGCCGCCAGATGATGGCGTCCTACTTAAAATAAATGGGGACGCAGGCATGTTTCGTCAAGTGATCTCTGCTCAGTGCTGTGAGTAGCTGCCAGATGATCGCATCCTACATCAAATAAATAGGGACTCAGGCGTGTTTAGTAAAGTGAACTTTGCTCAGTGCTCTGAGTAGCCACCAGATGATCGCGTCCTACATCAAATAGATAGGGACTCGGGCCTGTTTCGTCAAGTGAACTTTGCTCAGTGCTGTTAGTAGCCGCCAGATGATGGCGTCCTACATGAAATAAATGTCGACGCAGGCATGTTTCGTCAAGTGATCTTTGCTCAGTGCTGTGAGTAGCCGCCAGATGATCGCATCTTATATCAAATAAATATGCACGCAGGCCCGTTTCGTCAAGTGAATTTTGCTCCGTGCTGTGAGTAGCCGCAACGTGATCACATCCTACATCAAATAAATAGGGACGCAGGCCTATTTCGTCAAGTGCACTTTGCTCAGTGCTGTGAGTAGCCACCAGATGATCGCATCCTACATCAAATAATAGGGACTCAGGGGTGTTTAGTCAAGGGAACTTTTCTCAGTGCTGTGAGTAGCCGCCAGATGATCGCATCCTATATTAATAAATAGGGTCTCAGGCCTGTTTCGTCAAGTGAACTTTGCTCAGTGCTGTGAGTATCCCCCAGATCGCATCCTACATCAAATAAATAGGAACTCAGGCGTGTTTAGTCAAGTGAACTTTGCTCAGTGCTGTGAGTAGCCGCCAGATGATCGCATCCTACATCAAATAAATAGGGACTCAGGCGAGTTTAGTCAAGTGAACTTTGCTCAGTGCTGTGAGTAGCCGCCAGATGATCGCATCCTACATCAAATAAATAGGGACGCAGGCCCGTTTCGTCAAGTGCACTTTGCTCAGTGCTGTGAGCAGCCGCCAGATGATCGCATCCTACATCAAATAAATAGGGACTCAGGCGTGTTTAGTCAAGTGAACTTTGCTCAGTGCTGTGAGTAGCCGCCAGATGATCGCATCCTACATCAAATATATAGGGAGTCAGGCCTGTTTCGTCAAGTGAACTTTGCTCAGTGCTGTGAGTAGCCCCTAGATGATCGCATCCTACATCAAATAAATAGGTACTCAGGCGTGTTTAGTCAAGTGAACTTTGCTCAGTGCTGTGAGTAGCCGCCAGATGATCGCATCCTACATCAAATAGATAGGCACTCAGGCCTGTTTCGTCAAGTGAACTTTGCTGAGTGCTGTTAGTAGCCGCCAGATGATGGCGTCCTACATAAAATAAATGGGGACGCAGGCATGTTTCGTCAAGTGATCTTTGCTCAGTGCTGGCTGTGAGTAGCCGCCAGATGATCGCATCTTACATCAAATAAATAGGGACGCAGGCCCGTTTCGTCAAGTGAATTTTGCTCAGTGCTGTGAGTAGCCGCCAGATGATCGCATCCTACACCAAATAAATAGGGACTCAGGCGTGTTTAGTCAATTAAACATTGCTCAGTGCTGTGAGTAGCCGCCAGATGATTGTATCCTACATCAAATCAATAGGGAATTAGGCGTGTTTAGTCAAGTGAACTTTGCTCAGTGCTGTGAGTAGCCGCCAGATGATCGCATCCTACATCAAATAGAAAGGGACTCAGGCGTGTTTAGTCAAGTGAACTTTGCTCAGTGCTGTGAGTAGCCGCCAGATGATCGCATCCTACATCAAATAAATTGGGACGTAGGCCTGTTTCGTCAAGTGAACTTTGCTCAGTGCTGTGAGTAGCCGCCAGATGATCGCATCCTACATGAAATAAATAGGGTCTTAGGCGTGTTTAGTCAAGTGAACTTCTCTCAGTGCTGTTAGTAGCCGCCAGATGATGGCGTCCTAGATAAAATAAATGGGGACGCAGGCATGTTTCGTCAAGTGATCTTTGCTCAGTGCTGTGAGTAGCCGCCAGATGATCGCATCTTACATCAAAGAAATAGGGACGCAGGCCCGTTTCGTCAAGTGAATTTTGCTCAATGCTGTGAGTTGCTGCCAGATGATCGCATCCTACATCAAACAAATAGGGACTCAGGCGTGTTTAGTCAAGTGAACTTTGCTCACTGCTGTTTGTAGCCGCCAGATGATGGCGTCCTACATCAAATAAATAGGGACTCAGGCCTGTTTCTTCAAGTGAACTTTGCTCAGTGCTGTGAGTAGCCCCCACATGATCGCATCCTACATCAAATAAATAGGGACTCAGGCGTGTTTAGTCAAGTGAACTTTGCTCAGTGCTGTGAGTAGCCGCCAGATGATCGCATCCTACATGAAATAAATAGGTACTCAGGCCTGTTTCGTCAAGTGAACTTTGCTCACTGCTGTTAGTAGCCGCCAGATGATGGCGTCCTACATCAAATGAATAGGGACTCAGGCCTGTTTCTTCAAGTGAACTTTGCTCAGTGCTGTGATTAGCCCCCAGATGATCGCATCCAACATCAAATAAATAGGGACTCAGGCGTGTTTAGTCAAGTGAACTTTGCTCAGTGCTGTGAGTAGCTGCCAGATGATCGCATCCTACATCAAATAAATAGGGACGCAGGCCCGTTTCGTCAAGTGCACTTTGCTCAGTGCTGTGAGCAGCCGCCAGATGATCGCATCCTACATCAAATAAATAGGGACTCAGGCGTGTTTAGTCAAGTGAACTTTGCTCAGTGCTGTGAGTAGCCGCCAGATGATCGCATCCTACATCAAATAAATAGGGAGTCAGGCCTTTTTCGTCAAGTGAACTTTGCTCAGTGCTGTCCGTAGTAGCCAGATGATCACATCCTACATCAAATAAATAGGGACGGAGGCCTGTTTCATCAAGTGAACTTTGCTCAGTGCTGTGAGTAGCCGCCAGATGATCGCATCCTATATCAAATAGATAGGCACTCAGGCCTGTTTCGTCAAGTGAACTTTGCTCAGTGCTGTTAGTAGCCGTCAGATGATGGCGTCCTACATAAAATAAATGGGGACGCAGGCATGTTTAGTCAAGTGAACTTTGCTCAGTGCTGTGAGTAGCCGCCAGATGATCGCATCCTACATCAAATAAATAGGCACTGAGGCGTGTTTACTCAAGTAAACTTTGCTCATTGCTGTGAGTAGCCGCAAGGTGATCACATCCTACATCAAATAAATAGGGACTTAGGCGTGTTTAGTCAAGTGAACTTTGGTCAGTGCTGTGAGTAGCCGCCAGATGATCGCATCCTACATCAAATAAATAGGCACTGAGGAGTGTTTAGTCAAGTGAACTTTGCTCAGTGCTGTGAGTAGCCGCCAGATGATCGCATCCTACATCAAAAAGATAGGCACTCAGGCCTGTTTCGTCAAGTGAACTTTGCTCAGTGCTGTTCGTAGTCGCCAGATCATCACATCCTACATCAAATAAATAGGGACAGAGGCCTGTTTCATCAAGTGAACTTTGCTTAGTGCAGTGAGTAGCCGCCAGATGATCGCATCCTACATCAAATAAATAGGGACGCAGGCCTGTTTCGTCAAGTGCACTTTGCTCAGTGCTGTGAGTAGCCGCCAGATGATCGCATCCTACATCAAATAAATAGGAACTCAGGCGTGTTTAGTCAAGTGAACTTTGCTCAGTGCTGTGAGTAGCCGCCAGATGATCGCATCCTACATCAAATAAATAGGGACTCAGGCGAGTTTAGTCAAGTGAACTTTGCTCAGTGCTGTGAGTAGCCGCCAGATGATCGCATCCTACATCAAATAAATAGGGACGCAGGCGTGTTTCGTCACGTGCACTTTGCTCAGTGCTGTGAGTAGCCGCCAGATGATCGCATCCTACATCAAATTAATAGGGACTCAGGCGTGTTTAGTCAAGTGAACTTTGCTCAGTGCTGTGAGCAGCCGCCAGATGATCGCATCCTACATAAAATAAATAGGGAGTCAGGCGTGTTTCGTCAAGTGAACTTTGCTGAGTGCTGCGAGTAGCCCGTAGATGATCGCATCCTACATCAAATAAATAGGGACTCAGGCGTGTTTAATCAAGTGAACTTTGCTCAGTGCTGTTAGTAGCCGCCAGATGATGGCGTCCTACTTAAAATAAATGGGGACGCAGGCATGTTTCGTCAAGTGATCTCTGCTCAGTGCTGTGAGTAGCTGCCAGATGATCGCATCCTACATCAAATAAATAGGGACTCAGGCGTGTTTAGTCAAGTGAACTTTGCTCAGTGCTGTGAGTAGCCACCAGATGATCGCATCCTACATCAAATAGATAGGGACTCGGGCCTGTTTCGTCAAGTGAACTTTGCTCAGTGCTGTTAGTAGCCGCCAGATGATGGCGTCCTACATGAAATAAATGGGGACGCAGGCATGTTTCGTCAAGTGATCTTAGCTCAGTGCTGTGAGTAGCCGCCAGATGATCGCATCTTATATCAAATAATTATGCACGCAGGCCCGTTTCGTCAAGTGAATTTTGCTCCGTGCTGTGAGTAGCCGCAAGGTGATCACATCCTACATCAAATAAATAGGGACGCAGGCCTGTTTCGTCAAGTGCACTTTGCTCAGTGCTGTGAGTAGCCGCCAGATGATCGCATCCTACATCAAATAATAGGGACTCAGGCCTGTTTCGTCAAGTGAACTTTGCTCAGTGCTGTGAGTAGCCCCAAGATGATCGCATCCTACATCAAATAAATAGGGACTCAGGCGTGTTTAGTCAAGTGAACTTTGCTCAGTGCTGTGAGTAGCCGCCATATGATCGCATCCTACATAAAATAAATGGGGACGCAGGCATGTTTCGTCAAGTGAACTTTGCTCACTGCTGTGAGTAGCAGCCAGATGATCGCATCCTACATCAAATAAATAAGGACTTAGGCGTGTTTAGTCAAGTGAACTTTGCTCAGTGCTGTGAGTAGCCGCCAGAAGATCGCATCCTACATCAAATAAATAGGCACTGAGGCGTGTTTAGTCAAGTGAACTTTGCTCAGTGCTGTGAGTAGCCGCCAGATGATCGCATCCTACATTAAAAAGATCGGCACTCAGGCCTGTTTCGTCAAGTGAACTTTGCTCAGTGCTGTTCGTAGTCGCCAGATGATCACATCCTACATCAAATAAATAGGGACAGAGGCCTGTTTCATCAAGTGAACTTTGCTCAGTGCAGTGAGTAGCCGCCAGATGATCGCATCCTACATCAAATAAATAGGGACGCAGGCCTGTTTCGTCAAGTGCACTTTGCTCAGTGCTGTGAGTAGCCGCCAGATGATCACATCCTCCATCAAATAAATAGGAACTCAGGCGTGTTTAGTCAAGTGAACTTTGCTCAGTGCTGTGAGTAGCCGCCAGATGATCGCATCCTACATCAAATAAATAGGGACTCAGGCGAGTTTAGTCAAGTGAACTTTGCTCAGTGCTGTGAGTAGCCGCCAGATGATCGCATCCTACATCAAATAAATAGGGACGCAGGCGTGTTTCGTCACGTGCACTTTGCTCAGTGCTGTGAGTAGCCGCCAGATGATCGCATCCTACATAATTAATAGGCACTCAGGCCTGTTTCGTCAAGTGAACTTTGCTGAGTGCTGTTAGTAGCCGCGAGATGATGGCGTCCTACATAAAATAAATGGGGACGCAGGCATGTTTCGTCAAGTGATCTTTGCTCAGTGCTGGCTGTGAGTAGCCGCCAGATGATCGCATCTTACATCAAATAAATAGGGACGCAGGCCCGTTTCGTCAAGTGAATTTTGCTCAGTGCTGTGAGTAGCCGCCAGATGATCGCATCCTACATCAAATAAATAGGGACTCAGGCGTGTTTAGTCAATTAAACATTGCTCAGTGCTGTGAGTAGCCGCCAGATGATCGTATCCTACATCAAATAAATAGGGACTTAGGCGTGTTTAGTCAAGTAACTTTGCTCAGTGCTGTGAGTAGCCGCCAGATGATCGCATCCTACATCAAATAGAAAGGGACTCAGGCGTGTTTAGTCAAGTGAACTTTGCTCAGTGCTGTGAGTAGCCGCCAGATGATCGCATCCTACATCAAATAAATTGGGACGTAGGCCTGTTTCGTCAAGTGAACTTTGCTCAGTGCTGTGAGTAGCCGCCAGATGATCGCATCCTACGTGAAATAAATAGGGTCTTAGGCGTGTTTAGTCAAGTGAACTTCTCTCAGTGCTGTTAGTAGCCGCCAGATGATGGCGTCCTAGATAAAATAAATGGGGACGCAGGCATGTTTCGTCAAGTGATCTTTGCTCAGTGCTGTGAGTAGCCGCCAGATGATCGCATCTTACATCAAAGAAATAGGGACGCAGGCCCGTTTCGTCAAGTGAATTTTGCTCAATGCTGTGAGTTGCTGCCAGATGATCGCATCCTACATCAAATAAATAGGGACTCAGGCGTGTTTAGTCAAGTGAACTTTGCTCACTGCTGTTTGTAGCCGCCAGATGATGGCGTCCTACATCAAATAAATAGGGACTCAGGCCTGTTTCTTCAAGTGAACTTTGCTCAGTGCTGTGAGTAGCCCCCACATGATCGCATCCTACATCAAATAAATAGGGACTCAGGCGTGTTTAGTCAAGTGAACTTTGCTCAGTGCTGTGAGTAGCCGCCAGATGATCGCATCCTACATGAAATAAATAGGTACTCAGGCCTGTTTCGTCAAGTGAACTTTGCTCACTGCTGTTAGTAGCCGCCAGATGATGGCGTCCTACATCAAATGAATAGGGACTCAGACCTGTTTCTTCAAGTGAACTTTGCTCAGTGCTGTGATTAGCCCCCAGATGATCGCATCCTACATCAAATAAATAGGGACTCAGGCGAGTTTAGTCAAGTGAACTTTGCTCAGTGCTGTGAGTAGCTGCCAGATGATCGCATCCTACATCAAATAAATAGGGACGCAGGCCCGTTTCGTCAAGTGCACTTTGCTCAGTGCTGTGAGCAGCCGCCAGATGATCGCATCCTACATCAAATAAATAGGGACTCAGGCGTGTTTAGTCAAGTGAACTTTGCTCAGTGCTGTGAGTAGCCGCCAGATGATCGCATCCTACATCAAATAAATAGGGAGTCAGGCCTTTTTCGTCAAGTGAACTTTGCTCAGTGCTGTTCGTAGTAGCCAGATGATCACATCCTACATCAAATAAATAGGGACGGAGGCCTGTTTCATCAAGTGAACTTTGCTCAGTGCTGTGAGTAGCCGCCAGATGATCGCATCCTATATCAAATAGATAGGCACTCAGGCCTGTTTCGTCAAGTGAACTTTGCTCAGTGCTGTTAGTAGCCGTCAGATGATGGCGTCCTACATAAAATAAATGGGGACGCAGGCATGTTTAGTCAAGTGAACTTTGCTCAGTGCTGTGAGTAGCCGCCAGATGATCGCATCCTACATCAAATAAATAGGCACTGAGGCGTGTTTACTCAAGTAAACTTTGCTCATTGCTGTGAGTAGCCGCAAGGTGATCACATCCTACATCAAATAAATAGGGACTTAGGCGTGTTTAGTCAAGTGAACTTTGGTCAGTGCTGTGAGTAGCCGCCAGATGATCGCATCCTACATCAAATAAATAGGCACTGAGGAGTGTTTAGTCAAGTGAACTTTGCTCAGTGCTGTGAGTAGCCGCCATATGATCGCATCCTACATAAAATAAATGGGGACGCAGGCCTGTTTCGTCAAGTGAACTTTGCTCAGTGCTGTTCGTAGTCGCCAGATGATCACATCCTACATCAAATAAATAGGGACAGAGGCCTGTTTCATCAAGTGAACTTTGCTCAGTGCAGTGAGTAGCCGCCAGATGATCGCATCCTACATCAAATAAATAGGGACGCAGGCCTGTTTCGTCAAGTGCACTTTGCTCAGTGCTGTGAGTAGCCGCCAGATGATCACATCCTACATCAAATAAATAGGAACTCAGGCGTGTTTAGTCAAGTGAACTTTGCTCAGTGCTGTGAGTAGCCGCCAGATGATCGCATCCTACATCAAATAAATAGGGACTCAGGCGAGTTTAGTCAAGTGAACTTTGCTCAGTGCTGTGAGTAGCCGCCAGATGATCGCATCCTACATCAAATAAATAGGGACGCAGGCGTGTTTCGTCACGTGCACTTTGCTCAGTGCTGTGAGTAGCCGCCAGATGATCGCATCCTACATCAAATTAATAGGGACTCAGGCGTGTTTAGTCAAGTGAACTTTGCTCAGTGCTGTGAGCAGCCGCCAGATGATCGCATCCTACATAAAATAAATAGGGAGTCAGGCGTGTTTCGTCAAGTGAACTTTGCTGAGTGCTGCGAGTAGCCCGTAGATGATCGCATCCTACATCAAATAAATAGGGACTCAGGCGTGTTTAATCAAGTGAACTTTGCTCAGTGCTGTTAGTAGCCGCCAGATGATGGCGTCCTACTTAAAATAAATGGGGACGCAGGCATGTTTCGTCAAGTGATCTCTGCTCAGTGCTGTGAGTAGCTGCCAGATGATCGCATCCTACATCAAATAAATAGGGACTCAGGCGTGTTTAGTCAAGTGAACTTTGCTCAGTGCTGTGAGTAGCCACCAGATGATCGCATCCTACATCAAATAGATAGGGACTCGGGCCTGTTTCGTCAAGTGAACTTTGCTCAGTGCTGTTAGTAGCCGCCAGATGATGGCGTCCTACATGAAATAAATGGGGACGCAGGCATGTTTCGTCAAGTGATCTTAGCTCAGTGCTGTGAGTAGCCGCCAGATGATCGCATCTTATATCAAATAATTATGCACGCAGGCCCGTTTCGTCAAGTGAATTTTGCTCCGTGCTGTGAGTAGCCGCAAGGTGATCACATCCTACATCAAATAAATAGGGACGCAGGCCTGTTTCGTCAAGTGCACTTTGCTCAGTGCTGTGAGTAGCCGCCAGATGATCGCATCCTACATCAAATAATAGGGACTCAGGCCTGTTTCGTCAAGTGAACTTTGCTCAGTGCTGTGAGTAGCCCCAAGATGATCGCATCCTACATCAAATAAATAGGGACTCAGGCGTGTTTAGTCAAGTGAACTTTGCTCAGTGCTGTGAGTAGCCGCCATATGATCGCATCCTACATAAAATAAATGGGGACGCAGGCATGTTTCGTCAAGTGAACTTTGCTCACTGCTGTGAGTAGCAGCCAGATGATCGCATCCTACATCAAATAAATAAGGACTTAGGCGTGTTTAGTCAAGTGAACTTTGCTCAGTGCTGTGAGTAGCCGCCAGAAGATCGCATCCTACATCAAATAAATAGGCACTGAGGCGTGTTTAGTCAAGTGAACTTTGCTCAGTGCTGTGAGTAGCCGCCAGATGATCGCATCCTACATTAAAAAGATCGGCACTCAGGCCTGTTTCGTCAAGTGAACTTTGCTCAGTGCTGTTCGTAGTCGCCAGATGATCACATCCTACATCAAATAAATAGGGACAGAGGCCTGTTTCATCAAGTGAACTTTGCTCAGTGCAGTGAGTAGCCGCCAGATGATCGCATCCTACATCAAATAAATAGGGACGCAGGCCTGTTTCGTCAAGTGCACTTTGCTCAGTGCTGTGAGTAGCCGCCAGATGATCACATCCTCCATCAAATAAATAGGAACTCAGGCGTGTTTAGTCAAGTGAACTTTGCTCAGTGCTGTGAGTAGCCGCCAGATGATCGCATCCTACATCAAATAAATAGGGACTCAGGCGAGTTTAGTCAAGTGAACTTTGCTCAGTGCTGTGAGTAGCCGCCAGATGATCGCATCCTACATCAAATAAATAGGGACGCAGGCGTGTTTCGTCACGTGCACTTTGCTCAGTGCTGTGAGTAGCCGCCAGATGATCGCATCCTACATAATTAATAGGCACTCAGGCCTGTTTCGTCAAGTGAACTTTGCTGAGTGCTGTTAGTAGCCGCGAGATGATGGCGTCCTACATAAAATAAATGGGGACGCAGGCATGTTTCGTCAAGTGATCTTTGCTCAGTGCTGGCTGTGAGTAGCCGCCAGATGATCGCATCTTACATCAAATAAATAGGGACGCAGGCCCGTTTCGTCAAGTGAATTTTGCTCAGTGCTGTGAGTAGCCGCCAGATGATCGCATCCTACATCAAATAAATAGGGACTCAGGCGTGTTTAGTCAATTAAACATTGCTCAGTGCTGTGAGTAGCCGCCAGATGATCGTATCCTACATCAAATAAATAGGGACTTAGGCGTGTTTAGTCAAGTAACTTTGCTCAGTGCTGTGAGTAGCCGCCAGATGATCGCATCCTACATCAAATAGAAAGGGACTCAGGCGTGTTTAGTCAAGTGAACTTTGCTCAGTGCTGTGAGTAGCCGCCAGATGATCGCATCCTACATCAAATAAATTGGGACGTAGGCCTGTTTCGTCAAGTGAACTTTGCTCAGTGCTGTGAGTAGCCGCCAGATGATCGCATCCTACGTGAAATAAATAGGGTCTTAGGCGTGTTTAGTCAAGTGAACTTCTCTCAGTGCTGTTAGTAGCCGCCAGATGATGGCGTCCTAGATAAAATAAATGGGGACGCAGGCATGTTTCGTCAAGTGATCTTTGCTCAGTGCTGTGAGTAGCCGCCAGATGATCGCATCTTACATCAAAGAAATAGGGACGCAGGCCCGTTTCGTCAAGTGAATTTTGCTCAATGCTGTGAGTTGCTGCCAGATGATCGCATCCTACATCAAATAAATAGGGACTCAGGCGTGTTTAGTCAAGTGAACTTTGCTCACTGCTGTTTGTAGCCGCCAGATGATGGCGTCCTACATCAAATAAATAGGGACTCAGGCCTGTTTCTTCAAGTGAACTTTGCTCAGTGCTGTGAGTAGCCCCCACATGATCGCATCCTACATCAAATAAATAGGGACTCAGGCGTGTTTAGTCAAGTGAACTTTGCTCAGTGCTGTGAGTAGCCACCAGATGATCGCATCCTACATGAAATAAATAGGTACTCAGGCCTGTTTCGTCAAGTGAACTTTGCTCACTGCTGTTAGTAGCCGCCAGATGATGGCGTCCTACATCAAATGAATAGGGACTCAGACCTGTTTCTTCAAGTGAACTTTGCTCAGTGCTGTGATTAGCCCCCAGATGATCGCATCCTACATCAAATAAATAGGGACTCAGGCGAGTTTAGTCAAGTGAACTTTGCTCAGTGCTGTGAGTAGCTGCCAGATGATCGCATCCTACATCAAATAAATAGGGACGCAGGCCCGTTTCATCAAGTGCACTTTGCTCAGTGCTGTGAGCAGCCGCCAGATGATCGCATCCTACATCAAATAAATAGGGACTCAGGCGTGTTTAGTCAAGTGAACTTTGCTCAGTGCTGTGAGTAGCCGCCAGATGATCGCATCCTACATCAAATAAATAGGGAGTCAGGCCTTTTTCGTCAAGTGAACTTTGCTCAGTGCTGTTCGTAGTAGCCAGATGATCACATCCTACATCAAATAAATAGGGACGGAGGCCTGTTTCATCAAGTGAACTTTGCTCAGTGCTGTGAGTAGCCGCCAGATGATCGCATCCTATATCAAATAGATAGGCACTCAGGCCTGTTTCGTCAAGTGAACTTTGCTCAGTGCTGTTAGTAGCCGTCAGATGATGGCGTCCTACATAAAATAAATGGGGACGCAGGCATGTTTAGTCAAGTGAACTTTGCTCAGTGCTGTGAGTAGCCGCCAGATGATCGCATCCTACATCAAATAAATAGGCACTGAGGCGTGTTTACTCAAGTAAACTTTGCTCATTGCTGTGAGTAGCCGCAAGGTGATCACATCCTACATCAAATAAATAGGGACTTAGGCGTGTTTAGTCAAGTGAACTTTGGTCAGTGCTGTGAGTAGCCGCCAGATGATCGCATCCTACATCAAATAAATAGGCACTGAGGAGTGTTTAGTCAAGTGAACTTTGCTCAGTGCTGTGAGTAGCCGCCATATGATCGCATCCTACATAAAATAAATGGGGACGCAGGCCTGTTTCGTCAAGTGAACTTTGCTCAGTGCTGTTCGTAGTCGCCAGATGATCACATCCTACATCAAATAAATAGGGACAGAGGCCTGTTTCATCAAGTGAACTTTGCTCAGTGCAGTGAGTAGCCGCCAGATGATCGCATCCTACATCAAATAAATAGGGACGCAGGCCTGTTTCGTCAAGTGCACTTTGCTCAGTGCTGTGAGTAGCCGCCAGATGATCACATCCTACATCAAATAAATAGGAACTCAGGCGTGTTTAGTCAAGTGAACTTTGCTCAGTGCTGTGAGTAGCCGCCAGATGATCGCATCCTACATCAAATAAATAGGGACTCAGGCGAGTTTAGTCAAGTGAACTTTGCTCAGTGCTGTGAGTAGCCGCCAGATGATCGCATCCTACATCAAATAAATAGGGACGCAGGCGTGTTTCGTCACGTGCACTTTGCTTAGTGCTGTGAGTAGCCGCCAGATGATCGCATCCTACATAATTAATAGGGACTCAGGCGTGTTTAGTCAAGTGAACTTTGCTCAGTGCTGTGAGTAGCCGCCAGATGATCGCATCCTACATGAAATAAATAGGGAGTCAGGCGTGTTTCGTCAAGTGAACTTTGCTGAGTGCTGTGAGTAGCCCCTAGATGATCGCATCCTACATCAAATAAATAGGGACTCAGGCGTGTTTAGTCAAGTGAACTTTGCTCAGTGCTGTTAGTAGCCGCCAGATGATGGCGTCCTACTTAAAATAAATGGGGACGCAGGCATGCTTCGTCAAGTGATCTCTGCTCAGTGCTGTGAGTAGCTGCCAGATGATCGCAAACTACATCAAATAAATAGGGACTCAGGCGTGTTTAGTCAAGTGAACTTTGCTCAGTGCTGTGAGTAGCCACCAGATGATCGCATCCTACATCAAATAGATAGGGACTCGGGCCTGTTTCGTCAAGTGAACTTTGCTCAGTGCTGTTAGTAGCCGCCAGATGATGGCGTCCTACATGAAATAAATGGGGACGCAGGCATGTTTCGTCAAGTGATCTTTGCTCAGTGCTGTGAGTAGCCGCCAGATGATCGCATCTTGCATCAAATAAATATGGACGCAGGCCCGTTTCGTCAAGCGAATTTTGCTCCGTGCTGTGAGTAGCCGCAAGGTGATCACATCCTACATCAAATAAATAGGGACTCGGGCGTGTTTAGTCAGGTGAACTTTGCTCAGTGCTGTGAGTAGCCGCCAGATGATCGCATCCTACATCAAATAGAAAGGGACTCAGGCGTGTTTAGTCAAGTGAACTTTGCTCAGTGCTGTGAGTAGCCGCCAGATGATCGCATCCTACATCAAATAAATAGGGACGTAGGCCTGTTTCGTCAAGTGAACTTTGCTCAGTGCTGTGAGTAGCCGCCAGATAATCGCATCCTACATCAAATAAACAGGGACTCAGGCGTGTTTAGTCAAGGGAACTTTGCTCAGTGCTGTGAGTAGCCGCCAGATGATCGCATCCTACATGAAATAAATAGGGTCTTAGGCGTGTTTAGTCAAGTGAACTTTGCTCAGTGCTGTTAGTAGCCGCCAGATGATGGCGTCCTACATCAAATAAATAGGGACGCAGGCCTGTTTCGTCAAGTGCACTTTGCTCAGTGCTGTGAGTAGCCGCCAGATGATCGCATCCTACATCAGATAATAGGGACTCAGGCCTGTTTCGTCAAGTGAACTTTGCTCAGTGCTGTGAGTAGCCCCAAGATGATCGCATCCTACATCAAATAAATAGGGACTCAGGCGTGTTTAGTCAAGTGAACTTTGCTCAGTGCTGTGAGTAGCCGCCATATGATCGCATCCTACATAAAATAAATGGGGACGCAGGCATGTTTCGTCAAGTGAACTTTGCTCACTGCTGTGAGTAGCCGCCAGATGATCGCATCCTACATCAAATAAATGAGGACTTAGGCGTGTTTAGTCAAGTGAACTTTGCTCAGTGCTGTGAGTAGCCGCCAGATGATCGCATCCTACATTAAATAAATAGGCACTGAGGCGTGTTTAGTCAAGTGAACTTTGCTCAGTGCTGTGAGTAGCCGCCAGATGATCGCATCCTACATTAAAAAGATCGGCACTCAGGCCTGTTTCGTCAAGTGAACTTTGCTCAGTGCTGTTCGTAGTCGCCAGATGATCACATCCTACATCAAATAAATAGGGACAGAGGCCTGTTTCATCAAGTGAACTTTGCTCAGTGCAGTGAGTAGCCGCCAGATGATCGCATCCTACATCAAATAAATAGGGACGCAGGCCTGTTTCCTCAAGTGCACTTTGCTCAGTGCTGTGAGTAGCCGCCAGAGGATCACATCCTACATCAAATAAATAGGAACTCAGGCGTGTTTAGTCAAGTGAACTTTGCTCAGTGCTGTGAGTAGCCGCCAGATGATCGCATCCTATATCAAATAAATAGGGACTCAGGCGAGTTTAGTCAAGTGAACTTTGCTCAGTGCTGTGAGTAGCCGCCAGATGATCGCATCCTACATCCAATAAATAGGGACGCAGGCGTGTTTCGTCACGTGCACTTTGCTCAGTGCTGTGAGTAGCCGCCAGATGATCGCATCCTACATAATTAATAGGGACTCAGGCGTGTTTAGTCAAGTGAACTTTGCTGAGTGCTGTGAGTAGCCCCTAGATGATCGCATCCTACATCAAATAAATAGGGACTAAGGCGTGTTTAGTCAAGTGAACTTTGCTCAGTGCTGTTAGTAGCCGCCAGATGATGGCGTCCTACTTAAAATAAATGGGGACGCAGGCATGCTTCGTCAAGTGATCTCTGCTCAGTGCTGTGAGTAGCTGCCAGATGATCGCAAACTACATCAAATAAATAGGGACTCAGGCGTGTTTAGTCAAGTGAACTTTGCTCAGTGCTGTGAGTAGCCACCAGATGATCGCATCCTACATCAAATAGATAGGGACTCGGGCCTGTTTTGTCAAGTGAACTTTGCTCAGTGCTGTTAGTAGCCGCCAGATGATGGCGTCCTACATGAAATAAATGGGGACGCAGGCATGTTTCGTCAAGTGATCTTTGCTCAGTGCTGTGAGTAGCCGCCAGATGATCGCATCTTGCATCAAATAAATATGGACGCAGGCCCGTTTCGTCAAGCGAATTTTGCTCCGTGCTGTGAGTAGCCGCAAGGTGATCACATCCTACATCAAATAAATAGGGACTCGGGCGTGTTTAGTCAGGTGAACTTTGCTCAGTGCTGTGAGTAGCCGCCAGATGATCGCATCCTACATCAAATAGAAAGGGACTCAGGCGTGTTTAGTCAAGTGAACTTTGCTCAGTGCTGTGAGTAGCCGCCAGATGATCGCATCCTACATCAAATAAATAGGGACGTAGGCCTGTTTCGTCAAGTGAACTTTGCTCAGTGCTGTGAGTAGCCGCCAGATAATCGCATCCTACATCAAATAAATAGGGACTCAGGCGTGTTTAGTCAAGTGAACTTTGCTCAGTGCTGTGAGTAGCCGCCAGATGATCGCATCCTACATGAAATAAATAGGGTCTTAGGCGTGTTTAGTCAAGTGAACTTTGCTCAGTGCTGTTAGTAGCCGCCAGATTATGGCGTCCTACATCAAATAAATAGGGACGCAGGCCTGTTTCGTCAAGTGCACTTTGCTCAGTGCTGTGAGTAGCCGCCAGATGATCGCATCCTACATCAAATAATAGGGACTCAGGCCTGTTTCGTCAAGTGAACTTTGCTCAGTGCTGTGAGTAGCCCCAAGATGATCGCATCCTACATCAAATAAATAGGGACTCAGGCGTGTTTAGTCAAGTCAACTTTGCTCAGTGCTGTGAGTAGCCGCCATATGATCGCATCCTACATAAAATAAATGGGGACGCAGGCATGTTTCGTCAAGTGAACTTTGCTCACTGCTGTGAGTAGCCGCCAGATGATGGCGTCCTACATCAAATAAATAGGGACGCAGGCCTGTTTCGTCAAGTGCACTTTGCTCAGTGCTGTGAGTAGCCGCCAGATGATCGCATCCTACATCAAATAATAGGGACTCAGGCCTGTTTCGTCAAGTGAACTTTGCTCAGTGCTGTGAGTAGCCCCAAGATGATTGCATCCTACATCAAATAAATAAGGACTTAGGCGTGTTTAGTCAAGTGAACTTTGCTCAGTGCTGTGAGTAGCCGCCAGATGATCGCATCCTACATCAAATAAATAGGCACTGAGGCGTGTTTAGTCAAGTGAACTTTGCTCAGTGCTGTGAGTAGCCGCCAGATGATCGCATCCTACATTAAAAAGATCGGCACTCAGGCCTGTTTCGTCAAGTGAACTTTGCTCAGTGCTGTTCGTAGTCGCCAGATGATCACATCCTACATCAAATAAATAGGGACAGAGGCCTGTTTCATCAAGTGAACTTTGCTCAGTGCAGTGAGTAGCCGCCAGATGATCGCATCCTACATCAAATAAATAGGGACGCAGGCCTGTTTCGTCAAGTGCACTTTGCTCAGTGCTGTGAGTAGCCGCCAGATGATCACATCCTACATCAAATAAATAGGAACTCAGGCGTGTTTAGTCAAGTGAACTTTGCTCAGTGCTGTGAGTAGCCGCCAGATGATCGCATCCTAGATCAAATAAATAGGGACTCAGGCGAGTTTAGTCAAGTGAACTTTGCTCAGTGCTGTGAGTAGCCGCCAGATGATCGCATCCTACATCAAATAAATAGGGACTCAGGCGTGTTTAGTCAAGTGAACTTTGCTCAGTGCTGTGAGTAGCCCCTAGATGATCGCATCCTACATCAAATAAATAGGGACTCAGGCGTGTTTAGTCAAGTGAACTTTTCTCAGTGCTGTTAGTAGCCGCCAGATGATGGCGTCCTACTTAAAATAAATGGGGACGCAGGCATGCTTCGTCAAGTGATCTCTGCTCAGTGCTGTGAGTAGCTGCCAGATGATCGCAAACTACATCAAATAAATAGGGACTCAGGCGTGTTTAGTCAAGTGAACTTTGCTCAGTGCTGTGAGTAGCCACCAGATGATCGCATCCTACATCAAATAGATAGGGACTCGGGCCTGTTTCGTCAAGTGAACTTTGCTCAGTGCTGTTAGTAGCCGCCAGATGATGGCGTCCTACATGAAATAAATGGGGACGCAGGCATGTTTCGTCAAGTGATCTTTGCTCAGTGCTGTGAGTAGCCGCCAGATGATCGCATCTTACATCAAATAAATGTGGACGCAGGCCCGTTTCGTCAAGCGAATTTTGCTCCGTGCTGTGAGTAGCCGCAAGGTGATCACATCCTACATCAAATAAATAGGGACGCGGGCGTGTTTAGTCAGGTGAACTTTGCTCAGTGCTGTGAGTAGCCGCCAGATGATCGCATCCTACATCAAATAGAAAGGGACTCAGGCGTGTTTAGTCAAGTGAACTTTGCTCAGTGCTGTGAGTAGCCGCCAGATGATGGCATCCTACATCAAATAAATAGGGACGTAGGCCTGTTTCGTCAAGTGAACTTTGCTCAGTGCTGTGAGTAGCCGCCAGATAATCGCATCCTACATCAAATAAATAGGGACTCAGGCGTGTTTAGTCAAGTGAACTTTGCTCAGTGCTGTGAGTAGCCGCCAGATGATCGCATCCTACATGAAATAAATAGGGTCTTAGGCGTGTTTAGTCAAGTGAACTTTGCTCAGTGCTCTTTGTAGCCGCCAGATGATGGCGTCCTAGATAAAATAAATGGGGACGCAGGCGTGTTTTGTCAAGTGATCTTTGCTCAGTGCTGTGAGTAGCCGCCAGATGATCGCATCTTACATCAAAGAAATAGGGACGCAGGCCCGTTTCGTCAAGTGAATTTTGCTCAATGCTGTGAGTAGCTGCCAGATGATCGCATCCTACATCAAATAAATAGGGACTCAGGCGTGTTTAGTCAAGTGAACTTTGCTCACTGCTGTTAGTAGCCGCGAGATGATGGCGTCCTACATCAAATAAATAGGGACTCAGGCCTGTTTCGTCAAGTGAACTTTGCTCAGTGCTGTGAGTAGCCCCCAGATGATCGCATCCTACATCAAATAAATAGGGACTTAGGCGTGTTTAGTCAAGTGAACTTTGCTCAGTGCTGTGAGTAGCCGCCAGATGATCGCATCCTACATGAAATAAATAGGTACTCAGGCCTGTTTCGTCAAATGAACTTTGCTCACTGCTGTTAGTAGCCGCCAGATGATGGCGTCCAACATCAAATAAATAGGGACTCAGGCCTGTTTCGTCAAGTGAACTTTGCTCAGTGCTGTGGGTAGCCGCCAGATGATCGCATCCTACATCAAATAAATAGGGACAGAGGCCTGTTTCATCAAGTGAACTTTGCTTAGTGCAGTGAGTAGCCGCCAGATGATCGCATCCTACATCAAATAAATAGGGACGCAGGCCTGTTTCGTCAAGTGCACTTTGCTCAGTGCTGTGAGTAGCCGCCAGATGATCGCATCCTACATCAAATAAATAGGAACTCAGGCGTGTTTAGTCAAGTGAACTTTGCTCAGTGCTGTGAGTAGCCGCCAGATGATCGCATCCTACATCAAATAAATAGGGACTCAGGCGAGTTTAGTCAAGTGAACTTTGCTCAGTGCTGTGAGTAGCTGCCAGATGATCGCATCCTACATCAAATAAATAGGGACGCAGGCGTGTTTCGTCACGTGCACTTTGCTCAGTGCTGTGAGTAGCCGCCAGATGATCGCATCCTACATCAAATTAATAGGGACTCAGGCGTGTTTAGTCAAGTGAACTTTGCTCAGTGCTGTGAGTAGCCACCAGATGATCGCATCCTACATCAAATAGATAGGGACTCGGGCCTGTTTCGTCAAGTGAACTTTGCTCAGTGCTGTTAGTAGCCGTCATATGATCGCATCCTACATAAAATAAATGGGGACGCAGGCATGTTTCGTCAAGTGAACTTTGCTCACTGCTGTGAGTAGCAGCCAGGTGATCGCATCCTACATCAAATAAATAAGGACTTAGGCGTGTTTAGTCAAGTGAACTTTGCTCAGTGCTGTGAGTAGCCGCCAGATGATCGCATCCTACATCAAATAAATAGGCACTGAGGCGTGTTTAGTCAAGTGAACTTTGCTCAGTGCTGTGAGTAGCCGCCTGATGATCGCATCCTACATTAAAAAGATCGGCACTCAGGCCTGTTTCGTCAAGTGAACTTTGCTCAGTGCTGTTCGTAGTCGCCAGATGATCACATCCTACATCAAATAAATAGGGACAGAGGCCTGTTTCATAAAGTGAACTTTGCTCAGTGCAGTGAGTAGCCGCCAGATGATCGCATCCTACATCAAATAAATAGGGACGCAGGCCTGTTTCGTCAAGTGCACTTTGGTCAGTGCTGTGAGTAGCCGCCAGATGATCACATCCTACATCAAATAAATAGGAACTCAGGCGTGTTTAGTCAAGTGAACTTTGCTCAGTGCTGTGAGTAGCCGCCAGATGATCGCATCCTACATCAAATAAATAGGGACTCAGGCGAGTTTAGTCAAGTGAACTTTGCTCAGTGCTGTGAGTAGCCGCCAGATGATCGCATCCTACATCAAATAAATAGGGACGTAGGCCTGTTTCGTCAAGTGAACTTTGCTCAGTGCTGTGAGTAGCCGCCAGATAATCGCATCCTACATCAAATAAATAGGGACTCAGGCGTGTTTAGTCAAGTGAACTTTGCTCAGTGCTGTGAGTAGCCGCCAGATGATCGCATCCTACATGAAATAAATAGGGTCTTAGGCGTGTTTAGTCAAGTGAACTTTGCTCAGTGCTGTTAGTAGCCGCCAGATGATGGCGTCCTAGATAAAATAAATGGGGACGCAGGCGTGTTTTGTCAAGTGATCTTTGCTCAGTGCTGTGAGTAGCCGCCAGATGATCGCATCTTACATCAAAGAAATAGGGACGCAGGCCCGTTTCGTCAAGTGAATTTTGCTCAATGCTGTGAGTAGCTGCCAGATGATCGCATCCTACATCAAATAAATAGGGACTCAGGCGTGTTTAGTCAAGTGAACTTTGCTCACTGCTGTTAGTAGCCGCGAGATGATGGCGTCCTACATCAAATAAATAGGGACTCAGGCCTGTTTCGTCAAGTGAACTTTGCTCAGTGCTGTGAGTAGCCCCCAGATGATCGCATCCTACATCAAATAAATAGGGACTTAGGCGTGTTTAGTCAAGTGAACTTTGCTCAGTGCTGTGAGTAGCCGCCAGATGATCGCATCCTACATGAAATAAATAGGTACTCAGGCCTGTTTCGTCAAATGAACTTTGCTCACTGCTGTTAGTAGCCGCCAGATGATGGCGTCCAACATCAAATAAATAGGGACTCAGGCCTGTTTCGTCAAGTGAACTTTGCTCAGTGCTGTGAGTAGCCGCCAGATGATCGCATCCTACATCAAATAAATAGGGACAGAGGCCTGTTTCATCAAGTGAACTTTGCTTAGTGCAGTGAGTAGCCGCCAGATGATCGCATCCTACATCAAATAAATAGGGACGCAGGCCTGTTTCGTCAAGTGCACTTTGCTCAGTGCTGTGAGTAGCCGCCAGATGATCGCATCCTACATCAAATAAATAGGAACTCAGGCGTGTTTAGTCAAGTGAACTTTGCTCAGTGCTGTGAGTAGCCGCCAGATGATCGCATCCTACATCAAATAAATAGTGACTCAGGCGAGTTTAGTCAAGTGAACTTTGCTCAGTGCTGTGAGTAGCCGCCAGATGATCGCATCCTACATCAAATAAATAGGGACGCAGGCGTGTTTCGTCACGTGCACTTTGCTCAGTGCTGTGAGTAGCCGCCAGATGATCGCATCCTACATCAAATTAATAGGGACTCAGGCGTGTTTAGTCAAGTGAACTTTGCTCAGTGCTGTGAGCAGCCGGCAGATGATCGCATCCTACATCAAATAAATAGGGGTCAGGCGTGTTTCGTCAAGTGAACTTTGCTGAGTGCTGCGAGTAGCCCCTAGATGATCGCATCCTACATCAAATAAATAGGGACTCAGGCGTGTTTAATCAAGTGAACTTTGCTCAGTGCTGTTAGTAGCCGCCAGATGATGGCGTCCTACTTAAAATAAATGGGGACGCAGGCATGTTTCGTCAAGTGATCTCTGCTCAGTGCTGTGAGTAGCTGCCAGATGATCGCATCCTACATCAAATAAATAGGGACTCAGGCGTGTTTAGTCAAGTGAACTTTGCTCAGTGCTGTGAGTAGCCACCAGATGATCGCATCCTACATCAAATAGATAGGGACTCGGGCCTGTTTCGTCAAGTGAACTTTGCTCAGTGCTGTTAGTAGCCGCCAGATGATGGCGTCCTACATGAAATAAATGGGGACGCAGGCATGTTTCGTCAAGTGATCTTTGCTCAGTGCTGTGAGTAGCCGCCAGATGATCGCATCTTATATCAAATAATTATGCACGCAGGCCCGTTTCGTCAAGTGAATTTTGCTCCGTGCTGTGAGTAGCCGCAAGGTGATCACATCCTACATCAAATAAATAGGGACGCAGGCCTGTTTCGTCAAGTGCACTTTGCTCAGTGCTGTGAGTAGCCGCCAGATGATCGCATCCTACATCAAATAATAGGGACTCAGGCCTGTTTCGTCAAGTGAACTTTGCTCAGTGCTGTGAGTAGCCCCAAGATGATCGCATCCTACATCAAATAAATAGGGACTCAGGCGTGTTTAGTCAAGTGAACTTTGCTCAGTGCTGTGAGTAGCCGCCATATGATCGCATCCTACATAAAATAAATGGGGACGCAGGCATGTTTCGTCAAGTGAACTTTGCTCACTGCTGTGAGTAGCAGCCAGGTGATCGCATCCTACATCAAATAAATAGGCACTGAGGTGTGTTTAGTCAAGTGAACTTTGCTCAGTGCTGTGAGTAGCCGCCAGATGATCGCATCCTACATTAAAAAGATCGGCACTCAGGCCTGTTTCGTCAAGTGAACTTTGCTCAGTGCTGTTCGTAGTCGCCAGATGATCACATCCTACATCAAATAAATAGGGACAGAGGCCTGTTTCATCAAGTGAACTTTGCTCAGTGCAGTGAGTAGCCGCCAGATGATCGCATCCTACATCAAATAAATAGGGACGCAGGCCTGTTTCGTCAAGTGCACTTTGCTCAGTGCTGTGAGTAGCCGCCAGATGATCACATCCTACATCAAATAAATAGGAACTCAGGCGTGTTTAGTCAAGTGAACTTTGCTCAGTGCTGTGAGTAGCCGCCAGATGATCGCATCCTACATCAAATAAATAGGGACTCAGGCGAGTTTAGTCAAGTGAACTTTGCTCAGTGCTGTGAGTAGCCGCCAGATGATCGCATCCTACATCAAATAAATAGGGACTCAGGCGTGTTTAGTCAAGTGAACTTTGCTCAGTGCTGTGAGTAGCCCCTAGATGATCGCATCCTACATCAAATAAATAGGGACTCAGGCGTGTTTAGTCAAGTGAACTTTGCTCAGTGCTGTTAGTAGCCGCCAGATGATGGCGTCCTACTTAAAATAAATGGGGACGCAGGCATGCTTCGTCAAGTGATCTCTGCTCAGTGCTGTGAGTAGCTGCCAGATGATCGCAAACTACATCAAATAAATAGGGACTCAGGCGTGTTTAGTCAAGTGAACTTTGCTCAGTGCTGTGAGTAGCCACCAGATGATCGCATCCTACATCAAATAGTTAGGGACTCGGGCCTGTTTCGTCAAGTGAACTTTGCTCAGTGCTGTTAGTAGCCGCCAGATGATGGCGTCCTACATGAAATAAATGGGGACGCAGGCATGTTTCGTCAAGTGATCTTTGCTCAGTGCTGTGAGTAGCCACCAGATGATCGCATCCTACATCAAATAGATAGGGACTCGGGCCTGTTTCGTCAAGTGAACTTTGCTCAGTGCTGTTAGTAGCCGCCAGATGATGGCGTCCTACATGAAATAAATGGGGACGCAGGCATGTTTCGTCAAGTGATCTTTGCTCAGTGCTGTGAGTAGCCGCCAGATGATCGCATCTTGCATCAAATAAATATGGACGCAGGCCCGTTTCGTCAAGCGAATTTTGCTCCGTGCTGTGAGTAGCCGCAAGGTGATCACATCCTACATCAAATAAATAGGGACTCGGGCGTGTTTAGTCAGGTGAACTTTGCTCAGTGCTGTGAGTAGCCGCCAGATGATCGCATCCTACATCAAATAGAAAGGGACTCAGGCGTGTTTAGTCAAGTGAACTTTGCTCAGTGCTGTGAGTAGCCGCCAGATGATCGCATCCTACATCAAATAATAGGGACTCAGGCCTGTTTCGTCAAGTGAACTTTGCTCAGTGCTGTGAGTAGCCCCAAGATGATCGCATCCTACATCAAATAAATAGGGACTCAGGCGTGTTTAGTCAAGTGAACTTTGCTCAGTGCTGTGAGTAGCCGCCATATGATCGCATCCTACATAAAATAAATGGGGACGCAGGCATGTTTCGTCAAGTGAACTTTGCTCACTGCTGTGAGTAGCCGCCAGATGATCGCATCCTACATCAAATAAATGAGGACTTAGGCGTGTTTAGTCAAGTGAACTTTGCTCAGTGCTGTGAGTAGCCGCCAGATGATCGCATCCTACATCAAATAAATAGGCACTGAGGCGTGTTTAGTCAAGTGAACTTTGCTCAGTGCTGTGAGTAGCCGCCAGATGATCGCATCCTACATTAAAAAGATCGGCACTCAGGCCTGTTTCGTCAAGTGAACTTTGCTCAGTGCTGTTCGTAGTCGCCAGATGATCACATCCTACTTCAAATAAATAGGGACAGAGGCCTGTTTCATCAAGTGAACTTTGCTCAGTGCAGTGAGTAGCCGCCAGATGATCGCATCCTACATCAAATAAATAGGGACGCAGGCCTGTTTCCTCAAGTGCACTTTGCTCAGTGCTGTGAGTAGCCGCCAGATGATCACATCCTACATCAAATAAATGGGAACTCAGGCGTGTTTAGTCAAGTGAACTTTGCTCAGTGCTGTGAGTAGCCGCCAGATGATCGCATCCTACATCAAATAAATAGGGACTCAGGCGAGTTTAGTCAAGTGAACTTTGCTCAGTGCTGTGAGTAGCCGCCAGATGATCGCATCCTACATCAAATAAATAGGGACTCAGGCGTGTTTAGTCAAGTGAACTTTTCTCAGTGCTGTTAGTAGCCGCCAGATGATGGCGTCCTACTTAAAATAAATGGGGACGCAGGCATGCTTCGTCAAGTGATCTCTGCTCAGTGCTGTGAGTAGCTGCCAGATGATCGCAAACTACATCAAATAAATAGGGACTCAGGCGTGTTTAGTCAAGTGAACTTTGCTCAGTGCTGTGAGTAGCCACCAGATGATCGCATCCTACATCAAATAGATAGGGACTCGGGCCTGTTTCGTCAAGTGAACTTTGCTCAGTGCTGTTAGTAGCCGCCAGATGATGGCGTCCTACATGAAATAAATGGGGACGCAGGCATGTTTCGTCAAGTGATCTTTGCTCAGTGCTGTGAGTAGCCGCCAGATGATCGCATCTTACATCAAATAAATGTGGACGCAGGCCCGTTTCGTCAAGCGAATTTTGCTCCGTGCTGTGAGTAGCCGCAAGGTGATCACATCCTACATCAAATAAATAGGGACGCGGGCGTGTTTAGTCAGGTGAACTTTGCTCAGTGCTGTGAGTAGCCGCCAGATGATCGCATCCTACATCAAATAGAAAGGGACTCAGGCGTGTTTAGTCAAGTGAACTTTGCTCAGTGCTGTGAGTAGCCGCCAGATGATGGCATCCTACATCAAATAAATAGGGACGTAGGCCTGTTTCGTCAAGTGAACTTTGCTCAGTGCTGTGAGTAGCCGCCAGATAATCGCATCCTACATCAAATAAATAGGGACTCAGGCGTGTTTAGTCAAGTGAACTTTGCTCAGTGCTGTGAGTAGCCGCCAGATGATCGCATCCTACATGAAATAAATAGGGTCTTAGGCGTGTTTAGTCAAGTGAACTTTGCTCAGTGCTCTTTGTAGCCGCCAGATGATGGCGTCCTAGATAAAATAAATGGGGACGCAGGCGTGTTTTGTCAAGTGATCTTTGCTCAGTGCTGTGAGTAGCCGCCAGATGATCGCATCTTACATCAAAGAAATAGGGACGCAGGCCCGTTTCGTCAAGTGAATTTTGCTCAATGCTGTGAGTAGCTGCCAGATGATCGCATCCTACATCAAATAAATAGGGACTCAGGCGTGTTTAGTCAAGTGAACTTTGCTCACTGCTGTTAGTAGCCGCGAGATGATGGCGTCCTACATCAAATAAATAGGGACTCAGGCCTGTTTCGTCAAGTGAACTTTGCTCAGTGCTGTGAGTAGCCCCCAGATGATCGCATCCTACATCAAATAAATAGGGACTTAGGCGTGTTTAGTCAAGTGAACTTTGCTCAGTGCTGTGAGTAGCCGCCAGATGATCGCATCCTACATGAAATAAATAGGTACTCAGGCCTGTTTCGTCAAATGAACTTTGCTCACTGCTGTTAGTAGCCGCCAGATGATGGCGTCCAACATCAAATAAATAGGGACTCAGGCCTGTTTCGTCAAGTGAACTTTGCTCAGTGCTGTGGGTAGCCGCCAGATGATCGCATCCTACATCAAATAAATAGGGACAGAGGCCTGTTTCATCAAGTGAACTTTGCTTAGTGCAGTGAGTAGCCGCCAGATGATCGCATCCTACATCAAATAAATAGGGACGCAGGCCTGTTTCGTCAAGTGCACTTTGCTCAGTGCTGTGAGTAGCCGCCAGATGATCGCATCCTACATCAAATAAATAGGAACTCAGGCGTGTTTAGTCAAGTGAACTTTGCTCAGTGCTGTGAGTAGCCGCCAGATGATCGCATCCTACATCAAATAAATAGGGACTCAGGCGAGTTTAGTCAAGTGAACTTTGCTCAGTGCTGTGAGTAGCTGCCAGATGATCGCATCCTACATCAAATAAATAGGGACGCAGGCGTGTTTCGTCACGTGCACTTTGCTCAGTGCTGTGAGTAGCCGCCAGATGATCGCATCCTACATCAAATTAATAGGGACTCAGGCGTGTTTAGTCAAGTGAACTTTGCTCAGTGCTGTGAGTAGCCACCAGATGATCGCATCCTACATCAAATAGATAGGGACTCGGGCCTGTTTCGTCAAGTGAACTTTGCTCAGTGCTGTTAGTAGCCGTCATATGATCGCATCCTACATAAAATAAATGGGGACGCAGGCATGTTTCGTCAAGTGAACTTTGCTCACTGCTGTGAGTAGCAGCCAGGTGATCGCATCCTACATCAAATAAATAAGGACTTAGGCGTGTTTAGTCAAGTGAACTTTGCTCAGTGCTGTGAGTAGCCGCCAGATGATCGCATCCTACATCAAATAAATAGGCACTGAGGCGTGTTTAGTCAAGTGAACTTTGCTCAGTGCTGTGAGTAGCCGCCTGATGATCGCATCCTACATTAAAAAGATCGGCACTCAGGCCTGTTTCGTCAAGTGAACTTTGCTCAGTGCTGTTCGTAGTCGCCAGATGATCACATCCTACATCAAATAAATAGGGACAGAGGCCTGTTTCATAAAGTGAACTTTGCTCAGTGCAGTGAGTAGCCGCCAGATGATCGCATCCTACATCAAATAAATAGGGACGCAGGCCTGTTTCGTCAAGTGCACTTTGCTCAGTGCTGTGAGTAGCCGCCAGATGATCACATCCTACATCAAATAAATAGGAACTCAGGCGTGTTTAGTCAAGTGAACTTTGCTCAGTGCTGTGAGTAGCCGCCAGATGATCGCATCCTACATCAAATAAATAGGGACTCAGGCGAGTTTAGTCAAGTGAACTTTGCTCAGTGCTGTGAGTAGCCGCCAGATGATCGCATCCTACATCAAATAAATAGGGACGTAGGCCTGTTTCGTCAAGTGAACTTTGCTCAGTGCTGTGAGTAGCCGCCAGATAATCGCATCCTACATCAAATAAATAGGGACTCAGGCGTGTTTAGTCAAGTGAACTTTGCTCAGTGCTGTGAGTAGCCGCCAGATGATCGCATCCTACATGAAATAAATAGGGTCTTAGGCGTGTTTAGTCAAGTGAACTTTGCTCAGTGCTGTTAGTAGCCGCCAGATGATGGCGTCCTAGATAAAATAAATGGGGACGCAGGCGTGTTTTGTCAAGTGATCTTTGCTCAGTGCTGTGAGTAGCCGCCAGATGATCGCATCTTACATCAAAGAAATAGGGACGCAGGCCCGTTTCGTCAAGTGAATTTTGCTCAATGCTGTGAGTAGCTGCCAGATGATCGCATCCTACATCAAATAAATAGGGACTCAGGCGTGTTTAGTCAAGTGAACTTTGCTCACTGCTGTTAGTAGCCGCGAGATGATGGCGTCCTACATCAAATAAATAGGGACTCAGGCCTGTTTCGTCAAGTGAACTTTGCTCAGTGCTGTGAGTAGCCCCCAGATGATCGCATCCTACATCAAATAAATAGGGACTTAGGCGTGTTTAGTCAAGTGAACTTTGCTCAGTGCTGTGAGTAGCCGCCAGATGATCGCATCCTACATGAAATAAATAGGTACTCAGGCCTGTTTCGTCAAATGAACTTTGCTCACTGCTGTTAGTAGCCGCCAGATGATGGCGTCCAACATCAAATAAATAGGGACTCAGGCCTGTTTCGTCAAGTGAACTTTGCTCAGTGCTGTGAGTAGCCGCCAGATGATCGCATCCTACATCAAATAAATAGGGACAGAGGCCTGTTTCATCAAGTGAACTTTGCTTAGTGCAGTGAGTAGCCGCCAGATGATCGCATCCTACATCAAATAAATAGGGACGCAGGCCTGTTTCGTCAAGTGCACTTTTCTCAGTGCTGTGAGTAGCCGCCAGATGATCGCATCCTACATCAAATAAATAGGAACTCAGGCGTGTTTAGTCAAGTGAACTTTGCTCAGTGCTGTGAGTAGCCGCCAGATGATCGCATCCTACATCAAATAAATAGTGACTCAGGCGAGTTTAGTCAAGTGAACTTTGCTCAGTGCTGTGAGTAGCCGCCAGATGATCGCATCCTACATCAAATAAATAGGGACGCAGGCGTGTTTCGTCACGTGCACTTTGCTCAGTGCTGTGAGTAGCCGCCAGATGATCGCATCCTACATCAAATTAATAGGGACTCAGGCGTGTTTAGTCAAGTGAACTTTGCTCAGTGCTGTGAGCAGCCGGCAGATGATCGCATCCTACATCAAATAAATAGGGGTCAGGCGTGTTTCGTCAAGTGAACTTTGCTGAGTGCTGCGAGTAGCCCCTAGATGATCGCATCCTACATCAAATAAATAGGGACTCAGGCGTGTTTAATCAAGTGAACTTTGCTCAGTGCTGTTAGTAGCCGCCAGATGATGGCGTCCTACTTAAAATAAATGGGGACGCAGGCATGTTTCGTCAAGTGATCTCTGCTCAGTGCTGTGAGTAGCTGCCAGATGATCGCATCCTACATCAAATAAATAGGGACTCAGGCGTGTTTAGTCAAGTGAACTTTGCTCAGTGCTGTGAGTAGCCACCAGATGATCGCATCCTACATCAAATAGATAGGGACTCGGGCCTGTTTCGTCAAGTGAACTTTGCTCAGTGCTGTTAGTAGCCGCCAGATGATGGCGTCCTACATGAAATAAATGGGGACGCAGGCATGTTTCGTCAAGTGATCTTTGCTCAGTGCTGTGAGTAGCCGCCAGATGATCGCATCTTATATCAAATAATTATGCACGCAGGCCCGTTTCGTCAAGTGAATTTTGCTCCGTGCTGTGAGTAGCCGCAAGGTGATCACATCCTACATCAAATAAATAGGGACGCAGGCCTGTTTCGTCAAGTGCACTTTGCTCAGTGCTGTGAGTAGCCGCCAGATGATCGCATCCTACATCAAATAATAGGGACTCAGGCCTGTTTCGTCAAGTGAACTTTGCTCAGTGCTGTGAGTAGCCCCAAGATGATCGCATCCTACATCAAATAAATAGGGACTCAGGCGTGTTTAGTCAAGTGAACTTTGCTCAGTGCTGTGAGTAGCCGCCATATGATCGCATCCTACATAAAATAAATGGGGACGCAGGCATGTTTCGTCAAGTGAACTTTGCTCACTGCTGTGAGTAGCAGCCAGGTGATCGCATCCTACATCAAATAAATAGGCACTGAGGTGTGTTTAGTCAAGTGAACTTTGCTCAGTGCTGTGAGTAGCCGCCAGATGATCGCATCCTACATTAAAAAGATCGGCACTCAGGCCTGTTTCGTCAAGTGAACTTTGCTCAGTGCTGTTCGTAGTCGCCAGATGATCACATCCTACATCAAATAAATAGGGACAGAGGCCTGTTTCATCAAGTGAACTTTGCTCAGTGCAGTGAGTAGCCGCCAGATGATCGCATCCTACATCAAATAAATAGGGACGCAGGCCTGTTTCGTCAAGTGCACTTTGCTCAGTGCTGTGAGTAGCCGCCAGATGATCGCATCCTACATCAAATAAATAGGAACTCAGGCGTGTTTAGTCAAGTGAACTTTGCTCAGTGCTGTGAGTAGCCGCCAGATGATCGCATCCTACATCAAAAAAATAGTGACTCAGGCGAGTTTAGTCAAGTGAACTTTGCTCAGTGCTGTGAGTAGCCGCCAGATGATCGCATCCTACATCAAATAAATAGGGACGCAGGCGTGTTTCGTCACGTGCACTTTGCTCAGTGCTGTGAGTAGCCGCCAGATGATCGCATCCTACATCAAATTAATAGGGACTCAGGCGTGTTTAGTCAAGTGAACTTTGCTCAGTGCTGTGAGCAGCCGGCAGATGATCGCATCCTACATCAAATAAATAGGGGTCAGGCGTGTTTCGTCAAGTGAACTTTGCTGAGTGCTGCGAGTAGCCCCTAGATGATCGCATCCTACATCAAATAAATAGGGACTCAGGCGTGTTTAATCAAGTGAACTTTGCTCAGTGCTGTTAGTAGCCGCCAGATGATGGCGTCCTACTTAAAATAAATGGGGACGCAGGCATGTTTCGTCAAGTGATCTCTGCTCAGTGCTGTGAGTAGCTGCCAGATGATCGCATCCTACATCAAATAAATAGGGACTCAGGCGTGTTTAGTCAAGTGAACTTTGCTCAGTGCTGTGAGTAGCCACCAGATGATCGCATCCTACATCAAATAGATAGGGACTCGGGCCTGTTTCGTCAAGTGAACTTTGCTCAGTGCTGTTAGTAGCCGCCAGATGATGGCGTCCTACATGAAATAAATGGGGACGCAGGCATGTTTCGTCAAGTGATCTTTGCTCAGTGCTGTGAGTAGCCGCCAGATGATCGCATCTTATATCAAATAATTATGCACGCAGGCCCGTTTCGTCAAGTGAATTTTGCTCCGTGCTGTGAGTAGCCGCAAGGTGATCACATCCTACATCAAATAAATAGGGACGCAGGCCTGTTTCGTCAAGTGCACTTTGCTCAGTGCTGTGAGTAGCCGCCAGATGATCGCATCCTACATCAAATAATAGGGACTCAGGCCTGTTTCGTCAAGTGAACTTTGCTCAGTGCTGTGAGTAGCCCCAAGATGATCGCATCCTACATCAAATAAATAGGGACTCAGGCGTGTTTAGTCAAGTGAACTTTGCTCAGTGCTGTGAGTAGCCGCCATATGATCGCATCCTACATAAAATAAATGGGGACGCAGGCATGTTTCGTCAAGTGAACTTTGCTCACTGCTGTGAGTAGCAGCCAGGTGATCGCATCCTACATCAAATAAATAGGCACTGAGGTGTGTTTAGTCAAGTGAACTTTGCTCAGTGCTGTGAGTAGCCGCCAGATGATCGCATCCTACATTAAAAAGATCGGCACTCAGGCCTGTTTCGTCAAGTGAACTTTGCTCAGTGCTGTTCGTAGTCGCCAGATGATCACATCCTACATCAAATAAATAGGGACAGAGGCCTGTTTCATCAAGTGAACTTTGCTCAGTGCAGTGAGTAGCCGCCAGATGATCGCATCCTACATCAAATAAATAGGGACGCAGGCCTGTTTCGTCAAGTGCACTTTGCTCAGTGCTGTGAGTAGCCGCCAGATGATCACATCCTACATCAAATAAATAGGAACTCAGGCGTGTTTAGTCAAGTGAACTTTGCTCAGTGCTGTGAGTAGCCGCCAGATGATCGCATCCTACATCAAATAAATAGGGACTCAGGCGAGTTTAGTCAAGTGAACTTTGCTCAGTGCTGTGAGTAGCCGCCAGATGATCGCATCCTACATCAAATAAATAGGGACTCAGGCGTGTTTAGTCAAGTGAACTTTGCTCAGTGCTGTGAGTAGCCCCTAGATGATCGCATCCTACATCAAATAAATAGGGACTCAGGCGTGTTTAGTCAAGTGAACTTTGCTCAGTGCTGTTAGTAGCCGCCAGATGATGGCGTCCTACTTAAAATAAATGGGGACGCAGGCATGCTTCGTCAAGTGATCTCTGCTCAGTGCTGTGAGTAGCTGCCAGATGATCGCAAACTACATCAAATAAATAGGGACTCAGGCGTGTTTAGTCAAGTGAACTTTGCTCAGTGCTGTGAGTAGCCACCAGATGATCGCATCCTACATCAAATAGATAGGGACTCGGGCCTGTTTCGTCAAGTGAACTTTGCTCAGTGCTGTTAGTAGCCGCCAGATGATGGCGTCCTACATGAAATAAATGGGGACGCAGGCATGTTTCGTCAAGTGATCTTTGCTCAGTGCTGTGAGTAGCCACCAGATGATCGCATCCTACATCAAATAGATAGGGACTCGGGCCTGTTTCGTCAAGTGAACTTTGCTCAGTGCTGTTAGTAGCCGCCAGATGATGGCGTCCTACATGAAATAAATGGGGACGCAGGCATGTTTCGTCAAGTGATCTTTGCTCAGTGCTGTGAGTAGCCGCCAGATGATCGCATCTTGCATCAAATAAATATGGACGCAGGCCCGTTTCGTCAAGCGAATTTTGCTCCGTGCTGTGAGTAGCCGCAAGGTGATCACATCCTACATCAAATAAATAGGGACTCGGGCGTGTTTAGTCAGGTGAACTTTGCTCAGTGCTGTGAGTAGCCGCCAGATGATCGCATCCTACATCAAATAGAAAGGGACTCAGGCGTGTTTAGTCAAGTGAACTTTGCTCAGTGCTGTGAGTAGCCGCCAGATGATCGCATCCTACATCAAATAATAGGGACTCAGGCCTGTTTCGTCAAGTGAACTTTGCTCAGTGCTGTGAGTAGCCCCAAGATGATCGCATCCTACATCAAATAAATAGGGACTCAGGCGTGTTTAGTCAAGTGAACTTTGCTCAGTGCTGTGAGTAGCCGCCATATGATCGCATCCTACATAAAATAAATGGGGACGCAGGCATGTTTCGTCAAGTGAACTTTGCTCACTGCTGTGAGTAGCCGCCAGATGATCGCATCCTACATCAAATAAATGAGGACTTAGGCGTGTTTAGTCAAGTGAACTTTGCTCAGTGCTGTGAGTAGCCGCCAGATGATCGCATCCTACATCAAATAAATAGGCACTGAGGCGTGTTTAGTCAAGTGAACTTTGCTCAGTGCTGTGAGTAGCCGCCAGATGATCGCATCCTACATTAAAAAGATCGGCACTCAGGCCTGTTTCGTCAAGTGAACTTTGCTCAGTGCTGTTCGTAGTCGCCAGATGATCACATCCTACATCAAATAAATAGGGACAGAGGCCTGTTTCATCAAGTGAACTTTGCTCAGTGCAGTGAGTAGCCGCCAGATGATCGCATCCTACATCAAATAAATAGGGACGCAGGCCTGTTTCCTCAAGTGCACTTTGCTCAGTGCTGTGAGTAGCCGCCAGATGATCACATCCTACATCAAATAAATGGGAACTCAGGCGTGTTTAGTCAAGTGAACTTTGCTCAGTGCTGTGAGTAGCCGCCAGATGATCGCATCCTACATCAAATAAATAGGGACTCAGGCGAGTTTAGTCAAGTGAACTTTGCTCAGTGCTGTGAGTAGCCGCCAGATGATCGCATCCTACATCAAATAAATAGGGACTCAGGCGTGTTTAGTCAAGTGAACTTTGCTCAGTGCTGTTAGTAGCCGCCAGATGATGGCGTCCTACTTAAAATAAATGGGGACGCAGGCATGCTTCGTCAAGTGATCTCTGCTCAGTGCTGTGAGTAGCTGCCAGATGATCGCAAACTACATCAAATAAATAGGGACTCAGGCGTGTTTAGTCAAGTGAACTTTGCTCAGTGCTGTGAGTAGCCACCAGATGATCGCATCCTACATCAAATAGATAGGGACTCGGGCCTGTTTCGTCAAGTGAACTTTGCTCAGTGCTGTTAGTAGCCGCCAGATGATGGCGTCCTACATGAAATAAATGGGGACGCAGGCATGTTTCGTCAAGTGATCTTTGCTCAGTGCTGTGAGTAGCCGCCAGATGATCGCATCTTACATCAAATAAATATGGACGCAGGCCCGTTTCGTCAAGCGAATTTTGCTCCGTGCTGTGAGTAGCCGCAAGGTGATCACATCCTACATCAAATAAATAGGGACTCGGGCGTGTTTAGTCAGGTGAACTTTGCTCAGTGCTGTGAGTAGCCGCCAGATGATCGCATCCTACATCAAATAGAAAGGGACTCAGGCGTGTTTAGTCAAGTGAACTTTGCTCAGTGCTGTGAGTAGCCGCCAGATGATGGCATCCTACATCAAATAAATAGGGACGTAGGCCTGTTTCGTCAAGTGAACTTTGCTCAGTGCTGTGAGTAGC
The DNA here is from genome assembly GCF_048455015.1 of Haemaphysalis longicornis. Lineage (NCBI taxonomy): Eukaryota > Metazoa > Arthropoda > Arachnida > Ixodida > Ixodidae > Haemaphysalis > Haemaphysalis longicornis. The sequence goes on along the minus strand of NW_027526204.1, from coordinate 1,320,263 downwards.
CGCCAGATGATCGCATCCTACATGAAATAAATAGGGTCTTAGGCGTGTTTAGTCAAGTGAACTTTGCTCAGTGCTGTTAGTAGCCGCCAGATGATGGCGTCCTAGATAAAATAAATGGGGACGCAGGCGTGTTTCGTCAAGTGATCTTTGCTCAGTGCTGTGAGTAGCCGCCAGATGATCGCATCTTACATCAAAGAAATAGGGACGCAGGCCCGTTTCGTCAAGTGAATTTTGCTCAATGCTGTGAGTAGCTGCCAGATGATCGCATCCTACATCAAATAAATAGGGACTCAGGCGTGTTTAGTCATGTGAACTTTGCTCACTGCTGTTAGTAGCCGCCAGATGATGGCGTCCTACATCAAATAAATAGGGACTCAGGCCTGTTTCGTCAAGTGAACTTTGCTCAGTGCTGTGAGTAGCCCCCAGATGATCGCATCCTACATCAAATAAATAGGGACTTAGGCGTGTTTAGTCAAGTGAACTTTGCTCAGTGCTGTGAGTAGCCGCCAGATGATCGCATCCTACATGAAATAAATAGGTACTCAGGCCTGTTTCGTCAAATGAACTTTGCTCACTGCTGTTAGTAGCCGCCAGATGATGGCGTCCAACATCAAATAAATAGGGACTCAGGCCTGTTTCGTCAAGTGAACTTTGCTCAGTGCGGTGAGTAGCCGCCAGAAGATCGCATCCTACATCAAATAAATAGGGACTCAGGCGAGTTTAGTCAAGTAAACTGTGCTCAGTGCTGTGAGTAGCCGCCAGATGATCGCATCCTACATCAAATAAATAGGGACGCAGGCCCGTTTCGTCAAGTGCACTTTGCTCAGTGCTGTGAGCAGCCGCCAGATGATCGCATCCTACATCAAATAAATAGGGACTCAGGCGTGTTTAGTCAAGTGAAGTTTGCTTAGTGCTGTGAGTAGCCGCCAGATGATCGCATCCTACATCAAATAAATAGGGAGTCAGGCCTGTTTCGTCAAGTGAACTTTGCTCAGTGCTGTGAGTAGTCCCTAGATGATCGCATCCTACATCAAATAAATAGGGACTCAGGCGTGTTTAGTCAAGTGAACTTTGCTCAGTGCTGTGAGTAGCCGCCATATGATCGCATCCTACATAAAATAAATGGGGACGCAGGCATGTTTCGTCAAGTGATCTTTGCTAAGTGCTGGCTGTGAGTAGCCGCCAGATGATCGCATCTTACATCAAATAAATAGGGACGCAGGCCCGTTTCGTCAAGTGAATTTTGCTCAGTGCTGTGAGTAGCCGCCAGATGATCGCATCCTACATCAAATAAATAGGGACTCAGGCGTGTTTAGTCAATTGAACTTTGCTCAGTGCTGTGAGTAGCCGCCAGATGATCGCATCCTACATCAAATAAATAGGGACTCAGGCCTGTTTCGTCAAGTGCACTTTGCTCAGTGCTTTGAGTAGCTGCCAGATGATCGCTTCCTACATCAAATAAATAGGGACTTAGGCGTGTTTAGTCAAGTGAACTTTGGTCAGTGCTGTGAGTAGCCGCCAGATGATCGCATCCTACATCAAAAAGATAGGCACTCAGGCCTGTTTCGTCAAGTGAACTTTGCTCAGTGCTGTTCGTAGTCGCCAGATCATCACATCCTACATCAAATAAATAGGGACAGAGGCCTGTTTCATCAAGTGAACTTTGCTTAGTGCAGTGAGTAGCCGCCAGATGATCGCATCCTACATCAAATAAATAGGGACGCAGGCCTGTTTCGTCAAGTGCACTTTGCTCAGTGCTGTGAGTAGCCGCCAGATGATCGCATCCTACATCAAATAAATAGGAACTCAGGCGTGTTTAGTCAAGTGAACTTTGCACAGTGCTGTGAGTAGCCGCCAGATGATCGCATCCTACATCAAATAAATAGGGACTCAGGCGAGTTTAGTCAAGTGAACTTTGCTCAGTGCTGTGAGTAGCCGCCAGATGATCGCATCCTACATCAAATAAATAGGGACGCAGGCGTGTTTCGTCACGTGCACTTTGCTCAGTGCTGTGAGTAGCCACAAGGTGATCACATCCTACATCAAATAAATAGGGACGCAGGCCTCTTTCGTCAAGTGCACTTTGCTCAGTGCTGTGAGTAGCTGCCAGATGATCGCATACTAAATCAAATAAATAGGGACTCAGGCGTGTTTAGTCAAGTGAACTTTGCTCAGTGCTGTGAGTAGCCACCAGATGATCGCATCCTACATCAAATAGATAGGGACTCGGGCCTGTTTCGTCAAGTGAACTTTGCTCAGTGCTGTTAGTAGCCGCCAGATGATGGCGTCCTACATGAAATAAATGGGGACGCAGGCATGTTTCGTCAAGTGATCTTTGCTCAGTGCTGTGAGTAGCCGCCAGATGATCGCATCTTACATCAAATAAATATGGACGCAGGCCCGTTTCGTCAAGCGAATTTTGCTCCGTGCTGTGAGTAGCCGCCAGATGATGGCGTCCTACATCAAATAAATAGGGACTCAGGCCTGTTTCGTCAAGTGAACTTTGCTCAGTGCTGTGAGTAGCCCCCAGATGATCGCATCCTGCATCAAATAAATAGGGACTCAGGCGTGTTTAGTCAAGTGAACTTTGCTCAGTGCTGTGAGTAGCCGCCAGATGATCGCATCCTACATGAAATAAATAGGTACTCAGGCCTGTTTCGTCAAATGAACTTTGCTCACTGCTGTTAGTAGCCGCCAGATGATGGCGTCCCACATCAAATAAATAGGGACTCAGGCCTGTTTCGTCAAGTGAACTTTGCTCAGTGCTGTGAGTAGCCGCCAGATGATCGCATCCTACATCAAATAAATAGGGACTCAGGCGAGTTTAGTCAAGTAAACTTTGCTCAGTGCTGTTAGTAGCCGCCAGATGATGGCGTCCTAGATAAAATAAATGGGGACCAAGGCGTGTTTCGTCAAGTGATCTTTGCTCAGTGCTGTGAGTAGCCGCCAGATGATCGCATCTTACATCAAAGAAATAGGGACGCAGGCCCGTTTCGTCAAGTGAATTTTGCTCAATGCTGTGAGTAGCTGCCAGATGATCGCATCCTACATCAAATAAATAGGGACTCAGGCGTGTTTAGTCAAGTGAACTTTGCTCACTGCTGTTAGTAGCCGCCAGATGATGGCGTCCTACATCAAATAAATAGGGACTCAGTCCTGTTTCGTCAAGTGAACTTTGCTCAGTGCTGTGAGTAGCCCCCAGATGATCGCATCCTACATCAAATAAATAGGGACTTAGGCGTGTTTAGTCAAGTGAACTTTGCTCAGTGCTGTGAGTAGCCGCCAGATGATCGCATCCTACATGAAATAAATAGGTACTCAGGCCTGTTTCGTCAAATGAACTTTGCTCACTGCTGTTAGTAGCCGCCAGATGATGGCGTCCAACATCAAATAAATAGGGACTCAGGCCTGTTTCGTCAAGTGAACTTTGCTCAGTGCTATGAGTAGCCGCCAGATGATCGCATCCTACATCAAATAAATAGGGACTCAGGCGAGTTTAGTCAAGTAAACTTTGCTCAGTGCTGTGAGTAGCCGCCAGATGATCGCATCCTACATCAAATAAATAGGGACGCAGGCCCGTTTCGTCAAGTGCACTTTGCTCAGTGCTGTGAGCAGCCGCCAGATGATCGCATCCTACATCAAATAAATAGGGACTCAGGCGTGTTTAGTCAAGTGAAGTTTGCTTAGTGCTGTGAGTAGCCGCCAGATGATCGCATCCTACATCAAATAAATAGGGAGTCAGGCCTGTTTCGTCAAGTGAACTTTGCTCAGTGCTGTGAGTAGCCCCTAGATGATCGCATCCTACATCAAATAAATAGGGACTCAGGCGTGTTTAGTCAAGTGAACGTTGCTCAGTGCTGTGAGTAGCCGCCATATGATCGCATCCTACATAAAATAAATGGGGACGCAGGCATGTTTCGTCAAGTGATCTTTGCTCAGTGCTGGCTGTGAGTAGCCGCCAGATGATCGCATCTTACATCAAATAAATAGGGAGTCAGGCCTGTTTCGTCAAGTGAATTTTGCTCAGTGCTGTGAGTAGCCGCCAGATGATCGCATCCTACATCAAATAAATAGGGACTCAGGCGTGTTTAGTCAATTGAACTTTGCTCAGTGCTGTGAGTAGCCACCAGATGATCGCATCCTACATCAAATAAATAGGGACTCAGGCCTGTTTCGTCAAGTGCACTTTGCTCAGTGCTTTGAGTAGCTGCCAGATGATCGCTTCCTACATCAAATAAATAGGGACTTAGGCGTGTTTAGCCAAGTGAACTTTGGTCAGTGCTGTGAGTAGCCGCCAGATGATCGCATCCTACATCAAATAAATAGGGACTCAGGCGTGTTTAGTCAGGTGAACTTTGCTCAGTGCTGTGAGTAGCCGCCAGATGATCGCATCCTACATCAAAAAGATAGGCACTCAGGCCTGTTTCGTCAAGTGAACTTTGCTCAGTGCTGTTCGTAGTCACCAGATCATCACATCCTACATCAAATAAATAGGGACAGAGGCCTGTTTCATCAAGTGAACTTTGCTTAGTGCAGTGAGTAGCCGCCAGATGATCGCATCCTACATCAAATAAATAGGGACGCAGGCCTGTTTCGTCAAGTGCACTTTGCTCAGTGCTGTGAGTAGCCGCCAGATGATCGCATCCTACATCAAATAAATAGGAACTCAGGCGTGTTTAGTCAAGTGAACTTTGCACAGTGCTGTGAGTAGCCGCCAGATGATCGCATCCTACATCAAATAAATAGGGACTCAGGCGAGTTTAGTCAAGTGAACTTTGCTCAGTGCTGTGAGTAGCCGCCAGATGATCGCATCCTACATCAAATAAATAGGGACGCAGGCGTGTTTCGTCACGTGCACTTTGCTCAGTGCTGTGAGTAGCCACAAGGTGATCACATCCTACATCAAATAAATAGGGACGCAGGCCTCTTTCGTCAAGTGAACTTTGCTCAGTGCTGTGAGTAGCCACCAGATGATCGCATCCTACATCAAATAGATAGGGACTCGGGCCTGTTTCGTCAAGTGAACTTTGCTCAGTGCTGTTAGTAGCCGCCAGATGATGGCGTCCTACATGAAATAAATGGGGACGCTGGCATGTTTCGTCAAGTGATCTTTGCTCAGTGCTGTGAGTAGCCGCCAGATGATCGCATCTTACATCAAATAAATATGGACGCAGGCCCGTTTCGTCAAGCGAATTTTGCTCTGTGCTGTGAGTAGCCGCAAGGTGATCACATCCTACATCAAATAAATAGGGACTCGGGCGTGTTTAGTCAGGTGAACTTTGCTCAGTGCTGTGAGTAGCCGCCAGATGATCGCATCCTACATCAAATAGAAAGGGACTCAGGCGTGTTTAGTCAAGTGAACTTTGCTCAGTGCTGTGAGTAGCCGCCAGATGATCGCATCCTACATCAAATAAATAGGGACGTAGGCCTGTTTCGTCAAGTGAACTTTGTTCAGTGCTGTGAGTAGCCGCCAGATAATCGCATCCTACATCAAATAAATAGGGACTCAGGCGTGTTTAGTCAAGTGAACTTTGCTCAGTGCTGTGAGTAGCCGCCAGATGATGGCGTCCTACATCAAATAAATAGGGACTCAGGCCTGTTTCGTCAAGTGAACTTTGCTCAGTGCTGTGAGTAGCCCCCAGATGATCGCATCCTGCATCAAATAAATAGGGACTCAGGCGTGTTTAGTCAAGTGAACTTTGCTCAGTGCTGTGAGTAGCCGCCAGATGATCGCATCCTACATGAAATAAATAGGTACTCAGGCCTGTTTCGTCAAATTAACTTTGCTCACTGCTGTTAGTAGCCGCCAGATGATGGCGTCCCACATCAAATAAATAGGGACTCAGGCCTGTTTCGTCAAGTGAACTTTGCTCAGTGCTGTGAGTAGCCGCCAGATGATCGCATCCTACATCAAATAAATAGGGACTCAGGCCTGTTTCGTCAAGTGAACTTTGCTCAGTGCTGTGAGTAGCCGCCAGATGATCGCATCCTACATCAAATAAATAGGGTCGCAGGCCCGTTTCGTCAAGTGCACTTTGCTCAGTGCTGTGAGCAGCCGCCAGATGATCGCATCCTACATCAAATAAATAGGGACTCAGGCGTGTTTAGTCAAGTGAAGTTTGCTCAGTGCTGTGAGTAGCCGCCAGATGATCGCATCCTACATCAAATAAATAGGGAGTCAGGCCTGTTTCGTCAAGTGAACTTTGCTCAGTGCTGTGAGTAGCCCCTAGATGATCGCATCCTACATCAAATAAATAGGGACTCAGGCGTGTTTAGTCAAGTGAACTTTGCTCAGTGCTGTGAGTAGCCGCCATATGATCGCATCCTACATAAAATAAATGGGGACGCAGGCATGTTTCGTCAAGTGATCTTTGCTCAGTGCTGGCTGTGAGTAGCCGCCAGATGATCGCATCTTACATCAAATAAATAGGGAGTCAGGCCTGTTTCGTCAAGTGAATTTTGCTCAGTGCTGTGAGTAGCCGCCAGATGATCGCATCCTACATCAAATAAATAGGGACTCAGGCGTGTTTAGTCAATTGAACTTTGCTCAGTGCTGTGAGTAGCCGCCAGATGATCGCATCCTACATCAAATAAATAGGGACTCAGGCCTGTTTCGTCAAGTGAACTTTGCTCAGTGCTGTTCGTAGTCGCCAGATCATCACATCCTACATCAAATAAATAGGGACAGAGGCCTGTTTCATCAAGTGAACTTTGCTTAGTGCAGTGAGTAGCCGCCAGATGATCGCATCCTACATCAAATAAATAGGGACGCAGGCCTGTTTCGTCAAGTGCACTTTGCTCAGTGCTGAGAGTAGCCGCCAGATGATCGCATCCTACATCAAATAAATAGGAACTCAGGCGTGTTTAGTCAAGTGAACTTTGCACAGTGCTGTGAGTAGCCGCCAGATGATCGCATCCTACATCAAATAAATAGGGACTCAGGCGAGTTTAGTCAAGTGAACTTTGCTCAGTGCTGTGAGTAGCCGCCAGATGATCGCATCCTACATCAAATAAATAGGGACGCAGGCGTGTTTCGTCACGTGCACTTTGCTCAGTGCTGTGAGTAGCCACAAGGTGATCACATCCTACATCAAATAAATAGGGACGCAGGCCTCTTTCGTCAAGTGCACTTTGCTCAGTGCTGTGAGTAGCTGCCAGATGATCGCATACTACATCAAATAAATAGGGACTCAGGCGTGTTTAGTCAAGTGAACTTTGCTCAGTGCTGTGAGTAGCCACCAGATGATCGCATCCTACATCAAATAGATAGGGACTCGGGCCTGTTTCGTCAAGTGAACTTTGCTCAGTGCTGTTAGTAGCCGCCAGATGATGGCGTCCTACATGAAATAAATGGGGACGCAGGCATGTTTCGTCAAGTGATCTTTGCTCAGTGCTGTGAGTAGCCGCCAGATGATCGCATCTTACATCAAATAAATATGGACGCAGGCCCGTTTCGTCAAGCGAATTTTGCTCCGTGCTGTGAGTAGCCGCAAGGTGATCACATCCTACATCAAATAAATAGGGACTCGGGCGTGTTTAGTCAGGTGAACTTTGCTCAGTGCTGTGAGTAGCCGCCAGATGATCGCATCCTACATCAAATAGAAAGGGACTCAGGCGTGTTTAGTCAAGTGAACTTTGCTCAGTGCTGTGAGTAGCCGCCAGATGATCGCATCCTACATCAAATAAATAGGGACGTAGGCCTGTTTCGTCAAGTGAACTTTGTTCAGTGCTGTGAGTAGCCGCCAGATAATCGCATCCTACATCAAATAAATAGGGACTCAGGCGTGTTTAGTAAAGTGAACTTTGCTCAGTGCTGTGAGTAGCCGCCAGATGATCGCATCCTACATTAAATAAATAGGGTCTTAGGCGTGTTTAGTCAAGTGAACTTTGCTCAGTGCTGTTAGTAGCCGCCAGATGATGGCGTCCTAGATAAAATAAATGGGGACGCAGGCGTGTTTCGTCAAGTGATCTTTGCTCAGTGCTGTGAGTAGCCGCCAGATGATCGCATCTTACATCAAAGAAATAGGGACGCAGGCCCGTTTCGTCAAGTGAATTTTGCTCAATGCTGTGAGTAGCTGCCAGATGATCGCATCCTACATCAAATAGAAAGGGACTCAGGCGTGTTTAGTCAAGTGAACTTTGCTCAGTGCTGTGAGTAGCCGCCAGATGATCGCATCCTACATCAAATAAATAGGGACGTAGGCCTGTTTCGTCAAGTGAACTTTGTTCAGTGCTGTGAGTAGCCGCCAGATAATCGCATCCTACATCAAATAAATAGGGACTCAGGCGTGTTTAGTCAAGTGAAGTTTGCTTAGTGCTGTGAGTAGCCGCCAGATGATCGCATCCTACATCAAATAAATAGGGAGTCAGGCCTGTTTCGTCAAGTGAACTTTGCTCAGTGCTGTGAGTAGCCCCTAGATGATCGCATCCTACATCAAATAAATAGGGACTCAGGCGTGTTTAGTCAAGTGAACTTTGCTCAGTGCTGTGAGTAGCCGCCATATGATCGCATCCTACATAAAATAAATGGGGACGCAGGCATGTTTCGTCAAGTGATCTTTGCTCAGTGCTGGCTGTGAGTAGCCGCCAGATGATCGCATCTTACATCAAATAAATAGGGAGTCAGGCCTGTTTCGTCAAGTGAATTTTGCTCAGTGCTGTGAGTAGCCGCCAGATGATCGCATCCTACATCAAATAAATAGGGACTCAGGCGTGTTTAGTCAATTGAACTTTGCTCAGTGCTGTGAGTAGCCGCCAGATGATCGCATCCTACATCAAATAAATAGGGACTCAGGCCTGTTTCGTCAAGTGCACTTTGCTCAGTGCTTTGAGTAGCTGCCAGATGATCGCTTCCTACATCAAATAAATAGGGACTTAGGCGTGTTTAGTCAAGTGAACTTTGGTCAGTGCTGTGAGTAGCCGCCAGATGATCGCATCCTACATCAAATAAATAGGGACTCAGGCGTGTTTAGTCAGGTGAACTTTGCTCAGTGCTGTGAGTAGCCGCCAGATGATCGCATCCTACATCAAAAAGATAGGCACTCAGGCCTGTTTCGTCAAGTGAACTTTGCTCAGTGCTGTTCGTAGTCACCAGATCATCACATCCTACATCAAATAAATAGGGACAGAGGCCTGTTTCATCAAGTGAACTTTGCTTAGTGCAGTGAGTAGCCGCCAGATGATCGCATCCTACATCAAATAAATAGGGACGCAGGCCTGTTTCGTCAAGTGCACTTTGCTCAGTGCTGTGAGTAGCCGCCAGATGATCGCATCCTACATCAAATAAATAGGAACTCAGGCGTGTTTAGTCAAGTGAACTTTGCACAGTGCTGTGAGTAGCCGCCAGATGATCGCATCCTACATCAAATAAATAGGGACTCAGGCGAGTTTAGTCAAGTGAACTTTGCTCAGTGCTGTGAGTAGCCGCCAGATGATCGCATCCTACATCAAATAAATAGGGACGCAGGCGTGTTTCGTCACGTGCACTTTGCTCAGTGCTGTGAGCAGCCACAAGGTGATCACATCCTACATCAAATAAATAGGGACGCAGGCCTCTTTCGTCAAGTGAACTTTGCTCAGTGCTGTGAGTAGCCACCAGATGATCGCATCCTACATCAAATAGATAGGGACTCGGGCCTGTTTCGTCAAGTGAACTTTGCTCAGTGCTGTTAGTAGCCGCCAGATGATGGCGTCCTACATGAAATAAATGGGGACGCTGGCATGTTTCGTCAAGTGATCTTTGCTCAGTGCTGTGAGTAGCCGCCAGATGATCGCATCTTACATCAAATAAATATGGACGCAGGCCCGTTTCGTCAAGCGAATTTTGCTCCGTGCTGTGAGTAGCCGCAAGGTGATCACATCCTACATCAAATAAATAGGGACTCGGGCGTGTTTAGTCAGGTGAACTTTGCTCAGTGCTGTGAGTAGCCGCCAGATGATCGCATCCTACATCAAATAGAAAGGGACTCAGGCGTGTTTAGTCAAGTGAACTTTGCTCAGTGCTGTGAGTAGCCGCCAGATGATCGCATCCTACATCAAATAAATAGGGACGTAGGCCTGTTTCGTCAAGTGAACTTTGTTCAGTGCTGTGAGTAGCCGCCAGATAATCGCATCCTACATCAAATAAATAGGGACTCAGGCGTGTTTAGTCAAGTGAACTTTGCTCAGTGCTGTGAGTAGCCGCCAGATGATCGCATCCTACATTAAATAAATAGGGATCTTAGGCGTGTTTAGTCAAGTGAACTTTGCTCAGTGCTGTTAGTAGCCGCCAGATGATGGCGTCCTAGATAAAATAAATGGGGACGCAGGCGTGTTTCGTCAAGTGATCTTTGCTCAGTGCTGTGAGTAGCCGCCAGATGATCACATCTTACATCAAAGAAATAGGGACGCAGGCCCGTTTCGTCAAGTGAATTTTGCTCAATGCTGTGAGTAGCTGCCAGATGATCGCATCCTACATCAAATAAATAGGGACTCAGGCGTGTTTAGTCAAGTGAACTTTGCTCACTGCTGTTAGTAGCCGCCAGATGATGGCGTCCTACATCAAATAAATAGGGACTCAGGCCTGTTTCGTCAAGTGAACTTTGCTCAGTGCTGTGAGTAGCCCCCAGATGATCGCATCCTGCATCAAATAAATAGGGACTCAGGCGTGTTTAGTCAAGTGAACTTTGCTCAGTGCTGTGAGTAGCCGCCAGATGATCGCATCCTACATGAAATAAATAGGTACTCAGGCCTGTTTCGTCAAATGAACTTTGCTCACTGCTGTTAGTAGCCGCCAGATGATGGCGTCCCACATCAAATAAATAGGGACTCAGGCCTGTTTCGTCAAGTGAACTTTGCTCAGTGCTGTGAGTAGCCGCCAGATGATCGCATCCTACATCAAATAAATAGGGACTCAGGCGAGTTTAGTCAAGTAAACTTTGCTCAGTGCTGTGAGTAGCCGCCAGATGATCGCATCCTACATCAAATAAATAGGGTCGCAGGCCCGTTTCGTCAAGTGCACTTTCTCAGTGCTGTGAGCAGCCGCCAGATGATCGCATCCTACATGAAATAAATAGGGACTCAGGCGTGTTTAGTCAAGTGAAGTTTGCTCAGTGCTGTGAGTAGCCGCCAGATGATCGCATCCTACATCAAATAAATAGGGAGTCAGGCCTGTTTCGTCAAGTGAACTTTGCTCAGTGCTGTGAGTAGCCCCTAGATGATCGCATCCTACATCAAATAAATAGGGACTCAGGCGTGTTTAGTCAAGTGAACTTTGCTCAGTGCTGTGAGTAGCCGCCATATGATCGCATCCTACATAAAATAAATGGGGACGCAGGCATGTTTCGTCAAGTGATCTTTGCTCAGTGCTGGCTGTGAGTAGCCGCCAGATGATCGCATCTTACATCAAATAAATAGGGAGTCAGGCCTGTTTCGTCAAGTGAATTTTGCTCAGTGCTGTGAGTAGCCGCCAGATGATCGCATCCTACATCAAATAAATAGGGACTCAGGCGTGTTTAGTCAATTGAACCTTGCTCAGTGCTGTGAGTAGCCGCCAGATGATCGCATCCTACATCAAATAAATAGGGACTCAGGCCTGTTTCGTCAAGTGAACTTTGCTCAGTGCTGTTCGTAGTCGCCAGATCATCACATCCTACATCAAATAAATAGGGACAGAGGCCTGTTTCATCAAGTGAACTTTGCTTAGTGCAGTGAGTAGCCGCCAGATGATCGCATCCTACATCAAATAAATAGGGACGCAGGCCTGTTTCGTCAAGTGCACTTTGCTCAGTGCTGTGAGTAGCCGCCAGATGATCGCATCCTACATCAAATAAATAGGAACTCAGGCGTGTTTAGTCAAGTGAACTTTGCACAGTGCTGTGAGTAGCCGCCAGATGATCGCATCCTACATCAAATAAATAGGGACTCAGGCGAGTTTAGTCAAGTGAACTTTGCTCAGTGCTGTGAGTAGCCGCCAGATGATCGCATCCTACATCAAATAAATAGGGACGCAGGCGTGTTTCGTCACGTGCACTTTGCTCAGTGCTGTGAGTAGCCACAAGGTGATCACATCCTACATCAAATAAATAGGGACGCAGGCCTCTTTCGTCAAGTGCACTTTGCTCAGTGCTGTGAGTAGCTGCCAGATGATCGCATACTACATCAAATAAATAGGGACTCAGGCGTGTTTAGTCAAGTGAACTTTGCTCAGTGCTGTGAGTAGCCACCAGATGATCGCATCCTACATCAAATAGATAGGGACTCGGGCCTGTTTCGTCAAGTGAACTTTGCTCAGTGCTGTTAGTAGCCGCCAGATGATGGCGTCCTACATGAAATAAATGGGGACGCTGGCATGTTTCGTCAAGTGATCTTTGCTCAGTGCTGTGAGTAGCCGCCAGATGATCGCATCTTACATCAAATAAATATGGACGCAGGCCCGTTTCGTCAAGCGAATTTTGCTCCGTGCTGTGAGTAGCCGCAAGGTGATCACATCCTACATCAAATAAATAGGGACTCGGGCGTGTTTAGTCAGGTGAACTTTGCTCAGTGCTGTGAGTAGCCGCCAGATGATCGCATCCTACATCAAATAGAAAGGGACTCAGGCGTGTTTAGTCAAGTGAACTTTGCTCAGTGCTGTGAGTAGCCGCCAGATGATCGCATCCTACATCAAATAAATAGGGACGTAGGCCTGTTTCGTCAAGTGAACTTTGTTCAGTGCTGTGAGTAGCCGCCAGATAATCGCATCCTACATCAAATAAATAGGGACTCAGGCGTGTTTAGTCAAGTGAACTTTGCTCAGTGCTGTGAGTAGCCGCCAGATGATCGCATCCTACATTAAATAAATAGGGATCTTAGGCGTGTTTAGTCAAGTGAACTTTGCTCAGTGCTGTTAGTAGCCGCCAGATGATGGCGTCCTAGATAAAATAAATGGGGACGCAGGCGTGTTTCGTCAAGTGATCTTTGCTCAGTGCTGTGAGTAGCCGCCAGATGATCACATCTTACATCAAAGAAATAGGGACGCAGGCCCGTTTCGTCAAGTGAATTTTGCTCAATGCTGTGAGTAGCTGCCAGATGATCGCATCCTACATCAAATAAATAGGGACTCAGGCGTATTTAGTCAAGTGAACTTTGCTCACTGCTGTTAGTAGCCGCCAGATGATGGCGTCCTACATCAAATAAATAGGGACTCAGGCCTGTTTCGTCAAGTGAACTTTGCTCAGTGCTGTGAGTAGCCCCCAGATGATCGCATCCTGCATCAAATAAATAGGGACTCAGGCGTGTTTAGTCAAGTGAACTTTGCTCAGTGCTGTGAGTAGCCGCCAGATGATCGCATCCTACATGAAATAAATAGGTACTCAGGCCTGTTTCGTCAAATGAACTTTGCTCACTGCTGTTAGTAGCCGCCAGATGATGGCGTCCCACATCAAATAAATAGGGACTCAGGCCTGTTTCGTCAAGTGAACTTTGCTCAGTGCTGTGAGTAGCCGCCAGATGATCGCATCCTACATCAAATAAATAGGGACTCAGGCGAGTTTAGTCAAGTAAACTTTGCTCAGTGCTGTGAGTAGCCGCCAGATGATCGCATCCTACATCAAATAAATAGGGTCGCAGGCCCGTTTCGTCAAGTGCACTTTCTCAGTGCTGTGAGCAGCCGCCAGATGATCGCATCCTACATCAAATAAATAGGGACTCAGGCGTGTTTAGTCAAGTGAAGTTTGCTCAGTGCTGTGAGTAGCCGCCAGATGATCGCATCCTACATCAAATAAATAGGGAGTCAGGCCTGTTTCGTCAAGTGAACTTTGCTCAGTGCTGTGAGTAGCCCCTAGATGATCGCATCCTACATCAAATAAATAGGGACTCAGGCGTGTTTAGTCAAGTGAACTTTGCTCAGTGCTGTGAGTAGCCGCCATATGATCGCATCCTACATAAAATAAATGGGGACGCAGGCATGTTTCGTCAAGTGATCTTTGCTCAGTGCTGGCTGTGAGTAGCCGCCAGATGATCGCATCTTACATCAAATAAATAGGGAGTCAGGCCTGTTTCGTCAAGTGAATTTTGCTCAGTGCTGTGAGTAGCCGCCAGATGATCGCATCCTACATCAAATAAATAGGGACTCAGGCGTGTTTAGTCAATTGAACCTTGCTCAGTGCTGTGAGTAGCCGCCAGATGATCGCATCCTACATCAAATAAATAGGGACTCAGGCCTGTTTCGTCAAGTGAACTTTGCTCAGTGCTGTTCGTAGTCGCCAGATCATCACATCCTACATCAAATAAATAGGGACAGAGGCCTGTTTCATCAAGTGAACTTTGCTTAGTGCAGTGAGTAGCCGCCAGATGATCGCATCCTACATCAAATAAATAGGGACGCAGGCCTGTTTCGTCAAGTGCACTTTGCTCAGTGCTGTGAGTAGCCGCCAGATGATCGCATCCTACATCAAATAAATAGGAACTCAGGCGTGTTTAGTCAAGTGAACTTTGCACAGTGCTGTGAGTAGCCGCCAGATGATCGCATCCTACATCAAATAAATAGGGACTCAGGCGAGTTTAGTCAAGTGAACTTTGCTCAGTGCTGTGAGTAGCCGCCAGATGATCGCATCCTACATCAAATAAATAGGGACGCAGGCGTGTTTCGTCACGTGCACTTTGCTCAGTGCTGTGAGTAGCCACAAGGTGATCACATCCTACATCAAATAAATAGGGACGCAGGCCTCTTTCGTCAAGTGCACTTTGCTCAGTGCTGTGAGTAGCTGCCAGATGATCGCATACTACATCAAATAAATAGGGACTCAGGCGTGTTTAGTCAAGTGAACTTTGCTCAGTGCTGTGAGTAGCCACCAGATGATCGCATCCTACATCAAATAGATAGGGACTCGGGCCTGTTTCGTCAAGTGAACTTTGCTCAGTGCTGTTAGTAGCCGCCAGATGATGGCGTCCTACATGAAATAAATGGGGACGCAGGCATGTTTCGTCAAGTGATCTTTGCTCAGTGCTGTGAGTAGCCGCCAGATGATCGCATCTTACATCAAATAAATATGGACGCAGGCCCGTTTCGTCAAGCGAATTTTGCTCCGTGCTGTGAGTAGCCGCAAGGTGATCACATCCTACATCAAATAAATAGGGACTCGGGCGTGTTTAGTCAGGTGAACTTTGCTCAGTGCTGTGAGTAGCCGCCAGATGATCGCATCCTACATCAAATAGAAAGGGACTCAGGCGTGTTTAGTCAAGTGAACTTTGCTCAGTGCTGTGAGTAGCCGCCAGATGATCGCATCCTACATCAAATAAATAGGGACGTAGGCCTGTTTCGTCAAGTGAACTTTGTTCAGTGCTGTGAGTAGCCGCCAGATAATCGCATCCTACATCAAATAAATAGGGACTCAGGCGTGTTTAGTCAAGTGAACTTTGCTCAGTGCCGTGAGTAGCCGCCAGATGATCGCATCCTACATTAAATAAATAGGGTCTTAGGCGTGTTTAGTCAAGTGAACTTTGCTCAGTGCTGTTAGTAGCCGCCAGATGATGGCGTCCTAGATAAAATAAATGGGGACGCAGGCGTGTTTCGTCAAGTGATCTTTGCTCAGTGCTGTGAGTAGCCGCCAGATGATCGCATCTTACATCAAAGAAATAGGGACGCAGGCCCGTTTCGTCAAGTGAATTTTGCTCAATGCTGTGAGTAGCTGCCAGATGATCGCATCCTACATCAAATAAATAGGGACTCAGGCGTGTTTAGTCAAGTGAACTTTGCTCACTGCTGTTAGTAGCCGCCAGATGATGGCGTCCTACATCAAATAAATAGGGACTCAGGCCTGTTTCGTCAAGTGAACTTTGCTCAGTGCTGTGAGTAGCCCCCAGATGATCGCATCCTGCATCAAATAAATAGGGACTCAGGCGTGTTTAGTCAAGTGAACTTTGCTCAGTGCTGTGAGTAGCCGCCAGATGATCGCATCCTACATGAAATAAATAGGTACTCAGGCCTGTTTCGTCAAATGAACTTTGCTCACTGCTGTTAGTAGCCGCCAGATGATGGCGTCCCACATCAAATAAATAGGGACTCAGGCGAGTTTAGTCAAGTAAACTTTGCTCAGTGCTGTGAGTAGCCGCCAGATGATCGCATCCTACATCAAATAAATAGGGACGCAGGCCCGTTTCGTCAAGTGCACTTTGCTCAGTGCTGTGAGCAGCCGCCAGATGATCGCATCCTACATCAAATAAATAGGGACTCAGGCGTGTTTAGTCAAGTGAAGTTTGCTCAGTGCTGTGAGTAGCCGCCAGATGATCGCATCCTACATCAAATAAATAGGGAGTCAGGCCTGTTTCGTCAAGTGAACTTTGCTCAGTGCTGTGAGTAGCCCCTAGATGATCGCATCCTACATCAAATAAATAGGGACTCAGGCGTGTTTAGTCAAGTGAACTTTGCTCAGAGCTGTGAGTAGCCGCCATATGATCGCATCCTACATAAAATAAATGGGGTCGCAGGCATGTTTCGTCAAGTGATCTTTGCTCAGTGCTGTGAGTAGCTGCCAGATGATCGCATCTTACATCAAATAAATAGGAACGCAGGCCCGTTTCGTCAAGTGAACTTTGCTCAGTGCTGTGAGTAGCCGCCAGATGATCGCATCCTACATCAAATAAATAGGGACTCAGGCCTGTTTCGTCAAGTGAACTTTGCTCAGTGCTGTGAGTAGCTGCCAGATGATCGCATCCTACATCAAATAAATAGGGACGCAGGCGTGTTTCGTCACGTGCACTTTGCTCAGTGCTGTGAGTAGCCGCCAGACGATGGCATCCTACATCAAATAATATGGACTCAGGCGTGTTTAGTCAAGTGAACTTTGCTCAGTGCTGTGAGTAGCCGCCAGATGATGGCGTCCTACTTAAAATAAATGGGGACGCAGGCATGCTTCGTCAAGTGATCTCTGCTCAGTGCTGTGAGTAGCTGCCAGATGATCGCATACTACATCAAATAAATAGGGACTCAGGCGTGTTTAGTCAAGTGAACTTTGCTCAGTGCTGTGAGTAGCCACCAGATGATCGCATCCTACATCAAATAAATATGGACGCAGGCCCGTTTCGTCAAGCGAATTTTGCTCCGTGCTGTGAGTAGCCGCAAGGTGATCACATCCTACATCAAATAAATAGGGACTCGGGCGTGTTTAGTCAGGTGAACTTTGCTCAGTGCTGTGAGTAGCCGCCAGATGATTGCATCCTACATCAAATAGAAAGGGACTCAGGCGTGTTTAGTCAAGTGAACTTTGCTCAGTGCTGTTAGTAGCTGCCAGATGATCGCATACTACATCAAATAAATAGGGACTCAGGCGTGTTTAGTCAAGTGAACTTTGCTCAGTGCTGTGAGTAGCCGCCAGATGATCGCATCTTACATCAAATAAATATGGACGCAGGCCCGTTTCGTCAAGCGAATTTTGCTCCGTGCTGTGAGTAGCCGCAAGGTGATCGCATCCTACATCAAATAAATAGGGACTCGGGCGTGTTTAGTCAGGTGAACTTTGCTCAGTGCTGTGAGTAGCCGCCAGATGATTGCATCCTACATCAAATAGAAAGGGACTCAGGCGTGTTTAGTCAAGTGAACTTTGCTCAGTGCTGTTAGTAGCCGCCAGATGATCGCATCCTACATCAAATAAATAGGGAGTCAGGCGTGTTTCGTCAAGTGAACTTTGCTGAGTGCTGTGAGTAGCCCCTAGATGATCGCATCCTACATCAAATAAATAGGGACTCAGGCGTGTTTAGTCAAGTGAACTTTGCTCAGTGCTGTTAGTAGCCGCCAGATGATGGCGTCCTACTTAAAATAAATGGGGACGCAGGCATGTTTCGTCAAGTGATCTCTGCTCAGTGCTGTGAGTAGCTGCCAGATGATCGCATCCTACATCAAATAAATAGGGACTCAGGCGTGTTTAGTCAAGTGAACTTTGCTCAGTGCTGTGAGTAGCCACCAGATGATGGCATCCTACATCAAATAGATAGGGACTCGGGCCTGTTTCGTCAATTGAACTTTGCTCAGTGCTGTTAGTAGCCGCCAGATGATGGCGTCCTACATGAAATAAATGGGGACGCAGGCATGTTTCGTCAAGTGATCTTTGCTCAGTGCTGTGAGTAGCCGCCAGATGATCGCATCTTTTATCAAATAAATATGCACGCAGGCCCGTTTCGTCAAGTGAATTTTGCTCCGTGCTGTGAGTAGCCGCAAGGTGATCACATCCTACATCAAATAAATAGGGACGCAGGCCTGTTTCGTCAAGTGCACTTTGCTCAGTGCTGTGAGTAGCCGCCAGATGATCGCATCCTACATCAAATAATAGGGACTCAGGCCTGTTTCGTCAAGTGAACTTTGCTCAGTGCTGTGAGTAGCCCCTAGATGATCGCATCCTACATCAAATAAATAGGGACTCAGGCGTGTTTAGTCAAGTGAACTTTGCTCAGTGCTGTGAGTAGCCTCCAGATGATCGCATCCTACATCAAATAAATAGGGACGCAGGCGTGTTTCGTCACGTGCACTTTGCTCAGTGCTGTGAGTAGCCGCCAGATGATCGCATCCTACATCAAATTAATAGGGACTCTGGCGTGTTTAGTCAAGTGAACTTTGCTCAGTGCTGTGAGTAGCCGCCAGATGATCGCATCCTACATCAAATAAATAGGGAGTCAGGCGTGTTTCGTCAAGTGAACTTTGCTGAGTGCTGTGAGTAGCCCCTAGATGATCGCATCCTACATCAAATAAATAGGGACTCAGGCGTGTTTAGTCAAGTGAACTTTGCTCAGTGCTGTTAGTAGCCGCCAGATGATGGCGTCCTACTTAAAATAAATGGGGACGCAGGCATGTTTCGTCAAGTGATCTCTGCTCAGTGCTGTGAGTAGCTGCCAGATGATCGCATCCTACATCAAATAATAGGGACTCAGGCGTGTTTAGTCAAGTGAACTTTGCTCAGTGCTGTGAGTAGCCACCAGATGATCGCATCCTACATCAAATAGATAAGGACTCGGGCCTGTTTCGTCAAGTGAACTTTGCTCAGTGCTGTTAGTAGCCGCCAGATGATGCGTCCTACATGAAATAAATGGGGACGCAGGCATGTTTCGTCAAGTGATCTTTGCTCAGTGCTGTGAGTAGCTGCCAGATGATCGCATCATATATCAAATAAATATGCACGCAGGCCCGTTTCGTCAAGTGAATTTTGCTCCGTGCTGTGAGTAGCCGCAAGGTGATCACATCCTACAGCAAATAAATAGGGACGCAGGCCTGTTTCGTCAAGTGCACTTTGCTCAGTGCTGTGAGTAGCCGCCAGATGATCGCATCCTACATCAAATAATAGGGACTCAGGCCTGTTTCGTCAAGTGAACTTTGCTCAGTGCTGTGAGTAGCCCCTAGATGATCGCATCCTACATCAAATAAATAGGGACTCAGGCGTGTTTAGTCAAGTGAACTTTGCTCAGTGCTGTGAGTAGCCGCCATATGATCGCATCCTACATAAAATAAATGGGGACGCAGGCATGTTTCGTCAAGTGATCTTTGCTCAGTGCTGGCTGTGAGTAGCCGCCAGATGATCGCATCTTACATCAAATAAATAGGGACGCAGGCCCGTTTCGTCAAGTGAATTTTGGTCAGTGCTGTGAGTAGCCGCCAGATGATCGCATCCTACATCAAATAAATATGGACTCAGGCGTGTTTAGTCAAGTGCACTTTGCTCAGTGCTTTGAGTAGCCGCCAGATGATCGCATCCTACATCAAATAAATAGGGACTTAGGCGTGTTTAGTCAAGTGAACTTTGCTCAGTGCTGTGAGTAGCCGCCAGATGATCGCATCCTACATCAAATAAATAGGCACTGAGGCGTGTTTAGTGAAGTGAACTTTGCTCAGTGCTGTGAGTAGCCGCCAGATGATCGCATCCTACATCAAATAAATAGGGACAGAGGCCTGTTTCATCAAGTGAACTTTGCTTAGTGGAGTGAGTAGCCGCCAGATGATCGCATCCTACATCAAATAAATAGGGCCGCAGGCGTGTTTGGTCAAGTGAACTTTGCTCACTGCTGTTAGTAGCCACCAGATGATGGCGTCCTACATCAAATAAATAGGGACTCAGGCCTGTTTCGTCAAGTGAACTTTGCTCAGTGCTGTGAGTAGCCCCCAGATGATCGCATCCTACATCAAATATATAGTGACTCAGGCGTGTTTAGTCAAGTGAACTTTGCTCAGTGCTGTGAGTAGCCGCCAGATCGCATCCTACATGAAATAAATAGGTACTCAGGCCTGTTTCGTCAAATGAACTTTGCTCACTGCTGTTAGTAGCCGCAAGATGATGGCGTCCTACATCAAATAAATAGGGACTCAGGCCTGTTTCGTCAAGTGAACTTTGCTCAGTGCTGTGAGTAGCCGCCAGATGATCGCATCCTACATCAAATAAATAGGGACGCAGGCCCGTTTCGTCAAGTGCACTTTGCTCAGTGCTGTGAGCAGCCGCCAGATGATCGCATCCTACATCAAATAAATAGGGACTCAGGCGTGTTTAGTCAAGTGAAGTTTGCTCAGTGCTGTGAGTAGCCGCCAGATGATCGCATCCTACATCAAATAAATAGGGAGTCAGGCCTGTTTCGTCAAGTGAACTTTGCTCAGTGCTGTGAGTAGCCCCTAGATGATCGCATCCTACATCAAATAAATAGGTACTCAGGCATGTTTAGTCAAGTGAACTTTGCTCAGTGCTGTGAGTAGCCGCCAGATGATCGCATCCTACATCAAATAAATATGGAGTCAGGCCTGTTTCGTCAAGTGAACTTTGCTGAGTGCTGTAAGTAGCCCCTAGATGATCGCATCCTACATCAAATAAATAGGGACTCAGGCGTGTTTAGTCAAGTGAACTTTGCTCAGTGCTGTGAGTAGCCGCCATATGATCGCATCCTACATAAAATAAATGGGGACGCAGGCATGTTTCGTCAAGTGATCTTTGCTCAGTGCTGGCTGTGAGTAGCCGCCAGATGATCGCATCTTACATCAAATAAATAGGGACGCAGGCCCGTTTCGTCAAGTGAATTTTGGTCAGTGCTGTGAGTAGCCGCCAGATGATCGCATCCTACATCAAATAAATATGGACTCAGGCGTGTTTAGTCAAGTGCACTTTGCTCAGTGCTTTGAGTAGCCGCCAGATGATCGCATCCTACATCAAATAAATAGGGACTTAGGCGTGTTTAGTCAAGTGAACTTTGCTCAGTGCTGTGAGTAGCCGCCAGATGATCGCATCCTACATCAAATAAATAGGCACTGAGGCGTGTTTAGTGAAGTGAACTTTGCTCAGTGCTGTGAGTAGCCGCCAGATGATCGCATCCTACATCAAATAAATAGGGACAGAGGCCTGTTTCATCAAGTGAACTTTGCTTAGTGGAGTGAGTAGCCGCCAGATGATCGCATCCTACATCAAATAAATAGGGCCGCAGGCGTGTTTGGTCAAGTGAACTTTGCTCACTGCTGTTAGTAGCCACCAGATGATGGCGTCCTACATCAAATAAATAGGGACTCAGGCCTGTTTCGTCAAGTGAACTTTGCTCAGTGCTGTGAGTAGCCCCCAGATGATCGCATCCTACATCAAATATATAGTGACTCAGGCGTGTTTAGTCAAGTGAACTTTGCTCAGTGCTGTGAGTAGCCGCCAGATCGCATCCTACATGAAATAAATAGGTACTCAGGCCTGTTTCGTCAAATGAACTTTGCTCACTGCTGTTAGTAGCCGCCAGATGATGGCGTCCTACATCAAATAAATAGGGACTCAGGCCTGTTTCGTCAAGTGAACTTTGCTCAGTGCTGTGAGTAGCCGCCAGATGATCGCATCCTACATCAAATAAATAGGGACGCAGGCCCGTTTCGTCAAGTGCACTTTGCTCAGTGCTGTGAGCAGCCGCCAGATGATCGCATCCTACATCAAATAAATAGGGACTCAGGCGTGTTTAGTCAAGTGAAGTTTGCTCAGTGCTGTGAGTAGCCGCCAGATGATCGCATCCTACATCAAATAAATAGGGAGTCAGGCCTGTTTCGTCAAGTGAACTTTGCTCAGTGCTGTGAGTAGCCCCTAGATGATCGCATCCTACATCAAATAAATAGGTACTCAGGCATGTTTAGTCAAGTGAACTTTGCTCAGTGCTGTGAGTAGCCGCCAGATGATCGCATCCTACATCAAATAAATATGGAGTCAGGCCTGTTTCGTCAAGTGAACTTTGCTGAGTGCTGTAAGTAGCCCCTAGATGATCGCATCCTACATCAAATAAATAGGGACTCAGGCGTGTTTAGTCAAGTGAACTTTGCTCAGTGCTGTTAGTAGCCGCCAGATGATGGCGTCCTACTTAAAATAAATGGGGACGCAGGCATGTTTCGTCAAGTGATCTCTGCTCAGTGCTGTAAGTAGCTGCCAGATGATCGCATCATACATCAAATAAATAGGGACTCAGGCGTGTTTAGTCAAGTGAACTTTGCTCAGTGCTGGGAGTAGCCACCAGATGATCGCATCCTACATCAAATAGATAGGGACTCGGGCCTGTTTCGTCAAGTGAACTTTGCTCAGTGCTGTTAGTAGCCGCCAGATGATGGCGTCCTACATGAAATAATTGGGGACGCAGGCATGTTTCGTCAAGTGATCTTTGCTCAGTGCTGTGAGTAGCCGCCAGATGATCGCATCTTATATCAAATAAATATGCACGCAGGCCCGTTTCGTCAAGTGAATTTTGCTCCGTGCTGTGATTAGCCGCAAGGTGATCACATCCTACATCAAATAAATAGGGACGCAGGCCTGTTTCGTCAAGTGCACTTTGCTCAGTGCTGTGAGTAGCCACCAGATGATCGCATCCTACATCAAATAATAGGGACTCAGGCCTGTTTCGTCACGTGAACTTTGCTCAGTGCTGTGTGTAGCCCCTAGATGATCGCATCCTACATCAAATAAATAGGGACTCAGGCGTGTTTAGTCAAGTGAACTTTGCTCAGTGCTGTGAGTAGCCGCCATATGATCGCATCCTACATAAAATAAATGGGGACGCAGGCATGTTTCGTCAAGTGAACTTTGCTCACTGCTGTTAGTAGCCGCCAGATGATGGCGTCCTACATCAAATAAATAGGGACTCAGGCCTGTTTCGTCAAGTGAACTTTGCTCAGTGCTGTGAGTAGCCCCCAGATGATCGCATCCTACATCAAATAAATAGGGACTCAGGCGTGTTTAGTCAAATGAACTTTGCTCAGTGCTGTTAGTAGCCGCCAGATGATGGCGTCCTACATCAAATAAATAGGGACTCAGGCCTGTTTCGTCAAGGGAACTTTGCTCAGTGCTGTGAGTAGCCGCCAGATGATCGCATCCTACATCAAATAAATAGGGACTCAGGCGAGTTTAGTCAAGTAAACTTTGCTCAGTGCTGTGAGTAGCCGCCAGATGATCGCATCCTACATCAAATAAATAGGGACGCAGGCCCGTTTCGTCAAGTGCACTTTGCTGAGTGCTCTGAGCAGCCGCCAGATGATCGCATCCTACATCAAATAAATAGGGACTCAGGCGTGTTTAGTCAAGTGAAGTTTGCTCAGTGCTGTGAGTAGCCGCCAGATGATCGCATCCTACATCAAATAAATAGGGAGTCAGGCCTGTTTCGTCAAGTGAACTTTGCTCAGTGCTGTGAGTAGCCCCTAGATTATCGCATCCTACATCAAATAAATAGGGGCTCAGGCGTGTTTAGTCAAGTGAAATTTGCTCAGTGCTGTGAGTAGCCGCCATATGATCGCATCCTACATAAAATAAATGGGGACGCAGGCATGTTTCGTCAAGTGATCTTTGCTCAGTTCTGGCTGTGAGTAGCCGCCAGATGATCGCATCTTACATCAAATAAATAGGGACGCAGGCCCGTTTCGTCAAGTGAATTTTGCTCAGTGCTGTGAGTAGCCGCCAGATGATCGCATCCTACATCAAATAAATAGGGACTCAGGCGTGTTTAGTCAATTGAACTTTGCTCAGTGCTGTGAGTAGCCGCCAGATGATCGCATCCTACATCAAATAAATAGGGACTCAGGCCTGTTTCGTCAAGTGCACTTTGCTCAGTGCTTTGAGTAGCCGCCAGATGATCGCTTCCTACATCAAATGAATAGGGACTTAGGCGTGTTTAGTCAAGTGAACTTTGGTCAGTGCTGTGAGTAGCCGCCAGATGATCGCATCCTACATCAAATAAATAGGCACTGAGGAGTGTTTAGTCAAGTGAACTTTGCTCAGTGCTGTGAGTAGCCGCCAGATGATCGCATCCTACATCAAAAAGATAGGCACTCAGGCCTGTTTCGTCAAGTGAACTTTGCTCAGTGCTGTTCGTAGTCGCCAGATCATCACATCCTACATCAAATAAATAGGGACAGAGGCCTGTTTCATCAAGTGAACTTTGCTTAGTGCAGTGAGTAGCCGCCAGATGATCGCATCCTACATCAAATAAATAGGGACGCAGGCCTGTTTCGTCAAGTGCACTTTGCTCAGTGCTGTGAGTAGCCGCCAGATGATCGCATCCTACATCAAATAAATAGGAACTCAGGCGTGTTTATTCAAGTGAACTTTGCTCAGTGCTGTGGGTAGCCGCCAGATGATCGCATCCTACATCAAATAAATAGGGACTCAGGCGTGTTTAGTCAAGTGCACTTTGCTCAGTGCTGTGAGCAGCCGCCAGATGATCGCATCCTACATCAAATAAATAGGCACTCAGGCGTGTTTAGTCAAGTGAAGTTTGCTCAGTGCTGTGAGTAGCCGCCAGATGATCGCATCCTACATCAAATAAATAGGGAGTCAGGCCTGTTTCGTCAAGTGAACTTTGCTCAGTGCTGTGAGTAGCCCCTAGATGATCGCATCCTACATCAAATAAATAGGGACTCAGGCCTGTTTCGTCAAGTGCACTTTGCTCAGTGCTTTGAGTAGCCGCCAGATGATCGCTTCCTACATCAAATAAATAGGGACTTAGGCGTGTTTAGTCAAGTGAACTTTGGTCAGTGCTGTGAGTAGCCGCCAGATGATCGCATCCTACATCAAATAAATAGGCACTGAGGAGTGTTTAGTCAAGTGAACTTTGCTCAGTGCTGTGAGTAGCCGCCAGATGATCGCATCCTACATCAAAAAGATAGGCACTCAGGCCTGTTTCGTCAAGTGAACTTTGCTCAGTGCTGTTCGTAGTCGCCAGATCATCACATCCTACATCAAATAAATAGGGACAGAGGCCTGTTTCATCAAATGAACTTTGCTTAGTGCAGTGAGTAGCCGCCAGATGATCGCATCCTACATCAAATAAATAGGGACGCAGGCCTGTTTCGTCAAGTGCACTTTGCTCAGTGCTGTGAGTAGCCGCCAGATGATCGCATCCTACATCAAATAAATAGGAACTCAGGCGTGTTTAGTCAAGCGAACTTTGCTCAGTGCTGTGAGTAGCCGCCAGATGATCGCATACTACATCAAATAAATAGGGAGTCAGGCCTGTTTCGTCAAGTGAACTTTGCTCAGTGCTGTGAGTAGCCCCTAGATGATCGCATCCTACATCAAATAAATAGGTACTCAGGCATGTTTAGTCAAGTGAACTTTGCTCAGTGCTGTGAGTAGCCGCCAGATGATCGCATCCTACATCAAATAAATATGGAGTCAGGCCTGTTTCGTCAAGTGAACTTTGCTGAGTGCTGTAAGTAGCCCCTAGATGATCGCATCCTACATCAAATAAATAGGGACTCAGGCGTGTTTAGTCAAGTGAACTTTGCTCAGTGCTGTTAGTAGCCGCCAGATGATGGCGTCCTACTTAAAATAAATGGGGACGCAGGCATGTTTCGTCAAGTGATCTCTGCTCAGTGCTGTAAGTAGCTGCCAGATGATCGCATCATACATCAAATAAATAGGGACTCAGGCGTGTTTAGTCAAGTGAACTTTGCTCAGTGCTGGGAGTAGCCACCAGATGATCGCATCCTACATCAAATAGATAGGGACTCGGGCCTGTTTCGTCAAGTGAACTTTGCTCAGTGCTGTTAGTAGCCGCCAGATGATGGCGTCCTACATGAAATAATTGGGGACGCAGGCATGTTTTGTCAAGTGATCTTTGCTCAGTGCTGTGAGTAGCCGCCAGATGATCGCATCTTATATCAAATAAATATGCACGCAGGCCCGTTTCGTCAAGTGAATTTTGCTCCGTGCTGTGATTAGCCGCAAGGTGATCACATCCTACATCAAATAAATAGGGACGCAGGCCTGTTTCGTCAAGTGCACTTTGCTCAGTGCTGTGAGTAGCCGCCAGATGATCGCATCCTACATCAAATAATAGGGACTCAGGCCTGTTTCGTCACGTGAACTTTGCTCAGTGCTGTGTGAAGCCCCTAGATGATCGCATCCTACATCAAATAAATAGGGACTCAGGCGTGTTTAGTCAAGTGAACTTTGCTCAGTGCTGTGAGTAGCCGCCATATGATCGCATCCTACATAAAATAAATGGGGACGCAGGCATGTTTCGTCAAGTGAACTTTGCTCACTGCTGTTAGTAGCCGCCAGATGATGGCGTCCTACATCAAATAAATAGGGACTCAGGCCTGTTTCGTCAAGTGAACTTTGCTCAGTGCTGTGAGTAGCCCCCAGATGATCGCATCCTACATCAAATAAATAGGGACTCAGGCGTGTTTAGTCAAATGAACTTTGCTCAGTGCTGTTAGTAGCCGCCAGATGATGGCGTCCTACATCAAATAAATAGGGACTCAGGCCTGTTTCGTCAAGGGAACTTTGCTCAGTGCTGTGAGTAGCCGCCAGATGATCGCATCCTACATCAAATAAATAGGGACTCAGGCGAGTTTAGTCAAGTAAACTTTGCTCAGTGCTGTGAGTAGCCGCCAGATGATCGCATCCTACATCAAATAAATAGGGACGCAGGCCCGTTTCGTCAAGTGCACTTTGCTGAGTGCTCTGAGCAGCCGCCAGATGATCGCATCCTACATCAAATAAATAGGGACTCAGGCGTGTTTAGTCAAGTGAAGTTTGCTCAGTGCTGTGAGTAGCCGCCAGATGATCGCATCCTACATCAAATAAATAGGGAGTCAGGCCTGTTTCGTCAAGTGAACTTTGCTCAGTGCTGTGAGTAGCCCCTAGATTATCGCATCCTACATCAAATAAATAGGGGCTCAGGCGTGTTTAGTCAAGTGAAATTTGCTCAGTGCTGTGAGTAGCCGCCATATGATCGCATCCTACATAAAATAAATGGGGACGCAGGCATGTTTCGTCAAGTGATCTTTGCTCAGTTCTGGCTGTGAGTAGCCGCCAGATGATCGCATCTTACATCAAATAAATAGGGACGCAGGCCCGTTTCGTCAAGTGAATTTTGCTCAGTGCTGTGAGTAGCCGCCAGATGATCGCATCCTACATCAAATAAATAGGGACTCAGGCGTGTTTAGTCAATTGAACTTTGCTCAGTGCTGTGAGTAGCCGCCAGATGATCGCATCCTACATCAAATAAATAGGGACTCAGGCCTGTTTCGTCAAGTGCACTTTGCTCAGTGCTTTGAGTAGCCGCCAGATGATCGCTTCCTACATCAAATGAATAGGGACTTAGGCGTGTTTAGTCAAGTGAACTTTGGTCAGTGCTGTGAGTAGCCGCCAGATGATCGCATCCTACATCAAATAAATAGGCACTGAGGAGTGTTTAGTCAAGTGAACTTTGCTCAGTGCTGTGAGTAGCCGCCAGATGATCGCATCCTACATCAAAAAGATAGGCACTCAGGCCTGTTTCGTCAAGTGAACTTTGCTCAGTGCTGTTCGTAGTCGCCAGATCATCACATCCTACATCAAATAAATAGGGACAGAGGCCTGTTTCATCAAGTGAACTTTGCTTAGTGCAGTGAGTAGCCGCCAGATGATCGCATCCTACATCAAATAAATAGGGACGCAGGCCTGTTTCGTCAAGTGCACTTTGCTCAGTGCTGTGAGTAGCCGCCAGATGATCGCATCCTACATCAAATAAATAGGAACTCAGGCGTGTTTATTCAAGTGAACTTTGCTCAGTGCTGTGGGTAGCCGCCAGATGATCGCATCCTACATCAAATAAATAGGGACTCAGGCGTGTTTAGTCAAGTGCACTTTGCTCAGTGCTGTGAGCAGCCGCCAGATGATCGCATCCTACATCAAATAAATAGGCA
Organism: Haemaphysalis longicornis; assembly: GCF_048455015.1. Taxonomy (NCBI): domain Eukaryota; kingdom Metazoa; phylum Arthropoda; class Arachnida; order Ixodida; family Ixodidae; genus Haemaphysalis; species Haemaphysalis longicornis. The sequence continues at coordinate 1,292,143 of NW_027526204.1, read as the reverse complement.
CTCAGGCGTGTTTAGTCAAGTGAAGTTTGCTCAGTGCTGTGAGTAGCCGCCAGATGATCGCATCCTACATCAAATAAATAGGGAGTCAGGCCTGTTTCGTCAAGTGAACTTTGCTCAGTGCTGTGAGTAGCCCCTAGATGATCGCATCCTACATCAAATAAATAGGGACTCAGGCCTGTTTCGTCAAGTGCACTTTGCTCAGTGCTTTGAGTAGCCGCCAGATGATCGCTTCCTACATCAAATAAATAGGGACTTAGGCGTGTTTAGTCAAGTGAACTTTGGTCAGTGCTGTGAGTAGCCGCCAGATGATCGCATCCTACATCAAATAAATAGGCACTGAGGAGTGTTTAGTCAAGTGAACTTTGCTCAGTGCTGTGAGTAGCCGCCAGATGATCGCATCCTACATCAAAAAGATAGGCACTCAGGCCTGTTTCGTCAAGTGAACTTTGCTCAGTGCTGTTCGTAGTCGCCAGATCATCACATCCTACATCAAATAAATAGGGACAGAGGCCTGTTTCATCAAATGAACTTTGCTTAGTGCAGTGAGTAGCCGCCAGATGATCGCATCCTACATCAAATAAATAGGGACGCAGGCCTGTTTCGTCAAGTGCACTTTGCTCAGTGCTGTGAGTAGCCGCCAGATGATCGCATCCTACATCAAATAAATAGGAACTCAGGCGTGTTTAGTCAAGCGAACTTTGCTCAGTGCTGTGAGTAGCCGCCAGATGATCGCATACTACATCAAATAAATAGGGACTCAGGCGAGTTTAGTCAAGTGAACTTTGCTCACTGCTGTGAGTAGCCGCCAGATGATCGCATCCTACATCAAATAAATAGGGACGCAGGCGTGTTTCGTCACGTGCACTTTGTTCAGTGCTGTGAGTAGCCGCCAGATGATCGCATCCTACATCAAATTAATAGGGACTCAGGCGTGTTTAGTCAAGTGAACTTTGCTCAGTGCTGTGAGTAGCCGCCAGATGATCGCATCCTACATCAAATAAATAGGGAGTCAGGCGTGTTTCGTCAAGTGAACTTTGCTGAGTGCTGTGAGTAGCCCCTAGATGATCGCATCCTACATCAAATAAATAGGGACTCAGGCGTGTTTAGTCAAGTGAACTTTGCTCAGTGCTGTTAGTAGCCGCCAGATGATGGCGTCCTACTTAAAATAAATGGGGACGCAGGCATGTTTCGTCAAGTGATCTCTGCTCAGTGCTGTGAGTAGCTGCCAGATGATCGCATCCTACATCAAATAAATAGGGACTCAGGCGTGTTTAGTCAAGTGAACTTTGCTCAGTGCTGTGAGTAGCCACCAGATGATCGCATCCTACATCAAATAGATAGGGACTCGGGCCTGTTTCGTCAAGTGAACTTTGCTCAGTGCTGTTAGTAGCCGCCAGATGATGGCGTCCTACATGAAATAAATGGGACGCAGGCATGTTTCGTCAAGTGATCTTTGCTCAGTGCTGTGAGTAGCCGCCAGATGATCGCATCTTATATCAAATAAATATGCACGCAGGCCCGTTTCGTCAAGTGAATTTTGCTCCGTGCTGTGAGTAGCCGCAAGGTGATCACATCCTACATCAAATAAATAGGGACGCAGGCCTGTTCGTCAAGTGCACTTTGCTCAGTGCTGTGAGTAGCCGCCAGATGATCGCATCCTACATCAAATAATAGGGACTCAGGCCTGTTTCGTCAAGTGAACTTTGCTCAGTGCTGTGAGTAGCCCCTAGATGATCGCATCCTACATCAAATAAATAGGGACTCAGGCGTGTTTAGTCAAGTGAACTTTGCTCAGTGCTGTGAGTAGCCGCCATATGATCGCATCCTACATAAAATAAATGGGGACGCAGGCATGTTTCGTCAAGTGATCTTTGCTCAGTGCTGGCTGTGAGTAGCCGCCAGATGATCGCATCTTACATCAAATAAATAGGGACGCAGGCCCGTTTCGTCAAGTGAATTTTGCTCAGTGCATTGAGTAGCCGCCAGATGATCGCATCCTACATCAAATAAATAGGGATTCAGGCGTGTTTAGTCAAGTGCACTTTGCTCAGTGCTTTGAGTAGCCGCCAGATGATCGCATCCTACATAAAATAAATAGGGACTTAGGCGTGTTTAGTCAAGTGAACTTTGCTCAGTGCTGTGAGTAGCCGCCAGATGATCGCATCCTACATCAAATAAATAGGCACTGAGGCGTGTTTAGTGAAGTGAACTTTGCTCAGTGCTGTGAGTAGCCGCCAGATGATCGCATCCTACATCAAAAAGATAGGCACTCAGGCCTGTTTCGTCAAGTGAACTTTGCTCAGTGCTGTTCGTAGTCGCCAGATCATCACATCCTACATCAAATAAATAGGGACAGAGGCCTGTTTCATCAAGTGAACTTTGCTTAGTGCAGTGAGTAGCCGCCAGATGATCGCATCCTACATCAAATAAATAGGGACGCAGGCCTGTTTCGTCAAGTGCACTTTGCTCAGTGCTGTGAGTAGCCGCCAGATGATCGCATCCTCCATCAAATAAATAGGAACTCAGGCGTGTTTAGTCAAGTGAACTTTGCTCAGTGCTGTGAGTAGCCGCCAGATGATCGCATCCTACATCAAATAAATAGGGACTCAGGCGAGTTTAGTCAAGTGAACTTTGCTCAGTGCTGTGAGTAGCTGCCAGATGATCGCATCCTACATCAAATAAATAGGGACGCAGGCGTGTTTCGTCACGTGCACTTTGCTCAGTGCTGTGAGTAGCCGCCAGATGATCGCATCCTACATCAAATTAATAGGGACTCAGGCGTGTTTAGTCAAGTGAACTTTGCTCAGTGCTGTGAGTAGCCGCCAGATGATCGCATCCTACATCAAATAAATAGGGAGTCAGGCGTGTTTCGTCAAGTGAACTTTGCTGAGTGCTGTGAGTAGCCCCTAGATGATCGCATCCTACATCAAATAAATAGGGACTCAGGCGTGTTTAGTCAAGTGAACTTTGCTCAGTGCTGTTAGTAGCCACCAGATGATGGCGTCCTACTTAAAATAAATGGGGACGCAGGCATGCTTCGTCAAGTCATCTCTGCTTAGTGCTGTGAGTAGCTGCCAGATGATCGCATCCTACATCAAATAAATAGGGACTCAGGCGTGTTTAGTCAAGTGAACTTTGCTCAGTGCTGTGAGTAGCCGCCAGATGATCGCATCCTACATGAAATAAAAAGGGTCTTAGGCGTGTTTAGTCAAGTGAACTTTGCTCAGTGCTGTTAGTAGCCGCCAGATGATGGCGTCCTAGATAAAATAAATAGGGACGCAGGCATGTTTCGTCAAGTGATCTTTGCTCAGTGCTGTGAGTAGCCGCCAGATGATCGCATCTTACATCAAAGAAATAGGGACGCAGGCCCGTTTCGTCAAGTGAATTTTGCTCAATGCTGTGAGTAGCTGCCAGATGATCGCATCCTACATCAAATAAATAGGGACTCAGGCGTGTTTATTCAAGTGAACTTTGCTCACTGCTGTTAGTAGCCGCCAGATGATGGCGTCCTACATCAAATAAATAGGGACTCAGGCCTGTTTCGTCAAGTGAACTTTGCTCAGTGCTGTGAGTAGCCCCCAGATGATTGCATCCTACATCAAATAAATAGGGACTCAGGCGTGTTTAGTCAAGTGAACTTTGCTCAGTGCTGTGAGTAGCCGCCAGATGATCGCATCCTACATGAAATAAATAGGTACTCAGGCCTGTTTCGTCAAATGAACTTTGCTCACTGCTGTTAGTAGCCGCCAGATGATGGCGTCCTACATCAAATAAATAGGGACTCAGGCCTGTTTGGTCAAGTGAACTTTGCTCAGTGCTGTGAGTAGCCGCCAGATGATCGCATCCTACATCAAATAAATAGGGACTCAGGCGAGTTTAGTCAAGTGAACTTTGCTCAGTGCTGTGAGTAGCCGCCAGATGATCGCATCCTACATCAAATAAATAGGGACGCAGGCCCGTTTCGTCAAGTGCACTTTGCTCAGTGCTGTGAGCAGCCGCCAGATGATCGCATCCTACATCAAATAAATAGGGACTCAGGCGTGTTTAGTCAAGTGAAGTTTGCTCAGTGCTGTGAGTAGCCGCCAGATGATCGCATCCTACATCAAAAAAATAGGGAGTCAGGCCTGTTTCGTCAAGTGAACTTTGCTCAGTGCTGTGAGTAGCCCCTAGATGATCGCATCCTACATCAAATAAATAGGGACTCAGGCGTGTTTAGTCAAGTGAACTTTGCTGAGTGCTGTGAGTAGCTGCCATATGATCGCATCCTACATAAAATAAATGGGGACGCAGGCATGTTTCGTCAAGTGATCTTTGCTCAGTGCTGGCTGTGAGTAGCCGCCAGATGATCGCATCTTACATCAAATAAATAGGGATGCAGGCCCGTTTCGTCAAGTGAATTTTGCTCAGTGCTGTGAGTAGCCGCCAGATGATCGCATCCTACATCAAATAAATAGGGACTCAGGCGTGTTTAGTCAATTGAACTTTGCTCAGTGCTGTGAGTAGCCGCCAGATGATCGCATCCTACATCAAATAAATAGGGACTCAGGCCTGTTTCGTCAAGTGCACTTTGCTCAGTGCTTTGAGTAGCCGCCAGATCATCACATCCTACATCAAATAAATAGGGACAGAGGCCTGTTTCATCAAGTGAACTTTGCTTAGTGCAGTGAGTAGCCGCCAGATGATCGCATCCTACATCAAATAAATAGGGACGCAGGCCTGTTTCGTCAAGTGCACTTTGCTCAGTGCTGTGAGTAGCCGCCAGATGATCGCATCCTACATCAAATAAATAGGAACTCAGGCGTGTTTAGTCAAGTGAACTTTGCTCAGTGCTGTGAGTAGCCGCCAGATGATCGCATCCTACATCAAATTAATAGGGACTCAGGCGTGTTTAGTCAAGTGAACTTTGCTCAGTGCTGTGAGTAGCCGCCAGATGATCGCATCCTACATCAAATAAATAGGGAGTCAGGCGTGTTTCGTCAAGTGAACTTTGCTGAGTGCTGTGAGTAGCCCCTAGATGATCGCATCCTACATCAAATAAATAGGGACTCAGGCTTGTTTAGTCAAGTGAACTTTGCTCAGTGCTGTTAGTAACCGCCAGATAATGGCGTCCTACTTAAAATAAATGGGGACGCAGGCATGTTTCGTCAAGTGATCTCTGCTCAGTGCTGTGAGAACCTGCCAGATGATCGCATCCTACATCAAATAAATTGGGACTCAGGCATGTTTAGTCAAGTGAACTTTGCTCAGTGCTGTGAGTAGCCACCAGATGATCGCGTCCTACATCAAATAGATAGGGACTCGGGCCTGTTTCGTCAAGTGAACTTTGCTCAGTGCTGTTAGTAGCCGTCAGATGATGGCGTCCTACATGAAATAAATGGGGACGCAGGCATGTTTCGTCAAGTGATCTTTGCTCAGTGCTGTGAGTAGCCGCCAGATGATCGCATCTTATATCAAATAAATATGCACGCAGGCCCGTTTCGTCAAGTGAATTTTGCTCCGTGCTGTGAGTAGCCGCAAGGTGATCACATCCTACATCAAATAAATAGGGACGCAGGCCTATTTCGTCAAGTGCACTTTGCTCAGTGCTGTGAGTAGCCACCAGATGATCGCATCCTACATCAAATAATAGGGACTGAGGGGTGTTTAGTCAAGTGAACTTTGCTCAGTGCTGTGAGTAGCCGCCAGATGATCGCATCCTACATTAATAAATAGGGTCTCAGGCCTGTTTCGTCAAGTGAACTTTGCTCAGTGCTGTGAGTATCCCCCAGATCGCATCCTACATCAAATAAATAGGGACTCAGGCGTGTTTATTCAAGTGAACTTTGCTCAGTGCTGTGAGTAGCCGCCAGATGATCGCATCTTACATCAAATAAATAGGAACTCAGGCGTGTTTAGTCAAGTGAACTTTGCTCAGTGCTGTGAGTAGCCGCCAGATGATCGCATCCTACATAAATAAATAGGGACTCAGGCGTGTTTAGTCAAGTGAAGTTTCCTCAGTGCTGTGAGTAGCCGCCAGATGATCGCATCCTACATCAAATAAATAGGGAGTCAGGCCTGTTTCGTCAAGTGAACTTTGCTCAGTGCTGTGAGTAGCGCCTAGATTATCGCATCCTACATCAAATAAATAGGGGCTCAGGCGTGTTTAGTCAAGTGAACTTTGCTCAGTGCTGTGAGTAGCCGCCATATGATCGCATCCTACATAAAATAAATGGGGACGCAGGCATGTTTCGTCAAGTGATCTTTGCTCAGTGCTGGCTGTGAGTAGCCGCCAGATGATCGCATCTTACATCAAATAAATAGGGACGCAGGCCCGTTTCGTCAAGTGAATTTTGCTCAGTGCTGTGAGTAGCCGCCAGATGATCGCATCCTACATCAAATAAATATGGACTCAGGCGTGTTTAGTCAATTGAACTTTGCTCAGTGCTGTGAGTAGCCGCCAGATGATCGCATCCTACATCAAATAAATAGGGACTCAGGCCTGTTTCGTCAAGTGCACTTTGCTCAGTGCTTTGAGTAGCCGCCAGATGATCGCTTCCTACATCAAATGAATAGGGACTTAGGCGTGTTTAGTCAAGTGAACTTTGGTCAGTGCTGTGAGTAGCCGCCAGATGATCGCATCCTACATCAAATAAATAGGCACTGAGGAGTGTTTAGTCAAGTGAACTTTGCTCAGTGCTGTGAGTAGCCGCCAGATGATCGCATCCTACATCAAAAAGATAGGCACTCAGGCCTGTTTCGTCAAGTGAACTTTGCTCAGTGCTGTTCGTAGTCGCCAGATCATCACATCCTACATCAAATAAATAGGGACAGAGGCCTGTTTCATCAAGTGAACTTTGCTTAGTGCAGTGAGTAGCTGCCAGATGATCGCATCCTACATCAAATAAATAGGGACGCAGGCCTGTTTCGTCAAGTGCACTTTGCTCAGTGCTGTGAGTAGCCGCCAGATGATCGCATCCTACATCAAATAAATAGGAACTCAGGCGTGTTTAGTCAAGTGAACTTTGCTCAGTGCTGTGAGTAGCCGCCAGATGATCGCATCCTACATCAAATAAATAGGGACTCAGGCGAGTTTAGTCAAGTGAACTTTGCTCAGTGCTGTGAGTAGCCGCCAGATGATCGCATCCTACATCAAATAAATAGGTACGCAGGCGTGTTTCGTCACGTGCACTTTGCTGAGTGCTGTGAGTAGCCCCTAGATGATCGCATCCTACATCAAATAAATAGGGACTCAGGCGTGTTTAGTCAAGTGAACATTGCTCAGTGCTGTTAGTAGCCGCCAGATGATGGCGTCCTACTTAAAATAAATGGGGACGCAGGCATGTTTCGTCAAGTGATCTCTGCTCAGTGCTGTGAGTAGCTGCCAGATGATCGCATCCTACATCAAATAATAGGGACTCAGGCGTGTTTAGTCAAGTGAACTTTGCTCAGTGCTGTGAGTAGCCACCAGATGATCGCATCCTACATCAAATAGATAAGGACTCGGGCCTGTTTCGTCAAGTGAACTTTGCTCAGTGCTGTTAGTAGCCGCCAGATGATGGCGTCCTACATGAAATAAATGGGGACGCAGGCATGTTTCGTCAAGTGATCTTTGCTCAGTGCTGTGAGTAGCTGCCAGATGATCGCATCTTATATCAAATAAATATGCACGCAGGCCCATTTCGTCAAGTGAATTTTGCTCCGTGCTGTGAGTAGCCGCAAGGTGATCACATCCTACAGCAAATAAATAGGGACGCAGGCCTGTTTCGTCAAGTGCACTTTGCTCAGTGCTGTGAGTAGCCGCCAGATGATCGCATCCTACATCAAATAATAGGGACTCAGGCCTGTTTCGTCAAGTGAACTTTGCTCAGTGCTGTGAGTAGCCGCCATATGATCGCATCCTACATAAAATAAATGGGGACGCAGGCATGTTTCGTCAAGTGATCTTTGCTCAGTGCTGGCTGTGAGTAGCCGCCAGATGATCGCATCTTACATCAAATAAATAGGGACGCAGTCCCGTTTCGTCAAGTGAATTTTGCTCAGTGCTGTGAGTAGCCGCCAGATGATCGCATCCTACATCAAATAAATATGGACTCAGGCGTGTTTAGTCAAGTGCACTTTGCTCAGTGCTTTGAGTAGCCGCCAGATGATCGCATCCTACATCAAATAAATAGGGACTTAGGCGTGTTTAGTCAAGTGAACTTTGCTCAGTGCTGTGAGTAGCCGCCAGATGATGGCGTCCTACATGAAATAAATGGGGACGCAGGCATGTTTCGTCAAGTGATCTTTGCTCAGTGCTGTGAGTAGCCGCCAGATGATCGCATCTTATATCAAATAAATATGCACGCAGGCCCGTTTCGTCAAGTCAATTTTGCTCCGTGCTGTGAGTAGCCGCAAGGTGATCACATCCTACATCAAATAAATAGGGACGCAGGCCTGTTCGTCAAGTGCACTTTGCTCAGTGCTGTGAGTAGCCGCCAGATGATCGCATCCTACATCAAATAATAGGGACTCAGGCCTGTTTCGTCAAGTGAACTTTGCTCAGTGCTGTGAGTAGCCCCTAGATGATCGCATCCTACATCAAATAAATAGGGACTCAGGCGTGTTTAGTCAAGTGAACTTTGCTCAGTGCTGTGAGTAGCCGCCATATGATCGCATCCTACATAAAATAAATGGGGACGCAGGCATGTTTCGTCAAGTGATCTTTGCTCAGTGCTGGCTGTGAGTAGCCGCCAGATGATCGCATCTTACATCAAATAAATAGGGACGCAGGCCCGTTTCGTCAAGTGAATTTTGCTCAGTGCATTGAGTAGCCGCCAGATGATCGCATCCTACATCAAATAAATAGGGATTCAGGCGTGTTTAGTCAAGTGCACTTTGCTCAGTGCTTTGAGTAGCCGCCAGATGATCGCATCCTACATAAAATAAATAGGGACTTAGGCGTGTTTAGTCAAGTGAACTTTGCTCAGTGCTGTGAGTAGCCGCCAGATGATCGCATCCTACATCAAATAAATAGGCACTGAGGCGTGTTTAGTGAAGTGAACTTTGCTCAGTGCTGTGAGTAGCCGCCAGATGATCGCATCCTACATCAAAAAGATAGGCACTCAGGCCTGTTTCGTCAAGTGAACTTTGCTCAGTGCTGTTCGTAGTCGCCAGATCATCACATCCTACATCAAATAAATAGGGACAGAGGCCTGTTTCATCAAGTGAACTTTGCTTAGTGCAGTGAGTAGCCGCCAGATGATCGCATCCTACATCAAATAAATAGGGACGCAGGCCTGTTTCGTCAAGTGCACTTTGCTCAGTGCTGTGAGTAGCCGCCAGATGATCGCATCCTCCATCAAATAAATAGGAACTCAGGCGTGTTTAGTCAAGTGAACTTTGCTCAGTGCTGTGAGTAGCCGCCAGATGATCGCATCCTACATCAAATAAATAGGGACTCAGGCGAGTTTAGTCAAGTGAACTTTGCTCAGTGCTGTGAGTAGCTGCCAGATGATCGCATCCTACATCAAATAAATAGGGACGCAGGCGTGTTTCGTCACGTGCACTTTGCTCAGTGCTGTGAGTAGCCGCCAGATGATCGCATCCTACATCAAATTAATAGGGACTCAGGCGTGTTTAGTCAAGTGAACTTTGCTCAGTGCTGTGAGTAGCCGCCAGATGATCGCATCCTACATCAAATAAATAGGGAGTCAGGCGTGTTTCGTCAAGTGAACTTTGCTGAGTGCTGTGAGTAGCCCCTAGATGATCGCATCCTACATCAAATAAATAGGGACTCAGGCGTGTTTAGTCAAGTGAACTTTGCTCAGTGCTGTTAGTAGCCACCAGATGATGGCGTCCTACTTAAAATAAATGGGGACGCAGGCATGCTTCGTCAAGTCATCTCTGCTTAGTGCTGTGAGTAGCTGCCAGATGATCGCATCCTACATCAAATAAATAGGGACTCAGGCGTGTTTAGTCAAGTGAACTTTGCTCAGTGCTGTGAGTAGCCGCCAGATGATCGCATCCTACATGAAATAAATAGGGTCTTAGGCGCGTTTAGTCAAGTGAACTTTGCTCAGTGCTGTTAGTAGCCGCCAGATGATGGCGTCCTAGATAAAATAAATAGGGACGCAGGCATGTTTCGTCAAGTGATCTTTGCTCAGTGCTGTGAGTAGCCGCCAGATGATCGCATCTTACATCAAAGAAATAGGGACGCAGGCCCGTTTCGTCAAGTGAATTTTGCTCAATGCTGTGAGTAGCTGCCAGATGATCGCATCCTACATCAAATAAATAGGGACTCAGGCGTGTTTATTCAAGTGAACTTTGCTCACTGCTGTTAGTAGCCGCCAGATGATGGCGTCCTACATCAAATAAATAGGGACTCAGGCCTGTTTCGTCAAGTGAACTTTGCTCAGTGCTGTGAGTAGCCCCCAGATGATCGCATCCTACATCAAATAAATAGGGACTCAGGCGTGTTTAGTCAAGTGAACTTTGCTCAGTGCTGTGAGTAGCCGCCAGATGATCGCATCCTACATGAAATAAATAGGTACTCAGGCCTGTTTCGTCAAATGAACTTTGCTCACTGCTGTTAGTAGCCGCCAGATGATGGCGTCCTACATCAAATAAATAGGGACTCAGGCCTGTTTGGTCAAGTGAACTTTGCTCAGTGCTGTGAGTAGCCGCCAGATGATCGCATCCTACATCAAATAAATAGGGACTCAGGCGAGTTTAGTCAAGTGAACTTTGCTCAGTGCTGTGAGTAGCCGCCAGATGATCGCATCCTACATCAAATAAATAGGGACGCAGGCCCGTTTCGTCAAGTGCACTTTGCTCAGTGCTGTGAGCAGCCGCCAGATGATCGCATCCTACATCAAATAAATAGGGACTCAGGCGTGTTTAGTCAAGTGAAGTTTGCTCAGTGCTGTGAGTAGCCGCCAGATGATCGCATCCTACATCAAAAAAATAGGGAGTCAGGCCTGTTTCGTCAAGTGAACTTTGCTCAGTGCTGTGAGTAGCCCCTAGATGATCGCATCCTACATCAAATAAATAGGGACTCAGGCGTGTTTAGTCAAGTGAACTTTGCTGAGTGCTGTGAGTAGCTGCCATATGATCGCATCCTACATAAAATAAATGGGGACGCAGGCATGTTTCGTCAAGTGATCTTTGCTCAGTGCTGGCTGTGAGTAGCCGCCAGATGATCGCATCTTACATCAAATAAATAGGGATGCAGGCCCGTTTCGTCAAGTGAATTTTGCTCAGTGCTGTGAGTAGCCGCCAGATGATCGCATCCTACATCAAATAAATAGGGACTCAGGCGTGTTTAGTCAATTGAACTTTGCTCAGTGCTGTGAGTAGCCGCCAGATGATCGCATCCTACATCAAATAAATAGGGACTCAGGCCTGTTTCGTCAAGTGCACTTTGCTCAGTGCTTTGAGTAGCCGCCAGATCATCACATCCTACATCAAATAAATAGGGACAGAGGCCTGTTTCATCAAGTGAACTTTGCTTAGTGCAGTGAGTAGCCGCCAGATGATCGCATCCTACATCAAATAAATAGGGACGCAGGCCTGTTTCGTCAAGTGCACTTTGCTCAGTGCTGTGAGTAGCCGCCAGATGATCGCATCCTACATCAAATAAATAGGAACTCAGGCGTGTTTAGTCAAGTGAACTTTGCTCAGTGCTGTGAGTAGCCGCCAGATGATCGCATCCTACATCAAATTAATAGGGACTCAGGCGTGTTTAGTCAAGTGAACTTTGCTCAGTGCTGTGAGTAGCCGCCAGATGATCGCATCCTACATCAAATAAATAGGGAGTCAGGCGTGTTTCGTCAAGTGAACTTTGCTGAGTGCTGTGAGTAGCCCCTAGATGATCGCATCCTACATCAAATAAATAGGTACTCAGGCTTGTTTAGTCAAGTGAACTTTGCTCAGTGCTGTTAGTAACCGCCAGATAATGGCGTCCTACTTAAAATAAATGGGGACGCAGGCATGTTTCGTCAAGTGATCTCTGCTCAGTGCTGTGAGTACCTGCCAGATGATCGCATCCTACATCAAATAAATTGGGACTCAGGCATGTTTAGTCAAGTGAACTTTGCTCAGTGCTGTGAGTAGCCACCAGATGATCGCGTCCTACATCAAATAGATAGGGACTCGGGCCTGTTTCGTCAAGTGAACTTTGCTCAGTGCTGTTAGTAGCCGTCAGATGATGGCGTCCTACATGAAATAAATGGGGACGCAGGCATGTTTCGTCAAGTGATCTTTGCTCAGTGCTGTGAGTAGCCGCCAGATGATCGCATCTTATATCAAATAAATATGCACGCAGGCCCGTTTCGTCAAGTGAATTTTGCTCCGTGCTGTGAGTAGCCGCAAGGTGATCACATCCTACATCAAATAAATAGGGACGCAGGCCTATTTCGTCAAGTGCACTTTGCTCATTGCTGTGAGTAGCCACCAGATGATCGCATCCTACATCAAATAATAGGGACTGAGGGGTGTTTAGTCAAGTGAACTTTGCTCAGTGCTGTGAGTAGCCGCCAGATGATCGCATCCTACATTAATAAATAGGGTCTCAGGCCTGTTTCGTCAAGTGAACTTTGCTCAGTGCTGTGAGTATCCCCCAGATCGCATCCTACATCAAATAAATAGGGACTCAGGCGTGTTTATTCAAGTGAACTTTGCTCAGTGCTGTGAGTAGCCGCCAGATGATCGCATCTTACATCAAATAAATAGGAACTCAGGCGTGTTTAGTCAAGTGAACTTTGCTCAGTGCTGTGAGTAGCCGCCAGATGATCGCATCCTACATAAATAAATAGGGACTCAGGCGTGTTTAGTCAAGTGAAGTTTCCTCAGTGCTGTGAGTAGCCGCCAGATGATCGCATCCTACATCAAATAAATAGGGAGTCAGGCCTGTTTCGTCAAGTGAACTTTGCTCAGTGCTGTGAGTAGCGCCTAGATTATCGCATCCTACATCAAATAAATAGGGGCTCAGGCGTGTTTAGTCAAGTGAACTTTGCTCAGTGCTGTGAGTAGCCGCCATATGATCGCATCCTACATAAAATAAATGGGGACGCAGGCATGTTTCGTCAAGTGATCTTTGCTCAGTGCTGGCTGTGAGTAGCCGCCAGATGATCGCATCTTACATCAAATAAATAGGGACGCAGGCCCGTTTCGTCAAGTGAATTTTGCTCAGTGCTGTGAGTAGCCGCCAGATGATCGCATCCTACATCAAATAAATATGGACTCAGGCGTGTTTAGTCAATTGAACTTTGCTCAGTGCTGTGAGTAGCCGCCAGATGATCGCATCCTACATCAAATAAATAGGGACTCAGGCCTGTTTCGTCAAGTGCACTTTGCTCAGTGCTTTGAGTAGCCGCCAGATGATCGCTTCCTACATCAAATGAATAGGGACTTAGGCGTGTTTAGTCAAGTGAACTTTGGTCAGTGCTGTGAGTAGCCGCCAGATGATCGCATCCTACATCAAATAAATAGGCACTGAGGAGTGTTTAGTCAAGTGAACTTTGCTCAGTGCTGTGAGTAGCCGCCAGATGATCGCATCCTACATCAAAAAGATAGGCACTCAGGCCTGTTTCGTCAAGTGAACTTTGCTCAGTGCTGTTCGTAGTCGCCAGATCATCACATCCTACATCAAATAAATAGGGACAGAGGCCTGTTTCATCAAGTGAACTTTGCTTAGTGCAGTGAGTAGCTGCCAGATGATCGCATCCTACATCAAATAAATAGGGACGCAGGCCTGTTTCGTCAAGTGCACTTTGCTCAGTGCTGTGAGTAGCCGCCAGATGATCGCATCCTACATCAAATAAATAGGAACTCAGGCGTGTTTAGTCAAGTGAACTTTGCTCAGTGCTGTGAGTAGCCGCCAGATGATCGCATCCTACATCAAATAAATAGGGACTCAGGCGAGTTTAGTCAAGTGAACTTTGCTCAGTGCTGTGAGTAGCCGCCAGATGATCGCATCCTACATCAAATAAATAGGTACGCAGGCGTGTTTCGTCACGTGCACTTTGCTGAGTGCTGTGAGTAGCCCCTAGATGATCGCATCCTACATCAAATAAATAGGGACTCAGGCGTGTTTAGTCAAGTGAACATTGCTCAGTGCTGTTAGTAGCCGCCAGATGATGGCGTCCTACTTAAAATAAATGGGGACGCAGGCATGTTTCGTCAAGTGATCTCTGCTCAGTGCTGTGAGTAGCTGCCAGATGATCGCATCCTACATCAAATAATAGGGACTCAGGCGTGTTTAGTCAAGTGAACTTTGCTCAGTGCTGTGAGTAGCCACCAGATGATCGCATCCTACATCAAATAGATAAGGACTCGGGCCTGTTTCGTCAAGTGAACTTTGCTCAGTGCTGTTAGTAGCCGCCAGATGATGGCGTCCTACATGAAATAAATGGGGACGCAGGCATGTTTCGTCAAGTGATCTTTGCTCAGTGCTGTGAGTAGCTGCCAGATGATCGCATCTTATATCAAATAAATATGCACGCAGGCCCATTTCGTCAAGTGAATTTTGCTCCGTGCTGTGAGTAGCCGCAAGGTGATCACATCCTACAGCAAATAAATAGGGACGCAGGCCTGTTTCGTCAAGTGCACTTTGCTCAGTGCTGTGAGTAGCCGCCAGATGATCGCATCCTACATCAAATAATAGGGACTCAGGCCTGTTTCGTCAAGTGAACTTTGCTCAGTGCTGTGAGTAGCCGCCATATGATCGCATCCTACATAAAATAAATGGGGACGCAGGCATGTTTCGTCAAGTGATCTTTGCTCAGTGCTGGCTGTGAGTAGCCGCCAGATGATCGCATCTTACATCAAATAAATAGGGACGCAGTCCCGTTTCGTCAAGTGAATTTTGCTCAGTGCTGTGAGTAGCCGCCAGATGATCGCATCCTACATCAAATAAATATGGACTCAGGCGTGTTTAGTCAAGTGCACTTTGCTCAGTGCTTTGAGTAGCCGCCAGATGATCGCATCCTACATCAAATAAATAGGGACTTAGGCGTGTTTAGTCAAGTGAACTTTGCTCAGTGCTGTGAGTAGCCGCCAGATGATCGCATCCTACATCAAATAAATAGGGACAGAGGCCTGTTTCATCAAGTGAACTTTGCTTAGTGCAGTGAGTAGCCGCCAGATGATCGCATCCTACATCAAATAAATAGGGACGCAGGCCTGTTTCGTCAAGTGCACTTTGCTCAGTGCTGTGAGTAGCCGCCAGATGATCGCATCCTACATCAAATAAATAGGAACTCAGGCGTGTTTAGTCAATTGAACTTTGCTCAGTGCTGTGAGTAGCCGCCAGATGATCGCATCCTGCATCAAATAAATAGGGACTCAGGCGAGTTTAGTCACGTGCACTTTGCTCAGTGCTGTGAGTAGCCGCCAGATGATCGCATCCTACATCAAATTAATAGGGACTCAGGCGTGTTTAGTCAAGTGAACTTTGCTCAGTGCTGTTAGTAGCCGCCAGATGATCGCATCCTACATCAAATAAATAGGGAGTCAGGCGTGTTTCGTCAAGTGAACTTTGCGGAGTGCTGTGAGTAGCCCCTAGATGATCGTATCCTACATCAAATAAATAGGGACTCAGGCGTGTTTAGTCAAGTGAACTTTGCTCAGTGCTCTTAGTAGCCGCCAGATGATGGCGTCCTACTTAAAATAAATGGGGACGCAGGCATGTTTCGTCAAGTGATCTCTGCTCAGTGCTGTGAGTAGCTGCCAGATGATCGCATCCTACATCAAATAAATAGGGACTCAGGCGTGTTTAGTCAAGTGAACTTTGCTCAGTGCTGTGAGTAGCCACCAGATGATCGCATCCTACATCAAATAGATAGGGACTCGGGCCTGTTTCGTCAAGTGAACTTTGCTCAGTGCTGTTAGTAGCCGCCAGATGATGGCGTCCTACATGAAATAAATGGGGACGCAGGCATGTTTCGTCAAGTGATCTTTGCTCAGTGCTGTGAGTAGCTGCCAGATGATCGCATCTTATATCAAATAAATATGCACGCAGGCCCATTTCGTCAAGTGAATTTTGCTCCGTGCTGTGAGTAGCCGCCAGATGATCGCATCCTACATCAAATAAATAGGGACGCAGGCCCGTTTCGTCAAGTGCACTTTGCTCAGTGCTGTGAGCAGCCGCCAGATGATCGCATCCTACATCAAATAAATAGGGACTCAGGCGTGTTTAGTCAAGTGAAGTTTCCTCAGTGCTGTGAGTAGCCGCCAGATGATCGCATCCTACATCAAATAAATAGGGAGTCAGGCCTGTTTCGTCAAGTGAACTTTGCTCAGTGCTGTGAGTAGCGCCTAGATTATCGCATCCTACATCAAATAAATAGGGGCTCAGGCGTGTTTAGCCAAGTGAACTTTGCTCAGTGCTGTGAGTAGCCGCCAGATGATCGCATCCTACATCAAATAAATAGGGAGTCAGGCCTGTTTCGTCAAGTGAACTTTGCTGAGTGCTGTGAGTAGCCCCTAGATGATCGCATCCTACATCAAATAAATAGGGACTCAGGCGTGTTTATTCAAGTGAACTTTGCTCAGTGCTGTTAGTAGCCGCCAGATGATGGCGTCCTACTTAAAATAAATGGGGACGCAGGCATGTTTCGTCAAGTGATCTCTGCTCAGTGCTGTGAGTAGCCGCCAGATGATCGCATCCTACATCAAATAAATAGGGACTCAGGCGTGTTTAGTCAAGTGAACTTTGCTCAGTGCTGTGAGTAGCCACCAGATGATCGCATCCTACATCAAATTAATAGGGACTCAGGCGTGTTTAGTCAAGTGAACTTTGCTTAGTGCTGTGAGTAGCCGCCAGATGATCGCATCCTACATCAAATAAATAGGGAGTCAGGCGTGTTTCGTCAAGTGAACTTTGCTGAGTGCTGTGAGTAGCCCCTAGATGATCGCATCCTACATCAAATAAATAGGGACTCAGGCTTGTTTAGTCAAGTGAACTTTGCTCAGTGCTGTTAGTAACCGCCAGATAATGGCGTCCTACTTAAAATAAATGGGGACGCAGGCATGTTTCGTCAAGTGATCTCTGCTCAGTGCTGTGAGTACCTGCCAGATGATCGCATCCTACATCAAATAAATTGGGACTCAGGCATGTTTAGTCAAGTGAACTTTGCTCAGTGCTGTGAGTAGCCACCAGATGATCGCGTCCTACATCAAATAGATAGGGACTCGGGCCTCTTTCGTCAAGTGAACTTTGCTCAGTGCTGTTAGTAGCCGTCAGATGATGGCGTCCTACATGAAATAAATGGGGACGCAGGCATGTTTCGTCAAGTGATCTTTGCTCAGTGCTGTGAGTAGCCGCCAGATGATCGCATCTTATATCAAATAAATATGCACGCAGGCCCGTTTCGTCAAGTGAATTTTGCTCCGTGCTGTGAGTAGCCGGAAGGTGATCACATCCTACATCAAATAAATAGGGACGCAGGCCTATTTCGTCAAGTGCACTTTGCTCAGTGCTGTGAGTAGCCACCAGATGATCGCATCCTACATCAAATAATAGGGACTCAGGGGTGTTTAGTCAAGTGAACTTTGCTCAGTGCTGTGAGTAGCCGCCAGATGATCGCATCCTACATTAATAAATAGGGTCTCAGGCCTGTTTCGTCAAGTGAACTTTGCTCAGTGCTGTGAGTATCCCCCAGATCGCATCCTACATCAAATAAATAGGGACTCAGGCGTGTTTATTCAAGTGAACTTTGCTCAGTGCTGTGAGTAGCCGCCAGATGATCGCATCTTACATCAAATAAATAGGAACTCAGGCGTGTTTAGTCAAGTGAACTTTGCTCAGTGCTGTGAGTAGCCGCCAGATGATCGCATCCTACATCAAATAAATAGGGACTCAGGCGAGTTTAGTCAAGTGAAATTTGCTCAGTGCTGTGAGTAGCCGCCAGATGATCGCATCCTACATCAAATAAATAGGGACGCATGCCCGTTTCGTCAAGTGCACTTTGCTCAGTGCTGTGAGCAGCCGCCAGATGATCGCATCCTACATCAAATAAATAGGGACTCAGGCGTGTTTAGTCAAGTGAACTTTGCTCAGTCTGTGAGTAGCCGCCAGATGATCACATCCTACATCAAATATATAGGGAGTCAGGCGAGTTTAGTCAAGTGATCTTTGCTCAGTGCTGTGAGTAGCCGCCAGATGATCGCATCCTACATCAAATAAATAGGGACGCAGGCGTGTTTCGTCACGTGCACTTTGCTCAGTGCTGTGAGTAGCCGCCAGATGATCGCATCCTACATCAAATTAATAGGGACTCAGGCGTGTTTAGTCAAGTGAACTTTGCTCAGTGCTGTGAGTAGCCGCCAGATGATCGCATCCTACATCAAATAAATAGGGTGTCAGGCGTGTTTCGTCAAGTGAACTTTGCTGAGTGCTGTGACTAGCCCCTAGATGATCGCATCCTACATCAAATAAATAGGGACTCAGGCGTGTTTAGTCAAGTGAACTTTGCTCAGTGCTGTTAGTAGCCGCCAGATGATGGCGTCCTACTTAAAATAAATGGGGACGCAGGCATGTTTCGTCAAGTGATCTCTGCTCAGTGCTGTGAGTAGCTGCCAGATGATCGCATCCTACATCAAATAAATAGGGACTCAGGCGTGTTTAGTCAAGTGAACTTTGCTCAGTGCTGTGAGTAGCCACCAGATGATCGCATCCTACATCAAATAGATAGGGACTCGGGCCTGTTTCGTCAAGTGAACTTTGCTCAGTGCTGTTAGTAGCCGCCAGATGATGGCGTCCTACATGAAATAAATGGGGACGCAGGCATGTTTCGTCAAGTGATCTTTGCTCAGTGCTGTGAGTAGCTGCCAGATGATCGCATCTTATATCAAATAAATATGCACGCAGGCCCATTTCGTCAAGTGAATTTTGCTCCGTGCTGTGAGTAGCCGCCAGATGATCGCATCCTACATCAAATAAATAGGGACGCAGGCCCGTTTCGTCAAGTGCACTTTGCTCAGTGCTGTGAGCAGCCGCCAGATGATCGCATCCTACATCAAATAAATAGGGACTCAGGCGTGTTTAGTCAAGTGAAGTTTCCTCAGTGCTGTGAGTAGCCGCCAGATGATCGCATCCTACATCAAATAAATAGGGAGTCAGGCCTGTTTCGTCAAGTGAACTTTGCTCAGTGCTGTGAGTAGCGCCTAGATTATCGCATCCTACATCAAATAAATAGGGGCTCAGGCGTGTTTAGCCAAGTGAACTTTGCTCAGTGCTGTGAGTAGCCGCCAGATGATCGCATCCTACATCAAATAAATAGGGAGTCAGGCCTGTTTCGTCAAGTGAACTTTGCTGAGTGCTGTGAGTAGCCCCTAGATGATCGCATCCTACATCAAATAAATAGGGACTCAGGCGTGTTTATTCAAGTGAACTTTGCTCAGTGCTGTTAGTAGCCGCCAGATGATGGCGTCCTACTTAAAATAAATGGGGACGCAGGCATGTTTCGTCAAGTGATCTCTGCTCAGTGCTGTGAGTAGCCGCCAGATGATCGCATCCTACATCAAATAAATAGGGACTCAGGCGTGTTTAGTCAAGTGAACTTTGCTCAGTGCTGTGAGTAGCCACCAGATGATCGCATCCTACATCAAATTAATAGGGACTCAGGCGTGTTTAGTCAAGTGAACTTTGCTTAGTGCTGTGAGTAGCCGCCAGATGATCGCATCCTACATCAAATAAATAGGGAGTCAGGCGTGTTTCGTCAAGTGAACTTTGCTGAGTGCTGTGAGTAGCCCCTAGATGATCGCATCCTACATCAAATAAATAGGGACTCAGGCTTGTTTAGTCAAGTGAACTTTGCTCAGTGCTGTTAGTAACCGCCAGATAATGGCGTCCTACTTAAAATAAATGGGGACGCAGGCATGTTTCGTCAAGTGATCTCTGCTCAGTGCTGTGAGTACCTGCCAGATGATCGCATCCTACATCAAATAAATTGGGACTCAGGCATGTTTAGTCAAGTGAACTTTGCTCAGTGCTGTGAGTAGCCACCAGATGATCGCGTCCTACATCAAATAGATAGGGACTCGGGCCTCTTTCGTCAAGTGAACTTTGCTCAGTGCTGTTAGTAGCCGTCAGATGATGGCGTCCTACATGAAATAAATGGGGACGCAGGCATGTTTCGTCAAGTGATCTTTGCTCAGTGCTGTGAGTAGCCGCCAGATGATCGCATCTTATATCAAATAAATATGCACGCAGGCCCGTTTCGTCAAGTGAATTTTGCTCCGTGCTGTGAGTAGCCGGAAGGTGATCACATCCTACATCAAATAAATAGGGACGCACGCCTATTTCGTCAAGTGCACTTTGCTCAGTGCTGTGAGTAGCCACCAGATGATCGCATCCTACATCAAATAATAGGGACTCAGGGGTGTTTAGTCAAGTGAACTTTGCTCAGTGCTGTGAGTAGCCGCCAGATGATCGCATCCTACATTAATAAATAGGGTCTCAGGCCTGTTTCGTCAAGTGAACTTTGCTCAGTGCTGTGAGTATCCCCCAGATCGCATCCTACATCAAATAAATAGGGACTCAGGCGTGTTTATTCAAGTGAACTTTGCTCAGTGCTGTGAGTAGCCGCCAGATGATCGCATCTTACATCAAATAAATAGGAACTCAGGCGTGTTTAGTCAAGTGAACTTTGCTCAGTGCTGTGAGTAGCCGCCAGATGATCGCATCCTACATCAAATAAATAGGGACTCAGGCGAGTTTAGTCAAGTGAAATTTGCTCAGTGCTGTGAGTAGCCGCCAGATGATCGCATCCTACATCAAATAAATAGGGACGCATGCCCGTTTCGTCAAGTGCACTTTGCTCAGTGCTGTGAGCAGCCGCCAGATGATCGCATCCTACATCAAATAAATAGGGACTCAGGCGTGTTTAGTCAAGTGAACTTTGCTCAGTCTGTGAGTAGCCGCCAGATGATCACATCCTACATCAAATATATAGGGAGTCAGGCCTTTTTCGTCAAGTGAACTTTGCTCAGTGCTGTGAGTAGCCCCTAGATGATCGCATCCTACATCAAATAAATAGGTACTCAGGCGTGTTTAGTCAAGTGAACTTTGCTCAGTGCTGTGAGTAGCCGCCAGATGATCGCATCCTACATCAAATAGATAGGCACTCAGGCCTGTTTCGTCAAGTGAACTTTGCTGAGTGCTGTTAGTAGAAGCCAGATGATGGCGTCCTACATAAAATAAATGGGGACGCAGGCATGTTTCGTCAAGTGATCTTTGCTCAGGGCTGGCTGTGAGTAGCTGCCAGATGATCGCATCTTACATTAAATAAATAGGGACGCAGGCCCGTTTCGTCAAGTGAATTTTGCTCAGTGCTGTGAGTAGCCGCCAGATGATCGCATCCTACATCAAATAAATAGGGACTCAGGCGTGTTTAGTCAATTAAATTTTGCTCAGTGCTGTGAGTAGGCGCCAGATGATCGCATCCTACATGAAATAAATAGGGACTCAGGCCTGTTTCGTCAAGTGCACTTTGCTCAGTGCTGTGAGTAGCCGCCAGATGATCGTATCCTACATCAAATAAATAGGGACTTAGGCGTGTTTAGTCAAGTGAACTTTGCTCAGTGCTGTGAGTAGCCGCCAGATGATCGCATCCTACATCAAATAAATAGGCACTGAGGCGTGTTTACTCAAGTAAACTTTGCTCATTGCTGTGAGTAGCTGCCAGGTGATCGCATCCTACATCAAATAGATAGGAACTCGGCCTGTTTGTCAAGTGAACTTTGCTCAGTGCTGTTAGTAGCCGCCAGATGATGGCGTCCTACATAAAATAAATGGTGACGCAGGCATGTTTCGTCAAGTGATCTTTGCTCAGTGCTGTGAGTAGCCCCCAGATCGCATGCGACATCAAATAAATAGGGACGGATGCCTGTTTCGTCAAGTGAACTTTGCTAAGTGCTGTCAGTAGCCCCCAGATGATCGCATCCTACATGAAATAAATAGGTACTCAGGCGTGTTTAGTCAAGTGAACTTTGCTCATTGCTGTGTGTAGCCGCCAGATGATCGCATCCTACATGAAATAAATAGGGACTCAGGCCTGTATCGTCAAGTGAACTTTGCTCAGTGCTGTTAGTAGCCGCCAGATGATGGCGTCCTACATCAAATAAATAGGGACTCAGGCATGTTTCGTCAAGTGAACTTTGCTCAGTGCTTTGAGTAGCCCCCTGATGATCGCATCCTACATCAAATAAATAGGGACTCAGGCGTGTTTAGTCAAGTGAACTTTGCTCAGTGCGGTGAGTAGCCGCCAGATGATCGCATCCTACATCAAATAAATAGGGACGCAGGCCTGTTTCGTCAAGTGCACTTTGCTCAGTGCTGTGAGTAGCCGCCAGATGATCGCATCTTACATCAAATAAATAGGAACTCAGGCGTGTTTAGTCAAGTGAACTTTGCTCAGTGCTGTGAGTAGCTGCCAGATGATCGCATCCTACATCAAATAAATAGGGACTCAGGCGAGTTTAGTCAACTGAACTTTGCTCAGTGCTGTGAGTAGCCGCCAGATGATCGCATCCTACTTCAAATAAATAGGGACGCAGGCCCGTTTCGTCAAGTGAACTTTGCTCAGTGCTGTGAGCAGCCGCCAGATGATCGCATCCTACATCAAATAAATAGGGACTCAGGCGTGTTTCGTCAAGGGATCTTTGCTCAGTGCTGTAAGTAGCCGCCAGATGATCGCATCTTATATCAAATAAATATGCACGCAGGCCCGTTTCGTCAAGTGAATTTTGCTCCGTGCTGTGAGTAGCCGCAAGGTGATCACATCCTACATCAAATAAAAAGGGATGCAGGCCTGTTTCGTCAAGTGCACTTTGCTCAGTGCTGTGAGTAGCCGCCAGATAATGGCGTCCTACATCAAATAAATAGGGACTCAGGCGTGTTTAGTCAATTAAAATTTGCTCAGTGCTGTGAGTAGCCGCCAGATGATCGCATCCTACATCAAATAAATAGGCACTGAGGCGTGTTTAGTCAAGTGAACTTTGCTCAGTGCTGTGAGTAGCCGCCAGATGATCGCATCCTACATCAAAAAGATAGGCACTCAGGCCTGTTTCGTCAAGTGAACTTTGCTCAGTGCTGTTCGTAGTCGCCAGATCATCACATCCTACATCAAATAAATAGGGACAGAGGCCTGTTTCATCAAGTGAACTTTGCTTAGTGCAGTGAGTAGCCGCCAGATGATCGCATCCTACATCAAATAAATAGGGACGCAGGCCTGTTTCGTCAAGTGCACTTTGCTCAGTGCTGTGAGTAGCCGCCAGATGATCGCATCCTACATCAAATAAATAGGAACTCAGGCGTGTTTAGTCAATTGAACTTTGCTCAGTGCTGTGAGTAGCCGCCAGATGATCGCATCCTGCATCAAATAAATAGGGACTCAGGCGAGTTTAGTCACGTGCACTTTGCTCAGTGCTGTGAGTAGCCGGCAGATGATCGCATCCTACATCAAATAAATAGGGAGTCAGGCGTGTTTCGTCAAGTGAACTTTGCGGAGTGCTGTGAGTAGCCCCTAGATGATCGTATCCTACATCAAATAAATAGGGACTCAGGCGTGTTTAGTCAAGTGAACTTTGCTCAGTGCTCTTAGTAGCCGCCAGATGATGGCGTCCTACTTAAAATAAATGGGGACGCAGGCATGTTTCGTCAAGTGATCTCTGCTCAGTGCTGTGAGTAGCTGCCAGATGATCGCATCCTACATCAAATAAATAGGGACTCAGGCGTGTTTAGTCAAGTGAACTTTGCTCAGTGCTGTGAGTAGCCACCAGATGATCGCATCCTACATCAAATAGATAGGGACTCGGGCCTGTTTCGTCAAGTGAACTTTGCTCAGTGCTGTTAGTAGCCGCCAGATGATGGCGTCCTACATGAAATAAATGGGGACGCAGGCATGTTTCGTCAAGTGATCTTTGCTCAGTGCTGTGAGTAGCCGCCAGATGATCGCATCTTATATCAAATAAATATGCACGCAGGCCCGTTTCGTCAAGTGAATTTTGCTCCGTGCTGTGAGTAGCCGCAAGGTGATCACATCCTACGTCAAATAAAAAGGGATGCAGGCCTGTTTCGTCAAGTGCACTTTGCTCAGTGCTGTGAGTAGCCGCCAGATGATCGCATCCTACATCAAATAAATAGGAACTCAGGCGTGTTTAGTCAAATGAACTTTGCTCGCTGCGGTTAGTAGCCGCCAGATGATGGCGTCCTACATCAAATAAATAGGGACTCAGGCCTGTTTCGTCAAGTGAACTTTGCTCAGTGCTGTGAGTAGCCGCCAGATGATCGCATCCTACATCAAATAAATAGGGACTCAGGCGAGTTTAGTCAAGTAAACTTTGCTCAGTGCGGTGAGTAGCCGCCAGATGATCGCATCCTACATCAAA
The DNA here is from genome assembly GCF_048455015.1 of Haemaphysalis longicornis. Classification (NCBI taxonomy): domain Eukaryota; kingdom Metazoa; phylum Arthropoda; class Arachnida; order Ixodida; family Ixodidae; genus Haemaphysalis; species Haemaphysalis longicornis. The sequence goes on along the minus strand of NW_027526204.1, from coordinate 1,267,795 downwards.
TAAATAGGGACGCAGGCCCGTTTCGTCAAGTGCACTTTGCTCAGTGCTGTGAGCAGCCGCCAGATGATCGCATCCTACATCAAATAAATAGGGACTCAGGCGTGTTTAGTCAAGTGAAGTTTCCTCAGTGCTGTGAGTAGCCGCCAGATGATCGCATCCTACATCAAATAAATAGGGAGTCAGGCCTGTTTCGTCAAGTGAACTTTGCTCAGTGCTGTGAGTAGCGCCTAGATTATCGCATCCTACATCAAATAAATAGGGGCTCAGGCGTGTTTAGTCAAGTGAACTTTGCTCAGTGCTGTGAGTAGCCGCCATATGATCGCATCCTACATAAAATAAATGGGGACGCAGGCATGTTTCGTCAAGTGATCTTTGCTCAGTGCTGGCTGTGAGTAGCCGCCAGATGATCGCATCTTACATCAAATAAATAGGGACGCAGGCCCGTTTCGTCAAGTGAATTTTGCTCAGTGCTGTGAGTAGCCGCCAGATGATCGCACTCTACATCAAATAAATATGGACTCAGGCGTGTTTAGTCAATTGAACTTTGCTCAGTGCTGTGAGTAGCCGCCAGATGATCGCGTCCTACATCAAATAAATAGGGACTCAGGCCTGTTTCGTCAAGTGCACTTTGCTCAGTGCTTTGAGTAGCCGCCAGATGATCGCTTCCTACATCAAATGAATAGGGACTCAGGCGTGTTTAGTCAATTAAATTTTGCTCAGTGCTGTGAGTAGGCGCCAGATGATCGCATCCTACATGAAATAAATAGGGACTCAGGCCTGTTTCGTCAAGTGCACTTTGCTCAGTGCTGTGAGTAGCCGCCAGATGATCGTATCCTACATCAAATAAATAGGGACTTAGGCGTGTTTAGTCAAGTGAACTTTGCTCAGTGCTGTGAGTAGCCGCCAGATGATCGCATCCTACATCAAATAAATAGGCACTGAGGCGTGTTTACTCAAGTAAACTTTGCTCATTGCTGTGAGTAGCTGCCAGGTGATCGCATCCTACATCAAATAGATAGGAACTCGGCCTGTTTGTCAAGTGAACTTTGCTCAGTGCTGTTAGTAGCCGCCAGATGATGGCGTCCTACATAAAATAAATGGTGACGCAGGCATGTTTCGTCAAGTGATCTTTGCTCAGTGCTGTGAGTAGCCCCCAGATCGCATGCGACATCAAATAAATAGGGACGGATGCCTGTTTCGTCAAGTGAACTTTGCTAAGTGCTGTGAGTAGCCCCCAGATGATCGCATCCTACATGAAATAAATAGGTACTCAGGCGTGTTTAGTCAAGTGAACTTTGCTCATTGCTGTGTGTAGCCGCCAGATGATCGCATCCTACATGAAATAAATAGGGACTCAGGATGTATCGTCAAGTGAACTTTGCTCAGTGCTGTTAGTAGCCGCCAGATGATGGCGTCCTACATCAAATAAATAGGGACTCAGGCATGTTTCGTCAAGTGAACTTTGCTCAGTGCTTTGAGTAGCCCCCTGATGATCGCATCCTACATCAAATAAATAGGGACTCAGGCGTGTTTAGTCAAGTGAACTTTGCTCAGTGCGGTGAGTAGCCGCCAGATGATCGCATCCTACATCAAATAAATAGGGACGCAGGCCTGTTTCGTCAAGTGCACTTTGCTCAGTGCTGTGAGTAGCCGCCAGATGATCGCATCTTACATCAAATAAATAGGAACTCAGGCGTGTTTAGTCAAGTGAACTTTGCTCAGTGCTGTGAGTAGCTGCCAGATGATCGCATCCTACATCAAATAAATAGGGACTCAGGCGAGTTTAGTCAACTGAACTTTGCTCAGTGCTGTGAGTAGCCGCCAGATGATCGCATCCTACTTCACATAAATAGGGACGCAGGCCCGTTTCGTCAAGTGAACTTTGCTCAGTGCTGTGAGCAGCCGCCAGATGATCGCATCCTACATCAAATAAATAGGGACTCAGGCGTGTTTCGTCAAGGGATCTTTGCTCAGTGCTGTGAGTAGCCGCCAGATGATCGCATCTTATATCAAATAAATATGCACGCAGGCCCGTTTCGTCAAGTGAATTTTGCTCCGTGCTGTGAGTAGCCGCAAGGTGATCACATCCTACATCAAATAAAAAGGGATGCAGGCCTGTTTCGTCAAGTGCACTTTGCTCAGTGCTGTGAGTAGCCGCCAGATGATGGCGTCCTACATCAAATAAATAGGGACTCAGGCGTGTTTAGTCAATTAAAATTTGCTCAGTGCTGTGAGTAGCCGCCAGATGATCGCATCCTACATCAAATAAATAGGCACTGAGGCGTGTTTAGTCAAGTGAACTTTGCTCAGTGCTGTGAGTAGCCGCCAGATGATCGCATCCTACATCAAAAAGATAGGCACTCAGGCCTGTTTCGTCAAGTGAACTTTGCTCAGTGCTGTTCGTAGTCGCCAGATCATCACATCCTACATCAAATAAATAGGGACAGAGGCCTGTTTCATCAAGTGAACTTTGCTTAGTGCAGTGAGTAGCCGCCAGATGATCGCATCCTACATCAAATAAATAGGGACGCAGGCCTGTTTCGTCAAGTGCACTTTGCTCAGTGCTGTGAGTAGCCGCCAGATGATCGCATCCTACATCAAATAAATAGGAACTCAGGCGTGTTTAGTCAATTGAACTTTGCTCAGTGCTGTGAGTAGCCGCCAGATGATCGCATCCTGCATCAAATAAATAGGGACTCAGGCGTGTTTAGTCAAGTGAACTTTGCTCAGTGCTGTTAGTAGCCGCCAGATGATCGCATCCTACATCAAATAAATAGGGAGTCAGGCGTGTTTCGTCAAGTGAACTTTGCGGAGTGCTGTGAGTAGCCCCTAGATGATCATATCCTACATCAAATAAATAGGGACTCAGGCGTGTTTAGTCAAGTGAACTTTGCTCAGTGCTCTTAGTAGCCGCCAGATGATGGCGTCCTACTTAAAATAAATGGGGACGCAGGCATGTTTCGTCAAGTGATCTCTGCTCAGTGCTGTGAGTAGCTGCCAGATGATCGCATCCTACATCAAATAAATAGGGACTCAGGCGTGTTTAGTCAAGTGAACTTTGCTCAGTGCTGTGAGTAGCCACCAGATGATCGCATCCTACATCAAATAGATAGGGACTCGGGCCTGTTTCGTCAAGTGAACTTTGCTCAGTGCTGTTAGTAGCCGCCAGATGATGGCGTCCTACATGAAATAAATGGGGACGCAGGCATGTTTCGTCAAGTGATCTTTGCTCAGTGCTGTGAGTAGCCGCCAGATGATCGCATCTTATATCAAATAAATATGCACGCAGGCCCGTTTTGTCAAGTGAATTTTGCTCCGTGCTGTGAGTAGCCGCAAGGTGATCACATCCTACGTCAAATAAAAAGGGATGCAGGCCTGTTTCGTCAAGTGCACTTTGCTCAGTGCTGTGAGTAGCCGCCAGATGATCGCATCCTACATCAAATAAATAGGAACTCAGGCGTGTTTAGTCAAATGAACTTTGCTCACTGCTGTTAGTAGCCGCCAGATGATGGCGTCCTACATCAAATAAATAGGGACGCAGGCCCGTTTCGTCAAGTGCACTTTGCTCAGTGCTGTGAGCAGCCGCCAGATGATCGCATCCTACATCAAATAAATAGGGACTCAGGCGTGTTTAGTCAAGTGAAGTTTCCTCAGTGCTGTGAGTAGCCGCCAGATGATCGCATCCTACATCAAATAAATAGGGAGTCAGGCCTGTTTCGTCAAGTGAACTTTGCTCAGTGCTGTGAGTAGCGCCTAGATTATCGCATCCTACATCAAATAAATAGGGGCTCAGGCGTGTTTAGTCAAGTGAACTTTGCTCAGTGCTGTGAGTAGCCGCCATATGATCGCATCCTACATAAAATAAATGGGGACGCAGGCATGTTTCGTCAAGTGATCTTTGCTCAGTGCTGGCTGTGAGTAGCCGCCAGATGATCGCATCTTACATCAAATAAATAGGGACGCAGGCCCGTTTCGTCAAGTGAATTTTGCTCAGTGCTGTGAGTAGCCGCCAGATGATCGCATCCTACATCAAATAAATATGGACTCAGGCGTGTTTAGTCAATTGAACTTTGCTCAGTGCTGTGAGTAGCCGCCAGATGATCGCATCCTACATCAAATAAATAGGGACTCAGGCGAGTTTAGTCAAGTGAACTTTGCTCAGTGCTGTGAGTAGCCGCCAGATGATCGCATCCTACATCAAACAAATAGGGACGCAGGCGTGTTTCGTCACGTGCACTTTGCTCAGTGCTGTGAGTAGCCGCCAGATGATCGCATCCTACATCAAATTAATAGGGACTCTGGCGTGTTTAGTCAAGTGAACTTTGCTCAGTGCTGTGAGTAGCCGCCAGATGATCGCATCGTACATCAAATAAATAGGGAGTCAGGCGTGTTTCGTCAAGTGAACTTTGCTGAGTGCTGTGAGTAGCCCCTAGATGATCGCATCCTACATCAAATAAATAGGGACTCAGGCGTGTTTAGTCAAGTGAACATTGCTCAGTGCTGTTAGTAGCCGCCAGATGATGGCGTCCTACTTAAAATAAATGGGGACGCAGGCATGTTTCGTCAAGTGATCTCTGCTCAGTGCTGTGAGTAGCTGCCAGATGATCGCATCCTACATCAAATAATAGGGACTCAGGCGTGTTTAGTCAAGTGAACTTTGCTCAGTGCTGTGAGTAGCCACCAGATGATCGCATCCTACATCAAATAGATAAGGACTCGGGCCTGTTTCGTCAAGTGAACTTTGCTCAGTGCTGTTAGTAGCCGCCAGATGATGGCGTCCTACATGAAATAAATGGGGACGCAGGCATGTTTCGTCAAGTGATCTTTGCTCAGTGCTGTGAGTAGCTGCCAGATGATCGCATCTTATATCAAATAAATATGCACGCAGGCCCATTTTGTCAAGTGAATTTTGCTCCGTGCTGTGAGTAGCCGCAAGGTGATCACATCCTACAGCAAATAAATAGGGACGCAGGCCTGTTTCGTCAAGTGCACTTTGCTCAGTGCTGTGAGTAGCCGCCAGATGATCGCATCCTACATCAAATAATAGGGACTCAGGCCTGTTTCGTCAAGTGAACTTTGCTCAGTGCTGTGAGTAGCCGCCATATGATCGCATCCTACATAAAATAAATGGGGACGCAGGCATGTTTCGTCAAGTGATCTTTGCTCAGTGCTGGCTGTGAGTAGCCGCCAGATGATCGCATCTTACATCAAATAAATAGGGACGCAGGCCCGTTTCGTCAAGTGAATTTTGCTCAGTGCTGTGAGTAGCCGCCAGATGATCGCATCCTACATCAAATAAATATGGACTCAGGCGTGTTTAGTCAAGTGCACTTTGCTCAGTGCTTTGAGTAGCCGCCAGATGATCGCATCCTACATCAAATAAATAGGGACTTAGGCGTGTTTAGTCAAGTGAACTTTGCTCAGTGCTGTGAGTAGCCGCCAGATGATCGCATCCTACATCAAATAAATAGGGACAGAGGCCTGTTTCATCAAGTGAACTTTGCTTAGTGCAGTGAGTAGCCGCCAGATGATCGCATCCTACATCAAATAAATAGGGACGCAGGCCTGTTTCGTCAAGTGCACTTTGCTCAGTGCTGTGAGTAGCCGCCAGATGATCGCATCCTACATCAAATAAATAGGAACTCAGGCGTGTTTAGACAATTGAACTTTGCTCAGTGCTGTGAGTAGCCGCCAGATGATCGCATCCTGCATCAAATAAATAGGGACTCAGGCGAGTTTAGTCACGTGCACTTTGCTCAGTGCTGTGAGTAGCCGCCAGATGATCGCATCCTACATCAAATTAATAGGGACTCAGGCGTGTTTAGTCAAGTGAACTTTGCTCAGTGCTGTTAGTAGCCGCCAGATGATCGCATCCTACATCAAATAAATAGGGACTCAGGCGTGTTTAGTCAAGTGAACTTTGCTCAGTGCTCTTAGTAGCCGCCAGATGATGGCGTCCTGCTTAAAATAAATGGGGACGCAGGCATGTTTCGTCAAGTGATCTCTGCTCAGTGCTGTGAGTAGCTGCCAGATGATCGCATCCTACATCAAATAAATAGGGACTCAGGCGTGTTTAGTCAAGTGAACTTTGCTCAGTGCTGTGAGTAGCCACCAGATGATCGCATCCTACATCAAATAGATAGGGACTCGGGCCTGTTTCGTCAAGTGAACTTTGCTCAGTGCTGTTAGTAGCCGCCAGATGATGGCGTCCTACATGAAATAAATGGGGACGCAGGCATGTTTCGTCAAGTGATCTTTGCTCAGTGCTGTGAGTAGCCGCCAGATGATCGCATCTTATATCAAATAAATATGCACGCAGGCCCGTTTCGTCAAGTGAATTTTGCTCCGTGCTGTGAGTAGCCGCAAGGTGATCACATCCTACGTCAAATAAAAAGGGATGCAGGCCTGTTTCGTCAAGTGCACTTTGCTCAGTGCTGTGAGTAGCCGCCAGATGATCGCATCCTACATCAAATAAATAGGAACTCAGGCGTGTTTAGTCAAATGAACTTTGCTCACTGCTGTTAGTAGCCGCCAGATGATGGCGTCCTACATCAAATAAATAGGGACTCAGGCCTGTTTCGTCAAGTGAACTTTGCTCAGTGCTGTGAGTAGCCGCCAGATGATCGCATCCTACATCAAATAAATAGGGACTCAGGCGAGTTTAGTCAAGTAAACTTTGCTCAGTGCGGTGAGTAGCCGCCAGATGATCGCATCCTACATCAAATAAATAGGGACGCAGGCCCGTTTCGTCAAGTGCACTTTGCTCAGTGCTGTGAGCAGCCGCCAGATGATCGCATCCTACATCAAATAAATAGGGACTCAGGCGTGTTTAGTCAAGTGAAGTTTCCTCAGTGCTGTGAGTAGCCGCCAGATGATCGCATCCTACATCAAATAAATAGGGAGTCAGGCCTGTTTCGTCAAGTGAACTTTGCTCAGTGCTGTGAGTAGCGCCTAGATTATCGCATCCTACATCAAATAAATAGGGGCTCAGGCGTGTTTAGTCAAGTGAACTTTGCTCAGTGCTGTGAGTAGCCGCCATATGATCGCATCCTACATAAAATAAATGGGGACGCAGGCATGTTTCGTCAAGTGATCTTTGCTCAGTGCTGGCTGTGAGTAGCCGCCAGATGATCGCATCTTACATCAAATAAATAGGGACGCAGGCCCGTTTCGTCAAGTGAATTTTGCTCAGTGCTGTGAGTAGCCGCCAGATGATCGCATCCTACATCAAATAAATATGGACTCAGGCGTGTTTAGTCAATTGAACTTTGCTCAGTGCTGTGAGTAGCCGCCAGATGATCGCATCCTACATCAAATAAATAGGGACTCAGGCCTGTTTCGTCAAGTGCACTTTGCTCAGTGCTTTGAGTAGCCGCCAGATGATCGCTTCCTACATCAAATGAATAGGGACTTAGGCGTGTTTAGTCAAGTGAACTTTGGTCAGTGCTGTGAGTAGCCGCCAGATGATCGCATCCTACATCAAATAAATAGGCACTGAGGAGTGTTTCGTCAAGTGAACTTTGCTCAGTGCTGTGAGTAGCCGCCAGATGATCGCATCCTACATCAAAAAGATAGGCACTCAGGCCTGTTTCGTCAAGTGAACTTTGCTCAGTGCTGTTCGTAGTCGCCAGATCATCACATCCTACATCAAATAAATAGGGACAGAGGCCTGTTTCATCAAGTGAACTTTGCTTAGTGCAGTGAGTAGCCGCCAGATGATCGCATCCTACATCAAATAAATAGGGACGCAGGCCTGTTTCGTCAAGTGCACTTTGCTCAGTGCTGTGAGTAGCCGCCAGATGATCGCATCCTACATCAAATAAATAGGAACTCAGGCGTGTTTAGTCAAGTGAACTTTGCTCAGTGCTGTGAGTAGCCGCCAGATGATCGCATCCTACATCAAATAAATAGGGACTCAGGCGAGTTTCGTCAAGTGATCTCTGCTCAGTGCTGTGAGTAGCTGCCAGATGATCGCATCCTACATCAAATAATAGGGACTCAGGCGTGTTTAGTCAAGTGAACTTTGCTCAGTGCTGTGAGTAGCCACCAGATGATCGCATCCTACATCAAATAGATAAGGACTCGGGCCTGTTTCGTCAAGTGAACTTTGCTCAGTGCTGTTAGTAGCCGCCAGATGATGGCGTCCTACATGAAATAAATGGGGACGCAGGCATGTTTCGTCAAGTGATCTTTGCTCAGTGCTGTGAGTAGCTGCCAGATGATCGCATCTTATATCAAATAAATATGCACGCAGGCCCATTTTGTCAAGTGAATTTTGCTCCGTGCTGTGAGTAGCCGCAAGGTGATCACATCCTACAGCAAATAAATAGGGACGCAGGCCTGTTTCGTCAAGTGCACTTTGCTCAGTGCTGTGAGTAGCCGCCAGATGATCGCATCCTACATCAAATAATAGGGACTCAGGCCTGTTTCGTCAAGTGAACTTTGCTCAGTGCTGTGAGTAGCCGCCATATGATCGCATCCTACATAAAATAAATGGGGACGCAGGCATGTTTCGTCAAGTGATCTTTGCTCAGTGCTGGCTGTGAGTAGCCGCCAGATGATCGCATCTTACATCAAATAAATAGGGACGCAGGCCCGTTTCGTCAAGTGAATTTTGCTCAGTGCTGTGAGTAGCCGCCAGATGATGGCATCCTACATCAAATAAATATGGACTCAGGCGTGTTTAGTCAAGTGCACTTTGCTCAGTGCTTTGAGTAGCCGCCAGATGATCGCATCCTACATCAAATAAATAGGGACTTAGGCGTGTTTAGTCAAGTGAACTTTGCTCAGTGCTGTGAGTAGCCGCCAGATGATCGCATCCTACATCAAATAAATAGGCACTGAGGCGTGTTTAGTGAAGTGAACTTTGCTCAGTGCTGTGAGTAGCCGCCAGATGATCGCATCCTACATCAAAAAGATAGGCACTCAGGCCTGTTTCGTCAAGTGAACTTTGCTCAGTGCTGTTCGTAGTCGCCAGATCATCACATCCTACATCAAATAAATAGGGACAGAGGCCTGTTTCATCAAGTGAACTTTGCTTAGTGCAGTGAGTAGCCGCCAGATGATCGCATCCTACATCAAATAAATAGGGACGCAGGCCTGTTTCGTCAAGTGCACTTTGCTCAGTGCTGTGAGTAGCCGCCAGATGATCGCATCCTACATCAAATAAATAGGAACTCAGGCGTGTTTAGTCAAGTGAACTTTGCTCAGTGCTGTGAGTAGCCGCCAGATGATCGCATCCTACATCAAATAAATAGGGACTCAGGCTAGTTTAGTCACGTGCACTTTGCTCAGTGCTGTGAGTAGCCGCCAGATGATCGCATCCTACATCAAATTAATAGGGACTCAGGCGTGTTTAGTCAAGTGAACTTTGCTCAGTGCTGTGAGTAGCCGCCAGATGATCGCATCCTACATCAAATAAATAGGGAGTCAGGCGTGTTTCGTCAAGTGAACTTTGCGGAGTGCTGTGAGTAGCCCCTAGATGATCGTATCCTACATCAAATAAATAGGGACTCAGGCGTGTTTAGTCAAGTGAACTTTGCTCAGTGCTGTGAGTAGCTGCCAGATGATCGCATCTTATATCAAATAAATATGCACGCAGGCCCATTTTGTCAAGTGAATTTTGCTCCGTGCTGTGAGTAGCCGCAAGGTGATCACATCCTACAGCAAATAAATAGGGACGCAGGCCTGTTTCGTCAAGTGCACTTTGCTCAGTGCTGTGAGTAGCCGCCAGATGATCGCATCCTACATCAAATAAATAGGGACTCAGGCCTGTTTCGTCAAGTGCACTTTGCTCAGTGCTTTGAGTAGCCGCCAGATGATCGCTTCCTACATCAAATGAATAGGGACTTAGGCGTGTTTAGTCAAGTGAACTTTGGTCAGTGCTGTGAGTAGCCGCCAGATGATCGCATCCTACATCAAATAAATAGGCACTGAGGAGTGTTTCGTCAAGTGAACTTTGCTCAGTGCTGTGAGTAGCCGCCAGATGATCGCATCCTACATCAAAAAGATAGGCACTCAGGCCTGTTTCGTCAAGTGAACTTTGCTTAGTGCAGTGAGTAGCCGCCAGATGATCGCATCCTACATCAAATAAATAGGGACGCAGGCCTGTTTCGTCAAGTGCACTTTGCTCAGTGCTGTGAGTAGCCGCCAGATGATCGCATCCTACATCAAAAAGATAGGCACTCAGGCCTGTTTCGTCAAGTGAACTTTGCTCAGTGCTGTTCGTAGTCGCCAGATCATCACATCCTACATCAAATAAATAGGGACAGAGGCCTGTTTCATCAAGTGAACTTTGCTTAGTGCAGTGAGTAGCCGCCAGATGATCGCATCCTACATCAAATAAATAGGGACGCAGGCCTGTTTCGTCAAGTGCACTTTGCTCAGTGCTGTGAGTAGCCGCCAGATGATCGCATCCTACATCAAATAAATAGGAACTCAGGCGTGTTTAGTCAAGTGAACTTTGCTCAGTGCTGTGAGTAGCCGCCAGATGATCGCATCCTACATCAAATAAATAGGGACTCAGGCGAGTTTCGTCAAGTGATCTCTGCTCAGTGCTGTGAGTAGCTGCCAGATGATCGCATCCTATATCAAATAATAGGGACTCAGGCGTGTTTAGTCAAGTGAACTTTGCTCAGTGCTGTGAGTAGCCACCAGATGATCGCATCCTACATCAAATAGATAAGGACTCGGGCCTGTTTCGTCAAGTGAACTTTGCTCAGTGCTGTTAGTAGCCGCCAGATGATGGCGTCCTACATGAAATAAATGGGGACGCAGGCATGTTTCGTCAAGTGATCTTTGCTCAGTGCTGTGAGTAGCTGCCAGATGATCGCATCTTATATCAAATAAATATGCACGCAGGCCCATTTTGTCAAGTGAATTTTGCTCCGTGCTGTGAGTAGCCGCAAGGTGATCACATCCTACAGCAAATAAATAGGGACGCAGGCCTGTTTCGTCAAGTGCACTTTGCTCAGTGCTGTGAGTAGCCGCCAGATGATCGCATCCTACATCAAATAATAGGGACTCAGGCCTGTTTCGTCAAGTGAACTTTGCTCAGTGCTGTGAGTAGCCGCCATATGATCGCATCCTACATAAAATAAATGGGGACGCAGGCATGTTTCGTCAAGTGATCTTTGCTCAGTGCTGGCTGTGAGTAGCCGCCAGATGATCGCATCTTACATCAAATAAATAGGGACGCAGGCCCGTTTCGTCAAGTGAATTTTGCTCAGTGCTGTGAGTAGCCGCCAGATGATGGCATCCTACATCAAATAAATATGGACTCAGGCGTGTTTAGTCAAGTGCACTTTGCTCAGTGCTTTGAGTAGCCGCCAGATGATCGCATCCTACATCAAATAAATAGGGACTTAGGCGTGTTTAGTCAAGTGAACTTTGCTCAGTGCTGTGAGTAGCCGCCAGATGATCGCATCCTACATCAAATAAATAGGCACTGAGGCGTGTTTAGTGAAGTGAACTTTGCTCAGTGCTGTGAGTAGCCGCCAGATGATCGCATCCTACATCAAAAAGATAGGCACTCAGGCCTGTTTCGTCAAGTGAACTTTGCTCAGTGCTGTTCGTAGTCGCCAGATCATCACATCCTACATCAAATAAATAGGGACAGAGGCCTGTTTCATCAAGTGAACTTTGCTTAGTGCAGTGAGTAGCCGCCAGATGATCGCATCCTACATCAAATAAATAGGGACGCAGGCCTGTTTCGTCAAGTGCACTTTGCTCAGTGCTGTGAGTAGCCGCCAGATGATCGCATCCTACATCAAATAAATAGGAACTCAGGCGTGTTTAGTCAAGTGAACTTTGCTCAGTGCTGTGAGTAGCCGCCAGATGATCGCATCCTACATCAAATAAATAGGGACTCAGGCTAGTTTAGTCACGTGCACTTTGCTCAGTGCTGTGAGTAGCCGCCAGATGATCGCATCCTACATCAAATTAATAGGGACTCAGGCGTGTTTAGTCAAGTGAACTTTGCTCAGTGCTGTGAGTAGCCGCCAGATGATCGCATCCTACATCAAATAAATAGGGAGTCAGGCGTGTTTCGTCAAGTGAACTTTGCGGAGTGCTGTGAGTAGCCCCTAGATGATCGTATCCTACATCAAATAAATAGGGACTCAGGCGTGTTTAGTCAAGTGAACTTTGCTCAGTGCTGTGAGTAGCTGCCAGATGATCGCATCTTATATCAAATAAATATGCACGCAGGCCCATTTTGTCAAGTGAATTTTGCTCCGTGCTGTGAGTAGCCGCAAGGTGATCACATCCTACAGCAAATAAATAGGGACGCAGGCCTGTTTCGTCAAGTGCACTTTGCTCAGTGCTGTGAGTAGCCGCCAGATGATCGCATCCTACATCAAATAAATAGGGACTCAGGCCTGTTTCGTCAAGTGCACTTTGCTCAGTGCTTTGAGTAGCCGCCAGATGATCGCTTCCTACATCAAATGAATAGGGACTTAGGCGTGTTTAGTCAAGTGAACTTTGGTCAGTGCTGTGAGTAGCCGCCAGATGATCGCATCCTACATCAAATAAATAGGCACTGAGGAGTGTTTCGTCAAGTGAACTTTGCTCAGTGCTGTGAGTAGCCGCCAGATGATCGCATCCTACATCAAAAAGATAGGCACTCAGGCCTGTTTCGTCAAGTGAACTTTGCTTAGTGCAGTGAGTAGCCGCCAGATGATCGCATCCTACATCAAATAAATAGGGACGCAGGCCTGTTTCGTCAAGTGCACTTTGCTCAGTGCTGTGAGTAGCCGCCAGATGATCGCATCCTACATCAAATAAATAGGAACTCAGGCGTGTTTAGTCAAGTGAACTTTGCTCAGTGCTGTGAGTAGCCGCCAGATGATCGCATCCTACATCAAATAAATAGGGACTCAGGCGAGTTTCGTCAAGTGATCTCTGCTCAGTGCTGTGAGTAGCTGCCAGATGATCGCATCCTACATCAAATAAATAGGGACGCAGGCCTGTTTCGTCAAGTGCACTTTGCTCAGTGCTGTGAGTAGCCGCCAGATGATCGCATCCTACATCAAATAAATAGGAACTCAGGCGTGTTTAGTCAAGTGAACTTTGCTCAGTGCTGTGAGTAGCCGCCAGATGATCGCATCCTACATCAAATAAATAGGGACTCAGGCGAGTTTAGTCACGTGCACTTTGCTCAGTGCTGTGAGTAGCCGCCAGATGATCGCATCCTACATCAAATTAATAGGGACTCAGGCGTGTTTAGTCAAGTGAACTTTGCTCAGTGCTGTGAGTAGCCGCCAGATGATCGCATCCTACATCAAATAAATAGGGAGTCAGGCGTGTTTCGTCAAGTGAACTTTGCGGAGTGCTGTGAGTAGCCCCTAGATGATCGTATCCTACATCAAATAAATAGGGACTCAGGCGTGTTTAGTCAAGTGAACTTTGCTCAGTGCTCTTAGTAGCCGCCAGATGATGGCGTCCTACTTAAAATAAATGGGGACGCAGGCATGTTTCGTCAAGTGATCTCTGCTCAGTGCTGTGAGTAGCTGCCAGATGATCGCATCCTACATCAAATAAATAGGGACTCTGGCGTGTTTAGTCAAGTGAACTTTGCTCAGTGCTGTGAGTAGCCACCAGATGATCGCATCCTACATCAAATAGATAGGGACTCGGGCCTGTTTCGTCAAGTGAACTTTGCTCAGTGCTGTTAGTAGCCGCCAGATGATGGCGTCCTACATGAAATAAATGGGGACGCAGGCATGTTTCGTCAAGTGATCTTTGCTCAGTGCTGTGAGTAGCCGCCAGATGATCGCATCTTATATCAAATAAATATGCACGCAGGCCCGTTTCGTCAAGTGAATTTTGCTCCGTGCTGTGAGTAGCCGCAAGGTGATCACATCCTACGTAAAATAAAAAGGGATGCAGGCCTGTTTCGTCAAGTGCACTTTGCTCAGTGCTGTGAGTAGCCGCCATATGATCGCATCCTACATCAAATAAATAGGGACTCAGGCGTGTTTAGTCAAATGAACTTTGCTCACTGCTGTTAGTAGCCGCCAGATGATGGCGTCCTACATCAAATAAATAGGGACTCAGGCCTGTTTCGTCAAGTGAACTTTGCTCAGTGCTGTGAGTAGCCGCCAGATGATCGCATCCTACATCAAAAAGATAGGCACTCAGGCCTGTTTCGTCAAGTGAACTTTGCTTAGTGCAGTGAGTAGCCGCCAGATGATCGCATCCTACATCAAATAAATAGGGACGCAGGCCTGTTTCGTCAAGTGCACTTTGCTCAGTGCTGTGAGTAGCCGCCAGATGATCGCATCCTACATCAAATAAATAGGAACTCAGGCGTGTTTAGTCAAGTGAACTTTGCTCAGTGCTGTGAGTAGCCGCCAGATGATCGCATCCTACATCAAATAAATAGGGACTCAGGCGAGTTTCGTCAAGTGATCTCTGCTCAGTGCTGTGAGTAGCTGCCAGATGATCGCATCCTACATCAAATAAATAGGGACGCAGGCCTGTTTCGTCAAGTGCACTTTGCTCAGTGCTGTGAGTAGCCGCCAGATGATCGCATCCTACATCAAATAAATAGGAACTCAGGCGTGTTTAGTCAAGTGAACTTTGCTCAGTGCTGTGAGTAGCCGCCAGATGATCGCATCCTACATCAAATAAATAGGGACTCAGGCGAGTTTAGTCACGTGCACTTTGCTCAGTGCTGTGAGTAGCCGCCAGATGATCGCATCCTACATCAAATTAATAGGGACTCAGGCGTGTTTAGTCAAGTGAACTTTGCTCAGTGCTGTGAGTAGCCGCCAGATGATCGCATCCTACATCAAATAAATAGGGAGTCAGGCGTGTTTCGTCAAGTGAACTTTGCGGAGTGCTGTGAGTAGCCCCTAGATGATCGTATCCTACATCAAATAAATAGGGACTCAGGCGTGTTTAGTCAAGTGAACTTTGCTCAGTGCTCTTAGTAGCCGCCAGATGATGGCGTCCTACTTAAAATAAATGGGGACGCAGGCATGTTTCGTCAAGTGATCTCTGCTCAGTGCTGTGAGTAGCTGCCAGATGATCGCATCCTACATCAAATAAATAGGGACTCTGGCGTGTTTAGTCAAGTGAACTTTGCTCAGTGCTGTGAGTAGCCACCAGATGATCGCATCCTACATCAAATAGATAGGGACTCGGGCCTGTTTCGTCAAGTGAACTTTGCTCAGTGCTGTTAGTAGCCGCCAGATGATGGCGTCCTACATGAAATAAATGGGGACGCAGGCATGTTTCGTCAAGTGATCTTTGCTCAGTGCTGTGAGTAGCCGCCAGATGATCGCATCTTATATCAAATAAATATGCACGCAGGCCCGTTTCGTCAAGTGAATTTTGCTCCGTGCTGTGAGTAGCCGCAAGGTGATCACATCCTACGTAAAATAAAAAGGGATGCAGGCCTGTTTCGTCAAGTGCACTTTGCTCAGTGCTGTGAGTAGCCGCCAGATGATCGCATCCTACATCAAATAAATAGGGACTCAGGCGTGTTTAGTCAAATGAACTTTGCTCACTGCTGTTAGTAGCCGCCAGATGATGGCGTCCTACATCAAATAAATAGGGACTCAGGCCTGTTTCGTCAAGTGAACTTTGCTCAGTGCTGTGAGTAGCCGCCAGATGATCGCATCCTACATCAAATAAATAGGGACTCAGGCGAGTTTAGTCAAGTAAACTTTGCTCAGTGCGGTGAGTAGCCGCCAGATGATCGCATCCTACATCAAATAAATAGGGACGCAGGCCCGTTTCGTCAAGTGCACTTTGCTCAGTGCTGTGAGCAGCCGCCAGATGATCGCATCCTACATCAAATAAATAGGTACTCAGGCGTGTTTAGTCAAGTGAAGTTTCCTCAGTGCTGTGAGTAGCCGCCAGATGATCGCATCCTACATCAAATAAATAGGGAGTCAGGCCTGTTTCGTCAAGTGAACTTTGCTCAGTGCTGTGAGTAGCGCCTAGATTATCGCATCCTACATCAAATAAATAGGGGCTCAGGCGTGTTTAGTCAAGTGAACTTTGCTCAGTGCTGTGATTAGCCGCCATATGATCGCATCCTACATAAAATAAATGGGGACGCAGGCATGTTTCGTCAAGTGATCTTTGCTCAGTGCTGGCTGTGAGTAGCCGCCAGATGATCGCATCTTACATCAAATAAATAGGGACGCAGGCCCGTTTCGTCAAGTGAATTTTGCTCAGTGCTGTGAGTAGCCGCCAGATGATCGCATCCTACATCAAATAAATATGGACTCAGGCGTGTTTAGTCAATTGAACTTTGCTCAGTGCTGTGAGTAGCCGCCAGATGATCGCATCCTACATCAAATAAATAGGGACTCAGGCCAGTTTCGTCAAGTGCACTTTGCTCAGTGCTTTGAGTAGCCGCCAGATGATCGCTTCCTACATCAAATGAATAGGGACTTAGGCGTGTTTAGTCAAGTGAACTTTGGTCAGTGCTGTGAGTAGCCGCCAGATGATCGCATCCTACATCAAATAAATAGGCACTGAGGAGTGTTTAGTCAAGTGAACTTTGCTCAGTGCTGTGAGTAGCCGCCAGATGATCGCATCCTACATCAAATAAATAGGGACGCAGGCGTGTTTCGTCACGTGCACTTTGCTCAGTGCTGTGAGTAGCCGCCAGATGATCGCATCCTACATCAAATTAATAGGGACTCTGGCGTGTTTAGTCAAGTGAACTTTGCTCAGTGCTGTGAGTAGCCGCCAGATGATCGCATCCTACATCAAATAAATAGGGAGTCAGGCGTGTTTCGTCAAGTGAACTTTGCTGAGTGCTGTGAGTAGCCCCTAGATGATCACATCCTACATCAAATAAATAGGGACTCAGGCGTGTTTAGTCAAGTGAACATTGCTCAGTGCTGTTAGTAGCCGCCAGATGATGGCGTCCTACTTAAAATAAATGGGGACGCAGGCATGTTTCGTCAAGTGATCTCTGCTCAGTGCTGTGAGTAGCTGCCAGATGATCGCATCTTATATCAAATAAATATGCACGCAGGCCCGTTTCGTCAAGTGAATTTTGCTCCGTGCTGTGAGTAGCCGCAAGGTGATCACATCCTACAGCAAATAAATAGGGACGCAGGCCAGTTTCGCCAAGTGCACTTTGCTCAGTGCTGTGAGTAGCCGCCAGATGATCGCATCCTACATCAAATAATAGGGACTCAGGCCTGTTTCGTCAAGTGAACTTTGCTCAGTGCTGTGAGTAGCCGCCATATGATCGCATCCTACATAAAATAAATGGGGACGCAGGCATGTTTCGTCAAGTGATCTTTGCTCAGTGCTGGCTGTGAGTAGCCGCCAGATGATCGCATCTTACATCAAATGAATAGGGACGCAGGCCCGTTTCGTCAAGTGAATTTTGCTCAGTGCTGTGAGTAGCCGCCAGATGATCGCATCCTACATCAAATAAATATGGACTCAGGCGTGTTTAGTCAAGTGCACTTTGCTCAGTGCTGTGAGTAGCCGCCAGATGATCGCATCCTACATCAAATAAATAGGGACTCAGGCGTGTTTAGTCAAATGAACTTTGCTCACTGCTGTTAGTAGCCGCCAGATGATGGCGTCCTACATCAAATAAATAGGGACTCAGGCCTGTTTCGTCAAGTGAACTTTGCTCAGTGCTGTGAGTAGCCGCCAGATGATCGCATCCTACATCAAAAAGATAGGCACTCAGGCCTGTTTCGTCAAGTGAACTTTGCTTAGTGCAGTGAGTAGCCGCCAGATGATCGCATCCTACATCAAATAAATAGGGACGCAGGCCTGTTTCGTCAAGTGCACTTTGCTCAGTGCTGTGAGTAGCCGCCAGATGATCGCATCCTACATCAAATAAATAGGAACTCAGGCGTGTTTAGTCAAGTGAACTTTGCTCAGTGCTGTGAGTAGCCGCCAGATGATCGCATCCTACATCAAATAAATAGGGACTCAGGCGAGTTTCGTCAAGTGATCTCTGCTCAGTGCTGTGAGTAGCTGCCAGATGATCGCATCCTACATCAAATAAATAGGGACGCAGGCCTGTTTCGTCAAGTGCACTTTGCTCAGTGCTGTGAGTAGCCGCCAGATGATCGCATCCTACATCAAATAAATAGGAACTCAGGCGTGTTTAGTCAAGTGAACTTTGCTCAGTGCTGTGAGTAGCCGCCAGATGATCGCATCCTACATCAAATAAATAGGGACTCAGGCGAGTTTAGTCACGTGCACTTTGCTCAGTGCTGTTAGTAGCCGCCAGATGATCGCATCCTACATCAAATTAATAGGGACTCAGGCGTGTTTAGTCAAGTGAACTTTGCTCAGTGCTGTGAGTAGCCGCCAGATGATCGCATCCTACATCAAATAAATAGGGAGTCAGGCGTGTTTCGTCAAGTGAACTTTGCGGAGTGCTGTGAGTAGCCCCTAGATGATCGTATCCTACATCAAATAAATAGGGACTCAGGCGTGTTTAGTCAAGTGAACTTTGCTCAGTGCTCTTAGTAGCCGCCAGATGATGGCGTCCTACTTAAAATAAATGGGGACGCAGGCATGTTTCGTCAAGTGATCTCTGCTCAGTGCTGTGAGTAGCTGCCAGATGATCGCATCCTACATCAAATAAATAGGGACTCTGGCGTGTTTAGTCAAGTGAACTTTGCTCAGTGCTGTGAGTAGCCACCAGATGATCGCATCCTACATCAAATAGATAGGGACTCGGGCCTGTTTCGTCAAGTGAACTTTGCTCAGTGCTGTTAGTAGCCGCCAGATGATGGCGTCCTACATGAAATAAATGGGGACGCAGGCATGTTTCGTCAAGTGATCTTTGCTCAGTGCTGTGAGTAGCCGCCAGATGATCGCATCTTATATCAAATAAATATGCACGCAGGCCCGTTTCGTCAAGTGAATTTTGCTCCGTGCTGTGAGTAGCCGCAAGGTGATCACATCCTACGTAAAATAAAAAGGGATGCAGGCCTGTTTCGTCAAGTGCACTTTGCTCAGTGCTGTGAGTAGCCGCCAGATGATCGCATCCTACATCAAATAAATAGGGACTCAGGCGTGTTTAGTCAAATGAACTTTGCTCACTGCTGTTAGTAGCCGCCAGATGATGGCGTCCTACATCAAATAAATAGGGACTCAGGCCTGTTTCGTCAAGTGAACTTTGCTCAGTGCTGTGAGTAGCCGCCAGATGATCGCATCCTACATCAAATAAATAGGGACTCAGGCGAGTTTAGTCAAGTAAACTTTGCTCAGTGCGGTGAGTAGCCGCCAGATGATCGCATCCTACATCAAATAAATAGGGACGCAGGCCCGTTTCGTCAAGTGCACTTTGCTCAGTGCTGTGAGCAGCCGCCAGATGATCGCATCCTACATCAAATAAATAGGTACTCAGGCGTGTTTAGTCAAGTGAAGTTTCCTCAGTGCTGTGAGTAGCCGCCAGATGATCGCATCCTACATCAAATAAATAGGGAGTCAGGCCTGTTTCGTCAAGTGAACTTTGCTCAGTGCTGTGAGTAGCGCCTAGATTATCGCATCCTACATCAAATAAATAGGGGCTCAGGCGTGTTTAGTCAAGTGAACTTTGCTCAGTGCTGTGATTAGCCGCCATATGATCGCATCCTACATAAAATAAATGGGGACGCAGGCATGTTTCGTCAAGTGATCTTTGCTCAGTGCTGGCTGTGAGTAGCCGCCAGATGATCGCATCTTACATCAAATAAATAGGGACGCAGGCCCGTTTCGTCAAGTGAATTTTGCTCAGTGCTGTGAGTAGCCGCCAGATGATCGCATCCTACATCAAATAAATATGGACTCAGGCGTGTTTAGTCAATTGAACTTTGCTCAGTGCTGTGAGTAGCCGCCAGATGATCGCATCCTACATCAAATAAATAGGGACTCAGGCCAGTTTCGTCAAGTGCACTTTGCTCAGTGCTTTGAGTAGCCGCCAGATGATCGCTTCCTACATCAAATGAATAGGGACTTAGGCGTGTTTAGTCAAGTGAACTTTGGTCAGTGCTGTGAGTAGCCGCCAGATGATCGCATCCTACATCAAATAAATAGGCACTGAGGAGTGTTTAGTCAAGTGAACTTTGCTCAGTGCTGTGAGTAGCCGCCAGATGATCGCATCCTACATCAAATAAATAGGGACGCAGGCGTGTTTCGTCACGTGCACTTTGCTCAGTGCTGTGAGTAGCCGCCAGATGATCGCATCCTACATCAAATTAATAGGGACTCTGGCGTGTTTAGTCAAGTGAACTTTGCTCAGTGCTGTGAGTAGCCGCCAGATGATCGCATCCTACATCAAATAAATAGGGAGTCAGGCGTGTTTCGTCAAGTGAACTTTGCTGAGTGCTGTGAGTAGCCCCTAGATGATCACATCCTACATCAAATAAATAGGGACTCAGGCGTGTTTAGTCAAGTGAACATTGCTCAGTGCTGTTAGTAGCCGCCAGATGATGGCGTCCTACTTAAAATAAATGGGGACGCAGGCATGTTTCGTCAAGTGATCTCTGCTCAGTGCTGTGAGTAGCTGCCAGATGATCGCATCTTATATCAAATAAATATGCACGCAGGCCCGTTTCGTCAAGTGAATTTTGCTCCGTGCTGTGAGTAGCCGCAAGGTGATCACATCCTACAGCAAATAAATAGGGACGCAGGCCAGTTTCGCCAAGTGCACTTTGCTCAGTGCTGTGAGTAGCCGCCAGATGATCGCATCCTACATCAAATAATAGGGACTCAGGCCTGTTTCGTCAAGTGAACTTTGCTCAGTGCTGTGAGTAGCCGCCATATGATCGCATCCTACATAAAATAAATGGGGACGCAGGCATGTTTCGTCAAGTGATCTTTGCTCAGTGCTGGCTGTGAGTAGCCGCCAGATGATCGCATCTTACATCAAATGAATAGGGACGCAGGCCCGTTTCGTCAAGTGAATTTTGCTCAGTGCTGTGAGTAGCCGCCAGATGATCGCATCCTACATCAAATAAATATGGACTCAGGCGTGTTTAGTCAAGTGCACTTTGCTCAGTGCTTTGAGTAGCCGCCAGATGATCGCATCCTACATCAAATAAATAGGGACTTAGGCGTGTTTAGTCAAGTGAACTTTGCTCAGTGCTGTGAGTAGCCGCCAGA
This sequence comes from Haemaphysalis longicornis, assembly GCF_048455015.1. NCBI lineage: Eukaryota > Metazoa > Arthropoda > Arachnida > Ixodida > Ixodidae > Haemaphysalis > Haemaphysalis longicornis. The sequence goes on along the minus strand of NW_027526204.1, from coordinate 1,246,705 downwards.
TGATCGCATCCTACATCAAATAAATAGGCACTGAGGCGTGTTTAGTGAAGTGAACTTTGCTCAGTGCTGTGAGTAGCCGCCAGATGATCGCCTCCTACATCAAAAAGATAGGCACTCAGGCCTGTTTCGTCAAGTGAACTTTGCTCAGTGCTGTTCGTAGTCGCCAGATCATCACATCCTACATCAAATAAATAGGGACAGAGGCCTGTTTCATCAAGTGAACTTTGCTTAGTGGAGTGAGTAGCCGCCAGATGATCGCATCCTACATCAAATAAATAGGGACGCAGGCGTGTTTAGTCAAGTGAACTTTGCTCACTGCTGTTAGTAGCCGCCAGATGATGGCGTCCTACATCAAATAAATAGGGACTCAGGCCTGTTTCGTCAGTGAACTTTGCTCAGTGCTGTGAGTAGCCCCCAGATGATCGCATCCTACATCAAATAAATAGTGACTCAGGCGTGTTTAGTCAAGTGAACTTTGCTCAGTGCTGTGAGTAGCCGCCAGATCGCATCCTACATGAAATAAATAGGTACTCAGGCCTGTTTCGTCAAATGAACTTTGCTCACTGCTGTTAGTAGCCGCCAGATGATGGCGTCCTACATCAAATAAATAGGGACTCAGGCCTGTTTCGTCAAGTGAACTTTGCTCAGTGCTGTGAGTAGCCGCCAGATGATCGCATCCTACATCAAATAAATAGGGACTCAGGCGAGTTTAGTCAAGTAAACTTTGCTCAGTGCTGTGAGTAGCCGCCAGATGATCGCATCCTACATCAAATAAATAGGGACGCAGGCCCGTTTCGTCAAGTGCACTTTGCTCAGTGCTGTGAGCAGCCGCGAGATGATCGCATCCTACATCAAATAAATAGGGACTCAGGCGTGTTTAGTCAAGTGAAGTTTGCTCAGTGGTGTGAGTAGCCGCCAGATGATCGCATCCTACATCAAATAAATAGGGAGTCAGGAATGTTTCGTCAAGTGAACTTTGCTCAGTGCTGTGAGTAGCCCCTAGATGATCGCATCCTACATCAAATAAATAGGGACTCATACGTCTTTAGCCAAGTGAACTTTGCTCAGTGCTGTGAGTAGCCGCCAGATGATCGCATCCTACATCAAATAAATAGGGAGTCAGGCCTGTTTCGTCAAGTGAACTTTGCTGAGTGCTGTGAGTAGCCCCTAGATGATCGCATCCTACATCAAATAAATAGGGACTCAGGCGTGTTTAGTCAAGTGAACTTTGCTCAGTGCTGTTAGTAGCCGCCAGATGATGGCGTCCTACTTAAAATAAATGGGGACGCAGGCATGTTTCGTCAAGTGATCTCTGCTCAGTGCTGTGAGTAGCTGCCAGATGATCGCATCCTACATCAAATAAATAGGGACTCAGGCGTGTTTAGTCAAGTGAACTTTGCTCAGTGCTGTGAGTAGCCACCAGATGATCGCATCCTACATCAAATAGATAGGGACTCGGGCCTGTTTCGTCAAGTGAACTTTGCTCAGTGCTGTTAGTAGCCGCCAGATGATGGCGTCCTACATGAAATAAATGGGGACGCAGGCATGTTTCGTCAAGTGATCTTTGCTCAGTGCTGTGAGTAGCCGCCAGATGATCGCATCCTACATCAAAAAGATAGGCACTCAGGCCTGTTTCGTCAAGTGAACTTTGCTCAGTGCTGTAAGTAGTCGCCAGATCATCACATCCTACATCAAATAAATAGGGACAGAGGCCTGTTTCATCAAGTGAACTTTGCTTAGTGGAGTGAGTAGCCGCCAGATGATCGCATCCTACATCAAATAAATAGGGACGCAGGCGTGTTTAGTCAAGTGAACTTTGCTCACTGCTGTTAGTAGCCGCCAGATGATGGCGTCCTACATCAAATAAATAGGGACTCAGGCCTGTTTCGTCAAGTGAACTTTGCTCAGTGCTGTGAGTAGCCCCCAGATGATCGCATCCTACATCAAATAAATAGTGACTCAGGCGTGTTTAGTCAAGTGAACTTTGCTCAGTGCTGTGAGTAGCCGCCAGATCGCATCCTACATGAAATAAATAGGTACTCAGGCCTGTTTCGTCAAATGAACTTTGCTCACTGCTGTTAGTAGCCGCCAGATGATGGCGTCCTACATCAAATAAATAGGGACTCAGGCCTGTTTCGTCAAGTGAACTTTGCTCAGTGCTGTGAGTAGCCGCCAGATGATCGCATCCTACATCAAATAAATAGGGACTCAGGCGAGTTTAGTCAAGTAAACTTTGCTCAGTGCTGTGAGTAGCCGCCAGATGATCGCATCCTACATCAAATAAATAGGGACGCAGGCCCGTTTCGTCAAGTGCACTTTGCTCAGTGCTGTGAGCAGCCGCCAGATGATCGCATCCTACATCAAATAAATAGGGACTCAGGCGTGTTTAGTCAAGTGAAGTTTGCTCAGTGGTGTGAGTAGCCGCCAGATGATCGCATCCTACATCAAATAAATAGGGAGTCAGGCCTGTTTCGTCAAGTGAACTTTGCTCAGTGCTGTGAGTAGCCCCTAGATGATCGCATCCTACATCAAATAAATAGGGACTCAGGCGTCTTTAGTCAAGTGAACTTTGCTCAGTGCTGTGAGTAGCCGCCAGATGATCGCATCCTACATCAAATAAATAGGGAGTCAGGCCTGTTTCGTCAAGTGAACTTTGCTGAGTGCTGTGAGTAGCCCCTAGATGATCGCATCCTACATCAAATAAATAGGGACTCAGGCGTGTTTAGTCAAGTGAACTTTGCTCAGTGCTGTTAGTAGCCGCCAGATGATGGCGTCCTACTTAAAATAAATGGGGACGCAGGCATGTTTCGTCAAGTGATCTCTGCTCAGTGCTGTGAGTAGCTGCCAGATGATCGCATCCTACATCAAATAAATAGGGTCTCAGGCGTGTTTAGTCAAGTGAACTTTGCTCAGTGCTGTGAGTAGCCACCAGATGATCGCATCCTACATCAAATAGATAGGGACTCGGGCCTGTTTCGTCAAGTGAACTTTGCTCAGTGCTGTTAGTAGCCGCCAGATGATGGCGTCCTACATGAAATAAATGGGGACGCAGGCATGTTTCGTCAAGTGATCTTTGCTCAGTGCTGTGAGTTGCCGCCAGATGATCGCATCTTATATCAAATAAATATGCACGCAGGCCCGTTTCGTCAAGTGAATTTTGCTCCGTGCTGTGAGTAGCCGCAAGGTGATCACATCCTACATCAAATAAATAGGGACGCAGGCCTGTTTCGTCAAGTGCACTTTGCTCAGTGCTGTGAGTAGCCGCCAGATGATCGCATCCTACATCAAATAATAGGGACTCAGGCCTGTTTCGTCAAGTGAACTTTGCTCAGTGCTGTGAGTAGCACCTAGATGATCGCATCCCACATCAAATAAATAGGGACTCAGGCGTGTTTAGTCAAGTGAACTTTGCTCAGTGCTGTGAGTAGCCGCCAGATGATCGCATCCTACATCAAATAAATAGGCACTGAGGCGTGTTTAGTGAAGTGAACTTTGCTCAGTGCTGTGAGTAGCCGCCAGATGATCGCATCCTACATCAAAAAGATAGGCACTCAGGCCTGTTTCGTCAAGTGAACTTTGCTCAGTGCTGTAAGTAGTCGCCAGATCATCACATCCTACATATAATAAATAGGGACAGAGGCCTGTTTCATCAAGTGAACTTTGCTTAGTGGAGTGAGTAGCCGCCAGATGATCGCATCCTACATCAAATAAAGAGGGACGCAGGCGTGTTTAGTCAAGTGAACTTTGCTCACTGCTGTTAGTAGCCGCCAGATGATGGCGTCCTACATCAAATAAATAGGGACTCAGGCCTGTTTCGTCAAGTGAACTTTGCTCAGTGCTGTGAGTAGCCCCCAGATGATCGCATCCTACATCAAATAAATAGTGACTCAGGCGTGTTTAGTCAAGTGAACTTTGCTCAGTGCTGTGAGTAGCCGCCAGATCGCATCCTACATGAAATAAATAGGTACTCAGGCCTGTTTCGTCAAATGAACTTTGCTCACTGCTGTTAGTAGCCGCCAGATGATGGCGTCCTACATCAAATAAATAGGGACTCAGGCCAGTTTCGTCAAGTGAACTTTGCTCAGTGCTGTGAGTAGCCGCCAGATGATCGCATCCTACATCAAATAAATAGGGACTCAGGCGAGTTTAGTCAAGTAAACTTTGCTCAGTGCTGTGAGTAGCCACCAGATGATCGCATCCTACATCAAATAAATAGGGACGCAGGCCCGTTTCGTCAAGTGCACTTTGCTCAGTGCTGTGAGCAGCCGCCAGATGATCGCATCCTACATCAAATAAATAGGGACTCAGGCGTGTTTAGTCAAGTGATCTTTGCTCAGTGCTGTGAGTAGCCGCCAGATGATCGCATCTTATATCAAATAAATATGCACGCAGGCCCGTTTCGTCAAGTGAATTTTGCTCCGTGCTGTGAGTAGCCGCAAGGTGATCACATCCTACATCAAATAAATAGGGACGCAGGCCTGTTTCGTCAAGTGCACTTTGCTCAGTGCTGTGAGTAGCCGCCAGTTGATCGCATCCTACATCAAATGATAGGGACTCAGGCCTGTTTCGTCAAGTGAACTTTGCTCAGTGCTGTGAGTAGCACCTAGATGATCGCATCCTACATCAAATAAATAGGGACTCAGGCGTGTTTAGTCAAGTGAACTTTGCTCAGTGCTGTGAGTAGCCGCCATATGATCGCATCCTACATAAAATAAATGGGGACGCAGGCATGTTTCGTCAAGTGAACTTTGCTCACTGCTGTTAGTAGCCGCCAGATGATGGCGTCCTACATCAAATAAATAGGGACTCAGGCCTGTTTCGTCAAGTGAACTTTGCTCAGTGCTGTGAGTAGCCCCCAGATGATCGCATCCTACATCAAATAAATAGGGACTCAGGCGTGTTTAGTCAAATGAACTTTGCTCACTGCTGTTAGTAGCCGCCAGATGATGGCGTCCTACATCAAATAAATAGGGACTCAGGCCTGTTTCGTCAAGTGAACTTTGCTCAGTGCTGTGAGTAGCCGCCAGATGATCGCATCCTACATCAAATAAATAGGGACTCAGGCGAGTTTAGTCAAGTAAACTTTGCCCAGTGCTGTGAGTAGCCGCCAGATGATCGCGTCCTACATCAAATAAATAGGGACGCAGGCCCGTTTCGTCAAGTGCACTTTGCTCAATGCTGTGAGCAGCCGCCAGATGATCGCATCCTACATCAAATAAATAGGGACTCAGGCGTGTTTAGTCAAGTGAAGTTTGCTCAGTGCTGTGAGTAGCCGCCAGATGATCGCATCCTACATCAAATAAATAGGGAGTCAGGCCTGTTTCGTCAAGTGAACTTTGCTCAGTGCTGTGAGTAGCCGCCAGATGATCGCATCCTACATCAAATAAATAGGGACTCAGGCGTGTTTAGTCAATTGAACTTTGCTCAGTGCTGTGAGTAGCCGCCAGATGATCGCATCCTACGTCAAATAAATAGGGACTCAGGCCTGTTTCGTCAAGTGCACTTTGCTCAGTGCTTTGAGTAGCCGCCAGATGATCGCTTCCTACATCAAATGAATAGGGACTTAGGCGTGTTTAGTCAAGTGAACTTTGGTCAGTGCTGTGAGTAGCCGCCAGATGATCGCATCCTACATCAAATAAATAGGCACTGAGGAGTGTTTAGTCAAGTGAACTTTGCTCAGTGCTGTGAGTAGCCGCCAGATGATCGCATCCTACATCAAAAAGATAGGCACTCAGGCCTGTTTCGTCAAGTGAACTTTGCTCAGTGCTGTTCGTAGTCGCCAGATCATCACATCCTACATCAAATAAATAGGGACAGAGGCCTGTTTCATCAAGTGAACTTTGCTTAGTGCAGTGAGTAGCCGCCAGATGATCGCATCCTACATCAAATAAATAGGGACGCAGGCCTGTTTCGTCAAGTGCACTTTGCTCAGTGCTGTGAGTAGCCGCCAGATGATCGCATCCTACATCAAATAAATAGGAACTCAGGCGTGTTTATTCAAGTGAACTTTGCTCAGTGCTGTGCGTAGCCGCCAGATGATCGCATCCTACATCAAATAAATAGGGACTCAGGCGAGTTTAGTCAAGTAAACTTTGCTCAGTGCTGTGAGTAGCCGCCAGATGATCGCATCCTACATCAAATAAATAGGGACGCAGGCCCGTTTCGTCAAGTGCACTTTGCTCAGTGCTGTGAGCAGCCGCCAGATGATCGCATCCTACATCAAATAAATAGGGACTCAGGCGTGTTTAGTCAAGTGCGCTTTGCTCAGTGCTGTGAGCAGCCGCCAGATGATCGCATCCTACATCAAATAAATAGGGACTCAGGCGTGTTTAGTCAAGTGAAGTTTGCTCAGTGCTGTGAGTAGCCGCCAGATGATCGCATCCTACATCAAATAAATAGGGAGTCAGGCCTGTTTCGTCAAGTGAACTTTGCTCAGTGCTGTGAGTAGCCCCTAGATGATCGGATCCTACATCAAATAAATAGGGACTCAGGCCTGTTTCGTCAAGTGCACTTTGCTCAGTGCTTTGAGTAGCCGCCAGATGATCGCTTCCTACATCAAATAAATAGGGACTTAGGCGTGTTTAGTCAAGTGAACTTTGGTCAGTGCTGTGAGTAGCCGCCAGATGATCGCATCCTACATCAAATAAATAGGCACTGAGGAGTGTTTAGTCAAGTGAACTTTGCTCAGTGCTGTGAGTAGCCGCCAGATGATCGCATCCTACATCAAAAAGATAGGCACTCAGGCCTGTTTCGTCAAGTGAACTTTGCTCAGTGCTGTTCGTAGTCGCCAGATCATCACATCCTACATCAAATAAATAGGGACAGAGGCCTGTTTCATCAAATGAACTTTGCTTAGTGCAGTGAGTAGCCGCCAGATGATCGCATCCTACATCAAATAAATAGGGACGCAGGCCTGTTTCGTCAAGTGCACTTTGCTCAGTGCTGTGAGTAGCCGCCAGATGATCGCATCCTACATCAAATAAATAGGAACTCAGGCGTGTTTAGTCAAGTGAACTTTGCTCAGTGCTGTGAGTAGCCGCCAGATGATCGCATCCTACATCAAATAAATAGGGACTCAGGCGAGTTTAGTCAAGTGAACTTTGCTCAGTGCTGTGAGTAGCCGCCAGATGATCGCATCCTACATCAAATAAATAGGGACGCAGGCGTGTTTCGTCACGTGCACTTTGTTCAGTGCTGTGAGTAGCCGCCAGATGATCGCATCCTACATCAAATTAATAGGGACTCAGGCGTGTTTAGTCAAGTGAACTTTGCTCAGTGCTGTGAGTAGCCGCCAGATGATCGCATCCTACATCAAATAAATAGGGAGTCAGGCGTGTTTCGTCAAGTGAACTTTGCTGAGTGCTGTGAGTAGCCCCTAGATGATCGCATCCTACATCAAATAAATAGGGACTCAGGCGTGTTTAGTCAAGTGAACTTTGCTCAGTGCTGTTAGTAGCCGCCAGATGATGGCGTCCTACTTAAAATAAATGGGGACGCAGGCATGTTTCGTCAAGTGATCTCTGCTCAGTGCTGTGAGTAGCTGCCAGATGATCGCATCCTACATCAAATAAATAGGGACTCAGGCGTGTTTAGTCAAGTGAACTTTGCTCAGTGCTGTGAGTAGCCACCAGATGATCGCATCCTACATCAAATAGATAGGGACTCGGGCCTGTTTCGTCAAGTGAACTTTGCTCAGTGCTGTTAGTAGCCGCCAGATGATGGCGTCCTACTTGAAATAAATGGGGACGCAGGCATGTTTCGTCAAGTGATCTTTGCTCAGTGCTGTGAGTAGCCGCCAGATGATCGCATCTTATATCAAATAAATATGCACACAGGCCCGTTTCGTCAAGTGAATTTTGCTCCGTGCTGTGAGTAGCCGCAAGGTGATCACATCCTACATCAAATAAATAGGGACGCAGGCCTGTTTCGTCAAGTGCACTTTGCTCAGTGCTGTGAGTAGCCGCCAGATGATCGCATCCTACATCAAATAATAGGGACTCAGGCCTGTTTCGTCAAGTGAACTTTGCTCAGTGCTGTGAGTAGCCCCTAGATGATCGCATCCTACATCAAATAAATAGGGACTCAGGCGTGTTTAGTCAAGTGAACTTTGCTCAGTGCTGTGAGTAGCCGCCATATGATCGCATCCTACATAAAATAAATGGGGACGCAGGCATGTTTCGTCAAGTGATCTTTGCTCAGTGCTGGCTGTGAGTAGCCGCCAGATGATCGCATCTTTCATCAAATAAATAGGGACGCAGGCCCGTTTCGTCAAGTGAATTTTGCTCAGTGCATTGAGTAGCCGCCAGATGATCGCATCCTACATCAAATAAATAGGGACTCAGGCGTGTTTAGTCAAGTGCACTTTGCTCAGTGCTTTGAGTAGCCGCCAGATGATCGCATCCTACATCAAATAAATAGGGACTTAGGCGTGTTTAGTCAAGTGAACTTTGCTCAGTGCTGTGAGTAGCCGCCAGATGATCGCATCCTACATCAAATAAATAGGCACTGAGGCGTGTTTAGTGAAGTGAACTTTGCTCAGTGCTGTGAGTAGCCGCCAGATGATCGCATCCTACATCAAAAAGATAGGCACTCAGGCCTGTTTCGTCAAGTGAACTTTGCTCAGTGCTGTTCGTAGTCGCCAGATCATCACATCCTACATCAAATAAATAGGGACAGAGGCCTGTTTCATCAAGTGAACTTTGCTTAGTGCAGTGAGTAGCCGCCAGATGATCGCATCCTACATCAAATAAATAGGGACGCAGGCCTGTTTCGTCAAGTGCACTTTGCTCAGTGCTGTGAGTAGCCGCCAGATGATCGCATCCTCCATCAAATAAATAGGAACTCAGGCGTGTTTAGTCAAGTGAACTTTGCTCAGTGCTGTGAGTAGCCGCCAGATGATCGCATCCTACATCAAATAAATAGGGACTCAGGCGAGTTTAGTCAAGTGAACTTTGCTCAGTGCTGTGAGTAGCTGCCAGATGATCGCATCCTACATCAAATAAATAGGGACGCAGGCGTGTTTCGTCACGTGCACTTTGCTCAGTGCTGTGAGTAGCCGCCAGATGATCGCATCCTACATCAAATTAATAGGGACTCAGGCGTGTTTAGTCAAGTGAACTTTGCTCAGTGCTGTGAGTAGCCGCCAGATGATCGCATCCTACATCAAATAAATAGGGAGTCAGGCGTGTTTCGTCAAGTGAACTTTGCTGAGTGCTGTGAGTAGCCCCTAGATGATCGCATCCTACATCAAATAAATAGGGACTCAGGCGTGTTTAGTCAAGTGAACTTTGCTCAGTGCTGTTAGTAGCCACCAGATGATGGCGTCCTACTTAAAATAAATGGGGACGCAGGCATGCTTCGTCAAGTGATCTCTGCTTAGTGCTGTGAGTAGCTGCCAGATGATCGCATCCTACATCAAATAAATAGGGACTCAGGCGTGTTTAGTCAAGTGAACTTTGCTCAGTGCTGTGAGTAGCCGCCAGATGATCGCATCCTACATGAAATAAATAGGGTCTTAGGCGTGTTTAGTCAAGTGAACATTGCTCAGTGCTGTTAGTAGCCGCCAGATGATGGCGTCCTAGATAAAATAAATGGGGACGCAGGCATGTTTCGTCAAGTGATCTTTGCTCAGTGCTGTGAGTAGCCGCCAGATGATCGCATCTTACATCAAAGAAATAGGGACGCAGGCCCGTTTCGTCAAGTGAATTTTGCTCAATGCTGTGAGTAGCTGCCAGATGATCGCATCCTACATCAAATAAATAGGGACTCAGGCGTGTTTAGTCAAGTGAACTTGCTCACTGCTGTTAGTAGCCGCCAGATGATGGCGTCCTACATCAAATAAATAGGGACTCAGGCCTGTTTCGTCAAGTGAACTTTGCTCAGTGCTGTGAGTAGCCCCCAGATGATCGCATCCTACATCAAATAAATAGGGACTCAGGCGTGTTTAGTCAAGTGAACTTTGCTCAGTGCTGTGAGTAGCCGCCAGATGATCGCATCCTACATGAAATAAATAGGTACTCAGGCCTGTTTCGTCAAATGAACTTTGCTCACTGCTGTTAGTAGCCGCCAGATGATGGCGTCCTACATCAAATAAATAGGGACTCAGGCCTGTTTCGTCAAGTGAACTTTGCTCAGTGCTGTGAGTAGCCGCCAGATGATCGCATCCTACATCAAATAAATAGGGACTCAGGCGAGTTTAGTCAAGTGAACTTTGCTCAGTGCTGAGTAGCCGCCAGATGATCGCATCCTACATCAAATAGATAGGGACTCGGGCCTGTTTCGTCAAGTGAACTTTGCTCAGTGCTGTTAGTAGCCGCCAGATGATGGCGTCCTACATGAAATAAATGGGGACGCAGGCATATTTCGTCAAGTGATCTTTGCTCAGTGCTGTGAGTAGCCGCCAGATGATCGCATCTTATATCAAATAAATATGCACGCAGGCCCGTTTCGTCAAGTGAATTTTGCTCCGTGCTGTGAGTAGCCGCAAGGTGATCACATCCTACATCAAATAAATAGGGACGCAGGCCTGTTTCGTCAAGTGCACTTTGCTCAGTGCTGTGAGTAGCCGCCAGTTGATCGCATCCTACATCAAATGATAGGGACTCAGGCCTGTTTCGTCAAGTGAACTTTGCTCAGTGCTGTGAGTAGCACCTAGATGATCGCATCCTACATCAAATAAATAGGGACTCAGGCGTGTTTAGTCAAGTGAACTTTGCTCAGTGCTGTGAGTAGCCGCCATATGATCGCATCCTACATAAAATAAATGGGGACGCAGGCATGTTTCGTCAAGTGAACTTTGCTCACTGCTGTTAGTAGCCGCCAGATGATGGCGTCCTACATCAAATAAATAGGGACTCAGGCCTGTTTCGTCAAGTGAACTTTGCTCAGTGCTGTGAGTAGCCCCCAGATGATCGCATCCTACATCAAATAAATAGGGACTCAGGCGTGTTTAGTCAAATGAACTTTGCTCACTGCTGTTAGTAGCCGCCAGATGATGGCGTCCTACATCAAATAAATAGGGACTCAGGCCTGTTTCGTCAAGTGAACTTTGCTCAGTGCTGTGAGTAGCCGCCAGATGATCGCATCCTACATCAAATAAATAGGGACTCAGGCGAGTTTAGTCAAGTAAACTTTGCCCAGTGCTGTGAGTAGCCGCCAGATGATCGCGTCCTACATCAAATAAATAGGGACGCAGGCCCGTTTCGTCAAGTGCACTTTGCTCAATGCTGTGAGCAGCCGCCAGATGATCGCATCCTACATCAAATAAATAGGGACTCAGGCGTGTTTAGTCAAGTGAAGTTTGCTCAGTGCTGTGAGTAGCCGCCAGATGATCGCATCCTACATCAAATAAATAGGGAGTCAGGCCTGTTTCGTCAAGTGAACTTTGCTCAGTGCTGTGAGTAGCCGCCAGATGATCGCATCCTACATCAAATAAATAGGGACTCAGGCGTGTTTAGTCAATTGAACTTTGCTCAGTGCTGTGAGTAGCCGCCAGATGATCGCATCCTACGTCAAATAAATAGGGACTCAGGCCTGTTTCGTCAAGTGCACTTTGCTCAGTGCTTTGAGTAGCCGCCAGATGATCGCTTCCTACATCAAATGAATAGGGACTTAGGCGTGTTTAGTCAAGTGAACTTTGGTCAGTGCTGTGAGTAGCCGCCAGATGATCGCATCCTACATCAAATAAATAGGCACTGAGGAGTGTTTAGTCAAGTGAACTTTGCTCAGTGCTGTGAGTAGCCGCCAGATGATCGCATCCTACATCAAAAAGATAGGCACTCAGGCCTGTTTCGTCAAGTGAACTTTGCTCAGTGCTGTTCGTAGTCGCCAGATCATCACATCCTACATCAAATAAATAGGGACAGAGGCCTGTTTCATCAAGTGAACTTTGCTTAGTGCAGTGAGTAGCCGCCAGATGATCGCATCCTACATCAAATAAATAGGGACGCAGGCCTGTTTCGTCAAGTGCACTTTGCTCAGTGCTGTGAGTAGCCGCCAGATGATCGCATCCTACATCAAATAAATAGGAACTCAGGCGTGTTTATTCAAGTGAACTTTGCTCAGTGCTGTGCGTAGCCGCCAGATGATCGCATCCTACATCAAATAAATAGGGACTCAGGCGAGTTTAGTCAAGTAAACTTTGCTCAGTGCTGTGAGTAGCCGCCAGATGATCGCATCCTACATCAAATAAATAGGGACGCAGGCCCGTTTCGTCAAGTGCACTTTGCTCAGTGCTGTGAGCAGCCGCCAGATGATCGCATCCTACATCAAATAAATAGGGACTCAGGCGTGTTTAGTCAAGTGCGCTTTGCTCAGTGCTGTGAGCAGCCGCCAGATGATCGCATCCTACATCAAATAAATAGGGACTCAGGCGTGTTTAGTCAAGTGAAGTTTGCTCAGTGCTGTGAGTAGCCGCCAGATGATCGCATCCTACATCAAATAAATAGGGAGTCAGGCCTGTTTCGTCAAGTGAACTTTGCTCAGTGCTGTGAGTAGCCCCTAGATGATCGGATCCTACATCAAATAAATAGGGACTCAGGCCTGTTTCGTCAAGTGCACTTTGCTCAGTGCTTTGAGTAGCCGCCAGATGATCGCTTCCTACATCAAATAAATAGGGACTTAGGCGTGTTTAGTCAAGTGAACTTTGGTCAGTGCTGTGAGTAGCCGCCAGATGATCGCATCCTACATCAAATAAATAGGCACTGAGGAGTGTTTAGTCAAGTGAACTTTGCTCAGTGCTGTGAGTAGCCGCCAGATGATCGCATCCTACATCAAAAAGATAGGCACTCAGGCCTGTTTCGTCAAGTGAACTTTGCTCAGTGCTGTTCGTAGTCGCCAGATCATCACATCCTACATCAAATAAATAGGGACAGAGGCCTGTTTCATCAAATGAACTTTGCTTAGTGCAGTGAGTAGCCGCCAGATGATCGCATCCTACATCAAATAAATAGGGACGCAGGCCTGTTTCGTCAAGTGCACTTTGCTCAGTGCTGTGAGTAGCCGCCAGATGATCGCATCCTACATCAAATAAATAGGAACTCAGGCGTGTTTAGTCAAGTGAACTTTGCTCAGTGCTGTGAGTAGCCGCCAGATGATCGCATCCTACATCAAATAAATAGGGACTCAGGCGAGTTTAGTCAAGTGAACTTTGCTCAGTGCTGTGAGTAGCCGCCAGATGATCGCATCCTACATCAAATAAATAGGGACGCAGGCGTGTTTCGTCACGTGCACTTTGTTCAGTGCTGTGAGTAGCCGCCAGATGATCGCATCCTACATCAAATTAATAGGGACTCAGGCGTGTTTAGTCAAGTGAACTTTGCTCAGTGCTGTGAGTAGCCGCCAGATGATCGCATCCTACATCAAATAAATAGGGAGTCAGGCGTGTTTCGTCAAGTGAACTTTGCTGAGTGCTGTGAGTAGCCCCTAGATGATCGCATCCTACATCAAATAAATAGGGACTCAGGCGTGTTTAGTCAAGTGAACTTTGCTCAGTGCTGTTAGTAGCCGCCAGATGATGGCGTCCTACTTAAAATAAATGGGGACGCAGGCATGTTTCGTCAAGTGATCTCTGCTCAGTGCTGTGAGTAGCTGCCAGATGATCGCATCCTACATCAAATAAATAGGGACTCAGGCGTGTTTAGTCAAGTGAACTTTGCTCAGTGCTGTGAGTAGCCACCAGATGATCGCATCCTACATCAAATAGATAGGGACTCGGGCCTGTTTCGTCAAGTGAACTTTGCTCAGTGCTGTTAGTAGCCGCCAGATGATGGCGTCCTACTTGAAATAAATGGGGACGCAGGCATGTTTCGTCAAGTGATCTTTGCTCAGTGCTGTGAGTAGCCGCCAGATGATCGCATCTTATATCAAATAAATATGCACACAGGCCCGTTTCGTCAAGTGAATTTTGCTCCGTGCTGTGAGTAGCCGCAAGGTGATCACATCCTACATCAAATAAATAGGGACGCAGGCCTGTTTCGTCAAGTGCACTTTGCTCAGTGCTGTGAGTAGCCGCCAGATGATCGCATCCTACATCAAATAATAGGGACTCAGGCCTGTTTCGTCAAGTGAACTTTGCTCAGTGCTGTGAGTAGCCCGTAGATGATCGCATCCTACATCAAATAAATAGGGACTCAGGCGTGTTTAGTCAAGTGAACTTTGCTCAGTGCTGTGAGTAGCCGCCATATGATCGCATCCTACATAAAATAAATGGGGACGCAGGCATGTTTCGTCAAGTGATCTTTGCTCAGTGCTGGCTGTGAGTAGCCGCCAGATGATCGCATCTTTCATCAAATAAATAGGGACGCAGGCCCGTTTCGTCAAGTGAATTTTGCTCAGTGCATTGAGTAGCCGCCAGATGATCGCATCCTACATCAAATAAATAGGGACTCAGGCGTGTTTAGTCAAGTGCACTTTGCTCAGTGCTTTGAGTAGCCGCCAGATGATCGCATCCTACATCAAATAAATAGGGACTTAGGCGTGTTTAGTCAAGTGAACTTTGCTCAGTGCTGTGAGTAGCCGCCAGATGATCGCATCCTACATCAAATAAATAGGCACTGAGGCGTGTTTAGTGAAGTGAACTTTGCTCAGTGCTGTGAGTAGCCGCCAGATGATCGCATCCTACATCAAAAAGATAGGCACTCAGGCCTGTTTCGTCAAGTGAACTTTGCTCAGTGCTGTTCGTAGTCGCCAGATCATCACATCCTACATCAAATAAATAGGGACAGAGGCCTGTTTCATCAAGTGAACTTTGCTTAGTGCAGTGAGTAGCCGCCAGATGATCGCATCCTACATCAAATAAATAGGGACGCAGGCCTGTTTCGTCAAGTGCACTTTGCTCAGTGCTGTGAGTAGCCGCCAGATGATCGCATCCTCCATCAAATAAATAGGAACTCAGGCGTGTTTAGTCAAGTGAACTTTGCTCTGTGCTGTGAGTAGCCGCCAGATGATCGCATCCTACATCAAATAAATAGGGACTCAGGCGAGTTTAGTCAAGTGAACTTTGCTCAGTGCTGTGAGTAGCTGCCAGATGATCGCATCCTACATCAAATAAATAGGGACGCAGGCGTGTTTCGTCACGTGCACTTTGCTCAGTGCTGTGAGTAGCCGCCAGATGATCGCATCCTACATCAAATTAATAGGGACTCAGGCGTGTTTAGTCAAGTGAACTTTGCTCAGTGCTGTGAGTAGCCGCCAGATGATCGCATCCTACATCAAATAAATAGGGAGTCAGGCGTGTTTCGTCAAGTGAACTTTGCTGAGTGCTGTGAGTAGCCCCTAGATGATCGCATCCTACATCAAATAAATAGGGACTCAGGCGTGTTTAGTCAAGTGAACTTTGCTCAGTGCTGTTAGTAGCCACCAGATGATGGCGTCCTACTTAAAATAAATGGGGACGCAGGCATGCTTCGTCAAGTGATCTCTGCTTAGTGCTGTGAGTAGCTGCCAGATGATCGCATCCTACATCAAATAAATAGGGACTCAGGCGTGTTTAGTCAAGTGAACTTTGCTCAGTGCTGTGAGTAGCCGCCAGATGATCGCATCCTACATGAAATAAATAGGGTCTTAGGCGTGTTTAGTCAAGTGAACATTGCTCAGTGCTGTTAGTAGCCGCCAGATGATGGCGTCCTAGATAAAATAAATGGGGACGCAGGCATGTTTCGTCAAGTGATCTTTGCTCAGTGCTGTGAGTAGCCGCCAGATGATCGCATCTTACATCAAAGAAATAGGGACGCAGGCCCGTTTCGTCAAGTGAATTTTGCTCAATGCTGTGAGTAGCTGCCAGATGATCGCATCCTACATCAAATAAATAGGGACTCAGGCGTGTTTAGTCAAGTGAACTTTGCTCACTGCTGTTAGTAGCCGCCAGATGATGGCGTCCTACATCAAATAAATAGGGACTCAGGCCTGTTTCGTCAAGTGAACTTTGCTCAGTGCTGTGAGTAGCCCCCAGATGATCGCATCCTACATCAAATAAATAGGGACTCAGGCGTGTTTAGTCAAGTGAACTTTGCTCAGTGCTGTGAGTAGCCGCCAGATGATCGCATCCTACATGAAATAAATAGGTACTCAGGCCTGTTTCGTCAAATGAACTTTGCTCACTGCTGTTAGTAGCCGCCAGATGATGGCGTCCTACATCAAATAAATAGGGACTCAGGCCTGTTTCGTCAAGTGAACTTTGCTCAGTGCTGTGAGTAGCCGCCAGATGATCGCATCCTACATCAAATAAATAGGGACTCAGGCGAGTTTAGTCAAGTGAACTTTGCTCAGTGCTGAGTAGCCGCCAGATGATCGCATCCTACATCAAATAAATAGGGACGCAGGCCCGTTTCGTCAAGTGCACTTTGCTCAGTGCTGTGAGCAGCCGCCAGATGATCGCATCCTACATCAAATAAATAGGGACTCAGGCGTGTTTAGTCAAGTGAAGTTTGCTCAGTTCTGTGAGTAGCCGCCAGATGATCGCATCCTACATCAAATAAATAGGGAGTCAGGCCTGTTTCGTCAAGTGAACTTTGCTCAGTGCTGTGAGTAGCCGCCAGATGATCGCATCCTACATCAAATAAATAGGGACTCAGGCGTGTTTAGTCAATTGAACTTTGCTCAGTGCTGTGAGTAGCCGCCAGATGATCGCATCCTACATCAAATAAATAGGGACTCAGGCCTGTTTCGTCAAGTGCACTTTGCTCAGTGCTTTGAGTAGCCGCCAGATGATCGCTTCCTACATCAAATGAATAGGGACTTAGGCGTGTTTAGTCAAGTGAACTTTGGTCAGTGCTGTGAGTAGCCGCCAGATGATCGCATCCTACATCAAATAAATAGGCACTGAGGAGTGTTTAGTCAAGTGAACTTTGCTCAGTGCTGTGAGTAGCCGCCAGATGATCGCATCCTACATCAAAAAGATAGGCACTCAGGCCTGTTTCGTCAAGTGAACTTTGCTCAGTGCTGTTCGTAGTCGCCAGATCATCACATCCTACATCAAATAAATAGGGACAGAGGCCTGTTTCATCAAGTGAACTTTGCTTAGTGCAGTGAGTAGCCGCCAGATGATCGCATCCTACATCAAATAAATAGGGACGCAGGCCTGTTTCGTCAAGTGCACTTTGCTCAGTGCTGTGAGTAGCCGCCAGATGATCGCATCCTACATCAAATAAATAGGAACTCAGGCGTGTTTATTCAAGTGAACTTTGCTCAGTGCTGTGCGTAGCCGCCAGATGATCGCATCCTACATCAAATAAATAGGGACTCAGGCGAGTTTAGTCAAGTAAACTTTGCTCAGTGCTGTGAGTAGCCGCCAGATGATCGCATCCTACATCAAATAAATAGGGACGCAGGCCCGTTTCGTCAAGTGCACTTTGCTCAGTGCTGTGAGCAGCCGCCAGATGATCGCATCCTACATCAAATAAATAGGGACTCAGGCGTGTTTAGTCAAGTGCGCTTTGCTCAGTGCTGTGAGCAGCCGCCAGATGATCGCATCCTACATCAAATAAATAGGGACTCAGGCGTGTTTAGTCAAGTGAAGTTTGCTCAGTGCTGTGAGTAGCCGCCAGATGATCGCATCCTACATCAAATAAATAGGGAGTCAGGCCTGTTTCGTCAAGTGAACTTTGCTCAGTGCTGTGAGTAGCCCCTAGATGATCGCATCCTACATCAAATAAATAGGGACTCAGGCCTGTTTCGTCAAGTGCACTTTGCTCAGTGCTTTGAGTAGCCGCCAGATGATCGCTTCCTACATCAAATAAATAGGGACTTAGGCGTGTTTAGTCAAGTGAACTTTGGTCAGTGCTGTGAGTAGCCGCCAGATGATCGCATCCTACATCAAATAAATAGGCACTGAGGAGTGTTTAGTCAAGTGAACTTTGCTCAGTGCTGTGAGTAGCCGCCAGATGATCGCATCCTACATCAAAAAGATAGGCACTCAGGCCTGTTTCGTCAAGTGAACTTTGCTCAGTGCTGTTCGTAGTCGCCAGATCATCACATCCTACATCAAATAAATAGGGACAGAGGCCTGTTTCATCAAATGAAGTTTGCTTAGTGCAGTGAGTAGCCGCCAGATGATCGCATCCTACATCAAATAAATAGGGACGCAGGCCTGTTTCGTCAAGTGCACTTTGCTCAGTGCTGTGAGTAGCCGCCAGATGATCGCATCCTACATCAAATAAATAGGAACTCAGGCGTGTTTAGTCAAGTGAACTTTGCTCAGTGCTGTGAGTAGCCGCCAGATGATCGCATCCTACATCAAATAAATAGGGACTCAGGCGAGTTTAGTCAAGTGAACTTTGCTCAGTGCTGTGAGTAGCCGCCAGATGATCGCATCCTACATCAAAGAAATAGGGACGCAGGCGTGTTTCGTCACGTGCACTTTGTTCAGTGCTGTGAGTAGCCGCCAGATGATCGCATCCTACATCAAATTAATAGGGACTCAGGCGTGTTTAGTCAAGTGAACTTTGCTCAGTGCTGTGAGTAGCCGCCAGATGATCGCATCCTACATCAAATAAATAGGGAGTCAGGCGTGTTTCGTCAAGTGAACTTTGCTGAGTGCTGTGAGTAGCCCCTAGATGATCGCATCCTACATCAAATAAATAGGGACTCAGGCGTGTTTAGTCAAGTGAACTTTGCTCAGTGCTGTTAGTAGCCGCCAGATGATGGCGTCCTACTTAAAATAAATGGGGACGCAGGCATGTTTCGTCAAGTGATCTCTGCTCAGTGCTGTGAGTAGCTGCCAGATGATCGCATCCTACATCAAATAAATAGGGACTCAGGCGTGTTTAGTCAAGTGAACTTTGCTCAGTGCTGTGAGTAGCCACCAGATGATCGCATCCTACATCAAATAGATAGGGACTCGGGCCTGTTTCGTCAAGTGAACTTTGCTCAGTGCTGTTAGTAGCCGCCAGATGATGGCGTCCTACTTGAAATAAATGGGGACGCAGGCATGTTTCGTCAAGTGAACTTTGCTCAGTGCTGTTCGTAGTCGCCAGATCATCACATCCTACATCAAATAAATAGGGACAGAGGCCTGTTTCATCAAGTGAACTTTGCTTAGTGCAGTGAGTAGCCGCCAGATGATCGCATCCTACATCAAATAAATAGGGACGCAGGCCTGTTTCGTCAAGTGCACTTTGCTCAGTGCTGTGAGTAGCCGCCAGATGATCGCATCCTCCATCAAATAAATAGGAACTCAGGCGTGTTTAGTCAAGTGAACTTTGCTCAGTGCTGTGAGTAGCCGCCAGATGATCGCATCCTACATCAAATAAATAGGGACTCAGGCGAGTTTAGTCAAGTGAACTTTGCTCAGTGCTGTGAGTAGCTGCCAGATGATCGCATCCTACATCAAATAAATAGGGACGCAGGCGTGTTTCGTCACGTGCACTTTGCTCAGTGCTGTGAGTAGCCGCCAGATGATCGCATCCTACATCAAATTAATAGGGACTCAGGCGTGTTTAGTCAAGTGAACTTTGCTCAGTGCTGTGAGTAGCCGCCAGATGATCGCATCCTACATCAAATAAATAGGGAGTCAGGCGTGTTTCGTCAAGTGAACTTTGCTGAGTGCTGTGAGTAGCCCCTAGATGATCGCATCCTACATCAAATAAATAGGGACTCAGGCGTGTTTAGTCAAGTGAACTTTGCTCAGTGCTGTTAGTAGCCACCAGATGATGGCGTCCTACTTAAAATAAATGGGGACGCAGGCATGCTTCGTCAAGTGATCTCTGCTTAGTGCTGTGAGTAGCTGCCAGATGATCGCATCCTACATCAAATAAATAGGGACTCAGGCGTGTTTAGTCAAGTGAACTTTGCTCAGTGCTGTGAGTAGCCGCCAGATGATCGCATCCTACATGAAATAAATAGGGTCTTAGGCGTGTTTAGTCAAGTGAACATTGCTCAGTGCTGTTAGTAGCCGCCAGATGATGGCGTCCTAGATAAAATAAATGGGGACGCAGGCATGTTTCGTCAAGTGATCTTTGCTCAGTGCTGTGAGTAGCCGCCAGATGATCGCATCTTACATCAAAGAAATAGGGACGCAGGCCCGTTTCGTCAAGTGAATTTTGCTCAATGCTGTGAGTAGCTGCCAGATGATCGCATCCTACATCAAATAAATAGGGACTCAGGCGTGTTTAGTCAAGTGAACTTTGCTCACTGCTGTTAGTAGCCGCCAGATGATGGCGTCCTACATCAAATAAATAGGGACTCAGGCCTGTTTCGTCAAGTGAACTTTGCTCAGTGCTGTGAGTAGCCCCCAGATGATCGCATCCTACATCAAATAAATAGGGACTCAGGCGTGTTTAGTCAAGTGAACTTTGCTCAGTGCTGTGAGTAGCCGCCAGATGATCGCATCCTGCATGAAATAAATAGGTACTCAGTCCTGTTTCGTCAAATGAACTTTGCTCACTGCTGTTAGTAGCCGCCAGATGATGGCGTCCTACATCAAATAAATAGGGACTCAGGCCTGTTTCGTCAAGTGAACTTTGCTCAGTGCTGAGTAGCCGCCAGATGATCGCATCCTACATCAAATAAATAGGGACGCAGGCCCGTTTCGTCAAGTGCACTTTGCTCAGTGCTGTGAGCAGCCGCCAGATGATCGCATCCTACATCAAATAAATAGGGACTCAGGCGTGTTTAGTCAAGTGAAGTTTGCTCAGTTCTGTGAGTAGCCGCCAGATGATCGCATCCTACATCAAATAAATAGGGAGTCAGGCCTGTTTCGTCAAGTGAACTTTGCTCAGTGCTGTGAGTAGCCCCTAGATGATCGCATCCTACATCAAATAAATAGGGACTCAGGCGTGTTTAGTCAAGTGAACTTTGCTCAGTGCTGTGAGTAGCTGCCATATGATCGCATCCTACATAAAATAAATGGGGACGCAGGCATGTTTCGTCAAGTGATCTTTGCTCAGTGCTGGCTGTGAGTAGCCGCCAGATGATCGCATCTTACATCAAATAAATAGGGATGCAGGCCCGTTTCGTCAAGTGAATTTTGCTCAGTGCTGTGAGTAGCCGCCAGATGATCGCATCCTACATCAAATAAATAGGGACTCAGGCGTGTTTAGTCAATTGAACTTTGCTCAGTGCTGTGAGTAGCCGCCAGATGATCGCATCCTACATCAAATAAATAGGGACTCAGGCCTGTTTCGTCAAGTGCACTTTGCTCAGTGCTTTGAGTAGCCGCCAGATCATCGCATCCTACATCAAATAAATAGGGACAGAGGCCTGTTTCATCAAGTGAACTTTGCTTAGTGCAGTGAGTAGCCGCCAGATGATCGCATCCTACATCAAATAAATAGGGACGCAGGCCTGTTTCGTCAAGTGCACTTTGCTCAGTGCTGTGAGTAGCCGCCAGATGATCGCATCCTACATCAAATAAATAGGAACTCAGGCGTGTTTAGTCAAGTGAACTTTGCTCAGTGCTGTGAGTAGCCGCCAGATGATCGCATCCTACATCAAATTAATAGGGACTCAGGCGTGTTTAGTCAAGTGAACTTTACTCAGTGCTGTGAGTAGCCGCCAGATGATCGCATCCTACATCAAATAAATAGGGAGTCAGGCGTGTTTCGTCAAGTGAACTTTGCTGAGTGCTGTGAGCAGCCCCTAGATGATCGCATCCTACATCAAATAAATAGGGACTCAGGCTTGTTTAGTCAAGTGAACTTTGCTCAGTGCTGTTAGTAACCGCCAGATGATGGCGTCCTACTTAAAATAAATGGGGACGCAGGCATGTTTCGTCAAGTGATCTCTGCTCAGTGCTGTGAGTAGCTGCCAGATGATCGCATCCTACATCAAATAAATTGGGACTCAGGCATGTTTAGTCAAGTGAGCTTTGCTCAGTGCTGTGAGTAGCCACCAGATGATCGCGTCCTACATCAAATAGATAGGGACTCGGGCCTGTTTCGTCAAGTGAACATTGCTCAGTGCTGTTAGTAGCCGTCAGATGATGGCGTCCTACATGAAATAAATGGGGACGCAGGCATGTTTCGTCAAGTGATCTTTGCTCAGTGCTGTGAGTAGCCGCCAGATGATCGCATCTTATATCAACTAAATATGCACGCAGGCCCGTTTCGTCAAGTGAATTTTGCTCCGTGCTGTGAGTAGCCGCAAGGTGATCACATCCTACATCAAATAAATAGGGACGCAGGCCTATTTCGTCAAGTGCACTTTGCCCAGTGCTGTGAGTAGCCACCAGATGATCGCATCCTACATCAAATAATAGGGACTCAGGGGTGTTTAGTCAAGTGAACTTTGCTCAGTGCTGTGAGTAGCCGCCAGATGATCGCATCCTACATTAATAAATAGGGTCTCAGGCCTGTTTCTTCAAGTGAACTTTGCTCAGTGCTGTGAGTATCCCCCAGATCGCATCCTACATCAAATAAATAGGGACTCAGGCGTGTTTATTCAAGTGAACTTTGCTCAGTGCTGTGAGTAGCCGCCAGATGATCGCATCTTACATCAAATAAATAGGAACTCAGGCGTGTTTAGTCAAGTGAACTTTGCTCAGTGCTGTGAGTAGCCGCCAGATGATCGCATCCTACATCAAAAAAATGGGGACTCAGGCGAGTTTAGTCAAGTGAACTTTGCTCAGTGCTGTGAGTAGCCGCCAGATGATCGCATCCTACATCAAATAAATAGGGACGCATGCCCGTTTCGTCAAGTGCACTTTGCTCAGTGCTGTGAGCAGCCGCCAGATGATCGCATCCTACATCAAATAAATAGGGACTCAGGCGTGTTTAGTCAAGTGAACTTTGCTCAGTGCTGTGAGTAGCCGCCAGATGATCGCATCCTACATCAAATATATAGGGAGTCAGGCCTTTTTCGTCAAGTGAACTTTGCTCAGTGCTGTGAGTAGCCCCTAGATGATCGCATCCTACATCAAATAAATAGGTACTCAGGCGTGTTTAGTCAAGTGAACTTTGCTCAGTGCTGTGAGTAGCCGCCAGATGATCGCATCCTACATCAAATAGATAGGCACTCAGGCCTGTTTCGTCAAGTGAACTTTGCTGAGTGCTGTTAGTAGCCGCCAGATGATGGCGTCCTACATAAAATAAATGGGGACGCAGGCATGTTTCGTCAAGTGATCTTTGCTCAGTGCTGGCTGTCAGTAGCCGCCAGATGATCGCATCTTACATCAAATAAATAGGGACGCAGGCCCGTTTCGTCAAGTGAATTTTGCTCAGTGCTGTGAGTAGCCGCCAGATGATCGCATCCTACATCAAATAAATAGGGACTCAGGCGTGTTTAGTCAATTAAAATTTGCTCAGTGCTGTGAGTAGGCGCCAGATGATCGCATCCTACATGAAATAAATAGGGACTCAGGCCTGTTTCGTCAAGTGCACTTTGCTCAGTGCTGTGAGTAGCCGCCAGATGATCGTATCCTACATCAAATAAATAGGGACTTAGGCGTGTTTAGTCAAGTGAACTTTGCTCAGTGCTGTGAGTAGCCGCCAGATGATCGCATCCTACATCAAATAAATAGGCACTGAGGCGTGTTTACTCAAGTAAACTTTGCTCATTGCTGTGAGTAGCTGCCAGGTGATCGCATCCTACATCAAATAGATAGGAACTCGGCATGTTTGTCAAGTGAATTTTGCTCAGTGCTGTTAGTAGCCGCCAGATGATGGCGTCCTACATAAAATAAATGGTGACGCAGGCATGTTTCGTCAAGTGATCTTTGCTCAGTGCTGTGAGTAGCCCCCAGATCGCATGCGACATCAAATAAATAGGGACGGATGCCTGTTTCGTCAAGTGAACTTTGCTAAGTGCTGTGAGTAGCCCCCAGATGATCGCATCCTACATGAAATAAATAGGTACTCAGGCGAGTTTAGTCAAGTGAACTTTGCTCATTGCTGTGTGTAGCCGCCAGATGATCGCATCCTACATGAAATAAATAGGGACTCAGGCCTGTTTTGTCAAGTGAACTTTGCTCAGTGCTGTTAGTAGCCGCCAGATGATGGCGTCCTACATCAAATAAATAGGGACTCAGGCATGTTTCGTCAAGTGAACTTTGCTCAGTGCGGTGAGTAGCCGCCAGATGATCGCATCCTACATCAAATAAATAGGGACGCAGGCCTGTTTCGTCAAGTGCACTTTGCTCAGTGCTGTGAGTAGCCGCCAGATGATCGCATCTTACATCAAATAAATAGGAACTCAGGCGTGTTTAGTCAAGTGAACTTTGCTCAGTGCTGTGAGTAGCCGCCAGATGATCGCATCCTACATCAAATAAATAGGGACTCAGGCGAGTTTAGTCAACTGAACTTTGCTCAGTGCTGTGAGTAGCCGCCAGATGATCGCATCCTACTTCAAATAAATAGGGACGCAGGCCCGTTTCGTCAAGTGAACTTTGCTCAGTGCTGTGAGCAGCCGCCAGATGATCGCATCCTACATCAAATAAATAGGGACTCAGGCGTGTTTCGTCAAGTGATCTTTGCTCAGTGCTGTGAGTAGCCGCCAGATGATCGCATCTTATATCAAATAAATATGCACGCAGGCCCGTTTCGTCAAGTGAATTTTGCTCCGTGCTGTGAGTAGCCGCAAGGTGATCACATCCTACATCAAATAAAAAGGGATGCAGGCCTGTCTCGTCAAGTGCACTTTGCTCAGTGCTGTGAGTAGCCGCCAGATGATGGCGTCCTACATCAAATAAATAGGGACTCAGGCGTGTTTAGTCAATTAAAATTTGCTCAGTGCTGTGAGTAGCCGCCAGATGATCGCATCCTACATCAAATAAATAGGCACTGAGGCGTGTTTAGTCAAGTGAACTTTGCTCAGTGCTGTGAGTAGCCGCCAGATGATCGCATCCTACATCAAAAAGATAGGCACTCAGGCCTGTTTCGTCAAGTGAACTTTGCTCAGTGCTGTTCGTAGTCGCCAGATCATCACATCCTACATCAAATAAATAGGGACAGAGGCCTGTTTCAACAAGTGAACTTTGCTTAGTGCAGTGAGTAGCCGCCAGATGATCGCATCCTACATCAAATAAATAGGGACGCAGGCCTGTTTCGTCAAGTGCACTTGCTCAGTGCTGTGAGTAGCCCCTAGATGATCGCATCCTACATCAAATAAATAGGGACTCAGGCGTGTTTAGTCAAGTGAACTTTGCTCAGTGCTGTTAGTAGCCACCAGATGATGGCGTCCTACTTAAAATAAATGGGGACGCAGGCATGCTTCGTCAAGTGATCTCTGCTTAGTGCTGTGAGAAGCTGCCAGATGATCGCATCCTACATCAAATAAATAGGGACTCAGGCGTGTTTAGTCAAGTGAACTTTGCTCAGTGCTGTGAGTAGCCGCCAGATGATCGCATCCTACATGAAATAAATAGGGTCTTAGGCGTGTTTAGTCAAGTGAACTTTGCTCAGTGCTGTTAGTAGCCGCCAGATGATGGCGTCCTAGATAAAATAAATGGGGACGCAGGCATGTTTCGTCAAGTGATCTTTGCTCAGTGCTGTGAGTAGCCGCCAGATGATCGCATCTTACATCAAAGAAATAGGGACGCAGGCCCGTTTCGTCAAGTGAATTTTGCTCAATGCTGTGAGTAGCTGCCAGATGATCGCATCCTACATCAAATAAATAGGGACTCAGGCGTGTTTAGTCAAGTGAACTTTGCTCACTGCTGTTAGTAGCCGCCAGATGATGGCGTCCTTCATCAAATAAATAGGGACTCAGGCCTGTTTCGTCAAGTGAACTTTGCTCAGTGCTGTGAGTAGCCCCCAGATGATCGCATCCTACATCAAATAAATATGGACTCAGGCGTGTTTAGTCAAGTGAACTTTGCTCAGTGCTGTGAGTAGCCGCCAGATGATCGCATCCTACATGAAATAAATAGGTACTCAGGCCTGTTTCGTCAAATGAACTTTGCTCACTGCTGTTAGTAGCCGCCAGATGATGGCGTCCTACATCAAATAAATAGAGACTCAGGCCTGTTTCGTCAAGTGAACTTTGCTCAGTGCTGTGAGTAGCCGCCAGATGATCGCATCCTACATCAAATAAACAGGGACTCAGGCGAGTTTAGTCAAGTGAACTTTGCTCAGTGCTGAGTAGCCGCCAGATGATCGCATCCTACATCAAATAAATAGGGACGCAGGCCCGTTTCGTCAAGTGCACTTTGCTCAGTGCTGTGAGCAGCCGCCAGATGATCGCATCCTACATCAAATAAATAGGGACTCAGGCGTGTTTAGTCAAGTGAAGTTTGCTCAGTGCTGTGAGTAGCCGCCAGATGATCGCATCCTACATCAAATAAATAGGGAGTCAGGCCTGTTTCGTCAAGTGAACTTTGCTCAGTGCTGTGAGTAGCCCCTAGATGATCGCATCCTACATCAAATAAATAGGGACTCAGGCGTGTTTAGTCAAGTGAACTTTGCTCAGTGCTGTGAGTAGCTGCAATATGATCGCTTCCTACATAAAATAAATGGGGACGCAGGCATGTTTCGTCAAGTGATCTTTGCTCAGTGCTGGCTGTGAGTAGCCGCCAGATGATCGCATCTTACGTCAAATAAATAGGGATGCAGGCCCGTTTCGTCAAGTGAATTTTGCTCAGTGCTGTGAGTAGCCGCCAGATGATCGCATCCTACATCAAATAAATATGGACTCAGGCGTGTTTAGTCAAGTGAACTTTGCTCAGTGCTGTGAGTAGCCGCCAGATGATCGCATCCTACATGAAATAAATAGGTACTCAGGCCTGTTTCGTCAAATGAACTTTGCTCACTGCTGTTAGTAGCCGCCAGATGATGGCGTCCTACATCAAATAAATAGGGACGCAGGCCTGTTTCGTCAAGTGCACTTTGCTCAGTGCTGTGAGTAGCCGCCAGATGATCGCATCTTACATCAAATAAATAGGAACTCAGGCGTGTTTAGTCAAGTGAACTTTGCTCAGTGCTGTGAGTAGCTGCCAGATGATCGCATCCTACATCAAATAAATAGGGACTCAGGCGAGTTTAGTCAACTGAACTTTGCTCAGTGCTGTGAGTAGCCGCCAGATGATCGCATCCTACTTCAAATAAATAGGGACGCAGGCCCGTTTCGTCAAGTGAACTTTGCTCAGTGCTGTGAGCAGCCGCCAGATGATCGCATCCTACATCAAATAAATAGGGACTCAGGCGTGTTTCGTCAAGTGATCTTTGCTCAGTGCTGTGAGTAGCCGCCAGATGATCGCATCTTATATCAAATAAATATGCACGCAGGCCCGTTTCGTCAAGTGAATTTTGCTCCGTGCTGTGAGTAGCCGCAAGGTGATCACATCCTACATCAAATAAAAAGGGATGCAGGCCTGTCTCGTCAAGTGCACTTTGCTCAGTGCTGTGAGTAGCCGCCAGATGATGGCGTCCTACATCAAATAAATAGGGACTCAGGCGTGTTTAGTCAATTAAAATTTGCTCAGTGCTGTGAGTAGCCGCCAGATGATCGCATCCTACATCAAATAAATAGGCACTGAGGCGTGTTTAGTCAAGTGAACTTTGCTCAGTGCTGTGAGTAGCCGCCAGATGATCGCATCCTACATCAAAAAGATAGGCACTCAGGCCTGTTTCGTCAAGTGAACTTTGCTCAGTGCTGTTCGTAGTCGCCAGATCATCACATCCTACATCAAATAAATAGGGACAGAGGCCTGTTTCAACAAGTGAACTTTGCTTAGTGCAGTGAGTAGCCGCCAGATGATCGCATCCTACATCAAATAAATAGGGACGCAGGCCTGTTTCGTCAAGTGCACTTGCTCAGTGCTGTGAGTAGCCCCTAGATGATCGCATCCTACATCAAATAAATAGGGACTCAGGCGTGTTTAGTCAAGTGAACTTTGCTCAGTGCTGTTAGTAGCCACCAGATGATGGCGTCCTACTTAAAATAAATGGGGACGCAGGCATGCTTCGTCAAGTGATCTCTGCTTAGTGCTGTGAGAAGCTGCCAGATGATCGCATCCTACATCAAATAAATAGGGACTCAGGCGTGTTTAGTCAAGTGAACTTTGCTCAGTGCTGTGAGTAGCCGCCAGATGATCGCATCCTACATGAAATAAATAGGGTCTTAGGCGTGTTTAGTCAAGTGAACTTTGCTCAGTGCTGTTAGTAGCCGCCAGATGATGGCGTCCTAGATAAAATAAATGGGGACGCAGGCATGTTTCGTCAAGTGATCTTTGCTCAGTGCTGTGAGTAGCCGCCAGATGATCGCATCTTACATCAAAGAAATAGGGACGCAGGCCCGTTTCGTCAAGTGAATTTTGCTCAATGCTGTGAGTAGCTGCCAGATGATCGCATCCTACATCAAATAAATAGGGACTCAGGCGTGTTTAGTCAAGTGAACTTTGCTCACTGCTGTTAGTAGCCGCCAGATGATGGCGTCCTTCATCAAATAAATAGGGACTCAGGCCTGTTTCGTCAAGTGAACTTTGCTCAGTGCTGTGAGTAGCCCCCAGATGATCGCATCCTACATCAAATAAATATGGACTCAGGCGTGTTTAGTCAAGTGAACTTTGCTCAGTGCTGTGAGTAGCCGCCAGATGATCGCATCCTACATGAAATAAATAGGTACTCAGGCCTGTTTCGTCAAATGAACTTTGCTCACTGCTGTTAGTAGCCGCCAGATGATGGCGTCCTACATCAAATAAATAGAGACTCAGGCCTGTTTCGTCAAGTGAACTTTGCTCAGTGCTGTGAGTAGCCGCCAGATGATCGCATCCTACATCAAATAAACAGGGACTCAGGCGAGTTTAGTCAAGTGAACTTTGCTCAGTGCTGAGTAGCCGCCAGATGATCGCATCCTACATCAAATAAATAGGGACGCAGGCCCGTTTCGTCAAGTGCACTTTGCTCAGTGCTGTGAGCAGCCGCCAGATGATCGCATCCTACATCAAATAAATAGGGACTCAGGCGTGTTTAGTCAAGTGAAGTTTGCTCAGTGCTGTGAGTAGCCGCCAGATGATCGCATCCTACATCAAATAAATAGGGAGTCAGGCCTGTTTCGTCAAGTGAACTTTGCTCAGTGCTGTGAGTAGCCCCTAGATGATCGCATCCTACATCAAATAAATAGGGACTCAGGCGTGTTTAGTCAAGTGAACTTTGCTCAGTGCTGTGAGTAGCTGCAATATGATCGCTTCCTACATAAAATAAATGGGGACGCAGGCATGTTTCGTCAAGTGATCTTTGCTCAGTGCTGGCTGTGAGTAGCCGCCAGATGATCGCATCTTACGTCAAATAAATAGGGATGCAGGCCCGTTTCGTCAAGTGAATTTTGCTCAGTGCTGTGAGTAGCCGCCAGATGATCGCATCCTACATCAAATAAATATGGACTCAGGCGTGTTTAGTCAAGTGAACTTTGCTCAGTGCTGTGAGTAGCCGCCAGATGATCGCATCCTACATGAAATAAATAGGTACTCAGGCCTGTTTCGTCAAATGAACTTTGCTCACTGCTGTTAGTAGCCGCCAGATGATGGCGTCCTACATCAAATAAATAGGGACGCAGGCCTGTTTCGTCAAGTGCACTTTGCTCAGTGCTGTGAGTAGCCGCCAGATGATCGCATCTTACATCAAATAAATAGGAACTCAGGCGTGTTTAGTCAAGTGAACTTTGCTCAGTGCTGTGAGTAGCTGCCAGATGATCGCATCCTACATCAAATAAATAGGGACTCAGGCGAGTTTAGTCAACTGAACTTTGCTCAGTGCTGTGAGTAGCCGCCAGATGATCGCATCCTACTTCAAATAAATAGGGACGCAGGCCCGTTTCGTTAAGTGAACTTTGCTCAGTGCTGTGAGCAGCCGCCAGATGATCGCATCCTACATCAAATAAATAGGGACTCAGGCGTGTTTCGTCAAGTGATCTTTGCTCAGTGCTGTGAGTAGCCGCCAGATGATCGCATCTTATATCAAATAAATATGCACGCAGGCCCGTTTCGTCAAGTGAATTTTGCTCCGTGCTGTGAGTAGCCGCAAGGTGATCACATCCTACATCAAATAAAAAGGGATGCAGGCCTGTCTCGTCAAGTGCACTTTGCTCAGTGCTGTGAGTAGCCGCCAGATGATGGCGTCCTACATCAAATAAATAGGGACTCAGGCGTGTTTAGTCAATTAAAATTTGCTCAGTGCTGTGAGTAGCCGCCAGATGATCGCATCCTACATCAAATAAATAGGCACTGAGGCGTGTTTAGTCAAGTGAACTTTGCTCAGTGCTGTGAGTAGCCGCCAGATGATCGCATCCTACATCAAAAAGATAGGCACTCAGGCCTGTTTCGTCAAGTGAACTTTGCTCAGTGCTGTTCGTAGTCGCCAGATCATCACATCCTACATCAAATAAATAGGGACAGAGGCCTGTTTCAACAAGTGAACTTTGCTTAGTGCAGTGAGTAGCCGCCAGATGATCGCATCCTACATCAAATAAATAGGGACGCAGGCCTGTTTCGTCAAGTGCACTTGCTCAGTGCTGTGAGTAGCCCCTAGATGATCGCATCCTACATCAAATAAATAGGGACTCAGGCGTGTTTAGTCAAGTGAACTTTGCTCAGTGCTGTTAGTAGCCACCAGATGATGGCGTCCTACTTAAAATAAATGGGGACGCAGGCATGCTTCGTCAAGTGATCTCTGCTTAGTGCTGTGAGAAGCTGCCAGATGATCGCATCCTACATCAAATAAATAGGGACTCAGGCGTGTTTAGTCAAGTGAACTTTGCTCAGTGCTGTGAGTAGCCGCCAGATGATCGCATCCTACATGAAATAAATAGGGTCTTAGGCGTGTTTAGTCAAGTGAACTTTGCTCAGTGCTGTTAGTAGCCGCCAGATGATGGCGTCCTAGATAAAATAAATGGGGACGCAGGCATGTTTCGTCAAGTGATCTTTGCTCAGTGCTGTGAGTAGCCGCCAGATGATCGCATCTTACATCAAAGAAATAGGGACGCAGGCCCGTTTCGTCAAGTGAATTTTGCTCAATGCTGTGAGTAGCTGCCAGATGATCGCATCCTACATCAAATAAATAGGGACTCAGGCGTGTTTAGTCAAGTGAACTTTGCTCACTGCTGTTAGTAGCCGCCAGATGATGGCGTCCTTCATCAAATAAATAGGGACTCAGGCCTGTTTCGTCAAGTGAACTTTGCTCAGTGCTGTGAGTAGCCCCCAGATGATCGCAACCTACATCAAATAAATATGGACTCAGGCGTGTTTAGTCAAGTGAACTTTGCTCAGTGCTGTGAGTAGCCGCCAGATGATCGCATCCTACATGAAATAAATAGGTACTCAGGCCTGTTTCGTCAAATGAACTTTGCTCACTGCTGTTAGTAGCCGCCAGATGATGGCGTCCTACATCAAATAAATAGAGACTCAGGCCTGTTTCGTCAAGTGAACTTTGCTCAGTGCTGTGAGTAGCCGCCAGATGATCGCATCCTACATCAAATAAACAGGGACTCAGGCGAGTTTAGTCAAGTGAACTTTGCTCAGTGCTGAGTAGCCGCCAGATGATCGCATCCTACATCAAATAAATAGGGACGCAGGCCCGTTTCGTCAAGTGCACTTTGCTCAGTGCTGTGAGCAGCCGCCAGATGATCGCATCCTACATCAAATAAATAGGGACTCAGGCGTGTTTAGTCAAGTGAAGTTTGCTCAGTGCTGTGAGTAGCCGCCAGATGATCGCATCCTACATCAAATAAATAGGGAGTCAGGCCTGTTTCGTCAAGTGAACTTTGCTCAGTGCTGTGAGTAGCCCCTAGATGATCGCATCCTACATCAAATAAATAGGGACTCAGGCGTGTTTAGTCAAGTGAACTTTGCTCAGTGCTGTGAGTAGCTGCAATATGATCGCTTCCTACATAAAATAAATGGGGACGCAGGCATGTTTCGTCAAGTGATCTTTGCTCAGTGCTGGCTGTGAGTAGCCGCCAGATGATCGCATCTTACGTCAAATAAATAGGGATGCAGGCCCGTTTCGTCAAGTGAATTTTGCTCAGTGCTGTGAGTAGCCGCCAGATGATCGCATCCTACATCAAATAAATATGGACTCAGGCGTGTTTAGTCAAGTGAACTTTGCTCAGTGCTGTGAGTAGCCGCCAGATGATCGCATCCTACATGAAATAAATAGGTACTCAGGCCTGTTTCGTCAAATGAACTTTGCTCACTGCTGTTAGTAGCCGCCAGATGATGGCGTCCTACATCAAATAAATAGGGACGCAGGCCTGTTTCGTCAAGTGCACTTTGCTCAGTGCTGTGAGTAGCCGCCAGATGATCGCATCTTACATCAAATAAATAGGAACTCAGGCGTGTTTAGTCAAGTGAACTTTGCTCAGTGCTGTGAGTAGCTGCCAGATGATCGCATCCTACATCAAATAAATAGGGACT
This sequence comes from Haemaphysalis longicornis, assembly GCF_048455015.1. Taxonomy (NCBI): domain Eukaryota; kingdom Metazoa; phylum Arthropoda; class Arachnida; order Ixodida; family Ixodidae; genus Haemaphysalis; species Haemaphysalis longicornis. The sequence goes on along the minus strand of NW_027526204.1, from coordinate 1,214,430 downwards.
CAGGCGAGTTTAGTCAACTGAACTTTGCTCAGTGCTGTGAGTAGCCGCCAGATGATCGCATCCTACTTCAAATAAATAGGGACGCAGGCCCGTTTCGTCAAGTGAACTTTGCTCAGTGCTGTGAGCAGCCGCCAGATGATCGCATCCTACATCAAATAAATAGGGACTCAGGCGTGTTTCGTCAAGGGATCTTTGCTCAGTGCTGTAAGTAGCCGCCAGATGATCGCATCTTATATCAAATAAATATGCACGCAGGCCCGTTTCGTCAAGTGAATTTTGCTCCGTGCTGTGAGTAGCCGCAAGGTGATCACATCCTACATCAAATAAAAAGGGATGCAGGCCTGTTTCGTCAAGTGCACTTTGCTCAGTGCTGTGAGTAGCCGCCAGATGATGGCGTCCTACATCAAATAAATAGGGACTCAGGCGTGTTTAGTCAATTAAAATTTGCTCAGTGCTGTGAGTAGCCGCCAGATGATCGCATCCTACATCAAATAAATAGGCACTGAGGCGTGTTTAGTCAAGTGAACTTTGCTCAGTGCTGTGAGTAGCCGCCAGATGATCGCATCCTACATCAAAAAGATAGGCACTCAGGCCTGTTTCGTCAAGTGAACTTTGCTCAGTGCTGTTCGTAGTCGCCAGATCATCACATCCTACATCAAATAAATAGGGACAGAGGCCTGTTTCATCAAGTGAACTTTGCTTAGTGCAGTGAGTAGCCGCCAGATGATCGCATCCTACATCAAATAAATAGGGACGCAGGCCTGTTTCGTCAAGTGCACTTTGCTCAGTGCTGTGAGTAGCCGCCAGATGATCGCATCCTACATCAAATAAATAGGAACTCAGGCGTGTTTAGTCAATTGAACTTTGCTCAGTGCTGTGAGTAGCCGCCAGATGATCGCATCCTGCATCAAATAAATAGGGACTCAGGCGAGTTTAGTCACGTGCACTTTGCTCAGTGCTGTGAGTAGCCGGCAGATGATCGCATCCTACATCAAATAAATAGGGAGTCAGGCGTGTTTCGTCAAGTGAACTTTGCGGAGTGCTGTGAGTAGCCCCTAGATGATCGTATCCTACATCAAATAAATAGGGACTCAGGCGTGTTTAGTCAAGTGAACTTTGCTCAGTGCTCTTAGTAGCCGCCAGATGATGGCGTCCTACTTAAAATAAATGGGGACGCAGGCATGTTTCGTCAAGTGATCTCTGCTCAGTGCTGTGAGTAGCTGCCAGATGATCGCATCCTACATCAAATAAATAGGGACTCAGGCGTGTTTAGTCAAGTGAACTTTGCTCAGTGCTGTGAGTAGCCACCAGATGATCGCATCCTACATCAAATAGATAGGGACTCGGGCCTGTTTCGTCAAGTGAACTTTGCTCAGTGCTGTTAGTAGCCGCCAGATGATGGCGTCCTACATGAATTAAATGGGGACGCAGGCATGTTTCGTCAAGTGATCTTTGCTCAGTGCTGTGAGTAGCCGCCAGATGATCGCATCTTATATCAAATAAATATGCACGCAGGCCCGTTTCGTCAAGTGAATTTTGCTCCGTGCTGTGAGTAGCCGCAAGGTGATCACATCCTACGTCAAATAAAAAGGGATGCAGGCCTGTTTCGTCAAGTGCACTTTGCTCAGTGCTGTGAGTAGCCGCCAGATGATCGCATCCTACATCAAATAAATAGGAACTCAGGCGTGTTTAGTCAAATGAACTTTGCTCGCTGCGGTTAGTAGCCGCCAGATGATGGCGTCCTACATCAAATAAATAGGGACTCAGGCCTGTTTCGTCAAGTGAACTTTGCTCAGTGCTGTGAGTAGCCGCCAGATGATCGCATCCTACATCAAATAAATGGGGACTCAGGCGAGTTTAGTCAAGTAAACTTTGCTCAGTGCGGTGAGTAGCCGCCAGATGATCGCATCCTACATCAAATAAATAGGGACGCAGGCCCGTTTCGTCAAGTGCACTTTGCTCAGTGCTGTGAGCAGCCGCCAGATGATCGCATCCTACATCAAATAAATAGGGACTCAGGCGTGTTTAGTCAAGTGAAGTTTCCTCAGTGCTGTGAGTAGCCGCCAGATGATCGCATCCTACATCAAATAAATAGGGAGTCAGGCCTGTTTCGTCAAGTGAACTTTGCTCAGTGCTGTGAGTAGCGCCTAGATTATCGCATCCTACATCAAATAAATAGGGGCTCAGGCGTGTTTAGTCAAGTGAACTTTGCTCAGTGCTGTGAGTAGCCGCCATATGATCGCATCCTACATAAAATAAATGGGGACGCAGGCATGTTTCGTCAAGTGATCTTTGCTCAGTGCTGGCTGTGAGTAGCCGCCAGATGATCGCATCTTACATCAAATAAATAGGGACGCAGGCCCGTTTCGTCAAGTGAATTTTGCTCAGTGCTGTGAGTAGCCGCCAGATGATCGCATCCTACATCAAATAAATATGGACTCAGGCGTGTTTAGTCAATTGAACTTTGCTCAGTGCTGTGAGTAGCCGCCAGATGATCGCATCCTACATCAAATAAATAGGGACTCAGGCCTGTTTCGTCAAGTGCACTTTGCTCAGTGCTTTGAGTAGCCGCCAGATGATCGCTTCCTACATCAAATGAATAGGGACTCAGGCGTGTTTAGTCAATTAAATTTTGCTCAGTGCTGTGAGTAGGCGCCAGATGATCGCATCCTACATGAAATAAATAGGGACTCAGGCCTGTTTCGTCAAGTGCACTTTGCTCAGTGCTGTGAGTAGCCGCCAGATGATCGTATCCTACATCAAATAAATAGGGACTTAGGCGTGTTTAGTCAAGTGAACTTTGCTCAGTGCTGTGAGTAGCCGCCAGATGATCGCATCCTACATCAAATAAATAGGCACTGAGGCGTGTTTACTCAAGTAAACTTTGCTCATTGCTGTGAGTAGCTGCCAGGTGATCGCATCCTACATCAAATAGATAGGAACTCGGCCTGTTTGTCAAGTGAACTTTGCTCAGTGCTGTTAGTAGCCGCCAGATGATGGCGTCCTACATAAAATAAATGGTGACGCAGGCATGTTTCGTCAAGTGATCTTTGCTCAGTGCTGTGAGTAGCCCCCAGATCGCATGCGACATCAAATAAATAGGGACGGATGCCTGTTTCGTCAAGTGAACTTTGCTAAGTGCTGTGAGTAGCCCCCAGATGATCGCATCCTACATGAAATAAATAGGTACTCAGGCGTGTTTAGTCAAGTGAACTTTGCTCATTGCTGTGTGTAGCCGCCAGATGATCGCATCCTACATGAAATAAATAGGGACTCAGGCCTGTATCGTCAAGTGAACTTTGCTCAGTGCTGTTAGTAGCCGCCAGATGATGGCGTCCTACATCAAATAAATAGGGACTCAGGCATGTTTCGTCAAGTGAACTTTGCTCAGTGCTTTGAGTAGCCCCCTGATGATCGCATCCTACATCAAATAAATAGGGACTCAGGCGTGTTTAGTCAAGTGAACTTTGCTCAGTGCGGTGAGTAGCCGCCAGATGATCGCATCCTACATCAAATAAATAGGGACGCAGGCCTGTTTCGTCAAGTGCACTTTGCTCAGTGCTGTGAGTAGCCGCCAGATGATCGCATCTTACATCAAATAAATAGGAACTCAGGCGTGTTTAGTCAAGTGAACTTTGCTCAGTGCTGTGAGTAGCTGCCAGATGATCGCATCCTACATCAAATAAATAGGGACTCAGGCGAGTTTAGTCAACTGAACTTTGCTCAGTGCTGTGAGTAGCCGCCAGATGATCGCATCCTACTTCAAATAAATAGGGACGCAGGCCCGTTTCGTCAAGTGAACTTTGCTCAGTGCTGTGAGCAGCCGCCAGATGATCGCATCCTACATCAAATAAATAGGGACTCAGGCGTGTTTCGTCAAGGGATCTTTGCTCAGTGCTGTGAGTAGCCGCCAGATGATCGCATCTTATATCAAATAAATATGCACGCAGGCCCGTTTCGTCAAGTGAATTTTGCTCCGTGCTGTGAGTAGCCGCAAGGTGATCACATCCTACATCAAATAAAAAGGGATGCAGGCCTGTTTCGTCAAGTGCACTTTGCTCAGTGCTGTGAGTAGCCGCCAGATGATGGCGTCCTACATCAAATAAATAGGGACTCAGGCGTGTTTAGTCAATTAAAATTTGCTCAGTGCTGTGAGTAGCCGCCAGATGATCGCATCCTACATCAAATAAATAGGCACTGAGGCGTGTTTAGTCAAGTGAACTTTGCTCAGTGCTGTGAGTAGCCGCCAGATGATCGCATCCTACATCAAAAAGATAGGCACTCAGGCCTGTTTCGTCAAGTGAACTTTGCTCAGTGCTGTTCGTAGTCGCCAGATCATCACATCCTACATCAAATAAATAGGGACAGAGGCCTGTTTCATCAAGTGAACTTTGCTTAGTGCAGTGAGTAGCCGCCAGATGATCGCATCCTACATCAAATAAATAGGGACGCAGGCCTGTTTCGTCAAGTGCACTTTGCTCAGTGCTGTGAGTAGCCGCCAGATGATCGCATCCTACATCAAATAAATAGGAACTCAGGCGTGTTTAGTCAATTGAACTTTGCTCAGTGCTGTGAGTAGCCGCCAGATGATCGCATCCTGCATCAAATAAATAGGGACTCAGGCGTGTTTAGTCAAGTGAACTTTGCTCAGTGCTGTTAGTAGCCGCCAGATGATCGCATCCTACATCAAATAAATAGGGAGTCAGGCGTGTTTCGTCAAGTGAACTTTGCGGAGTGCTGTGAGTAGCCCCTAGATGATCGTATCCTACATCAAATAAATAGGGACTCAGGCGTGTTTAGTCAAGTGAACTTTGCTCAGTGCTCTTAGTAGCCGCCAGATGATGGCGTCCTACTTAAAATAAATGGGGACGCAGGCATGTTTCGTCAAGTGATCTCTGCTCAGTGCTGTGAGTAGCTGCCAGATGATCGCATCCTACATCAAATAAATAGGGACTCAGGCGTGTTTAGTCAAGTGAATTTTGCTCCGTGCTGTGAGTAGCCGCAAGGTGATCACATCCTACGTCAAATAAAAAGGGATGCAGGCCTGTTTCGTCAAGTGCACTTTGCTCAGTGCTGTGAGTAGCCGCCAGATGATCGCATCCTACATCAAATAAATAGGAACTCAGGCGTGTTTAGTCAAATGAACTTTGCTCACTGCTGTTAGTAGCCGCCAGATGATGGCGTCCTACATCAAATAAATAGGGACTCAGGCCTGTTTCGTCAAGTGAACTTTGCTCAGTGCTGTGAGTAGCCGCCAGATGATCGCATCCTACATCAAATAAATAGGGACTCAGGCGAGTTTAGTCAAGTAAACTTTGCTCAGTGCGGTGAGTAGCCGCCAGATGATCGCATCCTACATCAAATAAATAGGGACGCAGGCCCGTTTCGTCAAGTGCACTTTGCTCAGTGCTGTGAGCAGCCGCCAGATGATCGCATCCTACATCAAATAAATAGGGACTCAGGCGTGTTTAGTCAAGTGAAGTTTCCTCAGTGCTGTGAGTAGCCGCCAGATGATCGCATCCTACATCAAATAAATAGGGAGTCAGGCCTGTTTCGTCAAGTGAACTTTGCTCAGTGCTGTGAGTAGCGCCTAGATTATCGCATCCTACATCAAATAAATAGGGGCTCAGGCGTGTTTAGTCAAGTGAACTTTGCTCAGTGCTGTGAGTAGCCGCCATATGATCGCATCCTACATAAAATAAATGGGGACGCAGGCATGTTTCGTCAAGTGATCTTTGCTCAGTGCTGGCTGTGAGTAGCCACCAGATGATCGCATCTTACATCAAATAAATAGGGACGCAGGCCCGTTTCGTCAAGTGAATTTTGCTCAGTGCTGTGAGTAGCCGCCAGATGATCGCATCCTACATCAAATAAATATGGACTCAGGCGTGTTTAGTCAATTGAACTTTGCTCAGTGCTGTGAGTAGCCGCCAGATGATCGCATCCTACATCAAATAAATAGGGACTCAGGCGAGTTTAGTCAAGTGAACTTTGCTCAGTGCTGTGAGTAGCCGCCAGATGATCGCATCCTACATCAAACAAATAGGGACGCAGGCGTGTTTCGTCACGTGCACTTTGCTCAGTGCTGTGAGTAGCCGCCAGATGATCGCATCCTACATCAAATTAATAGGGACTCTGGCGTGTTTAGTCAAGTGAACTTTGCTCAGTGCTGTGAGTAGCCGCCAGATGATCGCATCGTACATCAAATAAATAGGGAGTCAGGCGTGTTTCGTCAAGTGAACTTTGCTGAGTGCTGTGAGTAGCCCCTAGATGATCGCATCCTACATCAAATAAATAGGGACTCAGGCGTGTTTAGTCAAGTGAACATTGCTCAGTGCTGTTAGTAGACCCAGATGATGGCGTCCTACTTAAAATAAATGGGGACGCAGGCATGTTTCGTCAAGTGATCTCTGCTCAGTGCTGTGAGTAGCTGCCAGATGATCGCATCCTACATCAAATAATAGGGACTCAGGCGTGTTTAGTCAAGTGAACTTTGCTCAGTGCTGTGAGTAGCCACCAGATGATCGCATCCTACATCAAATAGATAAGGACTCGGGCCTGTTTCGTCAAGTGAACTTTGCTCAGTGCTGTTAGTAGCCGCCAGATGATGGCGTCCTACATGAAATAAATGGGGACGCAGGCATGTTTCGTCAAGTGATCTTTGCTCAGTGCTGTGAGTAGCTGCCAGATGATCGCATCTTATATCAAATAAATATGCACGCAGGCCCATTTCGTCAAGTGAATTTTGCTCCGTGCTGTGAGTAGCCGCAAGGTGATCACATCCTACAGCAAATAAATAGGGACGCAGGCCTGTTTCGTCAAGTGCACTTTGCTCAGTGCTGTGAGTAGCCGCCAGATGATCGCATCCTACATCAAATAATAGGGACTCAGGCCTGTTTCGTCAAGTGAACTTTGCTCAGTGCTGTGAGTAGCCGCCATATGATCGCATCCTACATAAAATAAATGGGGACGCAGGCATGTTTCGTCAAGTGCACTTTGCTCAGTGCTGTGAGTAGCCACCAGATGATCGCATCCTACATCAAATAAATAGGAACTCAGGCGTGTTTAGACAATTGAACTTTGCTCAGTGCTGTGAGTAGCCGCCAGATGATCGCATCCTGCATCAAATAAATAGGGACTCAGGCGAGTTTAGTCACGTGCACTTTGCTCAGTGCTGTGAGTAGCCGCCAGATGATCGCATCCTACATCAAATTAATAGGGACTCAGGCGTGTTTAGTCAAGTGAACTTTGCTCAGTGCTGTTAGTAGCCGCCAGATGATCGCATCCTACATCAAATAAATAGGGAGTCAGGCGTGTTTCGTCAAGTGAACTTTGCGGAGTGCTGTGAGTAGCCCCTAGATGATCGTATCCTACATCAAATAAATAGGGACTCAGGCGTGTTTAGTCAAGTGAACTTTGCTCAGTGCTCTTAGTAGCCGCCAGATGATGGCGTCCTACTTAAAATAAATGGGGACGCAGGCATGTTTCGTCAAGTGATCTCTGCTCAGTGCTGTGAGTAGCTGCCAGATGATCGCATCCTACATCAAATAAATAGGGACTCAGGCGTGTTTAGTCAAGTGAACTTTGCTCAGTGCTGTGAGTAGCCACCAGATGATCGCATCCTACATCAAATAGATAGGGACTCGGGCCTGTTTCGTCAAGTGAACTTTGCTCAGTGCTGTTAGTAGCCGCCAGATGATGGCGTCCTACATGAAATAAATGGGGACGCAGGCATGTTTCGTCAAGTGATCTTTGCTCAGTGCTGTGAGTAGCCGCCAGATGATCGCATCTTATATCAAATAAATATGCACGCAGGCCCGTTTCGTCAAGTGAATTTTGCTCCGTGCTGTGAGTAGCCGCAAGGTGATCACATCCTACGTCAAATAAAAAGGGATGCAGGCCTGTTTCGTCAAGTGCACTTTGCTCAGTGCTGTGAGTAGCCGCCAGATGATCGCATCCTACATCAAATAAATAGGAACTCAGGCGTGTTTAGTCAAATGAACTTTGCTCACTGCTGTTAGTAGCCGCCAGATGATGGCGTCCTACATCAAATAAATAGGGACTCAGGCCTGTTTCGTCAAGTGAACTTTGCTCAGTGCTGTGAGTAGCCGCCAGATGATCGCATCCTACATCAAATAAATAGGGACTCAGGCGAGTTTAGTCAAGTAAACTTTGCTCAGTGCGGTGAGTAGCCGCCAGATGATCGCATCCTACATCAAATAAATAGGGACGCAGGCCCGTTTCGTCAAGTGCACTTTGCTCAGTGCTGTGAGCAGCCGCCAGATGATCGCATCCTACATCAAATAAATAGGGACTCAGGCGTGTTTAGTCAAGTGAAGTTTCCTCAGTGCTGTGAGTAGCCGCCAGATGATCGCATCCTACATCAAATAAATAGGGAGTCAGGCCTGTTTCGTCAAGTGAACTTTGCTCAGTGCTGTGAGTAGCGCCTAGATTATCGCATCCTACATCAAATAAATAGGGGCTCAGGCGTGTTTAGTCAAGTGAACTTTGCTCAGTGCTGTGAGTAGCCGCCATATGATCGCATCCTACATAAAATAAATGGGGACGCAGGCATGTTTCGTCAAGTGATCTTTGCTCAGTGCTGGCTGTGAGTAGCCGCCAGATGATCGCATCTTACATCAAATAAATAGGGACGCAGGCCCGTTTCGTCAAGTGAATTTTGCTCAGTGCTGTGAGTAGCCGCCAGATGATCGCATCCTACATCAAATAAATATGGACTCAGGCGTGTTTAGTCAATTGAACTTTGCTCAGTGCTGTGAGTAGCCGCCAGATGATCGCATCCTACATCAAATAAATAGGGACTCAGGCCTGTTTCGTCAAGTGCACTTTGCTCAGTGCTTTGAGTAGCCGCCAGATGATCGCTTCCTACATCAAATGAATAGGGACTTAGGCGTGTTTAGTCAAGTGAACTTTGGTCAGTGCTGTGAGTAGCCGCCAGATGATCGCATCCTACATCAAATAAATAGGCACTGAGGAGTGTTTCGTCAAGTGAACTTTGCTCAGTGCTGTGAGTAGCCGCCAGATGATCGCATCCTACATCAAAAAGATAGGCACTCAGGCCTGTTTCGTCAAGTGAACTTTGCTCAGTGCTGTTCGTAGTCGCCAGATCATCACATCCTACATCAAATAAATAGGGACAGAGGCCTGTTTCATCAAGTGAACTTTGCTTAGTGCAGTGAGTAGCCGCCAGATGATCGCATCCTACATCAAATAAATAGGGACGCAGGCCTGTTTCGTCAAGTGCACTTTGCTCAGTGCTGTGAGTAGCCGCCAGATGATCGCATCCTACATCAAATAAATAGGAACTCAGGCGTGTTTAGTCAAGTGAACTTTGCTCAGTGCTGTGAGTAGCCGCCAGATGATCGCATCCTACATCAAATAAATAGGGACTCAGGCGAGTTTCGTCAAGTGATCTCTGCTCAGTGCTGTGAGTAGCTGCCAGATGATCGCATCCTACATCAAATAATAGGGACTCAGGCGTGTTTAGTCAAGTGAACTTTGCTCAGTGCTGTGAGTAGCCACCAGATGATCGCATCCTACATCAAATAGATAAGGACTCGGGCCTGTTTCGTCAAGTGAACTTTGCTCAGTGCTGTTAGTAGCCGCCAGATGATGGCGTCCTACATGAAATAAATGGGGACGCAGGCATGTTTCGTCAAGTGATCTTTGCTCAGTGCTGTGAGTAGCTGCCAGATGATCGCATCTTATATCAAATAAATATGCACGCAGGCCCATTTTGTCAAGTGAATTTTGCTCCGTGCTGTGAGTAGCCGCAAGGTGATCACATCCTACAGCAAATAAATAGGGACGCAGGCCTGTTTCGTCAAGTGCACTTTGCTCAGTGCTGTGAGTAGCCGCCAGATGATCGCATCCTACATCAAATAATAGGGACTCAGGCCTGTTTCGTCAAGTGAACTTTGCTCAGTGCTGTGAGTAGCCGCCATATGATCGCATCCTACATAAAATAAATGGGGACGCAGGCATGTTTCGTCAAGTGATCTTTGCTCAGTGCTGGCTGTGAGTAGCCGCCAGATGATCGCATCTTACATCAAATAAATAGGGACGCAGGCCCGTTTCGTCAAGTGAATTTTGCTCAGTGCTGTGAGTAGCCGCCAGATGATGGCATCCTACATCAAATAAATATGGACTCAGGCGTGTTTAGTCAAGTGCACTTTGCTCAGTGCTTTGAGTAGCCGCCAGATGATCGCATCCTACATCAAATAAATAGGGACTTAGGCGTGTTTAGTCAAGTGAACTTTGCTCAGTGCTGTGAGTAGCCGCCAGATGATCGCATCCTACATCAAATAAATAGGCACTGAGGCGTGTTTAGTGAAGTGAACTTTGCTCAGTGCTGTGAGTAGCCGCCAGATGATCGCATCCTACATCAAAAAGATAGGCACTCAGGCCTGTTTCGTCAAGTGAACTTTGCTCAGTGCTGTTCGTAGTCGCCAGATCATCACATCCTACATCAAATAAATAGGGACAGAGGCCTGTTTCATCAAGTGAACTTTGCTTAGTACAGTGAGTAGCCGCCAGATGATCGCATCCTACATCAAATAAATAGGGACGCAGGCCTGTTTCGTCAAGTGCACTTTGCTCAGTGCTGTGAGTAGCCGCCAGATGATCGCATCCTACATCAAATAAATAGGAACTCAGGCGTGTTTAGTCAAGTGAACTTTGCTCAGTGCTGTGAGTAGCCGCCAGATGATCGCATCCTACATCAAATAAATAGGGACTCAGGCTAGTTTAGTCACGTGCACTTTGCTCAGTGCTGTGAGTAGCCGCCAGATGATCGCATCCTACATCAAATTAATAGGGACTCAGGCGTGTTTAGTCAAGTGAACTTTGCTCAGTGCTGTGAGTAGCCGCCAGATGATCGCATCCTACATCAAATAAATAGGGAGTCAGGCGTGTTTCGTCAAGTGAACTTTGCGGAGTGCTGTGAGTAGCCCCTAGATGATCGTATCCTACATCAAATAAATAGGGACTCAGACGTGTTTAGTCAAGTGAACTTTGCTCAGTGCTGTGAGTAGCTGCCAGATGATCGCATCTTATATCAAATAAATATGCACGCAGGCCCATTTTGTCAAGTGAATTTTGCTCCGTGCTGTGAGTAGCCGCAAGGTGATCACATCCTACAGCAATAAAATAGGGACGCAGGCCTGTTTCGTCAAGTGCACTTTGCTCAGTGCTGTGAGTAGCCGCCAGATGATCGCATCCTACATCAAATAAATAGGGACTCAGGCCTGTTTCGTCAAGTGCACTTTGCTCAGTGCTTTGAGTAGCCGCCAGATGATCGCTTCCTACATCAAATGAATAGGGACTTAGGCGTGTTTAGTCAAGTGAACTTTGGTCAGTGCTGTGAGTAGCCGCCAGATGATCGCATCCTACATCAAATAAATAGGCACTGAGGAGTGTTTCGTCAAGTGAACTTTGCTCAGTGCTGTGAGTAGCCGCCAGATGATCACATCCTACATCAAAAAGATAGGCACTCAGGCCTGTTTCGTCAAGTGAACTTTGCTTAGTGCAGTGAGTAGCCGCCAGATGATCGCATCCTACATCAAATAAATAGGGACGCAGGCCTGTTTCGTCAAGTGCACTTTGCTCAGTGCTGTGAGTAGCCGCCAGATGATCGCATCCTACATCAAATAAATAGGAACTCAGGCGTGTTTAGTCAAGTGAACTTTGCTCAGTGCTGTGAGTAGCCGCCAGATGATCGCATCCTACATCAAATAAATAGGGACTCAGGCGAGTTTCGTCAAGTGATCTCTGCTCAGTGCTGTGAGTAGCTGCCAGATGATCGCATCCTACATCAAATAATAGGGACTCAGGCGTGTTTAGTCAAGTGAACTTTGCTCAGTGCTGTGAGTAGCCACCAGATGATCGCATCCTACATCAAATAGATAAGGACTCGGGCCTGTTTCGTCAAGTGAACTTTGCTCAGTGCTGTTAGTAGCCGCCAGATGATGGCGTCCTACATGAAATAAATGGGGACGCAGGCATGTTTCGTCAAGTGATCTTTGCTCAGTGCTGTGAGTAGCTGCCAGATGATCGCATCTTATATCAAATAAATATGCACGCAGGCCCATTTTGTCAAGTGAATTTTGCTCCGTGCTGTGAGTAGCCGCAAGGTGATCACATCCTACAGCAAATAAATAGGGACGCAGGCCTGTTTCGTCAAGTGCACTTTGCTCAGTGCTGTGAGTAGCCGCCAGATGATCGCATCCTACATCAAATAATAGGGACTCAGGCCTGTTTCGTCAAGTGAACTTTGCTCAGTGCTGTGAGTAGCCGCCATATGATCGCATCCTACATAAAATAAATGGGGACGCAGGCATGTTTCGTCAAGTGATCTTTGCTCAGTGCTGGCTGTGAGTAGCCGCCAGATGATCGCATCTTACATCAAATAAATAGGGACGCAGGCCCGTTTCGTCAAGTGAATTTTGCTCAGTGCTGTGAGTAGCCGCCAGATGATCGCATCCTACATCAAATAAATATGGACTCAGGCGTGTTTAGTCAAGTGCACTTTGCTCAGTGCTTTGAGTAGCCGCCAGATGATCGCATCCTACATCAAATAAATAGGGACTTAGGCGTGTTTAGTCAAGTGAACTTTGCTCAGTGCTGTGAGTAGCCGCCAGATGATCGCATCCTACATCAAATAAATAGGCACTGAGGCGTGTTTAGTGAAGTGAACTTTGCTCAGTGCTGTGAGTAGCCGCCAGATGATCGCATCCTACATCAAAAAGATAGGCACTCAGGCCTGTTTCGTCAAGTGAACTTTGCTCAGTGCTGTTCGTAGTCGCCAGATCATCACATCCTACATCAAATAAATAGGGACAGAGGCCTGTTTCATCAAGTGAACTTTGCTTAGTGCAGTGAGTAGCCGCCAGATGATCGCATCCTACATCAAATAAATAGGGACGCAGGCCTGTTTCGTCAAGTGCACTTTGCTCAGTGCTGTGAGTAGCCGCCAGATGATCGCATCCTACATCAAATAAATAGGAACTCAGGCGTGTTTAGTCAAGTGAACTTTGCTCAGTGCTGTGAGTAGCCGCCAGATGATCGCATCCTACATCAAATAAATAGGAACTCAGGCGAGTTTAGTCACGTGCACTTTGCTCAGTGCTGTGAGTAGCCGCCAGATGATCGCATCCTACATCAAATTAATAGGGACTCAGGCGTGTTTAGTCAAGTGAACTTTGCTCAGTGCTGTGAGTAGCCGCCAGATGATCGCATCCTACATCAAATAAATAGGGAGTCAGGCGTGTTTCGTCAAGTGAACTTTGCGGAGTGCTGTGAGTAGCCCCTAGATGATCGTATCCTACATCAAATAAATAGGGACTCAGGCGTGTTTAGTCAAGTGAACTTTGCTCAGTGCTCTTAGTAGCCGCCAGATGATGGCGTCCTACTTAAAATAAATGGGGACGCAGGCATGTTTCGTCAAGTGATCTCTGCTCAGTGCTGTGAGTAGCTGCCAGATGATCGCATCCTACATCAAATAAATAGGGACTCTGGCGTGTTTAGTCAAGTGAACTTTGCTCAGTGCTGTGAGTAGCCACCAGATGGTCGCATCCTACATCAAATAGATAGGGACTCGGGCCTGTTTCGTCAAGTGAACTTTGCTCAGTGCTGTTAGTAGCCGCCAGATGATGGCGTCCTACATGAAATAAATGGGGACGCAGGCATGTTTCGTCAAGTGATCTTTGCTCAGTGCTGTGAGTAGCCGCCAGATGATCGCATCTTATATCAAATAAATATGCACGCAGGCCCGTTTCGTCAAGTGAATTTTGCTCCGTGCTGTGAGTAGCCGCAAGGTGATCACATCCTACGTAAAATAAAAAGGGATGCAGGCCTGTTTCGTCAAGTGCACTTTGCTCAGTGCTGTGAGTAGCCGCCAGATGATCGCATCCTACATCAAATAAATAGGGACTCAGGCGTGTTTAGTCAAATGAACTTTGCTCACTGCTGTTAGTAGCCGCCAGATGATGGCGTCCTACATCAAATAAATAGGGACTCAGGCCTGTTTCGTCAAGTGAACTTTGCTCAGTGCTGTGAGTAGCCGCCAGATGATCGCATCCTACATCAAATAAATAGGGACTCAGGCGAGTTTAGTCAAGTAAACTTTGCTCAGTGCGGTGAGTAGCCGCCAGATGATCGCATCCTACATCAAATAAATAGGGACGCAGGCCCGTTTCGTCAAGTGCACTTTGCTCAGTGCTGTGAGCAGCCGCCAGATGATCGCATCCTACATCAAATAAATAGGTACTCAGGCGTGTTTAGTCAAGTGAAGTTTCCTCAGTGCTGTGAGTAGCCGCCAGATGATCGCATCCTACATCAAATAAATAGGGAGTCAGGCCTGTTTCGTCAAGTGAACTTTGCTCAGTGCTGTGAGTAGCGCCTAGATTATCGCATCCTACATCAAATAAATAGGGGCTCAGGCGTGTTTAGTCAAGTGAACTTTGCTCAGTGCTGTGATTAGCCGCCATATGATCGCATCCTACATAAAATAAATGGGGACGCAGGCATGTTTCGTCAAGTGATCTTTGCTCAGTGCTGGCTGTGAGTAGCCGCCAGATGATCGCATCTTACATCAAATAAATAGGGACGCAGGCCCGTTTCGTCAAGTGAATTTTGCTCAGTGCTGTGAGTAGCCGCCAGATGATCGCATCCTACATCAAATAAATATGGACTCAGGCGTGTTTAGTCAATTGAACTTTGCTCAGTGCTGTGAGTAGCCGCCAGATGATCGCATCCTACATCAAATAAATAGGGACTCAGGCCAGTTTCGTCAAGTGCACTTTGCTCAGTGCTTTGAGTAGCCGCCAGATGATCGCTTCCTACATCAAATGAATAGGGACTTAGGCGTGTTTAGTCAAGTGAACTTTGGTCAGTGCTGTGAGTAGCCGCCAGATGATCGCATCCTACATCAAATAAATAGGCACTGAGGAGTGTTTAGTCAAGTGAACTTTGCTCAGTGCTGTGAGTAGCCGCCAGATGATCGCATCCTACATCAAATAAATAGGGACGCAGGCGTGTTTCGTCACGTGCACTTTGCTCAGTGCTGTGAGTAGCCGCCAGATGATCGCATCCTACATCAAATTAATAGGGACTCTGGCGTGTTTAGTCAAGTGAACTTTGCTCAGTGCTGTGAGTAGCCGCCAGATGATCGCATCCTACATCAAATAAATAGGGAGTCAGGCGTGTTTCGTCAAGTGAACTTTGCTGAGTGCTGTGAGTAGCCCCTAGATGATCACATCCTACATCAAATAAATAGGGACTCAGGCGTGTTTAGTCAAGTGAACATTGCTCAGTGCTGTTAGTAGCCGCCAGATGATGGCGTCCTACTTAAAATAAATGGGGACGCAGGCATGTTTCGTCAAGTGATCTCTGCTCAGTGCTGTGAGTAGCTGCCAGATGATCGCATCTTATATCAAATAAATATGCACGCAGGCCCGTTTCGTCAAGTGAATTTTGCTCCGTGCTGTGAGTAGCCGCAAGGTGATCACATCCTACAGCAAATAAATAGGGACGCAGGCCAGTTTCGCCAAGTGCACTTTGCTCAGTGCTGTGAGTAGCCGCCAGATGATCGCATCCTACATCAAATAATAGGGACTCAGGCCTGTTTCGTCAAGTGAACTTTGCTCAGTGCTGTGAGTAGCCGCCATATGATCGCATCCTACATAAAATAAATGGGGACGCAGGCATGTTTCGTCAAGTGATCTTTGCTCAGTGCTGGCTGTGAGTAGCCGCCAGATGATCGCATCTTACATCAAATGAATAGGGACGCAGGCCCGTTTCGTCAAGTGAATTTTGCTCAGTGCTGTGAGTAGCCGCCAGATGATCGCATCCTACATCAAATAAATATGGACTCAGGCGTGTTTAGTCAAGTGCACTTTGCTCAGTGCTTTGAGTAGCCGCCAGATGATCGCATCCTACATCAAATAAATAGGGACTTAGGCGTGTTTAGTCAAGTGAACTTTGCTCAGTGCTGTGAGTAGCCGCCAGATGATCGCATCCTACATCAAATAAATAGGCACTGAGGCGTGTTTAGTGAAGTGAACTTTGCTCAGTGCTGTGAGTAGCCGCCAGATGATCGCATCCTACATCAAAAAGATAGGCACTCAGGCCTGTTTCGTCAAGTGAACTTTGCTCAGTGCTGTTCGTAGTCGCCAGATCATCACATCCTACATCAAATAAATAGGGACAGAGGCCTGTTTCATCAAGTGAACTTTGCTTAGTGGAGTGAGTAGCCGCCAGATGATCGCATCCTACATCAAATAAATAGGGACGCAGGCGTGTTTAGTCAAGTGAACTTTGCTCACTGCTGTTAGTAGCCGCCAGATGATGGCGTCCTACATCAAATAAATAGGGACTCAGGCCTGTTTCGTCAAGTGAACTTTGCTCAGTGCTGTGAGTAGCCCCCAGATGATCGCATCCTACATCAAATAAATAGTGACTCAGGCGTGTTTAGTCAAGTGAACTTTGCTCAGTGCTGTGAGTAGCCGCCAGATCGCATCCTACATGAAATAAATAGGTACTCAGGCCTGTTTCGTCAAATGAACTTTGCTCACTGCTGTTAGTAGCCGCCAGATGATGGCGTCCTACATCAAATAAATAGGGACTCAGGCCTGTTTCGTCAAGTGAACTTTGCTCAGTGCTGTGAGTAGCCGCCAGATGATCGCATCCTACATCAAATAAATAGGGACTCAGGCGAGTTAAGTCAAGTAAACTTTGCTCAGTGCTGTGAGTAGCCGCCAGATGATCGCATCCTACATCAAATAAATAGGGACGCAGGCCCGTTTCGTCAAGTGCACTTTGCTCAGTGCTGTGAGCAGCCGCGAGATGATCGCATCCTACATCAAATAAATAGGGACTCAGGCGTGTTTAGTCAAGTGAAGTTTGCTCAGTGGTGTGAGTAGCCGCCAGATGATCGCATCCTACATCAAATAAATAGGGAGTCAGGAATGTTTCGTCAAGTGAACTTTGCTCAGTGCTGTGAGTAGCCCCTAGATGATCGCATCCTACATCAAATAAATAGGGACTCATACGTCTTTAGCCAAGTGAACTTTGCTCAGTGCTGTGAGTAGCCGCCAGATGATCGCATCCTACATCAAATAAATAGGGAGTCAGGCCTGTTTCGTCAAGTGAACTTTGCTGAGTGCTGTGAGTAGCCCCTAGATGATCGCATCCTACATCAAATAAATAGGGACTCAGGCGTGTTTAGTCAAGTGAACTTTGCTCAGTGCTGTTAGTAGCCGCCAGATGATGGCGTCCTACTTAAAATAAATGGGGACGCAGGCATGTTTCGTCAAGTGATCTCTGCTCAGTGCTGTGAGTAGCTGCCAGATGATCGCATCCTACATCAAATAAATAGGGACTCAGGCGTGTTTAGTCAAGTGAACTTTGCTCAGTGCTGTGAGTAGCCACCAGATGATCGCATCCTACATCAAATAGATAGGGACTCGGGCCTGTTTCGTCAAGTGAACTTTGCTCAGTGCTGTTAGTAGCCGCCAGATGATGGCGTCCTACATGAAATAAATGGGGACGCAGGCATGTTTCGTCAAGTGATCTTTGCTCAGTGCTGTGAGTAGCCGCCAGATGATCGCATCTTATATCAAATAAATATGCACGCAGGCCCGTTTCGTCAAGTGAATTTTGCTCCGTGCTGTGAGTAGCCGCAAGGTGATCACATCCTACATCAAATAAATAGGGACGCAGGCCTGTTTCGTCAAGTGCACTTTGCTCAGTGCTGTGAGTAGCCGCCAGATGATCGCATCCTACATCAAATAATAGGGACTCAGGCCTGTTTCGTCAAGTGAACTTTGCTCAGTGCTGTGAGTAGCACCTAGATGATCGCATCCTACATCAAATAAATAGGGACTCAGGCGTGTTTAGTCAAGTGAACTTTGCTCAGTGCTGTGAGTAGCCGCCAGATGATCGCATCCTACATCAAATAAATAGGCACTGAGGCGTGTTTAGTGAAGTGAACTTTGCTCAGTGCTGTGAGTAGCCGCCAGATGATCGCATCCTACATCAAAAAGATAGGCACTCAGGCCTGTTTCGTCAAGTGAACTTTGCTCAGTGCTGTAAGTAGTCGCCAGATCATCACATCCTACATCAAATAAATAGGGACAGAGGCCTGTTTCATCAAGTGAACTTTGCTTAGTGGAGTGAGTAGCCGCCAGATGATCGCATCCTACATCAAATAAATAGGGACGCAGGCGTGTTTAGTCAAGTGAACTTTGCTCACTGCTGTTAGTAGCCGCCAGATGATGGCGTCCTACATCAAATAAATAGGGACTCAGGCCTGTTTCGTCAAGTGAACTTTGCTCAGTGCTGTGAGTAGCCCCCAGATGATCGCATCCTACATCAAATAAATAGTGACTCAGGCGTGTTTAGTCAAGTGAACTTTGCTCAGTGCTGTGAGTAGCCGCCAGATCGCATCCTACATGAAATAAATAGGTACTCAGGCCTGTTTCGTCAAATGAACTTTGCTCACTGCTGTTAGTAGCCGCCAGATGATGGCGTCCTACATCAAATAAATAGGGACTCAGGCCTGTTTCGTCAAGTGAACTTTGCTCAGTGCTGTGAGTAGCCGCCAGATGATCGCATCCTTCATCAAATAAATAGGGACTCAGGCGAGTTTAGTCAAGTAAACTTTGCTCAGTGCTGTGAGTAGCCGCCAGATGATCGCATCCTACATCAAATAAATAGGGACGCAGGCCCGTTTCGTCAAGTGCACTTTGCTCAGTGCTGTGAGCAGCCGCCAGATGATCGCATCCTACATCAAATAAATAGGGACTCAGGCGTGTTTAGTCAAGTGAAGTTTGCTCAGTGGTGTGAGTAGCCGCCAGATGATCGCATCCTACATCAAATAAATAGGGAGTCAGGCCTGTTTCGTCAAGTGAACTTTGCTCAGTGCTGTGAGTAGCCCCTAGATGATCGCATCCTACATCAAATAAATAGGGACTCAGGCGTCTTTAGTCAAGTGAACTTTGCTCAGTGCTGTGAGTAGCCGCCAGATGATCGCATCCTACATCAAATAAATAGGGAGTCAGGCCTGTTTCGTCAAGTGAACTTTGCTGAGTGCTGTGAGTAGCCCCTAGATGATCGCATCCTACATCAAATAAATAGGGACTCAGGCGTGTTTAGTCAAGTGAACTTTGCTCAGTGCTGTTAGTAGCCGCCAGATGATGGCGTCCTACTTAAAATAAATGGGGACGCAGGCATGTTCCGTCAAGTGATCTCTGCTCAGTGCTGTGAGTAGCTGCCAGATGATCGCATCCTACATCAAATAAATAGGGACTCAGGCGTGTTTAGTCAAGTGAACTTTGCTCAGTGCTGTGAGTAGCCACCAGATGATCGCATCCTACATCAAATAGATAGGGACTCGGGCCTGTTTCGTCAAGTGAACTTTGCTCAGTGCTGTTAGTAGCCGCCAGATGATGGCGTCCTACATGAAATAAATGGGGACGCAGGCATGTTTCGTCAAGTGATCTTTGCTCAGTGCTGTGAGTTGCCGCCAGATGATCGCATCTTATATCAAATAAATATGCACGCAGGCCCGTTTCGTCAAGTGAATTTTGCTCCGTGCTGTGAGTAGCCGCAAGGTGATCACATCCTACATCAAATAAATAGGGACGCAGGCCTGTTTCGTCAAGTGCACTTTGCTCAGTGCTGTGAGTAGCCGCCAGATGATCGCATCCTACATCAAATAATAGGGACTCAGGCCTGTTTCGTCAAGTGAACTTTGCTCAGTGCTGTGAGTAGCACCTAGATGATCGCATCCCACATCAAATAAATAGGGACTCAGGCGTGTTTAGTCAAGTGAACTTTGCTCAGTGCTGTGAGTAGCCGCCAGATGATCGCATCCTACATCAAATAAATAGGCACTGAGGCGTGTTTAGTGAAGTGAACTTTGCTCAGTGCTGTGAGTAGCCGCCAGATGATCGCATCCTACATCAAAAAGATAGGCACTCAGGCCTGTTTCGTCAAGTGAACTTTGCTCAGTGCTGTAAGTAGTCGCCAGATCATCACATCCTACATCAAATAAATAGGGACAGAGGCCTGTTTCATCAAGTGAACTTTGCTTAGTGGAGTGAGTAGCCGCCAGATGATCGCATCCTACATCAAATAAATAGGGACGCAGGCGTGTTTAGTCAAGTGAACTTTGCTCACTGCTGTTAGTAGCCGCCAGATGATGGCGTCCTACATCAAATAAATAGGGACTCAGGCCTGTTTCGTCAAGTGAACTTTGCTCAGTGCTGTGAGTAGCCCCCAGATGATCGCATCCTACATCAAATAAATAGTGACTCAGGCGTGTTTAGTCAAGTGAACTTTGCTCAGTGCTGTGAGTAGCCGCCAGATCGCATCCTACATGAAATAAATAGGTACTCAGGCCTGTTTCGTCAAATGAACTTTGCTCACTGCTGTTAGTAGCCGCCAGATGATGGCGTCCTACATCAAATAAATAGGGACTCAGGCCAGTTTCGTCAAGTGAACTTTGCTCAGTGCTGTGAGTAGCCGCCAGATGATCGCATCCTACATCAAATAAATAGGGACTCAGGCGAGTTTAGTCAAGTAAACTTTGCTCAGTGCTGTGAGTAGCCACCAGATGATCGCATCCTACATCAAATAAATAGGGACGCAGGCCCGTTTCGTCAAGTGCACTTTGCTCAGTGCTGTGAGCAGCCGCCAGATGATCGCATCCTACATCAAATAAATAGGGACTCAGGCGTGTTTAGTCAAGTGAAGTTTGCTCAGTGGTGTGAGTAGCCGCCAGATGATCGCATCCTACATCAAATAAATAGGGAGTCAGGCCTGTTTCGTCAAGTGAACTTTGCTCAGTGCTGTGAGTAGCCCCTAGATGATCGCATCCTACATCAAATAAATAGGGACTCAGGCGTCTTTAGTCAAGTGAACTTTGCTCAGTGCTGTGAGTAGCCGCCAGATGATCGCATCCTACATCAAATAAATAGGGAGTCAGGCCTGTTTCGTCAAGTGAACTTTGCTGAGTGCTGTGAGTAGCCCCTAGATGATCGCATCCTACATCAAATAAATAGGGACTCAGGCGTGTTTAGTCAAGTGAACTTTGCTCAGTGCTGTTAGTAGCCGCCAGATGATGGCGTCCTACTTAAAATAAATGGGGACGCAGGCATGTTTCGTCAAGTGATCTCTGCTCAGTGCTGTGAGTAGCTGCCAGATGATCGCATCCTACATCAAATAAATAGGGACTCAGTCGTGTTTAGTCAAGTGAACTTTGCTCAGTGCTGTGAGTAGCCACCAGATGATCGCATCCTACATCAAATAGATAGGGACTCGGGCCTGTTTCGTCAAGTGAACTTTGCTCAGTGCTGTTAGTAGCCGCCAGATGATGGCGTCCTACATGAAATAAATGGGGACGCAGGCATGTTTCGTCAAGTGATCTTTGCTCAGTGCTGTGAGTAGCCGCCAGATGATCGCATCTTATATCAAATAAATATGCACGCAGGCCCGTTTCGTCAAGTGAATTTTGCTCCGTGCTGTGAGTAGCCGCAAGGTGATCACATCCTACATCAAATAAATAGGGACGCAGGCCTGTTTCGTCAAGTGCACTTTGCTCAGTGCTGTGAGTAGCCGCCAGTTGATCGCATCCTACATCAAATGATAGGGACTCAGGCCTGTTTCGTCAAGTGAACTTTGCTCAGTGCTGTGAGTAGCACCTAGATGATCGCATCCTACATCAAATAAATAGGGACTCAGGCGTGTTTAGTCAAGTGAACTTTGCTCAGTGCTGTGAGTAGCCGCCATATGATCGCATCCTACATAAAATAAATGGGGACGCAGGCATGTTTCGTCAAGTGAACTTTGCTCACTGCTGTTAGTAGCCGCCAGATGATGGCGTCCTACATCAAATAAATAGGGACTCAGGCCTGTTTCGTCAAGTGAACTTTGCTCAGTGCTGTGAGTAGCCCCCAGATGATCGCATCCTACATCAAATAAATAGGGACTCAGGCGTGTTTAGTCAAATGAACTTTGCTCACTGCTGTTAGTAGCCGCCAGATGATGGCGTCCTACATCAAATAAATAGGGACTCAGGCCTGTTTCGTCAAGTGAACTTTGCTCAGTGCTGTGAGTAGCCGCCAGATGATCGCATCCTACATCAAATAAATAGGGACTCAGGCGAGTTTAGTCAAGTATACTTTGCCCAGTGCTGTGAGTAGCCGCCAGATGATCGCGTCCTACATCAAATAAATAGGGACGCAGGCCCGTTTCGTCAAGTGCACTTTGCTCAATGCTGTGAGCAGCCGCCAGATGATCGCATCCTACATCAAATAAATAGGGACTCAGGCGTGTTTAGTCAAGTGAAGTTTGCTCAGTGCTGTGAGTAGCCGCCAGATGATCGCATCCTACATCAAATAAATAGGGAGTCAGGCCTGTTTCGTCAAGTGAACTTTGCTCAGTGCTGTGAGTAGCCGCCAGATGATCGCATCCTACATCAAATAAATAGGGACTCAGGCGTGTTTAGTCAATTGAACTTTGCTCAGTGCTGTGAGTAGCCGCCAGATGATCGCATCCTACATCAAATAAATAGGGACTCAGGCCTGTTTCGTCAAGTGCACTTTGCTCAGTGCTTTGAGTAGCCGCCAGATGATCGCTTCCTACATCAAATGAATAGGGACTTAGGCGTGTTTAGTCAAGTGAACTTTGGTCAGTGCTGTGAGTAGCCGCCAGATGATCGCATCCTACATCAAATAAATAGGCACTGAGGAGTGTTTAGTCAAGTGAACTTTGCTCAGTGCTGTGAGTAGCCGCCAGATGATCGCATCCTACATCAAAAAGATAGGCACTCAGGCCTGTTTCGTCAAGTGAACTTTGCTCAGTGCTGTTCGTAGTCGCCAGATCATCACATCCTACATCAAATAAATAGGGACAGAGGCCTGTTTCATCAAGTGAACTTTGCTTAGTGCAGTGAGTAGCCGCCAGATGATCGCATCCTACATCAAATAAATAGGGACGCAGGCCTGTTTCGTCAAGTGCACTTTGCTCAGTGCTGTGAGTAGCCGCCAGATGATCGCATCCTACATCAAATAAATAGGAACTCAGGCGTGTTTATTCAAGTGAACTTTGCTCAGTGCTGTGCGTAGCCGCCAGATGATCGCATCCTACATCAAATAAATAGGGACTCAGGCGAGTTTAGTCAAGTAAACTTTGCTCAGTGCTGTGAGTAGCCGCCAGATGATCGCATCCTACATCAAATAAATAGGGACGCAGGCCCGTTTCGTCAAGTGCACTTTGCTCAGTGCTGTGAGCAGCCGCCAGATGATCGCATCCTACATCAAATAAATAGGGACTCAGGCGTGTTTAGTCAAGTGCGCTTTGCTCAGTGCTGTGAGCAGCCGCCAGATGATCGCATCCTACATCAAATAAATAGGGACTCAGGCGTGTTTAGTCAAGTGAAGTTTGCTCAGTGCTGTGAGTAGCCGCCAGA
The DNA here is from genome assembly GCF_048455015.1 of Haemaphysalis longicornis. Taxonomy (NCBI): domain Eukaryota; kingdom Metazoa; phylum Arthropoda; class Arachnida; order Ixodida; family Ixodidae; genus Haemaphysalis; species Haemaphysalis longicornis. The sequence continues at coordinate 1,190,939 of NW_027526204.1, read as the reverse complement.
TGATCGCATCCTACATCAAATAAATAGGGAGTCAGGCCTGTTTCGTCAAGTGAACTTTGCTCAGTGCTGTGAGTAGCCCCTAGATGATCGGATCCTACATCAAATAAATAGGGACTCAGGCCTGTTTCGTCAAGTGCACTTTGCTCAGTGCTTTGAGTAGCCGCCAGATGATCGCTTCCTACATCAAATAAATAGGGACTTAGGCGTGTTTAGTCAAGTGAACTTTGGTCAGTGCTGTGAGTAGCCGCCAGATGATCGCATCCTACATCAAATAAATAGGCACTGAGGAGTGTTTAGTCAAGTGAACTTTGCTCAGTGCTGTGAGTAGCCGCCAGATGATCGCATCCTACATCAAAAAGATAGGCACTCAGGCCTGTTTCGTCAAGTGAACTTTGCTCAGTGCTGTTCGTAGTCGCCAGATCATCACATCCTACATCAAATAAATAGGGACAGAGGCCTGTTTCATCAAATGAACTTTGCTTAGTGCAGTGAGTAGCCGCCAGATGATCGCATCCTACATCAAATAAATAGGGACGCAGGCCTGTTTCGTCAAGTGCACTTTGCTCAGTGCTGTGAGTAGCCGCCAGATGATCGCATCCTACATCAAATAAATAGGAACTCAGGCGTGTTTAGTCAAGTGAACTTTGCTCAGTGCTGTGAGTAGCCGCCAGATGATCGCATCCTACATTAATAAATAGGGACTCAGGCGAGTTTAGTCAAGTGAACTTTGCTCAGTGCTGTGAGTAGCCGCCAGATGATCGCATCCTACATCAAATAAATAGGGACGCAGGCGTGTTTCGTCACGTGCACTTTGTTCAGTGCTGTGAGTAGCCGCCAGATGATCGCATCCTACATCAAATTAATAGGGACTCAGGCGTGTTTAGTCAAGTGAACTTTGCTCAGTGCTGTGAGTAGCCGCCAGATGATCGCATCCTACATCAAATAAATAGGGAGTCAGGCGTGTTTCGTCAAGTGAACTTTGCTGAGTGCTGTGAGTAGCCCCTAGATGATCGCATCCTACATCAAATAAATAGGGACTCAGGCGTGTTTAGTCAAGTGAACTTTGCTCAGTGCTGTTAGTAGCCGCCAGATGATGGCGTCCTACTTAAAATAAATGGGGACGCAGGCATGTTTCGTCAAGTGATCTCTGCTCAGTGCTGTGAGTAGCTGCCAGATGATCGCATCCTACATCAAATAAATAGGGACTCAGGCGTGTTTAGTCAAGTGAACTTTGCTCAGTGCTGTGAGTAGCCACCAGATGATCGCATCCTACATCAAATAGATAGGGACTCGGGCCTGTTTCGTCAAGTGAACTTTGCTCAGTGCTGTTAGTAGCCGCCAGATGATGGCGTCCTACTTGAAATAAATGGGGACGCAGGCATGTTTCGTCAAGTGATCTTTGCTCAGTGCTGTGAGTAGCCGCCAGATGATCGCGTCTTATATCAAATAAATATGCACGCAGGCCCGTTTCGTCAAGTGAATTTTGCTCCGTGCTGTGAGTAGCCGCAAGGTGATCACATCCTACATCAAATAAATAGGGACGCAGGCCTGTTTCGTCAAGTGCACTTTGCTCAGTGCTGTGAGTAGCCGCCAGATGATCGCATCCTACATCAAATAATAGGGACTCAGGCCTGTTTCGTCAAGTGAACTTTGCTCAGTGCTGTGAGTAGCCCCTAGATGATCGCATCCTACATCAAATAAATAGGGACTCAGGCGTGTTTAGTCAAGTGAACTTTGCTCAGTGCTGTGAGTAGCCGCCATATGATCGCATCCTACATAAAATAAATGGGGACGCAGGCATGTTTCGTCAAGTGATCTTTGCTCAGTGCTGGCTGTGAGTAGCCGCCAGATGATCGCATCTTTCATCAAATAAATAGGGACGCAGGCCCGTTTCGTCAAGTGAATTTTGCTCAGTGCATTGAGTAGCCGCCAGATGATCGCATCCTACATCAAATAAATAGGGACTCAGGCGTGTTTAGTCAAGTGCACTTTGCTCAGTGCTTTGAGTAGCCGCCAGATGATCGCATCCTACATCAAATAAATAGGGACTTAGGCGTGTTTAGTCAAGTGAACTTTGCTCAGTGCTGTGAGTAGCCGCCAGATGATCGCATCCTACATCAAATAAATAGGCACTGAGGCGTATTTAGTGAAGTGAACTTTGCTCAGTGCTGTGAGTAGCCGCCAGATGATCGCATCCTACATCAAAAAGATGGGCACTCAGGCCTGTTTCGTCAAGTGAACTTTGCTCAGTGCTGTTCGTAGTCGCCAGATCATCACATCCTACATCAAATAAATAGGGACAGAGGCCTGTTTCATCAAGTGAACTTTGCTTAGTGCAGTGAGTAGCCGCCAGATGATCGCATCCTACATCAAATAAATAGGGACGCAGGCCTGTTTCGTCAAGTGCACTTTGCTCAGTGCTGTGAGTAGCCGCCAGATGATCGCATCCTCCATCAAATAAATAGGAACTCAGGCGTGTTTAGTCAAGTGAACTTTGCTCAGTGCTGTGAGTAGCCGCCAGATGATCGCATCCTACATCAAATAAATAGGGACTCAGGCGAGTTTAGTCAAGTGAACTTTGCTCAGTGCTGTGAGTAGCTGCCAGATGATCGCATCCTACATCAAATAAATAGGGACGCAGGCGTGTTTCGTCACGTGCACTTTGCTCAGTGCTGTGAGTAGCCGCCAGATGATCGCATCCTACATCAAATTAATAGGGACTCAGGCGTGTTTAGTCAAGTGAACTTTGCTCAGTGCTGTGAGTAGCCGCCAGATGATCGCATCCTACATCAAATAAATAGGGAGTCAGGCGTGTTTCGTCAAGTGAACTTTGCTGAGTGCTGTGAGTAGCCCCTAGATGATCGCATCCTACATCAAATAAATAGGGACTCAGGCGTGTTTAGTCAAGTGAACTTTGCTCAGTGCTGTTAGTAGCCACCAGATGATGGCGTCCTACTTAAAATAAATGGGGACGCAGGCGTGCTTCGTCAAGTGATCTCTGCTTAGTGCTGTGAGTAGCTGCCAGATGATCGCATCCTACATCAAATAAATAGGGACTCAGGCGTGTTTAGTCAAGTGAACTTTGCTCAGTGCTGTGAGTAGCCGCCAGATGATCGCATCCTACATGAAATAAATAGGGTCTTAGGCGTGTTTAGTCAAGTGAACATTGCTCAGTGCTGTTAGTAGCCGCCAGATGATGGCGTCCTAGATAAAATAAATGGGGACGCAGGCATGTTTCGTCAAGTGATCTTTGCTCAGTGCTGTGAGTAGCCGCCAGATGATCGCATCTTACATCAAAGAAATAGGGACGCAGGCCCGTTTCGTCAAGTGAATTTTGCTCAATGCTGTGAGTAGCTGCCAGATGATCGCATCCTACATCAAATAAATAGGGACTCAGGCGTGTTTAGTCAAGTGAACTTTGCTCACTGCTGTTAGTAGCCGCCAGATGATGGCGTCCTACATCAAATAAATAGGGACTCAGGCCTGTTTCGTCAAGTGAACTTTGCTCAGTGCTGTGAGTAGCCCCCAGATGATCGCATCCTACATCAAATAAATAGGGACTCAGGCGTGTTTAGTCAAGTGAACTTTGCTCAGTGCTGTGAGTAGCCGCCAGATGATCGCATCCTACATGAAATAAATAGGTACTCAGGCCTGTTTCGTCAAATGAACTTTGCTCACTGCTGTTAGTAGCCGCCAGATGATGGCGTCCTACATCAAATAAATAGGGACTCAGGCCTGTTTCGTCAAGTGAACTTTGCTCAGTGCTGTGAGTAGCCGCCAGATGATCGCATCCTACATCAAATAAATAGGGACTCAGGCGAGTTTAGTCAAGTGAACTTTGCTCAGTGCTGAGTAGCCGCCAGATGATCGCATCCTACATCAAATAAATAGGGACGCAGGCCCGTTTCGTCAAGTGCACTTTGCTCAGTGCTGTGAGCAGCCGCCAGATGATCGCATCCTACATCAAATAAATAGGGACTCAGGCGTGTTTAGTCAAGTGAAGTTTGCTCAGTTCTGTGAGTAGCCGCCAGATGATCGCATCCTACATCAAATAAATAGGGAGTCAGGCCTGTTTCGTCAAGTGAACTTTGCTCAGTGCTGTGAGTAGCCCCTAGATGATCGCATCCTACATCAAATAAATAGGGACTCAGGCGTGTTTAGTCAAGTGAACTTTGCTCAGTGCTGTGAGTAGCTGCCATATGATCGCATCCTACATAAAATAAATGGGGACGCAGGCATGTTTCGTCAAGTGATCTTTGCTCAGTGCTGGCTGTGAGTAGCCGCCAGATGATCGCATCTTACATCAAATAAATAGGGATGCAGGCCCGTTTCGTCAAGTGAATTTTGCTCAGTGCTGTGAGTAGCCGCCAGATGATCGCATCCTACATCAAATAAATAGGGACTCAGGCGTGTTTAGTCAATTGAACTTTGCTCAGTGCTGTGAGTAGCCGCCAGATGATCGCATCCTACATCAAATAAATAGGGACTCAGGCCTGTTTCGTCAAGTGCACTTTGCTCAGTGCTTTGAGTAGCCGCCAGATGATCGCTTCCTACATCAAATGAATAGGGACTTAGGCGTGTTTAGTCAAGTGAACTTTTGTCAGTGCTGTGAGTAGCCGCCAGATGATCGCATCCTACATCAAATAAATAGGCACTGAGGAGTGTTTAGTCAAGTGAACTTTGCTCAGTGCTGTGAGTAGCCGCCAGATGATCGCATCCTACATCAAAAAGATAGGCACTCAGGCCTGTTTCGTCAAGTGAACTTTGCTCAGTGCTGTTCGTAGTCGCCAGATCATCACATCCTACATCAAATAAATAGGGACAGAGGCCTGTTTCATCAAGTGAACTTTGCTTAGTGCAGTGAGTAGCCGCCAGATGATCGCATCCTACATCAAATAAATAGGGACGCAGGCCTGTTTCGTCAAGTGCACTTTGCTCAGTGCTGTGAGTAGCCGCCAGATGATCGCATCCTACATCAAATAAATAGGAACTCAGGCGTGTTTATTCAAGTGAACTTTGCTCAGTGCTGTGCGTAGCCGCCAGATGATCGCATCCTACATCAAATAAATAGGGACTCAGGCGAGTTTAGTCAAGTAAACTTTGCTCAGTGCTGTGAGTAGCCGCCAGATGATCGCATCCTACATCAAATAAATAGGGACGCAGGCCCGTTTCGTCAAGTGCACTTTGCTCAGTGCTGTGAGCAGCCGCCAGATGATCGCATCCTACATCAAATAAATAGGGACTCAGGCGTGTTTAGTCAAGTGCGCTTTGCTCAGTGCTGTGAGCAGCCGCCAGATGATCGCATCCTACATCAAATAAATAGGGACTCAGGCGTGTTTAGTCAAGTGAAGTTTGCTCAGTGCTGTGAGTAGCCGCCAGATGATCGCATCCTACATCAAATAAATAGGGAGTCAGGCCTGTTTCGTCAAGTGAACTTTGCTCAGTGCTGTGAGTAGCCCCTAGATGATCGCATCCTACATCAAATAAATAGGGACTCAGGCCTGTTTCGTCAAGTGCACTTTGCTCAGTGCTTTGAGTAGCCGCCAGATGATCGCTTCCTACATCAAATAAATAGGGACTTAGGCGTGTTTAGTCAAGTGAACTTTGGTCAGTGCTGTGAGTAGCCGCCAGATGATCGCATCCTACATCAAATAAATAGGCACTGAGGAGTGTTTAGTCAAGTGAACTTTGCTCAGTGCTGTGAGTAGCCGCCAGATGATCGCATCCTACATCAAAAAGATAGGCACTCAGGCCTGTTTCGTCAAGTGAACTTTGCTCAGTGCTGTTCGTAGTCGCCAGATCATCACATCCTACATCAAATAAATAGGGACAGAGGCCTGTTTCATCAAATGAAGTTTGCTTAGTGCAGTGAGTAGCCGCCAGATGATCGCATCCTACATCAAATAAATAGGGACGCAGGCCTGTTTCGTCAAGTGCACTTTGCTCAGTGCTGTGAGTAGCCGCCAGATGATCGCATCCTACATCCAATAAATAGGAACTCAGGCGTGTTTAGTCAAGTGAACTTTGCTCAGTGCTGTGAGTAGCCGCCAGATGATCGCATCCTACATCAAATAAATAGGGACTCAGGCGAGTTTAGTCAAGTGAACTTTGCTCAGTGCTGTGAGTAGCCGCCAGATGATCGCATCCTACATCAAAGAAATAGGGACGCAGGCGTGTTTCGTCACGTGCACTTTGTTCAGTGCTGTGAGTAGCCGCCAGATGATCGCATCCTACATCAAATTAATAGGGACTCAGGCGTGTTTAGTCAAGTGAACTTTGCTCAGTGCTGTGAGTAGCCGCCAGATGATCGCATCCTACATCAAATAAATAGGGAGTCAGGCGTGTTTCGTCAAGTGAACTTTGCTGAGTGCTGTGAGTAGCCCCTAGATGATCGCATCCTACATCAAATAAATTGGGACTCAGGCGTGTTTAGTCAAGTGAACTTTGCTCAGTGCTGTTAGTAGCCGCCAGATGATGGCGTCCTACTTAAAATAAATGGGGACGCAGGCATGTTTCGTCAAGTGATCTCTGCTCAGTGCTGTGAGTAGCTGCCAGATGATCGCATCCTACATCAAATAAATAGGGACTCAGGCGTGTTTAGTCAAGTGAACTTTGCTCAGTGCTGTGAGTAGCCACCAGATGATCGCATCCTACATCAAATAGATAGGGACTCGGGCCTGTTTCGTCAAGTGAACTTTGCTCAGTGCTGTTAGTAGCCGCCAGATGATGGCGTCCTACTTGAAATAAATGGGGACGCAGGCATGTTTCGTCAAGTGAACTTTGCTCAGTGCTGTTCGTAGTCGCCAGATCATCACATCCTACATCAAATAAATAGGGACAGAGGCCTGTTTCATCAAGTGAACTTTGCTTAGTGCAGTGAGTAGCCGCCAGATGATCGCATCCTACATCAAATAAATAGGGACGCAGGCCTGTTTCGTCAAGTGCACTTTGCTCAGTGCTGTGAGTAGCCGCCAGATGATCGCATCCTCCATCAAATAAATAGGAACTCAGGCGTGTTTAGTCAAGTGAACTTTGCTCAGTGCTGTGAGTAGCCGCCAGATGATCGCATCCTACATCAAATAAATAGGGACTCAGGCGAGTTTAGTCAAGTGAACTTTGCTCAGTGCTGTGAGTAGCTGCCAGATGATCGCATCCTACATCAAATAAATAGGGACGCAGGCGTGTTTCGTCACGTGCACTTTGCTCAGTGCTGTGAGTAGCCGCCAGATGATCGCATCCTACATCAAATTAATAGGGACTCAGGCGTGTTTAGTCAAGTGAACTTTGCTCAGTGCTGTGAGTAGCCGCCAGATGATCGCATCCTACATCAAATAAATAGGGAGTCAGGCGTGTTTCGTCAAGTGAACTTTGCTGAGTGCTGTGAGTAGCCCCTAGATGATCGCATCCTACATCAAATAAATAGGGACTCAGGCGTGTTTAGTCAAGTGAACTTTGCTCAGTGCTGTTAGTAGCCGCCAGATGATGGCGTCCTACTTGAAATAAATGGGGACGCAGGCATGTTTCGTCAAGTGAACTTTGCTCAGTGCTGTGAGTAGCCGCCAGATGATCGCATCTTATATCAAATAAATATGCACGCAGGCCCGTTTCGTCAAGTGAATTTTGCTCCGTGCTGTGAGTAGCCGCAAGGTGATCACATCCTACATCAAATAAATAGGGACGCAGGCCTGTTTCGTCAAGTGCACTTTGCTCAGTGCTTTGAGTAGCCGCCAGATGATCGCATCCTACATCAAATAATAGGGACTCAGGCCTGTTTCGTCAAGTGAACTTTGCTCAGTGCTGTGAGTAGCCCCTAGATGATCGCATCCTACATCAAATAAATAGGGACTCAGGCGTGTTTAGTCAAGTGAACTTTGCTCAGTGCTGTGAGTAGCTGCCATATGATCGCATCCTACATAAAATAAATGGGGACGCAGGCATGTTTCGTCAAGTGATCTTTGCTCAGTGCTGGCTGTGAGTAGCCGCCAGATGATCGCATTTTACATCAAATAAATAGGGATGCAGGCCCGTTTCGTCAAGTGAATTTTGCTCAGTGCTGTGAGTAGCCGCCAGATGATCGCATCCTACATCAAATAAATAGGGACTCAGGCGTGTTTAGTCAATTGAACTTTGCTCAGTGCTGTGAGTAGCCGCCAGATGATCGCATCCTACATCAAATAAATAGGGACTCAGGCCTGTTTCGTCAAGTGCACTTTGCTCAGTGCTTTGAGTAGCCGCCAGATGATCGCTTCCTACATCAAATGAATAGGGACTTAGGCGTGTTTAGTCAAGTGAACTTTGGTCAGTGCTGTGAGTAGCCGCCAGATGATCGCATCCTACATCAAATAAATAGGCACTGAGGAGTGTTTAGTCAAGTGAACTTTGCTCAGTGCTGTGAGTAGCCGCCAGATGATCGCATCCTACATCAAAAAGATAGGCACTCAGGCCTGTTTCGTCAAGTGAACTTTGCTCAGTGCTGTTCGTAGTCGCCAGATCATCACATCCTACATCAAATAAATAGGGACAGAGGCCTGTTTCATCAAGTGAACTTTGCTTAGTGCAGTGAGTAGCCGCCAGATGATCGCATCCTACATCAAATAAATAGGGACGCAGGCCTGTTTCGTCAAGTGCACTTTGCTCAGTGCTGTGAGTAGCCGCCAGATGATCGCATCCTACATCAAATAAATAGGAACTCAGGCGTGTTTATTCAAGTGAACTTTGCTCAGTGCTGTGCGTAGCCGCCAGATGATCGCATCCTACATCAAATAAATAGGGACTCAGGCGAGTTTAGTCAAGTAAACTTTGCTCAGTGCTGTGAGTAGCCGCCAGATGATCGCATCCTACATCAAATAAATAGGGACGCAGGCCCGTTTCGTCAAGTGCACTTTGCTCAGTGCTGTGAGCAGCCGCCAGATGATCGCATCCTACATCAAATAAATAGGGACTCAGGCGTGTTTAGTCAAGTGCGCTTTGCTCAGTGCTGTGAGCAGCCGCCAGATGATCGCATCCTACATCAAATAAATAGGGACTCAGGCGTGTTTAGTCAAGTGAAGTTTGCTCAGTGCTGTGAGTAGCCGCCAGATGATCGCATCCTACATCAAATAAATAGGGAGTCAGGCCTGTTTCGTCAAGTGAACTTTGCTCAGTGCTGTGAGTAGCCCCTAGATGATCGCATCCTACATCAAATAAATAGGGACTCAGGCCTGTTTCGTCAAGTGCACTTTGCTCAGTGCTTTGAGTAGCCGCCAGATGATCGCTTCCTACATCAAATAAATAGGGACTTAGGCGTGTTTAGTCAAGTGAACTTTGGTCAGTGCTGTGAGTAGCCGCCAGATGATCGCATCCTACATCAAATAAATAGGCACTGAGGAGTGTTTAGTCAAGTGAACTTTGCTCAGTGCTGTGAGTAGCCGCCAGATGATCGCATCCTACATCAAAAAGATAGGCACTCAGGCCTGTTTCGTCAAGTGAACTTTGCTCAGTGCTGTTCGTATTCGCCAGATCATCACATCCTACATCAAATAAATAGGGACAGAGGCCTGTTTCATCAAATGAAGTTTGCTTAGTGCAGTGAGTAGCCGCCAGATGATCGCATCCTACATCAAATAAATAGGGACGCAGGCCTGTTTCGTCAAGTGCACTTTGCTCAGTGCTGTGAGTAGCCGCCAGATGATCGCATCCTACATCAAATAAATAGGAACTCAGGCGTGTTTAGTCAAGTGAACTTTGCTCAGTGCTGTGAGTAGCCGCCAGATGATCGCATCCTACATCAAATAAATAGGGACTCAGGCGAGTTTAGTCAAGTGAACTTTGCTCAGTGCTGTGAGTAGCCGCCAGATGATCGCATCCTACATCAAAGAAATAGGGACGCAGGCGTGTTTCGTCACGTGCACTTTGTTCAGTGCTGTGAGTAGCCGCCAGATGATCGCATCCTACATCAAATTAATAGGGACTCAGGCGTGTTTAGTCAAGTGAACTTTGCTCAGTGCTGTGAGTAGCCGCCAGATGATCGCATCCTACATCAAATAAATAGGGAGTCAGGCGTGTTTCGTCAAGTGAACTTTGCTGAGTGCTGTGAGTAGCCCCTAGATGATCGCATCCTACATCAAATAAATAGGGACTCAGGCGTGTTTAGTCAAGTGAACTTTGCTCAGTGCTGTTAGTAGCCGCCAGATGATGGCGTCCTACTTAAAATAAATGGGGACGCAGGCATGTTTCGTCAAGTGATCTCTGCTCAGTGCTGTGAGTAGCTGCCAGATGATCGCATCCTACATCAAATAAATAGGGACTCAGGCGTGTTTAGTCAAGTGAACTTTGCTCAGTGCTGTGAGTAGCCACCAGATGATCGCATCCTACATCAAATAGATAGGGACTCGGGCCTGTTTCGTCAAGTGAACTTTGCTCAGTGCTGTTAGTAGCCGCCAGATGATGGCGTCCTACTTGAAATAAATGGGGACGCAGGCATGTTTCGTCAAGTGAACTTTGCTCAGTGCTGTTCGTAGTCGCCAGATCATCACATCCTACATCAAATAAATAGGGACAGAGGCCTGTTTCATCAAGTGAACTTTGCTTAGTGCAGTGAGTAGCCGCCAGATGATCGCATCCTACATCAAATAAATAGGGACGCAGGCCTGTTTCGTCAAGTGCACTTTGCTCAGTGCTGTGAGTAGCCGCCAGATGATCGCATCCTCCATCAAATAAATAGGAACTCAGGCGTGTTTAGTCAAGTGAACTTTGCTCAGTGCTGTGAGTAGCCGCCAGATGATCGCATCCTACATCAAATAAATAGGGACTCAGGCGAGTTTAGTCAAGTGAACTTTGCTCAGTGCTGTGAGTAGCTGCCAGATGATCGCATCCTACATCAAATAAATAGGGACGCAGGCGTGTTTCGTCACGTGCACTTTGCTCAGTGCTGTGAGTAGCCGCCAGATGATCGCATCCTACATCAAATTAATAGGGACTCAGGCGTGTTTAGTCAAGTGAACTTTGCTCAGTGCTGTGAGTAGCCGCCAGATGATCGCATCCTACATCAAATAAATAGGGAGTCAGGCGTGTTTCGTCAAGTGAACTTTGCTGAGTGCTGTGAGTAGCCCCTAGATGATCGCATCCTACATCAAATAAATAGGGACTCAGGCGTGTTTAGTCAAGTGAACTTTGCTCAGTGCTGTTAGTAGCCACCAGATGATGGCGTCCTACTTAAAATAAATGGGGACGCAGGCATGCTTCGTCAAGTGATCTCTGCTTAGTGCTGTGAGTAGCTGCCAGATGATCGCATCCTACATCAAATAAATAGGGACTCAGGCGTGTTTAGTCAAGTGAACTTTGCTCAGTGCTGTGAGTAGCCGCCAGATGATCGCATCCTACATGAAATAAATAGGGTCTTAGGCGTGTTTAGTCAAGTGAACATTGCTCAGTGCTGTTAGTAGCCGCCAGATGATGGCGTCCTAGATAAAATAAATGGGGACGCAGGCATGTTTCGTCAAGTGATCTTTGCTCAGTGCTGTGAGTAGCCGCCAGATGATCGCATCTTACATCAAAGAAATAGGGACGCAGGCCCGTTTCGTCAAGTGAATTTTGCTCAATGCTGTGAGTAGCTGCCAGATGATCGCATCCTACATCAAATAAATAGGGACTCAGGCGTGTTTAGTCAAGTGAACTTTGCTCACTGCTGTTAGTAGCCGCCAGATGATGGCGTCCTACATCAAATAAATAGGGACTCAGGCCTGTTTCGTCAAGTGAACTTTGCTCAGTGCTGTGAGTAGCCCCCAGATGATCGCATCCTACATCAAATAAATAGGGACTCAGGCGTGTTTAGTCAAGTGAACTTTGCTCAGTGCTGTGAGTAGCCGCCAGATGATCGCATCCTGCATGAAATAAATAGGTACTCAGTCCTGTTTCGTCAAATGAACTTTGCTCACTGCTGTTAGTAGCCGCCAGATGATGGCGTCCTACATCAAATAAATAGGGACTCAGGCCTGTTTCGTCAAGTGAACTTTGCTCAGTGCTGTGAGTAGCCGCCAGATGATCGCATCCTACATCAAATAAATAGGGACTCAGGCGAGTTTAGTCAAGTGAACTTTGCTCAGTGCTGAGTAGCCGCCAGATGATCGCATCCTACATCAAATAAATAGGGACGCAGGCCCGTTTCGTCAAGTGCACTTTGCTCAGTGCTGTGAGCAGCCGCCAGATGATCGCATCCTACATCAAATAAATAGGGACTCAGGCGTGTTTAGTCAAGTGAAGTTTGCTCAGTTCTGTGAGTAGCCGCCAGATGATCGCATCCTACATCAAATAAATAGGGAGTCAGGCCTGTTTCGTCAAGTGAACTTTGCTCAGTGCTGTGAGTAGCCCCTAGATGATCGCATCCTACATCAAATAAATAGGGACTCAGGCGTGTTTAGTCAAGTGAACTTTGCTCAGTGCTGTGAGTAGCTGCCATATGATCGCATCCTACATAAAATAAATGGGGACGCAGGCATGTTTCGTCAAGTGATCTTTGCTCAGTGCTGGCTGTGAGTAGCCGCCAGATGATCGCATCTTACATCAAATAAATAGGGATGCAGGCCCGTTTCGTCAAGTGAATTTTGCTCAGTGCTGTGAGTAGCCGCCAGATGATCGCATCCTACATCAAATAAATAGGGACTCAGGCGTGTTTAGTCAATTGAACTTTGCTCAGTGCTGTGAGTAGCCGCCAGATGATCGCATCCTACATCAAATAAATAGGGACTCAGGCCTGTTTCGTCAAGTGCACTTTGCTCAGTGCTTTGAGTAGCCGCCAGATCATCGCATCCTACATCAAATAAATAGGGACAGAGGCCTGTTTCATCAAGTGAACTTTGCTTAGTGCAGTGAGTAGCCGCCAGATGATCGCATCCTACATCAAATAAATAGGGACGCAGGCCTGTTTCGTCAAGTGCACTTTGCTCAGTGCTGTGAGTAGCCGCCAGATGATCGCATCCTACATCAAATAAATAGGAACTCAGGCGTGTTTAGTCAAGTGAACTTTGCTCAGTGCTGTGAGTAGCCGCCAGATGATCGCATCCTACATCAAATTAATAGGGACTCAGGCGTGTTTAGTCAAGGGAACTTTGCTCAGTGCTGTGAGTAGCCGCCAGATGATCGCATCCTACATCAAATAAATAGGGAGTCAGGCGTGTTTCGTCAAGTGAACTTTGCTGAGTGCTGTGAGCAGCCCCTAGATGATCGCATCCTACATCAAATAAATAGGGACTCGGGCTTGTTTAGTCAAGTGAACTTTGCTCAGTGCTGTTAGTAACCGCCAGATGATGGCGTCCTACTTAAAATAAATGGGGACGCAGGCATGTTTCGTCAAGTGATCTCTGCTCAGTGCTGTGAGTAGCTGCCAGATGATCGCATCCTACATCAAATAAATTGGGACTCAGGCATGTTTAGTCAAGTGAGCTTTGCTCAGTGCTGTGAGTAGCCACCAGATGATCGCGTCCTACATCAAATAGATAGGGACTCGGGCCTGTTTCGTCAAGTGAACTTTGCTCAGTGCTGTTAGTAGCCGTCAGATGATGGCGTCCTACATGAAATAAATGGGGACGCAGGCATGTTTCGTCAAGTGATCTTTGCTCAGTGCTGTGAGTAGCCGCCAGATGATCGCATCTTATATCAAATAAATATGCACGCAGGCCCGTTTCGTCAAGTGAATTTTGCTCCGTGCTGTGAGTAGCCGCAAGGTGATCACATCCTACATCAAATAAATAGGGACGCAGGCCTATTTCGTCAAGTGCACTTTGCCCAGTGCTGTGAGTAGCCGCCAGATGATCGCATCCTACATCAAATAATAGGGACTCAGGGGTGTTTAGTCAAGTGAACTTTGCTCAGTGCTGTGAGTAGCCGCCAGATGATCGCATCCTACATTAATAAATAGGGTCTCAGGCCTGTTTCTTCAAGTGAACTTTGCTCAGTGCTGTGAGTATCCCCCAGATCGCATCCTACATCAAATAAATAGGGACTCAGGCGTGTTTATTCAAGTGAACTTTGCTCAGTGCTGTGAGTAGCCGCCAGATGATCGCATCTTACATCAAATAAATAGGAACTCAGGCGTGTTTAGTCAAGTGAACTTTGCTCAGTGCTGTGAGTAGCCGCCAGATGATCGCATCCTACATCAAAAAAATGGGGACTCAGGCGAGTTTAGTCAAGTGAACTTTGCTCAGTGCTGTGAGTAGCCGCCAGATGATCGCATCCTACATCAAATAAATAGGGACGCATGCCCGTTTCGTCAAGTGCACTTTGCTCAGTGCTGTGAGCAGCCGCCAGATGATCGCATCCTACATCAAATAAATAGGGACTCAGGCGTGTTTAGTCAAGTGAACTTTGCTCAGTGCTGTGAGTAGCCGCCAGATGATCGCATCCTACATCAAATATATAGGGAGTCAGGCCTTTTTCGTCAAGTGAACTTTGCTCAGTGCTGTGAGTAGCCCCTAGATGATCGCATCCTACATCAAATAAATAGGTACTCAGGCGTGTTTAGTCAAGTGAACTTTGCTCAGTGCTGTGAGTAGCCGCCAGATGATCGCATCCTACATCAAATAGATAGGCACTCAGGCCTGTTTCGTCAAGTGAACTTTGCTGAGTGCTGTTAGTAGCCGCCAGATGATGGCGTCCTACATAAAATAAATGGGGACGCAGGCATGTTTCGTCAAGTGATCTCTGCTCAGTGCTGTGAGTAGCTGCCAGATGATCGCATCCTACATCAAATAAATAGGGACTCAGGCGTGTTTAGTCAAGTGAACTTTGCTCAGTGCTGTGAGTAGCCACCAGATGATCGCATCCTACATCAAATAGATAGGGACTCGGGCCTGTTTCGTCAAGTGAACTTTGCTCAGTGCTGTTAGTAGCCGCCAGATGATGGCGTCCTACTTGAAATAAATGGGGACGCAGGCATGTTTCGTCAAGTGAACTTTGCTCAGTGCTGTTCGTAGTCGCCAGATCATCACATCCTACATCAAATAAATAGGGACAGAGGCCTGTTTCATCAAGTGAACTTTGCTTAGTGCAGTGAGTAGCCGCCAGATGATCGCATCCTACATCAAATAAATAGGGACGCAGGCCTGTTTCGTCAAGTGCACTTTGCTCAGTGCTGTGAGTAGCCGCCAGATGATCGCATCCTCCATCAAATAAATAGGAACTCAGGCGTGTTTAGTCAAGTGAACTTTGCTCAGTGCTGTGAGTAGCCGCCAGATGATCGCATCCTACATCAAATAAATAGGGACTCAGGCGAGTTTAGTCAAGTGAACTTTGCTCAGTGCTGTGAGTAGCTGCCAGATGATCGCATCCTACATCAAATAAATAGGGACGCAGGCGTGTTTCGTCACGTGCACTTTGCTCAGTGCTGTGAGTAGCCGCCAGATGATCGCATCCTACATCAAATTAATAGGGACTCAGGCGTGTTTAGTCAAGTGAACTTTGCTCAGTGCTGTGAGTAGCCGCCAGATGATCGCATCCTACATCAAATAAATAGGGAGTCAGGCGTGTTTCGTCAAGTGAACTTTGCTGAGTGCTGTGAGTAGCCCCTAGATGATCGCATCCTACATCAAATAAATAGGGACTCAGGCGTGTTTAGTCAAGTGAACTTTGCTCAGTGCTGTTAGTAGCCACCAGATGATGGCGTCCTACTTAAAATAAATGGGGACGCAGGCATGCTTCGTCAAGTGATCTCTGCTTAGTGCTGTGAGTAGCTGCCAGATGATCGCATCCTACATCAAATAAATAGGGACTCAGGCGTGTTTAGTCAAGTGAACTTTGCTCAGTGCTGTGAGTAGCCGCCAGATGATCGCATCCTACATGAAATAAATAGGGTCTTAGGCGTGTTTAGTCAAGTGAACATTGCTCAGTGCTGTTAGTAGCCGCCAGATGATGGCGTCCTAGATAAAATAAATGGGGACGCAGGCATGTTTCGTCAAGTGATCTTTGCTCAGTGCTGTGAGTAGCCGCCAGATGATCGCATCTTACATCAAAGAAATAGGGACGCAGGCCCGTTTCGTCAAGTGAATTTTGCTCAATGCTGTGAGTAGCTGCCAGATGATCGCATCCTACATCAAATAAATAGGGACTCAGGCGTGTTTAGTCAAGTGAACTTCGCTCACTGCTGTTAGTAGCCGCCAGATGATGGCGTCCTACATCAAATAAATAGGGACTCAGGCCTGTTTCGTCAAGTGAACTTTGCTCAGTGCTGTGAGTAGCCCCCAGATGATCGCATCCTACATCAAATAAATAGGGACTCAGGCGTGTTTAGTCAAGTGAACTTTGCTCAGTGCTGTGAGTAGCCGCCAGATGATCGCATCCTGCATGAAATAAATAGGTACTCAGTCCTGTTTCGTCAAATGAACTTTGCTCACTGCTGTTAGTAGCCGCCAGATGATGGCGTCCTACATCAAATAAATAGGGACTCAGGCCTGTTTCGTCAAGTGAACTTTGCTCAGTGCTGTGAGTAGCCGCCAGATGATCGCATCCTACATCAAATAAATAGGGACTCAGGCGAGTTTAGTCAAGTGAACTTTGCTCAGTGCTGAGTAGCCGCCAGATGATCGCATCCTACATCAAATAAATAGGGACGCAGGCCCGTTTCGTCAAGTGCACTTTGCTCAGTGCTGTGAGCAGCCGCCAGATGATCGCATCCTACATCAAATAAATAGGGACTCAGGCGTGTTTAGTCAAGTGAAGTTTGCTCAGTTCTGTGAGTAGCCGCCAGATGATCGCATCCTACATCAAATAAATAGGGAGTCAGGCCTGTTTCGTCAAGTGAACTTTGCTCAGTGCTGTGAGTAGCCCCTAGATGATCGCATCCTACATCAAATAAATAGGGACTCAGGCGTGTTTAGTCAAGTGAACTTTGCTCAGTGCTGTGAGTAGCTGCCATATGATCGCATCCTACATAAAATAAATGGGGACGCAGGCATGTTTCGTCAAGTGATCTTTGCTCAGTGCTGGCTGTGAGTAGCCGCCAGATGATCGCATCTTACATCAAATAAATAGGGATGCAGGCCCGTTTCGTCAAGTGAATTTTGCTCAGTGCTGTGAGTAGCCGCCAGATGATCGCATCCTACATCAAATAAATAGGGACTCAGGCGTGTTTAGTCAATTGAACTTTGCTCAGTGCTGTGAGTAGCCGCCAGATGATCGCATCCTACATCAAATAAATAGGGACTCAGGCCTGTTTCGTCAAGTGCACTTTGCTCAGTGCTTTGAGTAGCCGCCAGATCATCGCATCCTACATCAAATAAATAGGGACAGAGGCCTGTTTCATCAAGTGAACTTTGCTTAGTGCAGTGAGTAGCCGCCAGATGATCGCATCCTACATCAAATAAATAGGGACGCAGGCCTGTTTCGTCAAGCGCACTTTGCTCAGTGCTGTGAGTAGCCGCCAGATGATCGCATCCTACATCAAATAAATAGGAACTCAGGCGTGTTTAGTCAAGTGAACTTTGCTCAGTGCTGTGAGTAGCCGCCAGATGATCGCATCCTACATCAAATTAATAGGGACTCAGGCGTGTTTAGTCAAGTGAACTTTGCTCAGTGCTGTGAGTAGCCGCCAGATGATCGCATCCTACATCAAATAAATAGGGAGTCAGGCGTGTTTCGTCAAGTGAACTTTGCTGAGTGCTGTGAGCAGCCCCTAGATGATCGCATCCTACATCAAATAAATAGGGACTCAGGCTTGTTTAGTCAAGTGAACTTTGCTCAGTGCTGTTAGTAACCGCCAGATGATGGCGTCCTACTTAAAATAAATGGGGACGCAGGCATGTTTCGTCAAGTGATCTCTGCTCAGTGCTGTGAGTAGCTGCCAGATGATCGCATCCTACATCAAATAAATTGGGACTCAGGCATGTTTAGTCAAGTGAGCTTTGCTCAGTGCTGTGAGTAGCCACCAGATGATCGCGTCCTACATCAAATAGATAGGGACTCGGGCCTGTTTCGTCAAGTGAACTTTGCTCAGTGCTGTTAGTAGCCGTCAGATGATGGCGTCCTACATGAAATAAATGGGGACGCAGGCATGTTTCGTCAAGTGATCTTTGCTCAGTGCTGTGAGTAGCCGCCAGATGATCGCATCTTATATCAAATAAATATGCACGCAGGCCCGTTTCGTCAAGTGAATTTTGCTCCGTGCTGTGAGTAGCCGCAAGGTGATCACATCCTACATCAAATAAATAGGGACGCAGGCCTATTTCGTCAAGTGCACTTTGCCCAGTGCTGTGAGTAGCCACCAGATGATCGCATCCTACATCAAATAATAGGGACTCAGGGGTGTTTAGTCAAGTGAACTTTGCTCAGTGCTGTGAGTAGCCGCCAGATGATCGCATCCTACATTAATAAATAGGGTCTCAGGCCTGTTTCTTCAAGTGAACTTTGCTCAGTGCTGTGAGTATCCCCCAGATCGCATCCTACATCAAATAAATAGGGACTCAGGCGTGTTTATTCAAGTGAACTTTGCTCAGTGCTGTGAGTAGCCGCCAGATGATCGCATCTTACATCAAATAAATAGGAACTCAGGCGTGTTTAGTCAAGTGAACTTTGCTCAGTGCTGTGAGTAGCCGCCAGATGATCGCATCCTACATCAAAAAAATGGGGACTCAGGTGAGTTTAGTCAAGTGAACTTTGCTCAGTGCTGTGAGTAGCCGCCAGATGATCGCATCCTACATCAAATAAATAGGGACGCATGCCCGTTTCGTCAAGTGCACTTTGCTCAGTGCTGTGAGCAGCCGCCAGATGATCGCATCCTACATCAAATAAATAGGGACTCAGGCGTGTTTAGTCAAGTGAACTTTGCTCAGTGCTGTGAGTAGCCGCCAGATGATCGCATCCTACATCAAATATATAGGGAGTCAGGCCTTTTTCGTCAAGTGAACTTTGCTCAGTGCTGTGAGTAGCCCCTAGATGATCGCATCCTACATCAAATAAATAGGTACTCAGGCGTGTTTAGTCAAGTGAACTTTGCTCAGTGCTGTGAGTAGCCGCCAGATGATCGCATCCTACATCAAATAGATAGGCACTCAGGCCTGTTTCGTCAAGTGAACTTTGCTGAGTGCTGTTAGTAGCCGCCAGATGATGGCGTCCTACATAAAATAAATGGGGACGCAGGCATGTTTCGTCAAGTGATCTTTGCTCAGTGCTGGCTGTCAGTAGCCGCCAGATGATCGCATCTTACATCAAATAAATAGGGACGCAGGCCCGTTTCGTCAAGTGAATTTTGCTCAGTGCTGTGAGTAGCCGCCAGATGATCGCATCCTACATCAAATAAATAGGGACTCAGGCGTGTTTAGTCAATTAAAATTTGCTCAGTGCTGTGAGTAGGCGCCAGATGATCGCATCCTACATGAAATAAATAGGGACTCAGGCCTGTTTCGTCAAGTGCACTTTGCTCAGTGCTGTGAGTAGCCGCCAGATGATCGTATCCTACATCAAATAAATAGGGACTTAGGCGTGTTTAGTCAAGTGAACTTTGCTCAGTGCTGTGAGTAGCCGCCAGATGATCGCATCCTACATCAAATAAATAGGCACTGAGGCGTGTTTACTCAAGTAAACTTTGCTCATTGCTGTGAGTAGCTGCCAGGTGATCGCATCCTACATCAAATAGATAGGAACTCGGCATGTTTGTCAAGTGAATTTTGCTCAGTGCTGTTAGTAGCCGCCAGATGATGGCGTCCTACATAAAATAAATGGTGACGCAGGCATGTTTCGTCAAGTGATCTTTGCTCAGTGCTGTGAGTAGCCCCCAGATCGCATGCGACATCAAATAAATAGGGACGGATGCCTGTTTCGTCAAGTGAACTTTGCTAAGTGCTGTGAGTAGCCCCCAGATGATCGCATCCTACATGAAATAAATAGGTACTCAGGCGAGTTTAGTCAAGTGAACTTTGCTCATTGCTGTGCGTAGCCGCCAGATGATCGCATCCTACATGAAATAAATAGGGACTCAGGCCTGTTTTGTCAAGTGAACTTTGCTCAGTGCTGTTAGTAGCCGCCAGATGATGGCGTCCTACATCAAATAAATAGGGACTCAGGCATGTTTCGTCAAGTGAACTTTGCTCAGTGCGGTGAGTAGCCGCCAGATGATCGCATCCTACATCAAATAAATAGGGACGCAGGCCTGTTTCGTCAAGTGCACTTTGCTCAGTGCTGTGAGTAGCCGCCAGATGATCGCATCTTACATCAAATAAATAGGAACTCAGGCGTGTTTAGTCAAGTGAACTTTGCTCAGTGCTGTGAGTAGCCGCCAGATGATCGCATCCTACATCAAATAAATAGGGACTCAGGCGAGTTTAGTCAACTGAACTTTGCTCAGTGCTGTGAGTAGCCGCCAGATGATCGCATCCTACTTCAAATAAATAGGGACGCAGGCCCGTTTCGTCAAGTGAACTTTGCTCAGTGCTGTGAGCAGCCGCCAGATGATCGCATCCTACATCAAATAAATAGGGACTCAGGCGTGTTTCGTCAAGTGATCTTTGCTCAGTGCTGTGAGTAGCCGCCAGATGATCGCATCTTATATCAAATAAATATGCACGCAGGCCCGTTTCGTCAAGTGAATTTTGCTCCGTGCTGTGAGTAGCCGCAAGGTGATCACATCCTACATCAAATAAAAAGGGATGCAGGCCTGTCTCGTCAAGTGCACTTTGCTCAGTGCTGTGAGTAGCCGCCAGATGATGGCGTCCTACATCAAATAAATAGGGACTCAGGCGTGTTTAGTCAATTAAAATTTGCTCAGTGCTGTGAGTAGCCGCCAGATGATCGCATCCTACATCAAATAAATAGGCACTGAGGCGTGTTTAGTCAAGTGAACTTTGCTCAGTGCTGTGAGTAGCCGCCAGATGATCGCATCCTACATCAAAAAGATAGGCACTCAGGCCTGTTTCGTCAAGTGAACTTTGCTCAGTGCTGTTCGTAGTCGCCAGATCATCACATCCTACATCAAATAAATAGGGACAGAGGCCTGTTTCAACAAGTGAACTTTGCTTAGTGCAGTGAGTAGCCGCCAGATGATCGCATCCTACATCAAATAAATAGGGACGCAGGCCTGTTTCGTCAAGTGCACTTTGCTCAGTGCTGTGAGTAGCCCCTAGATGATCGCATCCTACATCAAATAAATAGGGACTCAGGCGTGTTTAGTCAAGTGAACTTTGCTCAGTGCTGTTAGTAGCCACCAGATGATGGCGTCCTACTTAAAATAAATGGGGACGCAGGCATGCTTCGTCAAGTGATCTCTGCTTAGTGCTGTGAGAAGCTGCCAGATGATCGCATCCTACATCAAATAAATAGGGACTCAGGCGTGTTTAGTCAAGTGAACTTTGCTCAGTGCTGTGAGTAGCCGCCAGATGATCGCATCCTACATGAAATAAATAGGGTCTTAGGCGTGTTTAGTCAAGTGAACTTTGCTCAGTGCTGTTAGTAGCCGCCAGATGATGGCGTCCTAGATAAAATAAATGGGGACGCAGGCATCTTTCGTCAAGTGATCTTTGCTCAGTGCTGTGAGTAGCCGCCAGATGATCGCATCTTACATCAAAGAAATAGGGACGCAGGCCCGTTTCGTCAAGTGAATTTTGCTCAATGCTGTGAGTAGCTGCCAGATGATCGCATCCTACATCAAATAAATAGGGACTCAGGCGTGTTTAGTCAAGTGAACTTTGCTCACTGCTGTTAGTAGCCGCCAGATGATGGCGTCCTTCATCAAATAAATAGGGACTCAGGCCTGTTTCGTCAAGTGAACTTTGCTCAGTGCTGTGAGTAGCCCCCAGATGATCGCATCCTACATCAAATAAATATGGACTCAGGCGTGTTTAGTCAAGTGAACTTTGCTCAGTGCTGTGAGTAGCCGCCAGATGATCGCATCCTACATGAAATAAATAGGTACTCAGGCCTGTTTCGTCAAATGAACTTTGCTCACTGCTGTTAGTAGCCGCCAGATGATGGCGTCCTACATCAAATAAATAGAGACTCAGGCCTGTTTCGTCAAGTGAACTTTGCTCAGTGCTGTGAGTAGCCGCCAGATGATCGCATCCTACATCAAATAAACAGGGACTCAGGCGAGTTTAGTCAAGTGAACTTTGCTCAGTGCTGAGTAGCCGCCAGATGATCGCATCCTACATCAAATAAATAGGGACGCAGGCCCGTTTCGTCAAGTGCACTTTGCTCAGTGCTGTGAGCAGCCGCCAGATGATCGCATCCTACATCAAATAAATAGGGACTCAGGCGTGTTTAGTCAAGTGAAGTTTGCTCAGTGCTGTGAGTAGCCGCCAGATGATCGCATCCTACATCAAATAAATAGGGAGTCAGGCCTGTTTCGTCAAGTGAACTTTGCTCAGTGCTGTGAGTAGCCCCTAGATGATCGCATCCTACATCAAATAAATAGGGACTCAGGCGTGTTTAGTCAAGTGAACTTTGCTCAGTGCTGTGAGTAGCTGCAATATGATCGCTTCCTACATAAAATAAATGGGGACGCAGGCATGTTTCGTCAAGTGATCTTTGCTCAGTGCTGGCTGTGAGTAGCCGCCAGATGATCGCATCTTACATCAAATAAATAGGGATGCAGGCCCGTTTCGTCAAGTGAATTTTGCTCAGTGCTGTGAGTAGCCGCCAGATGATCGCATCCTACATCAAATAAATAGGGACTCAGGCGTGTTTAGTCAATTGAACTTTGCTCAGTGCTGTGAGTAGCCGCCAGATGATCGCATCCTACATCAAATAAATAGGGACTCAGGCCTGTTTCGTCAAGTGCACTTTGCTCAGTGCTTTGAGTAGCCGCGAGATCATCACATCCTACATCAAATAAATAGGGACAGAGGCCTGTTTCATCAAGTGAACTTTGCTTAGTGCAGTGAGTAGCCGCCAGATGATCGCATCCTACATCAAATAAATAGGGACGCAGGCCTGTTTCGTCAAGTGCACTTTGCTCAGTGCTGTGAGTAGCCGCCAGATGATCGCATCCTACATCAAATAAATAGGAACTCAGGCGTGTTTAGTCAAGTGAACTTTGCTCAGTGCTGTGAGTAGCCGCCAGATGATCGCATCCTACATCAAATTAATAGGGACTCAGGCGTGTTCAGTCAAGTGAACTTTGCTCAGTGCTGTGAGTAGCCGCCAGATGATCGCATCCTACATCAAATAAATAGGGAGTCAGGCGTGTTTCGTCAAGTGAACTGTGCTGAGTGCTGTGAGTAGCCCCTAGATGATCGCATCCTACATCAAATAAATAGGGGCTCAGGCTTGTTTAGTCAAGTGAACTTTGCTCAGTCCTGTTAGTAACCGCCAGATGATGGCGTCCTTCTTAAAATAAATGGGGACGCAGGCATGTTTCGTCAAGTGATCTCTGCTCAGTGCTGTGAGTAGCTGCCAGATGATCGCATCCTACATCAAAAAAATTGGGAATCAGGCATGTTTAGTCAAGTGAACTTTGCTCAGTGCTGTGAGTAGCCACCAGATGATCGCGTCCTACATCAAATAGATAGGGACTCGGGCCTGTTTCGTCAAGTGAACTTTGCTCAGTGCTGTTAGTAGCCGTCAGATGATGGCGTCCTACATGAAATAAATGGGGACGCAGGCATGTTTCTTCAAGTGATCTTTGCTCAGTGCTGTGAGTAGCCGCCAGATGATCGCATCTTATATCAAATAAATATGCACGCAGGCCCGTTTCGTCAAGTGAATTTTGCTCCGTGCTGTGAGTAGCCGCAAGGTGATCACATCCTACATCAAATAAATAGGGACGCAGGCCTATTTCGTCAAGTGCACTTTGCTCAGTGCTGTGAGTAGCCACCAGATGATCGCATCCTACATCAAATAATAGGGACTCAGGGGTGTTTAGTCAAGTGAACTTTGCTCTGTGCTGTGAGTAGCC
Organism: Haemaphysalis longicornis; assembly: GCF_048455015.1. NCBI lineage: Eukaryota > Metazoa > Arthropoda > Arachnida > Ixodida > Ixodidae > Haemaphysalis > Haemaphysalis longicornis. The sequence goes on along the minus strand of NW_027526204.1, from coordinate 1,167,088 downwards.
GCCAGATGATCGCATCCTACATTAATAAATAGGGTCTCAGGCCTGTTTCGTCAAGTGAACTTTGCTCAGTGCTGTGAGTATCCCCCAGATCGCATCCTACATCAAATAAATAGGGACTCAGGCGTGTTTATTCAAGTGAACTTTGCTCAGTGCTGTGAGTAGCCGCCAGATGATCGCATCTTACATCAAATAAATAGGAACTCAGGCGTGTTTAGTCAAGTGAACTTTGCTCAGTGCTGTGAGTAGCCGCCAGATGATCGCATCCTACATCAAATAAATAGGGACTCAGGTGAGTTTAGTCAAGTGAACTTTGCTCAGTGCTGTGAGTAGCCGCCAGATGATCGCATCCTACATCAAATAAATAGGGACGCATGCCCGTTTCGTCAAGTGCACTTTGCTCAGTGTTGTGAGCAGCCGCCAGATGATCGCATCCTACATCAAATAAATAGGGACTCAGGCGTGTTTAGTCAAGTGAACTTTGCTCAGTGCTGTGAGTAGCCGCCAGATGATCGCATCCTACATCAAATATATAGGGAGTCAGGCCTTTTTCGTCAAGTGAACTTTGCTCAGTGCTGTGAGTAGCCCCTAGATGATCGCATCCTACATCAAATAAATAGGTACTCAGGCGTGTTTAGTCAAGTGAACTTTGCTCAGTGCTGTGAGTAGCCGCCAGATGATCGCATCCTACATCAAATAGATAGGCACTCAGGCCTGTTTCGTCAAGTGAACTTTGCTGAGTGCTGTTAGTAGCCGCCAGATGATGGCGTCCTACATAAAATAAATGGGGACGCAGGCATGTTTCGTCAAGTGATCTTTGCTCAGTGCTGGCTGTGAGTAGCCGCCAGATGATCGCAGCTTACATCAAATAAATAGGGACGCAGGCCCGTTTCGTCAAGTGAATTTTGCTCAGTGCTGTGAGTAGCCGCCAGATGATCGCATCCTACATCAAATAAATAGGGACTCAGGCGTGTTTAGTCAATTAAAATTTGCTCAGTGCTGTGAGTAGGCGCCAGATGATCGCATCCTACATGAAATAAATAGGGACTCAGGCCTGTTTCGTCAAGTGCACTTTGCTCAGTGCTGTGAGTAGCCGCCAGATGATCGTATCCCACATCAAATAAATAGGGACTTAGGCGTGTTTAGTCAAGTGAACTTTGCTCAGTGCTGTGAGTAGCCGCCAGATGATCGCATCCTACATCAAATAAATAGGCACTGAGGCGTGTTTACTCAAGAAAACTTTGCTCATTGCTGTGAGTAGCTGCCAGGTGATCGCATCCTACATCAAATAGATAGGAACTCGGCACGTTTGTCAAGTGAACTTTGCTCAGTGCTGTTAGTAGCCGCCAGATGATGGCGTCCTACATAAAATAAATGGTGACACAGGCATGTTTCGTCAAGTGATCTTTGCTCAGTGCTGTGAGTAGCCCCCAGATCGCATGCGACATCAAATAAATAGGGACGGATGCCTGTTTCGTCAAGTGAACTTTGCTAAGTGCTGTGAGTAGCCCCCAGATGATCGCATCCTACATGAAATAAATAGGTACTCAGGCGTGTTTAGTCAAGTGAACTTTGCTCATTGCTGTGTGTAGCCGCCAGATGATCGCATCCTACATGAAATAAATAGGGACTCAGGCCTGTTTCGTCAAGTGAACTTTGCTCAGTGCTGTTAGTAGCCGCCAGATGATGGCGTCCTACATCAAATAAATAGAGACTCAGGCATGTTTCGTCAAGTGAACTTTGCTCAGTGCTTTGAGTAGCCCCCAGATGATCGCATCCTACATCAAATAAATAGGGACTCAGGCGTGTTTAGTCAAGTGAACTTTGCTCAGTGCGGTGAGTAGCCGCCAGATGATCGCATCCTACATCAAATAAATAGGGACGCATGCCCGTTTCGTCAAGTGCACTTTGCTCAGTGTTGTGAGCAGCCGCCAGATGATCGCATCCTACATCAAATAAATAGGGACTCAGGCGTGTTTAGTCAAGTGAACTTTGCTCAGTGCTGTGAGTAGCCGCCAGATGATCGCATCCTACATCAAATATATAGGGAGTCAGGCCTTTTTCGTCAAGTGAACTTTGCTCAGTGCTGTGAGTAGCCCCTAGATGATCGCATCCTACATCAAATAAATAGGTACTCAGGCGTGTTTAGTCAAGTGAACTTTGCTCAGTGCTGTGAGTAGCCGCCAGATGATCGCATCCTACATCAAATAGATAGGCACTCAGGCCTGTTTCGTCAAGTGAACTTTGCTGAGTGCTGTTAGTAGCCGCCAGATGATGGCGTCCTACATAAAATAAATGGGGACGCAGGCATGTTTCGTCAAGTGATCTTTGCTCAGTGCTGGCTGTGAGTAGCCGCCAGATGATCGCAGCTTACATCAAATAAATAGGGACGCAGGCCCGTTTCGTCAAGTGAATTTTGCTCAGTGCTGTGAGTAGCCGCCAGATGATCGCATCCTACATCAAATAAATAGGGACTCAGGCGTGTTTAGTCAATTAAAATTTGCTCAGTGCTGTGAGTAGGCGCCAGATGATCGCATCCTACATGAAATAAATAGGGACTCAGGCCTGTTTCGTCAAGTGCACTTTGCTCAGTGCTGTGAGTAGCCGCCAGATGATCGTATCCCACATCAAATAAATAGGGACTTAGGCGTGTTTAGTCAAGTGAACTTTGCTCAGTGCTGTGAGTAGCCGCCAGATGATCGCATCCTACATCAAATAAATAGGCACTGAGGCGTGTTTACTCAAGAAAACTTTGCTCATTGCTGTGAGTAGCTGCCAGGTGATCGCATCCTACATCAAATAGATAGGAACTCGGCACGTTTGTCAAGTGAACTTTGCTCAGTGCTGTTAGTAGCCGCCAGATGATGGCGTCCTACATAAAATAAATGGTGACACAGGCATGTTTCGTCAAGTGATCTTTGCTCAGTGCTGTGAGTAGCCCCCAGATCGCATGCGACATCAAATAAATAGGGACGGATGCCTGTTTCGTCAAGTGAACTTTGCTAAGTGCTGTGAGTAGCCCCCAGATGATCGCATCCTACATGAAATAAATAGGTACTCAGGCGTGTTTAGTCAAGTGAACTTTGCTCATTGCTGTGTGTAGCCGCCAGATGATCGCATCCTACATGAAATAAATAGGGACTCAGGCCTGTTTCGTCAAGTGAACTTTGCTCAGTGCTGTTAGTAGCCGCCAGATGATGGCGTCCTACATCAAATAAATAGAGACTCAGGCATGTTTCGTCAAGTGAACTTTGCTCAGTGCTTTGAGTAGCCCCCAGATGATCGCATCCTACATCAAATAAATAGGGACTCAGGCGTGTTTAGTCAAGTGAACTTTGCTCAGTGCGGTGAGTAGCCGCCAGATGATCGCATCCTACATCAAATAAATAGGGACGCAGGCCTGTTTCGTCAAGTGCACTTTGCTCAGTGCTGTGAGTAGCCGCCAGATGATCGCATCTTACATCAAATAAATAGGAACTCAGGCGTGTTTAGTCAAGTGAACTTTGCTCAGTGCTGTGAGTAGCCGCCAGATGATCGCATCCTACATCAAATAAATAGGGACTCAGGCGAGTTTAGTCAACTGAACTTTGCTCAGTGCTGTGAGTAGCCGCCAGATGATCGCATCCTACTTCAAATAAATAGGGACGCAGGCCCGTTTCGTCAAGTGAACTTTGCTCAGTGCTGTGAGCAGCCGCCAGATGATCGCATCCTACATCAAATAAATAGGGACTCAGGCGTGTTTCGTCAAGTGATCTTTGCTCAGTGCTGTGAGTAGCCGCCAGATGATCGCATCTTATATCAAATAAATATGCACGCAGGCCCGTTTCGTCAAGTGAATTTTGCTCCGTGCTGTGAGTAGCCGCAAGGTGATCACATCCTACATCAAATAAAAAGGGATGCAGGCCTGTTTCGTCAAGTGCACTTTGCTCAGTGCTGTGAGTAGCCGCCAGATGATGGCGTCCTACATCAAATAAATAGGGACTCAGGCGTGTTTAGTCAATTAAAATTTGCTCAGTGCTGTGAGTAGCCGCCAGATGATCACATCCTACATCAAATAAATAGGCACTGAGGCGTGTTTAGTCAAGTGAACTTTGCTCAGTGCTGTGAGTAGCCGCCAGATGATCGCATCCTACATCAAAAAGATAGGCACTCAGGCCTGTTTCGTCAAGTGAACTTTGCTCAGTGCTGTTCGTAATCGCCAGATCATCACATCCTACATCAAATAAATAGGGACAGAGGCCTGTTTCATCAAGTGAACTTTGCTTAGTGCAGTGAGTAGCCGCCAGATGATCGCATCCTACATCAAATAAATAGGGACGCAGGCCTGTTTCGTCAAGTGCACTTTGCTCAGTGCTGTGAGTAGCCGCCAGATGATCGCATCCTACATCAAATAAATAGGAACTCAGGCGTGTTTAGTCAAGTGAACTTTGCTCAGTGCTGTGAGTAGCCGCCAGATGATCGCATCCTACATCAAATAAATAGGGACTCAGGCGAGTTTAGTCACGTGCACTTTGCTCAGTGCTGTGAGTAGCCGCCAGATGATCGCATCCTACATCAAATTAATAGGGACTCAGGCGTGTTTAGTCAAGTGAACTTTGCTCAGTGCTGTGAGTAGCCGCCAGATGATCGCATCCTACATCAAATAAATAGGGAGTCAGGCGTGTTTCGTCAAGTGAACTTTGCGGAGTGCTGTGAGTAGCCCCTAGATGATCGTATCCTACATCAAATAAATAGGGACTGAGGCGTGTTTAGTCAAGTGAACTTTGCTCAGTGCTGTTAGTAGCCGCCAGATGATGGCGTCCTACTTAAAATAAATGGGGACGCAGGCATGTTTCGTCAAGTGATCTCTGCTCAGAGCTGTGAGTAGCTGCCAGATGATCGCATCCTACATCAAATAAATAGGGACTCAGGCGTGTTTAGTCAAGTGAACTTTGCTCAGTGCTGTGAGTAGCCGCCAGATGATCGCATCCTACATGAAATAAATAGGGTCTTAGGCGTGTTTAGTCAAGTGAACTTTGCTCAGTGCTGTTAGTAGCGGCCAGATGATGGCGTCCTAGATAAAATAAATGGGGACGCAGGCATGTTTCGTCAAGTGATCTTTGCTCAGTGCTGTGAGTAGCCGCCAGATGATCGCATCTTACATCAAAGAAATAGGGACGCAGGCCCGTTTCGTCAAGTGAATTTTGCTCAATGCTGTGAGTAGCTGCCAGATGATCGCATCATACATCAAATAAATAGGGACTCAGGCGTGTTTAGTCAAGTGAACTTTGCTCACTGCTGTTAGTAGCCGCCAGATGATGGCGTCCTACATCAAATAAATATGGACTCAGGCCTGTTTCGTCAAGTGAACTTTGCTCAGTGCTGTGAGTAGCCCCCAGATGACCGCATCCTACATCAAATAAATAGGGACTCAGGCGTGTTTAGTCAAGTGAACTTTGCTCAGTGCTGTGAGTAGCCGCCAGATGATCGCATCCTACATGAAATAATTAGGTACTCAGGCCTGTTTCGTCAAATGAACTTTGCTCACTGCTGTTAGTAGCCGCCAGATGATGGCGTCCTACATCAAATAAATAGGGACTCAGGCGTGTTTAGTCAATTAAAATTTGCTCAGTGCTGTGAGTAGCCGCCAGATGATCACATCCTACATCAAATAAATAGGCACTGAGGCGTGTTTAGTCAAGTGAACTTTGCTCAGTGCTGTGAGTAGCCGCCAGATGATCGCATCCTACATCAAAAAGATAGGCACTCAGGCCTGTTTCGTCAAGTGAACTTTGCTCAGTGCTGTTCGTAATCGCCAGATCATCACATCCTACATCAAATAAATAGGGACAGAGGCCTGTTTCATCAAGTGAACTTTGCTTAGTGCAGTGAGTAGCCGCCAGATGATCGCATCCTACATCAAATAGATAGGCACTCAGGCCTGTTTCGTCAAGTGAACTTTGCTGAGTGCTGTTAGTAGCCGCCAGATGATGGCGTCCTACATAAAATAAATGGGGACGCAGGCATGTTTCGTCAAGTGATCTTTGCTCAGTGCTGGCTGTGAGTAGCCGCCAGATGATCGCAGCTTACATCAAATAAATAGGGACGCAGGCCCGTTTCGTCAAGTGAATTTTGCTCAGTGCTGTGAGTAGCCGCCAGATGATCGCATCCTACATCAAATAAATAGGGACTCAGGCGTGTTTAGTCAATTAAAATTTGCTCAGTGCTGTGAGTAGGCGCCAGATGATCGCATCCTACATGAAATAAATAGGGACTCAGGCCTGTTTCGTCAAGTGCACTTTGCTCAGTGCTGTGAGTAGCCGCCAGATGATCGTATCCCACATCAAATAAATAGGGACTTAGGCGTGTTTAGTCAAGTGAACTTTGCTCAGTGCTGTGAGTAGCCGCCAGATGATCGCATCCTACATCAAATAAATAGGCACTGAGGCGTGTTTACTCAAGAAAACTTTGCTCATTGCTGTGAGTAGCTGCCAGGTGATCGCATCCTACATCAAATAGATAGGAACTCGGCACGTTTGTCAAGTGAACTTTGCTCAGTGCTGTTAGTAGCCGCCAGATGATGGCGTCCTACATAAAATAAATGGTGACACAGGCATGTTTCGTCAAGTGATCTTTGCTCAGTGCTGTGAGTAGCCCCCAGATCGCATGCGACATCAAATAAATAGGGACGGATGCCTGTTTCGTCAAGTGAACTTTGCTAAGTGCTGTGAGTAGCCCCCAGATGATCGCATCCTACATGAAATAAATAGGTACTCAGGCGTGTTTAGTCAAGTGAACTTTGCTCATTGCTGTGTGTAGCCGCCAGATGATCGCATCCTACATGAAATAAATAGGGACTCAGGCCTGTTTCGTCAAGTGAACTTTGCTCAGTGCTGTTAGTAGCCGCCAGATGATGGCGTCCTACATCAAATAAATAGAGACTCAGGCATGTTTCGTCAAGTGAACTTTGCTCAGTGCTTTGAGTAGCCCCCAGATGATCGCATCCTACATCAAATAAATAGGGACTCAGGCGTGTTTAGTCAAGTGAACTTTGCTCAGTGCGGTGAGTAGCCGCCAGATGATCGCATCCTACATCAAATAAATAGGGACGCAGGCCTGTTTCGTCAAGTGCACTTTGCTCAGTGCTGTGAGTAGCCGCCAGATGATCGCATCTTACATCAAATAAATAGGAACTCAGGCGTGTTTAGTCAAGTGAACTTTGCTCAGTGCTGTGAGTAGCCGCCAGATGATCGCATCCTACATCAAATAAATAGGGACTCAGGCGAGTTTAGTCAACTGAACTTTGCTCAGTGCTGTGAGTAGCCGCCAGATGATCGCATCCTACTTCAAATAAATAGGGACGCAGGCCCGTTTCGTCAAGTGAACTTTGCTCAGTGCTGTGAGCAGCCGCCAGATGATCGCATCCTACATCAAATAAATAGGGACTCAGGCGTGTTTCGTCAAGTGATCTTTGCTCAGTGCTGTGAGTAGCCGCCAGATGATCGCATCTTATATCAAATAAATATGCACGCAGGCCCGTTTCGTCAAGTGAATTTTGCTCCGTGCTGTGAGTAGCCGCAAGGTGATCACATCCTACATCAAATAAAAAGGGATGCAGGCCTGTTTCGTCAAGTGCACTTTGCTCAGTGCTGTGAGTAGCCGCCAGATGATGGCGTCCTACATCAAATAAATAGGGACTCAGGCGTGTTTAGTCAATTAAAATTTGCTCAGTGCTGTGAGTAGCCGCCAGATGATCACATCCTACATCAAATAAATAGGCACTGAGGCGTGTTTAGTCAAGTGAACTTTGCTCAGTGCTGTGAGTAGCCGCCAGATGATCGCATCCTACATCAAAAAGATAGGCACTCAGGCCTGTTTCGTCAAGTGAACTTTGCTCAGTGCTGTTCGTAATCGCCAGATCATCACATCCTACATCAAATAAATAGGGACAGAGGCCTGTTTCATCAAGTGAACTTTGCTTAGTGCAGTGAGTAGCCGCCAGATGATCGCATCCTACATCAAATAAATAGGGACGCAGGCCTGTTTCGTCAAGTGCACTTTGCTCAGTGCTGTGAGTAGCCGCCAGATGATCGCATCCTACATCAAATAAATAGGAACTCAGGCGTGTTTAGTCAAGTGAACTTTGCTCAGTGCTGTGAGTAGCCGCCAGATGATCGCATCCTACATCAAATAAATAGGGACTCAGGCGAGTTTAGTCACGTGCACTTTGCTCAGTGCTGTGAGTAGCCGCCAGATGATCGCATCCTACATCAAATTAATAGGGACTCAGGCGTGTTTAGTCAAGTGAACTTTGCTCAGTGCTGTGAGTAGCCGCCAGATGATCGCATCCTACATCAAATAAATAGGGAGTCAGGCGTGTTTCGTCAAGTGAACTTTGCGGAGTGCTGTGAGTAGCCCCTAGATGATCGTATCCTACATCAAATAAATAGGGACTGAGGCGTGTTTAGTCAAGTGAACTTTGCTCAGTGCTGTTAGTAGCCGCCAGATGATGGCGTCCTACTTAAAATAAATGGGGACGCAGGCATGTTTCGTCAAGTGATCTCTGCTCAGAGCTGTGAGTAGCTGCCAGATGATCGCATCCTACATCAAATAAATAGGGACTCAGGCGTGTTTAGTCAAGTGAACTTTGCTCAGTGCTGTGAGTAGCCGCCAGATGATCGCATCCTACATGAAATAAATAGGGTCTTAGGCGTGTTTAGTCAAGTGAACTTTGCTCAGTGCTGTTAGTAGCGGCCAGATGATGGCGTCCTAGATAAAATAAATGGGGACGCAGGCATGTTTCGTCAAGTGATCTTTGCTCAGTGCTGTGAGTAGCCGCCAGATGATCGCATCTTACATCAAAGAAATAGGGACGCAGGCCCGTTTCGTCAAGTGAATTTTGCTCAATGCTGTGAGTAGCTGCCAGATGATCGCATCATACATCAAATAAATAGGGACTCAGGCGTGTTTAGTCAAGTGAACTTTGCTCACTGCTGTTAGTAGCCGCCAGATGATGGCGTCCTACATCAAATAAATATGGACTCAGGCCTGTTTCGTCAAGTGAACTTTGCTCAGTGCTGTGAGTAGCCCCCAGATGACCGCATCCTACATCAAATAAATAGGGACTCAGGCGTGTTTAGTCAAGTGAACTTTGCTCAGTGCTGTGAGTAGCCGCCAGATGATCGCATCCTACATGAAATAATTAGGTACTCAGGCCTGTTTCGTCAAATGAACTTTGCTCACTGCTGTTAGTAGCCGCCAGATGATGGCGTCCTACATCAAATAAATAGGGACTCAGGCCTGTTTCGTCAAGTGAACTTTGCTCAGTGCTGTGAGTAGCCGCCAGATGATCGCATCCTACATCAAATAAATAGGGACTCAGGCGAGTTTAGTCAAGTGAACTTTGCTCAGTGCTGAGTAGCCGCCAGATGATCGCATCCTACATCAAATAAATAGGGACGCAGGCCCGTTTCGTCAAGTGCACTTTGCTCAGTGCTGTGAGCAGCCGCCAGATGATCGCATCCTACATCAAATAAATAGGGACTCAGGCGTGTTTAGTCAAGTGAAATTTGCTCAGTGCTGTGAGTAGCCGCCAGATGATCGCATCCTACATCAAATAAATAGGGAGTCAGGCCTGTTTCGTCAAGTGAACTTTGCTCAGTGCTGTGAGTAGCCCCTAGATGATCGCATCCTACATCAAATAAATAGGGACTCAGGCGTGTTTAGTCAAGTGAACTTTGCTCAGTGCTGTGAGTAGCTGCCATATGATCGCATCCTACATAAAATAAATGTGGACGCAGGCATGTTTCGTCAAGTGATCTTTGCTCAGTGCTGGCTGTGAGTAGCCGCCAGATGATCGCATCTTACATCAAATAAATAGGGATGCAGGCCCGTTTCGTCAAGTGAATTTTGTTCAGTGCTGTGAGTAGCCGCCAGATGATCGCATCCTACATCAAATAAATAGGGACTCAGGCGTGTTTAGTCAATTGAACTTTGCTCAGTGCTGTGAGTAGCCGCCAGATGATCGCATCCTACATCAAATAAATAGGGACTCAGGCCTGTTTCGTCAAGTGCACTTTGCTCAGTGCTTTGAGTAGCCGCCAGATCATCACATCCTACATCAAATAAATAGGGACAGAGGCCTGTTTCATCAAGTGAACTTTGCTTAGTGCAGTGAGTAGCCGCCACATGATCGCATCCTACATCAAATAAATAGGGACGCAGGCCTGTTTCGTCAAGTGCACTTTGCTCAGTGCTGTGAGTAGCCGCCAGATGATCGCATCCTACATCAAATAAATAGGAACTCAGGCGTGTTTAGTCAAGTGAACTTTGCTCAGTGCTGTGAGTAGCCGCCAGATGATCGCATCCTACATCAAATTAATAGGGACTCAGGCGTGTTTAGTCAAGTGAACTTTGCTCAGTGCTGTGAGTAGCCGCCAGATGATCGCATCCTACATCAAATAAATAGGGACTCAGGCGTGTTTAGTCAAGTGAACTTTGCTCAGTGCTGTGAGTAGCCGCCAGATGATCGCATCCTACATCAAATATATAGGGAGTCAGGCCTTTTTCGTCAAGTGAACTTTGCTCAGTGCTGTGAGTAGCCCCTAGATGATCGCGTCCTACATCAAATAAATAGGTACTCAGGCGTGTTTAGTCAAGTGAACTTTGCTCAGTGCTGTGAGTGCCCGCAAGATGATCGCATCCTACATCAAATAGATAGGCACTCAGGCCTGTTTCGTCAAGTGAACTTTGCTGAGTGCTGTTAGTAGCCGCCAGATGATGGCGTCCTACATAAAATAAATGGGGACGCAGGCATGTTTCGTCAAGTGATCTTTGCTCAGTGCTGGCTGTGAGTAGCCGCCAGATGATCGCATCTTACATCAAATAAATAGGGACGCAGGCCCGTTTCGTCAAGTGAATTTTGCTCAGTGCTGTGAGTAGCCGCCAGATGATCGCATCCTACATCAAATAAATAGGGACTCAGGCGTGTTTAGTCAATTAAAATTTGCTCAGTGCTGTGAGTAGGCGCCAGATGATCGCATCCTACATGAAATAAATAGGGACTCAGGCCTGTTTCGTCAAGTGCACTTTGCTCAGTGCTGTGAGTAGCCGCCAGATGATCGTATCCTACATCAAATAAATAGGGACTTAGGCGTGTTTAGTCAAGTGAACTTTGCTCAGTGCTGTGAGTAGCCGCCAGATGATCGCATCCTACATCAAATAAATAGGCACTGAGGCGTGTTTACTCAAGTAAACTTTGCTCATTGCTGTGAGTAGCTGCCAGGTGATCGCATCCTACATCAAATAGATAGGAACTCGGCATGTTTGTCAAGTGAACTTTGCTCAGTGCTGTTAGTAGCCGCCAGATGATGGCGTCCTACATAAAATAAATGGTGACACAGGCATGTTTCGTCAAGTGATCTTTGCTCAGTGCTGTGAGTAGCCCCCAGATCGCATGCGACATCAAATAAATAGGGACGGATGCCTGTTTCGTCAAGTGAACTTTGCTAAGTGCTGTGAGTAGCCCCCAGATGATCGCATCCTACATGAAATAAATAGGTACTCAGGCGTGTTTAGTCAAGTGAACTTTGCTCATTGCTGTGTGTAGCCGCCAGATGATCGCATCCTACATGAAATAAATAGGGACTCAGGCCTGTTTCGTCAAGTGAACTTTGCTCAGTGCTGTTAGTAGCCGCCAGATGATGGCGTCCTACATCAAATAAATATAGACTCAGGCATGTTTCGTCAAGTGAACTTTGCTCAGTGCTTTGAGTAGCCCCCAGATGATCGCATCCTACATCAAATAAATAGGGACTCAGGCGAGTTTAGTCAAGTGAACTTTGCTCAGTGCTGAGTAGCCGCCAGATGATCGCATCCTACATCAAATAAATAGGGACGCAGGCCCGTTTCGTCAAGTGCACTTTGCTCAGTGCTGTGAGCAGCCGCCAGATGATCGCATCCTACATCAAATAAATAGGGACTCAGGCGTGTTTAGTCAAGTGAAATTTGCTCAGTGCTGTGAGTAGCCGCCAGATGATCGCATCCTACATCAAATAAATAGGGAGTCAGGCCTGTTTCGTCAAGTGAACTTTGCTCAGTGCTGTGAGTAGCCCCTAGATGATCGCATCCTACATCAAATAAATAGGGACTCAGGCGTGTTTAGTCAAGTGAACTTTGCTCAGTGCTGTGAGTAGCTGCCATATGATCGCATCCTACATAAAATAAATGTGGACGAAGGCATGTTTCGTCAAGTGATCTTTGCTCAGTGCTGGCTGTGAGTAGCCGCCAGATGATCGCATCTTACATCAAATAAATAGGGATGCAGGCCCGTTTCGTCAAGTAAATTTTGTTCAGTGCTGTGAGTAGCCGCCAGATGATCGCATCCTACATCAAATAAATAGGGACTCAGGCGTGTTTAGTCAATTGAACTTTGCTCAGTGCTGTGAGTAGCCGCCAGATGATCGCATCCTACATCAAATAAATAGGGACTCAGGCCTGTTTCGTCAAGTGCACTTTGCTCAGTGCTTTGAGTAGCCGCCAGATCATCACATCCTACATCAAATAAATAGGGACAGAGGCCTGTTTCATCAAGTGAACTTTGCTTAGTGCAGTGAGTAGCCGCCACATGATCGCATCCTACATCAAATAAATAGGGACGCAGGCCTGTTTCGTCAAGTGCACTTTGCTCAGTGCTGTGAGTAGCCGCCAGATGATCGCATCCTACATCAAATAAATAGGAACTCAGGCGTGTTTAGTCAAGTGAACTTTGCTCAGTGCTGTGAGTAGCCGCCAGATGATCGCATCCTACATCAAATTAATAGGGACTCAGGCGTGTTTAGTCAAGTGAACTTTGCTCAGTGCTGTGAGTAGCCGCCAGATGATCGCATCCTACATCAAATAAATAGGGACTCAGGCGTGTTTAGTCAAGTGAACTTTGCTCAGTGCTGTGAGTAGCCGCCAGATGATCGCATCCTACATCAAATATATAGGGAGTCAGGCCTTTTTCGTCAAGTGAACTTTGCTCAGTGCTGTGAGTAGCCCCTAGATGATCGCGTCCTACATCAAATAAATAGGTACTCAGGCGTGTTTAGTCAAGTGAACTTTGCTCAGTGCTGTGAGTGCCCGCAAGATGATCGCATCCTACATCAAATAGATAGGCACTCAGGCCTGTTTCGTCAAGTGAACTTTGCTGAGTGCTGTTAGTAGCCGCCAGATGATGGCGTCCTACATAAAATAAATGGGGACGCAGGCATGTTTCGTCAAGTGATCTTTGCTCAGTGCTGGCTGTGAGTAGCCGCCAGATGATCGCATCTTACATCAAATAAATAGGGACGCAGGCCCGTTTCGTCAAGTGAATTTTGCTCAGTGCTGTGAGTAGCCGCCAGATGATCGCATCCTACATCAAATAAATAGGGACTCAGGCGTGTTTAGTCAATTAAAATTTGCTCAGTGCTGTGAGTAGGCGCCAGATGATCGCATCCTACATGAAATAAATAGGGACTCAGGCCTGTTTCGTCAAGTGCACTTTGCTCAGTGCTGTGAGTAGCCGCCAGATGATCGTATCCTACATCAAATAAATAGGGACTTAGGCGTGTTTAGTCAAGTGAACTTTGCTCAGTGCTGTGAGTAGCCGCCAGATGATCGCATCCTACATCAAATAAATAGGCACTGAGGCGTGTTTACTCAAGTAAACTTTGCTCATTGCTGTGAGTAGCTGCCAGGTGATCGCATCCTACATCAAATAGATAGGAACTCGGCATGTTTGTCAAGTGAACTTTGCTCAGTGCTGTTAGTAGCCGCCAGATGATGGCGTCCTACATAAAATAAATGGTGACACAGGCATGTTTCGTCAAGTGATCTTTGCTCAGTGCTGTGAGTAGCCCCCAGATCGCATGCGACATCAAATAAATAGGGACGGATGCCTGTTTCGTCAAGTGAACTTTGCTAAGTGCTGTGAGTAGCCCCCAGATGATCGCATCCTACATGAAATAAATAGGTACTCAGGCGTGTTTAGTCAAGTGAACTTTGCTCATTGCTGTGTGTAGCCGCCAGATGATCGCATCCTACATGAAATAAATAGGGACTCAGGCCTGTTTCGTCAAGTGAACTTTGCTCAGTGCTGTTAGTAGCCGCCAGATGATGGCGTCCTACATCAAATAAATATAGACTCAGGCATGTTTCGTCAAGTGAACTTTGCTCAGTGCTTTGAGTAGCCCCCAGATGATCGCATCCTACATCAAATAAATAGGGACTCAGGCGTGTTTAGTCAAGTGAACTTTGCTCAGTGCGGTGAGTAGCCGCCAGATGATCGCATCCTACATCAAATAAATAGGGACGCAGGCCTGTTTCGTCAAGTGCACTTTGCTCAGTGCTGTGAGTAGCCGCCAGATGATCGCATCTTACATCAAATAAATAGGAACTCAGGCGTGTTTAGTCAAGTGAACTTTGCTCAGTGCTGTGAGTAGCCGCCAGATGATCGCATCCTACATCAAATAAATAGGGACTCAGGCGAGTTTAGTCAACTGAACTTTGCTCAGTGCTGTGAGTAGCCGCCAGATTATCGCATCCTACTTCAAATAAATAGGGACGCAGGCCCGTTTCGTCAAGTGAACTTTGCTCAGTGCTGTGAGCAGCCGCCAGATGATCGCATCCTACATCAAATAAATAGGGACTCAGGCGTGTTTCGTCAAGTGATCTTTGCTCAGTGCTGTGAGTAGCCGCCAGATGATCGCATCTTATATCAAATAAATATGCACGCAGGCCCGTTTCGTCAAGTGAATTTTGCTCCGTGCTGTGAGTAGCCGCAAGGTGATCACATCCTACATCAAATAAAAAGGGATGCAGGCCTGTTTCGTCAAGTGCACTTTGCTCAGTGCTGTGAGTAGCCGCCAGATGATGGCGTCCTACATCAAATAAATAGGGACTCAGGCGTGTTTAGTCAATTAAAATTTGCTCAGTGCTGTGAGTAGCCGCCAGATGATCACATCCTACATCAAATAAATAGGCACTGAGGCGTGTTTAGTCAAGTGAACTTTGCTCAGTGCTGTGAGTAGCCGCCAGATGATCGCATCCTACATCAAAAAGATAGGCACTCAGGCCTGTTTCGTCAAGTGAACTTTGCTCAGTGCTGCTCGTAGTCGCCAGATCATCACATCCTACATCAAATAAATAGGGACAGAGGCCTGTTTCATCAAGTGAACTTTGCTTAGTGCAGTGAGTAGCCGCCAGATGATCGCATCCTACATCAAATAAATAGGGACGCAGGCCTGTTTTGTCAAGTGCACTTTGCTCAGTGCTGTGAGTAGCCGCCAGATGATCGCATCCTACATCAAATAAATAGGAACTCAGGCGTGTTTAGTCAAGTGAACTTTGCTCAGTGCTGTGAGTAGCCGCCAGATGATCGCATCCTACATCAAATAAATAGGGACTCAGGCGAGTTTAGTCACGTGCACTTTGCTCAGTGCTGTGAGTAGCCGCCAGATGATCGCATCCTACATCAAATTAATAGGGACTCAGGCGTGTTTAGTCAAGTGAACTTTGCTCAGTGCTGTGAGTAGCCGCCAGATGATCGCATCCTACATCAAATAAATAGGGAGTCAGGCGTGTTTCGTCAAGTGAACTTTGCGGAGTGCTGTGAGTAGCCCCTAGATGATCGTATCCTACATCAAATAAATAGGGACTGAGGCGTGTTTAGTCAAGTGAACTTTGCTCAGTGCTGTTAGTAGCCGCCAGATGATGGCGTCCTACTTAAAATAAATGGGGACGCAGGCATGTTTCGTCAAGTGATCTCTGCTCAGTGCTGTGAGTAGCTGCCAGATGATCGCATCCTACATCAAATAAATAGGGACTCAGGCGTGTTTAGTCAAGTGAACTTTGCTCAGTGCTGTGAGTAGCCGCCAGATGATCGCATCCTACATGAAATAAATAGGGTCTTAGGCGTGTTTAGTCAAGTGAACTTTGCTCAGTGCTGTTAGTAGCGGCCAGATGATGGCGTCCTAGATAAAATAAATGGGGACGCAGGCATGTTTCGTCAAGTGATCTTTGCTCAGTGCTGTGAGTAGCCGCCAGATGATCGCATCTTACATCAAAGAAATAGGGACGCAGGCCCGTTTCGTCAAGTGAATTTTGCTCAATGCTGTGAGTAGCTGCCAGATGATCGCATCATACATCAAATAAATAGGGACTCAGGCGTGTTTAGTCAAGTGAACTTTGCTCACTGCTGTTAGTAGCCGCCAGATGATGGCGTCCTACATCAAATAAATATGGACTCAGGCCTGTTTCGTCAAGTGAACTTTGCTCAGTGCTGTGAGTAGCCCCCAGATGACCGCATCCTACATCAAATAAATAGGGACTCAGGCGTGTTTAGTCAAGTGAACTTTGCTCAGTGCTGTGAGTAGCCGCCAGATGATCGCATCCTACATGAAATAATTAGGTACTCAGGCCTGTTTCGTCAAATGAACTTTGCTCACTGCTGTTAGTAGCCGCCAGATGATGGCGTCCTACATCAAATAAATAGGGACTCAGGCCTGTTTCGTCAAGTGAACTTTGCTCAGTGCTGTGAGTAGCCGCCAGATGATCGCATCCTACATCAAATAAATAGGGACTCAGGCGAGTTTAGTCAAGTGAACTTTGCTCAGTGCTGAGTAGCCGCCAGATGATCGCATCCTACATCAAATAAATAGGGACGCAGGCCCGCTTCGTCAAGTGCACTTTGCTCAGTGCTGTGAGCAGCCGCCAGATGATCGCATCCTACATCAAATAAATAGGGACTCAGGCGTGTTTAGTCAAGTGAAATTTGCTCAGTGCTGTGAGTAGCCGCCAGATGATCGCATCCTACATCAAATAAATAGGGAGTCAGGCCTGTTTCGTCAAGTGAACTTTGCTCAGTGCTGTGAGTAGCCCCTAGATGATCGCATCCTACATCAAATAAATAGGGACTCAGGCGTGTTTAGTCAAGTGAACTTTGCTCAGTGCTGTGAGTAGCTGCCATATGATCGCATCCTACATAAAATAAATGGGGACGCAGGCATGTTTCGTCAAGTGATCTTTGCTCAGTGCTGGCTGTGAGTAGCCGCCAGATGATCGCATCTTACATCAAATAAATAGGGATGCAGGCCCGTTTCGTCAAGTGAATTTTGTTCAGTGCTGTGAGTAGCCGCCAGATGATCGCATCCTACATCAAATAAATAGGGACTCAGGCGTGTTTAGTCAATTGAACTTTGCTCAGTGCTGTGAGTAGCCGCCA
Organism: Haemaphysalis longicornis; assembly: GCF_048455015.1. NCBI lineage: Eukaryota > Metazoa > Arthropoda > Arachnida > Ixodida > Ixodidae > Haemaphysalis > Haemaphysalis longicornis. The sequence goes on along the minus strand of NW_027526204.1, from coordinate 1,149,867 downwards.
GATGATCGCATCCTACATCAAATAAATAGGGACTCAGGCCTGTTTCGTCAAGTGCACTTTGCTCAGTGCTTTGAGTAGCCGCCAGATCATCACATCCTACATCAAATAAATAGGGACAGAGACCTGTTTCATCAAGTGAACTTTGCTTAGTGCAGTGAGTAGCCGCCACATGATCGCATCCTACATCAAATAAATAGGGACGCAGGCCTGTTTCGTCAAGTGCACTTTGCTCAGTGCTGTGAGTAGCCGCCAGATGATCGCATCCTACATCAAATAAATAGGAACTCAGGCGTGTTTAGTCAAGTGAACTTTGCTCAGTGCTGTGAGTAGCCGCCAGATGATCGCATCCTACATCAAGATAATAGGGACTCAGGCGTGTTTAGTCAAGTGAACTTTGCTCAGTGCTGTGAGTAGCCGCCAGATGATCGCATCCTACATCAAATAAATAGGGAGTCAGGCGTGTTTCGTCAAGTGAACTTTGCTGAGTGCTGTGAGTAGCCCCTAGATGATCGCATCCTACATCAAATAAATAGGGACTCAGGCTTGTTTAGTCAAGTGAACTTTGCTCAGTGCTGTTAGTAACCGCCAGATGATGGCGTCCTACTTAAAATAAATGGGGACGCAGGCATGTTTCGTCAAGTGATCTCTGCTCAGTGCTTTGAGTAGCTGCCAGATGATCGCATCCTACATCAAATAAATTGGGACTCAGGCATGTTTAGTCAAGTGAACTTTGCTCAGTGCTGTGAGTAGCCACCAGATGATCGCGTCCTACATCAAATAGATAGGGACTCGGGCCTGTTTCGTCAAGTGAACTTTGCTCAGTGCTGTTAGTAGCCGTCAGATGATGGCGTGCTACATGAAATAAATGGGGACGCAGGCATGTTTCGTCAAGTGATCTTTGCTCAGTGCTGTGAGTAGCCGCCAGATGATCGCATCTTATATCAAATAAATATGCACGCAGGCCCGTTTCGTCAAGTGAATTTTGCTCCGTGCTGTGAGTAGCCGCAAGGTGATCACATCCTACATCAAATAAATAGGGACGCAGGCCTATTTCGTCAAGTGCACTTTGCTCAGTGCTGTGAGTAGCCACCAGATGATCGCATCCTACATTAAATAATAGGGACTCAGGGGTGTTTAGTCAAGTGAACTTTGCTCAGTGCTGTGAGTAGCCGCCAGATGATCGCATCCTACATTAATAAATAGGGTCTCAGGCCTGTTTCGTCAAGTGAACTTTGCTCAGTGCTGTGAGTATCCCCCAGATCGCATCCTACATCAAATAAATAGGGACTCAGGCGTGTTTATTCAAGTGAACTTTGCTCAGTGCTGTGAGTAGCCGCCAGATGATCGCATCTTACATCAAATAAATAGGAACTCAGGCGTGTTTAGTCAAGTGAACTTTGCTCAGTGCTGTGAGTAGCCGCCAGATGATCGCATCCTACATCAAATAAATAGGGACTCAGGCGAGTTTAGTCAAGTGAACTTTGCTCAGTGCTGTGAGTAGCCGCCAGATGATCGCATCCTACATCAAATAAATAGGGACGCATGCCCGTTTCGTCAAGTGCACTTTGCTCAGTGCTGTGAGCAGCCGCCAGATGATCGCATCCTACATCAAATAAATAGGGACTCAGGCGTGTTTAGTCAAGTGAACTATGCTCAGTGCTGTGAGTAGCCGCCAGATGATCGCATCCTACATCAAATATATAGGGAGTCAGGCCTTTTTCGTCAAGTGAACTTTGCTCAGTGTTGTGAGTAGCCCCTAGATGATCGCATCCTACATCAAATAAATAGGTACTCAGGCGTGTTTAGTCAAGTGAACTTTGCTCAGTGCTGTGAGTAGCCGCCAGATGATCGCATCCTACATCAAATAGATAGGCACTCAGGCCTGTTTCGTCAAGTGAACTTTGCTGAGTGCTGTTAGTAGCCGCCAGATGATGGCGTCCTACATAAAATAAATGGGGACGCAGGCATGTTTCGTCAAGTGATCTTTGCTCAGTGCTGGCTGTGAGTAGCCGCCAGATGATCGCATCTTACATCAAATAAATAGGGACGCAGGCCCGTTTCGTCAAGTGAATTTTGCTCAGTGCTGTGAGTAGCCGCCAGATGATCGCATCCTACATCAAATAAATAGGGACTCAGGCGTGTTTAGTCAATTAAAATTTGCTCAGTGCTGTGAGTAGGCGCCAGATGATCGCATCCTACATGAAATAAATAGGGACTCAGGCCTGTTTCGTCAAGTGCACTTTGCTCAGTGCTGTGAGTAGCCGCCAGATGATCGTATCCTACATCAAATAAATAGGGACTTAGGCGTGTTTAGTCAAGTGAACTTTGCTCAGTGCTGTGAGTAGCCGCCAGATGATCGCATCCTACATCAAATAAATAGGCACTGAGGCGTGTTTACTGAAGTAAACTTTGCTCATTGCTGTGAGTAGCTGCCAGGTGATCGCATCCTACATCAAATAGATAGGAACTCGGCCTGTTTGTCAAGTGAACTTTGCTCAGTGCTGTTAGTAGCCGCCAGATGATGGCGTCCTACATAAAATAAATGGTGACGCAGGCATGTTTCGTCAAGTGATCTTTGCTCAGTGCTGTGAGTAGCCCCCAGATCGCATGCGACATCAAATAAATAGGGACGGATGCCTGTTTCGTCAAGTGAACTTTGCTAAGTGCTGTGAGTAGCCCCCAGATGATCGCATCCTACATGAAATAAATAGGTACTCAGGCGTGTTTAGTCAAGTGAACTTTGCTCATTGCTTTGTGTAGCCACCAGATGATCGCATCCTACATGAAATAAATAGGGACTCATGCCTGTTTCGTCAAGTGAACTTTGCTCAGTGCTGTTAGTAGCCGCCAAATGATGGCGTCCTACATCAAATAAATAGGGACTCAGGCATGTTTCGTCAAGTGAACTTTGCTCAGTGCTTTGAGTAGCCCCCAGATGATCGCATCCTACATCAAATAAATAGGGACTCAGGCGTGTTTAGTCAAGTGAACTTTGCTCAGTGCGGTGAGTAGCCGCCAGATGATCGCATCCTACATCAAATAAATAGGGACGCAGGCCTGTTTCGTCAAGTGCACTTTGCTCAGTGCTGTGAGTAGCCGCCAGATGATCGCATCTTACATCAAATAAATAGGAACTCAGGCGTGTTTAGTCAAGTGAACTTTGCTCAGTGCTGTGAGTAGCCGCCAGATGATCGCATCCTACATCAAATAAATAGGGACTCAGGCGAGTTTAGTCAACTGAACTTTGCTCAGTGCTGTGAGTAGCCGCCAGATGATCGCATCCTACTTCAAATAAATAGGGACGCAGGCCCGTTTCGTCAAGTGAACTTTGCTCAGTGCTGTGAGCAGCCGCCAGATGATCGCATCCTACATCAAATAAATAGGGACTCAGGCGTGTTTCGTCAAGTGATCTTTGCTCAGTGCTGTGAGTAGCCGCCAGATGATCGCATCTTATATCAAATAAATATGCACGCAGGCCCGTTTCGTCAAGTGAATTTTGCTCCGTGCTGTGAGTAGCCGCAAGGTGATCACATCCTACATCAAATAAAAAGGGATGCAGGCCTGTTTCGTCAAGTGCACTTTGCTCAGTGCTGTGAGTAGCCGCCAGATGATGGCGTCCTACATCAAATAAATAGGGACTCAGGCGTGTTTAATCAATTAAAATTTGCTCAGTGCTGTGAGTAGCCGCAAGATGATCGCATCCTACATCAAATAAATAGGCACTGAGGCGTGTTTAGTCAAGTGAACTTTGCTCAGTGCTGTGAGTAGCCGCCAGATGATCGCATCCTACATCAAAAAGATAGGCACTCAGGCCTGTTTCGTCAAGTGAACTTTGCTCAGTGCTGTTCGTAGTCGCCAGATCATCACATCCTACATCAAATAAATAGGGACAGAGGCCTGTTTCATCAAGTGAACTTTGCTTAGTGCAGTGAGTAGCCGCCAGATGATCGCATCCTACATCAAATAAATAGGGACGCAGGCCTGTTTCGTCAAGTGCACTTTGCTCAGTGCTGTGAGTAGCCGCCAGATGATCGCATCCTACATCAAATAAATAGGAACTCAGGCGTGTTTAGTCAAGTGAACTTTGCTCAGTGCTGTGAGTAGCCGCCAGATGATCGCATCCTACATCAAATAAATAGGGACTCAGGCGAGTTTAATCACGTGCACTTTGCTCAGTGCTGTGAGTAGCCGCCAGATGATCGCATCCTACATCAAATAAATAGGGACTCAGGCGTGTTTAGTCAAGTGAACTTTGCTCAGTGCTGTTAGTAGCCGCCAGATGATGGCGTCCTACTTAAAATAAATGGGGACGCAGGCATGTTTCGTCAAGTGATCTCTGCTCAGTGCTGTGAGTAGCTGCCAGATGATCGCATCCTACATCAAATAAATAGGGACTCAGGCGTGTTTAGTCAAGTGAACTTTGCTCAGTGCTGTGAGTAGCCACCAGATGATCGCATCCTACATCAAATAGATAGGGACTCGGGCCTGTTTCGTCAAGTGAACTTTGCTCAGTGCTGTTAGTAGCCGCCAGATGATGGCGTCCTACATGAAATAAATGGGGACGCAGGCATGTTTCGTCAAGTGATCTTTGCTCAGTGCTGTGAGTAGCCGCCAGATGATCGCATGTTATATCAAATAAATATGCACGCAGGCCCGTTTCGTCAAGTGAATTTTGCTCCGTGCTGTGAGTAGCCGCAAGGTGATCACATCCTACATCAAATAAAAAGGGATGCAGGCCTGTTTCGTCAAGTGCACTTTGCTCAGTGCTGTGAGTAGCCGCCAGATGATCGCATCCTACATCAAATAATAGGGACTCAGGCCTGTTTCGTCAAGTGAACTTTGCTCAGTGCTGTGAGTAGCCCCTAGATGATCGCATCCTACATCAAATAAATAGGGACTCAGGCGTGTTTAGTGAAGTGAACTTTGCTCAGTGCTGTGAGTAGCCGCCATATGATCGCATCCTACATAAAATAAATGGGGACGCAGGCATGTTTCGTCAAGTGAACTTTGCTCAGTGCTGTGAGTAGCCGCCAGATGATCGCATCCTACATCAAATAGATAGGCACTCAGGCCTGTTTCGTCAAGTGAATTTTGCTCAGTGCTGTGAGTAGCCGCCAGATGATCGCATCCTACATCAAATAAATAGGGACTCAGGCGTGTTTAGTCAAGTGCACTTTGCTCAGTGCTTTGAGCAGCCGCCAGATGATCGCATCCTACATCAAATAAATAGGGACTTAGGCGTGTTTAGTCAAGTGAACTTTGCTCAGTGCTGTGAGTAGCCGCCAGATGATCGCATCCTACATCAAATAAATAGGCACTGAGGCGTGTTTAGTCAAGTGAACTTTGCTCAGTGCTGTGAGTAGCCGCAGATGATCGCATCCTACATCAAAAAGATAGGCACTCAGGCCTGTTTCGTCAAGTGAACTTTGCTCAGTGCTGTTCGTAGTCGCCAGATCATCACATCCTACATCAAATAAATAGGGACAGAGGCCTGTTTCATTAAGTGAACTTTGCTTAGTGCAGTTAGTAGCCGCCAGATGATCGCATCCTACTTCAAATAAATAGGGACGCAGGCCCGTTTCTTCAAGTGAACTTTGCTCAGTGCTGTGAGCAGCCGCCAGATGATCGCATCCTACATCAAATAAATAGGGACTCAGGCGTGTTTCGTCAAGTGATCTTTGCTCAGTGCTGTGAGTAGCTGCCAGATGATCGCATCTTATATCAAATAAATATGCACGCAGGCCCGTTTCGTCAAGTGAATTTTGCTCCGTGCTGTCAGTAGCCGCAAGGTGATCACATCCTACATCAAATAAAAAGGGATGCAGGCCTGTCTCGTCAAGTGCACTTTGCTCAGTGCTGTGAGTAGCCGCCAGATGATGGCGTCCTACATCAAAATAGGGACTCAGGCGTGTTTAGTCAATTAAAATTTGCTCAGTGCTTTGAGTAGCCGCCAGATGATCGCATCCTACATCAAATAAATAGGCACTGAGGCGTGTTTAGTCAAGTGAACTTTGCTCAGTGCTGTGAGTAGCCGCCAGATGATCGCATCCTACATCAAAAAGATAGGCACTCAGGCCTGTTTCGTCAAGTGAACTTTGCTCAGTGCTGTTCGTAGTCGCCAGATCATCACATCCTACATCAAATAAATAGGGACAGAGGCCTGTTTCATCAAGTGAACTTTGCTTAGTGCAGTGAGTAGCCGCCAGATGATCGCATCCTACATCAAATAAATAGGGACTCAGGCGTGTTTAGTCAAGTGAACTTTGCTCAGTGCTGTGAGTAGCCGCCAGATGATCGCATCCTACATGAAATAAATAGGGTCTTAGGCGTGTTTAGTCAAGTGAACTTTGCTCAGTGCTGTTAGTAGCCGCCAGATGATGGCGTCCTAGATAAAATAAATGGGGACGCAGGCATGTTTCGTCAAGTGATCTTTGCTCATTGCTGTGAGTAGCCGCCAGATGATCGCATCTTACATCAAAGAAATAGGGACGCAGGCCCGTTTCGTCAAGTGAATTTTGCTCAATGCTGTGAGTAGCTGCCAGATGATCGCATCATACATCAAATAAATAGGGACTCAGGCGTGTTTAGTCAAGTGAACTTTGCTCACTGCTGTTAGTAGCCGCCAGATGATGGCGTCCTACATCAAATAAATATGGACTCAGGCCTGTTTCGTCAAGTGAACTTTGCTCAGTGCTGTGAGTAGCCCCCAGATGACCGCATCCTACATCAAATAAATAGGGACTCAGGCGTGTTTAGTCAAGTGAACTTTGCTCAGTGCTGTGAGTAGCCGCCAGATGATCGCATCCTACATGAAATAATTAGGTACTCAGGCCTGTTTCGTCAAATGAACTTTGCTCACTGCTGTTAGTAGCCGCCAGATGATGGCGTCCTACATCAAATAAATAGGGACTCAGGCCTGTTTCGTCAAGTGAACTTTGCTCAGTGCTGTGAGTAGCCACCAGATGATCGCATCCTACATCAAATAAATAGGGACTCAGGCGAGTTTAGTCAAGTGAACTTTGCTCAGTGCTGAGTAGCCGCCAGATGATCGCATCCTACATCAAATAAATAGGGACGCAGGCCCGTTTCGTCAAGTGCACTTTGCTCAGTGCTGTGAGCAGCCGCCAGATGATCGCATCCTACATCAAATAAATAGGGACTCAGGCGTGTTTAGTCAAGTGAAATTTGCTCAGTGCTGTGAGTAGCCGCCAGATGATCGTATCCTACATCAAATAAATAGGGAGTCAGGCCTGTTTCGTCAAGTGAACTTTGCTCAGTGCTGTGAGTAGCCCCTAGATGATCGCATCCTACATCAAATAAATAGGGACTCAGGCGTGTTTAGTCAAGTGAACTTTGCTCAGTGCTGTGAGTAGCTGCCATATGATCGCATCCTACATAAAATAAATGGGGACGCAGACATGTTTCGTCAAGTGATCTTTGCTCAGTGCTGGCTGTGAGTAGCCGCCAGATGATCGCATCTTACATCAAATAAATAGGGATGCAGGCCCGTTTCGTCAAGTGAATTTTGTTCAGTGCTGTGAGTAGCCGCCAGATGATCGCATCCTACATCAAAAAAAAAGGGACTCAGGCGTGTTTAGTCAATTGAACTTTGCTCAGTGCTGTGAGTAGCCGCCAGATGATCGCATCCTACATCAAATAAATAGGGACTCAGGCCTGTTTCGTCAAGTGCACTTTGCTCAGTGCTTTGAGTAGCCGCCAGATCATCACATCCTACATCAAATAAATAGGGACAGAGGCCTGTTTCATCAAGTGAACTTTGCTTAGTGCAGTGAGTAGCCGCCACATGATCGCATCCTACATCAAATAAATAGGGACGCAGGCCTGTTTCGTCAAGTGCACTTTGCTCAGTGCTGTGAGTAGCCGCCAGATGATCGCATCCTACATCAAATAAATAGGAACTCAGGCGTGTTTAGTCAAGTGAACTTCTCTCAGTGCTGTGAGTAGCCGCCAGATGATCGCATCCTACATCAAATTAATAGGGACTCAGGCGTGTTTAGTCAAGTGAACTTTGCTCAGTGCTGTGAGTAGCCGCCAGATGATCGCATCCTACATCAAATAAATAGGGAGTCAGGCGTGTTTCGTCAAGTGAACTTTGCTGAGTGCTGTGAGTACCCCTAGATGATCGCATCCTACATCAAATAAATAGGGACTCAGGCTTGTTTAGTCAAGTGAACTTTGCTCAGTGCTGTTAGTAACCGCCAGATGATGGCGTCCTACTTAAAATAAATGGGGACGCAGGCATGTTTCGTCAAGTGATCTCTGCTCAGTGCTGTGAGTAGCTGCCAGATGATCGCATCCTACATCAAATAAATTGGGACTCAGGCATGTTTATTCAAGTGAACTTTGCTCAGTGCTGTGAGTAGCCACCAGATTATCGCGTCCTACATCAAATAGATAGGGACTCGGGCCTGTTTCGTCAAGTGAACTTTGCTCAGTGCTGTTATTAGCCGTCAGATGATGGCGTCCTACATGAAATAAATGGGGACGCAGGCATGTTTCGTCAAGTGATCTTTGCTCAGTGCTCTGAGTAGCCGCCAGATGATCGCATGTTATATCAAATAAATATGCACGCAGGCCCGTTTCGTCAAGTGAATTTTGCTCCGTGCTGTGAGTAGCCGCAAGGTGATCACATCCTACATCAAATAAATAGGGACGCAGGCATATTTCGTCAAGTGCACTTTGCTCAGTGCTGTGAGTAGCCACCAGATGATCGCATCCTACATCAAATAATAGGGACTCAGGGGTGTTTAGTCAAGTGAACTTTGCTCAGTGCTGTGAGTAGCCGCCAGATGATCGCAGCCTACATTAATAAATAGGGTCTCAGGCCTGTTTCGTCAAGTGAACTTTGCTCAGTGCTGTGAGTATCCCCCAGATCGCATCCTACATCAACCTCGACGTACGCCTTGTCATTTGAGTGTTAATTTCCTTCCTTTTTATTTCCTCTTTTGTTGTCCTTTGTTAACTTGTGATCATTTTTACTTTTTTACGCAGTTGTTGAAAACCCGATGTACGCCATCACTTGAGTGCTGATTTTTGTCTTTTTATTTCCTCTTTTTTGTTATTCCTTGTTACATTTTTGCGAAGATGTTACAACCTTGATGTACGCCCCCCCTTATGTAATGCCTCCTGGCCCTTAAGGACGAATAAATGAAATGAAATGAAATAAATAGGGACTCAGGCGTGTTTATTCAAGTGAACTTTGCTCAGTGCTGTGAGTAGCCGCCAGATAATCGCATCTTACATCAAATAAATAGGAACTCAGGCATGTTTAGTCAAGTGAACTTTGCTCAGTGCTGTGAGTAGCCGCCAGATGATCGCATCCTACATCAAATAAATAGGGACTCAGGCGAGTTTAGTCAAGTGAACTTTGCTCAGTGCTGTGAGTAGCCGCCAGATGATCGCATCCTACATCAAAAAAATAGGGACGCATGCCCGTTTCGTCAAGTGCACTTTGCTCAGTGCTGTGAGCAGCCGCCAGATGATCGCATCCTACATCAAATAAATAGGGACTCAGGCGTGTTTAGTCAAGTGAACTTTGCTCAGTGCTGTGAGTAGCCGCCAGATGATCGCATCCTACATCAAATATATAGGGAGTCAGGCCTTTTTCTTCAAGTGAACTTTGCTCAGTGCTGTGAGTAGCCCCTAGATGATCGCATCCTACATCAAATAAATAGGTACTCAGGCGTGTTTAGTCAAGTGAACTTTGCTCAGTGCTGTGAGTAGCCGCCAGATGATCGCATCCTACATCAAATAGATAGGCACTCAGGCCTGTTTCGTCAAGTGAACTTTGCTGAGTGCTGTTAGTAGCCGCCAGATGATGGCGTCCTACATAAAATAAATGGGGACGCAGGCATGTTTCGTCAAGTGATCTTTGCTCAGTGCTGGCTGTGAGTAGCCGCCAGATGATCGCATCTTACATCAAATAAATAGGGACGCAGGCCCGTTTCGTCAAGTGAATTTTGCTCAGTGCTGTGAGTAGCCGCCAGATGATCGCATCCTACATCAAATAAATAGGGACTCAGGCGTGTTTAGTCAATTAAAATTTGCTCAGTGCTGTGAGTAGGCGCCAGATGATCGCATCCTACATGAAATAAATAGGGACTCAGGCCTGTTTCGTCAAGTGCACTTTGCTCAGTGCTGTGAGTAGCCGCCAGATGATCGCATCCTACATCAAATAAATAGGCACTGAGGCGTGTTTACTGAAGTAAACTTTGCTCATTGCTGTGAGTAGCTGCCAGGTGATCGCATCCTACATCAAATAGATAGGAACTCGGCCTGTTTGTCAAGTGAACTTTGCTCAGTGCTGTTAGTAGCCGCCAGATGATGGCGTCCTACATAAAATAAATGGTGACGCAGGCATGTTTCGTCAAGTGATCTTTGCTCAGTGCTGTGAGTAGCCCCCAGATCGCATGCGACATCAAATAAATAGGGACGGATGCCTGTTTCGTCAAGTGAACTTTGCTAAGTGCTGTGAGTAGCCCCCAGATGATCGCATCCTACATGAAATAAATAGGTACTCAGGCGTGTTTAGTCAAGTGAACTTTGCTCATTGCTGTGTGTAGCCACCAGATGATCGCATCCTACATGAAATAAATAGGGACTCAGGCCTGTGTCGTCAAGTGAACTTTGCTCAGTGCTGTTAGTAGCCGCCAAATGATGGCGTCCTACATCAAATAAATAGGGACTCAGGCATGTTTCGTCAAGTGAACTTTGCTCAGTGCTTTGAGTAGCCCCCAGATGATCGCATCCTACATCAAATAAATAGGGACTCAGGCGTGTTTAGTCAAGTGATCTTTGCTCAGTGCTGTGAGTAGCCGCCAGATGATCGCATCTTATATCAAATAAATATGCACGCAGGCCCGTTTCGTCAAGTGAATTTTGCTCCGTGCTGTGAGTAGCCGCAAGGTGATCACATCCTACATCAAATAAAAAGGGTTGCAGGCCTGTTTCGTCAAGTGCACTTTGCTCAGTGCTGTGAGTAGCCGCCAGATGATGGCGTCCTACATCAAATAAATAGGGACTCAGGCGTGTTTAGTCAATTAAAATTTGCTCAGTGCTGTGAGTAGCCGCCAGATGATCGCATCCTACATCAAATAAATAGGCACTGAGGCGTGTTTAGTCAAGTGAACTTTGCTCAGGGCTGTGAGTAGCCGCCAGATGATCGCATCCTACATCAAAAAGATAGGCACTCAGGCCTGTTTCGTCAAGTGAACTTTGCTCAGTGCTGTTCGTAGTCGCCAGATCATCACATCCTACATCAAATAAATAGGGACAGAGGCCTGTTTCATCAAGTGAACTTTGCTTAGTGCAGTGAGTAGCCGCCAGATGATCGCATCCTACATCAAATAAATAGGGACGCAGGCCTGTTTCGTCAAGTGCACTTTGCTCAGTGCTGTGAGTAGCCGCCAGATGATCGCATCCTACATCAAATAAATAGGAACTCAGGCGTGTTTAGTCAAGTGAACTTTGCTCAGTGCTGTGAGTAGCCGCCAGATGATCGCATCCTACATCAAATAAATAGGGACTCAGGCGAGTTTAGTCACGTGCACTTTGCTCAGTGCTGTGAGTAGCCGCCAGATGATCGCATCCTACATCAAATTAATAGGGACTCAGGCGTGTTTAGTCAAGTGAACTTTGCTAAGTGCTGTGAGTAGCCGCCAGATGATCGCATCCTACATCAAATAAATAGGGAGTCAGGCGTGTTTCGTCAAGTGAACTTTGCGGAGTGCTGTGAGTAGCCCCTAGATGATCGTATCCTACATCAAATAAATAGGGACTCAGGCGTGTTTAGTCAAGTGAACTTTGCTCAGTGCTGTTAGTAGCCGCCAGATGATGGCGTCCTACTTAAAATAAATGGGGACGCAGGCATGTTTCGTCAAGTGATCTCTGCTCAGTGCTGTGAGTAGCTGCCAGATGATCGCATCCTACATCAAATAAATAGGGACTCAGGCGTGTTTAGTCAAGTGAACTTTGCTCAGTGCTGTGAGTAGCCACCAGATGATCGCATCCTACATCAAATAGATAGGGACTCGGGCCTGTTTCGTCAAGTGAACTTTGCTCAGTGCTGTTAGTAGCCGCCAGATGATGGCGTCCTACATGAAATAAATGGGGACGCAGGCATGTTTCGTCAAGTAATCTTTGCTCAGTGCTGTGAGTAGCCGCCAGATGATCGCATCTTATATCAAATAAATATGCACGCAGGCCCGTTTCGTCAAGTGAATTTTGCTCCGTGCTGTGAGTAGCCGCAAGGTGATCACATCCTACATCAAATAAAAAGGGATGCAGGCCTGTTTCGTCAAGTGCACTTTGCTCAGTGCTGTGAGTAGCCGCCAGATGATCGCATCCTACATCAAATAATAGGGACTCAGGCCTGTTTCGTCAAGTGAACTTTGCTCAGTGCTGTGAGTAGCCCCTAGATGATCGCATCCTACATCAAATAAATAGGGACTCAGGCGTGTTTAGTGAAGTGAACTTTGCTCAGTGCTGTGAGTAGCCGCCATATGATCGCATCCTACATAAAATAAATGGGGACGCAGGCATGTTTCGTCAAGTGAACTTTGCTCAGTGCTGTGAGTAGCCGCCAGATGATCGCATCCTACATCAAATAGATAGGCACTCAGGCCTGTTTCGTCAAGTGAATTTTGCTCAGTGCTGTGAGTAGCCGCCAGATGATCGCATCCTACATCAAATACATAGGGACTCAGGCGTGTTTAGTCAAGTGCACTTTGCTCAGTGCTTTGAGCAGCCGCCAGATGATCGCATCCTACATCAAATAAATAGGGACTTAGGCGTGTTTAGTCAAGTGAACTTTGCTCAGTGCTGTGAGTAGCCGCCAGATGATCGCATCCTACATCAAATAAATAGGCACTGAGGCGTGTTTAGTCAAGTGAACTTTGCTCAGTGCTGTGAGTAGCCGCAGATGATCGCATCCTACATCAAAAAGATAGGCACTCAGGCCTGTTTCGTCAAGTGAACTTTGCTCAGTGCTGTTCGTAGTCGCCAGATCATCACATCCTACATCAAATAAATAGGGACAGAGGCCTGTTTCATCAAGTGAACTTTGCTTAGTGCAGTTAGTAGCCGCCAGATGATCGCATCCTACTTCAAATAAATAGGGACGCAGGCCCGTTTCTTCAAGTGAACTTTGCTCAGTGCTGTGAGCAGCCGCCAGATGATCGCATCCTACATCAAATAAATAGTGACTCAGGCGTGTTTCGTCAAGTGATCTTTGCTCAGTGCTGTGAGTAGCCACCAGATGATCGCATCTTATATCAAATAAATATGCACGCAGGCCCGTTTCGTCAAGTGAATTTTGCTCCGTGCTGTGAGTAGCCGCAAGGTGATCACATCCTACATCAAATAAAAAGGGATGCAGGCCTGTCTCGTCAAGTGCACTTTGCTCAGTGCTGTGAGTAGCCGCCAGATGATGGCGTCCTACATCAAATAAATAGGGACTCAGGCGTGTTTAGTCAATTAAAATTTGCTCAGTGCTGTGAGTACCCGCCAGATGATCGCATCCTACATCAAATAAATAGGCACTGAGGCGTGTTTAGTCAAGTGAACTTTGCTCAGTGCTGTGAGTAGCCGCCAGATGATCGCATCCTACATCAAAAAGATAGGCACTCAGGCCTGTTTCGTCAAGTGAACTTTGCTCAGTGCTGTTCGTAGTCGCCAGATCATCACATCCTACATCAAATAAATAGGGACAGAGGCCTGTTTCATCAAGTGAACTTTGCTTAGTGCAGTGAGTAGCCGCCAGATGATCGCATCCTACATCAAATAAATAGGGACGCAGGCCTGTTTCGTCAAGTGCACTTTGCTCAGTGCTGTGAGTAGCCCCTAGATGATCGCATCCTACATCAAATAAATAGGGACTCAGGCGTGTTTAGTCAAGTGAACTTTGCTCAGTGCTGTTAGTAGCCACCAGATAATGGCGTCCTACTTAAAATAAATGGGGACGCAGGCATGCTTCGTCAAGTGATCTCTGCTTAGTGCTGTGAGAAGCTGCCAGATGATCGCATCCTACATCAAATAAATAGGGACTCAGGCGTGTTTAGTCAAGTGAACTTTGCTCAGTGCTGTGAGTAGCCGCCAGATGATCGCATCCTACATGAAATAAATAGGGTCTTAGGCGTGTTTAGTCAAGTGCACTTTGCTCAGTGCTGTGAGTAGCCGCCAGATGATCGCATCTTACATCAAAGAAATAGGGACGCAGGCCCGTTTCGTCAAGTGAATTTTGCTCAATGCTGTGAGTAGCTGCCAGATGATCGCATCCTACATCAAATAAATAGGGACTCAGGCGTGTTTAGTCAAGTGAACTTTGCTCACTGCTGTTAGTAGCCGCCAGATGATGGCGTCCTACATCAAATAAATAGGGACTCAGGCCTGTTTCGTCAAGTGAACTTTGCTCAGTGCTGTGAGTAGCCCCCAGATGATCGCATCCTACATCAAATAAATAGGGACTCAGGCGTGTTTAGTCAAGTGAACTTTGCTCAGTGCTGTGAGTAGCCGCCAGATGATCGCATCCTACATGAAATAAATAGGTACTCAGGCCTGTTTCGTCAAATGAACTTTGCTCACTGCTGTTAGTAGCCGCCAGATGATGGCGTCCTACATCAAATAAATAGGGACTCAGGCCTGTTTCGTCAAGTGAACTTTGCTCAGTGCTGTGAGTAGCCGCCAGATGATCGCATCCTACATCAAATAAATAGGGAGTCAGGCCTGTTTCGTCAAGTGAACTTTGCTCAGTGCTGTGAGTAGCCCCTAGATGATCGCATCCTACATCAAATAAATAGGGACTCAGGCGTGTTTAGTCAAGTGAACTTTGCTCAGTGCTGTGAGTAGCTGCCATATGATCGCATCCTACATAAAATAAATGGGGACGCAGGCATGTTTCGTCAAGTGATCTTTGCTCAGTGCTGGCTGTGAGTAGCCGCCAGATGATCGCATCTTACATCAAATAAATAGGGATGCAGGCCCGTTTCGTCAAGTGAATTTTGCTCAGTGCTGTGAGTAGCCGCCAGATGATCGCATCCTACATCAAATAAATAGGGACTCAGGCGTGTTTAGTCAATTGAACTTTGCTCAGTGCTGTGAGTAGCCGCCAGATGATCGCATCCTACATGAAATAAATAGGGACTCAGGCCTGTTTCGTCAAGTGCACTTTGCTCAGTGCTTTGAGTAGCCGCCAGATCATCACATCCTACATCAAATAAATAGGGACAGAGGCCTGTTTCATCAAGTGAACTTTGCTTAGTGCAGTGAGTAGCCGCCAGATGATCGCATCCTACATCAAATAAATAGGGACGCAGGCCTGTTTCGTCAAGTGCACTTTGCTCAGTGCTGTGAGTAGCCACCAGATGATCGCATCCTACATCAAATTAATAGGGACTCAGGCGTGTTTAGTCAAGTGAACTTTGCTCAGTGCTGTGAGTAGCCGCCAGATGATCGCATCCTACATCAAATAAATAGGGAGTCAGGCGTGTTTCGTCAAGTGAACTTTGCTGAGTGCTGTGAGTAGCCCCTAGATGATCGCATCTACATCAAATAAATAGGGACTCAGGCTTGTTTAGTCAAGTGAACTTTGCTCAGTCCTGTTAGTAACCGCCAGATGATGGCGTCCTACTTAAAATAAATGGGGACGCAGGCATGTTTCGTCAAGTGATCTCTGCTCAGTGCTGTGAGTAGCTGCCAGATGATCGCATCCTACATCAAATAAATTGGGACTCAGGCATGTTTAGTCAAGTGAACTTTGCTCAGTGCTGTGAGTAGCCACCAGATGATCGCGTCCTACATCAAATAGATAGGGACTCGGGCCTGTTTCGTCAAGTGAACTTTGCTCAGTGCTGTTAGTAGCCGTCAGATGATGACGTCCTACATGAAATAAATGGGGACGCAGGCATGTTTCGTCAAGTGATCTTTGCTCAGTGCTGTGAGTAGCCGCCAGATGATCGCATCTTATATCAAATAAATATGCACGCAGGCCCGTTTCGTCAAGTGAATTTTGCTCCGTGCTGTGAGTAGCCGCAAGGTGATCACATCCTACATCAAATAAATAGGGACGCAGGCCTATTTCGTCAAGTGCACTTTGCTCAGTGCTGTGAGTAGCCACCAGATGATCGCATCCTACATCAAATAATAGGGACTCAGGGGTGTTTAGTCAAGTGAACTTTGCTCTGTGCTGTGAGTAGCCGCCAGATGATCGCATCCTACATTAATAAATAGGGTCTCAGGCCTGTTTCGTCAAGTGAACTTTGCTCAGTGCTGTGAGTATCCCCCAGATCGCATCCTACATCAAATAAATAGGGACTCAGGCGTGTTTAGTCAAGTGAACTTTGCTCAGTGCTGTGAGTAGCCGCCAGATGATCGCATCCTACATCAAATAAATAGGGACTCAGGCGAGTTTAGTCAAGTGAACTTTGCTCAGTGCTGTGAGTAGCCGCCAGATGATCGCATCCTACATCAAATAAATAGGGACACATGCCCGTTTCGTCAAGTGCACTTTGCTCAGTGCTGTGAGCAGCCGCCAGATGATCGCATCCTACATCAAATAAATAGGGACTCAGGCGTGTTTAGTCAAGTGAACTTTGCTCAGTGCTGTGAGTAGCCGCCAGATGATCGCATCCTACATCAAATATATAGGGAGTCAGCCTTTTTCGTCAAGTGAACTTTGCTCAGTGCTGTGAGTAGCCCCTAGATGATCGCATCCTACATCAAATAAATAGGTACTCAGGCGTGTTTAGTCAAGTGAACTTTGCTCAGTGCTGTGAGTAGCCGCCAGATTATCGCATCCTACATCAAATAGATAGGCACTCGGGCCTGTTTCGTCAAGTGAACTTTGCTGAGTGCTGTTAGTAGCCGCCAGATGATGGCGTCCTACATAAAATAAATGGGGACGCAGGCATGTTTCGTCAAGTGATCTTTGCTCAGTGCTGGCTGTGAGTAGCCGCCAGATGATCGCATCTTACATCAAATAAATAGGGACGCAGGCCCGTTTCGTCAAGTGAATTTTGCTCAGTGCTGTGAGTAGCCGCCAGATGATCGCATCCTACATCAAATAAATAGGGACTCAGGCGTGTTTAGTCAATTAAAATTTGCTCAGTGCTGTGAGTAGGCGCCAGATGATCGCATCCTACATCAAATATATAGGGAGTCAGCCTTTTTCGTCAAGTGAACTTTGCTCAGTGCTGTGAGTAGCCCCTAGATGATCGCATCCTACATCAAATAAATAGGTACTCAGGCGTGTTTAGCCAAGTGAACTTTGCTCAGTGCTGTGAGTAGCCGCCAGATGATCGCATCCTACATCAAATAAATAGGGAGTCAGGCGTGTTTCGTCAAGTGAACTTTGCTGAGTGCTGTGAGTAGCCCCTAGATGATCGCATCTACATCAAATAAATAGGGACTCAGGCTTGTTTAGTCAAGTGAACTTTGCTCAGTCCTGTTAGTAACCGCCAGATGATGGCGTCCTACTTAAAATAAATGGGGACGCAGGCATGTTTCGTCAAGTGATCTCTGCTCAGTGCTGTGAGTAGCTGCCAGATGATCGCATCCTACATCAAATAAATTGGGACTCAGGCATGTTTAGTCAAGTGAACTTTGCTCAGTGCTGTGAGTAGCCACCAGATGATCGCGTCCTACATGAAATAGATAGGGACTCGGGCCTGTTTCGTCAAGTGAACTTTGCTCAGTGCTGTTAGTAGCCGTCAGATGATGACGTCCTACATGAAATAAATGGGGACGCAGGCATGTTTCGTCAAGTGATCTTTGCTCAGTGCTGTGAGTAGCCGCCAGATGATCGCATCTTATATCAAATAAATATGCACGCAGGCCCGTTTCGTCAAGTGAATTTTGCTCCGTGCTGTGAGTAGCCGCAAGGTGATCACATCCTACATCAAATAAATAGGGACGCAGGCCTATTTCGTCAAGTGCACTTTGCTCAGTGCTGTGAGTAGCCACCAGATGATCGCATCCTACATCAAATAATAGGGACTCAGGGGTGTTTAGTCAAGTGAACTTTGCTCTGTGCTGTGAGTAGCCGCCAGATGATCGCATCCTACATTAATAAATAGGGTCTCAGGCCTGTTTCGTCAAGTGAACTTTGCTCAGTGCTGTGAGTATCCCCCAGATCGCATCCTACATCAAATAAATAGGGACTCAGGCGTGTTTAGTCAAGTGAACTTTGCTCAGTGCTGTGAGTAGCCGCCAGATGATCGCATCCTACATCAAATAAATAGGGACTCAGGCGAGTTTAGTCAAGTGAACTTTGCTCAGTGCTGTGAGTAGCCGCCAGATGATCGCATCCTACATCAAATAAATAGGGACGCATGCCCGTTTCGTCAAGTGCACTTTGCTCAGTGCTGTGAGCAGCCGCCAGATGATCGCATCCTACATCAAATAAATAGGGACTCAGGCGTGTTTAGTCAAGTGAACTTTGCTCAGTGCTGTGAGTAGCCGCCAGATGATCGCATCCTACATCAAATATATAGGGAGTCAGCCTTTTTCGTCAAGTGAACTTTGCTCAGTGCTGTGAGTAGCCCCTAGATGATCGCATCCTACATCAAATAAATAGGTACTCAGGCGTGTTTAGTCAAGTGAACTTTGCTCAGTGCTGTGAGTAGCCGCCAGATGATCGCAACCTACATCAAATAGATAGGCACTCAGGCCTGTTTCGTCAAGTGAACTTTGCTGAGTGCTGTTAGTAGCCGCCAGATGATGGCGTCCTACATAAAATAAATGGGGACGCAGGCATGTTTCGTCAAGTGATCTTTGCTCAGTGCTGGCTGTGAGTAGCCGCCAGATGATCGCATCTTACATCAAATAAATAGGGACGCAGGCCCGTTTCGTCAAGTGAATTTTGCTCAGTGCTGTGAGTAGCCGCCAGATGATCGCATCCTACATCAAATAAATAGGGACTCAGGCGTGTTTAGTCAATTAAAATTTGCTCAGTGCTGTGAGTAGGCGCCAGATGATCGCATCCTACATGAAATAAATAGGGACTCAGGCCTGTTTCGTCAAGTGCACTTTGCTCAGTGCTGTGAGTAGCCGCCAGATGATCGTATCCTACATCAAATAAATAGGGACTTAGGCGTGTTTAGTCAAGTGAACTTTGCTCAGTGCTGTGAGTAGCCGCCAGATGATCGCATCCTACATCAAATAAATAGGCACTGAGGCGTGTTTACTCAAGTAAACTTTGCTCATTGCTTTGAGTAGCTGCCAGGTGATCGCATCCTACATCAAATAGATAGGAACTCGGCATGTTTGTCAAGTGAACTTTGCTCAGTGCTGTTAGTAGCCGCCAGATGATGGCGTCCTACATAAAATAAAGGTGACGCAGGCATGTTTCGTCAAGTGATCTTTGCTCAGTGCTGTGAGTAGCCCCCAGATCGCATGCGACATCAAATAAATAGGGACGGATGCCTGTTTCGTCAAGTGAACTTTGCTAAGTGCTGTGAGTAGCCCCCAGATGATCGCATCCTACATGAAATAAATAGGTACTCAGGCGTGTTTAGTCAAGTGAACTTTGCTCATTGCTGTGTGTAGCCGCCAGATGATCGCATCCTACATGAAATAAATAGGGACTCAGGCCTGTTTCGTCAAGTGAACTTTGCTCAGTGCTGTTAGTAGCCGCCAGATGATGGCGTCCTACATCAAATAAATAGAGACTCAGGCATGTTTCGTCAAGTGAACTTTGCTCAGTGCTTTGAGTAGCCCCCAGATGATCGCATCCTACATCAAATAAATAGGGACTCAGGCGTGTTTAGTCAAGTGAACTTTGCTCAGTGCGGTGAGTAGCCGCCAGATGATCGCATCCTACATCAAATAAATAGGGACGCAGGCCTGTTTCGTCAAGTGCACTTTGCTCAGTGCTGTGAGTAGCCGCCAGATGATCGCATCTTACATCAAATAAATAGGAACTCAGGCGTGTTTAGTCAAGTGAACTTTGCTCAGTGCTGTGAGTAGCCGCCAGATGATCGCATCCTACATCAAATAAATAGGGACTCAAGCGAGTTTAGTCAACTGAACTTTGCTCAGTGCTGTGAGGAGCCGCCAGATGATCGCATCCTACTTCAAATAAATAGGGACGCAGGCCCGTTTCGTCAAGTGAATTTTGCTCCGTGCTGTGAGTAGCCGCAAGGTGATCACATCCTACATCAAATAAAAAGGGATGCAGGCCTGTTTCGTCAAGTGCACTTTGCTCAGTGCTGTGAGTAGCCGCCAGATGATGGCGTCCTACATCAAATAAATAGGGACTCAGGCGTGTTTAGTCAATTAAAATTTGCTCAGTGCTGTGAGTAGCCGCCAGATGATCGCATCCTAGATCAAATAAATAGGCACTGAGGCGTGTTTAGTCAAGTGAACTTTGCTCAGTGCTGTGAGTAGCCGCCAGATGATCGCATCCTACATCAAAAAGATAGGCACTCAGGCCTGTTTCGTCAAGTGAACTTTGCTCAGTGCTGTTCGTAGTCGCCAGATCATCACATCCTACATCAAATAAATAGGGACAGAGGCCTGTTTCATCAAGTGAACTTTGCTTAGTGCAGTGAGTAGCCGCCAGATGATCGCATCCTACATCAAATAAACAGGGACGCAGGCCTGTTTCGTCAAGTGCACTTTGCTCAGTGCTGTGAGTAGCCGCCAGATGATCGCATCCTACATCAAATAAATAGGAACTCAGGCGTGTTTAGTCAAGTGAACTTTGCTCAGTGCTGTGAGTAGCCGCCAGATGATCGCATCCTACATCAAATAAATAGGGACTCAGGCGAGTTTAGTCACGTGCACTTTGCTCAGTGCTGTGAGTAGCCGCCAGATGATCGCATCCTACATCAAATAAATAGGGAGTCAGGCGTGTTTCGTCAAGTGAACTTTGCGGAGTGCTGTGAGTAGCCCCTAGATGATCGTATCCTACATCAAATAAATAGGGACTGAGGCGTGTTTAGTCAAGTGAACTTTGCTCAGTGCTGTTAGTAGCCGCCAGATGATGCGTCCTACTTAAAATAAATGGGGACGCAGGCATGTTTCGTCAAGTGAACTTTGCTCAGTGCTGTGAGTAGCCGCCAGATGATCGCATCCTACATGAAATAAATAGGGTCTTAGGCGTGTTTAGTCAAGTGAACTTTGCTCAGTGCTGTTAGTAGCCGCCAGATGATGGCGTCCTAGATAAAATAAATGGGGACGCAGGCATGTTTCGTCAAGTGATCTTTGCTCAGTGCTGTGAGTAGCCGCCAGATGATCGCATCTTACATCAAAGAAATAGGGACGCAGGCCCGTTTCGTCAAGTGAATTTTGCTCAATGCTGTGAGTAGCTGCCAGATGATCGCATCCTACATCAAATAAATAGGGACTCAGGCGTGTTTAGTCAAGTGAACTTTGCTCACTGCTGTTAGTAGCCGCCAGATGATGGCGTCCTACATCAAATAAATATGGACTCAGGCCTGTTTCGTCAAGTGAACTTTGCTCAGTGCTGTGAGTAGCCCCCAGATGACCGCATCCTACATCAAATAAATAGGGACTCAGGCGTGTTTAGTCAAGTGAACTTTGCTCAGTGCTGTGAGTAGCCGCCAGATGATCGCATCCTACATGAAATAAATAGGTACTCAGGCCTGTTTCGTCAAATGAACTTTGCTCACTGCTGTTAGTAGCCGCCATATGATGGCGTCCTACATCAAATAAATAGGGACTCAGGCCTGTTTCGTCAAGTGAACTTTGCTCAGTGCTGTGAGTAGCCGCCAGATGATCGCATCCTACATCAAATAAATAGGGACTCAGGCGAGTTTAGTCAAGTGAACATTGCTCAGTGCTGAGTAGCCGCCAGATGATCGCATCCTACATCAAATAAATAGGGACGCAGGCCCGTTTCGTCAAGTGCACTTTGCTCAGTGCTGTGAGCAGCCGCCAGATGATCGCATCCTACATCAAATAAATAGGGACTAAGGCGTGTTTAGTCAAGTGAAGTTTGCTCAGTGCTGTGAGTAGCCGCCAGATGATCGCATCCTACATCAAATAAATAGGGAGTCAGGCCTGTTTCGTCAAGTGAACTTTGCTCAGTGCTGTGAGTAGCCCCTAGATGATCGCATCCTACATCAAATAAATAGGGACTCAGGCGTGTTTAGTCAAGTGAACTTTGCTCAGTGCTGTGAGTAGCTGCCATATGATCGCATCCAACATAAAATAAATGGGGACGCAGGCATGTTTCGTCAAGTGATCTTTGCTCAGTGCTGGCTGTGAGTAGCCGCCAGATGATCGCATCTTACATCAAATAAATTGGGATGCAGGCCCGTTTCGTCAAGTGAATTTTGTTCAGTGCTGTGAGTAGCCGCCAGATGATCGCATCCTACATCAAATAAATAGGGACTCAGGCGTGTTTAGTCAATTGAACTTTGCTCAGTGCTGTGAGTAGCCGCCAGATGATCGTATCCTACATCAAATAAATAGGGACTCAGGCCTGTTTCGTCAAGTGCACTTTGCTCAGTGCTTTGAGTAGCCGCCAGATCATCACATCCTACATCAAATAAATAGGGACAGAGGCCTGTTTCATCAAGTGAACTTTGCTTAGTGCAGTGAGTAGCCGCCAGATGATCGCATCCTACATCAAATAAATAGGGACGCAGGCCTGTTTCGTCAAGTGCACTTTGCTCAGTGCTGTGAGTAGCCGCCAGATGATCGCATCCTACATCAAATAAATAGGAACTCAGGCGTGTTTAGTCAAGTGAACTTTGCTCAGTGCTGTGAGTAGCCGCCAGATGATCGCATCCTACATCAAATTAATAGGGACTCAGGCGTGTTTAGTCAAGTGAACTTTGCTCAGTGCTGTGAGTAGCCGCCAGATGATCGCATCCTACATCAAATAAATAGGGAGTCAGGCGTGTTTCGTCAAGTGAACTTTGCTGAGTGCTGTGAGTAGCCCCTAGATGATCGCATCCTACATCAAATAAATAGGGACTCAGGCTTGTTTAGCCAAGTGAACTTTGCTCAGTGCTGTTAGTAACCGCCAGATGATGGCGTCCTACTTAAAATAAATGGGGACGCAGGCATGTTTCGTCAAGTGATCTCTGCTCAGTGCTGTGAGTAGCTGCCAGATGATCGCATCCTACATCAAATAAATTGGGACTCAGGCATGTTTAGTCAAGTGAACTTTGCTCAGTGCTGTGAGTAGCCACCAGATGATCGCGTCCTACATCAAATAGATAGGGACTCGGGCCTGTTTCGTCAAGTGAACTTTGCTCAGTGCTGTTAGTAGCCGTAAGATGATGGCGTCCTACATGAAATAAATGGGGACGCAGTCATGTTTCGTCAAGTGATCTTTGCTCAGTGCTGTGAGTAGCCGCCAGATGATCGCATCTTATATCAAATAAATATGCACGCAGGCCCGTTTCGTCAAGTGAATTTTGCTCCGTGCTGTGAGTAGCCGCAAGGTGATCACATCCTACATCAAATAAATAGGGACGCAGGCCTATTTCGTCAAGTGCACTTTGCTCAGTGCTGTGAGTAGCCACCAGATGATCGCATCCTACATCAAATAATAGGGACTCAGGGGTGTTTAGTCAAGTGAACTTTGCTCAGTGCTGTGAGTAGCCGCCAGATGATCGCATCCTACATTAATAAATAGGGTCTCAGGCCTGTTTCGTCTAGTGAACTTTGCTCAGTGCTGTGAGTATCCCCCAGATCGCATCCTACATCAAATAAATAGGGACTCAGGCGTGTTTATTCAAGTGAACTTTGCTCAGTGCTGTGAGTAGCCGCCAGATGATCGCATCTTACATCAAATAAATAGGAACTCAGGCGTGTTTAGTCAAGTGAACTTTGCTCAGTGCTGTGAGTAGCCGCCAGATGATCGCATCCTACATCAAATAAATAGGGACTCAGGCGAGTTTAGTCAAGTGAACTTTGCTCAGTGCTGTGAGTAGCCGCCAGATGATCGCATCCTACATCAAATAAATAGGGACGCATGCCCGTTTCGTCAAGTGCACTTTGCTCAGTGCTGTGAGCAGCCGCCAGATGATCGCATCCTACATCAAATAAATAGGGACTCAGGCGTGTTTAGTCAAGTGAACTTTGCTCAGTGCTGTGAGTAGCCGCCAGATGATCGCATCCTACATCAAATATATAGGGAGTCAGGCCTTTTTCGTCAAGTGAACTTTGCTCAGTGCTGTGAGTAGCCCCTAGATGATCGCATCCTACATCAAATAAATAGGTACTCAGGCGTGTTTAGTCAAGTGAACTTTGCTCAGTGCTGTGAGTAGCCGCCAGATGATCGCATCCTACATCAAATAGATAGGCACTCAGGCCTGTTTCGTCAAGTGAACTTTGCTGAGTGCGGTTAGTAGCCGCCAGATGATGGCGTCCTACATAAAATAAATGGGGACGCAGGCATGTTTCGTCAAGTGATCTTTGCTCAGTGCTGGCTGTGAGTAGCCGCCAGATGATCGCATCTTACATCAAATAAATAGGGACGCAGGCCCGTTTCGTCAAGTGAATTTTGCTCAGTGCTGTGAGTAGCCGCCAGATGATCGCATCCTACATCAAATAAATAGGGACTCAGGCGTGTTTAGTCAATTAAAATTTGCTCAGTGCTGTGAGTAGGCGCCAGATGATCGCATCCTACATGAAATAAATAGGGACTCAGGCCTGTTTCGTCAAGTGCACTTTGCTCAGTGCTGTGAGTAGCCGCCAGATGATCGTATCCTACATCAAATAAATAGGGACTTAGGCGTGTTTAGTCAAGTGAACTTTGCTCAGTGCTGTGAGTAGCCGCCAGATGATCGCATCCTACATAAATAAATAGGCACTGAGGCGTGTTTACTCAAGTAAACTTTGCTCATTCCTGTGAGTAGCTGCCAGGTGATCGCATCCTACATCAAATAGATAGGAACTCGGCCTGTTTGTCAAGTGAACTTTGCTCAGTGCTGTTAGTAGCCGCCAGATGATGGCGTCCTACATAAAATAAATGGTGACGCAGGCATGTTTCGTCAAGTGATCTTTGCTCAGTGCTGTGAGTAGCCCCCAGATCGCATGCGACATCAAATAAATAGGGACGGATGCCTGTTTCGTCAAGTGAACTTTGCTAAGTGCTGTGAGTAGCCCCCAGATGATCGCATCCTACATGAAATAAATAGGTACTGAGGCGTGTTTAGTCAAGTGAACTTTGCTCAGTGCTGTGAGTAGCCACCAGATGATCGCATCCTACATCAAATAGATAGGGACTCGGGCCTGTTTCGTCAAGTGAACTTTGCTCAGTGCTGTTAGTAGCCGCCAGATGATGGCGTCCTACATGAAATAAATGGGGACGCAGGCATGTTTCGTCAAGTGATCTTTGCTCAGTGTTGTGAGTAGCCGCCAGATGATCGCATCTTATATCAAATAAATATGCACGCAGGCCCGTTTCGTCAAGTGAATTTTGCTCCGTGCTGTGAGTAGCCGCAAGGTGATCACATCCTACATCAAATAAAAAGGGATGCAGGCCTGTTTCGTCAAGTGCACTTTGCTCAGTGCTGTGAGTAGCCGCCAGATGATCGCATCCTACATCAAATAATAGGGACTCAGGCCTGTTTCGTCAAGTGAACTTTGCTCAGTGCTGTGAGTAGCCCCTAGATGATCGCATCCTACATCAAATAAATAGGGACTCAGGCGTGTTTAGTGAAGTGAACTTTGCTCAGTGCTGTGAGTAGCCGCCATATGATCGCATCCTACATAAAATAAATGGGGACGCAGGCATGTTTCGTCAAGTGAACTTTGCTCAGTGCTGTGAGTAGCCGCCAGATGATCGCATCCTACATCAAATAGATAGGCACTCAGGCCTGTTTCGTCAAGTGAATTTTGCTCAGTGCTGTGAGTAGCCGCCAGATGATCGCATCCTACATCAAATAAATAGGGACTCAGGCGTGTTTAGTCAAGTGCACTTTGCTCAGTGCTTTGAGCAGCCGCCAGATGATCGCATCCTACATCAAATAAATAGGGACTTAGGCGTGTTTAGTCAAGTGAACTTTGCTCAGTGCTGTGAGTAGCCGCCAGATGATCGCATCCTACATCAAATAAATAGGCACTGAGGCGTGTTTAGTCAAGTGAACTTTGCTCAGTGCTGTGAGTAGCCGCAGATGATCGCATCCTACATCAAAAAGATAGGCACTCAGGCCTGTTTCGTCAAGCGAACTTTGCTCAGTGCTGTTCGTAGTCGCCAGATCATCACATCCTACATCAAATAAATAGGGACAGAGGCCTGTTTCGTCAAGTGAACTTTGCTTAGTGCAGTTAGTAGCCACCAGATGATCGCATCCTACATCAAATAAATAGGGACGCAGGCCTGTTTCGTCAAGTGCACTTTGCTCAGTGCTGTGAGTAGCCGCCAGATGATCGCATCCTACATCAAATAAATAGGAACTCAGGCGTGTTTAGTCAAGTGAACTTTGCTCAGTGCTGTGAGTAGCCGCCAGATGATCGCATCCTACATCAAATAAATAGGGACTCAGGCGAGTTTAGTCAAGTGAACTTTGCTCAGTGCTGTGAGTAGCCGCCAGATGATCGCATCCTACATCAAATAAATAGGGACGCAGGCCTGTTTCGTCAAGTGCACTTTGCTCAGTGCTGTGAGTAGCCGCCAGATGATCGCATCCTACATCAAATAAATAGGAACTCAGGCGTGTTTAGTCAAGTGAACTTTGCTCAGTGCTGTGAGTAGCCGCCAGATGATCGCATCCTACATCAAATAAATAGGGACTCAGGCGAGTTTAGTCAAGTGAACTTTGCTCAGTGCTGTGAGTAGCCGCCAGATGATCGCATCCTACATCAAATAAATAGGGACGCAGGCGTGTTTCGTCACGTGCACTTTGCTCAGTGCTGTGAGTAGCCGCCAGATGATCGCATCCTACATAAATGAATAGGGACTCAGGCGTGTTTAGTCAAGTGAACTTTGCTCAGTGCTGTGAGTAGCCGCCAGATGATCGCATCCTACATCAAATAAATAGGGAGTCAGGCGTGTTTCGTCAAGTGAACTTTGCTGAGTGCTGTGAGTAGCCCCTAGATGATCGCATCCTACATCAAATAAATAGGGACTCAGCCGTGTTTAGTCAAGTGAACTTTGCTCAGTGCTGTTAGTAGCCGCCAGATGATGGCGTCCTACTTAAAATAAATGGGGACGCAGGCATGTTTCGTCAAGTGATCTCTGCTCAGTGCTGTGAGTAGCTGCCAGATGATCGCATCCTACATCAAATAAATAGGGTCTCAGGCATGTTTAGTCAAGTGAACTTTGCTCAGTGCTGTGAGTAGCCACCAGATGATCGCATCCTACATCAAATAGATAGGGAATCGGGCCTGTTTTGTCAAGTGAACTTTGCTCAGTGCTGTGAGTATCCCCCAGATCGCATCCTACATCAAATAAATAGGGACTCAGGCGTGTTTAGTCAATTAAAATTTGCTCAGTGCTGTGAGTAGCCGCCAGATGATCGCATCCTAGATCAAATAAATAGGCACTGAGGCGTGTTTAGTCAAGTGAACTTTGCTCAGTGCTGTGAGTAGCCGCCAGATGATCGCATCCTACATCAAAAAGATAGGCACTCAGGCCTGTTTCGTCAAGTGAACTTTGCTCAGTGCTGTTCGTAGTCGCCAGATCATCACATCCTACATCAAATAAATAGGGACAGAGGCCTGTTTCATCAAGTGAACTTTGCTTAGTGCAGTGAGTAGCCGCCAGATGATCGCATCCTACATCAAATAAACAGGGACGCAGGCCTGTTTCGTCAAGTGCACTTTGCTCAGTGCTGTGAGTAGCCGCCAGATGATCGCATCCTACATCAAATAAATAGGAACTCAGGCGTGTTTAGTCAAGTGAACTTTGCTCAGTGCTGTGAGTAGCCGCCAGATGATCGCATCCTACATCAAATAAATAGGGACTCAGGCGAGTTTAGTCACGTGCACTTTGCTCAGTGCTGTGAGTAGCCGCCAGATGATCGCATCCTACATCAAATAAATAGGGAGTCAGGCGTGTTTCGTCAAGTGAACTTTGCGGAGTGCTGTGAGTAGCCCCTAGATGATCGTATCCTACATCAAATAAATAGGGACTGAGGCGTGTTTAGTCAAGTGAACTTTGCTCAGTGCTGTTAGTAGCCGCCAGATGATGCGTCCTACTTAAAATAAATGGGGACGCAGGCATGTTTCGTCAAGTGATCTCTGCTCAGTGCTGTGAGTAGCTGCCAGATGATCGCATCCTACATCAAATAAATAGGGACTCAGGCGTGTTTAGTCAAGTGAACTTTGCTCAGTGCTGTGAGTAGCCGCCAGATGATCGCATCCTACATGAAATAAATAGGGTCTTAGGCGTGTTTAGTCAAGTGAACTTTGCTCAGTGCTGTTAGTAGCCGCCAGATGATGGCGTCCTAGATAAAATAAATGGGGACGCAGGCATGTTTCGTCAAGTGATCTTTGCTCAGTGCTGTGAGTAGCCGCCAGATGATCGCATCTTACATCAAAGAAATAGGGACGCAGGCCCGTTTCGTCAAGTGAATTTTGCTCAATGCTGTGAGTAGCTGCCAGATGATCGCATCCTACATCAAATAAATAGGGACTCAGGCGTGTTTAGTCAAGTGAACTTTGCTCACTGCTGTTAGTAGCCGCCAGATGATGGCGTCCTACATCAAATAAATATGGACTCAGGCCTGTTTCGTCAAGTGAACTTTGCTCAGTGCTGTGAGTAGCCCCCAGATGACCGCATCCTACATCAAATAAATAGGGACTCAGGCGTGTTTAGTCAAGTGAACTTTGCTCAGTGCTGTGAGTAGCCGCCAGATGATCGCATCCTACATGAAATAAATAGGTACTCAGGCCTGTTTCGTCAAATGAACTTTGCTCACTGCTGTTAGTAGCCGCCATATGATGGCGTCCTACATCAAATAAATAGGGACTCAGGCCTGTTTCGTCAAGTGAACTTTGCTCAGTGCTGTGAGTAGCCGCCAGATGATCGCATCCTACATCAAATAAATAGGGACTCAGGCGAGTTTAGTCAAGTGAACATTGCTCAGTGCTGAGTAGCCGCCAGATGATCGCATCCTACATCAAATAAATAGGGACGCAGGCCCGTTTCGTCAAGTGCACTTTGCTCAGTGCTGTGAGCAGCCGCCAGATGATCGCATCCTACATCAAATAAATAGGGACTAAGGCGTGTTTAGTCAAGTGAAGTTTGCTCAGTGCTGTGAGTAGCCGCCAGATGATCGCATCCTACATCAAATAAATAGGGAGTCAGGCCTGTTTCGTCAAGTGAACTTTGCTCAGTGCTGTGAGTAGCCCCTAGATGATCGCATCCTACATCAAATAAATAGGGACTCAGGCGTGTTTAGTCAAGTGAACTTTGCTCAGTGCTGTGAGTAGCTGCCATATGATCGCATCCAACATAAAATAAATGGGGACGCAGGCATGTTTCGTCAAGTGATCTTTGCTCAGTGCTGGCTGTGAGTAGCCGCCAGATGATCGCATCTTACATCAAATAAATTGGGATGCAGGCCCGTTTCGTCAAGTGAATTTTGTTCAGTGCTGTGAGTAGCCGCCAGATGATCGCATCCTACATCAAATAAATAGGGACTCAGGCGTGTTTAGTCAATTGAACTTTGCTCAGTGCTGTGAGTAGCCGCCAGATGATCGTATCCTACATCAAATAAATAGGGACTCAGGCCTGTTTCGTCAAGTGCACTTTGCTCAGTGCTTTGAGTAGCCGCCAGATCATCACATCCTACATCAAATAAATAGGGACAGAGGCCTGTTTCATCAAGTGAACTTTGCTTAGTGCAGTGAGTAGCCGCCAGATGATCGCATCCTACATCAAATAAATAGGGACGCAGGCCTGTTTCGTCAAGTGCACTTTGCTCAGTGCTGTGAGTAGCCGCCAGATGATCGCATCCTACATCAAATAAATAGGAACTCAGGCGTGTTTAGTCAAGTGAACTTTGCTCAGTGCTGTGAGTAGCCGCCAGATGATCGCATCCTACATCAAATTAATAGGGACTCAGGCGTGTTTAGTCAAGTGAACTTTGCTCAGTGCTGTGAGTAGCCGCCAGATGATCGCATCCTACATCAAATAAATAGGGAGTCAGGCGTGTTTCGTCAAGTGAACTTTGCTGAGTGCTGTGAGTAGCCCCTAGATGATCGCATCCTACATCAAATAAATAGGGACTCAGGCTTGTTTAGCCAAGTGAACTTTGCTCAGTGCTGTTAGTAACCGCCAGATGATGGCGTCCTACTTAAAATAAATGGGGACGCAGGCATGTTTCGTCAAGTGATCTCTGCTCAGTGCTGTGAGTAGCTGCCAGATGATCGCATCCTACATCAAATAAATTGGGACTCAGGCATGTTTAGTCAAGTGAACTTTGCTCAGTGCTGTGAGTAGCCACCAGATGATCGCGTCCTACATCAAATAGATAGGGACTCGGGCCTGTTTCGTCAAGTGAACTTTGCTCAGTGCTGTTAGTAGCCGTAAGATGATGGCGTCCTACATGAAATAAATGGGGACGCAGTCATGTTTCGTCAAGTGATCTTTGCTCAGTGCTGTGAGTAGCCGCCAGATGATCGCATCTTATATCAAATAAATATGCACGCAGGCCCGTTTCGTCAAGTGAATTTTGCTCCGTGCTGTGAGTAGCCGCAAGGTGATCACATCCTACATCAAATAAATAGGGACGCAGGCCTATTTCGTCAAGTGCACTTTGCTCAGTGCTGTGAGTAGCCACCAGATGATCGCATCCTACATCAAATAATAGGGACTCAGGGGTGTTTAGTCAAGTGAACTTTGCTCAGTGCTGTGAGTAGCCGCCAGATGATCGCATCCTACATTAATAAATAGGGTCTCAGGCCTGTTTCGTCTAGTGAACTTTGCTCAGTGCTGTGAGTATCCCCCAGATCGCATCCTACATCAAATAAATAGGGACTCAGGCGTGTTTATTCAAGTGAACTTTGCTCAGTGCTGTGAGTAGCCGCCAGATGATCGCATCTTACATCAAATAAATAGGAACTCAGGCGTGTTTAGTCAAGTGAACTTTGCTCAGTGCTGTGAGTAGCCGCCAGATGATCGCATCCTACATCAAATAAATAGGGACTCAGGCGAGTTTAGTCAAGTGAACTTTGCTCAGTGCTGTGAGTAGCCGCCAGATGATCGCATCCTACATCAAATAAATAGGGACGCATGCCCGTTTCGTCAAGTGCACTTTGCTCAGTGCTGTGAGCAGCCGCCAGATGATCGCATCCTACATCAAATAAATAGGGACTCAGGCGTGTTTAGTCAAGTGAACTTTGCTCAGTGCTGTTAGTAGCCGCCAGATGATGCGTCCTACTTAAAATAAATGGGGACGCAGGCATGTTTCGTCAAGTGATCTCTGCTCAGTGCTGTGAGTAGCTGCCAGATGATCGCATCCTACATCAAATAAATAGGGACTCAGGCGTGTTTAGTCAAGTGAACTTTGCTCAGTGCTGTGAGTAGCCGCCAGATGATCGCATCCTACATGAAATAAATAGGGTCTTAGGCGTGTTTAGTCAAGTGAACTTTGCTCAGTGCTGTTAGTAGCCGCCAGATGATGGCGTCCTAGATAAAATAAATGGGGACGCAGGCATGTTTCGTCAAGTGATCTTTGCTCAGTGCTGTGAGTAGCCGCCAGATGATCGCATCTTACATCAAAGAAATAGGGACGCAGGCCCGTTTCGTCAAGTGAATTTTGCTCAATGCTGTGAGTAGCTGCCAGATGATCGCATCCTACATCAAATAAATAGGGACTCAGGCGTGTTTAGTCAAGTGAACTTTGCTCACTGCTGTTAGTAGCCGCCAGATGATGGCGTCCTACATCAAATAAATATGGACTCAGGCCTGTTTCGTCAAGTGAACTTTGCTCAGTGCTGTGAGTAGCCCCCAGATGACCGCATCCTACATCAAATAAATAGGGACTCAGGCGTGTTTAGTCAAGTGAACTTTGCTCAGTGCTGTGAGTAGCCGCCAGATGATCGCATCCTACATGAAATAAATAGGTACTCAGGCCTGTTTCGTCAAATGAACTTTGCTCACTGCTGTTAGTAGCCGCCATATGATGGCGTCCTACATCAAATAAATAGGGACTCAGGCCTGTTTCGTCAAGTGAACTTTGCTCAGTGCTGTGAGTAGCCGCCAGATGATCGCATCCTACATCAAATAAATAGGGACTCAGGCGAGTTTAGTCAAGTGAACATTGCTCAGTGCTGAGTAGCCGCCAGATGATCGCATCCTACATCAAATAAATAGGGACGCAGGCCCGTTTCGTCAAGTGCACTTTGCTCAGTGCTGT
The DNA here is from genome assembly GCF_048455015.1 of Haemaphysalis longicornis. Classification (NCBI taxonomy): domain Eukaryota; kingdom Metazoa; phylum Arthropoda; class Arachnida; order Ixodida; family Ixodidae; genus Haemaphysalis; species Haemaphysalis longicornis. The sequence goes on along the minus strand of NW_027526204.1, from coordinate 1,117,564 downwards.
GAGCAGCCGCCAGATGATCGCATCCTACATCAAATAAATAGGGACTAAGGCGTGTTTAGTCAAGTGAAGTTTGCTCAGTGCTGTGAGTAGCCGCCAGATGATCGCATCCTACATCAAATAAATAGGGAGTCAGGCCTGTTTCGTCAAGTGAACTTTGCTCAGTGCTGTGAGTAGCCCCTAGATGATCGCATCCTACATCAAATAAATAGGGACTCAGGCGTGTTTAGTCAAGTGAACTTTGCTCAGTGCTGTGAGTAGCTGCCATATGATCGCATCCAACATAAAATAAATGGGGACGCAGGCATGTTTCGTCAAGTGATCTTTGCTCAGTGCTGGCTGTGAGTAGCCGCCAGATGATCGCATCTTACATCAAATAAATTGGGATGCAGGCCCGTTTCGTCAAGTGAATTTTGTTCAGTGCTGTGAGTAGCCGCCAGATGATCGCATCCTACATCAAATAAATAGGGACTCAGGCGTGTTTAGTCAATTGAACTTTGCTCAGTGCTGTGAGTAGCCGCCAGATGATCGTATCCTACATCAAATAAATAGGGACTCAGGCCTGTTTCGTCAAGTGCACTTTGCTCAGTGCTTTGAGTAGCCGCCAGATCATCACATCCTACATCAAATAAATAGGGACAGAGGCCTGTTTCATCAAGTGAACTTTGCTTAGTGCAGTGAGTAGCCGCCAGATGATCGCATCCTACATCAAATAAATAGGGACGCAGGCCTGTTTCGTCAAGTGCACTTTGCTCAGTGCTGTGAGTAGCCGCCAGATGATCGCATCCTACATCAAATAAATAGGAACTCAGGCGTGTTTAGTCAAGTGAACTTTGCTCAGTGCTGTGAGTAGCCGCCAGATGATCGCATCCTACATCAAATTAATAGGGACTCAGGCGTGTTTAGTCAAGTGAACTTTGCTCAGTGCTGTGAGTAGCCGCCAGATGATCGCATCCTACATCAAATAAATAGGGAGTCAGGCGTGTTTCGTCAAGTGAACTTTGCTGAGTGCTGTGAGTAGCCCCTAGATGATCGCATCCTACATCAAATAAATAGGGACTCAGGCTTGTTTAGCCAAGTGAACTTTGCTCAGTGCTGTTAGTAACCGCCAGATGATGGCGTCCTACTTAAAATAAATGGGGACGCAGGCATGTTTCGTCAAGTGATCTCTGCTCAGTGCTGTGAGTAGCTGCCAGATGATCGCATCCTACATCAAATAAATTGGGACTCAGGCATGTTTAGTCAAGTGAACTTTGCTCAGTGCTGTGAGTAGCCACCAGATGATCGCGTCCTACATCAAATAGATAGGGACTCGGGCCTGTTTCGTCAAGTGAACTTTGCTCAGTGCTGTTAGTAGCCGTAAGATGATGGCGTCCTACATGAAATAAATGGGGACGCAGTCATGTTTCGTCAAGTGATCTTTGCTCAGTGCTGTGAGTAGCCGCCAGATGATCGCATCTTATATCAAATAAATATGCACGCAGGCCCGTTTCGTCAAGTGAATTTTGCTCCGTGCTGTGAGTAGCCGCAAGGTGATCACATCCTACATCAAATAAATAGGGACGCAGGCCTATTTCGTCAAGTGCACTTTGCTCAGTGCTGTGAGTAGCCACCAGATGATCGCATCCTACATCAAATAATAGGGACTCAGGGGTGTTTAGTCAAGTGAACTTTGCTCAGTGCTGTGAGTAGCCGCCAGATGATCGCATCCTACATTAATAAATAGGGTCTCAGGCCTGTTTCGTCTAGTGAACTTTGCTCAGTGCTGTGAGTATCCCCCAGATCGCATCCTACATCAAATAAATAGGGACTCAGGCGTGTTTATTCAAGTGAACTTTGCTCAGTGCTGTGAGTAGCCGCCAGATGATCGCATCTTACATCAAATAAATAGGAACTCAGGCGTGTTTAGTCAAGTGAACTTTGCTCAGTGCTGTGAGTAGCCGCCAGATGATCGCATCCTACATCAAATAAATAGGGACTCAGGCGAGTTTAGTCAAGTGAACTTTGCTCAGTGCTGTGAGTAGCCGCCAGATGATCGCATCCTACATCAAATAAATAGGGACGCATGCCCGTTTCGTCAAGTGCACTTTGCTCAGTGCTGTGAGCAGCCGCCAGATGATCGCATCCTACATCAAATAAATAGGGACTCAGGCGTGTTTAGTCAAGTGAACTTTGCTCAGTGCTGTGAGTAGCCGCCAGATGATCGCATCCTACATCAAATATATAGGGAGTCAGGCCTTTTTCGTCAAGTGAACTTTGCTCAGTGCTGTGAGTAGCCCCTAGATGATCGCATCCTACATCAAATAAATAGGTACTCAGGCGTGTTTAGTCAAGTGAACTTTGCTCAGTGCTGTGAGTAGCCGCCAGATGATCGCATCCTACATCAAATAGATAGGCACTCAGGCCTGTTTCGTCAAGTGAACTTTGCTGAGTGCGGTTAGTAGCCGCCAGATGATGGCGTCCTACATAAAATAAATGGGGACGCAGGCATGTTTCGTCAAGTGATCTTTGCTCAGTGCTGGCTGTGAGTAGCCGCCAGATGATCGCATCTTACATCAAATAAATAGGGACGCAGGCCCGTTTCGTCAAGTGAATTTTGCTCAGTGCTGTGAGTAGCCGCCAGATGATCGCATCCTACATCAAATAAATAGGGACTCAGGCGTGTTTAGTCAATTAAAATTTGCTCAGTGCTGTGAGTAGGCGCCAGATGATCGCATCCTACATGAAATAAATAGGGACTCAGGCCTGTTTCGTCAAGTGCACTTTGCTCAGTGCTGTGAGTAGCCGCCAGATGATCGTATCCTACATCAAATAAATAGGGACTTAGGCGTGTTTAGTCAAGTGAACTTTGCTCAGTGCTGTGAGTAGCCGCCAGATGATCGCATCCTACATAAATAAATAGGCACTGAGGCGTGTTTACTCAAGTAAACTTTGCTCATTCCTGTGAGTAGCTGCCAGGTGATCGCATCCTACATCAAATAGATAGGAACTCGGCCTGTTTGTCAAGTGAACTTTGCTCAGTGCTGTTAGTAGCCGCCAGATGATGGCGTCCTACATAAAATAAATGGTGACGCAGGCATGTTTCGTCAAGTGATCTTTGCTCAGTGCTGTGAGTAGCCCCCAGATCGCATGCGACATCAAATAAATAGGGACGGATGCCTGTTTCGTCAAGTGAACTTTGCTAAGTGCTGTGAGTAGCCCCCAGATGATCGCATCCTACATGAAATAAATAGGTACTGAGGCGTGTTTAGTCAAGTGAACTTTGCTCAGTGCTGTGAGTAGCCACCAGATGATCGCATCCTACATCAAATAGATAGGGACTCGGGCCTGTTTCGTCAAGTGAACTTTGCTCAGTGCTGTTAGTAGCCGCCAGATGATGGCGTCCTACATGAAATAAATGGGGACGCAGGCATGTTTCGTCAAGTGATCTTTGCTCAGTGCTGTGAGTAGCCGCCAGATGATCGCATCTTATATCAAATAAATATGCACGCAGGCCCGTTTCGTCAAGTGAATTTTGCTCCGTGCTGTGAGTAGCCGCAAGGTGATCACATCCTACATCAAATAAAAAGGGATGCAGGCCTGTTTCGTCAAGTGCACTTTGCTCAGTGCTGTGAGTAGCCGCCAGATGATCGCATCCTACATCAAATAATAGGGACTCAGGCCTGTTTCGTCAAGTGAACTTTGCTCAGTGCTGTGAGTAGCCCCTAGATGATCGCATCCTACATCAAATAAATAGGGACTCAGGCGTGTTTAGTGAAGTGAACTTTGCTCAGTGCTGTGAGTAGCCGCCATATGATCGCATCCTACATAAAATAAATGGGGACGCAGGCATGTTTCGTCAAGTGAACTTTGCTCAGTGCTGTGAGTAGCCGCCAGATGATCGCATCCTACATCAAATAGATAGGCACTCAGGCCTGTTTCGTCAAGTGAATTTTGCTCAGTGCTGTGAGTAGCCGCCAGATGATCGCATCCTACATCAAATAAATAGGGACTCAGGCGTGTTTAGTCAAGTGCACTTTGCTCAGTGCTTTGAGCAGCCGCCAGATGATCGCATCCTACATCAAATAAATAGGGACTTAGGCGTGTTTAGTCAAGTGAACTTTGCTCAGTGCTGTGAGTAGCCGCCAGATGATCGCATCCTACATCAAATAAATAGGCACTGAGGCGTGTTTAGTCAAGTGAACTTTGCTCAGTGCTGTGAGTAGCCGCAGATGATCGCATCCTACATCAAAAAGATAGGCACTCAGGCCTGTTTCGTCAAGTGAACTTTGCTCAGTGCTGTTCGTAGTCGCCAGATCATCACATCCTACATCAAATAAATAGGGACAGAGGCCTGTTTCGTCAAGTGAACTTTGCTTAGTGCAGTTAGTAGCCACCAGATGATCGCATCCTACATCAAATAAATAGGGACGCAGGCCTGTTTCGTCAAGTGCACTTTGCTCAGTGCTGTGAGTAGCCGCCAGATGATCGCATCCTACATCAAATAAATAGGAACTCAGGCGTGTTTAGTCAAGTGAACTTTGCTCAGTGCTGTGAGTAGCCGCCAGATGATCGCATCCTACATCAAATAAATAGGGACTCAGGCGAGTTTAGTCAAGTGAACTTTGCTCAGTGCTGTGAGTAGCCGCCAGATGATCGCATCCTACATCAAATAAATAGGGACGCAGGCCTGTTTCGTCAAGTGCACTTTGCTCAGTGCTGTGAGTAGCCGCCAGATGATCGCATCCTACATCAAATAAATAGGAACTCAGGCGTGTTTAGTCAAGTGAACTTTGCTCAGTGCTGTGAGTAGCCGCCAGATGATCGCATCCTACATCAAATAAATAGGGACTCAGGCGAGTTTAGTCAAGTGAACTTTGCTCAGTGCTGTGAGTAGCCGCCAGATGATCGCATCCTACATCAAATAAATAGGGACGCAGGCGTGTTTCGTCACGTGCACTTTGCTCAGTGCTGTGAGTAGCCGCCAGATGATCGCATCCTACATAAATGAATAGGGACTCAGGCGTGTTTAGTCAAGTGAACTTTGCTCAGTGCTGTGAGTAGCCGCCAGATGATCGCATCCTACATCAAATAAATAGGGAGTCAGGCGTGTTTCGTCAAGTGAACTTTGCTGAGTGCTGTGAGTAGCCCCTAGATGATCGCATCCTACATCAAATAAATAGGGACTCAGCCGTGTTTAGTCAAGTGAACTTTGCTCAGTGCTGTTAGTAGCCGCCAGATGATGGCGTCCTACTTAAAATAAATGGGGACGCAGGCATGTTTCGTCAAGTGATCTCTGCTCAGTGCTGTGAGTAGCTGCCAGATGATCGCATCCTACATCAAATAAATAGGGTCTCAGGCATGTTTAGTCAAGTGAACTTTGCTCAGTGCTGTGAGTAGCCACCAGATGATCGCATCCTACATCAAATAGATAGGGAATCGGGCCTGTTTTGTCAAGTGAACTTTGCTCAGTGCTGTGAGTATCCCCCAGATCGCATCCTACATCAAATAAATAGGGACTCAGGCGTGTTTATTCAAGTGAACTTTGCTCAGTGCTGTGAGTAGCCGCCAGATGATCGCATCTTACATCAAATAAATAGGAACTGAGGCGTGTTTAGTCAAGTGAACTTTGCTCAGTGCTGTGAGTAGCCGCCAGATGATCGCATCCTACATCAAATAAATAGGGACTCAGGCGAGTTTAGTCAAGTGAACTTTGCTCAGTGCTGTGAGTAGCCGCCAGATGATCGCATCCTACATCAAATAAATAGGGACGCAGGCCTGTTTCGTCAAGTGCACTTTGCTCAGTGCTGTGAGCAGCCGCCAGATGATCGCATCCTACATCAAATAAATAGGGACTCAGGCGTGTTTAGTCAAGTGAACTTTGCTCAGTGCTGTGAGTAGCCGCCAGATGATCGCATCCTACATCAAATATATAGGGAGCCAGGCCTTTTTCGTCAAGTGAACTTTGCTCAGTGCTGTGAGTAGCCCCTAGATGATCGCATCCTACACCAAATAAATAGGTACTCAGGCGTGTTTAGCCAAGTGAACTTTGCTCAGTGCTGTGAGTAGCCGCCAGATGATCGCATCCTACATCAAATAGATAGGCACTCAGGCCTGTTTCGTCAAGTGAACTTTGCTGAGTGCTGTTAGTAGCCGCCAGATGATGGCGTGCTACATAAAATAAATGGGGACGCAGGCATGTTTCGTCAAGTGATCGTTGCTCAGTGCTGGCTGTGAGTAGCCGCCAGATGATCGCATCTTACATCAAATAAATAGGGACGCAGGCCCGTTTCGTCAAGTGAATTTTGCTCAGTGCTGTGAGTAGCCGCCAGATGATCGTATCCTACATAAATAAATAGGGACTTAGGCGTGTTTAGTCAAGTGAACTTTGCTCAGTGCTGTGAGTAGCCGCCAGATGATCGCATCCTACATCAAATAAATAGGCACTGAGGCGTGTTTACTCAAGTAAACTTTGGTCAGTGCTGTGAGTAGCCGCCAGATGATCGTATCCTACATAAATAAATAGGTACTCAGGCGTGTTTAGTCAAGTGAACTTTGCTCAGTGCTGTGAGTAGCCACCAGATGATCGCATCCTACATCAAATAGATAGGGACTCGGGCCTGTTTCGTCAAGTGAACTTTGCTCAGTGCTGTTAGTAGCCGCCAGATGATGGCGTCCTACATGAAATAAATGGGGACGCAGGCATGTTTCGTCAAGTGATCTTTGCTCAGTGCTGTGAGTAGCCGCCAGATGATCGCATCTTATATCAAATATATATGCAAGCAGGCCCGTTTCGTCAAGTGAATTTTGCTCCGTGCTGTGAGTAGCCGCAAGGTGATCACATCCTACATCAAATAAAAAGGGATGCAGGCCTGTTTCGTCAAGTGCACTTTGCTCAGTGCTGTGAGTAGCCGCCAGATGATCGCATCCTACATCAAATAATAGGGACTCAGGCCTGTTTCGTCAAGTGAACTTTGCTCAGTGCTGTGAGTAGCCCCTAGATGATCGCATCCTACATCAAATAAATAGGGACTCAGGAGTGTTTAGTGAAGTGAACTTTGCTCAGTGCTGTGAGTAGCCGCCATATGATCGCATCCTACATAAAATAAAAGGGGACGCAGGCATGTTTCGTCAAGTGAACTTTGCTCAGTGCTGTGAGTAGCCGCCAGATGATCGCATCCTACATCAAATAGATAGGCACTCAGGCCTGTTTCGTCAAGTGAATTTTGCTCAGTGCTGTGAGTAGCCGCCAGATGATCGCATCCTACATCAAATAAATAGGGACTCAGGCGTGTTTAGTCAAGTGCACTTTGCTCAGTGCTTTGAGCAGCCGCCAGATGATCGCATCCTACATCAAATAAATAGGGACTTAGGCGTGTTTAGTCAAGTGAACTTTGCTCAGTGCTGTGAGTAGCCGCCAGATGATCGCATCCTACATCAAATAAATAGGCACTGAGGCGTGTTTAGTCAAGTGAACTTTGCTCAGTGCTGTGAGTAGCCGCAGATGATCGCCTCCTACATCAAAAAGATAGGCACTCAGGCCTGTTTCGTCAAGTGAACTTTGCTCAGTGCTGTTCGTAGTCGCCAGATCATCACATCCTACATCAAATAAATAGGGACAGAGGCCTGTTTCATCAAGTGAACTTTGCTTAGTGCAGTTAGTAGCCGCCAGATGATCGCATCCTACATCAAATAAATAGGGACGCAGGCCTGTTTCGTCAAGTGCACTTTGCTCAGTGCTGTGAGTAGCCGCCAGATGATCGCATCCTACATCAAATAAATAGGAACTCAGGCGTGTTTAGTCAAGTGAACTTTGCTCAGTGCTGTGAGTAGCCGCCAGGTGATCGCATCCTACATCAAATAAATAGGGACTCAGGCGAGTTTAGTCAAGTGAACTTTGCTCAGTGCTGTGAGTAGCCGCCAGATGATCGCATCCTACATCAAATAAATAGGTACGCAGGCGTGTTTCGTCACGTGCACTTTGCTCAGTGCTGTGAGTAGCCGCCAGATGATCGCATCCTACATAAATGAATAGGGACTCAGGCGTGTTTAGTCAAGTGAACTTTGCTCAGTGCTGTGAGTAGCCGCCAGATGATCGCATCCTACATCAAATAAATAGGCACTGAGGCGTGTTTCGTCAAGTGAACTTTGCTGAGTGCTGTGAGTAGCCCCTAGATGATCGCATCCTACATCAAATAAATAGGGACTCAGGCTTGTTTAGCCAAGTGAACTTTGCTCAGTGCTGTTAGTAACCGCCAGATGATGGCGTCCTACTTAAAATAAATGGGGACGCAGGCATGTTTCGTCAAGTGATCTCTGCTCAGTGCTGTGAGTAGCTGCCAGATGATCGCATCCTACATCAAATAAATTGGGACTCAGGCATGTTTAGTCAAGTGAACTTTGCTCAGTGCTGTGAGTAGCCACCAGATGATCGCGTCCTACATCAAATAGATAGGGACTCGGGCCTGTTTCGTCAAGTGAACTTTGCTCAGTGCTGTTAGTAGCCGTAAGATGATGGCGTCCTACATGAAATAAATGGGGACGCAGTCATGTTTCGTCAAGTGATCTTTGCTCAGTGCTGTGAGTAGCCGCCAGATGATCGCATCTTATATCAAATAAATATGCACGCAGGCCCGTTTCGTCAAGTGAATTTTGCTCCGTGCTGTGAGTAGCCGCAAGGTGATCACATCCTACATCAAATAAATAGGGACGCAGGCCTATTTCGTCAAGTGCACTTTGCTCAGTGCTGTGAGTAGCCACCAGATGATCGCATCCTACATCAAATAATAGGGACTCAGGGGTGTTTAGTCAAGTGAACTTTGCTCAGTGCTGTGAGTAGCCGCCAGATGATCGCATCCTACATTAATAAATAGGGTCTCAGGCCTGTTTCGTCTAGTGAACTTTGCTCAGTGCTGTGAGTATCCCCCAGATCGCATCCTACATCAAATAAATAGGGACTCAGGCGTGTTTATTCAAGTGAACTTTGCTCAGTGCTGTGAGTAGCCGCCAGATGATCGCATCTTACATCAAATAAATAGGAACTCAGGCGTGTTTAGTCAAGTGAACTTTGCTCAGTGCTGTGAGTAGCCGCCAGATGATCGCATCCTACATCAAATAAATAGGGACTCAGGCGAGTTTAGTCAAGTGAACTTTGCTCAGTGCTGTGAGTAGCCGCCAGATGATCGCATCCTACATCAAATAAATAGGGACGCATGCCCGTTTCGTCAAGTGCACTTTGCTCAGTGCTGTGAGCAGCCGCCAGATGATCGCATCCTACATCAAATAAATAGGGACTCAGGCGTGTTTAGTCAAGTGAACTTTGCTCAGTGCTGTGAGTAGCCGCCAGATGATCGCATCCTACATCAAATATATAGGGAGTCAGGCCTTTTTCGTCAAGTGAACTTTGCTCAGTGCTGTGAGTAGCCCCTAGATGATCGCATCCTACATCAAATAAATAGGTACTCAGGCGTGTTTAGTCAAGTGAACTTTGCTCAGTGCTGTGAGTAGCCGCCAGATGATCGCATCCTACATCAAATAGATAGGCACTCAGGCCTGTTTCGTCAAGTGAACTTTGCTGAGTGCGGTTAGTAGCCGCCAGATGATGGCGTCCTACATAAAATAAATGGGGACGCAGGCATGTTTCGTCAAGTGATCTTTGCTCAGTGCTGGCTGTGAGTAGCCGCCAGATGATCGCATCTTACATCAAATAAATAGGGACGCAGGCCCGTTTCGTCAAGTGAATTTTGCTCAGTGCTGTGAGTAGCCGCCAGATGATCGCATCCTACATCAAATAAATAGGGACTCAGGCGTGTTTAGTCAATTAAAATTTGCTCAGTGCTGTGAGTAGGCGCCAGATGATCGCATCCTACATGAAATAAATAGGGACTCAGGCCTGTTTCGTCAAGTGCACTTTGCTCAGTGCTGTGAGTAGCCGCCAGATGATCGTATCCTACATCAAATAAATAGGGACTTAGGCGTGTTTAGTCAAGTGAACTTTGCTCAGTGCTGTGAGTAGCCGCCAGATGATCGCATCCTACATAAATAAATAGGCACTGAGGCGTGTTTACTCAAGTAAACTTTGCTCATTCCTGTGAGTAGCTGCCAGGTGATCGCATCCTACATCAAATAGATAGGAACTCGGCCTGTTTGTCAAGTGAACTTTGCTCAGTGCTGTTAGTAGCCGCCAGATGATGGCGTCCTACATAAAATAAATGGTGACGCAGGCATGTTTCGTCAAGTGATCTTTGCTCAGTGCTGTGAGTAGCCCCCAGATCGCATGCGACATCAAATAAATAGGGACGGATGCCTGTTTCGTCAAGTGAACTTTGCTAAGTGCTGTGAGTAGCCCCCAGATGATCGCATCCTACATGAAATAAATAGGTACTGAGGCGTGTTTAGTCAAGTGAACTTTGCTCAGTGCTGTGAGTAGCCACCAGATGATCGCATCCTACATCAAATAGATAGGGACTCGGGCCTGTTTCGTCAAGTGAACTTTGCTCAGTGCTGTTAGTAGCCGCCAGATGATGGCGTCCTACATGAAATAAATGGGGACGCAGGCATGTTTCGTCAAGTGATCTTTGCTCAGTGCTGTGAGTAGCCGCCAGATGATCGCATCTTATATCAAATAAATATGCACGCAGGCCCGTTTCGTCAAGTGAATTTTGCTCCGTGCTGTGAGTAGCCGCAAGGTGATCACATCCTACATCAAATAAAAAGGGATGCAGGCCTGTTTCGTCAAGTGCACTTTGCTCAGTGCTGTGAGTAGCCGCCAGATGATCGCATCCTACATCAAATAATAGGGACTCAGGCCTGTTTCGTCAAGTGAACTTTGCTCAGTGCTGTGAGTAGCCCCTAGATGATCGCATCCTACATCAAATAAATAGGGACTCAGGCGTGTTTAGTGAAGTGAACTTTGCTCAGTGCTGTGAGTAGCCGCCATATGATCGCATCCTACATAAAATAAATGGGGACGCAGGCATGTTTCGTCAAGTGAACTTTGCTCAGTGCTGTGAGTAGCCGCCAGATGATCGCATCCTACATCAAATAGATAGGCACTCAGGCCTGTTTCGTCAAGTGAATTTTGCTCAGTGCTGTGAGTAGCCGCCAGATGATCGCATCCTACATCAAATAAATAGGGACTCAGGCGTGTTTAGTCAAGTGCACTTTGCTCAGTGCTTTGAGCAGCCGCCAGATGATCGCATCCTACATCAAATAAATAGGGACTTAGGCGTGTTTAGTCAAGTGAACTTTGCTCAGTGCTGTGAGTAGCCGCCAGATGATCGCATCCTACATCAAATAAATAGGCACTGAGGCGTGTTTAGTCAAGTGAACTTTGCTCAGTGCTGTGAGTAGCCGCAGATGATCGCATCCTACATCAAAAAGATAGGCACTCAGGCCTGTTTCGTCAAGTGAACTTTGCTCAGTGCTGTTCGTAGTCGCCAGATCATCACATCCTACATCAAATAAATAGGGACAGAGGCCTGTTTCGTCAAGTGAACTTTGCTTAGTGCAGTTAGTAGCCACCAGATGATCGCATCCTACATCAAATAAATAGGGACGCAGGCCTGTTTCGTCAAGTGCACTTTGCTCAGTGCTGTGAGTAGCCGCCAGATGATCGCATCCTACATCAAATAAATAGGAACTCAGGCGTGTTTAGTCAAGTGAACTTTGCTCAGTGCTGTGAGTAGCCGCCAGATGATCGCATCCTACATCAAATAAATAGGGACTCAGGCGAGTTTAGTCAAGTGAAATTTGCTCAGTGCTGTGAGTAGCCGCCAGATGATCGCATCCTACATCAAATAAATAGGGACGCAGGCCTGTTTCGTCAAGTGCACTTTGCTCAGTGCTGTGAGTAGCCGCCAGATGATCGCATCCTACATCAAATAAATAGGAACTCAGGCGTGTTTAGTCAAGTGAACTTTGCTCAGTGCTGTGAGTAGCCGCCAGATGATCGCATCCTACATCAAATAAATAGGGACTCAGGCGAGTTTAGTCAAGTGAACTTTGCTCAGTGCTGTGAGTAGCCGCCAGATGATCGCATCCTACATCAAATAAATAGGGACGCAGGCGTGTTTCGTCACGTGCACTTTGCTCAGTGCTGTGAGTAGCCGCCAGATGATCGCATCCTACATAAATGAATAGGGACTCAGGCGTGTTTAGTCAAGTGAACTTTGCTCAGTGCTGTGAGTAGCCGCCAGATGATCGCATCCTACATCAAATAAATATTGAGTCAGGCGTGTTTCGTCAAGTGAACTTTGCTGAGTGCTGTGAGTAGCCCCTAGATGATCGCATCCTACATCAAATAAATAGGGACTCAGCCGTGTTTAGTCAAGTGAACTTTGCTCAGTGCTGTTAGTAGCCGCCAGATGATGGCGTCCTACTTAAAATAAATGGGGACGCAGGCATGTTTCGTCAAGTGATCTCTGCTCAGTGCTGTGAGTAGCTGCCAGATGATCGCATCCTACATCAAATAAATAGGGTCTCAGGCATGTTTAGTCAAGTGAACTTTGCTCAGTGCTGTGAGTAGCCACCAGATGATCGCATCCTACATCAAATAGATAGGGAATCGGGCCTGTTTTGTCAAGTGAACTTTGCTCAGTGCTGTGAGTATCCCCCAGATCGCATCCTACATCAAATAAATAGGGACTCAGGCGTGTTTATTCAAGTGAACTTTGCTCAGTGCTGTGAGTAGCCGCCAGATGATCGCATCTTACATCAAATAAATAGGAACTCAGGCGTGTTTAGTCAAGTGAACTTTGCTCAGTGCTGTGAGTAGCCGCCAGATGATCGCATCCTACATCAAATAAATAGGGACTCAGGCGAGTTTAGTCAAGTGAACTTTGCTCAGTGCTGTGAGTAGCCGCCAGATGATCGCATCCTACATCAAATAAATAGGGACGCAGGCCTGTTTCGTCAAGTGCACTTTGCTCAGTGCTGTGAGCAGCCGCCAGATGATCGCATCCTACATCAAATAAATAGGGACTCAGGCGTGTTTAGTCAAGTGAACTTTGCTCAGTGCTGTGAGTAGCCGCCAGATGATCGCATCCTACATCAAATATATAGGGAGTCAGGCCTTTTTCGTCAAGTGAACTTTGCTCAGTGCTGTGAGTAGCCCCTAGATGATCGCATCCTACACCAAATAAATAGGTACTCAGGCGTGTTTAGCCAAGTGAACTTTGCTCAGTGCTGTGAGTAGCCGCCAGATGATCGCATCCTACATCAAATAGATAGGCACTCAGGCCTGTTTCGTCAAGTGAACTTTGCTGAGTGCTGTTAGTAGCCGCCAGATGATGGCGTGCTACATAAAATAAATGGGGACGCAGGCATGTTTCGTCAAGTGATCGTTGCTCAGTGCTGGCTGTGAGTAGCCGCCAGATGATCGCATCTTACATCAAATAAATAGGGACGCAGGCCCGTTTCGTCAAGTGAATTTTGCTCAGTGCTGTGAGTAGCCGCCAGATGATCGTATCCTACATAAATAAATAGGGACTTAGGCGTGTTTAGTCAAGTGAACTTTGCTCAGTGCTGTGAGTAGCCGCCAGATGATCGCATCCTACATCAAATAAATAGGCACTGAGGCGTGTTTACTCAAGTAAACTTTGGTCAGTGCTGTGAGTAGCCGCCAGATGATCGTATCCTACATAAATAAATAGGTACTCAGGCGTGTTTAGTCAAGTGAACTTTGCTCAGTGCTGTGAGTAGCCACCAGATGATCGCATCCTACATCAAATAGATAGGGACTCGGGCCTGTTTCGTCAAGTGAACTTTGCTCAGTGCTGTTAGTAGCCGCCAGATGATGGCGTCCTACATGAAATAAATGGGGACGCAGGCATGTTTCGTCAAGTGATCTTTGCTCAGTGCTGTGAGTAGCCGCCAGATGATCGCATCTTATATCAAATATATATGCACGCAGGCCCGTTTCGTCAAGTGAATTTTGCTCCGTGCTGTGAGTAGCCGCAAGGTGATCACATCCTACATCAAATAAAAAGGGATGCAGGCCTGTTTCGTCAAGTGCACTTTGCTCAGTGCTGTGAGTAGCCGCCAGATGATCGCATCCTACATCAAATAATAGGGACTCAGGCCTGTTTCGTCAAGTGAACTTTGCTCAGTGCTGTGAGTAGCCCCTAGATGATCGCATCCTACATCAAATAAATAGGGACTCAGGAGTGTTTAGTGAAGTGAACTTTGCTCAGTGCTGTGAGTAGCCGCCATATGATCGCATCCTACATAAAATAAATGGGGACGCAGGCATGTTTCGTCAAGTGAACTTTGCTCAGTGCTGTGAGTAGCCGCCAGATGATCGCATCCTACATCAAATAAATAGGGACTCAGGCGTGTTTAGTCAAGTGCACTTTGCTCAGTGCTTTGAGCAGCCGCCAGATGATCGCATCCTACATCAAATAAATAGGGACTTAGGCGTGTTTAGTCAAGTGAACTTTGCTCAGTGCTGTGAGTAGCCGCCAGATGATCGCATCCTACATCAAATAAATAGGCACTGAGGCGTGTTTAGTCAAGTGAACTTTGCTCAGTGCTGTTCGTAGTCGCCAGATCATCACATCCTACATCAAATAAATAGGGACAGAGGCCTGTTTCATCAAGTGAACTTTGCTTAGTGCAGTTAGTAGCCGCCAGATGATCGCATCCTACATCAAATAAATAGGGACGCAGGCCTGTTTCGTCAAGTGCACTTTGCTCAGTGCTGTGAGTAGCCGCCAGATGATCGCATCCTACATCAAATAAATAGGAACTCAGGCGTGTTTAGTCAAGTGAACTTTGCTCAGTGCTGTGAGTAGCCGCCAGATGATCGCATCCTACATCAAATAAATAGGGACTCAGGCGAGTTTAGTCAAGTGAACTTTGCTCAGTGCTGTGAGTAGCCGCCAGATGATCGCATCCTACATCAAATAAATAGGTACGCAGGCGTGTTTCGTCACGTGCACTTTGCTCAGTGCTGTGAGTAGCCGCCAGATCATCGCATCCTACATAAATGAATAGGGACTCAGGCGTGTTTAGTCAAGTGAACTTTGCTCAGTGCTGTGAGTAGCCGCCAGATGATCGCATCCTACATCAAATAAATAGGGAGTCAGGCGTGTTTCGTCAAGTGAACTTTGCTGAGTGCTGTGAGTAGCCCCTAGATGATCGCATCCTACATCAAATAAATAGGGACTCAGCCGTGTTTAGTCAAGTGAACTTTGCTCAGTGCTGTTAGTAGCCGCCAGATGATGGCGTCCTACTTAAAATAAATGGGGACGCAGGCATGTTTCGTCAAGTGATCTCTGCTCAGTGCTGTGAGTAGCTGCCAGATGATCGCATCCTACATCAAATAAATAGGGTCTCAGGCATGTTTATTCAAGTGAACTTTGCTCAGTGCTGTGAGTAGCCACCAGATGATCGCATCCTACATCAAATAGATAGGGACTCGGGCCTGTTTTGTCAAGTGAACTTTGCTCAGTGCTGTGAGTATCCCCCAGATCGCATCCTACATCAAATAAATAGGGACTCAGGCGTGTTTATTCAAGTGAACTTTGCTCAGTGCTGTGAGTAGCCGCCAGATGATCGCATCTTACATCAAATAAATAGGAACTCAGGCGTGTTTAGTCAAGTGAACTTTGCTCAGTGCTGTGAGTAGCCGCCAGATGATCGCATCCTACATCAAATAAATAGGGACTCAGGCGAGTTTAGTCAAGTGAACTTTGCTCAGTGCTGTGAGTAGCCGCCAGATGATCGCATCCTACATCAAATAAATAGGGACGCAGGCCTGTTTCGTCAAGTGCACTTTGCTCAGTGCTGTGAGCAGCCGCCAGATGATCGCATCCTACATCAAATAAATAGGGACTCAGGCGTGTTTAGTCAAGTGAACTTTGCTCAGTGCTGTGAGTAGCCGCCAGATGATCGCATCCTACATCAAATATATAGGGAGTCAGGCCTTTTTCGTCAAGTGAACTTTGCTCAGTGCTCTGAGTAGCCCCTAGATGATCGCATCCTACATCAAATAAATAGGTACTCAGGCGTGTTTAGTCAAGTGAACTTTGCTCAGTGCTGTGAGTAGCCGCCAGATGATCGCATCCTACATCAAATAGATAGGCACTCAGGCCTGTTTCGTCAAGTGAACTTTGCTGAGTGCTGTTAGTAGCCGCCAGATGATGGCGTGCTACATAAAATAAATGGGGACGCAGGCATGTTTCGTCAAGTGATCGTTGCTCAGTGCTGGCTGTGAGTAGCCGCCAGATGATCGCATCGTACATCAAATAAATAGGGACGCAGGCCCGTTTCGTCAAGTGAATTTTGCTCAGTGCTGTGAGTAGCCGCCAGATGATCGCATCCTACATCAAATAAATAGGGACTCAGGCGTGTTTAGTCAATTAAACTTTGCTCAGTGCTGTGAGTAGCCGCCAGATGATCGCATCCTACATCAAATAAATAGGGACGCAGGCGTGTTTCGTCACGTGCACTTTGCTCAGTGCTGTGAGTAGCCGCCAGATGATCGTATCCTACATAAATAAATAGGGACTTAGGCGTGTTTAGTCAAGTGAACTTTGCTCAGTGCTGTGAGTAGCCGCCAGATGATCGCATCCTACATCAAATAAATAGGCACTGAGGCGTGTTTACTCAAGTAAACTTTGCTCATTGCTGTGAGTAGCTGCCAGGTGATCGCATCCTATATCAAATAGATAGGGACTCGGGCCTGTTTGTCAAGTGAACTTTGCTCAGTGCTGTTAGTAGCCGCCAGATGATGGCGTCCTACATAAAATAAATGGTGACGCAGGCTTGTTTCGTCAAGTGATCTTTGCTCAGTGCTGTGAGTAGCCCCCAGATCGCATGCGACATCAAATAAATAGGGACGGAGGCCTGTTTCGTCAAGTGAACTTTGCTCAGTGCTGTGAGTAGCCCCCAGATGATCGCATCCTACATCAAATAAATAGGGACGCAGGCCTGTTTCGTCAAGTGCACTTTGCTCAGTGCTGTGAGTAGCCGCCAGATGATCGCATCTTAGATCAAATAAATAGGAACTCAGGCGTGTTTAGTCAAGTGAACTTTGCTCAGTGCTGTGAGTAGCCGCCAGATGATCGCATCCTACATCAAATAAATAGGGACTCAGGCGAGTTTAGTCAACTGAACTTTGCTCAGTGCTGTGAGTAGCCGCCAGATGATCGCATCCTACTTCAAATAAATAGGGACGCAGGCCCGTTTCGTCAAGTGAACTTTGCTCAGTGCTGTGAGCAGCCGCCAGATGATCGCATCCTACATCAAATAAATAGGGACTCAGGCGTCTTTAGTCAAGTGAACTTTGCTCAGTGCTGTGAGTAGCCGCCAGATGATCGCATCCTACATCAAATAGATAGGCACTCAGGCCTGTTTCGTCAAGTGAACTTTTCTCAGTGCTGTGTGTAGCCGCCAGATGAGCGCATCCTACATAAAATAAATGGGGACGCAGGCATGTTTCGTCACGTGATCTTTGCTCAGGGCTGGCTGTGAGTAGCCGCCAGATGATCGCATCTTACATCAAATAAATAGGGATGCAGGCCCGTTTTGTCAAGTGAATATTGCTCAGTGCTGTGAGTAGCCGCCAGATGATCGCATCCTACATCAAAAAAATAGGGACTCAGGCGTGTTTAGTCAATTGAACTTTGCTCAGTGCTGTGAGTAGCCGCCAGATGATCGCATCCTACATCAAATAAATGACTCAGGCCTGTTTCGTCAAGTGCACTTTGCTCAGTGCTGTGAGTAGCCGCCAGATGATCGCATCCTACATCAAATGAATGGGGACGCAGGCATGTTTCGTCAAGTGATCTCTGCTCAGTGCTGTGAGTAGCTGCTAGATGATCGCATCCTACATCAAATAAATAGGGACTCAGGCGTGTTTAGTCAAGTGAACTTTGCTCAGTGCTGTGAGTAGCCACCAGATGATCGCATCCTACATCAAAAAGATAGGCACTCAGGCCTGTTTCGTCAAGTGAACTTTGCTCAGTGCTGTTCGTAGTCGCCAGATCATCACATCCTACATCAAATAAATTGGGACAGAGGCCTGTTTCATCAAGTGAACTTTGCTTAGTGCAGTGAGTAGCCGCCAGATGATCGCATCCTACATCAAATAAATAGGGACGCAGGCCTGTTTCGTCAAGTGCACTTTGCTCAGTGCTGTGAGTAGCCGCCAGATGATCGCATCCTACATCAAATAAATAGGAACTCAGGCGTGTTTAGTCAAGTGAACTTTGCTCAGTGCTGTGAGTAGCCGCCAGATGATCGCATCCTACATCAAATAAATAGGGACTCAGGCGAGTTTAGTCAAGTGAACTTTGCTCAGTGCTGTGAGTAGCCGCCAGATGATCGCATCCTACATCAAATAAATAGGGACGCAGGCGTGTTTCGTCACGTGCACTTTGCTCAGTGCTGTGAGTAGCCGCCAGATGATCGCATCCTACATCAAATGAATAGGGACTCAGGCGTGTTTAGTCAAGTGAACTTTGCTCAGTGCTGTGAGTAGCCGCCAGATGATCGCATCCTACATCAAATAAATAGGGAGTCAGGCGTGTTTCGTCAAGTGAACTTTGCTGAGTGCTGTGAGTAGCCGCCATATGATCGCATCCTACATAAAATAAATGGGGACGCAGGCATGTTTCGTCAAGTGATCTTTGCTCAGTGCTGGCTGTGAGTAGCCGCCAGATGATCGCATCTTACATCAAATAAATAGGGACGCAGGCCCGTTTCGTCAAGTGAATTTTGCTCAGTGCTGTGAGTAGCCGCCAGATGATCGCATCCTACATCAAATAAATAGGGACTCAGGCGTGTTTAGTCAAGTGCACTTTGCTCAGTGCTTTGAGTAGCCGCCAGATGATCGCATCCTACATCAAATAAATAGGGACTTAGGCGCCTACATCAAATAAATAGGCACTGAGGCGGGTTTAGTCAAGTGAACTTTGCTCAGTGCTGTGAGTAGCCGCAGATGATCGCATCCTACATCAAAAAGATAGGCACTCAGGCCTGTTTCGTCAAGTGAACTTTGCTCAGTGCTGTTCGTAGTCGCCAGATCATCACATCCTACATCAAATAAATAGGGACAGAGGCCTGTTTCATCAAGTGAACTTTGCTTAGTGCAGTGAGTAGCCGCCAGATGATCGCATCCTACATCAAATAAATAGGGACGCAGGCCTGTTTCGTCAAGTGCACTTTGCTCAGTGCTGTGAGTAGCCGCCAGATGATCGCATCCTACATCAAATAAATAGGAACTCAGGCGTGTTTAGTCAAGTGAACTTTGCTCAGTGCTGTGAGTAGCCGCCAGATGATCGCATCCTACATCAAATAAATAGGGACTCAGGCGAGTTTAGTCAAGTGAACTTTGCTCAGTGCTGTGAGTAGCCGCCAGATGATCGCATCCTACATCAAATAAATAGGGACGCAGGCGTGTTTCGTCACGTGCACTTTGCTCAGTGCTGTGAGTAGCCGCCAGATGATCGCATCCTACATCAAATGAATAGGGACTCAGGCGTGTTTAGTCAAGTGAACTTTGCTCAGTGCTGTGAGTAGCCGCCAGATGATCGCATCCTACATCAAATAAATAGGGAGTCAGGCGTGTTTCGTCAAGTGAACTTTGCTGAGTACTGTGAGTAGCCCCTAGATGATCGCATCCTACATCAAATAAATAGGGACTCAGGCGTGTTTAGTCAAGTGAACTTTGCTCAGTGCTGTTAGTAGCCGCCAGATGATGGCGTCCTACTTAAAATAAATGGGGACGCAGGCATGTTTCGTCAAGTGATCTCTGCTCAGTGCTGTGAGTAGCTGCCAGATGATCGCATCCTACATCAAATAAATAGGGTCTCAGGCATGTTTAGTCAAGTGAACTTTGCTCAGTGCTGTGAGTAGCCACCAGATGATCGCATCCTACATCAAATAATAGGGACTCAGGCCTGTTTCGTCAAGTGAACTTTGCTCAGTGCTGTGAGTAGCCCCTAGATGATCGCATCCTACATCAAATAAATAGGGACTCAGGCGTGTTTAGTGAAGCGAACTTTGCTCAGTGCTGTGAGTAGCCGCCATATGATCGCATCCTACATAAAATAAATGGGGACGCAGGCATGTTTCGTCAAGTGATCTTTGCTCAGTGCTGGCTGTGAGTAGCCGCCAGATGATCGCATCTTACATCATATAAATAGGGACGCAGGCCCGTTTCGTCAAGTGAATTTTGCTCAGTGCTGTGAGTAGCCGCCAGATGATCGCATCCTACATCAAATAAATAGGGACTCAGGCGTGTTTAGTCAAGTGCACTTTGCTCAGTGCTTTGAGTAGCCGCCAGATGATCGCATCCTACATCAAATAAATAGGGACTTAGGCGTGTTTAGTCAAGTGAACTTTGCTCAGTGCTGTGAGTAGCCGCCAGATGATCGCATCCTACATCAAATAAATAGGCACTGAGGCGTGTTTAGTCAAGTGAACTTTGCTCAGTGCTGTGAGTAGCCGCAGATGATCGCATCCGACATCAAAAAGATAGGCACTCAGGCCTGTTTCGTCAAGTGAACTTTGCTCAGTGCTGTTCGTAGTCGCCAGATCATCACATCCTACATCAAATAAATAGGGACAGAGGCCTGTTTCATCAAGTGAACTTTGCTTAGTGCAGTGAGTAGCCGACAGATGATCGCATCCTACATCAAATAAATAGGGACAGAGGCCTGTTTCGTCAAGTGCACTTTGCTCAGTGCTGTGAGTAGCCGCCAGATGATCGCATCCTACATCAAATAAATAGGAACTCAGGCGTGTTTAGTCAAGTGAACTTTGCTCAGTGCTGTGAGTAGCCGCCAGATGATCGCATCCTACATCAAATAAATAGGGAGTCAGGCGTGTTTCGTCAAGTGAACTTTGCTGAGTGCTGTGAGTAGCCCCTAGATGATCGCATCCTACATCAAATAAATTGGGACTCAGGCGTGTTTAGTCAAGTGAACTTTGCTCAGTGCTGTTAGTAGCCGCCAGATGATGGCGTCCTACTTAAAATAAAGGGGGACGCAGGCATGTTTCGTCAAGTGATCTCTGCTCAGTGCTGTGAGTAGCTGCCAGATGATCGCATCCTACATCAAATAAATAGGGACTCAGGCATGTTTAGTCAAGTGAACTTTGCTCAGTGCTGTGAGTAGCCACCAGATGATCGCATCCTACATCAAATAGATAGGGACTCGGGCTTGTTTCGTCAAGTGAACTTCGCTCAGTGCTGTTAGTAGCCGCCAGATGATGGCGTCCTACATGAAATAAATGGGGACGCAGGCATGTTTCGTCAAGTGATCTTTGCTCAGTGCTGTGAGTAGCCGCCAGATGATCACATCTTATATCAAATAAATATGCACGCAGGCCCGTTTCGTCAAGTGAATTTTGCTCCGTGCTGTGAGTAGCCGCAAGATGATCACATCCTACATCAAATAAATAGGGACGCAGGCCTATTTCGTCAAGTGCACTTTGCTCAGTGCTGTGAGTAGCCACCAGATGATCGCATCCTATATCAAATAATAGGGACTCAGGGGTGTTTAGTCAAGTGAACTTTGCTCAATGCTGTGAGTAGCCGCCAGATGATCGCATCCTACATCAAATAAAGAGGGTCTCAGGCCTGTTTCGTCAAGTGAACTTTGCTCAGTGCTGTGAGTAGCCCCCAGATCGCATCCTACATCAAATAAATAGGGACTCAGGCGTGTTTATTCAAGTGAACTTTGCTCAGTGCTGTGAGTAGCCGCCAGATGATTGCATCTTACATCAAATAAATAGGAACTCAGGCGTGTTTAGTCTAGTGAACTTTGCTCAGTGCTGTGAGTAGCCGCCAGATGATCGCATCCTACATCAAATAAATAGGGACTCAGGCGAGTTTAGTCAAGTGAACTTTGCTCAGTGCTGTGAGTAGCCGCCAGATGATCGCATCCTACATCAAATAAATAGGGACGCAGGCCCGTTTCGTCAAGTGCACTTTGCTCAGTGCTGTGAGCAGCCGCCAGATGATCGCATCCTACATCAAATAAATAGGGACTCAGGCATGTTTAGTCAAGTGAACTTTGCTCAGTGCTGTGAGTAGCCCCCAGATGATCGCATCCTACATCAAATATATAGGGAGTCAGGCCTGTTTCGTCAAGTGAACTTTGCTCAGTGCTGTGAGTAGCCCCTAGATGATCGCATCCTACATCAAATAAATAGGTACTCAGGCGTGTTTAGTCAAGTGAACTTTGCTCAGTGCTGTGAGTAGCCGCCAGATGATCGCATCCTACATCAAATAGATAGGCACTCAGGCCTGTTTCGTCAAGTGAACTTTGCTGAGTGCTGTTAGTAGCCGCCAGATGATGGCGTCCTACATAAAATAAATGGGGACGCAGGCATGTTTCGTCAAGTGATCTTTGCTCAGTGCTGGCTGTGAGTAGCCGCCAGATGATCGCATCTTACATCAAATAAATAGGGACGCAGGCCCGTTTCGTCAAGTGAACTTTGCTCAGTGCTGTGAGTAGCCGCCAGATGATCGCATCCTACATCAAATAAATAGGGACTCAGGCGTGTTTCGTCAAGTGCACTTTGCTCATTGCTGTGAGTAGCCGCCAGATGATCGTATCCCTCATCAAATAAATAGGGACTTAGGCATGTTTAGTCAAGTGAACTTTGCTC
The DNA here is from genome assembly GCF_048455015.1 of Haemaphysalis longicornis. Lineage (NCBI taxonomy): Eukaryota > Metazoa > Arthropoda > Arachnida > Ixodida > Ixodidae > Haemaphysalis > Haemaphysalis longicornis. The sequence continues at coordinate 1,094,968 of NW_027526204.1, read as the reverse complement.
AGTGCTGTGAGTAGCCGCCAGATGATCGCATCCTACATCAAATAAATAGGCACTGAGGCGTGTTTACTCAAGTAAACTTTGCTCATTGCTGTGAGTAGCTCCCAGGTGATCGCATCCTATATCAAATAGATAGGGACTCGGGCCTGTTTCGTCAAGTGAACTTTGCTCAGTGCTGTTAGTAGCCGCCAGATGATGGCGTCCTACATAAAATAAATGGTGACGCAGGCATGTTTCGTCAAGTGATCTTTGCTCAGTGCTGTGAGTAGCCCCCAGATCGCATGCGACATCAAATAAATAGGGACGGAGGCCTGTTTCGTCAAGTGAACTTTGCTCAGTGCTGTGAGTAGCCCCCAGATGATCGCATCCTACATGAAATAAGTAGGGACTCAGGCCTGTTTCGTCAAGTGAACTTTGCTCAGTGCTTTGTGTAGCCGCCAGATGATCGCATCCTACATTAAATAAATGGGGACGCAGGCATGTTTCGTCAAGTGATCTTTGCTCAGTGCTGGCTGTGAGTAGCCGCCAGATGATCGCATCTTACATCAAATAAATAGGGACGCAGGCCCGTTTCGTCAAGTGAATTTTGCTCAGTGCTGTGAGTAGCCACCAGATGATCGCCTCCTACATCAAATAAATAGGGACTCAGGCGTGTTTAGTCAATTGAACTTTGCTCAGTGCTGTGAGTAGCCGCCAGATGATCGCATCCTACATCAAATAAATAGGGACTCAGGCCTGTTTCGTCAAGTGCACTTTGCTCAGTGCTTTGAGTAGCCGCCAGATGATCGCATCCTACATCAAATAAATAGGGACTGAGGCGTGTTTAGTCAAGGGAACTTTGCTCAGTGCTGTGAGTAGCCGCCAGATGATCGCATCCTACATCAAAAAGATAGGCACTCAGGCCTGTTTCGTCAAGTGAACTTTGCTCAGTGCTGTTCGTAGTCGCCAGATCATCACATCCTACATCAAATAAATAGGGACAGAGGCCTGTTTCATCAAGTGAACTTTGCTTAGTGCAGTGAGTAGCCGCCAGATGATCGCATCCTACATCAAATAAATAGGGACGCAGGCCTGTTTCGTCAAGTGCACTTTGCTCAGTGCTGTGAGTAGCCGCCAGGTGATCGCATCCTACATCAAATAAATAGGAACTCAGGCATGTTTAGTCAAGTGAACTTTGCTCAGTGCTGTGAGTAGCCGCCAGATGATCGCATCCTACATCAAATAAATAGGGACTCAGGCGAGTTTAGTCAAGTGAACTTTGCTCAGTGCTGTTAGTAGCCGCCAGATGATCGCATCCTACATCAAATAAATAGGGACGCAGGCGTGTTTCGTCACGTCCACTTTGCTCAGTGCTGTGAGTAGCCGCCAGATGATCGCATCCTACATTAAATTAATAGGGACTCAGGCGTGTTTAGTCAAGTGAACTTTTCTCAGTGCTGTGAGTAGCCGCCAGATGATCGCATCCTACATCAAATAAATAGGGAGTCAGGCGTGTTTCGTCAAGTGAACTTTGCTGAGTGCTGTGAGTAGCCCCTAGATGATCGCATCCTACATCAAATAAATAGGGACTCAGGCGTGTTTAGTCAAGTGAACTTTGCTCAGTGCTGTTAGTAGCCGCCAGATGATGGCGTCCTACTTAAAATAAATGGGGACGCAGGCATGTTTCGTCAAGTGATCTCTGCTCAGTGCTGTGAGTAGCTGCCAGATGATTGCATCCTACACCAAATAAATAGGGACTCAGGCGTGTTTAGTCAAGTGAAGTTTGCTCAGTGCTGTGAGTAGCCACCAGATGATCGCACCCTACATCAAATAGATAGGGACTCGGGCCTGTTTCGTCAAGTGAAATTTGCTCAGTGCTGTTAGTAGCCGCCAGATGATGGCGTCCTACATGAAATAAATGGGGACGCAGGCATGTTTCGTCAAGTGATCTTTGCTCAGTGCTGGCTGTGAGTAGCCGCCAGATGATCGCATCTTACACCAAATAAATAGGGACGCAGGCCCGTTTCGTCAAGTGAATTTTGCTCAGTGCTGTGAGTAGCCGCCAGATGATCGCATACTACATCAAATAAATAGGGACTCAGGCGTGTTTAGTCAAGTGCACTTTGCTCAGTGCTTTGAGCAGCCGCCAGATGATCGCATCCTACATCAAATAAATAGGGACTTAGGCGTGTTTAGTCAAGTGAACTTTGCTCAGTGCTGTGAGTAGCCGCCAGATTATCGCATCCTACATCAAATAAATAGGCACTGAGGCGTGTTTAGTCAAGTGAACTTTGCTCAGTGCTGTGAGTAGCCGCAGATGATCGCATCCTACATCAAAAAGATAGGCACTCAGGCCTGTTTCGTCAAGTGAACTTTGCTCAGTGCTGTTCGTAGTCGCCAGATCATCACATCCTACATCAAATAAATAGGGACAGAGGCCTGTTTCATCAAGTGAACTTTGCTTAGTGCAGTGAGTAGCCGCCAGATGATCGCATCCTACATCAAATAAATAGGGACGCAGGCCTGTTTCGTCAAGTGCACTTTGCTCAGTGCTGTGAGTAGCCGCCAGATGATCGCATCCTACATCAAATAAATAGGAACTCAGGCGTGTTTAGTCAAGTGAACTTTGCTCAGTGCTGTGAGTAGCCGCCAGATGATCGCATCCTACATCAAATTAATAGGGACTCAGGCGAGTTTAGTCAAGTGAACTTTGCTCAGTGCTGTGAGTAGCCGCCAGATGATCGCATCCTACATCAAATAAATAGGAACGCAGGCGTGTTTCGTCACGTGCACTTTGCTCAGTGCTGTGAGTAGCCGCCAGATGATCGCATCCTACATCAAATGAATAGGGACTCAGGCGTGTTTAGTCAAGTGAACTTTGCTCAGTGCTGTGAGTAGCTGCCAGATGATCGCATCCTACATCAAATAAATAGGGAGTCAGGCGTGTTTCGTCAAGTGAACTTTGCTGAGTGCTGTGAGTAGCCCCTAGATGATCGCATCCTACATCAAATAAATAGGGACTCAGGCGTGTTTAGTCAAGTGAACTTTGCTCAGTGCTGTTAGTAGCCGCCAGATGATGGCGTCCTACTTAAAATAAATGGGGACGCAGGCATGTTTCGTCAAGTGATCTCTGCTCAGTGCTGTGAAGATGCTTCCAGATGATCGCATCCTACATCAAATAAATAGGGTCTCATTCATGTTTAGTCAAGTGAACTTTGCTCATTGCTGTGAGTAGCCACCAGATGATCGCATTCTACATCAAATAGATAGGGACTCGGGCCTGTTTCGTCAAGTGAACTTTGCTCAGTGCTGTGAGTATCCCCCAGATCGCATCCTACATCAAATAAATAGGGACTCAGGCGTGTTTATTCAAGTGAACTTTGCTCAGTGCTGTGAGTAGCCGCTAGATGATCGCATCTTACATCAAATAAATAGGAACTCAGGCGTGTTTAGTCAAGTGAACTTTGCTCAGTGCTGTGAGTAGCCGCCAGATGATCGCATCCTATATCAAATAAATAGGGACTCAGGCGAGTTTATTCAAGTGAACATTGCTCAGTGCTGTGAGTAGCCGCCAGATGATGGCATCCTACATCAAATAAATAGGGACGCAGGCCCGTTTCGTCAAGTGCACTTTGCTCAGTGCTGTGAGCAGCCGCCAGATGATCGCATCCTACATCAAATAAATAGGGACTCAGGCATGTTTAGTCAAGTGAACTTTGCTCAGTGCTGTGAGTAGCCACCAGATGATCGCATCCTACATCAAATATATAGGGAGTCAGGCCTTTTTCGTCAAGTGAACTTTGCTCAGTGCTGTGAGTAGCCCCTAGATGATCGCATCCTACATCAAATAAATAGGTACTCAGGCGTGTTTCGTCAAGTGGACTTTGCTCAGTGCTGTGAGTAGCCGCCAGATGATCGCATCCTACATCAAATAGATAGGCACTCAGGCCTGTTTCGTCAAGTGAACTTTCCTGAGTGCTGTTAGTAGCCGCCAGATGATGGCGTCCAACATAAAATAAATGGGGACGCAGGCATGTTTCGTCAAGTGATCTTTGCTCAGTGCTGGCTGTGAGTAGCCGCCAGATGATCGCATCTTACATCAAATAAATAGGGACGCAGGCCCGTTTCGTCAAGTGAATTTTGCTCAGTGCTGTGAGTAGCCGCCAGATGATCGCATCCTACATCAAATAAATAGGGACTCAGGCGTGTTTAGTCAATTAAACTTTGCTCAGTGCTGTGAGTAGCCGCCAGATGATCGCATCCTACATCAAATAAATAGGGACTCAGGCCTGTTTCGTCAAGTGCACTTTGCTCAGTGCTGTGAGTAGCCGCCAGATGATCGTATCCTACATCAAATAAATAGGGACTCAGGCGTGTTTAGTCAATTAAACTTTGCTCAGTGCTGTGAGTAGCCGCCAGATGATCGCATCCTACATCAAATAAATAGGGACTCAGGCCTGTTTCGTCAAGTGCACTTTGCTCATTGCTGTGAGTAGCTGCCAGGTGATCGCATCCTACATCAAATAGATAGGGACTCGGGCCTGTTTGTCAAGTGAACTTTGCTCAGTGCTGTTAGTAGCCGCCAGATGATGGCGTCCTACATAAAATAAATGGTGACGCAGGCTTGTTTCGTCAAGTGATCTTTGCTCAGTGCTGTGAGAAGCCGCCAGATCGCATGCGACATCAAATAAATAGGGACGGAGGCCTGTTTCGTCAAGTGAACTTTGCTCAGTGCTGTGAGTAGCCCCCAGATGATCGCATCCTACATGAAATAAATAGGGACTCAGGCGTGTTTAGTCAAGTGAACTATGCTCAATGCTGTGTGTAGCCGCCAGATGATCGCATCCTACATGAAATAAATAGGGACTCAGGCCTGTTTCGTCAAGTGAACTTTGCTCAGTGCTGTGAGTAGCCCCCAGATGATCGCATCCTACATCAAATAAATAGGGACTCAGGCGTGTTTAGTCAAGTGAACTTTGCTCAGTGCGGTGAGTAGCCGCCAGATGATCGCATCCTACATCAAATAAATAGGGACGCAGGCCTGTTTCGTCAAGTGCACTTTGCTCAGTGCTGTGAGTAGCCGCCAGATGATCGCATCTTAGATCAAATAAATAGGAACTCAGGCGTGTTTAGTCAAGTGAACTTTGCTCAGTGCTGTGAGTGGCCGCCAGATGATCGCATCCTACATCAAATAAATAGGGACTCAGGCGAGTTTAGTCAACTGAACTTTGCTCAGTGCTGTGAGTAGCCGCCAGATGATCGCATCCTACATCAAAAAGATAGGCACTCAGGCCTGTTTCGTCAAGTGAACTTTGCTCAGTGCTGTTCGTAGTCGCCAGATCATCACATCCTACATCAAATAAATAGGGACAGAGGCCTGTTTCATCAAGTGAACTTTGCTTAGTGCAGTGAGTAGCCGCCAGATGATCGCATCCTACATCAAATAAATAGGGCCGCAGGCCTGTTTCGTCAAGTGCACTTTGCTCAGTGCTGTGAGTAGCCGCCAGATGATCGCATCCTACATCAAATAAATAGGAACTCAGGCGTGTTTAGTCAAGTGAACTTTGCTCAGTGCTGTGAGTAGCCGCCAGATGATCGCATCCTACATCAAATTAATAGGGACTCAGGCGAGTTTAGTCAAGTGAACTTTGCTCAGTGCTGTGAGTAGCCGCCAGATGATCGCATCCTACATCAAATAAATAGGAACGCAGGCGTGTTTCGTCACGTGCACTTTGCTCAGTGCTGTGAGTAGCCGCCAGATGATCGCATCCTACATCAAATGAATAGGGACTCAGGCGTGTTTAGTCAAGTGAACTTTGCTCAGTGCTGTGAGTAGCTGCCAGATGATCGCATCCTACATCAAATAAATAGGGAGTCAGGCGTGTTTCGTCAAGTGAACTTTGCTGAGTGCTGTGAGTAGCCCCTAGATGATCGCATCCTACATCAAATAAATAGGGACTCAGGCGTGTTTAGTCAAGTGAACTTTGCTCAGTGCTGTTAGTAGCCGCCAGATGATGGCGTCCTACTTAAAATAAATGGGGACGCAGGCATGTTTCGTCAAGTGATCTCTGCTCAGTGCTGTGAAGATGCTTCCAGATGATCGCATCCTACATCAAATAAATAGGGTCTCATTCATGTTTAGTCAAGTGAACTTTGCTCATTGCTGTGAGTAGCCACCAGATGATCGCATTCTACATCAAATAGATAGGGACTCGGGCCTGTTTCGTCAAGTGAACTTTGCTCAGTGCTGTGAGTATCCCCCAGATCGCATCCTACATCAAATAAATAGGGACTCAGGCGTGTTTATTCAAGTGAACTTTGCTCAGTGCTGTGAGTAGCCGCTAGATGATCGCATCTTACATCAAATAAATAGGAACTCAGGCGTGTTTAGTCAAGTGAACTTTGCTCAGTGCTGTGAGTAGCCGCCAGATGATCGCATCCTATATCAAATAAATAGGGACTCAGGCGAGTTTATTCAAGTGAACATTGCTCAGTGCTGTGAGTAGCCGCCAGATGATCGCATCCTACATCAAATAAATAGGGACGCAGGCCCGTTTCGTCAAGTGCACTTTGCTCAGTGCTGTGAGCAGCCGCCAGATGATCGCATCCTACATCAAATAAATAGGGACTCAGGCATGTTTAGTCAAGTGAACTTTGCTCAGTGCTGTGAGTAGCCACCAGATGATCGCATCCTACATCAAATATATAGGGAGTCAGGCCTTTTTCGTCAAGTGAACTTTGCTCAGTGCTGTGAGTAGCCCCTAGATGATCGCATCCTACATCAAATAAATAGGTACTCAGGCGTGTTTCGTCAAGTGGACTTTGCTCAGTGCTGTGAGTAGCCGCCAGATGATCGCATCCTACATCAAATAGATAGGCACTCAGGCCTGTTTCGTCAAGTGAACTTTCCTGAGTGCTGTTAGTAGCCGCCAGATGATGGCGTCCAACATAAAATAAATGGGGACGCAGGCATGTTTCGTCAAGTGATCTTTGCTCAGTGCTGGCTGTGAGTAGCCGCCAGATGATCGCATCTTACATCAAATAAATAGGGACGCAGGCCCGTTTCGTCAAGTGAATTTTGCTCAGTGCTGTGAGTAGCCGCCAGATGATCGCATCCTACATCAAATAAACAGGGACTCAGGCGTGTTTAGTCAATTAAACTTTGCTCAGTGCTGTGAGTAGCCGCCAGATGATCGCATCCTACATCAAATAAATAGGACTCAGGCCTGTTTCGTCAAGTGCACTTTGCTCAGTGCTGTGAGTAGCCGCCAGATGATCGTATCCTACATCAAATAAATAGGGACTCAGGCGTGTTTAGTCAATTAAACTTTGCTCAGTGCTGTGAGTAGCCGCCAGATGATCGCATCCTACATCAAATAAATAGGGACTCAGGCCTGTTTCGTCAAGTGCACTTTGCTCATTGCTGTGAGTAGCTGCCAGGTGATCGCATCCTACATCAAATAGATAGGGACTCGGGCCTGTTTGTCAAGTGAACTTTGCTCAGTGCTGTTAGTAGCCGCCAGATGATGGCGTCCTACATAAAATAAATGGTGACGCAGGCTTGTTTCGTCAAGTGATCTTTGCTCAGTGCTGTGAGTAGCCGCCAGATCGCATGCGACATCAAATAAATAGGGACGGAGGCCTGTTTCGTCAAGTGAACTTTGCTCAGTGCTGTGAGTAGCCCCCAGATGATCGCATCCTACATGAAATAAATAGGGACTCAGGCGTGTTTAGTCAAGTGAACTATGCTCAATGCTGTGTGTAGCCGCCAGATGATCGCATCCTACATGAAATAAATAGGGACTCAGGCCTGTTTCGTCAAGTGAACTTTGCTCAGTGCTGTGAGTAGCCCCCAGATGATCGCATCCTACATCAAATAAATAGGGACTCAGGCGTGTTTAGTCAAGTGAACTTTGCTCAGTGCGGTGAGTAGCCGCCAGATGATCGCATCCTACATCAAATAAATAGGGACGCAGGCCTGTTTCGTCAAGTGCACTTTGCTCAGTGCTGTGAGTAGCCGCCAGATGATCGCATCTTAGATCAAATAAATAGGAACTCAGGCGTGTTTAGTCAAGTGAACTTTGCTCAGTGCTGTGAGTGGCCGCCAGATGATCGCATCCTACATCAAATAAATAGGGACTCAGGCGAGTTTAGTCAACTGAACTTTGCTCAGTGCTGTGAGTAGCCGCCAGATGATCGCATCCTACTTCAAATAAATAGGGACGCAGGCGTGTTTAGTCAAGTGAAGTTTGCTCAGTGCTGTGAGTAGCCGCCAGATGATCGCATCCTACATCAAATAAATAGGGAGTCAGGCCTGTTTCGTCAAGTGAACTTTGCTCAGTGCTGTGTGTTGCCCCTAGATGATCGCATCCTACATCAAATAAATAGGGACTCAGGCGTCTTTAGTCAAGAGAACTTTGCTCAGTGCTGTGAGTAGCCGCCAGATGATCGCATCCTACATCAAATAGATAGGCACTCAGGCCTGTTTCGTCAAGTGAACTTTGCTCAGTGCTTTGTGTAGCCGCCAGATGATCGCATCCTACATAAAATAAATGGGGACGCAGGCATGTTTCGTCACGTGATCTTTGCTCAGTGCTGGCTGTGAGTAGCCGCCAGATGATCGCATCTTACATCAAATAAATAGGGACGCAGGCCCGTTTCGTCAAGTGAATTTTGCTCAGTGCTGTGAGTAGCCGCCAGATGATCGCATCCTACATCAAATAAATAGGGACTCAGGCGTGTTTAGTCAATTTAACTTTGCTCAGTGCTGTGAGTAGCCGCCATATGATCGCATCCTACATCAAATAAATAGGGACTCAGGCCTGTTTCGTCAAGTGCACTTTGCTCAGTGGTTTGAGTAGGCGCCAGATGATCGCATCCTACATCAAATAAATAGGGACTTAGGCGTGTTTAGTCAAGTGAACTTTGCTCAGTGCTGTGAGTAGCCACCAGATGATCGCATCCTACATCAAATAAATAGGCACTGAGGCGTGTTTAGTCAAGTGAACTTTGCTCAGTGCTGTGAGTAGCCGCCAGATGATCGCATCCTACATCAAAAAGATAGGCACTCAGGCCTGTTTCGTCAAGTGAACTTTGCTCAGTGCTGTTCGTAGTCGCCAGATCATCACATCCTACATCAAATAAATAGGGACAGAGGCCTGTTTCATCAAGTGAACTTTGCTTAGTGCAGTGAGTAGCCGCCAGATGATCGCATCCTACATCAAATAAATAGGGACGCAGGCCTGTTTCGTCAAGTGCACTTTGCTCAGTGCTGTGAGTAGCCGCCAGATGATCGCATCCTACATCAAATAAATAGGAACTCAGGCGTGTTTAGTCAAGTGAACTTTGCTCAGTGCTGTGAGTAGCCGCCAGATGATCGCATCCTACATCAAATAAATAGGGACTCAGGCGAGTTTAGTCAAGTGAACTTTGCTCAGTGCTGTGAGTAGCCGCCAGATGATCGCATCTTATATCAAATAAATATGCACGCAGGCCCGTTTCGTCAAGTGAATTTTGCTTCGTGCTGTGAGTAGCCGCAAGGTGATCACATCCTACATCAAATAAATAGGGACGCAGGCCTGTTTCGTCAAGTGCACTTTGCTCAGTGCTGTGAGTAGCCGCCAGATGATCGCATCCTACCTCAAATAATAGGGACTCAGGCCTGTTTCGTCAAGTGAACTTTGCTCAGTGCTGTGAGTAGCCCCTAGATGATCGCATCCTACATCAAATGAATAGGGACTCAGGCGTGTTTAGTGAAGTGAACTTTGCTCAGTGCTGTGAGTAGCCGCCATATGATCGCATCCTACATAAAATAAATGGGGACGCAGGCATGTTTCGTCAAGTGATCTTTGCTCAGTGCTGGCTGTGAGTAGCCGCCAGATGATCGCATCTTACATCAAATAAATAGGGACGCAGGCCCGTTTCGTCAAGTGAACTTTGCTCAGTGCTGTGAGTAGCCGCCAGATGATCGCATCCTACATCAAATAAATAGGGACTCAGGCGTGTTTAGTCAATTGAACTTTGCTCAGTGCTGTGAGTAGCCGCCAGATGATCGCATCCTACATCAAATAGATAGGCACTCAGGCCTGTTTCGTCAAGTGAACTTTGCTGAGTGCTGTTAGTAGCCGCCAGATGATGGCGTCCTACATAAAATAAATGGGGACGCAGGCATGTTTCGTCAAGTGATCTTTGCTCAGTGCTGGCTGTGAGTAGCCGCCAGATGATCGCATCTTACATCAAATAAATAGGGACGCAGGCCCGTTTCGTCAAGTGAACTTTGCTCAGTGCTGTGAGTAGCCGCCAGATGATCGCATCCTACATCAAATAAATAGGGACTCAGGCGTGTTTAGTCAATTGAACTTTGCTCAGTGCTGTGAGTAGCCGCCAGATGATCGCATCCTACATCAAATAAATAGGGACTCAGGCCTGTTTCGTCAAGTGCACTTTGCTCAGTGCTGTGAGTAGCCGCAAGATGATCGCATCCTACATCAAATAAATAGGTACTCAGGCGTGTTTAGTCAAGTGAACTTTGCTCAGTGCTGTGAGTAGCCGCCAGATGATCGCATCCTACATCAAATAGATAGGCACTCAGGACTGTTTCGTCAAGTGAACTTTGCTGAGTGCTGTTAGTAGCCGCCAGATGATGGCGTCCTACATAAAATAAATGGGGACGCAGGCATGTTTCGTCAAGTGATCTTTGCTCAGTGCTGGCTGTGAGTAGCCGCCAGATGATCGCATCTTACATCAAATAGTGACGCAGGCCCGTTTCGTCAAGTGAACTTTGCTCAGTGCTGTTAGTAGCCGCCAGATGATCGCATCCTACATCAAATAAATAGGGACTCAGGCGTGTTTAGTCTATTGAACTTTGCTCATTGCTGTGAGTAGCTGCCAGGTGATCGCATCCTATATCAAATAGATAGGGACTCGGGCCTGTTTCGTCAAGTGAACTTTGCTCAGTGCTGTTAGTAGCCGCCAGATGATGGCGTCCTACATAAAATAAATGGTGACGCAGGCATGTTTCGTCAAGTGATCTTTGCTCAGTGCTGTGAGTAGCCCCCAGATCGCATGCGACATCAAATAAATAGGGACGGAGGCCTGTTTCGTCAAGTGAACTTTGCTCAGTGCTGTGAGTAGCCCCCAGATGATCGCATCCTACATGAAATAAATAGGGACTCAGGCCTGTTTCGTCAAGTGCACTTTGCTCAGTGCTGTGAGTAGCCACCAGATGATCGCATCTTACATCAAATAAATAGGAACTCAGGCGTGTTTAGTCAAGTGAACTTTGCTCAGTGCTGTGAGTAGCCGCCAGATGATCGCATCCTACATCAAATAAATAGGGACTCAGGCGAGTTTAGTCAACTGAACTTTGCTCAGTGCTGTGAGTAGCCGCCAGATGATCGCATCCTACATCAAATAAATAGGGACTCAGGCGTGTTTAGTCAAGTGAACTTTGCTCAGTGCTGTTAGTAGCCGCCAGATGATGGCGTCCTACATCAAATAAATAGGGACGCAGGCCTATTTCGTCAAGTGCACTTTGCTCAGTGCTGTGAGTAGCCACCAGATGATCGCATCCTACATCAAATAATAGGGACTCAGGGGTGTTTAGTCAAGTGAACTTTGCTCAGTGCTGTGAGTAGCCGCCAGATGATCGCATCCTACATCAAATAAATAGGGTCTCAGGCCTGTTTCGTCAAGTGAACTTTGCTCAGTGCTGTGAGTAGCCCCCAGATCGCATCCTACATCAAATAAATAGGGACTCAGGCGTGTTTATTCAAGTGAACTTTGCTCAGTGCTGTGAGTAGCCGCCAGATGATCGCATCTTACATCAAATAAATAGGAACTCAGGCGTGTTTAGTCAAGTGAACTTTGCTCAGTGCTGTGAGTAGCCGCCAGATGATCGCATCCTACATCAAATAAATAGGGACTCAGGTGAGTTTAGTCAAGTAAACTTTGCTCAGTGCTGTGAGTAGCCGCCAGATGATCGCATCCTACATCAAATAAATAGGGACGCAGGCCCGTTTTGTCAAGTGCACTTTGCTCAGTGCTGTGAGCAGCCGCCAGATGATCGCATCCTACATCAAATAAATAGGGACTCAGGCATGTTTAGTCAAGTGAACTTTGCTCAGTGCTGTGAGTAGCCGCCAGATGATCGCATCCTACATCAAATATATAGGGAGTCAGGCCTGTTTCGTCAAGTGAACTTTGCTCAGTGCTGTGAGTAGCCCCTAGATGATCGGATCCTACATCAAATAAATAGGTACTCAGGCGTGTTTAGTCTAGTGAACTTTGCTCAGTGCTGTGAGTAGCCGCCAGATGATCGCATCCTACATCAAATAGATAGGCACTCAGGCCTGTTTCGTCAAGTGAACTTTGCTGAGTGCTGTTAGTAGCCGCCAGATGATGGCGTCCTACATAAAATAAATGGGGACGCAGGCATGTTTCGTCAAGTGATCTTTGCTCAGTGCTGGCTGTGAGTAGCCGCCAGATGATCGCATCTTACATCAAATAAATAGGGACGCAGGCCTGTTTCGTCAAGTGCACTTTGCTCAGTGCTGTGAGTAGCCGCCAGATGATCGCATCCTACATCAAATAAATAGGAACTCAGGCGTGTTTAGTCAAGTGAACTTTGCTCAGTGCTGTGAGTAGCCGCCAGATGATCGCATCCTACATCAAATTAATAGGGACTCAGGCGAGTTTAGTCAAGTGAACTTTGCTCAGTGCTGTGAGTAGCCGCCAGATGATCGCATCCTACATCAAATAAATAGGAACGCAGGCGTGTTTCGTCACGTGCACTTTGCTCAGTGCTGTGAGTAGCCGCCAGATGATCGCATCCTACATCAAATGAATAGGGACTCAGGCGTGTTTAGTCAAGTGAACTTTGCTCAGTGCTGTGAGTAGCTGCCAGATGATCGCATCCTACATCAAATAAATAGGGAGTCAGGCGTGTTTCGTCAAGTGAACTTTGCTGAGTGCTGTGAGTAGCCCCTAGATGATCGCATCCTACATCAAATAAATAGGGACTCAGGCGTGTTTAGTCAAGTGAACTTTGCTCAGTGCTGTTAGTAGCCGCCAGATGATGGCGTCCTACTTAAAATAAATGGGGACGCAGGCATGTTTCGTCAAGTGATCTCTGCTCAGTGCTGTGAAGATGCTTCCAGATGATCGCATCCTACATCAAATAAATAGGGTCTCATTCATGTTTAGTCAAGTGAACTTTGCTCATTGCTGTGAGTAGCCACCAGATGATCGCATTCTACATCAAATAGATAGGGACTCGGGCCTGTTTCGTCAAGTGAACTTTGCTCAGTGCTGTGAGTATCCCCCAGATCGCATCCTACATCAAATAAATAGGGACTCAGGCGTGTTTATTCAAGTGAACTTTGCTCAGTGCTGTGAGTAGCCGCTAGATGATCGCATCTTACATCAAATAAATAGGAACTCAGGCGTGTTTAGTCAAGTGAACTTTGCTCAGTGCTGTGAGTAGCCGCCAGATGATCGCATCCTATATCAAATAAATAGGGACTCAGGCGAGTTTATTCAAGTGAACATTGCTCAGTGCTGTGAGTAGCCGCCAGATGATCGCATCCTACATCAAATAAATAGGGACGCAGGCCCGTTTCGTCAAGTGCACTTTGCTCAGTGCTGTGAGCAGCCGCCAGATGATCGCATCCTACATCAAATAAATAGGGACTCAGGCATGTTTAGTCAAGTGAACTTTGCTCAGTGCTGTGAGTAGCCACCAGATGATCGCATCCTACATCAAATATATAGGGAGTCAGGCCTTTTTCGTCAAGTGAACTTTGCTCAGTGCTGTGAGTAGCCCCTAGATGATCGCATCCTACATCAAATAAATAGGTACTCAGGCGTGTTTCGTCAAGTGGACTTTGCTCAGTGCTGTGAGTAGCCGCCAGATGATCGCATCCTACATCAAATAGATAGGCACTCAGGCCTGTTTCGTCAAGTGAACTTTCCTGAGTGCTGTTAGTAGCCGCCAGATGATGGCGTCCAACATAAAATAAATGGGGACGCAGGCATGTTTCGTCAAGTGATCTTTGCTCAGTGCTGGCTGTGAGTAGCCGCCAGATGATCGCATCTTACATCAAATAAATAGGGACGCAGGCCCGTTTCGTCAAGTGAATTTTGCTCAGTGCTGTGAGTAGCCGCCAGATGATCGCATCCTACATCAAATAAATAGGGACTCAGGCGTGTTTAGTCAATTAAACTTTGCTCAGTGCTGTGAGTAGCCGCCAGATGATCGCATCCTACATCAAATAAATTGGGACTCAGGCCTGTTTCGTCAAGTGCACTTTGCTCAGTGCTGTGAGTAGCCGCCAGATGATCGTATCCTACATCAAATAAATAGGGACTCAGGCGTGTTTAGTCAATTAAACTTTGCTCAGTGCTGTGAGTAGCCGCCAGATGATCGCATCCTACGTCAAAAAATAGGGACTCAGGCCTGTTTCGTCAAGTGCACTTTGCTCATTGCTGTGAGTAGCTGCCAGGTGATCGCATCCTACATCAAATAGATAGGGACTCGGGCCTGTTTGTCAAGTGAACTTTGCTCAGTGCTGTTAGTAGCCGCCAGATGATGGCGTCCTACATAAAATAAATGGTGACGCAGGCTTGTTTCGTCAAGTGATCTTTGCTCAGTGCTGTGAGTAGCCGCCAGATCGCATGCGACATCAAATAAATAGGGACGGAGGCCTGTTTCGTCAAGTGAACTTTGCTCAGTGCTGTGAGTAGCCCCCAGATGATCGCATCCTACATGAAATAAATAGGGACTCAGGCGTGTTTAGTCAAGTGAACTTTGCTCAGTGCGGTGAGTAGCCGCCAGATGATCGCATCCTACATCAAATAAATAGGGACGCAGGCCTGTTTCGTCAAGTGCACTTTGCTCAGTGCTGTGAGTAGCCGCCAGATGATCGCATCTTAGATCAAATAAATAGGAACTCAGGCGTGTTTAGTCAAGTGAACTTTGCTCAGTGCTGTGAGTGGCCGCCAGATGATCGCATCCTACATCAAATAAATAGGGACTCAGGCGAGTTTAGTCAACTGAACTTTGCTCAGTGCTGTGAGTAGCCGCCAGATGATCGCATCCTACTTCAAATAAATAGGGACGCAGGCGTGTTTAGTCAAGTGAAGTTTGCTCAGTGCTGTGAGTAGCCGCCAGATGATCGCATCCTACATCAAATAAATAGGGAGTCAGGCCTGTTTCGTCAAGTGAACTTTGCTCAGTGCTGTGTGTTGCCCCTAGATGATCGCATCCTACATCAAATAAATAGGGACTCAGGCGTCTTTAGTCAAGAGAACTTTGCTCAGTGCTGTGAGTAGCCGCCAGATGATCGCATCCTACATCAAATAGATAGGCACTCAGGCCTGTTTCGTCAAGTGAACTTTGCTCAGTGCTTTGTGTAGCCGCCAGATGATCGCATCCTACATAAAATAAATGGGGACGCAGGCATGTTTCGTCACGTGATCTTTGCTCAGTGCTGGCTGTGAGTAGCCGCCAGATGATCGCATCTTACATCAAATAAATAGGGACGCAGGCCCGTTTCGTCAAGTGAATTTTGCTCAGTGCTGTGAGTAGCCGCCAGATGATCGCATCCTACATCAAATAAATAGGGACTCAGGCGTGTTTAGTCAATTTAACTTTGCTCAGTGCTGTGAGTAGCCGCCAGATGATCGCATCCTACATCAAATAAATAGGGACTCAGGCCTGTTTCGTCAAGTGCACTTTGCTCAGTGGTTTGAGTAGGCGCCAGATGATCGCATCCTACATCAAATAAATAGGGACTTAGGCGTGTTTAGTCAAGTGAACTTTGCTCAGTGCTGTGAGTAGCCACCAGATGATCGCATCCTACATCAAATAAATAGGCACTGAGGCGTGTTTAGTCAAGTGAACTTTGCTCAGTGCTGTGAGTAGCCGCCAGATGATCGCATCCTACATCAAAAAGATAGGCACTCAGGCCTGTTTCGTCAAGTGAACTTTGCTCAGTGCTGTTCGTAGTCGCCAGATCATCACATCCTACATCAAATAAATAGGGACAGAGGCCTGTTTCATCAAGTGAACTTTGCTTAGTGCAGTGAGTAGCCGCCAGATGATCGCATCCTACATCAAATAAATAGGGACGCAGGCCTGTTTCGTCAAGTGCACTTTGCTCAGTGCTGTGAGTAGCCGCCAGATGATCGCATCCTACATCAAATAAATAGGAACTCAGGCGTGTTTAGTCAAGTGAACTTTGCTCAGTGCTGTGAGTAGCCGCCAGATGATCGCATCCTACATCAAATAAATAGGGACTCAGGCGAGTTTAGTCAAGTGAACTTTGCTCAGTGCTGTGAGTAGCCGCCAGATGATCGCATCTTATATCAAATAAATATGCACGCAGGCCCGTTTCGTCAAGTGAATTTTGCTTCGTGCTGTGAGTAGCCGCAAGGTGATCACATCCTACATCAAATAAATAGGGACGCAGGCCTGTTTCGTCAAGTGCACTTTGCTCAGTGCTGTGAGTAGCCGCCAGATGATCGCATCCTACATCAAATAATAGGGACTCAGGCCTGTTTCGTCAAGTGAACTTTGCTCAGTGCTGTGAGTAGCCCCTAGATGATCGCATCCTACATCAAATGAATAGGGACTCAGGCGTGTTTAGTGAAGTGAACTTTGCTCAGTGCTGTGAGTAGCCGCCATATGATCGCATCCTACATAAAATAAATGGGGACGCAGGCATGTTTCGTCAAGTGATCTTTGCTCAGTGCTGGCTGTGAGTAGCCGCCAGATGATCGCATCTTACATCAAATAAATAGGGACGCAGGCCCGTTTCGTCAAGTGAACTTTGCTCAGTGCTGTGAGTAGCCGCCAGATGATCGCATCCTACATCAAATAAATAGGGACTCAGGCGTGTTTAGTCAATTGAACTTTGCTCAGTGCTGTGAGTAGCCGCCAGATGATCGCATCCTACATCAAATAGATAGGCACTCAGGCCTGTTTCGTCAAGTGAACTTTGCTGAGTGCTGTTAGTAGCCGCCAGATGATGGCGTCCTACATAAAATAAATGGGGACGCAGGCATGTTTCGTCAAGTGATCTTTGCTCAGTGCTGGCTGTGAGTAGCCGCCAGATGATCGCATCTTACATCAAATAAATAGGGACGCAGGCCCGTTTCGTCAAGTGAACTTTGCTCAGTGCTGTGAGTAGCCGCCAGATGATCGCATCCTACATCAAATAAATAGGGACTCAGGCGTGTTTAGTCAATTGAACTTTGCTCAGTGCTGTGAGTAGCCGCCAGATGATCGCATCCTACATCAAATAAATAGGGACTCAGGCCTGTTTCGTCAAGTGCACTTTGCTCAGTGCTGTGAGTAGCCGCAAGATGATCGCATCCTACATCAAATAAATAGGTACTCAGGCGTGTTTAGTCAAGTGAACTTTGCTCAGTGCTGTGAGTAGCCGCCAGATGATCGCATCCTACATCAAATAGATAGGCACTCAGGACTGTTTCGTCAAGTGAACTTTGCTGAGTGCTGTTAGTAGCCGCCAGATGATGGCGTCCTACATAAAATAAATGGGGACGCAGGCATGTTTCGTCAAGTGATCTTTGCTCAGTGCTGGCTGTGAGTAGCCGCCAGATGATCGCATCTTACATCAAATAAATAGGGACGCAGGCCCGTTTCGTCAAGTGAACTTTGCTCAGTGCTGTGAGTAGCCGCCAGATGATCGCATCCTACATCAAATAAATAGGGACTCAGGCGTGTTTAGTCAATTGAACTTTGCTCAGTGCTGTGAGTAGCCGCCAGATGATCGCATCCTACATCAAATAGATAGGCACTCAGGCCTGTTTCGTCAAGTGAACTTTGCTGAGTGCTGTTAGTAGCCGCCAGATGATGGCGTCCTACATAAAATAAATGGGGACGCAGGCATGTTTCGTCAAGTGATCTTTGCTCAGTGCTGGCTGTGAGTAGCCGCCAGATGATCGCATCTTACATCAAATAAATAGGGACGCAGGCCCGTTTCGTCAAGTGAACTTTGCTCAGTGCTGTGAGTAGCCGCCAGATGATCGCATCCTACATCAAATAAATAGGGACTCAGGCGTGTTTAGTCAATTGAACTTTGCTCAGTGCTGTGAGTAGCCGCCAGATGATCGCATCCTACATCAAATAAATAGGGACTCAGGCCTGTTTCGTCAAGTGCACTTTGCTCAGTGCTGTGAGTAGCCGCAAGATGATCGCATCCTACATCAAATAAATAGGTACTCAGGCGTGTTTAGTCAAGTGAACTTTGCTCAGTGCTGTGAGTAGCCGCCAGATGATCGCATCCTACATCAAATAGATAGGCACTCAGGACTGTTTCGTCAAGTGAACTTTGCTGAGTGCTGTTAGTAGCCGCCAGATGATGGCGTCCTACATAAAATAAATGGGGACGCAGGCATGTTTCGTCAAGTGATCTTTGCTCAGTGCTGGCTGTGAGTAGCCGCCAGATGATCGCATCTTACATCAAATAGTGACGCAGGCCCGTTTCGTCAAGTGAACTTTGCTCAGTGCTGTTAGTAGCCGCCAGATGATCGCATCCTACATCAAATAAATAGGGACTCAGGCGTGTTTAGTCTATTGAACTTGCTCATTGCTGTGAGTAGCTGCCAGGTGATCGCATCCTACATCAAATAGATAGGGACTCGGGCCTGTTTGTCAAGTGAACTTTGCTCAGTGCTGTTAGTAGCCGCCAGATGATGGCGTCCTACATAAAATAAATGGTGACGCAGGCTTGTTTCGTCAAGTGATCTTTGCTCAGTGCTGTGAGTAGCCGCCAGATCGCATGCGACATCAAATAAATAGGGACGGAGGCCTGTTTCGTCAAGTGAACTTTGCTCAGTGCTGTGAGTAGCCCCCAGATGATCGCATCCTACATGAAATAAATAGGGACTCAGGCGTGTTTAGTCAAGTGAACTATGCTCAATGCTGTGTGTAGCCGCCAGATGATCGCATCCTACATGAAATAAATAGGGACTCAGGCCTGTTTCGTCAAGTGAACTTTGCTCAGTGCTGTGAGTAGCCCCCAGATGATCGCATCCTACATCAAATAAATAGGGACTCAGGCGTGTTTAGTCAAGTGAACTTTGCTCAGTGCGGTGAGTAGCCGCCAGATGATCGCATCCTACATCAAATAAATAGGGACGCAGGCCTGTTTCGTCAAGTGCACTTTGCTCAGTGCTGTGAGTAGCCGCCAGATGATCGCATCTTAGATCAAATAAATAGGAACTCAGGCGTGTTTAGTCAAGTGAACTTTGCTCAGTGCTGTGAGTGGCCGCCAGATGATCGCATCCTACATCAAATAAATAGGGACTCAGGCGAGTTTAGTCAACTGAACTTTGCTCAGTGCTGTGAGTAGCCGCCAGATGATCGCATCCTACTTCAAATAAATAGGGACGCAGGCGTGTTTAGTCAAGTGAAGTTTGCTCAGTGCTGTGAGTAGCCGCCAGATGATCGCATCCTACATCAAATAAATAGGGAGTCAGGCCTGTTTCGTCAAGTGAACTTTGCTCAGTGCTGTGTGTTGCCCCTAGATGATCGCATCCTACATCAAATAAATAGGGACTCAGGCGTCTTTAGTCAAGAGAACTTTGCTCAGTGCTGTGAGTAGCCGCCAGATGATCGCATCCTACATCAAATAGATAGGCACTCAGGCCTGTTTCGTCAAGTGAACTTTGCTCAGTGCTTTGTGTAGCCGCCAGATGATCGCATCCTACATAAAATAAATGGGGACGCAGGCATGTTTCGTCACGTGATCTTTGCTCAGTGCTGGCTGTGAGTAGCCGCCAGATGATCGCATCTTACATCAAATAAATAGGGACGCAGGCCCGTTTCGTCAAGTGAATTTTGCTCAGTGCTGTGAGTAGCCGCCAGATGATCGCATCCTACATCAAATAAATAGGGACTCAGGCGTGTTTAGTCAATTTAACTTTGCTCAGTGCTGTGAGTAGCCGCCAGATGATCGCATCCTACATCAAATAAATAGGGACTCAGGCCTGTTTCGTCAAGTGCACTTTGCTCAGTGGTTTGAGTAGGCGCCAGATGATCGCATCCTACATCAAATAAATAGGGACTTAGGCGTGTTTAGTCAAGTGAACTTTGCTCAGTGCTGTGAGTAGCCACCAGATGATCGCATCCTACATCAAATAAATAGGCACTGAGGCGTGTTTAGTCAAGTGAACTTTGCTCAGTGCTGTGAGTAGCCGCCAGATGATCGCATCCTACATCAAAAAGATAGGCACTCAGGCCTGTTTCGTCAAGTGAACTTTGCTCAGTGCTGTTCGTAGTCGCCAGATCATCACATCCTACATCAAATAAATAGGGACAGAGGCCTGTTTCATCAAGTGAACTTTGCTTAGTGCAGTGAGTAGCCGCCAGATGATCGCATCCTACATCAAATAAATAGGGACGCAGGCCTGTTTCGTCAAGTGCACTTTGCTCAGTGCTGTGAGTAGCCGCCAGATGATCGCATCCTACATCAAATAAATAGGAACTCAGGCGTGTTTAGTCAAGTGAACTTTGCTCAGTGCTGTGAGTAGCCGCCAGATGATCGCATCCTACATCAAATAAATAGGGACTCAGGCGAGTTTAGTCAAGTGAACTTTGCTCAGTGCTGTGAGTAGCCGCCAGATGATCGCATCTTATATCAAATAAATATGCACGCAGGCCCGTTTCGTCAAGTGAATTTTGCTTCGTGCTGTGAGTAGCCGCAAGGTGATCACATCCTACATCAAATAAATAGGGACGCAGGCCTGTTTCGTCAAGTGCACTTTGCTCAGTGCTGTGAGTAGCCGCCAGATGATCGCATCCTACATCAAATAATAGGGACTCAGGCCTGTTTCGTCAAGTGAACTTTGCTCAGTGCTGTGAGTAGCCCCTAGATGATCGCATCCTACATCAAATGAATAGGGACTCAGGCGTGTTTAGTGAAGTGAACTTTGCTCAGTGCTGTGAGTAGCCGCCATATGATCGCATCCTACATAAAATAAATGGGGACGCAGGCATGTTTCGTCAAGTGATCTTTGCTCAGTGCTGGCTGTGAGTAGCCGCCAGATGATCGCATCTTACATCAAATAAATAGGGACGCAGGCCCGTTTCGTCAAGTGAACTTTGCTCAGTGCTGTGAGTAGCCGCCAGATGATCGCATCCTACATCAAATAAATAGGGACTCAGGCGTGTTTAGTCAATTGAACTTTGCTCAGTGCTGTGAGTAGCCGCCAGATGATCGCATCCTACATCAAATAGATAGGCACTCAGGCCTGTTTCGTCAAGTGAACTTTGCTGAGTGCTGTTAGTAGCCGCCAGATGATGGCGTCCTACATAAAATAAATGGGGACGCAGGCATGTTTCGTCAAGTGATCTTTGCTCAGTGCTGGCTGTGAGTAGCCGCCAGATGATCGCATCTTACATCAAATAAATAGGGACGCAGGCCCGTTTCGTCAAGTGAACTTTGCTCAGTGCTGTGAGTAGCCGCCAGATGATCGCATCCTACATCAAATAAATAGGGACTCAGGCGTGTTTAGTCAATTGAACTTTGCTCAGTGCTGTGAGTAGCCGCCAGATGATCGCATCCTACATCAAATAAATAGGGACTCAGGCCTGTTTCGTCAAGTGCACTTTGCTCAGTGCTGTGAGTAGCCGCAAGATGATCGCATCCTACATCAAATAAATAGGTACTCAGGCGTGTTTAGTCAAGTGAACTTTGCTCAGTGCTGTGAGTAGCCGCCAGATGATCGCATCCTACATCAAATAGATAGGCACTCAGGACTGTTTCGTCAAGTGAACTTTGCTGAGTGCTGTTAGTAGCCGCCAGATGATGGCGTCCTACATAAAATAAATGGGGACGCAGGCATGTTTCGTCAAGTGATCTTTGCTCAGTGCTGGCTGTGAGTAGCCGCCAGATGATCGCATCTTACATCAAATAAATAGGGACGCAGGCCCGTTTCGTCAAGTGAACTTTGCTCAGTGCTGTGAGTAGCCGCCAGATGATCGCATCCTACATCAAATAAATAGGGACTCAGGCGTGTTTAGTCAATTGAACTTTGCTCAGTGCTGTGAGTAGCCGCCAGATGATCGCATCCTACATCAAATAGATAGGCACTCAGGCCTGTTTCGTCAAGTGAACTTTGCTGAGTGCTGTTAGTAGCCGCCAGATGATGGCGTCCTACATAAAATAAATGGGGACGCAGGCATGTTTCGTCAAGTGATCTTTGCTCAGTGCTGGCTGTGAGTAGCCGCCAGATGATCGCATCTTACATCAAATAAATAGGGACGCAGGCCCGTTTCGTCAAGTGAACTTTGCTCAGTGCTGTGAGTAGCCGCCAGATGATCGCATCCTACATCAAATAAATAGGGACTCAGGCGTGTTTAGTCAATTGAACTTTGCTCAGTGCTGTGAGTAGCCGCCAGATGATCGCATCCTACATCAAATAAATAGGGACTCAGGCCTGTTTCGTCAAGTGCACTTTGCTCAGTGCTGTGAGTAGCCGCAAGATGATCGCATCCTACATCAAATAAATAGGTACTCAGGCGTGTTTAGTCAAGTGAACTTTGCTCAGTGCTGTGAGTAGCCGCCAGATGATCGCATCCTACATCAAATAGATAGGCACTCAGGACTGTTTCGTCAAGTGAACTTTGCTGAGTGCTGTTAGTAGCCGCCAGATGATGGCGTCCTACATAAAATAAATGGGGACGCAGGCATGTTTCGTCAAGTGATCTTTGCTCAGTGCTGGCTGTGAGTAGCCGCCAGATGATCGCATCTTACATCAAATAGTGACGCAGGCCCGTTTCGTCAAGTGAACTTTGCTCAGTGCTGTTAGTAGCCGCCAGATGATCGCATCCTACATCAAATAAATAGGGACTCAGGCGTGTTTAGTCTATTGAACTTGCTCATTGCTGTGAGTAGCTGCCAGGTGATCGCATCCTATATCAAATAGATAGGGACTCGGGCCTGTTTCGTCAAGTGAACTTTGCTCAGTGCTGTTAGTAGCCGCCAGATGATGGCGTCCTACATAAAATAAATGGTGACGCAGGCATGTTTCGTCAAGTGATCTTTGCTCAGTGCTGTGAGTAGCCCCCAGATCGCATGCGACATCAAATAAATAGGGACGGAGGCCTGTTTCGTCAAGTGAACTTTGCTCAGTGCTGTGAGTAGCCCCCAGATGATCGCATCCTACATGAAATAAATAGGGACTCAGGCCTGTTTCGTCAAGTGCACTTTGCTCAGTGCTGTGAGTAGCCACCAGATGATCGCATCTTACATCAAATAAATAGGAACTCAGGCGTGTTTAGTCAAGTGAACTTTGCTCAGTGCTGTGAGTAGCCGCCAGATGATCGCATCCTACATCAAATAAATAGGGACTCAGGCGAGTTTAGTCAACTGAACTTTGCTCAGTGCTGTGAGTAGCCGCCAGATGATCGCATCCTACATCAAATAAATAGGGACTCAGGCGTGTTTAGTCAAGTGAACTTTGCTCAGTGCTGTGAGTAGCCGCCAGATGATCGCATCTTACATCAAATAGTGACGCAGGCCCGTTTCGTCAAGTGAACTTTGCTCAGTGCTGTTAGTAGCCGCCAGATGATCGCATCCTACATCAAATAAATAGGGACTCAGGCGTGTTTAGTCTATTGAACTTTGCTCAGTGCTGTTAGTAGCCGCCAGATGATGGCGTCCTACATCAAATAAATAGGGACGCAGGCCTATTTCGTCAAGTGCACTTTGCTCAGTGCTGTGAGTAGCCACCAGATGATCGCATCCTACATCAAATAATAGGGACTCAGGGGTGTTTAGTCAAGTGAACTTTGCTCAGTGCTGTGAGTAGCCGCCAGATGATCGCATCCTACATCAAATAAATAGGGTCTCAGGCCTGTTTCGTCAAGTGAACTTTGCTCAGTGCTGTGAGTAGCCGCCAGATGATCGCATCTTACATCAAATAAATAGGAACTCAGGCGTGTTTAGTCAAGTGAACTTTGCTCAGTGCTGTGAGTAGCCGCCAGATGATCGCATCCTACATCAAATAAATAGGGACTCAGGTGAGTTTAGTCAAGTAAACTTTGCTCAGTGCTGTGAGTAGCCGCCAGATGATCGCATCCTACATCAAATAAATAGGGACGCAGGCCCGTTTTGTCAAGTGCACTTTGCTCAGTGCTGTGAGCAGCCGCCAGATGATCGCATCCTACATCAAATAAATAGGGACTCAGGCATGTTTAGTCAAGTGAACTTTGCTCAGTGCTGTGAGTAGCCGCCAGATGATCGCATCCTACATCAAATATATAGGGAGTCAGGCCTGTTTCGTCAAGTGAACTTTGCTCAGTGCTGTGAGTAGCCCCTAGATGATCGGATCCTACATCAAATAAATAGGTACTCAGGCGTGTTTAGTCAAGTGAACTTTGCTCAGTGCTGTGAGTTGCCGCCAGATGATCGCATCCTACATCAAATAGATAGGCACTCAGGCCTGTTTCGTCAAGTGAACTTTGCTGAGTGCTGTTAGTAGCCGCCAGATGATGGCGTCCTACATAAAATAAATGGGGACGCAGGCATGTTTCGTCAAGTGATCTTTGCTCAGTGCTGGCTGTGAGTAGCCGCCAGATGATCGCATCTTACATCAAATAAATAGGGACGCAGGCCCGTTTCGTCAAGTGAACTTTGCTCAGTGCTGTGAGTAGCCGCCAGATGATCGCATCCTACATCAAATAAATAGGGACTCAGGCGTGTTTAGTCAATTGAACTTTCCTCAGTGCTGTGAGTAGCCGCCAGATGATCGCATCCTACATCAAATAAATAGGGACTCAGGCCTGTTTCGTCAAGTGCACTTTGCCCAGTGCTGTGAGTAGCCGCCTGATGATCGTATCCTACATCAAATAAATATGTACTTAGGCGTGTTTAGTCAGGTGAACTTTGCTCAGTGCTGTGAGTAGCTGCCAGATGATCGCATCTTACATCAAATAAATAGGCACTGAGGCGTGTTTACTCAAGTAAACTTTGCTCATTGCTGTGAGTAGCTGCCAGGTGATCGCATCCTATATCAAATAGATAGGGACTCGGGCCTGTTTCGTCAAGTGAACTTTGCTCAGTGCTGTTAGTAGCCGCCAGATGATGGCGTCCTACATAAAATAAATGGTGACGCAGGCATGTTTCGTCAAGTGATCTTTGCTCAGTGCTGTGAGTAGCCCCCAGATCGCATGCGACATCAAATAAATAGGGACGGAGGCCTGTTTCGTCAAGTGAACTTTGCTCAGTGCTGTGAGTAGCCCCCAGATGATCGCATCCTCCATGAAATAAATAGGGACTCAGGCCTGTTTCGTCAAGTGCACTTTGCTCAGTGCTGTGAGTAGCCACCAGATGATCGCATCTTACATCAAATAAATAGGAACTCAGGCGTGTTTATTCAAGTGAACTTTGCTCAGTGCTGTGAGTAGCCGCCAGATGATCGCATCCTACATCAAATAAATAGGGACTCAGGCGAGTTTAGTCAACTGAACTTTGCTCAGTGCTGTGAGTAGCCGCCAGATGATCGCATCCTACATCAAATAAATAGGGAGTCAGGCCTGTTTCGTCAAGTGAACTTTGCTCAGTGCTGGGTGTTGCCCCTAGATGGTCGCATCCTACATCAAATAAATAGGGACTCAGGCGTCTTTAGTCAAGTGAACTTTGCTCAGTGCTGTGAGTAGCCGCCAGATGATCGCATCCTACATCAAATAGATAGGCACTCAGGCCTGTTTCGTCAAGTGAATTTTGCTCAGTGCTGTGTGTAGCCGCCAGATGATCGCATCCTACATTAAATAAATGGGGACGCAGGGATGTTTCGTCAAGTGATCTTTGCTCAGTGCTGGCTGTGAGTAGCCGCCAGATGATCGCATCTTACATCAAATAAATAGGGACGCAGGCCCGTTTCGTCAAGTGAATTTTGCTCAGTGCTGTGAGTAGCCGCCAGATGATCGCATCCTACATCAAATAAATAGGGACTCAGGCGTGTTTAGTCAATTGAACTTTGCTCAGTGCTGTGAGTAGCCGCCAGATGATCGCATCCTACATCAAACAAATAGGGACTCAGGCCTGTTTCGTCAAGTGCACTTTGCTCAGTGCTGTGAGTAGCCGCAAGATGATCGCATCCTACATCAAATAAATAGGGAGTCAGGCCTGTTTCGTCAAGTGAACTTTGCTCAGTGCTGTGAGTAGCCGCCAGATGATCGCATCCTACATCAAAAAGATAGGCACTCAGGCCTGTTTCGTCAAGTGAACTTTGCTCAGTGCTGTTCGTAGTCGCCAGATCATCACATCCTACATCAAATAAATAG
Organism: Haemaphysalis longicornis; assembly: GCF_048455015.1. Taxonomy (NCBI): domain Eukaryota; kingdom Metazoa; phylum Arthropoda; class Arachnida; order Ixodida; family Ixodidae; genus Haemaphysalis; species Haemaphysalis longicornis. The sequence goes on along the minus strand of NW_027526204.1, from coordinate 1,068,678 downwards.
GGACAGAGGCCTGTTTCATCAAGTGAACTTTGCTTAGTGCAGTGAGTAGCCGCCAGATGATCGTATCTTATATCAAATAAATATGCACGCAGGCCCGTTTCGTCAAGTGAATTTTGCTCCGTGCTGTGAGTAGCCGCAAGGTGATCACATCCTACATCAAATAAATAGGGTCTTAGGCCTGTTTCGTCAAGTGAACTTTGCTCAGTGCTGTGAGTAGCCCCCAGATCGCATCCTACATCAAATAAATAGGGACTCAGGCGTGTTTATTCAAGTGAACTTTGCTCAGTGCTGTGAGTAGCCGCCAGATGATCGCATCTTACATCAAATAAATACGAACTCAGGCGTGTTTAGTCAAGTGAACTTTGCTCAGTGCTGTGAGTAGCCGCCAGATGATCGCATCCTACATCAAATAAATAGGGACTCAGGCGAGTTTAGTCAAGTGAACTTTGCTCAGTGCTGTGAGTAGCCGCCAGATGATCGCATCCTACATCAAATAAATAGGGACGCAGGCCCGTTTCGTCAAGTGCACTTTGCTCAGTGCTGTGAGCAGCCGCCAGATGATCGCATCCTACATCAAATAAATAGGGACTCAGGCGTGTTTAGTCAAGTGAACTTTGCTCAGTGCTGTGAGTAGCCGCCAGATGATCGCATCCTACATCAAATAAATAGGGAGTCAGGCCTGTTTCGTCAAGTGAACTTTGCTCAGTGCTGTGAGTAGCCCCTAGATGATCGCATCCTACATCAAATAAATAGGGACTCAGGCGTGTTTAGTCAAGTGAACTTTGCTCAGTGCTGTGAGTAGCCACCAGATGATCGCATCCTACATCAAATAGATAGGCACTCAGGCCTGTTTCGTCAAGTGAACTTTGCTGAGTGCTGTTAGTAGCCGCCAGATGATGGCGTCCTACATAAAATAAATGGGGACGCAGGCATGTTTCTTCAAGTGATCTTTGCTCAGTGCTTGCTGTGAGTAGCCGCCAGATGATCGCATCTTACATCAAATAAATAGGGACGCAGGCCCGTTCGTCAAGTGAATTTTGCTCAGTGCTGTGAGTAGCCGCCAGATGATCGCATCCTACATCAAATAAATAGGGACTCAGGCGTGTTTAGTCAATTGAACTTTGCTCAGTGCTATGAGTAGCCGCCAGATGATCGCATCCTACATCAAATAAATAGGGATTCAGGCCTGTTTCGTCAAGTGCACTTTGCTCAGTGCTGTGAGTAGCCGCCAGATGATCGTATCCTACATCAAATAAATAGGGGCTTAGGCGTGTTTAGTCAAGTGAACTTTGCTCAGTGCTGTGAGTAGCCGCCAGATGATCGCATCCTACATCAAATAAATAGGCACTGAGGCGTGTTTACTCAAGTAAACTTTGCTCCTTGCTGTGAGTAGCTGCCAGGTGATCGCATCCTACATCAAATAGATAGGGACTCGGGCCTGTTTCGTCAAGTGAACTTTGCTCAGTGCTGTTAGTAGCCGCCAGATGATGGCGTCCTACATAAAATAAATGGTGACGCAGGCATGTTTCTTGAAGTGATCTTTGCTCAGTGCTGTGAGTAGCCCCCAGATCGCATGCGACATCAAATAAATAGGGACGGAGGCCTGTTTCGTCAAGTGAACTTTGCTCAGTGCTGTGAGTAGCCCCCAGATGATCGCATCCTACATGAAATAAATAGGGACTCAGGCGTGTTTAGTCAAGTGAACTTTGCTCATTGCTGTGTGTAGCCGCCAGATGATCGCATCCTACATGAAATAAATAGGGACTCAGGCCTGTTTCGTCAAGTGAACTTTGCTCAGTGCTGTTAGTAGCCGCCAGATGAGGGCGTCCTACATCAAATAAATAGGGACTCAGGCATGTTTCTTCAAGTGAACTTTGCTCAGTGCTGTGAGTAGCCGCCAGATGATCGCATCTTACATCAAATAAATAGGGACTCAGGCGTGTTTAGTCAAGTGAACTTTGCTCAGTGCGGTGAGTAGCCGCCAGATGGTCGCATCCTACATCAAATAAATAGGGACGCAGGCCTGTTTCGTCAAGTGCACTTTGCTCAGGGCTGTGAGTAGCCGCCAGATGATCGCATCTTACATCAAATAAATGGGAACTCAGGCGTGTTTAGTCAAGTGAACTTTGCTCAGTGCTGTGAGTAGCCGCCAGATGATCGCATCCTACATTAAATAAATAAGGACTCAGGCGAGTTTAGTCAACTGAACTTTGCTCAGTGCTGTGAGTAGCCGCCAGATGATCGCATCCTACATCAAATAAATAGGGACGCAGGCCCGTTTCGTCAAGTGAACTTTGCTCAGTGCTGTGAGCAGCCGCCAGATGATCGCATCCTACATCAAATAAATAGGGACTCAGGCGTGTTTAGTCAATTGAACTTTGCTCAGTGCTATGAGTAGCCGCCAGATGATCGCATCCTACATCAAATAAATAGGGATTCAGGCCTGTTTCGTCAAGTGCACTTTGCTCAGTGCTGTGAGTAGCCGCCAGATGATCGTATCCTACATCAAATAAATAGGGGCTTAGGCGTGTTTAGTCAAGTGAACTTTGCTCAGTGCTGTGAGTAGCCGCCAGATGATCGCATCCTACATCAAATAAATAGGCACTGAGGCGTGTTTACTCAAGTAAACTTTGCTCCTTGCTGTGAGTAGCTGCCAGGTGATCGCATCCTACATCAAATAGATAGGGACTCGGGCCTGTTTCGTCAAGTGAACTTTGCTCAGTGCTGTTAGTAGCCGCCAGATGATGGCGTCCTACATAAAATAAATGGTGACGCAGGCATGTTTCTTGAAGTGATCTTTGCTCAGTGCTGTGAGTAGCCCCCAGATCGAATGCGACATCAAATAAATAGGGACGGAGGCCTGTTTCGTCAAGTGAACTTTGCTCAGTGCTGTGAGTAGCCCCCAGATGATCGCATCCTACATGAAATAAATAGGGACTCAGGCGTGTTTAGTCAAGTGAACTTTGCTCATTGCTGTGTGTAGCCGCCAGATGATCGCATCCTACATGAAATAAATAGGGACTCAGGCCTGTTTCGTCAAGTGAACTTTGCTCAGTGCTGTTAGTAGCCGCCAGATGAGGGCGTCCTACATCAAATAAATAGGGACTCAGGCATGTTTCTTCAAGTGAACTTTGCTCAGTGCTGTGAGTAGCCGCCAGATGATCGCATCTTACATCAAATAAATAGGGACTCAGGCGTGTTTAGTCAAGTGAACTTTGCTCAGTGCGGTGAGTAGCCGCCAGATGGTCGCATCCTACATCAAATAAATAGGGACGCAGGCCTGTTTCGTCAAGTGCACTTTGCTCAGGGCTGTGAGTAGCCGCCAGATGATCGCATCTTACATCAAATAAATGGGAACTCAGGCGTGTTTAGTCAAGTGAACTTTGCTCAGTGCTGTGAGTAGCCGCCAGATGATCGCATCCTACATTAAATAAATAAGGACTCAGGCGAGTTTAGTCAACTGAACTTTGCTCAGTGCTGTGAGTAGCCGCCAGATGATCGCATCCTACATCAAATAAATAGGGACGCAGGCCCGTTTCGTCAAGTGAACTTTGCTCAGTGCTGTGAGCAGCCGCCAGATGATCGCATCCTACATCAAATAAATAGGGACTCAGGCGTGTTTAGTCAAGTGAACTTTGCTCAGTGCTGTGAGTAGCCGCCAGATGATCGCATCCTACATCAAATAAATAGGGAGTCAGGCCTGTTTCGTCAAGTGAACTTTGCTCAGTGCTGTGAGTAGCCCCTAGATGATCCCATCCTACATCAAATAAATAGGGACTCAGGCGTCTTTAGTCAAGTGAACTTTGCTCAGTGCTGTGAGTAGCCGCCAGATGATCGCATCCTACATCAAATAGATAGGCACTCAGGCCTGTTTCGTCAAGTGAACTTTGCTCGGTGCTGTGTGTAGCCGCCAGATGATCGCATCCTACATAAAATACATGGGGACGCAGGCATGTTTCGTCAAGTGATCTTTGCTCTGTGCTATCTATGAGTAGCCGCCAGATGATCGCATCTTACATCAAATAAATAGGGACGCAGGCCCGTTTCGTCAAGTGAATTTTGCTCAGTGCTGTGAGTAGCCGCCAGATGATCGCATCCTACATCAAAATGATAGGCACTCAGGCCTGTTTCGTCAAGTGAACTTTGCTCAGTGCTGTTCGTAGTCGCAAGATCACATCCTACATCAAATAAATAGGGACAGAGGCCTGTTTCATCAAGTGAACTTTGCTTAGTGCAGTGAGTAGCCGCCAGATGATCGCATCCTACATCAAATAAATAGGGACGCAGGCCTGTTTCGTCAAGTGCACTTTGCTCAGTGCTGTGAGTAGCCGCCAGGTGATCGCATCCTACATCAAATAAATAGGAACTCAGGCGTGTTTAGTCAAGTGAACTTTGCTCAGTGCTGTGAGTAGCCGCCAGATGATCGCATCCTACATCAAATAAATAGGGACTCAGGCGAGTTTAGTCAAGTGATCTTTGCTCAGTGCTGTGAGTAGCCGCCAGATGATCGCATCCTACATCAAATAAATAGGGACGCAGGCGTGTTTCGTCACGTGCACTTTGCTCAGTGCTGTGAGTAGCCGCCAGATGATCGCATCCTACATCAAATTAATAGGGACTCAGGCGTGTTTAGTCAAGTGAACTTTGCTCAGTGCTGTGAGTAGCCGCCAGATGATCGCATCCTACATCAAATAAATAGGGAGTCAGGCGTGTTTCGTCAAGTGAACTTTGCTCAGTGCTGTGAGTAGCCCCTAGATGATCGCATCCTACATCAAATAAATAGGGACTCAGGCGTCTTTAGTCAAGTGAACTTTGCTCAGTGCTGTGAGTAGCCGCCAGATGATCGCATCCTACATCAAATAGATAGGCACTCAGGCCTGTTTCGTCAAGTGAACTTTGCTCGGTGCTGTGTGTAGCCGCCAGATGATCGCATCCTACATAAAATAAATGGGGACGCAGGCATGTTTCGTCATGTGATCTTTGCTCTGTGCTGGCTATGAGTAGCCGCCAGATGATCGCATCTTACATCAAATAAATAGGGACGCAGGCCCGTTTCGTCAAGTGAATTTTGCTCAGTGCTGTGAGTAGCCGCCAGATGATCGCATCCTACATCAAATAAATAGGGACTCAGGCGTGTTTAGTCAATTGAACTTTGCTCAGTGCTGTGAGTAGCCGCCAGATGATCGCATCCTACATCAAATAAATAGGGACTCAGGCCTGTTTCGTCAAGTGCACTTTGCTCAGTGCTTTGAGTAGCCGCCAGATGATCGCATCCTACATCAAATAAATAGGGACTTAGGCGTGTTTAGTCAAGTGAACTTTGCTCAGTGCTGTGAGTAGCCGCCAGATGATCGCATCCTACATCAAATAAATAGGCACTGAGGCGTGTTTAGTCAAGTGAACTTTGCTCAGTGCTGTGAGTAGCCGCCAGATGATCGCATCCTACATCAAAATGATAGGCACTCAGGCCTGTTTCGTCAAGTGAACTTTGCTCAGTGCTGTTCGTAGTCGCAAGATCACATCCTACATCAAAGAAATAGGGACAGAGGCCTGTTTCATCAAGTGAACTTTGCTTAGTGCAGTGAGTAGCCGCCAGATGATCGCATCCTACATCAAATAAATAGGGACGCAGGCCTGTTTCGTCAAGTGCACTTTGCTCAGTGCTGTGAGTAGCCGCCAGGTGATCGCATCCTACATCAAATAAATAGGAGCTCAGGCGTGTTTAGTCAAGTGAACTTTGCTCAGTGCTGTGAGTAGCCGCCAGATGATCGCATCCTACATCAAATAAATAGGGACTCAGGCGAGTTTAGTCAAGTGATCTTTGCTCAGTGCTGTGAGTAGCCGCCAGATGATCGCATCCTACATCAAATAAATAGGGACGCAGGCCCGTTTCGTCAAGTGCACTTTGCTCAGTGCTGTGAGCAGCCGCCAGATGATCGCATCCTACATCAAATAAATAGGGACTCAGGCGTGTTTAGTCAAGTGAACTTTGCTCAGTGCTGTGAGTAGCCGCCAGATGATCGCATCCTACATCAAATAAATAGGGAGTCAGGCCTGTTTCGTCAAGTGAACTTTGCTCAGTGCTGTGAGTAGCCCCTAGATGATCGCATCCTACATCAAATAGATAGGCACTCAGGCCTGTTTCGTCAAGTGAACTTTGCTGAGTGCTGTTAGTAGCCGCCAGATGATGGCGTCCTACATAAAATAAATGGGGACGCAGGCATGTTTCGTCAAGTGATCTTTGCTCAGTGCTTGCTGTGAGTAGCCGCCAGATGATCGCATCTTACATCAAATAAATAGGGACGCAGGCCCATTCGTCAAGTGAATTTTGCTCAGTGCTGTGAGTAGCCGCCAGATGATCGCATCCTACATCAAATAAATAGGGACTCAGGCGTGTTTAGTCAATTGAACTTTGCTCAGTGCTATGAGTAGCCGCCAGATGATCGCATCCTACATCAAATAAATAGGGATTCAGGCCTGTTTCGTCAAGTGCACTTTGCTCAGCGCTGTGAGTAGCCGCCAGATGATCGTATCCTACATCAAATAAATAGGGGCTTAGGCGTGTTTAGTCAAGTGAACTTTGCTCAGTGCTGTGAGTAGCCGCCAGATGATCGCATCCTACATCAAATAAATAGGCACTGAGGCGTGTTTACTCAAGTAAACTTTGCTCCTTGCTGTGAGTAGCTGCCAGGTGATCGCATCCTACATCAAATAGATAGGGACTCGGGCCTGTTTCGTCAAGTGAAGTTTGCTCAGTGCTGTTAGTAGCCGCCAGATGATGGCGTCCTACATAAAATAAATGGTGACGCAGGCATGTTTCTTGAAGTGATCTTTGCTCAGTGCTGTGAGTAGCCCCCAGATCGCATGCGACATCAAATAAATAGGGACGGAGGCCTGTTTCGTCAAGTGAACTTTGCTCAGTGCTGTGAGTAGCCCCCAGATGATCGCATCCTACATGAAATAAATAGGGACTCAGGCGTGTTTAGTCAAGTGAACTTTGCTCAGTGCTGTGAGTAGCCACCAGATGATCGCATCCTACATCAAATAGATAGGCACTCAGGCCTGTTTCGTCAAGTGAACTTTGCTGAGTGCTGTTAGTAGCCGCCAGATGATGGCGTCCTACATAAAATAAATGGGGACGCAGGCATGTTTCGTCAAGTGATCTTTGCTCAGTGCTTGCTGTGAGTAGCCGCCAGATGATCGCATCTTACATCAAATAAATAGGGACGCAGGCCCGTTCGTCAAGTGAATTTTGCTCAGTGCTGTGAGTAGCCGCCAGATGATCGCATCCTACATCAAATAAATAGGGACTCAGGCGTGTTTAGTCAATTGAACTTTGCTCAGTGCTATGAGTAGCCGCCAGATGATCGCATCCTACATCAAATAAATAGGGATTCAGGCCTGTTTCGTCAAGTGCACTTTGCTCAGCGCTGTGAGTAGCCGCCAGATGATCGTATCCTACATCAAATAAATAGGGGCTTAGGCGTGTTTAGTCAAGTGAACTTTGCTCAGTGCTGTGAGTAGCCGCCAGATGATCGCATCCTACATCAAATAAATAGGCACTGAGGCGTGTTTACTCAAGTAAACTTTGCTCCTTGCTGTGAGTAGCTGCCAGGTGATCGCATCCTACATCAAATAGATAGGGACTCGGGCCTGTTTCGTCAAGTGAACTTTGCTCAGTGCTGTTAGTAGCCGCCAGATGATGGCGTCCTACATAAAATAAATGGTGACGCAGGCATGTTTCTTGAAGTGATCTTTGCTCAGTGCTGTGAGTAGCCCCCAGATCGCATGCGACATCAAATAAATAGGGACGGAGGCCTGTTTCGTCAAGTGAACTTTGCTCAGTGCTGTGAGTAGCCCCCAGATGATCGCATCCTACATGAAATAAATAGAGACTCAGGCGTGTTTAGTCAAGTGAACTTTGCTCATTGCTGTGTGTAGCCGCCAGATGATCGCATCCTTCATGAAATAAATAGGGACTCAGGCCTGTTTCGTCAAGTGAACTTTGCTCAGTGCTGTTAGTAGCCGCCAGATGACGGCGTCCTACATCAAATAAATAGGGACTCAGGCATGTTTCTTCAAGTGAACTTTGCTCAGTGCTGTGAGTAGCCGCCAGATGATCGCATCTTACATCAAATAAATAGGGACTCAGGCGCGTTTAGTCAAGTGAACTTTGCTCAGTGCGGTGAGTAGCCGCCAGATGGTCGCATCCTACATCAAATAAATAGGGACGCAGGCCTGTTTCGTCAAGTGCACTTTGCTCAGGGCTGTGAGTAGCCGCCAGATGATCGCATCTTACATCAAATAAATGGGAACTCAGGCGTGTTTAGTCAAGTGAACTTTGCTCAGTGCTGTGAGTAGCCGCCAGATGATCGCATCCTACATTAAATAAATAAGGACTCAGGTGAGTTTAGTCAACTGAACTTTGCTCAGTGCTGTGAGTAGCCGCCAGATGATCGCATCCTACATCAAATAAATAGGGACGCAGGCCCGTTTCGTCAAGTGAACTTTGCTCAGTGCTGTGAGCAGCCGCCAGATGATCGCATCCTACATCATATAAATAGGGACTCAGGCGTGTTTAGTCAAGTGAACTTTGCTCAGTGCTGTTAGTAGCCGCCAGATGAGGGCGTCCTACATCAAATAAATAGGGACTCAGGCATGTTTCTTCAAGTGAACTTTGCTCAGTGCTGTGAGTAGCCGCCAGATGATCGCATCTTACATCAAATAAATAGGGACTCAGGCGTGTTTAGTCAAGTGAACTTTGCTCAGTGCGGTGAGTAGCCGCCAGATGGTCGCATCCTACATCAAATAAATAGGGACGCAGGCCTGTTTCGTCAAGTGCACTTTGCTCAGGGCTGTGAGTAGCCGCCAGATGATCGCATCCTACATCAAATAAATAGGGAGTCAGGCCTGTTTCGTCAAGTGAACTTTGCTCAGTGCTGTGAGTAGCCCCTAGATGATCCCATCCTACATCAAATAAATAGGGACTCAGGCGTCTTTAGTCAAGTGAACTTTGCTCAGTGCTGTGAGTAGCCGCCAGATGATCGCATCCTACATCAAATAGATAGGCACTCAGGCCTGTTTCGTCAAGTGAACTTTTCTCGGTGCTGTGTGTAGCCGCCAGATGATCGCATCCTACATAAAATACATGGGGACGCAGGCATGTTTCGTCAAGTGATCTTTGCTCTGTGCTGGCTATGAGTAGCCGCCAGATGATCGCATCTTACATCAAATAAATAGGGACGCAGGCCCATTTCGTCAAGTGAATTTTGCTCAGTGCTGTGAGTAGCCGCCAGATGATCGCATCCTACATCAAAATGATAGGCACTCAGGCCTGTTTCGTCAAGTGAACTTTGCTCAGTGCTGTTCGTAGTCGCAAGATCGCATCCTACATCAAATAAATAGGGACTCAGGCGTGTTTAGTCAAGTGAACTTTGCTCAGTGCTGTGAGTAGCCGCCAGATGATCGCATCCTACATCAAATAAATAGGGAGTCAGGCCTGTTTCGTCAAGTGAACTTTGCTCAGTGCTGTGAGTAGCCCCTAGATGATCGCATCCTACATCAAATAAATAGGGACTCAGGCGTGTTTAGTCAAGTGAACTTTGCTCAGTGCTGTGAGTAGCCACCAGATGATCGCATCCTACATCAAATAGATAGGCACTCAGGCCTGTTTCGTCAAGTGAACTTTGCTGAGTGCTGTTAGTAGCCGCCAGATGATGGCGTCCTACATAAAATAAATGGGGACGCAGGCATGTTTCGTCAAGTGATCTTTGCTCAGTGCTTGCTGTGAGTAGCCGCCAGATGATCGCATCTTACATCAAATAAATAGGGACGCAGGCCCGTTCGTCAAGTGAATTTTGCTCAGTGCTGTGAGTAGCCGCCAGATGATCGCATCCTACATCAAATAAATAGGGACTCAGGCGTGTTTAGTCAATTGAGCTTTGCTCAGTGCTATGAGTAGCCGCCAGATGATCGCATCCTACATCAAATAAATAGGGATTCAGGCCTGTTTCGTCAAGTGCACTTTGCTCAGCGCTGTGAGTAGCCGCCAGATGATCGTATCCTACATCAAATAAATAGGGGCTTAGGCGTGTTTAGTCAAGTGAACTTTGCTCAGTGCTGTGAGTAGCCGCCAGATGATCGCATCCTACATCAAATAAATAGGCACTGAGGCGTGTTTACTCAAGTAAACTTTGCTCCTTGCTGTGAGTAGCTGCCAGGTGATCGCATCCTACATCAAATAGATAGGGACTCGGGCCTGTTTCGTCAAGTGAACTTTGCTCAGTGCTGTTAGTAGCCGCCAGATGATGGCGTCCTACATAAAATAAATGGTGACGCAGGCATGTTTCTTGAAGTGATCTTTGCTCAGTGCTGTGAGTAGCCCCCAGATCGCATGCGACATCAAATAAATAGGGACGGAGGCCTGTTTCGTCAAGTGAACTTTGCTCAGTGCTGTGAGTAGCCCCCAGATGATCGCATCCTACATGAAATAAATAGGGACTCAGGCGTGTTTAGTCAAGTGAACTTTGCTCATTGCTGTGTGTAGCCGCCAGATGATCGCATCCTACATGAAATAAATAGGGACTCAGGCCTGTTTCGTCAAGTGAACTTTGCTCAGTGCTGTTAGTAGCCGCCAGATGAGGGCGTCCTACATCAAATAAATAGGGACTCAGGCATGTTTCTTCAAGTGAACTTTGCTCAGTGCTGTGAGTAGCCGCCAGATGATCGCATCTTACATCAAATAAATAGGGACTCAGGCGTGTTTAGTCAAGTGAACTTTGCTCAGTGCGGTGAGTAGCCGCCAGATGGTCGCATCCTACATCAAATAAATAGGGACGCAGGCCTGTTTCGTCAAGTGCACTTTGCTCAGGGCTGTGAGTAGCCGCCAGATGATCGCATCTTACATCAAATAAATGGGAACTCAGGCGTGTTTAGTCAAGTGAACTTTGCTCAGTGCTGTGAGTAGCCGCCAGATGATCGCATCCTACATTAAATAAATAAGGACTCAGGCGAGTTTAGTCAACTGAACTTTGCTCAGTGCTGTGAGTAGCCGCCAGATGATCGCATCCTACATCAAATAAATAGGGACGCAGGCCCGTTTCGTCAAGTGAACTTTGCTCAGTGCTGTGAGCAGCCGCCAGATGATCGCATCCTACATCAAATAAATAGGGACTCAGGCGTGTTTAGTCAAGTGAACTTTGCTCAGTGCTGTGAGTAGCCGCCAGATGATCGCATCCTACATCAAATAAATAGGGAGTCAGGCCTGTTTCGTCAAGTGAACTTTGCTCAGTGCTGTGAGTAGCCCCTAGATGATCCCATCCTACATCAAATAAATAGGGACTCAGGCGTCTTTAGTCAAGTGAACTTTGCTCAGTGCTGTGAGTAGCCGCCAGATGATCGCATCCTACATCAAATAGATAGGCACTCAGGCCTGTTTCGTCAAGTGAACTTTGCTCGGTGCTGTGTGTAGCCGCCAGATGATCGCATCCTACATAAAATACATGGGGACGCAGGCATGTTTCGTCAAGTGATCTTTGCTCTGTGCTGGCTATGAGTAGCCGCCAGATGATCGCATCTTACATCAAATAAATAGGGACGCAGGCCCGTTTCGTCAAGTGAATTTTGCTCAGTGCTGTGAGTAGCCGCCAGATGATCGCATCCTACATCAAAATGATAGGCACTCAGGCCTGTTTCGTCAAGTGAACTTTGCTCAGTGCTGTTTGTAGTCGCAAGATCACATCCTACATCAAATAAATAGGGACAGAGGCCTGTTTCATCAAGTGAACTTTGCTTAGTGCAGTGAGTAGCCGCCAGATGATCGCATCCTACATCAAATAAATAGGGACGCAGGCCTGTTTCGTCAAGTGCACTTTGCTCAGTGCTGTGAGTAGCCGCCAGGTGATCGCATCCTACATCAAATAAATAGGAACTCAGGCGTGTTTAGTCAAGTGAACTTTGCTCAGTGCTGTGAGTAGCCGCCAGATGATCGCATCCTACATCAAATATATAGGGACTCAGGCGAGTTTAGTCAAGTGATCTTTGCTCAGTGCTGTGAGTAGCCGCCAGATGATCGCATCCTACATCAAATAAATAGGGACGCAGGCGTGTTTCGTCACGTGCACTTTGCTCAGTGCTGTGAGTAGCCGCCAGATGATCGCATCCTACATCAAATTAATAGGGACTCAGGCGTGTTTAGTCAAGTGAACTTTGCTCAGTGCTGTGAGTAGCCGCCAGATGATCGCATCCTACATCAAATAAATAGGGAGTCAGGCGTGTTTCGTCAAGTGAACTTTGCTCAGTGCTGTGAGTAGCCCCTAGATGATCGCATCCTACATCAAATAAATAGGGACTCAGGCGTCTTTAGTCAAGTGAACTTTGCTCAGTGCTGTGAGTAGCCGCCAGATGATCGCATCCTACATCAAATAGATAGGCACTCAGGCCTGTTTCGTCAAGTGAACTTTGCTCGGTGCTGTGTGTAGCCGCCAGATGATCGCATCCTACATAAAATAAATGGGGACGCAGGCATGTTTCGTCATGTGATCTTTGCTCTGTGCTGGCTATGAGTAGCCGCCAGATGATCGCATCTTACATCAAATAAATAGGGACGCAGGCCCGTTTCGTCAAGTGAATTTTGCTCAGTGCTGTGAGCAGCCGCCAGATGATGGCATCCTACATCAAATAAATAGGGACTCAGGCGTGTTTAGTCAAGTGAACTTTGCTCAGTGCTGTGAGTAGCCGCCAGATGATCGCATCCTACATCAAATAAATAGGGAGTCAGGCCTGTTTCGTCAAGTGAACTTTGCTCAGTGCTGTGAGTAGCCCCTAGATGATCCCATCCTACATCAAATAAATAGGGACTCAGGCGTCTTTAGTCAAGTGAACTTTGCTCAGTGCTGTGAGTAGCCGCCAGATGATCGCATCCTACATCAAATAGATAGGCACTCAGGCCTGTTTCGTCAAGTGAACTTTGCTCGGTGCTGTGTGTAGCCGCCAGATGATCGCATCTTACATCAAATAAATAGGGACGCAGGCCCGTTCGTCAAGTGAATTTTGCTCAGTGCTGTGAGTAGCCGCCAGATGATCGCATCCTACATCAAATAAATAGGGACTCAGGCGTGTTTAGTCAATTGAACTTTGCTCAGTGCTATGAGTAGCCGCCAGATGATCGCATCCTACATCAAATAAATAGGGATTCAGGCCTGTTTCGTCAAGTGCACTTTGCTCAGCGCTGTGAGTAGCCGCCAGATGATCGTATCCTACATCAAATAAATAGGGGCTTAGGCGTGTTTAGTCAAGTGAACTTTGCTCAGTGCTGTGAGTAGCCGCCAGATGATCGCATCCTACATCAAATAAATAGGCACTGAGGCGTGTTTACTCAAGTAAACTTTGCTCCTTGCTGTGAGTAGCTGCCAGGTGATCGCATCCTACATCAAATAGATAGGGACTCGGGCCTGTTTCGTCAAGTGAACTTTGCTCAGTGCTGTTAGTAGCCGCCAGATGATGGCATCCTACATAAAATACATGGGGACGCAGGCATGTTTCGTCAAGTGATCTTTGCTCTGTGCTGGCTATGAGTAGCCGCCAGATGATCGCATCTTACATCAAATAAATAGGGACGCAGGCCCGTTTCGTCAAGTGAATTTTGCTCAGTGCTGTGAGTAGCCGCCAGATGATCGCATCCTACATCAAAATGATAGGCACTCAGGCCTGTTTCGTCAAGTGAACTTTGCTCAGTGCTGTTCGTAGTCGCAAGATCGCATCCTACATCAAATAAATAGGGACTCAGGCGTGTTTAGTCAAGTGAACTTTGCTCAGTGCTGTGAGTAGCCGCCAGATGATCGCATCCTACATCAAATAAATAGGGAGTCAGGCCTGTTTCGTCAAGTGAACTTTGCTCAGTGCTGTGAGTAGCCCCTAGATGATCGCATCCTACATCAAATAAATAGGGACTCAGGCGTGTTTAGTCAAGTGAACTTTGCTCAGTGCTGTGAGTAGCCACCAGATGATCGCATCCTACATCAAATAGATAGGCACTCAGGCCTGTTTCGTCAAGTGAACTTTGCTGAGTGCTGTTAGTAGCCGCCAGATGATGGCGTCCTACATAAAATAAATGGGGACGCAGGCATGTTTCGTCAAGTGATCTTTGCTCAGTGCTTGCTGTGAGTAGCCGCCAGATGATCGCATCTTACATCAAATAAATAGGGACGCAGGCCCGTTCGTCAAGTGAATTTTGCTCAGTGCTGTGAGTAGCCGGCAGATGATCGCATCCTACATCAAATAAATAGGGACTCAGGCGTGTTTAGTCAATTGAACTTTGCTCAGTGCTATGAGTAGCCGCCAGATGATCGCATCCTACATCAAATAAATAGGGATTCAGGCCTGTTTCGTCAAGTGCACTTTGCTCAGCGCTGTGAGTAGCCGCCAGATGATCGTATCCTACATCAAATAAATAGGGGCTTAGGCGTGTTTAGTCAAGTGAACTTTGCTCAGTGCTGTGAGTAGCCGCCAGATGATCGCATCCTACATCAAATAAATAGGCACTGAGGCGTGTTTACTCAAGTAAACTTTGCTCCTTGCTGTGAGTAGCTGCCAGGTGATCGCATCCTACATCAAATAGATAGGGACTCGGGCCTGTTTCGTCAAGTGAACTTTGCTCAGTGCTGTTAGTAGCCGCCAGATGATGGCGTCCTACATAAAATAAATGGTGACGCAGGCATGTTTCTTGAAGTGATCTTTGCTCAGTGCTGTGAGTAGCCCCCAGATCGCATGCGACATCAAATAAATAGGGACGGAGGCCTGTTTCGCCAAGTGAACTTTGCTCAGTGCTGTGAGTAGCCCCCAGATGATCGCATCCTACATGAAATAAATAGGGACTCAGGCGTGTTTAGTCAAGTGAACTTTGCTCATTGCTGTGTGTAGCCGCCAGATGATCGCATCCTACATGAAATAAATAGGGACTCAGGCCTGTTTCGTCAAGTGAACTTTGCTCAGTGCTGTTAGTAGCCGCCAGATGAGGGCGTCCTACATCAAATAAATAGGGACTCAGGCCTGTTTCGTCAAGTGAACTTTGCTCGGTGCTGTGTGTAGCCGCCAGATGATCGCATCCTACATAAAATACATGGGGACGCAGGCATGTTTCGTCAAGTGATCTTTGCTCTGTGCTGGCTATGAGTAGCCGCCAGATGATCGCATCTTACATCAAATAAATAGGGACGCAGGCCCGTTTCGTCAAGTGAATTCTGCTCAGTGCTGTGAGTAGCCGCCAGATGATCGCATCCTACATCAAAATGATAGGCACTCAGGCCTGTTTCGTCAAGTGAACTTTGCTCAGTGCTGTTCGTAGTCGCAAGATCACATCCTACATCAAATAAATAGGGACAGAGGCCTGTTTCATCAAGTGAACTTTGCTTAGTGCAGTGAGTAGCCGCCAGATGATCGCATCCTACATCAAATAAATAGGGACGCAGGCCTGTTTCGTCAAGTGCACTTTGCTCAGTGCTGTGAGTAGCCGCCAGGTGATCGCATCCTACATCAAATAAATAGGAACTCAGGCGTGTTTAGTCAAGTGAACTTTGCTCAGTGCTGTGAGTAGCCGCCAGATGATCGCATCCTACATCAAATAAATAGGGACTCAGGCGAGTTTAGTCAAGTGATCTTTGCTCAGTGCTGTGAGTAGCCGCCAGATGATCGCATCCTACATCAAATAAATAGGGACGCAGGCGTGTTTCGTCACGTGCACTTTGCTCAGTGCTGTGAGTAGCCGCCAGATGATCGCATCCTACATCAAATTAATAGGGACTCAGGCGTGTTTAGTCAAGTGAACTTTGCTCAGTGCTGTGAGTAGCCGCCAGATGATCGCATCCTACATCAAATAAATAGGGAGTCAGGCGTGTTTCGTCAAGTGAACTTTGCTCAGTGCTGTGAGTAGCCCCTAGATGATCGCATCCTACATCAAATAAATAGGGACTCAGGCGTCTTTAGTCAACTGAACTTTGCTCAGTGCTGTGAGTAGCCGCCAGATGATCGCATCCTACATCAAATAGATAGGCACTCAGGCCTGTTTCGTCAAGTGAACTTTGCTCGGTGCTGTGTGTAGCCGCCAGATGATCGCATCCTACATAAAATAAATGGGGACGCAGGCATGTTTCGTCATGTGATCTTTGCTCTGTGCTGGCTATGAGTAGCCGCCAGATGATCGCATCTTACATCAAATAAATAGGGACGCAGGCCCGTTTCGTCAAGTGAATTTTGCTCAGTGCTGTGAGTAGCCGCCAGATGATCGCATCCTACATCAAATAAATAGGGACTCAGGCGTGTTTAGTCAATTGAACTTTGCTCAGTGCTGTGAGTAGCCGCCAGATGATCGCATCCTACATCAAATAAATAGGGACTCAGGCCTGTTTCGTCAAGTGCACTTTGCTCAGTGCTTTGAGTAGCCGCCAGATGATCGCATCCTACATCAAATAAATAGGGACTTAGGCGTGTTTAGTCAAGTGAACTTTGCTCAGTGCTGTGAGTAGCCGCCAGATGATCGCATCCTACATCAAATAAATAGGCACTGAGGCGTGTTTAGTCAAGTGAACTTTGCTCAGTGCTGTGAGTAGCCGCCAGATGATCTCATCCTACATCAAAATGATAGGCACTCAGGCCTGTTTCGTCAAGTGAACTTTGCTCAGTGCTGTTCGTAGTCGCAAGATCACATCCTACATCAAAGAAATAGGGACAGAGGCCTGTTTCATCAAGTGAACTTTGCTTAGTGCAGTGAGTAGCCGCCAGATGATCGCATCCTACATCAAATAAATAGGGACGCAGGCCTGTTTCGTCAAGTGCACTTTGCTCAGTGCTGTGAGTAGCCGCCAGGTGATCGCATCCTACATCAAATAAATAGGAGCTAGGCGTGTTTAGTCAAGTGAACTTTGCTCAGTGCTGTGAGTAGCCGCCAGATGATCGCATCCTACATCAAATAAATAGGGACTCAGGCGAGTTTAGTCAAGTGATCTTTGCTCAGTGCTGTGAGTAGCCACCAGATGATCGCATCCTACATCAAATAAATAGGGACGCAGGCGTGTTTCGTCACGTGCACTTTGCTCAGTGCTGTGAGTAGCCGCCAGATGATCGCATCCTACATCAAATTAATAGGGACTCAGGCGTGTTTAGTCAAGTGAACTTTGCTGAGTGCTGTGAGTAGCCCCTAGATGATCTCATCCTACATCAAATAAATAGGGACTCAGGCGTGTTTAGTCAAGTGAACTTTGCTCAGTTCTGTTAGTAGCCGCCAGATGATGGCGTCCTACTTAAAATAAATGGGGACGCAGGCATGTTTCGTCAAGTGATCTCTGCGCAGTGCTGTGAGTAGCTGCCAGATGATCGCATCCTACATCAAATAAATAGGGACTCAGGCGTGTTTAATTCAAGTGAACTTTGCTCAGTGCTGTGAGTAGCCACCAGATGATCGCATCCTACATCAAATAGATAGGGACTCGGGCCTGTTTCGTCAAGTGAACTTTGCTCAGTGCTGTTAGTAGCCACCAGATGATGGCGCCCTACATGAAATAAATGGGGACGCAGGCACGTTTCGTCAAGTGATCTTTGCTCAGTGCTGTGAGTAGCCGCCAGATGATCGCATCTTATATCAAATAAATATGCACGCAGGCCCGTTTCGTCAAGTGAATTTTTCTCCGTGCTGTGAGTAGCCGCAAGGTGATCACATCCTACATCAAATAAATAGGGACGCAGGCCTGTTTCGTCAAGTGCACTTTGCTCAGTGCTGTGAGTAGCCGCGAGATGATCGCATCCTACATCAAATAAATAGGGACTCAGGCCTGTTTCGTCAAGTGCACTTTGCTCAGTGCTTTGAGTAGCCACCAGATGATCGCATCCTACATCAAATAAATAGGGACTTAGGCGTGTTTAGTCAAGTGAACTTTGCTCAGTGCTGTGAGTAGCCGCCAGATGATCGCATCCTACTTAAAATAAATAGGCACTGAGGCGTGTTTAGTCAAGTGAACTTTGCTCAGTGCTGTGAGTAGCCGCCAGATGATCGCATCCTACATCAAAATGATAGGAGCTAGGCGTGTTTAGTCAAGTGAACTTTGCTCAGTGCTGTGAGTAGTCGCAAGATCACATCCTACATCAAAGAAATAGGGACAGAGGCCTGTTTCATCAAGTGAACTTTGCTTAGTGCAGTGAGTAGCCGCCAGATGATCGCATCCTACATCAAATAAATAGGGACGCAGGCCTGTTTCGTCAAGTGCACTTTGCTCAGTGCTGTGAGTAGCCGCCAGGTGATCGCATCCTACATCAAATAAATAGGAGCTAGGCGTGTTTAGTCAAGTGAACTTTGCTCAGTGCTGTGAGTAGCCGCCAGATGATCGCATCCTACATCAAATAAATAGGGACTCAGGCGAGTTTAGTCAAGTGATCTTTGCTCAGTGCTGTGAGTAGCCACCAGATGATCGCATCCTACATCAAATAAATAGGGACGCAGGCGTGTTTCGTCACGTGCACTTTGCTCAGTGCTGTGAGTAGCCGCCAGATGATCGCATCCTACATCAAATTAATAGGGACTCAGGCGTGTTTAGTCAAGTGAACTTTGCTGAGTGCTGTGAGTAGCCCCTAGATGATCTCATCCTACATCAAATAAATAGGGACTCAGGCGTGTTTAGTCAAGTGAACTTTGCTCAGTTCTGTTAGTAGCCGCCAGATGATGGCGTCCTACTTAAAATAAATGGGGACGCAGGCATGTTTCGTCAAGTGATCTCTGCGCAGTGCTGTGAGTAGCTGCCAGATGATCGCATCCTACATCAAATAAATAGGGACTCAGGCGTGTTTAATTCAAGTGAACTTTGCTCAGTGCTGTGAGTAGCCACCAGATGATCGCATCCTACATCAAATAGATAGGGACTCGGGCCTGTTTCGTCAAGTGAACTTTGCTCAGTGCTGTTAGTAGCCACCAGATGATGGCGCCCTACATGAAATAAATGGGGACGCAGGCACGTTTCGTCAAGTGATCTTTGCTCAGTGCTGTGAGTAGCCGCCAGATGATCGCATCTTATATCAAATAAATATGCACGCAGGCCCGTTTCGTCAAGTGAATTTTTCTCCGTGCTGTGAGTAGCCGCAAGGTGATCACATCCTACATCAAATAAATAGGGACGCAGGCCTGTTTCGTCAAGTGCACTTTGCTCAGTGCTGTGAGTAGCCGCGAGATGATCGCATCCTACATCAAATAAATAGGGACTCAGGCCTGTTTCGTCAAGTGCACTTTGCTCAGTGCTTTGAGTAGCCACCAGATGATCGCATCCTACATCAAATAAATAGGGACTTAGGCGTGTTTAGTCAAGTGAACTTTGCTCAGTGCTGTGAGTAGCCGCCAGATGATCGCATCCTACTTAAAATAAATAGGCACTGAGGCGTGTTTAGTCAAGTGAACTTTGCTCAGTGCTGTGAGTAGCCGCCAGATGATCGCATCCTACATCAAAATGATAGGCACTCAGGCCTGTTTCGTCAAGTGAACTTTGCTCAGTGCTGTTCGTAGTCGCAAGATCACATCCTACATCAAATAAATAGGGACAGAGGCCTGTTTCATCAAGTGAACTTTGCATAGTGCAGTGAGTAGCCACCAGATGATCGCATCCTACATCAAATAAATAGGAACTCAGGCGTGTTTAGTCAAGTGAACTTTGCTCAGTGCTGTGAGTAGCCGCCAGATGATCGCATCCTACATCAAATAAATAGGGACTCAGGCGAGTTTAGTCAAGTGATCTTTGCTCAGTGCTGTGAGTAGCCGCCAGATGATCGCATCCTACATCAAATAAATAGGGACACAGGCGTGTTTCGTCACGTGCACTTTGCTCAGTGCTGTGAGTAGCCGCCAGATGATCGCATCCTACATCAAATTAATAGGGACTCAGGCGTGTTTAGTCAAGTGAACTTTGCTCAGTGCTGTGAGTAGCCGCCAGATGATCGCATCCTACATCAAATAAATAGGGTGTCAGGCGTGTTTCGTCAAGTGAACTTTGCTGAGTGCTGTGACTAGCCCCTAGATGATCGCATCCTACATCAAATAAATAGGGACTCAGGCGTGTTTAGTCAAGTGAACTTTGCTCAGTGCTGTTAGTAGCCGCCAGATGATGGCGTCCTACTTAAAATAAATGGGGACGCAGGCATGTTTCGTCAAGTGATCTCTGCTCAGTGCTGTGAGTAGCTGCCAGATGATCGCATCCTACATCAAATAAATAGGGACTCAGGCGTGTTTAGTCAAGTGAACTTTGCTCAGTGCTGTGAGTAGCCACCAGATGATCGCATCCTACATCAAATAGATAGGGACTCGGGCCTGTTTCGTCAAGTGAACTTTGCTCAGTGCTGTTAGTAGCCGCCAGATGATGGCGCCCTACATGAAATGAATGGGGACGCAGGCACGTTTCGTCAAGTGATCTTTGCTCAGTGCTGTGAGTAGCCGCCAGATGATCGCATCTTATATCAAATAAATATGCACGCAGGCCCGTTTCGTCAAGTGAATTTTGCTCCGTGCTGTGAGTAGCCGCAAGGTGATCACATCCTACATCAAATAAATAGGGACGCAGGCCTGTTTCGTCAAGTGCACTTTGCTCAGTGCTGTGAGTAGCCGCCAGATGATCGCATCCTACATCAAATAAATAGGGTCTCAGGCCTGTTTCGTCAAGTGAACTTTGCTCAGTGCTGTGAGTAGCCCCCAGATCGCATCCTACATCAAATAAATAGGGACTCATTCGTGTTTATTCAAGTGAACTTTGCTCAGTGCTGTGAGTAGCCGCCAGATGATCGCATCTTACATCAAATAAATAGGAACTCAGGCGTGTTTAGTCAAGTGAACTTTGCTCAGTGCTGTGAGTAGCCGCCAGATGATCGCATCCTACATCAAATAAATAGGGACTCAGGCGAGTTTAGTCAAGTGAACTTTGCTCAGTGCTGTGAGTAGCCGCCAGATGATCGCATCCTACATCAAATAAATAGGGACGCAGGCCCGTTTCGTCAAGTGCACTTTGCTCAGTGCTGTGAGCAGCCGCCAGATGATCGCATCCTACATCAAATAAATAGGGACTCAGGCATGTTTAGTCACGTGAACTTTGCTCAGTGCTGTGAGTAGCCGCCAGATGATCGCATCCTACATCAAATATATAGGGAGTCAGGCCTGTTTCGTCAAGTGAACTTTGCTCAGTGCTGTGATGCACTGTGATGCTCAGTGCATCAAATAAATAGGTACTCAGGCGTGTTTATTCAAGTGAACTTTGCTCAGTGCTGTGAGTAGCCGCCAGATGATCGCATCCTACATCAAATAGATAGGCACTCAGGCCTGTTTCGTCAAGTGAACTTTGCTGAGTGCTGTTAGTAGCCGCCAGATGATGGCGTCCTACATAAAATAAATGCGGACGCAGGCATGTTTCGTCAAGTGATCTTTGTTTAGTGCTGGCTGTGAGTAGCCGCCAGATGATCGCATCTTACATCAAATAAATAGGGACGCAGGCCCGTTTCGTCAAGTGAATTTTGCTCAGTGCTGTGAGTAGCCGCCAGATGATCGCATCCTACATCAAATAAATAGGGACTCAGGCGTGTTTAGTCAATTGAACTTTGCTCAGTGCTTTGAGTAGCCGCCAGATGATCGCATCCTACATCAAATAAATAGGGACTCAGGCCTGTTTCGTCAAGTGCACTTTGCTCAGTGCTGTGAGTAGCCGCCAGATGATCGTATCCTACATCAAATAAATAGGGACTTAGGCGTGTTTAGTCAAGTGAACTTTGCTCAGTGCTGTGAGTAGCCGCCAGATGATCGCATCCTACATCAAATAAATAGGCACTGAGGCGTGTTTACTCAAGTAAACTTTGCTCATTGCTGTGAGTAGCTGCCAGGTGATCGCATCCTATATCAAATAGATAGGGACTCGGGCCTGTTTCGTCAAGTGAACTTTGCTCAGTGCTGTTAGTAGCCGCCAGATGATGGCGTCCTACGTAAAATAAATGGTGACGCAGGCATGTTTCGTCAAGTGATCTTTGCTCAGTGCTGTGAGTAGCCCCCAGATCGCATGCGACATCAAATAAATAGGGACGGAGGCCTGTTTCGTCAAGTGAACTTTGCTCAGTGCTGTGAGTAGCCCCCAGATGATCGCATCCTACATGAAATAAGTAGGGACTCAGGCCTGTTTCGTCAAGTGCACTTTGCTCAGTGCTGTGAGTAACCACCAGATGATCGCATCTTACATCAAATAAATAGGAACTCAGGCGTGTTTAGTCAAGTGAACTTTGCTCAGTGCTGTGAGTAGCCGCCAGATGATCGCATCCTACATCAAATAAATAGGGACTCAGTCGAGTTTAGTCAACTGAACTTTGCTCAGTGCTGTGAGTAGCCGCCAGATGATCGCATCCTACATCAAATAAATAGGGAGTCAGGCCTGTTTCGTCAAGTGAACTTTGCTCAGTGCTGTGTGTTGCCCCTAGATGATCGCATCCTACATCAAATAAATAGGGACTCAGGCGTCTTTAGTCAAGTGAACTTTGCTCAGTGCTGTGAGTAGCCGCCAGATGATCGCATCCTACATCAAATAGATAGGCACTCAGGCCTGTTTCGTCAAGTGAACTTTGCTCAGTGCTGTGTGTAGCCGCCAGATGATCGCATCCTACATTAAATAAATGGGGACGCAGGCATGTTTCGTCAAGTGATCTTTGCTCAGTGCTGGCTGTGAGTAGCCGCCAGATGATCGCATCTTACATCAAATAAATAGGGACGCAGGCCCGTTTCGTCAAGTGAATTTTGCTCAGTGCTGTGAGTAGCCGCCAGATGATCGCATCCTACATCAAATAAATAGGGACTCAGGCGTGTTTAGTCAATTGAACTTTGCTCAGTGCTGTGAGTAGCCGCCAGATGATCGCATCCTACATCAAATAAATAGGGACTCAGGCCTGTTTCGTCAAGTGCACTTTGCTCAGTGCTTTGAGTAGCCGCCAGATGATCGCATCCTACAGCAAATAAATAGGGACTGAGGCGTGTTTATTCAAGGGAACTTTGCTCAGTGCTGTGAGTAGCCGCCAGGTGATCGCATCCTACATCAAAAAGATAGGCACTCAGGCCTGTTTCGTCAAGTGAACTTTGCTCAGTGCTGTTCGTAGTCGCCAGATCATCACATCCTACATTAAATAAATAGGGACAGAGGCCTGTTTCATCAAGTGAACTTTGCTTAGTGCAGTGAGTAGCAGCCAGATGATCGCATCCTACATCAAATAAATAGGGACGCAGGCCTGTTTCGTCAAGTGCACTTTGCTCAGTGCTGTGAGTAGCCGCCAGGTGATCGCATCCTACATCAAATAAATAGGAACTCAGGCGTGTTTAGTCAAGTGAACTTTGCTCAGTGCTGTGAGTAGCCGCCAGATGATCGCATCCTACATCAAATAAATAGGGACTCAGGCGAGTTTAGTCAAGTGAACTTTGCTCAGTGCTGTGAGTAGCCGCCAGATGATCGCATCCTACATCAAATAAATAGGGACGCAGGCGTGTTTCGTCACGTGCACTTTGCTCAGTGCTGTGAGTAGCCGCCAGATGATCGCATCCTACATCAAATTAATAGGGACTCAGGCGTGTTTAGTCAAGTGAACTTTGCTCAGTGCTGTGAGTAGCCGCCAGATTATCGCATCCTACATCAAATAAATAGGGAGTCAGGCGTGTTTCGTCAAGTGAACTTTGCTCAGTGCTGTTAGTAGCCGCCAGATGATGGCGTCCTACTTAAAATAAATGGGGACGCAGGCATCTTTCGTCAAGTGATCTCTGCTCAGTGCTGTGAGTAGCTGCCAGATGATCGCATCCTACACCAAATAAATAGGGACTCAGGCGTGTTTAGTCAAGTGAACTTTGCTCAGTGCTGTTAGTAGCCGCCAGATGATGGCGTCCTACATCAAATAAATAGGGACGCAGGCCTATTTCGTCAAGTGCACTTTGCTCAGTGCTGTGAGTAGCCACCAGATGATCGCATCCTACATCAAATAATAGGGACACAGGGGTGTTTAGTCAAGTGAACTTTGCTCAGTGCTGTGAGTAGCCGCCAGATGATCGCATCTTACATCAAATAAATAGGCACTGAGGCGTGTTTACTCAAGTAAACTTTGCTCATTGCTGTGAGTAGCTGCCAGGTGATCGCATCCTATATCAAATAGATAGGGACTCGGGCCCGTTTCGTCAAGTGAACTTTGCTCAGTGCTGTGAGTAGCCGCCAGATGATCGCATCCTACATCAAATAAATAGGGACTCAGGCGTGTTTAGTCAATTGAACTTTCCTCAGTGCTGTGAGTAGCCGCCAGATGATCGCATCCTACATCAAATAAATAGGGACTCGGGCCTGTTTCGTCAAGTGCACTTTGCCCAGTGCTGTGAGTAGCCGCCTGATGATCGTATCCTACATCAAATAAATATGGACTTAGGCGTGTTTAGTCAAGTGAACTTTGCTCAGTGCTGTGAGTAGCCGCCAGATGATCGCATCTTACATCAAATAAATAGGCACTGAGGCGTGTTTACTCAAGTAAACTTTGCTCATTGCTGTGAATAGCTGCCAGGTGATCGCATCCTATATCAAATAGATAGGGACTCGGGCCTGTTTCGTCAAGTGAACTTTGCTCAGTGCTGTTAGTAGCCGCCAGATGATGGCGTCCTACATAAAATAAATGGTGACGCAGGCATGTTTCGTCAAGTGATCTTTGCTCAGTGCTGTGAGTAGCCCCCAGATCGCATGCGACATCAAATAAATAGGGACGGAGGCCTGTTTCGTCAAGTGAACTTTGCTCAGTGCTGTGAGTAGCCCCCAGATGATCGCATCCTCCATGAAATAAATAGGGACTCAGGCCTGTTTCGTCAAGTGCACTTTGCTCAGTGCTGTGAGTAGCCACCAGATGATCGCATCTTACATCAAATAAATAGGAACTCAGGCGTGTTTAGTCAAGTGAACTTTGCTGAGTGCTGTGAGTAGCCGCCAGATGATCGCATCCTACATCAAATAAATAGGGACTCAGGCGAGTTTAGTCAACTGAACTTTGCTCAGTGCTGTGAGTAGCCGCCAGATGATCGCATCCTACATCAAATAAATAGGGAGTCAGGCCTGTTTCGTCAAGTGAACTGTGCTCAGTGCTGGGTGTTGCCCCTAGATGGTCGCATCCTACATCAAATAAATAGGGACTCAGGCGTCTTTAGTCAAGTGAACTTTGCTCAGTGCTGTGAGTAGCCGCCAGATGATCGCATCCTACATCAAATAGATAGGCACTCAGGCCTGTTTCGTCAAGTGAATTTTGCTCAGTGCTGTGTGTAGCCGCCAGATGATCGCATCCTACATTAAATAAATGGGGACGCAGGCATGTTTCGTCAAGTGATCTTTGCTCAGTGCTGGCTGTGAGTAGCCGCCAGATGATCGCATCTTACATCAAATAAATAGGGACGCAGGCCCGTTTCGTCAAGTGAATTTTGCTCAGTGCTGTGAGTAGCCGCCAGATGATCGCATCCTACATCAAATAAATGGGGACTCAGGCGTGTTTAGTCAATTGAACTTTGCTCAGTGCTGTGAGTAGCCGCCAGATGATCGCATCCTACATCAAATAAATAGGGACTCAGGCCTGTTTCGTCAAGTGCACTTTGCTCAGTGCTTTGAGTAGCCGCCAGATGATCGCATCCTACATCAAATAAATAGGGACTGAGGCGTGTTTAGTCAAGGGAACTTTGCTCAGTGCTGTGAGTAGCCGCCAGATGATCGCATCCTACATCAAAAAGATAGGCACTCAGGCCTGTTTCGTCAAGTGAACTTTGCTCAGTGCTGTTCGTAGTCGCCAGATCATCACATCCTACATCAAATAAATAGGGACAGAGGCCTGTTTCATCAAGTGAACTTTGCTTAGTGCAGTGAGTAGCCGCCAGATGATCGCATCCTACATCAAATAGGGACGCAGGCCTGTTTCGTCAAGTGCACTTTGCTCAGTGCTGTGAGTAGCCGCCAGGTGATCGCATCCTACATCAAATAAATAGGAACTCAGGCGTGTTTAGTCAAGTGAACTTTGCTCAGTGCTGTGAGTAGCCGCCAGATGATCGCATCCTACATCAAATAAATAGGGACTCAGGAGAGTTTAGTCAAGTGAACTTTGCTCAGTGCTCTGAGTAGCCGCCAGATGATCGCATCCTACATCAAATAAATAGGGACGCAGGCGTGTTTCGTCACGTGCACTTTGCTCAGTGCTGTGAGTAGCCGCCAGATGATCGCATCCTACATCAAATTAATAGGGACTCAGGCGTGTTTAGTCAAGTGAACTTTGCTCAGTGCTGTGAGTAGCCGCCAGATGATCGCATCCTACACCAAATAAATGGGGACTCAGGCGTGTTTCGTCAAGTGAACTTTCTGAGTGCTGTGAGTAGCCCCTAGATGATCGCATCCTACATCAAATAAATAGGGACTCAGGCGTGTTTAGTCAAGTGAACTTTGCTCAGTGCTGTTAGTAGCCGCCAGATGATGGCGTCCTACTTTAAATAAATGGGGACGCAGGCATGTTTCGTGAAGTGATCTCTGCTCAGTGCTGTGAGTAGCTGCCAGATGATCGCATCCTACACCAAATAAATAGGGACTCAGGCGTGTTTAGTCAAGTGAACTTTGCTCAGTGCTGTGAGTAGCCACCAGATGATCGCACCCTACATCAAATAGATAGGGACTCGGGCCTGTTTCGTCAAGTGAACTTTGCTCAGTGCTGTTAGTAGCCGCCAGATGATGGCGTCCTACATGAAATAAATGGGGACGCAGGCATGTTTCGTCAAGTGATCTTTGCTCAGTGCTGTGAGTAGCCGCCAGATGATCGTATCTTATATCAAATAAATATGCACGCAGGCCCGTTTCGTCAAGTGAATTTTGCTCCGTGCTGTGAGTAGCCGCAAGGTGATCACATCCTACATCAAATAAATAGGGTCTTAGGCCTGTTTCGTCAAGTGAACTTTGCTCAGTGCTGTGAGTAGCCCCCAGATCGCATCCTACATCAAATAAATAGGGACTCAGGCGTGTTTATTCAAGTGAACTTTGCTCAGTGCTGTGAGTAGCCGCCAGATGATCGCATCTTACATCAAATAAATACGAACTCAGGCGTGTTTAGTCAAGTGAACTTTGCTCAGTGCTGTGAGTAGCCGCCAGATGATCGCATCCTACATCAAATAAATAGGGACTCAGGCGAGTTTAGTCAAGTGAACTTTGCTCAGTGCTGTGAGTAGCCGCCAGATGATCGCATCCTACATCAAATAAATAGGGACGCAGGCCCGTTTCGTCAAGTGCACTTTGCTCAGTGCTGTGAGCAGCCGCCAGATGATCGCATCCTACATCAAATAAATAGGGATTCAGGCGTGTTTAGTCAAGTGAATTTTGCTCAGTGCTGTGAGTAGCCGCCAGATGATCGCATCCTACATCAAATAAATAGGGAGTCAGGCCTGTTTCGTCAAGTGAACTTTGCTCAGTGCTGTGAGTAGCCCCTAGATGATCGCATCCTACATCAAATAAATAGGGACTCAGGCGTGTTTAGTCAAGTGAACTTTGCTCAGTGCTGTGAGTAGCCACCAGATGATCGCATCCTACATCAAATAGATAGGCACTCAGGCCTGTTTCGTCAAGTGAACTTTGCTGAGTGCTGTTAGTAGCCGCCAGATGATGGCGTCCTACATAAAATAAATGGGGACGCAGGCATGTTTCGTCAAGTGATCTTTGCTCAGTGCTTGCTGTGAGTAGCCGCCAGATGATCGCATCTTACATCAAATAAATAGGGACGCAGGCCCGTTTGTCAAGTGAATTTTGCTCAGTGCTGTGAGTAGCCGCCAGATGATCGCATCCTACATCAAATAAATAGGGACTCAGGCGTGTTTAGTCAATTGAACTTTGCTCAGTGCTATGAGTAGCCGCCAGATGATCGCATCCTACATCAAATAAATAGGGATTCAGGCCTGTTTCGTCAAGTGCACTTTGCTCAGTGCTGTGAGTAGCCGCCAGATGATCGTATCCTACATCAAATAAATAGGGGCTTAGGCGTGTTTAGTCAAGTGAACTTTGCTCAGGGCTGTGAGTAGCCGCCAGATGATCGCATCCTACATCAAATAAATAGGCACTGAGGCGTGTTTACTCAAGTAAACTTTGCTCCTTGCTGTGAGTAGCTGCCAGGTGATCGCATCCTACATCAAATAGATAGGGACTCGGGCCTGTTTCGTCAAGTGAACTTTGCTCAGTGCTGTTAGTAGCCGCCAGATGATGGCGTCCTACATAAAATAAATGGTGACGCAGGCATGTTTCTTGAAGTGATCTTTGCTCAGTGCTGTGAGTAGCCCCCAGATCGCATGCGACATCAAATAAATAGGGACGGAGGCCTGTTTCGTCAAGTGAACTTTGCTCAGTGCTGTGAGTAGCCCCCAGATGATCGCATCCTACATGAAATAAATAGGGACTCAGGCGTGTTTAGTCAAGTGAACTTTGCTCATTGCTGTGTGTAGCCGCCAGATGATCGCATCCTACATGAAATAAATAGGGACTCAGGCCTGTTTCGTCAAGTGAACTTTGCTCAGTGCTGTTAGTAGCCGCCAGATGAGGGCGTCCTACATCAAATAAATAGGGACTCAGGCATGTTTCTTCAAGTGAACTTTGCTCAGTGCTGTGAGTAGCCGCCAGATGATCGCATCTTACATCAAATAAATAGGGACTCAGGCGTGTTTAGTCAAGTGAACTTTGCTCAGTGCGGTGAGTAGCTGCCAGATGGTCGCATCCTACATCAAATAAATAGGGACGCAGGCCTCTTTCGTCAAGTGCACTTTGCTCAGGGCTGTGAGTAGCCGCCAGATGATCGCATCTTACATCAAATAAATGGGAACTCAGGCGTGTTTAGTCAAGTGAACTTTGCTCAGTGCTGTGAGTAGCCGCCAGATGATCGCATCCTACATTAAATAAATAAGGACTCAGGCGAGTTTAGTCAACTGAACTTTGCTCAGTGCTGTGAGTAGCCGCCAGATGATCGCATCCTACATCAAATAAATAGGGACGCAGGCCCGTTTCGTCAAGTGAACTTTGCTCAGTGCTGTGAGCAGCCGCCAGATGATCGCATCCTACATCAAATAAATAGGGACTCAGGCGTGTTTAGTCAAGTGAACTTTGCTCAGTGCTGTGAGTAGCCGCCAGATGATCGCATCCTACATCAAATAAATAGGGAGTCAGGCCTGTTTCGTCAAGTGAACTGTGCTCAGTGCTGGGTGTTGCCCCTAGATGGTCGCATCCTACATCAAATAAATAGGGACTCAGGCGTCTTTAGTCAAGTGAACTTTGCTCAGTGCTGTGAGTAGCCGCCAGATGATCGCATCCTACATCAAATAGATAGGCACTCAGGCCTGTTTCGTCAAGTGAATTTTGCTCAGTGCTGTGTGTAGCCGCCAGATGATCGCATCCTACATTAAATAAATGGGGACGCAGGCATGTTTCGTCAAGTGATCTTTGCTCAGTGCTGGCTGTGAGTAGCCGCCAGATGATCGCATCTTACATCAAATAAATAGGGACGCAGGCCCGTTTCGTCAAGTGAATTTTGCTCAGTGCTGTGAGTAGCCGCCAGATGATCGCATCCTACATCAAATAAATGGGGACTCAGGCGTGTTTAGTCAATTGAACTTTGCTCAGTGCTGTGAGTAGCCGCCAGATGATCGCATCCTACATCAAATAAATAGGGACTCAGGCCTGTTTCGTCAAGTGCACTTTGCTCAGTGCTTTGAGTAGCCGCCAGATGATCGCATCCTACATCAAATAAATAGGGACTGAGGCGTGTTTAGTCAAGGGAACTTTGCTCAGTGCTGTGAGTAGCCGCCAGATGATCGCATCCTACATCAAAAAGATAGGCACTCAGGCCTGTTTCGTCAAGTGAACTTTGCTCAGTGCTGTTCGTAGTCGCCAGATCATCACATCCTACATCAAATAAATAGGGACAGAGGCCTGTTTCATCAAGTGAACTTTGCTTAGTGCAGTGAGTAGCCGCCAGATGATCGCATCCTACATCAAATAGGGACGCAGGCCTGTTTCGTCAAGTGCACTTTGCTCAGTGCTGTGAGTAGCCGCCAGGTGATCGCATCCTACATCAAATAAATAGGAACTCAGGCGTGTTTAGTCAAGTGAACTTTGCTCAGTGCTGTGAGTAGCCGCCAGATGATCGCATCCTACATCAAATAAATAGGGACTCAGGAGAGTTTAGTCAAGTGAACTTTGCTCAGTGCTCTGAGTAGCCGCCAGATGATCGCATCCTACATCAAATAAATAGGGACGCAGGCGTGTTTCGTCACGTGCACTTTGCTCAGTGCTGTGAGTAGCCGCCAGATGATCGCATCCTACATCAAATTAATAGGGACTCAGGCGTGTTTAGTCAAGTGAACTTTGCTCAGTGCTGTGAGTAGCCGCCAGATGATCGCATCCTACACCAAATAAATGGGGACTCAGGCGTGTTTCGTCAAGTGAACTTTCTGAGTGCTGTGAGTAGCCCCTAGATGATCGCATCCTACATCAAATAAATAGGGACTCAGGCGTGTTTAGTCAAGTGAACTTTGCTCAGTGCTGTTAGTAGCCGCCAGATGATGGCGTCCTACTTTAAATAAATGGGGACGCAGGCATGTTTCGTGAAGTGATCTCTGCTCAGTGCTGTGAGTAGCTGCCAGATGATCGCATCCTACACCAAATAAATAGGGACTCAGGCGTGTTTAGTCAAGTGAACTTTGCTCAGTGCTGTGAGTAGCCACCAGATGATCGCACCCTACATCAAATAGATAGGGACTCGGGCCTGTTTCGTCAAGTGAACTTTGCTCAGTGCTGTTAGTAGCCGCCAGATGATGGCGTCCTACATGAAATAAATGGGGACGCAGGCATGTTTCGTCAAGTGATCTTTGCTCAGTGCTGTGAGTAGCCGCCAGATGATCGTATCTTATATCAAATAAATATGCACGCAGGCCCGTTTCGTCAAGTGAATTTTGCTCCGTGCTGTGAGTAGCCGCAAGGTGATCACATCCTACATCAAATAAATAGGGTCTTAGGCCTGTTTCGTCAAGTGAACTTTGCTCAGTGCTGTGAGTAGCCCCCAGATCGCATCCTACATCAAATAAATAGGGACTCAGGCGTGTTTATTCAAGTGAACTTTGCTCAGTGCTGTGAGTAGCCGCCAGATGATCGCATCTTACATCAAATAAATACGAACTCAGGCGTGTTTAGTCAAGTGAACTTTGCTCAGTGCTGTGAGTAGCCGCCAGATGATCGCATCCTACATCAAATAAATAGGGACTCAGGCGAGTTTAGTCAAGTGAACTTTGCTCAGTGCTGTGAGTAGCCGCCAGATGATCGCATCCTACATCAAATAAATAGGGACGCAGGCCCGTTTCGTCAAGTGCACTTTGCTCAGTGCTGTGAGCAGCCGCCAGATGATCGCATCCTACATCAAATAAATAGGGATTCAGGCGTGTTTAGTCAAGTGAATTTTGCTCAGTGCTGTGAGTAGCCGCCAGATGATCGCATCCTACATCAAATAAGTAGGGAGTCAGGCCTGTTTCGTCAAGTGAACTTTGCTCAGTGCTGTGAGTAGCCCCTAGTTGATCGCATCCTACATCAAATAAATAGGGACTCAGGCGTGTTTAGTCAAGTGAACTTTGCTCAGTGCTGTGAGTAGCCACCAGATGATCGCATCCTACATCAAATAGATAGGCACTCAGGCCTGTTTCGTCAAGTGAACTTTGCTGAGTGCTGTTAGTAGCCGCCAGATGATGGCGTCCTACATAAAATAAATGGGGACGCAGGCATGTTTCGTCAAGTGATCTTTGCTCAGTGCTTGCTGTGAGTAGCCGCCAGATGATCGCATCTTACATCAAATAAATAGGGACGCAGGCCCGTTTGTCAAGTGAATTTTGCTCAGTGCTGTGAGTAGCCGCCAGATGATCGCATCCTACATCAAATAAATAGGGACTCAGGCGTGTTTAGTCAATTGAACTTTGCTCAGTGCTATGAGTAGCCGCCAGATGATCGCATCCTACATCAAATAAATAGGGATTCAGGCCTGTTTCGTCAAGTGCACTTTGCTCAGTGCTGTGAGTAGCCGCCAGATGATCGTATCCTACATCAAATAAATAGGGGCTTAGGCGTGTTTAGTCAAGTGAACTTTGCTCAGGGCTGTGAGTAGCCGCCAGATGATCGCATCCTACATCAAATAAATAGGCACTGAGGCGTGTTTACTCAAGTAAACTTTGCTCCTTGCTGTGAGTAGCTGCCAGGTGATCGCATCCTACATCAAATAGATAGGGACTCGGGCCTGTTTCGTCAAGTGAACTTTGCTCAGTGCTGTTAGTAGCCGCCAGATGATGGCGTCCTACATAAAATAAATGGTGACGCAGGCATGTTTCTTGAAGTGATCTTTGCTCAGTGCTGTGAGTAGCCCCCAGATCGCATGCGACATCAAATAAATAGGGACGGAGGCCTGTTTCGTCAAGTGAACTTTGCTCAGTGCTGTGAGTAGCCCCCAGATGATCGCATCCTACATGAAATAAATAGGGACTCAGGCGTGTTTAGTCAAGTGAACTTTGCTCATTGCTGTGTGTAGCCGCCAGATGATCGCATCCTACATGAAATAAATAGGGACTCAGGCCTGTTTCGTCAAGTGAACTTTGCTCAGTGCTGTTAGTAGCCGCCAGATGAGGGCGTCCTACATCAAATAAATAGGGACTCAGGCATGTTTCTTCAAGCGAACTTTGCTCAGTGCTGTGAGTAGCCGCCAGATGATCGCATCTTACATCAAATAAATAGGGACTCAGGCGTGTTTAGTCAAGTGAACTTTGCTCAGTGCGGTGAGTAGCCGCCAGATGGTCGCATCCTACATCAAATAAATAGGGACGCAGGCCTCTTTCGTCAAGTGCACTTTGCTCAGGGCTGTGAGTAGCCGCCAGATGATCGCATCTTACATCAAATAAATGGGAACTCAGGCGTGTTTAGTCAAGTGAACTTTGCTCAGTGCTGTGAGTAGCCGCCAGATGATCGCATCCTACATTAAATAAATAAGGACTCAGGCGAGTTTAGTCAACTGAACTTTGCTCAGTGCTGTGAGTAGCCGCCAGATGATCGCATCCTACATCAAATAAATAGGGACGCAGGCCCGTTTCGTCAAGTGAACTTTGCTCAGTGCTGTGAGCAGCCGCCAGATGATCGCATCCTACATCAAATAAATAGGGACTCAGGCGTGTTTAGTCAAGTGAACTTTGCTCAGTGCTGTGAGTAGCCGCCAGATGATCGCATCCTACATCAAATAAATAGGGAGTCAGGCCTGTTTCGTCAAGTGAACTTTGC
This sequence comes from Haemaphysalis longicornis, assembly GCF_048455015.1. Lineage (NCBI taxonomy): Eukaryota > Metazoa > Arthropoda > Arachnida > Ixodida > Ixodidae > Haemaphysalis > Haemaphysalis longicornis. The sequence continues at coordinate 1,035,316 of NW_027526204.1, read as the reverse complement.
TCAGTGCTGTGAGTAGCCCCTAGATGATCCCATCCTACATCAAATAAATAGGGACTCAGGCGTCTTTAGTCAAGTGAACTTTGCTCAGTGCTGTGAGTAGCCGCCAGATGATCGCATCCTACATCAAATAGATAGGCACTCAGGCCTGTTTCGTCAAGTGAACTTTGCTCGGTGCTGTGTGTAGCCGCCAGATGATCGCATCCTACATAAAATACATGGGGACGCAGGCATGTTTCGTCACGTGATCTTTGCTCTGTGCTGGCTATGAGTAGCCGCCAGATGATCGCATCTTACATCAAATAAATAGGGACGCAGGCCCGTTTCGTCAAGTGAATTTTGCTCAGTGCTGTGAGTAGCCGCCAGATGATCGCATCCTACATCAAATAAATAGGGACTCAGGCGTGTTTAGTCAATTGAACTTTGCTCAGTGCTGTGAGTAGCCGCCAGATGATCGCATCCTACATCAAATAAATAGGGACTCAGGCCTGTTTCGTCAAGTGCACTTTGCTCAGTGCTTTGAGTAGCCGCCAGATGATCGCATCCTACATCAAATAAATAGGGACTTAGGCGTGTTTAGTCAAGTGAACTTTGCTCAGTGCTATGAGTAGCCGCCAGATGATCGCATCCTACATCAAATAAATAGGCACTGAGGCGTGTTTAGTCAAGTGAACTTTGCTCAGTGCTGTGAGTAGCCGCCAGATGATCGCATCCTACATCAAAATGATAGGCACTCAGGCCTGTTTCGTCAAGTGAACTTTGCTCAGTGCTGTTCGTAGTCACAAGATCACATCCTACATCAAATAAATAGGGACAGAGGCCTGTTTCATCAAGTGAACTTTGCTTAGTGCAGTGAGTAGCCGCCAGATGATCGCATCCTACATCAAATAAATAGGGACGCAGGCCTGTTTCGTCAAGTGCACTTTGCTCAGTGCTGTGAGTAGCCGCCAGGTGATCGCATCCTACATCAAATAAATAGGAACTCAGGCGTGTTTAGTCAAGTGAACTTTGCTCAGTGCTGTGAGTAGCCGCCAGATGATCGCATCCTACATCAAATAAATAGGGACTCAGGCGAGTTTAGTCAAGTGAAATTTGCTCAGTGCTGTGAGTAGCCGCCAGATGATCGCATCCTACATCAAATAAATAGGGACGCAGGCGTGTTTCGTCACGTGCACTTTGCTCAGTGCTGTGAGTAGCCGCCAGATGATCGCATTCACATCAAATTAATAGGGACTCAGGCGTGTTTAGTCAAGTGAACTTTGCTCAGTGCTGTGAGTAGCCGCCAGATGATCGCATCCTACATCAAATAAATAGGGAGTCAGGCGTGTTTCGTCAAGTGAACTTTGCTGAGTGCTGTGAGTAGCCCCTAGATGATCGCATCCTACATCAAATAAATAGGGACTCAGGCGTGTTTAGTCAAGTGAACTTTGCTCAGTGCTGTGAGTAGCCACCAGATGATCGCATCCTACATCAAATAGATAGGGACTCGGGCCTGTTTCGTCAAGTGAACTTTGCTCAGTGATGTTAGTAGCCACCAGATGATGGCGCCCTACATGAAATAAATGGGGACGCAGGCACGTTTCGTCAAGTGATCTTTGCTCAGTGCTATGAGTAGCCGCCAGATGATCGCATCTTATATCAAATAAATATGCACGCAAGCGCGTTTCGTCAAGTGAATTTTGCTCCGTGCTGTGAGTAGCCGCAAGGTGATCACATCCTACATCAAATAAATAGGGACGCAGGCCTGTTTCGTCAAGTGCACTTTGCTCAGTGCTGTGAGTAGCCGCGAGATGATCGCATCCTACATCAAATAAATAGGGACTCAGGCCTGTTTCGTCAAGTGCACTTTGCTCAGTGCTTTGAGTAGCCGCCAGATGATCGCATCCTACATCAAATAAATAGGGACTTAGGCGTGTTTAGTCAAGTGAACTTTGCTCAGTGCTGTGAGTAGCCGCCAGATGATCGCATCCTACTTAAAATAAATAGGCACTGAGGCGTGTTTAGTCAAGTGAACTTTGCTCAGTGCTGTGAGTAGCCGCCAGATGATCGCATCCTACATCAAAATGATAGGCACTCAGGCCTGTTTCGTCAAGTGAACTTTGCTCAGTGCTGTTCGTAGTCGCAAGATCACATCCTACATCAAATAAATAGGGACAGAGGCCTGTTTCATCAAGTGAACTTTGCTTAGTGCAGTGAGTAGCCGCCAGATGATCGCATCCTACATCAAATAAATAGGAACTCAGGCGTGTTTAGTCAAGTGAACTTTGCTCAGTGCTGTGAGTAGCCGCCAGATGATCGCATCCTACATCAAATAAATAGGGACTCAGGCGAGTTTAGTCAAGTGATCTTTGCTCAGTGCTGTGAGTAGCCGCCAGATGATCGCATCCTACATCAAATAAATAGGGACGCAGGCGTGTTTCGTCACGTGCACTTTGCTCAGTGCTGTGAGTAGCCGCCAGATGATCGCATCCTACATCAAATTAATAGGGACTCAGGCGTGTTTAGTCAAGTGAACTTTGCTCAGTGCTGTGAGTAGCCGCCAGATGATCGCATTCTACATCAAATAAATAGGGAGTCAGGCGTGTTTCGTCAAGTGAACTTTGCTGAGTGCTGTGAGTAGCCCCTAGATGATCGCATCCTACATCAAATAAATAGGGACTCAGGCGTGTTTAGTCAAGTGAACTTTGCTCAGTGCTGTTAGTAGCCGCCAGATGATGGCGTCCTACTTAAAATAAATGGGGACGCAGGCATGTTTCGTCAAGTGATCTCTGCTCAGTGCTGTGAGTAGCTGCCAGATGATCGCATCCTACATCAAATAAATAGGGACTCAGGTGTGTTTAGTCAAGTGAACTTTGCTCAGTGCTGTGAGTAGCCACCAGATGATCGCATCCTACATCAAATAGATAGGGACTCGGGCCTGTTTCGTCAAGTGAACTTTGCTCAGTGCTGTTAGTAGCCGCCAGATGATGGCGCCCTACATGAAATAAATGGGGACGCAGGCACGTTTCGTCAAGTGATCTTTGCTCAGTGCTGTGAGTAGCCGCCAGATGATCGCATCTTATATCAAATAAATATGCACGCAGGCCCGTTTCGTCAAGTGAATTTTGCTCCGTGCTGTGAGTAGCCGCAAGGTGATCACATCCTACATCAAATAAATAGGGACGCAGGCCTGTTTCGTCAAGTGCACTTTGCTCAGTGCTGTGAGTAGCCGCGAGATGATCGCATCCTACATCAAATAATAGGGACTCAGGGGTGTTTAGTCAAGTGAACTTTGCTCAGTGCTGTGAGTAGCCGCCAGATGATCGCATCCTACATCAAATAAATAGGGTCTCAGGCCTGTTTCGTCAAGTGAACTTTGCTCAGTGCTGTGAGTAGCCCCCAGATCGCATCCTACATCAAATAAATAGGGACTCATTCGTGTTTATTCAAGTGAACTTTGCTCAGTGCTGTGAGTAGCCGCCAGATGATCGCATCTTACATCAAATAAATAAGAACTCAGGCGTGTTTAGTCAAGTGAACTTTGCTCAGTGCTGTGAGTAGCCGCCAGATACATCGCATCCTACATCAAATAAATAGGGACTCAGGCGAGTTTAGTCAAGTGAACTTTGCTCAGTGCTGTGAGTAGCCGCCAGATGATCGCATCCTACATCAAATAAATAGGGACGCAGGCCCGTTTCGTCAAGTGCACTTTGCTCAGTGCTGTGAGTAGCCGCCAGATGATCGCATCCTACATCAAATATATAGGGAGTCAGGCCTGTTTCGTCAAGTGAACTTTGCTCAGTGCTGTGATGCACTGTGATGCTCAGTGCATCAAATAAATAGGTACTCAGGCGTGTTTATTCAAGTGAACTTTGCTCAGTGCTGTGAGTAGCCGCCAGATGATCGCATCCTACATCAAATAGATAGGCACTCAGGCCTGTTTCGTCAAGTGAACTTTGCTGAGTGCTGTTAGTAGCCGCCAGATGATGGCGTCCTACATAAAATAAATGCGGGCGCAGGCATGTTTCGTCAAGTGATCTTTGTTTAGTGCTGGCTGTGAGTAGCCGCCAGATGATCGCATCTTACATCAAATAAATAGGGACGCAGGCCCGTTTCGTCAAGTGAATTTTGCTCAGTGCTGTGAGTAGCCGCCAGATGATCGCATCCTACATCAAATAAATAGGGACTCAGGCGTGTTTAGTCAATTGAACTTTGCTCAGTGCTTTGAGTAGCCGCCAGATGATCGCATCCTACATCAAATAAATAGGGACTCAGGCCTGTTTCGTCAAGTGCACTTTGCTCAGTGCTGTGAGTAGCCGCCAGATGATCGTATCCTACATCAAATAAATAGGGACTTAGGCGTGTTTAGTCAAGTGAACTTTGCTCAGTGCTGTGAGTAGCCGCCAGATGATCGCATCCTACATCAAATAAATAGGCACTGAGGCGTGTTTACTCAAGTAAACTTTGCTCATTGCTGTGAGTAGCTGCCAGGTGATCGCATCCTATATCAAATAGATAGGGACTCGGGCCTGTTTCTTCAAGTGAACTTTGCTCAGTGCTGTTAGGAGCCGCCAGATGATGGCGTCCTACGTAAAATAAATGGTGACGCAGGCATGTTTCGTCAAGTGATCTTTGCTCAGTGCTGTGAGTAGCCCCCAGATCGCATGCGACATCAAATAAATAGGGACGGAGGCCTGTTTCGTCAAGTGAACTTTGCTCAGTGCTGTGAGTAGCCCCCAGATGATCGCATCCTACATGAAATAAGTAGGGACTCAGGCCTGTTTCGTCAAGTGCACTTTGCTCAGTGCTGTGAGTAACCACCAGATGATCGCATCTTACATCAAATAAATAGGAACTCAGGCGTGTTTAGTCAAGTGAACTTTGCTCAGTGCTGTGAGTAGCCGCCAGATGATCGCATCCTACATCAAATAAATAGGGACTCAGTCGAGTTTAGTCAACTGAACTTTGCTCAGTGCTGTGAGTAGCCGCCAGATGATCGCATCCTACATCAAATAAATAGGGAGTCAGGCCTGTTTCGTCAAGTGAACTTTGCTCAGTGCTGTGTGTTGCCCCTAGATGATCGCATCCTACATCAAATAAATAGGGACTCAGGCGTCTTTAGTCAAGTGAACTTTGCTCAGTGCTGTGAGTAGCCGCCAGATGATCGCATCCTACATCAAAAAGATAGGCACTCAGGCCTGTTTCGTCAAGTGAACTTTGCTCAGTGCTGTGTGTAGCCGCCAGATGATCGCATCCTACATTAAATAAATGGGGACGCAGGCATGTTTCGTCAAGTGATCTTTGCTCAGTGCTGGCTGTGAGTAGCCGCCAGATGATCGCATCTTACATCAAATAAATAGGGACTCAGGCCTGTTTCGTCAAGTGCACTTTGCTCAGTGCTTTGAGTAGCCGCCAGATGATCGCATCCTACAGCAAATAAATAGGGACTGAGGCGTGTTTAGTCAAGGGAACTTTGCTCAGTGCTGTGAGTAGCCGCCAGATGATCGCATCCTACATCAAAAAGATAGGCACTCAGGCCTGTTTCGTCAAGTGAACTTTGCTCAGTGCTGTTCGTAGTCGCCAGATCATCACATCCTACATCAAATAAATAGGGACAGAGGCCTGTTTCATCAAGTGAACTTTGCTTAGTGCAGTGAGTAGCAGCCAGATGATCGCATCCTACATCAAATAAATAGGGACGCAGGCCTGTTTCGTCAAGTGCACTTTGCTCAGTGCTGTGAGTAGCCGCCAGGTGATCGCATCCTACATCAAATAAATAGGAACTCAGGCGTGTTTAGTCAAGTGAACTTTGCTCAGTGCTGTGAGTAGCCGCCAGATGATCGCATCCTACATCAAATAAATAGGGACTCAGGCGAGTTTAGTCAAGTGAACTTTGCTCAGTGCTGTGAGTAGCCGCCAGATGATCGCATCCTACATCAAATAAATAGGGACGCAGGCGTGTTTCGTCACGTGCACTTTGCTCAGTGCTGTGAGTAGCCCCTAGATGATCGCATCCTACATCAAATAAATAGGGACGCAGGCCTGTTTCGTCAAGTGAACTTTGCTCAGTGCTGTTAGTAGCCGCCAGATGATGGCGTCCTACTTAAAATAAATGGGGACGCAGGCATGTTTCGTCAAGTGATCTCTGCTCAGTGCTGTGAGTAGCTGCCAGATGATCGCATCCTACACCAAATAAATGGGGACTCAGGCGTGTTTAGTAAAGTGAACTTTGCTCAGTGCTGTGAGTAGCCACCAGATGATCGCACCCTACATCAAATAGATAGGGACTCGGGCCTGTTTCGTCAAGTGAACTTTGCTCAGTGCTGTTAGTAGCCGCCAGATGATGGCGTCCTACATGAAATAAATGGGGACGCAGGCATGTTTCGCCAAGTGATCTTTGCTCAGTGCTGTGAGTAGCCGCCAGATGATCGCATCTTATATCAAATAAATATGCACGCAGGCCCGTTTCGTCAAGTGAATTTTGCTCCGTGCTGTGAGTAGCCGCAAGGTGATCACATCCTACATCAAATAAATAGGGACGCAGGCCTGTTTCGTCAAGTGCACTTTGCTCAGTGCTGTGAGTAGCCACCAGATGATCGTATCCTACATCAAATAAATAGGGACTTAGGCATGTTTAGTCAAGTGAACTTTGCTCAGTGCTGTGAGTAGCCGCCAGATGATCGCATCCTACATCAAATAAATAGGCACTGAGGCGTGTTTACTCAAGTAAACTTTGCTCATTGCTGTGAGTAGCTGCCAGGTGATCGCATCCTATATCAAATAGATAGGGACTCGGGCCTGTTTCGTCAAGTGAACTTTGCTCAATGCTGTTAGTAGCCGCCAGATGATGGCGTCCTACATAAAATAAATGGTGACGCAGGCATGTTTCGTCCAGTGATCTTTGCTCAGTGCTGTGAGTAGCGCCCAGATCGCATGCGACATCAAATAAATAGGGACGGAGGCCTGTTTCGTCAAGTGAACTTTGCTCAGTGCTGTGAGTAGCCCCCTGATGATCGCATCCTACATGAAATAAATAGGGACTCAGGCCTGTTTCGTCAAGTGCACTTTGCTCAGTGCTGTGAGTAGCCACCAGATGATCGCATCTTACATCAAATAAATAGGAACTCGGGCGTGTTTAGTCAAGTGAACTTTGCTCAGTGCTGTGAGTAGCCGCCAGATGATCGCATCCTACATCAAATAAATAGGGACTTAGTCGAGTTTAGTTAACTGAACTTTGCTCAGTGCTGTGAGTAGCCGCCAGATGATCGCATCCTACATCAAATAAATAGGGAGTCAGGCCTGTTTCGTCAAGTGAACTTTGCTCAGTGCTGTGTGTTGCCCCTAGATGATCGCATCCTACATCAAATAAATAGGGACTCAGGCGTCTTTAGTCAAGTGAACTTTGCTCAGTGCTGTGAGTAGCCGCCAGATGATCGCATCCTACATCAAATAGATAGGCACTCAGGCCTGTTTCGTCAAGTGAACTTTGCTCAGTGCTGTGTGTAGCCGCCAGATGATCGCATCCTACATTAATTAAATGGGGACGCAGGCATGTTTCTTCAAGTGATCTTTGCTCAGTGCCGGCTGTGAGTAGCCGCCAGATGATCGCATCTTACATCAAATAAATAGGGACGCAGGCCCGTTTCGTCAAGTGAATTTTGCTCAGTGCTGTGAGTAGCCGCCAGATGATCGCATCCTACATCAAATAAATAGGGACTCAGGCGTGTTTAGTCAATTGAACTTTGCTCAGTGCTGTGAGTAGCCGCCAGATGATCGCATCCTACATCAAATAAATAGGGACTCAGGCCTGTTTCGTCAAGTGCACTTTGCTCAGTGCTTTGAGTAGCCGCCAGATGATCGCATCCTACAGCAAATAAATAGGGACTGAGGCGTGTTTAGTCAAGGGAAATTTGCTCAGTGCTGTGAGTAGCCGCCAGATGATCGCATCCTACATCAAAAAGATAGGCACTCAGGCCTGTTTTGTCATGTGAACTTTGCTCAGTGCTGTTCGTAGTCGCCAGATGATCGCATCCTACATCAAATAAATAGGGACTCAGGCGAGTTTAGTCAAGTGAACTTTGCTTAGTGCAGTGAGTAGCCGCCAGATGATCGCATCCTACATCAAATAAATAGGGACGCAGGCGTGTTTCGTCACGTGCACTTTGCTCAGTGCTGTGAGTAGCCGCCAGATGATCGCATCCTACATCAAATTAATAGGTACTCAGGCGTGTTTAGTCAAGTGAACTTTGCTCAGTGCTGTGAGTAGCCGCCAGATGATCGCATCCTACATCAAATAAATAGGGACTCAGGCCTGTTTCGTCAAGTGCACTTTGCTCAGTGCTTTGAGTAGCCGCCAGATGATCGCATCCTACAGCAAATAAATAGGGACTGAGGCGTGTTTAGTCAAGGGAACTTTGCTCAGTGCTGTGAGTAGCCGCCAGATGATCGCATCCTACATCAAAAAGATAGGCACTCAGGCCTGTTTCTTCAAGTGAACTTTGCTCAGTGCTGTTCGTAGTCGCCAGATCATCACATCCTACATCAAATAAATAGGGACAGAGGCCTGTTTCATCAAGTGAACTTTGCTTAGTGCAGTGAGTAGCAGCCAGATGATCGCATCCTACATCAAATAAATAGGGACGCAGGCCTGTTTCGTCAAGTGCACTTTGCTCAGTGCTGAGTAGCCGCCAGGTGATCGCATCCTACATCAAATAAATAGGAACTCAGGCGTGTTTAGTCAAGTGAACTTTGCTCAGTGCTGTGAGTAGCCGCCAGATGATCGCATCCTACATCAAATAAATAGGGACTCAGGCGAGTTTAGTCAAGTGAACTTTGCTCAGTGCTGTGAGTAGCCGCCAGATGATCGCATCCTACATCAAATAAATAGGGACGCAGGCGTGTTTCGTCACGTGCACTTTGCTCAGTGCTGTGAGTAGCCGCCAGATGATCGCATCCTACATCAAATTAATAGGGACTCAGGCGTGTTTAGTCAAGTGAACTTTGCTCAGTGCTGTGAGTAGCCGCCAGATGATCGCATCCTACATCAAATAAATAGGGAGTCAGGCGTGTTTCGTCAAGTGAACTTTGCTGAGTGCTGTGAGTAGCCCCTAGATGATCGCATCCTACATCAAATAAATAGGGACTCAGGCGTGTTTAGTCAAGTGAACTTTGCTCAGTGCTGTTAGTAGCCGCCAGATGATGGCGTCCTACTTAAAATAAATGGGGACGCAGGCATGTTTCGTCAAGTGATCTCTGCTCAGTGCTGTGAGTAGCTGCCAGATGATCGCATCCTACACCAAATAAATAGGGACTCAGGCGTGTTTAGTCAAGTGAACTTTGCTCAGTGCTGTGAGTAGCCACCAGATGATCGCACCCTACATCAAATAGATAGGGACTCGGGCCTGTTTCGTCAAGTGAACTTTGCTCAGTGCTGTTAGTAGCCGCCAGATGATGGCGTCCTACATGAAATAAATGGGAACGCAGGCATGTTTCGCCAAGTGATCTTTGCTCAGTGCTGTGAGTAGCCGCCAGATGATCGCATCTTATATCAAATAAATATGCACGCAGGCCCGTTTCGTCAAGTGAATTTTGCTCCGTGCTGTGAGTAGCCGCAAGGTGATCACATCCTACATCAAATAAATAGGGACGCAGGCCTGTTTCGTCAAGTGCACTTTGCTCAGTGCTGTGAGTAGCCGCCAGATGATCGTATCCTACATCAAATAAATAGGGACTTAGGCGTGTTTAGTCAAGTGAACTTTGCTCAGTGCTGTGAGTAGCCGCCAGATGATCGCATCCTACATCAAATAAATAGGCACTGAGGCGTGTTTACTCAAGTAAACTTTGCTCATTGCTGTGAGTAGCTGCCAGGTGATCGCATCCTATATCAAATAGATAGGGACTCGGGCCTGTTTCGTCAAGTGAACTTTGCTCAGTGCTGTTAGTAGCCGCCAGATGATGGCGTCCTACATAAAATAAATGGTGACGCAGGCATGTTTCGTCAAGTGATCTTTGCTCAGTGCTGTGAGTAGCCCCCAGATGATCGCATCCTACATGAAATAAATAGGGACTCAGGCCTGTTTCGTCAAGTGCACTTTGCTCAGTGCTGTGAGTAGCCACCAGATGATCGCATCTTACATCAAATAAATAGGAACTCAGGCATGTTTAGTCAAGTGAACTTTGCTCAGTGCTGTGAGTAGCCGCCAGATGATCGCATCCTACATCAAATAAATAGGCACTTAGTCGAGTTTAGTTAACTGAACTTTGCTCAGTGCTGTGAGTAGCCGCCAGATGATCGCATCCTACATCAAATAAATAGGGAGTCAGGCCTGTTTCGTCAAGTGAACTTTGCTCAGTGCTGTGTGTTGCCCCTAGATGATCGCATCCTACATCAAATAAATAGGGACTCAGGCGTCTTTAGTCAAGTGAACTTTGCTCAGTGCTGTGAGTAGCCCCCAGATGATCGCATCCTACATGAAATAAATAGGGACTCAGGCCTGTTTCGTCAAGTGCACTTTGCTCAGTGCTGTGAGTAGCCACCAGATGATCGCATCTTACATCAAATAAATAGGAACTCAGGCGTGTTTACTCAAGTGAACTTTGCTCAGTGCTGTGAGTAGCCGCCAGATGATCGCATCCTACATCAAATAAATAGGCACTTAGTCGAGTTTAGTTAACTGAACTTTGCTCAGTGCTGTGAGTAGCCGCCAGATGATCGCATCCTACATCAAATAAATAGGGAGTCAGGCCTGTTTCGTCAAGTGAACTTTGCTCAGTGCTGTGTGTTGCCCCTAGATGATCGCATCCTACATCAAATAAATAGGGACTCAGGCGTCTTTAGTCAAGTGAACTTTGCTCAGTGCTGTGAGTAGCCGCCAGATGATCGCATCCTACATCAAATAGATAGGCACTCAGGCCTGTTTCGTCAAGTGAACTTTGCTCAGTGCTGTGTGTAGCCGCCAGATGATCGCATCCTACATTGAATAAATGGGGACGCAGGCATGTTTCGTCAAGTGATCTTTGCTCAGTGCCGGCTGTGAGTAGCCGCCAGATGATCGCATCTTACATCAAATAAATAGGGACGCAGGCCCGTTTCGTCAAGTGAACTTTGCTCAGTGCTGTGAGTAGCCGCCAGATGATCGCATCCTACATCAAATAAATAGGGAGTCAGGCCTGTTTCGTCAAGTGAACTTTGCTCAGTGCTGTGTGTTGCCCCTAGATGATCGCATCCTACATCAAATAAATAGGGACTCAGGCGTCTTTAGTCAAGTGAACTTTGCTCAGTGCTGTGAGTAGCCGCCAGATGATCGCATCCTACATCAAATAGATAGGCACTCAGGCCTGTTTCGTCAAGTGAACTTTGCTCAGTGCTGTGTGTAGCCGCCAGATGATCGCATCCTACATTGAATAAATGGGGACGCAGGCATGTTTCGTCAAGTGATCTTTGCTCAGTGCCGGCTGTGAGTAGCCGCCAGATGATCGCATCTTACATCAAATAAATAGGGACGCAGGCCCGTTTCGTCAAGTGAATTTTGCTCAGTGCTGTGAGTAGCCGCCAGATGATCGCATCCTACATCAAATAAATAGGGACTCAGGCGTGTTTAGTCAATTGAACTTTGCTCAGTGCTGTGAGTAGCCGCCAGATGATCGCATCCTACATCAAATAAATAGGGACTCAGGCCTGTTTCGTCAAGTGCACTTTGCTCAGTGCTTTGAGTAGCCGCCAGATGATCGCATCCTACAGCAAATAAATAGGGACTGAGGCGTGTTTAGTCAAGGGAACTTTGCTCAGTGCTGTGAGTAGCCGCCAGATGATCGCATCCTACATCAAAAAGATAGGCACTCAGGCCTGTTTCGTCAAGTGAACTTTGCTCAGTGCTGTTCGTAGTCGCCAGATCATCACATCCTACATCAAATAAATAGGCACAGAGGCCTGTTTCATCAAGTGAACTTTGCTTAGTGCAGTGAGTAGCCGCCAGATGATCGCATCCTACATCAAATAAATAGGGACGCAGGCCTGTTTCGTCAAGTGCACTTTGCTCAGTGCTGTGAGTAGCCGCCAGGTGATCGCATCCTACATCAAATAAATAGGAACTCAGGCGTGTTTAGTCAAGTGAACTTTGCTCAGTGCTGTGAGTAGCCGCCAGATGATCGCATCCTACATCAAATAAATAGGGACTCAGGCGAGTTTAGTCAAGTGAACTTTGCTCAGTGCTGTGAGTAGCCGCCAGATGATCGCATCCTACATCAAATAAATAGGGACGCAGGCGTGTTTCGTCACGTGCACTTTGCTCAGTGCTGTGAGTAGCCGCCAGATGATCGCATCCTACATCAAATTAATAGGGACTCAGGCGTGTTTAGTCAAGTGAACTTTGCTCAGTGCTGTGAGTAGCCGCCAGATAATCGCATCCTACATCAAATAAATAGGGAGTCAGGCGTGTTTCGTCAAGTGAACTTTGCTGAGTGCTGTGAGTAGCCCCTAAATGATCGCATCCTACATTAAATAAATAGGGACTCAGGCGTGTTTAGTCAAGTGAACTATGCTCAGTGCTGTTAGTAGCCGCCAGATGATGGCGTCCTACTTAAAATAAATGGGGACGCAGGCATGTTTCGTCAAGTGATCTCTGCTCAGTGCTGTGAGTAGCTGCCAGATGATCGCATCCTACACCAAATAAATAGGGACTCAGGCGTGTTTAGTCAAGTGAACTTTGCTCAGTGCTGTGAGTAGCCACCAGATGATCGCACCCTACATCAAATAGATAGGGACTCGGGCCTGTTTCGTCAAGTGATCTTTGCTCAGTGCTGTGAGTAGCCGCAAGATGATCGCATCTTATATCAAATAAATATGCACGCAGGCCCGTTTCGTCAAGTGAATTTTGCTCCGTGCTGTGAGTAGCCGCAAGGTGATCACATCCTACATCAAATAAATAGGGACGCAGGCCTGTTTCGTCAAGTGCACTTTGCTCAGTGCTGTGAGTAGCCGCCAGATGATCGCATCCTACATCAAATAATAGGGACTCAGGGGTGTTTAGTCAAGTGAACTTTGCGCAGTGCTGTGAGTAGCCGCCAGATGATCGCATCCTACATCAAATAAATAGGGTCTCAGGCCTGTTTCGTCAAGTGAACTTTGCTCAGTGCTGTGAGTAGCCCCCAGATCGCATCCTACATCAAATAAATAGGGACTCAGGCGTGTTTATTCAAGTGAACTTTGCTCAGTGCTGTGAGTAGCCGCCAGATGATCGCATCTTACATCAAATAAATAGGAACTCAGGCGTGTTTAGTCAAGTGAACTTTGCTCAGTGCTGTTAGTAGCCGCCAGATGATGGCGTCCTACATAAAATAAATGGTGACGCAGGCATGTTTCGTCAAGTGATCTTTGCTCAGTGCTGTGAGTAGCCCCCAGATGATCGCATCCTACATGAAATAAATAGGGACTCAGGCCTGTTTCGTCAAGTGCACTTTGCTCAGTGCTGTGAGTAGCCACCAGATGATCGCATCTTACATCAAATAAATAGGAACTCAGGCGTGTTTAGTCAAGTGAACTTTGCTCAGTGCTGTGAGTAGCCGCCAGATGATCGCATCCTACATCAAATAAATAGGCACTTAGTCGAGTTTAGTTAACTGAACTTTGCTCAGTGCTGTGAGTAGCCGCCAGATGATCGCATCCTACATCAAATAAATAGGGAGTCAGGCCTGTTTCGTCAAGTGAACTTTGCTCAGTGCTGTGTGTTGCCCCTAGATGATCGCATCATACATCAAATAAATAGGGACTCAGGCGTCTTTAGTCAAGTGAACTTTGCTCAGTGCTGTGAGTAGCCCCCAGATGATCGCATCCTACATGAAATAAATAGGGACTCAGGCCTGTTTCGTCAAGTGCACTTTGCTCAGTGCTGTGAGTAGCCACCAGATGATCGCATCTTACATCAAATAAATAGGAACTCAGGCGTGTTTACTCAAGTTAACTTTGCTCAGTGCTGTGAGTAGCCGCCAGATGATCGCATCCTACATCAAATAAATAGGCACTTAGTCGAGTTTAGTTAACTGAACTTTGCTCAGTGCTGTGAGTAGCCGCCAGATGATCGCATCCTACATCAAATAAATAGGGAGTCAGGCCTGTTTCGTCAAGTGAACTTTGCTCAGTGCTGTGTGTTGCCCCTAGATGATCGCATCCTACATCAAATAAATAGGGACTCAGGCGTCTTTAGTCAAGTGAACTTTGCTCAGTGCTGTGAGTAGCCGCCAGATGATCGCATCCTACATCAAATAGATAGGCACTCAGGCCTGTTTCGTCAAGTGAACTTTGCTCAGTGCTGTGTGTAGCCGCCAGATGATCGCATCCTACATTGAATAAATGGGGACGCAGGCATGTTTCGTCAAGTGATCTTTGCTCAGTGCCGGCTGTGAGTAGCCGCCAGATGATCGCATCTTACATCAAATAAATAGGGACGCAGGCCCGTTTCGTCAAGTGAACTTTGCTCAGTGCTGTGAGTAGCCGCCAGATGATCGCATCCTACATCAAATAAATAGGGAGTCAGGCCTGTTTCGTCAAGTGAACTTTGCTCAGTGCTGTGTGTTGCCCCTAGATGATCGCATCCTACATCAAATAAATAGGGACTCAGGCGTCTTTAGTCAAGTGAACTTTGCTCAGTGCTGTGAGTAGCCGCCAGATGATCGCATCCTACATCAAATAGATAGGCACTCAGGCCTGTTTCGTCAAGTGAACTTTGCTCAGTGCTGTGTGTAGCCGCCAGATGATCGCATCCTACATTGAATAAATGGGGACGCAGGCATGTTTCGTCAAGTGATCTTTGCTCAGTGCCGGCTGTGAGTAGCCGCCAGATGATCGCATCTTACATCAAATAAATAGGGACGCAGGCCCGTTTCGTCAAGTGAATTTTGCTCAGTGCTGTGAGTAGCCGCCAGATGATCGCATCCTACATCAAATAAATAGGGCTCAGGCGTGTTTAGTCAATTGAACTTTGCTCAGTGCTGTGAGTAGCCGCCAGATGTGTTTAGTCAATTGAACTTTGCTCAGTGCTGTGAGTAGCCGCCAGATGATCGCATCCTACATCAAATAAATAGGGACTCAGGCCTGTTTCGTCAAGTGCACTTTGCTCAGTGCTTTGAGTAGCCGCCAGATGATCGCATCCTACAGCAAATAAATAGGGACTGAGGCGTGTTTAGTCAAGGGAGCTTTGCTCAGTGCTGTGAGTAGCCGCCAGATGATCGCATCCTACATCAAAAAGATAGGCACTCAGGCCTGTTTCGTCAAGTGAACTTTGCTCAGTGCTGTTCGTAGTCGCCAGATCATCACATCCTACATCAAATAAATAGGCACAGAGGCCTGTTTCATCAAGTGAACTTTGCTTAGTGCAGTGAGTAGCCGCCAGATGATCGCATCCTACATCAAATAAATAGGGACGCAGGCCTGTTTCGTCAAGTGCACTTTGCTCAGTGCTGTGAGTAGCCGCCAGGTGATCGCATCCTACATCAAATAAATAGGAACTCAGGCGTGTTTAGTCAAGTGAACTTTGCTCAGTGCTGTGAGTAGCCGCCAGATGATCGCATCCTACATCAAATAAATAGGGACTCAGGCGAGTTTAGTCAAGTGAACTTTGCTCAGTGCTGTGAGTAGCCGCCAGATGATCGCATCCTACATCAAATAAATAGGGACGCAGGCGTGTTTCGTCACGTGCACTTTGCTCAGTGCTGTGAGTAGCCGCCAGATGATCGCATCCTACATCAAATTAATAGGGACTCAGGCGTGTTTAGTCAAGTGAACTTTGCTCAGTGCTGTGAGTAGCCGCCAGATAATCGCATCCTACATCAAATAAATAGGGAGTCAGGCGTGTTTCGTCAAGTGAACTTTGCTGAGTGCTGTGAGTAGCCCCTAGATGATCGCATCCTACATCAAATAAATAGGGACTCAGGCGTGTTTAGTCAAGTGAACTTTGCTCAGTGCTGTTAGTAGCCGCCAGATGATGGCGTCCTACTTAAAATAAATGGGGACGCAGGCATGTTTCGTCAAGTGATCTCTGCTCAGTGCTGTGAGTAGCTGCCAGATGATCGCATCCTACACCAAATAAATAGGGACTCAGGCGTGTTTAGTCAAGTGAACTTTGCTCAGTGCTGTGAGTAGCCACCAGATGATCGCACCCTACATCAAATAGATAGGGACTCGGGCCTGTTTCGTCAAGTGAACTTTGCTCAGTGCTGTTAGTAGCCGCCAGATGATGGCGTCCTACATGAAATAAATGGGAACGCAGGCATGTTTCGCCAAGTGATCTTTGCTCAGTGCTGTGAGTAGCCGCCAGATGATCGCATCTTATATCAAATAAATATGCACGCAGGCCCGTTTCGTCAAGTGAATTTTGCTCCGTGCTGTGAGTAGCCGCAAGGTGATCACATCCTACATCAAATAAATAGGGACGCAGGCCTGTTTCGTCAAGTGCACTTTGCTCAGTGCTGTGAGTAGCCGCCAGATGATCGTATCCTACATCAAATAAATAGGGACTTAGGCGTGTTTAGTCAAGTGAACTTTGCTCAGTGCTGTGAGTAGCCGCCAGATGATCGCATCCTACATCAAATAAATAGGCACTGAGGCGTGTTTACTCAAGTAAACTTTGCTCATTGCTGTGAGTAGCTGCCAGGTGATCGCATCCTATATCAAATAGATAGGGACTCGGGCCTGTTTCGTCAAGTGAACTTTGCTCAGTGCTGTTAGTAGCCGCCAGATGATGGCGTCCTACATAAAATAAATGGTGACGCAGGCATGTTTCGTCAAGTGATCTTTGCTCAGTGCTGTGAGTAGCCCCCAGATGATCGCATCCTACATGAAATAAATAGGGACTCAGGCCTGTTTCGTCAAGTGCACTTTGCTCAGTGCTGTGAGTAGCCACCAGATGATCGCATCTTACATCAAATAAATAGGAACTCAGGCGTGTTTAGTCAAGTGAACTTTGCTCAGTGCTGTGAGTAGCCGCCAGATGATCGCATCCTACATCAAATAAATAGGCACTTAGTCGAGTTTAGTTAACTGAACTTTGCTCAGTGCTGTGAGTAGCCGCCAGATGATCGCATCCTACATCAAATAAATAGGGAGTCAGGCCTGTTTCGTCAAGTGAACTTTGCTCAGTGCTGTGTGTTGCCCCTAGATGATCGCATCCTACATCAAATAAATAGGGACTCAGGCGTCTTTAGTCAAGTGAACTTTGCTCAGTGCTGTGAGTAGCCCCCAGATGATCGCATCCTACATGAAATAAATAGGGACTCAGGCCTGTTTCGTCAAGTGCACTTTGCTCAGTGCTGTGAGTAGCCACCAGATGATCGCATCTTACATCAAATAAATAGGAACTCAGGCGTGTTTAGTCAAGTGAACTTTGCTCAGTGCTGTGAGTAGCCGCCAGATGATCGCATCCTACATCAAATAAATAGGCACTTAGTCGAGTTTAGTTAACTGAACTTTGCTCAGTGCTGTGAGTAGCCGCCAGATGATCGCATCCTACATCAAATAAATAGGGAGTCAGGCCTGTTTCGTCAAGTGAACTTTGCTCAGTGCTGTGTGTTGCCCCTAGATGATCGCATCCTACATCAAATAAATAGGGACTCAGGCGTCTTTAGTCAAGTGAACTTTGCTCAGTGCTGTGAGTAGCCGCCAGATGATCGCATCCTACATCAAATAGATAGGCACTCAGGCCTGTTTCGTCAAGTGAACTTTGCTCAGTGCTGTGTGTAGCCGCCAGATGATCGCATCCTACATTGAATAAATGGGGACGCAGGCATGTTTCGTCAAGTGATCTTTGCTCAGTGCCGGCTGTGAGTAGCCGCCAGATGATCGCATCTTACATCAAATAAATAGGGACGCAGGCCCGTTTCGTCAAGTGAACTTTGCTCAGTGCTGTGAGTAGCCGCCAGATGATCGCATCCTACATCAAATAAATAGGGAGTCAGGCCTGTTTCGTCAAGTGAACTTTGCTCAGTGCTGTGTGTTGCCCCTAGATGATCGCATCCTACATCAAATAAATAGGGACTCAGGCGTCTTTAGTCAAGTGAACTTTGCTCAGTGCTGTGAGTAGCCGCCAGATGATCGCATCCTACATCAAATAGATAGGCACTCAGGCCTGTTTCGTCAAGTGAACTTTGCTCAGTGCTGTGTGTAGCCGCCAGATGATCGCATCCTACATTGAATAAATGGGGACGCAGGCATGTTTCGTCAAGTGATCTTTGCTCAGTGCCGGCTGTGAGTAGCCGCCAGATGATCGCATCTTACATCAAATAAATAGGGACGCAGGCCCGTTTCGTCAAGTGAATTTTGCTCAGTGCTGTGAGTAGCCGCCAGATGATCGCATCCTACATCAAATAAATAGGGACTCAGGCGTGTTTAGTCAATTGAACTTTGCTCAGTGCTGTGAGTAACCGCCAGATGATCGCATCCTACATCAAATAAATAGGGACTCAGGCCTGTTTCGCCAAGTGCACTTTGCTCAGTGCTTTGAGTAGCCGCCAGATGATCGCATCCTACAGCAAATAAATAGGGACTGAGGCGTGTTTAGTCAAGGGAACTTTGCTCAGTGCTGTGAGTAGCCGCCAGATGATCGCATCCTACATCAAAAAGATAGGCACTCAGGCCTGTTTCGTCAAGTGAACTTTGCTCAGTGCTGTTCGTAGTCGCCAGATCATCACATCCTACATCAAATAAATAGGCACAGAGGCCTGTTTCATCAAGTGAACTTTGCTTAGTGCAGTGAGTAGCCGCCAGATGATCGCATCCTACATCAAATAAATAGGGACGCAGGCCTGTTTCGTCAAGTGCACTTTGCTCAGTGCTGTGAGTAGCCGCCAGGTGATCGCATCCTACATCAAATAAATAGGAACTCAGGCGTGTTTAGTCAAGTGAACTTTGCTCAGTGCTGTGAGTAGCCGCCAGATGATCGCATCCTACATCAAATAAATAGGGACTCAGGCGAGTTTAGTCAAGTGAACTTTGCTCAGTGCTGTGAGTAGCCGCCAGATGATCGCATCCTACATCAAATAAATAGGGACGCAGGCGTGTTTCGTCACGTGCACTTTGCTCAGTGCTGTGAGTAGCCGCCAGATGATCGCATCCTACATCAAATTAATAGGGACTCAGGCGTGTTTAGTCAAGTGAACTTTGCTCAGTGCTGTGAGTAGCCGCCAGATAATCGCATCCTACATCAAATAAATAGGGAGTCAGGCGTGTTTCGTCAAGTGAACTTTGCTGAGTGCTGTGAGTAGCCCCTAAATGATCGCATCCTACATTAAATAAATAGGGACTCAGGCGTGTTTAGTCAAGTGAACTATGCTCAGTGCTGTTAGTAGCCGCCAGATGATGGCGTCCTACTTAAAATAAATGGGGACGCAGGCATGTTTCGTCAAGTGATCTCTGCTCAGTGCTGTGAGTAGCTGCCAGATGATCGCATCCTACACCAAATAAATAGGGACTCAGGCGTGTTTAGTCAAGTGAACTTTGCTCAGTGCTGTGAGTAGCCACCAGATGATCGCACCCTACATCAAATAGATAGGGACTCGGGCCTGTTTCGTCAAGTGATCTTTGCTCAGTGCTGTGAGTAGCCGCCAGATGATCGCATCTTATATCAAATAAATATGCACGCAGGCCCGTTTCGTCAAGTGAATTTTGCTCCGTGCTGTGAGTAGCCGCAAGGTGATCACATCCTACATCAAATAAATAGGGACGCAGGCCTGTTTCGTCAAGTGCACTTTGCTCAGTGCTGTGAGTAGCCGCCAGATGATCGCATCCTACATCAAATAATAGGGACTCAGGGGTGTTTAGTCAAGTGAACTTTGCGCAGTGCTGTGAGTAGCCGCCAGATGATCGCATCCTACATCAAATAAATAGGGTCTCAGGCCTGTTTCGTCAAGTGAACTTTGCTCAGTGCTGTGAGTAGCCCCCAGATCGCATCCTACATCAAATAAATAGGGACTCAGGCGTGTTTATTCAAGTGAACTTTGCTCAGTGCTGTGAGTAGCCGCCAGATGATCGCATCTTACATCAAATAAATAGGAACTCAGGCGTGTTTAGTCAAGTGAACTTTGCTCAGTGCTGTGAGTAGCCGCCAGATGATCGCATCCTACATCAAATAAATAGGGACTCAGGCGAGTTTAGTCAAGTGAACTTTGCTCAGTGCTGTGAGTAGCCGCCAGATGATCGCATCCTACATCAAATAAATAGGGACGCAGGCCCGTTTCGTCAAGTGCACTTTGCTCAGTGCTGTGAGCAGCCGCCAGATGATCGCATCCTACATCAAATAAATAGGGACTCAGGCATGTTTAGTCAAGTGAACTTTGCTCAGTGCTGTGAGTAGCCGCCAGATGATCGCATCCTACATCAAATATATAGGGAGTCAGGCCTGTTTCGTCAAGTGAACTTTGCTCAGTGCTGTGAGTAGCCCCTAGATGATCGCATCCTACATCAAATAAATAGGTACTCAGGCGTGTTTATTCAAGTGAACTTTGCTCAGTGCTGTGAGTAGCCGCCAGATGATCGCATCCTACATCAAATAGATAGGCACTCAGGCCTGTTTCGTCAAGTGAACTTTGCTGAGTGCTGTTAGTAGCCGCCAGATGATGGCGTCCTACATAAAATAATTGGGACGCAGGCATGTTTCGTCAAGTGATCTTTGTTTAGTGCTGGCTGTGAGTAGCCGCCAGATGATCGCATCTTACATCAAATAAATAGGGACGCAGGCCCGTTTCGTCAAGTGAATTTTGCTCAGTGCTGAGAGTAGCCGCCAGATGATCGCATCCTACATCAAATAAATAGGGACTCAGGCGTGTTTAGTCAATTGAACTTTGCTCAGTGCTGTGAGTAGCCGCCAGATGATCGCATCCTACATCAAATAAATAGGGACTCAGGCCTGTTTCGTCAAGTGCACTTTGCTCAGTGCTGTGAGTAGCCGCCAGATGATCGTATCCTACATCAAATAAATAGGGACTTAGGCGTGTTTAGTCAAGTGAACTTTGCTCAGTGCTGT
Source organism: Haemaphysalis longicornis (assembly GCF_048455015.1). NCBI lineage: Eukaryota > Metazoa > Arthropoda > Arachnida > Ixodida > Ixodidae > Haemaphysalis > Haemaphysalis longicornis. The sequence goes on along the minus strand of NW_027526204.1, from coordinate 1,014,332 downwards.
GAGTAGCCGCCAGATGATCGCATCCTACATCAAATAAATAGGCACTGAGGCGTGTTTACTCAAGTAAACTTTGCTCATTGCTGTGAGTAGCTGCCAGGTGATCGCATCCTATATCAAATAGGTAGGGACTCGGGCCTGTTTCGTCAAGTGAACTTTGCTCAGTGCTGTTAGTAGCCGCCAGATGATGGCGTCCTACATAAAATAAATGGTGACGCAGGCATGTTTCGTCAAGTGATCTTTGCTCAGTGCTGTGAGTAGCCCCCAGATCGCATGCGAGATCAAATAAATAGGGACGGAGGCCTGTTTCGTCAAGTGAACTTTGCTCAGTGCTGTGAGTAGCCCCCAGATGATCGCATCCTACATGAAATAAGTAGGGACTCAGGCCTGTTTCGTCAAGTGCAGTTTGCTCAGTGATGTGAGTAACCCCCAGATGATCGCATCTTACATCAAATAAATAGGAACTCAGGCGTGTTTAGTCAAGTGAACTTTGCTCAGTGCTGTGAGTAGCCGCCAGATGATCGCATCCTACATCAAATAAATAGGGACTCAGTCGAGTTTAGTCAACTGAACTTTGCTCAGTGCTGTGAGTAGCCGCCAGATGATCGCATCCTACATCAAATAAATAGGGAGTCAGGCCTGTTTCGTCAAGTGAACTTTGCTCAGTGCTGTGTGTTGCCCCTAGATGATCGCATCCTACATCAAATAAATAGGGACTCAGGCGTCTTTAGTCAAGTGAACTTTGCTCAGTGCTGTGAGTAGCCGCCAGATGATCGCATCCTACATCAAATAGATAGGCACTCAGGCCTGTTTTGTCAAGTGAACTTTGCTCAGTGCTGTGTGTAGCCGCCAGATGATCGCATCCTACATTAATTAAATGGGGACGCAGGCATGTTTCGTCAAGTGATCTTTGCTCAGTGCCGGCTGTGAGTAGCCGCCAGATGATCGCATCTTACATCAAATAAATAGGGACTCAGGCCCGTTTCGTCAAGTGAATTTTGCTCAGTGCTGTGAGTAGCCGCCAGATGATCGCATCCTACATCAAATAAATAGGGACTCAGGCGTGTTTAGTCAATTGAACTTTACTCAGTGCTGTGAGTAGCCGCCAGATGATCGCATCCTACATCAAATAAATAGGGACTCAGGCCTGTTTCGTCAAGTGCACTTTGCTCAGTGCTTTGAGTAGCCGCCAGATGATCGCATCCTACAGCAAATAAATAGGGACTGAGGCGTGTTTAGTCAAGGGAAATTTGCTCAGTGCTGTGAGTAGCCGCCAGATGATCGCATCCTACATCAAAAAGATAGGCACTCAGGCCTGTTTTGTCAAGTGAACTTTGCTCAGTGCTGTTCGTAGTCGCCAGATGATCGCATCCTACATCAAATAAATAGGGACTCAGGCGAGTTTAGTCAAGTGAACTTTGCTTAGTGCAGTGAGTAGCCGCCAGATGATCGCATCCTACATCAAATAAATAGGGACGCAGGCGTGTTTCGTCACGTGCACTTTGCTCAGTGCTGTGAGTAGCCGCCAGATGATCGCATCCTACATCAAATTAATAGGTACTCAGGCGTGTTTAGTCAAGTGAACTTTGCTCAGTGCTGTGAGTAGCCGCCAGATGATCGCATCCTACATCAAATAAATAGGGACTCAGGCCTGTTTCGTCAAGTGCACTTTGCTCAGTGCTTTGAGTAGCCGCCAGATGATCGCATCCTACAGCAAATAAATAGGGACTGAGGCGTGTTTAGTCAAGGGAACTTTGCTCAGTGCTGTGAGTAGCCGCCAGATGATCGCATCCTACATCAAAAAGATAGGCACTCAGGCCTGTTTCTTCAAGTGAACTTTGCTCAGTGCTGTTCGTAGTCGCCAGATCATCACATCCTACATCAAATAAATAGGGACAGAGGCCTGTTTCATCAAGTGAACTTTGCTTAGTGCAGTGAGTAGCAGCCAGATGATCGCATCCTACATCAAATAAATAGGGACGCAGGCCTGTTTCGTCAAGTGCACTTTGCTCAGTGCTGTGAGTAGCCGCCAGGTGATCGCATCCTACATCAAATAAATAGGAACTCAGGCGTGTTTAGTCAAGTGAACTTTGCTCAGTGCTGTGAGTAGCCGCCAGATGATCGCATCCTACATCAAATAAATAGGCACTGAGGCGTGTTTACTCAAGTAAACTTTGCTCATTGCTGTGAGTAGCTGCCAGGTGATCGCATCCTATATCAAATAGGTAGGGACTCGGGCCTGTTTCGTCAAGTGAACTTTGCTCAGTGCTGTTAGTAGCCGCCAGATGATGGCGTCCTACATAAAATAAATGGTGACGCAGGCATGTTTCGTCAAGTGATCTTTGCTCAGTGCTGTGAGTAGCCCCCAGATCGCATGCGAGATCAAATAAATAGGGACGGAGGCCTGTTTCGTCAAGTGAACTTTGCTCAGTGCTGTGAGTAGCCCCCAGATGATCGCATCCTACATGAAATAAGTAGGGACTCAGGCCTGTTTCGTCAAGTGCAGTTTGCTCAGTGATGTGAGTAACCCCCAGATGATCGCATCTTACATCAAATAAATAGGAACTCAGGCGTGTTTAGTCAAGTGAACTTTGCTCAGTGCTGTGAGTAGCCGCCAGATGATCGCATCCTACATCAAATAAATAGGGACTCAGTCGAGTTTAGTCAACTGAACTTTGCTCAGTGCTGTGAGTAGCCGCCAGATGATCGCATCCTACATCAAATAAATAGGGAGTCAGGCCTGTTTCGTCAAGTGAACTTTGCTCAGTGCTGTGTGTTGCCCCTAGATGATCGCATCCTACATCAAATAAATAGGGACTCAGGCGTCTTTAGTCAAGTGAACTTTGCTCAGTGCTGTGAGTAGCCGCCAGATGATCGCATCCTACATCAAATAGATAGGCACTCAGGCCTGTTTCGTCAAGTGAACTTTGCTCAGTGCTGTGTGTAGCCGCCAGATGATCGCATCCTACATTAATTAAATGGGGACGCAGGCATGTTTCGTCAAGTGATCTTTGCTCAGTGCCGGCTGTGAGTAGCCGCCAGATGATCGCATCTTACATCAAATAAATAGGGACGCAGGCCCGTTTCGTCAAGTGAATTTTGCTCAGTGCTGTGAGTAGCCGCCAGATGATCGCATCCTACATCAAATAAATAGGGACTCAGGCGTGTTTAGTCAATTGAACTTTACTCAGTGCTGTGAGTAGCCGCCAGATGATCGCATCCTACATCAAATAAATAGGGACTCAGGCCTGTTTCGTCAAGTGCACTTTGCTCAGTGCTTTGAGTAGCCGCCAGATGATCGCATCCTACAGCAAATAAATAGGGACTGAGGCGTGTTTAGTCAAGGGAAATTTGCTCAGTGCTGTGAGTAGCCGCCAGATGATCGCATCCTACATCAAAAAGATAGGCACTCAGGCCTGTTTTGTCAAGTGAACTTTGCTCAGTGCTGTTCGTAGTCGCCAGATGATCGCATCCTACATCAAATAAATAGGGACTCAGGCGAGTTTAGTCAAGTGAACTTTGCTTAGTGCAGTGAGTAGCCGCCAGATGATCGCATCCTACATCAAATAAATAGGGACGCAGGCGTGTTTCGTCACGTGCACTTTGCTCAGTGCTGTGAGTAGCCGCCAGATGATCGCATCCTACATCAAATTAATAGGTACTCAGGCGTGTTTAGTCAAGTGAACTTTGCTCAGTGCTGTGAGTAGCCGCCAGATGATCGCATCCTACATCAAATAAATAGGGACTCAGGCCTGTTTCGTCAAGTGCACTTTGCTCAGTGCTTTGAGTAGCCGCCAGATGATCGCATCCTACAGCAAATAAATAGGGACTGAGGCGTGTTTAGTCAAGGGAACTTTGCTCAGTGCTGTGAGTAGCCGCCAGATGATCGCATCCTACATCAAAAAGATAGGCACTCAGGCCTGTTTCTTCAAGTGAACTTTGCTCAGTGCTGTTCGTAGTCGCCAGATCATCACATCCTACATCAAATAAATAGGGACAGAGGCCTGTTTCATCAAGTGAACTTTGCTTAGTGCAGTGAGTAGCAGCCAGATGATCGCATCCTACATCAAATAAATAGGGACGCAGGCCTGTTTCGTCAAGTGCACTTTGCTCAGTGCTGTGAGTAGCCGCCAGGTGATCGCATCCTACATCAAATAAATAGGAACTCAGGCGTGTTTAGTCAAGTGAACTTTGCTCAGTGCTGTGAGTAGCCGCCAGATGATCGCATCCTACATCAAATAAATAGGGACTCAGGCGAGTTTAGTCAAGTGAACTTTGCTCAGTGCTGTGAGTAGCCGCCAGATGATCGCATCCTACATCAAATAAATAGGGACGCAGGCGTGTTTCGTCACGTGCACTTTGCTCAGTGCTGTGAGTAGCCGCCAGATGATCGCATCCTACATCAAATTAATAGGGACTCAGGCGTGTTTAGTCAAGTGAACTTTGCTCAGTGCTGTGAGTAGCCGCCAGATGATCGCATCCTACATCAAATAAATAGGGAGTCAGGCGTGTTTCGTCAAGTGAACTTTGCTGAGTGCTGTGAGTAGCCCCTAGATGATCGCATCCTACATCAAATAAATAGGGACTCAGGCGTGTTTAGTCAAGTGAACTTTGCTCAGTGCTGTTAGTAGCCGCCAGATGATGGCGTCCTACTTAAAATAAATGGGGACGCAGGCATGTTTCGTCAAGTGATCTCTGCTCAGTGCTGTGAGTAGCTGCCAGATGATCGCATCCTACACCAAATAAATAGGGACTCAGGCGTGTTTAGTCAAGTGAACTTTGCTCAGTGCTGTGAGTAGCCACCAGATGATCGCACCCTACATCAAATAGATAGGGACTCGGGCCTGTTTCGTCAAGTGAACTTTGCTCAGTGCTGTTAGTAGCCGCCAGATGATGGCGTCCTACATGAAATAAATGGGGACGCAGGCATGTTTCGCCAAGTGATCTTTGCTCAGTGCTGTGAGTAGCCGCCAGATGATCGCATCTTATATCAAATAAATATGCACGCAGGCCCGTTTCGTCAAGTGAATTTTGCTCCGTGCTGTGAGTAGCCGCAAGGTGATCACATCCTACATCAAATAAATAGGGACGCAGGCCTGTTTCGTCAAGTGCACTTTGCTCAGTGCTGTGAGTAGCCGCCAGATGATCGTATCCTACATCAAATAAATAGGGACTTAGGCGTGTTTAGTCAAGTGAACTTTGCTCAGTGCTGTGAGTAGCCGCCAGATGATCGCATCCTACATCAAATAAATAGGCACTGAGGCGTGTTTACTCAAGTAAACTTTGCTCATTGCTGTGAGTAGCTGCCAGGTGATCGCATCCTATATCAAATAGATAGGGACTCGGGCCTGTTTCGTCAAGTGAACTTTGCTCAGTGCTGTTAGTAGCCGCCAGATGATGGCGTCCTACATAAAATAAATGGTGACGCAGGCATGTTTCGTCAAGTGATCTTTGCTCAGTGCTGTGAGTAGCCCCCAGATGATCGCATCCTACATGAAATAAATAGGGACTCAGGCCTGTTTCGTCAAGTGCACTTTGCTCAGTGCTGTGAGTAGCCACCAGATGATCGCATCTTACATCAAATAAATAGGAACTCAGGCGTGTTTAGTCAAGTGAACTTTGCTCAGTGCTGTGAGTAGCCGCCAGATGATCGCATCCTACATCAAATAAATAGGCACTTAGTCGAGTTTAGTTAACTGAACTTTGCTCAGTGCTGTGAGTAGCCGCCAGATGATCGCATCCTACATCAAATAAATAGGGAGTCAGGCCTGTTTCGTCAAGTGAACTTTGCTCAGTGCTGTGTGTTGCCCCTAGATGATCGCATCCTACATCAAATAAATAGGGACTCAGGCGTCTTTAGTCAAGTGAACTTTGCTCAGTGCTGTGAGTAGCCCCCAGATGATCGCATCCTACATGAAATAAATAGGGACTCAGGCCTGTTTCGTCAAGTGCACTTTGCTCAGTGCTGTGAGTAGCCACCAGATGATCGCATCTTACATCAAATAAATAGGAACTCAGGCGTGTTTAGTCAAGTGAACTTTGCTCAGTGCTGTGAGTAGCCGCCAGATGATCGCATCCTACATCAAATAAATAGGCACTTAGTCGAGTTTAGTTAACTGAACTTTGCTCAGTGCTGTGAGTAGCCGCCAGATGATCGCATCCTACATCAAATAAATAGGGAGTCAGGCCTGTTTCGTCAAGTGAACTTTGCTCAGTGCTGTGTGTTGCCCCTAGATGATCGCATCCTACATCAAATAAATAGGGACTCAGGCGTCTTTAGTCAAGTGAACTTTGCTCAGTGCTGTGAGTAGCCGCCAGATGATCGCATCCTACATCAAATAGATAGGCACTCAGGCCTGTTTCGTCAAGTGAACTTTGCTCAGTGCTGTGTGTAGCCGCCAGATGATCGCATCCTACATTAAATAAATGGGGACGCAGGCATGTTTCGTCAAGTGATCTTTGCTCAGTGCCGGCTGTGAGTAGCCGCCAGATGATCGCATCTTACATCAAATAAATAGGGACGCAGGCCCGTTTCGTCAAGTGAATTTTGCTCAGTGCTGTGAGTAGCCGCCAGATGATCGCATCCTACATCAAATAAATAGGGACTCAGGCGTGTTTAGTCAATTGAACTTTGCTCAGTGCTGTGAGTAGCCGCCAGATGATCGCATCCTACATTAAATAAATAGGGACTCAGGCCTGTTTCGTCAAGTGCACTTTGCTCAGTGCTTTGAGTAGCCGCCAGATGATCGCATCCTACAGCAAATAAATAGGGACTGAGGCGTGTTTAGTCAAGGGAACTTTGCTCAGTGCTGTGAGTAGCCGCCACATGATCGCATCCTACATCAAAAAGATAGGCACTCAGGCCTGTTTCGTCAAGTGAACTTTGCTCAGTGCTGTTCGTAGTCGCCAGATCATCACATCCTACATCAAATAAATAGGCACAGAGGCCTGTTTCATCAAGTGAACTTTGCTTAGTGCAGTGAGTAGCCGCCAGATGATCGCATCCTACATCAAATAAATAGGGACGCAGGCCTGTTTCGTCAAGTGCACTTTGCTCAGTGCTGTGAGTAGCCGCCAGGTGATCGCATCCTACATCAAATAAATAGGAACTCAGGCGTGTTTAGTCAAGTGAACTTTGCTCAGTGCTGTGAGTAGCCGCCAGATGATCGCATCCTACATCAAATAAATAGGGACTCAGGCGAGTTTAGTCAAGTGAACTTTGCTCAGTGCTGTGAGTAGCCGCCAGATGATCGCATCCTACATCAAATAAATAGGGACGCAGGCGTGTTTCGTCACGTGCACTTTGCTCAGTGCTGTGAGTAGCCGCCAGATGATCGCATCCTACATCAAATTAATAGGGACTCAGGCGTGTTTAGTCAAGTGAACTTTGCTCAGTGCTGTGAGTAGCCGCCAGATAATCGCATCCTACATCAAATAAATAGGGAGTCAGGCGTGTTTCGTCAAGTGAACTTTGCTGAGTGCTGTGAGTAGCCCCTAAATGATCGCATCCTACATTAAATAAATAGGGACTCAGGCGTGTTTAGTCAAGTGAACTATGCTCAGTGCTGTTAGTAGCCGCCAGATGATGGCGTCCTACTTAAAATAAATGGGGACGCAGGCATGTTTCGTCAAGTGATCTCTGCTCAGTGCTGTGAGTAGCTGCCAGATGATCGCATCTTATATCAAATAAATATGCACGCAGGCCCGTTTCGTCATGTGAATTTTGCTCCGTGCTGTGAGTAGCCGCAAGGTGATCACATCCTACATCAAATAAATAGGGACGCAGGCCTGTTTCGTCAAGTGCACTTTGCTCAGTGCTGTGAGTAGCCGCCAGATGATCGCATCCTACATCAAATAATAGGGACTCAGGGGTGTTTAGTCAAGTGAACTTTGCGCAGTGCTGTCAGTAGCCGCCAGATGATCGCATCCTACATCAAATAAATAGGGTCTCAGGCCTGTTTCGTCAAGTGAACTTTGCTCAGTGCTGTGAGTAGCCCCCAGATCGCATCCTACATCAAATAAATAGGGACTCAGGCGTGTTTATTCAAATGAACTTTGCTCAGTGCTGTGAGTAGCCGCCAGATGATCGCATCTTACATCAAATAAATAGGAACTCAGGCGTGTTTAGTCAAGTGAACTTTGCTCAGTGCTGTGAGTAGCCGCCAGATGATCGCATCCTACATCAAATAAATAGGGACTCAGGCGAGTTTAGTCAAGTGAACTTTGCTTAGTGCAGTGAGTAGCCGCCAGATGATCGCATCCTACATCAAATAAATAGGGACGCAGGCGTGTTTCGTCACGTGCACTTTGCTCAGTGCTGTGAGTAGCCGCCAGATGATCGCATCCTACATCAAATTAATAGGTACTCAGGCGTGTTTAGTCAAGTGAACTTTGCTCAGTGCTGTGAGTAGCCGCCAGATGATCGCATCCTACATCAAATAAATAGGGACTCAGGCCTGTTTCGTCAAGTGCACTTTGCTCAGTGCTTTGAGTAGCCGCCAGATGATCGCATCCTACAGCAAATAAATAGGGACTGAGGCGTGTTTAGTCAAGGGAACTTTGCTCAGTGCTGTGAGTAGCCGCCAGATGATCGCATCCTACATCAAAAAGATAGGCACTCAGGCCTGTTTCTTCAAGTGAACTTTGCTCAGTGCTGTTCGTAGTCGCCAGATCATCACATCCTACATCAAATAAATAGGGACAGAGGCCTGTTTCATCAAGTGAACTTTGCTTAGTGCAGTGAGTAGCAGCCAGATGATCGCATCCTACATCAAATAAATAGGGACGCAGGCCTGTTTCGTCAAGTGCACTTTGCTCAGTGCTGTGAGTAGCCGCCAGGTGATCGCATCCTACATCAAATAAATAGGAACTCAGGCGTGTTTAGTCAAGTGAACTTTGCTCAGTGCTGTGAGTAGCCGCCAGATGATCGCATCCTACATCAAATAAAAAGGGACTCAGGCGAGTTTAGTCAAGTGAACTTTGCTCAGTGCTGTGAGTAGCCGCCAGATGATCGCATCCTACATCAAATAAATAGGGACGCAGGCGTGTTTCGTCACGTGCACTTTGCTCAGTGCTGTGAGTAGCCGCCAGATGATCGCATCCTACATCAAATTAATAGGGACTCAGGCGTGTTTAGTCAAGTGAACTTTGCTCAGTGCTGTGAGTAGCCGCCAGATGATCGCATCCTACATCAAATAAATAGGGAGTCAGGCGTGTTTCGTCAAGTGAACTTTGCTGAGTGCTGTGAGTAGCCCCTAGATGATCGCATCCTACATCAAATAAATAGGGACTCAGGCGTGTTTAGTCAAGTGAACTTTCCTCAGTGCTGTTAGTAGCCGCCAGATGATGGCGTCCTACTTAAAATAAATGGGGACGCAGGCATGTTTCGTCAAGTGATCTCTGCTCAGTGCTGTGAGTAGCTGCCAGATGATCGCATCCTACACCAAATATATAGGGACTCAGGCGTGTTTAGTCAAGTGAACTTTGCTCAGTGCTGTGAGTAGCCACCAGATGATCGCACCCTACATCAAATAGATAGGGACTCGGGCCTGTTTCGTCAAGTGAACTTTGCTCAGTGCTGTTAGTAGCCGCCAGATGATGGCGTCCTACATGAAATAAATGGGGACGCAGGCATGTTTCGCCAAGTGATCTTTGCTCAGTGCTGTGAGTAGCCGCCAGATGATCGCATCTTATATCAAATAAATATGCACGCAGGCCCGTTTCGTCAAGTGAATTTTGCTCCGTGCTGTGAGTAGCCGCAAGGTGATCACATCCTACATCAAATAAATAGGGACGCAGGCCTGTTTCGTCAAGTGCACTTTGCTCAGTGCTGTGAGTAGCCGCCAGATGATCGTATCCTACATCAAATAAATAGGGACTTAGGCGTGTTTAGTCAAGTGAACTTTGCTCAGTGCTGTGAGTAGCCGCCAGATGATCGCATCCTACATCAAATAAATAGGCACTGAGGCGTGTTTACTCAAGTAAACTTTGCTCATTGCTGTGAGTAGCTGCCAGGTGATCGCATCCTATATCAAATAGATAGGGACTCGGGCCTGTTTCGTCAAGTGAACTTTGCTCAGTGCTGTTAGTAGCCGCCAGATGATGGCGTCCTACATAAAATAAATGGTGACGCAGGCATGTTTCGTCAAGTGATCTTTGCTCAGTGCTGTGAGTAGCCCCCAGATGATCGCATCCTACATGAAATAAATAGGGACTCAGGCCTGTTTCGTCAAGTGCACTTTGCTCAGTGCTGTGAGTAGCCACCAGATGATCGCATCTTACATCAAATAAATAGGAACTCAGGCGTGTTTAGTCAAGTGAACTTTGCTCAGTGCTGTGAGTAGCCGCCAGATGATCGCATCCTACATCAAATAAATAGGCACTTAGTCGAGTTTAGTTAACTGAACTTTGCTCAGTGCTGTGAGTAGCCGCCAGATGATCGCATCCTACATCAAATAAATAGGGAGTCAGGCCTGTTTCGTCAAGTGAACTTTGCTCAGTGCTGTGTGTTGCCCCTAGATGATCGCATCCTACATCAAATAAATAGGGACTCAGGCGTCTTTAGTCAAGTGAACTTTGCTCAGTGCTGTGAGTAGCCCCCAGATGATCGCATCCTACATGAAATAAATAGGGACTCGGGCCTGTTTCGTCAAGTGCACTTTGCTCAGTGCTGTGAGTAGCCACCAGATGATCGCATCTTACATCAAATAAATAGGAACTCAGGCGTGTTTAGTCAAGTGAACTTTGCTCAGTGCTGTGAGTAGCCGCCAGATGATCGCATCCTACATCAAATAAATAGGCACTTAGTCGAGTTTAGTTAACTGAACTTTGCTCAGTGCTGTGAGTAGCCGCCAGATGATCGCATCCTACATCAAATAAATAGGGAGTCAGGCCTGTTTCGTCAAGTGAACTTTGCTCAGTGCTGTGTGTTGCCCCTAGATGATCGCATCCTACATCAAACAAATAGGGACTCAGGCGTCTTTAGTCAAGTGAACTTTGCTCAGTGCTGTGAGTAGCCGCCAGATGATCGCATCCTACATCAAATAGATAGGCACTCAGGCCTGTTTCGTCAAGTGAACTTTGCTCAGTGCTGTGTGTAGCCGCCAGATGATCGCATCCTACATTAAATAAATGGGGACGCAGGCATGTTTCGTCAAGTGATCTTTGCTCAGTGCCGGCTGTGAGTAGCCGCCAGATGATCGCATCTTACATCAAATAAATAGGGACGCAGGCCCGTTTCGTCAAGTGAATTTTGCTCAGTGCTGTGAGTAGCCGCCAGATGATCGCATCCTACATCAAATAAATAGGGACTCAGGCGTGTTTAGTCAATTGAACTTTGCTCAGTGCTGTGAGTAGCCGCCAGATGATCGCATCCTACATTAAATAAATAGGGACTCAGGCCTGTTTCGTCAAGTGCACTTTGCTCAGTGCTTTGAGTAGCCGCCAGATGATCGCATCCTACAGCAAATAAATAGGGACTGAGGCGTGTTTAGTCAAGGGAACTTTGCTCAGTGCTGTGAGTAGCCGCCAGATGATCGCATCCTACATCAAAAAGATAGGCACTCAGGCCTGTTTCGTCAAGTGAACTTTGCTCAGTGCTGTTCGTAGTCGCCAGATCATCACATCCTACATCAAATAAATAGGCACAGAGGCCTGTTTCATCAAGTGAACTTTGCTTAGTGCAGTGAGTAGCCGCCAGATGATCGCATCCTACATCAAATAAATAGGGACGCAGGCCTGTTTCGTCAAGTGCACTTTGCTCAGTGCTGTGAGTAGCCGCCAGGTGATCGCATCCTACATCAAATAAATAGGAACTCAGGCGTGTTTAGTCAAGTGAACTTTGCTCAGTGCTGTGAGTAGCCGCCAGATGATCGCATCCTACATCAAATAAATAGGGACTCAGGCGAGTTTAGTCAAGTGAACTTTGCTCAGTGCTGTGAGTAGCCGCCAGATGATCGCATCCTACATCAAATAAATAGGGACGCAGGCGTGTTTCGTCACGTGCACTTTGCTCAGTGCTGTGAGTAGCCGCCAGATGATCGCATCCTACATCAAATTAATAGGGACTCAGGCGTGTTTAGTCAAGTGAACTTTGCTCAGTGCTGTGAGTAGCCGCCAGATAATCGCATCCTACATCAAATAAATAGGGAGTCAGGCGTGTTTCGTCAAGTGAACTTTGCTGAGTGCTGTGAGTAGCCCCTAAATGATCGCATCCTACATTAAATAAATAGGGACTCAGGCGTGTTTAGTCAAGTGAACTATGCTCAGTGCTGTTAGTAGCCGCCAGATGATGGCGTCCTACTTAAAATAAATGGGGACGCAGGCATGTTTCGTCAAGTGATCTCTGCTCAGTGCTGTGAGTAGCTGCCAGATGATCGCATCCTACACCAAATAAATAGGGACTCAGGCGTGTTTAGTCAAGTGAACTTTGCTCAGTGCTGTGAGTAGCCACCAGATGATCGCACCCTACATCAAATAGATAGGGACTCGGGCCTGTTTCGTCAAGTGATCTTTGCTCAGTGCTGTGAGTAGCCGCCAGATGATCGCATCTTATATCAAATAAATATGCATGCAGGCCCGTTTCGTCATGTGAATTTTGCTCCGTGCTGTGAGTAGCCGCAAGGTGATCACATCCTACATCAAATAAATAGGGACGCAGGCCTGTTTTGTCAAGTGCACTTTGCTCAGTGCTGTGAGTAGCCGCCAGATGATCGCATCCTACATCAAATAATAGGGACTCAGGGGTGTTTAGTCAAGTGAACTTTGCGCAGTGCTGTCAGTAGCCGCCAGATGATCGCATCCTACATCAAATAAATAGGGTCTCAGGCCTGTTTCGTCAAGTGAACTTTGCTCAGTGCTGTGAGTAGCCCCCAGATCGCATCCTACATCAAATAAATAGGGACTCAGGCGTGTTTATTCAAATGAACTTTGCTCAGTGCTGTGAGTAGCCGCCAGATGATCGCATCTTACATCAAATAAATAGGAACTCAGGCGTGTTTAGTCAAGTGAACTTTCCTCAGTGCTGTGAGTAGCCGCCAGATGATCGCATCCTACATCAAATAAATAGGGACTCAGGCGAGTTTAGTCAAGTGAACTTTGCTCAGTGCTGTGAGTAGCCGCCAGATGATCGCATCCTACATCAAATAAATAGGGACGCAGGCCCGTTTCGTCAAGTGCACTTTGCTCAGTGCTGTGAGCAGCCGCCAGATGATCGCATCCTACATCAAATAAATAGGGACTCAGGCATGTTTAGTCAAGTGAACTTTGCTCAGTGCTGTGAGTAGCCGCCAGATGATCGCATCCTACATCAAATATATAGGGAGTCAGGCCTGTTTCGTCAAGTGAACTTTGCTCAGTGCTGTGAGTAGCCCCTAGATGATCGCATCCTACATCAAATAAATAGGTACTCAGGCGTGTTTATTCAAGTGAACTTTGCTCAGTGCTGTGAGTAGCCGCCAGATGATCGCATCCTACATCAAATAGATAGGCACTCAGGCCTGTTTCGTCAAGTGAACTTTGCTGAGTGCTGTTAGTAGCCGCCAGATGATGGCGTCCTACATAAAATAAATGGGGACGCAGGCATGTTTCGTCAAGTGATCTTTGTTTAGTGCTGGCTGTGAGTAGCCGCCAGATGATCGCATCTTACATCAAATAAATAGGGACGCAGGCCCGTTTCGTCAAGTGAATTTTGCTCAGTGCTGTGAGTAGCCGCCAGATGATCGCATCCTACATCAAATAAATAGGGACTCAGGCGTGTTTAGTCAATTGAACTTTGCTCAGTGCTGTGAGTAGCCGCCAGATGATCGCATCCTACATCAAATAAATAGGGACTCAGGCCTGTTTCGTCAAGTGCACTTTGCTCAGTGCTGTGAGTAGCCGCCAGATGATCGTATCCTACATCAAATAAATAGGGACTTAGGCGTGTTTAGTCAAGTGAACTTTGCTCAGTGCTGTGAGTAGCTGCCAGGTGATCGCATCCTATATCAAATAGGTAGGGACTCGGGCCTGTTTCGTCAAGTGAACTTTGCTCAGTGCTGTTAGTAGCCGCCAGATGATGGCGTCCTACATAAAATAAATGGTGACGCAGGCATGTTTCGTCAAGTGATCTTTGCTCAGTGCTGTGAGTAGCCCCCAGATCGCATGCGACATCAAATAAATAGGGACGGAGGCCTGTTTCGTCAAGTGAACTTTGCTCAGTGCTGTGAGTAGCCCCCAGATGATCGCATCCTACATGAAATAAGTAGGGACTCAGGCCTGTTTCGTCAAGTGCAGTTTGCTCAGTGCTGTGAGTAACCACCAGATGATCGCATCTTACATCAAATAAATAGGAACTCAGGCGTGTTTAGTCAAGTGAACTTTGCTCAGTACTGTGAGTAGCCGCCAGATGATCGCATCCTACATCAAATAAATGGGGACTCAGTCGAGTTTAGTCAACTGAACTTTGCTCAGTGCTGTGAGTAGCCGCCAGATGATCGCATCCTACATCAAATAAATAGGGAGTCAGGCCTGTTTCGTCAAGTGAACTTTGCTCAGTGCTGTGTGTTGCCCCTAGATGATCGCATCCTACATCAAATAAATAGGGACTCAGGCGTCTTTAGTCAAGTGAACTTTGCTCAGTGCTGTGAGTAGCCGCCAGATGATCGCATCCTACATCAAATAGATAGGCACTCAGGCCTGTTTCGTCAAGTGAACTTTGCTCAGTGCTGTGTGTAGCCGCCAGATGATCGCATCCTACATTAAATAAATGGGGACGCAGGCATGTTTCGTCAAGTGATCTTTGCTCAGTGCTGGCTGTGAGTAGCCGCCAGATGATCGCATCTTACATCAAATAAATAGGGACGCAGGCCCGTTTCGTCAAGTGAATTTTGCTCAGTGCTGTGAGTTGCCGCCAGATGATCGCATCCTACATCAAATAAATAGGGACTCAGGCGTGTTTAGTCAATTGAACTTTTCTAAGTGCTGTGAGTAGCCGCCAGATGATCGCATCCTACATCAAATAAATAGGGACTCAGGCCTGTTTCGTCACGTGCACTTTGCTCAGTGCTTTGAGTAGCCGCCAGATGATCGCATCCTACAGCAAATAAATAGGGACTGAGGCGTGTTTAGTCAAGGGAACTTTGCTCAGTGCTGTGAGTAGCCGCCAGATGATCGCATCCTACATCAAAAAGATAGGCACTCAGGCCTGTTTCGTCAAGTGAACTTTGCTCAGTGCTGTTCGTAGTCGCCAGATCATCACATCCTACATCAAATAAATAGGGACAGAGGCCTGTTTCATCAAGTGAACTTTGCTTAGTGCAGTGAGTAGCAGCCAGATGATCGCATCCTACATCAAATAAATAGGGACGCAGGCCTGTTTCGTCAAGTGCACTTTGCTCAGTGCTGTGAGTAGCCGCCAGGTGATCGCATCCTACATCAAATAAATAGGAACTCAGGCGTGTTTAGTCAAGTGAACTTTGCTCAGTGCTGTGAGTAGCCGCCAGATGATCGCATCCTACATCAAATAAATAGGGACTCAGGCGAGTTTAGTCAAGTGAACTTTGCTCAGTGCTGTGAGTAGCCGCCAGATGATCGCATCCTACATCAAATAAATAGGGACGCAGGCGTGTTTCGTCACGTGCACTTTGCTCAGTGCTGTGAGTAGCCGCCAGATGATCGCATCCTACATCAAATTAATAGGGACTCAGGCGTGTTTAGTCAAGTGAACTTTGCTCAGTGCTGTGAGTAGCCGCCAGATGATCGCATCCTACATCAAATAAATAGGGACTCAGGCGTGTTTAGTCAAGTGAACTTTGCTCAGTGCTGTTAGTAGCCGCCAGATGATGGCGTCCTACTTAAAATAAATGGGGACGCAGGCATGTTTCGTCAAGTGATCTTTGCTCAGTGCTGGCTGTGAGTAGCCGCCAGATGATCGCATCTTACATCAAATAAATAGGGACGCAGGCCCGTTTCGTCAAGTGAATTTTGCTCAGTGCTGTGAGTAGCCGCCAGATGATCGCATCCTACATCAAATAAATAGGGACTCAGGCGTGTTTAGTCAATTGAACTTTGCTCAGTGCTGTGAGTAGCCGCCAGATGATCGCATCCTACATCAAATAAATAGGGAGTCAGGCCTGTTTCGTCAAGTGAACTTTGCTCAGTGCTGTGAGTAGCCGCCAGATGATCGCATCCTACATCAAATAAATAGGGACTTAGGCGTGTTTAGTCAAGTGAACTTTGCTCAGTGCTGTGAGTAGCCGCCAGATGATCGCATCCTACATCAAATAAATAGGCACTGAGGCGTGTTTACTCAAGTAAACTTTGCTCATTGCTGTGAGTAGCTCCCAGGTGATCGCATCCTATATCAAATAGATAGGGACTCGGGCCTGTTTCGTCAAGTGAACTTTGCTCAGTGCTGTTAGTAGCCGCCAGATGATGGCGTCCTACATAAAATAAATGGTGACGCAGGCATGTTTCGTCAAGTGATCTTTGCTCAGTGCTGTGAGTAGCCCCCAGATCGCATGCGAAATCAAATAAATAGGGACGGAGGCCTGTTTCGTCAAGTGAACTTTGCTCAGTGCTGTGAGTAGCCCCCAGATGATCGCATCCTACATGAAATAAATAGGGACTCAGGCCTGTTTCGTCAAGTGAACTTTGCTCAGTGCTTTGTGTAGCCGCCAGATGATCGCATCCTACATTAAATAAATGGGGACGCAGGCATGTTTCGTCAAGTGATCTTTGCTCAGTGCTGGCTGTGAGTAGCCGCCAGATGATCGCATCTTACATCAAATAAATAGGGACGCAGGCCCGTTTCGTCAAGTGAATTTTGCTCAGTGCTGTGAGTAGCCACCAGATGATCGCCTCCTACATCAAATAAATAGGGACTCAGGCGTGTTTAGTCAATTGAACTTTGCTCAGTGCTGTGAGTAGCCGCCAGATGATCGCATCCTACATCAAATAAATAGGGACTCAGGCCTGTTTCGTCAAGTGAACTTTGCTCAGTGCTGTTCGTAGTCGCCAGATCATCACATCCTACATCAAATAAATAGGGACAGAGGCCTGTTTCATCAAGTGAACTTTGCTTAGTGCAGTGAGTAGCCGCCAGATGATCGCATCCTACATCAAATAAATAGGGACGCAGGCCTGTTTCGTCAAGTGCACTTTGCTCAGTGCTGTGAGTAGCCGCCAGGTGATCGCATCCTACATCAAATAAATAGGAACTCAGGCGTGTTTAGTCAAGTGAACTTTGCTCAGTGCTGTGAGTAGCCGCCAGATGATCGCATCCTACATCAAATAAATAGGGACTCAGGCGAGTTTAGTCAAGTGAACTTTGCTCAGTGCTGTTAGTAGCCGCCAGATGATCGCATCCTACATCAAATAAATAGGGACGCAGGCGTGTTTTGTCACGTCCACTTTGCTCAGTGCTGTGAGTAGCCGCCAGATGATCGCATCCTACATCAAATTAATAGGGACTCAGGCGTGTTTAGTCAAGTGAACTTTTCTCAGTGCTGTGAGTAGCCGCCAGATGATCGCATCCTACATCAAATAAATAGGGAGTCAGGCGTGTTTCGTCAAGTGAACTTTGCTGAGTGCTGTGAGTAGCCCCTAGATGATCGCATCCTACATCAAATAAATAGGGACTCAGGCGTGTTTAGTCAAGTGAACTTTGCTCAGTGCTGTTAGTAGCCGCCAGATGATGGCGTCCTACTTAAAATAAATGGGGACGCAGGCATGTTTCGTCAAGTGATCTCTGCTCAGTGCTGTGAGTAGCTGCCAGATGATTGCATCCTACACCAAATAAATAGGGACTCAGGCGTGTTTAGTCAAGTGAACTTTGCTCAGTGCTGTGAGTAGCCACCAGATGATCGCACCCTACATCAAATAGATAGGGACTCGGGCCTGTTTCGTCAAGTGAACTTTGCTCAGTGCTGTTAGTAGCCGCCAGATGATGGCGTCCTACATGAAATAAATGGGGACGCAGGCATGTTTCGTCAAGTGATCTTTGCTCGGTGCTGGCTGTGAGTAGCCGCCAGATGATCGCATCTTACATCAAATAAATAGGGACGCAGGCCCGTTTCGTCAAGTGAATTTTGCTCAGTGCTGTGAGTAGCCGCCAGATGATCGCATACTACATCAAATAAATAGGGACTCAGGCGTGTTTAGTCAAGTGAACTTTGCTCAGTGCTGTGAGTAGCCGCCAGATGATCGCATCATACATCAAATAAATAGGCACTGAGGCGTGTTTAGTCAAGTGAACTTTGCTCAGTGCTGTGAGTAGCCGCAGATGATCGCATCCTACATCAAAAAGATAGGCACTCAGGCCTGTTTCGTCAAGTGAACTTTGCTCAGTGCCATTCGTAGTCGCCAGATCATCACATCCTACATCAAATAAATAGGGACAGAGGCCTGTTTCATCAAGTGAACTTTGGTTAGTGCAGTGAGTAGCCGCCAGATGATCGCATCCTACATCAAATAAATAGCGACGCAGGCCTGTTTCGTCAAGTGCATTTTGCTCAGTGCTGTGAGTAGGCGCCAGATGATCGCATCCTACATCAAATAAATAGGAACTCAGGCGTGTTTAGTCAAGTGAACTTTGCTCAGTGCTGTGAGTAGCCGCCAGATGATCGCATCCTACATCAAATTAATAGGGACTCAGGCGAGTTTAGTCAAGTGAACTTTGCTCAGTGCTGTGAGTAGCCGCCAGATGATCGCATCATACGTCAAATGAATAGGGACTCAGGCGTGTTTAGTCAAGTGAACTTTGCTCAGTGCTGTGAGTAGCCGCCAGATGATCGCATCCTACATCAAATAAATAGGGAGTCAGGCGTGTTTCGTCAAGTGAACTTTGCTGAGTGCTGTGAGTAGCCCCTCGATGATCGCATCCTACATCAAATAAATAGGGACTCAGGCGTGTTTAGTCAAGTGAACTTTGCTCAGTGCTGTGAGTAGCCGCCAGATGATCGCATCCTACATCAAATAAATAGGGAGTCAGGCGTGTTTCGTCAAGTGAACTTTGCTGAGTGCTGTGAGTAGCCCCTAAATGATCGCATCCTACATTAAATAAATAGGGACTCAGGCGTGTTTAGTCAAGTGAACTATGCTCAGTGCTGTTAGTAGCCGCCAGATGATGGCGTCCTACTTAAAATAAATGGGGACGCAGGCATGTTTCGTCAAGTGATCTCTGCTCAGTGCTGTGAGTAGCTGCCAGATGATCGCATCCTACACCAAATAAATAGGGACTCAGGCGTGTTTAGTCAAGTGAACTTTGCTCAGTGCTGTGAGTAGCCACCAGATGATCGCACCCTACATCAAATAGATAGGGACTCGGGCCTGTTTCGTCAAGTGATCTTTGCTCAGTGCTGTGAGTAGCCGCCAGATGATCGCATCTTATATCAAATAAATATGCACGCAGGCCCGTTTCGTCATGTGAATTTTGCTCCGTGCTGTGAGTAGCCGCAAGGTGATCACATCCTACATCAAATAAATAGGGACGCAGGCCTGTTTCGTCAAGTGCACTTTGCTCAGTGCTGTGAGTAGCCGCCAGATGATCGCATCCTACATCAAATAATAGGGACTCAGGGGTGTTTAGTCAAGTGAACTTTGCGCAGTGCTGTCAGTAGCCGCCAGATGATCGCATCCTACATCAAATAAATAGGGTCTCAGGCCTGTTTCGTCAAGTGAACTTTGCTCAGTGCTGTGAGTAGCCCCCAGATCGCATCCTACATCAAATAAATAGGGACTCAGGCGTGTTTATTCAAATGAACTTTGCTCAGTGCTGTGAGTAGCCGCCAGATGATCGCATCTTACATCAAATAAATAGGAACTCAGGCGTGTTTAGTCAAGTGAACTTTCCTCAGTGCTGTGAGTAGCCGCCAGATGATCGCATCCTACATCAAATAAATAGGGACTCAGGCGAGTTTAGTCAAGTGAACTTTGCTCAGTGCTGTGAGTAGCCGCCAGATGATCGCATCCTACATCAAATAAATAGGGACGCAGGCCCGTTTCGTCAAGTGCACTTTGCTCAGTGCTGTGAGCAGCCGCCAGATGATCGCATCCTACATCAAATAAATAGGGACTCAGGCATGTTTAGTCAAGTGAACTTTGCTCAGTGCTGTGAGTAGCCGCCAGATGATCGCATCCTACATCAAATATATAGGGAGTCAGGCCTGTTTCGTCAAGTGAACTTTGCTCAGTGCTGTGAGTAGCCCCTAGATGATCGCATCCTACATCAAATAAATAGGTACTCAGGCGTGTTTATTCAAGTGAACTTTGCTCAGTGCTGTGAGTAGCCGCCAGATGATCGCATCCTACATCAAATAGATAGGCACTCAGGCCTGTTTCGTCAAGTGAACTTTGCTGAGTGCTGTTAGTAGCCGCCAGATGATGGCGTCCTACATAAAATAAATGGGGACGCAGGCATGTTTCGTCAAGTGATCTTTGTTTAGTGCTGGCTGTGAGTAGCCGCCAGATGATCGCATCTTACATCAAATAAATAGGGACGCAGGCCCGTTTCGTCAAGTGAATTTTGCTCAGTGCTGTGAGTAGCCGCCAGATGATCGCATCCTACATCAAATAAATAGGGACTCAGGCGTGTTTAGTCAATTGAACTTTGCTCAGTGCTGTGAGTAGCCGCCAGATGATCGCATCCTACATCAAATAAATAGGGACTCAGGCCTGTTTCGTCAAGTGCACTTTGCTCAGTGCTGTGAGTAGCCGCCAGATGATCGTATCCTACATCAAATAAATAGGGACTTAGGCGTGTTTAGTCAAGTGAACTTTGCTCAGTGCTGTGAGTAGCTGCCAGGTGATCGCATCCTATATCAAATAGGTAGGGACTCGGGCCTGTTTCGTCAAGTGAACTTTGCTCAGTGCTGTTAGTAGCCGCCAGATGATGGCGTCCTACATAAAATAAATGGTGACGCAGGCATGTTTCGTCAAGTGATCTTTGCTCAGTGCTGTGAGTAGCCCCCAGATCGCATGCGACATCAAATAAATAGGGACGGAGGCCTGTTTCGTCAAGTGAACTTTGCTCAGTGCTGTGAGTAGCCCCCAGATGATCGCATCCTACATGAAATAAGTAGGGACTCAGGCCTGTTTCGTCAAGTGCAGTTTGCTCAGTGCTGTGAGTAACCACCAGATGATCGCATCTTACATCAAATAAATAGGAACTCAGGCGTGTTTAGTCAAGTGAACTTTGCTCAGTACTGTGAGTAGCCGCCAGATGATCGCATCCTACATCAAATAAATGGGGACTCAGTCGAGTTTAGTCAACTGAACTTTGCTCAGTGCTGTGAGTAGCCGCCAGATGATCGCATCCTACATCAAATAAATAGGGAGTCAGGCCTGTTTCGTCAAGTGAACTTTGCTCAGTGCTGTGTGTTGCCCCTAGATGATCGCATCCTACATCAAATAAATAGGGACTCAGGCGTCTTTAGTCAAGTGAACTTTGCTCAGTGCTGTGAGTAGCCGCCAGATGATCGCATCCTACATCAAATAGATAGGCACTCAGGCCTGTTTCGTCAAGTGAACTTTGCTCAGTGCTGTGTGTAGCCGCCAGATGATCGCATCCTACATTAAATAAATGGGGACGCAGGCATGTTTCGTCAAGTGATCTTTGCTCAGTGCTGGCTGTGAGTAGCCGCCAGATGATCGCATCTTACATCAAATAAATAGGGACGCAGGCCCGTTTCGTCAAGTGAATTTTGCTCAGTGCTGTGAGTTGCCGCCAGATGATCGCATCCTACATCAAATAAATAGGGACTCAGGCGTGTTTAGTCAATTGAACTTTTCTCAGTGCTGTGAGTAGCCGCCAGATGATCGCATCCTACATCAAATAAATAGGGACTCAGGCCTGTTTCGTCACGTGCACTTTGCTCAGTGCTTTGAGTAGCCGCCAGATGATCGCATCCTACAGCAAATAAATAGGGACTGAGGCGTGTTTAGTCAAGGGAACTTTGCTCAGTGCTGTGAGTAGCCGCCAGATGATCGCATCCTACATCAAAAAGATAGGCACTCAGGCCTGTTTCGTCAAGTGAACTTTGCTCAGTGCTGTTCGTAGTCGCCAGATCATCACATCCTACATCAAATAAATAGGGACAGAGGCCTGTTTCATCAAGTGAACTTTGCTTAGTGCAGTGAGTAGCAGCCAGATGATCGCATCCTACATCAAATAAATAGGGACGCAGGCCTGTTTCGTCAAGTGCACTTTGCTCAGTGCTGTGAGTAGCCGCCAGGTGATCGCATCCTACATCAAATAAATAGGAACTCAGGCGTGTTTAGTCAAGTGAACTTTGCTCAGTGCTGTGAGTAGCCGCCAGATGATCGCATCCTACATCAAATAAATAGGGACTCAGGCGAGTTTAGTCAAGTGAACTTTGCTCAGTGCTGTGAGTAGCCGCCAGATGATCGCATCCTACATCAAATAAATAGGGACGCAGGCGTGTTTCGTCACGTGCACTTTGCTCAGTGCTGTGAGTAGCCGCCAGATGATCGCATCCTACATCAAATTAATAGGGACTCAGGCGTGTTTAGTCAAGTGAACTTTGCTCAGTGCTGTGAGTAGCCGCCAGATGATCGCATCCTACATCAAATAAATAGGGACTCAGGCGTGTTTAGTCAAGTGAACTTTGCTCAGTGCTGTTAGTAGCCGCCAGATGATGGCGTCCTACTTAAAATAAATGGGGACGCAGGCATGTTTCGTCAAGTGATCTTTGCTCAGTGCTGGCTGTGAGTAGCCGCCAGATGATCGCATCTTACATCAAATAAATAGGGACGCAGGCCCGTTTCGTCAAGTGAATTTTGCTCAGTGCTGTGAGTAGCCGCCAGATGATCGCATCCTACATCAAATAAATAGGGACTCAGGCGTGTTTAGTCAATTGAACTTTGCTCAGTGCTGTGAGTAGCCGCCAGATGATCGCATCCTACATCAAATAAATAGGGAGTCAGGCCTGTTTCGTCAAGTGAACTTTGCTCAGTGCTGTGAGTAGCCGCCAGATGATCGCATCCTACATCAAATAAATAGGGACTTAGGCGTGTTTAGTCAAGTGAACTTTGCTCAGTGCTGTGAGTAGCCGCCAGATGATCGCATCCTACATCAAATAAATAGGCACTGAGGCGTGTTTACTCAAGTAAACTTTGCTCATTGCTGTGAGTAGCTCCCAGGTGATCGCATCCTATATCAAATAGATTGGGACTCGGGCCTGTTTCGTCAAGTGAACTTTGCTCAGTGCTGTTAGTAGCCGCCAGATGATGGCGTCCTACATAAAATAAATGGTGACGCAGGCATGTTTCGTCAAGTGATCTTTGCTCAGTGCTGTGAGTAGCCCCCAGATCGCATGCGAAATCAAATAAATAGGGACGGAGGCCTGTTTCGTCAAGTGAACTTTGCTCAGTGCTGTGAGTAGCCCCCAGATGATCGCATCCTACATGAAATAAATAGGGACTCAGGCCTGTTTCGTCAAGTGAACTTTGCTCAGTGCTTTGTGTAGCCGCCAGATGATCGCATCCTACATTAAATAAATGGGGACGCAGGCATGTTTCGTCAAGTGATCTTTGCTCAGTGCTGGCTGTGAGTAGCCGCCAGATGATCGCATCTTACATCAAATAAATAGGGACGCAGGCCCGTTTCGTCAAGTGAATTTTGCTCAGTGCTGTGAGTAGCCACCAGATGATCGCCTCCTACATCAAATAAATAGGGACTCAGGCGTGTTTAGTCAATTGAACTTTGCTCAGTGCTGTGAGTAGCCGCCAGATGATCGCATCCTACATCAAATAAATAGGGACTCAGGCCTGTTTCGTCAAGTGAACTTTGCTCAGTGCTGTTCGTAGTCGCCAGATCATCACATCCTACATCAAATAAATAGGGACAGAGGCCTGTTTCATCAAGTGAACTTTGCTTAGTGCAGTGAGTAGCCGCCAGATGATCGCATCCTACATCAAATAAATAGGGACGCAGGCCTGTTTCGTCAAGTGCACTTTGCTCAGTGCTGTGAGTAGCCGCCAGGTGATCGCATCCTACATCAAATAAATAGGAACTCAGGCGTGTTTAGTCAAGTGAACTTTGCTCAGTGCTGTGAGTAGCCGCCAGATGATCGCATCCTACATCAAATAAATAGGGACTCAGGCGAGTTTAGTCAAGTGAACTTTGCTCAGTGCTGTTAGTAGCCGCCAGATGATCGCATCCTACATCAAATAAATAGGGACGCAGGCGTGTTTTGTCACGTCCACTTTGCTCAGTGCTGTGAGTAGCCGCCAGATGATCGCATCCTACATCAAATTAATAGGGACTCAGGCGTGTTTAGTCAAGTGAACTTTTCTCAGTGCTGTGAGTAGCCGCCAGATGATCGCATCCTACATCAAATAAATAGGGAGTCAGGCGTGTTTCGTCAAGTGAACTTTGCTGAGTGCTGTGAGTAGCCCCTAGATGATCGCATCCTACATCAAATAAATAGGGACTCAGGCGTGTTTAGTCAAGTGAACTTTGCTCAGTGCTGTTAGTAGCCGCCAGATGATGGCGTCCTACTTAAAATAAATGGGGACGCAGGCATGTTTCGTCAAGTGATCTCTGCTCAGTGCTGTGAGTAGCTGCCATATGATTGCATCCTACACCAAATAAATAGGGACTCAGGCGTGTTTAGTCAAGTGAACTTTGCTCAGTGCTGTGAGTAGCCACCAGATGATCGCACCCTACATCAAATAGATAGGGACTCGGGCCTGTTTCGTCAAGTGAACTTTGCTCAGTGCTGTTAGTAGCCGCCAGATGATGGCGTCCTACATGAAATAAATGGGGACGCAGGCATGTTTCGTCAAGTGATCTTTGCTCGGTGCTGGCTGTGAGTAGCCGCCAGATGATCGCATCTTACATCAAATAAATAGGGACGCAGGCCCGTTTCGTCAAGTGAATTTTGCTCAGTGCTGTGAGTAGCCGCCAGATGATCGCATACTACATCAAATAAATAGGGACTCAGGCGTGTTTAGTCAAGTGAACTTTGCTCAGTGCTGTGAGTAGCCGCCAGATGATCGCATCATACATCAAATAAATAGGCACTGAGGCGTGTTTAGTCAAGTGAACTTTGCTCAGTGCTGTGAGTAGCCGCAGATGATCGCATCCTACATCAAAAAGATAGGCACTCAGGCCTGTTTCGTCAAGTGAACTTTGCTCAGTGCTATTCGTAGTCGCCAGATCATCACATCCTACATCAAATAAATAGGGACAGAGGCCTGTTTCATCAAGTGAACTTTGGTTAGTGCAGTGAGTAGCCGCCAGATGATCGCATCCTACATCAAATAAATAGCGACGCAGGCCTGTTTCGTCAAGTGCATTTTGCTCAGTGCTGTGAGTAGGCGCCAGATGATCGCATCCTACATCAAATAAATAGGAACTCAGGCGTGTTTAGTCAAGTGAACTTTGCTCAGTGCTGTGAGTAGCCGCCAGATGATCGCATCCTACATCAAATTAATAGGGACTCAGGCGAGTTTAGTCAAGTGAACTTTGCTCAGTGCTGTGAGTAGCCGCCAGATGATCGCATCCTACGTCAAATGAATAGGGACTCAGGCGTGTTTAGTCAAGTGAACTTTGCTCAGTGCTGTGAGTAGCCGCCAGATGATCGCATCCTACATCAAATAAATAGGGAGTCAGGCGTGTTTCGTCAAGTGAACTTTGCTGAGTGCTGTGAGTAGCCCCTAGATGATCGCATCCTACATCAAATAAATAGGGACTCAGGCGTGTTTAGTCAAGTGAACTTTGCTCAGTGCTGTGAGTAGCCGCCAGATGATCGCATCCTACATCAAATAAATAGGGAGTCAGGCGTGTTTCGTCAAGTGAACTTTGCTGAGTGCTGTGAGTAGCCCCTAGATGATCGCATCCTACATCAAATAAATAGGGACTCAGGCGTGTTTAGTCAAGTGAACTTTGCTCAGTGCTGTTAGTAGCCGCCAGATGATGGCGTCCTACTTAAAATAAATGGGGACGCAGGCATGTTTCGTCAAGTGATCTCTGCTCAGTGCTGTGAAGATGCTTCCAGATGATCGCATCCTACATCAAATAAATAGGGTCTCAGGCATGTTTAGTCAAGTGAACTTTGCTCAGTGCTGTGAGTAGCCACCAGATGATCGCATCCTACATCAAATAGATAGGGACTCGGACCTGTTTCGTCAAGTGAACTTTGCTCAGTGCTGTGAGTATCCCCCAGATCGCATCCTACATAAAATAAATAGGGACTCAAGCGTGTTTATTCAAGTGAACTTTGCTCAGTGCTGTGAGTAGCCGCCAGATGATCGCATCTTACATCAAATAAATAGGAACTCAGGCGTGTTTAGTCAAGTGAACTTTGCTCAGTGCTGTGAGTAGCCGCCAGATGATCGCATCCTACATCAAATAAATAGGGACGCAGGCCCGTTTCGTCAAGTGCACTTTGCTCAGTGCTGTGAGCAGCCGCCAGATGATCGCATCCTACATCAAATAAATAGGGACTCAGGCGTGTTTAGTCAAGTGAACTTTGCTCAGTGCTGTGAGTAGCCACCAGATGATCGCATCCTACATCAAATATATAGGGAGTCAGGCCTTTTTCGTCAAGTGAACTTTGCTCAGTGCTCTGAGTAGCCCCTAGATGATCGCATCCTACATCAAATAAATAGGTACTCAGGCGTGTTTCGTCAAGTGGACTTTGCTCAGTGCTGTGAGTAGCCGCCAGATGATCGCATCCTACATCAAATAGATAGGCACTCAGGCCTGTTTCGTCAAGTGAACTTTCCTGAGTGCTGTTAGTAGCCGCCAGATGATGGCGTCCTACATAAAATAAATGGGGACGCAGGCATGTTTCGTCAAGTGATCTTTGCTCAGTGCTGGCTGTGAGTAGCCGCCAGATGATCGCATCTTACATCAAATAAATAGGGACGCAGGCCCGTTTCGTCAAGTGAATTTTGCTCAGTGCTGTGAGTAGCCGCCAGATGATCGCATCCTACATCAAATAAATAGGGACTCAGGCGTGTTTAGTCAATTAAACTTTGCTCAGTGCTGTGAGTAGCCGCCAGATGATCGCATCCTACATCAAATAAATAGGGACTCAGGCCTGTTTCGTCAAGTGCACTTTGCTCAGTGCTGTGAGTAGCCGCCAGATGATCGTATCCTACATCAAATAAATAGGGACTTAGGCGTGTTTAGTCAAGTGAACTTTGCTCAGTGCTGTGAGTAGCCGCCAGATGATCGCATCCTACATCAAATAAATAGGCACTGAGGCGTGTTTACTCAAGTAAACTTTGCTCATTGCTGTGAGTAGCTGCCAGGTGATCGCATCCTACATCAAATAGATAGGGACTCGGGCCTGTTTGTGAAGTGAACTTTGCTCAGTGCTGTTAGTAGCCGCCAGATGATGGCGTCCTACATAAAATAAATGGTGACGCAGGCTTGTTTCGTCAAGTGATCTTTGCTCAGTGCTGTGAGTAGCCCCCAGATCGCATGCGACATCAAATAAATAGGGACGGAGGCCTGTTTCGTCAAGTGAACTTTGCTCAGTGCTGTGAGTAGCCCCCAGATGATCGCATCCTACATGAAATAAATAGGGACTCAGGCGTGTTTAGTCAAGTGAACTATGCTCATTGCTGTGTGTAGCCGCCAGATGATGGCATCCTACATGAAATAAATAGGGACTCAGGCCTGTTTCGTCAAGTGAACTTTGCTCAGTGCTGTGAGTAGCCCCCAGATGATCGCATCCTACATCAAATAAATAGGGACTCAGGCGTGTTTAGTCAAGTGAACTTTGCTCAGTGCGGTGAGTAGCCGCCAGATGATCGCATCCTACAACAAATAAATAGGGACGCAGGCCTGTTTCGTCAAGTGCACTTTGCTCAATGCTGTGAGTAGCCGCGAGATGATCGCATCTTATATCAAATAAATAGGAACTCAGGCGTGTTTAGTCAAGTGAACTTTGCTAAGTGCTGTGAGTAGCCGCCAGATGATCGCATCCTACATCAAATAAATAGGGACTCAGGCGAGTTTAGTCAACTGAACTTTGCTCAGTGCTGTGAGTAGCCGCCAGATGATCGCATCCTACTTCAAATAAATAGGGACGCAGGCCCGTTTCGTCAAGTGAACTTTGCTCAGTGCTGTGAGCAGCCGCCAGATGATCGCATCCTACATCAAATAAATAGGGACTCAGGCGTGTTAAGTCAAGTGAACTTTGCTCAGTGCTGTGAGTAGCCGCCAGATGATCGCATCCTACATCAAATAGATAGGCACTCAGGCCTGTTTCGTCAAGTGAACTTTGCTCAGTGCTGTGTGTAGCCGCCAGATGATCGCATCCTACATAAAATAAATGGGGACGCAGGCATGTTTCGTCACGTGATCTTTGCTCAGTGCTGGCTGTGAGTAGCCGCCAGATGATCGCATCTTACATCAAATAAATAGGGACGCAGGCCCGTTTCGTCAAGTGAATTTTGCTCAGTGCTGTGAGTAGCCGCCAGATGATCGCATCCTACATCAAATAAATAGGGACTCAGGCGTGTTTAGTCAATTGAACTTTGCTCAGTGCTGTGAGTAGCCGCCAGATGATCGCATCCTACATCAAATAAATAGGGACTCAGGCCTGTTTCGTCAAGTGCACTTTGCTCAGTGCTTTGAGTAGGCGCCAGATGATCGCATCCTACATCAAATAAATAGGGACTTAGGCGTGTTTAGTCAAGTGAACTTTGCTCAGTGCTGTCAGTAGCCCCCAGATGATCGCATCCTACATCAAATAGATAGGCACTCAGGCCTGTTTCGTCAAGTGAACTTTCCTGAGTGCTGTTAGTAGCCGCCAGATGATGGCGTCCTACATAAAATAAATGGGGACGCAGGCATGTTTCGTCAAGTGAATTTTGCTCAGTGCTGTGAGTAGCCGCCAGATGATCGCATCCTACATCAAATAAATAGGGACTCAGGCGTGTTTAGTCAAGTGGACTTTGCTCAGTGCGGTGAGTAGCCGCCAGATGGTCGCATCCTACATCAAATAAATAGGGACGCAGGCCTGTTTCGTCAAGTGCACTTTGCTCAGGGCTGTGAGTAGCCGCCAGATGATCGCATCTTACATCAAATAAATGGGAACTCAGGCGTGTTTAGTCAAGTGAACTTTGCTCAGTGCTGTGAGTAGCCGCCAGATGATCGCATCCTACATCAAATAAATAGGGACTCAGGCGAGTTTAGTCAACTGAAGTTTCTCAGTGCTGTGAGTAGCCGCCAGATGATCGCATCCTACATCAAATAAATAGGGACGCAGGCCCGTTTCGTCAAGTGAACTTTGCTCAGTGCTGTGAGCAGCCGCCAGATGATCGCATCCTACATCAAATAAATAGGGACTCAGGCGTGTTTAGTCAAGTGAACTTTGCTCAGTGCTGTGAGTAGCCGCCAGATGATCGCATCCTACATCAAATAAATAGGGAGTCAGGCCTGTTTCGTCAAGTGAACTTTGCTCAGTGCTGTGAGTAGCCCCTAGATGATCGCATCCTACATCAAATAAATAGGGACTCAGGCGTCTTTAGTCAAGTGAACTTTGCTCAGTGCTGTGAGTAGCCGCCAGATGATCGCATCCTACATCAAATAGATAGGCACTCAGGCCTGTTTCGTCAAGTGAACTTTGCTCGGTGCTGTGTGTAGCCGCCAGATGATCGCATCCTACATAAAATAAATGGGGACGCAGGCATGTTTCGTCAAGTGATCTTTGCTCAGTGCTGGCTATGAGTAGCCGCCAGATGATCGCATCTTACATCAAATAAATAGGGACGCAGGCCCGTTTCGTCAAGTGAATTTTGCTCAGTGCTGTGAGTAGCCGCCAGATGATCGCATCCTACATCAAATAAATAGGGACTCAGGCGTGTTTAGTCAATTGAACTTTGCTCAGTGCTGTGAGTAGCCGCCAGATGATCGCATCCTACATCAAATAAATAGGGACTCAGGCCTATTTCGTCAAGTGCACTTTGCTCAGTGCTTTGAGTAGCCGCCAGATGATCGCATCCTACATCAAATAAATAGGGACTTAGGCGTGTTTAGTCAAGTGAACTTTGCTCAGTGCTGTGAGTAGCCGCCAGATGATCGCATCCTACATCAAATAAATAGGCACTGAGGCGTGTTTAGTCAAGTGAACTTTGCTCAGTGCTGTGAGTAGCCGCCAGATGATCGCATCCTACATCAAAATGATAGGCACTCAGGCCTGTTTCGTCAAGTGAACTTTGCTCAGTGCTGTTCGCAGTCGCAAGATCACATCCTACATCAAATAAATAGGGACAGAGGCCTGTTTCATCAAGTGAACTTTGCTTAGTGCAGTGAGTAGCCGCCAGATGATCGCATCCTACATCAAATAAATAGGGACGCAGGCCTGTTTCGTCAAGTGCACTTTGCTCAGTGCTCTGAGTAGCCGCCAGGTGATCGCATCCTACATCAAATAAATAGGAACTCAGGCGTGTTTAGTCAAGTGAACTTTGCTCAGTGCTGTGAGTAGCCGCCAGATGATCGCATCCTACATCAAATAAAAAGGGACTCAGGCGAGTTTAGTCAAGTGATCTTTGCTCAGTGCTGTGAGTAGCCGCCAGATGATCGCATCCTACATCAAATAAATAGGGACGCAGGCGTGTTTCGTCACGTGCACTTTGCTCAGTGCTGTGATGATGATGATGAAGTGGTTGTTGGGGGGGGAAGGGGGGACAGAGGCCGGTAACTGTCTGGCGTTACGCCGACACCTCAACCGGCCGAACGGAAGTGAGGAGGGTGGGAGAGACGAAAGAGTAGGTAAAGTGGGGGGGGGGGAAAGGAGTAGGGAGAAGGTGAATGGCAGGTAATAGGGGTCGCACACGCAAATTTCGCAGTACAGTGGGGCAGTCGGAGATGACAGGGTGTTACAGAAGGTTGGTGGGTGGCAATGAGTACAGAATAAGAATACAGGGGGTCACACCAGAGTTAGCTGGTGGCATAGGGAACGGGAACATCGGAAACATAAATAATACCAGAGGGATACCACAGGATCGGCAGATGACATCGGAAACAGAAAATAATAACAGAGGGATACGACAACATTAGCGGGTGACGCCAGAGTAGAATAACATGGGGGACTCAGCAGAGAGTGTTACTAAAAAGAAAACAGTGTGAAGTGGGACATTGGGTTCTGCCTGGGTTAACAGATGCGGGAACCGCGAAGACAACTGGGGGGAGACGTAACAGTAGTAGCTGTACGAGCAGCAGATAAATTCGACAGCTGGGCCCTTGGCACGACCGGCGCTGCGAGGGAAGAAAACAATAACAGCAAAAAAAAAAAAAAGACGGTATGATAATAATGATAATACTGAAAAGGGCTGTGTAGTGTGTACGACATTGGTCACTGCGCAGGTTAATAGGAGGCCACATCGAAATTAGCCAGCTGTGCTGGGTTCGGCCGACATTTCAGGGGGAGTAAACAGTAGCAACAAATGGAATAAAAGGGCATAAGAATAATAAGAATAAGGAACCTCGTATAGCGGGTTGCGGGGGTACATGGTAGGATATAGGTGGGGCATATATTAGTGGGGGTAGCTGGTAGGCAAGGTACAGAGGCGTAATAAGGGGCCTGCGGGGGTAAATACTGGGTTAGATGGAATGGGATATGAGTAGCCGCCAGATGATCGCATCCTACATCAAATTAAAAGGAACTCAGGCGAGTTTAGTCAAGTGAACTTTGCTCAGTGCTGTGAGTAGCCGCCAGATGATCGCATCCTACATCAAATAAATAGGGACGCAGGCCCGTTTCGTCAAGTGCACTTTTCTCAGTGCTGTGAGCAGCCGCCAGATGATCGCATCCTACATCAAATAAATAGGGACTCAGGCATGTTTAGTCAAGTGAACTTTGCTCAGTGCTGTGAGTAGCCGCCAGATGATCGCATCCTACATCAAATATGTAGGGAGTCAGGCCTGTTTCGTCAAGTGAACTTTGCTCAGTGCTGTGAGTAGCCCCTAGATGATCGCATCCTACATCAAATAAATAGGTACTCAGGCGTGTTTATTCAAGTGAACTTTGCTCAGTGCTGTGAGTAGCCGCCAGATGATCGCATCCTACATCAAATAGATAGGCACTCAGGCCTGTTTCGTCAAGTGAACTTTGCTGAGTGCTGTTAGTAGCCGCCAGATGATGGCGTCCTATATAAAATAAATGGGGACGCAGGCATGTTTCGTCAAGTGATCTTTGTTTAGTGCTGGCTGTGAGTAGCCGCCAGATGATCGCATCTTACATCAAATAAATAGGGACGCAGGCCCGTTTCGTCAAGTGAATTTTGCTCAGTGCTGTGAGTAGCCGCCAGATGATCGCATCCTACATCAAATAAATAGGGACTCAGGCGTGTTTAGTCAATTGAACTTTGCTCAGTGCTGTGAGTAGCTGCCAGATGATCGCATCCTACATCAAATAAATAGGGACTCAGGCCTGTTTCGTCAAGTGCACTTTGCTCAGTGCTGTGAGTAGCCGCCAGATGATCGTATCCTACATCAAATAAATAGGGACTTAGGCGTGTTTAGTCAAGTGAACTTTGCTCAGTGCTGTGAGTAGCCGCCAGATGATCGCATCCTACATCAAATAAATAGGCACTGAGGCGTGTTTACTCAAGTAAACTTTGCTCATTGCTGTGAGTAGCTGCCAGGTGATCGCATCCTATATCAAATAGATAGGGACTCGGGCCTGTTTCGTGAAGTGAACGTTGCTCAGTGCTGTTAGTAGCCGCCAGATGATGGCGTCCTACATAAAATAAATGGTGACGCAGGCATGTTTCGTCAAGTGATCTTTGCTCAGTGCTGTGAGTAGCCCCCAGATCGCATGCGACATCAAATAAATAGGGACGGAGGCCTGTTTCGTCAAGTGAACTTTGCTCAGTGCTGTGAGTAGCCCCCAGATGATCGCATCCTACATGAAATAAGTAGGGACTCAGGCCTGTTTCGTCAAGTGCACTTTGCTCAGTGCTGTGAGTAACCACCAGATGATCGCATCTTACATCAAATAAATAGGAACTCAGGCGTGTTTAGTCAAGTGAACTTTGCTCAGTGCTGTGAGTAGCCGCCAGATGATCGCATCCTACATCAAATAAATAGGGACTCAGTCGAGTTTAGTCAACTGAACTTTGCTCAGTGCTGTGAGTAGCCGCCAGATGATCGCATCCTACATCAAATAAATAGGGAGTCAGGCCTGTTTCGTCAAGTGAACTTTGCTCAGTGCTGTGAGTAGCTGCCAGACGATCGCATCCTACACCAAATAAATAGGGACTCAGGCGTGTTTAGTCAAGTGAACTTTGCTCAGTGCTGTGAGTAGCCACCAGATGATCGCACCCTACATCAAATAGATAGGGACTCGGGCCTGTTTCGTCAAGTGAACTTTGCTCAGTGCTGTTAGTAGCCGCCAGATGATGGCGTCCTACATGAAATAAATGGGGACGCAGGCATGTTTCGTCAAGTGATCTTTGCTCAGTGCTGTGAGTAGCCGCCATATGATCGCATCTTATATCAAATAAATATGCACGCAGGCCCGTTTCGTCAAGTGAATTTTGCTCCGTGCTGTGAGTAGCCGCAAGGTGATCACATCCTACATCAAATAAATAGGGACGCAGGCCTGTTTCGTCAAGTGCACTTTGCTCAGTGCTGTGAGTAGCCGCCAGATGATCGTATCCTACATCAAATAAATAGGGACTTAGGCGTGTTTAGTCAAGTGAACTTTGCTCAGTGCTGTGAGTAGCCGCCAGATGATCGCATCCTACATCAAATAAATAGGCACTGAGGCGTGTTTACTCAAGTAAACTTTGCTCATTGCTGTGAGTAGCTGCCAGGTGATCGCATCCTATATCAAATAGATAGGGACCCGGGCCTGTTTCGTCAAGTGAACTTTGCTCAGTGCTGTTAGTAGCCGCCAGATGATGGCGTCCTACATAAAATAAATGGTGACGCAGGCATGTTTCGTCAAGTGATCTTTGCTCTGTGCTGTGAGTAGCGCCCAGATCGCATGCGACATCAAATAAATAGGGACGGAGGCCTGTTTCGTCAAGTGAACTTTGCTCAGTGCTGTGAGTAGCCCCCAGATGATCGCATCCTACATGAAATAAATAGGGACTCAGGCCTGTTTAGTCAAGTGAACTTTGCTCAGTGCTGTGAGTAGCCGCCAGATGATCGCATCCTACATCAAATAAATAGGGACTTAGTCGAGTTTAGTTAACTGAACTTTGCTCAGTGCTGTGAGTAGCTGCCAGATGATCGCATCCTACATCAAATAAATAGGGAGTCAGGCCTGTTTCGTCAAGTGAACTTTGCTCAGTGCTGTGTGTTGCCCCTAGATGATCGCATCCTACATCAAATAAATAGGGACTCAGGCGTCTTTAGTCAAGTGAACTTTGCTCAGTGCTGTGAGTAGCCGCCAGATGATCGCATCCTACATCAAATAGATAGGCACTCAGGCCTGTTTCGTCAAGTGAACTTTGCTCAGTGCTGTGTGTAGCCGCCAGATGATCGCATCCTACATTAAATAAATGGGGACGCAGGCATGTTTCGTCAAGTGATCTTTGCTCAGTGCTGGCTGTGAGTAGCCGCCAGATGATCGCATCTTACATCAAATAAATAGGGACGCAGGCCCGTTTCGTCAAGTGAATTTTGCTCAGTGCTGTGATTAGCCGCCAGATGATCGCATCCTACATCAAATAAATAGGGACTCAGGCGTGTTTAGTCAATTGAACTTTGCTCAGTGCTGTGAGTAGCCGCCAGATGATCGCATCCTACATCAAATAAATAGGGACTCAGGCCTGTTTCGTCAAGTGCACTTTGCTCAGTGCTTTGAGTAGCCGCCAGATGATCGCATCCTACAGCAAATAAATAGGGACTGAGGCCTGTTTCGTCAAGTGAACTTTGCTCAGTGCTGTTCGTAGTCGCCAGATCATCACATCCTACATCAAATAAATAGGCACAGAGGCCTGTTTCATCAAGTGAACTTTGCTTAGTGCAGTGAGTAGCCGCCAGATGATCGCATCCTACATCAAATAAATAGGGACGCAGGCCTGTTTCGTCAAGTGCACTTTGCTCAGTGCTGTGAGTAGCCGCCAGGTGATCGCATCCTACATCAAATAAATAGGAACTCAGGCGTGTTTAGTCAAGTGAACTTTGCTCAGTGCTGTGAGTAGCCGCCAGATGATCGCATCCTACATGAAATAAATAGGGACTCAGGCCTGTTTCGTCAAGTGCACTTTGCTCAGTGCTGTGAGTAGCCACCAGATGATCGCATCTTACATCAAATAAATAGGAACTCAGGCGTGTTTAGTCAAGTGAACTTTGCTCAGTGCTGTGAGTAGCCGCCAGATAATCGCATCCTACATCAAATAAATAGGGACTTAGTCGAGTTTAGTTAACTGAACTTTGCTCAGTGCTGTGAGTAGCCGCCAGATGATCGCATCCTACATCAAATAAATAGGGAGTCAGGCCTGTTTCGTCAAGTGAACTTTGCTCAGTGCTGTGTGTTGCCCCTAGATGATCGCATCCTACATCAAATAAATAGGGACTCAGGCGTCTTTAGTCAAGTGAACTTTGCTCAGTGCTGTGAGTAGCCGCCAGATGATCGCATCCTACATCAAATAGATAGGCACTCAGGCCTGTTTCGTCAAGTGAACTTTGCTCAGTGCTGTGTGTAGCCGCCAGATGATCGCATCCTACATTAAATAAATGGGGACGCAGGCATGTTTCGTCAAGTGATCTTTGCTCAGTGCTGGCTGTGAGTAGCCGCCAGATGATCGCATCTTACATCAAATAAATAGGGACGCAGGCCCGTTTCGTCAAGTGAATTTTGCTCAGTGCTGTGATTAGCCGCCAGATGATCGCATCCTACATCAAATAAATAGGGACTCAGGCGTGTTTAGTCAATTGAACTTTGCTCAGTGCTGTGAGTAGCCGCCAGATGATCGCATCCTACATCAAATAAATAGGGACTCAGGCCTGTTTCGTCAAGTGCACTTTGCTCAGTGCTTTGAGTAGCCGCCAGATGATCGCATCCTACAGCAAATAAATAGGGACTGAGGCCTGTTTCGTCAAGTGAACTTTGCTCAGTGCTGTTCGTAGTCGCCAGATCATCACATCCTACATCAAATAAATAGGCACAGAGGCCTGTTTCATCAAGTGAACTTTGCTTAGTGCAGTGAGTAGCCGCCAGATGATCGCATCCTACATCAAATAAATAGGGACGCAGGCCTGTTTCGTCAAGTGCACTTTGCTCAGTGCTGTGAGTAGCCGCCAGGTGATCGCATCCTACATCAAATAAATAGGAACTCAGGCGTGTTTAGTCAAGTGAACTTTGCTCAGTGCTGTGAGTAGCCGCCAGATGATCGCATCCTACATCAAATAAATAGGGACTCAGGCGAGTTTAGTCAAGTGAACTTTGCTCAGTGCTGTGAGTAGCCGCCAGATGATCGCATCCTACATCAAATAAATAGGGACGCAGGCGTGTTTCGTCACGTGCACTTTGCTCAGTGCTGTGAGTAGCCGCCAGATGATCGCATCCTACATCAAATTAATAGGGACTCAGGCGTGTTTAGTCAAGTGAACTTTGCTCAGTGCTGTGAGTAGCCGCCAGATGATCGCATCCTACATCAAATAAATAGGGAGTCAGGCGTGTTTCGTCAAGTGAACTTTTCTGAGTGCTGTGAGTAGCCCCTAAATGATCGCATCCTACATCAAATAAATAGGGACTCAGGCGTGTTTATTCAAGTGAACTTTGCTCAGTGCTGTTAGTAGCCGCCAGATGATGGCGTCCTACTTAAAATAAATGGGGACGCAGGCATGTTTCGTCAAGTGATCTTTGTTTAGTGCTGGCTGTGAGTAGCCGCCAGATGATCGCATCTTACTTGAAATAAATAGGGACGCAGGCCCGTTTCGTCAAGTGAATTTTGCTCAGTGCTGTGAGTAGCCGCCAGATGATCGCATCCTACATCAAATAAATAGGGACTCAGGCGTGTTTAGTCAATTGAACTTTGCTCAGTGCTGTGAGTAGCCGCCAGATGATCGCATCCTACATCAAATAAATAGGGACTCAGGCCTGTTTCGTCAAGTGCACTTTGCTCAGTGCTGTGAGTAGCCGCCAGATGATCGTATCCTACATCAAATAAATAGGAACTCAGGCGTGTTTAGTCAAGTGAACTTTGCTCAGTGCTGTGAGTAGCCCCTAGATGATCGCATCCTACATCAAATAAATAGGTACTCAGGCGTGTTTATTCAAGTGAACTTTGCTCAGTGCTGTGAGTAGCCGCCAGATGATCGCATCCTACATCAAATAGATAGGCACTCAGGCCTGTTTATTCAAGTGAACTTTGCTCAGTGCTGTGAGTAGCCGCCAGATGATCGCATCCTACATCAAATAAATAGGGACTCAGGCGAGTTTAGTCAAGTGAACTTTGCTCAGTGCTGTGAGTAGCCGCCAGATGATCGCATCCTACATCAAATAAATAGGGACGCAGGCCCGTTTCGTCAAGTGCACTTTGCTCAGTGCTGTGAGCAGCCGCCAGATGATCGCATCCTACATCAAATAAATAGGGACTCAGGCATGTTTAGTCAAGTGAACTTTGCTCAGTGCTGTGAGTAGCCCCTAGATGATCGCATCCTACATCAAATAAATAGGTACTCAGGCGTGTTTATTCAAGTGAACTTTGCTCAGTGCTGTGAGTAGCCGCCAGATGATCGCATCCTACATCAAATAGATAGGCACTCAGGCCTGTTTCGTCAAGTGAACTTTGCTGAGTGCTGTTAGTAGCCGCCAGATGATGGCGTCCTACATAAAATAAATGGGGACGCAGGCATGTTTCGTCAAGTGATCTTTGTTTAGTGCTGGCTGTGAGTAGCCGCCAGATGATCGCATCTTACTTGAAATAAATAGGGACGCAGGCCCGTTTCGTCAAGTGAATTTTGCTCAGTGCTGTGAGTAGCCGCCAGATGATCGCATCCTACATCAAATAAATAGGGACTCAGGCGTGTTTAGTCAATTGAACTTTGCTCAGTGCTGTGAGTAGCCGCCAGATGATCGCATCCTACATCAAATAAATAGGGACTCAGGCCTGTTTCGTCAAGTGCACTTTGCTCAGTGCTGTGAGTAGCCGCCAGATGATCGTATCCTACATCAAATAAATAGGAACTCAGGCGTGTTTAGTCAAGTGAACTTTGCTCAGTGCTGTGAGTAGCCGCCAGATGATCGCATCCTACATCAAATAAATAGGGACTTAGTCGAGTTTAGTTAACTGAACTTTGCTCAGTGCTGTGAGTAGCCGCCAGATGATCGCATCCTACATCAAATAAATAGGGAGTCAGGCCTGTTTCGTCAAGTGAACTTTGCTCAGTGCTGTGTGTTGCCCCTAGATGATCGCATCCTACATCAAATAAATAGGAACTCAGGCGTGTTTAGTCAAGTGAACTTTGCTCAGTGCTGTGAGTAGCCGCCAGATGATCGCATCCTACATCAAATAAATAGGGACTTAGTCGAGTTTAGTTAACTGAACTTTGCTCAGTGCTGTGAGTAGCCGCCAGATGATCGCATCCTACATCAAATAAATAGGGAGTCAGGCCTGTTTCGTCAAGTGAACTTTGCTCAGTGCTGTGTGTTGCCCCTAGATGATCGCATCCTACATCAAATAAATAGGGACTCAGGTGTCTTTAGTCAAGTGAACTTTGCTCAGTGCTGTGAGTAGCCGCCAGATGATCGCATCCTACATCAAATAGATAGGCACTCAGGCCTGTTTCGTCAAGTGAACTTTGCTCAGTGCTGTGTGTAGCCGCCAGATGATCGCATCCTACATTAAATAAATGGGGACGCAGGCATGTTTCGTCAAGTGATCTTTGCTCAGTGCTGGCTGTGAGTAGCCGCCAGATGATCGCATCTTACATCAAATAAATAGGGATGCAGACCCGTTTCGTCAAGTGAATTTTGCTCAGTGCTGTGATTAGCCGGCAGATGATCGCATCCTACATCAAATAAATAGGGACTCAGGCGTGTTTAGTCAATTGAACTTTGCTCAGTGCTGTGAGTAGCCGCCAGATGATCGCATCCTACATCAAATAAATAGGGACTCAGGCCTGTTTCGTCAAGTGAACTTTGCTGAGTGCTGTGAGTAGCCCCTAAATGATCGCATCCTACATCAAATAAATAGGGACTCAGGCATGTTTAGTCAAGTGAACTTTGCTCAGTGCTGTTAGTAGCCGCCAGATGATGGCGTCCTACTTAAAATAAATGGGGACGCAGGCATGTTTCGTCAAGTGATCTCTGCTCAGTGCTGTGAGTAGCTGCCAGATGATCGCATCCTACACCAAATAAATAGGGACTCAGGCGTGTTTAGTCAAGTGAACTTTGCTCAGTGCTGTGAGTAGCCGCCAGATGATCGCATCCTACATCAAATAAATAGGGACTTAGTCGAGTTTAGTTAACTGAACTTTGCTCAGTGCTGTGAGTAGCCGCCAGATGATCGCATCCTACATCAAATAAATAGGGAGTCAGGCCTGTTTCGTCAAGTGAACTTTGCTCAGTGCTGTGTGTTGCCCCTAGATGATCGCATCCTACATCAAATAAATAGGAACTCAGGCGTGTTTAGTCAAGTGAACTTTGCTCAGTGCTGTGAGTAGCCGCCAGATGATCGCATCCTACATCAAATAAATAGGGACTCAGGCCTGTTTCGTCAAGTGCACTTTGCTCAGTGCTGTGAGTAGCCGCCAGATGATCGTATCCTACATCAAATAAATAGGAACTCAGGCGTGTTTAGTCAAGTGAACTTTGCTCAGTGCTGTGAGTAGCCCCTAGATGATCGCATCCTACATCAAATAAATAGGTACTCAGGCGTGTTTATTCAAGTGAACTTTGCTCAGTGCTGTGAGTAGCCGCCAGATGATCGCATCCTACATCAAATAGATAGGCACTCAGGCCTGTTTATTCAAGTGAACTTTGCTCAGTGCTGTGAGTAGCCGCCAGATGATCGCATCCTACATCAAATAAATAGGGACTCAGGCGAGTTTAGTCAAGTGAACTTTGCTCAGTGCTGTGAGTAGCCGCCAGATGATCGCATCCTACATCAAATAAATAGGGACGCAGGCCCGTTTCGTCAAGTGCACTTTGCTCAGTGCTGTGAGCAGCCGCCAGATGATCGCATCCTACATCAAATAAATAGGGACTCAGGCATGTTTAGTCAAGTGAACTTTGCTCAGTGCTGTGAGTAGCCCCTAGATGATCGCATCCTACATCAAATAAATAGGTACTCAGGCGTGTTTATTCAAGTGAACTTTGCTCAGTGCTGTGAGTAGCCGCCAGATGATCGCATCCTACATCAAATAGATAGGCACTCAGGCCTGTTTCGTCAAGTGAACTTTGCTGAGTGCTGTTAGTAGCCGCCAGATGATGGCGTCCTACATAAAATAAATGGGGACGCAGGCATGTTTCGTCAAGTGATCTTTGTTTAGTGCTGGCTGTGAGTAGCCGCCAGATGATCGCATCTTACTTGAAATAAATAGGGACGCAGGCCCGTTTCGTCAAGTGAATTTTGCTCAGTGCTGTGAGTAGCCGCCAGATGATCGCATCCTACATCAAATAAATAGGGACTCAGGCGTGTTTAGTCAATTGAACTTTGCTCAGTGCTGTGAGTAGCCGCCAGATGATCGCATCCTACATCAAATAAATAGGGACTCAGGCCTGTTTCGTCAAGTGCACTTTGCTCAGTGCTGTGAGTAGCCGCCAGATGATCGTATCCTACATCAAATAAATAGGAACTCAGGCGTGTTTAGTCAAGTGAACTTTGCTCAGTGCTGTGAGTAGCCGCCAGATGATCGCATCCTACATCAAATAAATAGGGACTTAGTCGAGTTTAGTTAACTGAACTTTGCTCAGTGCTGTGAGTAGCCGCCAGATG
The DNA here is from genome assembly GCF_048455015.1 of Haemaphysalis longicornis. NCBI lineage: Eukaryota > Metazoa > Arthropoda > Arachnida > Ixodida > Ixodidae > Haemaphysalis > Haemaphysalis longicornis. The sequence goes on along the minus strand of NW_027526204.1, from coordinate 973,478 downwards.
ATCGCATCCTACATCAAATAAATAGGGAGTCAGGCCTGTTTCGTCAAGTGAACTTTGCTCAGTGCTGTGTGTTGCCCCTAGATGATCGCATCCTACATCAAATAAATAGGAACTCAGGCGTGTTTAGTCAAGTGAACTTTGCTCAGTGCTGTGAGTAGCCGCCAGATGATCGCATCCTACATCAAATAAATAGGGACTTAGTCGAGTTTAGTTAACTGAACTTTGCTCAGTGCTGTGAGTAGCCGCCAGATGATCGCATCCTACATCAAATAAATAGGGAGTCAGGCCTGTTTCGTCAAGTGAACTTTGCTCAGTGCTGTGTGTTGCCCCTAGATGATCGCATCCTACATCAAATAAATAGGGACTCAGGTGTCTTTAGTCAAGTGAACTTTGCTCAGTGCTGTGAGTAGCCGCCAGATGATCGCATCCTACATCAAATAGATAGGCACTCAGGCCTGTTTCGTCAAGTGAACTTTGCTCAGTGCTGTGTGTAGCCGCCAGATGATCGCATCCTACATTAAATAAATGGGGACGCAGGCATGTTTCGTCAAGTGATCTTTGCTCAGTGCTGGCTGTGAGTAGCCGCCAGATGATCGCATCTTACATCAAATAAATAGGGATGCAGACCCGTTTCGTCAAGTGAATTTTGCTCAGTGCTGTGATTAGCCGGCAGATGATCGCATCCTACATCAAATAAATAGGGACTCAGGCGTGTTTAGTCAATTGAACTTTGCTCAGTGCTGTGAGTAGCCGCCAGATGATCGCATCCTACATCAAATAAATAGGGACTCAGGCCTGTTTCGTCAAGTGAACTTTGCTGAGTGCTGTGAGTAGCCCCTAAATGATCGCATCCTACATCAAATAAATAGGGACTCAGGCATGTTTAGTCAAGTGAACTTTGCTCAGTGCTGTTAGTAGCCGCCAGATGATGGCGTCCTACTTAAAATAAATGGGGACGCAGGCATGTTTCGTCAAGTGATCTCTGCTCAGTGCTGTGAGTAGCTGCCAGATGATCGCATCCTACACCAAATAAATAGGGACTCAGGCGTGTTTAGTCAAGTGAACTTTGCTCAGTGCTGTGAGTAGCCACCAGATGATCGCACCCTATATCAAATAGATAGGGACTCGGGCCTGTTTCGTCAAGTGATCTTTGCTCAGTGCTGTGAGTAGCCGCCAGATGATCGCATCTTATATCAAATAAATATGCACGCAGGCCCGTTTCGTCAAGTGAATTTTGCTCCGTGCTGTGAGTAGCCGCAAGGTGATCACATCCTACATCAAATAAATAGGGACGCAGGCCTGTTTCGTCAAGTGCACTTTGCTCAGTGCTGTGAGTAGCCGCCAGATGATCGCATCCTACATCCAATAATAGGGACTCAGGGGTGTTTAGCCAAGTGAACTTTGCGCAGTGCTGTGAGTAGCCGCCAGATGATCGCATCCTACATCAAATAAATAGGGTCTCAGGCCTGTTTCGTCAAGTGAACTTTGCTCAGTGCTGTGAGTAGCCCCCAGATCGTATCCTACATCAAATAAATAGGGACTCAGGCGTGTTTATTCAAGTGAACTTTGCTCAGTGCTGTGAGTAGCCGCCAGATGATCGCATCTTACATCAAATAAATAGGAACTCAGGCGTGTTTAGTCAAGTGAACTTTGCTCAGTGCTGTGAGTAGCCGCCAGATGATCGCATCCTACATCAAATAAATAGGGACTCAGGCGAGTTTAGTCAAGTGAACTTTGCTCAGTGCTGTGAGTAGCCGCCAGATGATCGCATCCTACATCAAATAAATAGGGACGCAGGCCCGTTTCGTCAAGTGCACTTTGCTCAGTGCTGTGAGCAGCCGCCAGATGATCGCATCCTACATCAAATAAATAGGGACTCAGGCATGTTTAGTCAAGTGAACTTTGCTCAGTGCTGTGAGTAGCCCCTAGATGATCGCATCCTACATCAAATAAATAGGTACTCAGGCGTGTTTATTCAAGTGAACTTTGCTCAGTGCTGTGAGTAGCCGCCAGATGATCGCATCCTACATCAAATAGATAGGCACTCAGGCCTGTTTCTTCAAGTGAACTTTGCTGAGTGCTGTTAGTAGCCGCCAGATGATGGCGTCCTACATAAAATAAATGGGGACGCAGGCATGTTTCGTCAAGTGATCTTTGTTTAGTGCTGGCTGTGAGTAGCCGCCAGATGATCGCATCTTACATCAAATAAATAGGGACGCAGGCCTGTTTCGTCAAGTGAATTTTGCTCAGTGCTGTGAGTAGCCGCCAGATGATCGCATCCTACATCAAATAAATAGGGACTCAGGCGTGTTTAGTCAAATGAACTTTGCTCAGTGCTGTGAGTAGCCGCCAGATGATCGCATCCTACATCAAATAAATAGGGACTCAGGCCTGTTTCGTCAAGTGCACTTTGCTCAGTGCTGTGAGTAGCCGCCAGATGATCGTATCCTACATCAAATAAATAGGAACTCAGGCGTGTTTAGTCAATTGAACTTTGCTCAGTGCTGTGAGTAGCCGCCAGATGATCGCATCCTACATCAAATAAATAGGGACTTAGTCGAGTTTAGTTAACTGAACTTTGCTCAGTGCTGTGAGTAGCCGCCAGATGATCGCATCCTACATCAAATAAATAGGGAGTCAGGCCTGTTTCGTCAAGTGAACTTTGCTCAGTGCTGTTTGTTGCCCCTAGATGATCGCATCCTACATCAAATAAATAGGAACTCAGGCGTGTTTAGTCAAGTGAACTTTGCTCAGTGCTGTGAGTAGCCGCCAGATGATCGCATCCTACATCAAATAAATAGGGACTTAGTCGAGTTTAGTTAACTGAACTTTGCTCAGTGCTGTGAGTAGCCGCCAGATGATCGCATCCTACATCAAATAAATAGGGAGTCAGGCCTGTTTCATCAAGTGAACTTTGCTCAGTGCTGTGTGTTGCCCCTAGATGATCGCATCCTACATCAAATAAATAGGGACTCAGGCGTCTTTATTCAAGTGAACTTTGCTCAGTGCTGTGAGTAGCCGCCAGATGATCGCATCCTACATCAAATAGATAGGCACTCAGGCCTGTTTCGTCAAGTGAACTTTGCTCAGTGCTGTGTGTAGCCGCCAGATGATCGCATCCTACATTAAATAAATGGGGACGCAGGCATGTTTCGTCAAGTGATCTTTGCTCAGTGCTGGCTGTGAGTAGCCCCCAGATGATCGCATCTTACATCAAATAAATAGGGACGCAGGCCCGTTTCGTCAAGTGAATTTTGCTCAGTGCTGTGATTAGCCGCCAGATGATCGCATCCTACATCAAATAAATAGGGACTCAGGCGTGTTTAGTCAATTGAACTTTGCTCAGTGCTGTGAGTAGCCGCCAGATGATCGCATCCTACATCAAATAAATAGGGACTCAGGCCTGTTTCGTCAAGTGCACTTTGCTCAGTGCTTTGAGTAGCCGCCAGATGATCGCATCCTACAGCAAATAAATAGGGACTGAGGCCTGTTTCGTCAAGTGAACTTTGCTCAGTGCTGTTCGTAGTCGCCAGATCATCACATCCTACATCAAATAAATAGGCACAGAGGCCTGTTTCATCAAGTGAACTTTGCTTAGTGCAGTGAGTAGCCGCCAGATGATCGCATCCTACATCAAATCAATAGGGACGCAGGTCTGTTTCGTCAAGTGCACTTTGCTCAGTGCTATGAGTAGCCGCCAGGTGATCGCATCCTACATCAAATAAATAGGAACTCAGGCGTGTTTAGTCAAGTGAACTTTGCTCAGTGCTGTGAGTAGCCGCCAGATGATCGCATCCTACATCAAATAAATAGGGACTCAGGCGAGTTTAGTCAAGTGAACTTTGCTCAGTGCTGTGAGTAGCCGCCAGATGATCGCATCCTACATCAAATAAATAGGGACGCAGGCGTGTTTCGTCACGTGCACTTTGCTCAGTGCTGTGAGTAGCCGCCAGATGATCGCATCCTACATCAAATTAATAGGGACTCAGGCGTGTTTAGTCAAGTGAACTTTGCTCAGTGCTGTGAGTAGCCGCCAGATGATCGCATCCTACATCAAATAAATAGGGAGTCAGGCGTGTTTCGTCAAGTGAACTTTGCTGAGTGCTGTGAGTAGCCCCTAAATGATCGCATCCTACATCAAATAAATAGGGACTCAGGCGTGTTTAGTCAAGTGAACTTTGCTCAGTGCTGTTAGTAGCCGCCAGATGATGGCGTCCTACTTAAAATAAATGGGGACGCAGGCATGTTTCGTCAAGTGATCTCTGCTCAGTGCTGTGAGTAGCTGCCAGATGATCGCATCCTACACCAAATAAATAGGGACTCAGGCGTGTTTAGTCAAGTGAACTTTGCTCAGTGCTGTGAGTAGCCACCAGATGATCGCACCCTACATCAAATAGATAGGGACTCGGGCCTGTTTCGTCAAGTGATCTTTGCTCAGTGCTGTGAGTAGCCGCCAGATGATCGCATCTTATATCAAATAAATATGCACGCAGGCCCGTTTCGTCAAGTGAATTTTGCTCCGTGCTGTGAGTAGCCGCAAGGTGATCACATCCTACATCAAATAAATAGGGACGCAGGCCTGTTTCGTCAAGTGCACTTTGCTCAGTGCTGTGAGTAGCCGCCAGATGATCGCATCCTACATCAAATAATAGGGACTCAGGGGTGTTTAGCCAAGTGAACTTTGCGCAGTGCTGTGAGTAGCCGCCAGATGATCGCATCCTACATCAAATAAATAGGGTCTCAGGCCTGTTTCGTCAAGTGAACTTTGCTCAGTGCTGTGAGTAGCCCCCAGATCGCATCCTACATCAAATAAATAGGGACTCAGGCGTGTTTATTCAAGTGAACTTTGCTCAGTGCTGTGAGTAGCCGCCAGATGATCGCATCTTACATCAAATAAATAGGAACTCAGGCGTGTTTAGTCAAGTGAACTTTGCTCAGTGCTGTGAGTAGCCGCCAGATGATCGCATCCTACATCAAATAAATAGGGACTCAGGCGAGTTTAGTCAAGTGAACTTTGCTCAGTGCTGTGAGTAGCCGCCAGATGATCGCATCCTACATCAAATAAATAGGGACGCAGGCCCGTTTCGTCAAGTGCACTTTGCTCAGTGCTGTGAGCAGCCGCCAGATGATCGCATCCTACATCAAATAAATAGGGACTCAGGCATGTTTAGTCAAGTGAACTTTGCTCAGTGCTGTGAGTAGCCCCTAGATGATCGCATCCTACATCAAATAAATAGGTACTCAGGCGTGTTTATTCAAGAGAACTTTTCTCAGTGCTGTGAGTAGCCGCCAGATGATCGCATCCTACATCAAATAGATAGGCACTCAGGCCTGTTTCGTCAAGTGAACTTTGCTGAGTGCTGTTAGTAGCCGCCAGATGATGGCGTCCTACATAAAATAAATGGGGACGCAGGCATGTTTCGTCAAGTGATCTTTGTTTAGTGCTGGCTGTGAGTAGCCGCCAGATGATCGCATCTTACATCAAATAAATAGGGACGCAGGCCCGTTTCGTCAAGTGAATTTTGCTCAGTGCTGTGAGTAGCCGCCAGATGATCGCATCCTACATCAAATAAATAGGGACTCAGGCGTGTTTAGTCAATTGAACTTTGCTCAGTGCTGTGAGTAGCCGCCAGATGATCGCATCCTACATCAAATAAATAGGGACTCAGGCCTGTTTCGTCAAGTGCACTTTGCTCAGTGCTGTGAGTAGCCGCCAGATGATCGTATCCTACATCAAATAAATAGGGACTTAGGCGTGTTTAGTCAAGTGAACTTTGCTCAGTGCTGTGAGTAGCTGCCAGATGATCGCATCCTACATCAAATAAATAGGCACTGAGGCGTGTTTACTCAAGTAAACTTTGCTCATTGCTGTGAGTAGCTGCCAGGTGATCGCATCCTATATCAAATAGATAGGGACTCGGGCCTGTTTCGTCAAGTGAACTTTGCTCAGTGCTGTTAGTAGCCGCCAGATGATGGCGTCCTACATAAAATAAATGGTGACGCAGGCATGTTTCGTCAAGTGAACTTTGCTCAGTGCTGTGAGTAGCCGCCAGATGATCGCATCCTACATCAAATAAATAGGGACTCAGGCCTGTTTCGTCAAGTGAACTTTGCTGAGTGCTGTGAGTAGCCCCTAAATGATCGCATCCTACATCAAATAAATAGGGACTCAGGCGTGTTTAGTCAAGTGAACTTTGCTCAGTGCTGTTAGTAGCCGCCAGATGATGGCGTCCTACTTAAAATAAATGGGGACGCAGGCATGTTTCGTAAAGTGATCTCTGCTCAGTGCTGTGAGTAGCTGCCAGATGATCGCATCCTACACCAAATAAATAGGGACTCAGGCGTGTTTAGTCAAGTGAACTTTGCTCAATGCTGTGAGTAGCCACCATATGATCGCACCCTATATCAAATAGATAGGGACTCGGGCCTGTTTCGTCAAGTGATCTTTGCTCAGTGCTGTGAGTAGCCGCCAGATGATCGCATCTTATATCAAATAAATATGCACGCAGGCCCGTTTCGTCAAGTGAATTTTGCTCCGTGCTGTGAGTAGCCGCAAGGTGATCACATCCTACATCAAATAAATAGGGACGCAGGCCTGTTTCGTCAAGTGCACTTTGCTCAGTGCTGTGAGTAGCCGCCAGATGATCGCATCCTACATCAAATAATAGGGACTCAGGGGTGTTTAGCCAAGTGAACTTTGCGCAGTGCTGTGAGTAGCCGCCAGATGATCGCATCCTACATCAAATAAATAGGGTCTCAGGCCTGTTTCGTCAAGTGAACTTTGCTCAGTGCTGTGAGTAGCCCCCAGATCGTATCCTACATCAAATAAATAGGAACTCAGGCGTGTTTATTCAAGTGAACTTTGCTCAGTGCTGTGAGTAGCCGCCAGATGATCGCATCTTACATCAAATAAATAGGAACTCAGGCGTGTTTAGTCAAGTGAACTTTGCTCAGTGCTGTGAGTAGCCGCCAGATGATCGCATCCTACATCAAATAAATAGGGACTCAGGCGAGTTTAGTCAAGTGAACTTTGCTCAGTGCTGTGAGTAGCCGCCAGATGATCGCATCCTACATCAAATAAATAGGGACGCAGGCCCGTTTCGTCAAGTGCACTTTGCTCAGTGCTGTGAGCAGCCGCCAGATGATCGCATCCTACATCAAATAAATAGGGACTCAGGCATGTTTAGTCAAGTGAACTTTGCTCAGTGCTGTGAGTAGCCCCTAGATGATCGCATCCTACATCAAATAAATAGGTACTCAGGCGTGTTTATTCAAGTGAACTTTGCTCAGTGCTGTGAGTAGCCGCCAGATGATCGCATCCTACATCAAATAGATAGGCACTCAGGCCTGTTTCTTCAAGTGAACTTTGCTGAGTGCTGTTAGTAGCCGCCAGATGATGGCGTCCTACATAAAATAAATGGGGACGCAGGCATGTTTCGTCAAGTGATCTTTGTTTAGTGCTGGCTGTGAGTAGCCGCCAGATGATCGCATCTTACATCAAATAAATAGGGACGCAGGCCTGTTTCGTCAAGTGAATTTTGCTCAGTGCTGTGAGTAGCCGCCAGATGATCGCATCCTACATCAAATAAATAGGGACTCAGGCGTGTTTAGTCAAATGAACTTTGCTCAGTGCTGTGAGTAGCCGCCAGATGATCGCATCCTACATCAAATAAATAGGGACTCAGGCCTGTTTCGTCAAGTGCACTTTGCTCAGTGCTGTGAGTAGCCGCCAGATGATCGTATCCTACATCAAATAAATAGGAACTCAGGCGTGTTTAGTCAATTGAACTTTGCTCAGTGCTGTGAGTAGCCGCCAGATGATCGCATCCTACATCAAATAAATAGGGACTTAGTCGAGTTTAGTTAACTGAACTTTGCTCAGTGCTGTGAGTAGCCGCCAGATGATCGCATCCTACATCAAATAAATAGGGAGTCAGGTCTGTTTCGTCAAGTGAACTTTGCTCAGTGCTGTTTGTTGCCCCTAGATGATCGCATCCTACATCAAATAAATAGGAACTCAGGCGTGTTTAGTCAAGTGAACTTTGCTCAGTGCTGTGAGTAGCCGCCAGATGATCGCATCCTACATCAAATAAATAGGGACTTAGTCGAGTTTAGTTAACTGAACTTTGCTCAGTGCTGTGAGTAGCCGCCAGATGATCGCATCCTACATCAAATAAATAGGGAGTCAGGCCTGTTTCGTCAAGTGAACTTTGCTCAGTGCTGTGTGTTGCCCCTAGATGATCGCATCCTACATCAAATAAATAGGGACTCAGGCGTCTTTAGTCAAGTGAACTTTGCTCAGTGCTGTGAGTAGCCGCCAGATGATCGCATCCTACATCAAATAGATAGGCACTCAGGCCTGTTTCGTCAAGTGAACTTTGCTCAGTGCTGTGTGTAGCCGCCAGATGATCGCATCCTACATTAAATAAATGGGGACGCAGGCATGTTTCGTCAAGTGATCTTTGCTCAGTGCTGGCTGTGAGTAGCCCCCAGATGATCGCATCTTACATCAAATAAATAGGGACGCAGGCCCGTTTCGTCAAGTGAATTTTGCTCAGTGCTGTGATTAGCCGCCAGATGATCGCATCCTACATCAAATAAATAGGGACTCAGGCGTGTTTAGTCAATTGAACTTTGCTCAGTGCTGTGAGTAGCCGCCAGATGATCGCATCCTACATCAAATAAATAGGGACTCAGGCCTGTTTCGTCAAGTGCACTTTGCTCAGTGCTTTGAGTAGCCGCCAGATGATCGCATCCTACAGCAAATAAATAGGGACTGAGGCCTGTTTCGTCAAGTGAACTTTGCTCAGTGCTGTTCGTAGTCGCCAGATCATCACATCCTACATCAAATAAATAGGCACAGAGGCCTGTTTCATCAAGTGAACTTTGCTTAGTGCAGTGAGTAGCCGCCAGATGATCGCATCCTACATCAAATCAATAGGGACGCAGGTCTGTTTCGTCAAGTGCACTTTGCTCAGTGCTGTGAGTAGCCGCCAGGTGATCGCATCCTACATCAAATAAATAGGAACTCAGGCGTGTTTAGTCAAGTGAACTTTGCTCAGTGCTGTGAGTAGCCGCCAGATGATCGCATCCTACATCAAATAAATAGGGACTCAGGCGAGTTTAGTCAAGTGAACTTTGCTCAGTGCTGTGAGTAGCCGCCAGATGATCGCATCCTACATCAAATAAATAGGGACGCAGGCGTGTTTCGTCACGTGCACTTTGCTCAGTGCTGTGAGTAGCCGCCAGATGATCGCATCCTACATCAAATTAATAGGGACTCAGGCGTGTTTAGTCAAGTGAACTTTGCTCAGTGCTGTGAGTAGCCGCCAGATGATCGCATCCTACATCAAATAAATAGGGAGTCAGGCGTGTTTCGTCAAGTGAACTTTGCTGAGTGCTGTGAGTAGCCCCTAAATGATCGCATCCTACATCAAATAAATAGGGACTCAGGCGTGTTTAGTCAAGTGAACTTTGCTCAGTGCTGTTAGTAGCCGCCAGATGATGGCGTCCTACTTAAAATAAATGGGGACGCAGGCATGTTTCGTCAAGTGATCTCTGCTCAGTGCTGTGAGTAGCTGCCAGATGATCGCATCCTACACTAAATAAATAGGGACTCAGGCGTGTTTAGTCAAGTGAACTTTGCTCAGTGCTGTGAGTAGCCACCAGATGATCGCACCCTACATCAAATAGATAGGGACTCGGGCCTGTTTCGTCAAGTGATCTTTGCTCAGTGCTGTGAGTAGCCGCCAGATGATCGCATCTTATATCAAATAAATATGCACGCAGGCCCGTTTCGTCAAGTGAATTTTGCTCCGTGCTGTGAGTAGCCGCAAGGTGATCACATCCTACATCAAATAAATAGGGACGCAGGCCTGTTTCGTCAAGTGCACTTTGCTCAGTGCTTTGAGTAGCCGCCAGATGATCGCATCCTACAGCAAATAAATAGGGACTGAGGCCTGTTTCGTCAAGTGAACTTTGCTCAGTGCTGTTCGTAGTCGCCAGATCATCACATCCTACATCAAATAAATAGGCACAGAGGCCTGTTTCATCAAGTGAACTTTGCTTAGTGCAGTGAGTAGCCGCCAGATGATCGCATCCTACATCAAATCAATAGGGACGCAGGTCTGTTTCGTCAAGTGCACTTTGCTCAGTGCTGTGAGTAGCCGCCAGGTGATCGCATCCTACATCAAATAAATAGGAACTCAGGCGTGTTTAGTCAAGTGAACTTTGCTCAGTGCTGTGAGTAGCCGCCAGATGATCGCATCCTACATCAAATAAATAGGGACTCAGGCGAGTTTAGTCAAGTGAACTTTGCTCAGTGCTGTGAGTAGCCGCCAGATGATCGCATCCTACATCAAATAAATAGGGACGCAGGCGTGTTTCGTCACGTGCACTTTGCTCAGTGCTGTGAGTAGCCGCCAGATGATCGCATCCTACATCAAATTAATAGGGACTCAGGCGTGTTTAGTCAAGTGAACTTTGCTCAGTGCTGTGAGTAGCCGCCAGATGATCGCATCCTACATCAAATAAATAGGGAGTCAGGCGTGTTTCGTCAAGTGAACTTTGCTGAGTGCTGTGAGTAGCCCCTAAATGATCGCATCCTACATCAAATAAATAGGGACTCAGGCGTGTTTAGTCAAGTGAACTTTGCTCAGTGCTGTTAGTAGCCGCCAGATGATGGCGTCCTACTTAAAATAAATGGGGACGCAGGCATGTTTCGTCAAGTGATCTCTGCTCAGTGCTGTGAGTAGCTGCCAGATGATCGCATCCTACACTAAATAAATAGGGACTCAGGCGTGTTTAGTCAAGTGAACTTTGCTCAGTGCTGTGAGTAGCCACCAGATGATCGCACCCTACATCAAATAGATAGGGACTCGGGCCTGTTTCGTCAAGTGATCTTTGCTCAGTGCTGTGAGTAGCCGCCAGATGATCGCATCTTATATCAAATAAATATGCACGCAGGCCCGTTTCGTCAAGTGAATTTTGCTCCGTGCTGTGAGTAGCCGCAAGGTGATCACATCCTACATCAAATAAATAGGGACGCAGGCCTGTTTCGTCAAGTGCACTTTGCTCAGTGCTGTGAGTAGCCGCCAGATGATCGCATCCTACATCAAATAATAGGGACTCAGGGGTGTTTAGCCAAGTGAACTTTGCGCAGTGCTGTGAGTAGCCGCCAGATGATCGCATCCTACATCAAATAAATAGGGTCTCAGGCCTGTTTCGTCAAGTGAACTTTGCTCAGTGCTGTGAGTAGCCCCCAGATCGCATCCTACATCAAATAAATAGGGACTCAGGCGTGTTTATTCAAGTGAACTTTGCTCAGTGCTGTGAGTAGCCGCCAGATGATCGCATCTTACATCAAATAAATAGGAACTCAGGCGTGTTTAGTCAAGTGAACTTTGCTCAGTGCTGTGAGTAGCCGCCAGATGATCGCATCCTAGATCAAATAAATAGGGACTCAGGCGAGTTTAGTCAAGTGAACTTTGCTCAGTGCTGTGAGTAGCCGCCAGATGATCGCATCCTACATCAAATAAATAGGGACGCAGGCCCGTTTCGTCAAGTGCACTTTGCTCAGTGCTGTGAGCAGCCGCCAGATGATCGCATCCTACATCAAATAAATAGGGACTCAGGCATGTTTAGTCAAGTGAACTTTGCTCAGTGCTGTGAGTAGCCCCTAGATGATCGCATCCTACATCAAATAAATAGGTATGTTGCGGATTTATAATTTACCGCCAACATGAACAGCAATGATGATGATAGAGACGCCGACAACGAAGTGACATGTTCACGCGCCTGGCGATGCGTGCGGGCACGTTGGCTCGTGATTGTTCGGAACGCTTGAACGACCATGCACGGCTTTGCGTCGCTCTCTCCACGGCGCCAATAAACGCTGAAGAACGGCTTCCCGACTCGTAACACCGGTGCCGAAAATCCGGGAAGCAAGCCAGCGTTGCGGCGAGCCTTCTCCTGACGAGCTGGGTACGCCTTTCTTCAGCTGCGACCGGCATGGAACGTATCAAGAACAAGCGCGCGTCACGGCGGGCTATGAACACGAAGATTATCAGCGAGGTGGACCAGCTGCTGCAGTCTCAGCAGTTGGACCTTTCCGCCTTTCGTGTCATTCACGGACGTCTCCGAGCAAGCAATTCAGCATTGTCTGCGCTCAACATCGAACTCGAAGCCCACCTGACCGACGACCAAGCAGCCGAAGACTACGCTTCGGTCATGGAGTATGACGACGCAGCGACCAGCGCACTGGCTTTACTCGAGCATCACATGGAGGTATTGAGGTCATCTTCTACGCTCCAGACTGCTCCTCCTCTGGAAGACGCCAGCGGAGACCGCCGGGCTGCGACGTCTACCGGACAACCCATGCAAACTACTCGTGAGTTTGGAGCACGTCTCCCGAAGCTAGAACTGTTGCGCTTCGATGGAGCTGTAACGCGGTGGCAGCCTTTTTGGAATATGTTTTCACATTCCGTCCATGAGAACCCCAGGCTGTCCAACACCGACCGCTTCCACTACTTAGTTTCGCTTCTCGACGGAGCTGCTGCGGAAGCCGTTGCGGGCATTCAAATTACCGAGTCCTCGTACTCAGACGCCCTAGATGTGCTAAAAAATCGTTTTGGAAACATAAAGCTGATTGAGCAAAAGCACTTAGAAAACCTGCGGATGCTCAGGCCTGTCGATTTATCTAGTAACGTGGCCGCTTTGCGGAAGCTTTACGATGCAGTGCAGATGAACCGGAGAGGACTAGAAAGCCTGGGAATCGGCATGTCATCATACGCGGCTATGCTGAATGAAGTGCTTTTGAAGGTCATACCTAGCGACATTGTCGTGGACTACTTGAAACGACAGAGCCTTGCTGCGAGCACATCTTCTACGAGCAGTCAAGCTTCGTCGGAACAGGAGATTGAACATCTGCTGTCTTTTCTGCGAGTGGAAGTAGAGTGCCGAGAAAGAAGCTGTCAAATCAGCAAGCCACCGCGAAGTCATGACGCCGAACGCGTATCTAAAAAGCAGCCGTCTATTCCGGCTGCTGCGGTTCTCCACAACAAGGCAAAGACCTCTGCTTGTTTCTTCTGTGCCGCTACGGATCACAGGACTGAAGAATGTTCTGGCGACATTGAATTGGCTGACAAGCGAACTCGCCTGTCAAGTGACGGCCGATGCTTCAGATGCACCGGAAAGGGGCATCTCGTACGGAGTTGCCGAAGGAAGGTGCAATGTCAATCATGTAAGCGCCGACATGCCACCACGATGTGCAGCTACCGCAGCGCTAAGAGACTTTCGTCGGAATCGGCTGGAAAAACGCGACAGGCAGCGATGCACATTGCCACACGCAAATCAGCCGTCCCGCGACTCGTCAACGACGTCCTGCTACAGACGTTTAGGGCGTGGATGACGACTTCATCCCGTTGCTGCTACGTGCGTGGCGTTTTTGACAACGGCAGCCAACGCACTTTCATTAGGCAAGATGTTGCTTCGAAGTTAAAGTTGGTTGCGATTGGCGAGATGGATCTGGTCATCAGTGCTTTCGGATGCTCTGGATGTGCTAGTCAGAAGTGCAAAGTCGTCGCAGTGACCCTTCGGAATCAGCATGACAGCGCGTCTGTGGACATAGAAGCAATCGTCGTGCCTTTCATCTGTGAAGAGATGGCAGAGGCACCGAAGGACAACGCGCTTCTTCAACGCCTGATCAACGAAGGGAAACCACTAGCTGACGCCATCGCCTTTCCAGGCGTAGAGCACGAACAAGGAGTGAGCCTACTGGTTGGCTCAGACCAGATCTGGAAGCTAATGCCGAAATCAAGCGAGGTGCAGTGGGAAGAGAAGAATCCTGCACTAATTGCCATCAAGACGAGCATGGGATGGACCTTACAAGGACCGGTGTCCCTGGAAGAGAGTGAAAGCCCCAAAGGCAGCAGCCTCGTCTGTGTTCTCCGCACGGACACGCACGAAAAGGAAGACCTCACTTTCTCGCTTCAGCGGTTTTGGGAACTTGATGCCATCGGGATCATGAACTGTCCGAGCTCTCATCACGATGAAGACGTCTTGTGCAAGTTCAACGAATCAATTGAGTATCGAAATGGGCGCTATGAAGTAGCGCTCCCATGGAAGTCCACACCAGTCGCCTTGGCCGACAATCGCAAGGTTGCCCTCTCGAGGCTACATGGATTAGTTCGACGCCTTTCTTCAAACGAAGAAGCGATGAGGGCTTACGACAAGGCTATCAGGCAATATCAGAAGGATGACCACGCCGAAAAGGTTGTGAGAGGTGTGCCTTTCCCAGAGCATGTATACTATATGCCGCACCGTGAGGTCATCCGCGAAGCGTCAACAACCACTCGCCTTCGTGTCGTTTTTGACGCGTCCTCACATGCTGCTGGAGTCTCTTCCTTGAACAGCCACCTCGAAAAAGGACCGAATCTCAACGCGGACCTTCTGAGAATGTTGATCAAGTTTCGACTGTTCGTGATTGGGATCACAGCCGACGTCCAAAAGGCTTTTTTACAGATTGGCATCCGAGAAGAAGATAGAGATGCGTTACGTTTCTTGTGGTTCGAGGAGGTACCATCTGCTACCAAGCCTTTACGAAGAATTGAAGAGATGCGAATGACTCGAGTTCCTTTCGGGAGCACGTCTAGTCCGTTTCTGCTGTCTGCAACATTGCAATACCACTTCAGTCATGTCGACAGCAGGTACCGAGATACGGCGGCAAGGCTGCAGAGAAGCTTCTACGTAGACGATCTAGTTTTTGGAGCTGCCAACTCGCACGAAGCTATAAAGCTGTATGAAGAGACTAACGAAATAATGGGTAAGGCTGGTATGAAGATGCAGAAATGGACAACAAACTGCCACCTGCTACGAGAAAAGTTTTGCCAGGATGACGGAAACTCTGCGACGACAAGAACTTCCACAACGAAAGTTCTTGGATTAAACTGGAACTCGATTGACGATACTATTAGTATAAATCTTGAGTCGGTTGAGGAAGCACTCAACGCAACAACGACAAAACGAAACGTACTGCAAGCCGCATCCCGCATTTTTGACCCTTTGGGATTGCTAGCCCCATTCACCATCAGAGCAAAGATTTTGTTCCAGAAGATCTGGATACAAGGGCTAGATTGGGAGCAGACCCTACCATGCGGGATATCGGACGAATGGAAGAAGTGGTGCGAGGAACTACCAGACGTTAAGGCTTTTTGTGTTCCACGACAGCAGCTTGCCGAAATCAGCCTGGGGGATCGCTTAACCCTGCACGTGTTCACCGATGCGAGCCCTTGTGCATATGGAGCAGTGGCATATTTGAGAGCCGAAGACAGCTCGGGCAACGTTCGTGTTCAGCAGCTCATCTCTAAAGCCCGAGTTGCTCCACTCAAACCTGTCACGTTACCTCGTCTTGAACTTATAGCCATTCTCCTCGGAGCTCGGCTCACTAGACTGCTGCTGGAAACATTACCCTTTAGTGGAGTCGATTATTTCTGTTGGACGGATTCCCGAATTTGCTTGAGTTGGGTGCGATCTGCAGCAACTAAATGGAAACCATTTGTTTGCAATCGTGTCGTTGAGATACAAGGTCTAACGGATCCGGCCCACTGGAGACACTGTTCGGGGAAAACAAACCCGGCTGACCTAGTGACAAGAGGAATTTCTGCCCACAACTTGACAGTCAGCCGTCTTTGGTGGCATGGCCCAGACTGGCTGTCTGGCCCGCAAGAAGCATGGTCAAAAGAAAATGACTCATCCGAAGACAGAACAGAAATAACGGACGCTCTTTCTGAAGCGAGGAACCGAGATGAGGTAGCTGTTTTGGCGTGTCAGTCTGCACCGCAGCAGGAGCCTCTTTTTGACCTGAATAAGCAAAGCCACTGGACACGAGTGGTGAGGATTACCGCCTGGATCAGAAGATTCGTGCACAATTGCCGCGACCAGGCCAACCGTCCGACAGAAGGAGCTCTCACTGTTGAAGAGATGAAAGAGAGCGAAAATACGTGGTTTAGGATTGCTCAAAGTGCAGTATTTGGAAACGAGCTTGCTGCGTTGTCCGCTGGCAAGCCCATCGACAAGACATCCGCCGTTCGCGACCTCCATCCTTTTGTGGACAACAATGGCGTACTGCGAATCAGAACCCGCCTACATAATGCCGCGACCTCAGAAGAAGTTAGATGCCCGATACTGCTACCAGGAAATCACCGCGCTACTCACCTGATTGTTGATAACGCGCATAGGCGACTTCTTCACAGTGGAGTCAGTGACTGTCTCGCTGAAATACGCGAGAGGTTCTGGGTGGTTCGAGGTCGACAATGCGTGAAAAGAGTTCTCGGACGCTGCAAAGTGTGTGCGCGTTGGAAGCTGCAACCTGCTACAGCTCCGGTCGCACCACTGCCGAGTGACCGAGTCAACAGAGCCCACCCATTTCAGGTCATCGGTGTTGACTTCGCAGGACCAGTGTTTGTCCGAGGAAGCAGCAGAGTGAAAGCGTACATCGTCCTGTTTACGTGTGCGGTAGTGCGGGCGGTACATTTAGAGCTTTGTAGTGACATGACTGTGAGCGCATTTTTGATGTCTTTCCGGAGATTTGTTTCGCGTCGTGGTCTACCAAGTGTCATTTATTCTGATAACGCCTTGACCTTCCACGCAGCCAGTCGGGATCTGAAAGTGCTATACGGAGTGTTGCGTGATGTGCAGGTGCAAAACTTCTGTACCACAAACCACATTACGTGGAAGTTCATAGCTGAGCGTGCACCATGGTGGGGTGGATTTTGGGAACGCCTGATTCGCACTGTTAAGAACTGTTTGAGAAAAACATTAGGAAAGAACAGCTTCAGCTTTGAGCAGCTCACGACCATCCTTTCTGAAGTAGAAGCGGTGGTGAATTCCAGACCTTTAACGTACCTTTCGTCTGATCCTGCGGACAAGGAAGTGCTTACACCTTCACATTTTTTATGCGGTAGGCGAATTGTCACCCTTTCCCAGACGAACGACTCTCCTACGTTTGTTAGCTGCAGCGAAACTTTGAGGTTGTGGAAGCACAAGCAGCGAAAGTTCAATGACTTCTGGAAACGTTGGCAGAAAGATTATCTACTGGCTTTAAGAAGTGCTCACAGCCGAACGGTGCACCCTGCTAGCAGTGTCAAGGTAGGTGATGTAGTTGTTGTCAGAGAGGAAAAAACCCCTGTCATGTTCTGGAGACTAGGCAAAGTCAACGAGGTGTACCTAGGAAAGGACGGTCATATTAGAGCGTGCAAAGTGCAGCTAGCAAGTGGTCGGGAATTGACCAGACCAGTGCAACTATTGTGCCCTTTGGAACTGTCGGAATGAACATTCGGTGGCGGGGAGGATGTTGCGGATTTATAATTTACCGCCAACATGAACAGCAATGATGATGATAGAGACGCCGACAACGAAGTGACATGTTCACGCGCCTGGCGATGCGTGCGGGCACGTTGGCTCGTGATTGTTCGGAACGCTGCGGACTACCGTGCACGGCCTTGCGTCGCTCTCTTCACGGCGCCAATAAACACTGAAGATCGGCTTTCCCTTTTCGTAACAAGGTACTCAGGCGTGTTTATTCAAGAGAACTTTTCTCAGTGCTGTGAGTAGCCGCCAGATGATCGCATCCTACATCAAATAGATAGGCACTCAGGCCTGTTTCGTCAAGTGAACTTTGCTGAGTGCTGTTAGTAGCCGCCAGATGATGGCGTCCTACATAAAATAAATGGGGACGCAGGCATGTTTCGTCAAGTGATCTTTGTTTAGTGCTGGCTGTGAGTAGCCGCCAGATGATCGCATCTTACATCAAATAAATAGGGACGCAGGCCCGTTTCGTCAAGTGAATTTTGCTCAGTGCTGTGAGTAGCCGCCAGATGATCGCATCCTACATCAAATAAATAGGGACTCAGGCGTGTTTAGTCAATTGAACTTTGCTCAGTGCTGTGAGTAGCCGCCAGATGATCGCATGCTACATCAAATAAATAGGGACTCAGGCCTGTTTCGTCAAGTGCACTTTGCTCAGTGCTGTGAGTAGCCGCCAGATGATCGTATCCTACATCAAATAAATAGGGACTTAGGCGTGTTTAGTCAAGTGAACTTTGCTCAGTGCTGTGAGTAGCCGCCAGATGATCGCATCCTACATCAAATAAATAGGCACTGAGGCGTGTTTACTCAAGTAAACTTTGCTCATTGCTGTGAGTAGCTGCCAGGTGATCGCATCCTATATCAAATAGATAGGGACTCGGGCCTGTTTCGTCAAGTGAACTTTGCTCAGTGCTGTTAGTAGCGGCCAGATGATGGCGTCCTACATAAAATAAATGGTGACGCAGGCATGTTTCGTCAAGTGAACTTTGCTCAGTGCTGTGAGTAGCCGCCAGATGATCGCATCCTACATCAAATAAATAGGGACTCAGGCGAGTTTAGTCAAGTGAACTTTGCTCAGTGCTGTGAGTAGCCGCCAGATGATCGCATCCTACATCAAATAAATAGGGACGCAGGCGTGTTTCGTCACGTGCACTTTGCTCAGTGCTGTGAGTAGCCGCCAGATGATCGCATCCTACATCAAATTAATAGGGACTCAGGCGTGTTTAGTCAAGTGAACTTTGCTCAGTGCTGTGAGTAGCCGCCAGATGATCGCATCCTACATCAAATAAATAGGGACTCAGGCGAGTTTAGTCAAGTGAACTTTGCTCAGTGCTGTGAGTAGCCGCCAGATGATCGCATCCTACTTAAAATAAATGGGGACGCAGGCATGTTTCGTCAAGTGATCTCTGCTCAGTGCTGTGAGTAGCTGCCAGATGATCGCATCCTACACCAAATAAATAGGGACTCAGGCGTGTTTAGTCAAGTGAACTTTGCTCAGTGCTGTGAGTAGCCACCAGATGATCGCACCCTACATCAAATAGATAGGGACTCGGGCCTGTTTCGTCAAGTGAACTTTGCTCAGTGCTGTTAGTAGCCGCCAGATGATGGCGTCCTACATGAAATAAATGGGGACGCAGGCATGTTTCGTCAAGTGATCTTTGCTCAGGGCTGTGAGTAGCCGCCAGATGATCGCATCTTATATCAAATAAATATGCACGCAGGCCCGTTTCGTCAAGTGAATTTTGCTCCGTGCTATGAGTAGCCGCAAGGTGATCACATCCTACATCAAATAAATAGGGACGCAGGCCTGTTTCGTCAAGTGCACTTTGCTCAGTGCTGTGAGTAGCCGCCAGATGATCGTATCCTACATCAAATAAATAGGGACTTAGGCGTGTTTAGTCAAGTGAACTTTGCTCAGTGCTGTGAGTAGCCGCCAGATGATCGCATCCTACATCAAATAAATAGGCACTGAGGCGTGTTTACTCAAGTAAACTTTGCTCATTGCTGTGAGTAGCTGCCAGGTGATCGCATCCTATATCAAATAGATAGGGACTCGGGCCTGTTTCGTCAAGTGAACTTTGCTCAGTTCTGTTAGTAGCCGCCAGATGATGGCGTCCTACATAAAATAAATGGTGACGCAGGCATGTTTCGTCAAGTGATCTTTGCTCAGTGCTGTGAGTAGCGCCCAGATCGCATGCGACATCAAATAAATAGGGACGGAGGCCTGTTTCGTCAAGTGAACTTTGCTCAGTGCTGTGAGTAGCCCCCAGATGATCGCATCCTACATGAAATAAATAGGGACTCAGGCCTCTTTCGTCAAGTGCACTTTGCTCAGTGCTGGGAGTAGCCACCAGATGATCGCATCTTACATCAAATAAATAGGAACTCAGGCGTGTTTAGTCAAGTGAACTTTGCTCAGTGCTGTGAGTAGCCGCCAGATGATCGCATCCTACATCAAATAAATAGGGACTTAGTCGAGTTTAGTCAACTGAACTTTGCTCAGTGCTGTGAGTAGCCGCCAGATGATCGCATCCTACATCAAATAAATAGGGAGTCAGGCCTGTTTCGTCAAGTGAACTTTGCTCAGTGCTGTGTGTTGCCCCTAGATGATCGCATCCTACATCAAATAAATAGGGACTCAGGCGTCTTTAGTCAAGTGAACTTTGCTCAGTGCTGTGAGTAGCCGCCAGATGATCGCATCCTACAGCAAATAGATAGGCACTCAGGCCTGTTTCGTCAAGTGAACTTTGCTCAGTGCTGTGTGTAGCCGCCAGATGATCGCATCCTACATTAAATAAATGGGGACGCAGGCATGTTTCGTCAAGTGATCTTTGCTCAGTGCTGGCTGTGAGTAGCCGCCAGATGATCGCATCTTACATCAAATAAATAGGGACGCAGGCCCGTTTCGTCAAGTGAATTTTGCTCAGTGCTGTGAATAGCGGCCAGATGATCGCATCCTACATCAAATAAATAGGGACTCAGGCGTGTTTAGTCAATTGAACTTTGCTCAGTGCTGTGAGTAGCCGCCAGATGATCGCATCCTACATCAAATAAATAGGGACTCAGGCCTGTTTCGTCAAGTGCACTTTGCTCAGTGCTTTGAGTAGCCGCCAGATGATCGCATCCTACAGCAAATAAATAGGGACTGAGGCGTGTTTAGTCAAGGGAACTTTGCACAGTGCTGTGAGTAGCCGCCAGATGATCGCATCCTACATCAAAAAGATAGGCACTCAGGCCTGTTTCGTCAAGTGAACTTTGCTCAGTGCTGTTCGTAGTCGCCAGATCATCACATCCTACATCAAATAAATAGGCACAGAGGCCTGTTTCATCAAGTGAACTTTGCTTAGTGCAGTGAGTAGCCGCCAGATGATCGCATCCTACATCAAATAAATAGGGACGCAGGCCTGTTTCGTCAAGTGCACTTTGCTCAGTGCTGTGAGTAGCCGCCAGGTGATCGCATCCTACATCAAATAAATAGGAACTCAGGCGTGTTTAGTCAAGTGAACTTTGCTCAGTGCTGTGAGTAGCCGCCAGATGATCGCATCCTACATCAAATAAAAGGGACTCAGGCGAGTTTAGTCAAGTGAACTTTGCTCAGTGCTGTGAGTAGCCGCCAGATGATCGCATCCTACATCAAATAAATAGGGACGCAGGCGTGTTTCGTCACGTGCACTTTGCTCAGTGCTGTGAGTAGCCGCCAGATGATCGCATCCTACATCAAATTAATAGGGACTCAGGCGTGTTTAGTCAAGTGAACTTTGCTCAGTGCTGTGAGTAGCCGCCAGATGATCGCATCCTACATCAAATAAATAGGGAGTCAGGCGTGTTTCGTCAAGTGAACTTTGCTGAGTGCTGTGAGTAGCCCCTAAATGATCGCATCCTACATCAAATAAATAGGGACTCAGGCGTGTTTAGTCAAGTGAACTTTGCTCAGTGCTGTTAGTAGCCGCCAGAAGATGGCGTCCTACTTAAAATAAATGGGGACGCAGGCATGTTTCGTCAAGTGATCTCTGCTCAGTGCTGTGAGTAGCTGCCAGATGATCGCATCCTACACCAAATAAATAGGGACTCAGGCGTGTTTAGTCAAGTGAACTTTGCTCAGTGCTGTGAGTAGCCACCAGATGATCGCACCCTACATCAAATAGATAGGGACTCGGGCCTGTTTCGTCAAGTGATCTTTGCTCAGTGCTGTGAGTAGCCGCCAGATGATCGCATCTTATATCAAATAAATATGCACGCAGGCCCGTTTCGTCAAGTGAATTTTGCTCCGTGCTGTGAGTAGCCGCAAGGTGATCACATCCTACATCAAATAAATAGGGACGCAGGCCTGTTTCGTCAAGTGCACTTTGCTCAGTGCTGTGAGTAGCCGCCAGATGATCGCATCCTACATCAAATAATAGGGACTCAGGGGTGTTTAGTCAAGTGAACTTTGCGCAGTGCTGTGAGTTGCCACCAGATGATCGCATCCTACATCAAATAAATAGGGTCTCAGGCCTGTTTCGTCAAGTGAACTTTGCTCAGTGCTGTGAGTAGCCCCCAGATCGCATTCTACATCAAATAAATAGGGACTCAGGCGTGTTTATTCAAGTGAACTTTGCTCAGTGCTGTGAGTAGCCCCCAGATGATCGCATCCTACATCAAATAAATAGGGACTCAGGCGTGTTTAGTCAAGTGAACTTTGCTCAGTGCAGTGAGTAGCCGCCAGATGGTCGCATCCTACATCAAATAAATAGGGACGCAGGCCTGTTTCGTCAAGTGCACTTTGCTCAGGGCTGCGAGTAGCCGCCAGATGATCGCATCTTACATCAAATAAATAGGAACTCAGGCGTGTTTAGTCAAGTGAACTTTGCTCAGTGCTGTGAGTAGCCGCCAGATGATCGCATCCTACATCAAATAAATAGGGACTCAGGCGAGTTTAGTCAACTGAACTTTGCTCAGTGCTGTGAGTAGCCGCCAGATGATCGCATCCTACATCAAATAAATAGGGACGCAGGCCCGTTTCGTCAAGTGAACTTTGTTCAGTGCTGTGAGTAGCCGCCAGATGATCGCATCCTACATCAAATAAATAGGGACTCAGGCGTGTTTAGTCAAGTGAACTTTGCTCAGTGCTGTGAGTAGCCGCCAGATGATCGCATCCTACATCAAATAAATAGGGAGTCAGGCCTGTTTCGTCAAGTGAACTTTGTTCAGTGCTGTGTGTTGCCCCTAGATGATCGCATCCTACAGCAAATAAATAGGGACTGAGGCGTGTTTAGTCAAGGGAACTTTGCTCAGTGCTGTGAGTAGCCGCCAGATGATCACATCCTACATCAAAAAGATAGGCACTCAGGCCTGTTTCGTCAAGTGAACTTTGCTCAGTGCTGTTTGTAGTTGCCAGATCATCACATCCTACATCAAATAAATAGGCACAGAGGCCTGTTTCATCAAGTGAACTTTGCTTAGTGCAGTGAGTAGCCGCCAGATGATCGCATCCTACATCAAATAAATAGGGACGCAGGCCTGTTTCGTCAAGTGCACTTTGCTCAGTGCTGTGAGTAGCCGCCAGGTGATCGCATCCTACATCAAATAAATAGGAACTCAGGCGTGTTTAGTCAAGTGAACTTTGCTCAGTGCTGTGAGTAGCCGCCAGATGATCGCATCCTACATCAAATAAATAGGGACGCAGGCGTGTTTCGTCACGTGCACTTTGCTCAGTGCTGTGAGTAGCCGCCAGATGATCGCATCCTACATCAAATTAATAGGGACTCAGGCGTGTTTAGTCAAGTGAACTTTGCTCAGTGCTGTGAGTAGCCGCCAGATGATCGCATCCTACATCAAATAAATAGGGAGTCAGGCGTGTTTCGTCAAGTGAACTTTGCTGAGTGCTGTGAGTAGCCCTAGATGATCGCATCCTACATCAAATAAATAGGGACTCAGGCGTGTTTAGTCAAGTGAACTTTGCTCAGTGCTGTTAGTAGCCGCCAGATGATGGCGTCCTACTTAAAATAAATGGGGACGCAGGCATGTTTCGTCAAGTGATCTCTGCTCAGTGCTGTGAGTAGCTGCCAGATGATCGCATCCTACACCAAATAAATAGGGACTCAGGCGTGTTTAGTCAAGTGAACTTTGCTCAGTGCTGTGAGTAGCCACCAGATGATCGCACCCTACATCAAATAGACAGGGACTCGGGCCTGTTTCGTCAAGTGATCTTTGCTCAGTGCTGTGAGTAGCCGCCAGATGATCGCATCTTATATCAAATAAATATGCACGCAGGCCCGTTTCGTCAAGTGAATTTTGCTCCGTGCTGTGAGTAGCCGCAAGGTGATCACATCCTACATCAAATAAATAGGGACGCAGGCCTGTTTCGTCAAGTGCACTTTGCTCAGTGCTGTGAGTAGCCGCCAGATGATCGCATCCTACATCAAATAATAGGGACTCAGGGGTGTTTGGTCAAGTGAACTTTGCGCAGTGCTGTGAGTAGCCACCAGATGATCGCATCCTACATCAAATAAATAGGGTCTCAGGCCTGTTTCGTCAAGTGAACTTTGCTCAGGGCTGTGAGTAGCCCCCAGATCGCATCCTACATCAAATAAATAGGGACTCAGGCGTGTTTATTCAAGTGAACTTTGCTCAGTGCTGTGAGTAGCCCACAGATGATCGCATCCTACATCAAATAAATAGGGACTCAGGCGTGTTTAGTCAAGTGAACTTTGCTCAGTGCAGTGAGTAGCCGCCAGATGGTCGCATCCTACATCAAATAAATAGGGACGCAGGCCTGTTTCGTCAAGTGCACTTTGCTCAGGGCTGTGAGTAGCCGCCAGATGATCGCATCTTACATCAAATAAATAGGAACTCAGGCGTGTTTAGTCAAGTGAACTTTGCTCAGTGCTGTGAGTAGCCGCCAGATGATCGCATCCTACATCAAATAAATAGGGACTCAGGCGAGTTTAGTCAACTGAACTTTGCTCAGTGCGGTGAGTAGCCGCCAGATGATCGCATCCTACATCAAATAAATAGGGACGCAGGCCCGTTTCGTCAAGTGAACTTTGCTCAGTGCTGTGAGCAGCCGCCAGATGATCGCATCCTACATCAAATAAATAGGGACTCAGGCGTGTTTAGTCAAGTGAACTTTGCTCAGTGCTGTGAGTAGCCGCCAGATTATCGCATCCTACATCAAATAAATAGGGAGTCAGGCCTGTTTCGTCAAGTGAACTTTGCTCAGTGCTGTGAGTAGCCTCTAGATGATCGCATCCTACATCAAATAAATAGGGACTCAGGCGTCTTTAGTCAAGTGAACTTTGCTCAGTGCTGTGAGTAGCCGCCAGATGATCGCATCCTACATCAAATAGATAGGCACTCAGGCCTGTTTCGTCAAGTGAACTTTGCTCAGTGCTGTGTGTAGCCGCCAGATGATCGCATCCTACATAAAATAAATGGGGACGCAGGCATGTTTCGTCAAGTGATCTTTGCTCAGTGCTGGCTGTGAGTAGCCGCCAGATGATCGCATCTTACATCAAATAAATAGGGACGCAGGCCCGTTTCGTCAAGTGAATTTTGCTCAGTGCTGTGAGTAGCCGCCAGATGATCGCATCCTACATCAAATAAAAAGGACTCAGGCGTGTTTAGTCAATTGAACTTTGCTCAGTGCTGTGAGTAGCCGCCAGATGATCGCATCCTACATGAAATAAATAGGGACTCAGGCGTGTTTAGTCAATTGAACTTTGCTCAGTGCTGCGAGTAGCCGCCAGATGATCGCATCCTACATCAAATAAATAGGGAGTCAGGCCTGTTTCGTCAAGTGAACTTTGCTCAATGCTGTGAGTAGCCGCCAGATGATCGCATCCTACATCAAATAAATAGGGACTTAGGCGTGTTTAGTCAAGTGAACTTTGCTCAGTGCTGTGAGTAGCCGCCAGATGATCGCATCCTACATCAAATAAATAGGCACTGAGGCGTGTTTAGTCAAGTGAACTTTGCTCAGTGCTGTTCGTAGTCGCCAGATCATCACATCCTACATCAAATAAATAGGGACAGAGGCCTGTTTCATCAAGTGAACTTTGCTTAGTGCAGTGAGTAGCCGCCAGATGATCACATCCTACATCAAAGAAATAGGGACGCAGGCCTGTTTCGTCAAGTGCACTTTGCTCAGTGCTGTGAGTAGCCGCCAGGTGATCGCATCCTACATCAAATAAATAGGGACTCAGGCGTGTTTAGTCAAGTGAACTTTGCTCAGTGCTGTGAGTAGCCACCAGATGATCGCATCCTACATCAAATAGATAGGGACTCGGGCCTGTTTCGTCAAGTGAACTTTGCTCAGTGCTGTTAGTAGCCGCCAGATGATGGCGCCCTACATGAAATAAATGGGGACGCAGGCATGTTTCGTCAAGTGATCTTTGCTCAGTGCTGGCTGTGAGTAGCCGCCAGATGATCGCATCTTACATCAAATAAATAGGGACGCAGGCCCGTTTCGTCAAGTGAATTTTGCTCAGTGCTGTGAGTAGCCGCCAGATGATCGCATCCTACATCAAATAAATAGGGACTCAGGCGTGTTTAGTCAATTGAACTTTGCTCAGTGCTGCGAGTAGCCGCCAGATGATCGCATCCTACATCAAATAAATAGGGAGTCAGGCCTGTTTCGTCAAGTGAACTTTGCTCAGTGCTGTGAGTAGCCGCCAGATGATCGCATCCTACATAAATAAATAGGGACTTAGGCGTGTTTAGTCAAGTGAACTTTGCTCAGTGCTGTGAGTAGCCGCCAGATGATCGCATCCTACATCAAATAAATAGGCACTGAGGCGTGTTTAGTCAAGTGAACTTTGCTCAGGGCTGTGAGTAGCCGCCAGATGATCGCATCCTACATCAAAAAGATAGGCACTCAGGCCTGTTTCGTCAAGTGAACTTTGCTCAGTGCTGTTCGTAGTCGCCAGATCATCACATCCTACATCAAATAAATAGGGACAGAGGCCTGTTTCATCAAGTGAACTTTGCTTAGTGCAGTGAGTAGCCGCCAGATGATCGCATCCTACATCAAATAAATAGGGACGCAGGCCTGTTTCGTCAAGTGCACTTTGCTCAGTGCTGTGAGTAGCCGCCAGGTGATCGCATCCTACATCAAATAAATAGGAACTCAGGCGTGTTTAGTCAAGTGAACTTTGCTCAGTGCTGTGAGTAGCCGCCAGATGATGGCATCCTACATCAAAAAAATAGGAACTCAGGCGTGTTTCGTCAAGTGAACTTTGCTCAGTGCTGTGAGTAGCCACCAGATGATCGCATCCTACATCAAATAGATAGGGACTCGGGCCTGTTTCGTCAAGTGAACTTTGCTCAGTGCTGTTAGTAGCCGCCAGATGATGGCGCCCTACATGAAATAAATGGGGACGCAGGCATGTTTCGTCAAGTGATCTTTGCTCAGTGCTGTGAGTAGCCGCCAGATGATCGCATCTTATATCAAATAAATATGCACGCAGGCCCGTTTCGTCAAGTGAATTTTGCTCCGTGCTGTGAGTAGCCGCAAGGTGATCACATCCTACATCAAATAAATAGGGACGCAGGCCTGTTTCGTCAAGTGCACTTTGCTCAGTGCTGTGAGTAGCCGCCAGATGATCGCATCCTACATCAAATAATAGGGACTCAGGGGTGTTTAGTCAAGTGAACTTTGCTCAGTGCTGTGAGTAGCCGCCAGATGATCGCATCCTACATCGAATAAATAGGGTCTAAGGCCTGTTTCGTCAAGTGAACTTTGCTCAGTGCTGTGAGTAGCCCCAGATCGCATCCTACATCAAATAAATAGGGACTCAGGCGTGTTTAGTCAATTGAACTTTGCTCAGTGCTGTGAGTAGCCGCCAGATGATCGCATCCTACATCAAATAAATAGGGACTCAGGCCTGTTTCGTCAAGTGCACTTTGCTCAGTGCTGTGAGTAGCCGCCAGATGATCGTATCCTACATCAAATAAATAGGGACTTAGGCGTGTTTACTCAAGTAAACTTTGCTCATTGCTGTGAGTAGCTGCCAGGTGATCGCATCCTATATCAAATAGATAGGGACTCGGGCCTGTTTCGTCAAGTGAACTTTGCTCAGTGCTGTTAGTAGCCGCCAGATGATGGCGTCCTACATAAAATAAATGGTGACGCAGGCATGTTTCGTCAAGTGATCTTTGCTCAGTGCTGTGAGTAGCCCCCAGATCGCATGCGACATCAAATAAATAGGGACGGAGGCCTGTTTCGTCAAGTGAACTTTGCTCAGTGCTGTGAGTAACCACCAGATGATCGCATCTTACATCAAATAAATAGGAACTCAGGCGTGTTTAGTCAAGTGAACTTTGCTCAGTGCTGTGAGTAGCCGCCAGATGATCGCATCCTACATCAAATAAATAGGGACTCAGTCGAGTTTAGTCAACTGAACTTTGCTCAGTGCTGTGAGTAGCCGCCAGATGATCGCATCCTACATCAAATAAATAGGGAGTCAGGCCTGTTTCGTCAAGTGAACTTTGCTCAGTGCTGTGTGTTGCCCCTAGATGATCGCATCCTACATCAAATAAATAGGGACTCAGGCGTCTTTAGTCAAGTGAACTTTGCTCAGTGCTGTGAGTAGCCGCCAGATGATCGCATCCTACATTAAATAGATAGGCACTCAGGCCTGTTTCGTCAAGTGAACTTTGCTGAGTGCTGTGTGTAGCCGCCAGATGATCGCATCCTACATTAAATAAATAGGAACGCAGGCATGTTTCGTCAAGTGATCTTTGCTCAGTGCTGGCTGTGAGTAGCCGCCAGATGATCGCATCTTACATCAAATAAATAGGGACGCAGGCCCGTTTCGTCAAGTGAATTTTGCTCAGTGCTGTGAGTAGCCGCCAGATGATCGCATCCTACATCAAATAAATAGGGACTCAGGCGTGTTTAGTCAATTGGACTTTGTCAGTGCTGTGAGTAGCCGCCAGATGATCGCATCCTACATCAAATAAATAGGGACTCAGGCCTGTTTCGTCAAGTACACTTTGCTCAGTGCTTTGAGTAGCCGCCAGATGATCGCATCCTACAGCAAATAAATAGGGACTGAGGCGTGTTTATTCAAGGGAACTTTGCTCAGTGCTGTGAGTAGCCGCCAGATGATCGCATCCTACATCAAAAAGATAGGCACTCAGGCCTGTTTCGTCAAGTGAACTTTGCTCAGTGCTGTTCGTAGTCGCCAGATCATCACATCCTACATCAAATAAATAGGGACAGAGGCCTGTTTCATCAAGTGAACTTTGCTTAGTGCAGTGAGTAGCAGCCAGATGATCGCATCCTACATCAAATAAATAGGGACGCAGGCCTGTTTCGTCAAGTGCACTTTGCTCAGTGCTGTGAGTAGCCGCCAGGTGATCGCATCCTACATCAAATAAATAGGAACTCAGGCGTGTTTAGTCAAGTGAACTTTGCTCAGTGCTGTGAGTAGCCGCCAGATGATCGCATCCTACATCAAATAAATAGGGACTCAGGCGAGTTTAGTCAAGTGAACTTTGCTCAGTGCTGTGAGTAGCCGCCAGATGATCGCATCCTACATCAAATAAATAGGGACGCAGGCGTGTTTCGTCACGTGCACTTTGCTCAGTGCTGTGAGTAGCCGCCAGATGATCGCATCCTACATCAAATTAATAGGGACTCAGGCGTGTTTAGTCAAGTGAACTTTGCTCAGTGCTGTGAGTAGCCGCCAGATGATCGCATCCTACATCAAATAAACAGGGAGTCAGGCGTGTTTCGTCAAGTGAAATTTGCTGAGTGCTGTGAGTAGCCCCTAGATGATCGCATCCTACATCAAATAAATAGGGACTCAGGCGTGTTTAGTCAAGTGAACTTTGCTCAGTGCTGTTAGTAGCTGCCAGATGATGGCGTCCTACTTAAAATAAATGGGGACGCAGGCATGTTTCGTCAAGTGATCTCTGCTCAGTGCTGTGAGTAGCCGCCAGATGATCGCATCCTACATCAAATAAATAGGGACTCAGGCCTGTTTCGTCAAGTGCACTTTGCTCAGTGCTGTGAGTAGCCGCCAGATGATCGTATCCTACATCAAATAAATAGGGACTTAGGCGTGTTTAGTCAAGTGAACTTTGCTCAGTGCTGTGAGTAGCCGCCAGATGATCGCATCCTACATCAAATAAATAGGCACTGAGGCGTGTTTACTCAAGTAAACTTTGCTCATTGCTGTGAGTAGCTGCCAGGTGATCGCATCCTATATCAAATAGATAGGGACTCGGGCCTGTTTCGTCAAGTGAACTTTGCTCAGTGCTGTTAGTAGCCGCCAGATGATGGCGTCCTACATAAAATAAATGGTGACGCAGGCATGTTTCGTCAAGTGATCTTTGCTCAGTGCTGTGAGTAGCCCCCAGATCGCATGCGACATCAAATAAATAGGGACGGAGGCCTGTTTCGTCAAGTGAACTTTGCTCAGTGCTGTGAGTAGCCGCCAGATGATCGCATCCTACATCAAATAAATAGGGACAGAGGCCTGTTTCATCAAGTGAACTTTGCTTAGTGCAGTGAGTAGCCGCCAGATGATCGCATCCTACATCAAATAAATAGGGACGCAGGCCTGTTTCGTCAAGTGCACTTTGCTCAGTGCTGTGAGTAGCCGCCAGGTGATCGCATCCTACATCAAATAAATAGGAACTCAGGCGTGTTTAGTCAAGTGAACTTTGCTCAGTGCTGTGAGTAGCCGCCAGATGATGGCATCCTACATCAAATAAATAGGGACTCAGGCGTGTTTAGTCAAGTGAACTTTGCTCAGTGCTGTGAGTAGCCACCAGATGATCGCATCCTACATCAAATAGATAGGGACTCGGGCCTGTTTCGTCAAGTGAACTTTGCTCAGTGCTGTTAGTAGCCGCCAGATGATGGCGCCCTACATGAAATAAATGGGGACGCAGGCATGTTTCGTCAAGTGATCTTTGCTCAGTGCTGTGAGTAGCCGCCAGATGATGGCATCTTATATCAAATAAATATGCACGCAGGCCCGTTTCGTCAAGTGAATTTTGCTCCGTGCTGTGAGTAGCCGCAAGGTGATCACATTCTACATCAAATAAATAGGGACGCAGGCCTGTTTCGTCAAGTGCACTTTGCTCAGTGCTGTGAGTAGCCGCCAGATGATCGCATCCTACATCAAATAATAGGGACTCAGGGGTGTTTAGTCAAGTGAACTTTGCTCAGTGCTGTGAGTAGCTGCTAGATGATCGCATCCTACATCGAATAAATAGGGTCTCAGGCCTGTTTCGTCAAGTGAACTTTGCTCAGTGCTGTGAGTAGCCCCAGATCGCATCCTACATCAAATAAATAGGGACTCAGGCGTGTTTAGTCAATTGAACTTTGCTCAGTGCTGTGAGTAGCCGCCAGATGATCGCATCCTACATCAAATAAATAGGGACTCAGGCCTGTTTCGTCAAGTGCACTTTGCTCAGTGCTGTGAGTAGCCGCCAGATGATCGTATCCTACATCAAATAAATAGGGACTTAGGCGTGTTTAGTCAAGTGAACTTTGCTCAGTGCTGTGAGTAGCCGCCAGATGATCGCATCCTACATCAAATAAATAGGCACTGAGGCGTGTTTACTCAAGTAAACTTTGCTCATTGCTGTGAGTAGCTGCCAGGTGATCGCATCCTATATCAAATAGATAGGGACTCGGGCCTGTTTCGTCAAGTGAACTTTGCTCAGTGCTGTTAGTAGCCGCCAGATGATGGCGTCCTACATAAAATAAATGGTGACGCAGGCATGTTTCGTCAAGTGATCTTTGCTCAGTGCTGTGAGTAGCCCCCAGATCGCATGCGACATCAAATAAATAGGGACGGAGGCCTGTTTCGTCAAGTGAACTTTGCTCAGTGCTGTGAGTAACCACCAGATGATCGCATCTTACATCAAATAAATAGGAACTCAGGCGTGTTTAGTCAAGTGAACTTTGCTCAGTGCTGTGAGTAGCCGCCAGATGATCGCATCCTACATCAAATAAATAGGGACTCAGTCGAGTTTAGTCAACTGAACTTTGCTCAGTGCTGTGAGTAGCCGCCAGATGATCGCATCCTACATCAAATAAATAGGGAGTCAGGCCTGTTTCGTCAAGTGAACTTTGCTCAGTGCTGTGTGTTGCCCCTAGATGATCGCATCCTACATCAAATAAATAGGGACTCAGGCGTCTTTAGTCAAGTGAACTTTGCTCAGTGCTGTGAGTAGCCGCCAGATGATCGCATCCTACATCAAATAGATAGGCACTCAGGCCTGTTTCGTCAAGTGAACTTTGCTGAGTGCTGTGTGTAGCCGCCAGATGATCGCATCCTACATAAAATAAATAGGGACGCAGGCATGTTTCGTCAAGTGATCTTTGCTCAGTGCTGGCTGTGAGTAGCCGCCAGATGATCGCATCTTACATCAAATAAATAGGGACGCAGGCCCGTTTCGTCAAGTGAATTTTGCTCAGTGCTGTGAGTAGCCGCCAGATGATCGCATCCTACATCAAATAAATAGGGACTCAGGCGTGTTTAGTCAATTGGACTTTGCTCAGTGCTGTGAGTAGCCGCCAGATGATCGCATCCTACATCAAATAAATAGGGACTCAGGCCTGTTTCGTCAAGTGCACTTTGCTCAGTGCTTTGAGTAGCCGCCAGATGATCGCATCCTACAGCAAATAAATAGGGACTGAGGCGTGTTTAGTCAAGGGAACTTTGCTCAGTGCTGTGAGTAGCCGCCAGATGATCGCATCCTACATCAAAAAGATAGGCACTCAGGCCTGTTTCGTCAAGTGAACTTTGCTCAGTGCTGTTCGTAGTCGCCAGATCATCACATCCTACATCAAATAAATAGGGACAGAGGCCTGTTTCATCAAGTGAACTTTGCTTAGTGCAGTGAGTAGCAGCCAGATGATCGCATCCTACATCAAATAAATAGGGACGCAGGCGTGTTTGGTCAAGTGCACTTTGCTCAGTGCTGTGAGTAGCCGCCAGGTGATCGCATCCTACATCAAATAAATAGGAACTCAGGCGTGTTTAGTCAAGTGAACTTTGCTCAGTGCTGTGAGTAGCCGCCAGATGATCGCATCCTACATCAAATAAATAGGGACTCAGGCGAGTTTAGTCAAGTGAACTTTGCTCAGTGCTGTGAGTAGCCGCCAGATGATCGCATCCTACATCAAATAAATAGGGACGCAGGCGTGTTTCGTCACGTGCACTTTGCTCAGTGCTGTGAGTAGCCGCCAGATGATCGCATCCTACATCAAATTAATAGGGACTCAGGCGTGTTTAGTCAAGTGAACTTTGCTCAGTGCTGTGAGTAGCCGCCAGATGATCGCATCCTACATCAAATAAACAGGGAGTCAGGCGTGTTTCGTCAAGTGAACTTTGCTGAGTGCTGTGAGTAGCCCCTAGATGATCGCAGCCTACATCAAATAAATAGGGACTCAGGCGTGTTTAGTCAAGTGAACTTTGCTCAGTGCTGTTAGTAGCTGCCAGATGATGGCGTCCTACTTAAAATAAATGGGGACGCAGGCATGTTTCGTCAAGTGATCTCTGCTCAGTGCTGTGAGTAGCCGCCAGATGATCGCATCCTACATCAAATAAATAGGGACTCAGGCCTGTTTCGTCAAGTGCACTTTGCTCAGTGCTGTGAGTAGCCGCCAGATGATCGTATCCTACATCAAATAAATAGGGACTTAGGCGTGTTTAGTCAAGTGAACTTTGCTCAGTGCTGTGAGTAGCCGCCAGATGATCGCATCCTACATCAAATAAATAGGCACTGAGGCGTGTTTACTCAAGTAAACTTTGCTCATTGCTGTGAGTAGCTGCCAGGTGATCGCATCCTATATCAAATAGATAGGGACTCGGGCCTGTTTCGTCAAGTGAACTTTGCTCAGTGCTGTTAGTAGCCGCCAGATGATGGCGTCCTACATAAAATAAATGGTGACACAGGCATGTTTCGTCAAGTGATCTTTGCTCAGTGCTGTGAGTAGCCCCCAGATCGCATGCGACATCAAATAAATAGGGACGGAGGCCTGTTTCGTCAAGTGAACTTTGCTCAGTGCTGTGAGTAGCCGCCAGATGATCGCATCCTACATCAAATAAATAGGGACGCAGCCGTGTTTCGTCACGTGCACTTTGCTCAGTGCTGTGAGTAGCCGCCAGATGATCGCATCCTACATCAAATTAATAGGGACTCAGGCGTGTTTAGTCAAGTGAACTTTGCTCAGTGCTGTGAGTAGCCGCCAGATGATCGCATCCTACATCAAATAAACAGGGAGTCAGGCGTGTTTCGTCAAGTGAACTTTGCTGAGTGCTGTGAGTAGCCCCTAGATGATCGCATCCTACATCAAATAAATAGGGACTCAGGCGTGTTTAGTCAAGTGAACTTTGCTCAGTGCTGTTAGTAGCTGCCAGATGATGGCGTCCTACTTAAAATAAATGGGGACGCAGGCATGTTTCGTCAAGTGATCTCTGCTCAGTGCTGTGAGTAGCTGCCAGATGATCGCATCCTACACCAAATAAATAGGGACTCAGGCGTGTTTAGTCAAGTGAACTTTGCTCAGTGCTGTGAGTAGCCACCAGATGATCGCACCCTACATCAAATAGATAGGGACTCGGGCCTGTTTCGTCAAGTGAACTTTGCTCAGTGCTGTTAGTAGCCGCCAGATGATGGCGTCCTACATGAAATAAATGGGGACGCAGGCATGTTTCGTCAAGTGATCTTTGCTCAGTGCTGTGAGTAGCCGCCAGATGATCGCATCTTATATCAAATAAATATGCACGCAGGCCCGTTTCGTCAAGTGAATTTTGCTCCGTGCTATGAGTAGCCGCAAGGTGATCACATCCTACATCAAATAAATAGGGACGCAGGCCTGTTTCGTCAAGTGCACTTTGCTCAGTGCTGTGAGTAGCCGCCAGATGATCGTATCCTACATCAAATAAATAGGGACTTAGGCGTGTTTAGTCAAGTGAACTTTGCTCAGTGCTGTGAGTAGCCGCCAGATGATCGCATCCTACATCAAATAAATAGGCACTGAGGCGTGTTTACTCAAGTAAACTTAGCTCATTGCTGTGAGTAGGTGCCAGGTGATCGCATCCTATATCAAATAGATAGGGACTCGGGCCTGTTTCGTCAAGTGAACTTTGGTCAGTGCTGTTAGTAGCCGCCAGATGATGGCGTCCTACATAAAATAAATGGTGACGCAGGCATGTTTCGTCAAGTGATCTTTGCTCAGTGCTGTGAGTAGTGCCCAGATCGCATGCGACATCAAATAAATAGGGACGGAGGCCTGTTTCGTCAAGTGAACTTTGCTCAGTGCTGTGAGTAGAACCCAGATGATCGCATCCTACATGTAATAAATAGGGACTCAGGCCTCTTTCGTCAAGTGCACTTTGCTCAGTGCTGTGAGTAGCCACCAGATGATCGCATCTTACATCAAATAAATAGGAACTCAGGCGTGTTTAGTCAAGTGAACTTTGCTCAGTGCTGTGAGTAGCCGCCAGATGATCGCATCCTACATCAAATAAATAGGGACTTAGTCGAGTTTAGTCAACTGAACTTTGCTCAGTGCTGTGAGTAGCCGCCAGATGATCGCATCCTACATCAAATAAATAGGGAGTCAGGCCTGTTTCGTCAAGTGAACTTTGCTCAGTGCTGTGTGTTGCCCCTAGATGATCGCATCCTACATCAAATAAATAGGGACTCAGGCGTCTTTAGTCAAGTGAACTTTGCTCAGTGCTGTGAGTAGCCGCCAGATGATCGCATCCTACATCAAATAGATAGGCACTCAGGCCTGTTTCGTCAAGTGAACTTTGCTCAGTGCTGTGTGTAGCCGCCAGATGATCGCATCCTACATTAAATAAATGGGGACGCAGGCATGCTTCGTCAAGTGATCTTTGCTCAGTGCTGGCTGTGAGTAGCCGCCAGATGATCGCATCTTACATCAAATAAATAGGAACGCAGGCCCGTTTCGTCAAGTGAATTTTGCTCAGTGCTGTGAGTAGCCGCCAGATGATCGCATCCTACATCAAATAAATAGGGACTCAGGCGTGTTTAGTCAATTGAACTTTGCTCAGTGCTGTGAGTAGCCGCCAGATGATCGCATCCTACATCAAATAAATAGGGACTCAGGCCTGTTTCGTCAAGTGCACTTTGCTCAGTGCTTTGAGTAGCCGCCAGATGATCGCATTCTACAGCAAATAAATAGGGACTGAGGCGTGTTTAGTCAAGGGAACTTTGCTCAGTGCTGTGAGTAGCCGCCAGATGATCGCATCCTACATCAAAAAGATAGGCACTCAGGCCTGTTTCGTCAAGTGAACTTTGCTCAGTGCTGTTCGTAGTCGCCAGATCATCACATCCTACATCAAATAAATAGGCACAGAGGCCTGTTTCATCAAGTGAACTTTGCTTAGTGCAGTGAGTAGCCGCCAGATGATCGCATCCTACATCAAATAAATAGGGACGCAGGCCTGTTTCGTCAAGTGCACTTTGCTCAATGCTGTGAGTAGCCGCCAGGTGATCGCATCCTACATCAAATAAATAGGAACTCAGACGTGTTTAGTCAAGTGAACTTTGCTCAGTGCTGTGAGTAGCCGCCAGATGATCGCATCCTACATCAAATAAATAGGGACTCAGGCGAGTTTAGTCAAGTGAACTTTGCTCAGTGCTGTGAGTAGCCGCCAGATGATCGCATCCTACATCAAATAAATAGGGACGCAGGCGTGTTTCGTCACGTGCACTTTGCTCAGTGCTGTGAGTAGCCGCCAGATGATCGCATCCTACATCAAATTAATAGGGACTCAGGCGTGTTTAGTCAAGTGAACTTTGCTCAGTGCTGTGAGTAGCCGCCAGATGATCGCATCCTACATCAAATAAATAGGGAGTCAGGCGTGTTTCGTCAAGTGAACTTTGCTGAGTGCTGTGAGTAGCCCCTAAATGATCGCATCCTACATCAAATAAATAGGGACTCAGGCGTGTTTAGTCAAGTGAACTTTGCTCAGTGCTGTTAGTAGCCGCCATATGATGGCGTCCTACTTAAAATAAATGGGGACGCAGGCATGTTTCGTGAAGTGATCTCTGCTCAGTGCTGTGAGTAGCTGCCAGATGATCGCATCCTACACCAAATAAATAGGGACTCAGGCGTGTTTAGTCAAGTGAACTTTGCTCAGTGCTGTGAGTAGCCACCAGATGATCGCACCCTACATCAAATAGATAGGGACTCGGGCCTGTTTCGTCAAGTGATCTTTGCTCAGTGCTGTGAGTAGCCGCCAGATGATCGCATCTTATATCAAATAAATATGCACGCAGGCCCGTTTCGTCAAGTGAATTTTGCTCCGTGCTGTGAGTAGCCGCAAGGTGATCACATCCTACATCAAATAAATAGGGACGCAGGCCTGTTTCGGCAAGTGCACTTTGCTCAGTGCTGTGAGTAGCCGCCAGATGATCGCATCCTACATCAAATAAATAGGGACTCAGGCGTGTTTAGTCAAGTGAACTTTGCTCAGTGCAGTGAGTAGCCGCCAGATGGTCGCATCCTACATCAAATAAATAGGGACGCAGGCCTGTTTCGTCAAGTGCACTTTGCTCAGGGCTGTGAGTAGCCGCCAGATGATCGCATCTTACATCAAATAAATAGGAACTCAGGCGTGTTTAGTCAAGTGAACTTTGCTCAGTGCTGTGAGTAGCCGCCAGATGATCGCATCCTACATCAAATAAATAGGCACTGAGGCGTGTTTACTCAAGTAAACTTAGCTCATTGCTGTGAGTAGGTGCCAGGTGATCGCATCCTATATCAAATAGATAGGGACTCGGGCCTGTTTCGTCAAGTGAACTTTGCTCAGTGCTGTTAGTAGCCGCCAGATGATGGCGTCCTACATAAAATAAATGGTGACGCAGGCATGTTTCGTCAAGTGATCTTTGCTCAGTGCTGTGAGTAGTGCCCAGATCGCATGCGACATCAAATAAATAGGGACGGAGGCCTGTTTCGTCAAGTGAACTTTGCTCAGTGCTGTGAGTAGAACCCAGATGATCGCATCCTACATGTAATAAATAGGGACTCAGGCCTCTTTCGTCAAGTGCACTTTGCTCAGTGCTGTGAGTAGCCACCAGATGATCGCATCTTACATCAAATAAATAGGAACTCAGGCGTGTTTAGTCAAGTGAACTTTGCTCAGTGCTGTGAGTAGCCGCCAGATGATCGCATCCTACATCAAATAAATAGGGACTTAGTCGAGTTTAGTCAACTGAACTTTGCTCAGTGCTGTGAGTAGCCGCCAGATGATCGCATCCTACATCAAATAAATAGGGAGTCAGGCCTGTTTCGTCAAGTGAACTTTGCTCAGTGCTGTGTGTTGCCCCTAGATGATCGCATCCTACATCAAATAAATAGGGACTCAGGCGTCTTTAGTCAAGTGAACTTTGCTCAGTGCTGTGAGTAGCCGCCAGATGATCGCATCCTACATCAAATAGATAGGCACTCAGGCCTGTTTCGTCAAGTGAACTTTGCTCAGTGCTGTGTGTAGCCGCCAGATGATCGCATCCTACATTAAATAAATGGGGACGCAGGCATGCTTCGTCAAGTGATCTTTGCTCAGTGCTGGCTGTGAGTAGCCGCCAGATGATCGCATCTTACATCAAATAAATAGGAACGCAGGCCCGTTTCGTCAAGTGAATTTTGCTCAGTGCTGTGAGTAGCCGCCAGATGATCGCATCCTACATCAAATAAATAGGGACTCAGGCGTGTTTAGTCAATTGAACTTTGCTCAGTGCTGTGAGTAGCCGCCAGATGATCGCATCCTACATCAAATAAATAGGGACTCAGGCCTGTTTCGTCAAGTGCACTTTGCTCAGTGCTTTGAGTAGCCGCCAGATGATCGCATTCTACAGCAAATAAATAGGGACTGAGGCGTGTTTAGTCAAGGGAACTTTGCTCAGTGCTGTGAGTAGCCGCCAGATGATCGCATCCTACATCAAAAAGATAGGCACTCAGGCCTGTTTCGTCAAGTGAACTTTGCTCAGTGCTGTTCGTAGTCGCCAGATCATCACATCCTACATCAAATAAATAGGCACAGAGGCCTGTTTCATCAAGTGAACTTTGCTTAGTGCAGTGAGTAGCCGCCAGATGATCGCATCCTACATCAAATAAATAGGGACGCAGGCCTGTTTCGTCAAGTGCACTTTGCTCAATGCTGTGAGTAGCCGCCAGGTGATCGCATCCTACATCAAATAAATAGGAACTCAGGCGTGTTTAGTCAAGTGAACTTTGCTCAGTGCTGTGAGTAGCCGCCAGATGATCGCATCCTACATCAAATAAATAGGGACTCAGGCGAGTTTAGTCAAGTGAACTTTGCTCAGTGCTGTGAGTAGCCGCCAGATGATCGCATCCTACATCAAATAAATAGGGACGCAGGCGTGTTTCGTCACGTGCACTTTGCTCAGTGCTGTGAGTAGCCGCCAGATGATCGCATCCTACATCAAATTAATAGGGACTCAGGCGTGTTTAGTCAAGTGAACTTTGCTCAGTGCTGTGAGTAGCCGCCAGATGATCGCATCCTACATCAAATAAATAGGGAGTCAGGCGTGTTTCGTCAAGTGAACTTTGCTGAGTGCTGTGAGTAGCCCCTAAATGATCGCATCCTACATCAAATAAATAGGGACTCAGGCGTGTTTAGTCAAGTGAACTTTGCTCAGTGCTGTTAGTAGCCGCCATATGATGGCGTCCTACTTAAAATAAATGGGGACGCAGGCATGTTTCGTGAAGTGATCTCTGCTCAGTGCTGTGAGTAGCTGCCAGATGATCGCATCCTACACCAAATAAATAGGGACTCAGGCGTGTTTAGTCAAGTGAACTTTGCTCAGTGCTGTGAGTAGCCACCAGATGATCGCACCCTACATCAAATAGATAGGGACTCGGGCCTGTTTCGTCAAGTGATCTTTGCTCAGTGCTGTGAGTAGCCGCCAGATGATCGCATCTTATATCAAATAAATATGCACGCAGGCCCGTTTCGTCAAGTGAATTTTGCTCCGTGCTGTGAGTAGCCGCAAGGTGATCACATCCTACATCAAATAAATAGGGACGCAGGCCTGTTTCGGCAAGTGCACTTTGCTCAGTGCTGTGAGTAGCCGCCAGATGATCGCATCCTACATCAAATAAATAGGGACTCAGGCGTGTTTAGTCAAGTGAACTTTGCTCAGTGCAGTGAGTAGCCGCCAGATGGTCGCATCCTACATCAAATAAATAGGGACGCAGGCCTGTTTCGTCAAGTGCACTTTGCTCAGGGCTGTGAGTAGCCGCCAGATGATCGCATCTTACATCAAATAAATAGGAACTCAGGCGTGTTTAGTCAAGTGAACTTTGCTCAGTGCTGTGAGTAGCCGCCAGATGATCGCATCCTACATCAAATAAATAGGCACTGAGGCGTGTTTACTCAAGTAAACTTAGCTCATTGCTGTGAGTAGGTGCCAGGTGATCGCATCCTATATCAAATAGATAGGGACTCGGGCCTGTTTCGTCAAGTGAACTTTGCTCAGTGCTGTTAGTAGCCGCCAGATGATGGCGTCCTACATAAAATAAATGGTGACGCAGGCATGTTTCGTCAAGTGATCTTTGCTCAGTGCTGTGAGTAGTGCCCAGATCGCATGCGACATCAAATAAATAGGGACGGAGGCCTGTTTCGTCAAGTGAACTTTGCTCAGTGCTGTGAGTAGAACCCAGATGATCGCATCCTACATGTAATAAATAGGGACTCAGGCCTCTTTCGTCAAGTGCACTTTGCTCAGTGCTGTGAGTAGCCACCAGATGATCGCATCTTACATCAAATAAATAGGAACTCAGGCGTGTTTAGTCAAGTGAACTTTGCTCAGTGCTGTGAGTAGCCGCCAGATGATCGCATCCTACATCAAATAAATAGGGACTTAGTCGAGTTTAGTCAACTGAACTTTGCTCAGTGCTGTGAGTAGCCGCCAGATGATCGCATCCTACATCAAATAAATAGGGAGTCAGGCCTGTTTCGTCAAGTGAACTTTGCTCAGTGCTGTGTGTTGCCCCTAGATGATCGCATCCTACATCAAATAAATAGGGACTCAGGCGTCTTTAGTCAAGTGAACTTTGCTCAGTGCTGTGAGTAGCCGCCAGATGATCGCATCCTACATCAAATAGATAGGCACTCAGGCCTGTTTCGTCAAGTGAACTTTGCTCAGTGCTGTGTGTAGCCGCCAGATGATCGCATCCTACATTAAATAAATGGGGACGCAGGCATGCTTCGTCAAGTGATCTTTGCTCAGTGCTGGCTGTGAGTAGCCGCCAGATGATCGCATCTTACATCAAATAAATAGGAACGCAGGCCCGTTTCGTCAAGTGAATTTTGCTCAGTGCTGTGAGTAGCCGCCAGATGATCGCATCCTACATCAAATAAATAGGGACTCAGGCGTGTTTAGTCAATTGAACTTTGCTCAGTGCTGTGAGTAGCCGCCAGATGATCGCATCCTACATCAAATAAATAGGGACTCAGGCCTGTTTCGTCAAGTGCACTTTGCTCAGTGCTTTGAGTAGCCGCCAGATGATCGCATCCTACAGCAAATAAATAGGGACTGAGGCGTGTTTAGTCAAGGGAACTTTGCTCAGTGCTGTGAGTAGCCGCCAGATGATCGCATCCTACATCAAAAAGATAGGCACTCAGGCCTGTTTCGTCAAGTGAACTTTGCTCAGTGCTGTTCGTAGTCGCCAGATCATCACATCCTACATCAAATAAATAGGCACAGAGGCCTGTTTCATCAAGTGAACTTTGCTTAGTGCAGTGAGTAGCCGCCAGATGATCGCATCCTACATCAAATAAATAGGGACGCAGGCCTGTTTCGTCAAGTGCACTTTGCTCAGTGCTGTGAGTAGCCGCCAGGTGATCGCATCCTACATCAAATAAATAGGAACTCAGGCGTGTTTAGTCAAGTGAACTTTGCTCAGTGCTGTGAGTAGCCGCCAGATGATCGCATCCTACATCAAATAAATAGGGACTCAGGCGAGTTTAGTCAAGTGAACTTTGCTCAGTGCTGTGAGTAGCCGCCAGATGATCGCATCCTACATCAAATAAATAGGGACGCAGGCGTGTTTCGTCACGTGCACTTTGCTCAGTGCTGTGAGTAGCCGCCAGATGATCGCATCCTACATCAAATTAATAGGGACTCAGGCGTGTTTAGTCAAGTGAACTTTGCTCAGTGCTGTGAGTAGCCGCCAGATGATCGCATCCTACATCAAATAAATAGGGAGTCAGGCGTGTTTCGTCAAGTGAACTTTGCTGAGTGCTGTGAGTAGCCCCTAAATGATCGCATCCTACATCAAATAAATAGGGACTCAGGCGTGTTTAGTCAAGTGAACTTTGCTCAGTGCTGTTAGTAGCCGCCATATGATGGCGTCCTACTTAAAATAAATGGGGACGCAGGCATGTTTCGTGAAGTGATCTCTGCTCAGTGCTGTGAGTAGCTGCCAGATGATCGCATCCTACACCAAATAAATAGGGACTCAGGCGTGTTTAGTCAAGTGAACTTTGCTCAGTGCTGTGAGTAGCCACCAGATGATCGCACCCTACATCAAATAGATAGGGACTCGGGCCTGTTTCGTCAAGTGATCTTTGCTCAGTGCTGTGAGTAGCCGCCAGATGATCGCATCTTATATCAAATAAATATGCACGCAGGCCCGTTTCGTCAAGTGAATTTTGCTCCGTGCTGTGAGTAGCCGCAAGGTGATCACATCCTACATCAAATAAATAGGGACGCAGGCCTGTTTCGGCAAGTGCACTTTGCTCAGTGCTGTGAGTAGCCGCCAGATGATCGCATCCTACATCAAATAAATAGGGACTCAGGCGTGTTTAGTCAAGTGAACTTTGCTCAGTGCAGTGAGTAGCCGCCAGATGGTCGCATCCTACATCAAATAAATAGGGACGCAGGCCTGTTTCGTCAAGTGCACTTTGCTCAGGGCTGTGAGTAGCCGCCAGATGATCGCATCTTACATCAAATAAATAGGAACTCAGGCGTGTTTAGTCAAGTGAACTTTGCTCAGTGCTGTGAGTAGCCGCCAGATGATCGCATCCTACATCAAATAAATAGGGACTCAGGCGAGTTTAGTCAACTGAACTTTGCTCAGTGCTGTGAGTAGCCGCCAGATGATCGCATCCTACATCAAATAAATAGGGACGCAGGCCCGTTTCGTCAAGTGAACTTTGCTCAGTGCTGTGAGCAGCCGCCAGATGATCGCATCCTACATCAAATAAATAGGGACTCAGGCGTGTTTAGTCAAGTGAACTTTGCTCAGTGCTGTGAGTAGCCGCCAGATGATCGCATCCTACATCAAATAAATAGGGAGTCAGGCCTGTTTCGTCAAGTGAACTTTGTTCAGTGCTGTGAGTAGCCCCTAGATGATCGCATCCTACATCAAATAAATAGGGACTCAGGCATCTTTAGTCAAGTGAACTTTGCTCAGTGCTGTGAGTAGCCGCCAGATGATCGCATCCTACATCAAATAGATAGGCACTCAGGCCTGTT
The DNA here is from genome assembly GCF_048455015.1 of Haemaphysalis longicornis. Lineage (NCBI taxonomy): Eukaryota > Metazoa > Arthropoda > Arachnida > Ixodida > Ixodidae > Haemaphysalis > Haemaphysalis longicornis. The sequence goes on along the minus strand of NW_027526204.1, from coordinate 930,629 downwards.
TCGTCAAGTGAACTTTGCTCAGTGCTGTGTGTAGCCGCCAGATGATCGCATCCTACATAAAATAAATGGGGACGCAGGCATGTTTCGTCAAGTGATCTTTGCTCAGTGCTGGCTGTGAGTAGCCGCCAGATGATCGCATCTTACATCAAATAAATAGGGACGTAGGCCCGTTTCGTCAATTGAATTTTGCTCAGTGCTGTGAGTAGCCGCCAGATGATCGCATCCTACATCAAATAAATAGGGACTCAGGCGTGTTTAGTCAATTGAACTTTGCTCAGTGCTGCGAGTAGCCGCCAGATGATCGCATCCTACATCAAATAAATAGGGAGCCAGGCCTGTTTCGTCAAGTGAACTTTGCTCAGTGCTGTGAGTAGCCGCCAGATGATCGCATCCTACATCAAATAAATAGGGACTTAGGCGTGTTTAATCAAGTGAACTTTGCTCAGTGCTGTGAGTAGCCGCCAGATGATCGCATCCTACATCAAATAAATAGGCACTGAGGCGTGTTTAGTCAAGTGAACTTTGCTCAGTGCTGTGAGTAGCCGCCAGATGATCGCATCCTACATCAAAAAGATAGGCACTCAGGCCTGTTTCGTCAAGTGAACTTTGCTCAGTGCTGTTCGTAGTCGCCAGATCATCACATCCTACAGCAAATAAATAGGGACAGAGGCCTGTTTCATCAAGTGAACTTTGCTTAGTGCAGTGAGTAGCCGCCAGATGATCGCATCCTACATCAAATAAATAGGGACGCAGGCCTGTTTCGTCAAGTGCACTTTGCTCAGTGCTGTGAGTAGCCGCCAGATGATCGCATCCTACATCAAATAAATAGGAACTCAGGCGTGTTTAGTCAAGTGAACTTTGCTCAGTGCTGTGAGTAGCCGCCAGATGATGGCATCCTACATCAAATAAATAGGGACTCAGGCGTGTTTAGTCAAGTGAACTTTGCTCAGTGCTGTGAGTAGCCACCAGATGATCGCATCCTACATCAAATAGATAGGGACTCGGGCCTGTTTCGTCAAGTGAACTTTGCTCAGTGCTGTTAGTAGCCGCCAGATGATGGCGCCCTACATGAAATAAATGGGGACGCAGGCATGTTTCGTCAAGTGATCTTTGCTCAGTGCTGTGAGTAGCCGCCAGATCATCGCATCTTATATCAAATAAATATGCACGCAGGCCCGTTTCGTCAAGTGAATTTTGCTCCGTGCTGTGAGTAGCCGCAAGGTGATCACATCCTACATCAAATAAATAGGGACGCAGGCCTGTTTCGTCAAGTGCACTTTGCTCAGTGCTGTGAGTAGCCGCCAGATGATCGCATCCTACATCAAATAATAGGGACTCAGGGGTGTTTAGTCAAGTGAACTTTGCTCAGTGCTGTGAGTAGCCGCCAGATGATCGCATCCTACATCGAATAAATAGGGTCTCAGGCCTGTTTCGTCAAGTGAACTTTGCTCAGTGCTGTGAGTAGCCCCAGATCGCATCCTACATCAAATAAATAGGGACTCAGGCGTGTTTATTCAAGTGAACTTTGCTCAGTGCTGTGAGTAGCCGCCAGATGATCGCATCTTACATCAAATAAATAGGAACTCAAGCGTGTTTAGTCAAGTGAACTTTGCTCAGTGCTGTGAGTAGCCGCCAGATGATCGCATCCTACATCAAATAAATAGGGACTCAGGCGAGTTTAGTCAAGTGAACTTTGCTCAGTGCTGTGAGTAGCCGCCAGATGATCGCATCCTACATCAAATAAATAGGGACGCAGGCCCGTTTCCTCAAGTGCACTTTGCTCAGTGCTGTGAGCAGCCGCCAGATGATCGCATCCTACATCAAATAAATAGGGACTCAGGCGTGTTTAGTCAAGTGAACTTTGCTCAGTGCTGTGAGTAGCCGCCAGATGATCGCATCCTACATCAAATAAATAGGGAGTCAGGCCTGTTTCGTCAAGTGAACTTTGCTCAGTGCTGTGAGTAGCCCCTAGATGATCGCATCCTACATCAAATAAATAGGGACTCAGGCGTGTTTAGTCAAGTGAACTTTGCTCAGTGCTGTGAGTAGCCACCAGATGATCGCATTCTTCATCAAATAGATAGGCACTCAGGCCTGTTTCGTCAAGTGAACTTTGCTGAGTGCTGTTAGTAGCTGCCAGATGATGGCGTCCTACATAAAATAAATGGGGACGCAGGCATGTTTCGTCAAGTGATCTTTGCTCAGTGCTGGCGGTGAGTAGCCGCCAGATGATCGCATCTTACATCAAATAAATAGGGACGCAGGCCCGTTTCGTCAAGTGAATTTTGCTCAGTGCTGTGAGTAGCCGCCAGATGATCGCATCCTACATCAAATAAATAGGGACTCAGGCGAGTTTAGTCAAGTGAACTTTGCTCAGTGCTGTGAGTAGCCGCCAGATGATCGCATCCTACATCAAATAAATAGGGACGCAGGCGTGTTTCGTCACGTGCACTTTGCTCAGTGCTGTGAGTAGCCGCCAGATGATCGCATCCTACATCAAATTAATAGGGACTCAGGCGTGTTTAGTCAAGTGAACTTTGCTCAGTGCTGTGAGTAGCCGCCAGATGATCGCATCCTACATCAAATAAATAGGGAGTCAGGCGTGTTTCGTCAAGTGAACTTTGCTGAGTGCTGTGAGTAGCCCCTAAATGATCGCATCCTACATCAAATAAATAGGGACTCAGGCGTGTTTAGTCAAGTGAACTTTGCTCAGTGCTGTTAGTAGCCGCCAGATGATGGCGTCCTACTTAAAATAAATGGGGACGCAGGCATGTTTCGTGAAGTGATCTCTGCTCAGTGCTGTGAGTAGCTGCCAGATGATCGCATCCTACACCAAATAAATAGGGACTCAGGCGTGTTTAGTCAAGTGAACTTTGCTCAGTGCTGTGAGTAGCCACCAGATGATCGCACCCTACATCAAATAGATAGGGACTCGGGCCTGTTTCGTCAAGTGATCTTTGCTCAGTGCTGTGAGTAGCCGCCAGATGATCGCATCTTATATAAATAAATATGCACGCAGGCCCGTTTCGTCAAGTGAATTTTGCTCCGTGCTGTGAGTAGCCGCAAGGTGATCACATCCTACATCAAATAAATAGGGACGCAGGCCTGTTTCGGCAAGTGCACTTTGCTCAGTGCTGTGAGTAGCCGCCAGATGATCGCATCCTACATCAAATAAATAGGGACTCAGGCGTGTTTAGTCAAGTGAACTTTGCTCAGTGCAGTGAGTAGCCGCCAGATGGTCGCATCCTACATCAAATAAATAGGGACGCAGGCCTGTTTCGTCAAGTGCACTTTGCTCAGGGCTGTGAGTAGCCGCCAGATGATCGCATCTTACATCAAATAAATAGGAACTCAGGCGTGTTTAGTCAAGTGAACTTTGCTCAGTGCTGTGAGTAGCCGCCAGATGATCGCATCCTACATCAAATAAATAGGGACTCAGGCGAGTTTAGTCAACTGAACTTTGCTCAGTGCTGTGAGTAGCCGCCAGATGATCGCATCCTACATCAAATAAATAGGGACGCAGGCCCGTTTCGTCAAGTGAACTTTGCTCAGTGCTGTGAGCAGCCGCCAGATGATCGCATCCTACATCAAATAAATAGGGACTCAGGCGTGTTTAGTCAAGTGAACTTTGCTCAGTGCTGTGAGTAGCCGCCAGATGATCGCATCCTACATCAAATAAATAGGGAGTCAGGCCTGTTTCGTCAAGTGAACTTTGTTCAGTGCTGTGAGTAGCCCCTAGATGATCGCATCCTACATCAAATAAATAGGGACTCAGGCATCTTTAGTCAAGTGAACTTTGCTCAGTGCTGTGAGTAGCCGCCAGATGATCGCATCCTACATCAAATAGATAGGCACTCAGGCCTGTTTCGTCAAGTGAACTTTGCTCAGTGCTGTGTGTAGCCGCCAGATGATCGCATCCTACATAAAATAAATGGGGACGCAGGCATGTTTCTTCAAGTGATCTTTGCTCAGTGCTGGCTGTGAGTAGCCGCCAGATGATCGCATCTTACATCAAATAAATAGGGACGCAGGCCCGTTTCGTCAATTGAATTTTGCTCAGTGCTGTGAGTAGCCGCCAGATGATCGCATCCTACATCAAATAAATAGGGACTCAGGCGTGTTTAGTCAATTGAACTTTGCTCAGTGCTGCGAGTAGGCGCCAAATGATCGCATCCTACATCAAATAAATAGGGAGTCAGGCCTGTTTCGTCAAGTGAACTTTGCTCAGTGCTGTGAGTAGCCGCCAGATGATCGCATCCTACATCAAATAAATAGGGACTTAGGCGTGTTTAGTCAAGTGAACTTTGCTCAGTGCTGTGAGTAGCCGCCAGATGATCGCATCCTACATCAAATAAAGAGGCACTGAGGCGTGTTTAGTCAAGTGAACTTTGCTCAGTGCTGTGAGTAGCCGCCAGATGATCGCATCCTACATCAAAAAGATAGGCACTCAGGCCTGTTTCGTCAAGTGAACTTTGCTCAGTGCTGTTCGTAGTCGCCAGATCATCACATCCTACATCAAATAAATAGGGACAGAGGCCTGTTTCATCAAGTGAACTTTGCTTAGTGCAGTGAGTAGCCGCCAGATGATCGCATCCTACATCAAATAAATAGGGACGCAGGCCTGTTTCGTCAAGTGCACTTTGCTCAGTGCTGTGAGTAGCCGCCAGATGATCGCATCCTACATCAAATAAATAGGAACTCAGGCGTGTTTAGTGAAGTGAACTTTGCTCAGTGCTGTGAGTAGCCGCCAGATGATGGCATCCTACATCAAATAAATAGGGACTCAGGCGTGTTTAGTCAAGTGAACTTTGCTCAGTGCTGTGAGTAGCCACCAGATGATCGCATCCTACATCAAATAGATAGGGACTCGGGCCTGTTTCGTCAAGTGAACTTTGCTCAGTGCTGTTAGTAGCCGCCAGATGATGGCGCCCTACATGAAATAAATGGGGACGCAGGCATGTTTCGTCAAGTGATCTTTGCTCAGTGCTGTGAGTAGCCGCCAGATGATCGCATCTTATATCAAATAAATATGCACGCAGGCCCGTTTCGTCAAGTGAATTTTGCTCCGTGCTGTGAGTAGCCGCAAGGTGATCACATCCTACATCAAATAAATAGGGACGCAGGCCTGTTTCGTCAAGTGCACTTTGCTCAGTGCTGTGAGTAGCCGCCAGATGATCGCATCCTACATCAAATAATAGGGACTCAGGGGTGTTTAGTCAAGTGAACTTTGCTCAGTGCTGTGAGTAGCCGCCAGATGATCGCATCCTACATCGAATAAATAGGGTCTCAGGCCTGTTTCGTCAAGTGAACTTTGCTCAGTGCTGTGAGTAGCCCCAGATCGCATCCTACATCAAATAAATAGGGACTCAGGCGTGTTTATTCAAGTGAACTTTGCTCAGTGCTGTGAGTAGCCGCCAGATGATCGCATCTTACATCAAATAAATAGGAACTCAAGCGTGTTTAGTCAAGTGAACTTTGCTCAGTGCTGTGAGTAGCCGCCAGATGATCGCATCCTACATCAAATAAATAGGGACTCAGGCGAGTTTAGTCAAGTGAACTTTGCTCAGTGCTGTGAGTAGCCGCCAGATGATCGCATCCTACATCAAATAAATAGGGACGCAGGCCCGTTTCCTCAAGTGCACTTTGCTCAGTGCTGTGAGCAGCCGCCAGATGATCGCATCCTACATCAAATAAATAGGGCCTCAGGCGTGTTTAGTCAAGTGAACTTTGCTCAGTGCTGTGAGTAGCCGCCAGATGATCGCATCCTACATCAAATAAATAGGGAGTCAGGCCTGTTTCGTCAAGTGAACTTTGCTCAGTGCTGTGAGTAGCCCCTAGATGATCGCATCCTACATCAAATAAATAGGGACTCAGGCGTGTTTAGTCAAGTGAACTTTGCTCAGTGCTGTGAGTAGCCACCAGATGATCGCATCCTACATCAAATAGATAGGCACTCAGGCCTGTTTCGTCAAGTGAACTTTGCTGAGTGCTGTTAGTAGCCGCCAGATGATGGCGTCCTACATAAAATAAATGGGGACGCAGGCATGTTTCGTCAAGTGATCTTTGCTCAGTGCTGGCGGTGAGTAGCCGCCAGATGATCGCATCTTACATCAAATAAATAGGGACGCAGGCCCGTTTCGTCAAGTGAATTTTGCTCAGTGCTGTGAGTAGCCGCCAGATGATCGCATCCTACATCAATTTAATAGGGACTCAGGCGTGTTTAGTCAAGTGAACTTTGCTCAGTGCTGTTAGTAGCGGCCAGATGATGGCGTCCTACTTAAAATAAATGGGGACGCAGGCATGTTTCGTCAAGTGATCTCTGCTCAGTGCTGTGAGTAGCTGCCAGATGATCGCATCCTACATCAAATAATAGGGACTCAGGGGTGTTTAGTCAAGTGAACTTTGCTCAGTGCTGTGAGTAGCCGCCAGATGATCGCATCCTACATGAAATAAATAGGGTCTCAGGCCTGTTTCGTCAAGTGAACTTTGCTCAGTGCTGTGAGTAGCCCCCAGATCGTATCCTACATCAAATAAATAGGGACTTAGGCGTGTTTAGTCAAGTGAACTTTGCTCAGTGCTGTGAGTAGCCGCCAGATGATCGCATCCTACATCAAATAAATAGGCACTGAGGCGTGTTTAGTCAAGTGAACTTTGCTCAGTGCTGTGAGTAGCCGCCAGATGATCGCATCTTACATCAAATAAATAGGAACTCAGGCGTGTTTAGTCAAGTGAACTTTGCTCAGTGCTGTGAGTAGCCGCCAGATGATCGCATCCTACATCAAATAAATAGGGACGCAGGCCCGTTTCGTCAAGTGCACTTTGCTCAGTGTTGTGAGCAGCCGCCAGATGATCGTATCCTACATCAAATAAATAGGGACTTAGGCGTGTTTAGTCAAGTGAACTTTGCTCAGTGCTGTGAGTAGCCGCCAGATGATCGCATCCTACATCAAATAAATAGGCACTGAGGCGTGTTTACTCAAGCAAACTTTGCTCATTGCTGTGAGTAGCTGCCAGGTGATCGCATCCTATATCAAATAGATAGGGACTCGGGCCGGTTTCGTCAAGTGAAGTTTGCTCAGTGCTGTTAGTACCCGCCAGATGATGGCGTCCTACATAAAATAAATGGTGACGCAGGCATGTTTCGTCAAGTGATCTTTGCTCAGTGCTGTGAGTAGCGCCCAGATCGCATGCGACATCAAATAAATAGGGACGGAGGCCTGTTTCGTCAAGTGAACTTTGCTCAGTGCTGTGAGTAGCCCCCAGATGATCGCATCCTACATGAAATAAATAGGGACTCAGGCCTGTTTCGTCAAGTGCACTTTGCTCAGTGCTGTGAGTAGCCACCAGATGATCGCATCTTACATCAAATAAATAGGAACTCAGGCGTGTTTAGTCAAGTGAACTTTGCTCAGTGCTGTGAGTAGCCGCCAGATGATCGCATCCTACATCAAATAAATAGGGACTTAGTCGAGTTTAGTCAACTGAACTTTGCTCAGTGCTGTGAGTAGCCGCCAGATGATCGCATCCTACATCAAATAAATAGGGAGTCAGGCCTGTTTCGTTAAGTGAACTTTGCTCAGTGCTGTGTGTTGCCCCTAGATGATCGCATCCTACAGCAAATAAATAGGGACTGAGGCGTGTTTAGTCAAGGGAACTTTGCTCAGTGCTGTGAGTAGCCGCCAGATGATCGCATCCTACATCAAAAAGATAGGCACTCAGGCCTGTTTCGTCAAGTGAACTTTGCTCAGTGCTGTTTGTAGTTGCCAGATCATCACATCCTACATCAAATAAATAGGCACAGAGGCCTGTTTCATCAAGTGAACTTTGCTTAGTGCAGTGAGTAGCCGCCAGATGATCGCATCCTACATCAAATAAATAGGGACGCAGGCCTGTTTCGTCAAGTGCACTTTGCTCAGTGCTGTGAGTAGCCGCCAGGTGATCGCATCCTACATCAAATAAATAGGAACTCAGGCGTGTTTAGTCAAGTGAACTTTGCTCAGTGCTGTGAGTAGCCGCCAGATGATCGCATCCTACATCAAATAAATAGGGACGCAGGCGTGTTTCGTCACGTGAATTTTGCTCAGTGCTGTGAGTAGCCGCCAGATGATCGCATCCTACATCAAATTAATAGGGACTCAGGCGTGTTTAGTCAAGTGAACTTTGCTCAGTGCTGTGAGTAGCCGCCAGATGATCGCATCCTACATCAAATAAATAGGGAGTCAGGCGTGTTTCGTCAAGTGAACTTTGCTGAGTGCTGTGAGTAGCCCCTAGATGATCGCATCCTACATCAAATAAATAGGGACGCAGGCGTGTTTCGTCACGTGCACTTTGCTCAGTGCTGTGAGTAGCCGCCAGATGATCGCATCCTACAGCAAATAAATAGGGAGTCAGGCGTGTTTCGTCAAGTGAACTTTGCTGAGTGCTGTGAGTAGCCCTAGATGATCGCATCCTACATCAAATAAATAGGGACTCAGGCGTGTTTAGTCAAGTGAACTTTGCTCAGTGCTGTTAGTAGCCGCCAGATGATGGCGTCCTACTTAAAATAAATGGGGACGCAGGCATGTTTCGTCAAGTGATCTCTGCTCAGTGCTGTGAGTAGCTGCCAGATGATCGCATCCTACACCAAATAAATAGGGACTCAGGCGTGTTTAGTCAAGTGAACTTTGCTCAGTGCTGTGAGTAGCCACCAGATGATCGCACCCTACATCAAATAGATAGGGACTCGGGCCTGTTTCGTCAAGTGATCTTTGCTCAGTGCTGTGAGTAGCCGCCAGATGATCGCATCTTATATCAAATAAATATGCACGCAGGCCCGTTTCGTCAAGTGAATTTTGCTCCGTGCTGTGAGTAGCCGCAAGGTGATCACATCCTACATCAAATAAATAGGGACGCAGGCCTGTTTCGTCAAGTGCACTTTGCTCAGTGCTGTGAGTAGCCGCCAGATGATCGCATCCTACATCAAATAATAGGGACTCAGGGGTGTTTAGTCAAGTGAACTTTGCGCAGTGCTGTGAGTAGCCACCAGATGATCGCATCCTACATCAAATAAATAGGGTCTCAGGCCTGTTTCGTCAAGTGAACTTTGCTCAGTGCTGTGAGTAGCCCCCAGATCGCATTCTACATCAAATAAATAGGGACTCAGGCGTGTTTATTCAAGTGAACTTTGCTCAGTGCTGTGAGTAGCCCCCAGATGATCGCATCCTACATCAAATAAATAGGGACTCAGGCGTGTTTAGTCAAGTGAACTTTGCTCAGTGCAGTGAGTAGCCGCCAGATGGTCGCATCCTACATCAAATAAATAGGGACGCAGGCCTGTTTCGTCAAGTGCACTTTGCTCAGGGCTGTGAGTAGCCGCCAGATGATCGCATCTTACATCAAATAAATAGGAACTCAGGCGTGTTTAGTCAACTGAACTTTGCTCAGTGCTGTGAGTAGCCGCCAGATGATCGCATCCAACATCAAATAAATAGGGACGCAGGCCCGTTTTGTCAAGTGAACTTTGCTCAGTGCTGTGAGCAGCCGCCAGATGATCGCATCCTACATCAAATAAATAGGGACTCACGCGTGTTTAGTCAAGTGAACCTTGCTCAGTGCTGTGAGTAGCCGCCAGATGATCGCATCCTACATCAAATAAATAGGGAGTCAGGCCTGTTTCGTCAAGTGAACTTTGTTCAGTGCTGTGAGTAGCCCCTAGATGATCGCATCCTACATCAAATAAATAGGGACTCAGGCATCTTTAGTCAAGTGAACTTTGCTCAGTGCTGTGAGTAGCCGCCAGATGATCGCATCCTACATCAAATAGATAGGCACTCAGGCCTGTTTCGTCAAGTGAACTTTGCTCAGTGCTGTGTGTAGCCGCCAGATGATCGCATCCTACATAAAATAAATGGGGACGCAGGCATGTTTCGTCAAGTGATCTTTGCTCAGTGCTGGCTGTGAGTAGCCGCCAGATGATCGCATCTTACATCAAATAAATAGGGACGCAGGCCCGTTTCGTCAAGTGAATTTTGCTCAGTGCTGTGAGTAGCCGCCAGATGATCGCATCCTACATCAAATAAATAGGGACTCAAGCGTGTTTAGTCAAGTGAACTTTGCTCAGTGCTGTGAGTAGCCGCCAGATGATCGCATCCTACATCAAATAAATAGGGACGCAGGCGTGTTTCGTCACGTGCACTTTGCTCAGTGCTGTGAGTAGCCACCAGATGATCGCATCCTACATCAAATTAATAGGGACTCAGGCGTGTTTAGTCAAGTGAACTTTGCTCAGTGCTGTGAGTAGCCGCCAGATGATCGCATCCTACATCAAATAAATAGGGAGTCAGGCGTGTTTCGTCAAGTGAACTTTGCTGAGTGCTGTGAGTAGCCCCTAGATGATCGCATCCTACATCAAATAAATAGGGACGCAGGCGTGTTTCTTTACGTGCACTTTGCTCAGTGCTGTGAGTAGCTGCCAGATGATCGCATCCTACACCAAATAAATAGGGACTCAGGCGTGTTTAGTCAAGTGAACTTTGCTCAGTGCTGTGAGTAGCCACCAGATGATCGCACCCTACATCAAATAGATAGGGACTCGGGCCTGTTTCGTCAAGTGATCTTTGCTCAGTGCTGTGAGTAGCCGCCAGATGATCGCATCTTATATCAAATAAATATGCACGCAGGCCCGTTTCGTCAAGTGAATTTTGCTCCGTGCTGTGAGTAGCCGCAAGGTGATCACATCCTACATCAAATAAATAGGGACGCAGGCCTGTTTCGTCAAGTGCACTTTGCTCAGTGCTGTGAGTAACCGCCAGATGATCGCATCCTACATCAAATAATAGGGACTCAGGGGTGTTTAGTCAAGTGAACTTTGCGCAGTGCTGTGAGTAGCCACCAGATGATCGCATCCTACATCAAATAAATAGGGTCTCAGGCCTGTTTCGTCAAGTGAACTTTGCTCAGTGCTGTGAGTAGCCCCCAGATCGCATCCTACATCAAATAAATAGGGACTCAGGCGTGTTTATTCAAGTGAACTTTGCTCAGTGCTGTGAGTAGCCCCCAGATGATCGCATCCTACATCAAATAAATAGGGACTCAGGCATGTTTAGTCAAGTGAACTTTGCTCAGTGCAGTGAGTAGCCGCCAGATGGTCGCATCCTACATCAAATAAATAGGGACGCAGGCCTGTTTCGTCAAGTGCACTTTGCTCAGGGCTGTGAGTAGCCGCCAGATGATCGCATCTTACATCAAATAAATAGGAACTCAGGCGTGTTTAGTCAAGTGAACTTTGCTCAGTGCTGTGAGTAGCCGCCAGATGATCGCATCCTACATCAAATAAATAGGGACTCAGGCGAGTTTAGTCAACTGAACTTTGCTCAGTGCGGTGAGTAGCCGCCAGATGATCGCATCCTACATCAAATAAATAGGGACGCAGGCCCGTTTCGTCAAGTGAACTTTGCTCAGTGCTGTGAGCAGCCGCCAGATGATCGCATCCTACATCAAATAAATAGGGACAGAGGCCTGTTTCATCAAGTGAACTTTGCTTAGTGCAGTGAGTAGCCGCCAGATGATCGCATCCTACATCAAATAAATAGGGACGCAGGCCTGTTTCGTCAAGTGCACTTTGCTCAGTGCTGTGAGTAGCCACCAGGTGATCGCATCCTACATCAAATAAATAGGAACTCAGGCGTGTTTAGTCAAGTGAACTTTGCTCAGTGCTGTGAGTAGCCGCCAGATGATGGCATCCTACATCAAATAAATAGGGACTCAGGCGTGTTTAGTCAAGTGAACTTTGCTCAGTGCTGTGAGTAGCCACCAGATGATCGCATCCTACATCAAATAGATAGGGACTCGGGCCTGTTTTGTCAAGTGAACTTTGCTCAGTGCTGTTAGTAGCCGCCAGATGATGGCGCCCTACATGAAATAAATGGGGACGCAGGCATGTTTCGTCAAGTGATCTTTGCTCAGTGCTGTGAGTAGCCGCCAGATGATCGCATCTTATATCAAATAAATATGCACGCAGGCCCGTTTCGTCAAGTGAATTTTGCTCCGTGCTGTGAGTAGCCGCAAGGTGATCACATCCTACATCAAATAAATAGGGACGCAGGCCTGTTTCGTCAAGTGCACTTTGCTCAGTGCTGTGAGTAGCCGCCAGAGGATCGCATCCTACATCAAATAATAGGGACTCAGGGGTGTTTAGTCAAGTGAACTTTGCTCAGTGCTGTGAGTAGCCGCCAGATGATCGCATCCTACATCGAATAAATAGGGTCTCAGGCCTGTTTCGTCAAGTGAACTTTGCTCAGTGCTGTGAGTAGCCCAGATCGCATCCTACATCAAATAAAAAGGGACTCAGGCGTGTTTTTCAAGTGAACTTTGCTCAGTGCTGTGAGTAGCCACCAGATGATCGCATCTTACATCAAATAAATAGGAACTCAAGCGTGTTTAGTCAAGTGAACTTTGCTCAGTGCTGTGAGTAGCCGCCAGATGATCGCATCCTACATCAAATAAATAGGGACTCAGGCGAGTTTAGTCAAGTGAACTTTGCTCAGTGCTGTGAGTAGCCGCCAGATGATCGCATCCTACATCAAATAAATAGGGACGCAGGCCCGTTTCCTCAAGTGCACTTTGCTCAGTGCTGTGAGCAGCCGCCAGATGATCGCATCCTACATCAAATAAATAGGGACTCAGGCGTGTTTAGTCAAGTGAACTTTGCTCAGTGCTGTGAGTAGCCGCCAGATGATCGCATCCTACATCAAATAAATAGGGAGTCAGGCCTGTTTCGTCAAGTGAACTTTGCTCAGTGCTGTGAGTAGCCCCTAGATGATCGCATCCTACATCAAATAAATAGGGACTCAGGCGTGTTTAGTCAAGTGAACTTTGCTCAGTGCTGTGAGTAGCCACCAGATGATCGCATCCTACATCAAATAGATAGGCACTCAGGCCTGTTTCGTCAAGTGAACTTTGCTGAGTGCTGTTAGTAGCCGCCAGATGATGGCGTCCTACATAAAATAAATGGGGACGCAGGCATGTTTCGTCAAGTGATCTTTGCTCAGTGCTGGCGGTGAGTAGCCGCCAGATGATCGCATCTTACATCAAATAAATAGGGACGCAGGCCCGTTTCGTCAAGTGAATTTTGCTCAGTGCTGTGAGTAGCCGCCAGATGATCGCATCCTACATCAATTTAATAGGGACTCAGGCGTGTTTAGTCAAGTGAACTTTGCTCAGTGCTGTTAGTAGCGGCCAGATGATGGCGTCCTACTTAAAATAAATGGGGACGCAGGCATGTTTCGTCAAGTGATCTCTGCTCAGTGCTGTGAGTAGCTGCCAGATGATCGCATCCTACATCAAATAATAGGGACTCAGGGGTGTTTAGTCAAGTGAACTTTGCTCAGTGCTGTGAGTAGCCGCCAGATGATCGCATCCTACATGAAATAAATAGGGTCTCAGGCCTGTTTCGTCAAGTGAACTTTGCTCAGTGCTGTGAGTAGCCCCCAGATCGTATCCTACATCAAATAAATAGGGACTCAGGCGTGTTTATTCAAGTGAACTTTGCTCAGTGCTGTGAGTAGCCGCCAGATGATCGCATCTTACATCAAATAAATAGGAACTCAGGCGTGTTTAGTCAAGTGAACTTTGCTCAGTGCTGTGAGTAGCCGCCAGATGATCGCATCCTACATCAAATAAATAGGGACGCAGGCCCGTTTCGTCAAGTGCACTTTGCTCAGTGTTGTGAGCAGCCGCCAGATGATCGTATCCTACATCAAATAAATAGGGACTTAGGCGTGTTTAGTCAAGTGAACTTTGCTCAGTGCTGTGAGTAGCCGCCAGATGATCGCATCCTACATCAAATAAATAGGCACTGAGGCGTGTTTACTCAAGCAAACTTTGCTCATTGCTGTGAGTAGCTGCCAGGTGATCGCATCCTATATCAAATAGATAGGGACTCGGGCCGGTTTCGTCAAGTGAAGTTTGCTCAGTGCTGTTAGTAGCCGCCAGATGATGGCGTCCTACATAAAATAAATGGTGACGCAGGCATGTTTCGTCAAGTGATCTTTGCTCAGTGCGGTGAGTAGCTCCCAGATCGCATGCGACATCAAATAAATAGGGACGGAGGCCTGTTTCGTCAAGTGAACTTTGCTCAGTGCTGTGAGTAGCCCCCAGATGATCGCATCCTACATGAAATAAATAGGGACTCAGGCCTGTTTCGTCAAGTGCACTTTGCTCAGTGCTGTGAGTAGCCACCAGATGATCGCATCTTACATCAAATAAATAGGAACTCAGGCGTGTTTAGTCAAGTGAACTTTGCTCAGTGCTGTGAGTAGCCGCCAGATGATCGCATCCTACATCAAATAAATAGGGACTTAGTCGAGTTTATACAACTGAACTTTGCTCAGTGCTGTGAGTAGCCGCCAGATGATCGCATCCTACATCAAATAAATAGGGAGTCAGGCCTGTTTCGTTAAGTGAACTTTGCTCAGTGCTGTGTGTTGCCCCTAGATGATCGCATCCTACAGCAAATAAATAGGGACTGAGGCGTGTTTAGTCAAGGGAACTTTGCTCAGTGCTGTGAGTAGCCGCCAGATGATCGCATCCTACATCAAAAAGATAGGCACTCAGGCCTGTTTCGTCAAGTGAACTTTGCTCAGTGCTGTTTGTAGTTGCCAGATCATCACATCCTACATCAAATAAATAGGCACAGAGGCCTGTTTCATCAAGTGAACTTTGCTTAGTGCAGTGAGTAGCCGCCAGATGATCGCATCCTACATCAAATAAATAGGGACGCAGGCCTGTTTCGTCAAGTGCACTTTGCTCAGTGCTGTGAGTAGCCGCCAGGTGATCGCATCCTACATCAAATAAATAGGAACTCAGGCGTGTTTAGTCAAGTGAACTTTGCTCAGTGCTGTGAGTAGCCGCCAGATGATCGCATCCTACATCAAATAAATAGGGACGCAGGCGTGTTTCGTCACGTGCACTTTGCTCAGTGCTGTGAGTAGCCGCCAGATGATCGCATCCTACATCAAATTAATAGGGACTCAGGCGTGTTTATTCAAGTGAACTTTGCTCAGTGCTGTGAGTAGCCGCCAGATGATCGCATCCTACATCAAATAAATAGGGAGTCAGGCGTGTTTCGTCAAGTGAACTTTGCTGAGTGCTGTGAGTAGCCCCTAGATGATCGCATCCTACATCAAATAAATAGGGACGCAGGCGTGTTTCGTCACGTGCACTTTGCTCAGTGCTGTGAGTAGCCGCCAGATGATCGCATCCTACATCAAATAAATAGGGAGTCAGGCGTGTTTCGTCAAGTGAACTTTGCTGAGTGCTGTGAGTAGCCCTAGATGATCGCATCCTACATCAAATAAATAGGGACTCAGGCGTGTTTAGTCAAGTGAACTTTGCTCAGTGCTGTTAGTAGCCGCCAGATGATGGCGTCCTACTTAAAATAAATGGGGACGCAGGCATGTTTCGTCAAGTGATCTCTGCTCAGTGCTGTGAGTAGCTGCCAGATGATCGCATCCTACACCAAATAAATAGGGACTCAGGCGTGTTTAGTCAAGTGAACTTTGCTCAGTGCTGTGAGTAGCCACCAGATGATCGCACCCTACATCAAATAGATAGGGACTCGGGCCTGTTTCGTCAAGTGATCTTTGCTCAGTGCTGTGAGTAGCCGCCAGATGATCGCATCTTATATCAAATAAATATGCACGCAGGCCCGTTTCGTCAAGTGAATTTTGCTCCGTGCTGTGAGTAGCCGCAAGGTGATCACATCCTACATCAAATAAATAGGGACGCAGGCCTGTTTCGTCAAGTGCACTTTGCTCAGTGCTGTGAGTAGCCGCCAGATGATCGCATCCTACATCAAATAATAGGGACTCAGGGGTGTTTAGTCAAGTGAACTTTGCGCAGTGCTGTGAGTAGCCACCAGATGATCGCATCCTACATCAAATAAATAGGGTCTCAGGCCTGTTTCGTCAAGTGAACTTTGCTCAGTGCTTTGAGTAGCCCCCAGATCGCATTCTACATCAAATAAATAGGGACTCAGGCGTGTTTATTCAAGTGAACTTTGCTCAGTGCTGTGAGTAGCCCCCAGATGATCGCATCCTACATCAAATAAATAGGGACTCAGGCGTGTTTAGTCATGTGAACTTTGCTCAGTGCAGTGAGTAGCCGCCAGATGGTCGCATCCTACATCAACTAAATAGGGACGCAGGCCTGTTTCGTCAAGTGCACTTTGCTCAGGGCTGTGAGTAGCCGCCAGATGATCGCATCTTACATCAAATAAATAGGAACTCAGGCGTGTTTAGTCAACTGAACTTTGCTCAGTGCTGTGAGTAGCCGCCAGATGATCGCATCCTACATCAAATAAATAGGGACGCAGGCCCGTTTCGTCAAGTGAACTTTGCTCAGTGCTGTGAGCAGCCGCCAGATGATCGCATCCTACATCAAATAAATAGGGACTCACGCGTGTTTAGTCAAGTGAACCTTGCTCAGTGCTGTGAGTAGCCGCCAGATGATCGCATCCTACATCAAATAAATAGGGAGTCAGGCCTGTTTCGTCAAGTGAACTTTGTTCAGTGCTGTGAGTAGCCCCTAGATGATCGCATCCTACATCAAATAAATAGGGACTCAGGCATCTTTAGTCAAGTGAACTTTGCTCAGTGCTGTGAGTAGCCGCCAGATGATCGCATCCTACATCAAATAGATAGGCACTCAGGCCTGTTTCGTCAAGTGAACTTTGCTCAGTGCTGTGTGTAGCCGCCAGATGATCGCATCCTACATAAAATAAATGGGGACGCAGGCATGTTTCGTCAAGTGATCTTTGCTCAGTGCTGGCTGTGAGTAGCCGCCAGATGATCGCATCTTACATCAAATAAATAGGGACGCAGGCCCGTTTCGTCAAGTGAATTTTGCTCAGTGCTGTGAGTAGCCGCCAGATGATCGCATCCTACATCAAATAAATAGGGACTCAGGCGTGTTTAGTCAAGTGAACTTTGCTCAGTGCTGTGAGTAGCCGCCAGATGATCGCATCCTACATCAAATAAATAGGGACGCAGGCGTGTTTCGTCACGTGCACTTTGCTCAGTGCTGTGAGTAGCCGCCAGATGATCGCATCCTACATCAAATTAATAGGGACTCAGGCGTGTTTAGTCAAGTGAACTTTGCTCAGTGCTGTGAGTAGCCGCCAGATGATCGCATCCTACATCAAATAAATAGGGAGTCAGGCGTGTTTCGTCAAGTGAACTTTGCTGAGTGCTGTGAGTAGCCCCTAGATGATCGCATCCTACATCAAATAAATAGGGACGCAGGCGTGTTTCGTCACGTGCACTTTGCTCAGTGCTGTGAGTAGCCGCCAGATGATCGCATCCTACATCAAATAAATAGGGAGTCAGGCGTGTTTCGTCAAGTGAACTTTGCTGAGTGCTGTGAGTAGCCCTAGATGATCGCATCCTACATCAAATAAATAGGGACTCAGGCGTGTTTAGTCAAGTGAACTTTGCTCAGTGCTGTTAGTAGCCGCCAGATGATGGCGTCCTACTTAAAATAAATGGGGACGCAGGCATGTTTCGTCAAGTGATCTCTGCTCAGTGCTGTGAGTAGCTGCCAGATGATCGCATCCTACACCAAATAAATAGGGACTCAGGCGTGTTTAGTCAAGTGAACTTTGCTCAGTGCTGTGAGTAGCCACCAGATGATCGCACCCTACATCAAATAGATAGGGACTCGGGCCTGTTTCGTCAAGTGATCTTTGCTCAGTGCTGTGAGTAGCCGCCAGATGATCGCATCTTATATCAAATAAATATGCACGCAGGCCCGTTTCGTCAAGTGAATTTTGCTCCGTGCTGTGAGTAGCCGCAAGGTGATCACATCCTACATCAAATAAATAGGGACGCAGGCCTGTTTCGTCAAGTGCACTTTGCTCAGTGCTGTGAGTAGCCGCCAGATGATCGCATCCTACATCAAATAATAGGGACTCAGGGGTGTTTAGTCAAGTGAACTTTGCGCAGTGCTGTGAGTAGCCACCAGATGATCGCATCCTACATCAAATAAATAGGGTCTCAGGCCTGTTTCGTCAAGTGAACTTTGCTCAGTGCTGTGAGTAGCCCCCAGATCGCATCCTACATCAAATAAATAGGGACTCAGGCGTGTTTATTCAAGTGAACTTTGCTCAGTGCTGTGAGTAGCCCCCAGATGATCGCATCCTACATCAAATAAATAGGGACTCAGGCGTGTTTAGTCAAGTGAACTTTGCTCAGTGCAGTGAGTAGCCGCCAGATGGTCGCATCCTACATCAAATAAATAGGGACGCAGGCCTGTTTCGTCAAGTGCACTTTGCTCAGGGCTGTGAGTAGCCGCCAGATGATCGCATCTTACATCAAATAAATAGGAACTCAGGCGTGTTTAGTCAAGTGAACTTTGCTCAGTGCTGTGAGTAGCCGCCAGATGATCGCATCCTACATCAAATAAATAGGGACGCAGGCGTGTTTCGTCACGTGCACTTTGCTCAGTGCTGTGAGTAGCCGCCAGATGATCGCATCCTACATCAAATTAATAGGGACTCAGGCGTGTTTATTCAAGTGAACTTTGCTCAGTGCTGTGAGTAGCCGCCAGATGATCGCATCCTACATCAAATAAATAGGGAGTCAGGCGTGTTTCGTCAAGTGAACTTTGCTGAGTGCTGTGAGTAGCCCCTAGATGATCGCATCCTACATCAAATAAATAGGGACGCAGGCGTGTTTCGTCACGTGCACTTTGCTCAGTGCTGTGAGTAGCCGCCAGATGATCGCATCCTACATCAAATAAATAGGGAGTCAGGCGTGTTTCGTCAAGTGAACTTTGCTGAGTGCTGTGAGTAGCCCTAGATGATCGCATCCTACATCAAATAAATAGGGACTCAGGCGTGTTTAGTCAAGTGAACTTTGCTCAGTGCTGTTAGTAGCCGCCAGATGAT
This sequence comes from Haemaphysalis longicornis, assembly GCF_048455015.1. Lineage (NCBI taxonomy): Eukaryota > Metazoa > Arthropoda > Arachnida > Ixodida > Ixodidae > Haemaphysalis > Haemaphysalis longicornis. The sequence goes on along the minus strand of NW_027526204.1, from coordinate 911,707 downwards.
GGCGTCCTACTTAAAATAAATGGGGACGCAGGCATGTTTCGTCAAGTGATCTCTGCTCAGTGCTGTGAGTAGCTGCCAGATGATCGCATCCTACACCAAATAAATAGGGACTCAGGCGTGTTTAGTCAAGTGAACTTTGCTCAGTGCTGTGAGTAGCCACCAGATGATCGCACCCTACATCAAATAGATAGGGACTCGGGCCTGTTTCGTCAAGTGATCTTTGCTCAGTGCTGTGAGTAGCCGCCAGATGATCGCATCTTATATCAAATAAATATGCACGCAGGCCCGTTTCGTCAAGTGAATTTTGCTCCGTGCTGTGAGTAGCCGCAAGGTGATCACATCCTACATCAAATAAATAGGGACGCAGGCCTGTTTCGTCAAGTGCACTTTGCTCAGTGCTGTGAGTAGCCGCCAGATGATCGCATCCTACATCAAATAATAGGGACTCAGGGGTGTTTAGTCAAGTGAACTTTGCGCAGTGCTGTGAGTAGCCACCAGATGATCGCATCCTACATCAAATAAATAGGGTCTCAGGCCTGTTTCGTCAAGTGAACTTTGCTCAGTGCTTTGAGTAGCCCCCAGATCGCATTCTACATCAAATAAATAGGGACTCAGGCGTGTTTATTCAAGTGAACTTTGCTCAGTGCTGTGAGTAGCCCCCAGATGATCGCATCCTACATCAAATAAATAGGGACTCAGGCGTGTTTAGTCATGTGAACTTTGCTCAGTGCAGTGAGTAGCCGCCAGATGGTCGCATCCTACATCAACTAAATAGGGACGCAGGCCTGTTTCGTCAAGTGCACTTTGCTCAGGGCTGTGAGTAGCCGCCAGATGATCGCATCTTACATCAAATAAATAGGAACTCAGGCGTGTTTAGTCAACTGAACTTTGCTCAGTGCTGTGAGTAGCCGCCAGATGATCGCATCCTACAACAAATAAATAGGGACGCAGGCCCGTTTCGTCAAGTGAACTTTGCTCAGTGCTGTGAGCAGCCGCCAGATGATCGCATCCTACATCAAATAAATAGGGACTCACGCGTGTTTAGTCAAGTGAACCTTGCTCAGTGCTGTGAGTAGCCGCCAGATGATCGCATCCTACATCAAATAAATAGGGAGTCAGGCCTGTTTCGTCAAGTGAACTTTGTTCAGTGCTGTGAGTAGCCCCTAGATGATCGCATCCTACATCAAATAAATAGGGACTCAGGCATCTTTAGTCAAGTGAACTTTGCTCAGTGCTGTGAGTAGCCGCCAGATGATCGCATCCTACATCAAATAGATAGGCACTCAGGCCTGTTTCGTCAAGTGAACTTTGCTCAGTGCTGTGTGTAGCCGCCAGATGATCGCATCCTACATAAAATAAATGGGGACGCAGGCATGTTTCGTCAAGTGATCTTTGCTCAGTGCTGGCTGTGAGTAGCCGCCAGATGATCGCATCTTACATCAAATAAATAGGGACGCAGGCCCGTTTCGTCAAGTGAATTTTGCTCAGTGCTGTGAGTAGCCGCCAGATGATCGCATCCTACATCAAATAAATAGGGACTCAGGCGTGTTTAGTCAAGTGAACTTTGCTCAGTGCTGTGAGTAGCCGCCAGATGATCGCATCCTACATCAAATAAATAGGGACGCAGGCGTGTTTCGTCACGTGCACTTTGCTCAGTGCTGTGAGTAGCCGCCAGATGATCGCATCCTACATCAAATTAATAGGGACTCAGGCGTGTTTAGTCAAGTGAACTTTGCTCAGTGCTGTGAGTAGCCGCCAGATGATCGCATCCTACATCAAATAAATAGGGAGTCAGGCGTGTTTCGTCAAGTGAACTTTGCTGAGTGCTGTGAGTAGCCCCTAGATGATCGCATCCTACATCAAATAAATAGGGACGCAGGCGTGTTTCGTCACGTGCACTTTGCTCAGTGCTGTGAGTAGCCGCCAGATGATCGCATCCTACATCAAATAAATAGGGAGTCAGGCGTGTTTCGTCAAGTGAACTTTGCTGAGTGCTGTGAGTAGCCCTAGATGATCGCATCCTACATCAAATAAATAGGGACTCAGGCGTGTTTAGTCAAGTGAACTTTGCTCAGTGCTGTTAGTAGCCGCCAGATGATGGCGTCCTACTTAAAATAAATGGGGACGCAGGCATGTTTCGTCAAGTGATCTCTGCTCAGTGCTGTGAGTAGCCGCCAGATGATCGCATCTTATATCAAATAAATATGCACGCAGGCCCGTTTCGTCAAGTGAATTTTGCTCCGTGCTGTGAGTAGCCGCAAGGTGATCACATCCTACATCAAATAAATAGGGACGCAGGCCTGTTTCGTCAAGTGCACTTTGCTCAGTGCTGTGAGTAGCCGCCAGAGGATCGCATCCTACATCAAATAATAGGGACTCAGGGGTGTTTAGTCAAGTGAACTTTGCTCAGTGCTGTGAGTAGCCGCCAGATGATCGCATCCTACATCGAATAAATAGGGTCTCAGGCCTGTTTCGTCAAGTGAACTTTGCTCAGTGCTGTGAGTAGCCCAGATCGCATCCTACATCAAATAAAAAGGGACTCAGGCGTGTTTTTCAAGTGAACTTTGCTCAGTGCTGTGAGTAGCCACCAGATGATCGCATCTTACATCAAATAAATAGGAACTCAAGCGTGTTTAGTCAAGTGAACTTTGCTCAGTGCTGTGAGTAGCCGCCAGATGATCGCATCCTACATCAAATAAATAGGGACTCAGGCGAGTTTAGTCAAGTGAACTTTGCTCAGTGCTGTGAGTAGCCGCCAGATGATCGCATCCTACATCAAATAAATAGGGACGCAGGCCCGTTTCCTCAAGTGCACTTTGCTCAGTGCTGTGAGCAGCCGCCAGATGATCGCATCCTACATCAAATAAATAGGGACTCAGGCGTGTTTAGTCAAGTGAACTTTGCTCAGTGCTGTGAGTAGCCGCCAGATGATCGCATCCTACATCAAATAAATAGGGAGTCAGGCCTGTTTCGTCAAGTGAACTTTGCTCAGTGCTGTGAGTAGCCCCTAGATGATCGCATCCTACATCAAATAAATAGGGACTCAGGCGTGTTTAGTCAAGTGAACTTTGCTCAGTGCTGTGAGTAGCCACCAGATGATCGCATCCTACATCAAATAGATAGGCACTCAGGCCTGTTTCGTCAAGTGAACTTTGCTGAGTGCTGTTAGTAGCCGCCAGATGATGGCGTCCTACATAAAATAAATGGGGACGCAGGCATGTTTCGTCAAGTGATCTTTGCTCAGTGCTGGCGGTGAGTAGCCGCCAGATGATCGCATCTTACATCAAATAAATAGGGACGCAGGCCCGTTTCGTCAAGTGAATTTTGCTCAGTGCTGTGAGTAGCCGCCAGATGATCGCATCCTACATCAATTTAATAGGGACTCAGGCGTGTTTAGTCAAGTGAACTTTGCTCAGTGCTGTTAGTAGCGGCCAGATGATGGCGTCCTACTTAAAATAAATGGGGACGCAGGCATGTTTCGTCAAGTGATCTCTGCTCAGTGCTGTGAGTAGCTGCCAGATGATCGCATCCTACATCAAATAATAGGGACTCAGGGGTGTTTAGTCAAGTGAACTTTGCTCAGTGCTGTGAGTAGCCGCCAGATGATCGCATCCTACATGAAATAAATAGGGTCTCAGGCCTGTTTCGTCAAGTGAACTTTGCTCAGTGCTGTGAGTAGCCCCCAGATCGTATCCTACATCAAATAAATAGGGACTCAGGCGTGTTTATTCAAGTGAACTTTGCTCAGTGCTGTGAGTAGCCGCCAGATGATCGCATCTTACATCAAATAAATAGGAACTCAGGCGTGTTTAGTCAAGTGAACTTTGCTCAGTGCTGTGAGTAGCCGCCAGATGATCGCATCCTACATCAAATAAATAGGGACGCAGGCCCGTTTCGTCAAGTGCACTTTGCTCAGTGTTGTGAGCAGCCGCCAGATGATCGTATCCTACATCAAATAAATAGGGACTTAGGCGTGTTTAGTCAAGTGAACTTTGCTCAGTGCTGTGAGTAGCCGCCAGATGATCGCATCCTACATCAAATAAATAGGCACTGAGGCGTGTTTACTCAAGCAAACTTTGCTCATTGCTGTGAGTAGCTGCCAGGTGATCGCATCCTATATCAAATAGATAGGGACTCGGGCCGGTTTCGTCAAGTGAAGTTTGCTCAGTGCTGTTAGTAGCCGCCAGATGATGGCGTCCTACATAAAATAAATGGTGACGCAGGCATGTTTCGTCAAGTGATCTTTGCTCAGTGCTGTGAGTAGCTCCCAGATCGCATGCGACATCAAATAAATAGGGACGGAGGCCTGTTTCGTCAAGTGAACTTTGCTCAGTGCTGTGAGTAGCCCCCAGATGATCGCATCCTACATGAAATAAATAGGGACTCAGGCCTGTTTCGTCAAGTGCACTTTGCTCAGTGCTGTGAGTAGCCACCAGATGATCGCATCTTACATCAAATAAATAGGAACTCAGGCGTGTTTAGTCAAGTGAACTTTGCTCAGTGCTGTGAGTAGCCGCCAGATGATCGCATCCTACATCAAATAAATAGGGACTTAGTCGAGTTTATACAACTGAACTTTGCTCAGTGCTGTGAGTAGCCGCCAGATGATCGCATCCTACATCAAATAAATAGGGAGTCAGGCCTGTTTCGTTAAGTGAACTTTGCTCAGTGCTGTGTGTTGCCCCTAGATGATCGCATCCTACAGCAAATAAATAGGGACTGAGGCGTGTTTAGTCAAGGGAACTTTGCTCAGTGCTGTGAGTAGCCGCCAGATGATCGCATCCTACATCAAAAAGATAGGCACTCAGGCCTGTTTCGTCAAGTGAACTTTGCTCAGTGCTGTTTGTAGTTGCCAGATCATCACATCCTACATCAAATAAATAGGCACAGAGGCCTGTTTCATCAAGTGAACTTTGCTTAGTGCAGTGAGTAGCCGCCAGATGATCGCATCCTACATCAAATAAATAGGGACGCAGGCCTGTTTCGTCAAGTGCACTTTGCTCAGTGCTGTGAGTAGCCGCCAGGTGATCGCATCCTACATCAAATAAATAGGAACTCAGGCGTGTTTAGTCAAGTGAACTTTGCTCAGTGCTGTGAGTAGCCGCCAGATGATCGCATCCTACATCAAATAAATAGGGACGCAGGCGTGTTTCGTCACGTGCACTTTGCTCAGTGCTGTGAGTAGCCGCCAGATGATCGCATCCTACATCAAATTAATAGGGACTCAGGCGTGTTTATTCAAGTGAACTTTGCTCAGTGCTGTGAGTAGCCGCCAGATGATCGCATCCTACATCAAATAAATAGGGAGTCAGGCGTGTTTCGTCAAGTGAACTTTGCTGAGTGCTGTGAGTAGCCCCTAGATGATCGCATCCTACATCAAATAAATAGGGACGCAGGCGTGTTTCGTCACGTGCACTTTGCTCAGTGCTGTGAGTAGCCGCCAGATGATCGCATCCTACATCAAATAAATAGGGAGTCAGGCGTGTTTCGTCAAGTGAACTTTGCTGAGTGCTGTGAGTAGCCCTAGATGATCGCATCCTACATCAAATAAATAGGGACTCAGGCGTGTTTAGTCAAGTGAACTTTGCTCAGTGCTGTTAGTAGCCGCCAGATGATGGCGTCCTACTTAAAATAAATGGGGACGCAGGCATGTTTCGTCAAGTGATCTCTGCTCAGTGCTGTGAGTAGCTGCCAGATGATCGCATCCTACACCAAATAAATAGGGACTCAGGCGTGTTTAGTCAAGTGAACTTTGCTCAGTGCTGTGAGTAGCCACCAGATGATCGCACCCTACATCAAATAGATAGGGACTCGGGCCTGTTTCGTCAAGTGATCTTTGCTCAGTGCTGTGAGTAGCCGCCAGATGATCGCATCTTATATCAAATAAATATGCACGCAGGCCCGTTTCGTCAAGTGAATTTTGCTCCGTGCTGTGAGTAGCCGCAAGGTGATCACATCCTACATCAAATAAATAGGGACGCAGGCCTGTTTCGTCAAGTGCACTTTGCTCAGTGCTGTGAGTAGCCGCCAGATGATCGCATCCTACATCAAATAATAGGGACTCAGGGGTGTTTAGTCAAGTGAACTTTGCGCAGTGCTGTGAGTAGCCACCAGATGATCGCATCCTACATCAAATAAATAGGGTCTCAGGCCTGTTTCGTCAAGTGAACTTTGCTCAGTGCTTTGAGTAGCCCCCAGATCGCATTCTACATCAAATAAATAGGGACTCAGGCGTGTTTATTCAAGTGAACTTTGCTCAGTGCTGTGAGTAGCCCCCAGATGATCGCATCCTACATCAAATAAATAGGGACTCAGGCGTGTTTAGTCATGTGAACTTTGCTCAGTGCAGTGAGTAGCCGCCAGATGGTCGCATCCTACATCAACTAAATAGGGACGCAGGCCTGTTTCGTCAAGTGCACTTTGCTCAGGGCTGTGAGTAGCCGCCAGATGATCGCATCTTACATCAAATAAATAGGAACTCAGGCGTGTTTAGTCAACTGAACTTTGCTCAGTGCTGTGAGTAGCCGCCAGATGATCGCATCCTACATCAAATAAATAGGGACGCAGGCCCGTTTCGTCAAGTGAACTTTGCTCAGTGCTGTGAGCAGCCGCCAGATGATCGCATCCTACATCAAATAAATAGGGACTCACGCGTGTTTAGTCAAGTGAACCTTGCTCAGTGCTGTGAGTAGCCGCCAGATGATCGCATCCTACATCAAATAAATAGGGAGTCAGGCCTGTTTCGTCAAGTGAACTTTGTTCAGTGCTGTGAGTAGCCCCTAGATGATCGCATCCTACATCAAATAAATAGGGACTCAGGCATCTTTAGTCAAGTGAACTTTGCTCAGTGCTGTGAGTAGCCGCCAGATGATCGCATCCTACATCAAATAGATAGGCACTCAGGCCTGTTTCGTCAAGTGAACTTTGCTCAGTGCTGTGTGTAGCCGCCAGATGATCGCATCCTACATAAAATAAATGGGGACGCAGGCATGTTTCGTCAAGTGATCTTTGCTCAGTGCTGGCTGTGAGTAGCCGCCAGATGATCGCATCTTACATCAAATAAATAGGGACGCAGGCCCGTTTCGTCAAGTGAATTTTGCTCAGTGCTGTGAGTAGCCGCCAGATGATCGCATCCTACATCAAATAAATAGGGACTCAGGCGTGTTTAGTCAAGTGAACTTTGCTCAGTGCTGTGAGTAGCCGCCAGATGATCGCATCCTACATCAAATAAATAGGGACGCAGGCGTGTTTCGTCACGTGCACTTTGCTCAGTGCTGTGAGTAGCCGCCAGATGATCGCATCCTACATCAAATTAATAGGGACTCAGGCGTGTTTAGTCAAGTGAACTTTGCTCAGTGCTGTGAGTAGCCGCCAGATGATCGCATCCTACATCAAATAAATAGGGAGTCAGGCGTGTTTCGTCAAGTGAACTTTGCTGAGTGCTGTGAGTAGCCCCTAGATGATCGCATCCTACATCAAATAAATAGGGACGCAGGCGTGTTTCGTCACGTGCACTTTGCTCAGTGCTGTGAGTAGCCGCCAGATGATCGCATCCTACATCAAATAAATAGGGAGTCAGGCGTGTTTCGTCAAGTGAACTTTGCTGAGTGCTGTGAGTAGCCCTAGATGATCGCATCCTACATCAAATAAATAGGGACTCAGGCGTGTTTAGTCAAGTGAACTTTGCTCAGTGCTGTTAGTAGCCGCCAGATGATGGCGTCCTACTTAAAATAAATGGGGACGCAGGCATGTTTCGTCAAGTGATCTCTGCTCAGTGCTGTGAGTAGCTGCCAGATGATCGCATCCTACACCAAATAAATAGGGACTCAGGCGTGTTTAGTCAAGTGAACTTTGCTCAGTGCTGTGAGTAGCCACCAGATGATCGCACCCTACATCAAATAGATAGGGACTCGGGCCTGTTTCGTCAAGTGATCTTTGCTCAGTGCTGTGAGTAGCCGCCAGATGATCGCATCTTATATCAAATAAATATGCACGCAGGCCCGTTTCGTCAAGTGAATTTTGCTCCGTGCTGTGAGTAGCCGCAAGGTGATCACATCCTACATCAAATAAATAGGGACGCAGGCCTGTTTCGTCAAGTGCACTTTGCTCAGTGCTGTGAGTAGCCGCCAGATGATCGCATCCTACATCAAATAATAGGGACTCAGGGGTGTTTAGTCAAGTGAACTTTGCGCAGTGCTGTGAGTAGCCACCAGATGATCGCATCCTACATCAAATAAATAGGGTCTCAGGCCTGTTTCGTCAAGTGAACTTTGCTCAGTGCTGTGAGTAGCCCCCAGATCGCATCCTACATCAAATAAATAGGGACTCAGGCGTGTTTATTCAAGTGAACTTTGCTCAGTGCTGTGAGTAGCCCCCAGATGATCGCATCCTACATCAAATAAATAGGGACTCAGGCGTGTTTAGTCAAGTGAACTTTGCTCAGTGCAGTGAGTAGCCGCCAGATGGTCGCATCCTACATCAAATAAATAGGGACGCAGGCCTGTTTCGTCAAGTGCACTTTGCTCAGGGCTGTGAGTAGCCGCCAGATGATCGCATCTTACATCAAATAAATAGGAACTCAGGCGTGTTTAGTCAAGTGAACTTTGCTCAGTGCTGTGAGTAGCCGCCAGATGATCGCATCCTACATCAAATAAATAGGGACGCAGGCGTGTTTCGTCACGTGCACTTTGCTCAGTGCTGTGAGTAGCCGCCAGATGATCGCATCCTACATCAAATTAATAGGGACTCAGGCGTGTTTATTCAAGTGAACTTTGCTCAGTGCTGTGAGTAGCCGCCAGATGATCGCATCCTACATCAAATAAATAGGGAGTCAGGCGTGTTTCGTCAAGTGAACTTTGCTGAGTGCTGTGAGTAGCCCCTAGATGATCGCATCCTACATCAAATAAATAGGGACGCAGGCGTGTTTCGTCACGTGCACTTTGCTCAGTGCTGTGAGTAGCCGCCAGATGATCGCATCCTACATCAAATAAATAGGGAGTCAGGCGTGTTTCGTCAAGTGAACTTTGCTGAGTGCTGTGAGTAGCCCTAGATGATCGCATCCTACATCAAATAAATAGGGACTCAGGCGTGTTTAGTCAAGTGAACTTTGCTCAGTGCTGTTAGTAGCCGCCAGATGATGGCGTCCTACTTAAAATAAATGGGGACGCAGGCATGTTTCGTCAAGTGATCTCTGCTCAGTGCTGTGAGTAGCTGCCAGATGATCGCATCCTACACCAAATAAATAGGGACTCAGGCGTGTTTAGTCAAGTGAACTTTGCTCAGTGCTGTGAGTAGCCACCAGATGATCGCACCCTACATCAAATAGATAGGGACTCGGGCCTGTTTCGTCAAGTGATCTTTGCTCAGTGCTGTGAGTAGCCGCCAGATGATCGCATCTTATATCAAATAAATATGCACGCAGGCCCGTTTCGTCAAGTGAATTTTGCTCCGTGCTGTGAGTAGCCGCAAGGTGATCACATCCTACATCAAATAAATAGGGACGCAGGCCTGTTTCGTCAAGTGCACTTTGCTCAGTGCTGTGAGTAGCCGCCAGATGATCGCATCCTACATCAAATAATAGGGACTCAGGGGTGTTTAGTCAAGTGAACTTTGCGCAGTGCTGTGAGTAGCCACCAGATGATCGCATCCTACATCAAATAAATAGGGTCTCAGGCCTGTTTCGTCAAGTGAACTTTGCTCAGTGCTTTGAGTAGCCCCCAGATCGCATTCTACATCAAATAAATAGGGACTCAGGCGTGTTTATTCAAGTGAACTTTGCTCAGTGCTGTGAGTAGCCCCCAGATGATCGCATCCTACATCAAATAAATAGGGACTCAGGCGTGTTTAGTCATGTGAACTTTGCTCAGTGCAGTGAGTAGCCGCCAGATGGTCGCATCCTACATCAACTAAATAGGGACGCAGGCCTGTTTCGTCAAGTGCACTTTGCTCAGGGCTGTGAGTAGCCGCCAGATGATCGCATCTTACATCAAATAAATAGGAACTCAGGCGTGTTTAGTCAACTGAACTTTGCTCAGTGCTGTGAGTAGCCGCCAGATGATCGCATCCTACAACAAATAAATAGGGACGCAGGCCCGTTTCGTCAAGTGAACTTTGCTCAGTGCTGTGAGCAGCCGCCAGATGATCGCATCCTACATCAAATAAATAGGGACTCACGCGTGTTTAGTCAAGTGAACCTTGCTCAGTGCTGTGAGTAGCCGCCAGATGATCGCATCCTACATCAAATAAATAGGGAGTCAGGCCTGTTTCGTCAAGTGAACTTTGTTCAGTGCTGTGAGTAGCCCCTAGATGATCGCATCCTACATCAAATAAATAGGGACTCAGGCATCTTTAGTCAAGTGAACTTTGCTCAGTGCTGTGAGTAGCCGCCAGATGATCGCATCCTACATCAAATAGATAGGCACTCAGGCCTGTTTCGTCAAGTGAACTTTGCTCAGTGCTGTGTGTAGCCGCCAGATGATCGCATCCTACATAAAATAAATGGGGACGCAGGCATGTTTCGTCAAGTGATCTTTGCTCAGTGCTGGCTGTGAGTAGCCGCCAGATGATCGCATCTTACATCAAATAAATAGGGACGCAGGCCCGTTTCGTCAAGTGAATTTTGCTCAGTGCTGTGAGTAGCCGCCAGATGATCGCATCCTACATCAAATAAATAGGGACTCAGGCGTGTTTAGTCAAGTGAACTTTGCTCAGTGCTGTGAGTAGCCGCCAGATGATCGCATCCTACATCAAATAAATAGGGACGCAGGCGTGTTTCGTCACGTGCACTTTGCTCAGTGCTGTGAGTAGCCGCCAGATGATCGCATCCTACATCAAATTAATAGGGACTCAGGCGTGTTTAGTCAAGTGAACTTTGCTCAGTGCTGTGAGTAGCCGCCAGATGATCGCATCCTACATCAAATAAATAGGGAGTCAGGCGTGTTTCGTCAAGTGAACTTTGCTGAGTGCTGTGAGTAGCCCCTAGATGATCGCATCCTACATCAAATAAATAGGGACGCAGGCGTGTTTCGTCACGTGCACTTTGCTCAGTGCTGTGAGTAGCCGCCAGATGATCGCATCCTACATCAAATAAATAGGGAGTCAGGCGTGTTTCGTCAAGTGAACTTTGCTGAGTGCTGTGAGTAGCCCTAGATGATCGCATCCTACATCAAATAAATAGGGACTCAGGCGTGTTTAGTCAAGTGAACTTTGCTCAGTGCTGTTAGTAGCCGCCAGATGATGGCGTCCTACTTAAAATAAATGGGGACGCAGGCATGTTTCGTCAAGTGATCTCTGCTCAGTGCTGTGAGTAGCTGCCAGATGATCGCATCCTACACCAAATAAATAGGGACTCAGGCGTGTTTAGTCAAGTGAACTTTGCTCAGTGCTGTGAGTAGCCACCAGATGATCGCACCCTACATCAAATAGATAGGGACTCGGGCCTGTTTCGTCAAGTGATCTTTGCTCAGTGCTGTGAGTAGCCGCCAGATGATCGCATCTTATATCAAATAAATATGCACGCAGGCCCGTTTCGTCAAGTGAATTTTGCTCCGTGCTGTGAGTAGCCGCAAGGTGATCACATCCTACATCAAATAAATAGGGACGCAGGCCTGTTTCGTCAAGTGCACTTTGCTCAGTGCTGTGAGTAGCCGCCAGATGATCGCATCCTACATCAAATAATAGGGACTCAGGGGTGTTTAGTCAAGTGAACTTTGCGCAGTGCTGTGAGTAGCCACCAGATGATCGCATCCTACATCAAATAAATAGGGTCTCAGGCCTGTTTCGTCAAGTGAACTTTGCTCAGTGCTGTGAGTAGCCCCCAGATCGCATCCTACATCAAATAAATAGGGACTCAGGCGTGTTTATTCAAGTGAACTTTGCTCAGTGCTGTGAGTAGCCCCCAGATGATCGCATCCTACATCAAATAAATAGGGACTCAGGCGTGTTTAGTCAAGTGAACTTTGCTCAGTGCAGTGAGTAGCCGCCAGATGGTCGCATCCTACATCAAATAAATAGGGACGCAGGCCTGTTTCGTCAAGTGCACTTTGCTCAGGGCTGTGAGTAGCCGCCAGATGATCGCATCTTACATCAAATAAATAGGAACTCAGGCGTGTTTAGTCAAGTGAACTTTGCTCAGTGCTGTGAGTAGCCGCCAGATGATCGCATCCTACATCAAATAAATAGGGACTCAGGCGAGTTTAGTCAACTGAACTTTGCTCAGTGCGGTGAGTAGCCGCCAGATGATCGCATCCTACATCAAATAAATAGGGACGCAGGCCCGTTTCGTCAAGTGAACTTTGCTCAGTGCTGTGACCAGCCGCCAGATGATCGCATCCTACATCAAATAAATAGGGACTCAGGCGTGTTTAGTCAAGTGAACTTTGCTCAGTGCTGTGAGTAGCCGCCAGATGATCGCATCCTACATAAATAAATAGGGAGTCAGGCCTGTTTCGTCAAGTGAACTTTGCTCAGTGCTGTGAGTAGCCCCTAGATGATCGCATCCTACATCAAATAAATAGGGACTCAGGCGTCTTTAGTCAAGTGAACTTTGCTCAGTGCTGTGAGTAGCCGCCAGATGATCGCATCCTACATCAAATAGATAGGCACTCAGGCCTGTTTCGTCAAGTGAACTTTGCTCAGTGCTGTGTGTAGCCGCCAGATGATCGCATCCTACATAAAATAAATGGGGACGCAGGCATGTTTCGTCAAGTGATCTTTGCTCAGTGCTGGCTGTGAGTAGCCGCCAGATGATCGCATCTTACATCAAATAAATAGGGACGCAGGCCCGTTTCGTCAAGTGAATTTTGCTCAGTGCTGTGAGTAGCCGCCAGATGATCGCATCCTACATCAAATAAATAGGGACTCAGGCGTGTTTAGTCAATTGAACTTTGCTCAGTGCTGTGAGTAGCCGCCAGATGATCGCATCCTACATCAAATAAATAGGGACTCAGGCGTGTTTAGTCAATTGAACTTTGCTCAGTGCTGCGATTAGCCGCCAGATGATCGCATCCTACATCAAATAAATAGGGAGTCAGGCCTGTTTCGTCAAGTGAACTTTGCTCAGTGCTGTGAGTAGCCGCCAGATGATCGCATCCTACATCAAATAAATAGGGACTTAGGCGTGTTTAGCCAAGTGAACTTTGCTCAGTGCTGTGAGTAGCCGCCAGATGATCGCATCCTACATCAAATAAATAGGCACTGAGGCGTGTTTAGTCAAGTGAACTTCGCTCAGTGCTGTTCGTAGTCGCCAGATCATCACATCCTACATCAAATAAATAGGGACAGAGGCCTGTTTCATCAAGTGAACTTTGCTTAGTGCAGTGAGTAGCCGCCAGATGATCGCATCCTACATCAAATAAATAGGGACGCAGGCCTGTTTCGTCAAGTGCACTTTGCTCAGTGCTGTGAGTAGCCGCCAGGTGATCGCATCCTACATCAAATAAATAGGAACTCAGGCGTGTTTAGTCAAGTGAACTTTGCTCAGTGCTGTGAGTAGCCGCCAGATGATCGCATCCTACATCAAATAAATAGGGACTCAGGCGTGTTTAGTCAAGTGAACTTTGCTCAGTGCTGTGAGTAGCCACCAGATGATCGCATCCTACATCAAATAGATAGGGACTCGGGCCTGTTTCGTCAAGTGAACTTTGCTCAGTGCTGTTAGTAGCCGCCAGATGATGGCGCCCTACATGAAATAAATGGGGACGCAGGCATGTTTCGTCAAGTGATCTTTGCTCAGTGCTGTGAGTAGCCGCCAGATGATCGTATCTTATATCAAATAAATATGCACGCAGGCCCGTTTCGTCAAGTGAATTTTGCTCCGTGCTGTGAGTAGCCGCAAGGTGATCACATCCTACATCAAATAAATAGGGACGCAGGCCTGTTTCGTCAAGTGCACTTTGCTCAGTGCTGTGAGTAGCCGCCAGATGATCGCATCCTACATCAAATAATAGGGACTCAGGGGTGTTTAGTCAAGTGAACTTTGCTCAGTGCTGTGAGTAGCCGCCAGATGATCGCATCCTACATCAAATAAATAGGGTCTCAGGCCTGTTTCGTCAAGTGAACTTTGCTCAGTGCTTTGAGTAGCCCCCAGATCGCATCCTACATCAAATAAATAGGGACTCAGGCGTGTTTATTCAAGTGAACTTTGCTCAGTGCTGTGAGTAGCCGCCAGATGATCGCATCTTACATCAAATAAATAGGAACTCAAGCGTGTTTAGTCAAGTGAACTTTGCTCAGTGCTGTGAGTAGCCGCCAGATGATCGCATCCTACATCAAATAAATAGGGACTCAGGCGAGTTTAGTCAAGTGAACTTTGCTCAGTGCTGTGAGTAGCCGCCAGATGATCGCATCCTACATCAAATAAATAGGGAGTCAGGCCTGTTTCGTCAAGTGAACTTTGCTCAGTGCTGTGAGTAGCCCCTAGATGATCGCATCCTACATCAAATAAATAGGGACTCAGGCGTGTTTAGTCAAGTGAACTTTGCTCAGTGCTGTGAGTAGCCACCAGATGATCGCATCCTACATCAAATAGATAGGCACTCAGGCCTGTTTCGTCAAGTGAACTTTGCTGAGTGCTGTTAGTAGCCGCCAGATGATGGCGTCCTACATAAAATAAATGGGGACGCAGGCATGTTTCGTCAAGTGATCTTTGCTCAGTGCTGTGAGTAGCCGCCAGATGATCGCATCTTACATCAAATAAATAGGGACTCAGGCCCGTTTCGTCAAGTGAATTTTGCTCAGTGCTGTGAGTAGCCGCCAGATGATCGCATCCTACATCAATTTAATAGGGACTCAGGCGTGTTTAGTCAAGTGAACTTTGCTCAGTGCTGTTAGTAGCCGCCAGATGATGGCGTCCTACTTAAAATAAATGGGGACGCAGGCATGTTTCGTCAAGTGATCTCTGCTCAGTGCTGTGAGTAGCGCCCAGATGATCGCATCCTACATCAAATAAATAGGGACTCAGGCATGTTTAGTCAAGTGAACTTTGCTTAGTGCAGTGAGTAGCCGCCAGATGATCGCATCCTACATCAAATAAATAGGGACGCAGGCCTGTTTCGTCAAGTGCACTTTGCTCAGTGCTGTGAGTAGCCGCCAGATGATCGCATCCTACATCAAATAAATAGGAACTCAGGCGTGTTTAGTCAAGTGAACTTTGCTCAGTGCTGTGAGCAGCCGCCAGATGATGGCATCCTACATCAAATAAATAGGGACTCAGGCGTGTTTAGTCAAGTGAACTTTGCTCAGTGCTGTGAGTAGCCACCAGATGATCGCATCCTACATCAAATAGATAGGGACTCGGGCCTGTTTCGTCAAGTGAACTTTGCTCAGTGCTGTTAGTAGCCGCCAGATGATGGCGCCCTACATGAAATAAATGGGGACGCAGGCATGTTTCGTCAAGTGATCTTTGCTCAGTGCTGTGAGTAGCCGCCAGATGATCGCATCTTATATCAAATAAATATGCACGCAGGCCCGTTTCGTCAAGTGAATTTTGCTCCGTGCTGTGAGTAGCCGCAAGGTGATCACATCCTACATCAAATAAATAGGGACGCAGGCCTGTTTCGTCAAGTGCACTTTGCTCAGTGCTGTGAGTAGCCGCCAGATGATCGTATCCTACATCAAATAATAGGGACTCAGGGGTGTTTAGTCAAGTGAACTTTGCTCAGTGCTGTGAGTAGCCGCCAGATGATCGCATCCTACATCGAATAAATAGGGTCTCAGGCCTGTTTCGTCAAGTGAACTTTGCTCAGTGCTGTGAGTAGCCCCAGATCGCATCCTACATCAAATAAATAGGGACTCAGGCGTGTTTATTCAAGTGAACTTTGCTCAGTGCTGTGAGTAGCCGCCAGATGATCGCATCTTACATCAAATAAATAGGAACTCAAGCGTGTTTAGTCAAGTGAACTTTGCTCAGTGCTGTGAGTAGCCGCCAGATGATCGCATCCTACATCAAATAAATAGGGACTCAGGCGAGTTTAGTCAAGTGAACTTTGCTCAGTGCTGTGAGTAGCCGCCAGATGATCGCATCCTACATCAAATAAATAGGGACGCAGGCCCGTTTCCTCAAGTGCACTTTGCTCAGTGCTGTGAGCAGCCGCCAGATGATCGCATCCTACATCAAATAAATAGGGACTCAGGCGTGTTTAGTCAAGTGAACTTTGCTCAGTGCTGTGAGTAGCCGCCAGATGATCGCATCCTACATCAAATAAATAGGGAGTCAGGCCTGTTTCGTCAAGTGAACTTTGCTCAGTGCTGTGAGTAGCCCCTAGATGATCGCATCCTACATCAAATAAATAGGGACTCAGGCGTGTTTAGTCAAGTGAACTTTGCTCAGTGCTGTGAGTAGCCGCCAGATGATCGCATCTTACATCAAATAAATAGGGACGCAGGCCCGTTTCGTCAAGTGAATTTTGCTCAGTGCTGTGAGTAGCCGCCAGATGATCGCATCCTACATCAATTTAATAGGGACTCAGGCGTGTTTAGTCAAGTGAACTTTGCTCAGTGCTGTTAGTAGCGGCCAGATGATGGCGTCCTACTTAAAATAAATGGGGACGCAGGCATGTTTCGTCAAGTGATCTCTGCTCAGTGCTGTGAGTAGCTGCCAGATGATCGCATCCTACATCAAATAATAGGGACTCAGGGGTGTTTAGTCAAGTGAACTTTGCTCAGTGCTGTGAGTAGCCGCCAGATGATCGCATCCTACATGAAATAAATAGGGTCTCAGGCCTGTTTCGTCAAGTGAACTTTGCTCAGTGCTGTGAGTAGCCCCCAGATCGTATCCTACATCAAATAAATAGGGACTCAGGCGTGTTTATTCAAGTGAACTTTGCTCAGTGCTGTGAGTAGCCGCCAGATGATCGCATCTTACATCAAATAAATAGGAACTCAGGCGTGTTTAGTCAAGTGAACTTTGCTCAGTGCTGTGAGTAGCCGCCAGATGCTCGCATCCTACATCAAATAAATAGGGACGCAGGCCCGTTTCGTCAAGTGCACTTTGCTCAGTGTTGTGAGCAGCCGCCAGATGATCGTATCCTACATCAAATAAATAGGGACTTAGGCGTGTTTAGTCAAGTGAACTTTGCTCAGTGCTGTGAGTAGCCGCCAGATGATCGCATCCTACATCAAATAAATAGGCACTGAGGCGTGTTTACTCAAGCAAACTTTGCTCATTGCTGTGAGTAGCTGCCAGGTGATCGCATCCTATATCAAATAGATAGGGACTCGGGCCGGTTTCGTCAAGTGAAGTTTGCTCAGTGCTGTTAGTACCCGCCAGATGATGGCGTCCTACATAAAATAAATGGTGACGCAGGCATGTTTCGTCAAGTGATCTTTGCTCAGTGCTGTGAGTAGCGCCCAGATCGCATGCGACATCAAATAAATAGGGACGGAGGCCTGTTTCGTCAAGTGAACTTTGCTCAGTGCTGTGAGTAGCCCCCAGATGATCGCATCCTACATGAAATAAATAGGGACTCAGGCCTGTTTCGTCAAGTGCACTTTGCTCAGTGCTGTGAGTAGCCACAAGATGATCGCATCTTACATCAAATAAATAGGAACTCAGGCGTGTTTAGTCAAGTGAACTTTGCTCAGTGCTGTGAGTAGCCGCCAGATGATCGCATCCTACATCAAATAAATAGGGACTTAGTCGAGTTTAGTCAACTGAACTTTGCTCAGTGCTGTGAGTAGCCGCCAGATGATCGCATCCTACATCAAATAAATAGGGAGTCAGGCCTGTTTCGTTAAGTGAACTTTGCTCAGTGCTGTGTGTTGCCCCTAGATGATCGCATCCTACAGCAAATAAATAGGGACTGAGGCGTGTTTAGTCAAGGGAACTTTGCTCAGTGCTGTGAGTAGCCGCCAGATGATCGCATCCTACATCAAAAAGATAGGCACTCAGGCCTGTTTCGTCAAGTGAACTTTGCTCAGTGCTGTTTGTAGTTGCCAGATCATCACATCCTACATCAAATAAATAGGCACAGAGGCCTGTTTCATCAAGTGAACTTTGCTTAGTGCAGTGAGTAGCCGCCAGATGATCGCATCCTACATCAAATAATTAGGGACGCAGGCCTGTTTCGTCAAGTGCACTTTGCTCAGTGCTGTGAGTAGCCGCCAGGTGATCGCATCCTACATCAAATAAATAGGAACTCAGGCGTGTTTAGTCAAGTGAACTTTGCTCAGTGCTGTGAGTAGCCGCCAGATGATCGCATCCTACATCAAATAAATAGGGACGCAGGCGTGTTTCGTCACGTGCACTTTGCTCAGTGCTGTGAGTAGCCGCCAGATGATCGCATCCTACATCAAATTAATAGGGACTCAGGCGTGTTTAGTCAAGTGAACTTTGCTCAGTGCTGTGAGTAGCCGCCAGATGATCGCATCCTACATCAAATAAATAGGGAGTCAGGCGTGTTTCGTCAAGTGAACTTTGCTGAGTGCTGTGAGTAGCCCCTAGATGATCGCATCCTACATCAAATAAATAGGGACGCAGGCGTGTTTCGTCACGTGCACTTTGCTCAGTGCTGTGAGTAGCCGCCAGATGATCGCATCCTACATCAAATAAATAGGGAGTCAGGCGTGTTTCGTCAAGTGAACTTTGCTGAGTGCTGTGAGTAGCCCTAGATGATCGCATCCTACATCAAATAAATAGGGACTCAGGCGTGTTTAGTCAAGTGAACTTTGCTCAGTGCTGTTAGTAGCCGCCAGATGATGGCGTCCTACTTAAAATAAATGGGGACGCAGGCATGTTTCGTCAAGTGATCTCTGCTCAGTGCTGTGAGTAGCTGCCAGATGATCGCATCCTACACCAAATAAATAGGGACTCAGGCGTGTTTAGTCAAGTGAACTTTGCTCAGTGCTGTGAGTAGCCACCAGATGATCGCACCCTACATCAAATAGATAGGGACTCGGGCCTGTTTCGTCAAGTGATCTTTGCTCAGTGCTGTGAGTAGCCGCCAGATGATCGCATCTTATATCAAATAAATATGCACGCAGGCCCGTTTCGTCAAGTGAATTTTGCTCCGTGCTGTGAGTAGCCGCAAGGTGATCACATCCTACATCAAATAAATAGGGACGCAGGCCTGTTTCGTCAAGTGCACTTTGCTCAGTGCTGTGAGTAGCCGCCAGATGATCGCATCCTACATCAAATAATAGGGACTCAGGGGTGTTTAGTCAAGTGAACTTTGCGCAGTGCTGTGAGTAGCCACCAGATGATCGCATCCTACATCAAATAAATAGGGTCTCAGGCCTGTTTCGTCAAGTGAACTTTGCTCAGTGCTGTGAGTAGCCCCCAGATCGCATTCTACATCAAATAAATAGGGACTCAGGCGTGTTTATTCAAGTGAACTTTGCTCAGTGCTGTGAGTAGCCCCCAGATGATCGCATCCTACATCAAATAAATAGGGACTCAGGCGTGTTTAGTCAAGTGAACTTTGCTCAGTGCAGTGAGTAGCCGCCAGATGGTCGCATCCTACATCAAATAAATAGGGACGCAGGCCTGTTTCGTCAAGTGCACTTTGCTCAGGGCTGTGAGTAGCCGCCAGATGATCGCATCTTACATCAAATAAATAGGAGCTCAGGCGTGTTTAGTCAACTGAACTTTGCTCAGTGCTGTGAGTAGCCGCCAGATGATCGCATCCTACATCAAATAAATAGGGACGCAGGCCCGTTTCGTCAAGTGAACTTTGCTCAGTGCTGTGAGCAGCCGCCAGATGATCGCATCCTACATCAAATAAATAGGGACTCACGCGTGTTTAGTCAAGTGAACCTTGCTCAGTGCTGTGAGTAGCCGCCAGATGATCGCATCCTACATCAAATAAATAGGGAGTCAGGCCTGTTTCGTCAAGTGAACTTTGTTCAGTGCTGTGAGTAGCCCCTAGATGATCGCATCCTACATCAAATAAATAGGGACTCAGGCATCTTTAGTCAAGTGAACTTTGCTCAGTGCTGTGAGTAGCCGCCAGATGATCGCATCCTACATCAAATAGATAGGCACTCAGGCCTGTTTCGTCAAGTGAACTTTGCTCAGTGCTGTGTGTAGCCGCCAGATGATCGCATCCTACATAAAATAAATGGGGACGCAGGCATGTTTCGTCAAGTGATCTTTGCTCAGTGCTGGCTGTGAGTAGCCGCCAGATGATCGCATCTTACATCAAATAAATAGGGACGCAGGCCCGTTTCGTCAAGTGAATTTTGCTCAGTGCTGTGAGTAGCCGCCAGATGATCGCATCCTACATCAAATAAATAGGGACTCAAGCGTGTTTAGTCAAGTGAACTTTGCTCAGTGCTGTGAGTAGCCGCCAGATGATCGCATCCTACATCAAATAAATAGGGACGCAGGCGAGTTTCGTCACGTGCACTTTGCTCAGTGCTGTGAGTAGCCGCCAGATGATCGCATCCTACATCAAATTAATAGGGACTCAGGCGTGTTTAGTCAAGTGAACTTTGCTCAGTGCTGTGAGTAGCCGCCAGATGATCGCATCCTACATCAAATAAATAGGGAGTCAGGCGTGTTTCGTCAAGTGAACTTTGCTGAGTGCTGTGAGTAGCCCCTAGATGATCGCATCCTACATCAAATAAATAGGGACGCAGGCGTGTTTCGTCACGTGCACTTTGCTCAGTGCTGTGAGTAGCCGCCAGATGATCGCATCCTACATCAAATAAATAGGGAGTCAGGCGTGTTTCGTCAAGTGAACTTTGCTGAGTGCTGTGAGTAGCCCTAGATGATCGCATCCTACATCAAATAAATAGGGACTCAGGCGTGTTTAGTCAAGTGAACTTTGCTCAGTGCTGTTAGTAGCCGCCAGATGATGGCGTCCTACTTAAAATAAATGGGGACGCAGGCATGTTTCGTCAAGTGATCTCTGCTCAGTGCTGTGAGTAGCTGCCAGATGATCGCATCCTACACCAAATAAATAGGGACTCAGGCGTGTTTAGTCAAGTGAACTTTGCTCAGTGCTGTGAGTAGCCACCAGATGATCGCACCCTACATCAAATAGATAGGGACTCGGGCCTGTTTCGTCAAGTGATCTTTGCTCAGTGCTGTGAGTAGCCGCCAGATGATCGCATCTTATATCAAATAAATATGCACGCAGGCCCGTTTCGTCAAGTGAATTTTGCTCCGTGCTGTGAGTAGCCGCAAGGTGATCACATCCTACATCAAATTAATAGGGACGCAGGCCTGTTTCGTCAAGTGCACTTTGCTCAGTGCTGTGAGTAACCGCCAGATGATCGCATCCTACATCAAATAATAGGGACTCAGGGGTGTTTAGTCAAGTGAACTTTGCGCAGTGCTGTGAGTAGCCACCAGATGATCGCATCCTACATCAAATAAATGGGGTCTCAGGCCTGTTTCGTCAAGTGAACTTTGCTCAGTGCTGTGAGTAGCCCCCAGATCGCATCCTACATCAAATAAATAGGGACTCAGGCGTGTTTATTCAAGTGAACTTTGCTCAGTGCTGTGAGTAGCCCCCAGATGATCGCATCCTACATCAAATAAATAGGGACTCAGGCGTGTTTAGTCAAGTGAACTTTGCTCAGTGCAGTGAGTAGCCGCCAGATGGTCGCATCCTACATCAAATAAATAGGGACGCAGGCCTGTTTCGTCAAGTGCACTTTGCTCAGGGCTGTGAGTAGCCGCCAGATGATCGCATCTTACATCAAATAAATAGGAACTCAGGCGTGTTTAGTCAAGTGAACTTTGCTCAGTGCTGTGAGTAGCCGCCAGATGATCGCATCCTACATCAAATAAATAGGGACTCAGGCGAGTTTAGTCAACTGAACTTTGCTCAGTGCGGTGAGTAGCCGCCAGATGATCGCATCCTACATCAAATAAATAGGGACGCAGGCCCGTTTCGTCAAGTGAACTTTGCTCAGTGCTGTGAGCAGCCGCCAGATGATCGCATCCTACATCAAATAAATAGGGACAGAGGCCTGTTTCATCAAGTGAACTTTGCTTAGTGCAGTGAGTAGCCGCCAGATGATCGCATCCTACATCAAATAAATAGGGACGCAGGCCTGTTTCGTCAAGTGCACTTTGCTCAGTGCTGTGAGTAGCCGCCAGGTGATCGCATCCTACATCAAATAAATAGGAACTCAGGCGTGTTTAGTCAAGTGAACTTTGCTCAGTGCTGCTAGTAGCCGCCAGATGATGGCATCCTACATCAAATAAATAGGGACTCAGGCGTGTTTAGTCAAGTGAACTTTGCTCAGTGCTGTGAGTAGCCACCAGATGATCGCATCCTACATCAAATAGATAGGGACTCGGGCCTGTTTCGTCAAGTGAACTTTGCTCAGTGCTGTTAGTAGCCGCCAGATGATGGCGCCCTACATGAAATAAATGGGGACGCAGGCATGTTTCGTCAAGTGATCTTTGCTCAGTGCTGTGAGTAGCCGCCAGATGATCGGATCTTATATCAAATAAATATGCACGCAGGCCCGTTTCGTCAAGTGAATTTTGCTCCGTGCTGTGAGTAGCCGCAAGGTGATCACATCCTACATCAAATAAATAGGGACGCAGGCCTGTTTCGTCAAGTGCACTTTGCTCAGTGCTGTGAGTAGCCGCCAGAGGATCGCATCCTACATCAAATAATAGGGACTCAGGGGTGTTTAGTCAAGTGAACTTTGCTCAGTGCTGTGAGTAGCCGCCAGATGATCGCATCTTACATCAAATAAATAGGAACTCAAGCGTGTTTAGTCAAGTGAACTTTGCTCAGTGCTGTGAGTAGCCGCCAGATGATCGCATCCTACATCAAATAAATAGGGACTCAGGCGAGTTTAGTCAAGTGAACTTTGCTCAGTGCTGTGAGTAGCCGCCAGATGATCGCATCCTACATCAAATAAATAGGGACGCAGGCCCGTTTCCTCAAGTGCACTTTGCTCAGTGCTGTGAGCAGCCGCCAGATGATCGCATCCTACATCAAATAAATAGGGACTCAGGCGTGTTTAGTCAAGTGAACTTTGCTCAGTGCTGTGAGTAGCCACCAGATGATCGCATCCTACATCAAATAAATAGGGAGTCAGGCCTGTTTCGTCAAGTGAACTTTGCTCAGTGCTGTGAGTAGCCCCTAGATGATCGCATCCTACATCAAATAAATAGGGACTCAGGCGTGTTTAGTCAAGTGAACTTTGCTCAGTGCTGTGAGTAGCCACCAGATGATCGCATCCTACATCAAATAGATAGGCACTCAGGCCTGTTTCGTCAAGTGAACTTTGCTGAGTGCTGTTAGTAGCCGCCAGATGATGGCGTCCTACATAAAATAAATGGGGACGCAGGCATGTTTCGTCAAGTGATCTTTGCTCAGTGCTGGCGGTGAGTAGCCGCCAGATGATCGCATCTTACATCAAATAAATAGGGACGCAGGCCCGTTTCGTCAAGTGAATTTTGCTCAGTGCTGTGAGTAGCCGCCAGATGATCGCATCCTACATCAATTTAATAGGGACTCAGGCGTGTTTAGTCAAGTGAACTTTGCTCAGTGCTGTTAGTAGCGGCCAGATGATGGCGTCCGACTTAAAATAAATGGGGACGCAGGCATGTTTCGTCAAGTGATCTCTGCTCAGTGCTGTGAGTAGCTGCCAGATGATCGCATCCTACATCAAATAATAGAGACTCAGGGGTGTTTAGTCAAGTGAACTTTGCTCAGTGCTGTGAGTAGCCGCCAGATGATCGCATCCTACATGAAATAAATAGGGTCTCAGGCCTGTTTCGTCAAGTGAACTTTGCTCAGTGCTGTGAGTAGCCCCCAGATCGTGTCCTACATCAAATAAATAGGGACTCAGGCGTGTTTATTCAAGTGAACTTTGCTCAGTGCTGTGAGTAGCCGCCAGATGATCGCATCTTACATCAAATAAATAGGAACTCAGGCGTGTTTAGTCAAGTGAACTTTGCTCAGTGCTGTGAGTAGCCGCCAGATGATCGCATCCTACATCAAATAAATAGGGACGCAGGCCCGTTTCGTCAAGTGCACTTTGCTCAGTGTTGTGAGCAGCCGCCAGATGATCGTATCCTACATCAAATAAATAGGGACTTAGGCGTGTTTAGTCAAGTGAACTTTGCTCAGTGCTGTGAGTAGCCGCCAGATGATCGCATCCTACATCAAATAAATAGGCACTGAGGCGTGTTTACTCAAGCAAACTTTGCTCATTGCTGTGAGTAGCTGCCAGGTGATCGCATCCTATATCAAATAGATAGGGACTCGGGCCGGTTTCGTCAAGTGAAGTTTGCTCAGTGCTGTTAGTAGCCGCCAGATGATGGCGTCCTACATAAAATAAATGGTGAAGCAGGCATGTTTCGTCAAGTGATCTTTGCTCAGTGCTGTGAGTAGCGCCCAGATCGCATGCGACATCAAATAAATAGGGACGGAGGCCTGTTTCGTCAAGTGAACTTTGCTCAGTGCTGTGAGTAGCCCCCAGATGATCGCATCCTACATGAAATAAATAGGGACTCAGGCCTGTTTCGTCAAGTGCACTTTGCTCAGTGCTGTGAGTAGCCACCAGATGATCGCATCTTACATCAAATAAATAGGAACTCAGGCGTGTTTAGTCAAGTGAACTTTGCTCAGTGCTGTGAGTAGCCGCCAGATGATCGCATCCTACATCAAATAAATAGGGAGTCAGGCCTGTTTCGTTAAGTGAACTTTGCTCAGTGCTGTGTGTTGCCCCTAGATGATCGCATCCTACAGCAAATAAATAGGGACTGAGGCGTGTTTAGTCAAGGGAACTTTGCTCAGTGCTGTGAGTAGCCGCCAGATGATCGCATCCTACATCAAAAAGATAGGCACTCAGGCCTGTTTCGTCAAGTGAACTTTGCTCAGTGCTGTTTGTAGTTGCCAGATCATCACATCCTACATCAAATAAATAGGCACAGAGGCCTGTTTCATCAAGTGAACTTTGCTTAGTGCAGTGAGTAGCCGCCAGATGATCGCATCCTACATCAAATAAATAGGGACGCAGGCCTGTTTCGTCACGTGCACTTTGCTCAGTGCTGTGAGTAGCCGCCAGATGATCGCATCCTACATCAAATTAATAGGGACTCAGGCGTGTTTAGTCAAGTGAACTTTGCTCAGTGCTGTGAGTAGCCGCCAGATGATCGCATCCTACATCAAATAAATAGGGAGTCAGGCGTGTTTCGTCAAGTGAACTTTGCTGAGTGCTGTGAGTAGCCCCTAGATGATCGCATCCTACATCAAATAAATAGGGACGCAGGCGTGTTTCGTCACGTGCACTTTGCTCAGTGCTGTGAGTAGCCGCCAGATGATCGCATCCTACATCAAATAAATAGGGAGTCAGGCGTGTTTCGTCAAGTGAACTTTGCTGAGTGCTGTGAGTAGCCCTAGATGATCGCATCCTACATCAAATAAATAGGGACTCAGGCGTGTTTAGTCAAGTGAACTTTGCTCAGTGCTGTTAGTAGCCGCCAGATGATGGCGTCCTACTTAAAATAAATGGGGACGCAGGCATGTTTCGTCAAGTGATCTCTGCTCAGTGCTGTGAGTAGCTGCCAGATGATCGCATCCTACACCAAATAAATAGGGACTCAGGCGTGTTTAGTCAAGTGAACTTTGCTCAGTGCTGTGAGTAGCCACCAGATGATCGCACCCTACATCAAATAGATAGGGACTCGGGCCTGTTTCGTCAAGTGATCTTTGCTCAGTGCTGTGAGTAGCCGCCAGATGATCGCATCTTATATCAAATAAATATGCACGCAGGCCCGTTTCGTCAAGTGAATTTTGCTCCGTGCTGTGAGTAGCCGCAAGGTGATCACATCCTACATCAAATAAATAGGGACGCAGGCCTGTTTCGTCAAGTGCACTTTGCTCAGTGCTGTGAGTAGCCGCCAGATGATCGCATCCTACATCAAATAATAGGGACTCAGGGGTGTTTAGTCAAGTGAACTTTGCGCAGTGCTGTGAGTAGCCACCAGATGATCGCATCCTACATCAAATAAATAGGGTCTCAGGCCTGTTTCGTCAAGTGAACTTTGCTCAGTGCTTTGAGTAGCCCCCAGATCGCATTCTACATCAAATAAATAGGGACTCAGGCGTGTTTATTCAAGTGAACTTTGCTCAGTGCTGTGAGTAGCCCCCAGATGATCGCATCCTACATCAAATAAATAGGGACTCAGGCGTGTTTAGTCAAGTGAACTTTGCTCAGTGCAGTGAGTAGCCGCCAGATGGTCGCATCCTACATCAAATAAATAGGGACGCAGGCCTGTTTCGTCAAGTGCACTTTGCTCAGGGCTGTGAGTAGCCGCCAGATGATCGCATCTTACATCAAATAAATAGGAACTCAGGCGTGTTTAGTCAACTGAACTTTGCTCAGTGCTGTGAGTAGCCGCCAGATGATCGCATCCTACATCAAATAAATAGGGACGCAGGCCCGTTTCGTCAAGTGAACTTTGCTCAGTGCTGTGAGCAGCCGCCAGATGATCGCATCCTACATCAAATAAATAGGGACTCACGCGTGTTTAGTCAAGTGAACCTTGCTCAGTGCTGTGAGTAGCCGCCAGATGATCGCATCCTACATCAAATAAATAGGGAGTCAGGCCTGTTTCGTCAAGTGAACTTTGTTCAGTGCTGTGAGTAGCCCCTAGATGATCGCATCCTACATCAAATAAATAGGGACTCAGGCATCTTTAGTCAAGTGAACTTTGCTCAGTGCTGTGAGTAGCCGCCAGATGATCGCATCCTACATCAAATAGATAGGCACTCAGGCCTGTTTCGTCAAGTGAACTTTGCTCAGTGCTGTGTGTAGCCGCCAGATGATCGCATCCTACATAAAATAAATGGGGACGCAGGCATGTTTCGTCAAGTGATCTTTGTTCAGTGCTGGCTGTGAGTAGCCGCCAGATGATCGCATCTTACATCAAATAAATAGGGACGCAGGCCCGTTTCGTCAAGTGAATTTTGCTCAGTGCTGTGAGTAGCCGCCAGATGATCGCATCCTACATCAAATAAATAGGGACTCAGGCGTGTTTAGTCAAGTGAACTTTGCTCAGTGCTGTGAGTAGCCGCCAGATGATCGCATCCTACATCAAATAAATAGGGACGCAGGCGTGTTTCGTCACGTGCACTTTGCTCAGTGCTGTGAGTAGCCGCCAGATGATCGCATCCTACATCAAATTAATAGGGACTCAGGCGTGTTTAGTCAAGTGAACTTTGCTCAGTGCTGTGAGTAGCCGCCAGATGATCGCATCCTACATCAAATTAATAGGGAGTCAGGCGTGTTTCGTCAAGTGAACTTTGCTCAGTGCTGTGAGTAGCCGCCAGATGATCGCATCCTACATCAAATAAATAGGGAGTCAGGCGTGTTTCGTCAAGTGAACTTTGCTGAGTGCTGTGAGTAGCCCTAGATGATCGCATCCTACATCAAATAAATAGGGACTCAGGCGTGTTTAGTCAAGTGAACTCTGCTCAGTGCTGTTAGTAGCCGCCAGATGATGGCGTCCTACTTAAAATAAATGGGGACGCAGGCATGTTTCGTCAAGTGATCTCTGCTCAATGCTGTGAGTAGCTGCCAGATGATCGCATCCTACACCAAATAAATAGGGACTCAGGCGTGTTTAGTCAAGTGAACTTTGCTCAGTGCTGTGAGTAGCCACCAGATGATCGCACCCTACATCAAATAGATAGGGACTCGGGCCTGTTTCGTCAAGTGATCTTTGCTCAGTGCTGTGAGTAGCCGCCAGATGATCGCATCTTATATCAAATAAATATGCACGCAGGCCCGTTTCGTCAAGTGAATTTTGCTCCGTGCTGTGAGTAGCCGCAAGGTGATCACATCCTACATCAAATAAATAGGGACGCAGGCCTGTTTCGTCAAGTGCACTTTGCTCAGTGCTGTGAGTAGCCGCCAGATGATCGCATCCTACATCAAATAATAGGGACTCAGGGGTGTTTAGTCAAGTGAACTTTGCGCAGTGCTGTGAGTAGCCACCAGATGATCGCATCCTACATCAAATAAATAGGGTCTCAGGCCTGTTTCGTCAAGTGAACTTTGCTCAGTGCTGTGAGTAGCCCCCAGATCGCATCCTACATCAAATAAATAGGGACTCAGGCGTGTTTATTCAAGTGAACTTTGCTCAGTGCTGTGAGTAGCCCCCAGATGATCGCATCCTACATCAAATAAATAGGGACTCAGGCGTGTTTAGTCAAGTGAACTTTGCTCAGTGCAGTGAGTAGCCGCCAGATGGTCGCATCCTACATCAAATAAATAGGGACGCAGGCCCGTTTCGTCAAGTGAACTTTGCTCAGTGCTGTGAGCAGCCGCCAGATGATCGCATCCTACATCAAATAAATAGGGACTCAGGCGTGTTTAGTCAAGTGAACTTTGCTCAGTGCTGTGAGTAGCCGCCAGATGATCGCATCCTACATAAATAAATAGGGAGTCAGGCCTGTTTCGTCAAGTGAACTTTGCTCAGTGCTGTGAGTAGCCCCTAGATGATCGCATCCTACATCAAATAAATAGGGACTCAGGCGTCTTTAGTCAAGTGAACTTTGCTCAGTGCTGTGAGTAGCCGCCAGATTATCGCATCCTACATCAAATAGATAGGCACTCAGGCCTGTTTCGTCAAGTGAACTTTGCTCAGTGCTGTGTGTAGCCGCCAGATGATCGCATCCTACATAAAATAAATGGGGACGCAGGCATGTTTCGTCAAGTGATCTTTGCTCAGTGCTGGCTGTGAGTAGCCGCCAGATGATCGCATCTTACATCAAATAAATAGGGACGCAGGCCCGTTTCGTCAAGTGAATTTTGCTCAGTGCTGTGAGTAGCCGCCAGATGATCGCATCCTACATCAAATAAATAGGGACTCAGGCGTGTTTAGTCAATTGAACTTTGCTCAGTGCTGTGAGTAGCCGCCAGATGATCGCATCCTACATCAAATAAATAGGGACTCAGGCGTGTTTAGTCAATTGAACTTTGCTCAGTGCTGCGAGTAGCCGCCAGATGATCGCATCCTACATCAAATAAATAGGGAGTCAGGCCTGTTTCGTCAAGTGAACTTTGCTCAGTGCTGTGAGTAGCCGCCAGATGATCGCATCCTACATCAAATAAATAGGGACTTAGGCGTGTTTAGTCAAGTGAACTTTGCTCAGTGCTGTGAGTAGCCGCCAGATGATCGCATCCTACATCAAATAAATAGGCACTGAGGCGTGTTTAGTCAAGTGAACTTTGCTCAGTGCTGTTCGTAGTCGCCAGATCATCACATCCTACATCAAATAAATAGGGACAGAGGCCTGTTTCATCAAGTGAACTTTGCTTAGTGCAGTGAGTAGCTGCCAGATGATCGCATCCTACATCAAATAAATAGGGACGCAGGCCTGTTTCGTCAAGTGCACTTTGCTCAGTGCTGTGAGTAGCCGCCAGGTGATCGCATCCTACATCAAATAAATAGGAACTCAGGCGTGTTTAGTCAAGTGAACTTTGCTCAGTGCTGTGAGTAGCCGCCAGATGATCGCATCCTACATCAAATAAATAGGGACTCAGGCGTGTTTAGTCAAGTGAACTTTGCTCAGTGCTGTGAGTAGCCACCAGATGATCGCATCCTACATCAAATAGATAGGGACTCGGGCCTGTTTCGTCAAGTGAACTTTGCTCAGTGCTGTTAGTAGCCGCCAGATGATGGCGCCCTACATGAAATAAATGGGGACGCAGGCATGTTTCGTCAAGTGATCTTTGCTCAGTGCTGTGAGTAGCCGCCAGATGATCGTATCTTATATCAAATAAATATGCACGCAGGCCCGTTTCGTCAAGTGAATTTTGCTCCGTGCTGTGAGTAGCCGCAAGGTGATCACATCCTACATCAAATAAATAGGGACGCAGGCCTGTTTCGTCAAGTGCACTTTGCTCAGTGCTGTGAGTAGCCGCCAGATGATCGCATCCTACATCAAATAATAGGGACTCAGGGGTGTTTAGTCAAGTGAACTTTGCTCAGTGCTGTGAGTAGCCGCCAGATGATCGCATCCTACATCAAATAAATAGGGTCTCAGGCCTGTTTCGTCAAGTGAACTTTGCTCAGTGCTTTGAGTAGCCCCCAGATCGCATCCTACATCAAATAAATAGGGACTCAGGCGTGTTTATTCAAGTGAACTTTGCTCAGTGCTGTGAGTAGCCGCCAGATGATCGCATCTTACATCAAATAAATAGGAACTCAAGCGTGTTTAGTCAAGTGAACTTTGCTCAGTGCTGTGAGTAGCCGCCAGATGATCGCATCCTACATCAAATAAATAGGGACTCAGGCGAGTTTAGTCAAGTGAACTTTGCTCAGTGCTGTGAGTAGCCGCCAGATGATCGCATCCTACATCAAATAAATAGGGACGCAGGCCCGTTTCCTCAAGTGCACTTTGCTCAGTGCTGTGAGCAGCCGCCAGATGATCGCATCCTACATCAAATAAATAGGGACTCAGGCGTGTTTAGTCAAGTGAACTTTGCTCAGTGCTGTGAGTAGCCGCCAGATGATCGCATCCTACATCAAATAAATAGGGAGTCAGGCCTGTTTCGTCAAGTGAACTTTGCTCAGTGCTGTGAGTAGCCCCTAGATGATCGCATCCTACATCAAATAAATAGGGACTCAGGCGTGTTTAGTCAAGTGAACTTTGCTCAGTGCTGTGAGTAGCCACCAGATGATCGCATCCTACATCAAATAGATAGGCACTCAGGCCTGTTTCGTCAAGTGAACTTTGCTGAGTGCTGTTAGTAGCCGCCAGATGATGGCGTCCTACATAAAATAAATGGGGACGCAGGCATGTTTCGTCAAGTGATCTTTGCTCAGTGCTGTGAGTAGCCGCCAGATGATCGCATCTTACATCAAATAAATAGGGACTCAGGCCCGTTTCGTCAAGTGAATTTTGCTCAGTGCTGTGAGTAGCCGCCAGATGATCGCATCCTACATCAATTTAATAGGGACTCAGGCGTGTTTAGTCAAGTGAACTTTGCTCAGTGCTGTTAGTAGCCGCCAGATGATGGCGTCCTACTTAAAATAAATGGGGACGCAGGCATGTTTCGTCAAGTGATCTCTGCTCAGTGCTGTGAGTAGCTGCCAGATGATCGCATCCTACATCAAATAAATAGGGACTCAGGCATGTTTAGTCAAGTGAACTTTGCTCAGTGCTGTGAGTAGCCGCCAGATGATGGCGTCCTACATGAAATAAATGGGGACGCAGGCATGTTTCGTCAAGTGATCTTTGCTCAGTGCTGTGAGTAGCCGCCAGATGATCTCATCTTATATCAAATAAATATGCACGCAGGCCCGTTTCGTCAAGTGAATTTTGCTCCGTGCTGTGAGTAGCCGCAAGGTGATCACATCCTACATCAAATAAATAGGGACGCAGGCCTATTTCGTGAAGTGCACTTTGCTCAGTGCTGTGAGTAGCCACCAGATGATCGCATCCTACATCAAATAATAGGGACTCAGGGGTGTTTAGTCAAGTGAACTTTGCGCAGTGCTGTGAGTAGCCGCCAGATGATCGCATCCTACATCAAATAAATAGGGTCTCAGGCCTGTTTCGTCAAGTGAACTTTGCTCAGTGCTGTGAGTAGCCCCCAGATCGCATCCTACATCAAATAAATAGGGACTCAGGCGTGTTTATTCAAGTGAACTTTGCTCAGTGCTGTGAGTAGCCCCCAGATGATCGTATCCTACATCAAATAAATAGGGACTCAGGCGTGTTTAGTCAAGTGAACTTTGCTCAGTGCAGTGAGTAGCCGCCAGATGGTCGCATCCTACATCAAATAAATAGGGACGCAGGCCTGTTTCGTCAAGTGCACTTTGCTCAGGGCTGTGAGTAGCCGCCAGATGATCGCATCTTACATCAAATAAATAGGAACTCAGGCGTGTTTAGTCAAGTGAACTTTGCTCAGTGCTGTGAGTAGCCGCCAGATGATCGCATCCTACATCAAAGAAATAGGGACTCAGGCGAGTTTAGTCAACTGAACTTTGCTCAGTGCTGTGAGTAGCCGCCAGATGATCGCATCCTACATCAAATAAATAGGGACTCAGGCGTGTTTATTCAAGTGAACTTTGCTCAGTGCTGTGAGTAGCCCCCAGATGATCGCATCCTACATCAAATAAATAGGGACTCAGGCGTGTTTAGTCAAGTGAACTTTGCTCAGTGCAGTGAGTAGCCGCCAGATGGTCGCATCCTACATCAAATAAATAGGGACGCAGGCCTGTTTCGTCAAGTGCACTTTGCTCAGGGCTGTGAGTAGCCGCCAGATGATCGCATCTTACATCAAATAAATAGGAACTCAGGCGTGTTTAGTCAAGTGAACTTTGCTCAGTGCTGTGAGTAGCCGCCAGATGATCGCATCCTACATCAAATAAATAGGAACTCAGGCGAGTTTAGTCAACTGAACTTTGCTCAGTGCTGTGAGTAGCCGCCAGATGATCGCATCCTACATCAAATAAATAGGGTCTCAGGCCTGTTTCGTCAAGTGAACTTTGCTCAGTGCTGTGAGTAGCCCCCAGATGATCGTATCCTACATCAAATAAATAGGGACTCAGGCGTGTTTAGTCAAGTGAACTTTGCTCAGTGCAGTGAGTAGCCGCCAGATGGTCGCATCCTACATCAAATAAATAGGGACGCAGGCCTGTTTCGTCAAGTGCACTTTGCTCAGTGCAGTGAGTAGCCGCCAGATGGTCGCATCCTACATCAAATAAATAGGGACGCAGGCCTGTTTCGTCAAGTGCACTTTGCTCAGGGCTGTGAGTAGCCGCCAGATGATCGCATCTTACATCAAATAAATAGGAACTCAGGCGTGTTTAGTCAAGTGAACTTTGCTCAGTGCTGTGAGTAGCCGCCAGATGATCGCATCTTACATCAAATAAATAGGAACTCAAGCGTGTTTAGTCAAGTGAACTTTGCTCAGTGCTGTGAGTAGCCGCCAGATGATCGCATCCTACATCAAATAAATAGGGACTCAGGCGAGTTTAGTCAAGTGAACTTTGCTCAGTGCTGTGAGTAGCCGCCAGATGATCGCATCCTACATCAAATAAATAGGGACGCAGGCCCGTTTCCTCAAGTGCACTTTGCTCAGTGCTGTGAGCAGCCGCCAGATGATCGCATCCTACATCAAATAAATAGGGACTCAGGCGTGTTTAGTCAAGTGAACTTTGCTCAGTGCTGTGAGTAGCCGCCAGATGATCGCATCCTACATCAAATAAATAGGGAGTCAGGCCTGTTTCGTCAAGTGAACTTTGCTCAGTGCTGTGAGTAGCCCCTAGATGATCGCATCCTACATCAAATAAATAGGGACTCAGGCGTGTTTAGTCAAGTGAACTTTGCTCAGTGCTGTGAGTAGCCACCAGATGATCGCATCCTACATCAAATAGATAGGCACTCAGGCCTGTTTCGTCAAGTGAACTTTGCTGAGTGCTGTTAGTAGCCGCCAGATGATGGCGTCCTACATAAAATAAATGGGGACGCAGGCATGTTTCGTCAAGTGATCTTTGCTCAGTGCTGTGAGTAGCCGCCAGATGATCGCATCTTACATCAAATAAATAGGGACTCAGGCCCGTTTCGTCAAGTGAATTTTGCTCAGTGCTGTGAGTAGCCGCCAGATGATCGCATCCTACATCAATTTAATAGGGACTCAGGCGTGTTTAGTCAAGTGAACTTTGCTCAGTGCTGTTAGTAGCCGCCAGATGATGGCGTCCTACTTAAAATAAATGGGGACGCAGGCATGTTTCGTCAAGTGATCTCTGCTCAGTGCTGTGAGTAGCTGCCAGATGATCGCATCCTACATCAAATAAATAGGGACTCAGGCATGTTTAGTCAAGTGAACTTTGCTCAGTGCTGTGAGTAGCCGCCAGATGATGGCGTCCTACATGAAATAAATGGGGACGCAGGCATGTTTCGTCAAGTGATCTTTGCTCAGTGCTGTGAGTAGCCGCCAGATGATCTCATCTTATATCAAATAAATATGCACGCAGGCCCGTTTCGTCAAGTGAATTTTGCTCCGTGCTGTGAGTAGCCGCAAGGTGATCACATCCTACATCAAATAAATAGGGACGCAGGCCTATTTCGTGAAGTGCACTTTGCTCAGTGCTGTGAGTAGCCACCAGATGATCGCATCCTACATCAAATAATAGGGACTCAGGGGTGTTTAGTCAAGTGAACTTTGCGCAGTGCTGTGAGTAGCCGCCAGATGATCGCATCCTACATCAAATAAATAGGGTCTCAGGCCTGTTTCGTCAAGTGAACTTTGCTCAGTGCTGTGAGTAGCCCCCAGATCGCATCCTACATCAAATAAATAGGGACTCAGGCGTGTTTATTCAAGTGAACTTTGCTCAGTGCTGTGAGTAGCCCCCAGATGATCGTATCCTACATCAAATAAATAGGGACTCAGGCGTGTTTAGTCAAGTGAACTTTGCTCAGTGCAGTGAGTAGCCGCCAGATGGTCGCATCCTACATCAAATAAATAGGGACGCAGGCCTGTTTCGTCAAGTGCACTTTGCTCAGGGCTGTGAGTAGCCGCCAGATGATCGCATCTTACATCAAATAAATAGGAACTCAGGCGTGTTTAGTCAAGTGAACTTTGCTCAGTGCTGTGAGTAGCCGCCAGATGATCGCATCCTACATCAAAGAAATAGGGACTCAGGCGAGTT
The DNA here is from genome assembly GCF_048455015.1 of Haemaphysalis longicornis. Taxonomy (NCBI): domain Eukaryota; kingdom Metazoa; phylum Arthropoda; class Arachnida; order Ixodida; family Ixodidae; genus Haemaphysalis; species Haemaphysalis longicornis. Next base: position 877,122 of record NW_027526204.1, on the reverse strand, counting down.
TAGTCAACTGAACTTTGCTCAGTGCTGTGAGTAGCCGCCAGATGATCGCATCCTACATCAAATAAATAGGGACTCAGGCGTGTTTATTCAAGTGAACTTTGCTCAGTGCTGTGAGTAGCCCCCAGATGATCGCATCCTACATCAAATAAATAGGGACTCAGGCGTGTTTAGTCAAGTGAACTTTGCTCAGTGCAGTGAGTAGCCGCCAGATGGTCGCATCCTACATCAAATAAATAGGGACGCAGGCCTGTTTCGTCAAGTGCACTTTGCTCAGGGCTGTGAGTAGCCGCCAGATGATCGCATCTTACATCAAATAAATAGGAACTCAGGCGTGTTTAGTCAAGTGAACTTTGCTCAGTGCTGTGAGTAGCCGCCAGATGATCGCATCCTACATCAAATAAATAGGAACTCAGGCGAGTTTAGTCAACTGAACTTTGCTCAGTGCTGTGAGTAGCCGCCAGATGATCGCATCCTACATCAAATAAATAGGTACGCAGGCCCGTTTCGTCAAGTGAACTTTGCTCAGTGCTGTGAGCAGCCGCCAGATGATCGCATCCTACATCAAATAAATAGGGTTTCAGGCGTGTTTAGTCAAGTGAACTTTGCTCAGTGCTGTGAGTAGCCGCCAGATGATCGCATCCTACATCAAATAAATAGGGAGTCAGGCCTGTTTCGTCAAGTGAACTTTGCTCAGTGCTGTGAGTAGCCCCTAGATGATCGCATCCTACATCAAATAAATAGGGACTCAGGCGTCTTTAGTCAAGTGAACTTTGCTCAGTGCTGTGAGTATCTGCCAGATGATCGCATCCTACATCAAATAGATAGGCACTCAGGCCTGTTTCGTCAAGTGAACTTTGCTCAGTGCTGTGAGTAGCCCCCAGATCGCATCCTACATCAAATAAATAGGGACTCAGGCGTGTTTATTCAAGTGAACTTTGCTCAGTGCTGTGAGTAGCCGCCAGATGATCGCATCTTACATCAAATAAATAGGAACTCAGGCGTGTTTAGTCAAGTGAACTTTGCTCAGTGCTGTGAGTAGCCGCCAGATGATCGCATCCTACATCAAATTAATAGGGACTCAGGCGAGTTTAGTCAAGTGAACTTTGCTCAGTGCTGTGAGTAGCCGCCAGATGATCGCATCCTACATCAAATAAATAGGGACGCAGGCCCGTTTCGTCAAGTGAACTTTGCTCAGTGCTGTGAGCAGCCGCCAGATGATCGCATCCTACATCAAATAAATAGGGTTTCAGGCGTGTTTAGTCAAGTGAACTTTGCTCAGTGCTGTGAGTAGCCGCCAGATGATCGCATCCTACATCAAATAAATAGGGAGTCAGGCCTGTTTCGTCAAGTGAACTTTGCTCAGTGCTGTGAGTAGCCCCTAGATGATCGCATCCTACATCAAATAAATAGGGACTCAGGCGTCTTTACTCAAGTGAACTTTGCTCAGTGCTGTGAGTATCTGCCAGATGATCGCATCCTACATCAAATAGATAGGCACTCAGGCCTGTTTCGTCAAGTGAACTTTGCTCAGTGCTGTGAGTAGCCCCCAGATCGCATCCTACATCAAATAAATAGGGACTCAGGCGTGTTTATTCAAGTGAACTTTGCTCAGTGCTGTGAGTAGCCGCCAGATGATCGCATCTTACATCAAATAAATAGGAACTCAGGCGTGTTTAGTCAAGTGAACTTTGCTCAGTGCTGTGAGTAGCCGCCAGATGATCGCATCCTACATCAAATAAATAGGGACTCAGGCGAGTTTAGTCAAGTGAACTTTGCTCAGTGCTGTGAGTAGCCGCCAGATGATCGCATCCTACATCAAATAAATAGGGACGCAGGCCCGTTTCGTCAAGTGCACTTTGCTCAGTGCTGTGAGCAGCCGCCAGATGATCGCATCCTACATCAAATAAATAGGGACTCAGGCATGTTTAGTCAAGTGAACTTTGCTCAGTGCTGTGAGTAGCCGCCAGATGATGGCGTCCTACATGAAATAAATGGGGACGCAGGCATGTTTCGTCAAGTGATCTTTGCTCAGTGCTGTGAGTAGCCGCCAGATGATCTCATCTTATATCAAATAAATATGCACGCAGGCCCGTTTCGTCAAGTGAATTTTGCTCCGTGCTGTGAGTAGCCGCAAGGTGATCACATCCTACATCAAATAAATAGGGACGCAGGCCTATTTCGTGAAGTGCACTTTGCTCAGTGCTGTGAGTAGCCACCAGATGATCGCATCCTACATCAAATAATAGGGACTCAGGGGTGTTTAGTCAAGTGAACTTTGCGCAGTGCTGTGAGTAGCCGCCAGATGATCGCATCCTACATCAAATAAATAGGGTCTCAGGCCTGTTTCGTCAAGTGAACTTTGCTCAGTGCTGTGAGTAGCCCCCAGATCGCATCCTACATCAAATAAATAGGGACTCAGGCGTGTTTATTCAAGTGAACTTTGCTCAGTGCTGTGAGTAGCCCCCAGATGATCGCATCCTACATCAAATAAATAGGGACTCAGGCGTGTTTAGTCAAGTGAACTTTGCTCAGTGCAGTGAGTAGCCGCCAGATGGTCGCATCCTACATCAAATAAATAGGGACGCAGGCCTGTTTCGTCAAGTGCACTTTGCTCAGGGCTGTGAGTAGCCGCCAGATGATCGCATCTTACATCAAATAAATAGGAACTCAGGCGTGTTTAGTCAAGTGAACTTTGCTCAGTGCTGTGAGTAGCCGCCAGATGATCGCATCCTACATCAAAGAAATAGGGACTCAGGCGAGTTTAGTCAACTGAACTTTGCTCAGTGCTGTGAGTAGCCGCCAGATGATCGCATCCTACATCAAATAAATAGGGACTCAGGCGTGTTTATTCAAGTGAACTTTGCTCAGTGCTGTGAGTAGCCCCCAGATGATCGCATCCTACATCAAATAAATAGGGACTCAGGCGTGTTTAGTCAAGTGAACTTTGCTCAGTGCAGTGAGTAGCCGCCAGATGGTCGCATCCTACATCAAATAAATAGGGACGCAGGCCTGTTTCGTCAAGTGCACTTTGCTCAGAGCTGTGAGTAGCCGCCAGATGATCGCATCTTACATCAAATAAATAGGAACTCAGGCGTGTTTAGTCAAGTGAACTTTGCTCAGTGCTGTGAGTAGCCGCCAGATGATCGCATCCTACATCAAATAAATAGGAACTCAGGCGAGTTTAGTCAACTGAACTTTGCTCAGTGCTGTGAGTAGCCGCCAGATGATCGCATCCTACATCAAATAAATAGGGACGCAGGCCCGTTTCGTCAAGTGAACTTTGCTCAGTGCTGTGAGCAGCCGCCAGATGATCGCATCCTACATCAAATAAATAGGGTTTCAGGCGTGTTTAGTCAAGTGAACTTTGCTCAGTGCTGTGAGTAGCCGCCAGATGATCGCATCCTACATCAAATAAATAGGGAGTCAGGCCTGTTTCGTCAAGTGAACTTTGCTCAGTGCTGTGAGTAGCCCCTAGATGATCGCATCCTACATCAAATAAATAGGGACTCAGGCGTCTTTAGTCAAGTGAACTTTGCTCAGTGCTGTGAGTATCTGCCAGATGATCGCATCCTACATCAAATAGATAGGCACTCAGGCCTGTTTCGTCAAGTGAACTTTGCTCAGTGCTGTGAGTAGCCCCCAGATCGCATCCTACATCAAATAAATAGGGACTCAGGCGTGTTTATTCAAGTGAACTTTGCTCAGTGCTGTGAGTAGCCGCCAGATGATCGCATCTTACATCAAATAAATAGGAACTCAGGCGTGTTTAGTCAAGTGAACTTTGCTCAGTGCTGTGAGTAGCCGCCAGATGATCGCATCCTACATCAAATAAATAGGGACTCAGGCGAGTTTAGTCAAGTGAACTTTGCTCAGTGCTGTGAGTAGCCGCCAGATGATCGCATCCTACATCAAATAAATAGGGACGCAGGCCCGTTTCGTCAAGTGCACTTTGCTCAGTGCTGTGAGCAGCCGCCAGATGATCGCATCCTACATCAAATAAATAGGGACTCAGGCATGTTTAGTCAAGTGAACTTTGCTCAGTGCTGTGAGTAGCTGCCAGATGATCGCATCCTACATCAAATATATAGGGAGTCAGGCCTGTTTCGTCAAGTGAACTTTGCTCAGTGCTGTGAGTAGCCCCTAGATGATCGCATCCTACATCAAATAAATAGGTACTCAGGCGTGTTTATTCAAGTGAACTTTGCTCAGTGCTGTGAGTAGCCGCCAGATGATCGCATCCTACATCAAATAGATAGGCACTCAGGCCTGTTTCGTCAAGTGAACTTTGCTGAGTGCTGTTAGTAGCCGCCAGATGATGGCGTCCTACATAAAATAAATGGGGACGCAGGCATGTTTCGTCAAGTGATCTTTGTTTAGTGCTGGCTGTGAGTAGCCGCCAGATGATCGCATCTTACATCAAATAAATAGGGACGCAGGCCCGTTTCGTCAAGTGAATTTTGCTCAGTGCTGTGAGTAGCCGCCAGATGATCGCATCCTACATCAAATAAATAGGGACTCAGGCGTGTTTAGTCAATTGAACTTTGCTCAGTGCTGTGAGTAGCCGCCAGATGATCGCATTCTACATCAAATAAATAGGGACTCAGGCCTGTTTCGTCAAGTGCACTTTGCTCAGTGCTGTGAGTAGCCGCCACATGATCGTATCCTACATCAAATAAATAGGGACTTAGGCGTGTTTAGTCAAGTGAACTTTGCTCAGTGCTGTGAGTAGCCGCCAGATGATCGCATCCTACATCAAATAAATAGGCACTGAGGCGTGTTTACTCAAGTAAACTTTGCTCAGTGCTGTTCGTAGTCGCCAGATCATCACATCCTACATCAAATAAATAGGGACAGAGGCCTGTTTCATCAAGTGAACTTTGCTCATTGCTGTGAGTAGCTGCCAGGTGATCGCATCCTATATCAAATAGATAGGGACTCGGGCCTGTTTCGTCAAGTGAACTTTGCTCAGTGCTGTTAGTAGCCGCCAGATGATGGCGTCCTACATAAAATAAATGGTGACGCAGGCATGTTTCGTCAAGTGATCTTTGCTCAGTGCTGTGAGTAGCCCCCAGATCGCATGCGACATCAAATAAATAGGGACGGAGGCCTGTTTCGTCAAGTGAACTTTGCTCAGTGCTGTGAGTAGCCCCCAGATGATCGCATCCTACATGAAATAAGTAGGGACTCAGGCCTGTTTCGTCAAGTGCACTTTGCTCAGTGCTGTGAGTAACCACCAGATGATCGCATCTTACATCAAATAAATAGGAACTCAGGCGTGTTTAGTCAAGTGAACTTTGCTCAGTGCTGTGAGTAGCCGCCAGATGATCGCATCCTACATCAAATAAATAGGGACTCAGTCGAGTTTAGTCAACTGAACTTTGCTCAGTGCTGTGAGTAGCCGCCAGATGATCGCATCCTACATCAAATAAATAGGGAGTCAGGCCTGTTTCGTCAAGTGAACTTTGCTCAGTGCTGTGTGTTGCCCCTAGATGATCGCATCCTACATCAAATAAATAGGGACTCAGGCGTCTTTAGTCAAGTGAACTTTGCTCAGTGCTGTTCGTAGTCGCCAGATCATCACATCCTACATCAAATAAATAGGCACAGAGGCCTGTTTCATCAAGTGAACTTTGCTTAGTGCAGTGAGTAGCCGCCAGATGATCGCATCCTACATCAAATAAATAGGGACGCAGGCCTGTTTCGTCAAGTGCACTTTGCTCAGTGCTGTGAGTAGCCGCCAGGTGATCGCATCCTACATCAAATAAATAGGAACTCAGGCGTGTTTAGTCAAGTGAACTTTGCTCAGTGCTGTGAGTAGCCGCCAGATGATCGCATCCTACATCAAATAAATAGGGACTCAGGCGTGTTTAGTCAAGTGAACTTTGCTCAGTGCTGTGAGTAGCCACCAGATGATCGCACCCTACATCAAATAGCTAGGGACTCGGGCCTGTTTCGTCAAGTGATCTTTGCTCAGGGCTGTGAGTAGCCGCCAGATGATCGCATCTTATATCAAATAAATATGCACGCAGGCCCGTTTCGTCAAGTGAATTTTGCTCCGTGCTGTGAGTAGCCGCAAGGTGATCACATCCTACATCAAATAAATAGGGACGCAGGCCTGTTTCGTCAAGTGCACTTTGCTCAGTGCTGTGAGTAGCCGCCACATGATCGCATCCTACATCAAATAATAGGGACTCAGGGGTGTTTAGCCAAGTGAACTTTGCGCAGTGCTGTGAGTAGCCGCCAGATGATCGCATCCTACATCAAAAAAATAGGGTCTCAGGCCTGTTTCGTCAAGTGAACTTTGCTCAGTGCTGTGAGTAGCCCCCAGATCGCATCCTACATCAAATAAATAGGGACTCAGGCGTGTTTATTCAAGTGAACTTTGCTCAGTGCTGTGAGTAGCCCCCAGATGATCGCATCTTACATCAAATAAATAGGAACTCAGGCGTGTTTAGTCAAGTGAACTTTGCTCAGTGCGGTGAGTAGCCGCCAGATGATCGCATCCTACATCAAATAAATAGGGACTCAGGCGAGTTTAGTCAAGTGAACTTTGCTCAGTGCTGTGAGTAGCCGCCAGATGATCGCATCCTACATCAAATAAATAGGGACGCAGGCCCGTTTCGTCAAGTGCACTTTGCTCAGTGCTGTGAGCAGCCGCCAGATGATCGCATCCTACATCAAATAAATAGGCACTCAGGCCTGTTTCGTCAAGTGAACTTTGCTGAGTGATGTTAGTAGCCGCCAGATGATGGCGTCCTACATAAAATAAATGGGGACGCAGGCATGTTTCGTCAAGTGATCTTTGTTTAGTGCTGGCTGTGAGTAGATGCCAGATGATCGCATCTTACATCAAATAAATAGGGACGCAGGCCCGTTTCGTCAAGTGAATTTTGCTCAGTGCTGTGAGTAGCCGCCAGATGATCGCATCCTACATCAAATAAATAGGGACTTAGGCGTGTTTAGTCAAGTGAACTTTGCTCAGTGCTGTGAGTAGCCGCCAGATGATCGCATCCTACATCAAATAAATAGGCACTGAGGCGTGTTTACTCAAGTAAACTTTGCTCATTGCTGTGAGTAGCTGCCAGGTGATCGCATCCTATATCAAATAGATAGGGACTCGGGCCTGTTTCGTCAAGTGAACTTTGCTCAGTGCTGTTAGTAGCCGCCAGATGATGGCGTCCTACATAAAATAAATGGTGACGCAGGCATGTTTCGTCAAGTGATCTTTGCTCAGTGCTGTGAGTAGCGCCCAGATCGCATGCGACATCAAATAAATAGGGACGAAGGCCTGTTTCGTCAAGTGAACTTTGCTCAGTGCTGTGAGTAGCCCCCAGATGATCGCATCCTACATGAAATAAGTAGGGACTCAGGCCTGTTTCGTCAAGTGCACTTTGCTCAGTGCTGTGAGTAGCCACCAGATGATCGCATCTTACATCAAATAAATAGGAACTCAGGCGTGTTTAGTCAGTGAACTTTGCTCAGTGCTGTGAGTAGCCGCTAGATGATCGCATCCTACATCAAATAAATAGGTACTCAGGCGTGTTTATTCAAGTGAACTTTGCTCAGTGCTGTGAGTAGCCGCCAGATGATCGCATCCTACATCAAATAAATAGGCACTGAGGCGTGTTTACTCAAGTAAACTTTGCTCATTGCTGTGAGTAGCTGCCAGGTGATCGCATCCTATATCAAATAGATAGGGACTCGGGCCTGTTTCGTCAAGTGAACTTTGCTCAGTGCTGTTAGTAGCCGCCAGATGATGGCGTCCTACATAAAATAAATGGTGACGCAGGCATGTTTCGTCAAGTGATCTTTGCTCAGTGCTGTGAGTAGCGCCCAGATCGCATGCGACATCAAATAAATAGGGACGAAGGCCTGTTTCGTCAAGTGAACTTTGCTCAGTGCTGTGAGTAGCCCCCAGATGATCGCATCCTACATGAAATAAGTAGGGACTCAGGCCTGTTTCGTCAAGTGCACTTTGCTCAGTGCTGTGAGTAGCCACCAGATGATCGCATCTTACATCAAATAAATAGGAACTCAGGCGTGTTTAGTCAGTGAACTTTGCTCAGTGCTGTGAGTAGCCGCTAGATGATCGCATCCTACATCAAATAAATAGGGACTCAGGCGTGTTTAGTCAATTGAACTTTGCTCAGTGCTGTGAGTATCTGCCAGATGATCGCATCCTACATCAAATAGATAGGCACTCAGGCCTGTTTCGTCAAGTGAACTTTGCTCAGTGCTGTGAGTAGCCCCCAGATCGCATCCTACATCAAATAAATAGGGACTCAGGCGTGTTTATTCAAGTGAACTTTGCTCAGTGCTGTGAGTAGCCGCCAGATGATCGCATCTTACATCAAATAAATAGGAACTCAGGCGTGTTTAGTCAAGTGAACTTTGCTCAGTGCTGTGAGTAGCCGCCAGATGATCGCATCCTACATCAAATAAATAGGGACTCAGGCGAGTTTAGTCAAGTGAACTTTGCTCAGTGCTGTGAGTAGCCGCCAGATGATCGCATCCTACATCAAATAAATAGGGACGCAGGCCCGTTTCGTCAAGTGCACTTTGCTCAGTGCTGTGAGCAGCCGCCAGATGATCGCATCCTACATCAAATAAATAGGGACTCAGGCATGTTTAGTCAAGTGAACTTTGCTCAGTGCTGTGAGTAGCTGCCAGATGATCGCATCCTACATCAAATATATAGGGAGTCAGGCCTGTTTCGTCAAGTGAACTTTGCTCAGTGCTGTGAGTAGCCCCTAGATGATCGCATCCTACATCAAATAAATAGGTACTCAGGCGTGTTTATTCAAGTGAACTTTGCTCAGTGCTGTGAGTAGCCGCCAGATGATCGCATCCTACATCAAATAGATAGGCACTCAGGCCTGTTTCGTCAAGTGAACTTTGCTGAGTGCTGTTAGTAGCCGCCAGATGATGGCGTCCTACATAAAATAAATGGGGACGCAGGCATGTTTCGTCAAGTGATCTTTGTTTAGTGCTGGCTGTGAGTAGCCGCCAGATGATCGCATCTTACATCAAATAAATAGGGACGCAGGCCCGTTTCGTCAAGTGAATTTTGCTCAGTGCTGTGAGTAGCCGCCAGATGATCGCATCCTACATCAAATAAATAGGGACTCAGGCGTGTTTAGTCAATTGAACTTTGCTCAGTGCTGTGAGTAGCCGCCAGATGATCGCATTCTACATCAAATAAATAGGGACTCAGGCCTGTTTCGTCAAGTGCACTTTGCTCAGTGCTGTGAGTAGCCGCCACATGATCGTATCCTACATCAAATAAATAGGGACTTAGGCGTGTTTAGTCAAGTGAACTTTGCTCAGTGCTGTGAGTAGCCGCCAGATGATCGCATCCTACATCAAATAAATAGGCACTGAGGCGTGTTTACTCAAGTAAACTTTGCTCAGTGCTGTTCGTAGTCGCCAGATCATCACATCCTACATCAAATAAATAGGGACAGAGGCCTGTTTCATCAAGTGAACTTTGCTCATTGCTGTGAGTAGCTGCCAGGTGATCGCATCCTATATCAAATAGATAGGGACTCGGGCCTGTTTCGTCAAGTGAACTTTGCTCAGTGCTGTTAGTAGCCGCCAGATGATGGCGTCCTACATAAAATAAATGGTGACGCAGGCATGTTTCGTCAAGTGATCTTTGCTCAGTGCTGTGAGTAGCCCCCAGATCGCATGCGACATCAAATAAATAGGGACGGAGGCCTGTTTCGTCAAGTGAACTTTGCTCAGTGCTGTGAGTAGCCCCCAGATGATCGCATCCTACATGAAATAAGTAGGGACTCAGGCCTGTTTCGTCAAGTGCACTTTGCTCAGTGCTGTGAGTAACCACCAGATGATCGCATCTTACATCAAATAAATAGGAACTCAGGCGTGTTTAGTCAAGTGAACTTTGCTCAGTGCTGTGAGTAGCCGCCAGATGATCGCATCCTACATCAAATAAATAGGGACTCAGTCGAGTTTAGTCAACTGAACTTTGCTCAGTGCTGTGAGTAGCCGCCAGATGATCGCATCCTACATCAAATAAATAGGGAGTCAGGCCTGTTTCGTCAAGTGAACTTTGCTCAGTGCTGTGTGTTGCCCCTAGATGATCGCATCCTACATCAAATAAATAGGGACTCAGGCGTCTTTAGTCAAGTGAACTTTGCTCAGTGCTGTTCGTAGTCGCCAGATCATCACATCCTACATCAAATAAATAGGCACAGAGGCCTGTTTCATCAAGTGAACTTTGCTTAGTGCAGTGAGTAGCCGCCAGATGATCGCATCCTACATCAAATAAATAGGGACGCAGGCCTGTTTCGTCAAGTGCACTTTGCTCAGTGCTGTGAGTAGCCGCCAGGTGATCGCATCCTACATCAAATAAATAGGAACTCAGGCGTGTTTAGTCAAGTGAACTTTGCTCAGTGCTGTGAGTAGCCGCCAGATGATCGCATCCTACATCAAATAAATAGGGACTCAGGCGTGTTTAGTCAAGTGAACTTTGCTCAGTGCTGTGAGTAGCCACCAGATGATCGCACCCTACATCAAATAGCTAGGGACTCGGGCCTGTTTCGTCAAGTGATCTTTGCTCAGGGCTGTGAGTAGCCGCCAGATGATCGCATCTTATATCAAATAAATATGCACGCAGGCCCGTTTCGTCAAGTGAATTTTGCTCCGTGCTGTGAGTAGCCGCAAGGTGATCACATCCTACATCAAATAAATAGGGACGCAGGCCTGTTTCGTCAAGTGCACTTTGCTCAGTGCTGTGAGTAGCCGCCACATGATCGCATCCTACATCAAATAATAGGGACTCAGGGGTGTTTAGCCAAGTGAACTTTGCGCAGTGCTGTGAGTAGCCGCCAGATGATCGCATCCTACATCAAAAAAATAGGGTCTCAGGCCTGTTTCGTCAAGTGAACTTTGCTCAGTGCTGTGAGTAGCCCCCAGATCGCATCCTACATCAAATAAATAGGGACTCAGGCGTGTTTATTCAAGTGAACTTTGCTCAGTGCTGTGAGTAGCCCCCAGATGATCGCATCTTACATCAAATAAATAGGAACTCAGGCGTGTTTAGTCAAGTGAACTTTGCTCAGTGCGGTGAGTAGCCGCCAGATGATCGCATCCTACATCAAATAAATAGGGACTCAGGCGAGTTTAGTCAAGTGAACTTTGCTCAGTGCTGTGAGTAGCCGCCAGATGATCGCATCCTACATCAAATAAATAGGGACGCAGGCCCGTTTCGTCAAGTGCACTTTGCTCAGTGCTGTGAGCAGCCGCCAGATGATCGCATCCTACATCAAATAAATAGGCACTCAGGCCTGTTTCGTCAAGTGAACTTTGCTGAGTGATGTTAGTAGCCGCCAGATGATGGCGTCCTACATAAAATAAATGGGGACGCAGGCATGTTTCGTCAAGTGATCTTTGTTTAGTGCTGGCTGTGAGTAGATGCCAGATGATCGCATCTTACATCAAATAAATAGGGACGCAGGCCCGTTTCGTCAAGTGAATTTTGCTCAGTGCTGTGAGTAGCCGCCAGATGATCGCATCCTACATCAAATAAATAGGGACTTAGGCGTGTTTAGTCAAGTGAACTTTGCTCAGTGCTGTGAGTAGCCGCCAGATGATCGCATCCTACATCAAATAAATAGGCACTGAGGCGTGTTTACTCAAGTAAACTTTGCTCATTGCTGTGAGTAGCTGCCAGGTGATCGCATCCTATATCAAATAGATAGGGACTCGGGCCTGTTTCGTCAAGTGAACTTTGCTCAGTGCTGTTAGTAGCCGCCAGATGATGGCGTCCTACATAAAATAAATGGTGACGCAGGCATGTTTCGTCAAGTGATCTTTGCTCAGTGCTGTGAGTAGCGCCCAGATCGCATGCGACATCAAATAAATAGGGACGAAGGCCTGTTTCGTCAAGTGAACTTTGCTCAGTGCTGTGAGTAGCCCCCAGATGATCGCATCCTACATGAAATAAGTAGGGACTCAGGCCTGTTTCGTCAAGTGCACTTTGCTCAGTGCTGTGAGTAGCCACCAGATGATCGCATCTTACATCAAATAAATAGGAACTCAGGCGTGTTTAGTCAGTGAACTTTGCTCAGTGCTGTGAGTAGCCGCTAGATGATCGCATCCTACATCAAATAAATAGGGACTCAGGCGTGTTTAGTCAATTGAACTTTGCTCAGTGCTGTGAGTAGCTGCCAGATGATCGCATCCTACATCAAATAAATAGGGACTCAGGCCTGTTTCGTCAAGTGCACTTTGCTAGGTGCTTTGAGTAGCCGCCAGATGATCGCATCCTACAGCAAATAAATAGGGACTGAGGCGTGTTTAGTCAAGAGAACTTTGCTCAGTGCTGTGAGTAGCCGCCAGATGATCGCATCCTACATCAAAAAGATAGGCACTCAGGCCTGTTTCGTCAAGTGAACTTTGCTCAGTGCTGTTCGTAGTCGCCAGATCATCACATCCTACATCAAATAAATAGGCACAGAGGCCTGTTTCATCAAGTGAACTTTGCTTAGTGCAGTGAGTAGCCGCCAGATGATCGCATCCTACATCAAATAAATAGGGACGCAGGCCTGTTTCGTCAAGTGCACTTTGCTCAGTGCTGTGAGTAGCCGCCAGGTGATCGCATCCTACATCAAATAAATAGGAACTCAGGCGTGTTTAGTCAAGTGAACTTTGCTCAGTGCTGTGAGTAGCCGCCAGATGATCGCATCCTACATCAAATAAATAGGGACTCAGGCGAGTTTAGTCAAGTGAACTTTGCTCAGTGCTGTGAGTAGCCGCCAGATGATCGCATCCTACATCAAATAAATAGGGACGCAGGCGTGTTTCGTCACGTGCACTTTGCTCAGTGCTGTGAGTAGCCGCCAGATGATCGCATCCTACATCAAATTAATAGGGACTCAGGCGTGTTTAGTCAAGTGAACTTTGCTCAGTGCTGTGAGTAGCCGCCAGATGATCGCATCCTACATCAAATAAATAGGGAGTCAGGCGTGTTTCGTCAAGTGAACTTTGCTGAGTGCTGTGAGTAGCCCCTAAATGATCGCATCCTACATCAAATAAATAGGGACTAGGCGTGTTTAGTCAAGTGAACTTTGCTCAGTGCTGTTAGTAGCCGCCAGATGATGGCGTCCTACTTAAAATAAATGGGGACGCAGGCATGTTTCGTCAAGTGATCTCTGCTCAGTGCTGTGAGTAGCCGCCAGATGATCGCATCCTACATCAAATAAATAGGGACTCAGGCCTGTTTCGTCAAGTGCACTTTGCTCAGTGCTTTGAGTAGCGGCCAGATGATCGCATCCTACAGCAAATAAATAGGGACTGAGGCGTGTTTAGTCAAGGGAACTTTGCTCAGTGCTGTGAATAGCCGCCAGATGATCGCATCCTACATCAAAAAGATAGGCACTCAGGCCTGTTTCGTCAAGTGAACTTTGCTCAGTGCTGTTCGTAGTCGCCAGATCATCACATCCTACATCAAATAAATAGGCACAGAGGCCTGTTTCATCAAGTGAACTTTGCTTAGTGCAGTGAGTAGCCGCCAGATGATCGCATCCTACATCAAATAAATAGGGACGCAGGCCTGTTTCGTCAAGTGCACTTTGCTCAGTGCTGTGAGTAGCCGCCAGGTGATCGCATCCTACATCAAATAAATAGGAACTCAGGCGTATTTAGTCAAGTGAACTTTGCTCAGTGCTGTGAGTAGCCGCCAGATGATCGCATCCTACATCAAATAAATAGGGACTCAGGCGTGTTTAGTCAAGTGAACTTTGCTCAGTGCTGTGAGTAGCCACCAGATGATCGCACCCTACATCAAATAGCTAGGGACTCGGGCCTGTTTCGTCAAGTGATCTTTGCTCAGTGCTGTGAGTAGCCGCCAGATGATCGCATCTTATATCAAATAAATATGCACGCAGGCCCGTTTCGTCAAGTGAATTTTGCTCCGTGCTGTGAGTAGCCGCAAGGTGATCACATCCTACATCAAATAAATAGGGACGCAGGCCTGTTTCGTCAAGTGCACTTTGCTCAGTGCTGTGAGTAGCCGCCAGATGATCGCATCCTACATCAAATAATAGGGACTCAGGGGTGTTTAGCCAAGTGAACTTTGCGCAGTGCTGTGAGTAGCCGCCAGATGATCGCATCCTACATCAAATAAATAGGGTCTCAGGCCTGTTTCGTCAAGTGAACTTTGCTCAGTGCTGTGAGTAGCCCCCAGATCGCATCCTACATCAAATAAATAGGGACTCAGGCGTGTTTATTCAAGTGAACTTTGCTCAGTGCTGTGAGTAGCCGCCAGATGATCGCATCTTACATCAAATAAATAGGAACTCAGGCGTGTTTAGTCAAGTGAACTTTGCTCAGTGCTGTGAGTAGCCGCCAGATGATCGCATCCTACATCAAATAAATAGGGACTCAGGCGAGTTTAGTCAAGTGAACTTTGCTCAGTGCTGTGAGTAGCCGCCAGATGATCGCATCCTACATCAAATAAATAGGGACGCAGGCCCGTTTCGTCAAGTGCACTTTGCTCAGTGCTGTGAGCAGCCGCCAGATGATCGCATCCTACATCAAATAAATAGGCACTCAGGCCTGTTTCGTCAAGTGAACTTTGCTGAGTGATGTTAGTAGCCGCCAGATGATGGCGTCCTACATAAAATAAATGGGGACGCAGGCATGTTTCGTCAAGTGATCTTTGTTTAGTGCTGGCTGTGAGTAGCCGCCAGATGATCGCATCTTACATCAAATAAATAGGGACGCAGGCCCGTTTCGTCAAGTGAATTTTGCTCAGTGCTGTGAGTAGCCGCCAGATGATCGCATCCTACATCAAATAAATAGGGACTCAGGCGTGTTTAGTCAATTGAACTTTGCTCAGTGCTCTGAGTAGCCGCCAGATGATCGCATCCTACATCAAATAAATAGGGACTCAGGCCTGTTTCGTCAAGTGCACTTTGCTCAGTGCTGTGAGTAGCCGCCAGATGATCGTATCCTACATCAAATAAATAGGGACTTAGGCGTGTTTAGTCAAGTGAACTTTGCTCAGTGCTGTCAGTAGCCGCCAGATGATCGCATCCTACATCAAATAAATAGGCACTGAGGCGTGTTTACTCAAGTAAACTTTGCTCATTGCTGTGAGTAGCTGCCAGGTGATCGCATCCTATATCAAATAGATAGGGACTCGGGCCTGTTTCGTCAAGTGAACTTTGCTCAGTGCTGTTAGTAGCCGCCAGGTGATGGCGTCCTACATAAAATAAATGGTGACGCAGGCATGTTTCGTCAAGTGATCTTTGCTCAGTGCTGTGAGTAGCGCCCAGATCGCATGCGACATCAAATAAATAGGGACGGAGGCCTGTTTCGTCAAGTGAACTTTGCTCAGTGCTGTGAGTAGCCCCCAGATGATCGCATCCTACATGAAATAAGTAGGGACTCAGGCCTGTTTCGTCAAGTGCACTTTGCTCAGTGCTGTGAGTAGCCACCAGATGATCGCATCTTACATCAAATAAATAGGAACTCAGGCGTGTTTAGTCAAGTGAACTTTGCTCAGTGCTGTGAGTAGCCGCCAGATGATCGCATCCTACATCAAATAAATAGGGACTTAGTCGAGTTTAGTCAACTGAACTTTGCTCAGTGCTGTGAGTAGCCGCCAGATGATCGCATCCTACATCAAATAAATAGGGAGTCAGGCCTGTTTCGTCAAGTGAACTTTGCTCAGTGCTGTGTGTTGCCCCTAGATGATCGCATCCTACATCAAATAAATAGGGACTCAGGCGTCTTTAGTCAAGTGAACTTTGCTCAGTGCTGTGAGTAGCCGCCAGATGATCGCATCCTACATCAAATAGATAGGCACTCAGGCCTGTTTCGTCAAGTGAACTTTGCTCAGTGCTGTGTGTAGCCGCCAGATGATCGCATCCTACATTAAATAAATGGGGACGCAGGCATGTTTCGTCAAGTGATCTTTGCTCAGTGCTGGCTGTGAGTAGCCGCCAGATGATCGCATCTTACATCAAATAAATAGGGACGCAGGCCCGTTTTATCAAGTGAATTTTGCTCAGTGCTGTGAGTAGCCGCCAGATGATCGCATCCTACATCAAATAAATAGGGACTCAGGCGTGTTTAGTCAATTGGACTTTGCTCAGTGCTGTGAGTAGCCGCCAGATGATCGCATCCTACATCAAATAAATAGGGACTGAGGCGTGTTTAGTCAAGGGAACTTTGCTCAGTGCTGTGAGTAGCCGCCAGATGATCGCATCCTACATCAAAAAGATAGGCACTCAGGCCTGTTTCGTCAAGTGAACTTTGCTCAGTGCTGTTCGTAGTCGCCAGATCATCACATCCTACATCAAATAAATAGGCACAGAGGCCTGTTTCATCAAGTGAACTTTGCTTAGTGCAGTGAGTAGCCGCCAGATGATCGCATCCTACATCAAATAAATAGGGACGCAGGCCTGTTTCGTCAAGTGCACTTTGCTCAGTGCTGTGAGTAGCCGCCAGGTGATCGCATCCTACATCAAATAAATAGGAACTCAGGCGTGTTTAGTCAAGTGAACTTTGCTCAGTGCTGTGAGTAGCCGCCAGATGATCGCATCCTACATCAAATAAATAGGGACTCAGGCGAGTTTAGTCAAGTGAACTTTGCTCAGTGCTGTGAGTAGCCGCCAGGTGATCGCATCCTACATCAAATAAATAGGAACTCAGGCGTGTTTAGTCAAGTGAACTTTGCTCAGTGCTGTGAGTAGCCGCCAGATGATCGCATCCTACATCAAATTAATAGGGACTCAGGCGTGTTTAGTCAAGTGAACTTTGCTCAGTGCTGTGAGTAGCCGCCAGATGATCGCATCCTACATCAAATAAATAGGGAGTCAGGCGTGTTTCGTCAAGTGAACTTTGCTGAGTGCTGTGAGTAGCCCCTAAATGATCGCATCCTACATCAAATAAATAGGGACTCAGGCGTGTTTAGTCAAGTGAACTTTGCTCAGTGCTGTTAGTAGCCGCCAGATGATGGCGTCCTACTTAAAATAAATGGGGACGCAGGCATGTTTCGTCAAGTGATCTCTGCTCAGTGCTGTGAGTAGCTGCCAGATGATCGCATCCTACACCAAATAAATAGGGACTCAGGCGTGTTTAGTCAAGTGAACTTTGCTCAGTGCTGTGAGTAGCTACCAGATGATCGCACCCTACATCAAATAGATAGGGACTCGGGCCTGTTTCGTCAAGTGATCTTTGCTCAGTGCTGTGAGTAGCCGCCAGATGATCGCATCTTATATCAAATAAATATGCACGCAGGCCCGTTTCGTCAAGTGAATTTTGCTCCGTGCTGTGAGTAGCCGCAAGGTGATCACATCCTACATCAAATAAATAGGGACGCAGGCCTGTTTCGTCAAGTGCACTTTGCTCAGTGCTGTGAGTAGCCGCCAGATGATCGCATCCTACATCAAATAATAGGGACTCAGGGGTGTTTAGTCAAGTGAACTTTGCGCAGTGCTGTGAGTAGCCACCAGATGATCGCATCCTACATCAAATAAATAGGGTCTCAGGCCTGTTTCGTCAAGTGAACTTTGCTCAGTGCATTGAGTAGCCCCCAGATCGCATCCTACATCAAATAAATAGGGACTCAGGCGTGTTTATTCAAGTGAACTTTGCTCAGTGCTGTGAGTAGCCCCCAGATGATCGCATCCTACATCAAATAGATAGGGACTCAGGCGTGTTTAGTCAAGTGAACTTTGCTCAGTGCAGTGAGTAGCCGCCAGATGGTCGCATCCTACATCAAATAAATAGGGACGCAGGCCTGTTTCGTCAAGTGCACTTTGCTCAGGGCTGTGAGTAGCCGCCAGATGATCGCATCTTACATCAAATAAA
This sequence comes from Haemaphysalis longicornis, assembly GCF_048455015.1. Lineage (NCBI taxonomy): Eukaryota > Metazoa > Arthropoda > Arachnida > Ixodida > Ixodidae > Haemaphysalis > Haemaphysalis longicornis. The sequence continues at coordinate 859,278 of NW_027526204.1, read as the reverse complement.
TAGGAACTCAGGCGTGTTTAGTCAAGTGAACTTTGCTCAGTGCTGTGAGTAGCCGCCAGATGATCGCATCCTACATCAAATAAATAGGGACTCAGGCGAGTTTAGTCAACTGAACTTTGCTCAGTGCTGTGAGTAGCCGCCAGATGATCGCATCCTACATCAAATAAATAGGGACGCAGGCCCGTTTCGTCAAGTGAACTTTGCTCAGTGCTGTGAGTAGCCGCCAGATGATCGCATCCTACATGAAATAAATAGGGACGCAGGCGTGTTTCGTCACGTGCACTTTGCTCAGTGCTGTGAGTAGCCGCCAGATGATCGCATCCTACATCAAATTAATAGGGACTCAGGCGTGTTTAGTCAAGTGAACTTTGCTCAGTGCTGTGAGTAGCCGCCAGATGATCGCATCCTACATCAAATAAATAGGGAGTCTGGCGTGTTTCGTCAAGTGAACTTTGCTGAGTGCTGTGAGTAGCCCCTAAATGATCGCATCCTACATCAAATAAATAGGGACTCAGGCGTGTTTAGTCAAGTGAACTTTGCTCAGTGCTGTTAGTAGCCGCCAGATGATGGCGTCCTACTTAAAATAAATGGGGACGCAGGCATGTTTCGTCAAGTGATCTCTGCTCAGTGCTGTGAGTAGCTGCCAGATGATCGCATCCTACACCAAATAAATAGGGACTCAGGCGTGTTTAGTCAAGTGAACTTTGCTCAGTGCTGTGAGTAGCCACCAGATGATCGCACCCTACATCAAATAGATAGGGACTCGGGCCTGTTTCGTCAAGTGATCTTTGCTCAGTGCTGTGAGTAGCCGCCAGATGATCGCATCTTATATCAAATAAATATGCACGCAGGCCCGTTTCGTCAAGTGAATTTTGCTCCGTGCTGTGAGTAGCCGCAAGGTGATCACATCCTACATCAAATAAATAGGGACGCAGGCCTGTTTCGTCAAGTGCACTTTGCTCAGTGCTGTGAGTAGCCGCCAGATGATCGCATCCTACATCAAATAATAGGGACTCAGGGGTGTTTAGTCAAGTGAACTTTGCGCAGTGCTGTGAGTAGCCACCAGATGATCGCATCCTACATCAAATAAATAGGGTCTCAGGCCTGTTTCGTCAAGTGAACTTTGCTCAGTGCTGTGAGTAGCCCCCAGATCGCATCCTACATCAAATAAATAGGGACTCAGGCGTGTTTATTCAAGTGAACTTTGCTCAGTGCTGTGAGTAGCCCCCAGATGATCGCATCCTACATCAAATAAATAGGGACTCAGGCGTGTTTAGTCAAGTGAACTTTGCTCAGTGCAGTGAGTAGCCGCCAGATGGTCGCATCCTACATCAAATAAATAGGGACGCAGGCCTGTTTCGTCAAGTGCACTTTGCTCAGGGCTGTGAGTAGCCGCCAGATGATCGCATCTTACATCAAATAAATAGGAACTCAGGCGTGTTTAGTCAAGTGAACTTTGCTCAGTGCTGTGAGTAGCCGCCAGATGATCGCATCCTACATCAAATAAATAGGGACTCAGGCGAGTTTAGTCAACTGAACTTTGCTCAGTGCTGTGAGTAGCCGCCAGATGATCGCATCCTACATCAAATAAATAGGGACGCAGGCCCGTTTCGTCAAGTGAACTTTGCTCAGTGCTGTGAGCAGCCGCCCGATGATCGCATCCTACATCAAATAAATAGGGACTCAGGCGTGTTTAGTCAAGTGAACTTTGCTCAGTGCTGTGAGTAGCCGCCAGATGATCGCATCCTACATCAAATAAATAGGGAGTCAGGCCTGTTTCGTCAAGTGAACTTTGTTCAGTGCTGTGAGTAGCCCCTAGATGATCGCATCCTACATCAAATAAATAGGGACTCAGGCATCTTTAGTCACGTGAACTTTGCTCAGTGCTGTGAGTAGCCGCCAGATGATCGCATCCTACATCAAATAGATAGGCACTCAGGCCTGTTTCGTCAAGTGAACTTTGCTCAGTGCTGTGTGTAGCCGCGAGATGATCGCATCCTACATAAAATAAATGGGGACGCAGGCATGTTTCGTCAAGTGATCTTTGCTCAGTGCTGGCTGTGAGTAGCCGCCAGATGATCGCATCTTACATCAAATAAATAGGGACGCAGGCCCGTTTCGTCAAGTGAATTTTGCTCAGTGCTGTGAGTAGCCGCCAGATGATCGCATCCTACATCAAATAAATAGGGACTCAGGCGTGTTTCGTCAAGTGAACTTTGGTCAGTGCTGTGAGTAGCCGCCAGATGATCGCATCCTACATCAAATAAATAGGGACTTAGGCGTGTTTAGTCAAGTGAACTTTGCTCAGTGCTGTGAGTAGCCGCCAGATGATCGCATCCTACATCAAATAAATAGGCACTGAGGCGTGTTTAGTCAAGTGAACTTTGCTCAGTGCTGTGAGTAGCCGCCAGATGATCGCATCCTACATCAAAAAGATAGGCACTCAGGCCTGTTTCGTCAAGTGAACTTTGCTCAGTGCTGTTCGTAGTCGCCAGATCATCACATCCTACATCAAATAAATAGGGACAGAGGCCTGTTTCATCAAGTGAACTTTGCTTAGTGCAGTGAGTAGCCGCCAGATGATCGCATCCTACATCAAATAAATAGGGACTCAGGCGTGTTTAGTCAAGTGAACTTTGCTCAGTGCAGTGAGTAGCCGCCAGATGGTCGCATCCTACATCAAATAAATAGGGACGCAGGCCTGTTTCGTCAAGTGCACTTTGCTCAGGGCTGTGAGTAGCCGCCAGATGATCGCATCTTACATCAAATAAATAGGAACTCAGGCGCGTTTAGTCAAGTGAACTTTGCTCAGTGCTGTGAGTAGCCGCCAGATGATCGCATCCTACATCAAATAAATAGGGACTCAGGCGAGTTTAGTCAACTGAACTTTGCTCAGTGCTGTGAGTAGCCGCCAGATGATCGCATCCTACATCAAATAAATAGGGACGCAGGCCCGTTTCGTCAAGTGAACTTTGCTCAGTGCTGTGAGTAGCCGCCAGATGATCGCATCCTACATCAAATAAATAGGGACGCAGGCGTGTTTCGTCACGTGCACTTTGCTCAGTGCTGTGAGTAGCCGCCAGATGATCGCATCCTACATCAAATTAATAGGGACTCAGGCGTGTTTAGTCAAGTGAACTTTGCTCAGTGCTGTGAGTAGCCGCCAGATGATCGCATCCTACATCAAATAAATAGGGAGTCAGGCGTGTTTCGTCAAGTGAACTTTGCTGAGTGCTGTGAGTAGCCCCTAAATGATCGCATCCTACATCAAATAAATAGGGACTCAGGCGTGTTTAGTCAAGTGAACTTTGCTCAGTGCTGTTAGTAGCCGCCAGATGATGGCGTCCTACTTAAAATAAATGGGGACGCAGGCATGTTTCGTCAAGTGATCTCTGCTCAGTGCTGTGAGTAGCTGCCAGATGATCGCATCCTACACCAAATAAATAGGGACTCAGGCGTGTTTAGTCAAGTGAACTTTGCTCAATGCTGTGAGTAGCCACCAGATGATCGCACCCTACATCAAATAGATAGGGACTCGGGCCTGTTTCGTCAAGTGATCTTTGCTCAGTGCTGTGAGTAGCCGCCAGATGATCGCATCTTATATCAAATAAATATGCACGCAGGCCCGTTTCGTCAAGTGAATTTTGCTCCGTGCTGTGAGTAGCCGCAAGGTGATCACATCCTACATCAAATAAATAGGGACGCAGGCCTGTTTCGTCAAGTGCACTTTGCTCAGTGCTGTGAGTAGCCGCCAGATGATCGCATCCTACATCAAATATTAGGGACTCAGGGGTGTTTAGTCAAGTGAACTTTGCTCAGTGCTGTGAGTAGCCGCCAGATGATCGCATCCTACATCAAATAAATAGGGACTGAGGCGTGTTTAGTCAAGGGAACTTTGCTCAGTGCTGTGAGTAGCCGCCAGATGATCGCATCCTACATCAAAAAGATAGGCACTCAGGCCTGTTTCGTCAAGTGAACTTTGCTCATTGCTGTTCGTAGTCGCCAGATCATCACATCCTACATCAAATAAATAGGCACAGAGGCCTGTTTCATCAAGTGAACTTTGCTTAGTGCAGTGAGTAGCCGCCAGATGATCGCATCCTACATCAAATAAATAGGGACGCAGGCCTGTTTCGTCAAGTGCACTTTGCTCAGTGCTGTGAGTAGCCGCCAGGTGATCGCATCCTACATCAAATAAATAGGAACTCAGGCGTGTTTAGTCAAGTGAACTTTGCTCAGTGCTGTGAGTAGCCGCCAGATGATCGCATCCTACATCAAATAAATAGGGACTCAGGCCTGTTTCGTCAAGTGAACTTTGCTCAGTGCTGTGTGTTGCCCCTAGATGATCGCATCCTACATAAAATAAATAGGGACTCAGGCGTCTTTAGTCAAGTGAACTTTGCTCAGTGCTGTGAGTAGCCGCCAGATGATCGCATCCTACATCAAATAGATAGGCACTCAGGCCTGTTTCGTCAAGTGAACTTTGCTCAGTGCTGTGTGTAGCCGCCAGATGATCGCATCCTACATTAAATAAATGGGGACGCAGGCATGTTTCGTCAAGTGATCTTTGCTCAGTGCTGGCTGTGAGTAGCCGCCAGATGATCGCATCTTACATCAAATAAATAGGGACGCAGGCCCGTTTCGTCAAGTGAATTTTGCTCAGTGCTGTGAGTAGCCGCCAGATGATCGCATCCTACATCAAATAAATAGGGACTCAGGCGTGTTTAGTCAATTGGACTTTGCTCAGTGCTGTGAGTAGCCGCCAGATGATCGCATCCTACATCAAATAAATAGGGACTGAGGCGTGTTTAGTCAAGGGAACTTTGCTCAGTGCTCTGAGTAGCCGCCAGATGATCGCATCCTACATCAAAAAGATAGGCACTCAGGCCTGTTTCGTCAAGTGAACTTTGCTCAGTGCTGTTCGTAGTCGCCAGATCATCACATCCTACATCAAATAAATAGGCACAGAGGCCTGTTTCATCAAGTGAACTTTGCTTAGTGCAGTGAGTAGCCGCCAGATGATCGCATCCTACATCAAATAAATAGGGACGCAGGCCTGTTTCGTCAAGTGCACTTTGCTCAGTGCTGTGAGTAGCCGCCAGGTGATCGCATCCTACATCAAATAAATAGGAACTCAGGCGTGTTTAGTCAAGTGAACTTTGCTCAGTGCTGTGAGTAGCCGCCAGATGATCGCATCCTACATCAAATAAATAGGGACTCAGGCGAGTTTAGTCAAGTGAACTTTGCTCAGTGCTGTGAGTAGCCGCCAGATGATCGCATCCTACATCAAATAAATAGGGACGCAGGCGTGTTTCGTCACGTGCACTTTGCTCAGTGCTGTGAGTAGCCACCAGATGATCGCATCCTACATCAAATTAATAGGGACTCAGGCGTGTTTAGTCAAGTGAACTTTGCTCAGTGCTGTGAGTAGCCGCCAGATGATCGCATCCTACATTAAATAAATAGGGAGTCAGGCGTGTTTCGTCAAGTGAACTTTGCTGAGTGCTGTGAGTAGCCCCTAAATGATCGCATCCTACATCAAATAAATAGGGACTCAGGCGTGTTTAGTCAAGTGAACTTTGCTCAGTGCTGTTAGTAGCCGCCAGATGATGGCGTCCTACTTAAAATAAATGGGGACGCAGGCATGTTTCGTCAAGTGATCTCTGCTCAGTGCTGTGAGTAGCTGCCAGATGATCGCATCCTACACCAAATAAATAGGGACTCAGGCGTGTTTAGTCAAGTGAACTTTGCTCAGTGCTGTGAGTAGCTACCAGATGATCGCACCCTACATCAAATAGATAGGGACTCGGGCCTGTTTCGTCAAGTGATCTTTGCTCAGTGCTGTGAGTAGCCGCCAGATGATCGCATCTTATATCAAATAAATATGCACGCAGGCCCGTTTCGTCAAGTGAATTTTGCTCCGTGCTGTGAGTAGCCGCAAGGTGATCACATCCTACATCAAATAAATAGGGACGCAGGCCTGTTTCGTCAAGTGCACTTTGCTCAGTGCTGTGAGTAGCCGCCAGATGATCGCATCCTACATCAAAAAATAGGGACTCAGGGGTGTTTAGTCAAGTGAACTTTGCGCAGTGCTGTGAGTAGCCACCAGATGATCGCATCCTACATCAAATAAATAGGGTCTCAGGCCTGTTTCGTCAAGTGAACTTTGCTCAGTGCTGTGAGTAGCCCCCAGATCGCATCCTACATCAAATAAATAGGGACTCAGGCGTGATTATTCAAGTGAACTTTGCTCAGTGCTGTGAGTAGCCCCCAGATGATCGCATCCTACATCAAATAAATAGGGACTCAGGCGTGTTTAGTCAAGTAAACTTTGCTCAGTGCAGTGAGTAGCCGCCAGATGGTCGCATCCTACATCAAATAAATAGGGACGCAGGCCTGTTTCGTCAAGTGCACTTTGCTCAGGGCTGTGAGTAGCCGCCAGATGATCGCATCTTACATCAAATAAATAGGAACTCAGGCGCGTTTAGTCAAGTGAACTTTGCTCAGTGCTGTGAGTAGCCGCCAGATGATCGCATCCTACATCAAATAAATAGGGACTCAGGCGAGTTTAGTCAACTGAACTTTGCTCAGTGCTGTGAGTAGCCGCCAGATGATCGCATCCTACATCAAATAAATAGGGACGCAGGCCCGTTTCGTCAAGTGAACTTTGCTCAGTGCTGTGAGTAGCCGCCAGATGATCGCATCCTACATCAAATAAATAGGGACGCAGGCGTGTTTCGTCACATGCACTTTGCTCAGTGCTGTGAGTAGCCGCCAGATGATCGCATCCTACATCAAATTAATAGGGACTCAGGCGTGTTTAGTCAAGTGAACTTTGCTCAGTGCTGTGAGTAGCCGCCAGATGATCGCATCCTACATCAAATAAATAGGGAGTCAGGCGTGTTTCGTCAAGTGAACTTTGCTGAGTGCTGTGAGTAGCCCCTAAATGATCGCATCCTACATCAAATAAATAGGGACTCAGGCGTGTTTAGTCAAGTGAACTTTGCTCAGTGCTGTTAGTAGCCGCCAGATGATGGCGTCCTACTTAAAATAAATGGGGACGCAGGCATGTTTCGTCAAGTGATCTCTGCTCAGTGCTGTGAGTAGCTGCCAGATGATCGCATCCTACACCAAATAAATAGGGACTCAGGCGTGTTTAGTCAAGTGAACTTTGCTCAATGCTGTGAGTAGCCACCAGATGATCGCACCCTACATCAAATAGATAGGGACTCGGGCCTGTTTCGTCAAGTGATCTTTGCTCAGTGCTGTGAGTAGCCGCCAGATGATCGCATCTTATATCAAATAAATATGCACGCAGGCCCGTTTCGTCAAGTGAATTTTGCTCCGTGCTGTGATTAGCCGCAAGGTGATCACATCCTACATCAAATAAATAGGGACGCAGGCCTGTTTCGTCAAGTGCACTTTGCTCAGTGCTGTGAGTAGCCGCCAGATGATCGCATCCTACATCAAATAATAGGGACTCAGGGGTGTTTAGTCAAGTGAACTTTGCGCAGTGCTGTGAGTAGCCACCAGATGATCGCATCCTACATCAAATAAATAGGGTCTCAGGCCTGTTTCGTCAAGTGAACTTTGCTCAGTGCTGTGAGTAGCCCCCAGATCGCATCCTACATCAAATAAATAGGGACTCAGGCGTGTTTAGTCAATTGAACTTTGCTCAGTGCTGCGAGTAGCCGCCAGATGATCGCATCCTACATCAAATAAATAGGGAGTCAGGCCTGTTTCGTCAAGTGAACTTTGGTCAGTGCTGTGAGTAGCCGCCAGATGATCGCATCCTACATCAAATAAATAGGGACTTAGGCGTGTTTAGTCAAGTGAACTTTGCTCAGTGCTGTGAGTAGCCGCCAGATGATCGCATCCTACATCAAATAAATAGGCACTGAGGCGTGTTTAGTCAAGTGAACTTTGCTCAGTGCTGTGAGTAGCCGCCAGATGATCGCATCCTACATCAAAAAGATAGGCACTCAGGCCTGTTTCGTCAAGTGAACTTTGCTCAGTGCTGTTCGTAGTCGCCAGATCATCACATCCTACATCAAATAAATAGGGACAGAGGCCTGTTTCATCAAGTGAACTTTGCTTAGTGCAGTGAGTAGCCGCCAGATGATCGCATCCTACATCAAATAAATAGGGACGCAGGCCTGTTTCGTCAAGTGCACTTTGCTCAGTGCTGTGAGTAGCCGCCAGGTGATCGCATCCTACATCAAATAAATAGGAACTCAGGCGTGTTTAGTCAAGTGAACTTTGCTCAGTGCTGTGAGTAGCTGCCAGATGATCGCATCCTACATCAAATAAATAGGGACTCAGGCGTGTTTAGTCAAGTGAACTTTGCTCAGTGCTGTGAGTAGCCACCAGATGATCGCATCCTACATCAAATAGATAGGGACTCGGGCCTGTTTCGTCAAGTGAACTTTGCTCAGTGCTGTTAGTAGCCGCCAGATGATGGCGCCCTACATGAAATAAATGGGGACGCAGGCATGTTTCGTCAAGTGATCTTTGCTCAGTGCTGTGAGTAGCCGCCAGATGATCGCATCTTATATCAAATAAATATGCACGCAGGCCCGTTTCGTCAAGTGAATTTTGCTCCGTGCTGTGAGTAGCCGCAAGGTGATCACATCCTACATCAAATAAATAGGGACGCAGGCCTGTTTCGTCAAGTGCACTTTGCTCAGTGCTGTGAGTAGCCGCCAGATGATCGCATCCTACATCAAATAATAGGGACTCAGGGGTGTTTAGTCAAGTGAACTTTGCTCAGTGCTGTGAGTAGCCGCCAGATGATCGCATCCTACATCGAATAAATAGGAACTCATGCGTGTTTAGTCAAGTGAACTTTGCTCAGTGCTGTGAGTAGCCGCCAGATGATCGCATCCTACATCAAATAAATAGGGACTCAGGCGAGTTTAGTCAAGTGAACTTTGCTCAGTGCTGTGAGTAGCCGCCAGATGATCGCATCCTACATCAAATAAATAGGGACGCAGGCCCGTTTCCTCAAGTGCACTTTGCTCAGTGCTGTGAGCAGCCGCCAGATGATCGCATCCTACATCAAATAAATAGGGACTCAGGCGTGTTTAGTCAAGTGAACTTTGCTCAGTGCTGTGAGTAGCCGCCAGATGATCGCATCCTACATCAAATAAATAGGGAGTCAGGCCTGTTTCGTCAAGTGAACTTTGCTCAGTGCTGTGAGTAGCCCCTAGATGATCGCATCCTACATCAAATAAATAGGGACTCAGGCGTGTTTAGTCAAGTGAACTTTGCTCAGTGCTGTGAGTAGCCACCAGATGATCGCATCCTACATCAAATAGATAGGCACTCAGGCCTGTTTCGTCAAGTGAACTTTGCTGAGTGCTGTTAGTAGCCGCTAGATGATGGCGTCCTACATAAAATAAATGGGGACGCAGGCATGTTTCGTCAAGTGATCTTTGCTCAGTGCTGGCGGTGAGTAGCCGCCAGATGATCGCATCTTACATCAAATAAATAGGGACGCAGGCCCGTTTCGTCAAGTGAATTTTGCTCAGTGCTGTGAGTAGCCGCCAGATGATCGCATCCTACATCAATTTAATAGGGACTCAGGCGTGTTTAGTCAAGTGAACTTTGCTCAGTGCTGTTAGTAGCCGCCAGAGGATGGCGTCCTACTTAAAATAAATGGGGACGCAGGCATGTTTCGTCAAGTGATCTCTGCTCAATTCTGTGAGTAGCTGCCAGATGATCGCATCCTACATCAAATCAATAGGGACTCAGGCATGTTTAGTCAAGTGAACTTTGCTCAGTGCTGTGAGTAGCCACCAGATGATCGCATCCTACATCAAATAGATAGGGACTCGGGCCTGTTTCGTCAAGTGAACTTTGCTCAGTGCTGTTAGTAGCCGCCAGATGATGGCGTCCTACATGAAATAAATGGGGACGCAGGCATGTTTCGTCAAGTGATCTTTGCTCAGTGCTGTGAGTAGCCACCAGATGATCGCATCTTATATCAAATAAATATGCACGCAGGCCCGTTTCGTCAAGTGAATTTTGCTCCGTGCTGTGAGTAGCCGCAAGGTGATCACATCCTACATCAAATAAATAGGGACGCAGGCCTATTTCGTGAAGTGCACTTTGCTCAGTGCTGTGAGTAGCCACCAGATGATCGCATCCTACATCAAATAATAGGGACTCAGGGGTGTTTAGTCAAGTGAACTTTGCTCAGTGCTGTGAGTAGCCGCCAGATGATCGCATCCTACATGAAATAAATAGGGTCTCAGGCCTGTTTCGTCAAGTTAACTTTGCTCAGTGCTGTGAGTAGCCCCCAGATCGTATCCTACATCAAATAAATAGGGACTCAGGCGTGTTTATTCAAGTGAACTTTGCTCAGTGCTGTGAGTAGCCGCCAGATGATCGCATCTTACATCAAATAAATAGGAACTCAGGCGTGTTTAGTCAAGTGAACTTTGCTCAGTGCTGTGAGTAGCCGCCAGATGATCGCATCCGACATCAAATAAATAGGGACGCAGGCCCGTTTCGTCAAGTGCACTTTGCTCAGTGTTGTGAGCAGCCGCCAGATGATCGTATCCTACATCAAATAAATAGGGACTTAGGCGTGTTTAGTCAAGTGAACTTTGCTCAGTGCTGTGAGTAGCCGCCAGATGATCGCATCCTACATCAAATAAATAGGCACTGAGGCGTGTTTACTCAAGCAAACTTTGCTCATTGCTGTGAGTAGCTGCCAGGTGATCGCATCCTATATCAAATAGATAGGGACTCGGGCCTGTTTCGTCAAGTGAACTTTGCTCAGTGCTGTTAGTAGCCGCCAGATGATGGCGTCCTACATAAAATAAATGGTGACGCAGGCATGTTTCGTCAAGTGATCTTTGCTCAGTGCTGTGAGTAGCGCCCAGATCGCATGCGACATCAAATAAATAGGGACGGAGGCCTGTTTCGTCAAGTGAACTTTGCTCAGTGCTGTGAGTAGCCCCCAGATGATCGCATCCTACATGAAATAAATAGGGACTCAGGCCTGTTTCGTCAAGTGCATTTTGCTCAGTGCTGTGAGTAGCCACCAGATGATCGCATCTTACATCAAATAAATAGGAACTCAGGCGTGTTTAGTCAAGTGAACTTTGCTCAGTGCTGTGAGTAGCCGCCAGATGATCGCATCCTACATCAAATAAATAGGGACTTAGTCGAGTTTAGTCAACTGAACTTTGCTCAGTGCTGTGAGTAGCCGCCAGATGATCGCATCCTACGTCAAATAAATAGGGAGTCAGGCCTGTTTCGTTAAGTGAACTTTGCTCAGTGCTGTGTGTTGCCCCTAGATGATCGCATCCTACATCAAATAAATAGGGACTCAGGCGTCTTTAGTCAAGTGAACTTTGCTCAGTGCTGTGAGTAGCCGCCAGATGATCGCATCCTACATCAAATAGATAGGCACTCAGGCCTGTTTCGTCAAGTGAACTTTGCTCAGTGCTGTGTGTAGCCGCCAGATGATCGCATCCTACATTAAATAAATGGGGACGCAGGCATGTTTCGTCAAGTGATCTTTGCTCAGTGCAGGCTGTGAGTAGCCGCCAGATGATCGCATCTTACATCAAATAAATAGGGACGCAGGCCCGTTTCGTCAAGTGAATTTTGCTCAGTGCTGTGAGTAGCCGCCAGATGATCGCATCCTACATCAAATAAATAGGGACTCAGGCGTGTTTAGTCAATTGAACCTTGCTCAGTGCTCTGAGTAGCCGCCAGATGATCGCATCCTACATCAAATAAATAGGGACTCAGGCCTGTTTCGTCAAGTGCACTTTGCTCAGTGCTTTGAGTAGCCACCAGATGATCGCATCCTACAGCAAATAAATAGGGACTGAGGCGTGTTTAGTCAAGGGAACTTTGCTCAGTGCTGTGAGTAGCCGCCAGATGATCGCATCCTACATCAAAAAGATAGGCACTCAGGCCTGTTTCGTCAAGTGAACTTTGCTCAGTGCTGTTCGTAGTTGCCAGATCATCACATCCTACATCAAATAAATAGGCACAGAGGCCTGTTTCATCAAGTGAACTTTGCTTAGTGCAGTGAGTAGCCGCCAGATGATCGCATCCTACATCAAATAAATAGGGACGCAGGCCTGTTTCGTCAAGTGCACTTTGCTCAGTGCTGTGAGTAGCCGCCAGGTGATCGCATCCTACATCAAATAAATAGGAACTCAGGCGTGTTTAGTCAAGTGAACTTTGCTCAGTGCTGTGAGTAGCCGCCAGATGATCGCATCCTACATCAAATAAATAGGGACGCAGGCGTGTTTCGTCACGTGCACTTTGCTCAGTGCTGTGAGTAGCCGCCAGATGATCGCATCCTACATCAAATTAATAGGGACTCGGGCGTGTTTAGTCAAGTGAACTTTGCTCAGTGCTGTGAGTAGCCGCCAGATGATCGCATCCTACATCAAATAAATAGGGAGTCAGGCGTGTTTCGTCAAGTGAACTTTGCTGAGTGCTGTGAGTAGCCCCTAGATGATCGCATCCTACATCAAATAAATAGGGACGCAGGCGTGTTTCGTCACGTGCACTTTGCTCAGTGCTGTGAGTAGCCGCCAGATGATCGCATCCTACATCAAATAAATAGGGAGTCAGGCGTGTTTCGTCAAGTGAACTTTGCTGAGTGCTGTGAGTAGCCCCTAGATGATCGCATCCTACATCAAATAAATAGGGACTCAGGCGTGTTTAGTCAAGTGAACTTTGCTCAGTGCTGTTAGTAGCCGCCAGATGATGGCGTCCTACTTAAAATAAATGGGGACGCAGGCATGTTTCGTCAAGTGATCTCTGCTCAGTGCTGTGAGTAGCTGCCAGATGATCGCATCCTACACCAAATAAATAGGGACTCAGGCGTGTTTAGTCAAGTGAACTTTGCTCAGTGCTGTGAGTAGCCACCAGATGATCGCACCCTACATAATAGATAGGGACTCGGGCCTGTTTCGTCAAGTGATCTTTGCTCAGTGCTGTGAGTAGCCGCCAGATGATCGCATCTTATATCAAATAAATATGCACGCAGGCCCGTTTCGTCAAGTGAATTTTGCTCCGTGCTGTGAGTAGCCGCAAGGTGATCACATCCTACATCAAATAAATAGGGACGCAGGCCTGTTTCGTCAAGTGCACTTTGCTCAGTGCTGTGAGTAGCCGCCAGATGATCGCATCCTACATCAAATAATAGGGACTCAGGGGTGTTTAGTCAAGTGAACTTTGCGCAGTGCTGTGAGTAGCCACCAGATGATCGCATCCTACATCAAATAAATAGGGTCTCAGGCCTGTTTCGTCAAGTGAACTTTGCTCAGTGCTGTGAGTAGCCCCCAGGTCGCATCCTACATCAAATAAATAGGGACTCAGGCGTGTTTATTCAAGTGAACTTTGCTCAGTGCTGTGAGTAGCCCCCAGATGATCGCATCCTACATCAAATAAATAGGGACTCAGGCGTGTTTATTCAAGTGAACTTTGCTCAGTGCAGTGAGTAGCCGCCAGATGGTCGCATCCTACATCAAATAAATAGGGACGCAGGCCTGTTTCGTCAAGTGCACTTTGCTCAGGGCTGTGAGTAGCCGCCAGATGATCGCATCTTACATCAAATAAATAGGAACTCAGGCGTGTTTAGTCAAGTGAACTTTGCTCAGTGCTGTGAGTAGCCGCCAGATGATCGCATCCTACATCAAATAAATAGGGACTCAGGCGAGTTTAGTCAACTGAACTTTGCTCAGTGCGGTGAGTAGCCGCCAGATGATCGCATCCTACATCAAATAAATAGGGACGCAGGCCCGTTTCGTCAAGTGAACTTTGCTCAGTGCTGTGAGCAGCCGCCAGATGATCGCATCCTACATCAAATAAATAGGGACTGAGGCGTGTTTAGTCAAGTGAACTTTGCTCAGTGCTGTGAGTAGCCGCCAGATGATCGCATCCTACATCAAATAATTAGGGAGTCAGGCCTGTTTCGTCAAGTGAACTTTGCTCAGTGCTGTGAGTAGCCCCTAGATGATCGCATCCTACATCAAATAAATAGGGACTCAGGCGTCTTTAGTCAAGTGAACTTTGCTCAGTGCTGTGAGTAGCCGCCAGATGATCGCATCCTACATCAAATAGATAGGCACTCAGGCCTGTTTCGTCAAGTGAACTTTGCTCAGTGCTGTGTGTAGCCGCCAGATGATCGCATCCTACATAAAATAAATGGGGACGCAGGCATGTTTCGTCAAGTGATCTTTGCTCAGTGCTGGCTGTGAGTAGCCGCCAGATGATCGCATCTTACATCAAATAAATTGGGACGCAGGCCCGTTTCGTCAAGTGAATTTTGCTCAGTGCTGTGAGTAGCCGCCAGATGATCGCATCCTACATCAAATAAATAGGGACTCAGGCGTGTTTAGTCAATTGAACTTTGCTCAGTGCTGTGAGTAGCCGCCAGATGATCGCATCCTACATCAAATAAATAGGGACTCAGGCCTGTTTCGTCAAGTGCACTTTGCTCAGTGCTTTGAGTAGCCGCCAGATGATCGCATCCTACATCAAATAAATAGGGACTTAGGCGTGTTTAGTCAAGTGAACTTTGCTCAGTGCTGTGAGTAGCCGCCAGATGATCGCATCCTACATCAAATAAATAGGCACTGAGGCGTGTTTAGTCAAGTGAACTTTGCTTAGTGCTGTGAGTAGCCGCCAGATGATCGCATCCTACATCAAAAAGATAGGCACTCAGGCCTGTTTCGTCAAGTGAACTTTGCTCAGTGCTGTTCGTAGTCGCCAGATCATCACATCCTACATCAAATAAATAGGAACAGAGGCCTGTTTCATCAAGTGAACTTTGCTTAGTGCAGTGAGTAGCCGCCAGATGATCGCATCCTACATCAAATAAATAGGGACGCAGGCCTGTTTCGTCAAGTGCACTTTGCTCAGTGCTGTGAGTAGCCGCCAGGTGATCGCATCCTACATCAAATAAATAGGAACTCAGGCGTGTTTAGTCAAGTGAACTTTGCTCAGTGCTGTGAGTAGCCGCCAGATGATCGCATCCTACATCAAATAAATAGGGAATCAGGCGTGTTTAGTCAAGTGAACTTTGCTCAGTGCTGTGAGTAGCCACCAGATGATCGCATCCTACATCAAATAGATAGGGACTCGGGCCTGTTTCGTCAAGTGAACTTTGCTCAGTGCTGTTAGTAGCCGCCAGATGATGGCGCCCTACATGAAATAAATGGGGACGCAGGCATGTTTCGTCAAGTGATCTTTGCTCAGTGCTGTGAGTAGCCGCCAGATGATCGTATCTTATATCAAATAAATATGCACGCAGGCCCGTTTCGTCAAGTGAATTTTGCTCCGTGCTGTGAGTAGCCGCAAGGTGATCACATCCTACATCAAATAAATAGGGACGCAGGCCTGTTTTGTCAAGTGCACTTTGCTCAGTGCTGTGAGTAGCCGCCAGATGATCGCATCCTACATCAAATAATAGGGACTCAGGGGTGTTTAGTCAAGTGAACTTTGCTCAGTGCTGTGAGTAGCCGCCAGATGATCGCATCCTACATCAAATAAATAGGGTCTCAGGCCTGTTTCGTCAAGTGAACTTTGCTCAGTGCTGTGAGTAGCCCCCAGATCGCATCCTACATCAAATAAATAGGGACTCAGGCGTGTTTATTTAAGTGAACTTTGCTCAGTGCTGTGAGTAGCCGCCAGATGATCGCATCTTACATCAAATAAATAGGAACTCAAGCGTGTTTAGTCAAGTGAACTTTGCTCAGTGCTTTGAGTAGCCGCCAGATGATCGCATCCTACATCAAATAAATAGGGACTCAGGCGAGTTTAGTCAAGTGAACTTTGCTCAGTGCTGTGAGTAGCCGCCAGATGATCGCATCCTACATCAAATAAATAGGGACGCAGGCCCGTTTCCTCAAGTGCACTTTGCTCAGTGCTGTGAGCAGCCGCCAGATGATCGCATCCTACATCAAATAAATAGGGACTCAGGCGTGTTTAGTCAAGTGAACTTTGCTCAGTGCTGTGAGTAGCCGCCAGATGATCGCATCCTACATCAAATAAATAGGGAGTAAGGCCTGTTTCGTCAAGTGAACTTTGCTCAGTGCTGTGAGTAGCCCCTAGACGATCGCATCCTACATCAAATAAATAGGGACTCAGGCGTGTTTAGTCAAGTGAACTTTGCTCAGTGCTGTGAGTAGCCACCAGATGATCGCATCCTACATCAATTTAATAGGGACTCAGGCGTGTTTAGTCAAGTGAACTTTGCTCAGTGCTGTTAGTAGCCGCCAGATGATGGCGTCCTACTTAAAATAAATGGGGACGCAGGCATGTTTCGTCAAGTGATCTCTGCTCAGTGCTGTGAGTAGCTGCCAGATGATCGCATCCTACATCAAATAAATAGGGACTCAGGCATGTTTAGTCAAGTGAACTTTGCTCAGTGCTGTGAGTAGCCACCAGATGATCGTATCCTACATCAAATAGATAGGGACTCGGGCCTGTTTCGTCAAGTGAACTTTGCTCAGTGCTGTTAGTAGCCGCCAGATGATGGCGTCCTAAATGAAATAAATGGGGACGCAGGCATGTTTCGTCAAAAGATGTTTGCTCAGTGCTGTGAGTAGCCGCCAGATGATCGCATCTTATATCAAATAAATATGCACGCAGGCCCGTTTCGTCAAGTGAATTTTGCTCCGTGCTTTGAGTAGCCGCAAGGTGATCACATCCTACATGAAATAAATAGGGACGCAGGCCTATTTCGTGAAGTGCACTTTGCTCAGTGCTGTGAGTAGCCACCAGATGATCGCATCCTACATCAAATAATAGGGACTCAGGGGTGTTAGTCAAGTGAACTTTGCGCAGTGCTGTGAGTAGCCGCGAGATGATCGCATCCTACATCAAATAAATAGGGTCTCAGGCCTGTTTCGTCAAGTGAACTTTGCTCAGTGCTGTGAGTAGCCCCCAGATCGCATCCTACATCAAATAAAAAGGGACTCAGGCGTGTTTATTCAAGTGAACTTTGCTCAGTGCTGTGAGTAGCCCCCAGATGATCGCATCCTACATCAAATAAATAGGGACTCAGGCGTGTTTAGTCAAGTGAACTTTGCTCAGTGCAGTGAGTAGCCGCCAGATGGTCGCATCCTACATCAAATAAATAGGGACGCAGGCCTGTTTCGTCAAGTGCACTTTGCTCAGGGCTGTGAGTAGCCGCCAGATGATCGCATCTTACATCAAATAAATAGGAACTCAGGCGTGTTTAGTCAAGTGAACTTTGCTCAGTGCTGTGAGTAGCCGCCAGATGATCGCATCCTACATCAAATAAATAGGGACTCAGGCGAGTTTAGTCAACTGAACTTTGCTCAGTGCTGTGAGTAGCCGCCAGATGATCGCATCCTACATCAAATAAATAGGGACGCAGGCCCGTTTCGTCAAGTGAACTTTGCTCAGTGCTGTGAGCAGCCGCCAGATGATCGCATCCTACATCAAATAAATAGGGACTCAGGCGTGTTTAGTCAAGTGAACTTTGCTCAGTGCTGTGAGTAGCCGCCAGATGATCGCATCCTACATCAAATAAATAGGGAGTCAGGCCTGTTTCGTCAAGTGAACTTTGCTCAGTGCTGTGAGTAGCCCCTAGATGATCGCATCCTACATCAAATAAATAGGGACTCAGGCGTCTTTAGTCAAGTGAACTTTGCTCAGTGCTGTGAGTAGCCGCCAGATGATCGCATCCTACATCAAATAGATAGGCACTCAGGCCTGTTTCGTCAAGTGAACTTTGCTCAGTGCTGTGTGTAGCCGCCAGATGATCGCATCCTACATAAAATAAATGGGGACGCAGGCATGTTTCGTCAAGTGATCTTTGCTCAGTGCTGGCTGTGAGTAGCCGCCAGATGATCGCATCTTACATCAAATAAATAGGGACGCAGGCCCGTTTCGTCAAGTGAATTTTGCTCAGTGCTGTGAGTAGCCGCCAGATGATCGCATCCTACATCAAATAAATAGGGACTCAGGCGTGTTTAGTCAATTGAACTTTGCTCAGTGCTGTGAGTAGCCGCCAGATGATCGCATCCTACATCAAATAAATAGGGACTCAGGCCTGTTTCGTCAAGTGCACTTTGCTCAGTGCTTTGAGTAGCCGCCAGATGATCGCATCCTACATCAAATAAATAGGGACTTAGGCGTGTTTAGTCAAGTGAACTTTGCTCAGTGCTGTGAGTAGCCGCCAGATGATCGCATCCTACATCAAATAAATAGGCACTGAGGCGTGTTTAGTCAAGTGAACTTTGCTCAGTGCTGTGAGTAGCCGCCAGATGATCGCATCCTACATCAAAAAGATAGGCACTCAGGCCTGTTTCGTCAAGTGAACTTTGCTCAGTGCTGTTCGTAGTCGCCAGATCATCACATCCTACATCAAATAAATAGGGACAGAGGCCTGTTTCATCAAGTGAACTTTGCTTAGTGCAGTGAGTAGCCGCCAGATGATCGCATCCTACATCAAATAAATAGGGACGCAGGCCTGTTTCGTCAAGTGCACTTTGCTCAGTGCTGTGAGTAGCCGCCAGGTGATCGCATCCTACATCAAATAAATAGGAACTCAGGCGTGTTTAGTCAAGTGAACTTTGCTCAGTGCTGTGAGTAGCCGCCAGATGATCGCATCCTACATCAAATAAATAGGGACTCAGGCGTGTTTAGTCAAGTGAACTTTGCTCAGTGCTGTGAGTAGCCACCAGATGATCGCATCCTACATCAAATAAATAGGGACTCGGGCCTGTTTCGTCAAGTGAACTTTGCTCAGTGCTGTTAGTAGCCGCCAGATGATGGCGCCCTACATGAAATAAATGGGGACGCAGGCATATTTCGTCAAGTGATCTTTGCTCAGTGCTGTGAGTAGCCGCCAGATGATCGCATCTTATATCAAATAAATATGCACGCAGGCCCGTTTCGTCAAGTGAATTTTGCTCCGTGCTGTGAGTAGCCGCAAGGTGATCACATCCTACATCAAATAAATAGGGACGCAGGCCTGTTTCGTCAAGTGCACTTTGCTCAGTGCTGTGAGTAGCCGCCAGATGATCGCATCCTACATCAAATAATAGGGACTCAGGGGTGTTTAGTCAAGTGAACTTTGCTCAGTGCTGTGAGTAGCCGCCAGATGATCGCATCCTACATCAAATAAATAGGGACTCAGGCGAGTTTAGTCAACTGAACTTTGCTCAGTGCTGTGAGTAGCCGCCAGATGATCGCATCCTACATCAAATAAATAGGGACGCAGGCCCGTTTCGTCAAGTGAACTTTGCTCAGTGCTGTGAGCAGCCGCCAGATGATCGCATCCTACATCAAATAAATAGGGACTCAGGCGTGTTTAGTCAACTGAACTTTGCTCAGTGCTGTGAGTAGCCGCCAGATGATCGCATCCTACATCAAATAAATAGGGAGTCAGGCCTGTTTCGTCAAGTGAACTTTGCTCAGTGCTGTGAGTAGCCCCTAGATGATCGCATCCTACATCAAATAAATAGGGACTCAGGCGTCTTTAGTCAAGTGAACTTTGCTCAGTGCTGTGAGTAGCCGCCAGATGATCGCATCCTACATCAAATAGATAGGCACTCAGGCCCGTTTCGTCAAGTGAACTTTGCTCAGTGCTGTGAGTAGCCGCCAGATGATAGCGTCCTACATGAATAAATAGGGACGCAGGCCTGTTTCGTCAAGTGCACTGTGCTCAGTGCTGTGAGTAGCCGCCAGATGATCGCATCCTACATCAAATAAATAGGAACTCGGGCATGTTTAGTCAAGTGAACTTTGCTCAGTGCTGTGAGTAGCCGCCAGGTGATCGCATCCTACATCAAAAAAATAGGGACTCAGGCGAGTTTAGTCAAGTGAACTTTGCTCAGTACTGTGAGTAGCCGCCAGATGATCGCATCCTACATCGAATAAATAGGGACGCAGGCCCGTTTCATCAAGTGCTCTTTGCTCAGTGCTTTGAGTAGCCGCCAGATGATCGCATCCTACATCAAATAAATAGTCACTCAGGCGTGTTCAGTCAAGTGAACTTTGCTCAATGCTGTGAGTAGCTGCCAGATGATCGCATCCTACATCAAATAAATAGGGAGTCAGGCCTGTTTCGTCAAGTGAACTTTGCTCAGTGCTGTGAGTAGCCCCTAGATGATCGCATCCTACATCAAAGAAATTGGGACCCAGGCGTGTTTAGTCAAGTGAACTTTGCTCAGTGCTGTGAGTAGCCGCCAGATGATCGCATCCTACATCAAATAGATGGTCACTCATGCCTGTTTAGTCAAGTGAACTTTGCTCAGTGCTGTGAGGAGCTGCCAGGTGATCGCATCCTACATCAAATAGATAGGGACTCGGGCCTGTTTCGTCAAGTGAACTTTGCTCAGTGCTGTGAGTAGCCGCCAGATGATGGTATCCTTCATGAAATAAATAGGGACTCAGGCGTGTTTAGTCAAGTGAACTGTGCTCAGTGCTGTGAGTAGCCGCCAGATGATCGCATCCTACATGAAATAAATAGGGACTCAGGCCTGTTTCGTCAAGTGTACTTTGCTCACTGCTGTTAGTAGCTGCCAGATGATGGCGTCCTACATCAAATAAATAGGGACTCAGGTCTGTTTCGTTAATTGAACTTTGCTCAGTGCTGTGTGTAGCACCCAGATGATCGCATCCTACATCAAATAAATAGGGACTCAGGGGTGTTTAGTCAAGGGAACTTTGGTCAGTGCTGTGAGTAGCTGCCAGATGATCGCATCCTACATCAAATAAATAGGGACTCAGGCGTGTTTCGTCAAGTGAACTTTGCTCAGTGCTGTTCGTAGTCGCCAGATGATCACATCCTACATCAAATAAATAGGGACGGAGGCCTGTTTCGTCAAGTGATCTTTGCTCAGTGCTGGCTGTGAGTAGCCGCCAGATGATCGCATCTTACATCAAATAAATAGGGACGCAGGCCCGTTTCGTCAAGTGAATTTCGCTCAGTGCTGTGAGTAGCCGCCAGATGATCGCATCCTACATCAAATAAATAGGGACTCAGGCGTGTTTGCTCAAGTGAATTTTGCTCAGTGCTGTGAGTAGCCGCCAGATGATCGCATCTTACATCAAATAAATAGGGACTCAGGCGGGTTTAGTCAAGTGAACTTTGCTCAGTGCTGTGAGTAGCCGCCAGATGATCGCATCCTACATTATTAATAGGGACTCAGGGGTGTTTAGTCAAGGGAACTTTGCTCAGTGCTGTGAGTAGCGGCCAGATGATCGCATCCTACATCAAATAAATAGGAACGCAGACCTGTTTCGTAAAGTGCACTTTGCTCAGTGGTGTGAGTAGCCGCCAGATGATCACATCCTACATCAAATAAATAGGGACGGAGGCCTGTTTCGTCAAGTGATCTTTGCTCAGTGCTGGCTGTGAGTAGCCACCAGATGATCGCATCTTACATCAAATAAATAGGGACGCAGGCCCGTTTCGTCAAGTGAATTTCGCTCAGTGCTGTGAGTAGCCGCCAGATGATCGCATCCTACATCAAATAAATAGGGACTCAGGCGTGTTTAGTCAAGTGAACTTTGCTCAGTGCTGTGAGTAGCCGCCAGATGATCGCATCCTACATCAAATAAATAGGGACTTAGGCGTGTTTAGTCAAGTGAACTTTGCTCAGTGCTGTTAGTAGCCGCCAGATGATGGCGTCCTAGATAAAATAAATGGGGACGCAGGCATGTTTCGTCAAGTGATGTTTGCTCAGTGCTGTGAGTAGCCGCCAGATGATCGCATCTTACATCAAAGAAATAGGGGCGCAGGCCCGTTTCGTCAAGTGAATTTTGCTCAATGCTGTGAGTAGCCGCCAGATGATGGTGTCCTACATCAAATAAATAGGAACGCAGGCCTGTTTCGTCAAGTGCACTTTGCTCAGTGCTGTGAGTAGCCGCCAGATGATCGCATCCTACATGAAATAAATAGGAACTCGGGCGTGTTTAGTCAAGTGAACTTTGCTCAGTGCTGTGAGTAGCCGCCAGATGATCGCATCCTACATCAAATAAATAGGGACTCAGGCGAGTTTCGTCAAGTGAACTTTGCTAAGTGCTGTTCGTAGTCGCCAGATGATCACATCCTACATCAAATAAATAGGGACGGAGGCCTGTTTCGTCAAGTGATCTTTGCTCAGTGCTGGCTGTGAGTAGCCGCCAGATGATCGCATCTTACATCAAATAAATAGGGACGCAGGCCCATTTCGTCAAGTGAATTTCGCTCAGTGCTGTGAGTAGCCGCCAGATGATCGCATCCTACATCAAATAAATAGGGACTCAGGCGTGTTTAGTCAAGTGCACTTTGCTCAGTGCTATGAGTAGCCGCCAGATGATCGCATCCTACATCAAATAAATAGGGACTTAGGCGTGTTTAGTCAAGTGAACTTTGCTCAGTGCTGTTAGTAGCCGCCAGATGATCGCATCCTACATTATTAATAGGGACTCAGGGGTGTTTAGTCAAGGGAACTTTGCTCAGTGCTGTGAGTAGCTGCCAGATGATCGCATCCTACATCAAATAAATAGGGACTCAGGCGTGTTTCGTCAAGTGAACTTTGCTCAGTGCTGTTCGTAGTCGCCAGATGATCACATCCTACATCAAATAAATAGGGACGGAGGCCTGTTTCGTCAAGTGATCTTTGCTCAGTGCTGGCTGTGAGTAGCCGCCAGATGATCGCATCTTACATCAAATAAATAGGGACGCAGGCCCGTTTCGTCAAGTGAATTTCGCTCAGTGCTGTGAGTAGCCGCCAGATGATCGCATCCTACATCAAATAAATAGGGACTCAGGCGTGTTTACTCAAGTGCACTTTGCTGAGTGCTGTGAGTAGCCGCCAGATGATCGCATCTTACATCAAATAAATAGGGACTGAGGCGTGTTTAGTCAGGTGAACTTTGCTCAGTGCTGTGAGTAGCCGCCAGATGATCGCATCCTACATTATTAATAGGGACTCAGGGGTGTTTAGTCAAGGGAACTTTGCTCAGTGCTGTGAGTAGCTGCCAGATGATCGCATCCTACATAAATAAATAAATAGGGACTCAGGCGTGTTTCGTCAAGTGAACTTTCCTCAGTGCTGTTCGTAGTCGCCAGATGATCACATCCTACATCAAATAAATAGGGACGGAGGCCTGTTTCGTCAAGTGATCTTTGCTCAGTGCTGGCTGTGAGTAGCCGCCAGATGATCGCATCTTACATCAAATAAATAGGGACGCAGGCCCGTTTCGTCAAGTGAATTTCGCTCAGTGCTGTGAGTAGCCGCCAGATGATCGCATCCTACATCAAATAAATAGGAACTCAGGCGTGTTTAGTCAAGTGAACTTTGCTCAGTGCTATGAGTAGCCGCCAGATGATCGCATCCTACATCAAATAAATAGGGACTTAGGCGTGTTTAGTCAAGTGAACTTTGCTCAGTGCTGTTAGTAGCCGCCAGATGATGGCGTCCTAGATAAAATAAATAGAGACGCAGGCATGTTTCGTCAAGTGATCTTTGCTCAGTGCTGTGAGTAGCCTCCAGATGATCGCATCTTACATCAAAGAAATAGGGACGCAGGCCCGTTTCGTCAAGGGAATTTTGCTCAATGCTGTGAGTAGCCGCCA
The DNA here is from genome assembly GCF_048455015.1 of Haemaphysalis longicornis. Taxonomy (NCBI): domain Eukaryota; kingdom Metazoa; phylum Arthropoda; class Arachnida; order Ixodida; family Ixodidae; genus Haemaphysalis; species Haemaphysalis longicornis. Next base: position 835,697 of record NW_027526204.1, on the reverse strand, counting down.
GATGATAGCGTCCTACATCAAATAAATAGGGACGCAGGCCTGTTTCGTCAAGTGCACTGTGCTCAGTGCTGTGAGTAGCCGCCAGATGATCGCATCCTACATCAAATAAATAGGAACTCGGGCGTGTTTAGTCAAGTGAACTTTGCTCAGTGCTGTGAGTAGCCGCCAGGTGATCGCATCCTACATCAAATAAATAGGGACTCAGGCGAGTTTAGTCAAGTGAACTTTGCTCAGTACTGTGAGTAGCCGCCAGATGATCGCATCTTACATCAAAGAAATAGGGACGCAGGCCCGTTTTGTCAAGTGAATTTTGCTCAATGCTGTGAGTAGCCGCCAGATGATAGCGTCCTACATCAAATAAATAGGGACGCAGGCCTGTTTCGTCAAGTGCACTGTGCTCAGTGCTGTGAGTAGCCGCCAGATGATCGCATCCTACATCAAATAAATAGGAACTCGGGCGTGTTTAGTCAAGTGAACTTTGCTCAGTGCTGTGAGTAGCCGCCAGGTGATCGCATCCTACATCAAATAAATAGGGACGGAGGCCTGTTTCGTCAAGTGATCTTTGCTCAGTGCTGGCTGTGAGTAGCCGCCAGATGATCGCATCCTACATCAAATAGATGGTCACTCAGTCCTGTTTTGTCAAGTGAAATTTGCTCAGTGCTGTGAGTAGCTGCCAGGTGATCGCATCCTACATCAAATAGATAGGGACTCGGGCCTGTTTCGTCAAGTGAACTTTGCTCAGTGCTGTTAGTAGCCGCCAGATGATGGCGTCCTACTTAAAATAAATGGGGACGCAGTCATGTTTCGTCAAGTGATCTTTGCTCAGTGCTGTGAGTAGCTGCCAGATAATCGCATCCTACATCAAATAAATAGGGACTCAGGCGTGTTTAGTCAAGTGAACTTTGCTCAGTGCTGTGAGCAGCCGCCAGATGATCGCATCCTACATCAAATAGATAGGGACTCGGGCCTGTTTCGTCAAGTGAACTTTGCTCAGTTCTGTTAGTAGCCGCCAGATGATGGCGTCCTACATGAAATAAATGGGGACGCAGGCATGTTTCGTCAAGTGATCTTTGCTCAGTGTTGTGAGTAGCCGCCAGATGATCGCATCTTACATCAAATAAATATGGACGCAGGCCTGTTTCGTCAAGTGAATTTTGCTCCGTGCTGTGAGTAGCAGCCAGATGATCGCATCCTACATCAAATAGAAAGGGACTCAGGCGTGTTTAGTCAAGTGCACTTTGCTCAGTGCTGTGAGTAGCCGCCAGATGATCGCATCCTACATCAAATAATAGGGACTCAGGGGTGTTTAGTCAAGTGAACTTTGCTCAGTGCTGTGAGTAGCCGCCAGATGATCGCAGCCTACATCAAATAAATAGGAACTCAGGCAAGTTTAGTCAACTGAACTTTGCTCAGTGCTGTGAGTAGCCGCCAGATGATCGCATCCTACATCAAATAAATAGGGACGCAGGCCCATTTCGTCAAGTGAACTTTGCTCAGTGCTGTGAGCAGCCGCCAGATGATCGCATCCTACATCAAATAAATAGGGACTCAGGCGTGTTTAGTCAACTGAACTTTGCTCAGTGCTGTGAGTAGCCGCCAGATGATCGCATCCTACATCAAATAAATAGGGAGTCAGGCCTGTTTCGTCAAGGGAACTTTGCTCAGTGCTGTGAGTAGCCCCTAGATGATCGCATCCTACATCAAATAAATAGGGACTCAGGCGTCTTTAGTCAAGTGAACTTTGCTCAGTGCTGTGAGTAGCCGCCAGATGATCGCATCCTACATCAAATAGATAGGCACTCAGGCCCGTTTCGTCAAGTGAACTTTGCTCAGTGCTGTGAGTAGCCGCCAGATGATAGCGTCCTACATCAAATAAATAGGGACGCAGGCCTGTTTCGTCAAGTGCACTGTGCTCAGTGCTGTGAGTAGCCGCCAGATGATCGCATCCTACATCACATAAATAGGAACTCGGGCGTGTTTAGTCAAGTGAACTTTGCTCAGTGCTGTGAGTAGCCGCCAGGTGATCGCATCCTACATAAAAAAAATAGGGACTCAGGCGAGTTTAGTCAAGTGAACTTTGCTCAGTACTGTGAGTAGCCGCCAGATGATCGCATCCTACATCGAATAAATAGGGACGCAGGCCCGTTTCATCAAGTGCTCTTTGCTCAGTGCTTTGAGTAGCCGCCAGATGATCGCATCCTACATCAAATAAATAGTCACTCAGGCGTGTTCAGTCAAGTGAACTTTGCTCAGTGCTGTGAGTAGCTGCCAGATGATCGCATCCTACATCAAATAAATAGGGAGTCAGGCCTGTTTCGTCAAGTGAACTTTGCTCAGTGCTGTGAGTAGCCCCTAGATGATCGCATCCTACATCAAAGAAATTGGGACCCAGGCGTGTTTAGTCAAGTGAACTTTGCTCAGTGCTGTGAGTAGCCGCCAGATGATCGCATCCTACATCAAATAGATGGTCACTCAGGCCTGTTTAGTCAAGTGAACTTTGCTCAGTGCTGTGAGGAGCTGCCAGGTGATCGCATCCTACATCAAATAGATGGGGACTCGGGCCTGTTTCGTCAAGTGAACTTTGCTCAGTGCTGTTAGTAGCCGCCAGATGATGGCGTCCTACTTAAAATAAATGGGGACGCAGGCATGTTTCGTCAAGTGATCTTTGCTGAGTGCTGTGAGTAGCCGCCAGATGATCGCATCTTACATCAAATAAATATGGACGCAGGCCCGTTTCGTCAAGTGAATTTTGCTCCGTGCTGTGAGTAGCAGCCAGATGATCGCATCCTACATCAAATAGAAAGGGACTCAGGCGTGTTTAGTCAAGTGCACTTTGCTCAGTGCTGTGGGTAGCCGCCAGATGATCGCATCCTACATTATTAATAGGGACTCAGGGGTGTTTAGTCAAGGGAACTTTGCTCAGTGCTGTGAGTAGCCGCCAGATGATCGCATCCTACATCAAATAAATAGGAACGCAGGCGTGTTTAGTCAAGTGAACTTTGCTCAGTGCTGTGAGTAGCCGCCAGATGATGGTATCCTTCATGAAATAAATAGGGACTCAGGCGTGTTTAGTCAAGTGAACTGTGCTCAGTGCTGTGAGTAGCCGCCAGATGATCGCATCCTACATGAAATAAATAGGGACTCAGGCCTGTTTCGTCAAGTGTACTTTGCTCACTGCTGTTAGTAGCTGCCAGATGATGGCGTCCTACATCAAATTAATAGGGACTCAGGTCTGTTTCGTTAATTGAACTTTGCTCAGTGCTGTGTGTAGCACCCAGATGATCGCATCATACATCAAATAAATAGGGACTCAGGGGTGTTTAGTCAAGGGAACTTTGGTCAGTGCTGTGAGTAGCTGCCAGATGATCGCATCCTACATCAAATAAATAGGGACTCAGGCGTGTTTCGTCAAGTGAACTTGGCTCAGTGCTGTTCGTAGTCGCCAGATGATCACATCCTACATCAAATAAATAGGGACGGAGGCCTGTTTCGTCAAGTGATCTTTGCTCAGTGCTGGCTGTGAGTAGCCGCCAGATGATCGCATCTTACATCAAATAAATAGGGACGCAGGCCCGTTTCGTCAAGTGAATTTCGCTCAGTGCTGTGAGTAGCCGCCAGATGATCGCATCCTACATCAAATAAATAGGGACTCAGGCGTGTTTAGTCAAGTGAATTTTGCTCAGTGCTGTGAGTAGCCGCCAGATGATCGCATCTTACATCAAATAAATAGGGACTCAGGCGTGTTTAGTCAAGTGAACTTTGCTCAGTGCTGTGAGTAGCCGCCAGATGATCGCATCCTACATTATTAATAGGGACTCAGGGGTGTTTAGTCAAGGGAACTTTGCTCAGTGCTGTGAGTAGCGGCCAGATGATCGCATCCTACATCAAATAAATAGGAACGCAGACCTGTTTCGTAAAGTGCACTTTGCTCAGTGGTGTGAGTAGCCGCCAGATGATCACATCCTACATCAAATAAATAGGGACGGAGGCCTGTTTCGTCAAGTGATCTTTGCTCAGTGCTGGCTGTGAGTAGCCGCCAGATGATCGCATCTTACATCAAATAAATAGGGACGCAGGCCCGTTTCGTCAAGTGAATTTCGCTCAGTGCTGTGAGTAGCCGCCAGATGATCGCATCCTACATCAAATAAATAGGGACTCAGGCGTGTTTACTCAAGTGCACTTTGCTGAGTGCTGTGAGTAGCCGCCAGATGATCGCATCTTACATCAAATAAATAGGGACTGAGGCGTGTTTAGTCAGGTGAACTTTGCTCAGTGCTGTGAGTAGCCGCCAGATGATCGCATCCTACATTATTAATAGGGACTCAGGGGTGTTTAGTCAAGGGAACTTTGCTCAGTGCTGTGAGTAGCTGCCAGATGATCGCATCCTACATAAATAAATAAATAGGGACTCAGGCGTGTTTCGTCAAGTGAACTTTCCTCAGTGCTGTTCGTAGTCGCCAGATGATCACATCCTACATCAAATAAATAGGGACGGAGGCCTGTTTCGTCAAGTGATCTTTGCTCAGTGCTGGCTGTGAGTAGCCGCCAGATGATCGCATCTTACATCAAATAAATAGGGACGCAGGCCCGTTTCGTCAAGTGAATTTCGCTCAGTGCTGTGAGTAGCCGCCAGATGATCGCATCCTACATCAAATAAATAGGAACTCAGGCGTGTTTAGTCAAGTGAACTTTGCTCAGTGCTATGAGTAGCCGCCAGATGATCGCATCCTACATCAAATAAATAGGGACTTAGGCGTGTTTAGTCAAGTGAACTTTGCTCAGTGCTGTTAGTAGCCGCCAGATGATGGCGTCCTAGATAAAATAAATGGGGACGCAGGCATGTTTCGTCAAGTGATCTTTGCTCAGTGCTGTGAGTAGCCTCCAGATGATCGCATCTTACATCAAAGAAATAGGGACGCAGGCCCGTTTCGTCAAGGGAATTTTGCTCAATGCTGTGAGTAGCCGCCAGATGATAGCGTCCTACATCAAATAAATAGGGACGCAGGCCTGTTTCGTCAAATGCACTGTGCTCAGTGCTGTGAGTAGCCGCCAGATGATCGCATCCTACATCAAATAAATAGGAACTCGGGCGTGTTTAGTCAAGTGAACTTTGCTCAGTGCTGTGAGTAGCCGCCAGGTGATCGCATCCTACATCAAATAAATAGGCACTGAGGCGTGTTTAGTCAAGTGAACTTTGCTCAGTGCTGTGAGTAGCTGCCAGGTATCGCATCCTACATCAAATAGATAGGGACTCGGGCCTGTTTCGTCAAGTGAACTTTGCTCAGTGCTGTTAGTAGCCGCCAGATGATGGCGTCCTACTTAAAATAAATGGGGACGCAGGCATGTTTCGTCAAGTGATCTTTGCTCAGTGCTGTGAGTAGCTGCCAGATAATCGCATCCTACATCAAATAAATAGGGACTCAGGCGTGTTTAGTCAAGTGAACTTTGCTCAGTGCTGTGAGCAGCCGCCAGATGATCGCATCCTACATCAAATAGATAGGGACTCGGGCCTGTTTCGTCAAGTGAACTTTGCTCAGTGCTGTTAGTAGCCACCAGATGATGGCGTCCTACATGAAATAAATGGGGACGCAGGCATGTTTCGTCAAGTGATCTTTGCTCAGTGTTGTGAGTAGCCGCCAGATGATCGCATCTTACATCAAATAAATATGGACGCAGGCCCGTTTCGTCAAGTGAATTTTGCTCCGTGCTGTGAGTAGCAGCCAGATGATCGCATCCTACATCAAATAGAAAGGGACTCAGGCGTGTTTAGTCAAGTGCACTTTGCTCAGTGCTGTGAGTAGCCGCCAGATGATCGCATCCTACATTATTAATAGGGACTCAGGAGTGTTTAGTCAAGGGAACTTTGCTCAGTGCTGTGAGTAGCCGCCAGATGATCGCATCCTACATAATAAATAGGAACGCAGGCCTGTTTCGTAAAGTGCACTTTGCTCAGTGCTGTGAGTAGCCGCCAGATGATCGTATCCTTCATGAAATAAATAGGGACTCAGCCGTGTTTAGTCAAGTGAACTGTGCTCAGTGCTGTGAGTAGCCGCCAGATGATCGCATCTTACATGAAATAAATAGGGACTCAGGCCTGTTTCGTCAAGTGTACTTTGCTCACTGCTGTTAGTAGCCGCCAGATGATGGCGTCCTACATCAAATAAATAGGGACTAAGGTCTGTTTCGTTAATTGAACTTTGCTCAGTGCTGTGTGTAGCACCCAGATGATCGCATCCTACATCAAATAAATAGGGACTCAGGCGTGTTTAGTCAAGTGAACTTTGCTCAGTGCTGTGAGTAGCCGCCAGATGATCGCATCCTACATCAAATAGATAGGCACTCAGGCTTGTTTCGTCAAGTGAACTTTGCTCAGTGCAGTGAGTAGCTGCCAGATGATCGCATCCTACATCAAATATATAGGAACGCAGGCGAGTTTCGTCAAGTGAACTTTGCTCAGTGCTGTTAGTAGCCGCCAGATGATGGCGTCCTACATAAAATAAATGGGGACGCCGGCATGTTTCGTCAAGTGATCTTTGCTCAGTGCTGGCTGTGAGTAGCCGCCAGATGATCGCATCTTACATCAAATAAATAGGGACGCAGGCCCGTTTCGTCAAGTGAATTTTGCTCAGTGCTGTGAGTAGCCGCCAGATGATCGCATCCTACATCAAATAAATAGGGACTCAGGCGTGTTTAGTCAAGTGAACTTTGCTCAGTGCTGTGAGTAGCCGCCAGATGATCGCATCCTACATCAACTAAATAGGGACTCAGGCCTGTTTCGTCAAGTGCACTTTGCTGAGTGCTGTGAGTAGCCGCCAGATGATCGCATCCTACATCAAATAAATAGGGACTTAGGCGTGTTTAGTCAAGTGAACTTTGCTCAGTGCTGTGAGTAGCCGCCAGATGATCGCATCCTACATCAAATAAATAGGCACTGAGGCGTGTTTAGTCAAGTGAACTTTGCTCAGTGCTGTGAGTAGCTGCCAGGTATCGCATCCTACATCAAATAGATAGGGACTCGGGCCTGTTTCGTCAAGTGAACTTTGCTCAGTGCTGTTAGTAGCCGCCAGATGATGGCGTCCTACTTAAAATAAATGGGAACGCAGGCATGTTTCGTCAAGTAATCTTTGCTCAGTGCTGTGAGTAGCTGCCAGATTATAGCATCTTACATCAAAGAAATAGGGACGCAGGCCCGTTTCGTCAAGCGAATTTTGCTCAATGCTGTGAGTAGCTGCCAGATGATCGCATCCTACATCAAATAAATAGGAACGCAGGCCTGTTTCGTCAAGTGCACTTTGCTCAGTGCTGTGAGTAGCCGCCAGATGATCGTATCCTGCATGAAATAAATAGGGACTCAGGCGTGTTTAGTCAGTTGAACTGTGCTCAATGCTTTTAGTACCCGCCAGATGATCGCATCCTACATGATATAAATAGGGACTCAGACCTGTTTCGTCAAGTGTACTTTGCTCACTGCTGTTAGTAGCCGCCAGATGATGGCGTCCTACATCAAATAAATAGGGACTCAGGCCTGTTTCGTTAAGTGATCTTTGCTCAGTGCTGTGTGTAGCCCCCAGATGATCGCATCCTACATCAAATAAATACGGACTCAGGCGTGTTTAGTCAAGTGAACTTTGCTCAGTGCTGTGAGTAGCCACCAGATGATCGCATCCTACATCAAATAGATAGGCACTCAGGCCTGTTTCGTCAAGTTAACTTTGCTCAGTGCTGTTCGTAGTCGCCAGATGATGACATCCTACATCAAATAAATAGGGACGGAGGCCTGTTTCATCAAGTGAACTTTGCTCAGTGCAGTGAGTAGCTGCCAGATGATCGCATCCTACATCAAATAAATAGGGACGCAGGTCTGTTTCGTCAAGTGCACTTTGCTCAGTGCTGTGAGTAGCCGCCAGATGATCGCATCCTACATCAAATAAATAGGAACTCAGGCGTGTTTAGTCAAGTGAACTTTGCTCAGTGCTGTGAGTAGCCGCCAGATGATCGCATTCTACATCAAATAAATAGGGACTCAGGCCTGTTTCGTCAAGTGCACTTTGCTGAGTGCTGTGAGTAGCCGCCAGATGATCGCATCCTACATCAAATAAATAGGGACTCAGGCGTGTTTAGTCATGCGAAGTTTGCTCAGTGCTGTGAGTAGCCGCCAGATGATCGCATCCTACATCAAATAAGTAGGGACTCAGGCGTGTTTAGTCAGGTGAACTTTGCTCAGTGCTGTGAGTAGCCGCCCGATGATCGCATCCTACATCAAATAAATAGGGACTTAGGCGTGTTTAGTCAAGTGAACTTGGCTCAGTGCTGTTAGTAGCCGCCAGATGATGGCGTCCTAGATAAAATAAATGGGGACGCAGGCATGTTTCGTCAAGTGATCTTTGCTCAGTGCTGTGAGTAGCCGCCAGATTATCGCATCTTACATCAAAGAAATAGGGACGCAGGCCCGTTTCGTCAAGTGAATTTTGCTCAATGCTGTGAGTAGCTGCCAGATGATCGCATCCTACATCAAATAAATAGGACCGCAGGCCTGTTTCGTCAAGTGCACTTTGCTCAGTGCTGTGAGTAGCCGCCAGATGATCGTATCCTGCATGAAATAAATAGGGACTCAGGCGTGTTTAGTCAAGTGAACTGTGCTCAGTGCTGTGAGTAGCCGCCAGATGATCGCATCCTACATAATATTAATGGGGACTCAGACCTGTTTCGTCAAGTGTACTTTGCTCACTGCTGTTAGTAGCCGCCAGATGATGGCGTCCTACATCAAATAAATAGGGACTCAGGCCTGTTTCTTTAAGTGAACTTTGCTCAGTGCTGTGTGTAGCCCCCCGATGATCGCATCCTACATCAAATAAATAGGGACTCAGGCGTGTTTAGTCAAGTGAACTTTGCTCAGTGCTGTGAGTAGCCACCAGATGATCGCATCCTACATCAAATAGATAGGCACTCAGGCCTGTTTCGTCAAGTTAACTTTGCTCAGTGCTGTTCGTAGTCACCAGATGATGACATCCTACATCAAATAAATAGGGACGGTGGCCTGTTTCATCAAGTGAACTTTGATCAGTGCAGTGAGTAGCTGCCAGATGATCGCATCCTACATCAAATAAATAGGGATGCGGGCCTGTTTCGTCAAGTGCACTTTGCTCAGTGCTGTGAGTAGCCGCCAGATGATCGCATCCTACATCAAATAAATAGGAACTCAGGCGGGTTTAGTCAAGTGAACTTTGCTCAGTGCTGTGAGTAGCCGCCAGATGATCGACTCCTACATCAAATAAATAGGGACGCAGGCCTGTTTCGTCAAGTGTACTTTGCTCAGTGCTGTGAGTTGCCGCCAGATGATCTCATCCTACATCAAAAAAATAGGAACTCAGGCGTGTTTAGTCATGTGAACTTTGCTCAGTGCTGTGAGTAGCTGCCAGATGATCGCATCCTACATCAAATAAATAGGGACTCAGGCGAGTTTCGTCAAGTGAACTTTGCTCAGTGCTGTTAGTAGCCGCCAGATGATGGCGTCCTACATAAAATAAATGGGGACGCAGGCATGTTTCGTCAAGTGAACTGTGCTCAGTTCTGTGAGTAGCCGCCAGATGATCGCATCCTACATGAAATAAATAAGGACTCAGGCCTGTTTCGTCAAGTGAACTTTGCTCACTGCTGTTAGTAGCCGCCAGATGATCGCATCCTACATCAAATACATAGGAGCTCAGGCGTATTTAGTCAAGTGAACTTTGCTCAGTGCTGTGAGTAGCCGCCAGATGATCGCATCCTACATCAAATAAATAGGAACGCAGGCCTGTTTCGTAAAGTGCACTTTGCTCAGTGCTGTGAGTAGCCGCCAGATGATCGTATCCTTCATGAAATAAATAGGGACTCAGCCGTGTTTAGTCAAGTGAACTGTGCTCAGTGCTGTGAGTAGCCGCCAGATGATCGCATCTTACATGAAATAAATAGGGACTCAGGCCTGTTTCGTCAAGTGTACTTTGCTCACTGCTGTTAGTAGCCGCCAGATGATGGCGTCCTACATCAAATAAATAGGGACTCAGGTCTGTTTCGTTAATTGAACTTTGCTCAGTGCTGTGTGTAGCACCCAGATGATCGCATCCTACATCAAATAAATAGGGACTCAGGCGTGTTTAGTCAAGTGAACTTTGCTCAGTGCTGTGAGTAGCCGCCAGATGATCGCATCCTACATCAAATAGATAGGCACTCAGGCTTGTTTCGTCAAGTGAACTTTGCTCAGTGCTGTGGGTAGCCGCCAGATGATCGCATCCTACATCAAATAAATAGGGACTCAGGCGTGTTTAGTCAACTGAACTTTGCTCAGTGCTGTGAGTAGCCGCCAGATGATCGCATCCTACATCAAATAAATAGGGAGTCAGGCCTGTTTCGTCAAGGGAACTTTGCTCAGTGCTGTGAGTAGCCCCTAGATGATCGCATCCTACATCAAATAAATAGGGACTCAGGCGTCTTTAGTCAAGTGAACTTTGCTCAGTGCTGTGAGTAGCCGCCAGATGATCGCATCCTACATCAAATAGATAGGGACTCGGGCCTGTTTCGTCAAGTGAACTTTGCTCAGTGCTGTTAGTAGCCGCCAGATGATGGCGTCCTACTTAAAATAAATGGGGACGCAGTCATGTTTCGTCAAGTGATCTTTGCTCAGTGCTGTTAGTAGCTGCCAGATAATCGCATCCTACATCAAATAAATAGGGACTCAGGCGTGTTTAGTCAAGTGAACTTTGCTCAGTGCTGTGAGCAGCCGCCAGATGATCGCATCCTACATCAAATAGATAGGGACTCGGGCCTGTTTCGTCAAGTGAACTTTGCTCAGTGCTGTTAGTAGCCGCCAGATGATGGCGTCCTACATGAAATAAATGGGGACGCAGGCATGTTTCGTCAAGTGATCTTTGCTCAGTGTTGTGAGTAGCCGCCAGATGATCGCATCTTACATCAAATAAATATGGACGCAGGCCTGTTTCGTCAAGTGAATTTTGCTCCGTGCTGTGAGTAGCAGCCAGATGATCGCATCCTACATCAAATAGAAAGGGACTCAGGCGTGTTTAGTCAAGTGCACTTTGCTCAGTGCTGTGAGTAGCCGCCAGATGATCGCATCCTACATCAAATAATAGGGACTCAGGGGTGTTTAGTCAAGTGAACTTTGCTCAGTGCTGTGAGTAGCCGCCAGATGATCGCATCCTACATCAAATAAATAGGGACTCAGGCAAGTTTAGTCAACTGAACTTTGCTCAGTGCTGTGAGTAGCCGCCAGATGATCGCATCCTACATCAAATAAATAGGGACGCAGGCCCGTTTCGTCAAGTGAACTTTGCTCAGTGCTGTGAGCAGCCGCCAGATGATCGCATCCTACATCAAATAAATAGGGACTCAGGCGTGTTTAGTCAACTGAACTTTGCTCAGTGCTGTGAGTAGCCGCCAGATGATCGCATCCTACATCAAATAAATAGGGAGTCAGGCCTGTTTCGTCAAGGGAACTTTGCTCAGTGCTGTGAGTAGCCCCTAGATGATCGCATCCTACATCAAATGAATAGGGACTCAGGCGTCTTTAGTCAAGTGAACTTTGCTCAGTGCTGTGAGTAGCCGCCAGATGATCGCATCCTACATCAAATAGATAGGCACTCAGGCCCGTTTCGTCAAGTGAACTTTGCTCAGTGCTGTGAGTAGCCGCCAGATGATAGCGTCCTACATCAAATAAATAGGGACGCAGGCCTGTTTCGTCAAGTGCACTGTGCTCAGTGCTGTGAGTAGCCGCCAGATGATCGCATCCTACATCAAATAAATAGGAACTCGGGCGTGTTTAGTCAAGTGAACTTTGCTCAGTGCTGTGAGTAGCCGCCAGGTGATCGCATCCTACATAAAAAAAATAGGGACTCAGGCGAGTTTAGTCAAGTGAACTTTGCTCAGTACTGTGAGTAGCCGCCAGATGATCGCATCCTACATCGAATAAATAGGGACGCAGGCCCGTTTCATCAAGTGCTCTTTGCTCAGTGCTTTGAGTAGCCGCCAGATGATCGCATCCTACATCAAATAAATAGTCACTCAGGCGTGTTCAGTCAAGTGAACTTTGCTCAGTGCTGTGAGTAGCTGCCAGATGATCGCATCCTACATCAAATAAATAGGGAGTCAGGCCTGTTTCGTCAAGTGAACTTTGCTCAGTGCTGTGAGTAGCCCCTAGATGATCGCATCCTACATCAAAGAAATTGGGACCCAGGCGTGTTTAGTCAAGTGAACTTTGCTCAGTGCTGTGAGTAGCCGCCAGATGATCGCATCCTACATCAAATAGATGGTCACTCAGGCCTGTTTGGTCAAGTGAACTTTGCTCAGTGCTGTGAGGAGCTGCCAGGTGATCGCATCCTACATCAAATAGATGGGGACTCGGGCCTGTTTCGTCAAGTGAACTTTGCTCAGTGCTGTTAGTAGCCGCCAGATGATGGCGTCCTACTTAAAATAAAAGGGGACGCAGGCATGTTTCGTCAAGTGATCTTTGCTGAGTGCTGTGAGTAGCCGCCAGATGATCGCATCTTACATCAAATAAATATGGACGCAGGCCCGTTTCGTCAAGTGAATTTTGCTCCGTGCTGTGAGTAGCAGCCAGATGATCGCATCCTACATCAAATAGAAAGGGACTCAGGCGTGTTTAGTCAAGTGCACTTTGCTCAGTGCTGTGGGTAGCCGCCAGATGATCGCATCCTACATTATTAATAGGGACTCAGGGGTGTTTAGTCAAGGGAACTTTGCTCAGTGCTGTGAGTAGCCGCCAGATGATCGCATCCTACATCAAATAAATAGGAACGCAGGCGTGTTTAGTCAAGTGAACTTTGCTCAGTGCTGTGAGTAGCCGCCAGATGATGGTATCCTTCATGAAATAAATAGGGACTCAGGCGTGTTTAGTCAAGTGAACTGTGCTCAGTGCTGTGAGTAGCCGCCAGATGATCGCATCCTACATGAAATAAATAGGGACTCAGGCCTGTTTCGTCAAGTGTACTTTGCTCACTGCTGTTAGTAGCTGCCAGATGATGGCGTCCTACATCAAATAAATAGGGACTCAGGCCTGTTTCTTTAAGTGAACTTTGCTCAGTGCTGTGTGTAGCCCCCCGATGATCGCATCCTACATCAAATAAATAGGGACTCAGGCGTGTTTAGTCAAGTGAACTTTGCTCAGTGCTGTGAGTAGCCACCAGATGATCGCATCCTACATCAAATAGATAGGCACTCAGGCCTGTTTCGTCAAGTTAACTTTGCTCAGTGCTGTTCGTAGTCACCAGATGATGACATCCTACATCAAATAAATAGGGACGGTGGCCTGTTTCATCAAGTGAACTTTGATCAGTGCAGTGAGTAGCTGCCAGATGATCGCATCCTACATCAAATAAATAGGGATGCGGGCCTGTTTCGTCAAGTGCACTTTGCTCAGTGCTGTGAGTAGCCGCCAGATGATCGCATCCTACATCAAATAAATAGGAACTCAGGCGGGTTTAGTCAAGTGAACTTTGCTCAGTGCTGTGAGTAGCCGCCAGATGATCGACTCCTACATCAAATAAATAGGGACGCAGGCCTGTTTCGTCAAGTGTACTTTGCTCAGTGCTGTGAGTTGCCGCCAGATGATCTCATCCTACATCAAAAAAATAGGAACTCAGGCGTGTTTAGTCATGTGAACTTTGCTCAGTGCTGTGAGTAGCTGCCAGATGATCGCATCCTACATCAAATAAATAGGGACTCAGGCGAGTTTCGTCAAGTGAACTTTGCTCAGTGCTGTTAGTAGCCGCCAGATGATGGCGTCCTACATAAAATAAATGGGGACGCAGGCATGTTTCGTCAAGTGAACTGTGCTCAGTTCTGTGAGTAGCCGCCAGATGATCGCATCCTACATGAAATAAATAAGGACTCAGGCCTGTTTCGTCAAGTGAACTTTGCTCACTGCTGTTAGTAGCCGCCAGATGATCGCATCCTACATCAAATACATAGGAGCTCAGGCGTATTTAGTCAAGTGAACTTTGCTCAGTGCTGTGAGTAGCCGCCAGATGATCGCATCCTACATCAAATAAATAGGAACGCAGGCCTGTTTCGTAAAGTGCACTTTGCTCAGTGCTGTGAGTAGCCGCCAGATGATCGTATCCTTCATGAAATAAATAGGGACTCAGCCGTGTTTAGTCAAGTGAACTGTGCTCAGTGCTGTGAGTAGCCGCCAGATGATCGCATCTTACATGAAATAAATAGGGACTCAGGCCTGTTTCGTCAAGTGTACTTTGCTCACTGCTGTTAGTAGCCGCCAGATGATGGCGTCCTACATCAAATAAATAGGGACTCAGGTCTGTTTCGTTAATTGAACTTTGCTCAGTGCTGTGTGTAGCACCCAGATGATCGCATCCTACATCAAATAAATAGGGACTCAGGCGTGTTTAGTCAAGTGAACTTTGCTCAGTGCTGTGAGTAGCCGCCAGATGATCGCATCCTACATCAAATAGATAGGCACTCAGGCTTGTTTCGTCAAGTGAACTTTGCTCAGTGCTGTGGGTAGCCGCCAGATGATCGCATCCTACATCAAATAAATAGGGACTCAGGCGTGTTTAGTCAACTGAACTTTGCTCAGTGCTGTGAGTAGCCGCCAGATGATCGCATCCTACATCAAATAAATAGGGAGTCAGGCCTGTTTCGTCAAGTGATCTTTGCTCAGTGCTGTTAGTAGCTGCCAGATAATCGCATCCTACATCAAATAAATAGGGACTCAGGCGTGTTTAGTCAAGTGAACTTTGCTCAGTGCTGTGAGCAGCCGCCAGATGATCGCATCCTACATCAAATACATAGGGACTCGGGCCTGTTTCGTCAAGTGAACTTTGCTCAGTGCTGTTAGTAGCCGCCAGATGATGGCGTCCTACATGAAATAAATGGGGACGCAGGCATGTTTCGTCAAGTGATCTTTGCTCAGTGTTGTGAGTAGCCGCCAGATGATCGCATCTTACATCAAATAAATATGGACGCAGGCCTGTTTCGTCAAGTGAATTTTGCTCCGTGCTGTGAGTAGCAGCCAGATGATCGCATCCTACATCAAATAGAAAGGGACTCAGGCGTGTTTAGTCAAGTGCACTTTGCTCAGTGCTGTGAGTAGCCGCCAGATGATCGCATCCTACATCAAATAATAGGGACTCAGGGGTGTTTAGTCAAGTGAACTTTGCTCAGTGCTGTGAGTAGCCGCCAGATGATCGCATCCTACATCAAATAAATAGGGACTCAGGCAAGTTTAGTCAACTGAACTTTGCTCAGTGCTGTGAGTAGCCGCCAGATGATCGCATCCTACATCAAATAAATAGGGACGCAGGCCCGTTTCGTCAAGTGAACTTTGCTCAGTGCTGTGAGCAGCCGCCAGATGATCGCATCCTACATCAAATAAATAGGGACTCAGGCGTGTTTAGTCAACTGAACTTTGCTCAGTGCTGTGAGTAGCCGCCAGATGATCGCATCCTACATCAAATAAATAGGGAGTCAGGCCTGTTTCGTCAAGGGAACTTTGCTCAGTGCTGTGAGTAGCCCCTAGATGATCGCATCCTACATCAAATAAATAGGGACTCAGGCGTCTTTAGTCAAGTGAACTTTGCTCAGTGCTGTGAGTAGCCGCCAGATGATCGCATCCTACATCAAATAGATAGGCACTCAGGCCCGTTTCGTCAAGTGAACTTTGCTCAGTGCTGTGAGTAGCCGCCAGATGATAGCGTCCTACATCAAATAAATAGGGACGCAGGCCTGTTTCGTCAAGTGCACTGTGCTCAGTGCTGTGAGTAGCCGCCAGATGATCGCATCCTACATCAAATAAATAGGAACTCGGGCGTGTTTAGTCAAGTGAACTTTGCTCAGTGCTGTGAGTAGCCGCCAGGTGATCGCATCCTACATAAAAAAAATAGGGACTCAGGCGAGTTTAGTCAAGTGAACTTTGCTCAGTACTGTGAGTAGCCGCCAGATGATCGCATCCTACATCGAATAAATAGGGACGCAGGCCCGTTTCATCAAGTGCTCTTTGCTCAGTGCTTTGAGTAGCCGCCAGATGATCGCATCCTACATCAAATAAATAGTCACTCAGGCGTGTTCAGTCAAGTGAACTTTGCTCAGTGCTGTGAGTAGCTGCCAGATGATCGCATCCTACATCAAATAAATAGGGAGTCAGGCCTGTTTCGTCAAGTGAACTTTGCTCAGTGCTGTGAGTAGCCCCTAGATGATCGCATCCTACATCAAAGAAATTGGGACCCAGGCGTGTTTAGTCAAGTGAACTTTGCTCAGTGCTGTGAGTAGCCGCCAGATGATCGCATCCTACATCAAATAGATGGTCACTCAGGCCTGTTTGGTCAAGTGAACTTTGCTCAGTGCTGTGAGGAGCTGCCAGGTGATCGCATCCTACATCAAATAGATGGGGACTCGGGCCTGTTTCGTCAAGTGAACTTTGCTCAGTGCTGTTAGTAGCCGCCAGATGATGGCGTCCTACTTAAAATAAAAGGGGACGCAGGCATGTTTCGTCAAGTGATCTTTGCTGAGTGCTGTGAGTAGCCGCCAGATGATCGCATCTTACATCAAATAAATATGGACGCAGGCCCGTTTCGTCAAGTGAATTTTGCTCCGTGCTGTGAGTAGCAGCCAGATGATCGCATCCTACATCAAATAGAAAGGGACTCAGGCGTGTTTAGTCAAGTGCACTTTGCTCAGTGCTGTGGGTAGCCGCCAGATGATCGCATCCTACATTATTAATAGGGACTCAGGGGTGTTTAGTCAAGGGAACTTTGCTCAGTGCTGTGAGTAGCCGCCAGATGATCGCATCCTACATCAAATAAATAGGAACGCAGGCGTGTTTAGTCAAGTGAACTTTGCTCAGTGCTGTGAGTAGCCGCCAGATGATGGTATCCTTCATGAAATAAATAGGGACTCAGGCGTGTTTAGTCAAGTGAACTGTGCTCAGTGCTGTGAGTAGCCGCCAGATGATCGCATCCTACATGAAATAAATAGGGACTCAGGCCTGTTTCGTCAAGTGTACTTTGCTCACTGCTGTTAGTAGCTGCCAGATGATGGCGTCCTACATCAAATTAATAGGGACTCAGGTCTGTTTCGTTAATTGAACTTTGCTCAGTGCTGTGTGTAGCACCCAGATGATCGCATCATACATCAAATAAATAGGGACTCAGGGGTGTTTAGTCAAGGGAACTTTGGTCAGTGCTGTGAGTAGCTGCCAGATGATCGCATCCTACATCAAATAAATAGGGACTCAGGCGTGTTTCGTCAAGTCAACTTTGCTCAGTGCTGTTCGTAGTCGCCAGATGATCACATCCTACATCAAATAAATAGGGACGGAGGCCTGTTTCGTCAAGTGATCTTTGCTCAGTGCTGGCTGTGAGTAGCCGCCAGATGATCGCATCTTACATCAAATAAATAGGGACGCAGGCCCGTTTCGTCAAGTGAATTTCGCTCAGTGCTGTGAGTAGCCGCCAGATGATCGCATCCTACATCAAATAAATAGGGACTCAGGCGTGTTTAGTCAAGTGAATTTTGCTCAGTGCTGTGAGTAGCCGCCAGATGATCGCATCTTACATCAAATAAATAGGGACTCAGGCGTGTTTAGTCAAGTGAACTTTGCTCAGTGCTGTGAGTAGCCGCCAGATGATCGCATCCTACATTATTAATAGGGACTCAGGGGTTTTTAGTCAAGGGAACTTTGCTCAGTGCTGTGAGTAGCGGCCAGATGATCGCATCCTACATCAAATAAATAGGAACGCAGACCTGTTTCGTAAAGTGCACTTTGCTCAGTGGTGTGAGTAGCCGCCAGATGATCACATCCTACATCAAATAAATAGGGACGGAGGCCTGTTTCGTCAAGTGATCTTTGCTCAGTGCTGGCTGTGAGTAGCCGCCAGATGATCGCATCTTACATCAAATAAATAGGGGCGCAGGCCCGTTTCGTCAAGTGAATTTCGCTCAGTGCTGTGAGTAGCCGCCAGATGATCGCATCCTACATCAAATAAATAGGGACTCAGGCGTGTTTAGTCAAGTGAACTTTGCTCAGTGCTATGAGTAGCCGCCAGATGATCGCATCCTACATTATTAATAGGGACTCAGGGGTGTTTAGTCAAGGGAACTTTGCTCAGTGCTGTGAGTAGCTGCCAGATGATCGCATCCTACATCAAATAAATAGGGACTCAGGCGTGTTTCGTCAAGTGAACTTTGCTCAGTGCTGTTCGTAGTCGCCAGATGATCACATCCTACATCAAATAAATAGGGACGGAGGCCTGTTTCGTCAAGTGATCTTTGCTCAGTGCTGGCTGTGAGTAGCCGCCAGATGATCGCATCTTACATCAAATAAATAGGGACGCAGGCCCGTTTCGTCAAGTGAATTTCGCTCAGTGCTGTGAGTAGCCGCCAGATGATCGCATCCTACATCAAATAAATAGGGACTCAGGCGTGTTTACTCAAGTGCACTTTGCTGAGTGCTGTGAGTAGCCGCCAGATGATCGCATCTTACATCAAATAAATAGGGACTGAGGCGTGTTTAGTCAGGTGAACTTTGCTCAGTGCTGTGAGTAGCCGCCAGATGATCGCATCCTACATTATTAATAGGGACTCAGGGGTGTTTAGTCAAGGGAACTTTGCTCAGTGCTGTGAGTAGCTGCCAGATGATCGCATCCTACATAAATAAATAAATAGGGACTCAGGCGTGTTTCGTCAAGTGAACTTTCCTCAGTGCTGTTCGTAGTCGCCAGATGATCACATCCTACATCAAATAAATAGGGACGGAGGCCTGTTTCGTCAAGTGATCTTTGCTCAGTGCTGGCTGTGAGTAGCCGCCAGATGATCGCATCTTACATCAAATAAATAGGGACGCAGGCCCGTTTCGTCAAGTGAATTTCGCTCAGTGCTGTGAGTAGCCGCCAGATGATCGCATCCTACATCAAATAAATAGGAACTCAGGCGTGTTTAGTCAAGTGAACTTTGCTCAGTGCTATGAGTAGCCGCCAGATGATCGCATCCTACATCAAATAAATAGGGACTTAGGCGTGTTTAGTCAAGTGAACTTTGCTCAGTGCTGTTAGTAGCCGCCAGATGATGGCGTCCTAGATAAAATAAATGGGGACGCAGGCATGTTTCGTCAAGTGATCTTTGCTCAGTGCTGTGAGTAGCCTCCAGATGATCGCATCTTACATCAAAGAAATAGGGACGCAGGCCCGTTTCGTCAAGGGAATTTTGCTCAATGCTGTGAGTAGCCGCCAGATGATAGCGTCCTACATCAAATAAATAGGGACGCAGGCCTGTTTCGTCAAATGCACTGTGCTCAGTGCTGTGAGTAGCCGCCAGATGATCGCATCCTACATCAAATAAATAGGAACTCGGGCGTGTTTAGTCAAGTGAACTTTGCTCAGTGCTGTGAGTAGCCGCCAGGTGATCGCATCCTACATCAAATAAATAGGCACTGAGGCGTGTTTAGTCAAGTGAACTTTGCTCAGTGCTGTGAGTAGCTGCCAGGTATCGCATCCTACATCAAATAGATAGGGACTCGGGCCTGTTTCGTCAAGTGAACTTTGCTCAGTGCTGTTAGTAGCCGCCAGATGATGGCGTCCTACTTAAAATAAATGGGAACGCAGGCATGTTTCGTCAAGTGCACTGTGCTCAGTGCTGTGAGTAGCCGCCAGATGATCGCATCCTACATCAAATAAATAGGAACTCGGGCGTGTTTAGTCAAGTGAACTTTGCTCAGTGCTGTGAGTAGCCGCCAGGTGATCGCATCCTACATCAAATAAATAGGGACGGAGGCCTGTTTCGTCAAGTGATCTTTGCTCAGTGCTGGCTGTTAGTAGCCGCCAGATGATCGCATCCTACATCAAATAGATGGTCACTCAGTCCTGTTTAGTCAAGTGAAATTTGCTCAGTGCTGTGAGTAGCTGCCAGGTGATCGCATCCTACATCAAATAGATAGGGACTCGGGCCTGTTTCGTCAAGTGAACTTTGCTCAGTGCTGTTAGTAGCCGCCAGATGATGGCGTCCTACTTAAAATAAATGGGGACGCAGGCATGTTTCGTCAAGTGATCTTTGCTCAGTGCTGTGAGTAGCTGCCAGATAATCGCATCCTACATCAAATAAATAGGGACTCAGGCGTGTTTAGTCAAGTGAACTTTGCTCAGTGCTGTGAGCAGCCGCCAGATGATCGCATCCTACATCAAATAGATAGGGACTCGGGCCTGTTTCGTCAAGTGAACTTTGCTCAGTGCTGTTAGTAGCCACCAGATGATGGCGTCCTACATGAAATAAATGGGGACGCAGGCATGTTTCGTCAAGTGATCTTTGCTCAGTGTTGTGAGTAGCCGCCAGATGATCGCATCTTACATCAAATAAATATGGACGCAGGCCCGTTTCGTCAAGTGAATTTTGCTCCGTGCTGTGAGTAGCAGCCAGATGATCGCATCCTACATCAAATAGAAAGGGACTCAGGCGTGTTTAGTCAAGTGCACTTTGCTCAGTGCTGTGAGTAGCCGCCAGATGATCGCATCCTACATTATTAATAGGGACTCAGGAGTGTTTAGTCAAGGGAACTTTGCTCAGTGCTGTGAGTAGCCGCCAGATGATCGCATCCTACATAATAAATAGGAACGCAGGCCTGTTTCGTAAAGTGCACTTTGCTCAGTGCTGTGAGTAGCCGCCAGATGATCGTATCCTTCATGAAATAAATAGGGACTCAGCCGTGTTTAGTCAAGTGAACTGTGCTCAGTGCTGTGAGTAGCCGCCAGATGATCGCATCTTACATGAAATAAATAGGGACTCAGGCCTGTTTCGTCAAGTGTACTTTGCTCACTGCTGTTAGTAGCCGCCAGATGATGGCGTCCTACATCAAATAAATAGGGACTCAGGTCTGTTTCGTTAATTGAACTTTGCTCAGTGCTGTGTGTAGCACCCAGATGATCGCATCCTACATCAAATAAATAGGGACTCAGGCGTGTTTAGTCAAGTGAACTTTGCTCAGTGCTGTGAGTAGCCGCCAGATGATCGCATCCTACATCAAATAGATAGGCACTCAGGCTTGTTTCGTCAAGTGAACTTTGCTCAGTGCAGTGAGTAGCTGCCAGATGATCGCATCCTACATCAAATATATAGGAACGCAGGCGAGTTTCGTCAAGTGAACTTTGCTCAGTGCTGTTAGTAGCCGCCAGATGATGGCGTCCTACATAAAATAAATGGGGACGCCGGCATGTTTCGTCAAGTGATCTTTGCTCAGTGCTGGCTGTGAGTAGCCGCCAGATGATCGCATCTTACATCAAATAAATAGGGACGCAGGCCCGTTTCGTCAAGTGAATTTTGCTCAGTGCTGTGAGTAGCCGCCAGATGATCGCATCCTACATCAAATAAATAGGGACTCAGGCGTGTTTAGTCAAGTGAACTTTGCTCAGTGCTGTGAGTAGCCGCCAGATGATCGCATCCTACATCAACTAAATAGGGACTCAGGCCTGTTTCGTCAAGTGCACTTTGCTGAGTGCTGTGAGTAGCCGCCAGATGATCGCATCCTACATCAAATAAATAGGGACTTAGGCGTGTTTAGTCAAGTGAACTTTGCTCAGTGCTGTGAGTAGCCGCCAGATGATCGCATCCTACATCAAATAAATAGGCACTGAGGCGTGTTTAGTCAAGTGAACTTTGCTCAGTGCTGTGAGTAGCTGCCAGGTATCGCATCCTACATCAAATAGATAGGGACTCGGGCCTGTTTCGTCAAGTGAACTTTGCTCAGTGCTGTTAGTAGCCGCCAGATGATGGCGTCCTACTTAAAATAAATGGGAACGCAGGCATGTTTCGTCAAGTAATCTTTGCTCAGTGCTGTGAGTAGCTGCCAGATTATAGCATCTTACATCAAAGAAATAGGGACGCAGGCCCGTTTCGTCAAGCGAATTTTGCTCAATGCTGTGAGTAGCTGCCAGATGATCGCATCCTACATCAAATAAATAGGAACGCAGGCCTGTTTCGTCAAGTGCACTTTGCTCAGTGCTGTGAGTAGCCGCCAGATGATCGTATCCTGCATGAAATAAATAGGGACTCAGGCGTGTTTAGTCAGTTGAACTGTGCTCAATGCTTTTAGTACCCGCCAGATGATCGCATCCTACATGATATAAATAGGGACTCAGACCTGTTTCGTCAAGTGTACTTTGCTCACTGCTGTTAGTAGCCGCCAGATGATGGCGTCCTACATCAAATAAATAGGGACTCAGGCCTGTTTCGTTAAGTGATCTTTGCTCAGTGCTGTGTGTAGCCCCCAGATGATCGCATCCTACATCAAATAAATAGGGACTCAGGCGTGTTTAGTCAAGTGAACTTTGCTCAGTGCTGTGAGTAGCCACCAGATGATCGCATCCTACATCAAATAGATAGGCACTCAGGCCTGTTTCGTCAAGTTAACTTTGCTCAGTGCTGTTCGTAGTCGCCAGATGATGACATCCTACATCAAATAAATAGGGACGGAGGCCTGTTTCATCAAGTGAACTTTGCTCAGTGCAGTGAGTAGCTGCCAGATGATCGCATCCTACATCAAATAAATAGGGACGCAGGTCTGTTTCGTCAAGTGCACTTTGCTCAGTGCTGTGAGTAGCCGCCAGATGATCGCATCCTACATCAAATAAATAGGAACTCAGGCGTGTTTAGTCAAGTGAACTTTGCTCAGTGCTGTGAGTAGCCGCCAGATGATCGCATTCTACATCAAATAAATAGGGACTCAGGCCTGTTTCGTCAAGTGCACTTTGCTGAGTGCTGTGAGTAGCCGCCAGATGATCGCATCCTACATCAAATAAATAGGGACTCAGGCGTGTTTAGTCATGCGAAGTTTGCTCAGTGCTGTGAGTAGCCGCCAGATGATCGCATCCTACATCAAATAAGTAGGGACTCAGGCGTGTTTAGTCAGGTGAACTTTGCTCAGTGCTGTGAGTAGCCGCCCGATGATCGCATCCTACATCAAATAAATAGGGACTTAGGCGTGTTTAGTCAAGTGAACTTGGCTCAGTGCTGTTAGTAGCCGCCAGATGATGGCGTCCTAGATAAAATAAATGGGGACGCAGGCATGTTTCGTCAAGTGATCTTTGCTCAGTGCTGTGAGTAGCCGCCAGATTATCGCATCTTACATCAAAGAAATAGGGACGCAGGCCCGTTTCGTCAAGTGAATTTTGCTCAATGCTGTGAGTAGCTGCCAGATGATCGCATCCTACATCAAATAAATAGGACCGCAGGCCTGTTTCGTCAAGTGCACTTTGCTCAGTGCTGTGAGTAGCCGCCAGATGATCGTATCCTGCATGAAATAAATAGGGACTCAGGCGTGTTTAGTCAAGTGAACTGTGCTCAGTGCTGTGAGTAGCCGCCAGATGATCGCATCCTACATGATATTAATGGGGACTCAGACCTGTTTCGTCAAGTGTACTTTGCTCACTGCTGTTAGTAGCCGCCAGATGATGGCGTCCTACATCAAATAAATAGGGACTCAGGCCTGTTTCTTTAAGTGAACTTTGCTCAGTGCTGTGTGTAGCCCCCCGATGATCGCATCCTACATCAAATAAATAGGGACTCAGGCGTGTTTAGTCAAGTGAACTTTGCTCAGTGCTGTGAGTAGCCACCAGATGATCGCATCCTACATCAAATAGATAGGCACTCAGGCCTGTTTCGTCAAGTTAACTTTGCTCAGTGCTGTTCGTAGTCGCCAGATGATGACATCCTACATCAAATAAATAGGGACGGTGGCCTGTTTCATCAAGTGAACTTTGATCAGTGCAGTGAGTAGCTGCCAGATGATCGCATCCTACATCAAATAAATAGGGATGCGGGCCTGTTTCGTCAAGTGCACTTTGCTCAGTGCTGTGAGTAGCCGCCAGATGATCGCATCCTACATCAAATAAATAGGAACTCAGGCGGGTTTAGTCAAGTGAACTTTGCTCAGTGCTGTGAGTAGCCGCCAGATGATCGACTCCTACATCAAATAAATAGGGACGCAGGCCTGTTTCGTCAAGTGTACTTTGCTCAGTGCTGTGAGTTGCCGCCAGATGATCTCATCCTACATCAAAAAAATAGGAACTCAGGCGTGTTTAGTCATGTGAACTTTGCTCAGTGCTGTGAGTAGCCGCCAGATGATCGCATGCTACATCAAATAAATAGGGACTCAGGCGTGTTTCGTCAAGTGAACTTTGCTCAGTGCTGTGAGTAGCTGCCAGATGATCGCATCCTACATCAAATAAATAGGGACTCAGGCGAGTTTCGTCAAGTGAACTTTGCTCAGTGCTGTTAGTAGCCGCCAGATGATGGCGTCCTACATAAAATAAATGGGGACGCAGGCATGTTTCGTCAAGTGAACTGTGCTCAGTTCTGTGAGTAGCCGCCAGATGATCGCATCCTACATGAAATAAATAAGGACTCAGGCCTGTTTCGTCAAGTGAACTTTGCTCACTGCTGTTAGTAGCCGCCAGATGATCGCATCCTACATCAAATACATAGGAGCTCAGGCGTATTTAGTCAAGTGAACTTTGCTCAGTGCTGTGAGTAGCCGCCAGATGATCGCATCCTACATCAAATAAATAGGAACGCAGGCCTGTTTCGTAAAGTGCACTTTGCTCAGTGCTGTGAGTAGCCGCCAGATGATCGTATCCTTCATGAAATAAATAGGGACTCAGCCGTGTTTAGTCAAGTGAACTGTGCTCAGTGCTGTGAGTAGCCGCCAGATGATCGCATCTTACATGAAATAAATAGGGACTCAGGCCTGTTTCGTCAAGTGTACTTTGCTCACTGCTGTTAGTAGCCGCCAGATGATGGCGTCCTACATCAAATAAATAGGGACTCAGGTCTGTTTCGTTAATTGAACTTTGCTCAGTGCTGTGTGTAGCACCCAGATGATCGCATCCTACATCAAATAAATAGGGACTCAGGCGTGTTTAGTCAAGTGAACTTTGCTCAGTGCTGTGAGTAGCCGCCAGATGATCGCATCCTACATCAAATAGATAGGCACTCAGGCTTGTTTCGTCAAGTGAACTTTGCTCAGTGCAGTGAGTAGCTGCCAGATGATCGCATCCTACATCAAATATATAGGAACGCAGGCGAGTTTCGTCAAGTGAACTTTGCTCAGTGCTGTTAGTAGCCGCCAGATGATGGCGTCCTACATAAAATAAATGGGGACGCCAGCATGTTTCGTCAAGTGATCTTTGCTCAGTGCTGGCTGTGAGTAGCCGCCAGATGATCGCATCTTACATCAAATAAATAGGGACGCAGGCCCGTTTCGTCAAGTGAATTTTGCTCAGTGCTGTGAGTAGCCGCCAGATGATCGCATCCTACATCAAATAAATAGGGACTCAGGCGTGTTTAGTCAAGTGAACTTTGCTCAGTGCTGTGAGTAGCCGCCAGATGATCGCATCCTACATCAAATAAATAGGGACTCAGGCCTGTTTCGTCAAGTGCACTTTGCTGAGTGCTGTGAGTAGCCGCCAGATGATCGCATCCTACATCAAATAAATAGGACCGCAGGCCTGTTTCGTCAAGTGCACTTTGCTCAGTGCTGTGAGTAGCCGCCAGATGATCGTATCCTGCATGAAATAAATAGGGACTCAGGCGTGTTTAGTCAAGTGAACTGTGCTCAGTGCTGTGAGTAGCCGCCAGATGATCGCATCCTACATGATATTAATGGGGACTCAGACCTGTTTCGTCAAGTGTACTTTGCTCACTGCTGTTAGTAGCCGCCAGATGATGGCGTCCTACATCAAATAAATAGGGACTCAGGCCTGTTTCTTTAAGTGAACTTTGCTCAGTGCTGTGTGTAGCCCCCCGATGATCGCATCCTACATCAAATAAATAGGGACTCAGGCGTGTTTAGTCAAGTGAACTTTGCTCAGTGCTGTGAGTAGCCACCAGATGATCGCATCCTACATCAAATAGATAGGCACTCAGGCCTGTTTCGTCAAGTTAACTTTGCTCAGTGCTGTTCGTAGTCGCCAGATGATGACATCCTACATCAAATAAATAGGGACGGTGGCCTGTTTCATCAAGTGAACTTTGATCAGTGCAGTGAGTAGCTGCCAGATGATCGCATCCTACATCAAATAAATAGGGATGCGGGCCTGTTTCGTCAAGTGCACTTTGCTCAGTGCTGTGAGTAGCCGCCAGATGATCGCATCCTACATCAAATAAATAGGAACTCAGGCGGGTTTAGTCAAGTGAACTTTGCTCAGTGCTGTGAGTAGCCGCCAGATGATCGACTCCTACATCAAATAAATAGGGACGCAGGCCTGTTTCGTCAAGTGAACTTTGCTCACTGCTGTTAGTAGCCGCCAGATGATCGCATCCTACATCAAATACATAGGAGCTCAGGCGTATTTAGTCAAGTGAACTTTGCTCAGTGCTGTGAGTAGCCGCCAGATGATCGCATCCTACATCAAATAAATAGGAACGCAGGCCTGTTTCGTAAAGTGCACTTTGCTCAGTGCTGTGAGTAGCCGCCAGATGATCGTATCCTTCATGAAATAAATAGGGACTCAGCCGTGTTTAGTCAAGTGAACTGTGCTCAGTGCTGTGAGTAGCCGCCAGATGATCGCATCTTACATGAAATAAATAGGGACTCAGGCCTGTTTCGTCAAGTGTACTTTGCTCACTGCTGTTAGTAGCCGCCAGATGATGGCGTCCTACATCAAATAAATAGGGACTCAGGTCTGTTTCGTTAATTGAACTTTGCTCAGTGCTGTGTGTAGCACCCAGATGATCGCATCCTACATCAAATAAATAGGGACTCAGGCGTGTTTAGTCAAGTGAACTTTGCTCAGTGCTGTGAGTAGCCGCCAGATGATCGCATCCTACATCAAATAGATAGGCACTCAGGCTTGTTTCGTCAAGTGAACTTTGCTCAGTGCAGTGAGTAGCTGCCAGATGATCGCATCCTACATCAAATATATAGGAACGCAGGCGAGTTTCGTCAAGTGAACTTTGCTCAGTGCTGTTAGTAGCCGCCAGATGATGGCGTCCTACATAAAATAAATGGGGACGCCAGCATGTTTCGTCAAGTGATCTTTGCTCAGTGCTGGCTGTGAGTAGCCGCCAGATGATCGCATCTTACATCAAATAAATAGGGACGCAGGCCCGTTTCGTCAAGTGAATTTTGCTCAGTGCTGTGAGTAGCCGCCAGATGATCGCATCCTACATCAAATAAATAGGGACTCAGGCGTGTTTAGTCAAGTGAACTTTGCTCAGTGCTGTGAGTAGCCGCCAGATGATCGCATCCTACATCAAATAAATAGGGACTCAGGCCTGTTTCGTCAAGTGCACTTTGCTGAGTGCTGTGAGTAGCCGCCAGATGATCGCATCCTACATCAAATAAATAGGGACTTAGGCGTGTTTAGTCAAGTGAACTTTGCTCAGTGCTGTGAGTAGCCGCCAGATGATCGCATCCTACATCAAATAAATAGGCACTGAGGCGTGTTTAGTCAAGTGAACTTTGCTCAGTGCTGTGAGTAGCTGCCAGGTATCACATCCTACATCAAATAGATAGGGACTCGGGCCTGTTTCGTCAAGTGAACTTTGCTCAGTGCTGTTAGTAGCCGCCAGATGATGGCGTCCTACTTAAAATAAATGGGAACGCAGGCATGTTTCGTCAAGTAATCTTTGCTCAGTGCTGTGAGTAGCTGCCAGATTATCGCATCTTACATCAAAGAAATAGGGACGCAGGCCCGTTTCGTCAAGCGAATTTTGCTCAATGCTGTGAGTAGCTGCCAGATGATCGCATCCTACATCAAATAAATAGGAACGCCGGCCTGTTTCGTCAAGTGCACTTTGCTCAGTACTGTGAGTAGCCGCCAGATGATCGTATCCTGCATGAAATAAATAGGGACTCAGGCGTGTTTAGTCAGTTGAACTGTGCTCAATGCTTTTAGTAGCCGCCAGATGATCGCATCCTACATGATATAAATAGGGACTCAGACCTGTTTCGTCAAGTGTACTTTGCTCACTGCTGTTAGTAGCCGCCAGATGATGGCGTCCTACATCAAATAAATAGGGACTCAGGCCTGTTTCGTTAAGTGATCTTTGCTCAGTGCTGTGTGTAGCCCCCAGATGATCGCATCCTACATCAAATAAATAGGGACTCAGGCGTGTTTAGTCAAGTGAACTTTGCTCAGTGCTGTGAGTAGCCACCAGATGATCGCATCCTACATCAAATAGATAGGCACTCAGGCCTGTTTCGTCAAGTTAACTTTGCTCAGTGCTGTTCGTAGTCGCCAGATGATGACATCCTACATCAAATAAATAGGGACGGAGGCCTGTTTCATCAAGTGAACTTTGCTCAGTGCAGTGAGTAGCTGCCAGATGATCGCATCCTACATCAAATAAATAGGGACGCAGGTCTGTTTGGTCAAGTGCACTTTGCTCAGTGCTGTGAGTAGCCGCCAGATGATCGCATCCTACATCAAATAAATAGGAACTCAGGCGTGTTTAGTCAAGTGAACTTTGCTCAGTGCTGTGAGTAGCCGCCAGATGATCGCATCCTACATCAAATAAATAGGGACTCAGGCCTGTTTCGTCAAGTGCACTTTGCTGAGTGCTGTGAGTAGCCGCCAGATGATCGCATCCTACATCAAATAAATAGGGACTGAGGCGTGTTTAGTCATGCGAAGTTTGCTCAGTGCTGTGAGTAGCCGCGAGATGATCGCATCCTACATCAAATAAATAGGGACTCAGGCGTGTTTAGTCAGGTGAACTTTGCTCAGTGCTGTGTGTAGCCGCCCGATGATCGCATCCTACATCAAATAAATAGGGACTTAGGCGTGTTTAGTCAAGTGAACTTGGCTCAGTGCTGTTAGTAGCCGCCAGATGATGGCGTCCTAGATAAAATAAATGGGGACGCAGGCATGTTTCGTCAAGTGATCTTTGCTCAGTGCTGTGAGTAGCCGCCAGATTATCGCATCTTACATCAAAGAAATAGGGACGCAGGCCCGTTTCGTCAAGTGAATTTTGCTCAATGCTGTGAGTAGCTGCCAGATGATCGCATCCTACATCAAATAAATAGGACCGCAGGCCTGTTTCGTCAAGTGCACTTTGCTCAGTGCTGTGAGTAGCCGCCAGATGATCGTATCCTGCATGAAATAAATAGGGACTCAGGCGTGTTTAGTCAAGTGAACTGTGCTGAGTGCTGTGAGTAGCCGCCAGATGATCGCATCCTACATGATATTAATAGGGACTCAGACCTGTTTCGTCAAGTGTACTTTGCTCACTGCTGTTAGTAGCCGCCAGATGATGGCGTCCTACATCAAATAAATAGGGACTCAGGCCTGTTTCTTTAAGTGAACTTTGCTCAGTGCTGTGTGTAGCCCCCCGATGATCGCATCCTACATCAAATAAATAGGGACTCAGGCGTGTATAGTCAAGTGAACTTTGCTCAGTGCTGTGAGTAGCCACCAGATGATCGCATCCTACATCAAATAGATAGTCACTCAGGCCTGTTTCGTCAAGTTAACTTTGCTCAGTGCTGTTCGTAGTCGCCAGATGATGACATCCTACATCAAATAAATAGGGACGGTGGCCTGTTTCATCAAGTGAACTTTGAACAGTGCAGTGAGTAGCTGCCAGATGATCGCATCCTACATCAAATAAATAGGGATGCGGGCCTGTTTCGTCAAGTGCACTTTGCTCAGTGCTGTGAGTAGCCGCCAGATGATCGCATCCTACATCAAATAAATAGGAACTCAGGCGTGTTTAGTCAAGTGAACTTTGCTCAGTGCTGTGAGTAGCCGCCAGATGATCGCATCCTACATCAAATAAATAGGGACGCAGGCCTGTTTCGTCAAGTGTACTTTGCTCAGTGCTGTGAGTAGCCGCCAGATGATCTCATCCTACATCAAAAAAATAGGAACTCAGGCGTGTTTAGTCATGTGAACTTTGCTCAGTGCTGTGAGTAGCCGCGAGATGATCGCATGCTACATCAAATAAATAGGGACTCAGGCGTGTTTCGTCAAGTGAACTTTGCTCAGTGCTGTGAGTAGCTGCCAGATGATCGCATCCTACATCAAATAAATAGGGACTCAGGCGAGTTTCGTCAAGTGAACTTTGCTCAGTGCTGTTAGTAGCCGCCAGATGATGGCGTCCTACATAAAATAAATGGGGACGCAGGCATGTTTCGTCAAGTCAACTGTGCTCAGTTCTGTGAGTAGCCGCCAGATGATCGCATCCTACATGAAATAAATAAGGACTCAGGCCTGTTTCGTCAAGTGAACTTTGCTCACTGCTGTTAGTAGCCGCCAGATGATCGCATCCTACATCAAATACATAGGAGCTCAGGCGTATTTAGTCAAGTGAACTTTGCTCAGTGCTGTGAGTAGCCGCCAGATGATCGCATCCTACATCAAATAAATAGGGACTCAGGCGAGTTTCGTCAAGTGAACTGTGCTCAGTGCTGTGAGTAGCCGCTAGATGATCGCATCCTACATGAAATAAATAGGGACCCAGGCCTGTTTCGTCAAGTGAACTTTGCTCACTGCTGTTAGTAGCCGCCAGATGATGGCGTCCTACATCAAATAGATGGTCACTCAGGCCTGTTTAGTCAAGTGAACTTTGCTCAGTGCTGTGAGTAGCTGCCAGGTGATCGCATCCTACATCAAATAGATAGGGACTCGGGCCTGTTTCGTCAAGTGAACTTTGCTCAGTGCTGTTAGTAGCCGCCAGATGATGGCGTCCTACTTAAAATAAATGGGGACGCAGGCATGTTTCGTCAAGTGATCTTTGCTGAGTGCTGTGAGTAGCTGCCAGATAATCGCTTCCTATGTCAAATAAATTGGGACTCAGGCGTGTTTAGTCAAGTGAACTTTGCTCAGTGCTGTGAGTAGCCGCCAGATGATCGCATCCTACATCAAATAGATAGGGACTCGGGCCTGTTTTGTCAAGTGAACTTTGCTCAGTGCTGTTAGTAGCCGCCAGATGATCGCATCCTACATCAAATAAATAGGAACTCAGGCGTGTTTAGTCAAGTGAACTTTGCTCAGTGCTGTGAGTAGCCGCCAGATGATCGCATCCTACATCAAATAAATAGGGACCCAGGCCTGTTTCGTCAAGTGTACTTTGCTCAGTGCTGTGAGTAGCCGCCAGATGATCTCATCCTACATCAAATCAATAGGAACTCAGGCGTGTTTAGTCATGTGAACTTTGCTCAGTGCTGTGAGTAGCCGCCAGATGATCGCATCCTACATCAAATAAATAGGGACTCAGGCGTGTTTAGTCAAGTGAACTTTGCTCAGTGCTGTGAGTAGCCGCCAGATGATCGCATACTACATCAAATAAATAGGGACTCAGGCCTGTTTCGTCAAGTGCACTTTGCTGAGTGCTGTGAGTAGCCGCCAGATGATCGCATCCTACATCAAATAAATAGGGACTCAGGCGTGTTTAGTCATGCGAAGTTTGCTCAGTGCTGTGAGTAGCCGCCAGATGATCGCATCCTACATCAAATAAATAGGGACTCAGGCGTGTTTAGTCAGGTGAACTTTGCTCAGTGCTGTGAGTAGCCGCCCGATGATCGCATCCTACATCAAATAAATAGGGACTTAGGCGTGTTTAGTCAAGTGAACTTTGCTCAGTGCTGTTAGTAGCCGCCAGATGATGGCGTCCTAGATAAAATAAATGGGGACGCAGGCATGTTTCGTCAAGTGATCTTTGCTCAGTGCTGTGAGTAGCCGCCAGATTATCGCATCTTACATCAAAGAAATAGGGACGCAGGCCCGTTTCGTCTAGTGAATTTTGCTCAGTGCTGTGAGTAGCCGCCAGATGATCGCATCCTACATCAAATAAATAGGAACTCAGGCGTGTTTAGTCAAGTGAACTTTGCTCAGTGCTGTGAGTAGCCGCCAGATGATCGCATCCTACATCAAATAAATAGGGACGCAGGCCTGTTTCGTCAAGTGTACTTTGCTCAGTGCTGTGAGTAGCCGCCAGATGATCTCATCCTACATCAAATAAATAGGAACTCAGGCATGTTTAGTCAAGTGAACTTTGCTCAGTGCTGTGAGCAGCCGCCAGATGATCGCATCCTACATCAAATAGATAGGGACTCGGGCCTGTTTCGTCAAGTGAACTTTGCTCAGTGCTGTTAGTAGCCGCCAGATGATGGCGTCCTACATGAAATAAATGGGGACGCAGGCATGTTTCGTCAAGTGATCTTTGCTCAGTGTTGTGAGTAGCCGCCAGATGATCGCATCTTACATCAAATAAATATGGACGCAGGCCCGTTTCGTCAAGTGAATTTTGCTCCGTGCTGTGAGTAGCAGCCAGATGATCGCATCCTACATCAAATAGAAAGGGACTCAGGCGTGTTTAGTCAAGTGCACTTTGCTCAGTGCTGTGAGTAGCCG
The DNA here is from genome assembly GCF_048455015.1 of Haemaphysalis longicornis. Lineage (NCBI taxonomy): Eukaryota > Metazoa > Arthropoda > Arachnida > Ixodida > Ixodidae > Haemaphysalis > Haemaphysalis longicornis. The sequence goes on along the minus strand of NW_027526204.1, from coordinate 803,334 downwards.
CCAGATGATCGCATCCTACATTATTAATACGGACTCAGGAGTGTTTAGTCAAGGGAACTTTGCTCAGTGCTGTGAGTAGCCGCCAGATGATCGCATCCTACATCAAATAAATAGGAACGCAGGCCTGTTTCGTAAAGTGCACTTTGCTCAGTGCTGTGAGTAGCCGCCAGATGATCGTATCCTTCATGAAATAAATAGGGACTCAGCCGTGTTTAGTCAAGTGAACTGTGCTCAGTGCTGTGAGTAGCCGCCAGATGATCGCATCTTACATGAAATAAATAGGGACTCAGGCCTGTTTCGTCAAGTGTACTTTGCTCACTGCTGTTAGTAGCCGCCAGATGATGGCGTCCTACATCAAATAAATAGGGACTCAGGTCTGTTTCGTTAATTGAACTTTGCTCAGTGCTGTGTGTAGCACCCAGATGATCGCATCCTACATCAAATAAATAGGGACTCAGGCGTGTTTAGTCAAGTGAACTTTGCTCAGTGCTGTGAGTAGCCGCCAGATGATCGCATCCTACATCAAATAGATAGGCACTCAGGCTTGTTTCGTCAAGTGAACTTTGCTCAGTGCAGTGAGTAGCTGCCAGATGATCGCATCCTACATCAAATATATAGGAACGCAGGCGAGTTTCGTCAAGTGAACTTTGCTCAGTGCTGTTAGTAGCCGCCAGATGATGGCGTCCTACATAAAATAAATGGGGACGCCGGCATGTTTCGTCAAGTGATCTTTGCTCAGTGCTGGCTGTGAGTAGCCGCCAGATGATCGCATCTTACATCAAATAAATAGGGACGCAGGCCCGTTTCGTCAAGTGAATTTTGCTCAGTGCTGTGAGTAGCCGCCAGATGATCGCATCCTACATCAACTAAATAGGGACTCAGGCCTGTTTCGTCAAGTGCACTTTGCTGAGTGCTGTGAGTAGCCGCCAGATGATCGCATCCTACATCAAATAAATAGGGACTTAGGCGTGTTTAGTCAAGTGAACTTTGCTCAGTGCTGTGAGTAGCCGCCAGATGATCGCATCCTACATCAAATAAATAGGCACTGAGGCGTGTTTAGTCAAGTGAACTTTGCTCAGTGCTGTGAGTAGCTGCCAGGTATCGCATCCTACATCAAATAGATAGGGACTCGGGCCTGTTTCGTCAAGTGAACTTTGCTCAGTGCTGTTAGTAGCCGCCAGATGATGGCGTCCTACTTAAAATAAATGGGAACGCAGGCATGTTTCGTCAAGTAATCTTTGCTCAGTGCTGTGAGTAGCTGCCAGATTATAGCATCTTACATCAAAGAAATAGGTACGCAGGCCCGTTTCGTCAAGCGAATTTTGCTCAATGCTGTGAGTAGCTGCCAGATGATCGCATCCTACATCAAATAAATAGGAACGCAGGCCTGTTTCGTCAAGTGCACTTTGCTCAGTGCTGTGAGTAGCCGCCAGATGATCGTATCCTGCATGAAATAAATAGGGACTCAGGCGTGTTTAGTCAGTTGAACTGTGCTCAATGCTTTTAGTACCCGCCAGATGATCGCATCCTACATGATATAAATAGGGACTCAGACCTGTTTCGTCAAGTGTACTTTGCTCACTGCTGTTAGTAGCCGCCAGATGATGGCGTCCTACATCAAATAAATAGGGACTCAGGCCTGTTTCGTTAAGTGATCTTTGCTCAGTGCTGTGTGTAGCCCCCAGATGATCGCATCCTACATCAAATAAATAGGGACTCAGGCGTGTTTAGTCAAGTGAACTTTGCTCAGTGCTGTGAGTAGCCACCAGATGATCGCATCCTACATCAAATAGATAGGCACTCAGGCCTGTTTCGTCAAGTTAACTTTGCTCAGTGCTGTTCGTAGTCGCCAGATGATGACATCCTACATCAAATAAATAGGGACGGAGGCCTGTTTCATCAAGTGAACTTTGCTCAGTGCAGTGAGTAGCTGCCAGATGATCGCATCCTACATCAAATAAATAGGGACGAAGGTCTGTTTCGTCAAGTGCACTTTGCTCAGTGCTATGAGTAGCCGCCAGATGATCGCATCCTACATCAAATAAATAGGAACTCAGGCGTGTTTAGTCAAGTGAACTTTGCTCAGTGCTGTGAGTAGCCGCCAGATGATCGCATCCTACATCAAATAAATAGGGACTCAGGCCTGTTTCGTCAAGTGCACTTTGCTGAGTGCTGTGAGTAGCCGCCAGATGATCGCATCCTACATCAAATAAATAGGGACTCAGGCGTGTTTAGTCATGCGAAGTTTGCTCAGTGCTGTGAGTAGCCGCCAGATGATCGCATCCTACATCAAATAAGTAGGGACTCAGGCGTGTTTAGTCAGGTGAACTTTGCTCAGTGCTGTGAGTAGCCGCCCGATGATCGCATCCTACATCAAATAAATAGGGACTTAGGCGTGTTTAGTCAAGTGAACTTGGCTCAGTGCTGTTAGTAGCCGCCAGATGATGGCGTCCTAGATAAAATAAATGGGGACGCAGGCATGTTTCGTCAAGTGATCTTTGCTCAGTGCTGTGAGTAGCCGCCAGATTATCGCATCTTACATCAAAGAAATAGGGACGCAGGCCCGTTTCGTCAAGTGAATTTTGCTCAATGCTGTGAGTAGCTGCCAGATGATCGCATCCTACATCAAATAAATAGGACCGCAGGCCTGTTTCGTCAAGTGCACTTTGCTCAGTGCTGTGAGTAGCCGCCAGATGATCGTATCCTGCATGAAATAAATAGGGACTCAGGCGTGTTTAGTCAAGTGAACTGTGCTCAGTGCTGTGAGTAGCCGCCAGATGATCGCATCCTACATGATATTAATGGGGACTCAGACCTGTTTCGTCAAGTGTACTTTGCTCACTGCTGTTAGTAGCCGCCAGATGATGGCGTCCTACATCAAATAAATAGGGACTCAGGCCTGTTTCTTTAAGTGAACTTTGCTCAGTGCTGTGTGTAGCCCCCCGATGATCGCATCCTACATCAAATAAATAGGGACTCAGGCGTGTTTAGTCAAGTGAACTTTGCTCAGTGCTGTGAGTAGCCACCAGATGATCGCATCCTACATCAAATAGATAGGCACTCAGGCCTGTTTCGTCAAGTTAACTTTGCTCAGTCCTGTTCGTAGTCGCCAGATGATGACATCCTACATCAAATAAATAGGGACGGTGGCCTGTTTCATCAAGTGAACTTTGATCAGTGCAGTGAGTAGCTGCCAGATGATCGCATCCTACATCAAATAAATAGGGATGCGGGCCTGTTTCGTCAAGTGCACTTTGCTCAGTGCTGTGAGTAGCCGCCAGATGATCGCATCCTACATCAAATAAATAGGAACTCAGGCGGGTTTAGTCAAGTGAACTTTGCTCAGTGCTGTGAGTAGCCGCCAGATGATCGACTCCTACATCAAATAAATAGGGACGCAGGCCTGTTTCGTCAAGTGTACTTTGCTCAGTGCTGTGAGTTGCCGCCAGATGATCTCATCCTACATCAAAAAAATAGGAACTCAGGCGTGTTTAGTCATGTGAACTTTGCTCAGTGCTGTGAGTAGCCGCCAGATGATCGCAGGCTACATCAAATAAATAGGGACTCAGGCGTGTTTCGTCAAGTGAACTTTGCTCAGTGCTGTGAGTAGCTGCCAGATGATCGCATCCTACATCAAATAAATAGGGACTCAGGCGAGTTTCGTCAAGTGAACTTTGCTCAGTGCTGTTAGTAGCCGCCAGATGATGGCGTCCTACATAAAATAAATGGGGACGCAGGCATGTTTCGTCAAGTGAACTGTGCTCAGTTCTGTGAGTAGCCGCCAGATGATCGCATCCTACATGAAATAAATAAGGACTCAGGCCTGGTTCGTCAAGTGTACTTTGCTCACTGCTGTTAGTAGCCGCCAGATGATCGCATCCTACATCAAATACATAGGAGCTCAGGCGTATTTAGTCAAGTGAACTTTGCTCAGTGCTGTGAGTAGCCGCCAGATGATCGCATCCTACATCAAATAAATAGGAACGCAGGCCTGTTTCGTAAAGTGCACTTTGCTCAGTGCTGTGAGTAGCCGCCAGATAATCGTATCCTTCATGAAATAAATAGGGACTCAGCCGTGTTTAGTCAAGTGAACTGTGCTCAGTGCTGTGAGTAGCCGCCAGATGATCGCATCTTACATGAAATAAATAGGGACTCAGGCCTGTTTCGTCAAGTGTACTTTGCTCACTGCTGTTAGTAGCCGCCAGATGATGGCGTCCTACATCAAATAAATAGGGACTCAGGTCTGTTTCGTTAATTGAACTTTGCTCAGTGCTGTGTGTAGCACCCAGATGATGCATCCTACATCAAATAAATAGGGACTCAGGCGTGTTTAGTCAAGTGAACTTTGCTCAGTGCTGTGAGTAGCCGCCAGATGATCGCATCCTACATCAAATAGATAGGCACTCAGGCTTGTTTCGTCAAGTGAACTTTGCTCAGTGCAGTGAGTAGCTGCCAGATGATCGCATCCTACATCAAATATATAGGAACGCAGGCGAGTTTCGTCAAGTGAACTTTGCTCAGTGCTGTTAGTAGCCGCCAGATGATGGCGTCCTACATAAAATAAATGGGGACGCCAGCATGTTTCGTCAAGTGATCTTTGCTCAGTGCTGGCTGTGAGTAGCCGCCAGATGATCGCATCTTACATCAAATAAATAGGGACGCAGGCCCGTTTCGTCAAGTGAATTTTGCTCAGTGCTGTGAGTAGCCGCCAGATGATCGCATCCTACATCAAATAAATAGGGACTCAGGCGTGTTTAGTCAAGTGGACTTTGCTCAGTGCTGTGAGTAGCCGCCAGATGATCGCATCCTACATCAAATAAATAGGGACTCAGGCCTGTTTCGTCAAGTGCACTTTGCTGAGTGCTGTGAGTAGCCGCCAGATGATCGCATCCTACATCAAATAAATAGGGACTTAGGCGTGTTTAGTCAAGTGAACTTTGCTCAGTGCTGTGAGTAGCCGCCAGATGATCGCATCCTACATCAAATAAATAGGCACTGAGGCGTGTTTAGTCAAGTGAACTTTGCTCAGTGCTGTGAGTAGCTGCCAGGTATCACATCCTACATCAAATAGATAGGGACTCGGGCCTGTTTCGTCAAGTGAACTTTGCTCAGTGCTGTTAGTAGCCGCCAGATGATGGCGTCCTACTTAAAATAAATGGGAACGCAGGCATGTTTCGTCAAGTAATCTTTGCTCAGTGCTGTGAGTAGCTGCCAGATTATCGCATCTTACATCAAAGAAATAGGGACGCAGGCCCGTTTCGTCAAGCGAATTTTGCTCAATGCTGTGAGTAGCTGCCAGATGATCGCATCCTACATCAAATAAATAGGAACGCCGGCCTGTTTCGTCAAGTGCACTTTGCTCAGTGCTGTGAGTAGCCGCCAGATGATCGTATCCTGCATGAAATAAATAGGGACTCAGGCGTGTTTAGTCAGTTGAACTGTGCTCAATGCTTTTAGTAGCCGCCAGATGATCGCATCCTACATGATATAAATAGGGACTCAGACCTGTTTCGTCAAGTGTACTTTGCTCACTGCTGTTAGTAGCCGCCAGATGATGGCGTCCTACATCAAATAAATAGGGACTCAGGCCTGTTTCGTTAAGTGATCTTTGCTCAGTGCTGTGTGTAGCCCCCAGATGATCGCATCCTACATCAAATAAATAGGGACTCAGGCGTGTTTAGTCAAGTGAACTTTGCTCAGTGCTGTGAGTAGCCACCAGATGATCGCATCCTACATCAAATAGATAGGCACTCAGGCCTGTTTCGTCAAGTTAACTTTGCTCAGTGCTGTTCGTAGTCGCCAGATGATGACATCCTACATCAAATAAATAGGGACGGAGGCCTGTTTCATCAAGTGAACTTTGCTCAGTGCAGTGAGTAGCTGCCAGATGATCGCATCCTACATCAAATAAATAGGGACGCAGGTCTGTTTCGTCAAGTGCACTTTGCTCAGTGCTGTGAGTAGCCGCCAGATGATCGCATCCTACATCAAATAAATAGGAACTCAGGCGTGTTTAGTCAAGTGAACTTTGCTCAGTGCTGTGAGTAGCCGCCAGATGATCGCATCCTACATCAAATAAATAGGGACTCAGGCCTGTTTCGTCAAGTGCACTTTGCTGAGTGCTGTGAGTAGCCGCCAGATGATCGCATCCTACATCAAATAAATAGGGACTCAGGCGTGTTTAGTCATGCGAAGTTGGCTCAGTGCTGTGAGTAGCCGCCAGATGATCGCATCCTACATCAAATAAATAGGGACTCAGGCATGTTTAGTCAGGTGAACTTTGCTCAGTGCTGTGTGTAGCCGCCCGATGATCGCATCCTACATCAAATAAATAGGGACTTAGGCGTGTTTAGTCAAGTGAACTTGGCTCAGTGCTGTTAGTAGCCGCCAGATGATGGCGTCCTAGATAAAATAAATGGGGACGCAGGCATGTTTCGTCAAGTGATCTTTGCTCAGTGCTGTGAGTAGCCGCCAGATTATCGCATCTTACATCAAAGAAATAGGGACGCAGGCCCGTTTCGTCAAGTGAATTTTGCTCAATGCTGTGAGTAGCTGCCAGATGATCGCATCCTACATCAAATAAATAGGACCGCAGGCCTGTTTCGTCAAGTGCACTTTGCTCAGTGCTGTGAGTAGCCGCCAGATGATCGTATCCTGCATGAAATAAATAGGGACTCAGGCGTGTTTAGTCAAGTGAACTGTGCTCAGTGCTGTGAGTAGCCGCCAGATGATCGCATCCTACATGATATTAATAGGGACTCAGACCTGTTTCGTCAAGTGTACTTTGCTCACTGCTGTTAGTAGCCGCCAGATGATGGCGTCCTACATCAAATAAATAGGGACTCAGGCCTGTTTCTTTAAGTGAACTTTGCTCAGTGCTGTGTGTAGCCCCCCGATGATCGCATCCTACATCAAATAAATAGGGACTCAGGCGTGTATACACCATTTTCCATAAGCAGCCGGGAAAGGGGGAAAATACTCTCAAACCAGTTCTCTCGGCGGCCGACCAGCGTTGCCTGTGCGCGCTGGGCTGTTAAAATCGCCCGGCGCGGTGTGCTCCGCTGCGTAGTTCAGGAGTATTTCGCACCGCGTGCTTAGTTTTTGTGGAACTTTCAACTGTTTTAGCCAATGCTGCGATGCCGTTCAAGGCGCAAACGTCGCTTGGCCAGCACTGCGCGGTGGTGGGTTATTGAACAACCAGAGAAAGCGAGAAACAGTCGCTGACAGCACGCATGTGCACGACACTGCCTGGAGAAAATGCACTGCGGTCGCGGCGTGTTTTTGCTGCATCGCTTCCCAACGCACACCGAGTTGAGATATCGGCGGATGCCGCTGATAAATCGCAGCGACTTTGTACCAACGACCAACTCCAGGGTTTGCTGGGTGCACTTGGATGGCAAGCAGACGGAGCAAAATCCATTTATTACACGCAATGCTGCGGCAAGGAACGGAACCCCCTGAAATGTTAGAAGCAACTTTATCTTTTACAATACAGCATTGATTGATTGGTTGATTGATTAATTTATTCATTATGGTGTTTAACGCCCCAACGCTTCATGGGTGATGAGGCGCGCCGCAGTGGAGGGCTCCGGGTTAATTTTGACTACCTGGGGTTCTTTCACGAGCGCCGATACAATACAACATTACAATACCTTCTGGTTCCTTGTAGTCAATTTAAAATACCATATATTGTTTGTCATTACAGCCGATTGGCATTATACAATCCCCTTTTCATTTAATCTAACCTTTAAAATCACGGCGTTTTGTTTACTTTTTTTCAGGCCAACGCATTACACTGCCAAACGATATGAAAAGATAACTTTCTCCATCGCACACTGCTGGTCGATAGCAGGATAAGCAGGCAGCCCAATGTGGAAACGCAGCTGGAGATACGCGTGAACGCTGCATTTGGAAAATAGCTCAACCTGTTCACAACGCGGTCAAAGGAAAAGCTTCTACTCCTTTTGCGTTGGCACGGCATCTAAAGTATTACAATTACAAAACAGTTACTGCTGCTCGCGTAAAGCATTTGTGGTGCAAGCAGCGGTTTTACAAAGGTGGGCTCCGAGCGAAAAGCCACATGCGCTGCGCAGAGTTAGGTCAATCATGATCAACCAATATTAACTCGCCCGAACTTTGACCCTTCTGCTCAACCTTCGAATAGTAAGTTGACTGGTTGTGCGGTCGTGTTATTTTTCCGCCAAGGTAATTTCGTTTTGTCAGTAACCTTCATAAGTCTAGTTAAGAAAGATTATATTGCATTGCAATGTCAACAGCGTAGCAATCGCCTCGTCGAAAGTTCATCGCGAGCACGGATCACCGTGACCCACATATGCTGTGCGCGCTCCGCATTCGACGTCCGCGCTTCCGTAAACATGACTAATCGGTTAATATAACAAGCACGGTGGCATTGAAAACACGTATTTACTCCCCGATATCGATTTCAATGTCAGTCGGTGCCATACCGGAACGTTTGCATCGCGGAACTGCGGAGCACCAGTGGCACCACCACCACACTGCTACTACTGCTTGCGACAGCCGGAGTCGGCATTTTCCACTCTGGCAGCACATTAGGACCTAAAATCCGTACGCAGATGATGAAAACAAAACAGAACACACACACACACAAGCACTGCAACCGCTAACTTAACGCCAAACCACTACGGTTCACTCGGTAATGCACGGGTACCGAGCAGACGCACGGAAAGAACGGAGCACTTAACAGCCCAGCGCGGAGGTTTCGGCGGTCGCTTTATAGACGGCGCTAGCGGTCCGGTCAGAAAAAGCAAATGGCGGCGCCCACCTCTAGCAAGGAAAATGGTGTATAGGAAAGTGAACTTTGCTCAGTGCTGTGAGTAGCCACCAGATGATCGCATCCTACATCAAATAGATAGGCACTCAGGCCTGTTTCGTCAAGTTAACTTTGCTCAGTGCTGTTCGTAGTCGCCAGATGATGACATCCTACATCAAATAAATAGGGACGGTGGCCTGTTTCATCAAGTGAACTTTGAACAGTGCAGTGAGTAGCTGCCAGATGATCGCATCCTACATCAAATAAATAGGGATGCGGGCCTGTTTCGTCAAGTGCACTTTGCTCAGTGCTGTGAGTAGCCGCCAGATGATCGCATCCTACATTAAATAAATAGGAACTCAGGCGTGTTTAGTCAAGTGAACTTTGCTCAGTGCTGTGAGTAGCCGCCAGATGATCGCATCCTACATCAAATAAATAGGGACGCAGGCCTGTTTCGTCAAGTGTACTTTGCTCAGTGCTGTGAGTAGCCGCCAGATGATCTCATCCTACATCAAAAAAATAGGAACTCAGGCGTGTTTAGTCATGTGAACTTTGCTCAGTGCTGTGAGTAGCCGCCAGATGATCGCATGCTACATCAAATAAATAGGGACTCAGGCGTGTTTCGTCAAGTGAACTTTGCTCAGTGCTGTGAGTAGCTGCCAGATGATCGCATCCTACATCAAATAAATAGGGACTCAGGCGAGTTTCGTCAAGTGAACTTTGCTCAGTGCTGTTAGTAGCCGCCAGATGATGGCGTCCTACATAAAATAAATGGGGACGCAGGCATGTTTCGTCAAGTCAACTGTGCTCAGTTCTGTGAGTAGCCGCCAGATGATCGCATCCTACATGAAATAAATAAGGACTCAGGCCTGTTTCGTCAAGTGAACTTTGCTCACTGCTGTTAGTAGCCGCCAGATGATCGCATCCTACATCAAATACATAGGAGCTCAGGCGTATTTAGTCAAGTGAACTTTGCTCAGTGCTGTGAGTAGCCGCCAGATGATCGCATCCTACATCAAATAAATAGGGACTCAGGCGAGTTTCGTCAAGTGAACTGTGCTCAGTGCTGTGAGTAGCCGCTAGATGATCGCATCCTACATGAAATAAATAGGGACTCAGGCCTGTTTCGTCAAGTGAACTTTGCTCACTGCTGTTAGTAGCCGCCAGATGATGGCGTCCTACATCAAATAGATGGTCACTCAGGCCTGTTTAGTCAAGTGAACTTTGCTCAGTGCTGTGAGTAGCTGCCAGGTGATCGCATCCTACATCAAATAGATAGGGACTCGGGCCTGTTTCGTCAAGTGAACTTTGCTCAGTGCTGTTAGTAGCCGCCAGATGATGGCGTCCTACTTAAAATAAATGGGGACGCAGGCATGTTTCGTCAAGTGATCTTTGCTCAGTGCTGTGAGTAGCTGCCAGATAATCGCGTCCTATGTCAAATAAATAGGGACTCAGGCGTGTTTAGTCAAGTGAACTTTGCTCAGTGCTGTGAGTAGCCGCCAGATGATCGCATCCTACATCAAATAGATAGGGACTCGGGCCTGTTTTGTCAAGTGAACTTTGCTCAGTGCTGTTAGTAGCCGCCAGATGATCGCATCCTACATCAAATAAATAGGAACTCAGGCGTGTTTAGTCAAGTGAACTTTGCTCAGTGCTGTGAGTAGCCGCCAGATGATCGCATCCTACATCAAATAAATAGGGACGCAGGCCTGTTTCGTCAAGTGTACTTTGCTCAGTGCTGTGAGTAGCCGCCAGATGATCTCATCCTACATCAAATAAATAGGAACTCAGGCGTGTTTAGTCATGTGAACTTTGCTCAGTGCTGTGAGTAGCCGCCAGATGATCGCATCCTACATCAAATAAATAGGGACTCAGGCGTGTTTAGTCAAGTGAACTTTGCTCAGTGCTGTGAGTAGCCGCCAGATGATCGCATACTACATCAAATAAATAGGGACTCAGGCCTGTTTCGTCAAGTGCACTTTGCTGAGTGCTGTGAGTAGCCGCCAGATGATCGCATCCTACATCAAATAAATAGGGACTCAGGCGTGTTTAGTCATGCGAAGTTTGCTCAGTGCTGTGAGTAGCCGCCAGATGATCGCATCCTACATCAAATAAATAGGGACTCAGGCGTGTTTAGTCAGGTGAACTTTGCTCAGTGCTGTGAGTAGCCGCCCGATGATCGCATCCTACATCAAATAAATAGGGACTTAGGCGTGTTTAGTCAAGTGAACTTTGCTCAGTGCTGTTAGTAGCCGCCAGATGATGGCGTCCTAGATAAAATAAATGGGGACGCAGGCATGTTTCGTCAAGTGATCTTTGCTCAGTGCTGTGAGTAGCCGCCAGATTATCGCATCTTACATCAAAGAAATAGGGACGCAGGCCCGTTTCGTCAAGTGAATTTTGCTCAGTGCTGTGAGTAGCTGCCAGATGATCGCATCCTACATCAAATAAATAGGAACTCAGGCGTGTTTAGTCAAGTGAACTTTGCTCAGTGCTGTGAGTAGCCGCCAGATGATCGCATCCTACATCAAATAAATAGGGACGCAGGCCTGTTTCGTCAAGTGTACTTTGCTCAGTGCTGTGAGTAGCCGCCAGATGATCTCATCCTACATCAAATAAATAGGAACTCAGGCATGTTTAGTCATGTGAACTTTGCTCAGTGCTGTGAGTAGCCGCCAGATGATCGCATGCTACATCAAATAAATAGGGACTCAGGCGAGTTTCGTCAAGTGAACTTTGCTCAGTGCTGTGAGTAGCTGCCAGATGATCGCATCCTACATCAAATAAATAGGGACTCAGGCGAGTTTCGTCAAGTGAACTTTGCTCAGTGCTGTTAGTAGGAGCCAGATGATGGCGTCCTACATAAAATAAATGGGGACGCAGGCATGTTTTGTCAAGTGAACTGTGCTCAGTTCTGTGAGTAGCCGCCAGATGATCGCATCCTGCATGAAATAAATAAGGACTCAGGCCTGTTTCGTCAAGTGAACTTTGCTCACTTGCTTTTAGTAGCCGCCAGATGATGGCGTCCTACATCATATAAATAGGGACGGAGGCCTGTTTCGTCAAGTGCACTTTGCTCAGTGCTGTGAGTAGCCGCCAGATGATCGCATCCTACATCAAATACATAGGAACTCAGGCGTATTTAGTCAAGTGAACTTTGCTCAGGGCTGTGAGTAGCCGCCAGATGATCGCATCCCACATCAAATAAATAGGGACTCAGGCGAGTTTCGTCAAGTGAACTTTGCTCAGTGCTGTTAGTAGCCGCCAGATGATGGCGTCCTACATAAAATAAATGGGGACGCAGGCATGTTTCGTCAAGTGATCTTTGCTCACTGCTGGCTGTGAGTAGCCGCCAGATGATCGCATCTTACATCAAATAAATAGGGGCGCAGGCCTGTTTCATCACGTGAACTTTGCTCAGTGCAGTGAGTAGCTGCCAGATGATCGCATCCTACATCAAATAAATAGGGACGCAGGCCTGTTTCGTCAAGTACACTTTGCTCAGTGCTGTGAGTAGCCAGATGATCGCATCCTACATCAAATAAATAGGAACTCAGGCGTGTTTAGTCAAGTGAACTTTGCTCAGTGCTGTGAGTAGCCGCCAGATGATCGCATCCTACATCAAATAAATAGGGACGCAGGCCTGTTTCGTCAAGTGAACTTTGCTCAGTGCTGTGAGTAGCCGCCAGATGATCGCATCCTACATCAAATAAATAGGGACTCAGGCGAGTTTAGTCAAGTGAACTTTGCTCAGTGCTGTGAGTAGCCGCCAGATGATCGCATCCTACATCGAATAAATAGGGACGCAGGCCCGTTTCGTCAAGTGCTCTTTGCTCAGTGCTGTGAGTAGCCGCCAGATGATCGCATCCTATATCAAATAAACAGGGGCTCAGGCGTGTTCAGTCAAGTGAACTGTGCTCAGTGCTGTGAATAGCCGCTAGATGATCGCATCCTACATGAAATAAATAGGGACTCAGGCCTGTTTCGTCAAGTGAACTTTGCTCACTGCTGTTACTAGCCGCCAGATGATGGCGTCCTACATCAAATACATGGTCACTCAGGCCTGTTTAGTCAAGTGAACTTTGCGCAGTGCTGTGAGTAGCCGCCAGATGATCGCATCCTACATCAAATAGAAAGGGACTCGGCCCTGTTTTGTCAAGTGAACTTTGCTCAGTGCTGTTAGTAGCCGCCAGATGATCGCATCCTACATCAAATAAATAGGGACGCAGGCCTGTTTCGTCAAGTGTACTTTGCTCAGTGCTGTGAGTAGCCGCCAGATGATCTCATCCTACATCAAATAAATAGGAACTCAGGCGTGTTTAGTCATGTGAACTTTGCTCAGTGCTGTGAGTAGCCGCCAGATGATCGCATGCTACATCAAATAAATAGGGACTCAGGCGAGTTTCGTCAAGTGAACTTTGCTCAGTGCTGTGAGTAGCTGCCAGATGATCGCATCCTACATCAAATAAATAGGGACTCAGGCGAGTTTCGTCAAGTGAACTTTGCTCAGTGCTGTTAGTAGCCGCCAGATGATGGCGTCCTACATAAAATAAATGGGGACGCAGGCATGTTTCGTCAAGTGAACTGTGCTCAGTTCTGTGAGTAGCCGCCAGATGATCGCATCCTACATGAAATAAATAAGGACTCAGGCCTGTTTCGTCAAGTGAACTTTGCTCACTGCTGTTAGTAGCCGCCAGATGATGGCGTCCTACATCATATAAATAGGGACGGAGGCCTGTTTCGTCAAGTGCACTTTGCTCAGTGCTGTGAGTAGCCGCCAGATGATCGCATCCTACATCAAATACATAGGAACTCAGGCGTATTTAGTCAAGTGAACTTTGCTCAGTGCTGTGAGTAGCCGCCAGATGATCGCATCCTACATCAAATAAATAGGGACTCAGGCGAGTTTCGTCAAGTGAACTTTGCTCAGTGCTGTTAGTAGCCGCCAGATGATGGCGTCCTACATAAAATAAATGGGGACGCAGGCATGTTTCGTCAAGTGATCTTTGCTCACTGCTGGCTATGAGTAGCCGCCAGATGATCGCATCTTACATCAAATAAATAGGGGTGCAGGCCTGTTTCATCACGTGAACTTTGCTCAGTGCAGTGAGTAGCTGCCAGATGATCGCATCCTACATCAAATAAATAGGGACGCAGGCCTGTTTCGTCAAGTACACTTTGCTCAGTGCTGTGAGTAGCCGCCAGATGATCGCATGCTACATCAAATAAATAGGGACTCAGGCGAGTTTCGTCAAGTGAACTTTGCTCAGTGCTGTGAGTAGCCAGATGATCTCATCCTACATCAAATAAATAGGAACTCAGGCATGTTTAGTCATGTGAACTTTGCTCAGTGCTGTGAGTAGCCGCCAGATGATCGCATGCTACATCAAATAAATAGGGACTCAGGCGAGTTTCGTCAACTGAACTTTGCTCAGTGCTGTGAGTAGCTGCCAGATGATCGCATCCTACATCAAATAAATAGGGACTCAGGCGAGTTTCGTCAAATGAACTTTGCTCAGTGCTGTTAGTAGCCGCCAGATGATGGCGTCCTACATAAAATAAATGGGGACGCAGGCATGATTTGTCAAGTGAACTGTGCTCAGTTCTGTGAGTAGCCGCCAGATGATCGCATCCTGCATGAAATAAATAAGGACTCAGGCCTGTTTCGTCAAGTGAACTTTGCTCACTTGCTTTTAGTAGCCGCCAGATGATGGCGTCCTACATCATATAAATAGGGACGGAGGCCTGTTTCGTCAAGTGCACTTTGCTCAGTGCTGTGAGTAGCCGCCAGATGATCGCATCCTACATCAAATACATAGGAACTCAGGCGTATTTAGTCAAGTGAACTTTGCTCAGTGCTGTGAGTAGCCGCCAGATGATCGCATCCTACATCAAATAAATAGGGACTCAGGCGAGTTTCGTCAAGTGAACTTTGCTCAGTGCTGTTAGTAGCCGCCAGATGATGGCGTCCTACATAAAATAAATGGGGACGCAGGCATGTTTCGTCAAGTGATCTTTGCTCACTGCTGGCTGTGAGTAGCCGCCAGATGATCGCATCTTACATCAAATAAATAGGGGCGCAGGCCTGTTTCATCACGTGAACTTTGCTCAGTGCAGTGAGTAGCTGCCAGATGATCGCATCCTACATCAAATAAATAGGGACGCAGGCCGGTTTCGTCAAGTACACTTTGCTCAGTGCTGTGAGTAGCCAGATGATCGCATCCTACATCAAATAAATAGGAACTCAGGCGTGTTTAGTCAAGTGAACTTTGCTCAGTGCTGTGAGTAGCCGCCAGATGATCGCATCCTACATCAAATAAATAGAGACGCAGGCCTGTTTCGTCAAGTGAACTTTGCTCAGTGCTGTGAGTAGCCACCAGATGATCGCATCCTACATCAAATAAATAGGGACTCAGGCGAGTTTAGTCAAGTGAACTTTGCTCAGTGCTGTGAGTAGCCGCCAGATGATCGCATCCTACATCGAATAAATAGGGACGCAGGCCCGTTTCGTCAAGTGCTCTTTGCTCAGTGCTGTGAGTAGCCGCCAGATGATCGCATCCTATATCAAATAAATAGGGGCTCAGGCGTGTTCAGTCAAGTGAACTGTGCTCAGTGCTGTGAGTAGCCGCTAGATGATCGAATCCTACATGAAATAAATAGGGACTCAGGCCTGTTTCGTCAAGTGAACTTTGCTCACTGCTGTTAGTAGCCGCCAGATGATGGCGTCCTACATCAAATAGATGGTCACTCAGGCCTGTTTAGTCAAGTCAACTTTGCGCAGTGCTGTGAGTAGCCGCCAGATGATCGCATCCTACATCAAATAGATAGGGACTCGGCCCTGTTTTGTCAAGTGAACTTTGCTGAGTGCTGTTCGTAGCCGCCAGATGATCGCATCCTACATCAAATAAATAGGGACGCAGGCCTGTTTCGTCAAGTGTACTTTGCTCAGTGCTGTGAGTAGCCGCCAGATGATCTCATCCTACATCAAATAAATAGGAACTCAGGCGTGTTTAGTCATGTGAACTTTGCTCAGTGCTGTGAGTAGCCGCCAGATGATCGCATGCTACATCAAATAAATAGGGACTCAGGCGAGTTTCGTCAAGTGAACTTTGCTCAGTGCTGTGAGTAGCTGCCAGATGATCGCATCCTACATCAAATAAATAGGGACTCAGGCGAGTTTCGTCAAGTGAACTTTGCTCAGTGCTGTTAGTAGCCGCCAGATGATGGCGTCCTACATAAAATAAATGGGGACGCAGGCATGTTTCGTCAAGTGAACTGTGCTCAGTTCTGTGAGTAGCCGCCAGATGATCGCATCCTACATGAAATAAATAAGGACTCAGGCCTGTTTCGTCAAGTGAACTTTGCTCACTGCTGTTAGTAGCCGCCAGATGATGGCGTCCTACATCATATAAATAGGGACGGAGGCCTGTTTCGTCAAGTGCACTTTGCTCAGTGCTGTGAGTAGCCGCCAGATGATCGCATCCTACATCAAATACTTAGGAACTCAGGCGTATTTAGTCAAGTGAACTTTCCTCAGTGCTGTGAGTAGCCGCCAGATGATCGCATCCTACATCAAATAAATAAGGACTCAGGCGAGTTTCGTCAAGTGAACTTTGCTCAGTGCTGTTAGTAGCCGCCAGATGATCGCATCTTACATCAAATAAATAGGGGTGCAGGCCTGTTTCATCACGTGAACTTTGCTCAGTGCAGTGAGTAGCTGCCAGATGATCGCATCCTACATCAAATAAATAGGGACGCAGGCCTGTTTCGTCAAGTACACTTTGCTCAGTGCTGTGAGTAGCCGCCAGATGATCGCATGCTACATCAAATAAATAGGGACTCAGGCGAGTTTCGTCAAGTGAACTTTGCTCAGTGCTGTGAGTAGCCAGATGATCGCATCCTACATCAAATAAATAGGAACTCAGGCGTGTTTAGTCAAGTGAACTTTGCTCAGTGCTGTGAGTAGCCGCCAGATGATCGCATCCTACATCAAATAAATAGGGACGCAGGCCTGTTTCTTCAAGTGCACTTTGCTCAGTGCTGTGAGTAGCCGCCAGATGATCGCATCCTACATCAAATAAATAGGAACTCAGGCGTGTTTAGTCAAGTGAACTTTGCTCAGTGCTGTGAGTAGCCGCCAGATGATCGCATCCTACATCAAATAAATAGGGACTCAGGCGAGTTTTGTCAAGTGAACTTTGCTCAGTGCTGTGAGTAGCCGCCAGATGATCGCATCCTACATCGAATAAAGAGGGACGCAGGCCCGTTTCGTCAAGTGCTCTTTGCTCAGTGCTGTGAGTAGCCGCCAGATGATCGCATCCTATATCATATAAATAGGGGCTCAGGCGTGTTCAGTCAAGTGAACTGTGCTCAGTGCTGTGAGTAGCCGCTAGATGATCGCATCCTACATGAAATAAATAGGGACTCAGGCCTGTTTCGTCAAGTCAACTTTGCTCACTGCTGTTAGTAGCCGCCAGATGATGGCGTCCTACATCAAATAGATGGTCACTCAGGCCTGTTTAGTCAAGTGAACTTTGCTCAGTGCTGTGAGTAGCCGCCAGATGATCGCATCCTACATCAAATAGATAGGGACTCGGGCCTGTTTTGTCAAGTGAACTTTGCTCAGTGCTGTTAGTAGCCGCCAGATGATCTCATCCTACATCAAATAAATAGGGACTCAGGCGTGTTTAGTCAAGTGAACTTTGCTCAGTGCTGTGAGTAGCCGCCAGATGATCGCATACTACATCAAATAAATAGAGACTCAGGCCTGTTTCGTCAAGTGCACTTTGCTGAGTGCTAAGAGTAGCCGCCAGATGATCGCATCCTACATCAAATAAATAGGGACTCAGGCGTGTTTAGTCATGCGAAGTTTGCTCAGTGCTGTGAGTAGCCGCCAGATGATCGCATCCTACATCAAATAAATAGGGACTCAGGCGTGTTTAGTCAGGTGAACTTTGCTCAGTGCTGTGAGTAGCCGCCCGATGATCGCATCCTACATCAAATAAATAGGGACTTAGGCGTGTTTAGTCAAGTGAACTTTGCTCAGTGCTGTTAGTAGCCGCCAGATGATGGCGTCCTAGATAAAATAAATGGGGACGCAGGCATGTTTCGTCAAGTGATCTTTGCTCAGTGCTGTGAGTAGCCGCCAGATTATCGCATCTTACATCAAAGAAATAGGGACGCAGGCCCGTTTCGTCAAGTGAATTTTTTCTCAATGCTGTGAGTAGCTGCCAGATGATCGCATCCTGCATGAAATAAATAAGGACTCAGGCCTGTTTCGTCAAGTGAACTTTGCTCACTTGCTTTTAGTAGCCGCCAGATGATGGCGTCCTACATCATATAAATAGGGACGGAGGCCTGTTTCGTCAAGTGCACTTTGCTCAGTGCTGTGAGTAGCCGCCAGATGATCGCATCCTACATCAAATACATAGGAACTCAGGCGTATTTAGTCAAGTGAACTTTGCTCAGTGCTGTGAGTAGCCGCCAGATGATCGCATCCTACATCAAATAAATAGGGACTCAGGCGAGTTTCGTCAAGTGAACTTTGCTCAGTGCTGTTAGTAGCCGCCAGATGATGGCGTCCTACATAAAATAAATGGGGACGCAGGCATGTTTCGTCAAGTGATCTTTGCTCACTGCTGGCTGTGAGTAGCCGCCAGATGATCGCATCTTACATCAAATAAATAGGGGCGCAGGCCTGTTTCATCACGTGAACTTTGCTCAGTGCAGTGAGTAGCTGCCAGATAATCGCATCCTACATCAAATAAATAGGGACGCAGGCCTGTTTCGTCAAGTACACTTTGCTCAGTGCTGTGAGTAGCCAGATGATCGCATCCTACATCAAATAAATAGGAACTCAGGCGTGTTTAGTCAAGTGAACTTTGCTCAGTGCTGTGAGTAGCCGCCAGATGATCACATCCTACATCAAATAAATAGGGACGCAGGCCTGTTTCGTCAAGTGAACTTTGCTCAGTGCTGTGAGTAGCCGCCAGATGATCGCATCCTACATCAAATAAATAGGGACTCAGGCGAGTTTAGTCAAGTGAACTTTGCTCAGTGCTGTGAGTAGCCGCCAGATGATCGCATCCTACATCGAATAAATAGGGACGCAGGCCCGTTTCGTCAAGTGCTTTTTGCTCAGTGCTGTGAGTAGCCGCCAGATGATCGCATCCTATATCAAATAAATAGGGGCTCAGGCGTGTTCAGTCAAGTGAACTGTGCTCAGTGCTGTGAGTAGCCGCTAGATGATCGCATCCTACATGAAATAAATAGGGACTCAGGCCTGTTTCGTCAAGTGAACTTTGCTCACTGCTGTTAGTAGCCGCCAGATGATGGCGTCCTACATCAAATAGATGGTCACTCAGGCCTGTTTAGTCAAGTGAACTTTGCGGAGTGCTGTGAGTAGCCGCCAGATGATCGCATCCTACATCAAATAGATAGGGACTCGGCCCTGTTTTGTCAAGTGAACTTTGCTCAGTGCTGTTAGTAGCCGCCAGATGATCGCATCCTACATCAAATAATTAGGGACGCAGGCCTGTTTCGTCAAGTGTACTTTGCTCAGTGCTGTGAGTAGCCGCCAGATGATCTTATCCTACATCAAATAAATAGGAACTCAGGCGTGTTTAGTCATGTGAACTTTGCTCAGTGCTGTGAGTAGCCGCCAGATGATCGCATGCTACATCAAATAAATAGGGACTCAGGCGAGTTTCGTCAAGTGAACTTTGCTCAGTGCTGTGAGTAGCTGCCAGATGATCGCATCCTACATCAAATAAATAGGGACTCAGGCGAGTTTCGTCAAGTGAACTTTGCTCAGTGCTGTTAGTAGCCGCCAGATGATGGCGTCCTACATAAAATAAATGGGGACGCAGGCATGTTTCGTCAAGTGAACTGTGCTCAGTTCTGTGAGTAGCCGCCAGATGATCGCATCCTACATGAAATAAATAAGGACTCAGGCCTGTTTCGTCAAGTGAACTTTGCTCACTGCTGTTAGTAGCCGCCAGATGATGGCGTCCTACATCATATAAATAGGGACGGAGGCCTGTTTCGTCAAGTGCACTTTGCTCAGTGCTGTGAGTAGCCGCCAGATGATCGCATCCTACATCAAATACATAGGAACTCAGGCGTATTTAGTCAAGTGAACTTTGCTCAGTGCTGTGAGTAGCCGCCAGATGATCGCATCCTACATCAAATAAATAGGGACTCAGGCGAGTTTCGTCAAGTGAACTTTGCTCAGTGCTGTTAGTAGCCACCAGATGATGGCGTCCTACATAAAATAAATGGGGACGCAGGCATGTTTCGTCAAGTGATCTTTGCTCACTGCTGGCTGTGAGTAGCCGCCAGATGATCGCATCTTACATCAAATAAATAGGGGCGCAGGCCTGTTTCATCACGTGAACTTTGCTCAGTGCAGTGAGTAGCTGCCAGATGATCGCATCCTACATCAAATAAATAGGGACGCAGGCCTGTTTCGTCAAGTACACTTTGCTCAGTGCTGTGAGTAGCCAGATGATCGCATCCTACATCAAATAAATAGGAACTCAGGCGTGTTTAGTCAAGTGAACTTTGCTCAGTGCTGTGAGTAGCCGCCAGATGATCGCATCCTACATCAAATAAATAGGGACGCAGGCCTGTTTCGTCAAGTGAACTTTGCTCAGTGCTGTGAGTAGCCGCCAGATGATCGCATCCTACATCAAATAAATAGGGACTCAGGCGAGTTTAGTCAAGTGAACTTTGCTCAGTGCTGTGAGTAGCCGCCAGATGATCGCATCCTACATCGAATAAATAGGGACGCAGGCCCGTTTCGTCAAGTGCTCTTTGCTCAGTGCTGTGAGTAGCCGCCAGATGATCGCATCCTATATCAAATAAATAGGGGCTCAGGCGTGTTCAGTCAAGTGAACTGTGCTCAGTGCTGTGAGTAGCCGCTAGATGATCGCATCCTACATGAAATAAATAGGGACTCAGGCCTGTATTGTCAAGTGAACTTTGCTCACTGCTGTTAGTAGCCGCCAGATGATGGCGTCCTACATCAAATAGATGGTCACTCAGGCCTGTTTAGTCAAGTGAACTTTGCTCAGTGCTGTTAGTAGCCGCCAGATAATGGCGTCCTACATAAAATAAATGGGGACGCAGGCATGTTTCGTCAAGTGAACTGTGCTCAGTTCTGTGAGTAGCCGCCAGATGATCGCATCCTACATGAAATAAATAAGGACTCAGGCCTGTTTCGTCAAGTGAACTTTGCTCACTGCTGTTAGTAGCCGCCAGATGATGGCGTCCTACATCATATAAATAGGGACGGAGGCCTGTTTCGTCAAGTGCACTTTGCTCAGTGCTGTGAGTAGCCGCCAGATGATCGCATCCTACATCAAATACATAGGAACTCAGGCGTATTTAGTCAAGTGAACTTTGTTTAGTGCTGTGAGTAGCCGCCAGATGATCGCATCCTACATCAAATAAATAGGGACTCAGGCGAGTTTCGTCAAGTGAACTTTGCTCAGTGCTGTTAGTAGAAGCCAGATGATGGCGTCCTACATAAAATAAATGGGGACGCAGGCATGTTTCGTCAAGTGATCTTTGCTCACTGCTGGCTGTGAGTAGCCGCCAGATGATCGCATCCTACATCAAATAGATAGGGACTCGGGCCTGTTTTGTCAAGTGAACTTTGCTCAGTGCTGTTAGTAGCCGCCAGATGATCTCATCCTACATCAAATAAATAGGGACTCAGGCGTGTTTAGTCAAGTGAACTTTGCTCAGTGCTGTGAGTAGCCGCCAGATGATCGCATACTACATCAAATAAATAGAGACTCAGGCCTGTTTCGTCAAGTGCACTTTGCTGAGTGCTAAGAGTAGCCGCCAGATGATCGCATCCTACATCAAATAAATAGGGACTCAGGCGTGTTTAGTCATGCGAAGTTTGCTCAGTGCTGTGAGTAGCCGCCAGATGATCGCATCCTACATCAAATAAATAGGGACTCAGGCGTGTTTAGTCAGGTGAACTTTGCTCAGTGCTGTGAGTAGCCGCCCGATGATCGCATCCTACATCAAATAAATAGGGACTTAGGCGTGTTTAGTCAAGTGAACTTTGCTCAGTGCTGTTAGTAGCCGCCAGATGATGGCGTCCTAGATAAAATAAATGGGGACGCAGGCATGTTTCGTCAAGTGATCTTTGCTCAGTGCTGTGAGTAGCCGCCAGATTATCGCATCTTACATCAAAGAAATAGGGACGCAGGCCCGTTTCGTCAAGTGAATTTTTTCTCAATGCTGTGAGTAGCTGCCAGATGATCGCATCCTGCATGAAATAAATAAGGACTCAGGCCTGTTTCGTCAAGTGAACTTTGCTCACTTGCTTTTAGTAGCCGCCAGATGATGGCGTCCTACATCATATAAATAGGGACGGAGGCCTGTTTCGTCAAGTGCACTTTGCTCAGTGCTGTGAGTAGCCGCCAGATGATCGCATCCTACATCAAATACATAGGAACTCAGGCGTATTTAGTCAAGTGAACTTTGCTCAGTGCTGTGAGTAGCCGCCAGATGATCGCATCCTACATCAAATAAATAGGGACTCAGGCGAGTTTCGTCAAGTGAACTTTGCTCAGTGCTGTTAGTAGCCGCCAGATGATGGCGTCCTACATAAAATAAATGGGGACGCAGGCATGTTTCGTCAAGTGATCTTTGCTCACTGCTGGCTGTGAGTAGCCGCCAGATGATCGCATCTTACATCAAATAAATAGGGGCGCAGGCCTGTTTCATCACGTGAACTTTGCTCAGTGCAGTGAGTAGCTGCCAGATAATCGCATCCTACATCAAATAAATAGGGACGCAGGCCTGTTTCGTCAAGTACACTTTGCTCAGTGCTGTGAGTAGCCAGATGATCGCATCCTACATCAAATAAATAGGAACTCAGGCGTGTTTAGTCAAGTGAACTTTGCTCAGTGCTGTGAGTAGCCGCCAGATGATCACATCCTACATCAAATAAATAGGGACGCAGGCCTGTTTCGTCAAGTGAACTTTGCTCAGTGCTGTGAGTAGCCGCCAGATGATCGCATCCTACATCAAATAAATAGGGACTCAGGCGAGTTTAGTCAAGTGAACTTTGCTCAGTGCTGTGAGTAGCCGCCAGATGATCGCATCCTACATCGAATAAATAGGGACGCAGGCCCGTTTCGTCAAGTGCTTTTTGCTCAGTGCTGTGAGTAGCCGCCAGATGATCGCATCCTATATCAAATAAATAGGGGCTCAGGCGTGTTCAGTCAAGTGAACTGTGCTCAGTGCTGTGAGTAGCCGCTAGATGATCGCATCCTACATGAAATAAATAGGGACTCAGGCCTGTTTCGTCAAGTGAACTTTGCTCACTGCTGTTAGTAGCCGCCAGATGATGGCGTCCTACATCAAATAGATGGTCACTCAGGCCTGTTTAGTCAAGTGAACTTTGCGGAGTGCTGTGAGTAGCCGCCAGATGATCGCATCCTACATCAAATAGATAGGGACTCGGCCCTGTTTTGTCAAGTGAACTTTGCTCAGTGCTGTTAGTAGCCGCCAGATGATCGCATCCTACATCAAATAATTAGGGACGCAGGCCTGTTTCGTCAAGTGTACTTTGCTCAGTGCTGTGAGTAGCCGCCAGATGATCTTATCCTACATCAAATAAATAGGAACTCAGGCGTGTTTAGTCATGTGAACTTTGCTCAGTGCTGTGAGTAGCCGCCAGATGATCGCATGCTACATCAAATAAATAGGGACTCAGGCGAGTTTCGTCAAGTGAACTTTGCTCAGTGCTGTGAGTAGCTGCCAGATGATCGCATCCTACATCAAATAAATAGGGACTCAGGCGAGTTTCGTCAAGTGAACTTTGCTCAGTGCTGTTAGTAGCCGCCAGATGATGGCGTCCTACATAAAATAAATGGGGACGCAGGCATGTTTCGTCAAGTGAACTGTGCTCAGTTCTGTGAGTAGCCGCCAGATGATCGCATCCTACATGAAATAAATAAGGACTCAGGCCTGTTTCGTCAAGTGAACTTTGCTCACTGCTGTTAGTAGCCGCCAGATGATGGCGTCCTACATCATATAAATAGGGACGGAGGCCTGTTTCGTCAAGTGCACTTTGCTCAGTGCTGTGAGTAGCCGCCAGATGATCGCATCCTACATCAAATACATAGGAACTCAGGCGTATTTAGTCAAGTGAACTTTGCTCAGTGCTGTGAGTAGCCGCCAGATGATCGCATCCTACATCAAATAAATAGGGACTCAGGCGAGTTTCGTCAAGTGAACTTTGCTCAGTGCTGTTAGTAGCCACCAGATGATGGCGTCCTACATAAAATAAATGGGGACGCAGGCATGTTTCGTCAAGTGATCTTTGCTCACTGCTGGCTGTGAGTAGCCGCCAGATGATCGCATCTTACATCAAATAAATAGGGGCGCAGGCCTGTTTCATCACGTGAACTTTGCTCAGTGCAGTGAGTAGCTGCCAGATGATCGCATCCTACATCAAATAAATAGGGACGCAGGCCTGTTTCGTCAAGTACACTTTGCTCAGTGCTGTGAGTAGCCAGATGATCGCATCCTACATCAAATAAATAGGAACTCAGGCGTGTTTAGTCAAGTGAACTTTGCTCAGTGCTGTGAGTAGCCGCCAGATGATCGCATCCTACATCAAATAAATAGGGACGCAGGCCTGTTTCGTCAAGTGAACTTTGCTCAGTGCTGTGAGTAGCCGCCAGATGATCGCATCCTACATCAAATAAATAGGGACTCAGGCGAGTTTAGTCAAGTGAACTTTGCTCAGTGCTGTGAGTAGCCGCCAGATGATCGCATCCTACATCGAATAAATAGGGACGCAGGCCCGTTTCGTCAAGTGCTCTTTGCTCAGTGCTGTGAGTAGCCGCCAGATGATCGCATCCTATATCAAATAAATAGGGGCTCAGGCGTGTTCAGTCAAGTGAACTGTGCTCAGTGCTGTGAGTAGCCGCTAGATGATCGCATCCTACATGAAATAAATAGGGACTCAGGCCTGTATTGTCAAGTGAACTTTGCTCACTGCTGTTAGTAGCCGCCAGATGATGGCGTCCTACATCAAATAGATGGTCACTCAGGCCTGTTTAGTCAAGTGAACTTTGCTCAGTGCTGTTAGTAGCCGCCAGATAATGGCGTCCTACATAAAATAAATGGGGACGCAGGCATGTTTCGTCAAGTGAACTGTGCTCAGTTCTGTGAGTAGCCGCCAGATGATCGCATCCTACATGAAATAAATAAGGACTCAGGCCTGTTTCGTCAAGTGAACTTTGCTCACTGCTGTTAGTAGCCGCCAGATGAAGGCGTCCTACATCATATAAATAGGGACGGAGGCCTGTTTCGTCAAGTGCACTTTGCTCAGTGCTGTGAGTAGCCGCCAGATGATCGCATCCTACATCAAATACATAGGAACTCAGGCGTATTTAGTCAAGTGAACTTTGTTTAGTGCTGTGAGTAGCCGCCAGATGATCGCATCCTACATCAAATAAATAGGGACTCAGGCGAGTTTCGTCAAGTGAACTTTGCTCAGTGCTGTTAGTAGAAGCCAGATGATGGCGTCCTACATAAAATAAATGGGGACGCAGGCATGTTTCGTCAAGTGATCTTTGCTCACTGCTGGCTGTGAGTAGCCGCCAGATGATCGCATCTTACATCAAATAAATAGGGGTGCAGGCCTGTTTCATCACGTGAACTTTGCTCAGTGCAGTGAGTAGCTGCCAGATGATCGCATCCTACATCAAATAAATAGGGACGCAGGCCTGTTTCGTCAAGTACACTTTGCTCAGTGCTGTGAGTAGCCGCCAGATGATCGCATGCTACATCAAATAAATAGGGACTCAGGCGAGTTTCGTCAAGTGAACTTTGCTCAGTGCTGTGAGTAGCCAGATGATCGCATCCTACATCAAATAAATAGGAACTCAGGCGTGTTTAGTCAAGTGAACTTTGCTCAGTGCTGTGAGTAGCCGCCAGATGATCGCATCCTACATCAAATAAATAGGGACGCAGGCCTGTTTCGTCAAGTGTACTTTGCTCAGTGCTGTGAGTAGCCGCCAGATGATCTCATCCTACATCAAAAAAATAGGAACTCAGGCGTGTTTAGTCATGTGAACTTTGCTCAGTGCTGTGAGTAGCCGCCAGATGATCGCATGCTACATCAAATAAATAGGGACTCAGGCGTGTTTCGTCAAGTGAACTTTGCTCAGTGCTGTGAGTAGCTGCCAGATGATCGCATCCTACATCAAATAAATAGGGACTCAGGCGAGTTTCGTCAAGTGAACTTTGCTCAGTGCTGTTAGTAGCCGCCAGATGATGGCGTCCTACATAAAATAAATGGGGACGCAGGCATGTTTCGTCAAGTCAACTGTGCTCAGTTCTGTGAGTAGCCGCCAGATGATCGCATCCTACATGAAATAAATAAGGACTCAGGCCTGTTTCGTCAAGTGAACTTTGCTCACTGCTGTTAGTAGCCGCCAGATGATCGCATCCTACATCAAATACATAGGAGCTCAGGCGTATTTAGTCAAGTGAACTTTGCTCAGTGCTGTGAGTAGCCGCCAGATGATCGCATCCTACATCAAATAAATAGGGACTCAGGCGAGTTTCGTCAAGTGAACTGTGCTCAGTGCTGTGAGTAGCCGCTAGATGATCGCATCCTACATGAAATAAATAGGGACTCAGGCCTGTTTCGTCAAGTGAACTTTGCTCACTGCTGTTAGTAGCCGCCAGATGATGGCGTCCTACATCAAATAGATGGTCACTCAGGCCTGTTTAGTCAAGTGAACTTTGCTCAGTGCTGTGAGTAGCTGCCAGGTGATCGCATCCTACATCAAATAGATAGGGACTCGGGCCTGTTTCGTCAAGTGAACTTTGCTCAGTGCTGTTAGTAGCCGCCAGATGATGGCGTCCTACTTAAAATAAATGGGGACGCAGGCATGTTTCGTCAAGTGATCTTTGCTCAGTGCTGTGAGTAGCTGCCAGATAATCGCGTCCTATGTCAAATAAATAGGGACTCAGGCGTGTTTAGTCAAGTGAACTTTGCTCAGTGCTGTGAGTAGCCGCCAGATGATCGCATCCTACATCAAATAGATAGGGACTCGGGCCTGTTTTGTCAAGTGAACTTTGCTCAGTGCTGTTAGTAGCCGCCAGATGATCGCATCCTACATCAAATAAATAGGAACTCAGGCGTGTTTAGTCAAGTGAACTTTGCTCAGTGCTGTGAGTAGCCGCCAGATGATCGCATCCTACATCAAATAAATAGGGACGCAGGCCTGTTTCGTCAAGTGTACTTTGCTCAGTGCTGTGAGTAGCCGCCAGATGATCTCATCCTACATCAAATAAATAGGAACTCAGGCGTGTTTAGTCATGTGAACTTTGCTCAGTGCTGTGAGTAGCCGCCAGATGATCGCATCCTACATCAAATAAATAGGGACTCAGGCGTGTTTAGTCAAGTGAACTTTGCTCAGTGCTGTGAGTAGCCGCCAGATGATCGCATACTACATCAAATAAATAGGGACTCAGGCCTGTTTCGTCAAGTGCACTTTGCTGAGTGCTGTGAGTAGCCGCCAGATGATCGCATCCTACATCAAATAAATAGGGACTCAGGCGTGTTTAGTCATGCGAAGTTTGCTCAGTGCTGTGAGTAGCCGCCAGATGATCGCATCCTACATCAAATAAATAGGGACTCAGGCGTGTTTAGTCAGGTGAACTTTGCTCAGTGCTGTGAGTAGCCGCCCGATGATCGCATCCTACATCAAATAAATAGGGACTTAGGCGTGTTTAGTCAAGTGAACTTTGCTCAGTGCTGTTAGTAGCCGCCAGATGATGGCGTCCTAGATAAAATAAATGGGGACGCAGGCATGTTTCGTCAAGTGATCTTTGCTCAGTGCTGTGAGTAGCCGCCAGATGATCGCATCCTACATCAAATAAATAGGGACTCAGGCGAGTTTAGTCAAGTGAACTTTGCTCAGTGCTGTGAGTAGCCGCCAGATGATCGCATCCTACATCGAATAAATAGGGACGCAGGCCCGTTTCGTCAAGTGCTCTTTGCTCAGTGCTGTGAGTAGCCGCCAGATGATCGCATCCTATATCAAATAAATAGGGGCTCAGGCGTGTTCAGTCAAGTGAACTGTGCTCAGTGCTGTGAGTAGCCGCTAGATGATCGCATCCTACATGAAATAAATAGGGACTCAGGCCTGTATTGTCAAGTGAACTTTGCTCACTGCTGTTAGTAGCCGCCAGATGATGGCGTCCTACATCAAATAGATGGTCACTCAGGCCTGTTTAGTCAAGTGAACTTTGCTCAGTGCTGTTAGTAGCCGCCAGATAATGGCGTCCTACATAAAATAAATGGGGACGCAGGCATGTTTCGTCAAGTGAACTGTGCTCAGTTCTGTGAGTAGCCGCCAGATGATCGCATCCTACATGAAATAAATAAGGACTCAGGCCTGTTTCGTCAAGTGAACTTTGCTCACTGCTGTTAGTAGCCGCCAGATGATGGCGTCCTACATCATATAAATAGGGACGGAGGCCTGTTTCGTCAAGTGCACTTTGCTCAGTGCTGTGAGTAGCCGCCAGATGATCGCATCCTACATCAAATACATAGGAACTCAGGCGTATTTAGTCAAGTGAACTTTGTTTAGTGCTGTGAGTAGCCGCCAGATGATCGCATCCTACATCAAATAAATAGGGACTCAGGCGAGTTTCGTCAAGTGAACTTTGCTCAGTGCTGTTAGTAGAAGCCAGATGATGGCGTCCTACATAAAATAAATGGGGACGCAGGCATGTTTCGTCAAGTGATCTTTGCTCACTGCTGGCTGTGAGTAGCCGCCAGATGATCGCATCCTACATCAAATAGATAGGGACTCGGGCCTGTTTTGTCAAGTGAACTTTGCTCAGTGCTGTTAGTAGCCGCCAGATGATCTCATCCTACATCAAATAAATAGGGACTCAGGCGTGTTTAGTCAAGTGAACTTTGCTCAGTGCTGTGAGTAGCCGCCAGATGATCGCATACTACATCAAATAAATAGAGACTCAGGCCTGTTTCGTCAAGTGCACTTTGCTGAGTGCTAAGAGTAGCCGCCAGATGATCGCATCCTACATCAAATAAATAGGGACTCAGGCGTGTTTAGTCATGCGAAGTTTGCTCAGTGCTGTGAGTAGCCGCCAGATGATCGCATCCTACATCAAATAAATAGGGACTCAGGCGTGTTTAGTCAGGTGAACTTTGCTCAGTGCTGTGAGTAGCCGCCCGATGATCGCATCCTACATCAAATAAATAGGGACTTAGGCGTGTTTAGTCAAGTGAACTTTGCTCAGTGCTGTTAGTAGCCGCCAGATGATGGCGTCCTAGATAAAATAAATGGGGACGCAGGCATGTTTCGTCAAGTGATCTTTGCTCAGTGCTGTGAGTAGCCGCCAGATTATCGCATCTTACATCAAAGAAATAGGGACGCAGGCCCGTTTCGTCAAGTGAATTTTTTCTCAATGCTGTGAGTAGCTGCCAGATGATCGCATCCTGCATGAAATAAATAAGGACTCAGGCCTGTTTCGTCAAGTGAACTTTGCTCACTTGCTTTTAGTAGCCGCCAGATGATGGCGTCCTACATCATATAAATAGGGACGGAGGCCTGTTTCGTCAAGTGCACTTTGCTCAGTGCTGTGAGTAGCCGCCAGATGATCGCATCCTACATCAAATACATAGGAACTCAGGCGTATTTAGTCAAGTGAACTTTGCTCAGTGCTGTGAGTAGCCGCCAGATGATCGCATCCTACATCAAATAAATAGGGACTCAGGCGAGTTTCGTCAAGTGAACTTTGCTCAGTGCTGTTAGTAGCCGCCAGATGATGGCGTCCTACATAAAATAAATGGGGACGCAGGCATGTTTCGTCAAGTGATCTTTGCTCACTGCTGGCTCTGAGTAGCCGCCAGATGATCGCATCTTACATAAAAAAAAAAGGGGCGCAGGCCTGTTTCATCACGTGAACTTTGCTCAGTGCAGTGAGTAGCTGCCAGATAATCGCATCCTACATCAAATAAATAGGGACGCAGGCCTGTTTCGTCAAGTACACTTTGCTCAGTGCTGTGAGTAGCCAGATGATCGCATCCTACATCAAATAAATAGGAACTCAGGCGTGTTTAGTCAAGTGAACTTTGCTCAGTGCTGTGAGTAGCCGCCAGATGATCACATCCTACATCAAATAAATAGGGACGCAGGCCTGTTTCGTCAAGTGAACTTTGCTCAGTGATGTGAGTAGCCGCCAGATGATCGCATCCTACATCAAATAAATAGGGACTCAGGCGAGTTTAGTCAAGTGAACTTTGCTCAGTGCTGTGAGTAGCCGCCAGATGATCGCATCCTACATCGAATAAATAGGGACGCAGGCCCGTTTCGTCAAGTGCTTTTTGCTCAGTGCTGTGAGTAGCCGCCAGATGATCGCATCCTATATCAAATAAATAGGGGCTCAGGCGTGTTCAGTCAAGTGAACTGTGCTCAGTGCTGTCAGTAGCCGCTAGATGATCGCATCCTACATGAAATAAATAGGGACTCAGGCCTGTTTCGTCAAGTGAACTTTGCTCACTGCTGTTAGTAGCCGCCAGATGATGGCGTCCTACATCAAATAGATGGTCACTCAGGCCTGTTTAGTCAAGTGAACTTTGCGGAGTGCTGTGAGTAGCCGCCAGATGATCGCATCCTACATCAAATAGATAGGGACTCGGCCCTGTTTTGTCAAGTGAACTTTGCTCAGTGCTGTTAGTAGCCGCCAGATGATCGCATCCTACATCAAATAATTAGGGACGCAGGCCTGTTTCGTCAAGTGTACTTTGCTCAGTGCTGTGAGTAGCCGCCAGATGATCTTATCCTACATCAAATAAATAGGAACTCAGGCGTGTTTAGTCATGTGAACTTTGCTCAGTGCTGTGAGTAGCCGCCAGATGATCGCATGCTACATCAAATAAATAGGGACTCAGGCGAGTTTCGTCAAGTGAACTTTGCTCAGTGCTGTGAGTAGCTGCCAGATGATCGCATCCTACATCAAATAAATAGGGACTCAGGCGAGTTTCGTCAAGTGAACTTTGCTCAGTGCTGTTAGTAGCCGCCAGATGATGGCGTCCTACATAAAATAAATGGGGACGCAGGCATGTTTCGTCAAGTGAACTGTGCTCAGTTCTGTGAGTAGCCGCCAGATGATCGCATCCTACATGAAATAAATAAGGACTCAGGCCTGTTTCGTCAAGTGAACTTTGCTCACTGCTGTTAGTAGCCGCCAGATGATGGCGTCCTACATCATATAAATAGGGACGGAGGCCTGTTTCGTCAAGTGCACTTTGCTCAGTGCTGTGAGTAGCCGCCAGATGATCGCATCCTACATCAAATACATAGGAACTCAGGCGTATTTAGTCAAGTGAACTTTGCTCAGTGCTGTGAGTAGCCGCCAGATGATCGCATCCTACATCAAATAAATAGGGACTCAGGCGAGTTTCGTCAAGTGAACTTTGCTCAGTGCTGTTAGTAGCCACCAGATGATGGCGTCCTACATAAAATAAATGGGGACGCAGGCATGTTTCGTCAAGTGATCTTTGCTCACTGCTGGCTGTGAGTAGCCGCCAGATGATCGCATCTTACATCAAATAAATAGGGGCGCAGGCCTGTTTCATCACGTGAACTTTGCTCAGTGCAGTGAGTAGCTGCCAGATGATCGCATCCTACATCAAATAAATAGGGACGCAGGCCTGTTTCGTCAAGTACACTTTGCTCAGTGCTGTGAGTAGCCAGATGATCGCATCCTACATCAAATAAATAGGAACTCAGGCGTGTTTAGTCAAGTGAACTTTGCTCAGTGCTGTGAGTAGCCGCCAGATGATCGCATCCTACATCAAATAAATAGGGACGCAGGCCTGTTTCGTCAAGTGAACTTTGCTCAGTGCTGTGAGTAGCCGCCAGATGATCGCATCCTACATCAAATAAATAGGGACTCAGGCGAGTTTAGTCAAGTGAACTTTGCTCAGTGCTGTGAGTAGCCGCCAGATGATCGCATCCTACATCGAATAAATAGGGACGCAGGCCCGTTTCGTCAAGTGCTCTTTGCTCAGTGCTGTGAGTAGCCGCCAGATGATCGCATCCTATATCAAATAAATAGGGGCTCAGGCGTGTTCAGTCAAGTGAACTGTGCTCAGTGCTGTGAGTAGCCGCTAGATGATCGCATCCTACATGAAATAAATAGGGACTCAGGCCTGTATTGTCAAGTGAACTTTGCTCACTGCTGTTAGTAGCCGCCAGATGATGGCGTCCTACATCAAATAGATGGTCACTCAGGCCTGTTTAGTCAAGTGAACTTTGCTCAGTGCTGTTAGTAGCCGCCAGATAATGGCGTCCTACATAAAATAAATGGGGACGCAGGCATGTTTCGTCAAGTGAACTGTGCTCAGTTCTGTGAGTAGCCGCCAGATGATCGCATCCTACATGAAATAAATAAGGACTCAGGCCTGTTTCGTCAAGTGAACTTTGCTCACTGCTGTTAGTAGCCGCCAGATGATGGCGTCCTACATCATATAAATAGGGACGGAGGCCTGTTTCGTCAAGTGCACTTTGCTCAGTGCTGTGAGTAGCCGCCAGATGATCGCATCCTACATCAAATACATAGGAACTCAGGCGTATTTAGTCAAGTGAACTTTGTTTAGTGCTGTGAGTAGCCGCCAGATGATCGCATCCTACATCAAATAAATAGGGACTCAGGCGAGTTTCGTCAAGTGAACTTTGCTCAGTGCTGTTAGTAGAAGCCAGATGATGGCGTCCTACATAAAATAAATGGGGACGCAGGCATGTTTCGTCAAGTGATCTTTGCTCACTGCTGGCTGTGAGTAGCCGCCAGATGATCGCATCTTACATCAAATAAATAGGGGTGCAGGCCTGTTTCATCACGTGAACTTTGCTCAGTGCAGTGAGTAGCTGCCAGATGATCGCATCCTACATCAAATAAATAGGGACGCAGGCCTGTTTCGTCAAGTACACTTTGCTCAGTGCTGTGAGTAGCCGCCAGATGATCGCATGCTACATCAAATAAATAGGGACTCAGGCGAGTTTCGTCAAGTGAACTTTGCTCAGTGCTGTGAGTAGCCAGATGATCGCATCCTACATCAAATAAATAGGAACTCAGGCGTGTTTAGTCAAGTGAACTTTGCTCAGTGCTGTGAGTAGCCGCCAGATGATCGCATCCTACATCAAATAAATAGGGACGCAGGCCTGTTTCGTCAAGTGTACTTTGCTCAGTGCTGTGAGTAGCCGCCAGATGATCTCATCCTACATCAAAAAAATAGGAACTCAGGCGTGTTTAGTCATGTGAACTTTGCTCAGTGCTGTGAGTAGCCGCCAGATGATCGCATGCTACATCAAATAAATAGGGACTCAGGCGTGTTTCGTCAAGTGAACTTTGCTCAGTGCTGTGAGTAGCTGCCAGATGATCGCATCCTACATCAAATAAATAGGGACTCAGGCGAGTTTCGTCAAGTGAACTTTGCTCAGTGCTGTTAGTAGCCGCCAGATGATGGCGTCCTACATAAAATAAATGGGGACGCAGGCATGTTTCGTCAAGTCAACTGTGCTCAGTTCTGTGAGTAGCCGCCAGATGATCGCATCCTACATGAAATAAATAAGGACTCAGGCCTGTTTCGTCAAGTGAACTTTGCTCACTGCTGTTAGTAGCCGCCAGATGATCGCATCCTACATCAAATACATAGGAGCTCAGGCGTATTTAGTCAAGTGAACTTTGCTCAGTGCTGTGAGTAGCCGCCAGATGATCGCATCCTACATCAAATAAATAGGGACTCAGGCGAGTTTCGTCAAGTGAACTGTGCTCAGTGCTGTGAGTAGCCGCTAGATGATCGCATCCTACATGAAATAAATAGGGACTCAGGCCTGTTTCGTCAAGTGAACTTTGCTCACTGCTGTTAGTAGCCGCCAGATGATGGCGTCCTACATCAAATAGATGGTCACTCAGGCCTGTTTAGTCAAGTGAACTTTGCTCAGTGCTGTGAGTAGCTGCCAGGTGATCGCATCCTACATCAAATAGATAGGGACTCGGGCCTGTTTCGTCAAGTGAACTTTGCTCAGTGCTGTTAGTAGCCGCCAGATGATGGCGTCCTACTTAAAATAAATGGGGACGCAGGCATGTTTCGTCAAGTGATCTTTGCTCAGTGCTGTGAGTAGCTGCCAGATAATCGCGTCCTATGTCAAATAAATAGGGACTCAGGCGTGTTTAGTCAAGTGAACTTTGCTCAGTGCTGTGAGTAGCCGCCAGATGATCGCATCCTACATCAAATAGATAGGGACTCGGGCCTGTTTTGTCAAGTGAACTTTGCTCAGTGCTGTTAGTAGCCGCCAGATGATCGCATCCTACATCAAATAAATAGGAACTCAGGCGTGTTTAGTCAAGTGAACTTTGCTCAGTGCTGTGAGTAGCCGCCAGATGATCGCATCCTACATCAAATAAATAGGGACGCAGGCCTGTTTCGTCAAGTGTACTTTGCTCAGTGCTGTGAGTAGCCGCCAGATGATCTCATCCTACATCAAATAAATAGGAACTCAGGCGTGTTTAGTCATGTGAACTTTGCTCAGTGCTGTGAGTAGCCGCCAGATGATCGCATCCTACATCAAATAAATAGGGACTCAGGCGTGTTTAGTCAAGTGAACTTTGCTCAGTGCTGTGAGTAGCCGCCAGATGATCGCATACTACATCAAATAAATAGGGACTCAGGCCTGTTTCGTCAAGTGCACTTTGCTGAGTGCTGTGAGTAGCCGCCAGATGATCGCATCCTACATCAAATAAATAGGGACTCAGGCGTGTTTAGTCATGCGAAGTTTGCTCAGTGCTGTGAGTAGCCGCCAGATGATCGCATCCTACATCAAATAAATAGGGACTCAGGCGTGTTTAGTCAGGTGAACTTTGCTCAGTGCTGTGAGTAGCCGCCCGATGATCGCATCCTACATCAAATAAATAGGGACTTAGGCGTGTTTAGTCAAGTGAACTTTGCTCAGTGCTGTTAGTAGCCGCCAGATGATGGCGTCCTAGATAAAATAAATGGGGACGCAGGCATGTTTCGTCAAGTGATCTTTGCTCAGTGCTGTGAGTAGCCGCCAGATTATCGCATCTTACATCAAAGAAATAGGGACGCAGGCCCGTTTCGTCAAGTGAATTTTGCTCAGTGCTGTGAGTAGCCGCCAGATGATCGCATCCTACATCAAATAAATAGGAACTCAGGCGTGTTTAGTCAAGTGAACTTTGCTCAGTGCTGTGAGTAGCCGCCAGATGATCGCATCCTACATCAAATAAATAGGGACGCAGGCCTGTTTCGTCAAGTGTACTTTGCTCAGTGCTGTGAGTAGCCGCCAGATGATCTCATCCTACATCAAATAAATAGGAACTCAGGCATGTTTAGTCATGTGAACTTTGCTCAGTGCTGTGAGTAGCCGCCAGATGATCGCATGCTACATCAAATAAATAGGGACTCAGGCGAGTTTCGTCAAGTGAACTTTGCTCAGTGCTGTGAGTAGCTGCCAGATGATCGCATCCTACATCAAATAAATAGGGACTCAGGCGAGTTTCGTCAAGTGAACTTTGCTCAGTGCTGTTAGTAGCCGCCAGATGATGGCGTCCTACATAAAATAAATGGGGACGCAGGCATGTTTTGTCAAGTGAACTGTGCTCAGTTCTGTGAGTAGCCGCCAGATGATCGCATCCTGCATGAAATAAATAAGGACTCAGGCCTGTTTCGTCAAGTGAACTTTGCTCACTTGCTTTTAGTAGCCGCCAGATGATGGCGTCCTACATCATATAAATAGGGACGGAGGCCTGTTTCGTCAAGTGCACTTTGCTCAGTGCTGTGAGTAGCCGCCAGATGATCGCATCCTACATCAAATACATAGGAACTCAGGCGTATTTAGTCAAGTGAACTTTGCTCAGTGCTGTGAGTAGCCGCCAGATGATCGCATCCCACATCAAATAAATAGGGACTCAGGCGAGTTTCGTCAAGTGAACTTTGCTCAGTGCTGTTAGTAGCCGCCAGATGATGGCGTCCTACATAAAATAAATGGGGACGCAGGCATGTTTCGTCAAGTGATCTTTGCTCACTGCTGGCTGTGAGTAGCCGCCAGATGATCGCATCTTAGATCAAATAAATAGGGGCGCAGGCCTGTTTCATCACGTGAACTTTGCTCAGTGCAGTGAGTAGCTGCCAGATGATCGCATCCTACATCAAATAAATAGGGACGCAGGCCTGTTTCGTCAAGTACACTTTGCTCAGTGCTGTGAGTAGCCAGATGATCGCATCCTACATCAAATAAATAGGAACTCAGGCGTGTTTAGTCAAGTGAACTTTGCTCAGTGCTGTGAGTAGCCGCCAGATGATCGCATCCTACATCAAATAAATAGGGACGCAGGCCTGTTTCGTCAAGTGAACTTTGCTCAGTGCTGTGAGTAGCCGCCAGATGATCGCATCCTACATCAAATAAATAGGGACTCAGGCGAGTTTAGTCAAGTGAACTTTGCTCAGTGCTGTGAGTAGCCGCCAGATGATCGCATCCTACATCGAATAAATAGGGACGCAGGCCCGTTTCGTCAAGTGCTCTTTGCTCAGTGCTGTGAGTAGCCGCCAGATGATCGCATCCTATATCAAATAAACAGGGGCTCAGGCGTGTTCAGTCAAGTGAACTGTGCTCAGTGCTGTGAGTAGCCGCTAGATGATCGCATCCTACATGAAATAAATAGGGACTCAGGCCTGTTTCGTCAAGTGAACTTTGCTCACTGCTGTTAGTAGCCGCCAGATGATGGCGTCCTACATCAAATAGATGGTCACTCAGGCTTGTTTAGTCAAGTGAACTTTGCGCAGTGCTGTGAGTAGCCGCCAGATGATCGCATCCTACATCAAATAGAAAGGGACTCGGCCCTGTTTTGTCAAGTGAACTTTGCTCAGTGCTGTTAGTAGCCGCCAGATGATCGCATCCTACATCAAATAAATAGGGACGCAGGCCTGTTTCGTCAAGTGTACTTTGCTCAGTGCTGTGAGTAGCCGCCAGATGATCTCATCCTACATCAAATAAATAGGAACTCAGGCGTGTTTAGTCATGTGAACTTTGCTCAGTGCTGTGAGTAGCCGCCAGATGATCGCATGCTACATCAAATAAATAGGGACTCAGGCGAGTTTCGTCAAGTGAACTTTGCTCAGTGCTGTGAGTAGCTGCCAGATGATCGCATCCTACATCAAATAAATAGGGACTCAGGCGAGTTTCGTCAAGTGAACTTTGCTCAATGCTGTTAGTAGCCGCCAGATGATGGCGTCCTACATAAAATAAATGGGGACGCAGGCATGTTTCGTCAAGTGAACTGTGCTCAGTTCTGTGAGTAGCCGCCAGATGATCGCATCCTACATGAAATAAATAAGGACTCAGGCCTGTTTCGTCAAGTGAACTTTGCTCACTGCTGTTAGTAGCCGCCAGATGATGGCGTCCTACATCATATAAATAGGGACGGAGGCCTGTTTCGTCAAGTGCACTTTGCTCAGTGCTGTGAGTAGCCGCCAGATGATCGCATCCTACATCAAATACTTAGGAACTCAGGCGTATTTAGTCAAGTGAACTTTGCTCAGTGCTGTGAGTAGCCGCCAGATGATCGCATCCTACATCAAATAAATAAGGACTCAGGCGAGTTTCGTCAAGTGAACTTTGCTCAGTGCTGTTAGTAGCCGCCAGATGATGGCGTCCTACATAAAATAAATGGGGACGCAGGCATGTTTCGTCAAGTGATCTTTGCTCACTGCTGGCTGTGAGTAGCCGCCAGATGATCGCATCTTACATCAAATAAATAGGGGTGCAGGCCTGTTTCATCACGTGAACTTTGCTCAGTGCAGTGAGTAGCTGCCAGATGATCGCATCCTACATCAAATAAATAGGGACGCAGGCTTGTTTCGTCAAGTACACTTTGCTCAGTGCTGTGAGTAGCCGCCAGATGATCGCATGCTACATCAAATAAATAGGGACTCAGGCGAGTTTCGTCAAGTGAACTTTGCTCAGTGCTGTGAGTAGCCAGATGATCGCATCCTACATCAAATAAATAGGAACTCAGGCGTGTTTCGTCAAGTGAACTTTGCTCAGTGCTGTGAGTAGCCGCCAGATGATCGCATCCTACATCAAATAAATAGGGACGCAGGCCTGTTTCGTCAAGTGCACTTTGCTCAGTGCTGTGAGTAGCCGCCAGATGATCGCATCCTACATCAAATAAATAGGAACTCAGGCGTGTTTAGTCAAGTGAACTTTGCTCAGTGCTGTGAGTAGCCGCCAGATGATCGCATCCTACATCAAATAAATAGGGACTCAGGCGAGTTTAGTCAAGTGAACTTTGCTCAGTGCTGTGAGTAGCCGCCAGATGATCGCATCCTACATCGAATAAAGAGGGACGCAGGCCCGTTTCGTCAAGTGCTCTTTGCTCAGTGCTGTGAGTAGCCGCCAGATGATCGCATCCTATATCATATAAATAGGGGCTCAGGCGTGTTCAGTCAAGTGAACTGTGCTCAGTGCTGTGAGTAGCCGCTAGATGATCGCATCCTACATGAAATAAATAGGGACTCAGGCCTGTTTCGTCAAGTGAACTTTGCTCACTGCTGTTAGTAGCCGCCAGATGATGGCGTCCTACATCAAATAGATGGTCACTCAGGCCTGTTTAGTCAAGTGAACTTTGCTCAGTGCTGTGAGTAGCCGCCAGATGATCGCATCCTACATCAAATAGATAGGGACTCGGGCCTGTTTTGTCAAGTGAACTTTGCTCAGTGCTGTTAGTAGCCGCCAGATGATCTCATCCTACATCAAATAAATAGGGACTCAGGCGTGTTTAGTCAAGTGAACTTTCCTCAGTGCTGTGAGTAGCCGCCAGATGATCGCATACTACATCAAATAAATAGAGACTCAGGCCTGTTTCGTCAAGTGCACTTTGCTCAGTGCTGTTAGTAGCCGCCAGATGATGGCGTCCTAGATAAAATAAATGGGGACGCAGGCATGTTTCGTCAAGTGATCTTTGCTCAGTGCTGTGAGTAGCCGCCAGATTATCGCATCTTACATCAAAGAAATAGGGACGCAGGCCCGTTTCGTCAAGTGAATTTTTTCTCAATGCTGTGAGTAGCTGCCAGATGATCGCATCCTGCATGAAATAAATAAGGACTCAGGCCTGTTAAGTCAAGTGAACTTTGCTCACTTGCTTTTAGTAGCCGCCAGATGATGGCGTCCTACATCATATAAATAGGGACGGAGGCCTGTTTCGTCAAGTGCACTTTGCTCAGTGCTGTGAGTAGCCGCCAGATGATCGCATCCTACATCAAATACATAGGAACTCAGGCGTATTTAGTCAAGTGAACTTTGCTCAGTGCTGTGAGTAGCCGCCAGATGATCGCATCCTACATCAAATAAATAGGGACTCAGGCGAGTTTCGTCAAGTGAACTTTGCTCAGTGCTGTTAGTAGCCGCCAGATGATGGCGTCCTACATAAAATAAATGGGGACGCAGGCATGTTTCGTCAAGTGATCTTTGCTCACTGCTGGCTGTGAGTAGCCGCCAGATGATCGCATCTTACATCAAATAAATAGGGGCGCAGGCCTGTTTCATCACGTGAACTTTGCTCAGTGCAGTGAGTAGCTGCCAGATGATCGCATCCTACATCAAATAAATAGGGACGCAGGCCTGTTTCGTCAAGTACACTTTGCTCAGTGCTGTGAGTAGCCAGATGATCGCATCCTACATCAAATAAATAGGAACTCAGGCGTGTTTAGTCAAGTGAACTTTGCTCAGTGCTGTGAGTAGCCGCCAGATGATCGCATCCTACATCAAATAAATAGGGACGCAGGCCTGTTTCGTCAAGTGAACTTTGCTCAGTGCTGTGAGTAGCCGCCAGATGATCGCATCCTACATCAAATAAATAGGGACTCAGGCGAGTTTAGTCAAGTGAACTTTGCTCAGTGCTGTGAGTAGCCGCCAGATGATCGCATCCTACATCGAATAAATAGGGACGCAGGCCCGTTTCGTCAAGTGCTTTTTGCTCAGTGCTGTGAGTAGCCGCCAGATGATCGCATCCTATATCAAATAAATAGGGGCTCAGGCGTGTTCAGTCAAGTGAACTGTGCTCAGTGCTGTGAGTAGCCGCTAGATGATCGCATCCTACATGAAATAAATAGGGACTCAGGCCTGTTTCGTCAAGTGAACTTTGCTCACTGCTGTTAGTAGCCGCCAGATGATGGCGTCCTACATCAAATAGATGGTCACTCAGGCCTGTTTAGTCAAGTGAACTTTGCGCAGTGCTGTGAGTAGCCGCCAGATGATCGCATCCTACAACAAATAGATAGGGACTCGGCCCTGTTTTGTCAAGTGAACTTTGCTCAGTGCTGTTAGTAGCCGCCAGATGATCGCATCCTACATCAAATAATTAGGGACGCAGGCCTGTTTCGTCAAGTGTACTTTGCTCAGTGCTGTGAGTAGCCGCCAGATGATCTCATCCTACATCAAATAAATAGGAACTCAGGCGTGTTTAGTCATGTGAACTTTGCTCAGTGCTGTGAGTAGCCGCCAGATGATCGCATGCTACATCAAATAAATAGGGACTCAGGCGAGTTTCGTCAAGTGAACTTTGCTCAGTGCTGTGAGTAGCTGCCAGATGATCGCATCCTACATCAAATAAATAGGGACTCAGGCGAGTTTCGTCAAGTGAACTTTGCTCAGTGCTGTTAGTAGCCGCCAGATGATGGCGTCCTACATAAAATAAATGGGGACGCAGGCATGTTTCGTCAAGTGAACTGTGCTCAGTTCTGTGAGTAGCCGCCAGATGATCGCATCCTACATGAAATAAATAAGGACTCAGGCCTGTTTCGTCAAGTGAACTTTGCTCACTGCTGTTAGTAGCCGCCAGATGATGGCGTCCTACATCATATAAATAGGGACGGAGGCCTGTTTCGTCAAGTGCACTTTGCTCAGTGCTGTGAGTAGCCGCCAGATGATCGCATCCTACATCAAATACATAGGAACTCAGGCGTATTTAGTCAAGTGAACTTTGCTCAGTGCTGTGAGTAGCCGCCAGATGATCGCATCCTACATCAAATAAATAGGGACTCAGGCGAGTTTCGTCAAGTGAACTTTGCTCAGTGCTGTTAGTAGCCGCCAGATGATGGCGTCCTACATAAAATAAATGGGGACGCAGGCATGTTTCGTCAAGTGATCTTTGCTCACTGCTGGCTGTGAGTAGCCGCCAGATGATCGCATCTTACATCAAATAAATAGGGGCGCAGGCCTGTTTCATCACGTGAACTTTGCTCAGTGCAGTGAGTAGCTGCCAGATGATCGCATCCTACATCAAATAAATAGGGACGCAGGCCTGTTTCGTCAAGTACACTTTGCTCAGTGCTGTGAGTAGCCAGATGATCGCATCCTACATCAAATAAATAGGAACTCAGGCGTGTTTAGTCAAGTGAACTTTGCTCAGTGCTGTGAGTAGCCGCCAGATGATCGCATCCTACATCAAATAAATAGGGACGCAGGCCTGTTTCGTCAAGTGAACTTTGCTCAGTGCTGTGAGTAGCCGCCAGATGATCGCATCCTACATCAAATAAATAGGGACTCAGGCGAGTTTAGTCAAGTGAACTTTGCTCAGTGCTGTGAGTAGCCGCCAGATGATCGCATCCTACATCGAATAAATAGGGACGCAGGCCCGTTTCGTCAAGTGCTCTTTGCTCAGTGCTGTGAGTAGCCGCCAGATGATCGCATCCTATATCAAATAAATAGGGGCTCAGGCGTGTTCAGTCAAGTGAACTGTGCTCAGTGCTGTGAGTAGCCGCTAGATGATCGCATCCTACATGAAATAAATAGGGACTCAGGCCTGTATTGTCAAGTGAACTTTGCTCACTGCTGTTAGTAGCCGCCAGATGATGGCGTCCTACATCAAATAGATGGTCACTCAGGCCTGTTTAGTCAAGTGAACTTTGCGGAGTGCTGTGAGTAGCCGCCAGATGATCGCATCCTACATCAAATAGATAGGGACTCGGCCCTGTTTTGTCAAGTGAACTTTGCTCAGTGCTGTTAGTAGCCGCCAGATGATCGCATCCTACATCAAATAAATAGGGACGCAGGCCTGTTTCGTCAAGTGTACTTTGCTCAGTGCTGTGAGTAGCCGCCAGATGATCTCGTCCTACATCAAATAAATAGGAACTCAGGCGTGTTTAGTCATGTGAACTTTGCTCAGTGCTGTGAGTAGCCGCCAGATGATCGCATGCTACATCAAATAAATAGGGACTCAGGCGAGTTTCGTCAAGTGAACTTTGCTCAGTGC
This sequence comes from Haemaphysalis longicornis, assembly GCF_048455015.1. Taxonomy (NCBI): domain Eukaryota; kingdom Metazoa; phylum Arthropoda; class Arachnida; order Ixodida; family Ixodidae; genus Haemaphysalis; species Haemaphysalis longicornis. The sequence continues at coordinate 761,189 of NW_027526204.1, read as the reverse complement.
TGTGAGTAGCTGCCAGATGATCGCATCCTACATCAAATAAATAGGGACTCAGGCGAGTTTCGTCAAGTGAACTTTGCTCAGTGCTGTTAGTAGCCGCCAGATGATGGCGTCCTACATAAAATAAATGGGGACGCAGGCATGTTTCGTCAAGTGAACTGTGCTCAGTTCTGTGAGTAGCCGCCAGATGATCGCATCCTACATGAAATAAATAAGGACTCAGGCCTGTTTCGTCAAGTGAACTTTGCTCACTGCTGTTAGTAGCCGCCAGATGATGGCGTCCTACATCATATAAATAGGGACGGAGGCCTGTTTCGTCAAGTGCACTTTGCTCAGTGCTGTGAGTAGCCGCCAGATGATCGCATCCTACATCAAATACATAGGAACTCAGGCGTATTTAGTCAAGTGAACTTTGTTTAGTGCTGTTAGTAGCCGCCAGATGATGGCGTCCTACATAAAATAAATGGGGACGCAGGCATGTTTCGTCAAGTGATCTTTGCTCACTGTTGGCTGTGAGTAGCCGCCAGATGATCGCATCTTACATCAAATAAATAGGGGTGCAGGCCTGTTTCATCACGTGAACTTTGCTCAGTGCAGTGAGTAGCTGCCAGATGATCGCATCCTACATCAAATAAATAGGGACGCAGGCCTGTTTCGTCAAGTACACTTTGCTCAGTGCTGTGAGTAGCCGCCAGATGATCGCATGCTACATCAAATAAATAGGGACTCAGGCGAGTTTCGTCAAGTGAACTTTGCTCAGTGCTGTGAGTAGCCAGATGATCGCATCCTACATCAAATAAATAGGAACTCAGGCGTGTTTAGTCAAGTGAACTTTGCTCAGTGCTGTGAGTAGCCGCCAGATGATCGCATCCTACATCAAATAAATAGGGACGCAGGCCTGTTTCGTCAAGTGCACTTTGCTCAGTGCTGTGAGTAGCCGCCAGATGATCGCATCCTACATCAAATAAATAGGAACTCAGGCGTGTTTAGTCAAGTGAACTATGCTCAGTGCTGTGAGTAGCCGCCAGATGATCGCATCCTACATCGAATAAAGAGGGACGCAGGCCCGTTTCGTCAAGTGCTCTTTGCTCAGTGCTGTGAGTAGCCGCCAGATGATCGCATCCTATATCAAATAAATAGGGGCTCAGGCGTGTTCAGTCAAGTGAACTGTGCTCAGTGCTGTGAGTAGCCGCTAGATGATCGCATCCTACATGAAATAAATAGGGACTCAGGCCTGTTTCGTCAAGTGACCTTTGCTCACTGCTGTTAGTAGCCGCCAGATGATGGCGTCCTACATCAAATAGATGGTCACTCAGGCCTGTTTAGTCAAGTGAACTTTGCTCAGTGCTGTGAGTAGCCGCCAGATGATCGCATCCTACATCAAATAAATAGGGACTCAGGCGTGTTTAGTCATGCGAAGTTTGCTCAGTGCTGTGAGTAGCCGCCAGATGATCGCATCCTACATCAAATAAATAGGGACTCAGGCGTGTTTAGTCAGGTGAACTTTGCTCAGTGCTGTGAGTAGCCGCCCGATGATCGCATCCTACATCAAATAAATAGGGACTTAGGCGTGTTTAGTCAAGTGAACTTTGCTCAGTGCTGTTAGTAGCCGCCAGATGATGTCGTCCTAGATAAAATAAATGCGGACGCAGGCATGTTTCGTCAAGTGATCTTTGCTCAGTGCTGTGAGTAGCCGCCAGATTATCGCATCTTACATCAAAGAAATAGGGACGCAGGCCCGTTTCGTCAAGTGAATTTTTTCTCAATGCTGTGAGTAGCTGCCAGATGATCGCATCCTACATCAAATAAATAGGAACGCAGGCCTGTTTCGTCAAGTGCACTTTGCTCAGTGCTGTGAGTAGCCGCCAGATGATCGCATACTACATCAAATAAATAGAGACTCAGGCCTGTTTCGTCAAGTGCACTTTGCTGAGTGCTGTGAGTAGCCGCCAGATGATCGCATCCTACATCAAATAAATAGGGACTCAGGCGTGTTTAGTCATGCGAAGTTTGCTCAGTGCTGTGAGTAGCCGGCAGATGATCGCATCCTACATCAAAAATATAGGGACTCAGGCGTGTTTAGTCAGGTGAACTTTGCTCAGTGCTGTGAGTAGCCGCCAGATGATCGCATCCTACATCAAATAAATAGGAACTCAGGCGTGTTTAGTCAAGTGAACTTTGCTCAGTGCTGTGAGTAGCCGCCAGATGATCGCATCCTACATCAAATAAATAGGGACGCAGGCCTGTTTCGTCAAGTGTACTTTGCTCAGTGCTGTGAGTAGCCGCCAGATGATCTCATCCTACATCAAATAAATAGGAACTCAGGCGTGTTTAGTCATGTGAACTTTGCTCAGTGCTGTGAGTAGCCGCCAGATGATCGCATGCTACATCAAATAAATAGGGACTCAGGCGAGTTTCGTCAAGTGAACTTTGCTCAGTGCTGTGAGTAGCTGCCAGATGATCGCATCCTACATCAAATAAATAGGGACTCAGGCGAGTTTCGTCAAGTGAACTTTGCTCAGTGCTGTTAGTAGCCGCCAGATGATGGCGTCCTACATAAAATAAATGGGGACGCAGGCATGTTTCGTCAAGTTAACTGTGCTCAGTTCTGTGAGTAGCCGCCAGATGATCGCATCCTACATGAAATAAATAAGGACTCAGGCCTGTTTCGTCAAGTGAACTTTGCTCACTGCTGTTAGTAGCCGCCAGATGATGGCGTCCTACATCATATAAATAGGGACGGAGGCCAGTTTCGTCAAGTGCACTTTGCTCAGTGCTGTGAGTAGCCACCAGATGATCGCATCCTACATCAAATACATAGGAACTCAGGCGTATTTAGTCAAGTGAACTTTGCACAGTGCTGTGAGTAGCCGCCAGATGATCGCATCCTACATCAAATAAATAGGGACTCAGGCGAGTTTCGTCAAGGGAACTTTGCTCAGTGCTGTTAGTAGCCGCCAGATGATGGCGTCCTACATAAAATAAATGGGGACGCAGGCATGTTTCGTCAAGTGATCTTTGCTCACTGCTGGCTGTGAGTAGCCGCCAGATGGTCGCATCTTACATCAAATAAATAGGGGCGCAGGCCTGTTTCATCACGTGAACTTTGTTCAGTGCAGTGAGTAGCTGCCAGATGATCGCATCCTACATCAAATAAATAGGGACGCAGGCCTGTTTCGTCAAGTACACTTTGCTCAGTGCTGTGAGTAGCCAGATGATCGCATCTTACATCAAATAAATAGGAACTCAGGCGTGTTTAGTCAAGTGAACTTTGCTCAGTGCTGTGAGTAGCTTCCAGATGATCGCATCCTACATAAATAAATAGGGACGCAGGCCTGTTTCGTCAAGTGCACTTTGCTCAGTGCTGTGAGTAGCCGCCAGATGATCGCATCCTACATCAAATAAATAGGAACTCAGGCGTGTTTAGTCAAGTGAACTTTGCTCAGTGCTGTGAGTAGCCGCCAGATGATCGCATCCTACATCAAATAAATAGGGACTCAGGCGAGTTTAGTCAAGTGAACTTTGCTCAGTGCTGTGAGTAGCCGCCAGATGATCGCATCCTACATCGAATAAATAGGGACGCAGGCCCGTTTCGTCAAGTGCTCTTTGCTCAGTGCTGTGAGTAGCCGCCAGATGATCGCATCCTATATCAAATAAATAGGGGCTCAGGCGTGTTAAGTCAAGTGAACTGTGCTCAGTGCTGTGAGTAGCCGCTAGATGATCGCATCCTACATGAAATAAATAGGGACTCAGGCCTGTTTCGTCAAGTGAACTTTGCTCACTGCTGTTAGTAGCCGCCAGATGATGGCGTCCTACATCAAATAGATGGTCACTCAGGCCTGTTTAGTCAAGTGAACTTTGCTCAGTGCTGTGAGTAGCCGCCAGATGATCGCATCCTACATCAAATAGATAGGGACTCGGGCCTGTTTTGTCAAGTGAACTTTGCTCAGTGCTGTTAGTAGCCGCCAGATGATCGCATCCTACATCAAATAAATAGGGACGCAGGCCTGTTTCGTCAAGTGTACTTTGCTCAGTGCTGTGAGTAGCCGCCAGATGATCTCATCCTACATCAAATAAATAGGAACTCAGGCGTGTTTAGTCATGTGAACTTTGCTCAGTGCTGTGAGTAGCCGCCAGATGATCGCATGCTACATCAAATAAATAGGGACTCAGGCGAGTTTCGTCAAGTGAACTTTGCTCAGTGCTGTTAGTAGCCGCCAGATGATGGCGTCCTACATAAAATAAATGGGGACGCAGGCATGTTTCGTCAAGTGAACTGTGCTCAGTTCTGTGAGTAGCCGCCAGATGATCGCATCCTACATGAAATAAATAAGGACTCAGGCCTGTTTCGTCAAGTGAACTTTGCTCACTGCTGTTAGTAGCCGCCAGATGATGGCGTCCTATATCATATAAATAGGGACGGAGGCCTGTTTCGTCAAGTGCACTTTGCTCAGTGCTGTGAGTAGCCGCCAGATGATCGCATCCTACATCAAATACATAGGAACTCAGGCGTATTTAGTCAAGTGAACTTTGCTCAGTGCTGTGAGTAGCCGCCAGATGATCGCATCCTACATCAAATAAATAGGGACTCAGGCGAGTTTCGTCAAGTGAACTTTGCTCAGTGCTGTTAGTAGCCGCCAGATGATGGCGTCCTACATAAAATAAATGGGGACGCAGGCATGTTCCGTCAAGTGATCTTTGCTCACTGCTTGCTGGGAGTAGCCGCCAGATGATCGCATCTTACATCAAATAAATAGGGGCGCAGGCCTGTTTCATCACGTGAACTTTGCTCAGTGCAGTGAGTAGCTGCCAGATGATCGCATCCTACATCAAATAAATAGGGACGCAGTCCTGTTTCGTCAAGTACACTTTGCTCAGTGCTTTGAGTAGCCAGATGATCGCATCCTACATCAAATAAATAGGAACTCAGGCGTGTTTAGTCAAGTGAACTTTGCTCAGTTCTGTGAGTAGCCGCCAGATGATCGCATCCTACATCAAATAAATAGGGACGCAGGCCTGTTCCGTCAAGTGCACTTTGCTCAGTGCTGTGAGTAGCCGCTAGATGATCGCATCCTACATCAAATAAATAGGAACTCAGGCGTGTTTAGTCAAGTGAACTTTGCTCAGTGCTGTGAGTAGCCGCCAGATGATCGCATCCTACATCAAATAAATAGGGACTCAGGCGAGTTTAGTCAAGTGAACTTTACTCAGTGCTGTGAGTAGCCGCCAGATGATCGCATCCTACATCGAATAAATAGGGACGCAGGCCCGTTTCGTCAAGCGCTCTTTGCTCAGTGCTGTGAGTAGCCGCCAGATGATCGCATCCTATATCAAATAAATAGGGGCTCAGGCGTGTTCAGTCAAGTGAGCTGTGCTCAGTGCTGTGAGTAGCCGCTAGATGATCGCATCCTACATGAAATAAATAGGGACTCAGGCCTGTTTCGTCAAGTGAACTTTGCTCACTGCTGTTAGTAGCCGCCAGATGATGGCGTCCTACATCAAATAGATGGTCACTCAGGCCTGTTTAGTCAAGTGAACTTTGCCCAGTGCTGTGAGTAGCCGCCAGATGATCGCATCCTACATAATAGATAGGGACTCGGGCCTGTTTTGTCAAGTGAACTTTGCTCAGTGCTGTTAGTAGCCGCCAGATGATCGCATCCTACATCAAATAAATAGGAACTCAGGCGTGTTCAGTCAAGTGAACTTTGCTCAGTGCTGTGAGTAGCCGCCAGATGATCGCGTCCTACATCAAATAAATAGGGACGCAGGCCTGTTTCGTCAAGTGTACTTTGCTCAGTGCTGTGAGTAGCCGCCAGATGATCTCATCCTACATCAAATAAATAGGAACTCAGGCGTGTTTAGTCATGTGAACTTTGCTCAGTGCTGTGAGTAGCTGCCAGATGATCGCATCCTACATCAAATAAATAGGGACTCAGGCGTGTTTAGTCAAGTGAACTTTGCTCAGTGCTGTGAGTAGCCGCCAGATGATCGCATACTACATCAAATAAATAGGGACTCAGGCCTGTTTCGTCAAGTGCACTTTGCTGAGTGCTGTGAGTAGCCGCCAGATGATCGCATCCTACATCAAATAAATAGGGACTCAGGCGTGTTTAGTCATGCGAAGTTTGCTCAGTGCTGTGAGTAGCCGCCAGATGATCGCATCCAACACCAAATAAATAGGGACTCAGGCGTGTTTAGTCAGGTGAACTTTGCTCAGTGCTGTGAGTAGCCGCCCGATGATCGCATCCTACATCAAATAAATAGGGACTTAGGCGTGTTTAGTCAAGTGAACTTTGCTCAGTGCTGTTAGTAGCCGCCAGATGATGGCGTCCTAGATAAAATAAATGGGGACGCAGGCATGTTTCGTCAAGTGATCTTTGCTCAGTGCTGTGAGTAGCCGCCAGATTATCGCATCTTACATCAAAGAAATAGGGACGCAGGCCCGTTTCGTCAAGTGAATTTTTTCTCAATGCTGTGAGTAGCTGCCAGATGATCGCATCCTACATCAAATAAATAGGAACGCAGGCCTGTTTCGTCAAGTGCTATTTGCTCAGTGCTGTGAGTAGCCGCCAGATGATCGTATCCTGCATGAAATAAATAGGGACTCAGGCGTGTTTAGTCAAGTGAACTGTACTCAGTGCTGTGAGTAGCCGCCAGATGATCGCATCCTACATGATATAAATAGGGACTCAGACCTGTTTCGTCAAGTGTACTTTGCTCACTGCTGTTAGTAGCCGCCAGATGATGGCGTCCTACATCAAATAAATAGGGACTCAGGCCTGTTTCGTTAAGTGAACTTTGCTCAGTGCTGTGTGTAGCCCCCAGATGATCGCATCCTACATCAAATAAATAGGGACTCAGGCGTGTGCGTGTTTTGTCTTTGCTCAGTGCTGGCTGTTAGTAGCCGCCAGATGATCGCATCCTACATCAAATAGATGGTCACTCAGTCCTGTTTAGTCAAGTGAAATTTGCTCAGTGCTGTGAGTAGCTGCCAGGTGATCGCATCCTACATCAAATAAATAGGAACTCAGGCGTGTTTAGTCAAGTGAACTTTGCTCAGTGCTGTGAGTAGCCGCCAGATGATCGCATCCTACATCAAATAAATAGGGACTCAGGCGAGTTTAGTCAAGTGAACTTTGCTCAGTGCTGTGAGTAGCCGCCAGATGATCGCATCCTACATCGAATAAATAGGGACGCAGGCCCGTTTCTTCAAGTGCTCTTTGCTCAGTGCTGTGAGTAGCCGCCAGATGATCGCATCCTATATCAAATAAATAGGGGCTCAGGCGTGTTAAGTCAAGTGAACTGTGCTCAGTGCTGTGAGTAGCCGCTAGATGATCGCATCCTACATCAAATAAATAGGGACTCAGGCGTGTTTCGTCAAGTGAACTTTGCTCAGTGCTGTGAGTAGCCACCAGATGATCGCATCCTACATCAAATAGATAGGCACTCAGGCCTGTTTCGTCAAGTTAACTTTGCTCAGTGCTGTTCGTAGTCGCCAGATGATGACATCCTACATCAAATAAATAGGGACGGAGGCCTGTTTCATCAAGTGAACTTTGCTCAGTGCAGTGAGTAGCTGCCAGATGATCGCATCCTACATCAAATAAATAGGGACGCAGGCCTGTTTCGTCAAGTGCACTTTGACCAGTGCTGTGAGTAGCTGCCAGATGATCGCATCCTACATCAAATAAATAGGAACTCAGGCGTGTTTAGTCAAGTGAACTTTGCTCAGTGCGGTGAGTAGCCGCCAGATGATCGCATCCTACATCAAATAAATAGGGACGCAGGCCTGTTTCGTCAAGTGTACTTTGCTCAGTGCTGTGAGTAGCCGCCAGATGATCTCATCCTACATCAAATAAATAGGAACTCAGGCGTGTTTAGTCATGTGAACTTTGCTCAGTGCTGTGAGTAGCCGCCAGATGATCGCATGCTACATCAAATAAATAGGGACTCAGGCAAGTTTCGTCAAGTGAACTTTGCTCAGTGCTGTGAGTAGCCGCCAGATGATCGCATCCTACATCAAATAAATAGGGACTCAGGCGAGTTTCGTCAAGTGAACTTTGCTCAGTGCTGTTAGTAGCCGCCAGATGATGGCGTCCTACATAAAATAAATGGGGACGCAGGCATGTTTCGTCAAGTGAACTGTGCTCAGTTCTGTGAGTAGCCGCCAGATGATCGCATCCTACATGAAATAAATAAGGACTCAGGCCTGTTTCGTCAAGTGAACTTTGCTCACTGCTGTTTGTAGCCGCCAGATGATGGCGTCCTACATCATATAAATAGGAACGGAGGCCTGTTTCGTCAAGTGCACTTTGCTCAGTGCTGTGAGTAGCCGCCAGATGATCGCATCCTACATCAAATACATAGGAACTCAGGCGTATTTAGTCAAGTGAACTTTGCTCAGTGCTGTGAGTAGCCGCCAGATGATCGCATCCTACATCAAATAAATAGGGACTCAGGCGAGTTTCGTCAAGTGAACTTTGCTCAGTGCTGTTAGTAGCCGCCAGATGATGGCGTCCTACATAAAATAAATGGGGACGCAGGCATGTTTCGTCAAGTGATCTTTGCTCACGGCTGGCTGTGAGTAGCCGCCAGATGATCGCATCTTACATCAAATAAATAGGGGCGCAGGCCTGTTTCATCACGTGAACTTTGCTCAGTGCAGTGAGTAGCTGCCAGATGATCGCATCCTACATCAAATAAATAGGGACGCAGGCCTGTTTCGTCAAGTACACTTTGCTGAGTGCTGTGAGTAGCCAGATGATCGCATCCTACATCAAATAAATAGGAACTCAGGCGTGTTTAGTCAAGTGAACTTTGCTCAGTGCTGTGAGTAGCCGCCAGATGATCGCATCCTACATCAAATAAATAGGGACGCAGGCCTGTTTCGTCAAGTGCACTTTGCTCAGTGCTGTGAGTAGCCGCCAGATGATCGTATCCTGCATGAAATAAATAGGGACTCAGGCGTGTTTAGTCAGGTGAACTGTTCTCAATGCTTTGAGTAGCCGCCAGATGATCGCATCCTACATGATATAAATAGGGACTAAGACCTGTTTCGTCAAGTGTACTTTGCTCACTGCTGTTAGTAGCCGCCAGATGATGGCGTCCTACATCAAATAAATAGGGACTCAGGCCTGTTTCGTTAAGTGATCTTTGCTCAGTGCTGTGTGTAGCCCCCAGATGATCGCATCCTACATCAAATAAATAGGGACTCAGGCGTGTTTAGTCAAGTGAACTTTGCTCAGTGCTGTGAGTAGCCACCAGATGATCGCATCCTACATCAAATAGATAGGCACTCAGGCCTGTTTCGTCAAGTTAACTTTGCTCAGTGCTGTTCGTAGTCGCCAGATGATGACATCCTACATCAAATAAATAGGGACGGAGGCCTGTTTCATCAAGTGAACTTTGCTCAGTGCAGTGAGTAGCTGCCAGATGATCGCATCCTACATCAAATAAATAGGGACGCAGGTCTGTTTCGTCAAGTGCACTTTGCTCAGTGCTGTGAGTAGCCGCCAGATGATCGCATCCTACATCAAATAAATAGGAACTCAGGCGTGTTTAGTCAAGTGAACTTTGCTCAGTGCTGTGAGTAGCCGCCAGATGATCACATCCTACATCAAATAAATAGGGACTCAGGCCTGTTTCGTCAAGTGCACTTTGCTGAGTGCTGTGAGTAGCCGCCAGATGATCGCATCCTACATCAAATAAATAGGGACTCAGGCGTGTTTAGTCATGCGAAGTTTGCTCAGTGCTGTGAGTAGCCGCCAGATGATCGCATCCTACATCAAAAAAATAGGGACTCAGGCGTGTTTAGTCAGGTGAACTTTGCTCAGTGCTGTGAGTAGCCGCCCGATGATCGCATCCTACTTCAAATAAATAGGGACTTAGGCGTGTTTAGTCAAGTGAACTTGGCTCAGTGCTGTTAGTAGCCGCCAGATGATGGCGTCCTAGATAAAATAAATGGGGACGCAGGCATGTTTCGTCAAGTGATCTTTGCTCAGTGCTGTGAGTAGCCGCCAGATTATCGCATCTTACATCAAAGAAATAGGGACGCAGGCCCGTTTCGTCAAGTGAATTTTGCTCAATGCTGTGAGTAGCTGCCAGATGATCGCATCCTACATAAAATAAATAGGACCGCAGGCCTGTTTCGTCAAGTGCACTTTGCTCAGTGCTGTGAGTAGCCGCCAGATGATCGTATCCTGCATGAAATAAATAGGGACTCAGGCGTGTTTAGTCAAGTGAACTGTGCTCAGTGCTGTGAGTAGCCGCCAGATGATCGCATCCTACATGATATTAATAGGGACTCAGACCTGTTTCGTCAAGTGTACTTTGCTCACTGCTGTTAGTAGCCGCCAGATGATGGCGTCCTACATCAAATAAATAGGGACTCAGGCCTGTTTCTTTAAGTGAACTTTGCTCAGTGCTGTGTGTAGCCCCCCGATGATCGCATCCTACATCAAATAAATAGGGACTCAGGCGTGTTTAGTCAAGTGAACTTTGCTCAGTGCTGTGAGTAGCCACCAGATGATCGCATCCTACATCAAATAGATAGGCACTCAGGCCTGTTTCGTCAAGTTAACTTTGGTCAGTGCTGTTCGTAGTCGCCAGATGATGACATCCTACATAAATAAATAGGGACGGTGGCCTGTTTCATCAAGTGAACTTTGATCAGTGCAGTGAGTAGCTGCCAGATGATCGCATCCTACATCAAATAAATAGGGATGCGGGCCTGTTTCGTCAAGTGCACTTTGCTCAGTGCTGTGTGTAGCCGCCAGATGATCGCATCCTACATCAAATAAATAGGAACTCAGGCGTGTTTAGTCAAGTGAACTTTGCTCAGTGCTGTGAGTAGCCGCCAGATGATCGCATCCTACATCAAATAAATAGGGACGCAGGCCTGTTTCGTCAAGTGTACTTTGCTCAGTGCTGTGAGTAGCCGCCAGATGATCTCATCCTACATCAAAAAAATAGGAACTCAGGCGTGTTTAGTCATGTGAACTTTGCTCAGTGCTGTGAGTAGCCGCCAGATGATCGCATGCTACATCAAATAAATAGGGACTCAGGCGTGTTTCGTCAAGTGAACTTTGCTCAGTGCTGTGAGTAGCTGCCAGATGATCGCATCCTACATCAAATAAATAGGGACTCAGGCGAGTTTCGTCAAGTGAACTTTGCTCAGTGCTGTTAGTAGCCGCCAGATGATGGCGTCCTACATAAAATAAATGGGGACGCAGGCATGTTTCGTCAAGTGATCTGTGCTCAGTTCTTTGAGTAGCCGCCAGATGATCGCATCCTACATGAAATAAATAAGGACTCAGGCCTGTTTCGTCAAGTGAACTTTGCTCACTGCTGTTAGTAGCCGCCAGATGATCGCATCCTACATCAAATACATAGGAGCTCAGGCGTATTTAGTCAAGTGAACTTTGCTCAGTGCTGTGAGTAGCCGCCAGATGATCGCATCCTACATCAAATAACTAGGGACTCAGGCGAGTTTCGTCAAGTGAACTGTGCTCAGTGCTGTGAGTAGCCGCTAGATGATCGCATCCTACATGAAATAAATAGGGACTCAGGCCTGTTTCGTCAAGTGAACTTTGCTCACTGCTCTTAGTAGCCGCCAGATGATGGCGTCCTACATCAAATAGATGGTCACTCAGGCCTGTTTAGTCAAGTGAACTTTGCTCAGTGCTGTGAGTAGCTGCCAGGTGATCGCATCCTACATCAAATAGATAGGGACTCGGGCCTGTTTCGTCAAGTGAACTTTGCTCAGTGCTGTTAGTAGCCGCCAGATGATGGCGTCCTACTTAAAATAAATGGGGACGCAGGCATGTTTCGTCAAGTGATCTTTGCTCAGTGCTGTGAGTAGCTGCCAGATAATCGCGTCCTACGTCAAATAAATAGGGACTCAGGCGTGTTTAGTCAAGTGAACTTTGCTCAGTGCTGTGAGTAGCCGCCAGATGATCGCATCCTACATCAAATAGATAGGGACTCGGGCCTGTTTTGTCAAGTGAACTTTGCTCAGTGCTGTTAGTAGCCGCCAGATGATCGCATCCTACATCAAATAAATAGGAACTCAGGCGTGTTTAGTCAAGTGAACTTTGCTCAGTGCTGTGAGTAGCCGCCAGATGATCGCATCCTACATCAAATAAATAGGGACGCAGGCCTGTTTCGTCAAGTGCACTTTGACCAGTGCTGTGAGTAGCTGCCAGATGATCGCATCCTACATCAAATAAATAGGAACTCAGGCGTGTTTAGTCAAGTGAACTTTGCTCAGTGCTGTGAGTAGCCGCCAGATGATCGCATCCTACATCAAATAAATAGGGACGCAGGCCTGTTTCGTCAAGTGTACTTTGCTCAGTGCTGTGAGTAGCCGCCAGATGATCTCATCCTACATCAAATAAATAGGAACTCAGGCGTGTTTAGTCATGTGAACTTTGCTCAGTGCTGTGAGTAGCCGCCAGATGATCGCATGCTACATCAAATAAATAGGGACTCAGGCAAGTTTCGTCAAGTGAACTTTGCTCAGTGCTGTGAGTAGCCGCCAGATGATCGCATCCTACATCAAATAAATAGGGACTCAGGCGAGTTTCGTCAAGTGAACTTTGCTCAGTGCTGTTAGTAGCCGCCAGATGATGGCGTCCTACATAAAATAAATGGGGACGTAGGCATGTTTCGTCAAGTGAACTGTGCTCAGTTCTGTGAGTAGCCGCCAGATGATCGCATCCTACATGAAATAAATAAGGACTCAGGCCTGTTTCGTCAAGTGAACTTTGCTCACTGCTGTTTGTAGCCGCCAGATGATGGCGTCCTACATCATATAAATAGGAACGGAGGCCTGTTTCGTCAAGTGCACTTTGCTCAGTGCTGTGAGTAGCCGCCAGATGATCGCATCCTACATCAAATACATAGGAACTCAGGCGTATTTAGTCAAGTGAACTTTGCTCAGTGCTGTTAGTAGCCGCCAGATCATGGCGTCCTACATAAAATAAATGGGGACGCAGGCATGTTTCGTCAAGTGATCTTTGCTCACGGCTGGCTGTGAGTAGCCGCCAGATGATCGCATCTTACATCAAATAAATAGGGGCGCAGGCCTGTTTCATCACGTGAACTTTGCTCAGTGCAGTGAGTAGCTGCCAGATGATCGCATCCTACATCAACTAAATATGGACGCAGGCCTGTTTCGTCAAGTACACTTTGCTCAGTGCTGTGAGTAGCCAGATGATCGCATCCTACATCAAATAAATAGGAACTCAGGCGTGTTTAGTCAAGTGAACTTTGCTCAGTGCTGTGAGTAGCCGCCAGATGATCGCATCCTACATCAAATAAATAGGGACGCAGGCCTGTTTCGTCAAGTGCACTTTGCTCAGTGCTTTGAGTAGCCGCCAGATGATCGTATCCTGCATGAAATAAATAGGGACTCAGGCGTGTTTAGTCAGGTGAACTGTTCTCAATGCTTTGAGTAGCCGCCAGATGATCGCATCCTACATGATATAAATAGGGACTAAGACCTGTTTCGTCAAGTGTACTTTGCTCACTGCTGTTAGTAGCCGCCAGATGATGGCGTCCTACATCAAATAAATAGGGACTCAGGCCTGTTTCGTTAAGTGATCTTTGCTCAGTGCTGTGTGTAGCCCCCAGATGATCGCATCCTACATCAAATAAATAGGGACTCAGGCGTGTTTAGTCAAGTGAACTTTGCTCAGTGCTGTGAGTAGCCACCAGATGATCGCATCCTACATCAAATAGATAGGCACTCAGGCCTGTTTCGTCAAGTTAACTTTGCTCAGTGCTGTTCGTAGTCGCCAGATGATGACATCCTACATCAAATAAATAGGGACGGAGGCCTGTTTCATCAAGTGAACTTTGCTCAGTGCAGTGAGTAGCTGCCAGATGATCGCATCCTACATCAAATAAATAGGAACTCAGGCGTGTTTAGTCAAGTGAACTTTGCTCAGTGCTGTGAGTAGCCGCCAGATGATCGCATCCTACATCAAATAAATAAGGACTCAGGCCTGTTTCGTCAAGTGCACTTTGCTGAGTGCTGTGAGTAGCCGCCAGATGATCGCATCCTACATCAAATAAATAGGGACTCAGGCGTGTTTAGTCATGCGAAGTTTGCTCAGTGCTGTGAGTAGCCGCCAGATGATCGCATCCTACATCAAATAAATAGGGACTCAGGCGTGTTTAGTCAGGTGAACTTTGCTCAGTGCTGTGAGTAGCCGCCCGATGATCGCATCCTACATCAAATAAATAGGGACTTAGGCGTGTTTAGTCAAGTGAACTTGGCTCAGTGCTGTTAGTAGCCGCCAGATGATGGCGTCCTAGATAAAATAAATGGGGACGCAGGCATGTTTCGTCAAGTGATCTTTGCTCAGTGCTGTGAGTAGCCGCCAGATTATCGCATCTTACATCAAAGAAATAGGGACGCAGGCCCGTTTCGTCAAGTGAATTTTGCCCAATGCTGTGAGTAGCTGCCAGATGATCGCATCCTACATCAAATAAATAGGACCGCAGGCCTGTTTCGTCAAGTGCACTTTGCTCAGTGCTGTGAGTAGCCGCCAGATGATCGTATCCTGCATGAAATAAATAGGGACTCAGGCGTGTTTAGTCAAGTGAACTGTGCTCAGTGCTGTGAGTAGCCGCCAGATGATCGCATCCTACATGATATTAATAGGGACTCAGACCTGTTTCGTCAAGTGTACTTTGCTCACTGCTGTTAGTAGCCGCCAGATGATGGCGTCCTACATCAAATAAATAGGGACTCAGGCCTGTTTCTTTAAGTGAACTTTGCTCAGTGCTGTGTGTAGCCCCCCGATGATCGCATCCTACATCAAATAAATAGGGACTCAGGCGTGTTTAGTCAAGTGAACTTTGCTCAGTGCTGTGAGTAGCCACCAGATGATCGCATCCTACATCAAATAGATAGGCACTCAGGCCTGTTTCGTCAAGTTAACTTTGCTCAGTGCTGTTCGTAGTCGCCGGATGATGACATCCTACATCAAATAAATAGGGACGGTGGCCTGTTTCATCAAGTGAACTTTGATCAGTGCAGTGAGTAGCTGCCAGATGATCGCATCCTACATCAAATAAATAGGGATGCGGGCCTGTTTCGTCAAGTGCACTTTGCTCAGTGCTGTGAGTAGCCGCCAGATGATCGCATCCTACATCAAATAAATAGGAACTCAGGCGTGTTTAGTCAAGTGAACTTTGCTCAGTGCTGTGAGTAGCCGCCAGATGATCGCATCCTACATCAAAAAAATAGGGACGCAGGCCTGTTTCGTCAAGTGTACTTTGCTCAGTGCTGTGAGTAGCCGCCAGATGATCTCATCCTACATCAAAAAAATAGGAACTCAGGCGTGTTTAGTCATGTGAACTTTGCTCAGTGCTGTGAGTAGCCGCCAGATGATCGCATGCTACATCAAATAAATAGGGACTCAGGCGTGTTTCGTCAAGTGAACTTTGCTCAGTGCTGTGAGTAGCTGCCAGATGATCGCATCCTACATCAAATAAATAGGGACTCAGGCGAGTTTCGTCAAGTGAACTTTGCTCAGTGCTGTTAGTAGCCGCCAGATGATGGCGTCCTACATAAAATAAATGGGGACGCAGGCATGTTTCGTCAAGTGAACTGTGCTCAGTTCTTTGAGTAGCCGCCAGATGATCGCATCCTACATGAAATAAATAAGGACTCAGGCCTGTTTCGTCAAGTGAACTTTGCTCACTGCTGTTAGTAGCCGCCAGATGATCGCATCCTACATCCAATACATAGGAGCTCAGGCGTATTTAGTCAAGTGAACTTTGCTCAGTGCTGTGAGTAGCCGCCAGATGATCGCATCCTACATCAAATAACTAGGGACTCAGGCGAGTTTCGTCAAGTGAACTGTGCTCAGTGCTGTGAGTAGCCGCTAGATGATCGCATCCTACATGAAATAAATAGGGACTCAGGCCTGTTTCGTCAAGTGAACTTTGCTCACTGCTCTTAGTAGCCGCCAGATGATGGCGTCCTACATCAAATAGATGGTCACTCAGGCCTGTTTAGTCAAGTGAACTTTGCTCAGTGCTGTGAGTAGCTGCCAGGTGATCGCATCCTACATCAAATAGATAGGGACTCGGGCCTGTTTCGTCAAGTGAACTTTGCTCAGTGCTGTTAGTAGCCGCCAGATGATGGCGTCCTACTTAAAATAAATGGGGACGCAGGCATGTTTCGTCAAGTGATCTTTGCTCAGTGCTGTGAGTAGCTGCCAGATAATCGCGTCCTACGTCAAATAAATAGGGACTCAGGCGTGTTTAGTCAAGTGAACTTTGCTCAGTGCTGTGAGTAGCCGCCAGATGATCGCATCCTACATCAAATAGATAGGGACTCGGGCCTGTTTTGTCAAGTGAACTTTGCTCAGTGCTGTTAGTAGCCGCCAGATGATCGCATCCTACATCAAATAAATAGGAACTCAGGCGTGTTTAGTCAAGTGAACTTTGCTCAGTGTTGTGAGTAGCCGCCAGATGATCGCATCCTACATCAAATAAATAGGGACGCAGGCCTGTTTCGTCAAGTGTACTTTGCTCAGTGCTGTGAGTAGCCGCCAGATGATCTCATCCTACATCAAATAAATAGGAACTCAGGCGTGTTTAGTCATGTGAACTTTGCTCAGTGCTGTGAGTAGCCGCCAGATGATCGCATCTACATCAAATAAATAGGGACTCAGGCGTGTTTAGTCAAGTGAACTTTGCTCAGTGCTGTGAGTAGCCGCCAGATGATCGCATACTACATCAAATAAATAGGGACTCAGGCCTGTTTCGTCAAGTGCACTTTGCTGAGTGCTGTGAGTAGCCGCCAGATGATCGCATCCTACATCAAATAAATAGGGACTCGGGCCTGTTTTGTCAAGTGAACTTTGCTCAGTGCTGTTAGTAGCCGCCAGATGATCGCATCCTACATCAAATAAATAGGAACTCAGGCGTGTTTAGTCAAGTGAACTTTGCTCAGTGCTGTGAGTAGCCGCCAGATGATCGCATCCTACATCAAATAAATAGGGACGCAGGCCTGTTTCGTCAAGTGCACTTTGACCAGTGCTGTGAGTAGCTGCCAGATGATCGCATCCTACATCAAATAAATAGGAACTCAGGCGTGTTTAGTCAAGTGAACTTTGCTCAGTGCTGTGAGTAGCCGCCAGATGATCGCATCCTACATCAAATAAATAGGGACGCAGGCCTGTTTCGTCAAGTGTACTTTGCTCAGTGCTGTGAGTAGCCGCCAGATGATCTCATCCTACATCAAATAAATAGGAACTCAGGCGTGTTTAGTCATGTGAACTTTGCTCAGTGCTGTGAGTAGCCGCCAGATGATCGCATGCTACATCAAATAAATAGGGACTCAGGCAAGTTTCGTCAAGTGAACTTTGCTCAGTGCTGTGAGTAGCCGCCAGATGATCGCATCCTACATCAAATAAATAGGGACTCAGGCGAGTTTCGTCAAGTGAACTTTGCTCAGTGCTGTTAGTAGCCGCCAGATGATGGCGTCCTACATAAAATAAATGGGGACGTAGGCATGTTTCGTCAAGTGAACTGTGCTCAGTTCTGTGAGTAGCCGCCAGATGATCGCATCCTACATGAAATAAATAAGGACTCAGGCCTGTTTCGTCAAGTGAACTTTGCTCACTGCTGTTTGTAGCCGCCAGATGATGGCGTCCTACATCATATAAATAGGAACGGAGGCCTGTTTCGTCAAGTGCACTTTGCTCAGTGCTGTGAGTAGCCGCCAGATGATCGCATCCTACATCAAATACATAGGAACTCAGGCGTATTTAGTCAAGTGAACTTTGCTCAGTGCTGTGAGTAGCCGCCAGATGATCGCATCCTACATCAAATATATAGGGACTCAGGCGAGTTTCGTCAAGTGAACTTTGCTCAGTGCTGTTAGTAGCCGCCAGATGATGGCGTCCTACATAAAATAAATGGGGACGCAGGCATGTTTCGTCAAGTGATCTTTGCTCACGGCTGGCTGTGAGTAGCCGCCAGATGATCGCATCTTACATCAAATAAATAGGGGCGCAGGCCTGTTTCATCACGTGAACTTTGCTCAGTGCAGTGAGTAGCTGCCAGATGATCGCATCCTACATCAAATAAATAGGGACGCAGGCCTGTTTCGTCAAGTACACTTTGCTCAGTGCTGTGAGTAGCCAGATGATCGCATCCTACATCAAATAAATAGGAACTCAGGCGTGTTTAGTCAAGTGAACTTTGCTCAGTGCTGTGAGTAGCCGCCAGATGATCGCATCCTACATCAAATAAATAGGGACGCAGGCCTGTTTCGTCAAGTGCACTTTGCTCAGTGCTTTGAGTAGCCGCCAGATGATCGTATCCTGCATGAAATAAATAGGGACTCAGGCGTGTTTAGTCAGGTGAACTGTTCTCAATGCTTTGAGTAGCCGCCAGATGATCGCATCCTACATGATATAAATAGGGACTAAGACCTGTTTCGTCAAGTGTACTTTGCTCACTGCTGTTAGTAGCCGCCAGATGATGGCGTCCTACATCAAATAAATAGGGACTCAGGCCTGTTTCGTTAAGTGATCTTTGCTCAGTGCTGTGTGTAGCCCCTAGATGATCGCATCCTACATCAAATAAATAGGGACTCAGGCGTGTTTAGTCAAGTGAACTTTGCTCAGTGCTGTGAGTAGCCACCAGATGATCGCATCCTACATCAAATAGATAGGCACTCAGGCCTGTTTCGTCAAGTTAACTTTGCTCAGTGCTGTTCGTAGTCGCCAGATGATGACATCCTACATCAAATAAATAGGGACGGAGGCCTGTTTCATCAAGTGAACTTTGCTCAGTGCAGTGAGTAGCTGCCAGATGATCGCATCCTACATCAAATAAATAGGAACTCAGGCGTGTTTAGTCAAGTGAACTTTGCTCAGTGCTGTGAGTAGCCGCCAGATGATCGCATCCTACATCAAATAAATAGGGACTCAGGCCTGTTTCGTCAAGTGCACTTTGCTGAGTGCTGTGAGTAGCCGCCAGATGATCGCATCCTACATCAAATAAATAGGGACTCAGGCGTGTTTAGTCATGCGAAGTTTGCTCAGTGCTGTGAGTAGCCGCCAGATGATCGCATCCTACATCAAATAAATAGGGACTCAGGCGTGTTTAGTCAGGTGAACTTTGCTCAGTGCTGTGAGTAGCCGCCCGATGATCGCATCCTACATCAAATAAATAGGGACTTAGGCGTGTTTAGTCAAGTGAACTTGGCTCAGTGCTGTTAGTAGCCGCCAGATGATGGCGTCCTAGATAAAATAAATGGGGACGCAGGCATGTTTCGTCAAGTGATCTTTGCTCAGTGCTGTGAGTAGCCGCCAGATTATCGCATCTTACATCAAAGAAATAGGGACGCAGGCCCGTTTCGTCAAGTGAATTTTGCCCAATGCTGTGAGTAGCTGCCAGATGATCGCATCCTACATCAAATAAATAGGACCGCAGGCCTGTTTCGTCAAGTGCACTTTGCTCAGTGCTGTGAGTAGCCGCCAGATGATCGTATCCTGCATGAAATAAATAGGGACTCAGGCGTGTTTAGTCAAGTGAACTGCGCTCAGTGCTGTGAGTAGCCGCCAGATGATCGCATCCTACATGATATTAATAGGGACTCAGACCTGTTTCGTCAAGTGTACTTTGCTCACTGCTGTTAGTAGCCGCCAGATGATGGCGTCCTACATCAAATAAATAGGGACTCAGGCCTGTTTCTTTAAGTGAACTTTGCTCAGTGCTGTGTGTAGCCCCCCGATGATCGCATCCTACATCAAATAAATAGGGACTCAGGCGTGTTTAGTCAAGTGAACTTTGCTCAGTGCTGTGAGTAGCCACCAGATGATCGCATCCTACATCAAATAGATAGGCACTCAGGCCTGTTTCGTCAAGTTAACTTTGCTCAGTGCTGTTCGTAGTCGCCAGATGATGACATCCTACATCAAATAAATAGGGACGGTGGCCTGTTTCATCAAGTGAACTTTGATCAGTGCAGTGAGTAGCTGCCAGATGATCGCATCCTACATCAAATAAATAGGGATGCGGGCCTGTTTCGTCAAGTGCACTTTGCTCAGTGCTGTGAGTAGCCGCCAGATGATCGCATCCTACATCAAATAAATAGGAACTCAGGCGTGTTTAGTCAAGTGAACTTTGCTCAGTGCTGTGAGTAGCCGCCAGATGATCGCATCCTACATCAAAAAAATAGGGACGCAGGCCTGTTTCGTCAAGTGTACTTTGCTCAGTGCTGTGAGTAGCCGCCAGATGATCTCATCCTACATCAAAAAAATAGGAACTCAGGCGTGTTTAGTCATGTGAACTTTGCTCAGTGCTGTGAGTAGCCGCCAGATGATCGCATGCTACATCAAATAAATAGGGACTCAGGCGTGTTTCGTCAAGTGAACTTTGCTCAGTGCTGTGAGTAGCTGCCAGATGATCGCATCCTACATCAAATAAATAGGGACTCAGGCGAGTTTCGTCAAGTGAACTTTGCTCAGTGCTGTTAGTAGCCGCCAGATGATGGCGTCCTACATAAAATAAATGGGGACGCAGGCATGTTTCGTCAAGTGAACTGTGCTCAGTTCTTTGAGTAGCCGCCAGATGATCGCATCCTACATGAAATAAATAAGGACTCAGGCCTGTTTCGTCAAGTGAACTTTGCTCACTGCTGTTAGTAGCCGCCAGATGATCGCATCCTACATCCAATACATAGGAGCTCAGGCGTATTTAGTCAAGTGAACTTTGCTCAGTGCTGTGAGTAGCCGCCAGATGATCGCATCCTACATAAATAACTAGGGACTCAGGCGAGTTTCGTCAAGTGAACTGTGCTCAGTGCTGTGAGTAGCCGCTAGATGATCGCATCCTACATGAAATAAATAGGGACTCAGGCCTGTTTCGTCAAGTGAACTTTGCTCACTGCTCTTAGTAGCCGCCAGATGATGGCGTCCTACATCAAATAGATGGTCACTCAGGCCTGTTTAGTCAAGTGAACTTTGCTCAGTGCTGTGAGTAGCTGCCAGGTGATCGCATCCTACATCAAATAGATAGGGACTCGGGCCTGTTTCGTCAAGTGAACTTTGCTCAGTGCTGTTAGTAGCCGCCAGATGATGGCGTCCTACTTAAAATAAATGGGGACGCAGGCATGTTTCGTCAAGTGATCTTTGCTCAGTGCTGTGAGTAGCTGCCAGATAATCGCGTCCTACGTCAAATAAATAGGGACTCAGGCGTGTTTAGTCAAGTGAACTTTGCTCAGTGCTGTGAGTAGCCGCCAGATGATCGCATCCTACATCAAATAGATAGGGACTCGGGCCTGTTTTGTCAAGTGAACTTTGCTCAGTGCTGTTAGTAGCCGCCAGATGATCGCATCCTACATCAAATAAATAGGAACTCAGGCGTGTTTAGTCAAGTGAACTTTGCTCAGTGTTGTGAGTAGCCGCCAGATGATCGCATCCTACATCAAATAAATAGGGACGCAGGCCTGTTTCGTCAAGTGTACTTTGCTCAGTGCTGTGAGTAGCCGCCAGATGATCTCATCCTACATCAAATAAATAGGAACTCAGGCGTGTTTAGTCATGTGAACTTTGCTCAGTGCTGTGAGTAGCCGCCAGATGATCGCATCTACATCAAATAAATAGGGACTCAGGCGTGTTTAGTCAAGTGAACTTTGCTCAGTGCTGTGAGTAGCCGCCAGATGATCGCATACTACATCAAATAAATAGGGACTCAGGCCTGTTTCGTCAAGTGCACTTTGCTGAGTGCTGTGAGTAGCCGCCAGATGATCGCATCCTACATCAAATAAATAGGGACTCAGGCGTGTTTAGTCATGCGAAGTTTGCTCAGTGCTGTGAGTAGCCGCCAGATGATCGCATCCTACATCAAATAAATAGGGACTCAGGCGTGTTTAGTCAGGTGAACTTTGCTCAGTGCTGTGAGTAGCCGCCCGATGATCGCATCCTACATCAAATAAATAGGGACTTAGGCGTGTTTAGTCAAGTGAACTTTGCTCAGTGCTGTTAGTAGCCGCCAGATGATGGCGTCCTAGATAAAATAAATGGGGACGCAGGCATGTTTCGTCAAGTGATCTTTGCTCAGTGCTGTGAGTAGCCGCCAGATTATCGCATCTTACATCAAAGAAATAGGGACGCAGGCCCGTTTCGTCAAGTGAATTTTGCTCAGTGCTGTGAGTAGCCGCCAGATGATCGCATCCTACATCAAATAAATAGGAACTCAGGCGTGTTTAGTCAAGTGAACTTTGCTCAGTGCTGTGAGTAGCCGCCAGATGATCGCATGCTACATCAAATAAATAGGGACTCAGGCGAGTTTCGTCAAGTGTACTTTGCTCAGTGCTGTGAGTAGCTGCCAGATGATCGCATCCTACATCAAATAAATAGGGACTCAGGCGAGTTTCGTCAAGTGAACTTTGCTCAGTGCTGTTAGTAGCCGCCAGATGATGGCGTCCTACATAAAATAAATGGGGACGCAGGCATGTTTTGTCAAGTGAACTGTGCTCAGTTCTGTGAGTAGCCGCCAGATGATCGCATCCTGCATGAAATAAATAAGGACTCAGGCCTGTTTCGTCAAGTGAACTTTGCTCACTTGCTTTTAGTAGCCGCCAGATGATGGCGTCCTACATCATATAAATAGGGACGGAGGCCTGTTTCGTCAAGTGCACTTTGCTCAGTGCTGTGAGTAGCCGCCAGATGATCGCATCCTACATCAAATACATAGGAACTTAGGCGTATTTAGTCATGTGAACTTTGCTCAGTGCTGTGAGTAGCCGCCAGATGATCGCATCCTACATCAAATAAATAGGGACTCAGGCGAGTTTCGTCAAGTGAACTTTGCTCAGTGCTGTTAGTAGCCGCCAGATGATGGCGTCCTACATAAAATAAATGGGGACGCAGGCATGTTTCGTCAAGTGATCTTTGCTCACTGCTGGCTGTGAGTAGCCGCCAGATGATCGCATCTTACATCAAATAAATAGGGGCGCAGGCCTGTTTCATCACGTGAACTTTGCTCAGTGCAGTGAGTAGCTGCCAGATGATCGCATCCTACATCAAATAAATAGGGACGCAGGCCTGTTTCGTCAAGTACACTTTGCTCAGTGCTGTGAGTAGCCAGATGATCGCATTCTACATCAAATAAATAGGAACTCAGGCGTGTTTAGTCAAGTGAACTTTGGTCAGTGCTGTGAGTAGCCGCCAGATGATCGCATCCTACATCAAATAGATAGGGACTCGGCCCTGTTTTGTCAAGTGAACTTTGCTCAGTGCTGTTAGTAGCCGCCAGATGATCGCATCCTACATCAAATAAATAGGGACGCAGGCCTGTTTCGTCAAGTGTACTTTGCTCTGTGTTGTGAGTAGCCGCCAGATGATCTCATCCTACATCAAATAAATAGGAACTCAGGCGTGTTTAGTCATGTGAACTTTGCTCAGTGCTGTGAGTAGCCGCCAGATGATCGCATGCTACATCAAATAAATAGGGACTCAGGCGAGTTTCGTCAAGTGAACTTTGCTCAGTGCTGTGAGTAGCTGCCAGATGATCGCATCCTACATCAAATAAATAGGGACTCAGGCGAGTTTCGTCAAGTGAACTTTGCTAAGTGCTGTTAGTAGCCGCCAGATGATGGCGTCCTACATAAAATAAATGGGGACGCAGGCATGTTTCGTCAAGTGAACTGTGCTCAGTTCTGTGAGTAGCCGCCAGATGATCGCATCCTACATGAAATAAATAAGGACTCAGGCCTGTTTCGTCAAGTGAACTTTGCTCACTGCTGTTAGTAGCCGCCAGATGATGGCGTCCTACATCATATAAATAGGGACGGAGGCCTGTTTCGTCAAGTGCACTTTGCTCAGTGCTGTGAGTAGCCGCCAGATGATCGCATCCTACATCAAATAAATAGGGACTCAGGCGAGTTTCGTCAAGTGAACTTTGCTCAGTGCTGTTAGTAGCCGCCAGATGATGGCGTCCTACATAAAATAAATGGGGACGCAGGCATGTTTCGTCAAGTGATCTTTGCTCACTGCTGGCTGTGAGTAGCCGCCAGATGATCGCATCTTACATCAAATAAATAGGGGTGCAGGCCTGTTTCATCACGTGACTTTGCTCAGTGCAGTGAGTAGCTGCCAGATGATCGCATCCTACATCAAATAAATAGGGACGCAGGCCTGTTTCGTCAAGTACACTTTGCTCAGTGCTGTGAGTAGCCGCCAGATGATCGCATGCTACATCAAATAAATAGGGACTCAGGCGAGTTTCGTCAAGTGAACTTTGCTCAGTGCTGTGAGTAGCCAGATGATCGCATCCTACATCAAATAAATAGGAACTCAGGCGTGTTTAGTCAAGTGAACTTTGCTCAGTGCTGTGAGTAGCCGCCAGATGATCGCATCCTACATCAAATAAATAGGGACGCAGGCCTGTTTCGTCAAGTGCACTTTGCTCAGTGCTGTGAGTAGCCGCCAGATGATCGCATCCTACATCAAATAAATAGGAACTCAGGCGTGTTTAGTCAAGTGAACTTTGCTCAGTGCTGTGAGTAGCCGCCAGATGATCGCATCCTACATCAAATATATAGGGACTCAGGCGAGTTTAGTCAAGTGAACTTTGCTCAGTGCTGTGAGTAGCGGCCAGATGATCGCATCCTACATCGAATAAATAGGGACGCAGGCCCGTTTCGTCAAGTGCTCTTTGCTCAGTGCTGTGAGTAGCCGCCAGATGATCGCATCCTATATCAAATAAATAGGGGCTCAGTCGTGTTCAGTCAAGTGAACTGTGCTCAGTGCTGTGAGTACCCGCTAGATGATCGCATCCTACATGAAATAAATAGGGACTCAGGCCTGTTTCGTCAAGTGAACTTTGCTCACTGCTGTTAGTAGCCGCCAGATGATGGCGTCCTACATCAAATAGATGGTCACTCAGGCCTGTTTAGTCAAGTGAACTTTGCTCAGTGCTGTGAGTAGCCGCCAGATGATCGCATCCTACATCAAATAGATAGGGACTCGGCCCTGTTTTGTCAAGTGAACTTTGCTCAGTGCTGTTAGTAGCCGCCAGATGATCGCATCCTACATCAAATAAATAGGGACGCAGGCCTGTTTCGTCAAGTGTACTTTGCTCTGTGCTGTGAGTAGCCGCCAGATGATCTCATCCTACATCAAATAAATAGGAACTCAAGCGTGTTTAGTCATGTGAACTTTGCTCAGTGCTGTGAGTAGCCGCCAGATGATCGCATGCTACATCAAATAAATAGGGACTCAGGCGAGTTTCGTCAAGTGAACTTTGCTCAGTGCTGTGAGTAGCTGCCAGATGATCGCATCCTACATCAAATAAATAGGGACTCAGGCGAGTTTCGTCAAGTGAACTTTGCTAAGTGCTGTTAGTAGCCGCCAGATGATGGCGTCCTACATAAAATAAATGGGGACGCAGGCATGTTTCGTCAAGTGAACTGTGCTCAGTTCTGTGAGTAGCCGCCAGATGATCGCATCCTACATGAAATAAATAAGGACTCAGGCCTGTTTCGTCAAGTGAACTTTGCTCACTGCTGTTAGTAGCCGCCAGATGATGGCGTCCTACATCATATAAATAGGGACGGAGGCCTGTTTCGTCAAGTGCACTTTGCTCAGTGCTGTGAGTAGCCGCCAGATGATCGCATCCTACATCAAATACATAGGAACTTAGGCGTATTTAGTCAAGTGAACTTTGCTCAGTGCTGTGAGTAGCCGCCAGATGATCGCATCCTACATCAAATAAATAGGGACTCAGGCGAGTTTCGTCAAGTGAACTTTGCTCAGTGCTGTTAGTAGCCGCCAGATGATGGCGTCCTACATAAAATAAATGGGGACGCAGGCATGTTTCGTCAAGTGATCTTTGCTCACTGCTGGCTGTGAGTAGCCGCCAGATGATCGCATCTTACATCAAATAAATAGGGGTGCAGGCCTGTTTCATCACGTGAACTTTGCTCAGTGCAGTGAGTAGCTGCCAGATGATCGCATCCTACATCAAATAAATAGGGACGCAGGCCTGTTTCGTCAAGTACACTTTGCTCAGTGCTGTGAGTAGCCGCCAGATGATCGCATGCTACATCAAATAAATAGGGACTCAGGCGAGTTTCGTCAAGTGAACTTTGCTCAGTGCTGTGAGTAGCCAGATGATCGCATCCTACATCAAATAAATAGGAACTCAGGCGTGTTTAGTCAAGTGAACTTTGCTCAGTGCTGTGAGTAGCCGCCAGATGATCGCATCCTACATCAAATAAATAGGGACGCAGGCCTGTTTCGTCAAGTGCACTTTGCTCAGTGCTGTGAGTAGCCGCCAGATGATCGCATCCTACATCAAATAAATAGGAACTCAGGCGTGTTTAGTCAAGTGAACTTTGCTCAGTGCTGTGAGTAGCCGCCAGATGATTGCATCCTACATCAAATAAATAGGGACTCAGGCGAGTTTAGTCAAGTGAACTTTCCTCAGTGCTGTGAGTAGCTGCCAGATGATCGCATCCTACATCGAATAAATAGGGACGCAGGCCCGTTTCGTCAAGTGCTCTTTGCTCAGTGCTGTGAGTAGCCGCCAGATGATCGCATCCTAAATCAAATAAATACGGGCTCAGGCGTGTTCAGTCAAGTGAACTGTGCTCAGTGCTGTGAGTAGCCGCTAGATGATCGCATCCTACATGAAATAAATAGGGACTCAGGCCTGTTTCGTCAAGTGAACTTTGCTCACTGCTGTTAGTAGCCGCCAGATGATGGCGTCCTACATCAAATAGATGGTCACTCAGGCCTGTTTAGTCAAGTGAACTTTGCTCAGTGCTGTGAGTAGCCGCCAGATGATCGCATCCTACATCAAATAGATAGGGACTCGGGCCTGTTTTGTCAAGTGAACTTTGCTCAGTGCTGTTAGTAGCCGCCAGATGATCGCATCCTACATCAAATAAATAGGAACTCAGGCGTGTTTAGTCAAGTGAACTTTGCTCAGTGCTGTGAGTAGCCGCAAGATGTTCGCGTCCTACATCAAATAAATAGGGACGCAGGCCTGTTTCGTCAAGTGTACTTTGCTCAGTGCTGTGAGTAGCCGCCAGATGATCTCATCCTACATCAAATAAATAGGAACTCAGGCGTGTTTAGTCATGTCAACTTTGCTCAGTGCTGTGAGTAGCTGCCAGATGATCGCATCCTACATCAAATAAATAGGGACTCAGGCGTGTTTAGTCAAGTGAACTTTGCTCAGTGCTGTGAGTAGCCGCCAGATGATCGCATACTACATCAAATAAATAGAGACTCAGGCCTGTTTCGTCAAGTGCACTTTGCTGAGTGCTGTGAGTAGCCGCCAGATGATCGCATCCTACATCAAATAAATAGGGACTCAGGCGTGTTTAGTCATGCGAAGTTTGCTCAGTGCTGTGAGTAGCCGCCAGATGATCGAATCCTACATCAAATAAATAGGGACTCAGGCGTGTTTAGTCAGGTGAACTTTGCTCAGTGCTGTGAGTAGCCGCCCGATGATCGCATCCTACATCAAATAAATAGGGACTTAGGCGTGTTTAGTCAAGTGAACTTTGCTCAGTGCTGTTAGTAGCCGCCAGATGATGGCGTCCTAGATAAAATAAATGCGGACGCAGGCATGTTTCGTCAAGTGATCTTTGCTCAGTGCTGTGAGTAGCCGCCAGATTATCGCATCTTACATCAAAGAAATAGGGACGCAGGCCCGTTTCGTCAAGTGAATTTTTTCTCAATGCTGTGAGTAGCTGCCAGATGATCGCATCCTACATCAAATAAATAGGAACGCAGGCCTGTTTCGTCAAGTGCACTTTGCTCAGTGCTGTGAGTAGCCGCCAGATGATCGTATCCTGCATGAAATAAATAGGGACTTAGGCGTGTTTAGTCAAGTGAACTTTGCTCAGTGCTGTTAGTAGCCGCCAGATGATGGCGTCCTAGATAAAATAAATGGGGACGCAGGCATGTTTCGTCAAGTGATCTTTGCTCAGTGCTGTGAGTAGCCGCCAGATTATCGCATCTTACATCAAAGAAATAGGGACGCAGGCCCGTTTCGTCAAGTGAATTTTGCTCAGTGCTGTGAGTAGCCGCCAGATGATCGCATCCTACATCAAATAAATAGGAACTCAGGCGTGTTTAGTCAAGTGAACTTTGCTCAGTGCTCTGAGTAGCCGCCAGATGATCGCATCCTACATCAAATAAATAGGGACGCAGGCCTGTTTCGTCAAGTGTACTTTGCTCAGTGCTGTGAGTAGCCGCCAGATGATCTCATCCTACATCAAATAAATAGGAACTCAGGCGTGTTTAGTCATGTGAACTTTGCTGAGTGCTGTGAGTAGCCGCCAGATGATCGCATGCTACATCAAATAAATAGGGATTCAGGCGAGTTTCGTCAAGTGAACTTTGCTCAGTGCTGTGAGTAGCTGCCAGATGATCGCATCCTACATCAAATAAATAGGGACTCAGGCGAGTTTCGTCAAGTGAACTTTGCTCAGTGCTGTTAGTAGCCGCCAGATGATGGCGTTCTACATAAAATAAATGGGGACGCAGGCATGTTTCGTCAAGTGAACTGTGCTCAGTTCTGTGAGTAGCCGCCAGATGATCGCATCCTACATGAAATAAATAAGGACTCAGGCCTGTTTCGTCAAGTGAACTTTGCTCACTGCTGTTAGTAGCCGCCAGATGATGGCGTCCTACATCATATAAATAGGGACGGAGGCCAGTTTCGTCAAGTGCACTTTGCTCAGTGCTGTGAGTAGCCACCAGATGATCGCATCCTACATCAAATACATAGGAACTCAGGCGTATTTAGTCAAGTGAACTTTGCACAGTGCTGTGAGTAGCCGCCATATGATCGCATCCTACATCAAATAAATAGGGACTCAGGCGAGTTTCGTCAAGTGAACTTTGCTCAGTGCTGTTAGTAGCCGCCAGATGATGGCGTCCTACATAAAATAAATGGGGACGCAGGCATGTTTCGTCAAGTGATCTTCGCTCACTGCTGGCTGTGAGTAGCCGCCAGATGGTCGCATCTTACATCAAATAAATAGGGGCGCAGGCCTGTTTCATCACGTGAACTTTGCTCAGTGCAGTGAGTAGCTGCCAGATGATCGCATCCTACATCAAATAAATAGGGACGCAGGCCTGTTTCGTCAAGTACACTTTGCTCAGTGCTGTGAGTAGCCGCCAGATGATCGCATCCTACATCAAATAAATAGGAACTCAGGCGTGTTTAGTCAAGTGAACTTTGCTCAGTGCTGTGAGTAGCCGCCAGATGATCGCATCCTACATCAAATAAATAGGGACTCAGGCGAGTTTAGTCAAGTGAACTTTGCTCAGTGCTGTGAGTAGCCGCCAGATCATCGCATCCTACATCAAATAAATAGGGACTCAGGCGAGTTTAGTCAAGTGAACTTTGCTCAGTGCTGTGAGTAGCCGCCAGATGATCGCATCCTACATCGAATAAATAGGGACGCAGGCCCGTTTCGTCAAGCGCTCTTTGCTCAGTGCTGTGAGTAGCCGCCAGATGATCGCATCCTATATCAAATAAATAGGGGCTCAGGCGTGTTCAGTCAAGTGAACTGTGCTCAGTGCTGTGAGTAGCCGCTAGATGATCGCATCCTACATGAAATAAATAGGGACTCAGGCCTGTTTCGTCAAGTGAACTTTGCTCACTGCTGTTAGTAGCCGCCAGATGATGGCGTCCTACATCAAATAGATGGTCACTCAGGCCTGTTTAGTCAAGTGAACTTTGCTCAGTGCTGTGAGTAGCCGCCAGATGATCGCATCCTACATAATAGATAGGGACTCGGGCCTGTTTTGTCAAGTGAACTTTGCTCAGTGCTGTTAGTAGCCGCCAGATGATCGCATCCTACATCAAATAAATAGGAACTCAGGCGTGTTTAGTCAAGTGAACTTTGCTCAGTGCTGTGAGTAGCCGCCAGATGATCGCGTCCTACATCAAATAAATAGGGACGCAGGCCTGTTTCGTCAAGTGTACTTTGCTCAGTGCTGTGAGTAGCCGCCAGATGATCTCATCCTACATCAAATAAATAGGAACTCAGGCGTGTTTAGTCATGTGAACCTTGCTCAGTGCTGTGAGTAGCTGCCAGATGATCGCATCCTACATCAAATAAATAGGGACTCAGGCGTGTTTAGTCAAGTGAACTTTGCTCAGTGCTGTGAGTAGCCGCCAGATGATCGCATACTACATCAAATAAATAGGGACTCAGGCCTGTTTCGTCAAGTGCACTTTGCTGAGTGCTGTGAGTAGCCGCCAGATGATCGCATCCTACATCAAATAAATAGGGACTCAGGCGTGTTTAGTCATGCGAAGTTTGCTCAGTGCTGTGAGTAGCCGCCAGATGATCGCATCCTACATCAAATAAATAGGGACTCAGGCGTGTTTAGTCAGGTGAACTTTGCTCAGTGCTGTGAGTAGCCGCCCGATGATCGCATCCTACATCAAATAAATAGGGACTTAGTCGTGTTTAGTCAAGTGAACTTTGCTCAGTGCTGTTAGTAGCCGCCAGATGATGGCGTCCTAGATAAAATAAATGGGGACGCAGGCATGTTTCGTCAAGTGATCTTTGCTCAGTGCTGTGAGTAGCCGCCAGATTATCGCATCTTACATCAAAGAAATAGGGACGCAGGCCCGTTTCGTCAAGTGAATTTTTTCTCAATGCTGTGAGTAGCTGCCAGATGATCGCATCCTACATCAAATAAATAGGAACGCAGGCCTGTTTCGTCAAGTGCTATTTGCTCAGTGCTGTGAGTAGCCGCCAGATGATCGTATCCTGCATGAAATAAATAGGGACTCAGGCGTGTTTAGTCAAGTGAACTGTACTCAGTGCTGTGAGTAGCCGCCAGATGATCGCATCCTACATCGAATAAATAGGGACGCAGGCCCGTTTCGTCAAGTGCTCTTTGCTCAGTGCTGTGAGTAGCCGCCAGATGATCGCATCCTATATCAAATAAATAGGGGCTCAGGCGTGTTCAGTCAAGTGAACTGTGCTCAGTGCTGTGAGTAGGCGCTAGATGATCGCATCCTACATGAAATAAATAGGGACTCAGGCCTGTTTCGTCAAGTGAACTTTGCTCACTGCTGTTAGTAGCCGCCAGATGATGGCGTCCTACATCAAATAGATGGTCACTCAGGCCTGTTTAGTCAAGTGAACTTTGCTCAGTGCTGTGAGTAGCCGCCAGATGATCGCATCCTACATCAAATAGATAGGGACTCGGGCCTGTTTTGTCAAATGAACTTTGCTCAGTGCTGTTAGTAGCCG
The DNA here is from genome assembly GCF_048455015.1 of Haemaphysalis longicornis. Taxonomy (NCBI): domain Eukaryota; kingdom Metazoa; phylum Arthropoda; class Arachnida; order Ixodida; family Ixodidae; genus Haemaphysalis; species Haemaphysalis longicornis. The sequence goes on along the minus strand of NW_027526204.1, from coordinate 729,919 downwards.
CCAGATGATCGCATCCCACATCAAATAAATAGGAACTCAGGCGTGTTTAGTCAAGTGAACTTTGCTCAGTGCTGTGAGTAGCCGCCAGATGTTCGCGTCCTACATCAAATAAATAGGGACGCAGGCCTGTTTCGTCAAGTGTACTTTGCTCAGTGCTGTGAGTAGCCGCCAGATGATCTCATCCTACATCAAATAAATAGGAACTCAGGCGTGTTTAGTCATGTGAACTTTGCTCAGTGCTGTGAGTAGCTGCCAGATGATCGCATCCTACATCAAATAAATAGGGACTCAGGCGTGTTTAGTCAAGTGAACTTTGCTCAGTGCTGTGAGTAGCCGCCAGATGATCGCATACTACATCAAATAAATAGGGACTCAGGCGTGTTTAGTCATGCGAAGTTTGCTCAGTGCTGTGAGTAGCCGCCAGATGATCGCATCCTACATCAAATAAATAGGGACTCAGGCGTGTTTAGTCAGGTGAACTTTGCTCAGTGCTGTGAGTAGCCGCCCGATGATCGCATCCTACATCAAATAAATAGGGACTTAGGCGTGTTTAGTCAAGTGAACTTTGCTCAGTGCTGTTAGTAGCCGCCAGATGATGACGTCCTAGATAAAATAAATGGGGACGCAGGCATGTTTCGTCAAGTGATCTTTGCTCAGTGCTGTGAGTAGCCGCCAGATTATCGCATCTTACATCAAAGAAATAGGGACGCAGGCCCGTTTCATCAAGTGAATTTTTTCTCAATGCTGTGAGTAGCTGCCAGATGATCGCATCCTACATCAAATAAATAGGAACGCAGGCCTGTTTCGTCAAGTGCACTTTGCTCAGTGCTGTGAGTAGCCGCCAGATGATCGTATCCTGCATGAAATAAATAGGGACTTAGGCGTGTTTAGTCAAGTGAACTTTGCTCAGTGCTGTTAGTAGCCGCCAGATGATGGCGTCCTAGATAAAATAAATGGGGACGCAGGCATGTTTCGTCAAGTGATCTTTGCTCAGTGCTGTGAGTAGCCACCAGATTATCGCATCTTACATCAAAGAAATAGGGACGCAGGCCCGTTTCGTCAAGTGAATTTTGCTCAGTGCTGTGAGTAGCCGCCAGATGATCGCATCCTACATCAAATAAATAGGAACTCAGGCGTGTTTAGTCAAGTGAACTTTGCTCAGTGCTGTGAGTAGCCGCCAGATGATCGCATCCTACATCAAATAAATAGGGACGCAGGCCTGTTTCGTCAAGTGTACTTTGCTCAGTGCTGTGAGTAGCCGCCAGATGATCTCATCCTACATCAAATAAATAGGAACTCAGGCGTGTTTAGTCATGTGAACTTTGTTCAGTGCTGTGAGTAGCCGCCAGATGATCGCATGCTACATCAAATAAATAGGGACTCAGGCGAGTTTCGTCAAGTGAACTTTGCTCAGTGCTGTGAGTAGCTGCCAGATGATCGCATCCTACATCAAATAAATAGGGACTCAGGCGAGTTTCGTCAAGTGAACTTTGCTCAGTGCTGTTAGTAGCCGCCAGATGATGGCGTCCTACATAAAATAAATGGGGACGCAGGCATGTTTCGTCAAGTGAACTGTGCTCAGTTCTGTGAGTAGCCGCCAGATGATCGCATCCTACATCAAATACAAAGGAACTGAGGCGTATTTAGTCAAGTGAACTTTGCACAGTGCTGTGAGTAGCCGCCAGATGATCGCATCCTACATCAAATAAATAGGGACTCAGGCGAGTTTCGTCAAGTGAACTTTGCTCAGTGCTGTTAGTAGCCGCCAGATGATGGCGTCCTACATAAAATAAATGGGGACGCAGGCATGTTTCGTCAAGTGATCTTTGCTCACTGCTGGCTGTGAGTAGCCGCCAGATGGTCGCATCTTACATCAAATAAATAGGGGCGCAGGCCTCTTTCATCACGTGAACTTTGCTCAGTGCAGTGAGTAGCTGCCAGATGATCGCATCCTACATCAAATAAATAGGGACGCAGGCCTGTTTCGTCAAGTACACTTTGCTCAGTGCTGTGAGTAGCCAGATGATCGCATCCTACATCAAATAAATAGGAACTCAGGCGTGTTTAGTCAAGTGAACTTTGCTCAGTGCTGTGAGTAGCCGCCAGATGATCGCATCCTACATCAAATAAATAGGGACGCAGGCCTGTTTCGTCAAGTGCACTTTGCTCAGTGCTGTGAGTAGCCGCCAGATGATCGCATCCTACATCAAATAAATAGGAACTCAGGCGTGTTTAGTCAAGTGAACTTTGCTCAGTGCTGTGAGTAGCCGCCAGATGATCGCATCCTACATCAAATAAATAGGGACTCAGGCGAGTTTAGTCAAGTGAACTTTGCTCAGTGCTGTGAGTAGCCGCCAGATCATCGCATCCTACATCGAATAAATAGGGACGCAGGCCCGTTTCGTCAAGTGCTCTTTGCTCAGTGCTGTGAGTAGCCGCCAGATGATCGCATCCTATATCAAATAAATAGGGGCTCAGGCGTGTTAAGTCAAGTGAACTGTGCTCAGTGCTGTGAGTAGCCGCTAGATGATCGCATCCTACATGAAATAAATAGGGACTCAGGCCTGTTTCGTCAAGTGAACTTTGCTCACTGCTGTTAGTAGGCGCCAGATGATGGCGTCCTACATCAAATAGATGGTCACTCAGGCCTGTTTAGTCAAGTGAACTTTGCTCAGTGCTGTGAGTAGCCGCCAGATGATCGCATCCTACATCAAATAGATAGGGACTCGGGCCTGTTTTGTCAAGTGAACTTTGCTCAGTGCTGTTAGTAGCCGCCAGATGATCGCATCCTACATCAAATAAATAGGGACGCAGGCCTGTTTCGTCAAGTGTACTTTGCTCAGTGCTGTGAGTAGCCGCCAGATGATCTCATCCTACATCAAATAAATAGGAACTCAGGCGTGTTTAGTCATGTGAACTTTGCTCAGTGCTGTGAGTAGCCGCCAGATGATCGCATGCTACATCAAATAAATAGGGACTCAGGCGAGTTTCGTCAAGTGAACTTTGCTCAGTGCTGTGAGTAGCTGCCAGATGATCGCATCCTACATCAAATAAATAGGGACTCAGGCGAGTTTCGTCAAGTGAACTTTGCTCACTGCTGTTAGTAGCCGCCAGATGATGGCGTCCTACATAAAATAAATGGGGACGCAGGCATGTTTCGTCAAGTGAACTGTGCTCAGTTCTGTGAGTATCCGCCAGATGATCGCATCCTACATGAAATAAATAAGGACTCAGGCCTGTTTCGTCAAGTGAACTTTGCTCACTGCTGTTAGTAGCCGCCAGATGATGGCGTCCTACATCATATAAATAGGGACGGAGGCCTGTTTCGTCAAGTGCACTTTGCTCAGTGCTGTGAGTAGCCGCCAGATGATCGCATCCTACATCAAATACATAGGAACTCAGGCGTATTTAGTCAAGTGAACTTTGCTCAGTGCTGTGAGTAGCCGCCAGATGATCGCATCCTACATCAAATAAATAGGGACTCAGGCGAGTTTCGTCAAGTGAACTTTGCTCAGTGCTGTTAGTAGCCGCCAGATGATGGCGTCCTACATAAAATAAATGGGGACGCAGGCATGTTTCGTCAAGTGATCTTTGCTCACTGCTTGCTGGGAGTAGCCGCCAGATGATCGCATCTTACATCAAATAAATAGGGGCGCAGGCCTGTTTCATCACGTGAACTTTGCTCAGTGCAGTGAGTAGCTGCCAGATGATCGCATCCTACATCAAATAAATAGGGACGCAGTCCTGTTTCGTCAAGTACACTTTGCTCAGTGCTTTGAGTAGCCAGATGATCGCATCCTACATCAAATAAATAGGAACTCAGGCGTGTTTAGTCAAGTGAACTGTACTCAGTGCTGTGAGTAGCCGCCAGATGATCGCATCCTACATGATATAAATAGGGACTCAGACCTGTTTCGTCAAGTGTACTTTGCTCACTGCTGTTAGTAGCCGCCAGATGATGGCGTCCTACATCAAATAAATAGGGACTCAGGCCTGTTTCGTTAAGTGAACTTTGCTCAGTGCTGTGTGTAGCCCCCAGATGATCGCATCCTACATCAAATAAATAGGGACTCAGGCGTGTTTAGTCAAGTGAACTTTGCTCAGTGCTGTGAGTAGCCACCAGATGATCGCATCCTACATCAAATAGATAGGCACTCAGGCCTGTTTCGTCAAGTTAACTTTGCTCAGTGCTGTTCGTAGTCGCCAGATGATGACATCCTACATCAAATAAATAGGGACGGAGGCCTGTTTCATCAAGTGAACTTTGCTCAGTGCAGTGAGTAGCTGCCAGATGATCGCATCCTACATCAAATAAATAGGGACGCAGGCCTGTTTCGTCAAGTGCACTTTGCTCAGTGCTGTGAGTAGCTGCCAGATGATCGCATCCTACATCAAATAAATAGGGACGCAGGCCTGTTTCGTCAAGTGTACTTTGCTCAGTGCTGTGAGTAGCCGCCAGGTGATCTCATCCTACATCAAATAAATAGGAACTCAGGCGTGTTTAGTCATGTGAACTTTGCTCAGTGCTGTGAGTAGCCGCCAGATGATCGCATGCTACATCAAATAAATAGGGACTCAGGCAAGTTTCGTCAAGTGAACTTTGCTCAGTGCTGTGAGTAGCCGCCAGATGATCGCATCCTACATCAAATAAATAGGGACTCAGGCGAGTTTCGTCAAGTGAACTTTGCTCAGTGCTGTTAGTAGCCGCCAGATGATGGCGTCCTACATAAAATAAATGGGGACGTAGGCATGTTTCGTCAAGTGAACTGTGCTCAGTTCTGTGAGTAGCCGCCAGATGATCGCATCCTACATGAAATAAATAAGGACTCAGGCCTGTTTCGTCAAGTGAACTTTGCTCACTGCTGTTAGTAGCCGCCAGATGATGGCGTCCTACATCATATAAATAGGAACGGAGGCCTGTTTCGTCAAGTGCACTTTGCTCAGTGCTGTGAGTAGCCGCCAGATGATCGCATCCTACATCAAATACATAGGAACTCAGGCGTATTTAGTCAAGTGAACTTTGCTCAGTGCTGTGAGTAGCCGCCAGATGATCGCATCCTACATCAAATAAATAGGGACTCAGGCGAGTTTCGTCAAGTGAACTTTGCTCAGTGCTGTTAGTAGCCGCCAGATGATGGCGTCCTACATAAAATAAATGGGGACGCAGGCATGTTTCGTCAAGTGATCTTTGCTCACGGCTGGCTGTGAGTAGCCGCCAGATGATCGCATCTTACATCAAATAAATAGGGGCGCAGGCCTGTTTCATCACGTGAACTTTGCTCAGTGCAGTGAGTAGCTGCCAGATGATCGCATCCTACATCAAATAAATAGGGACGCAGGCCTGTTTCGTCAAGTACACTTTGCTCAGTGCTGTGAGTAGCCAGATGATCGCATCCTACATCAATAAATAGGAACTCAGGCGTGTTTAGTCAAGTGAACTTTGCTCAGTGCTGTGAGTAGCCGCCAGATGATCGCATCCTACATCAAATAAATAGGGACGCAGGCCTGTTTCGTCAAGTGCACTTTGCTCAGTGCTGTGAGTAGCCGCCAGATGATCGCATCCTACATCAAATAGATAGGGACTCGGGCCTGTTTTGTCAAGTGAACTTTGCTCAGTGCTGTTAGTAGCCGTCAGATGATCGCATCCTACATCAAATAAATAGGGACTCAGGCCTGTTTCGTCAAGTGAACTTTGCTCACTGCTGTTAGTAGTCGCCAGATGATGGCGTCCTACTTAAAATAAATGGGGACGCAGGCATGTTTCGTCAAGTGATCTTTGCTCAGTGCTGTGAGTAGCTGCCAGATAATCGCGTCCTACGTCAAAGAGATAGGGACTCGGGCCTGTTTTGTCAAGTGAACTTTGCTCAGTGCTGTTAGTAGCCGCCAGATGATGGCGTCCTAAATGAAATAAATGGGGACGCAGGCATGTTTCATCAAGTGATCTTTGCTCAGTGTTGTGAGTAGCCACCAGATGATCGCATCTTACATCAAATAAATATGGACGCAGGCCCGTTTTGTCAAGTGAATTTTGCTCCGTGCTGTGAGTAGCCGCCAGATGATCGCATCCTACATCAAATAGAAAGGGACTCAGGCGTGTTTAGTCAAGTGCACTTTGCTCAGTGCTGTGAGTAGCCGCCAGATGATCGCATCCTACATTATTAATAGGGACTCAGGGGTGTTTAGTCAAGGGCACTTTGCTCAGTGCTGTGAGTAGCTGCCAGATGATCGCATCCTACATCAAGTAAATAGGAACGCAGGCCTGTTTCGTAAAGTGCACTTTGCTCAGTGCTGTGAGTAGCCGCCAGATGATCGTATCCTTCATGAAATAAATAGGGACTCAGGTGTGTTTAGTCAAGTGAACTGTGCTCAGTGCTGTGAGTAGCCGCCAGATGATCGCATCCTACATGAAATAAATAGGGACTCAGGCCTGTTTCGTCAAGTGTACTTTGCTCACTGCTGTTAGTAGCCGCCAGATGATGGCGTCCTACATCAAATAAATAGGGACTCAGGTCTGTTTCGTTAAGTGAACTTTGCTCAGTGCTGTGTGTAGCACCCAGATGATCGCATCCTACATCAAATAAATAGGGACTCAGGCGTGTTTAGTCAAGTGAACTTTGCTCAGTGCTGTGAGTAGCCGCCAGATGATCGCATCCTACATCAAAGAGATAGGGACTCAGGCCTGTTTCGTCAAGTGAACTTTGCTCACTGCTGTTAGTAGTCGCCAGATGATGGCGTCCTACATCAAATAGATGGTCACTCAGGCCTGTTTAGTCAAGTGAACTTTGCTCAGTGCTGTGAGTAGCTGCCAGGTGATCGCATCCTACATCAAATAGATAGGGACTCGGGCCTGTTTCGTCAAGTGAACTTTGCTCAGTGCTGTTAGTAGCCGCCAGATGATGGCGTCCTACTTAAAATAAATGGGGACGCAGGCATGTTTCGTCAAGTGATCTTTGCTCACGGCTGGCTGTGAGTAGCCGCCAGATGATCGCATCTTACATCAAATAAATAGGGGCGCAGGCCTGTTTCATCACGTGAACTTTGCTCAGTGCAGTGAGTAGCTGCCAGATGATCGCATCCTACATCAAATAAATAGGGACGCAGGCCTGTTTCGTCAAGTACACTTTGCTCAGTGCTGTGAGTAGCCGCCAGATGATCGTATCCTGCATGAAATAAATAGGGACTCAGGCGTGTTTAGTCAAGTGAACTGTACTCAGTGCTGTGAGTAGCCGCCAGATGATCGCATCCTACATGATATAAATAGGGACTCAGACCTGTTTCGTCAAGTGTACTTTGCTCACTGCTGTTAGTAGCCGCCAGATGATGGCGTCCTACATCAAATAAATAGGGACTCAGGCCTGTTTCGTTAAGTGAACTTTGCTCAGTGCTGTGTGTAGCCCCCAGATGATCGCATCCTACATCAAATAAATAGGGACTCAGGCGTGTTTAGTCAAGTGAACTTTGCTCAGTGCTGTGAGTAGCCACCAGATGATCGCATCCTACATCAAATAGATAGGCACTCAGGCCTGTTTCGTCAAGTTAACTTTGCTCAGTGCTGTTCGTAGTCGCCAGATGATGACATCCTACATCAAATAAATAGGGACGGAGGCCTGTTTCATCAAGTGAACTTTGCTCAGTGCAGTGAGTAGCTGCCAGATGATCGCATCCTACATCAAATAAATAGGGACGCAGGCCTGTTTCGTCAAGTGCACTTTGCTCAGTGCTGTGAGTAGCTGCCAGATGATCGCATCCTACATCAAATAAATAGGGACGCAGGCCTGTTTCGTCAAGTGTACTTTGCTCAGTGCTGTGAGTAGCCGCCAGATGATCTCATCCTACATCAAATAAATAGGAACTCAGGCGTGTTTAGTCATGTGAACTTTGCTCAGTGCTGTGAGTAGCCGCCAGATGATCGCATGCTACATCAAATAAATAGGGACTCAGGCAAGTTTCGTCAAGTGAACTTTGCTCAGTGCTGTGAGTAGCCGCCAGATGATCGCATCCTACATCAAATAAATAGGGACTCAGGCGAGTTTCGTCAAGTGAACTTTGCTCAGTGCTGTTAGTAGCCGCCAGATGATGGCGTCCTACATAAAATAAATGGGGACGTAGGCATGTTTCGTCAAGTGAACTGTGCTCAGTTCTGTGAGTAGCCGCCAGATGATCGCATCCTACATGAAATAAATAAGGACTCAGGCCTGTTTCGTCAAGTGAACTTTGCTCACTGCTGTTAGTAGCCGCCAGATGATGGCGTCCTACATCATATAAATAGGAACGGAGGCCTGTTTCGTCAAGTGCACTTTGCTCAGTGCTGTGAGTAGCCGCCAGATGATCGCATCCTACATCAAATACATAGGAACTCAGGCGTATTTAGTCAAGTGAACTTTGCTCAGTGCTGTGAGTAGCCGCCAGATGATCGCATCCTACATCAAATAAATAGGGACTCAGGCGAGTTTCGTCAAGTGAACTTTGCTCAGTGCTGTTAGTAGCCGCCAGATGATGGCGTCCTACATAAAATAAATGGGGACGCAGGCATGTTTCGTCAAGTGATCTTTGCTCACGGCTGGCTGTGAGTAGCCGCCAGATGATCGCATCTTACATCAAATAAATAGGGGCGCAGGCCTGTTTCATCACGTGAACTTTGCTCAGTGCAGTGAGTAGCTGCCAGATGATCGCATCCTACATCAAATAAATAGGGACGCAGGCCTGTTTCGTCAAGTGCACTTTGCTCAGTGCTGTGAGTAGCCGCCAGATGATCGCATCCTACATCAAATAGATAGGGACTCGGGCCTGTTTTGTCAAGTGAACTTTGCTCAGTGCTGTTAGTAGCCGCCAGATGATCGCATCCTACATCAAATAAATAGGGACTCAGGCCTGTTTCTTTAAGTGAACTTTGCTCACTGCTGTTAGTAGTCGCCAGATGATGGCGTCCTACATCAAATAGATGGTCACTCAGGCCTGTTTAGTCAAGTGAACTTTGCTCAGTGCTGTGAGTAGCTGCCAGGTGATCGCATCCTACATCAAATAGATAGGGACTCGGGCCTGTTTCGTCAAGTGAACTTTGCTCAGTGCTGTTAGTAGCCGCCAGATGATGGCGTCCTACTTAAAATAAATGGGGACGCAGGCATGTTTCGTCAAGTGATCTTTGCTCAGTGCTGTGAGTAGCTGCCAGATAATCGCGTCCTACGTCAAAGAGATAGGGACTCGGGCCTGTTTTGTCAAGTGAACTTTGCTCAGTGCTGTTAGTAGCCGCCAGATGATGGCGTCCTAAATGAAATAAATGGGGACGCAGGCATGTTTCATCAAGTGATCTTTGCTCAGTGTTGTGAGTAGCCACCAGATGATCGCATCTTACATCAAATAAATATGGACGCAGGCCCGTTTTGTCAAGTGAATTTTGCTCCGTGCTGTGAGTAGCCGCCAGATGATCGCATCCTACATCAAATAGAAAAGGAACTCAGGCGTGTTTAGTCAAGTGCACTTTGCTCAGTGCTGTGAGTAGCCGCCAGATGATCGCATCCTACATTATTAATAGGGACTCAGGGGTGTTTAGTCAAGGGCACTTTGCTCAGTGCTGTGAGTAGCCGCCAGATGATCGCATCCTACATCAAGTAAATAGGAACGCAGGCCTGTTTCGTAAAGTGCACTTTGCTCAGTGCTGTGAGTAGCCGCCAGATGATCGTATCCTTCATGAAATAAATAGGGACTCAGGTGTGTTTAGTCAAGTGAACTGTGCTCAGTGCTGTGAGTAGCCGCCAGATGATCGCATCCTACATGAAATAAATAGGGACTCAGGCCTGTTTCGTCAAGTGTACTTTGCTCACTGCTGTTAGTAGCCGCCAGATGATGGCGTCCTACATCAAATAAATAGGGACTCAGGTCTGTTTCGTTAAGTGAACTTTGCTCAGTGCTGTGTGTAGCACCCAGATGATCGCATCCTACATCAAATAAATAGGGACTCAGGCGTGTTTAGTCAAGTGAACTTTGCTCAGTGCTGTGAGTAGCCGCCAGATGATCGCATCCTACATCAAATAGATAGGGACTCAGGCCTGTTTCGTCAAGTGAACTTTGCTCACTGCTGTTAGTAGTCGCCAGATGATGGCGTCCTACATCAAATAGATGGTCACTCAGGCCTGTTTAGTCAAGTGAACTTTGCTCAGTGCTGTGAGTAGCTGCCAGGTGATCGCATCCTACATCAAATAGATAGGGACTCGGGCCTGTTTCGTCAAGTGAACTTTGCTCAGTGCTGTTAGTAGCCGCCAGATGATGGCGTCCTACTTAAAATAAATGGGGACGCAGGCATGTTTCGTCAAGTGATCTTTGCTCACGGCTGGCTGTGCGTAGCCGCCAGATGATCGCATCTTACATCAAATAAATAGGGGCGCAGGCCTGTTTCATCACGTGAACTTTGCTCAGTGCAGTGAGTAGCTGCCAGATGATCGCATCCTACATCAAATAAATAGGGACGCAGGCCTGTTTCGTCAAGTACACTTTGCTCAGTGCTGTGAGTAGCCAGATGATCGCATCCTACATCAAATAAATAGGAACTCAGGCGTGTTTAGTCAAGTGAACTTTGCTCAGTGCTGTGAGTAGCCGCCAGATGATGGCGTCCTACATCAAATAAATAGGGACTCAGGTCTGTTTCGTTAAGTGAACTTTGCTCAGTGCTGTGTGTAGCACCCAGATGATCGCATCCTACATCAAATAAATAGGGACTCAGGCGTGTTTTGTCAAGTGAACTTTGCTCAGTGCTGTTAGTAGCCGCCAGATGATCGCATCCTACATCAAATAAATAGGGACTCAGGCCTGTTTCGTCAAGTGAACTTTGCTCACTGCTGTTAGTAGTCGCCAGATGATGGCGTCCTACATCAAATAGATGGTCACTCAGGCCTGTTTAGTCAAGTAAACTTTGCTCAGTGCTGTGAGTAGCTGCCAGGTGATCGCGTCCTACGTCAAAGAGATAGGGACTCGGGCCTGTTTTGTCAAGTGAACTTTGCTCAGTGCTGTTAGTAGCCGCCAGATGATGGCGTCCTACTTAAAATAAATGGGGACGCAGGCATGTTTCATCAAGTGATCTTTGCTCAGTGTTGTGAGTAGCCACCAGATGATCGCATCTTACATCAAATAAATATGGACGCAGGCCCGTTTTGTCGAGTGAATTTTGCTCCGTGCTGTGAGTAGCCGCCAGATGATCGCATCCTACATCAAATAGAAAGGGACTCAGGCGTGTTTAGTCAAGTGCACTTTGCTCAGTGCTGTGAGTAGCCGCCAGATGATCGCATCCTACATTATTAATAGGGACTCAGGGGTGTTTAGTCAAGGGCACTTTGCTCACTGCTGTGAGTAGCCGCCAGATGATCGCATCCTACATCAAGTAAATAGGAACGCAGGCCTGTTTCGTAAAGTGCACTTTGCTCAGTGCTGTGAGTAGCCGCCAGATGATCGTATCCTTCATGAAATAAATAGGGACTCAGGTGTGTTTAGTCAAGTGAACTGTGCTCAGTGCTGTGAGTAGCCGCCAGATGATCGCATCCTACATGAAATAAATAGGGACTCAGGCCTGTTTCGTCAAGTGTACTTTGCTCACTGCTGTTAGTAGCCGCCAGATGATGGCGTCCTACATCAAATAAATAGGGACTCAGGTCAGTTTCGTTAAGTGAACTTTGCTCAGTGCTGTGTGTAGCTGCCAGATGATCGCATCCTACATCAAATAAATAGGGACGCAGGCCTGTTTCATCACGTGAACTTTGCTCAGTGCAGTGAGTAGCTGCCAGATGATCGCATCCTACATCAAATAAATAGGGACGCAGGCCTGTTTCGTCAAGTACACTTTGCTCAGTGCTGTGAGTAGCCAGATGATCGCATCCTACATCAAATAAATAGGAACTCAGGCGTGTTTAGTCATGTGAACTTTGCTCAGTGCTGTGAGTAGCCGCCAGATGATCGCATCCTACATCAAATAAATATGGACTCAGGCAAGTTTCGTCAAGTGAACTTTGCTCAGTGCTGTGAGTAGCTGCCAGATGATCGCATCCTACATCAAATAAATAGGGACTCAGGCGAGTTTCCTCAAGTGAACTTTGCTCAGTGCTGTTAGTAGCCGCCAGATGATGGCGTCATACATAAAATAAATGGGGACGCAGGCATGTTTCGTCAAGTGAACTGTGCTCAGTTCTGTGAGTAGCCGCCAGATGATCGCATCCTACATGAAATAAATAGGGACTCAGGCCTGTTTCGTCAAGTGAACTTTGCTCACTGCTGTTAGTAGCCGCCAGATGATGGCGTCCTACATCATATAAACAGGGACGGAGGCCTGTTTCGTCAAGTGCACTTTGCTCAGTGCTGTGAGTAGCCGCTAGATGATCGCATCCTACATGAAATAAATAGGGACTCAGGCCTGTTTCGTCAAGTGAACTTTGCTCACTGCTGTTAGTAGCCGCCAGATGATGGCGTCCTACATCAAATAGATGGTCACTCAGGCCTGTTTAGTCAAGTGAACTTTGCTCAGTGCTGTGAGTAGCTGCCAGGTGATCGCATCCTACATCAAATAGATAGGGACTCGGGCCTGTTTCGTCAAGTGAACTTTGCTCAGTGCTGTTAGTAGCCGCCAGATGATGGCGTCCTAAATGAAATAAATGGGGACGCAGGCATGTTTCATCAAGTGATCTTTGCTCAGTGTTGTGAGTAGCCACCAGATGATCGCATCTTACATCAAATAAATATGGACGCAGGCCCGTTTTGTCAAGTGAATTTTGCTCCGTGCGGTGAGTAGCCGCCAGATGATCGCATCCTACATCAAATAGAAAGGGACTCAGGCGTGTTTAGTCAAGTGCACTTTGCTCAGTGCTGTGAGTACCCGCCAGATGATCGCATCCTACATTATTAATAGGGACTCAGGGGTGTTTAGTAAAGGGAACTTTGCTCAGTGCTGTGTGTAGCACCCAGATGATCGCATCCTACATCAAATAAATAGGGACTCAGGCGTGTTTAGTCAAGTGAACTTTGCTCAGTGCTGTGAGTAGCCGCCAGATGATCGCATCCTACATCAAATAGATAGGCACTCAGGCCTGTTTCGTCAAGTGAACTTTGCTCAGTGCTGTTCGTAGCCGCCAGATGATGGCGTCCTACATAAAATAAATGGGGACGCAGGCGTGTTTAGTCAAGTGAACTTTGCTCAGTGCTGTGAGTAGCCACCAGATGATCGCATCCTACATCAAATAGATGGGCACTCAGGCGTGTTTCGTCAAGTTAACTTTGCTCAGTGCTGTTCGTAGTCGCCAGATGATCGCATCCTACATCAAATAAATAGGGACGCAGGCCTGTTTCGTCAAGTGTACTTTGCTCAGTGCTGTGAGTAGCCGCCAGAGGATCTCATCCTACATCAAATAAATAGGAACTCAGGCGTGTTTAGTCATGTGAACTTTGCTCAGTGCTTTGAGTAGCCGCCAGATGATCTCATCCTACATCAAATAAATAGGGACTCAGGCGAGTTTCGTCAAGTGAACTTTGCTCAGTGCTGTTAGTAGCCGCCAGATGATGGCGTCCTACATAAAATAAATGGGGACGCAGGCATGTTTCGTCAAGTGAACTGTGCTCAGTTCTGTGAGTAGCCGCCAGATGATCGCATCCTACATCAAATAAATAGGGACGCAGGCCTGTTTCGTCAAGTGTACTTTGCTCAGTGCTGTGAGTAGCCGCCAGAGGATCTCATCCTACATCAAATAAATAGGAACTCAGGCGTGTTTAGTCATGTGAACTTTGCTCAGTGCTGTGAGTAGCCGCCAGATGATCGCATCCTACATCAAATAAATAGGGACTCAGGCGAGTTTCGTCAAGTGAACTTTGCTCAGTGCTGTTAGTAGCCGCCAGATGATGGCGTCCTACATAAAATAAATGGGGACGCAGGCATGTTTCGTCAAGTGAACTGTGCTCAGTTCTGTGAGTAGCCGCCAGATGATCGCATCCTACATGAAATAAATAGGGACTCAGGCCTGTTTCGTCAAGTGAACTTTGCTCACTGCTGTTAGTAGCCGCCAGATGATGGCGTCCTACATCATATAAATAGGGACGGAGGCCTGTTTCGTCAAGTGCACTTTGCTCAGTGCTGTGAGTAGCCGCCAGATGATCGCATCCTACATCAAATACATAGGAACTCAGGCGTATTTAGTCAAGTGAACTTTGCTCAGTGCTGTGAGTAGCCGCCAGATGATCGCATCCTTCATCAAATAAATAGGGACTCCGGCGAGTTTCGTCAAGTGAACTTTGCTCAGTGCTGTGAGTAGCTGCCAGATTATCGCAACTTACATCAAAGAAATAGGGACGCAGGCCCGTTTCGTCAAGTGAATTTTGCTCAATGCTGTGAGTAGCTGCCAGATGATCGCATCCTACATCAAATAAATAGGAACGCAGGCCTGTTTCGTCAATTGCACTTTGCTCAGTGCTGTGAGTAGCCGCCAGATGATCGTATCCTGCATGAAATAAATAGGGACTCAGGCGTGTTTAGTCAAGCGAACTGTGCTCAGTGCTGTGAGTAGCCGCCAGATGATCGCATCCTACATGATATAAATAGGGACTCAGACCTGTTTCGTCAAGTGTACTTTGCTCACTGCTGTTAGTAGCCGCCAGATGATGGCGTCCTACATCAAATAAATAGGGACTCAGGCCTGTTTCGTTAAGTGAACTTTGCTCAGTGCTGTGTGTAGCCCCCAGATGATCGCATCCTACATCAAATAAATAGGGACTCAGGCGTGTTTAGTCAAGTGAACTTTGCTCAGTGCTGTGAGTAGCCACCAGATGATCGCATCCTACATCAAATAGATAGGCACTCAGGCCTGTTTCGTCAAGTTAACTTTGCTCAGTGCTGTTCGTAGTCGCCAGATGATGACATCCTACATCAAATAAATAGGGACGGAGGCCTGTTTCATCAAGTGAACTTTGCTGAGTGCAGTGAGTAGCTGCCAGATGATCGCATCCTACATCAAATAAATAGGGACGCAGGCCTGTTTCGTCAAGTGCACTTTGCTGAGTGCTGTGAGTAGCCGCCAGATGATCGCATCCTACATCAAATAAATAGGAACTCAGGCGTGTTTAGTCAAGTGAACTTTGCTCAGTGCTGTGAGTAGCCGCCAGATGATCGCATCCTACATCAAATAAATAGGGACGCAGGCCTGTTTCGTCAAGTGTACTTTGCTCAGTGCTGTGAGTAGCCGCCAGATGATCTCAACCTACATCAAATAAATAGGAACTCAGGCGTGTTTAGTTATGTGAACTTTGCTCAGTGCTGTGAGTAGCCGCCAGATGATCGCATCCTACATCAAATAAATAGGGACTCAGGCGTGTTTAGTCAAGTGAACTTTGCTCAGTGCTGTGAGTAGCCGCCAGATGATCGCATCCTACATCAAATAAATAGGGACTCAGGCCTGTTTCGTCAAGTGCACTTTGCTGAGTGCTGTGAGTAGCCGCCAGATGATCGCATCCTACATCAAATAAATAGGGACTCAGGCGTGTTTAGTCATGCGAAGTTTGCTCAGTGCTGTGAGTAGCCACCAGATGATCGCATCCTACATCAAATAAATAGGGACTCAGGCGTGTTTAGTCAGGTGAACTTTGCTCAGTGCTGTGAGTAGCCGCCCGATGATCGCATCCTACATCAAATAAATAGGGACTTAGGCGTGTTTAGTCAAGTGAACTTTGCTAAGTGCTGTTAGTAGCCGCCACATGATGGCGTCCTAGATAAAATAAATGGGGACTAAGGCATGTTTCGTCAAGTGATCTTTGCTCAGTGCTGTGAGTAGCCGCCAGATTATCGCATCTTACATCAAAGAAATAGGGACGCAGGCCCGTTTCGTCAAGTGAATTTTGCTCAATGCTGTGAGTAGCTGCCAGATGATCGCATCTTACATCAAATAATTAGGAACGCAGGCCTGTTTCGTCATGTGCACTTTGCTCAGTGCTGTGAGTAGCACCCGGATGATCGTATCCTGCATGAAATAAAAAGGGACTCAGGCGTGTTTAGTCAAGTGAACTGTGCTCAGTGCTGTGAGTAGCCGCCAGATGATCGCATCCTACATGATATAAATAGGGACTCAGACCTGTTTCGTCAAGTGTACTTTGCTCACTGCTGTTAGTAGCCGCCAGATGATGGCGTCCTACATCAAATAAATAGGGACTCAGGCCTGTTTCGTTAAGTGAACTTTGCTCAGTGCTGTGTGTAGCCCCCAGATAATCGCATCCTACATCAAATAAATAGGGACTCAGGCGTGTTTAGTCAAGTGAACTTTGCTCAGTGCTGTGAGTAGCCACCAGATGATCGCATCCTACATCAAATAGATAGGCACTCAGGCCTGTTTCGTCAAGTTAACTTTGCTCAGTGCTGTTCGTAGTTGCCTGATGATGACATCCTACCTCAAATAAATAGGGACGGAGGCCTGTTTCATCAAGTGAACTTTGCTCAGTGCAGTGAGTAGCTGCCAGATGATCGCATCCTACATCAAATAAATAGGGACGCAGGCCTGTTTCGTCAAGTGCACTTTGCTCAGTGCTGTGAGTAGCCGCCAGATGATCGCATCCTACATCAAAAAAATAGGAACTCAGGCGTGTTTAGTCAAGTGAACTTTGCTCAGTGCTGTGAGTAGCCGCCAGATGATCGCATCCTACATCAAACAAATAGGGACGCAGGCCTGTTTCGTCAAGTGTACTTTGCTCAGTGCTGTGAGTAGCCGCCAGATGATCTCATCCTACATCAAATAAATAGGAACTCAGGCGTGTTTAGTCATGTGAACTTTGCTCAGTGCTGTGAGTAGCCGCCAGATGATAGCATGCTACATCAAATAAATAGGGACTCAGGCGAGTTTCGTCAAGTGAACTTTGCTCAGTGCTGTGAGTAGCTGCCAGATGATCGCATCCTACATCAAATAAATAGGGACTCAGGCGAGTTTCGTCAAGTGAACTTTGCTCAGTGCTGTTAGTAGCCGCCAGATGATGGCGTCCTACATAAAATAAATGGGGACGCAGGCATGTTTCGTCAAGTGAACTGTGCTCAGTTCTGTGAGTAGCCGCCAGATGATCGCATCCTACATGAAATAAATAGGGACTCAGGCCTGTTTCGTCAAGTGAACTTTGCTCACTGCTGTTAGTAGCCGCCAGATGATGGCGTCCTACATCATATAAATAGGGACGGAGGCCTGTTTCGTCAAGTGCACTTTGCTCAGTGCTGTGAGTAGCCGCCAGATGATCGCATCCTACATCAAATACATAGGAACTCAGGCGTATTTAGTCAAGTGAACTTTGCTCAGTGCTGTGAGTAGCCGCCAGATGATCGCATCCTTCATGAAATAAATAGGGACTCCGGCGAGTTTCGTCAAGTGAACTTTGCTCAGTGCTGTGAGTAGCTGCCAGATTATCGCATCTTACATCAAAGAAATAGGGACGCAGGCCCGTTTCGTCAAGTGAATTTGGTCAATGCTGTGAGTAGCTGCCAGATGATCGCATCCTACATCAAATAAATAGGAACGCAGGCCTGTTTCGTCAATTGCACTTTGCTCAGTGGTGTGAGTAGCCGCCAGATGATCGTATCCTGCATGAAATAAATAGGGACTCAGGCGTGTTTAGTCAAGCGAACTGTGCTCAGTGCTGTGAGTAGCCGCCAGATGATCGCATCCTACATGATATAAATAGGGACTCAGACCTGTTTCGTCAAGTGTACTTTGCTCACTGCTGTTAGTAGCCGCCAGATGATGGCGTCCTACATCAAATAAATAGGGACTCAGGCCTGTTTCGTTAAGTGAACTTTGCTCAGTTCTGTGTGTAGCCCCCAGATGATCGCATCCTACATCAAATAAATAGGAACTCAGGCGTGTTTAGTCAAGTGAACTTTGCTCAGTGCTGTGAGTAGCCACCAGATGATCGCATCCTACATCAAATAGATAGGCACTCAGGCCTGTTTCGTCAAGTTAACTTTGCTCAGTGCTGTTCGTAGTCGCCAGATGATGACATCCTACATCAAATAAATAGGGACGGAGGCCTGTTTCATCAAGTGAACTTTGCTGAGTGCAGTGAGTAGCTGCCAGATGATCGCATCCTACATCAAATAAATAGGGACGCAGGCCTGTTTCGTCAAGTGCACTTTGCTGAGTGCTGTGAGTAGCCGCCAGATGATCGCATCCTACATCAAATAAATAGGAACTCAGGCGTGTTTAGTCAAGTGAACTTTGCTCAGTGCTGTGAGTAGCCGCCAGATGATCGCATCCTACATCAAATAAATAGGGACGCAGGCCTGTTTCGTCAAGTGCACTTTGCTGAGTGCTGTGAGTAGCCGCCAGATGATCGCATCCTACATCAAATAAATAGGGACTCAGGCGTGTTTAGTCATGCGAAGTTTGCTCAGTGCTGTGAGTAGCCACCAGATGATCGCATCCTACATCAAATAAATAGGGACTCAGGCGTGTTTAGTCAGGTGAACTTTGCTCAGTGCTGTGAGTAGCCGCCCGATGATCGCATCCTACATGAAATAAATAGGGACTCAGGCCTGTTTCGTCAAGTGAACTTTGCTCACTGCTGTTAGTAGCCGCCAGATGATGGCGTCCTACATCATATAAATAGGGACGGAGGCCTGTTTCGTCAAGTGCACTTTGCTCAGTGCTGTGAGTAGCCGCCAGATGATCGCATCCTACATCAAATACATAGGAACTCAGGCGTATTTAGTCAAGTGAACTTTGCTCAGTGCTGTGAGTAGCCGCCAGATGATCGCATCCTTCATGAAATAAATAGGGACTCCGGCGAGTTTCGTCAAGTGAACTTTGCTCAGTGCTGTGAGTAGCTGCCAGATTATCGCATCTTACATCAAAGAAATAGGGACGCAGGCCCGTTTCGTCAAGTGAATTTTGCTCAATGCTGTGAGTAGCTGCCAGATGATCGCATCCTACATCAAATAAATAGGAACGCAGGCCTGTTTCGTCAATTGCACTTTGCTCAGTGGTGTGAGTAGCCTCCAGATGATCGTATCCTGCATGAAATAAATAGGGACTCAGGCGTGTTTAGTCAAGCGAACTGTGCTCAGTGCTGTGAGTAGCCGCCAGATGATCGCATCCTACATGATATAAATAGGGACTCAGGCCTGTTTCGTCAAGTGTACTTTGCTCACTGCTGTTAGTAGCCGCCAGATGATGGCGTCCTACATCAAATAAATAGGGACTCAGGCCTGTTTCGTTAAGTGAACTTTGCTCAGTTCTGTGTGTAGCCCCCAGATGATCGCATCCTACATCAAATAAATAGGGACTCAGGCGTGTTTAGTCAAGTGAACTTTGCTCAGTGCTGTGAGTAGCCACCAGATGATCGCATCCTACATCAAATAGATAGGCACTCAGGCCTGTTTCGTCAAGTTAACTTTGCTCAGTGCTGTTCGTAGTCGCCAGATGATGACATCCTACATCAAATAAATAGGGACGGAGGCCTGTTTCATCAAGTGAACTTTGCTGAGTGCAGTGAGTAGCTGCCAGATGATCGCATCCTACATCAAATAAATAGGGACGCAGGCCTGTTTCGTCAAGTGCACTTTGCTGAGTGCTGTGAGTAGCCGCCAGATGATCGCATCCTACATCAAATAAATAGGAACTCAGGCGTGTTTAGTCAAGTGAACTTTGCTCAGTGCTGTGAGTAGCCGCCAGATGATCGCATCCTACATCAAATAAATAGGGACGCAGGCCTGTTTCGTCAAGTGCACTTTGCTGAGTGCTGTGAGTAGCCGCCAGATGATCGCATCCTACATCAAATAAATAGGGACTCAGGCGTGTTTAGTCATGCGAAGTTTGCTCAGTGCTGTGAGTAGCCACCAGATGATCGCATCCTACATCAAATAAATAGGGACTCAGGCGTGTTTAGTCAGGTGAACTTTGCTCAGTGCTGTGAGTAGCCGCCCGATGATCGCATCCTACATGAAATAAATAGGGACTCAAGCCTGTTTCGTCAAGTGAACTTTGCTCACTGCTGTTAGTAGCCGCCAGATGATGGCGTCCTACATCATATAAATAGGGACGGAGGCCTGTTTCGTCAAGTGCACTTTGCTCAGTGCTGTGAGTAGCCGCCATATGATCGCATCCTACATCAAATACATAGGAACTCAGGCGTATTTAGTCAAGTGAACTTTGCTCAGTGCTGTGAGTAGCCGCCAGATGATCGCATCCTTCATCAAATAAATAGGGACTCCGGCGAGTTTCGTCAAGTGAACTTTGCTCAGTGCTGTGAGTAGCTGCCAGATTATCGCATCTTACATCAAAGAAATAGGGACGCAGGCCCGTTTCGTCAAGTGAATTTTGCTCAATGCTGTGAGTAGCTGCCAGATGATCGCATCCTACATCAAATAAATAGGAACGCAGGCCTGTTTCGTCAATTGCACTTTGCTCAGTGGTGTGAGTAGCCGCCAGATGATCGTATCCTGCATGAAATAAATAGGGACTCAGGCGTGTTTAGTCAAGCGAACTGTGCTCAGTGCTGTGAGTAGCCGCCAGATGATCGCATCCTACATGATATAAATAGGGACTCAGACCTGTTTCGTCAAGTGTACTTTGCTCACTGCTGTTAGTAGCCGCCAGATGATGGCGTCCTACATCAAATAAATAGGGACTCAGGCCTGTTTCGTTAAGTGAACTTTGCTCAGTTCTGTGTGTAGCCCCCAGATGATCGCATCCTACATCAAATAAATAGGAACTCAGGCGTGTTTAGTCAAGTGAACTTTGCTCAGTGCTGTGAGTAGCCACCAGATGATCGCATCCTACATCAAATAGATAGGCACTCAGGCCTGTTTCGTCAAGTTAACTTTGCTCAGTGCTGTTCGTAGTCGCCAGATGATGACATCCTACATCAAATAAATAGGGACGGAGGCCTGTTTCATCAAGTGAACTTTGCTGAGTGCAGTGAGTAGCTGCCAGATGATCGCATCCTACATCAAATAAATAGGGACGCAGGCCTGTTTCGTCAAGTGCACTTTGCTGAGTGCTGTGAGTAGCCGCCAGATGATCGCATCCTACATCAAATAAATAGGAACTCAGGCGTGTTTAGTCAAGTGAACTTTGCTCAGTGCTGTGAGTAGCCGCCAGATGATCGCATCCTACATCAAATAAATAGGGACGCAGGCCTGTTTCGTCAAGTGCACTTTGCTGAGTGCTGTGAGTAGCCGCCAGATGATCGCATCCTACATCAAATAAATAGGGACTCAGGCGTGTTTAGTCATGCGAAGTTTGCTCAGTGCTGTGAGTAGCCACCAGATGATCGCATCCTACATCAAATAAATAGGGACTCAGGCGTGTTTAGTCAGGTGAACTTTGCTCAGTGCTGTGAGTAGCCGCCCGATGATCGCATCCTACATGAAATAAATAGGGACTCAAGCCTGTTTCGTCAAGTGAACTTTGCTCACTGCTGTTAGTAGCCGCCAGATGATGGCGTCCTACATCATATAAATAGGGACGGAGGCCTGTTTCGTCAAGTGCACTTTGCTCAGTGCTGTGAGTAGCCGCCAGATGATCGCATCCTACATCAAATACATAGGAACTCAGGCGTATTTAGTCAAGTGAACTTTGCTCAGTGCTGTGAGTAGCCGCCAGATGATCGCATCCTTCATCAAATAAATAGGGACTCCGGCGAGTTTCGTCAAGTGAACTTTGCTCAGTGCTGTGAGTAGCTGCCAGATTATCGCATCTTACATCAAAGAAATAGGGACGCAGGCCCGTTTCGTCAAGTGAATTTTGCTCAATGCTGTGAGTAGCTGCCAGATGATCGCATCCTACATCAAATAAATAGGAACGCAGGCCTGTTTCGTCAATTGCACTTTGCTCAGTGGTGTGAGTAGCCGCCAGATGATCGTATCCTGCATGAAATAAATAGGGACTCAGGCGTGTTTAGTCAAGCGAACTGTGCTCAGTGCTGTGAGTAGCCGCCAGATGATCGCATCCTACATGATATAAATAGGGACTCAGACCTGTTTCGTCAAGTGTACTTTGCTCACTGCTGTTAGTAGCCGCCAGATGATGGCGTCCTACATCAAATAAATAGGGACTCAGGCCTGTTTCGTTAAGTGAACTTTGCTCAGTGCTGTGTGTAGCCCCCAGATGATCGCATCCTACATCAAATAAATAGGGACTCAGGCGTGTTTAGTCAAGTGAACTTTGCTCAGTGCTGTGAGTAGCCACCAGATGATCGCATCCTACATCAAATAGATAGGCACTCAGGCCTGTTTCGTCAAGTTAACTTTGCTCAGTGCTGTTCGTAGTCGCCAGATGATGACATCCTACATCAAATAAATAGGGACGGAGGCCTGTTTCATCAAGTGAACTTTGCTGAGTGCAGTGAGTAGCTGCCAGATGATCGCATCCTACATCAAATAAATAGGGACGCAGGCCTGTTTCGTCAAGAGCACTTTGCTGAGTGCTGTGAGTAGCCGCCAGATGATCGCATCCTACATCAAATAAATAGGAACTCAGGCGTGTTTAGTCAAGTGAACTTTGCTCAGTGCTGTGAGTAGCCGCCAGATGATCGCATCCTACATCAAATAAATAGGGACGCAGGCCTGTTTCGTCAAGTGTACTTTGCTCAGTGCTGTGAGTAGCCGCCAGATGATCTCATCCTACATCAAATAAATAGGAACTCAGGCGTGTTTAGTTATGTGAACTTTGCTCAGTGCTGTGAGTAGCCGCCAGATGATCGCATCCTACATCAAATAAATAGGGACTCAGGCGTGTTTAGTCAAGTGAACTTTGCTCAGTGCTGTGAGTAGCCGCCAGATGATCGCATCCTACATCAAATAAATAGGGACTCAGGCCTGTTTCGTCAAGTGCACTTTGCTGAGTGCTGTGAGTAGCCGCCAGATGATCGCATCCTACATCAAATAAATAGGGACTTAGGCGTGTTTAGTCAAGTGAACTTTGCTCAGTGCTGTTAGTAGCCGCCACATGATGGCGTCCTAGATAAAATAAATGGGGACTAAGGCATGTTTCGTCAAGTGATCTTTGCTCAGTGCTGTGAGTAGCCGCCAGATTATCGCATCTTACATCAAAGAAATAGGGACGCAGGCCCGTTTCGTCAAGTGAATTTTGCTCAATGCTGTGAGTAGCTGCCAGATGATCGCATCTTACATCAAATAATTAGGAACGCAGGCCTGTTTCGTCATGTGCACTTTGCTCAGTGCTGTGAGTAGCCGCCGGATGATCGTATCCTGCATGAAATAAAAAGGGACTCAGGCGTGTTTAGTCAAGTGAACTGTGCTCAGTGCTGTGAGTAGCCGCCAGATGATCGCATCCTACATGATATAAATAGGGACTCAGACCTGTTTCGTCAAGTGTACTTTGCTCACTGCTGTTAGTAGCCGCCAGATGATGGCGTCCTACATCAAATAAATAGGGACTCAGGCCTGTTTCGTTAAGTGAACTTTGCTCAGTGCTGTGTGTAGCCCCCAGATAATCGCATCCTACATCAAATAAATAGGGACTCAGGCGTGTTTAGTCAAGTGAACTTTGCTCAGTGCTGTGAGTAGCCACCAGATGATCGCATCCTACATCAAATAGATAGGCACTCAGGCCTGTTTCGTCAAGTTAACTTTGCTCAGTGCTGTTCGTAGTTGCCTGATGATGACATCCTACCTCAAATAAATAGGGACGGAGGCCTGTTTCATCAAGTGAACTTTGCTCAGTGCAGTGAGTAGCTGCCAGATGATCGCATCCTACATCAAATAAATAGGGACGCAGGCCTGTTTCGTCAAGTGCACTTTGCTCAGTGCTGTGAGTAGCCGCCAGATGATCGCATCCTACATCAAAAAAATAGGAACTCAGGCGTGTTTAGTCAAGTGAACTTTGCTCAGTGCTGTGAGTAGCCGCCAGATGATCGCATCCTACATCAAATAAATAGGAACTCAGGCGTGTTTAGTCATGTGAACTTTGCTCAGTGCTGTGAGTAGCCGCCAGATGATAGCATGCTACATCAAATAAATAGGGACTCAGGCGAGTTTCGGTAAGTGAACTTTGCTCAGTGCTGTGAGTAGCTGCCAGATGATCGCATCCTACATCAAATAAATAGGGACTCAGGCGAGTTTCGTCAAGTGAACTTTGCTCAGTGCTGTTAGTAGCCGCCAGATGATGGCGTCCTACATAAAATAAATGGGGACGCAGGCATGTTTCGTCAAGTGAACTGTGCTCAGTTCTGTGAGTAGCCGCCAGATGATCGCATCCTACATGAAATAAATAGGGACTCAGGCCTGTTTCGTCAAGTGAACTTTTCTCACTGCTGTTAGTAGCCGCCAGATGATGGCGTCCTACATCATATAAATAGGGACGGAGGCCTGTTTCGTCAAGTGCACTTTGCTCAGTGCTGTGAGTAGCCGCCAGATGATCGCATCCTATATCAAATACATAGGAACTCAGGCGTATTTAGTCAAGTGAACTTTGCTCAGTGCTGTGAGTAGCCGCCAGATGATCGCATCCTACATCAAATAAATAGGGACTCAGGCGAGTTTCGTCAAGTGAACTTTGCTCAGTGCTGTTAGTAGCCGCCAGATGATGGCGTCCTACATAAAATAAATGGGGACGCAGGCATGTTTCGTCAAGTGATCTTTGCTCAATGCTGGCTGTGAGTAGCCGCCAGATGATCGCATCTTACATCAAATAAATAGGGGCGCAGGCCTGTTTCATCACGTGAACTTTGCTCAGTGCAGTGAGTAGCTGCCAGATGATCGCATCCTACATCAAATAAATAGGGACGCAGGCCTGTTTCGTCAAGTACACTTTGCTCAGTGCTGTGAGTAGCCAGATGATCGCATCCTACATCAAATAAATAGGAACTCAGGCGTGTTTAGTCATGTGAACTTTGCTCAGTGCTGTGAGTAGCCGCCAGATGATCGCATCCTACATCAAATAAATAGGGACTCAGGCAAGTTTCGTCAAGTGAACTTTGCTCAGTGCTGTGAGTAGCTGCCAGATGATCGCATCCTACATAAATAAATAGGGACTCAGGCGAGTTTCCTCAAGTGAACTTTGCTCAGTGCTGTTAGTAGCCGCCAGATGATGGCGTCCTACATAAAATAAATGGGGACGCAGGCATGTTTCGTCAAGTGAACTGTGCTCAGTTCTGTGAGTAGCCGCCAGATGATCGCATCCTACATGAAATAAATAGGGACTCAGGCCTGTTTCGTCAAGTGAACTTTTCTCACTGCTGTTAGTAGCCGCCAGATGATGGCGTCCTACATCATATAAATAGGGACGGAGGCCTGTTTCGTCAAGTGCACTTTGCTCAGTGCTGTGAGTAGCCGCCAGATGATCGCATCCTATATCAAATACATAGGAACTCAGGCGTATTTAGTCAAGTGAACTTTGCTCAGTGCTGTGAGTAGCCGCCAGATGATCGCATCCTACATCAAATAAATAGGGACTCAGGCGAGTTTCGTCAAGTGAACTTTGCTCAGTGCTGTTAGTAGCCGCCAGATGATGGCGTCCTACATAAAATAAATGGGGACGCAGGCATGTTTCGTCAAGTGATCTTTGCTCAATGCTGGCTGTGAGTAGCCGCCAGATGATCGCATCTTACATCAAATGAATAGGGGCGCAGGCCTGTTTCATCACGTGAACTTTGCTCAGTGCAGTGAGTAGCTGCCAGATGATCGCATCCTACATCAAATAAATAGGGACGCAGGCCTGTTTCGTCAAGTACACTTTGCTCAGTGCTGTGAGTAGCCAGATGATCGCATCCTACATCAAATAAATAGGAACTCAGGCGTGTTTAGTCATGTGAACTTTGCTCAGTGCTGTGAGTAGCCGCCAGATGATCGCATCCTACATCAAATAAATAGGGACTCAGGCAAGTTTCGTCAAGTGAACTTTGCTCAGTGCTGTGAGTAGCTGCCAGATGATCGCATCCTACATAAATAAATAGGGACTCAGGCGAGTTTCCTCAAGTGAACTTTGCTCAGTGCTGTTAGTAGCCGCCAGATGATGGCGTCCTACATAAAATAAATGGGGACGCAGGCATGTTTCGTCAAGTGAACTGTGCTCAGTTCTGTGAGTAGCCGCCAGATGATCGCATCCTACATGAAATAAATAGGGACTCAGGCCTGTTTCGTCAAGTGAACTTTGCTCACTGCTGTTAGTAGCCGCCAGATGATGGCGTCCTACATCATATAAATAGGGACGGAGGCCTGTTTCGTCAAGTGCACTTTGCTCAGTGCTGTGAGTAGCCGCCAGATGATCGCATCCTACATCGAATAAATAGGGACGCAGGCCCGTTTCGTCAAGTGCTCTTTGCTCAGTGCTGTGAGTAGCCGCCAGATGATCGGATCCTACATCAAATAGATGGTCACTCATGCCTGTTTAGTCAAGTGAACTTTGCTCAGTGCAGTGAGTAGCTGCCAGATGATCGCATCCCACATCAAATAAATAGGGACGCAGGCCTGTTTCGTCAAGTACACTTTGCTCAGTGCTGTGAGTAGCCAGATGATCGCATCCTACATCAAATAAATAGGGACTCAGGCGTGTTTAGTCAAGTGAACTTTGCTCAGTGCTGTGAGTAGCCGCCAGATGATCGCATCCTACATCAAATAGATAGGGACTCGGGCCTGTTTTGTCAAGTGAACTTTGCTCAGTGCTGTTAGTAGCCGCCAGATGATGGCGTCCTAAATGAAATAAATGGGGACGCAGGCATGTTTCATCAAGTGATCTTTGCTCAGTGTTGTGAGTAGCCACCAGATGATCGCATCTTACATCAAATATATATGGACGCAGGCCCGTTTTGTCAAGTGAATTTTGCTCCGTGCTGTGAGTAGCCGCCAGATGATCGCATCCTACATCAAATAGAAAGGGACTCAGGCGTGTTTAGTCAAGTGCACTTTGCTCAGTGCTGTGAGTAGCCGCCAGATGATCGCATCCTACATTATTAATAGGGACTCAGGGGTGTTTAGTCAAGGGAACTTTGCTCAGTGCTGTGAGTAGCCGCCAGATGATCGCATCCTACATCAAGTAAATAGGAACGCAGGCCTGTTTCGTAAAGTGCACTTTGCTCAGTGCTGTGAGTAGCCGCCAGATGATCGTATCCTTCATGAAATAAATAGGGACTCAGTTGTGTTTAGTCAAGTGAACTGTGCTCAGTGCTGTGAGTAGCCGCCAGATGATCGCATCCTACATCGAATAGATAGGCACTCAGGCCTGTTTCGTCAAGTGAACTTTGCTCACTGCTGTTAGTAGCCGCCAGATGATGGCGTCCTACATCATATAAATAGGGACGGAGGCCTGTTTCGTCAAGTGCACTTTGCTCAGTGCTGTGAGTAGCCGCCAGATGATCGCATCCTACATCAAATACATAGGAACTCAGGCGTATTTAGTCAAGTAAACTTTGCTCAGTGCTGTGAGTAGCCGCCAGATGATCGCATCCTACATCAAATAGATAGGCACTCAGGCCTGTTTCGTCAAGTGAACTTTGCTCAGTGCTGTTGGTAGTCGCCAGATGATGACATCCTACATCAAATAAATAGGGACGGAGGCCTGTTTCATCAAGTGAACTTTGCTCAGTGCAGTCAGTAGCTGCCAGATGATCGCATCCTACATCAAATAAATAGGGACGCAGGCCTGTTTCGTCAAGTGCACTTTGCTCAGTGCTGTGAGTAGCCGCCAGATGATCGCATCCTACATCAAATAAATAGGGACGCAGGCCTGTTTCGTCAAGTGTACTTTGCTCAGTGCTGTGAGTAGCCGCCAGAGGATCTCATCCTACATCAAATAAATAGGAACTCAGGCGTGTTTAGTCATGTGAACTTTGCTCAGTGCTGTGAGTAGCCGCCAGATGATCGCATCCTAAATCAAATAAATAGGGACTCAGGCGAGTTTCGTCAAGTGAACTTTGCTCAGTGCTGTTAGTAGCCGCCAGATGATGGCGTCCTACATAAAATAAATGGGGACGCAGGCATGTTTCGTCAAGTGAACTGTGCTCAGTTCTGTGAGTAGCCGCCAGATGATCGCATCCTACATGAAATAAATAGGGACTCAGGCCTGTTTCGTCAAGTGAACTTTGCTCACTGCTGTTAGTAGCCGCCAGATGATGGCGTCCTACATCATATAAATAGGGACGGAGGCCTGTTTCGTCAAGTGCACTTTGCTCAGTGCTGTGAGTAGCCGCCAGATGATCGCATCCTACATCAAATACATAGGAACTCAGGAGTATTTAGTCAAGTGAACTTTGCTCAGTGCTGTGAGTAGCCGCCAGATGATCGCATCCTTCATCAAATAAATAGGGACTCCGGCGAGTTTCGTCAAGTGAACTTTGCTCAGTGCTGTGAGTAGCTGCCAGATTATCGCATCTTACATCAAAGAAATAGGGACGCAGGCCCGTTTCGTCAAGTGAATTTTGCTCAATGCTGTGAGTAGCTGCCGGATGATCGCATCCTACATCAAATAAATAGGAACGCAGGCCTGTTTCGTCAATTGCACTTTGCTCAGTGCTGTGAGTAGCCGCCAGATGATCGTATCCTGCATGAAATAAATAGGGACTCAGGCGTGTTTAGTCAAGCGAACTGTGCTCAGTGCTGTGAGTAGCCGCCAGATGATCGCATCCTACATGATATAAATAGGGACTCAGACCTGTTTCGTCAAGTGTACTTTGCTCACTGCTGTTAGTAGCCGCCAGATGATGGCGTCCTACATCAAATAAATAGGGACTCAGGCCTGTTTCGTTAAGTGAACTTTGCTCAGTGCTGTGTGTAGCCCCCAGATGATCGCATCCTACATCAAATAAATAGGGACTCAGGCGTGTTTAGTCAAGTGAACTTTGCTCAGTGCTGTGAGTAGCCACCAGATGGTCGCATCCTACATCAAATAAATAGGCACTCAGGCCTGTTTCGTCAAGTTAACTTTGCTCAGTGCTGTTCGTAGTCGCCAGATGATGACATCCTACATCAAATAAATAGGGACGGAGGCCTGTTTCATCAAGTGAACTTTGCTAAGTGCAGTGAGTAGCTGCCAGATGATCGCATCCTACATCAAATAAATAGGGACGCAGGCCTGTTTCGTCAAGTGCACTTTGCTGAGTGCTGTGAGTAGCCGCCAGATGATCGCATCCTACATCAAATAAATAGGAACTCAGGCGTGTTTAGTCAAGTGAACTTTGCTCAGTGCTGTGAGTAGCCGCCAGATGATCGCATCCTACATCAAATAAATAGGGACGCAGGCCTGTTTCGTCAAGTGTACTTTGCTCAGTGCTGTGAGTAGCCGCCAGATGATCTCATCCTACATCAAATAAATAGGAACTCAGGCGTGTTTAGTTATGTGAACTTTGCTCAGTGCTGTGAGTAGCCGCCAGATGATCGCATCCTACATCAAATAAATAGGGACTCAGGCGTGTTTAGTCAAGTGAACTTTGCTCAGTGCTGTGAGTAGCCGCCAGATGATCGCATCCTACATCAAATAAATAGGGACTCAGGCCTGTTTCGTCAAGTGCACTTTGCTGAGTGCTGTGAGTAGCCGCCAGATGATCGCATCCTACATCAAATAAATAGGGACTCAGGCGTGTTTAGTCATGCGAAGTTTGCTCAGTGCTGTGAGTAGCCACCAGATGATCGCATCCTACATCAAATAAATAGGGACTCAGGCGTGTTTAGTCAGGTGAACTTTGCTCAGTGCTGTGAGTAGCCGCCCGATGATCGCATCCTACATCAAATAAATAGGCACTTAGGCGTGTTTAGTCAAGTGAACTTTGCTCAGTGCTGTTAGTAGCCGCCACATGATGGCGTCCTAGATAAAATAAATGGGGACTAAGGCATGTTTTGTCAAGTGATCTTTGCTCAGTGCTGTGAGTAGCCGCCAGATTATCGCATCTTACATCAAAGAAATAGGGACGCAGGCCCGTTTCGTCAAGTGAATTTTGCTCAATGCTGTGAGTAGCTGCCAGATGATCGCATCTTACATCAAATAATTAGGAACGCAGGCCTGTTTCGTCATGTGAACTTTGCTCAGTGCTGTGAGTAGCCGCCAGATGATCGTATCCTGCATGAAATAAATAGGGACTCAGGCGTGTTTAGTCAAGTGAACTGTGCTCAGTGCTGTGAGTAGCCGCCAGATGATCGCATCCTACATGATATAAATAGGGACTCAGACCTGTTTCGTCAAGTGTACTTTGCTCACTGCTGTTAGTAGCCGCCAGATGATGGCGTCCTACATCAAATAAATAGGGACTCAGGCCTGTTTCGTTAAGTGAACTTTGCTCAGTGCTGTGTGTAGCCCCCAGATGATCGCATCCTACATCAAATAATTAGGGACTCAGGCGTGTTTAGTCAAGTGAACTTTGCTCAGTGCTGTGAGTAGCCACCAGATGATCGCATCCTACATCAAATAGATAGGCACTCAGGCCTGTTTCGTCAAGTTAACTTTGCTCAGTGCTGTTCGTAGTTGCCTGATGATGACATCCTACATCAAATAAATAGGGACGGAGGCCTGTTTCATCAAGTGAACTTTGCTCAGTGCAGTGAGTAGCTGCCAGATGATCGCATCCTACATCAAATAAATAGGGACGCAGGCCTGTTTCGTCAAGTGCACTTTGCTCAGTGCTGTGAGTAGCTGCCAGATGATCGCATCCTACATCAAAAAAATAGGAACTCAGGCGTGTTTAGTCAAGTGAACTTTGCTCAGTGCTGTGAGTAGCCGCCAGATGATCGCATCCTACATCAAATAAATAGGGACGCAGGCCTGTTTCGTCAAGTGTACTTTGCTCAGTGCTGTGAGTAGCCGCCAGATGATCTCATCCTACATCAAATAAATAGGAACTCAGGCGTGTTTAGTCATGTGAACTTTGCTCAGTGCTGTGAGTAGCCGCCAGATGATCGCATGCTACATCAAATAAATAGGGACTCAGGCGAGTTTCGTCAAGTGAACTTTGCTCAGTGCTGTGAGTAGCTGCCAGATGATCGCATCCTACATCAAATAAATAGGGACTCAGGCGAGTTTCGTCAAGTGAACTTTGCTCAGTGCTGTTAATAGCCGCCAGATGATGGCGTCCTACATAAAATAAATGGGGACGCAAGCATGTTTCGTCAAGTGAACTGTGCTCAGTTCTGTGAGTAGCCGCCAGATGATCGCATCCTACATGAAATAAATAGGGACTCATGCCTGTTTCGTCAAGTGAACTTTGCTCACTGCTGTTAGTAGCCGCCAGATGATGGCGTCCTACATCATATAAATAGGGACGGAGGCCTGTTTCGTCAAGTCACTTTGCTCAGTGCTGTGAGTAGCCGCCAGATGATCGCATCCTACATCAAATACATAGGAACTCAGGCGTATTTAGTCAAGTGAACTTTGCTCAGTGCTGTGAGTAGCCGCCAGATGATCGCATCCTACATCAAATAAATAGGGACTCAGGCGAATTTCGTCAAGTGAACTTTGCTCAGTGCTGTTAGTAGCCGCCAGATGATGGCGTCCTACATAAAATAAATGGGGACGCAGGCATGTTTCGTCAAGTGATCTTTGCTCAATGCTGGCTGTGAGTAGCCGCCAGATGATCGCATCTTACATCAAATAAATAGGGGCGCAGGCCTGTTTCATCACGTGAACTGTGCTCAGTTCTGTGAGTAGCCGCCAGATGATCGCATCCTTCATGAAATAAATAGGGACTCAGGCCTGTTTCGTCAAGTGAACTTTGCTCACTGCTGTTAGTAGCCGCCAGATGATGGCGTCCTACATCATATAAATAGGGACGGAGGCCTGTTTCGTCAAGTGCACTTTGCTCAGTGCTGTGAGTAGCCGCCAGATGATCGCATCCTACATCGAATAATAGGGACGCAGGCCCGTTTCGTCAAGTGCTCTTTGCTCAGTGCTGTGAGTAGCCGCCAGATGATCGGATCCTATATCAAAAAAATAGGGACTCAGGCGTGTTTAGTCATGTGAACTTTGCTCAGTGCTGTGAGTAGCCGCCAGATGATCGCATCCTACATCAAATAAATAGGGACTCAGGCAAGTTTCGTCAAGTGAACTTTGCTCAGTGCTGTGAGTAGCTGCCAGATGATCGCATCCTACATCAAATAAATAGGGACTCAGGCGAGTTTCGTCAAGTGAACTTTGCTCACTGCTGTTAGTAGCCGCCAGATGATGGCGTCCTACATCAAATAGATGGTCACTCATGCCTGTTTAGTCAAGTGAACTTTGCTCAGTGCTGTTAGTAGCCGCCAGATGATGCCGTCCTACTTAAAATAAATGGGGACGCAGGCATGTTTCGTCAAGTGATCTTTGCTCAGTGCTGTGAGTAGCTGCCAGATAATCGCGTCCTACGTCAAATAAATAGGGACTCAGGCGTGTTTAGTCAAGTGAACTTTGCTCAGTGCTGTGAGTAGCCGCCAGATGATCGCATCCTACATCAAATAGATAGGGACTCGGGCCTGTTTTGTCAAGTGAACTTTGCTCAGTGCTGTTAGTAGCCGCCAGATGATGGCGTCCTAAATGAAATAAATGGGGACGCAGGCATATTTCATCAAGTGATCTTTGCTCAGTGTTGTGAGTAGCCACCAGATGATCGCATCTTACATCAAATATATATGGACGCAGGCCCGTTTTGTCAAGTGAATTTTGCTCCGTGCTGTGAGTAGCCGCCAGATGATCGCATCCTACATCGAATAGATAGGCACTCAGGACTGTTTAGTCAAGTGAACTTTGCTCAGTGCTGTTCGTAGTAGCCAGATGATCACATCCTACATCAAATAAATAGGGACGTAGGCCTGTTTCATCAAGTGAACTTTGCTCAGTGCAGTGAGTAGCTGCCAGATGATCGCATCCTACATCAAATAAATAGGGACGCAGGCCTGTTTCGTCAAGTGCACTTTGCTCAGTGTTGTGAGTAGCCGCCAGATGATCGCATCCTACATCAAATAAATAGGAACTCAGGCGTGTTTAGTCAAGTGAACTTTGCTCAGTGCTGTGAGTAGCCGCCAGATGATCGCATCCTACATCAAATAAATAGGGACGCAGGCCTGTTTCGTCAAGTGTACTTTGCTCAGTGCTGTGAGTAGCCGCCAGAGGATCTCATCCTACATCAAATAAATAGGAACTCAGGCGTGTTTAGTCATGTGAACTTTGCTCAGTGCTGTGAGTAGCCACCAGATGATCGCATCCTACATCAAATAAATAGGGACTCAGGCGAGTTTCGTCAAGTGAACTTTGCTCAGTGCTGTGAGTAGCTGCCAGATGATCGCATCCTACATCAAATAAATAGGGACTCAGGCGAGTTTCGTCAAGTGAACTTTGCTCAGTGCTGTTAGTAGCCGCCAGATGATGGCGTCCTACATAAAATAAATGGGGACGCAGGCATGTTTCGTCAAGTGAACTGTGCTCAGTTCTGTGAGTAGCCGCCAGATGATCGCATCCTACATGAATAAATAGGGACTCAGGCCTGTTTCGTCAAGTGAACTTTGCTCACTGCTGTTAGTAGCCGCCAGATGATGGCGTCCTACATCATATAAATAGGGACGGAGGCCTGTTTCGTCAAGTGCACTTTGCTCAGTGCTGTGAGTAGCCACCAGATGATCGCATCCTACATCAAATACATAGGAACTCAGGCGTATTTAGTCAAGTGAACTTTGCTCAGTGCTGTGTGTAGCCCCCAGATGATCGCATCCTACATCAAATAAATAGGGACTCAGGCGTGTTTAGTCAAGTGAACTTTGCTCAGTGCTGTGAGTAGCCACCAGATGATCGCATCCTACATCAAATAGATAGGCACTCAGGCCTGTTTCGTCAAGTTAACTTTGCTCAGTGCTGTTCGTAGTCGCCAGATGATGACATCCTACATCAAATAAATAGGGACGGAGGCCTGTTTCATCAAGTGAACTTTGCTGAGTGCAGTGAGTAGCTGCCAGATGATCGCATCCTACATCAAATAAATAGGGACGCAGGCCTGTTTCGTCAAGTGCACTTTGCTCAGTGCTGTGAGTAGCCGCCAGATGATCGCATCCTACATCAAATAAATAGGAACTCAGGCGTGTTTAGTCAAGTGAACTTTGCTCAGTGCTGTGAGTAGCCGCCAGATGATCGCATCCTACATCAAATAAATAGGGACGCAGGCCTGTTTCGTCACGTGTACTTTGCTCAGTGCTGTGAGTAGCCGCCAGATGATCTCATCCTACATCAAATAAATAGGAACTCAGGCGTGTTTAGTTATGTGAACTTTGCTCAGTGCTGTGAGTAGCCGCCAGATGATCGCATCCTACATCAAATAAATAGGGACTCAGGCGTGTTTAGTCAAGTGAACTTTGCTCAGTGCTGTGAGTAGCCGCCAGATGATCGCATCCTACATCAAATAAATAGGGACTCAGGCCTGTTTCGTCAATTGCACTTTGCTCAAAGCTGTGAGTAGCCGCCAGATGATCGCATCCTACATGATATAAATAGGGACTCAGACCTGTTTCGTCAAGTGTACTTTGCTCACTGCTGTTAGTAGCCGCCAGATGATGGCGTCCTACATAAAATAAATGGGGACGCAGGCATGTTTCGTCAAGTGAACTGTGCTCAGTTCTGTGAGTAGCCGCCAGATGATCGCATCCTACATCAAATAAATAGGGACGCAGGCCTGTTTCGTCAAGTGCACTTTGCTCAGTGCTGTGAGTAGCCGCCAGATGATCGCATCCTACATCAAATAAATAGGAACTCAGGCGTGTTTAGTCAAGTGAACTTTGCTCAGTGCTGTGAGTAGCCGCCAGATGATCGCATCCTACATCAAATAAATAGGGACGCAGGCCTGTTTCGTCACGTGTACTTTGCTCAGTGCTGTGAGTAGCCGCCAGATGATCTCATCCTACATCAAATAAATAGGAACTCAGGCGTGTTTAGTTATGTGAACTTTGCTCAGTGCTGTGAGTAGCCGCCAGATGATCGCATCCTACATCAAATAAATAGGGACTCAGGCGTGTTTAGTCAAGTGAATTTTGCTCAATGCTGTGAGTAGCTGCCAGATGATCGCATCCTACATCAAATAAATAGGAACGCAGGCCTGTTTCGTCAATTGCACTTTGCTCAGTGCTGTGAGTAGCCGCCAGATGATCGCATCCTACATGATATAAATAGGGACTCAGACCTGTTTCGTCAAGTGTACTTTGCTCACTGCTGTTAGTAGCCGCCAGATGATGGCGTCCTACATCAAATAAATAGGGACTCAGGCCTGTTTCGTTAAGTGAACTTTGCTCAGTGCTGTGTGTAGCCCCCAGATGATCGCATCCTACATCAAATAAATAGGGACTCAGGCGTGTTTAGTCAAGTGAACTTTGCTCAGTGCTGTGAGTAGCCACCAGATGATCGCATCCTACATCAAAAAAATAGGCACTCAGGCCTGTTTCGTCAAGTTAACTTTGCTCAGTGCTGTTCGTAGTCGCCAGATGATGACATCCTACATCAAATAAATAGGGACGGAGGCCTGTTTCATCAAGTGAACTTTGCTGAGTGCAGTGAGTAGCTGCCAGATGATCGCATCCTACATCAAATAAATAGGGACGCAGGCCTGTTTCGTCAAGTGCACTTTGCTCAGTGCTGTGAGTAGCCGCCAGATGATCGCATCCTACATCAAATAAATAGGAACTCAGGCGTGTTTAGTCAAGTGAACTTTGCTCAGTGCTGTGAGTAGCCGCCAGATGATCGCATCCTACATCAAATAAATAGGGACGTAGGCCTGTTTCGTCACGTGTACTTTGCTCAGTGCTGTGAGTAGCCGCCAGATGATCTCATCCTACATCAAATAAATAGGAACTCAGGCGTGTTTAGTTATGTGAACTTTGCTCAGTGCTGTGAGTAGCCGCCAGATGATCGCATCCTACATAAATAAATAGGGACTCAGGCGTGTTTAGTCAAGTGAACTTTGCTCAGTGCTGTGAGTAGCCGCCAGATGATCGCATCCTACATCAAATAAATAGGGACTCAGGCCTGTTTCGTCAAGTGCACTTTGCTGAGTGCTGTGAGTAGCCGCCAGATGATCGCATCCTACATCAAATAAATAGGGACTCAGGCGTGTTTAGTCATGCGAAGTTTGCTCAGTGCTGTGAGTAGCCGCCAGATGATCGCATCCTACATCAAATAAATAGGGACTCAGGC
The DNA here is from genome assembly GCF_048455015.1 of Haemaphysalis longicornis. Taxonomy (NCBI): domain Eukaryota; kingdom Metazoa; phylum Arthropoda; class Arachnida; order Ixodida; family Ixodidae; genus Haemaphysalis; species Haemaphysalis longicornis. The sequence goes on along the minus strand of NW_027526204.1, from coordinate 693,845 downwards.
GTGTTTAGTCAGGTGAACTTTGCTCAGTGCTGTGAGTAGCCGCCCGATGATCGCATCCTACATCAAATAAATAGGGACTTAGGCGTGTTTAGTCAAGTGAACTTTGCTCAGTGCTGTTAGTAGCCGCCACATGATGGCGTCCTAGATAAAATAAATGGGGATGCAGGCATGTTTCGTCAAGTGATCTTTGCTCAGTGCTGTGAGTAGCCGCCAGATTATCGCATCTTACATCAAAGAAATAGGGACGCAGGCCCGTTTCCTCAAGTGAATTTTGCTCAATGCTGTGAGTAGCTGCCAGATGATCGCATCTTACATCAAATAAATAGGAACGCAGGCCTGTTTCGTCATGTGCACTTTGCTCAGTGCTGTGAGTAGCCGCCAGATGATCGTATCCTGCATGAAATAAATAGGGACTCAGGCGTGTTTAGTCAAGTGAACTGTGCTCAGTGCTGTGAGTAGCCGCCAGATGATCGCATCCTACATGATATAAATAGGGACTCAGACCTGTTTCGTCAAGTGTACTTTGCTCACTGCTGTTAGTAGCCGCCAGATGATGGCGTCCTACATCAAATAAATAGGGACTCAGGCCTGTTTCGTTAAGTGAACTTTGCTCAGTGCTGTGTGTAGCCCCCAGATGATCGCATCCTACATCAAATAAATAGGGACTCAGGCGTGTTTAGCCCTTTAATGCCGGAATTATGAAATATGCCGCAAAAAAATTTCGTTTTTCGTGTTTCGGCTTTAAACAGACCCCATGATTGCATTCCACAGTTGTATTATCTGGGATGCAACTTAATCGCCGACTTTGAGGTTTGTCGCGAATTCACGACATCAGGCACTTAGGCCAATATCTGGAATGCAAATTTATCGCCTACTTGGTCCTTATCGCCTACTTGAGCCATCCCTCTGTTTGGGTTTTTGCGTTGCGAAAAGATTGGTCTGCTGTACGATTTGATGCATTAAGCTGTCATCAAAAAACCCTTTGCAATATTCAGTAGGTGCTCGCACAGTGTCTCTTTCAGGAAGAGTGGTATTCCAGGATGGGATTTCCCGCTGTTCTTGACAGTCTGTTTTTTTTTTCACTTCACTGTCTGTTTGGCCGAGGCAGCTGGGAAAGGCACCACGTCACCGTTTTCATCTTCACTGCTTTGACGGAGGCTCTCCCAAGGGTGGAGCTCATGCTTGTGCATGAGGATCGTAGTCAACATCATCGTAATAACTGTCACTAATTCAGCTATCGTCACTGTTATCCTCAGGTGGCAGGCGTGTGCGAAGCCCTTTTCTTCCATACAACGATCTGACATCCATCCTTTGCCATAAAATAAAAAAAAACATCATACCTGCAGTCCCTGCAAACTGCCTAAATTGCCGAGTGTCGCGAATTCGCGACATACCACGAAAGCAAGAAGCTTGCAACAAAAAAAGTATTTTTCGACAATGTAACACCTCATGGGCAGTCTCCTGAATGCGTGCAAATAGAAAAAAAAATTGGAGGACCTTGTACTCACTATGGTTAGACAGAAAACGACGAAGAAGTGAGAGCTGTCGCACGTGGCGTGCAGCCTGCCAACCGATGGACGTACTGAGTTTATTTTCAACACCTTATACGAGATGGCACTACCTGTCTGGAACGCAACCACCATCTCTTTGCCGCAAACACATCACAGCCGCCACTGAAGGCAGCAAAGGTTTCGCGAGTTGGCTGGCCAGCTTTATTCAGTATGTCGCGAATTCGCGACAACCGGCATTAAAGGGTTAGTCAAGTGAACTTTGCTCAGTGCTGTGAGTAGCCACCAGATGATCGCATCCCACATCAAATAGATAGGCACTCAGGCCTGTTTCGTCAAGTTAACTTTGCTCAGTGCTGTTCGTAGTTGCCTGATGATGACATCCTACATCAAATAAATAGGGACGGAGGCCTGTTTCATCAAGTGAACTTTGCTCAGTGCAGTGAGTAGCTGCCAGATGATCGCATCCTACATACAAATAAATAGGGACGCAGGCCTGTTTCGTCAAGTGCACTTTGCTCAGTGCTGTGAGTAGCCGCCAGATGATCGCATCCTACATCAAAAAAATAGGAACTCAGGCGTGTTTAGTCAAGTGAACTTTGCTCAGTGCTGTGAGTAGCCGCCAGATGATCGCATCCTACATCAAATAAATAGGGACGCAGGCCTGTTTCGTCAAGTGTACTTTGCTCAGTGCTGTGAGTAGCCGCCAGATGATCTCATCCTACATCAAATAAATAGGAACTCAGGCGTGTTTAGTCATGTGAACTTTGCTCAGTGCTGTGAGTAGCCGCCAGATGATCGCATGCTACATCAAATAAATAGGGACTCAGGCGAGTTTCGTCAAGTGAACTTTGCTCAGTGCTGTCAGTAGCTGCCAGATGATCGCATCCTACATCAAATAAATAGGGACTCAGGCGAGTTTCGTCAAGTTAACTTTGCTCAGTGCTGTTAGTAGCCGCCAGATGATGGCGTCCTACATAAAATAAATGGGGACACAGGCATGTTTCGTCAAGTGAACTGTGCTCAGTTCTGTGAGTAGCCGCCAGATGATCGCATCCTACATGAAATAAATAGGGACTCAGGCCTGTTTCGTCAAGTGAACTTTGCTCACTGCTGTTAGTAGCCGCCAGATGATGGCGTCCTACATCATATAAATAGGGACGGAGGCCTGTTTCGTCAAGTGCACTTAGCTCAGTGCTGTGAGTAGCCGCCAGATGATCGCATCCTACATCAAATACATAGGAACTCAGGCGTATTTAGTCAAGTGAACTTTGGTCAGTGCTGTGAGTAGCCGCCAGATGATCGCATCCTACATCAAATAAATAGAGACTCAGGCGAGTTTCGTCAAGTGAACTTTGCTCAGTGCTGTTAGTAGCCGCCAGATGATGGCGTCCTACATAAAATAAATGGGGACGCAGGCATGTTTCGTCAAGTGATCTTTGCTCACTGCTGGCTGTGAGTAGCCGCCAGATGATCGCATCTTACATCAAATAAATAGGGGCGCAGGCCTGTTTCATCACGTGAACTTTGCTCAGTGCAGTGAGTAGCTGCCAGATGATCGCATCCTACATCAAATAAATAGGGACGCAGGCCTGTTTCGTCAAGTACACTTTGCTCAGTGCTGTGAGTAGCCAGATGATCGCATCCTACATCAAATAAATAGGAACTCAGGCGTGTTTAGTCATGTGAACTTTGCTCAGTGCTGTGAGTAGCCGCCAGATGATCGCATCCTACATCAAATAAATAGGGACTCAGGCAAGTTTCGTCAAGTGAACTTTGCTCAGTGCTGTGAGTAGCTGCCAGATGATCGCATCCTACATCAAATAAATAGGGACTCAGGCGAGTTTCCTCAAGTGAACTTTGCTCAGTGCTGTTAGTAGCCGCCAGATGATGGCGTCCTACATAAAATAAATGGGGACGCAGGCATGTTTCGTCAAGTGAACTGTGCTCAGTTCTGTGAGTAGCCGCCAGATGATCGCATCCTTTCATGAAATAAATAGGGACTCAGGCCTGTTTCGTCAAGTGAACTTTGCTCACTGCTGTTAGTAGCCGCCAGATGATGGCGTCCTACATCATATAAATAGGGACGGAGGCCTGTTTCGTCAAGTGCACTTTGCTCAGTGCTGTGAGTAGCCGCCAGATGATCGCATCCTACATCGAATAAATAGGGACGCAGGCCCGTTTCGTCAAGTGCTCTTTGCTCAGTGCTGTGAGTAGCCGCCAGATGATCGGATCCTATATCAAATAAATAGGGACTCAGGCGTGTTCAGTCAAGTGAACTGTGCTCAGTGCTGTGAGTAGCCGCTAGATGATCGCATCCTACATGAAATAAATAGGGACTCAGGCCTGTTTCGTCAAGTGAATATTGCTCACTGCTGTTAGTAGCCGCCAGATGATGGCGTCCTACATCAAATAGATGGTCACTCAGGCCTGTTTAGTCAAGTGAACTTTGCTCAGTGCTGTGAGTAGCTGCCAGGTGATCGCATCCTACATCAAATATATAGGGACTCGGGCCTGTTTCGTCAAGTGAACTTTGCACAGTGCTGTTAGTAGCCGCCAGATGATGGCGTCCTACTTAAAATAAATGGGGACGCAGGCATGTTTCGTCAAGTGATCTTTGCTCAGTGCTGTGAGTAGCTGCCAGATAATCGCGTCCTACGTCAAATAAATAGGAACTCAGGCGTGTTTAGTCAAGTGAACTTTGCTCAGTGCTGTGAGTAGCCGCCAGATGATCGCATCCTACATCAAATAGATAGGGACTCGGGCCTGTTTTGTCAAGTGAACTTTGCTCAGTGCTGTTAGTAGCCGCCGGATGATGGCGTCCTAAATGAAATAAATGGGGACGCAGGCATGTTTCATCAAGTGATCTTTGCTCAGTGTTGTGAGTAGCCACCAGATGATCGCATCTTACATCAAATATATATGGACGCAGGCCCGTTTTGTCAAGTGAATTTTGCTCCGTGCTGTGAGTAGCCACCAGATGATCGCATCCTACATCAAATAGAAAGGGACTCAGGCGTGTTTAGTCAAGTGCACTTTGCTCAGTGCTGTGAGTAGCCGCCAGATGATCGCATCCTACATTATTAATAGGGACTCAGGGGTGTTTAGTCAAGGGAACTTTGCTCAGTGCTGTGAGTAGCCGCCAGATGATCGCATCCTACATCAAGTAAATAGGAACGCAGGCCTGTTTCGTAAAGTGCACTTTGCTCAGTGCTGTGAGTAGCCGCCAGATGATCGTATCCTTCATGAAATAAATAGGGACTCAGGTGTGTTTAGTCAAGTGAACTGTGCTCAGTGCTGTGAGTAGCCGCCAGATGATCGCATCCTACATGAAATAAATAGGGACTCAGGCCTGTTTCGTCAAGTGTACTTTGCTCACTGCTGTTTGTAGCCGCCAGATGATGGCGTCCTACATCAAATAAATAGGGACTCAGGTCTGTTTCGTTAAGTGAACTTTGCTCAGTGCTGTGTGTAGCACGCAGATGATCGCATCCTACATCAAATAAATAGGGACTCAGGCGTGTTTAGTCAAGTGAACTTTGCTCAGTGCTGTGAGTAGCCGCCAGATGATCGCATCCTACATCAAATAGATAGGCACTCAGGCCTGTTTCGTCAAGTGAACTTTGCTCAGTGCTGTTCGTAGTAGCCAGATGATCACATCCTACATCAAATAAATAGGGACGGAGGCCTGTTTCATCAAGTGAACTTTGCTCAGTGCAGTGTGTAGCTGCCAGATGATCGCATCCTACATCAAATAAATAGGGACGCAGGCGAGTTTCGTCAAGTGAACTTTGCTCAGTGCTGTTAGTAGCCGCCAGATGATGGCGTCCTACATAAAATAAATAGGAACTCAGGCGTGTTTAGTCAAGTGAACTTTGCTCAGTGCTGTGAGTAGCCGCCAGATGATCGCATCCTACATCAAATAAATAGGGACGCAGGCCTGTTTCGTCAAGTGTACTTTGCTCAGTGCTGTGAGTAGCAGCCAGATGATCTCATCCTACATCAAATAAATAGGAACTCAGGCGTGTTTAGTCATGTGAACTTTGCTCAGTGCTGTGAGTAGCCGCCAGATGATCGCATCCTACATCAAATAAATAGGGACTCAGGCGAGTTTCGTCAAGTGAACTTTGCTGAGTGCTGTGAGTAGCTGCCAGGTGATCGCATCCTACATCAAATAAATAGGGACTCAGGCGAGTTTCGTCAAGTGAACTTTGATCAGTGCTGTTAGTAGCCGCCAGATGATGGCGTCCTACATAAAATAAATGGGGACGCAGGCATGTTTCGTCAAGTGAACTGTGCTCAGTTCTGTGAGTAGCCGCCAGATGATCGCATCCTACATGAAATAAATAGGGACTCAGGCCTGTTTCGTCAAGTGAACTTTGCTCACTGCTGTTAGTAGCCGCCAGATGATGGCGGCCTACATCATATAAATAGGGACGCAGGCCTGTTTCGTCAAGTGCACTTTGCTCAGTGCTGTGAGTAGCCGCCAGATGATCGCATCCTACATTAAATACATAGGAACTCAGGCGTATTTAGTCAAGTGAACTTTGCTCAGTGCTGTGAGTAGCCGCCAGATGATCGCATCCTACATCAAATAAATAGGGACTCCGGCGAGTTTCGTCAAGTGAACTTTGCTCAGTGCTGTGAGTAGCTGCCAGATTATCGCATCTTACATCAAAGAAATAGGGACGCAGGCCCGTTTCGTCAAGTGAATTTTGCTCAATGCTGTGAGTAGCTGCCAGATGATCGCATCCTACATCAAATAAATAGGAACGCAGGCCTGTTTCGTCAAGTGCACTTTGCCCAGTGCTGTGAGTAGCCGCCAGATGATCGTATCCTGCATGAAATAAATAGGGACTCAGGCGTGTTTAGTCAAGCGAACTGTGCTCAGTGCTGTGAGTAGCCGCCAGATGATCGCATCCTAGATGATATAAATAGGGACTCAGACCTGTTTCGTCAAGTGTACTTTGCTCACTGCTGTTAGTAGCCGCCAGATGATGGCGTCCTACATCAAATAAATAGGGACTCAGGCCTGTTTCGTTAAGTGAACTTTGCTCAGGGCTCTGTGTAGCCCCCAGGTGATCGCATCCTACATCAAAAAAAAAGGAACTCAGGCGTGTTTAGTCAAGTGAACTTTGCTCAGTGCTGTGAGTAGCCACCAGATGATCGCATCCTACATCAAATTGATAGGCACTCAGGCCTGTTTCGTCAAGTTAACTTTGCTCAGTGCTGTTCGTAGTCGCCAGATGATGACATCCTACATCAAATAAACAGGGACGGAGGCCTGTTTCATCAAGTGAACTTTGCTCAGTGCAGTGAGTAGCTGCCAGATGATCGCACCCTACATCAAATAAATAGGGACGCAGGCCTGTTTCGTCAAGTGCACTTTGCTCAGTGCTGTGAGTAGCCGCCACATGATCGAATCCTACATCAAATAAATAGGGACTCAGGCGTGTTTAGTCAAGTGAACTTTGCTCAGTGCTGTGAGTAGCCGCCAGATGATCGCATCCTACATCAAATAAATAGGGACGCAGGCCTGTTTCGTCAAGTGTACTTTGCTCAGTGCTGTGAGTAGCCGCCAGATGATCTCATCCTACATAAAATAAATAGGAACTCAGGCGTGTTTAGTCATGTGAACTTTGCTCAGTGCTGTGAGTAGCCGCCAGATAATCGCATCCTACATCAAATAAATAGGGACTCAGGCGTGTTTAGTCAAGTGAACTTTGCTCAGTGCTGTGAGTAGCCGCCAGATGATCGCATCCTACATCAAATAAATAGGGACTCAGGCCTGTTTCGTCAAGTGCACTTTGCTGAGTGCTGTGAGTAGCCGCCAGATGATCGCATCCTACATCAAATAAATAGGGACTCAGGCGTGTTTAGTCATGCGAAGTTTGCTCAGTGCTGTGAGTAGCCGCCAGATGATCGCATCCTACATCAAATAAATAGGGACTCAGGCGTGTTTAGTCAGGTGAACTTTGCTCAGTGCTGTGAGTAGCCGCCCGATGATCGCATCCTACATCAAATAAATAGGGACTTAGGCGTGTTTAGTAAAGTGAACTTTGCTCAGTGCTGTTAGTAGCCGCCAGATTATCGCATCTTACATCAAAGAAATAGGGACGCAGGCCCGTTTCGTCAAGTGAATTTTGCACAATGCTGTGAGTAGCTGCCAGATGATCGCATCCTACATCAAATAAATAGGAACGCAGGCCTGTTTCGTCAAGTGCACTTTGCTCAGTGCTGTGAGTAGCCGCCAGATGATCGTATCCTGCATGAAATAAATAGGGACTCAGGCGTGTTTAGTCAAGTGAACTGTGCTCAGTGCTGTGAGTAGCCGCCAGATGATCGCATCCTACATGATATAAATAGGGACTCAGACCTGTTTCGTCAAGTGTACTTTGCTCACTGCTGTTAGTAGCCGCCAGATGATGGCGTCCTACATCAAATAAATAGGGATTCAGGCCTGTTTCGTTAAGTGAACTTTGCTCAGTGCTGTGTGTAGCCCCCAGATGATCGCATCCTACATCAAATAAATAGGGACTCAGGCGTGTTTAGTCAAGTGAACTTTGCTCAGTGCTGTGAGTAGCCACCAGATGATCGCATCCTACATCAAATAGATAGGCACTCAGGCCTGTTTCGTCAAGTTAACTTTGCTCAGTGCTGTTCGTAGTTGCCTGATGATGACATCCTACATCAAATACATAGGGACGGAGGCCTGTTTCATCAAGTGAACTTTGCTCAGTGCAGTGAGTAGCTGCCAGATGATCGCATCCTACATCAAATAAATAGGGACGCAGGCCTGTTTCGTCAAGTGCACTTTGCTCAGTGCCGTGAGTAGCCGCCAGATGATCGCATCCTACATCAAAAAAATAGGAACTCAGGCCTGTTTAGTCAAGTGAACTTTGCTCAGTGCTGTGAGTAGCCGCCAGATGATCGCATCCTACATCAAATAAATAGGGACGCAGACCTGTTTCGTCAAGTGTACTTTGCTCAGTGCTGTGAGTAGCCGCCAGATGATCTCATCCTACATCAAATAAATAGGAACTCAGGCGTGTTTAGTCATGTGAACTTTGCTCAGTGCTGTGAGTAGCCGCCAGATGATCGCATGCTACATCAAATAAATAGGGATGCAGGCATGTTTCATCAAGTGATCTTTGCTTAGTGTTGTGAGTAGCCACCAGATGATCGCATCTTACATCAAATAAATATGGACGCAGGCCCGTTTTGTCAAGTTAATTTAGCTCCGTGCTGTGAGTAGCCGCCAGATGATCGCATCCTACATCAAATAGAAAGGGACTCAGGCGTGTTTAGTCAAGTGCACTTTGCTCAGTGCTGTGAGTAGCCGCCAGATGATCGCATCCTACATTATTAATAGGGACTCAGGGGTGTTTAGTCAAGGGAACTTTGCTCAGTGCTGTGAGCAGCCGCCAGATGATCGCATCCTACATCAAATAAATAGGAACGCAGGCCTGTTTCGTAAAGTGCACTTTGCTCAGTGCTGTGAGTAGCCGCCAGATGATCGTATCCTTCATGAAATAAATAGGGACTCAGGTGTGTTTAGTCAAGTGAACTGTGCTCAGTGCTGTGAGTAGCCGCCAGATGATCGCATCCTACATGAAATAAATAGGGACTCAGGCCTGTTTCGTCAAGTGTACTTTGCTCACTGCTGTTAGTAGCCGCCAGATGATGGCGTCCTACATCAAATAAATAGGGACTCAGGTCTGTTTCGTTAAGTGAACTTTGCTCAGTGCTGTGTGTAGCCCCCAGATGATCGCATCCTACATCAAATAAATAGGGACTCAGGCGTGTTTAGTCAAGTGAACTTTGCTCAGTGCTGTGAGTAGCCGCCAGATGATCGCATCCTACATCAAATAGATAGGCACTCAGGCCTGTTTCGTCAAGTGAACTTTGCTCAGTGCTTTTCGTAGTAGCCAGATGATCACATCCTACATCAAAAAAATAGGGACGGAGGCCTGTTTCATCAAGTGAACTTTGCTCAGTGCAGTGAGTAGCTGCCAGATGATCGCATCCTACATCAAATAAATAGGGACGCAGGCGAGTTTCGTCAAGTGAACTTTGCTCAGTGCTTTTAGTAGCCGCCAGATGATGGCGTCCTACATAAAATAAATGGGGACGCAGGCGTGTTTAGTCAAGTGAACTTTGCTCAGTGCTGTGAGTAGCCACCAGATGATCGCATCCTACATCAAATAGATAGGCACTCAGGCCTGTTTCGTCAAGTTAACTTTGCTCAGTGCTGTTCGTAGTCGCCAGATGATGACATCCTACATCAAATAAATAGGGACGGAGGCCTGTTTCATCAAGTGAACTTTGCTCAGTGCAGTGAGTAGCTGCCAGATGATCGCATCCTACATCAAATAAATAGGGACGCAGGCCTGTTTCGTCAAGTGCACTTTGCTCAGTGCTGTGAGTAGCCGCCAGATGATCGCATCCTACATCAAATAAATAGGAACTCAGGCGTGTTTAGTCAAGTGAACTTTGCTCAGTGCTGTGAGTAGCCGCCAGATGATCGCATCCTACATCAAATAAATAGGGACGCAGGCCTGTTTTGTCAAGTGTACTTTGCTCAGTGCTGTGAGTAGCCGCCAGATGATCTCATCCTACATCAAATAAATAGGAACTCAGGCGTGTTTAATCATGTGAACTTTGCTCAGTGCTGTGAGTAGCCGCCAGATGATCGCATCCTACATCAAATAAATAGGGACTCAGGCGAGTTTCGTCAAGTGAACTTTGCTCAGTGCTGTGAGTAGCTGCCAGATGATCGTATCCTACATCAAAAAAAAAGGGACTCCGGCGAGTTTCGTCAAGTGAACTTTGCTCAGTGCTGTTAGTAGCCGCCAGATAATGGCGTCCTACATAAAATAAATGGGGACGCAGGCATGTTTAGTGAAGTGAACTGTGCTCAGTTCTGTGAGTAGCCACCAGATGATCGCATCCTACATGAAATAAATAGGGACTCAGGCCTGTTTCGTCAAGTGAACTTTGCTCACTGCGGTTAGTAGCCGCCAGATGATGGCGCCCTACATCATATAAATAGGGACGGAGGCCTGTTTCGTCAAGTGCACTTTGCTCAGTGCTGTGAGTAGCCGCCAGATGATCGCATCCTACATCAAATACATAGGAACTCAGGCGTATTTAGTCAAGTGAACTTTGCTCAGTGCTGTGAGTAGCCGCCAGATCGCATCCTACATCAAATAAATAGGGACTCAGGCGAGTTTCGTCAAGTGAACTTTGCTCAGTGCTGTTAGTAGCCTCCAGATGATGGCATCCTACATAAAATAAATGGGGACGCAGGCATGTTTCGTAGAGTGATCTTTGCTCACTGCTGGCTGTGAGTAGCCGCCAGATGATCGCATCTTACATCAAATAAATAGGGGCGCAGGCCTGTTTCATCACGTGAACTTTGCTCAGTGCAGTGAGTAGCTGCCAGATGATCGCATCCTACATCAAATAAATAGGGACGCAGGCCTGTTTCGTCAAGTACACTTTGCTCAGTGCTGTGAGGAGCCAGATGATCGCATCCTACATCAAATAAATAGGAACTCAGGCGTGTTTAGTCATGTGAACTTTGCTCAGTGCTGTGAGTAGCCGCCAGATGATCGTATCCTACATCAAATAAATAGGGACTCAGGCGAGTTTCGTCAAGTGAACTTTGCTCAGTGCTGTGAGTAGCTGCCAGATGATCGCATCCTACATCAAATAAATAGGGACTCAGGCGAGTTTCGTCAAGTGAACTTTGCTCAGTGCTGTTAGTAGCCGCCAGATGATGGCGTCCTACATAAAATTAATGGGGACGCAGGCATGTTTCGTCAAGTGAACTGTGCTCAGTTTTGTGAGTAGCCGCCAGATGATCGCATCCTACATGAAATAAATAGGGACTCAGGCCTGTTTCGTCAAGTGAACTTTGCTCACTGCTGTTAGTAGCCGCCAGATGATGGCGTCCTACATCATATAAATAGGGACGGAGGCCTGTTTCGTCAAGTGCACTTTGCTCAGTGCTGTGAGTAGCCGCCAGATGATCGCATCCTACATCGAATAAATAGGGACGCAGGCCCGTTTCGTCAAGTGCTCTTTGCTCAGTGCTGTGAGTAGCCGCCAGATGATCGGATCCTATATCAAATAAATAGGGACTCAGGCGTGTTCAGTCAAGTGAACTGTGCTCAGTGCTGTGAGTAGCCGCTAGATGATCGCATCCTACATGAAATAAATAGGGACTCAGGCCTGTTTCGTCAAGTGAACTTTGCTCACTGCTGTTTGTAGCCGCCAGATGATGGCGTCCTACATCAAATAGATGGTCACTCAGGCCTGTTTAGTCAAGTGAACTTTGCTCATTGCTGTGAGTAGCTGCCAGGTGATCGCATCCTACATCAAATAGATAGGGACTCGGGCCTGTTTCGTCAAGTGAACTTTGCTCAGTGCTGTTAGTAGCCGCCAGATGATGGCGTCCTACTTAAAATAAATGGGGACGCAGGCATGTTTCGTCAAGTGATCTTTGCTCAGTGCTGTGAGTAGCTGCCAGATAATCGCGTCCTACGTCAAATAAATAGGGACTCAGGCGTGTTTAGTCAAGTGAACTTTGCTCAGTGCTGTGTGTAGCCCCCAGATGATCGCATCCTACATCAAATAAATAGGGACTCAGGCGTGTTTAGTCAAGTGAACTTTGCTCAGTGCTGTGAGTAACCACCAGATGATCGCATCCTACATCAAATAGATACGCACTCAGGCCTGTTTCGTCAAGTTAACTTTGCTCAGTGCTGTTCGTAGTCGCCAGATGATGACATCCTACATCAAATAAATAGGGACGGAGGCCTGTTTCATCAAGTGAACTTTGCTCAGTGCAGTGAGTAGCTGCCAGATGATCGCATCCTACATCAAATAAATAGGGACGCAGGCCTGTTTCGTCAAGTGCAGTTTGCTCAGTGCTGTGAGTAGCCGCCAGATGATCGCATCCTACATCAAATAAATAGGAACTCAGGCGTGTTTAGTCAAGTGAACTTTGCTCAGTGCTGTGAGTAGCCGCCAGATGATCGCATCCTACATCAAATAAATAGGGACGCAGGCCTGTTTCGTCAAGTGTACTTTGCTCAGTGCTGTGAGTAGCCGCCAGATGATCTCATCCTACATCAAATAAATAGGAACTCAGGCGTGTTTAGTCATGTGAACTTTGCTCAGTGCTGTGAGTAGCCGCCAGATGATCGCATCCTACATCAAATAAATAGGGACTCAGGCGAGTTTCTTCAAGTGAACTTTGCTCAGTGCTGTGAGTAGCTGCCAGATGATCGCATCCTACATCAAATAAATAGGGACTCAGGCGAGTTTCGTCAAGTGAACTTTGCTCAGTGCTGTTAGTAGCCGCCAGATAATGGCGTCCTACATAAAATAAATGGGGACGCAGGCATGTTTCGTCAAGTGAACTGTGCTCAGTTCTGTGAGTAGCCACCAGATGATCGCATCCTACATGAAATAAATAGGGACTCAGGCCTGTTTCGTCAAGTGAACTTTGCTCACTGCGGTTAGTAGCCGCCAGATGATGGCGTCCTACATCATATAAATAGGGACGGAGGCCTGTTTCGTCAAGTGCACTTTGCTCAGTGCTGTGAGTAGCCGCCAGATGATCGCATCCTACATCAAATACATAGGAACTCAGGCGTATTTAGTCAAGTGAACTTTGCTCAGTGCTGTGAGTAGCTGCCAGATGATCGCATCCTACATCAAATAAATAGGGACTCAGGCGAGTTTCGTCAAGTGAACTTTGCTCAGTGCTGTTAGTAGCCGCCAGATGATGGCGTCCTACATAAAATAAATGGGGACGCAGGCATGTTTCGTCAAGTGAACTGTGCTCAGTTCTGTGAGTAGCCGCCATATGATCGCATCCTACATGAAATAAATAGGGACTCAGGCCTGTTTCGTCAAGTGAACTTTGCTCACTGCTGTTAGTAGCCGCCAGATGATGGCGTCCTACATCATATAAATAGGGACGGAGGCCTGTTTCGTCAAGTGCACTTTGCTCAGTGCTGTGAGTAGCCGCCAGATGATCGCATCCTACATCGAATAAATAGGGACGCAGGCCCGTCTCGTCAAGTGCTCTTTGCTCAGTGCTGTGAGTAGCCGCCAGATGATCGGATCCTATATCAAATAAATATGGACTCAGGCGTGTTCAGTCAAGTGAACTGTGCTCAGTGCTGTGAGTAGCCGCTAGATGATCGCATCCTACATGAAATAAATAGGGACTCATGCCTGTTTCGTCAAGTGAACTTTGCTCACTGCTGTTAGTAGCCGCCAGATGATGGCGTCCTACATGAAATAGATTGTCACTCAGGCCTGTTTAGTCAAGTGAACTTTGCTCAGTGCTGTGAGTAGCTGCCAGGTGATCGCATCCTACATCAAATAGATAGGGACTCGGGCCTGTTTCGTCAAGTGAACTTTGCTCAGTGCTGTTAGTAGCCGCCAGATGATGGCGTCCTACTTAAAATAAATGGGGACGCAGGCATGTTTCGTCAAGTGATCTTTGCTCAGTGCTGTGAGTAGCTGCCAGATAATCGCGTCCTACGTCAAATAAATAGGGACTCAGGCGTGTTTAGTCAAGTAAACTTTGCTCAGTGCTGTGTGTAGCCCCCAGATGATCGCATCCTACATCAAATAAATAGGGACTCAGGCGTGTTTAGTCAAGTGAACTTTGCTCAGTGCTGTGAGTAGCCACCAGATGATCGCATCCTACATCAAATAGATACGCACTCAGGCCTGTTTCGTCAAGTTAACTTTGCTCAGTGCTGTTCGTAGTCGCCAGATGATGACATCCTACATCAAATAAATAGGGACGGAGGCCTGTTTCATCAAGTGAACTTTGCTCAGTGCAGTGAGTAGCTGCCAGATGATCGCATCCTACATCAAATAAATAGGGACGCAGGCCTGTTTCGTCAAGTGCACTTTGCTCAGTGCTGTGAGTAGCCGCCAGATGATCGCATCCTACATCAAATAAATAGGAACTCAGGCGTGTTTAGTCAAGTGAACTTTGCTCAGTGCTGTGAGTAGCCGCCAGATGATCGCATCCTACATCAAATAAATAGGGACGCAGGCCTGTTTCGTCAAGTGTACTTTGCTCAGTGCTGTGAGTAGCCGCCAGATGATCTCATCCTACATCAAATAAATAGGAACTCAGGCGTGTTTAGTCATGTGAACTTTGCTCAGTGCTGGGAGTAGCCGCCAGATGATCGCATCCTACATCAAATAAATAGGGACTCAGGCGTGTTTAGTCAAGTGAACTTTGCTCAGTGCTGTGAGTAGCCGCCAGATGATCGCATCCTACATCAAATAAATAGGGACTCAGGCCTGTTTCGTCAAGTGCACTTTGCTGAGTGCTGTGAGTAGCTGCCAGATGATCGCATCCTACATCAAATAAATAGGGACTCAGGCGTGTTTAGTCATGCGAAGTTTGCTCAGTGCTGTGAGTAGCCGCCAGATGATCGCATCCTACATCAAATAAATAGGGACTCAGGTGTGTTTAGTCAGGTGAACTTTGCTCAGTGCTGTGAGTAGCCGCCCGATGATCGCATCCTACATCAAATAAATAGGGACTTAGGCGTGTTTAGTCAAGTGAACTTTGCTCAGTGCTGTTAGTAGCCGCCAGATGATGGCGTCCTAGATAAAATAAATGGGGACGCAGGCATGTTTCGTCAAGTGATCTTTGCTCAGTGCTGTGAGTAGCCGCCAGATTATCGCATCTTACATTAAAGAAATAGGGACGCAGGCCTGTTTCGTTAAGTGAACTTTGCTCAGTGCTGTGAGTAGCTGCCAGATGATCGCATCCTACATCAAATAAATAGGGACTCAGGCGAGTTTCGTCAAGTGAACTTTGCTCAGTGCTGTTAGTAGCCGCCAGATGATGGCGTCCTACATAAAATAAATGGGGACGCAGGCATGTTTCGTCAAGTGAACTGTGCTCAGTTCTGTGAGTAGCCGCCAGATGATCGCATCCTACATGAAATAAATAGGGACTCAGGCCTGTTTCGTCAAGTGAACTTTGCTCACTGCTGTTAGTAGCCGCCAGATGATGGCGTCCTACATCATATAAATAGGGACGGAGGCCTGTTTCGTCAAGTGCACTTTGCTCAGTGCTGTGAGTAGCCGCCAGATGATCGCATCCTACATCGAATAAATAGGGACGCAGGCCCGTTTCGTCAAGTGCTCTTTGCTCAGTGCTGTGAGTAGCCGCCAGATGATCGGATCCTATATCAAATAAATAGGGACTAAGGCGTGTTCAGTCAAGTGAACTGTGCTCAGTGCTGTGAGTAGCCGCTAGATGATCGCATCCTACATGAAATAAATAGGGAGTCAGGCCTGTTTCGTCAAGTGAACTTTGCTCACTGCTGTTAGTAGCCGCCAGATGATGGCGTCCTACATCAAATAGATGGTCACTCAGGCCTGTTTAGTCAAGTGAACTTTGCTCAGTGCTGTGAGTAGCTGCCAGGTGATCGCATCCTACATCAAATAGATAGGGACTCGGGCCTGTTTCGTCAAGTGAACTTTGCTCAGTGCAGTTATTAGCCGCCAGATGATGGCGTCCTACTTAAAATAAATGGGGACGCAGGCATGTTTCGTCAAGTGATCTTTGCTCAGTGCTGTGAGTAGCTGCCAGATAATCGCGTCCTACGTCAAATAAATAGGGACTCAGGCGTGTTTAGTCAAGTGAACTTTGCTCAGTGCTGTGTGTAGCCCCCAGATGATCGCATCCTACATCAAATAAATAGGGACTCAGGCGTGTTTAGTCATGTGAACTTTGCTCAGTGCTGTGAGTAGCCGCCAGATGATCGCATCCTACATCAAATAAATAGGGACTCAGGCGAGTTTCTTCAAGTGAACTTTGCTCAGTGCTGTGAGTAGCTGCCAGATGATCGCATCCTACATCAAATAAATAGGGACTCAGGCGAGTTTCGTCAAGTGAACTTTGCTCAGTGCTGTTAGTAGCCGCCAGATAATGGCGTCCTACATAAAATAAATGGGGACGCAGGCATGTTTCGTCAAGTGAACTGTGCTCAGTTCTGTGAGTAGCCACCAGATGATCGCATCCTACATGAAATAAATAGGGACTCAGGCCTGTTTCGTCAAGTGAACTTTGCTCACTGCGGTTAGTAGCCGCCAGATGATGGCGTCCTACATCATATAAATAGGGACGGAGGCCTGTTTCGTCAAGTGCACTTTGCTCAGTGCTGTGAGTAGCCGCCAGATGATCGCATCCTACATCAAATACATAGGAACTCAGGCGTATTTAGTCAAGTGAACTTTGCTCAGTGCTGTGAGTAGCCGCCAGATCGCATCCTACATAAAATAAATAGGTACTCAGGCGAGTTTCGTCAAGTGAACTTTGCTCAGTGCTGAAAGTAGCCTCCAGATGATGGCATCCTACATAAAATAAATGGGGACGCAGGCATGTTTCGTCAAGTGATCTTTGCTCACTGCTGGCTGTGAGTAGCCACCAGATGATCGCATCTTACATCAAATAAATAGGGGCGCAGGCCTGTTTCATCACGTGAACTTTGCTCAGTGCAGTGAGTAGCTGCCAGATGATCGCATCCTACATCAAATAAATAGGGACGCAGGCCTGTTTCGTCAAGTACACTTTGCTCAGTGCTGTGAGGAGCCAGATGATCGCATCCTACATCAAATAAATAGGAACTCAGGCGTGTTTAGTCATGTGAACTTTGCTCAGTGCTGTGAGTAGCCGCCAGATGATCGCATCCTACATCAAATAAATAGGGACTCAGGCGAGTTTCGTCAAGTGAACTTTGCTCAGTGCTGTGAGTAGCTGCCAGATGATCGCATCCTACATCAAATAAATAGGGACTCAGGCGAGTTTCGTCAAGTGAACTTTGCTCAGTGCTGTTAGTAGCCGCCAGATGATGGCGTCCTACATAAAATAAATGGGGACGCAGGCATGTTTCGTCAAGTGAACTGTGCTCAGTTCTGTGAGTAGCCGCCATATGATCGCATCCTACATGAAATAAATAGGGACTCAGGCCTGTTTCGTCAAGTGAACTTTGCTCACTGCTGTTAGTAGCCGCCAGATGATGGCGTCCTACATCATATAAATAGGGACGGAGGCCTGTTTCGTCAAGTGCACTTTGCTCAGTGCTGTGAGTAGCCGCCAGATGATCGCATCCTACATCGAATAAATAGGGACGCAGGCCCGTCTCGTCAAGTGCTCTTTGCTCAGTGCTGTGAGTAGCCGCCAGATGATCGGATCCTATATCAAATAAATATGGACTCAGGCGTGTTCAGTCAAGTGAACTGTGCTCAGTGCTGTGAGTAGCCGCTAGATGATCGCATCCTACATGAAATAAATAGGGACTCAGGCCTGTTTCGTCAAGTGAACTTTGCTCACTGCTGTTAGTAGCCGCCAGATGATGGCGTCCTACATGAAATAGATTGTCACTCAGGCCTGTTTAGTCAAGTGAACTTTGCTCAGTGCTGTGAGTAGCTGCCAGGTGATCGCATCCTACATCAAATAGATAGGGACTCGGGCCTGTTTCGTCAAGTGAACTTTGCTCAGTGCTGTTAGTAGCCGCCAGATGATGGCGTCCTACTTAAAATAAATGGGGACGCAGGCATGTTTCGTCAAGTGATCTTTGCTCAGTGCTGTGAGTAGCTGCCAGATAATCGCGTCCTACGTCAAATAAATAGGGACTCAGGCGTGTTTAGTCAAGTAAACTTTGCTCAGTGCTGTGTGTAGCCCCCAGATGATCGCATCCTACATCAAATAAATAGGGACTCAGGCGTGTTTAGTCAAGTGAACTTTGCTCAGTGCTGTGAGTAGCCACCAGATGATCGCATCCTACATCAAATAGATACGCACTCAGGCCTGTTTCGTCAAGTTAACTTTGCTCAGTGCTGTTCGTAATCGCCAGATGATGACATCCTACATCAAATAAATAGGGACGGAGGCCTGTTTCATCAAGTGAACTTTGCTCAGTGCAGTGAGTAGCTGCCAGATGATCGCATCCTACATCAAATAAATAGGGACGCAGGCCTGTTTCGTCAAGTGCACTTTGCTCAGTCCTGTGAGTAGCCGCCAGATGATCGCATCCTACATCAAATAAATAGGAACTCAGGCGTGTTTAGTCAAGTGAACTTTGCTCAGTGCTGTGAGTAGCCGCCAGATGATCGCATCCTACATCAAATAAATAGGGACGCAGGCCTGTTTCGTCAAGTGTACTTTGCTCAGTGCTGTGAGTAGCCGCCAGATGATCTCATCCTACATCAAATAAATAGGAACTCAGGCGTGTTTAGTCATGTGAACTTTGCTCAGTGCTGGGAGTAGCCGCCAGATGATCGCATCCTACATCAAATAAATAGGGACTCAGGCGTGTTTAGTCAAGTGAACTTTGCTCAGTGCTGTGAGTAGCCGCCAGATGATCGCATCCTACATCAAATAAATAGGGACTCAGGCCTGTTTCGTCAAGTGCACTTTGCTGAGTGCTGTGAGTAGCTGCCAGATGATCGCATCCTACATCAAATAAATAGGGACTCAGGCGTGTTTAGTCATGCGAAGTTTGCTCAGTGCTGTGAGTAGCCGCCAGATGATCGCATCCTACATCAAATAAATAGGGACTCAGGCGTGTTTAGTCAGGTGAACTTTGCTCAGTGCTGTGAGTAGCCGCCCGATGATCGCATCCTACATCAAATAAATAGGGACTTAGGCGTGTTTAGTCAAGTGAACTTTGCTCAGTGCTGTTAGTAGCCGCCAGATGATGGCGTCCTAGATAAAATAAATGGGGACGCAGGCATGTTTCGTCAAGTGATCTTTGCTCAGTGCTGTGAGTAGCCGCCAGATTATCGCATCTTACATTAAAGAAATAGGGACGCAGGCCTGTTTCGTTAAGTGAACTTTGCTCAGTGCTGTGAGTAGCTGCCAGATGATCGCATCCTACATCAAATAAATAGGGACTCAGGCGAGTTTCGTCAAGTGAACTTTGCTCAGTGCTGTTAGTAGCCGCCAGATGATGGCGTCCTACATAAAATAAATGGGGACGCAGGCATGTTTCGTCAAGTGAACTGTGCTCAGTTCTGTGAGTAGCCGCCAGATGATCGCATCCTACATGAAATAAATAGGGACTCAGGCCTGTTTCGTCAAGTGAACTTTGCTCACTGCTGTTAGTAGCCGCCAGATGATGGCGTCCTACATCATATAAATAGGGACGGAGGCCTGTTTCGTCAAGTGCACTTTGCTCAGTGCTGTGAGTAGCCGCCAGATGATCGCATCCTACATCGAATAAATAGGGACGCAGGCCCGTTTCGTCAAGTGCTCTTTGCTCAGTGCTGTGAGTAGCCGCCAGATGATCGGATCCTATATCAAATAAATAGGGACTAAGGCGTGTTCAGTCAAGTGAACTGTGCTCAGTGCTGTGAGTAGCCGCTAGATGATCGCATCCTACATGAAATAAATAGGGAGTCAGGCCTGTTTCGTCAAGTGAACTTTGCTCACTGCTGTTAGTAGCCGCCAGATGATGGCGTCCTACATCAAATAGATGGTCACTCAGGCCTGTTTAGTCAAGTGAACTTTGCTCAGTGCTGTGAGTAGCTGCCAGGTGATCGCATCCTACATCAAATAGATAGGGACTCGGGCCTGTTTCGTCAAGTGAACTTTGCTCAGTGCAGTTATTAGCCGCCAGATGATGGCGTCCTACTTAAAATAAATGGGGACGCAGGCATGTTTCGTCAAGTGATCTTTGCTCAGTGCTGTGAGTAGCTGCCAGATAATCGCGTCCTACGTCAAATAAATAGGGACTCAGGCGTGTTTAGTCAAGTGAACTTTGCTCAGTGCTGTGTGTAGCCCCCAGATGATCGCATCCTACATCAAATAAATAGGGACTCAGGCGTGTTTAGTCAAGTGAACTTTGCTCAGTGCTGTGAGTAGCCACCAGATGATCGCATCCTACATCAAATAGATACGCACTCAGGCCTGTTTCGTCAAGTTAACTTTGCTCAGTGCTGTTCGTAGTCGCCAGATGATGACATCCTACATCAAATAAATTGGGACGGAGGCCTGTTTCATCAAGTGAACTTTGCTCAGTGCAGTGAGTAGCTGCCAGATGATCGCATCCTACATCAAATAAATAGGGACGCAGGCCTGTTTCGTCAAGTGCACTTTGCTCAGTGCTGTGAGTAGCCGCCAGATGATCGCATCCTACATCAAATAAATAGGAACTCAGGCGTGTTTAGTCAAGTGAACTTTGCTCAGTGCTGTGAGTAGCCGCCAGATGATCGCATCCTACATCAAATAAATAGGGACGCAGGCCTGTTTCATCAAGTGTACTTTGCTCAGTGCTGTGAGTAGCCGCCAGATGATCTCATCCTACATCAAATAAATAGGAACTCAGGCGTGTTTAGTCATGTGAACTTTGCTCAGTGCTGTGAGTAGCCGCCAGATGATCGCATCCTACATCAAATAAATAGGGACTCAGGCGTGTTTAGTCAAGTGAACTTTGCTCAGTGCTGTGAGTAGCCACCAGATGATCGCATCCTACATCAAATAATTAGGGACTCAGGCCTGTTTCGTCAAGTGCACTTTGCTGAGTGCTGTGAGTAGCCGCCAGATGATCGCATCCTACATCAAATAAATAGGGACTCAGGCGTGTTTAGTCATGCGAAGTTTGCTCAGTGCTGTGAGTAGCCGCCAGATGATCGCATCCTACATCAAATAAATAGGGACTCAGGCGTGTTTAGTCAGGTGAACTTTGCTCAGTGCTGTGAGTAGCCGCCCGATGATCGCATCCTACATCAAATAAATAGGGACTTAGGCGTGTTTAGTCAAGTGAACTTTGCTCAGTGCTGTTAGTAGCCGCCAGATGATGGCGTCCTAGATAAAATAAATGGGGACGCAGGCATGTTTCGTCAAGTGATCTTTGCTCAGTGCTGTGAGTAGCCGCCAGATTATCGCATCTTACATTAAAGAAATAGGGACGCAGGCCTGTTTCGTTAAGTGAACTTTGCTCAGTGCTGTGTGTAGCCCCCAGATGATCGCATCCTACATCAAATAAATAGGGACTCAGGCGTGTTTAGTCAAGTGAACTTTGCTCAGTGCTGTGAGTAGCCACCAGATGATCGCATCCTACATCAAATAGATAGGCACTCAGGCCTGTTTCGTCAAGTTAACTTTGCTCAGTGCTGTTCGTAGTTGCCTGATGATGACATCCTACATCAAATAAATAGGGACGGAGGCCTGTTTCATCAAGTGAACTTTGCTCAGTGCAGTGAGTAGCTGCCAGATGATCGCATCCTACATCAAATAAATAGGGACGCAGGCCTGTTTCGTCAAGTGCACTTTGCTCAGTGCTGTCAGTAGCCGCCAGATGATCGCATCCTACATCAAATAAATAGGGACTCAGGCGAGTTTCGTCAAGTGAACTTTGCTCAGTGCTGTGAGTAGCTGCCAGATGATCGCATCCTACATCAAATAAATAGGGACTCAGGCGAGTTTCGTCAAGTGAACTTTGCTCAGTACTGTTAGTAGCCGCCAGATGATGGCGTCCTACATAAAATAAATGGGGACGCAGGCATGTTTCGTCAAGTGAACTGTGCTCAGTTCTGTGAGTAGCCGCCAGATGATCGCATCCTACATGAAATAAATAGGGACTCAGGCCTGTTTCGTCAAGTGAACATTGCTCACTGCTGTTAGTAGCCGCCAGATGATGGCGTCCTACATCATATAAATAGGGACGGAGGCCTGTTTCGTCAAGTGCACTTTGCTCAGTGCTGTGAGTAGCCGCCAGATGATCGCATCCTACATCAAATACATAGGAACTCAGGCGTATTTAGTCAAGTGAACTTTGCTCAGTGCTGTGAGTAGCCGCCAGATGATCGCATCCTACATCAAATAAATAGGGACTCAGGTGAGTTTCGTCAAGTGAACTTTGCTCAGTGCTGTTAGTAGCCACCAGATGATGGCATCCTACATAAAATAAATGGGGACGCAGGCATGTTTCGTCAAGTGATCTTTGCTCACTGCTGGCTGTGAGTAGCCGCCAGATGATCGCATCTTACATCAAATAAATAGGGGCGCAGGCCTGTTTCATCACGTGAACTTTGCTCAGTGCAGTGAGTAGCTGCCAGATGATCGCATCCTACATCAAATAAATAGGGACGCAGGCCTGTTTCGTCAAGTACACTTTGCTCAGTGCTGTGAGTAGCCAGATGATCGCATCCTACATCAAATAAATAGGAACTCAGGCGTGTTTAGTCAAGTGAACTTTGCTCAGTGCTGCGAGTAGCCGCCAGATGATCGCATCCTACATCAAATAAATAGGGACGCAGTCCTGTTTCGTCAAGTGCACTTTGTTTAGTGCTGTGAGTAGCCGCCAGATGATCGCATCCTACATCAAATAAATAGGAACTCAGGCGTGTTTAGTCAAGTGAACTTTGCTCAGTGCTATGAGTAGCCGCCAGATGATCGCATCCTACATCAAATAAATAGGGACTCAGGTGAGTTTAGTCAAGTGAACTTTGCTCAGTGCTGTGAGTAGCCGCCAGATGATCGCATCCTACATCGAATAAATAGGGACGCAGGCCCGTTTCGTCAAGTGCTCTTTGCTCAGTGCTGTGAGTAGCCGCCAGATGATCGCATCCTATATCAAATAAATAGGGACTCAGGCGTGTTCAGTCAAGTGAACTGTGCTCAGTGCTGTGAGTAGCCGCTAGATGATCGCATCCTACATGAAATAAATAGGGACTCGGGCCTGTTTCGTCAAGTGAACTTTGCTCAGTGCTGTTAGTAGCCGCCAGATGATGGCGTCCTACTTAAAATAAATGGGGACGCAGGCATGTTTCGTCAAGTGATCTTTGCTCAGTGCTGTGAGTAGCTGCCAGATAATCGCGTCCTACGTCAAATAAATAGGGACTCAGGCGTGTTTAGTCAAGTGAACTTTGCTCAGTGCTGTGAGTAGCCGCCAGATGTTCGCATCCTACATCAAATAGATAGGGACTCGGGCCTGTTTTGTCAAGTGAACTTTGCTCAGTGCTGTTAGTAGCCGCCAGATGATGGCGTCCTAAATGAAATAAATGGGGACGCAGGCATGTTTCATCAAGTGATCTTTGCTCAGTGTTGTGAGTAGCCACCAGATGATCGCATCTTACATCAAATAAATATGGACGCAGGCCCGTTTTTTCAAGTGAATTTTGCTCCGTGCTGTGAGTAGCCGCCAGATGATCGCATCCTACATTATTAATAGGGACTCAGGGGTTTTTAGTCAAGGGAACTTTGCTCAGTGCTGTGAGTAGCCGCCAGATGATCGCATCCTACATCAAATAAATAGGAACGCAGGCCTGTTTCGTAAAGTGCACTTTGCTCAGTGCTGTGAGTAGCCGCCAGATGATCGTATCCTTCATGAAATAAATAGGGACTCAGGTGTGTTTAGTCAAGTGAACTGTGCTCAGTGCTGTGAGTAGCCGCCAGATGATCGCATCCTACATGAAATAAATAGGGACTCAGGCCTGTTTCGTCAAGTGTACTTTGCTCACTGCTGTTAGTAGCCGCCAGATGATGGCGTCCTACATCAAATAAATAGGGACTCAGGTCTGTTTCGTTAAGTGAACTTTGCTCAGTGCTGTGAGTAGCCGCCAGATGATCGCATCCTACATCAAATAGATAGGCACTCAGGCCTGTTTCGTCAAGTGAACTTTGCTCAGTGCTGTTCGTAGTAGCCAGATGATCACATCCTACATCAAATAAATATGGACGGAGGCCTGTTTCATCAAGTGAACTTTGCTCAGTGCAGTGAGTAGCTGCGTGATGATCGCATCCTACATCAAATAAATAGGGACGCAGGCGAGTTTCGTCAAGTGAACTTTGCTCAGTGCTGTTAGTAGCCGCCAGATGATGGCGTCCTACATAAAATAAATGGGGACGCAGGCGTGTTTAGTCAAGTGAACTTTGCTCAGTGCTGTGAGTAGCCACCAGATGATCGCATCCTACATCAAATAGATAGGCACTCAGGCCTGTTTCGTCAAGTTAACTTTGCTCAGTGCTGTTCGTAGTCGCCAGATGATGACATCCTACATCAAATAAATAGGGACGGAGGCCTGTTTCATCAAGTGAACTTTGCTCAGTGCAGTGAGTAGCTGCCAGATGATCGCATCCTACATCAAATAAATAGGGACGCAGGCCTGTTTCGTCAAGTGCACTTTGCTCAGGGCTGTGAGTAGCCGCCAGATGATCTCATCCTACATCAAATAAATAGGAACTCAGGCGTGTTTAGTCATGTGAACTTTGCTCAGTGCTGTGAGTAGCCGCCAGATGATCGCATCCTACATCAAATAAATAGGGACTCAGGCGAGTTTCGTCAAGTGAACTTTGCTCAGTGCTGTGAGTAGCTGCCAGATGATCGCATCCTACATCAAATAAATAGGGACGCAGGCCTGTTTCGTCAAGTGCACTTTGCTCAGGGCTGTGAGTAGCCGCCAGATGATCTCATCCTACATCAAATAAATTGGAACTCAGGCGTGTTTAGTCATGTGAACTTTGCTCAGTGCTGTGAGTAGCCGCCAGATGATCGCATCCTACATCAAATAAATAGGGACTCAGGCGAGTTTCGTCAAGTGAACTTTGCTCAGTGCTGTGAGTAGCTGCCAGATGATCGCATCCTACATCAAATAAATAGGGACTCAGGCGAGTTTAGTCATGTGAACTTTGCTCAGTGCTGTGAGTAGCCGCCAGATGATCGCATCCTACATCAAATAAATAGGGACTCAGGCGAGTTTCGTCAAGTGAACTTTGCTCAGTGCTGTGAGTAGCTGCCAGATGATCGCATCCTACATCAAATAAATAGGGACTCAGGCGAGTTTCGTCAAGTGAACTTTGCTCAGTGCTGTTAGTAGCCGCCAGATGATGGCGTCCTACATAAAATAAATGGGGACGCAGGCATGTTTCGTCAAGTGAACTGTGCTCAGTTCTGTGAGTAGCCGCCAGATGATCGCATCCTACATGAAATAAATAGGGACTCAGGCCTGTTTCGTCAAGTGAACTTTGCTCACTGCTGTTAGTAGCCGCCAGATGATGGCGTCCTACATCATCTAAATAGGGACGGAGGCCTGTTTCGTCAAGTGCACTTTGCTCAGTGCTGTGAGTAGCCGCCAGATGATCGCATCCTACATCAAATACATAGGAACTCAGGCGTATTTAGTCAAGTGAACTTTGCTCAGTGCTGTTAGTAGCCGCCAGATGATGGCATCCTACATAAAATAAATGGGGACGCAGGCATGTTTCGTCAAGTGATCTTTGCTCACTGCTGGCTGTGAGTAGCCGCCAGATGATCGCATCTTACATCAAATAAATAGGGGCGCAGGCCTGTTTCATCACGTGAACTTTGCTCAGTGCAGTGAGTAGCTGCGAGATGATCGCATCCTACATCAAATAAATAGGGACGCAGGCCTGTTTCGTCAAGTACACTTTGCTCAGTGCTGTGAGTAACCAGATGATCGCATCCTACATCAAATAAATAGGAACTCAGGCGTGTTTAGTCAAGTGAACTTTGCTCAGTGCTGTGAGTAGCCGCCAGATGATCGCATCCTACATCAAATAAATAGGGACGCAGGCCTGTTTCGTCAAGTGCACTTTGCTCAGTGCTGTGAGTAGCCGCCAGATGATCGCATCCTACATCAAATAAATAGGAACTCAGGCGTGTTTAGTCAAGTGAACTTTGCTCAGTGCTGTGAGTAGCCGCCAGATGATCGCATCCTACATCAAATAAATAGGGACTCAGGCGAGTTTAGTCAAGTGATCTTTGCTCAGTGCTGTGAGTAGCCGCCAGATGATCGCATCCTACATCGAATAAATAGGGACGCAGGCCCGTTTCGTCAAGTGCTCTTTGTTCAGTGCTGTGAGTAGCCGCCAGATGATCGCATCCTATATCAAATAAATAGGGACTCAGGCGTGTTCAGTCAAGTGAACTGTGCTCAGTGCTGTGAGTAGCCGCTAGATGATCGCATCCTACATGAAATAAATAGGGACTCAGGCCTGTTTCGTCAAGTGAACTTTGCTCACTGCTGTTAGTAGCCGCCAGATGATGGCGTCCTACATCAAATAGATGGTCACTCAGGCCTGTTTAGTCAAGTGAACTTTGCTCAGTGCTGTGAGTAGCTGCCAGGTGATCGCATCCTACATCAAATAGATAGGGACTCGGGCCTGTTTCGTCAAGTGAACTTTGCTCGGTGCTGTTAGTAGCCGCCAGATGATGGCGTCCTACTTAAAATAAATGGGGACGCAGGCATGTTTCGTCAAGTGATCTTTGCTCAGTGCTGTGAGTAGCTGCCAGATAATTGCGTCCTACGTCAAATAAATAGGGACTCAGGCGTGTTTAGTCAAGTGAACTTTGCTCAGTGCTGTGAGTAGCCGCCAGATGATCGCATCCTACATCAAATAGGTAGGGACTCGGGCCTGTTTTGTCAAGTGAACTTTGCTCAGTGCTGTTAGTAGCCGCCAAATGATGGCGTCCTACATGAAATAAATGGGGACGCAGGCATGTTTCATCAAGTGAATTTTGCTCCGTGCTGTGAGTAGCCGCCAGATGATCGCATCCTACATCAAATAGAAAGGGACTCAGGCGTGTTTAGTCTAGTGCACTTTGCTCAGTGCTGTGAGTAGCCGCCAGATGATCGCATCCTACATTATTAATAGGGACTCAGGGGTGTTTGGTCAAGGGAACTTTGCTCAGTGCTGTGAGTAGCCGCCAGATGATCGCATCCTACATCAAATAAATAGGAACGCAGGCCTGTTTCGTAAAGTGCACTTTGCTCAGTGCTGTGAGTAGCCGCCAGATGATCGTATCCTTCATGAAATAAATAGGGACTCAGGTGTGTTTAGTCAAGTGAACTGTGCTCAGTGCTGTGAGTAGCCGCCAGATGATCGCATCCTACATGAAATAAATAGGGACTCAGGCCTGTTTCGTCAAGTGTACTTTGTTTACTGCTGTTAGTAGCCGCCAGATGATGGCGTCCTACATCAAATAAATAGGGACTCAGGTCTGTTTCGTTAAGTGAACTTTGCTCAGTGCTGTGTGTAGCACCCAGATGATCGCATCCTACATCAAATAAATAGGGACCCAGGCGTGTTTTGTCAAGTGAACTTTGCTCAGTGCTGTGAGTAGCCGCCAGATGATCGCATCCTACATCAAATAGATAGGCACTCAGGCCTGTTTCGTCAAGTGAACTTTGCTCAGTGCTCTTCGTAGTAGCCAGATGATCACATCCTACATCAAATAAATAGGGACGGAGGCCTGTTTCATCAAGTGAACTTTGCTCAGTGCAGTGAGTAGCTGCCAGATGATCGCATCCTACATCAAATAAATAGGGACGCAGGCGAGTTTCGTCAAGTGAACTTTGCTCAGTGCTGTTAGTAGCCGCCAGATGATGGCGTCCTACATAAAATAAATGGGGACGCAGGCATGTTTCGTCAAGTGATCATTGCTCAGTGCTGGCTGTGAGTAGCCGCCAGATGATCGCATCTTACATCAAATAAATAGGGACGCAGGCCCGTTTCGTCAAGTGAATTTTGCTCAGTGCTGTGTGTAGCCGCCAGATGATCGCATCCTACATCAAATAAATAGGGACTGAGGCGTGTTTAGTCAAGTGAACTTTGCTCAGTGCTGTGAGTAGCCGCCAGATGATCGCATCCTACATCAAATAAATAGGGACTCGGGCCTGTTTCGTCAAGTGCACTTTGCTGAGTGCTGTGAGTAGCCGCCAGATGATCGCATCCTACATCAAATAAATAGGGACTTAGGCGTGTTTAGTCAAGTGAACTTTGCTCAGTGCTGTGAGTAGCCGCCAGATGATCGCATCCTACATCAAATAAATAGGCACCGAGGCGTGTTTAGTCAAGTGAGCTTTGCTCAGTGCTGTGAGTAGCTGCCAGGTGATCGCATCCTACATCAAATAGATAGGGACTCGGGCCTGTTTCGTCAAGTGAACTTTGCTCAGTGCTGTTAGTAGCCGCCAGATGATGGCGTCCTACTTAAAATAAATGGGAACGCAGGCATCTTTTGTCAAGTGATCTTTGCTCAGTGCTGTGAGTAGCTGCCAGATAATCGCATCCTACATCAAATAAATAGGAACTCAGGCGTGTTTAGTCAAGTGAACTTTGCTCAGTGCTGTGAGTAGCCACCAGACGATCGCATCCTACATCAAATAAATAGGGACGCAGGCCTGTTTCGTCAAGTGCACTTTGCTCAGTGCTGTGAGTAGCCGCCAGATGATCGCATCCTACATCAAATAAATAGGAACTCAGGCGTGTTTAGTCAAGTGAACTTTGCTCAGTGCTTTGAGTAGCCCCCAGATGATCGCATCCTACATCAAATAAATAGGGACTCAGGCGAGTTTAGTCAAGTGAACTTTGCTGAGTGCTGTGAGTAGCCGCCAGATGATCGCATCCTACATCGAATAAATAGGGACGCAGGCCCGTTTCGTCAAGTGCTCTTTGCTCAGTGCTGTGAGTAGCCGCCAGATGATCGCATCCAATATCAAATAAATAGGGACTCAGGCGTGTTCAGTCAAGTGAACTGTGCTGAGTGCTGTGAGTAGCCGCTAGATGAACGCATCCTACATGAAATAAATAGGGACTCAGGCCTGTTTCGTCAAGTGAACTTTGCTCACTGCTGTTAGTAGCCGCCAGATGATGGCGTCCTACATCAAATAGATGGTCACTCAGGCCTGTTTAGTCAAGTGAACTTTGCTGAGTGCTGAGTAGCTGCCAGGTGATCGCATCCTACATCAAATAGATAGGGACTCGGGCCTGTTTCGTCAAGTGAACTTTGCTCAGTGCTGTTAGTAGCCGCCAGATGATGGCGTCCTACTTAAAATAAATGGGGACGCAGGCATGTTTCGTCAAGTGATCTTTGCTCAGTGCTGTGAGTAGCTGCCAGATAATCGCGTCCTACGTCAAATAAATAGGGACTCAGGCGTGTTTAGTCAAGTGAACTTTGCTCAGTGCTGTGAGTAGCCGCCAGATGATCGGATCCTACATCAAATAGATAGGGACTCGGGCCTGCTTTGTCAAGTGAACTTTGCTCAGTGCTGTTAGTAGCCGCCAGATGATGGCGTCCTACATGAAATAAATGGGGACGCAGGCATGTTTCATCAAGTGATCTTTGCTCAGTGTTGTAAGTAGCCACCAGATGATCGCATCTTACATCAAATAAATATGGACGCAGGCCCGTTTTGTCAAGTGAATTTTGCTCCGTGCTGTGAGTAGCCGCCAGATGATCGCATCCTACATCAAATAGAAAGGGACTCAGGTGTGTTTAGTCAAGTGCACTTTGCTCAGTGCTGTGAGTAGCCGCCAGATGATCGCATCCTACATTATTAATAGGGACTCAGGGGTGTTTAGTCAAGGGAACTTTGCTCAGTGCTGTGAGTAGCCGCCAGATGATCGCATCCTACATCAAATAAATAGGAACGCAGGCCTGTTTCGTAAAGTGCACTTTGCTCAGTGTTGTGAGTAGCCGCCAGATGATCGTATCCTTCATGAAATAAATAGGGACTCAGGTGTGTTTAGTCAAGTGAACTGTGCTCAGTGCTGTGAGTAGCCGCCAGATGATTACATCCTACATGAAATAAATAGGGACTCAGGCCTGTTTCGTCAAGTGTACTTTGCTCACTGCTGTTAGTAGCCGCCAGATGATGGCGTCCTACATCAAATAAATAGGGACTCAGGTCTGTTTCGTTAAGTGAACTTTGCTCAGTGCTGTGTGTAGCACCCAGATGATCGCATCCTACATCAAATAAATAGGGACTCAGGCGTGTTTAGTCAAGTGAACTTTGCTCAGTGCTGTGAGTAGCCGCCAGATGATCGCAGCCTACATCAAATAGATAGGCACTCAGGCCTGTTTCGTCAAGTGAACTTTGCTCAGTGCTGTTCGTAGTAGCCAGATGATCACATCCTACATCAAATAAATAGGGACGGAGGCCCGTTTCATCAAGTGAACTTTGCTCAGTGCAGTGAGTAGCTGCCAGATGATCGCATCCTACATCAAATAAATAGGGACGCAGGCGAGTTTCGTCAAGTGAACTTTGCTCAGTGCTGTTAGTAGCCGCCAGATGATGGCGTCCTACATAAAATAAATGGGGACGCAGGCATGTTTCGTCAAGTGATCTTTGCTCAGTGCTGGCTGTGAGTAGCCGCCAGATGATCGCATCTTACATCAAATAAATATTGACGCAGGCCCGTTTCGTCAAGTGAATTTTGCTCAGTGTGTGAGTAGCCGCCAGATGATCGCATCCTACATCAAATAAATAGGGACTGAGGCGTGTTTAGTCAAGTGAACTTTGCTCAGTGCTGTGAGTAGCCGCCAGATGATCGCATCCTACATCAAATAAATAGGCACCGAGGCGTGTTTAGTCAAGTGAACTTTGCTCAGTGCTGTGAGTAGCTGCCAGGTGATCGCATCCTACATCAAATAGATAGGGACTCGGGCCTGTTTCGTCAAGTGAACTTTGCTCAGTGCTGTTAGTAGCCGCCAGATGATGGCATCCTACTTAAAATAAATGGGAACGCAGGCATGTTTTGTCAAGTGATCTTTGCTCAGTGCTGTGAGTAGCTGCCAGATAATCGCATCCTACATCAAATAAATAGGGACTCAGGCGTGTTTAGTCAAGTGAAGTTTGCTCAGTGCTGTGAGTAGCTGCCAGATGATCGCATCCTACATCAAATAAATAGGGACTCAGGCGTGTTTATTCAGTTGAACTTTGCTCAGTGCTGTGAGTAGCCGCCAGATGATCGCATCCTACATCAAATAAATAGGGGCTTAGGCGTGTTTAGTCAAGTGAACTTTGCTCAGTGCTGTTAGTAGCCGCCAGATGATGGCGTCCTAGATAAAATAAATGGGGACGCAGGCATGTTTCGTCAAGTGATCTTTGCTCAGTGCTGTGAGTAGCCGCCAGATGATCGCATCTTACATCAAAGAAATAGGGACGCAGGCCCATTTCGTCAAGTGAATTTTGCTCAATGCTGTGAGTAGCTGCCAGATGATTGCATCCTACATCAAATAAGTAGGAACGCAGGCCTGTTTTGTCAAGTGCACTTTGCTCAGGGCTGTGAGTAGCCGCCAGATGATCGTATCCTACATGAAATAAATAGGGACTCAGGCGTGTTTAGTCAAGTGAACTGTGCTCAGTGCTGTGAGTAGCCGCCAGACGATCGCATCCTACATGATATAAATAGGGACTCAGGCCTGTTTCGTCAAGTGTACTTTGCTCACTGCTGTTAGTAGCCGCCACATGATGGCGTCCTACATCAAATAAATAGGGACTCAGGCCTGTTTCGCTAAGTGAACTTTGCTCAGTGCTGTGTGTAGCCCCCAGATGATCGCATCCTACATCAAATAAATAGGGACTCAGGCGTGTTTAGTTAGGTGAACTTTGCTCAGTGCTGTGAGTAGCCACCAGATGATCGCATCCTACATCAAATAGATAGGCACTCAGGCCTGTTTCGTCAAGTTAACTTTGCTCAGTGCTGTTCGTAGTCGCCAAATGATCACATCCTACATCAAATAAATAGGGACGGAGGCCTGTTTCATCAAGTGAACTTTGTTCAGTGCAGTGAGTAGCTGCCAGATGATCGCATCCTACATCAAATAAAAAGGGACAACAGGCCTGTTTCGTCAAGGGCACTTTGCTCAGTGCTGTGAGTAGCCGCCAGATGATCGCATCCTACATCAAATAAATAGGAACTCAGGCGTGTTTAGTCAAGTGAACTTTGCTCAGTGCTGTGAGTAGCCGCCAGATGATCGCATCCTACATCAAATAAATAGGGACGGAGGCCTGTTTCGTCAAGTGTACTTTGCTCAGTGCTGTAATTAGCCGCCAGATGATCGCATCCTACATCAAATAAATAGGAACTCAGGCGTGTTTAGTCAAGTGAACTTTGCTCAGGGCTGTGAGTAGCCGCCAGATGATCGCATCCTACATCAAATAAATAGGGACTCAGGCGAGTTTAGTCAAGTGAACTTTGCTCAGTGCTGTTAGTAGCCGCCAGATGATGGCGTCCTACATCATATAAATAGGGACGGAGGCCTGTTTCGTCAAGTGCACTTTGCTCAGTGCTGTGAGTAGCCGCCAGATGATCGCATCCTACATCAAATACATAGGAACTCAGGCGTATTTAGTCAAGTGAACTTTGCTGAGTGCTGTGAGTAGCCGCCAGATGATCGCATCCTACATCAAATAAATAGGGACTCAGGCGAGTTTCGTCAAGTGAACTTTGCTCAGTGCTGTTAGTAGCCGCCAGATGATGGCGTCCTACATAAAATAAATGGGGACGCAGGCATGTTTCGTCAAGTGATCTTTGCTCACTGCTGGCTGTGAGTAGCCGCCAGATGATCGCATCTTACATCAAAGAAATAGGGACGCAGGCCCGTTTCGTCAAGTGAATTTTGCACAATGCTGTGAGTAGCTGCCAGATGATCGCCTCCTACATCAAATAAATAGGAACGCAGGCCTGTTTCGTCAAGTGCACTTTGCTCAGTGCTGTGAGTAGCCGCCAGATGATCGTATGCTGCATGAAATAAATAGGGACTCAGGCGTGTTTAGTCAAGTGAACTGTGCTCAGTGCTGTGAGTAGCCGCCAGATGATCGCATCCTACATGATATAAATAGGGACTCAGACCTGTTTCGTCAAGTGTACTTTGCTCACTGCTGTTAGTAGCCGCCAGATGATGGCGTCCTACATCAAATAAATAGGTGTTTCGTTAAGTGAACTTTGCTCAGTGCTGTGTGTAGCCCCCAGATGATCGCATCCTACATCAAATAAATAGGGACTCAGGCGTGTTTAGTCAAGTGAACTTTGCTCAGTGCTGTGAGTAGCCACCAGATGATCGCATCCTACATCAAATAGATAGGCACTCAGGCCTGTTTCGTCAAGTTAACTTTGCTCAGTGCTGTTCGTAGTTGCCTGATGATGACATCTACATCAAATAAATAGGGACGGAGGCCTGTTTCATCAAGTGAACTTTGCTCAGTGCAGTGAGTAGCTGCCAGATGATCGCATCCTACATCAAATAAATAGGGACGCAGGCCTGTTTCGTCAAGTGCACTTTGCTCAGTGCTGTGAGTAGCCGCCAGATGATCGCATCCTACATCAAAAAAATAGGAACTCAGGCGTGTTTAGTCAAGTGAACTTTGCTCAGTGCTGTGAGTAGCCGCCAGATGATCGCATCCTACATCAAATAAATAGGGACGCAGACCTGTTTCGTCAAGTGTACTTTGCTCAGTGCTGTGAGTAGCCGCCAGATGATCTCATCCTACATCAAATAAATAGGAACTCAGGCGTGTTTAGTCATGTGAACTTTGCTCAGTGCTGTGAGTAGCCGCCAGATGATCGCATGCTACATCAAATAAATAGGGACTCAGGCGAGTTTCGTCAAGTGAACTTTGCTCAGTGCTGTGAGTAGCTGCCAGATGATCGCATCCTACATCAAATAAATAGGGACTCAGGCGAGTTTCGTCAAGTGAACTTTGCTCAGTGCTGTTAGTAGCCGCCAGATGATGGCGTCCTACATAAAATAAATGGGGACGCAGGCATGTTTCGTCAAGTGAACTGTGCTCAGTTCTGTGAGTAGCCGCCAGATGATCGCATCCTACATGAAATAAATAGGGACTCAGGCCGGTTTCGTCAAGTGAACTTTGCTCACTGCTGTTAGTAGCCGCCAGATGATGGCGTCCTACATCATATAAATAGGGACGGAGGCCTGTTTCGTCAAGTACACTTTGCTCAGTGCTGTGAGTAACCAGATGATCGCATCCTACATCAAATAAATAGGAACTCAGGCGTGTTTATTCAAGTGAACTTTGCTCAGTGCTGTGAGTAGCCGCCAGATGATCGCATCCTACATCAAATAAATAGGGACGCAGGCCTGTTTCGTCAAGTGCACTTTGCTCAGTGCTGTGAGTAGCCGCCAGATGATCGCATCCTACATCAAATAAATAGGAACTCAGGCGTGTTTAGTCAAGTGAACTTTGCTCAGTGCTGTGAGTAGCCGCCAGATGATCGCATCCTACATCAAATAAATAGGGACTCAGGCGAGTTTAGTCAAGTGATCTTTGCTCAGTGCTGTGAGTAGCCGCCAGATGATCGCACTGTACATCGAATAAATAGGGACGCAGGCCCGTTTCGTCAAGTGCTCTTTGTTCAGTGCTGTGAGTAGCCGCCAGATGATCGCATCCTATATCAAATAAATAGGGACTCAGGCGTGTTCAGTCAAGTGAACTGTGCTCAGTGCTGTGAGTAGCCGCTAGATGATCGCATCCTACATGAAATAAATAGGGACTCAGGCCTGTTTCGTCAAGTGAACTTTGCTCACTGCTGTTAGTAGCCGCCAGATGATGGCGTCCTACATCAAATAGATGGTCACTCAGGCCTGTTTAGTCAAGTGAACTTTGCTCAGTGCTGTGAGTAGCTGCCAGGTGATCGCATCCTACATCAAATAGATAGGGACTCGGGCCTGTTTCGTCAAGTGAACTTTGCTCAGTGCTTTTAGTAGCCGCCAGATGATGGCGTCCTACTTAAAATAAATGGGGACGCAGGCATGTTTCGTCAAGTGATCTTTGCTCAGTGCTGTGAGTAGCTGCCAGATAATCGCGTCCTACGTCAAATAAATAGGGACTCAGGCGTGTTTAGTCAAGTGAACTTTGCTCAGTGCTGTGAGTAGCCGCCAGATGATCGCATCCTACATCAAATAGATAGGGACTCGGGCCTGTTTTGTCAAGTGAACTTTGCTCAGTGCTGTTAGTAGCCGCCAAATGATGGCGTCCTACATGAAATAAATGGGGACGCAGGCATGTTTCATCAAGTGAATTTTGCTCCGTGCTGTGAGTAGCCGCCAGATGATCGCATCCTACATCAAATAGAAACGGACTCAGGCGTGTTTATTCAAGTGCACTTTGCTCAGTGCTGTGAGTAGCCGCCAGATGATCGCATCCTACATTATTAATAGGGACTCAGGGGTGTTTAGTCAAGGGAACTTTGCTCAGTGCTGTGAGTAGCCGCCAGATGATCGCATCCTACATCAAATAAATAGGAACGCAGGCCTGTTTCGTAGAGTGCACTTTGCTCAGTGCTGTGAGTAGCCGCCAGATGATCGTATCCTTCATGAAATAAATAGGGACTCAGGTGTGTTTAGGCAAGTGAACTGTGCTCAGTGCTGTGAGTAGCCGCCAGATGATCGCATCCTACATGAAATAAATAGGGACTCAGGCCTGTTTCGTCAAGTGTACTTTGCTCACTGCTGTTAGTAGCCGCCAGATGATGGCGTCCTACATCAAATAAATAGGGACTCAGGTCTGTTTCGTTAAGTGAACTTTGCTCAGTGCTGTGTGTAGCACCCAGATGATCGCATCCTACATCAAATAAATAGGGACCCAGGCGTGTTTAGTCAAGTGAACTTTGCTCAGTGCTGTGAGTAGCCGCCAGATGATCGCATCCTACATCAAATAGATAGGCACTCAGGCCTGTTTCGTCAAGTGAACTTTGCTCAGTGCTGTTCGTAGTAGCCAGATGATCACATCCTACATCAAATAAATAGGGACGGAGGCCTGTTTCATCAAGTGAACTTTGCTCAGTGCAGTGAGTAGCTGCCAGATGATCGCATCCTACATCAAATAAATAGGGACGCAGGCGAGTTTCGTCAAGTGAACTTTGCTCAGTGCTGTTAGTAGCCGCCAGATGATGGCGTCCTACATAAAATAAATGGGGACGCATGCATGTTTCGTCAAGTGATCATTGCTCAGTGCTGGCTGTGAGTAGCCGCCAGATGATCGCATCTTACATCAAATAAATAGGGACGCAGGCCCGTTTCGTCAAGTGAATATTGCTCAGTGCTGTGAGTAGCCGCCAGATGATCGCATCCTACATCAAATAAATAGGGACTGAGGCGTGTTTAGTCAAGTGAACTTTGCTCAGTGCTGTGAGTAGCCGCCAGATGATCGCATCCTACATCAAATAAATAGGGACTCGGGCCTGTTTCGTCAAGTGCACTTTGCTGAGTGCTGTGAGTAGCCGCCAGATGATCGCATCCTACATCAAATAAATAGGGACTTAGGCGTGTTTAGTCAAGTGAACTTTGCTCAGTGCTGTGAGTAGCCGCCAGATGATCGCATCCTACATCAAATAAATAGGCACCGAGGCGTGTTTAGTCAAGTGAACTTTGCTCAGTGCTGTGAGTAGCTGCCAGGTGATCGCATCCTACATCAAATAGATAGGAACTCAGGCGTGTTTAGTCAAGTGAACTTTGCTCAGGGCTGTGAGTAGCCGCCAGATGATCGCATCCTACATCAAATAAATAGGGACTCAGGCGAGTTTAGTCAAGTGAACTTTGCTCAGTGCTGTTAGTAGCCGCCAGATGATGGCGTCCTACATCATATAAATAGGGACGGAGGCCTGTTTCGTCAAGTGCACTTTGCTCAGTGCTGTGAGTAGCCGCCAGATGATCGCATCCTACATCAAATACATAGGAACTCAGGCGTATTTAGTCAAGTGAACTTTGCTGAGTGCTGTGAGTAGCCGCCAGATGATCGCATCCTACATCAAATAAATAGGGACTCAGGCGAGTTTCGTCAAGTGAACTTTGCTCAGTGCTGTTAGTAGCCGCCAGATGATGGCGTCCTACATAAAATAAATGGGGACGCAGGCATGTTTCGTCAAGTGATCTTTGCTCACTGCTGGCTGTGAGTAGCCGCCAGATGATCGCATCTTACATCAAAGAAATAGGGACGCAGGCCCGTTTCGTCAAGTGAATTTTGCACAATGCTGTGAGTAGCTGCCAGATGATCGCCTCCTACATCAAATAAATAGGAACGCAGGCCTGTTTCGTCAAGTGCACTTTGCTCAGTGCTGTGAGTAGCCGCCAGATGATCGTATGCTGCATGAAATAAATAGGGACTCAGGCGTGTTTAGTCAAGTGAACTGTGCTCAGTGCTGTGAGTAGCCGCCAGATGATCGCATCCTACATGATATAAATAGGGACTCAGACCTGTTTCGTCAAGTGTACTTTGCTCACTGCTGTTAGTAGCCGCCAGATGATGGCGTCCTACATCAAATAAATAGGTGTTTCGTTAAGTGAACTTTGCTCAGTGCTGTGTGTAGCCCCCAGATGATCGCATCCTACATCAAATAAATAGGGACTCAGGCGTGTTTAGTCAAGTGAACTTTGCTCAGTGCTGTGAGTAGCCACCAGATGATCGCATCCTACATCAAATAGATAGGCACTCAGGCCTGTTTCGTCAAGTTAACTTTGCTCAGTGCTGTTCGTAGTTGCCTGATGATGACATCTACATCAAATAAATAGGGACGGAGGCCTGTTTCATCAAGTGAACTTTGCTCAGTGCAGTGAGTAGCTGCCAGATGATCGCATCCTACATCAAATAAATAGGGACGCAGGCCTGTTTCGTCAAGTGCACTTTGCTCAGTGCTGTGAGTAGCCGCCTGATGATCGCATCCTACATCAAAAAAATAGGAACTCAGGCGTGTTTAGTCAAGTGAACTTTGCTCAGTGCTGTGAGTAGCCGCCAGATGATCGCATCCTACATCAAATAAATAGGGACGCAGACCTGTTTCGTCAAGTGTACTTTGCTCAGTGCTGTGAGTAGCCGCCAGATGATCTCATCCTACATCAAATAAATAGGAACTCAGGCGTGTTTAGTCATGTGAACTTTGCTCAGTGCTGTGAGTAGCCGCCAGATGATCGCATGCTACATCAAATAAATAGGGACTCAGGCGAGTTTCGTCAAGTGAACTTTGCTCAGTGCTGTGAGTAGCTGCCAGATGATCGCATCCTACATCAAATAAATAGGGACTCAGGCTAGTTTCGTCAAGTGAACTTTGCTCAGTGCTGTTAGTAGCCGCCAGATGATGGCGTCCTACATAAAATAAATGGGGACGCAGGCATGTTTCGTCAAGTGAACTGTGCTCAGTTCTGTGAGTAGCCGCCAGATGATCGCATCCTACATGAAATAAATAGGGACTCAGGCCGGTTTCGTCAAGTGAACTTTGCTCACTGCTGTTAGTAGCCGCCAGATGATGGCGTCCTACATCATATAAATAGGGACGGAGGCCTGTTTCGTCAAGTACACTTTGCTCAGTGCTGTGAGTAACCAGATGATCGCATCCTACATCAAATAAATAGGAACTCAGGCGTGTTTATTCAAGTGAACTTTGCTCAGTGCTGTGAGTAGCCGCCAGATGATCGCATCCTACATCAAATAAATAGGGACGCAGGCCTGTTTCGTCAAGTGCACTTTGCTCAGTGCTGTGAGTAGCCGCCAGATGATCGCATCCTACATCAAATAAATAGGAACTCAGGCGTGTTTAGTCAAGTGAACTTTGCTCAGTGCTGTGAGTAGCCGCCAGATGATCGCATCCTACATCAAATAAATAGGGACTCAGGCGAGTTTAGTCAAGTGATCTTTGCTCAGTGCTGTGAGTAGCCGCCAGATGATCGCACTGTACATCGAATAAATAGGGACGCAGGCCCGTTTCGTCAAGTGCTCTTTGTTCAGTGCTGTGAGTAGCCGCCAGATGATCGCATCCTATATCAAATAAATAGGGACTCAGGCGTGTTCAGTCAAGTGAACTGTGCTCAGTGCTGTGAGTAGCCGCTAGATGATCGCATCCTACATGAAATAAATAGGGACTCAGGCCTGTTTCGTCAAGTGAACTTTGCTCACTGCTGTTAGTAGCCGCCAGATGATGGCGTCCTACATCAAATAGATGGTCACTCAGGCCTGTTTAGTCAAGTGAACTTTGCTCAGTGCTGTGAGTAGCTGCCAGGTGATCGCATCCTACATCAAATAGATAGGGACTCGGGCCTGTTTCGTCAAGTGAACTTTGCTCAGTGCTTTTAGTAGCCGCCAGATGATGGCGTCCTACTTAAAATAAATGGGGACGCAGGCATGTTTCGTCAAGTGATCTTTGCTCAGTGCTGTGAGTAGCTGCCAGATAATCGCGTCCTACGTCAAATAAATAGGGACTCAGGCGTGTTTAGTCAAGTGAACTTTGCTCAGTGCTGTGAGTAGCCGCCAGATGATCGCATCCTACATCAAATAGATAGGGACTCGGGCCTGTTTTGTCAAGTGAACTTTGCTCAGTGCTGTTAGTAGCCGCCAAATGATGGCGTCCTACATGAAATAAATGGGGACGCAGGCATGTTTCATCAAGTGAATTTTGCTCCGTGCTGTGAGTAGCCGCCAGATGATCGCATCCTACATCAAATAGAAACGGACTCAGGCGTGTTTATTCAAGTGCACTTTGCTCAGTGCTGTGAGTAGCCGCCAGATGATCGCATCCTACATTATTAATAGGGACTCAGGGGTGTTTAGTCAAGGGAACTTTGCTCAGTGCTGTGAGTAGCCGCCAGATGATCGCATCCTACATCAAATAAATAGGAACGCAGGCCTGTTTCGTAGAGTGCACTTTGCTCAGTGCTGTGAGTAGCCGCCAGATGATCGTATCCTTCATGAAATAAATAGGGACTCAGGTGTGTTTAGGCAAGTGAACTGTGCTCAGTGCTGTGAGTAGCCGCCAGATGATCGCATCCTACATGAAATAAATAGGGACTCAGGCCTGTTTCGTCAAGTGTACTTTGCTCACTGCTGTTAGTAGCCGCCAGATGATGGCGTCCTACATCAAATAAATAGGGACTCAGGTCTGTTTCGTTAAGTGAACTTTGCTCAGTGCTGTGTGTAGCACCCAGATGATCGCATCCTACATCAAATAAATAGGGACCCAGGCGTGTTTAGTCAAGTGAACTTTGCTCAGTGCTGTGAGTAGCCGCCAGATGATCGCATCCTACATCAAATAGATAGGCACTCAGGCCTGTTTCGTCAAGTGAACTTTGCTCAGTGCTGTTCGTAGTAGCCAGATGATCACATCCTACATCAAATAAATAGGGACGGAGGCCTGTTTCATCAAGTGAACTTTGCTCAGTGCAGTGAGTAGCTGCCAGATGATCGCATCCTACATCAAATAAATAGGGACGCAGGCGAGTTTCGTCAAGTGAACTTTGCTCAGTGCTGTTAGTAGCCGCCAGATGATGGCGTCCTACATAAAATAAATGGGGACGCATGCATGTTTCGTCAAGTGATCATTGCTCAGTGCTGGCTGTGAGTAGCCGCCAGATGATCGCATCTTACATCAAATAAATAGGGACGCAGGCCCGTTTCGTCAAGTGAATATTGCTCAGTGCTGTGAGTAGCCGCCAGATGATCGCATCCTACATCAAATAAATAGGGACTGAGGCGTGTTTAGTCAAGTGAACTTTGCTCAGTGCTGTGAGTAGCCGCCAGATGATCGCATCCTACATCAAATAAATAGGGACTCGGGCCTGTTTCGTCAAGTGCACTTTGCTGAGTGCTGTGAGTAGCCGCCAGATGATCGCATCCTACATCAAATAAATAGGGACTTAGGCGTGTTTAGTCAAGTGAACTTTGCTCAGTGCTGTGAGTAGCCGCCAGATGATCGCATCCTACATCAAATAAATAGGCACCGAGGCGTGTTTAGTCAAGTGAACTTTGCTCAGTGCTGTGAGTAGCTGCCAGGTGATCGCATCCTACATCAAATAGATAGGGACTCGGGCCTGTTTCGTCAAGTGAACTTTGCTCAGTGCTGTTAGTAGCCGCCAGATGATGGCGTCCTACTTAAAATAAATGGGAACGCAGGCATCTTTTGTCAAGTGATATTTGCTCAGTGCTGTGAGTAGCTGCCAGATAATCGCATCCTACATCAAATAAATAGGAACTCAGGCGTGTTTAGTCAAGTGAACTTTGCTCAGTGCTGTGAGTAGCCACCAGACGATCGCATCCTACATCAAATAAATAGGGACGCAGGCCTGTTTCGTCAAGTGCACTTTGCTCAGTGCTGTGAGTAGCCGCCAGATGATCGCATCCTACATCAAATAAATAGGAACTCAGGCGTGTTTAGTCAAGTGAACTTTGCTCAGTGCTGTGAGTAGCCCTCAGATGATCGCATCCTACATCAAATAAATAGGGACTCAGGCGAGTTTAGTCAAGTGAACTTTGCTCAGTGCTGTGAGTAGCCGCCAGATGATCGCATCCTACATCGAATAAATAGGGACGCAGGCCCGTTTCGTCAAGTGCTCTTTGCTCAGTGCTGTGAGTAGCCGCCAGATGATCGCATCCTACATCAAATAAACAGGGAGTCAGGCCTGTTTCGTCAAGTGAACTTTGCTCAGTGCTGTGAGTAGCCGCCAGACGATCGCTACCTACATCAAATAGATAGGCACACAGGCCTGTTTCGTCAAGTGAACTTTGCTCAGTGCTGTTAGTAGCCGCCAGATGATGGCGTCCTACATAAAATAAATGGGGACGCAGGCATGTTTCGTCAAGTGATCTTTGCTCAGTGCTGGCTGTGAGTAGCCGTGAGATGATCGCATCTTACATCAAATAAATAGGGACGCAGGCCCGTTTCGTCAAGTGAATTTTGCTCAGTGCTGTGAGTAGCCGCCAGATGATCGCATCCTACATCAAATAAATAGGGACTCAGGCGTGTTTAGTAAAGTGAACTTTGTTCAGTGCTGTGAGTAGCCGCCAGATGATCGCATCCTACATCAAATAAATAGGGACTCAGGCCTCTTTCGTGAAGTGCACTTTGCTGAGTGCTGTGAGTAGCCGCCAGATGATCGCATCCTACATCAAATAAATAGGGACTTAGGCGTGTTTAGTCAAGTGAACTTTGCTCAGTGCTGTGAGTAGCCGCCAGATGATGGCGTTCTACATAAAAAAAATGGGGACGCAGGCATGTTTCGGCAAGCGATCTTTGCTCAGTGCTTGGAGTAGCTGCCAGATGATCGCATCCTACATCAAATAAATAGGGACGCAGTGCTTGTTTCGTCATGTGCACTTTGCTCAGTGCTGTGAGGAGCCGCCAGATGATCGCATCCTACATCAAATAAATAGGGACTCAGGCGTGTTTAGTCAAGTGAACTTGGCTCAGTGCTGTGAGTAGCCGCCAGATGATCGCATCCTACATCAAATAAACAGGGAGTCAGGCCTATTTCGTCAAGTGAACTTTGCTCAGTGCTGTGAGTAGCCGCCAGACGATCTACATCAAATAGATAGGCACTCAGGCCTGTTTCGTCAAGTGAACTTTGCTCAGTGCTGTTAGTAGCCGCCAGATGATGGCGTCCTACATAAAATAAATGGGGACGCAGGCATGTTTCGTCAAGTGATCTTTGCTCAGTGCTGGCTGTGAGTAGCCGCCAGATGATCGCATCTTACATCAAATAAATAGGGACGCAGGCCCGTTTCGTGAAGTGAATTTTGCTCAGTGCTGTGAGTAGCCGCCAGATGATCGCATCCTACATCAAATAAATAGGGACTCAGGCGCGTTTAGTAAAGTGAACTTTGCTCAGTGCTGTGAGTAGCCGCCTGATGATCGCATCCTACATCAAGTAAATAGGGACTCAGGCCTGTTTCGTGAAGTGCACTTTGCTGAGTGCTGTAAGTAGCCGCCAGATGATCGCATCCTACATCAAATAAATAGGGACTTAGGCGTGTTTAGTCAAGTGAACTTTGCTCAGTGCTGTGAGTAGCCGCCAGGTGATGGCGTTCTACATAAAATAAATGGGGACGCAGGCATGTTTCGGCAAGCGATCTTTGCTCAGTGCTTGGAGTAGCTGCCAGATGATCGCATCCTACATCAAATAAATAGGGACGCAGTGCTTGTTTCGTCATGTGCACTTTGCTCAGTGCTGTGAGTAGCCGCCAGATGATCACATCCTACACAAATATATAGGGACTCAGGCGTGTTTAGTCAAGTGAACTTGGCTCAGTGCTGTGAGTAGCCGCCAGATGATCGCATCCTACATCAAATAAATAGGGACGCAGGCCCCTTTCGTCAAGTGCACTTTGCTCAGTGCTGTGAGTAGCCGCCAGATGATCGCATCCTTCATCAAATAAATAAGGACTCAGGCGTGTTTAGTCAAGTGAACTTTGCTCAGTGCTGTGAGTAGCCGCCAGATGATCGCATCCTACATCAAATAGATAGGCACTCAGGCCTGTTTTGTCATGTGAACTTTGCTCAGTGCTGTTAGTAGCCGCCAGGTGATGGCGTCCTACATAAAATAAATGGGGATGCAGGCACGTTTCGTCAAGTGATCTTTTCTCAGTGCTGGCTGTGAGTAGCCGCCAGATGATCGCATCTTACATCAAATAAATAGGGACTCAAGCCCGTTTCTTCAAGTGAATTTTGCTCAGTGTTGTGAGTAGCTGCCAGATTATCGCATCCTTCATCAAATAAATAAGGACTCAGGCGTGTTTAGTCAAGTGAACTTTGCTCAGTGCTGTGAGTAGCCGCCAGATGATCGTATCCTACATCAAATAAATAGGGACTCGGGCCTGTTTCGTCAAGTGAACTTTGCTCAGTGCGGTTAGTAGCCGCCAGATGATGG
Source organism: Haemaphysalis longicornis (assembly GCF_048455015.1). NCBI lineage: Eukaryota > Metazoa > Arthropoda > Arachnida > Ixodida > Ixodidae > Haemaphysalis > Haemaphysalis longicornis. The sequence goes on along the minus strand of NW_027526204.1, from coordinate 649,885 downwards.
CGTCCTACTTAAAATAAATGGGGACGCAGGCATGTTTAGTCAAGTGAACTTTGCTCAGTGCTGTGAGTAGCCGCCAGATGATCGCATCCTACATCAAATAAATAGGGAGTCAGGCCTGTTTCTTCAAGTGAACTTTGCTCAGTGCTGTGAGTAGCTCCTAGATGATCGCATCCTACATCAAATAAATAGGGAGTCAGGCCTGTTTCGTCAAGTGAACTTTGCTCAGTGCTGTAAGTAGCCGCCAGATGATCGCATCCTACATCAAATAGATAGGCACTCAGGCCTGTTTCGTCAAGTGAACTTTGCTCAGTGCTGTTAGTAGCCGCCAGATAATGGCGTCCTACATAAAATAAATGGGGACGCAGGCATGTTTCGTCAAGTGATCTTTGCTTAGTGCTGGCTGTGAATAGCCGCCAGATGATCGCATCTTACATCAAATAAATAGGGACGCAGGCCCGTTTCGTCAAGTGAATTTTGCTCAGTGCTGTGAGTAGCCGCCAGATGATCGCATCCTACATCAAATAAATAGGGACTCAGGCGTGTTTAGTCAAGTGAACTTTGCTCAGTGCTGTGAGTAGCCGCCAGATGATCGCATCCTACATCAAATAAATAGGGACTCAGGCCTGTTTCGTCAAGAGCACTTTGCTGAGTGCTGTGAGTAGCCGCCAGATGATCGCATCCTACATCAAATAAATAGGGAATTAGGCGTGTTTAGTCAAGTGAACTTTGCTCAGTACTGTGAGTAGCCGCCAGATGATGGTGTTCTACATAAAATAAATGGGGACGCAGGCATGTTTCGTCAAACGATCTTTGCTCATTGCTGTGAGTAGCTCCTAGATGATCGTATCCTACATCAAAAAAATAGGGACTCAGGCGTGTTTAGTCAAGTGAACTTTGCTCAGTGTTGTGAGTAGCCGCCAGATTATCGCATCCTACATCAAATAGATAGGCACTCTTGCCTGTTTCGTCAAGTGAACTTTGCTCAGTGCTGTGAGTAGCCGCCAGATGATCGCATCCTACATCAAATAAATAGGGACTCAGGCGTGTTTAGTCAAGTGAACTTTGCTCAGTGCTGTGAGTAGCCGCCAGATGATCGCATCCTAAATTAAATAAATAGGGAGTCAGGCCTGTTTCGTCAAGTGAACTTTGCTCAGTGCTGTGAGTAGCCGCCAGATGATCGCATCCTACAGCAAATAAATAAGGACTTAGGCGTGTTTAGTAAAGTGAACTTTGCTCAGTGCTGTGAGTAGCCGCCAGATGATCGCATCCTACATCAAATAATAGGGACTCAGGCGTGTTTATTCAAGTGAACTTTGCTCAGTGCTGTGAGTAGTTGCCAGATGATCGCATCCTACATCAAATAGATAGGCACTCTTGCCTGTTTCGTTAAGTGAACTTTGCTCAGTGCTGTTAGTAGCCGCCAGATGATGGCATCCTACATAAAATAAATGGGGACGCAGGCATGTTTCGTCAAGTGATCTTTGCTCAGTGCTGGCTGTGAGTAGCCGCCAGATGATCGCATCTTACATCAAATAAATAGGGACGCAGGCCCGTTTGTCAAGTGAATTTTGCTCAGTGCTGTGAGTAGCCGCCAGATGATCGCATCCTACAGCAAATAAATAAGGACTTAGGCGTGTTTAGTAAAGTGAACTTTGCTCAGTGCTGTGAGTAGCCGCCAGATGATCGCATCCTACATCAAATAAATAGGGACTCAGGCCTGTTTCGTGAAGTGCACTTTGCTGAGTGCTGTGAGTAGCCGCCAGATGATCGCATCCTACATCAAATAAATAGGGACTTAGGCGTGGTTAGTCAAGTGAACTTTGCTCAGTGCTGTGAGTAGCCGCCAGATGATGGCGTTCTACATAAAATAAATGGGGACGCAGGCATGTTTCGTCAAGCGATCTTTGCTCAGTGCTTGGAGTAGCTGCCAGATGTTCGCATCCTACACAAATATATAGGGACTCAGGCGTGTTTAGTCAAGTGAACTTTGCTCAGTGCTGTGAGTAGCCGCCAGATGATCGCATCCTACATCAAATTAATAGGGACGCAGGCCCCTTTCGTCAAGTGCACTTTGCTCAGTGCTGTGAGTAGCCGCCAGATGATCGCATCCTACATCAAATAAATAGGGACTCAGGCGTGTTTAGTCAAGTGAACTTTGCTCAGTGCTGTGAGTAGCCACCAGATGATCGCATCCTACATCAAATAAATAGGGAGTCAGGCCTGTTTCGTCAAGTGAACTTTGCTCAGTGCTGTGAGTAGCCCCTAGATGATTGCATCCTACATCAAATAAATAGGGACTCAGGCGTGTTTAGTCAAGTGAACTTTGCTCAGTGCTGTGAGTAGCTGCCAGATGATCGCATCCTACATCAAATAAATAGGGACTCAGGCGTGTTTAGTAAAGTGAACTTTGCTCAGTGCTGTGAGTAGCCGCCAGATGATCGCATCCTACATCAAATAAATAGGGACTTAGGCGTGTTTAGTCAAGTGAACTTTGCTCAGTGCTGTGAGTAGCCGCCAGATGATGGCGTTCTACATAAAATAAATGGGGACGCAGGCATGTTTCGTCAAGCGATCTTTGCTCAGTGCTTGGAGTTGCTGCCAGATGATCGCATCCTACATCAAATAAATAGGGACGCAGTGCTTGTTTCGTCATGTGCACTTTGCTCAGTGCTGTGAGTAGCCGCCAGATGATCACATCCTACACAAATATATAGGGACTCAGGCGTGTTTAGTCAAGTGAACTTTGCTCAGTGCTGTGAGTAGCCGCCAGATGATCGCATCCTACATCAAATAGATAGGCACTCTTGCCTGTTTCGTCAAGTGAACTTTGCTCAGTGCTGTGAGTAGCCGCCAGATGATCGCATCCTACATCAAATAAATAGGGACTCAGGCGTGTTTAGTCAAGTGAACTTTGCTCAGTGCTGTGAGTAGCCGCCAGATGATCGCATCCTACATTAAATAAATAGGGAGTCAGGCCTGTTTCGTCAAGTGAACTTTGCTCATTGCTGTGAGTAGCTCCTAGATGATCGTATCCTACATCAAATAATAGGGACTCAGGCGTGTTTATTCAAGTGAACTTTGCTCAGTGCTGTGAGTAGTTGCCAGATGATCGCATCCTACATCAAATAGATAGGCACTCTTGCCTGTTTCGTTAAGTGAACTTTGCTCAGTGCTGTTAGTAGCCGCCAGATGATGGCATCCTACATAAAATAAATGGGGACGCAGGCATGTTTCGTCAAGTGATCTTTGCTCAGTGCTGGCTGTGAGTAGCCGCCAGATGATCGCATCTTACATCAAATAAATAGGGACGCAGGCCCGTTTCGTCAAGTGAATTTTGCTCAGTGCTGTGAGTAGCCGCCAGATGATCGCATCCTACATCAAATAAATAGGGACTTAGGCGTGTTTAGTAAAGTGAACTTTGCTCAGTGCTGTGAGTAGCCGCCAGATGATCGCATCCTACATCAAATAAATAGGGACTCAGGCCTTTTTCGTGAAGTGCACTTTGCTCAGTGCTGTGAGTAGCCGCCAGATGATCACATCCTACACAAATATATAGGCACTCAGGCGTGTTTAGTCAAGTGAACTTTGCTCAGTGCTGTGAGTAGCCGCCAGATGATCGCAACCTACATCAAATAGATAGGGACGCAGGCCCCTTTCGTCAAGTGCACTTTGCTCAGTGCTGTGAGTAGCCGCCAGATGATCGCATCCTACATCAAATAAATAGGGACTCAGGCCTGTTTCGTGAAGTGCACTTTGCTGAGTGCTGTGAGTAGCCGCCAGATGATCGCATCCTACATCAAATAAATAGGGACTTAGGCGTGCTTAGTCAAGTGAACTTTTCTCAGTGCTGTGAGTAGCCGCCAGATGCTGGCGTTTTACATAAAATAAATGGGGACGCAGGCATGTTTCGTCAAGCGATCTTTGCTCAGTGCTTGGATTAGCTGCCAGATGATCGCATCCTACATCAAATAAATAGGGACGCAGTGCTTGTTTCGTCATGTGCACTTTGCTCAGTGCTGTGAGTAGCCGCCAGATGATCACATCCTACACAAATATATAGGGACTCAGGCGTGTTTAGTCAAGTGAACTTTGCTCAGTGCTGTGAGTAGCCGCCAGATGATCGCATCCTACATCAAATAGATAGGCACTCTTGCCTGTTTCGTCAAGTGAACTTTGCTCAGTGCTGTGAGTAGCCGCCAGATGATCGCATCCTACATCAAATAAATAGGGACTCAGGCGTGTTTAGTCAAGTGAACTTTGCTCAGTGCTGTGAGTAGCCGCCAGATGATCGCATCCTACATCAAATAAATAGGGAGTCAGGCCTGTTTCGTCAAGTGAACTTTGCTCAGTGCTGTGAGTAGCCCCTAGATGATCGCATCCTACATCAAATAAATAGGGACTCAGGCGTGTTTAGTCAAGTGAACTTTGCTCAGTGCTGTGAGTAGCTGCCAGATGATCGCATCCTACATCAAATAAATAGGGACTCAGGCGTGTTTAGTAAAGTGAACTTTGCTCAGTGCTGTGAGTAGCCGCCAGATGATCGCATCCTACATCAAATAAATAGGGACTCAGGCCTGTTTCGTGAAGTGCACTTTGCTGAGTGCTGTGAGTAGCCGCCAGATGATCGCATCCTACATCAAATAAATAGGGACTTAGGCGTGTTTAGTCAAGTGAACTTTGCTCAGTGCTGTGAGTAGCCGCCAGATGATGGCGTTCTACATAAAATAAATGGGGACGCAGGCATGTTTCGGCAAGCGATCTTTGCTCAGTGCGTGGAGTAGCTGCCAGATGATCGCATCCTACATCAAATAAATAGGGACGCAGTGCTTGTTTCGTCATGTGCACTTTGCTCAGTGCTGTGAGGAGCCGCCAGATGATCGCATCCTACATCAAATAAATAGGGACTCAGGCGTGTTTAGTCAAGTGAACTTGGCTCAGTGCTGTGAGTAGCCGCCAGATGATCGCATCCTACATCAAATAAACAGGGAGTCAGGCCTATTTCGTCAAGTGAACTTTGCTCAGTGCTGTTAGTAGCTGCCAGACGATCTACATCAAATAGATAGGCACTCAGGCCTGTTTCGTCAAGTGAACTTTGCTCAGTGCTGTTAGTAGCCGCCAGATGATGGCGTCCTACATAAAATAAATGGGGACGCAGGCATGTTTCGTCAAGTGATCTTTGCTCAGTGCTGGCTGTGAGTAGCCGCCAGATGATCGCATCTTACATCAAATAAATAGGGACGCAGGCCCGTTTCGTGAAGTGAATTTTGCTCATTGCTGTGAGTAGCCGCCAGATGATCGCATCCTACATCAAATAAATAGGGACTCAGGCGCGTTTAGTAAAGTGAACTTTGCTCAGTGCTGTGAGTAGCCGCCAGATGATCGCATCCTACATCAAGTAAATAGGGACTCAGGCCTGTTTCGTGAAGTGCACTTTGCTGAGTGCTGTGAGTAGCCGCCAGATGATCGCATCCTACATCAAATAGATAGGCACTCTTGCCTGTTTCGTCAAGTGAACTTTGCTCAGTGCTGTGAGTAGCCGCCAGATGATCGCATCCTACATCAAATAAATAGGGACTCAGGCGTGTTTAGTCAAGTGAACTTTGCTCAGTGCTGTGAGTAGCCGCCAGATGATCGCATCCTACATCAAATAAATAGGGAGTCAGGCCTGTTTCGTCAAGTGAACTTTGCTCAGTGCTGTGAGTAGCCCCTAGATGATCGCATCCTACATCAAATAAATAGGGACTTAGGCGTGTTTAGTCAAGTGAACTTTGCTCAGTGCTGTGAGTAGCCGCCAGGTGATGGCGTTCTACATAAAATAAATGGGGACGCAGGCATGTTTCGGCAAGCGATCTTTGCTCAGTGCTTGGAGTAGCTGCCAGATGATCGCATCCTACATCAAATAAATAGGGACGCAGTGCTTGTTTCGTCATGTGCACTTTGCTCAGTGCTGTGAGTAGCCGCCAGATGATCACATCCTACACAAATATATAGGGACTCAGGCGTGTTTAGTCAAGTGAACTTGGCTCAGTGCTGTGAGTAGCCGCCAGATGATCGCATCCTACATCAAATAAATAGGGACGCAGGCCCCTTTCGTCAAGTGCACTTTGCTCAGTGCTGTGAGTAGCCGCCAGATGATCGCATCCTACATCAAATAAATAGGGACTCAGGCGTGTTTAGTCAAGTGAACTTTGCTCAGTGCTGTGAGTAGCCGCCAGATGATCGCATCCTACATCAAATAAATAGGGAGTCAGGCCTGTTTCGTCAAGTGAACTTTGCTCAGTGCTGTGAGTAGCCCCTAGATGATCGCATCCTACATCAAATAAATAGGGACTTAGGCGTGTTTAGTCAAGTGAACTTTGCTCAGTGCTGTGAGTAGCCGCCAGGTGATGGCGTTCTACATAAAATAAATGGGGACGCAGGCATGTTTCGGCAAGCGATCTTTGCTCAGTGCTTGGAGTAGCTGCCAGATGATCGCATCCTACATCAAATAAATAGGGACGCAGTGCTTGTTTCGTCATGTGCACTTTGCTCAGTGCTGTGAGTAGCCGCCAGATGATCACATCCTACACAAATATATAGGGACTCAGGCGTGTTTAGTCAAGTGAACTTGGCTCAGTGCTGTGAGTAGCCGCCAGATGATCGCATCCTACATCAAATAAATAGGGACGCAGGCCCCTTTCGTCAAGTGCACTTTGCTCAGTGCTGTGAGTTGCCGCCAGATGATCGCATCCTACATCAAATAAATAGGGACTCAGGCGTGTTCAGTCAAGTGAACTTTGCTCAGTGCTGTGAGTAGCCGCCAGATGATCGCATCCTACATTAAATAAATAGGGAGTCAGGCCTGTTTCGTCAAGTGAACTTTGCTCATTGCTGTGAGTAGCTCCTAGATGATCGTATCCTACATCAAATAATAGGGACTCAGGCGTGTTTATTCAAGTGAACTTTGCTCAGTGCTGTGAGTAGTTGCCAGATGATCGCATCCTACATCAAATAGATAGGCACTCTTGCCTGTTTCGTTAAGTGAACTTTGCTCAGTGCTGTTAGTAGCCGCCAGATGATGGCATCCTACATAAAATAAATGGGGACGCAGGCATGTTTCGTCAAGTGATCTTTGCTCAGTGCTGGCTGTGAGTAGCCGCCAGATGATCGCATCTTACATCAAATAAATAGGGACGCAGGCCCGTTTCGTCAAGTGAATTTTGCTCAGTGCTGTGAGTAGCCGCCAGATGATCGCATCCTACATCAAATAAATAGGGACTTAGGCGTGTTTAGTAAAGTGAACTTTGCTCAGTGCTGTGAGTAGCCGCCAGATGATCGCATCCTACATCAAATAAATAGGGACTCAGGCCTCTTTCGTGAAGTGCACTTTGCTAAGTGCTGTGAGTAGCCGCCAGATGATCACATCCTACACAAATATATAGGCACTCAGGCGTGTTTAGTCAAGTGAACTTTGCTCAGTGCTGTGAGTAGCCGCCAGATGATCGCATCCTACATCAAATAGATAGGGACGCAGGCCCCTTTCGTCAAGTGCACTTTGCTCAGAGCTGTGAGTAGCTGCCAGGTGATCGCATCCTACATCAAATAAATAGGGACTCAGGCCTGTTTCGTGAAGTGCACTTTGCTGAGTGCTGTGAGTAGCCGCCAGATGATCGCATCCTACATCAAATAAATAGGGACTTAGGCGTGCTTAGTCAAGTGAACTTTGCTCAGTGCTGTGAGTAGCCGCCAGATGATGGCGTTCTACATAAAATAAATGGGGACGCAGGCATGTTTCGTCAAGCGATCTTTGCTCAGTGCTTGGATTAGCTGCCAGATGATCGCATCCTACATCAAATAAATAGGGACGCAGTGCTTGTTTCGTCATGTGCACTTTGCTCAGTGCTGTGAGTAGCCGCCAGATGATCACATCCTACACAAATATATAGGGACTCAGGCGTGTTTAGTCAAGTGAACTTTGCTCAGTGCTGTGAGTAGCCGCCAGATGATCGCATCCTACATCAAATAGATAGGCACTCTTGCCTGTTTCGTCAAGTGAACTTTGCTCAGTGCTGTGAGTAGCCGCCAGATGATCGCATCCTACATCAAATAAATAGGGACTCAGGCGTGTTTAGTCAAGTGAACTTTGCTCAGTGCTGTGAGTAGCCGCCAGATGATCGCATCCTACATCAAATAAATAGGGAGTCAGGCCTGTTTCGTCAAGTGAACTTTGCTCAGTGCTGTGAGTAGCCCCTAGATGATCGCATCCTACATCAAATAAATAGGGACTCAGGCGTGTTTAGTCAAGTGAACTTTGCTCAGTGCTGTGAGTAGCTGCCAGATGATCGCATCCTACATCAAATAAATAGGGACTCAGGCGTGTTTAGTAAAGTGAACTTTGCTCAGTGCTGTGAGTAGCCGCCAGATGATCGCATCCTACATCAAATAAATAGGGACTCAGGCCTGTTTCGTGAAGTGCACTTTGCTGAGTGCTGTGAGTAGCCGCCAGATGATCGCATCCTACATCAAATAAATAGGGACTTAGGCGTGTTTAGTCAAGTGAACTTTGCTCAGTGCTGTGAGTAGCCGCCAGATGATGGCGTTCTACATAAAATAAATGGGGACGCAGGCATGTTTCGGCAAGCGATCTTTGCTCAGTGCTTGGAGTAGCTGCCAGATGATCGCATCCTACATCAAATAAATAGGGACGCAGTGCTTGTTTCGTCATGTGCACTTTGCTCAGTGCTGTGAGGAGCCGCCAGATGATCGCATCCTACATCAAATAAATAGGGACTCAGGCGTGTTTAGTCAAGTGAACTTGGCTCAGTGCTGTGAGTAGCCGCCAGATGATCGCATCCTACATCAAATAAACAGGGAGTCAGGCCTATTTCGTCAAGTGAACTTTGCTCAGTGCTGTTAGTAGCTGCCAGACGATCTACATCAAATAGATAGGCACTCAGGCCTGTTTCGTCAAGTGAACTTTGCTCAGTGCTGTTAGTAGCCGCCAGATGATGGCGTCCTACATAAAATAAATGGGGACGCAGGCATGTTTCGTCAAGTGATCTTTGCTCAGTGCTGGCTGTGAGTAGCCGCCAGATGATCGCATCTTACATCAAATAAATAGGGACGCAGGCCCGTTTCGTGAAGTGAATTTTGCTCAGTGCTGTGAGTAGCCGCCAGATGATCGCATCCTACATCAAATAAATAGGGACTCAGGCGCGTTTAGTAAAGTGAACTTTGCTCAGTGCTGTGAGTAGCCGCCAGATGATCGCATCCTACATCAAGTAAATAGGGACTCAGGCCTGTTTCGTGAAGTGCACTTTGCTGAGTGCTGTGAGTAGCCGCCAGATGATCGCATCCTACATCAAATAGATAGGCACTCTTGCCTGTTTCGTCAAGTGAACTTTGCTCAGTGCTGTGAGTAGCCGCCAGATGATCGCATCCTACATCAAATAAATAGGGACTCAGGCGTGTTTAGTCAAGTGAACTTTGCTCAGTGCTGTGAGTAGCCGCCAGATGATCGCATCCTACATCAAATAAATAGGGAGTCAGGCCTGTTTCGTCAAGTGAACTTTGCTCAGTGCTGTGAGTAGCCCCTAGATGATCGCATCCTACATCAAATAAATAGGGACTTAGGCGTGTTTAGTCAAGTGAACTTTGCTCAGTGCTGTGAGTAGCCGCCAGGTGATGGCGTTCTACATAAAATAAATGGGGACGCAGGCATGTTTCGGCAAGCGATCTTTGCTCAGTGCTTGGAGTAGCTGCCAGATGATCGCAACCTACATCAAATAAATAGGGACGCAGTGCTTGTTTCGTCATGTGCACTTTGCTCAGTGCTGTGAGTAGCCGCCAGATGATCACATCCTACACAAATATATAGGGACTCAGGCGTGTTTAGTCAAGTGAACTTTGCTCAGTGCTGTGAGTAGCCGCCAGATGATCGCATCCTACATCAAATAAATAGGGACTCAGGCGTGTTTAGTCAAGTGAACTTTGCTCAGTGCTGTGAGTAGCCGCCAGATGATCGCATCCTACATTAAATAAATAGGGAGTCAGGCCTGTTTCGTCAAGTGAACTTTGCTCATTGCTGTGAGTAGCTCCTAGATGATCGTATCCTACATCAAATAATAGGGACTCAGGCGTGTTTATTCAAGTGAACTTTGCTCAGTGCTGTGAGTAGTTGCCAGATGATCGCATCCTACATCAAATAGATAGGCACTCTTGCCTGTTTCGTTAAGTGAACTTTGCTCAGTGCTGTTAGTAGCCGCCAGATGATGGCATACTACATAAAATAAATGGGGACGCAGGCATGTTTCGTCAAGTGATCTTTGCTCAGTGCTGGCTGTGAGTAGCCGCCAGATGATCGCATCTTACATCAAATAAATAGGGACGCAGGCCCGTTTCGTCAAGTGAATTTTGCTCAGTGCTGTGAGTAGCCGCCAGATGATCGCATCCTACATCAAATAAATAGGGACTTAGGCGTGTTTAGTAAAGTGAACTTTGCTCAGTGCTGTGAGTAGCCGCCAGATGATCGCATCCTACATCAAATAAATAGGGACTCAGGCCTGTTTCGTGAAGTGCACTTTGCTCAGTGCTGTGAGTAGCCGCCAGATGATCGCATCCTACATCAAATAAATAGGGACTCAGGCCTGTTTCGTGAAGTGCACTTTGCTGAGTGCTGTGAGTAGCCGCCAGATGATCGCATCCTACATCAAATAAATAGGGACTTAGGCGTGCTTAGTCAAGTGAACTTTGCTCAGTGCTGTGAGTAGCCGCCAGATGATGGCGTTCTACATAAAATAAATGGGGACGCAGGCATGTTTCGTCAAGCGATCTTTGCTCAGTGCTTGGATTAGCTGCCAGATGATCGCATCCTACATCAAATAAATAGGGACGCAGTGCTTGTTTCGTCATGTGCACTTTGCTCAGTGCTGTGAGTAGCCGCCAGATGATCACATCCTACACAAATATATAGGGACTCAGGCGTGTTTAGTCAAGTGAACTTTGCTCAGTGCTGTGAGTAGCCGCCAGATGATCGCATCCTACATCAAATAGATAGGCACTCTTGCCTGTTTCGTCAAGTGAACTTTGCTCAGTGCTGTGAGTAGCCGCCAGATGATCGCATCCTACATCAAATAAATAGGGACTCAGGCGTGTTTAGTCAAGTGAACTTTGCTGAGTGCTGTGAGTAGCCGACAGATGATCGCATCCTACATCAAATAAATAGGGAGTCAGGCCTGTTTCGTCAAGTGAACTTTGCTCAGTGCTGTGAGTAGCCCCTAGATGATCGCATCCTACATCAAATAAATAGGGACTCAGGCGTGTTTAGTCAAGTGAACTTTGCTCAGTGCTGTGAGTAGCTGCCAGATGATCGCATCCTACATCAAATAAATAGGGACTCAGGCGTGTTTAGTAAAGTGAACTTTGCTCAGTGCTGTGAGTAGCCGCCAGATGATCGCATCCTACATCAAATAAATAGGGACTCAGGCCTGTTTCGTGAAGTGCACTTTGCTGAGTGCTGTGAGTAGCCGCCAGATGATCGCATCCTACATCAAATAAATAGGGACGCAGGCATGTTTCGGCAAGCGATCTTTGCTCAGTGCTTGGAGTAGCTGCCAGATGATCGCATCCTACATCAAATAAATAGGGACGCAGTGCTTGTTTCGTCATGTGCACTTTGCTCAGTGCTGTGAGGAGCCGCCAGATGATCGCATCCTACATCAAATAAATAGGCACTCAGGCGTGTTTAGTCAAGTGAACTTGGCTCAGTGCTGTGAGTAGCCGCCAGATGATCGCATCCTACATCAAATAAACAGGGAGTCAGGCCTATTTCGTCAAGTGAACTTTGCTCAGTGCTGTTAGTAGCCGCCAGACGATCTACATCAAATAGATAGGCACTCAGGACTGTTTCGTCAAGTGAACTTTGCTCAGTGCTGTTAGTAGCCGCCAGATGATGGCGTCCTACATAAAATAAATGGGGACGCAGGCATGTTTCGTCAAGTGATCTTTGCTCAGTGCTGGCTGTGAGTAGCCGCCAGATGATCGCATCTTACATCAAATAAATAGGGACGCAGGCCCGTTTCGTGAAGTGAATTTTGCTCAGTGCTGTGAGTAGCCGCCAGATGATCGCATCCTACATCAAATAAATAGGGACTCAGGCGCGTTTAGTAAAGTGAACTTTGCTCAGTGCTGTGAGTAGCCGCCAGATGATCGCATCCTACATCAAGTAAATAGGGACTCAGGCCTGTTTCGTGAAGTGCACTTTGCTGAGTGCTGTGAGTAGCCGCCAGATGATCGCATCCTACATCAAATAAATAGGGACTTAGGCGTGTTTAGTCAAGTGAACTTTGCTCAGTGCTGTGAGTAGCCGCCAGGTGATGGCGTTCTACATAAAATAAATGGGGACGCAGGCATGTTTCGGCAAGCGATCTTTGCTCAGTGCTTGGAGTAGCTGCCAGATGATCGCATCCTACATCAAATAAATAGGGACGCAGTGCTTGTTTCGTCATGTGCACTTTGCTCAGTGCTGTGAGTAGCCGCCAGATGATCACATCCTACACAAATATATAGGGACTCAGGCGTGTTTAGTCAAGTGAACTTGGCTCAGTGCTGTGAGTAGCCGCCAGATGATCGCATCCTACATCAAATAAATAGGGACGCAGGCCCCTTTCGTCCAGTGCACTTTGCTCAGTGCTGTGAGTAGCCGCCAGATGATCGCATCCTACATCAAATAAATAGGGACTCAGGCGTGTTTAGTCAAGTGAACTTTGCTCAGTGCTGTGAGTAGCCGCCAGATGATCGCATCCTACATCAAATAAATAGGGAGTCAGGCCTGTTTCGTCAAGTGAACTTTGCTCAGTGCTGTGAGTAGCCCCTAGATGATCGCATCCTTCATCAAATAAATAAGGACTCAGGCGTGTTTAGTCAAGTGAACTTTGCTCAGTGCTGTGAGTAGCCGCCAGATGATCGCATCCTACATCAAATAGATAGGCACTCAGGCCTGTTTTGTCATGTGAACTTTGCTCAGTGCTGTTAGTAGCCGCCAGATGATGGCGTCCTACATAAAATAAATGGGGATGCAGGCACGTTTCGTCAAGTGATCTTTTCTCAGTGCTGGCTGTGAGTAGCCGCCAGATGATCGCATCTTACATCAAATAAATAGGGACTCAAGCCCGTTTCTTCAAGTGAATTTTGCTCAGTGTTGTGAGTAGCTGCCAGATTATCGCATCCTAAATCAAATAAATAGGGACTCAGGCGTGTTTAGTCAAGTGAACTTTGCTCAGTGCTGTTAGTAGCCGCCAGACGATCGCATCCTACATCAAATAAATAGGGACTCAGGCCTGTTTCGTCAAGTGCACTTTGCTGAGTGCTGTGAGTAGCCGCCAGATGATCTCATCCTACATCAAATAAATAGGCACTGAGGCGTGTTTAGTCAAGTGAACTTTGCTCAGTGCTGTGAGTAGCTGCCAGGTGATCGCATCCTACATCAAATAGATAGGGACTCGGGCCTGTTTCGTCAAGTGAACTTTGCTCAGTGCGGTTAGTAGCCGCCAGATGATGGCGTCCTACTTAAAATAAATGGGGACGCAGGCATGTTTAGTCAAGTGAACTTTGCTCAGTGCTGTGAGTAGCCGCCAGATGATCGCCACCTACATCAAATAAATAGGGAGTCAGGCCTGTTTCGTCAAGTGAACTTTGCTCAGTGCTGTGAGTAGCTCCTAGATGATCGCATCCTACATCAAATAAATAGAGAGTCAGGCCTGTTTCGTCAAGTGAACTTTGCTCAGTGCTGTAAGTAGCCGCCAGATGATCGCATCCTACATCAAATAGATAGGCACTCAGGCCTGTTTCGTCAAGTGAAGTTTGCTCAGTGCTGTTAGTAGCCGCCAGATAATGGCGTCCTACATAAAATAAATGGGGACGCAGGCATGTTTCGTCAAGTGCACTTTGCTGAGTGCTGTGAGTAGCCGGGAGATGATCTCATCCTACATCAAATAAATAGGCACTGAGGCGTGTTTAGTCAAGTGAACTTTGCTCAGTGCTGTGAGTAGCTGCCAGGTGATCGCATCCTACATCAAATAGATAGGGACTCGGGCCTGTTTCGTCAAGTGAACTTTGCTCAGTGCGGTTAGTAGCCGCCAGATGATGGCGTCCTACTTAAAATAAATGGGGACGCAGGCATGTTTAGTCAAGTGAACTTTGCTCAGTGCTGTGAGTAGCCGCCAGATGATCGCATCCTACATCAAATAAATAGGGAGTCAGGCCTGTTTCGTCAAGTGAATTTTGCTCAGTGCTGTGAGTAGCCGCCAGATGATCGCATCCTACATCAAATAAATAGGGACTCAGGGGTGTTTAGTCAAGTGAAATTTGCTCAGTGCTGTGAGTAGCCGCCAGATGATCGCATCCTACATCAAATAAATAGGGACTCAGGCCTGTTTCGTCAAGAGCACTTTGCTGAGTGCTGTGAGTAGCCGCCAGATGATCGCATCCTACATCAAATAAATAGGGAATTAGGCGTGTTTAGTCAAGTGAACTTTGCTCAGTACTGTGAGTAGCCGCCAGATGATGGTGTTCTACATAAAATAAATGGGGACGCAGGCATGTTTCGTCAAATGATCTTTGCTCATTGCTGTGAGTAGCTCCTAGATGATCGTATCCTACATCAAAAAATAGGGACTCAGGCGTGTTTAGTCAAGTGAACTTTGCTCAGTGCTGTGAGTAGCCGCCAGATGATCGCATCCTACATCAAATAGATAGGCACTCTTGCCTGTTTCGTCAAGTGAACTTTGCTCAGTGCTGTGAGTAGCCGCCAGATGATCGCATCCTACATCAAATAAATAGGGACTCAGGCGTGTTTAGTCAAGTGAACTTTGCTCAGTGCTGTGAGTAGCCGCCAGATGATCGCATCCTACATTAAATAAATAGGGAGCCAGGCCTGTTTCGTCAAGTGAACTTTGCTCATTGCTGTGAGTAGCTCCTAGATGATCGTATCCTACATCAAATAATAGGGACTCAGGCGTGTTTATTCAAGTGAACTTTGCTCAGTGCTGTGAGTAGTTGCCAGATGATCGCATCCTACATCAAATAGATAGGCACTCTTGACTGTTTCGTTAAGTGAACTTTGCTCAGTGCTGTTAGTAGCCGCCAGATGATGGCATCCTACATAAAATAAATGGGGACGCAGGCATGTTTCGTCAAGTGATCTTTGCTCAGTGCTGGCTGTGAGTAGCCGCCAGATGATCGCATCTTACATCAAATAAATAGGGACGCAGGCCCGTTTCGTAAAGTGAATTTTGCTCAGTGCTGTGAGTAGCCGCCAGATGATCGCATCCTACATCAAATAAATAGGGACTCAGGCCTGTTTCGTGAAGTGCACTTTGCTGAGTGCTGTGAGTAGCCGCCAGATGATCGCATCCTACATCAAATAAATAGGGACTTAGGCGTGCTTAGTCAAGTGAACTTTGCTCAGTGCTGTGAGTAGCCGCCAGATGATGGCGTTCTACATAAAATAAATGGGGACGCAGGCATGTTTCGTCAAGCGATCTTTGCTCAGTGCTTGGAGTAGCTGCCAGATGTTCGCATCCTACATCAAATAAATAGGGACGCAGTGCTTGTTTCGTCATGTGCACTTTGCTCAGTGCTGTGAGTAGCCGCCAGATGATCACATCCTACACAAATATATAGGGACTCAGGCGTGTTTAGTGAAGTGAACTTTGCTCAGTGCTGTGAGTAGCCGCCAGATGATCGCATCCTACATCAAATTAATAGGGACGCAGGCCCGTTTCGTCAAGTGCACTTTGCTCAGTGCTGTGAGTAGCCGCCAGATGATCGCATCCTACATCAAATAAATAGGGACTCAGGCGTGTTTAGTCAAGTGAACTTTGCTCAGTGCTGTGAGTAGCTGCCAGATGATCGCATCCTACATCAAATAAATAGGGACTCAGGCGTGTTTAGTAAAGTGAACTTTGCTCAGTGCTGTGAGTAGCCGCCAGATGATCGCATCCTACATCAAATAAATAGGGACTTAGGCGTGTTTAGTCAAGTGAACTTTGCTCAGTGCTGTGAGTAGCCGCCAGATGATGGCGTTCAACATAAAATAAATGGGGACGCAGGCATGTTTCGTCAAGCGATCTTTGCTCAGTGCTTGGAGTAGCTGCCAGATGATCGCATCCTACATCAAATAAATAGGGACGCAGTGCTTGTTTCGTCATGTGCACTTTGCTCAGTGCTGTGAGTAGCCGCCAGATGATCACATCCTACACAAATATATAGGGACTCAGGCGTGTTTAGTGAAGTGAACTTTGCTCAGTGCTGTGAGTAGCCGCCAGATGATCGCATCCTACATCAAATTAATAGGGACGCAGGCCCGTTTCGTCAAGTGCACTTTGCTCAGTGCTGTGAGTAGCCGCCAGATGATCGCATCCTACATCAAATAAATAGGGACTCAGGCGTGTTTCGTCAAGTGCACTTTGCTCAGTGCTGTGAGTAGCCGCCAGATGATCGCATCCTACATCAAATAAATAGGGACTCAGGCCTGTTTCGTGAAGTGCACTTTGCTGAGTGCTGTGAGTAGCCGCCAGATGATCGCATCCTACATCAAATAAATAGGGACTTAGGCGTGCTTAGTCAAGTTAACTTTGCTCAGTGCTGTGAGTAGCCGCCAGATGATGGCGTTCTACATAAAATAAATGGGGACGCAGGCATGTTTCGTCAAGCGATCTTTTCTCAGTGCTTGGAGTAGCTGCCAGATGATCGCATCCTACATCAAATAAATAGGGACGCAGTGCTTGTTTCGTCATGTGCACTTTGCTCAGTGCTGTGAGTAGCCGCCAGATGATCACGTCCTACACAAATATATAGGGACTCAGGCGTGTTTAGTCAAGTGAACTTTGCTCAGTGCTGTGAGTAGCCGCCAGATGATCGCATCCTACATCAAATAAATAGGGACTCAGGCGTGTTTAGTCAAGTGAACTTTGCTCAGTGCTGTGAGTAGCTGCCAGATGATCGCATCCTACATCAAATAAATAGGGACTCAGGCGTGTTTAGTAAAGTGAACTTTGCTCAGTGCTGTGAGTAGCCGCCAGATGATCGCATCCTACATCAAATAAATAGGGACTTAGGCGTGTTTAGTCAAGTGAACTTTGCTCAGTGCTGTGAGTAGCCGCCAGATGATGGCGTTCAACATAAAATAAATGGGGACGCAGGCATGTTTCGTCAAGCGATCTTTGCTCAGTGCTTGGAGTAGCTGCCAGATGATCGCATCCTACATCGAATAAATAGGGACGCAGTGCTTGTTTCGTCATGTGCACTTTGCTCAGTGCTGTGAGTAGCCGCCAGATGATCGCATCCTACATCAAATAAATAGGGACTTAGGCGTGTTTAGTAAAGTGAACTTTGCTCAGTGCTGTGAGTAGCCGCCAGATGATCGCATCCTACATCAAATAAATAGGGACTCAGGCCTGTTTCGTGAAGTGCACTTTGCTCAGTGCTGTGAGTAGCCGCCAGATGATCACATCCTACACAAATATATAGGGACTCAGGCGTGTTTAGTCAAGTGAACTTTGCTCAGTGCTGTGAGTAGCCGCCAGATGATCGCATCCTACATCAAATAGATAGGGACGCAGGCCCCTTTCGTCAAGTGCACTTTGCTCAGTGCTGTGAGTAGCCGCCAGATGATCGCATCCTACATCAAATAAATAGGGACTCAGGCCTGTTTCGTCAAGTGAACTTTGCTCATTGCTGTGAGTAGCTCCTAGATGATCGTATCCTACATCAAATAATAGGGACTCAGGCGTGTTTATTCAAGTGAACTTTGCTCAGTGCTGTGAGTAGTTGCCAGATGATCGCATCCTACATCAAATAGATAGGCACTCTTGCCTGTTTCGTTAAGTGAACTTTGCTCAGTGCTGTTAGTAGCCGCCAGATGATGGCATCCTACATAAAATAAATGGGGACGCAGGCATGTTTCGTCAAGTCATCTTTGCTCAGTGCTGGCTGTGAGTAGCCGCCAGATGATCGCATCTTACATCAAATAAATAGGGACGCAAGCCCGTTTCGTCAAGTGAATTTTGCTCAGTGCTGTGAGTAGCCGCCAGATGATCGCATCCTACATCAAATAAATAGGGACTTAGGCGTGTTTAGTAAAGTGAACTTTGCTCAGTGCTGTGAGTAGCCGCCAGATGATCGCATCCTACATCAAATAAATAGGGACTCAGGCCTGTTTCGTGAAGTGCACTTTGCTCAGTGCTGTGAGTAGCCGCCAGATGATCACAGCCTACACAAATATATAGGCACTCAGGCGTGTTTAGTCAAGTGAACTTTGCTCAGTGCTGTGAGTAGCCGCCAGATGATCGCATCCTACATCAAATAGATAGGGACGCAGGCCCCTTTCGTCAAGTGCACTTTGCTCAGTGCTGTGAGTAGCCGCCAGATGATCGCATCCTACATCAAATAAATAGGGACTCAGGCCTGTTTCGTGAAGTGCACTTTGCTGAGTGCTGTGAGTAGCCGCCAGATGATCGCATCCTACATCAAATAAATAGGGACTTAGGCGTGCTTAGTCAAGTGAACTTTGCTCAGTGCTGTGAGTAGCCGCCAGATGATGGCGTTCTACATAAAATAAATGGGGACGCAGGCATGTTTCGTCAAGCGATCTTTGCTCAGTGCTTGGATTAGCTGCCAGATGATCGCATCCTACATCAAATAAATAGGGACGCAGTGCTTGTTTCGTCATGTGCACTTTGCTCAGTGCTGTGAGTAGCCGCCAGATGATCACATCCTACACAAATATATAGGGACTCAGGCGTGTTTAGTCAAGTGAACTTTGCTCAGTGCTGTGAGTAGCCGCCAGATGATCGCATCCTACATCAAATAGATAGGCACTCTTGCCTGTTTCGTCAAGTGAACTTTGCTCAGTGCTGTGAGTAGCCGCCAGATGATCGCATCCTACATCAAATAAATAGGGACTCAGGCGTGTTTAGTCAAGTGAACTTTGCTCAGTGCTGTGAGTAGCCGCCAGATGATCGCATCCTACATCAAATAAATAGGGAGTCAGCCCTGTTTCGTCAAGTGAACTTTGCTCAGTGCTGTGAGTAGCCCCTAGATGATCGCATCCTACATCAAATAAATAGGGACTCAGGCGTGTTTAGTCAAGTGAACTTTGCTCAGTGCTGTGAGTAGCTGCCAGATGATCGCATCCTACATCAAATAAATAGGGACTCAGGCGTGTTTAGTAAAGTGAACTTTGCTCAGTGCTGTGAGTAGCCGCCAGATGATCGCATCCTACATCAAATAAATAGGGACTCAGGCCTGTTTCGTGAAGTGCACTTTGCTGAGTGCTGTGAGTAGCCGCCAGATGATCGCATCCTACATCAAATAAATAGGGACTTAGGCGTGTTTAGTCAAGTGAACTTTGCTCAGTGCTGTGAGTAGCCGCCAGATGATGGCGTTCTACATAAAATAAATGGGGACGCAGGCATGTTTCGGCAAGCGATCTTTGCTCAGTGCTTGGAGTAGCTGCCAGATGATCGCATCCTACATCAAATAAATAGGGACGCAGTGCTTGTTTCGTCATGTGCACTTTGCTCAGTGCTGTGAGGAGCCGCCAGATGATCGCATCCTACATCAAATAAATAGGCACTCAGGCGTGTTTAGTCAAGTGAACTTGGCTCAGTGCTGTGAGTAGCCGCCAGATGATCGCATCCTACATCAAATAAACAGGGAGTCAGGCCTATTTCGTCAAGTGAACTTTGCTCAGTGCTGTTAGTAGCCGCCAGACGATCTACATCAAATAGATAGGCACTCAGGACTGTTTCGTCAAGTGAACTTTGCTCAGTGCTGTTAGTAGCCGCCAGATGATGGCGTCCTACATAAAATAAATGGGGACGCAGGCATGTTTCGTCAAGTGATCTTTGCTCAGTGCTGGCTGTGAGTAGCCGCCAGATGATCGCATCTTACATCAAATAAATAGGGACGCAGGCCCGTTTCGTGAAGTGAATTTTGCTCAGTGCTGTGAGTAGCCGCCAGATGATCGCATCCTACATCAAATAAATAGGGACTCAGGCGCGTTTAGTAAAGTGAACTTTGCTCAGTGCTGTGAGTAGCCGCCAGATGATCGCATCCTACATCAAGTAAATAGGGACTCAGGCCTGTTTCGTGAAGTGCACTTTGCTGAGTGCTGTGAGTAGCCGCCAGATGATCGCATCCTACATCAAATAAAAAGGAACTTAGGCGTGTTTAGTCAAGTGAACTTTGCTCAGTGCTGTGAGTAGCCGCCAGGTGATGGCGTTCTACATAAAATAAATGGGGACGCAGGCATGTTTCGGCAAGCGATCTTTGCTCAGTGCTTGGAGTAGCTGCCAGATGATCGCATCCTACATCAAATAAATAGGGACGCAGTGCTTGTTTCGTCATGTGCACTTTGCTCAGTGCTGTGAGTAGCCGCCAGATGATCACATCCTGCACAAATATATAGGGACTCAGGCGTGTTTAGTCAAGTGAACTTGGCTCAGTGCTGTGAGTAGCCGCCAGATGATCGCATCCTACATCAAATAAATAGGGACGCAGGCCCCTTTCGTCCAGTGCACTTTGCTCAGTGCTGTGAGTAGCCGCCAGATGATCGCATCCTACATCAAATAAATAGGGACTCAGGCGTGTTTAGTCAAGTGAACTTTGCTCAGTGCTGTGAGTAGCCGCCAGATGATCGCATCCTACATCAAATAAATAGGGAGTCAGGCCTGTTTCGTCAAGTGAACTTTGCTCAGTGCTGTGAGTAGCCCCTAGATGATCGCATCCTTCATCAAATAAATAAGGACTCAGGCGTGTTTAGTCAAGTGAACTTTGCTCAGTGCTGTGAGTAGCCGCCAGATGATCGCATCCTACATCAAATAGATAGGCACTCAGGCCTGTTTTGTCATGTGAACTTTGCTCAGTGCTGTTAGTAGCCGCCAGATGATGGCGTCCTACATAAAATAAATGGGGATGCAGGCACGTTTCGTCAAGTGATCTTTTCTCAGTGCTGGCTGTGAGTAGCCGCCAGATGATCGCATCTTACATCAAATAAATAGGGACTCAAGCCCGTTTCTTCAAGTGAATTTTGCTCAGTGTTGTGAGTAGCTGCCAGATTATCGCATCCTAAATCAAATAAATAGGGACTCAGGCGTGTTTAGTCAAGTGAACTTTGCTCGGTGCTGTTAGTAGCCGCCAGACGATCGCATCCTACCTCAAATAAATAGGGACTCAGGCCTGTTTCGTCAAGTGCACTTTGCTGAGTGCTGTGAGTAGCCGCCAGATGATCTCATCCTACATCAAATAAATAGGCACTGAGGCGTGTTTAGTCAAGTGAACTTTGCTCAGTGCTGTGAGTAGCTGCCAGGTGATCGCATCCTACATCAAATAGATAGGGACTCGGGCCTGTTTCGTCAAGTGAACTTTGCTCAGTGCGGTTAGTAGCCGCCAGATGATGGCGTCCTACTTAAAATAAATGGGGACGCAGGCATGTTTAGTCAAGTGAACTTTGCTCAGTGCTGTGAGTAGCCGCCAGATGATCGCCACCTACATCAAATAAATAGGGAGTCAGGCCTGTTTCGTCAAGTGAACTTTGCTCAGTGCTGTGAGTAGCTCCTAGATGATCGCATCCTACATCAAATAAATAGAGAGTCAGGCCTGTTTCGTCAAGTGAACTTTGCTCAGTGCTGTAAGTAGCCGCCAGATGATCGCATCCTACATCAAATAGATAGGCACTCAGGCCTGTTTCGTCAAGTGAAGTTTGCTCAGTGCTGTTAGTAGCCGCCAGATAATGGCGTCCTACATAAAATAAATGGGGACGCAGGCATGTTTCGTCAAGTGCACTTTGCTGAGTGCTGTGAGTAGCCGGGAGATGATCTCATCCTACATCAAATAAATAGGCACTGAGGCGTGTTTAGTCAAGTGAACTTTGCTCAGTGCTGTGAGTAGCTGCCAGGTGATCGCATCCTACATCAAATAGATAGGGACTCGGGCCTGTTTCGTCAAGTGAACTTTGCTCAGTGCGGTTAGTAGCCGCCAGATGATGGCGTCCTACTTAAAATAAATGGGGACGCAGGCATGTTTAGTCAAGTGAACTTTGCTCAGTGCTGTGAGTAGCCGCCAGATGATCGCATCCTACATCAAATAAATAGGGAGTCAGGCCTGTTTCGTCAAGTGAATTTTGCTCAGTGCTGTGAGTAGCCGCCAGATGATCGCATCCTACATCAAATAAATAGGGACTCAGGGGTGTTTAGTCACGTGAAATTTGCTCAGTGCTGTGAGTAGCCGCCAGATGATCGCATCCTACATCAAATAAATAGGGACTCAGGCCTGTTTCGTCAAGAGCACTTTGCTGAGTGCTGTGAGTAGCCGCCAGATGATCGCATCCTACATCAAATAAATAGGGAATTAGGCGTGTTTAGTCAAGTGAACTTTGCTCAGTACTGTGAGTAGCCGCCAGATGATGGTGTTCTACATAAAATAAATGGGGACGCAGGCATGTTTCGTCAAACGATCTTTGCTCATTGCTGTGAATAGCTCCTAGATGATCGTATCCTACATCAAAAAATAGGGACTCAGGCGTGTTTAGTCAAGTGAACTTTGCTCAGTGCTGTGAGTAGCCGCCAGATGATCGCATCCTACATCAAATAGATAGGCACTCTTGCCTGTTTCGTCAAGTGAACTTTGCTCAGTGCTGTGAGTAGCCGCCAGATGATCGCATCCTACATCAAATAAATAGGGACTCAGGCGTGTTTAGTCAAGTGAACTTTGCTCAGTGCTGTGAGTAGCCGCCAGATGATCGCATCCTACATTAAATAAATAGGGAGCCAGGCCTGTTTCGTCAAGTGAACTTTGCTCATTGCTGTGAGTAGCTCCTAGATGATCGTATCCTACATCAAATAATAGGGACTCAGGCGTGTTTATTCAAGTGAACTTTGCTCAGTGCTGTGAGTAGTTGCCAGATGATCGCATCCTACATCAAATAGATAGGCACTCTTGCCTGTTTCGTTAAGTGAACTTTGCTCAGTGCTGTTAGTAGCCGCCAGATGATGGCATCCTACATAAAATAAATGGGGACGCAGGCATGTTTCGTCAAGTGATCTTTGCTCAGTGCTGGCTGTGAGTAGCCGCCAGATGATCGCATCTTACATCAAATAAATAGGGACGCAGGCCCGTTTCGTAAAGTGAATTTTGCTCAGTGCTGTGAGTAGCCGCCAGATGATCGCATCCTACATCAAATAAATAGGGACTTAGGCGTGTTTAGTAAAGTGAACTTTGCTCAGTGCTGTGAGTAGCCGCCAGATGATCGCATCCTACATCAAATAAATAGGGACTCAGGCCTGTTTCGTGAAGTGCACTTTGCTGAGTGCTGTGAGTAGCCGCCAGATGATCGCATCCTACATCAAATAAATAGGGACTTAGGCGTGCTTAGTCAAGTGAACTTTGCTCAGTGCTGTGAGTAGCCGCCAGATGATGGCGTTCTACATAAAATAAATGGGGACGCAGGCATGTTTCGTCAAGCGATCTTTGCTCAGTGCTTGGAGTAGCTGCCAGATGTTCGCATCCTACATCAAATAAATAGGGACGCAGTGCTTGTTTCGTCATGTGCACTTTGCTCAGTGCTGTGAGTAGCCGCCAGATGATCACATCCTACACAAATATATAGGGACTCAGGCGTGTTTAGTGAAGTGAACTTTGCTCAGTGCTGTGAGTAGCCGCCAGATGATCGCATCCTACATCAAATTAATAGGGACGCAGGCCCGTTTCGTCAAGTGCACTTTGCTCAGTGCTGTGAGTAGCCGCCAGATGATCGCATCCTACATCAAATAAATAGGGACTCAGGCGTGTTTAGTCAAGTGAACTTTGCTCAGTGCTGTGAGTAGCTGCCAGATGATCGCATCCTACATCAAATAAATAGGGACTCAGGCGTGTTTAGTAAAGTGAACTTTGCTCAGTGCTGTGAGTAGCCGCCAGATGATCGCATCCTACATCAAATAAATAGGGACTCAGGCCTGTTTCGTGAAGCGCACTTTGCTGAGTGCTGTGAGTAGCCGCCAGATGATCGCATCCTACATCAAATAAATAGGGACTTAGGCGTGTTTAGTCAAGTGAACTTTGCTCAGTGCTGTGAGTAGCCGCCAGATGATGGCGTTCTACATAAAATAAATGGGGACGCAGGCATGTTTCGTCAAGCGATCTTTGCTCACTGCTTGGAGTAGCTGCCAGATGATCGCATCCTACATCAAATAAATAGGGACGCAGTGCTTGTTTCGTCATGTGCACTTTGCTCAGTGCTGTGAGTAGCCGCCAGATGATCACATCCTACACAAATATATAGGGACTCAGGCGTGTTTAGTCAAGTGAACTTTGCTCAGTGCTGTGAGTAGCCGCCAGATGATCGCATCCTACATCAAATAGATAGGGACGCAGGCCCCTTTCGTCAAGTGCACTTTGCTCAGTGCTGTGAGTAGCCGCCAGATGATCGCATCCTACATCAAATAAATAGGGACTCAGGCCTGTTTCGTGAAGTGCACTTTGCTGAGTGCTGTGAGTAGCCGCCAGATGATCGCATCCTACATCAAATAAATAGGGACTTAGGCGTGCTTAGTCAAGTTAACTTTGCTCAGTGCTGTGAGTAGCCGCCAGATGATGGCGTTCTACATAAAATAAATGGGGACGCAGGCATGTTTCGTCAAGCGATCTTTTCTCAGTGCTTGGAGTAGCTGCCAGATGATCGCATCCTACATCAAATAAATAGGGACGCAGTGCTTGTTTCGTCATGTGCACTTTGCTCAGTGCTGTGAGTAGCCGCCAGATGATCACATCCTACACAAATATATAGGGACTCAGGCGTGTTTAGTCAAGTGAACTTTGCTCAGTGCTGTGAGTAGCCGCCAGATGATCGCATCCTACATCAAATAGATAGGCACTCTTGCCTGTTTCGTCAAGTGAACTTTGCTCAGTGCTGTGAGTAGCCGCCAGATGATCGCATCCTACATCAAATAAATAGGGACTCAGGCGTGTTTAGTCAAGTGAACTTTGCTCAGTGCTGTGAGTAGCTGCCAGATGATCGCATCCTACATCAAATAAATAGGGACTCAGGCGTGTTTAGTAAAGTGAACTTTGCTCAGTGCTGTGAGTAGCCGCCAGATGATCGCATCCTACATCAAATAAATAGGGACTTAGGCGTGTTTAGTCAAGTGAACTTTGCTCAGTGCTGTGAGTAGCCGCCAGATGATGGCGTTCAACATAAAATAAATGGGGACGCAGGCATGTTTCGTCAAGCGATCTTTGCTCAGTGCTTGGAGTAGCTGCCAGATGATCGCATCCTACATCAAATAAATAGGGACGCAGTGCTTGTTTCGTCATGTGCACTTTGCTCAGTGCTGTGAGTAGCCGCCAGATGATCGCATCCTACATCAAATAAATAGGGACTTAGGCGTGTTTAGTAAAGTGAACTTTGCTCAGTGCTGTGAGTAGCCGCCAGATGATCGCATCCTACATCAAATAAATAGGGACTCAGGCCTGTTTCGTGAAGTGCACTTTGCTCAGTGCTGTGAGTAGCCGCCAGATGATCACATCCTACACAAATATATAGGGACTCAGGCGTGTTTAGTCAAGTGAACTTTGCTCAGTGCTGTGAGTAGCCGCCAGATGATCGCATCCTACATCAAATAGATAGGGACGCAGGCCCCTTTCGTCAAGTGCACTTTGCTCAGTGCTGTGAGTAGCCGCCAGATGATCGCATCCTACATCAAATAAATAGGGACTCAGGCCTGTTTCGTCAAGTGAACTTTGCTCATTGCTGTGAGTAGCTCCTAGATGATCGTATCCTACATCAAATAATAGGGACTCAGGCGTGTTTATTCAAGTGAACTTTGCTCAGTGCTGTGAGTAGTTGCCAGATGATCGCATCCTACATCAAATAGATAGGCACTCTTGCCTGTTTCGTTAAGTGAACTTTGCTCAGTGCTGTTAGTAGCCGCCAGATGATGGCATCCTACATAAAATAAACGGGGACGCAGGCATGTTTCGTCAAGTGATCTTTGCTCAGTGCTGGCTGTGAGTAGCCGCCAGATGATCGCATCTTACATCAAATAAATAGGGACGCAGGCCCGTTTCGTCAAGTGAATTTTGCTCAGTGCTGTGAGTAGCCGCCAGATGATCGCATCCTACATCAAATAAATAGGGACTTAGGCGTGTTTAGTAAAGTGAACTTTGCTCAGCGCTGTGAGTAGCCGCCAGATGATCGCATCCTACATCAAATAAATAGGGACTCAGGCCTGTTTCGTGAAGTGCACTTTGCTCAGTGCTGTGAGTAGCCGCCAGATGATCACATCCTACACAAATATATAGGGACTCAGGCGTGTTTAGTCAAGTGAACTTTGCTCAGTGCTGTGAGTAGCCGCCAGATGATCGCATCCTACATCAAATAGATAGGGACGCAGGCCCCTTTCGTCAAGTGCACTTTGCTCAGTGCTGTGAGTAGCCGCCAGATGATCGCATCCTACATCAAGTAAATAGGGACTCAGGCCTGTTTCGTGAAGTGCACTTTGCTGAGTGCTGTGAGTAGCCGCCAGATGATCGCATCCTACATCAAATAAATAGGGACTTAGGCGTGTTTAGTCAAGTGAACTTTGCTCAGTGCTGTGAGTAGCCGCCAGGTGATGGCGTTCTACATAAAATAAATGGGGACGCAGGCATGTTTCGGCAAGCGATCTTTGCTCAGTGCTTGGAGTAGCTGCCAGATGATCGCATCCTACATCAAATAAATAGGGACGCAGTGCTTGTTTCGTCATGTGCACTTTGCTCAGTGCTGTGAGTAGCCGCCAGATGATCACATCCTACACAAATATATAGGGACTCAGGCGTGTTTAGTCAAGTGAACTTGGCTCAGTGCTGTGAGTAGCCGCCAGATGATCGCATCCTACATCAAATAAATAGGGACGCAGGCCCCTTTCGTCCAGTGCACTTTGCTCAGTGCTGTGAGTAGCCGCCAGATGATCGCATCCTACATCAAATAAATAGGGACTCAGGCGTGTTTAGTCAAGTGAACTTTGCTCAGTGCTGTGAGTAGCCGCCAGATGATCGCATCCTACATCAAATAAATAGGGAGTCAGGCCTGTTTCGTCAAGTGAACTTTGCTCAGTGCTGTGAGTAGCCCCTAGATGATCGCATCCTTCATCAAATAAATAAGGACTCAGGCGTGTTTAGTCAAGTGAACTTTGCTCAGTGCTGTGAGTAGCCGCCAGATGATCGCATCCTACATCAAATAGATAGGCACTCAGGCCTGTTTTGTCATGTGAACTTTGCTCAGTGCTGTTAGTAGCCGCCAGATGATGGCGTCCTACATAAAATAAATGGGGATGCAGGCACGTTTCGTCAAGTGATCTTTTCTCAGTGCTGGCTGTGAGTAGCCGCCAGATGATCGCATCTTACATCAAATAAATAGGGACTCAAGCCCGTTTCTTCAAGTGAATTTTGCTCAGTGTTGTGAGTAGCTGCCAGATTATCGCATCCTAAATCAAATAAATAGGGACTCAGGCGTGTTTAGTCAAGTGAACTTTGCTCAGTGCTGTTAGTAGCCGCCAGACGATCGCATCCTACATCAAATAAATAGGGACTCAGGCCTGTTTCGTCAAGTGCACTTTGCTGAGTGCTGTGAGTAGCCGCCAGATGATCTCATCCTACATCAAATAAATAGGCACTGAGGCGTGTTTAGTCAAGTGAACTTTGCTCAGTGCTGTGAGTAGCTGCCAGGTGATCGCATCCTACATCAAATAGATAGGGACTCGGGCCTGTTTCGTCAAGTGAACTTTGCTCAGTGCGGTTAGTAGCCGCCAGATGATGGCGTCCTACTTAAAATAAATGGGGACGCAGGCATGTTTAGTCAAGTGAACTTTGCTCAGTGCTGTGAGTAGCCGCCAGATGATCGCCACCTACATCAAATAAATAGGGAGTCAGGCCTGTTTCGTCAAGTGAACTTTGCTCAGTGCTGTGAGTAGCTCCTAGATGATCGCATCCTACATCAAATAAATAGAGAGTCAGGCCTGTTTCGTCAAGTGAACTTTGCTCAGTGCTGTAAGTAGCCGCCAGATGATCGCATCCTACATCAAATAGATAGGCACTCAGGCCTGTTTCGTCAAGTGAAGTTTGCTCAGTGCTGTTAGTAGCCGCCAGATAATGGCGTCCTACATAAAATAAATGGGGACGCAGGCATGTTTCGTCAAGTGCACTTTGCTGAGTGCTGTGAGTAGCCGGGAGATGATCTCATCCTACATCAAATAAATAGGCACTGAGGCGTGTTTAGTCAAGTGAACTTTGCTCAGTGCTGTGAGTAGCTGCCAGGTGATCGCATCCTACATCAAATAGATAGGGACTCGGGCCTGTTTCGTCAAGTGAACTTTGCTCAGTGCGGTTAGTAGCCGCCAGATGATGGCGTCCTACTTAAAATAAATGGGGACGCAGGCATGTTTAGTCAAGTGAACTTTGCTCAGTGCTGTGAGTAGCCGCCAGATGATCGCATCCTACATCAAATAAATAGGGAGTCAGGCCTGTTTCGTCAAGTGAATTTTGCTCAGTGCTGTGAGTAGCCGCCAGATGATCGCATCCTACATCAAATAAATAGGGACTCAGGGGTGTTTAGTCAAGTGAAATTTGCTCAGTGCTGTGAGTAGCCGCCAGATGATCGCATCCTACATCAAATAAATAGGGACTCAGGCCTGTTTCGTCAAGAGCACTTTGCTGAGTGCTGTGAGTAGCCGCCAGATGATCGCATCCTACATCAAATAAATAGGGAATTAGGCGTGTTTAGTCAAGTGAACTTTGCTCAGTACTGTGAGTAGCCGCCAGATGATGGTGTTCTACATAAAATAAATGGGGACGCAGGCATGTTTCGTCAAACGATCTTTGCTCATTGCTGTGAGTAGCTCCTAGATGATCGTATCCTACATCAAAAAATAGGGACTCAGGCGTGTTTAGTCAAGTGAACTTTGCTCAGTGCTGTGAGTAGCCGCCAGATGATCGCATCCTACATCAAATAGATAGGCACTCTTGCCTGTTTCGTCAAGTGAACTTTGCTCAGTGCTGTGAGTAGCCGCCAGATGATCGCATCCTACATCAAATAAATAGGGACTCAGGCGTGTTTAGTCAAGTGAACTTTGCTCAGTGCTGTGAGTAGCCGCCAGATGATCGCATCCTACATTAAATAAATAGGGAGCCAGGCCTGTTTCGTCAAGTGAACTTTGCTCATTGCTGTGAGTAGCTCCTAGATGATCGTATCCTACATCAAATAATAGGGACTCAGGCGTGTTTATTCAAGTGAACTTTGCTCAGTGCTGTGAGTAGTTGCCAGATGATCGCATCCTACATCAAATAGATAGGCACTCTTGCCTGTTTCGTTAAGTGAACTTTGCTCAGTGCTGTTAGTAGCCGCCAGATGATGGCATCCTACATAAAATAAATGGGGACGCAGGCATGTTTCGTCAAGTGATCTTTGCTCAGTGCTGGCTGTGAGTAGCCGCCAGATGATCGCATCTTACATCAAATAAATAGGGACGCAGGCCCGTTTCGTAAAGTGAATTTTGCTCAGTGCTGTGAGTAGCCGCCAGATGATCGCATCCTACATCAAATAAATAGGGACTTAGGCGTGTTTAGTAAAGTGAACTTTGCTCAGTTCTGTGAGTAGCCGCCAGATGATCGCATCCTACATCAAATAAATAGGGACTCAGGCCTGTTTCGTGAAGTGCACTTTGCTGAGTGCTGTGAGTAGCCGCCAGATGATCGCATCCTACATCAAATAAATAGGGACTTAGGCGTGCTTAGTCAAGTGAACTTTGCTCAGTGCTGTGAGTAGCCGCCAGATGATGGCGTTCTACATAAAATAAATGGGGACGCAGGCATGTTTCGTCAAGCGATCTTTGCTCAGTGCTTGGAGTAGCTGCCAGATGTTCGCATCCTACATCAAATAAATAGGGACGCAGTGCTTGTTTCGTCATGTGCACTTTGCTCAGTGCTGTGAGTAGCCGCCAGATGATCACATCCTACACAAATATATAGGGACTCAGGCGTGTTTAGTGAAGTGAACTTTGCTCAGTGCTGTGAGTAGCCGCCAGATGATCGCATCCTACATCAAATTAATAGGGACGCAGGCCCGTTTCGTCAAGTGCACTTTGCTCAGTGCTGTGAGTAGCCGCCAGATGATCGCATCCTACATCAAATAAATAGGGACTCAGGCGTGTTTAGTCAAGTGAACTTTGCTCAGTGCTGTGAGTAGCTGCCAGATGATCGCATCCTACATCAAATAAATAGGGACTCAGGCGTGTTTAGTAAAGTGAACTTTGCTCAGTGCTGTGAGTAGCCGCCAGATGATCGCATCCTACATCAAATAAATAGGGACTCAGGCCTGTTTCGTGAAGTGCACTTTGCTGAGTGCTGTGAGTAGCCGCCAGATGATCGCATCCTACATCAAATAAATAGGGACTTAGGCGTGTTTAGTCAAGTGAACTTTGCTCAGTGCTGTGAGTAGCCGCCAGATGATGGCGTTCTACATAAAATAAATGGGGACGCAGGCATGTTTCGTCAAGCGATCTTTGCTCAGTGCTTGGAGTAGCTGCCAGATGATCGCATCCTACATCAAATAAATAGGAACGCAGTGCTTGTTTCGTCATGTGCACTTTGCTCAGTGCTGTGAGTAGCCGCCAGATGATCACATCCTACACAAATATATAGGGACTCAGGCGTGTTTAGTCAAGTGAACTTTGCTCAGTGCTGTGAGTAGCCGCCAGATGATCGCATCCTACATCAAATAGATAGGGACGCAGGCCCCTTTCGTCAAGTGCACTTTGCTCAGTGCTGTGAGTAGCCGCCAGATGATCGCATCCTACATCAAATAAATAGGGACTCAGGCCTGTTTCGTGAAGTGCACTTTGCTGAGTGCTGTGAGTAGCCGCCAGATGATCGCATCCTACATCAAATAAATAGGGACTTAGGCGTGCTTAGTCAAGTTAACTTTGCTCAGTGCTGTGAGTAGCCGCCAGATGATGGCGTTCTACATAAAATAAATGGGGACGCAGGCATGTTTCGTCAAGCGATCTTTTCTCAGTGCTTGGAGTAGCTGCCAGATGATCGCATCCTACATCAAATAAATAGGGACGCAGTGCTTGTTTCGTCATGTGCACTTTGCTCAGTGCTGTGAGTAGCCGCCAGATGATCACATCCTACTAAAATATATAGGGACTCAGGCGTGTTTAGTCAAGTGAACTTTGCTCAGTGCTGTGAGTAGCCGCCAGATGATCGCATCCTACATCAAATAGATAGGCACTCTTGCCTGTTTCGTCAAGTGAACTTTGCTCAGTGCTGTGAGTAGCCGCCAGATGATCGCATCCTACATCAAATAAATAGGGACTCAGGCGTGTTTAGTCAAGTGAACTTTGCTCAGTGCTGTGAGTAGCTGCCAGATGATCGCATCCTACATCAAATAAATAGGGACTCAGGCGTGTTTAGTAAAGTGAACTTTGCTCAGTGCTGTGAGTAGCCGCCAGATGATCGCATCCTACATCAAATAAATAGGGACTTAGGCGTGTTTAGTCAAGTGAACTTTGCTCAGTGCTGTGAGTAGCCGCCAGATGATGGCGTTCAACATAAAATAAATGGGGACGCAGGCATGTTTCGTCAAGCGATCTTTGCTCAGTGCTTGGAGTAGCTGCCAGATGATCGCATCCTACATCAAATAAATAGGGACGCAGTGCTTGTTTCGTCATGTGCACTTTGCTCAGTGCTGTGAGTAGCCGCCAGATGATCGCATCCTACATCAAATAAATAGGGACTTAGGCGTGTTTAGTAAAGTGAACTTTGCTCAGTGCTGTGAGTAGCCGCCAGATGATCGCATCCTACATCAAATAAATAGGGACTCAGGCCTGTTTCGTGAAGTGCACTTTGCTCAGTGCTGTGAGTAGCCGCCAGATGATCACATCCTACACAAATATATAGGGACTCAGGCGTGTTTAGTCAAGTGAACTTTGCTCAGTGCTGTGAGTAGCCGCCAGATGATCGCATCCTACATCAAATAGATAGGGACGCAGGCCCCTTTCGTCAAGTGCACTTTGCTCAGTGCTGTGAGTAGCCGCCAGATGATCGCATCCTACATCAAATAAATAGGGACTCAGGCCTGTTTCGTCAAGTGAACTTTGCTCATTGCTGTGAGTAGCTCCTAGATGATCGTATTCTACATCAAATAATAGGGACTCAGGCGTGTTTATTCAAGTGAACTTTGCTCAGTGCTGTGAGTAGTTGCCAGATGATCGCATCCTACATCAAATAGATAGGCACTCTTGCCTGTTTCGTTAAGTGAACTTTGCTCAGTGCTGTTAGTAGCCGCCAGATGATGGCATCCTACATAAAATAAACGGGGACGCAGGCATGTTTCGTCAAGTGATCTTTGCTCAGTGCTGGCTGTGAGTAGCCGCCAGATGATCGCATCTTACATCAAATAAATAGGGACGCAGGCCCGTTTCGTCAAGTGAATTTTGCTCAGTGCTGTGAGTAGCCGCCAGATGAAAGCATCCTACATCAAATAAATAGGGACTTAGGCGTGTTTAGTAAAGTGAACTTTGCTCAGTGCTGTGAGTAGCCGCCA
This sequence comes from Haemaphysalis longicornis, assembly GCF_048455015.1. Classification (NCBI taxonomy): domain Eukaryota; kingdom Metazoa; phylum Arthropoda; class Arachnida; order Ixodida; family Ixodidae; genus Haemaphysalis; species Haemaphysalis longicornis. The sequence goes on along the minus strand of NW_027526204.1, from coordinate 617,268 downwards.
GATGATCGCATCCTACATCAAATAAATAGGGACTCAGGCCTGTTTCGTGAAGTGCACTTTGCTCAGTGCTGTGAGTAGCCGCCAGATGATCACATCCTACACAAATATATAGGGACTCAGGCGTGTTTAGTCAAGTGAACTTTGCTCAGTGCTGTGAGTAGCCGCCAGATGATCGCATCCTACATCAAATAGATAGGGACGCAGGCCCCTTTCGTCAAGTGCACTTTGCTCAGTGCTGTGAGTAGCCGCCAGATGATCGCATCCTACATCAAATAAATAGGGACTCAGGCCTGTTTCGTGAAGTGCACTTTGCTGAGTGCTGTGAGTAGCCGCCAGATGATCGCATCTTACATCAAATAAATAGGGACTTAGGCGTGCTTAGGCAAGTGAACTTTGCTCAGTGCTGTGAGTAGCCGCCAGATGATGGCGTTCCACATAAAATAAATGGGGACGCAGGCATGTTTCGTCAAGCGATCTTTGCTCAGTGCTTGGAGTAGCTGCCAGATGATCGCATCCTACATCAAATAAATAGGGACGCAGTGCTTGTTTCGTCATGTGCACTTTGCTCAGTGCTGTGAGTAGCCGCCAGATGATCACATCCTACACAAATATATAGGGACTCAGGCGTGTTTAGTCAAGTGAACTTTGCTCAGTGCTGTGAGTAGCCGCCAGATGATCGCATCCTACATCAAATAGATAGGCACTCAGGCCTGTTTTGTCATGTGAACTTTGCTCAGTGCTGTTAGTAGCCGCCAGATGATGGCGTCCTACATAAAATAAATGGGGATGCAGGCACGTTTCGTCAAGTGATCTTTTCTCAGTGCTGGCTGTGAGTAGCCGCCAGATGATCGCATCTTACATCAAATAAATAGGGACTCAAGCCCGTTTCTTCAAGTGAATTTTGCTCAGTGTTGTGAGTAGCTGCCAGATTATCGCATCCTAAATCAAATAAATAGGGACTCAGGCGTGTTTAGTCAAGTGAACTTTGCTCGGTGCTGTTAGTAGCCGCCAGACGATCGCATCCTACCTCAAATAAATAGGGACTCAGGCCTGTTTCGTCAAGTGCACTTTGCTGAGTGCTGTGAGTAGCCGCCAGATGATCTCATCCTACATCAAATAAATAGGCACTGAGGCGTGTTTAGTCAAGTGAACTTTGCTCAGTGCTGTGAGTAGCTGCCAGGTGATCGCATCCTACATCAAATAGATAGGGACTCGGGCCTGTTTCGTCAAGTGAACTTTGCTCAGTGCGGTTAGTAGCCGCCAGATGATGGCGTCCTACTTAAAATAAATGGGGACGCAGGCATGTTTAGTCAAGTGAACTTTGCTCAGTGCTGTGAGTAGCCGCCAGATGATCGCCACCTACATCAAATAAATAGGGAGTCAGGCCTGTTTCGTCAAGTGAACTTTGCTCAGTGCTGTGAGTAGCTCCTAGATGATCGCATCCTACATCAAATAAATAGAGAGTCAGGCCTGTTTCGTCAAGTGAACTTTGCTCAGTGCTGTAAGTAGCCGCCAGATGATCGCATCCTACATCAAATAGATAGGCACTCAGGCCTGTTTCGTCAAGTGAAGTTTGCTCAGTGCTGTTAGTAGCCGCCAGATAATGGCGTCCTACATAAAATAAATGGGGACGCAGGCATGTTTCGTCAAGTGCACTTTGCTGAGTGCTGTGAGTAGCCGGGAGATGATCTCATCCTACATCAAATAAATAGGCACTGAGGCGTGTTTAGTCAAGTGAACTTTGCTCAGTGCTGTGAGTAGCTGCCAGGTGATCGCATCCTACATCAAATAGATAGGGACTCGGGCCTGTTTCGTCAAGTGAACTTTGCTCAGTGCGGTTAGTAGCCGCCAGATGATGGCGTCCTACTTAAAATAAATGGGGACGCAGGCATGTTTAGTCAAGTGAACTTTGCTCAGTGCTGTGAGTAGCCGCCAGATGATCGCATCCTACATCAAATAAATAGGGAGTCAGGCCTGTTTCGTCAAGTGAATTTTGCTCAGTGCTGTGAGTAGCCGCCAGATGATCGCATCCTACATCAAATAAATAGGGACTCAGGGGTGTTTAGTCACGTGAAATTTGCTCAGTGCTGTGAGTAGCCGCCAGATGATCGCATCCTACATCAAATAAATAGGGACTCAGGCCTGTTTCGTCAAGAGCACTTTGCTGAGTGCTGTGAGTAGCCGCCAGATGATCGCATCCTACATCAAATAAATAGGGAATTAGGCGTGTTTAGTCAAGTGAACTTTGCTCAGTACTGTGAGTAGCCGCCAGATGATGGTGTTCTACATAAAATAAATGGGGACGCAGGCATGTTTCGTCAAACGATCTTTGCTCATTGCTGTGAATAGCTCCTAGATGATCGTATCCTACATCAAAAAATAGGGACTCAGGCGTGTTTAGTCAAGTGAACTTTGCTCAGTGCTGTGAGTAGCCGCCAGATGATCGCATCCTACATCAAATAGATAGGCACTCTTGCCTGTTTCGTCAAGTGAACTTTGCTCAGTGCTGTGAGTAGCCGCCAGATGATCGCATCCTACATCAAATAAATAGGGACTCAGGCGTGTTTAGTCAAGTGAACTTTGCTCAGTGCTGTGAGTAGCCGCCAGATGATCGCATCCTACATTAAATAAATAGGGAGCCAGGCCTGTTTCGTCAAGTGAACTTTGCTCATTGCTGTGAGTAGCTCCTAGATGATCGTATCCTACATCAAATAATAGGGACTCAGGCGTGTTTATTCAAGTGAACTTTGCTCAGTGCTGTGAGTAGTTGCCAGATGATCGCATCCTACATCAAATAGATAGGCACTCTTGCCTGTTTCGTTAAGTGAACTTTGCTCAGTGCTGTTAGTAGCCGCCAGATGATGGCATCCTACATAAAATAAATGGGGACGCAGGCATGTTTCGTCAAGTGATCTTTGCTCAGTGCTGGCTGTGAGTAGCCGCCAGATGATCGCATCTTACATCAAATAAATAGGGACGCAGGCCCGTTTCGTAAAGTGAATTTTGCTCAGTGCTGTGAGTAGCCGCCAGATGATCGCATCCTACATCAAATAAATAGGGACTTAGGCGTGTTTAGTAAAGTGAACTTTGCTCAGTGCTGTGAGTAGCCGCCAGATGATCGCATCCTACATCAAATAAATAGGGACTCAGGCCTGTTTCGTGAAGTGCACTTTGCTGAGTGCTGTGAGTAGCCGCCAGATGATCGCATCCTACATCAAATAAATAGGGACTTAGGCGTGCTTAGTCAAGTGAACTTTGCTCAGTGCTGTGAGTAGCCGCCAGATGATGGCGTTCTACATAAAATAAATGGGGACGCAGGCATGTTTCGTCAAGCGATCTTTGCTCAGTGCTTGGAGTAGCTGCCAGATGTTCGCATCCTACATCAAATAAATAGGGACGCAGTGCTTGTTTCGTCATGTGCACTTTGCTCAGTGCTGTGAGTAGCCGCCAGATGATCACATCCTACACAAATATATAGGGACTCAGGCGTGTTTAGTGAAGTGAACTTTGCTCAGTGCTGTGAGTAGCCGCCAGATGATCGCATCCTACATCAAATTAATAGGGACGCAGGCCCGTTTCGTCAAGTGCACTTTGCTCAGTGCTGTGAGTAGCCGCCAGATGATCGCATCCTACATCAAATAAATAGGGACTCAGGCGTGTTTAGTCAAGTGAACTTTGCTCAGTGCTGTGAGTAGCTGCCAGATGATCGCATCCTACATCAAATAAATAGGGACTCAGGCGTGTTTAGTAAAGTGAACTTTGCTCAGTGCTGTGAGTAGCCGCCAGATGATCGCATCCTACATCAAATAAATAGGGACTCAGGCCTGTTTCGTGAAGCGCACTTTGCTGAGTGCTGTGAGTAGCCGCCAGATGATCGCATCCTACATCAAATAAATAGGGACTTAGGCGTGTTTAGTCAAGTGAACTTTGCTCAGTGCTGTGAGTAGCCGCCAGATGATGGCGTTCTACATAAAATAAATGGGGACGCAGGCATGTTTCGTCAAGCGATCTTTGCTCACTGCTTGGAGTAGCTGCCAGATGATCGCATCCTACATCAAATAAATAGGGACGCAGTGCTTGTTTCGTCATGTGCACTTTGCTCAGTGCTGTGAGTAGCCGCCAGATGATCACATCCTACACAAATATATAGGGACTCAGGCGTGTTTAGTCAAGTGAACTTTGCTCAGTGCTGTGAGTAGCCGCCAGATGATCGCATCCTACATCAAATAGATAGGGACGCAGGCCCCTTTCGTCAAGTGCACTTTGCTCAGTGCTGTGAGTAGCCGCCAGATGATCGCATCCTACATCAAATAAATAGGGACTCAGGCCTGTTTCGTGAAGTGCACTTTGCTGAGTGCTGTGAGTAGCCGCCAGATGATCGCATCCTACATCAAATAAATAGGGACTTAGGCGTGCTTAGTCAAGTTAACTTTGCTCAGTGCTGTGAGTAGCCGCCAGATGATGGCGTTCTACATAAAATAAATGGGGACGCAGGCATGTTTCGTCAAGCGATCTTTTCTCAGTGCTTGGAGTAGCTGCCAGATGATCGCATCCTACATCAAATAAATAGGGACGCAGTGCTTGTTTCGTCATGTGCACTTTGCTCAGTGCTGTGAGTAGCCGCCAGATGATCACATCCTACACAAATATATAGGGACTCAGGCGTGTTTAGTCAAGTGAACTTTGCTCAGTGCTGTGAGTAGCCGCCAGATGATCGCATCCTACATCAAATAGATAGGCACTCTTGCCTGTTTCGTCAAGTGAACTTTGCTCAGTGCTGTGAGTAGCCGCCAGATGATCGCATCCTACATCAAATAAATAGGGACTCAGGCGTGTTTAGTCAAGTGAACTTTGCTCAGTGCTGTGAGTAGCTGCCAGATGATCGCATCCTACATCAAATAAATAGGGACTCAGGCGTGTTTAGTAAAGTGAACTTTGCTCAGTGCTGTGAGTAGCCGCCAGATGATCGCATCCTACATCAAATAAATAGGGACTTAGGCGTGTTTAGTCAAGTGAACTTTGCTCAGTGCTGTGAGTAGCCGCCAGATGATGGCGTTCAACATAAAATAAATGGGGACGCAGGCATGTTTCGTCAAGCGATCTTTGCTCAGTGCTTGGAGTAGCTGCCAGATGATCGCATCCTACATCAAATAAATAGGGACGCAGTGCTTGTTTCGTCATGTGCACTTTGCTCAGTGCTGTGAGTAGCCGCCAGATGATCGCATCCTACATCAAATAAATAGGGACTTAGGCGTGTTTAGTAAAGTGAACTTTGCTCAGTGCTGTGAGTAGCCGCCAGATGATCGCATCCTACATCAAATAAATAGGGACTCAGGCCTGTTTCGTGAAGTGCACTTTGCTCAGTGCTGTGAGTAGCCGCCAGATGATCACATCCTACACAAATATATAGGGACTCAGGCGTGTTTAGTCAAGTGAACTTTGCTCAGTGCTGTGAGTAGCCGCCAGATGATCGCATCCTACATCAAATAGATAGGGACGCAGGCCCCTTTCGTCAAGTGCACTTTGCTCAGTGCTGTGAGTAGCCGCCAGATGATCGCATCCTACATCAAATAAATAGGGACTCAGGCCTGTTTCGTCAAGTGAACTTTGCTCATTGCTGTGAGTAGCTCCTAGATGATCGTATCCTACATCAAATAATAGGGACTCAGGCGTGTTTATTCAAGTGAACTTTGCTCAGTGCTGTGAGTAGTTGCCAGATGATCGCATCCTACATCAAATAGATAGGCACTCTTGCCTGTTTCGTTAAGTGAACTTTGCTCAGTGCTGTTAGTAGCCGCCAGATGATGGCATCCTACATAAAATAAACGGGGACGCAGGCATGTTTCGTCAAGTGATCTTTGCTCAGTGCTGGCTGTGAGTAGCCGCCAGATGATCGCATCTTACATCAAATAAATAGGGACGCAGGCCCGTTTCGTCAAGTGAATTTTGCTCAGTGCTGTGAGTAGCCGCCAGATGATCGCATCCTACATCAAATAAATAGGGACTTAGGCGTGTTTAGTAAAGTGAACTTTGCTCAGCGCTGTGAGTAGCCGCCAGATGATCGCATCCTACATCAAATAAATAGGGACTCAGGCCTGTTTCGTGAAGTGCACTTTGCTCAGTGCTGTGAGTAGCCGCCAGATGATCACATCCTACACAAATATATAGGGACTCAGGCGTGTTTAGTCAAGTGAACTTTGCTCAGTGCTGTGAGTAGCCGCCAGATGATCGCATCCTACATCAAATAGATAGGGACGCAGGCCCCTTTCGTCAAGTGCACTTTGCTCAGTGCTGTGAGTAGCCGCCAGATGATCGCATCCTACATCAAGTAAATAGGGACTCAGGCCTGTTTCGTGAAGTGCACTTTGCTGAGTGCTGTGAGTAGCCGCCAGATGATCGCATCCTACATCAAATAAATAGGGACTTAGGCGTGTTTAGTCAAGTGAACTTTGCTCAGTGCTGTGAGTAGCCGCCAGGTGATGGCGTTCTACATAAAATAAATGGGGACGCAGGCATGTTTCGGCAAGCGATCTTTGCTCAGTGCTTGGAGTAGCTGCCAGATGATCGCATCCTACATCAAATAAATAGGGACGCAGTGCTTGTTTCGTCATGTGCACTTTGCTCAGTGCTGTGAGTAGCCGCCAGATGATCACATCCTACACAAATATATAGGGACTCAGGCGTGTTTAGTCAAGTGAACTTGGCTCAGTGCTGTGAGTAGCCGCCAGATGATCGCATCCTACATCAAATAAATAGGGACGCAGGCCCCTTTCGTCCAGTGCACTTTGCTCAGTGCTGTGAGTAGCCGCCAGATGATCGCATCCTACATCAAATAAATAGGGACTCAGGCGTGTTTAGTCAAGTGAACTTTGCTCAGTGCTGTGAGTAGCCGCCAGATGATCGCATCCTACATCAAATAAATAGGGAGTCAGGCCTGTTTCGTCAAGTGAACTTTGCTCAGTGCTGTGAGTAGCCCCTAGATGATCGCATCCTTCATCAAATAAATAAGGACTCAGGCGTGTTTAGTCAAGTGAACTTTGCTCAGTGCTGTGAGTAGCCGCCAGATGATCGCATCCTACATCAAATAGATAGGCACTCAGGCCTGTTTTGTCATGTGAACTTTGCTCAGTGCTGTTAGTAGCCGCCAGATGATGGCGTCCTACATAAAATAAATGGGGATGCAGGCACGTTTCGTCAAGTGATCTTTTCTCAGTGCTGGCTGTGAGTAGCCGCCAGATGATCGCATCTTACATCAAATAAATAGGGACTCAAGCCCGTTTCTTCAAGTGAATTTTGCTCAGTGTTGTGAGTAGCTGCCAGATTATCGCATCCTAAATCAAATAAATAGGGACTCAGGCGTGTTTAGTCAAGTGAACTTTGCTCAGTGCTGTTAGTAGCCGCCAGACGATCGCATCCTACATCAAATAAATAGGGACTCAGGCCTGTTTCGTCAAGTGCACTTTGCTGAGTGCTGTGAGTAGCCGCCAGATGATCTCATCCTACATCAAATAAATAGGCACTGAGGCGTGTTTAGTCAAGTGAACTTTGCTCAGTGCTGTGAGTAGCTGCCAGGTGATCGCATCCTACATCAAATAGATAGGGACTCGGGCCTGTTTCGTCAAGTGAACTTTGCTCAGTGCGGTTAGTAGCCGCCAGATGATGGCGTCCTACTTAAAATAAATGGGGACGCAGGCATGTTTAGTCAAGTGAACTTTGCTCAGTGCTGTGAGTAGCCGCCAGATGATCGCCACCTACATCAAATAAATAGGGAGTCAGGCCTGTTTCGTCAAGTGAACTTTGCTCAGTGCTGTGAGTAGCTCCTAGATGATCGCATCCTACATCAAATAAATAGAGAGTCAGGCCTGTTTCGTCAAGTGAACTTTGCTCAGTGCTGTAAGTAGCCGCCAGATGATCGCATCCTACATCAAATAGATAGGCACTCAGGCCTGTTTCGTCAAGTGAAGTTTGCTCAGTGCTGTTAGTAGCCGCCAGATAATGGCGTCCTACATAAAATAAATGGGGACGCAGGCATGTTTCGTCAAGTGCACTTTGCTGAGTGCTGTGAGTAGCCGGGAGATGATCTCATCCTACATCAAATAAATAGGCACTGAGGCGTGTTTAGTCAAGTGAACTTTGCTCAGTGCTGTGAGTAGCTGCCAGGTGATCGCATCCTACATCAAATAGATAGGGACTCGGGCCTGTTTCGTCAAGTGAACTTTGCTCAGTGCGGTTAGTAGCCGCCAGATGATGGCGTCCTACTTAAAATAAATGGGGACGCAGGCATGTTTAGTCAAGTGAACTTTGCTCAGTGCTGTGAGTAGCCGCCAGATGATCGCATCCTACATCAAATAAATAGGGAGTCAGGCCTGTTTCGTCAAGTGAATTTTGCTCAGTGCTGTGAGTAGCCGCCAGATGATCGCATCCTACATCAAATAAATAGGGACTCAGGGGTGTTTAGTCAAGTGAAATTTGCTCAGTGCTGTGAGTAGCCGCCAGATGATCGCATCCTACATCAAATAAATAGGGACTCAGGCCTGTTTCGTCAAGAGCACTTTGCTGAGTGCTGTGAGTAGCCGCCAGATGATCGCATCCTACATCAAATAAATAGGGAATTAGGCGTGTTTAGTCAAGTGAACTTTGCTCAGTACTGTGAGTAGCCGCCAGATGATGGTGTTCTACATAAAATAAATGGGGACGCAGGCATGTTTCGTCAAACGATCTTTGCTCATTGCTGTGAGTAGCTCCTAGATGATCGTATCCTACATCAAAAAATAGGGACTCAGGCGTGTTTAGTCAAGTGAACTTTGCTCAGTGCTGTGAGTAGCCGCCAGATGATCGCATCCTACATCAAATAGATAGGCACTCTTGCCTGTTTCGTCAAGTGAACTTTGCTCAGTGCTGTGAGTAGCCGCCAGATGATCGCATCCTACATCAAATAAATAGGGACTCAGGCGTGTTTAGTCAAGTGAACTTTGCTCAGTGCTGTGAGTAGCCGCCAGATGATCGCATCCTACATTAAATAAATAGGGAGCCAGGCCTGTTTCGTCAAGTGAACTTTGCTCATTGCTGTGAGTAGCTCCTAGATGATCGTATCCTACATCAAATAATAGGGACTCAGGCGTGTTTATTCAAGTGAACTTTGCTCAGTGCTGTGAGTAGTTGCCAGATGATCGCATCCTACATCAAATAGATAGGCACTCTTGCCTGTTTCGTTAAGTGAACTTTGCTCAGTGCTGTTAGTAGCCGCCAGATGATGGCATCCTACATAAAATAAATGGGGACGCAGGCATGTTTCGTCAAGTGATCTTTGCTCAGTGCTGGCTGTGAGTAGCCGCCAGATGATCGCATCTTACATCAAATAAATAGGGACGCAGGCCCGTTTCGTAAAGTGAATTTTGCTCAGTGCTGTGAGTAGCCGCCAGATGATCGCATCCTACATCAAATAAATAGGGACTTAGGCGTGTTTAGTAAAGTGAACTTTGCTCAGTTCTGTGAGTAGCCGCCAGATGATCGCATCCTACATCAAATAAATAGGGACTCAGGCCTGTTTCGTGAAGTGCACTTTGCTGAGTGCTGTGAGTAGCCGCCAGATGATCGCATCCTACATCAAATAAATAGGGACTTAGGCGTGCTTAGTCAAGTGAACTTTGCTCAGTGCTGTGAGTAGCCGCCAGATGATGGCGTTCTACATAAAATAAATGGGGACGCAGGCATGTTTCGTCAAGCGATCTTTGCTCAGTGCTTGGAGTAGCTGCCAGATGTTCGCATCCTACATCAAATAAATAGGGACGCAGTGCTTGTTTCGTCATGTGCACTTTGCTCAGTGCTGTGAGTAGCCGCCAGATGATCACATCCTACACAAATATATAGGGACTCAGGCGTGTTTAGTGAAGTGAACTTTGCTCAGTGCTGTGAGTAGCCGCCAGATGATCGCATCCTACATCAAATTAATAGGGACGCAGGCCCGTTTCGTCAAGTGCACTTTGCTCAGTGCTGTGAGTAGCCGCCAGATGATCGCATCCTACATCAAATAAATAGGGACTCAGGCGTGTTTAGTCAAGTGAACTTTGCTCAGTGCTGTGAGTAGCTGCCAGATGATCGCATCCTACATCAAATAAATAGGGACTCAGGCGTGTTTAGTAAAGTGAACTTTGCTCAGTGCTGTGAGTAGCCGCCAGATGATCGCATCCTACATCAAATAAATAGGGACTCAGGCCTGTTTCGTGAAGTGCACTTTGCTGAGTGCTGTGAGTAGCCGCCAGATGATCGCATCCTACATCAAATAAATAGGGACTTAGGCGTGTTTAGTCAAGTGAACTTTGCTCAGTGCTGTGAGTAGCCGCCAGATGATGGCGTTCTACATAAAATAAATGGGGACGCAGGCATGTTTCGTCAAGCGATCTTTGCTCAGTGCTTGGAGTAGCTGCCAGATGATCGCATCCTACATCAAATAAATAGGAACGCAGTGCTTGTTTCGTCATGTGCACTTTGCTCAGTGCTGTGAGTAGCCGCCAGATGATCACATCCTACACAAATATATAGGGACTCAGGCGTGTTTAGTCAAGTGAACTTTGCTCAGTGCTGTGAGTAGCCGCCAGATGATCGCATCCTACATCAAATAGATAGGGACGCAGGCCCCTTTCGTCAAGTGCACTTTGCTCAGTGCTGTGAGTAGCCGCCAGATGATCGCATCCTACATCAAATAAATAGGGACTCAGGCCTGTTTCGTGAAGTGCACTTTGCTGAGTGCTGTGAGTAGCCGCCAGATGATCGCATCCTACATCAAATAAATAGGGACTTAGGCGTGCTTAGTCAAGTTAACTTTGCTCAGTGCTGTGAGTAGCCGCCAGATGATGGCGTTCTACATAAAATAAATGGGGACGCAGGCATGTTTCGTCAAGCGATCTTTTCTCAGTGCTTGGAGTAGCTGCCAGATGATCGCATCCTACATCAAATAAATAGGGACGCAGTGCTTGTTTCGTCATGTGCACTTTGCTCAGTGCTGTGAGTAGCCGCCAGATGATCACATCCTACTAAAATATATAGGGACTCAGGCGTGTTTAGTCAAGTGAACTTTGCTCAGTGCTGTGAGTAGCCGCCAGATGATCGCATCCTACATCAAATAGATAGGCACTCTTGCCTGTTTCGTCAAGTGAACTTTGCTCAGTGCTGTGAGTAGCCGCCAGATGATCGCATCCTACATCAAATAAATAGGGACTCAGGCGTGTTTAGTCAAGTGAACTTTGCTCAGTGCTGTGAGTAGCTGCCAGATGATCGCATCCTACATCAAATAAATAGGGACTCAGGCGTGTTTAGTAAAGTGAACTTTGCTCAGTGCTGTGAGTAGCCGCCAGATGATCGCATCCTACATCAAATAAATAGGGACTTAGGCGTGTTTAGTCAAGTGAACTTTGCTCAGTGCTGTGAGTAGCCGCCAGATGATGGCGTTCAACATAAAATAAATGGGGACGCAGGCATGTTTCGTCAAGCGATCTTTGCTCAGTGCTTGGAGTAGCTGCCAGATGATCGCATCCTACATCAAATAAATAGGGACGCAGTGCTTGTTTCGTCATGTGCACTTTGCTCAGTGCTGTGAGTAGCCGCCAGATGATCGCATCCTACATCAAATAAATAGGGACTTAGGCGTGTTTAGTAAAGTGAACTTTGCTCAGTGCTGTGAGTAGCCGCCAGATGATCGCATCCTACATCAAATAAATAGGGACTCAGGCCTGTTTCGTGAAGTGCACTTTGCTCAGTGCTGTGAGTAGCCGCCAGATGATCACATCCTACACAAATATATAGGGACTCAGGCGTGTTTAGTCAAGTGAACTTTGCTCAGTGCTGTGAGTAGCCGCCAGATGATCGCATCCTACATCAAATAGATAGGGACGCAGGCCCCTTTCGTCAAGTGCACTTTGCTCAGTGCTGTGAGTAGCCGCCAGATGATCGCATCCTACATCAAATAAATAGGGACTCAGGCCTGTTTCGTCAAGTGAACTTTGCTCATTGCTGTGAGTAGCTCCTAGATGATCGTATTCTACATCAAATAATAGGGACTCAGGCGTGTTTATTCAAGTGAACTTTGCTCAGTGCTGTGAGTAGTTGCCAGATGATCGCATCCTACATCAAATAGATAGGCACTCTTGCCTGTTTCGTTAAGTGAACTTTGCTCAGTGCTGTTAGTAGCCGCCAGATGATGGCATCCTACATAAAATAAACGGGGACGCAGGCATGTTTCGTCAAGTGATCTTTGCTCAGTGCTGGCTGTGAGTAGCCGCCAGATGATCGCATCTTACATCAAATAAATAGGGACGCAGGCCCGTTTCGTCAAGTGAATTTTGCTCAGTGCTGTGAGTAGCCGCCAGATGAAAGCATCCTACATCAAATAAATAGGGACTTAGGCGTGTTTAGTAAAGTGAACTTTGCTCAGTGCTGTGAGTAGCCGCCAGATGATCGCATCCTACATCAAATAAATAGGGACTCAGGCCTGTTTCGTGAAGTGCACTTTGCTCAGTGCTGTGAGTAGCCGCCAGATGATCACATCCTACACAAATATATAGGGACTCAGGCGTGTTTAGTCAAGTGAACTTTGCTCAGTGCTGTGAGTAGCCGCCAGATGATCGCATCCTACATCAAATAGATAGGGACGCAGGCCCCTTTCGTCAAGTGCACTTTGCTCAGTGCTGTGAGTAGCCGCCAGATGATCGCATCCTACATCAAATAAATAGGGACTCAGGCCTGTTTCGTGAAGTGCACTTTGCTGAGTGCTGTGAGTAGCCGCCAGATGATCGCATCTTACATCAAATAAATAGGGACTTAGGCGTGCTTAGGCAAGTGAACTTTGCTCAGTGCTGTGAGTAGCCGCCAGATGATGGCGTTCCACATAAAATAAATGGGGACGCAGGCATGTTTCGTCAAGCGATCTTTGCTCAGTGCTTGGAGTAGCTGCCAGATGATCGCATCCTACATCAAATAAATAGGGACGCAGTGCTTGTTTCGTCATGTGCACTTTGCTCAGTGCTGTGAGTAGCCGCCAGATGATCACATCCTACACAAATATATAGGGACTCAGGCGTGTTTAGTCAAGTGAACTTTGCTCAGTGCTGTGAGTAGCCGCCAGATGATCGCATCCTACATCAAATAGATAGGCACTCTTGCCTGTTTCGTCAAGTGAACTTTGCTCAGTGCTGTGAGTAGCCGCCAGATGATCGCATCCTACATCAAATAAATAGGGACTCAGGCGTGTTTAGTCAAGTGAACTTTGCTCAGTGCTGTGAGTAGCCGCCAGATGATCGCATCCTACATCAAATAAATAGGGAGTCAGGCCTGTTTCGTCAAGTGAACTTTGCTCAGTGCTGTGAGTAGCCCCTAGATGATCGCATCGTACATCAAATAAATAGGGACTCAGGCGTGTTTAGTCAAGTGAACTTTGCTCAGTGCTGTGAGTAGCTGCCAGATGATCGCATCCTACATCAAATAAATAGGGACTCAGGCGTGTTTAGTAAAGTGAACTTTGCTCAGTGCTGTGAGTAGCCGCCAGATGATCGCATCCTACATCAAATAAATAGGGACTCAGGCCTGTTTCGTGAAGTTCACTTTGCTGAGTGCTGTGAGTAGCCGCCAGATGATCGCATCCTACATCAAATAAATAGGGACTTAGGCGTGTTTAGTCAAGTGAACTTTGCTCAGTGCTGTGAGTAGCCGCCAGATGATGGCGTTCTACATAAAATAAATGGGGACGCAGGCATGTTTCGTCAAGCGATCTTTGCTCAGTGCTTGGAGTAGCTGCCAGATGATCGCATCCTACATCAAATAAATAGGGACGCAGTGCTTGTTTCGTCATGTGCACTTTGCTCAGTGCTGTGAGTAGCCGCCAGATGATCACATCCTACACAAATATATAGGGACTCAGGCGTGTTTAGTCAAGTGAACTTTGCTCAGTGCTGTGAGTAGCCGCCAGATGATCGCATCCTACATCAAATAGATAGGGACGCAGGCCCCTTTCGTCAAGTGCACTTTGCTCAGTGCTGTGAGTAGCCGCCAGATGATCGCATCCTACATCAAATAAATAGGGACTCAGGCCTGTTTCGTGAAGTGCACTTTGCTGAGTGCTGTGAGTAGCCGCCAGATGATCGCATCCTACATCAAATAAATAGGGACTTAGGCGTGCTTAGTCAAGTGAACTTTGCTCAGTGCTGTGAGTAGCCGCCAGATGATGGCGTTCTACATAAAATAAATGGGGACGCAGGCATGTTTTGTCAAGCGATCTTTGCTCAGTGCTTGGAGTAGCCGCCAGATGATCGCATCCTACATCAAATAAATAGGGACGCAGTGCTTGTTTCGTCATGTGCACTTTGCTCAGTGCTGTGAGTAGCCGCCAGATGATCGCATCCTACATCAAATAAATAGGGACTCAGGCGTGTTTAGTCAAGTGAACTTTGCTCAGTGCTGTGAGTAGCCGCCAGATGATCGCATCCTACATCAAATAAATAGGGAGTCAGGCCTGTTTCGTCAAGTGAACTTTGCTCAGTGCTGTGAGTAGCCCCTAGATGATCGCATCCTACATCAAATAAATAGGGACTCAGGCGTGTTTAGTCAAGTGAACTTTGCTCAGTGCTGTGAGTAGCTGCCAGATGATCGCATCCTACATCAAATAAATAGGGACTCAGGCGTGTTTAGTAAAGTGAACTTTGCTCAGTGCTGTGAGTAGCCGCCAGATGATCGCATCCTACATCAAATAAATAGGGACTTAGGCGTGTTTAGTCAAGTGAACTTTGCTCAGTGCTGTGAGTAGCCGCCAGATGATGGCGTTCAACATAAAATAAATGGGGACGCAGGCATGTTTCGTCAAGCGATCTTTGCTCAGTGCTTGGAGTAGCTGCCAGATGATCGCATCCTACATCAAATAAATAGGGACGCAGTGCTTGTTTCGTCATGTGCACTTTGCTCAGTGCTGTGAGTAGCCGCCAGATGATCACATCCTACACAAATATATGGGGACTCAGGCGTGTTTAGTCAAGTGAACTTTGCTCATTGCTGTGAGTAGCCGCCAGATGTTCGCATCCTACATCAAATAAATAGGGACGCAGGCCGCTTTCGTCAAGTGCACTTTGCTCAGTGCTGTGAGTAGCCGCCAGATGATGGCATCCTGCATCAAAAATAGGGACTCAGGCGTGTTTAGTCAAGTGAACTTTGCTCAGTGCTGTTAGTAGGCGCCAGACGATCGCATCCTACATCAAATAAATAGGGAGTCAGGCCTGTTTCGTCAAGTGAACTTTGCTCAGTGCTGTGAGTAGCTCCTAGATGATCACATCCTACATCAAATAAATAGGGAGTCAGGCCTGTTTCGTCAAGTGAACTTTGCTCAGTGCTGTGAGTAGCCGCCAGATGATCGCATCCTACATCAAACAGATAGGCACTCAGGCCTGTTTCGTCAAGTGAACTTTGCTCAGTGCTGTGAGTAGCCGCCAGATGATCGCATCCTACATCAAATAAATAGGGACTCAGGCCTGTTTCGTCAAGTGAACTTTGCTCAGTGCTGTGAGTAGCCGCCAGATGATGGCGTTCTACATAAAATAAATGGGGACGCAGGCATGT
The DNA here is from genome assembly GCF_048455015.1 of Haemaphysalis longicornis. Lineage (NCBI taxonomy): Eukaryota > Metazoa > Arthropoda > Arachnida > Ixodida > Ixodidae > Haemaphysalis > Haemaphysalis longicornis. Next base: position 601,671 of record NW_027526204.1, on the reverse strand, counting down.
TTCGTCAAACGATCTTTGCTCAGTGCTTGGAGTAGCCGCCAGATGATCACATCCTACACAAATATATAGGGACTCAGGCGTGTTTAGTCAAGTGAACTTTGCTCAGTGCTGTGAGTAGCCGCCAGATGATCGCATCCTACATCAAATAAATAGGGACGTAGGCCCCTTTCGTCAAGTGCACTTTGCTCAGTGCTGTTAGTAGCCGCCAGATGATCGCATCCTAAATCAAATAAATAGGGACTCAGGCGTGTGTAGTCAAGTGAACTTTGCTCAGTGCTGTGAGTAGCCGCCAGATGATCGCATCCTACATCAAATAAATAGGGAGTCAGGCCTGTTTCGTCAAGTGAACTTTGCTCATTGCTGTGAGTAGCTCCTAGATGATCGTATCCTACATAAAATAAATAGGGACTCAGGCGTGTTTAGTCAAGTGAACTTTGCTCAGTGCTGTGAGTAGCCGCCAGATGATCGGATCCTACATCAAATAAATAGGGAGTCAGGCCTGTTTCGTGAAGTGAACTTTGCTCATTGCTGTGAGTAGCTCCTAGATGATCGTATCCTACATCAAATAAATAGGGACTCAGGCGTGTTTAGTTAAGTGAACTTTGCTCAGTGCTGTGAGTAGCCGCCAGATGATCGTATCCTATATCAAAAAGATAGGCACTCTTCCCTGTTTCGTCAAGTGAACTTTGCTCAGTGCTGTTAGTAGCCGCCAGATGATGGCATCCTACATAAAATAAATGGGGACGCAGGCATGTTTCGTCAAGTGATCTTTGCTCAGTGCTGGCTGTGAGTAGCCGCCAGATGATCGCATCTTACATCAAATAAATAGGGACGCAGGCCCGTTTCGTCAAGTGAATTTTGCTCACTGCTGTGAGTAGCCGCCAGATGATCGCATCCTACATCAAATAAATAGGGACTCAGGCGTGTTTAGTAAAGTGAACTTTGCTCAGTGCTGTGAGTAGCCGCCAGATGATCGCATCCTACATCAAATAGAAAGGGACGTAGGCCTGTTTCGTCAAGTGCACTTTGCTCAGTGCTGTGAGTAGCCGCCAGATGATCGCATCCTACATCAAATAAATAGGGACTCAGGCGTGTTTAGTCAAGTGAACTTTCTCAGTGCTGTGAGTAGCTGCCAGATGATCGCATCCTACATCAAATAAATAGGGACTCAGGCGAGTTTAGTCAGGTGAACTTTGCTCAGTGCTGTGAGTAGCCGCCAGATGATCGCATCCTACATCAAATAAATAGGTTCGCAGGCCCGTTTCGTCAAGTGAATTTTGCTCAGTGCTGTGAGTAGCCCCCAGATGATCGCATCCTACATCAAATAAATATGGACTCAGGCGTGTTTAGTCAAGTGAACTTTCTCAGTGCTGTGAGTAGCTGCCAGACGATCGCATCCTACATCAAATAAATAGGGACTCAGGCGAGTTTAGTCAGGTGAACTTTGCTCAGTGCTGTGAGTAGCCGCCAGATGATCGCATCCTACATCAAATAAATAGGTTCGCAGGCCCGTTTCGTCAAGTGAACTTTGCTCAGTGCTGTGAGTAGCCGCCAGATGATCGCATCCTACATCAAATAAATAGGGACTCAGGCCTGTTTCGTGAAGTGCACTTTGCTGAGTGCTGTGAGTAGCCGCCAGATGATCGCATCCTACATCAAATAAATAGGGACTGAGGCGTGTTTAGTCAAGTGAACTTTGCTCAGTGCTGTGAGTAGCCGCCAGATGATGGCGTTCTACATAAAATAAATGGGGACGCAGGCATGTTTCGGCAAGCGATTTTTGCTCAGTGCTTGGAGTAGCTGCCAGATGATCGCATCCTACATCAAATAAATAGGGACTCAGGCGTGTTTAGTCAAGTGAACTTGGCTCAGTGCTGTGAGTAGCCGCCAGATGATCGCATCCTACATCAAATAAACAGGGAGTCAGGCCTGTTTCGTCAAGTGAACTTTGCTCAGTGCTGTGAGTAGCCGCCAGACGATCGCTACCTACATCAAATAGATAGGCACTCAGGCCTGTTTCGTCAAGTGAACTTTGCTCAGTGCTGTTAGTAGCCGCCAGATGATGGCGTCCTACATAAAATAAATGGGGACGCAGGCATGTTTCGTCAAGCGATCTTTGCTCAGTGCTGTGAGTAGCCGCCAGATGATCGCATCCTACATCAAATAAATAGGGACGCAGGCCCCTTTCGTCAAGTGCACTTTGCTCAGTGCTGTGAGTAGCCGCCAGATGATCGCATCCTACATCAAATAAATAGGGACTCAGGCGTGTTTAGTCAAGTGAACTTTGCTCAGTGCTGTGAGTAGCCGCCAGATGATCGCATCCTACATCAAATAAATAGGGAGTCAGGCCTGTTTCGTCAAGTGAACTTTGCTCAGTGCTGTGAGTAGCCCCTAGATGATCGCATCCTACATCAAATAAATAGGGACTCAGGCGTGTTTAGTCAAGTGCACTTTGCTGGGTGCTGTGAGTAGCCGCCAGATGATCGCATCCTACATCAAATAAATAGGGACTTAGGAGTGTTTAGTCAAGTGAACTTTGCTCAGTGCTGTGAGTAGCCGCCAGATGATGGCGTTCTACATAAAATAAATGGGGACGCCGGCATGTTTCGTCAAGCGATCTTTGCTCAGTGCTTGGAGTAGCTGCCAGATGATCGCATCCTACATCAAATAAATAGGGACGCAGTGCTTGTTTCGTCATGTGCACTTTGCTCAGTGCTGTGATTAGCCGCCAGATGATCACATCCTACACAAATATATAGGGACTCAGGCGTGTTTAGTCAAGTGAACTTTGCTCAGTGCTGTGAGTAGCTGCCAGATGATCGCATCCTACATCAAATAAATAGGGACGCAGGCCCCTTTCGTCAAGTGCACTTTGCTCAGTGCTGTGAGTAGCCGCCAGACGATCGCATCCTACATCAAATAAATAGGGACTCAGGCCTGTTTCGTCAAGTGCACTTTGCTGAGTGCTGTGAGTAGCCGCCAGATGATCTCATCCTACATCAAATAAATAGGCACTTAGGCGTGTTTATTCAAGTGAACTTTGCTCAGTGCTGTGAGTAGCTGCCAGGTGATCGCATCCTACATCAAATAGATAGGGACTCGGGCCTGTTTCGTCAAGTGAACTTTGCTCAGTGCTGTTAGTAGCCGCCAGATGATGGCGTCCTACTTAAAATAAATGGGGACGCAGGCATGTTTAGTCAAGTGAACTTTGCTCAGCGCTGTGAGTAGCCGCCAGATGATCGCATCCTACATCAAATAAAGAGGGAGTCAGGCCGGTTTCGTCAAGTGAACTTTGCTCAGTGCTGTTAGTAGGCGCCAGACGATCGCATCCTACATCAAATAAATAGGGAGTCAGGCCTGTTTCGTCAAGTGAACTTTGCTCAGTGCTGTGAGTAGCTCCTAGATGATCACATCCTACATCAAATAAATAGGGAGTCAGGCCTGTTTCGTCAAGTGAACTTTGCTCAGTGCTGTGAGTAGCCGCCAGATGATCGCATCCTACATCAAACAGATAGGCACTCAGGCCTGTTTCGTCAAGTGAACTTTGCTCAGTGCTGTGAGTAGCCGCCAGATGATCGCATCCTACATCAAATAAATAGGGACTCAGGCCTGTTTCGTCAAGTGAACTTTGCTCAGTGCTGTGAGTAGCCGCCAGATGATGGCGTTCTACATAAAATAAATGGGGACGCAGGCATGTTTCGTCAAACGATCTTTGCTCAGTGCTTGGAGTAGCCGCCAGATGATCACATCCTACACAAATATATAGGGACTCAGGCGTGTTTAGTCAAGTGAACTTTGCTCAGTGCTGTGAGTAGCCGCCAGATGATCGCATCCTACATCAAATAAATAGGGACGTAGGCCCCTTTCGTCAAGTGCACTTTGCTCAGTGCTGTTAGTAGCCGCCAGATGATCGCATCCTAAATCAAATAAATAGGGACTCAGGCGTGTGTAGTCAAGTGAACTTTGCTCAGTGCTGTGAGTAGCCGCCAGATGATCGCATCCTACATCAAATAAATAGGGAGTCAGGCCTGTTTCGTCAAGTGAACTTTGCTCATTGCTGTGAGTAGCTCCTAGATGATCGTATCCTACATAAAATAAATAGGGACTCAGGCGTGTTTAGTCAAGTGAACTTTGCTCAGTGCTGTGAGTAGCCGCCAGATGATCGGATCCTACATCAAATAAATAGGGAGTCAGGCCTGTTTCGTGAAGTGAACTTTGCTCATTGCTGTGAGTAGCTCCTAGATGATCGTATCCTACATCAAATAAATAGGGACTCAGGCGTGTTTAGTTAAGTGAACTTTGCTCAGTGCTGTGAGTAGCCGCCAGATGATCGTATCCTATATCAAAAAGATAGGCACTCTTCCCTGTTTCGTCAAGTGAACTTTGCTCAGTGCTGTTAGTAGCCGCCAGATGATGGCATCCTACATAAAATAAATGGGGACGCAGGCATGTTTCGTCAAGTGATCTTTGCTCAGTGCTGGCTGTGAGTAGCCGCCAGATGATCGCATCTTACATCAAATAAATAGGGACGCAGGCCCGTTTCGTCAAGTGAATTTTGCTCAGTGCTGTGAGTAGCCGCCAGATGATCGCATCCTACATCAAATAAATAGGGACTCAGGCGTGTTTAGTAAAGTGAACTTTGCTCAGTGCTGTGAGTAGCCGCCAGATGATCGCATCCTACATCAAATAGAAAGGGACGTAGGCCTGTTTCGTCAAGTGCACTTTGCTCAGTGCTGTGAGTAGCCGCCAGATGATCGCATCCTACATCAAATAAATAGGGACTCAGGCGTGTTTAGTCAAGTGAACTTTCTCAGTGCTGTGAGTAGCTGCCAGATGATCGCATCCTACATCAAATAAATAGGGACTCAGGCGAGTTTAGTCAGGTGAACTTTGCTCAGTGCTGTGAGTAGCCGCCAGATGATCGCATCCTACATCAAATAAATAGGTTCGCAGGCCCGTTTCGTCAAGTGAATTTTGCTCAGTGCTGTGAGTAGCCCCCAGATGATCGCATCCTACATCAAATAAATATGGACTCAGGCGTGTTTAGTCAAGTGAACTTTCTCAGTGCTGTGAGTAGCTGCCAGACGATCGCATCCTACATCAAATAAATAGGGACTCAGGCGAGTTTAGTCAGGTGAACTTTGCTCAGTGCTGTGAGTAGCCGCCAGATGATCGCATCCTACATCAAATAAATAGGTTCGCAGGCCCGTTTCGTCAAGTGAACTTTGCTCAGTGCTGTGAGTAGCCGCCAGATGATCGCATCCTACATCAAATAAATAGGGACTCAGGCCTGTTTCGTGAAGTGCACTTTGCTGAGTGCTGTGAGTAGCCGCCAGATGATCGCATCCTACATCAAATAAATAGGGACTGAGGCGTGTTTAGTCAAGTGAACTTTGCTCAGTGCTGTGAGTAGCCGCCAGATGATGGCGTTCTACATAAAATAAATGGGGACGCAGGCATGTTTCGGCAAGCGATTTTTGCTCAGTGCTTGGAGTAGCTGCCAGATGATCGCATCCTACATCAAATAAATAGGGACTCAGGCGTGTTTAGTCAAGTGAACTTGGCTCAGTGCTGTGAGTAGCCGCCAGATGATCGCATCCTACATCAAATAAACAGGGAGTCAGGCCTGTTTCGTCAAGTGAACTTTGCTCAGTGCTGTGAGTAGCCGCCAGACGATCGCTACCTACATCAAATAGATAGGCACTCAGGCCTGTTTCGTCAAGTGAACTTTGCTCAGTGCTGTTAGTAGCCGCCAGATGATGGCGTCCTACATAAAATAAATGGGGACGCAGGCATGATTCGTCAAGCGATCTTTGCTCAGTGCTGTGAGTAGCCGCCAGATGATCGCATCCTACATCAAATAAATAGGGACGCAGGCCCCTTTCGTCAAGTGCACTTTGCTCAGTGCTGTGAGTAGCCGCCAGATGATCGCATCCTACATCAAATAAATAGGGACTCAGGCGTGTTTAGTCAAGTGAACTTTGCTCAGTGCTGTGAGTAGCCGCCAGATGATCGCATCCTACATCAAATAAATAGGGAGTCAGGCCTGTTTCGTCAAGTGAACTTTGCTCAGTGCTGTGAGTAGCCCCTAGATGATCGCATCCTACATCAAATAAATAGGGACTCAGGCGTGTTTAGTCAAGTGCACTTTGCTGGGTGCTGTGAGTAGCCGCCAGATGATCGCATCCTACATCAAATAAATAGGGACTTAGGAGTGTTTAGTCAAGTGAACTTTGCTCAGTGCTGTGAGTAGCCGCCAGATGATGGCGTTCTACATAAAATAAATGGGGACGCCGGCATGTTTCGTCAAGCGATCTTTGCTCAGTGCTTGGAGTAGCTGCCAGATGATCGCATCCTACATCAAATAAATAGGGACGCAGTGCTTGTTTCGTCATGTGCACTTTGCTCAGTGCTGTGAGTAGCCGCCAGATGATCACATCCTACACAAATATATAGGGACTCAGGCGTGTTTAGTCAAGTGAACTTTGCTCAGTGCTGTGAGTAGCTGCCAGATGATCGCATCCTACATCAAATAAATAGGGACGCAGGCCCCTTTCGTCAAGTGCACTTTGCTCAGTGCTGTGAGTAGCCGCCAGACGATCGCATCCTACATCAAATAAATAGGGACTCAGGCCTGTTTCGTCAAGTGCACTTTGCTGAGTGCTGTGAGTAGCCGCCCGATGATCTCATCCTACATCAAATAAATAGGCACTTAGGCGTGTTTATTCAAGTGAACTTTGCTCAGTGCTGTGAGTAGCTGCCAGGTGATCGCATCCTACATCAAATAGATAGGGACTCGGGCCTGTTTCGTCAAGTGAACTTTGCTCAGTGCTGTTAGTAGCCGCCAGATGATGGCGTCCTACTTAAAATAAATGGGGACGCAGGCATGTTTAGTCAAGTGAACTTTGCTCAGCGCTGTGAGTAGCCGCCAGATGATCGCATCCTACATCAAATAAAGAGGGAGTCAGGCCGGTTTCGTCAAGTGAACTTTGCTCAGTGCTGTGAGTAGCTCCTAGATGATCGCATCCTACATCAAATAAATAGGGAGTCAGGCCTGTTTCGTCAAGTGAACTTTGCTCAGTGCTGTGAGTAGCCGCAAGATCATCGCATCCTACATCAAATAGATAGGCACTCAGGCCTGTTTCGTCAAGTGAACTTTGCTCAGTGCTGTTAGTAGCCGCCAGATGATGGCGTCCTACATAAAATAAATGGGGACGCAGGCATGTTTCGTCAAGTGATCTTTGCTCAGTGCTGGCTGTGAATAGCCGCCAGATGATCGCATCTTACATCAAATAAATAGGGACGCAGGCCCGTTTCGTCAAGTGAATTTTGCTCAGTGCTGTGAGTAGCCGCCAGATGATCGCATCCTACATCAAATAAATAGGGACTCAGGCGTGTTTAGTCAAGTGAACTTTGCTTAGTGCTGTGAGTAGCCGCCAGATGATCGCATCCTACATCAAATAAATAGGGACTCAGGCCTGTTTCGTCAAGAGCACTTTGCTGAGTGCTGTGAGTAGCCGCCAGATGATCGCATCCTACATCAAATAAATAGGGAATTAGACGTGTTTAGTCAAGTGAACTTTGCTCAGTGCTGTGAGTAGCCGCCAGATGATGGCGTTCTACATAAAATAAATGGGGACGCAGGCATGTTTCGTCAAACGATCTTTGCTCAGTGCTTGGAGTAGCCGCCAGATGATCACATCCTACACAAATATATAGGGACTCAGGCGTGTTTAGTCAAGTGAACTTTGCTCAGTGCTGTGAGTAGCCGCCAGATGATCGCATCCTACATCAAATAAATAGGGACGCAGGCCCCTTTCGTCAAGTGCACTTTGCTCAGTGCTGTTAGTAGCCGCCAGATGATCGCATCCTACATCAAATAAATAGGGACTCAGGCGTGTGTAGTCAAGTGAACTTTGTTCAGTGCTGTGAGTAGCCGCCAGATGATCGCATCCTACATCAAATAAATAGGGAGCCAGGCCTGTTTCGTCAAGTGAACTTTGCTCATTGCTGTGAGTAGCTCCTAGATGATCGTATCCTACATCAAATAAATAGGGACTCTTCCCTGTTTCGTCAAGTGAACTTTGCTCAGTGCTGTTAGTAGCCGCCAGATGACGGCATCCTACATAAAATAAATGGGGACGCAGGCATGTTTCGTCAAGTGATCTTTGCTCAGTGCTGGCTGTGAGTAGCCGCCAGATGATCGCATCTTACATCAAATAAATAGGGACGCAGGCCCGTTTCGTCAAGTGAATTTTGCTCAGTGCTGTGAGTAGCCGCCAGATGATCGCATTCTACATCAAATAGAAAGGGACGTAGGCCTGTTTCGTCAAGTGCACTTTGCTCAGTGCTGTGAGTAGCCGCCAGATGATCGCATCCTACATCAAATAAATACGGACTCAGGCGTGTTTAGTCAAGTGAACTTTCTCAGTGCTGTGAGTAGCTGCCAGATGATCGCATCCTACATCAAATAAATAGGGACTTAGGCGTGCTTAGTCAAGTGAACTTTGCTCAGTGCTGTGAGTAGCCGCCAGATGATGGCGTTCTACATAAAATAAATGGGGACGCAGGCATGTTTCGTCAAGTGATCTTTGCTCAGTGCTGGCTGTGAGTAGCCGCCAGATGATCGCATCTTACATCAAATAAATAGGGACGCAGGCCCGTTTCGTCAAGTGAATTTTGCTCAGTGCTGTGAGTAGCCGCCAGATGATCGCATCCTACATCAAATAAATAGGGACTTAGGCGTGTTTAGTAAAGTGAACTTTGCTCAGTGCTGTGAGTAGCCGCCAGATGATCGCATCCTACATCAAATAAATAGGGACTCAGGCCTGTTTCGTGAAGTGCACTTTGCTGAGTGCTGTGAGTAGCCGCCAGATGATCGCATCCTACATCAAATAAATAGGGACTTAGGCGTGCTTAGTCAAGTGAACTTTGCTCAGTGCGGTGAGTAGCCGCCAGATGATGGCGTTCTACATAATATAAATGGGGACGCAGGCATGTTTCGTCAAGCGATCTTTGCTCAGTGCTTGGAGTAGCTGCCAGATGTTCGCATCCTACATCAAATAAATAGGGACGCAGTGCTTGTTTCGTCATGTGCACTTTGCTCAGTGCTGTGAGTAGCCGCCAGATGATCACATCCTACACAAATATATAGGGACTCAGGCGTGTTTAGTCAAGTGAACTTTGCTCAGTGCTGTGAGTAGCCGCCAGATGATCGCATCCTACATCAAATTAATAGGGACGCAGGCCCCTTTCGTCAAGTGCACTTTGCTCAGTGCTGTGAGTAGCCACCAGATGATCGCATCCTACATCAAATAAATAGGGACTCAGGCGTGTTTAGTCAAGTGAACTTTGCTCAGTGCTGTGAGTAGCCGCCAGATGATCGCATCCGACATCAAATAAATAGGGAGTCAGGCCTGTTTCGTCAAGTGAACTTTGCTCAGTGCTGTGAGTAGCCCCTAGATGATCGCATCCTACATCAAATAAATAGGGACTCAGGCGTGTTTAGTCAAGTGAACTTTGCTCAGTGCTGTGAGTAGCTACCAGATGATCGCATCCTACATCAAATAAATAGGGACTCAGGCGTGTTTAGTAAAGTGAACTTTGCTCAGTGCTGTGAGTAGCCGCCAGATGATCGCATCCTACATCAAATAAATAGGGACTCAGGCCTGTTTCGTGAAGTGCACTTTGCTGAGTGCTGTGAGTAGCCGCCAGATGATCGCATCCTACATCATATAAATAGGGACTTAGGCGTGTTTAGTCAAGTGAACTTTGCTCAGTGCTGTGAGTAGCCGCCAGATGATGGCGTTCTACATAAAATAAATGGGGACGCAGGCATGTTTCGTCAAGCGATCTTTGCTCAGTGCTTGGAGTAGCTGCCAGATGATCGCATCCTACATCAAATAAATAGGGACGCAGTGCTTGTTTCGTCATGTGCACTTTGCTCAGTGCTGTGAGTAGCCGCCAGATGATCACATCCTACACAAATATATAGGGACTCAGGCGTGTTTAGTCAAGTGAACTTTGCTCAGTGCTGTGAGTAGCCGCCAGATGATCGCATCCTACATCAAATAAATAGGGACTCAGGCGTGTTTAGTCAAGTGAACTTTGCTCAGTGCTGTGAGTAGCCGCCAGATGATCGCATCCTACATCAAATAAATAGGGAGTCAGGCCTGTTTCGTCAAGTGAACTTTGCTCAGTGCTGTGAGTAGCCCCTAGATGATCGCATCCTACATCAAATAAATAGAGACTCAGGCGTGTTTAGTCAAGTGAACTTTGCTCAGTGCTGTGAGTAGCTACCAGATGATCGCATCCTACATCAAATAAATAGGGACTCAGGCGTGTTTAGTAAAGTGAACTTTGCTCAGTGCTGTGAGTAGCCGCCAGATGATCGCATCCTACATCAAATAAATAGGGACTTAGGCGTGTTTAGTCAAGTGAACTTTGCTCAGTGCTGTGAGTAGCCGCCAGATGATGGCGTTCAACATAAAATAAATGGGGACGCAGGCATGTTTCGTCAAGCGATCTTTGCTCAGTGCTTGGAGTAGCTGCCAGATGATCGCATCCTACATCAAATAAATAGGGACGCAGTGCTTGGTTCGTCATGTGCACTTTGCTCAGTGCTGTGAGTAGCCGCCAGATGATCACATCCTACATCAAATAAATAGGGACGCAGGCCCCTTTCGTCAAGTGCACTTTGCTCAGTGCTGTTAGTAGCCGCCAGATGATCGCATCCTACATCAAATAAATAGGGACTCAGGCGTGTGTAGTCAAGTGAACTTTGTTCAGTGCTGTGAGTAGCCACCAGATGATCGCATCCTACATCAAATAAATAGGGAGCCAGGCCTGTTTCGTCAAGTGAACTTTGCTCATTGCTGTGAGTAGCTCCTAGATGATCGTATCCTACATCAAATAAATAGGGACTCAGGCGTGTTTAGTCAAGTGAACTTTGCTCAGTGCTGTGAGTAGCCGCCAGATGATCGCATCCTACATCAAATAGATAGGCACTCTTCCCTGTTTCGTCAAGTGAACTTCGCTCAGTGCTGTTAGTAGCCGCCAGATGATGGCATCCTAACTAAAATAAATGGGGACGCAGGCATGTTTCGTCAAGTGATCTTTGCTCAGTGCTGGCTGTGAGTAGCCGCCAGATGATCGCATCTTACATCAAATAAATAGGGACGCAGGCCCGTTTCGTCAAGTGAATTTTGCTCAGTGCTGTGAGTAGCCGCCAGATGATCGCATTCTACATCAAATAGAAAGGGACGTAGGCCTGTTTCGTCAAGTGCACTTTGCTCAGTGCTGTGAGTAGCCGCCAGATGATCGCATCCTACATCAAATAAATAAGGACTCAGGCGTGTTTAGTCAAGTGAACTTTCTCAGTGCTGTGAGTAGCTGCCAGATGATCGCATCCTACATCAAATAAATAGGGACTTAGGCGTGCTTAGTCAAGTGAACTTTGCTCAGTGCTGTGAGTAGCCGCCAGATGATGGCGTTCTACATAAAATAAATGGGGACGCAGGCATGTTTCGTCAAGTAATCTTTGCTCAGTGCTGGCTGTGAGTAGCCGCCAGATGATCGCATCTTACATCAAATAAATAGGGACGCAGGCCCGTTTCGTGAAGTGCACTTTGCTGAGTGCTGTGAGTAGCCGCCAGATGATCGCATCCTACATCAAATAAATAGGGACTTAGGCGTGCTTAGTCAAGTGAACTTTGCTCAGTGCGGTGAGTAGCCGCCAGATGATGGCGTTCTACATAATATAAATGGGGACGCAGGCATGTTTCGTCAAGCGATCTTTGCTCAGTGCTTGGAGTAGCTGGCAGATGTTCGCATCCTACATCAAATAAATAGGGACGCAGTGCTTGTTTCGTCATGTGCACTTTGCTCAGTGCTGTGAGTAGCCGCCAGATGATCACATCCTACACAAATATATAGGGACTCAGGCGTGTTTAGTCAAGTGAACTTTGCTCAGTGCTGTGAGTAGCCGCCAGATGATCGGATCCTACATCAAATTAATAGGGACGCAGGCCCCTTTCGTCAAGTGCACTTTGCTCAGTGCTGTGAGTAGCCACCAGATGATCGCATCCTACATCAAATAAATAGGGACTCAGGCGTGTTTAGTCAAGTGAACTTTGCTCAGTGCTGTGAGTAGCCGCCAGATGATCGCATCCTACATCAAATAAATAGGGAGTCAGGCGTGTTTAGTAAAGTGAACTTTGCTCAGTGCTGTGAGCAGCCGCCAGATGATCGCATCCTACATCAAATAAATAGGGACTCAGGCCTGTTTCGTGAAGTGCACTTTGCTGAGTGCTGTGAGTAGCCGCCAGATGATCGCATCCTACATCATATAAATAGGGACTTAGGCGTGTTTAGTCAAGTGAACTTTGCTCAGTGCTGTGAGTAGCCGCCAGATGATGGCGTTCTACATAAAATAAATGGGGACGCAGGCATGTTTCGTCAAGCGATCTTTGCTCAGTGCTTGGAGTAGCTGCCAGATGATCGCATCCTACATCAAATAAATAGGGACGCAGTGCTTGTTTCGTCATGTTCACTTTGCTCAGTGCTGTGAGTAGCCGCCAGATGATCACATCCTACACAAATATATAGGGACTCAGGCGTGTTTAGTCAAGTGAACTTTGCTCAGTGCTGTGAGTAGCCGCCAGATGATCGCATCCTACATCAAATAGATAGGGACGCAGGCCCCTTTCGTCAAGTGCACTTTGCTCAGTGCTGTGAGTAGCCGCCAGATGATCGCATCCTACATCAAATAAATAGGGACTCAGGCCTGTTTCGTTAAGTGCACTTTGCTGAGTGCTGTGAGTAGCCGCCAGATGATCGCATCCTACATCAAATAAATAGGGACTTAGGCGTGCTTAGTCAAGTGAACTTTGCTCAGTGCTGTGAGTAGCCGCCAGATGATGGCGTTCTACATAAAATAAATGGGGACGCAGGCATGTTTCGTCAAGCGATCTTTGCTCAGTGCTTGGAGTAGCTGCCAGATGATCGCATCCTACATCAAATAAATAGGGACGCAGTGCTTGTTTCGTCATGTGCACTTTGCTCAGTGCTGTGAGTAGCCGGAAGATGATCACATCCTACACAAATATATAGGGACTCAGGCGTGTTTAGTCAAGTGAACTTTGCTCAGTGCTGTGAGTAGCCGCCAGATGATCGCATCCTACATCAAATAAATAGGGACGCAGGCCCCTTTCGTCAAGTGCACTTTGCTCAGTGCTGTGAGTAGCCGCCAGATGATCGCATCCTACATCAAATAAATAGGGACTCAGGCGTGTTTAGTCAAGTGAACTTTGCTCAGTGCTGTGAGTAGCCGCCAGATGATCGCATCCTACATCAAATAAATAGGGAGTCAGGCCTGTTTCGTCAAGTGAACTTTGCTCAGTGCTGTGAGTAGCCCCTAGATGATCGCATCCTACATCAAATAAATAGAGACTCAGGCGTGTTTAGTCAAGTGAACTTTGCTCAGTGCTGTGAGTAGCTGCCAGATGATCGCATCCTACATCAAATAAATAGGGACTCAGGCGTGTTTAGTAAAGTGAACTTTGCTCAGTGCTGTGAGTAGCCGCCAGATGATCGCATCCTACATCAAATAAATAGGGACTTAGGCGTGTTTAGTCAAGTGAACTTTGCTCAGTGCTGTGAGTAGCCGCCAGATGATGGCGTTCAACATAAAATAAATGGGGACGCAGGCATGTTTCGTCAAGCGATCTTTGCTCAGTGCTTGGAGTAGCTGCCAGATGATCGCATCCTACATCAAATAAATAGGGACGCAGGCATGTTTCGTCAAGTGATCTTTGCTCAGTGCTGTGAGTAGCCGCCAGATGATCGCATCCTACATCAAATAAATAGGGACGCATTCCCCTTTCGTCAAGTGCACTTTGCTCAGTGCTGTTAGTAGCCGCCAGATGATCGCATCCTACATCAAATAAATAGGGACTCAGGCGTGTGTAGTCAAGTGAACTTTGCTCAGTGCTGTGAGTAGCCGCCAGATGATCGCATCCTATATCAAATAAATAGGGAGTCAGGCCTGTTTCGTCAAGTGAACTTTGCTCATTGCTGTGAGTAGCTCCTAGATGATCGTATCCTACATCAAATAAATAGGGACTCAGGCGTGTTTAGTCAAGTGAACTTTGCTCAGTGCTGTGAGTAGCCGCCAGATGATCGCATCTTACATCAAATAAATAGGGACGCAGGCCCGTTTCGTCAAGTGAATTTTGCTCAGTGCTGTGAGTAGCCGCCAGATGATCGCACCCTACATCAAATAAATCGGGACTCAGGCGTGTTTAGTAAAGTGAACTTTGCTCAGTGCTGTGAGTAGCCGCCAGATGATCGCATCCTACATCAAATAGAAAGGGACGTAGGCCTGTTTCGTCAAGTGCACTTTGCTCAGTGCTGTGAGTAGCCGCCAGATGATCGCATCCTACATCAAATAAATAGGGACTCAGGCGTGTTTAGTCAAGTGAACTTTCTCAGTGCTGTGAGTAGCTGCCAGATGATCGCATCCTACATCAAATAAATAGGGACTCAGGCGAGTTTAGTCAAGTGAACTTTGCTCAGTGCTGTGAGTAGCCGCCAGATGATCGCATCCTACATCAAATAAATAGGGACTCAGGCCTGTTTCGTCAAGAGCACTTTGCTCAGTGCTGTGAGTAGCCGACAGATGATCGCATCCTACATCAAATAAATAGGGAATTAGGCGTGTTTAGTCAAGTGAACTTTGCTCAGTGCTGTGAGTAGCCGCCAGATGATGGCGTTCTACATAAAATAAATGGGGACGCAGGCATGTTTCGTCAAACGATCTTTGCTCAGTGCTTGGAGTAGCCGCCAGATGATCACATCCTACACAAATATATAGGGACTCAGGCGTGTTTAGTCAAGTGATCTTTGCTCAGTGCTGTGAGTAGCCGCCAGATGATCGCATCCTACATCAAATAAATAGGGACGCATTCCCCTTTCGTCAAGTGCACTTTGCTCAGTGCTGTTAGTAGCCGCCAGATGATCGCATCCTACATCAAATAAATAGGGACTCAGGCGTGTGTAGTCAAGTGAACTTTGCTCAGTGCTGTGAGTAGCCGCCAGATGATCGCATCCTATATCAAATAAATAGGGAGTCAGGCCTGTTTCGTCAAGTGAACTTTGCTCATTGCTGTGAGTAGCTCCTAGATGATCGTATCCTACATCAAATAAATAGGGACTCAGGCGTGTTTAGTCAAGTGAACTTTGCTCAGTGCTGTGAGTAGCCGCCAGATGATCGCATCTTACATCAAATAAATAGGGACGCAGGCCCGTTTCGTCAAGTGAATTTTGCTCAGTGCTGTGAGTAGCCGCCAGATGATCGCACCCTACATCAATTAAATCGGGACTCAGGCGTGTTTAGTAAAGTGAACTTTGCTCAGTGCTGTGAGTAGCCGCCAGATGATCGCATCCTACATCAAATAGAAAGGGACGTAGGCCTGTTTCGTCAAGTGCACTTTGCTCAGTGCTGTGAGTAGCCGCCAGATGATCGCATCCTACATCAAATAAATAGGGACTCAGGCGTGTTTAGTCAAGTGAACTTTCTCAGTGCTGTGAGTAGCTGCCAGATGATCGCATCCTACATCAAATAAATAGGGACTCAGGCGAGTTTAGTCAGGTGAACTTTGCTCAGTGCTGTGAGTAGCCGCCAGATGATCGCATCCTACATCAAATAAATAGGTTCGCAGGCCCGTTTCGTCAAGTGAATTTTGCTCAGTGCTGTGAGTAGCCGCCAGATGATCGCATCCTACATCAAATAAATATGGACTCAGGCGTGTTTAGTCAAGTGAACTTTCTCAGTGCTGTGAGTAGCTGCCAGACGATCGCATCCTACATCAAATAAATAGGGACTCAGGCGAGTTTAGTCAGGTGAACTTGGCTCAGTGCTGTGAGTAGCCGCCAGATGATCTCATCCTACATCAAATAAACAGGGAGTCAGGCCTGTTTCGTCAAGTGAACTTTGCTCAGTGCTGTGAGTAGCCGCCAGACGATCGCTACCTACATCAAATAGATAGGCACTCAGGCCTGTTTCGTCAAGTGAACTTTGCTCAGTGCTGTTAGTAGCCCCTAGATGATCGCATCCTACATCAAATAAATAGGGACTCAGGCGTGTTTAGTCAAGTGAACTTTGCTCAGTGCTGTGAGTAGCTGCCAGATGATCGCATCCTACATCAAATAAATAGGGACTCACGCGTGTTTAGTAAAGTGAACTTTGCTCAGTGCTGTCAGTAGCCGCCAGATGATCGCATCCTACATCAAATAAATAGGGACTCAGGCCTGTTTCGTGAAGTGCACTTTGCTGAGTGCTGTGAGTAGCCGCCAGATGATCGCATCCTACATCAAATAAATAGGGACTGAGGCGTGTTTAGTCAAGTGAACTTTGCTCAGTTCTGTGAGTAGCCGCCAGATGATCACATCCTACACAAATATTTAGGGACTCAGGCGTGTTTAGTCAAGTGAACTTTGCTCAGTGCTGGGAGTAGCTGCCAGATGATCGCATCCTACATCAAATAAATAGGGACGCAGGCCCCTTTCGTCAAGTGCACTTTGCTCAGCGCTGTGAGTAGCCGCCAGATGATCCCATCCTACATCAAATAAATAGGGACTCAGGCGTGTTTAGTCAAGTGAACTTTGCTCAGTGCTGTGAGTAGCCGCCAGATGATCGCATCCTACATCAAATAAATAGGAAGTCAGGCCTGTTTTGTCAAGTGAACTTTGCTCAGTGCTGTGAGTAGCCCCTAGATGATCGCATCCTACATCAAATAAATAGGGACTCAGGCGTGTTTAGTCAAGTGAACTTTGCTCAGTGCTGTGAGTAGCTGCCAGATGATCGCATCCTACATCAAATAAATAGGGACTGACGCGTGTTTAGTAAAGTGAACTTTGCTCAGTGCTGTCAGTAGCCGCCAGATGATCGCATCCTACATCAAATAAATAGGGACTAAGGCCTGTTTCGTGAAGTGCACTTTGCTGGGTGCTGTGAGTAGCCGCCAGATGATCGCATCCTACATCAAATAAATAGGGACTTAGGCGTGTTTAGTCAAGTGAACTTTGCTCAGTGCTGTGAGTAGCCGCCAGATGATGGCGTTCTACATAAAATAAATGGGGACGCCGGCATGTTTCGTCAAGCGATCTTTGCTCAGTGCTTGGAGTAGCTGCCAGATGATCGCATCCTACATCAAATAAATAGGGACGCAGTGCTTGTTTCGTCATGTGCACTTTGCTCAGTGCTGTGAGTAGCCGCCAGATGATCACATCCTACACAAATATATAGGGACTCAGGCGTGTTTAGTCAAGTGAACTTTGCTCAGTGCTGTGAGTAGCTGCCAGATGATCGCATCCTACATCAAATAAATAGGGACGCAGGCCCCTTTCGTCAAGTGCACTTTGCTCAGTGCTGTGAGTAGCCGCCAGATGATCGCATCCTGCATCAAATAAATAGGGACTCAGGCGTGTTTAGTCAAGTGAACTTTGCTCAGTGCTGTTAGTAGCCGCCAGACGATCGCATCCTACATCAAATAAATAGGGACTCAGGCCTGTTTCGTCAAGTGCACTTTGCTGAGTGCTGTGAGTAGCCGCCAGATGATCTCATCCTACATCAAATAAATAGGCACTGAGGCGTGTTTAGTCAAGTGAACTTTGCTCAGTGCTGTGAGTAGCTGCCAGGTGATCGCATCCTACATCAAATAGATAGGGACTCGGGCCTGTTTCGTCAAGTGAACTTTGCTCAGTGCTGTTAGTAGCCGCCAGATGATGGCGTCCTACTTAAAATAAATGGGGACGCAGGCATGTTTAGTCAAGTGAACTTTGCTCAGTGCTGTGAGTAGCTGCCAGATGATCGCATCCTACATCAAATAAAGAGGGAGTCAGGCCTGTTTCGTCAAGTGAACTTTGCTCAGTGCTGTAAGTAGCTCCTAGATGATCGCATCCTACATCAAATAAACAGGGAGTCAGGCCTGTTTCGTCAAGTGAACTTTGCTCAGTGCTGTGAGTAGCCGCCAGATGATCGCATCCTACATCAAATAGATAGGCACTCAGGCCTGTTTCGTCAAGTGAACTTTGCTCATTGCTGTTAGTAGCCGCCAGATGATGGCGTCCTACATAAAATAAATGGGGACGCAGGCATGTTTCGTCAAGTGATCTTTGCTCAGTGCTGGCTGTGAATAGCCGCCAGATGATCGCATCTTACATCAAATAAATAGGGACGCAGGCCCGTTTCTTCAAGTGAATTTTGCTCAGTGCTGTGAGTAGCCGCCAGATGATCGCATCCTACATCAAATAAATAGGGACTCAGGCGTGTTTAGTCAAGTGAACTTTGCTCAGTGCTGTGAGTAGCCGCCAGATGATCGCATCCTACATCAAATAAATAGGGACTCAGGCCTGTTTCGTCAAGAGCACTTTGCTGAGTGCTGTGAGTAGCCGCCAGATGATCGCATCCTACATCAAATAAATAGGGAATTAGGCGTGTTTAGTCAAGTGAACTTTGCTCAGTGCTGTGAGTAGCCGCCAGATGATGGCGTTCTACATAAAATAAATGGGGACGCAGGCATGTTTCGTCAAACGATCTTTGCTCAGTGCTTGGAGTAGCCGCCAGATGATCACATCCTACACAAATATATAGGGACTCAGGCGTGTTTAGTCAAGTGAACTTTGCTCAGTGCTGTGAGTAGCCGCCAGATGATCGCATCCTACATCAAATAAATAGGGACGCAGGCCCCTTTCGTCAAGTGCACTTTGCTCAGTGCTGTTAGTAGCCGCCAGATGATCGCATCCTACATCAAATAAATAGGGACTCAGGCGTGTGTAGTCAAGTGAACTTTGTCCAGTGCTGTGAGTAGCCGCCAGATGATGGCATCCTACATAAAATAAATGGGGACGCAGGCATGTTTCGTCAAGTGATCTTTGCTCAGTGCTGGCTGTGAGTAGCCGCCAGATGATCGCATCTTACATCAAATAAATAGGTTCGCAGGCCCGTTTCGTCAAGTGAATTTTGCTCAGTGCTGTGAGTAGCCGCCAGATGATCGCATCCTACATCAAATAAATATGGACTCAGGCGTGTTTAGTCAAGTGAACTTTCTCAGTGCTGTGAGTAGCTGCCAGACGATCGCATCCTACATCAAATAAATAGGGACTCAGGCGAGTTTAGTCAGGTGAACTTTGCTCAGTGCTGTGAGTAGCCGCCAGATGATCGCATCCTACATCAAATAAATAGGTTCGCAGGCCCGTTTCGTCAAGTGAACTTTGCTCAGTGCTGTGAGTAGCCGCCAGATGATCGCATCCTACATCAAATAAACAGGGAGTCAGGCCTGTTTCGTCAAGTGAACTTTGCTCAGTGCTGTGAGTAGCCGCCAGACGATCGCTACCTAGATCAAATAGATAGGCACTCAGGCCTGTTTCGTCAAGTGAACTTTGCTGAGTGCTGTTAGTAGCCGCCAGATGATGGCGTCCTACATAAAATAAATGGGGACGCAGGCATGTTTCGTCAAGTGATCTTTGCTCAGTGCTGGCTGTGAGTAGCCGCCAGATGATCGCATCTTACATCAAATAAATAGGGACGCAGGCCCGTTTCGTCAAGTGAATTTTGCTCAGTGCTGTGAGTAGCCGCCAGATGATCGCATCCTACATCAAATAAATAGGGACTCAGGCGTGTTTAGTAAAGTGAACTTTGCTCAGTGCTGTGAGTAGCCGCCAGATGATCGCATCCTACATCAAATAAATAGGGACTCAGGCCTGTTTCGTGAAGTGCACTTTGCTGAGTGCTGTGAGTAGCCGCCAGATGATCGCATCCTACATCAAATAAATAGGGACTGAGGCGTGTTTAGTCAAGTGAACTTTGCTCAGTGCTGTGAGTAGCCGCCAGATGATGGCGTTCTACATAAAATAAATGGGGACGCAGGCATGTTTCGGCAAGCGATCTTTGCTCAGTGCTGGGAGTAGCTGCCAGATGATCGCATCCTACATCAAATAAATAGGGACGCAGGCCCCTTTCGTCAAGTGCACTTTTCTCAGCGCTGTGAGTAGCCGCCAGATGATCCCATCCTACATCAAATAAATAGGGACTCAGGCGTGTTTAGTCAAGTGAACTTTGCTCAGTGCTGTGAGTAGCCGCCAGATGATCGCATCCTACATCAAATAAATAGGGAGTCAGGCCTGTTTTGTCAAGTGAACTTTGCTCAGTGCTGTGAGTAGCCCCTAGATGATCGCATCCTACATCAAATAAATAGGGACTCAGGCGTGTTTAGTCAAGTGAACTTTGCTCAGTGCTGTGAGTAGCTGCCAGATGATCGCATCCTACATCAAATAAATAGGGACTGACGCGTGTTTAGTAAAGTGAACTTTGCTCAGTGCTGTCAGTAGCCGCCAGATGATCGCATCCTACATCAAATAAATAGGGACTAAGGCCTGTTTCGTGAAGTGCACTTTGCTGGGTGCTGTGAGTAGCCGCCAGATGATCGCATCCTACATCAAATAAATAGGGACTTAGGCGTGTTTAGTCAAGTGAACTTTGCTCAGTGCTGTGAGTAGCCGCCAGATGATGGCGTTCTACATAAAATAAATGGGGACGCCGGCATGTTTCGTCAAGCGATCTTTGCTCAGTGCTTGGAGTAGCTGCCAGATGATCGCATCCTACATCAAATAAATAGGGACGCAGTGCTTGTTTCGTCATGTGCACTTTGCTCAGTGCTGTGAGTAGCCGCCAGATGATCACATCCTACACAAATATATAGGGACTCAGGCGTGTTTAGTCAAGTGAACTTTGCTCAGTGCTGTGAGTAGCTGCCAGATGATCGCATCCTACATCAAATAAATAGGGACGCAGGCCCCTTTCGTCAAGTGCACTTTGCTCAGTGCTGTGAGTAGCCGCCAGATGATCGCATCCTGCATCAAATAAATAGGGACTCAGGCGTGTTTAGTCAAGTGAACTTTGCTCAGTGCTGTTAGTAGCCGCCAGACGATCGCATCCTACATCAAATAAATAGGGACTCAGGCCTGTTTCGTCAAGTGCACTTTGCTGAGTGCTGTGAGTAGCCGCCAGATGATCTCATCCTACATCAAATAAATAGGCACTGAGGCGTGTTTAGTCAAGTGAACTTTGCTCAGTGCTGTGAGTAGCTGCCAGGTGATCGCATCCTACATCAAATAGATAGGGACTCGGGCCTGTTTCGTCAAGTGAACTTTGCTCAGTGCTGTTAGTAGCCGCCAGATGATGGCGTCCTACTTAAAATAAATGGGGACGCAGGCATGTTTAGTCAAGTGAACTTTGCTCAGTGCTGTGAGTAGCTGCCAGATGATCGCATCCTACATCAAATAAAGAGGGAGTCAGGCCTGTTTCGTCAAGTGAACTTTGCTCAGTGCTGTAAGTAGCTCCTAGATGATCGCATCCTACATCAAATAAACAGGGAGTCAGGCCTGTTTCGTCAAGTGAACTTTGCTCAGTGCTGTGAGTAGCCGCCAGATGATCGCATCCTACATCAAATAGATAGGCACTCAGGCCTGTTTCGTCAAGTGAACTTTGCTCATTGCTGTTAGTAGCCGCCAGATGATGGCGTCCTACATAAAATAAATGGGGACGCAGGCATGTTTCGTCAAGTGATCTTTGCTCAGTGCTGGCTGTGAATAGCCGCCAGATGATCGCATCTTACATCAAATAAATAGGGACGCAGGCCCGTTTCTTCAAGTGAATTTTGCTCAGTGCTGTGAGTAGCCGCCAGATGATCGCATCCTACATCAAATAAATAGGGACTCAGGCGTGTTTAGTCAAGTGAACTTTGCTCAGTGCTGTGAGTAGCCGCCAGATGATCGCATCCTACATCAAATAAATAGGGACTCAGGCCTGTTTCGTCAAGGGCACTTTGCTGAGTGCTGTGAGTAGCCGCCAGATGATCGCATCCTACATCAAATAAATAGGGAATTAGGCGTGTTTAGTCAAGTGAACTTTGCTCAGTGCTGTGAGTAGCCGCCAGATGATGGCGTTCTACATAAAATAAATGGGGACGCAGGCATGTTTCGTCAAACGATCTTTGCTCAGTGCTTGGAGTAGCCGCCAGATGATCACATCCTACACAAATATATAGGGACTCAGGCGTGTTTAGTCAAGTGAACTTTGCTCAGTGCTGTGAGTAGCCGCCAGATGATCGCATCCTACATCAAATAAATAGGGACGCAGGCCCCTTTCGTCAAGTGCACTTTGCTCAGTGCCGTTAGTAGCCGCCAGATGATCGCATCCTACATCAAATAAATAGGGACTCAGGCGTGTGTAGTCAAGTGAACTTTGTCCAGTGCTGTGAGTAGCCGCCAGATGATGGCATCCTACATAAAATAAATGGGGACGCAGGCATGTTTCGTCAAGTGATCTTTGCTCAGTGCTGGCTGTGAGTAGCCGCCAGATGATCGCATCCTACATCAAATAAATAGGGACTCAGGCGAGTTTAGTCAGGTGAACTTGGCTCAGTGCTGTGAGTAGCCGCCAGATGATCTCATCCTACATCAAATAAACAGGGAGTCAGGCCTGTTTCGTCAAGTGAACTTTGCTCAGTGCTGTGAGTAGCCGCCAGACGATCGCTACCTACATCAAATAGATAGGCACTCAGGCCTGTTTCGTCAAGTGAACTTTGCTCAGTGCTGTTAGTAGCCCCTAGATGATCGCATCCTACATCAAATAAATAGGGACTCAGGCGTGTTTAGTCAAGTGAACTTTGCTCAGTGCTGTGAGTAGCTGCCAGATGATCGCATCCTACATCAAATAAATAGGGACTCACGCGTGTTTAGTAAAGTGAACTTTGCTCAGTGCTGTCAGTAGCCGCCAGATGATCGCATCCTACATCAAATAAATAGGGACTCAGGCCTGTTTCGTGAAGTGCACTTTGCTGAGTGCTGTGAGTAGCCGCCAGATGATCGCATCCTACATCAAATAAATAGGGACTGAGGCGTGTTTAGTCAAGTGAACTTTGCTCAGTGCTGTGAGTAGCCGCCAGATGATCACATCCTACACAAATATTTAGGGACTCAGGCGTGTTTAGTCAAGTGAACTTTGCTCAGTGCTGGGAGTAGCTGCCAGATGATCGCATCCTACATCAAATAAATAGGGACGCAGGCCCCTTTCGTCAAGTGCACTTTGCTCAGCGCTGTGAGTAGCCGCCAGATGATCCCATCCTACATCAAATAAATAGGGACTCAGGCGTGTTTAGTCAAGTGAACTTTGCTCAGTGCTGTGAGTAGCCGCCAGATGATCGCATCCTACATCAAATAAATAGGAAGTCAGGCCTGTTTTGTCAAGTGAACTTTGCTCAGTGCTGTGAGTAGCCCCTAGATGATCGCATCCTACATCAAATAAATAGGGACTCAGGCGTGTTTAGTCAAGTGAACTTTGCTCAGTGCTGTGAGTAGCTGCCAGATGATCGCATCCTACATCAAATAAATAGGGACTGACGCGTGTTTAGTAAAGTGAACTTTGCTCAGTGCTGTCAGTAGCCGCCAGATGATCGCATCCTACATCAAATAAATAGGGACTAAGGCCTGTTTCGTGAAGTGCACTTTGCTGGGTGCTGTGAGTAGCCGCCAGATGATCGCATCCTACATCAAATAAATAGGGACTTAGGCGTGTTTAGTCAAGTGAACTTTGCTCAGTGCTGTGAGTAGCCGCCAGATGATGGCGTTCTACATAAAATAAATGGGGACGCCGGCATGTTTCGTCAAGCGATCTTTGCTCAGTGCTTGGAGTAGCTGCCAGATGATCGCATCCTACATCAAATAAATAGGGACGCAGTGCTTGTTTCGTCATGTGCACTTTGCTCAGTGCTGTGAGTAGCCGCCAGATGATCACATCCTACACAAATATATAGGGACTCAGGCGTGTTTAGTCAAGTGAACTTTGCTCAGTGCTGTGAGTAGCTGCCAGATGATCGCATCCTACATCAAATAAATAGGGACGCAGGCCCCTTTCGTCAAGTGCACTTTGCTCAGTGCTGTGAGTAGCCGCCAGATGATCGCATCCTGCATCAAATAAATAGGGACTCAGGCGTGTTTAGTCAAGTGAACTTTGCTCAGTGCTGTTAGTAGCCGCCAGACGATCGCATCCTACATCAAATAAATAGGGACTCAGGCCTGTTTCGTCAAGTGCACTTTGCTGAGTGCTGTGAGTAGCCGCCAGATGATCTCATCCTACATCAAATAAATAGGCACTGAGGCGTGTTTAGTCAAGTGAACTTTGCTCAGTGCTGTGAGTAGCTGCCAGGTGATCGCATCCTACATCAAATAGATAGGGACTCGGGCCTGTTTCGTCAAGTGAACTTTGCTCAGTGCTGTTAGTAGCCGCCAGATGATGGCGTCCTACTTAAAATAAATGGGGACGCAGGCATGTTTAGTCAAGTGAACTTTGCTCAGTGCTGTGAGTAGCTGCCAGATGATCGCATCCTACATCAAATAAAGAGGGAGTCAGGCCTGTTTCGTCAAGTGAACTTTGCTCAGTGCTGTAAGTAGCTCCTAGATGATCGCATCCTACATCAAATAAACAGGGAGTCAGGCCTGTTTCGTCAAGTGAACTTTGCTCAGTGCTGTGAGTAGCCGCCAGATGATCGCATCCTACATCAAATAGATAGGCACTCAGGCCTGTTTCGTCAAGTGAACTTTGCTCATTGCTGTTAGTAGCCGCCAGATGATGGCGTCCTACATAAAATAAATGGGGACGCAGGCATGTTTCGTCAAGTGATCTTTGCTCAGTGCTGGCTGTGAATAGCCGCCAGATGATCGCATCTTACATCAAATAAATAGGGACGCAGGCCCGTTTCTTCAAGTGAATTTTGCTCAGTGCTGTGAGTAGCCGCCAGATGATCGCATCCTACATCAAATAAATAGGGACTCAGGCGTGTTTAGTCAAGTGAACTTTGCTCAGTGCTGTGAGTAGCCGCCAGATGATCGCATCCTACATCAAATAAATAGGGACTCAGGCCTGTTTCGTCCAGAGCACTTTGCTGAGTGCTGTGAGTAGCCGCCAGATGATCGCATCCTACATCAAATAAATAGGGAATTAGGCGTGTTTAGTCAAGTGAACTTTGCTCAGTGCTGTGAGTAGCCGCCAGATGATGGCGTTCTACATAAAATAAATGGGGACGCAGGCATGTTTCGTCAAACGATCTTTGCTCAGTGCTTGGAGTAGCCGCCAGATGATCACATCCTACACAAATATATAGGGACTCAGGCGTGTTTAGTCAAGTGAACTTTGCTCAGTGCTGTGAGTAGCCGCCAGATGATCGCATCCTACATCAAATAAATAGGGACGCAGGCCCCTTTCGTCAAGTGCACTTTGCTCAGTGCTGTTAGTAGCCGCCAGATGATCGCATCCTACATCAAATAAATAGGGACTCAGGCGTGTGTAGTCAAGTGAACTTTGTCCAGTGCTGTGAGTAGCCGCCAGATGATGGCATCCTACATAAAATAAATGGGGACGCAGGCATGTTTCGTCAAGTGATCTTTGCTCAGTGCTGGCTGTGAGTAGCCGCCAGATGATCGCATCTTACATCAAATAAATAGGTTCGCAGGCCCGTTTCGTCAAGTGAATTTTGCTCAGTGCTGTGAGTAGCCGCCAGATGATCGCATCCTACATCAAATAAATATGGACTCAGGCGTGTTTAGTCAAGTGAACTTTCTCAGTGCTGTGAGTAGCTGCCAGACGATCGCATCCTACATCAAATAAATAGGGACTCAGGCGAGTTTAGTCAGGTGAACTTTGCTCAGTGCTGTGAGTAGCCGCCAGATGATCGCATCCTACATCAAATAAATAGGTTCGCAGGCCCGTTTCGTCAAGTGAACTTTGCTCAGTGCTGTGAGTAGCCGCCAGATGATCGCATCCTACATCAAATAAACAGGGAGTCAGGCCTGTTTCGTCAAGTGAACTTTGCTCAGTGCTGTGAGTAGCCGCCAGACGATCGCTACCTAGATCAAATAGATAGGCACTCAGGCCTGTTTCGTCAAGTGAACTTTGCTGAGTGCTGTTAGTAGCCGCCAGATGATGGCGTCCTACATAAAATAAATGGGGACGCAGGCATGTTTCGTCAAGTGATCTTTGCTCAGTGCTGGCTGTGAGTAGCCGCCAGATGATCGCATCTTACATCAAATAAATAGGGACGCAGGCCCGTTTCGTCAAGTGAATTTTGCTCAGTGCTGTGAGTAGCCGCCAGATGATCGCATCCTACATCAAATAAATAGGGACTCAGGCGTGTTTAGTAAAGTGAACTTTGCTCAGTGCTGTGAGTAGCCGCCAGATGATCGCATCCTACATCAAATAAATAGGGACTCAGGCCTGTTTCGTGAAGTGCACTTTGCTGAGTGCTGTGAGTAGCCGCCAGATGATCGCATCCTACATCAAATAAATAGGGACTGAGGCGTGTTTAGTCAAGTGAACTTTGCTCAGTGCTGTGAGTAGCCGCCAGATGATGGCGTTCTACATAAAATAAATGGGGACGCAGGCATGTTTCGGCAAGCGATCTTTGCTCAGTGCTGGGAGTAGCTGCCAGATGATCGCATCCTACATCAAATAAATAGGGACGCAGGCCCCTTTCGTCAAGTGCACTTTGCTCAGCGCTGTGAGTAGCCGCCAGATGATCGCATCCTACATCAAATAGATAGGCACTCTTCCCTGTTTCGTCAAGTGAACTTTGCTCAGTGCTGTTAGTAGCCGCCAGATGATGGTATCCTACATAAAATAAATGGGGACGCAGGCATGTTTCGTCAAGTGATCTTTGCTCAGTGCTGGCTGTGAGTAGCCGCCAGATGATCGCATCTTACATCAAATAAATAGGGACGCTGGCCCGTTTCGTCAAGTGAATTTTGCTCAGTGCTGTGAGTAGCCGCCAGATGATCGCATCCTACATCAAAT
The DNA here is from genome assembly GCF_048455015.1 of Haemaphysalis longicornis. Lineage (NCBI taxonomy): Eukaryota > Metazoa > Arthropoda > Arachnida > Ixodida > Ixodidae > Haemaphysalis > Haemaphysalis longicornis. Next base: position 574,766 of record NW_027526204.1, on the reverse strand, counting down.
AAATAGGAACTGACGCGTGTTTAGTAGAGTGAACTTTGCTCAGTGCTGTCAGTAGCCGCCAGATGATCGCATCCTACATCAAATAAATAGGGACTAAGGCCTGTTTCGTGAAGTGCACTTTGCTGGGTGCTGTGAGTAGCCGCCAGATGATCGCATCCTACATCAAATAAATAGGGACTTAGGCGTGTTTAGTCAAGTGAACTTTGCTCAGTGCTGTGAGTAGCCGCCAGATGATGGCGTTCTAGATAAAATAAATGGGGACGCCGGCATGTTTCGTCAAGCGATCTTTGCTCAGTGCTTGGAGTAGCTGCCAGATGATCGCATCCTACATCAAATAAATAGGGACGCAGTGCTTGTTTCGTCATGTGCACTTTGCTCAGTGCTGTGAGTAGCCGCCAGATGATCACATCCTACACAAATATATAGGGACTCAGGCGTGTTTAGTCAAGTGAACTTTGCTCAGTGCTGTGAGTAGCTGCCAGATGATCGCATCCTACATCAAATAAATAGGGACGCAGGCCCCTTTCGTCAAGTGCACTTTGCTCAGTGCTGTGAGTAGCCGCCAGATGATCGCATCCTGCATCAAATAAATAGGGACTCAGGCGTGTTTAGTCAAGTGAACTTTGCTCAGTGCTGTTAGTAGCCGCCAGACGATCGCATCCTACATCAAATAAATAGGGACTCAGGCCTGTTTCGTCAAGTGCACTTTGCTGAGTGCTGTGAGTAGCCGCCAGATGATCTCATCCTACATCAAATAAATAGGCACTGAGGCGTGTTTAGTCAAGTGAACTTTGCTCAGTGCTGTGAGTAGCTGCCAGGTGATCGCATCCTACATCAAATAGATAGGGACTCGGGCCTGTTTCGTCAAGTGAACTTTGCTCAGTGCTGTTAGTAGCCGCCAGATGATGGCGTCCTACTTAAAATAAATGGGGACGCAGGCATGTTTAGTCAAGTGAACTTTGCTCAGTGCTGTGAGTAGCTGCCAGATGATCGCATCCTACATCAAATAAAGAGGGAGTCAGGCCTGTTTCGTCAAGTGAACTTTGCTCAGTGCTGTAAGTAGCTCCTAGATGATCGCATCCTACATCAAATAAACAGGGAGTCAGGCCTGTTTCGTCAAGTGAACTTTGCTCAGTGCTGTGAGTAGCCGCCAGATGATCGCATCCTACATCAAATAGATAGGCACTCAGGCCTGTTTCGTCAAGTGAACTTTGCTCATTGCTGTTAGTAGCCGCCAGATGATGGCGTCCTACATAAAATAAATGGGGACGCAGGCATGTTTCGTCAAGTGATCTTTGCTCAGTGCTGGCTGTGAATAGCCGCCAGATGATCGCATCTTACATCAAATAAATAGGGACGCAGGCCCGTTTCTTCAAGTGAATTTTGCTCAGTGCTGTGAGTAGCCGCCAGATGATCGCATCCTACATCAAATAAATAGGGACTCAGGCGTGTTTAGTCAAGTGAACTTTGCTCAGTGCTGTGAGTAGCCGCCAGATGATCGCATCCTACATCAAATAAATAGGGACTCAGGCCTGTTTCGTCAAGAGCACTTTGCTGAGTGCTGTGAGTAGCCGCCAGATGATCGCATCCTACATCAAATAAATAGGGAATTAGGCGTGTTTAGTCAAGTGAACTTTGCTCAGTGCTGTGAGTAGCCGCCAGATGATGGCGTTCTACATAAAATAAATGGGGACGCAGGCATGTTTCGTCAAACGATCTTTGCTCAGTGCTTGGAGTAGCCGCCAGATGATCACATCCTACACAAATATATAGGGACTCAGGCGTGTTTAGTCAAGTGAACTTTGCTCAGTGCTGTGAGTAGCCGCCAGATGATCGCATCCTACATCAAATAAATAGGGACGCAGGCCCCTTTCGTCAAGTGCACTTTGCTCAGTGCCGTTAGTAGCCGCCAGATGATCGCATCCTACATCAAATAAATAGGGACTCAGGCGTGTGTAGTCAAGTGAACTTTGTCCAGTGCTGTGAGTAGCCGCCAGATGATGGCATCCTACATAAAATAAATGGGGACGCAGGCATGTTTCGTCAAGTGATCTTTGCTCAGTGCTGGCTGTGAGTAGCCGCCAGATGATCGCATCTTACATCAAATAAATAGGGACGCAGGCCCGTTTCGTCAAGTGAATTTTGCTCAGTGCTGTGAGTAGCCGCCAGATGATCGCATCCTACATCAAATAGAAAGGGACGTAGGCCTGTTTCGTCAAGTGCACTTTGCTCAGTGCTGTGAGTAGCCGCCAGATGATCGCATCCTACATCAAATAAATAAGGACTCAGGCGTGTTTATTCAAGTGAACTTTCTCAGTGCTGTGAGTAGCTGCCAGATGATCGCATCCTACATCAAATAAATAGGGACGCAGTGCTTGTTTCGTCATGTGCACTTTGCTCAGTGCTGTGAGTAGCCGCCAGATGATCACATCCTACACAAATATATAGGGACTCAGGCGTGTTTAGTCAAGTGAACTTTGCTCAGTGCTGTGAGTAGCTGCCAGATGATCGCATCCTACATCAAATAAATAGGGACGCAGGCCCCTTTCGTCAAGTGCACTTTGCTCAGTGCTGTGAGTAGCCGCCAGATGATCGCATCCTGCATCAAATAAATAGGGACTCAGGCGTGTTTAGTCAAGTGAACTTTGCTCAGTGCTGTTAGTAGCCGCCAGACGATCGCATCCTACATCAAATAAATAGGGACTCAGGCCTGTTTCGTCAAGTGCACTTTGCTGAGTGCTGTGAGTAGCCGCCAGATGATCTCATCCTACATCAAATAAATAGGCACTGAGGCGTGTTTAGTCAAGTGAACTTTGCTCAGTGCTGTGAGTAGCTGCCAGGTGATCGCATCCTACATCAAATAGATAGGGACTCGGGCCTGTTTCGTCAAGTGAACTTTGCTCAGTGCTGTTAGTAGCCGCCAGATGATGGCGTCCTACTTAAAATAAATGGGGACGCAGGCATGTTTAGTCAAGTGAACTTTGCTCAGTGCTGTGAGTAGCTGCCAGATGATCGCATCCTACATCAAATAAAGAGGGAGTCAGGCCTGTTTCGTCAAGTGAACTTTGCTCAGTGCTGTAAGTAGCTCCTAGATGATCGCATCCTACATCAAATAAACAGGGAGTCAGGCCTGTTTCGTCAAGTGAACTTTGCTCAGTGCTGTGAGTAGCCGCCAGATGATCGCATCCTACATCAAATAGATAGGCACTCAGGCCTGTTTCGTCAAGTGAACTTTGCTCATTGCTGTTAGTAGCCGCCAGATGATGGCGTCCTACATAAAATAAATGGGGACGCAGGCATGTTTCGTCAAGTGATCTTTGCTCAGTGCTGGCTGTGAATAGCCGCCAGATGATCGCATCTTACATCAAATAAATAGGGACGCAGGCCCGTTTCTTCAAGTGAATTTTGCTCAGTGCTGTGAGTAGCCGCCAGATGATCGCATCCTACATCAAATAAATAGGGACTCAGGCGTGTTTAGTCAAGTGAACTTTGCTCAGTGCTGTGAGTAGCCGCCAGATGATCGCATCCTACATCAAATAAATAGGGACTCAGGCCTGTTTCGTCAAGAGCACTTTGCTGAGTGCTGTGAGTAGCCGCCAGATGATCGCATCCTACATCAAATAAATAGGGAATTAGGCGTGTTTAGTCAAGTGAACTTTGCTCAGTGCTGTGAGTAGCCGCCAGATGATGGCGTTCTACATAAAATAAATGGGGACGCAGGCATGTTTCGTCAAACGATCTTTGCTCAGTGCTTGGAGTAGCCGCCAGATGATCACATCCTACACAAATATATAGGGACTCAGGCGTGTTTAGTCAAGTGAACTTTGCTCAGTGCTGTGAGTAGCCGCCAGATGATCGCATCCTACATCAAATAAATAGGGACGCAGGCCCCTTTCGTCAAGTGCACTTTGCTCAGTGCCGTTAGTAGCCGCCAGATGATCGCATCCTACATCAAATAAATAGGGACTCAGGCGTGTGTAGTCAAGTGAACTTTGTCCAGTGCTGTGAGTAGCCGCCAGATGATGGCATCCTACATAAAATAAATGGGGACGCAGGCATGTTTCGTCAAGTGATCTTTGCTCAGTGCTGGCTGTGAGTAGCCGCCAGATGATCGCATCTTACATCAAATAAATAGGGACGCAGGCCCGTTTCGTCAAGTGAATTTTGCTCAGTGCTGTGAGTAGCCGCCAGATGATCGCATCCTACATCAAATAGAAAGGGACGTAGGCCTGTTTCGTCAAGTGCACTTTGCTCAGTGCTGTGAGTAGCCGCCAGATGATCGCATCCTACATCAAATAAATAAGGACTCAGGCGTGTTTATTCAAGTGAACTTTCTCAGTGCTGTGAGTAGCTGCCAGATGATCGCATCCTACATCAAATAAATAGGGACTCAGGCGAGTTTAGTCAGGTGAACTTTGCTCAGTGCTGTGAGTAGCCGCCAGATGATCGCATCCTACATCAAATAAATAGGTTCGCAGGCCCGTTTCGTCAAGTGAATTTTGCTCAGTGCTCTGAGTAGCCGCCAGATGATCGCATCCTACATCAAATAAATATGGACTCAGGCGTGTTTAGTCAAGTGAACTTTGCTCAGTGCTGTGAGTAGCCGCCAGATGATCGCATCCTACATCAAATAAACAGGGAGTCAGGCCTGTTTCGTCAAGTGAACTTTGCTCAGTGCTGTGAGTAGCCGCCAGACGATCGCTACCTACATCAAATAGATAGGCACTCAGGCCTGTTTCGTCAAGTGAACTTTGCTCAGTGCTTTGAGTAGCCGCCAGATGATCGCATCCTACATCAAATAAATAGGGACGCAGGCCCCTTTCGTCAAGTGCACTTTGCTCAGTGCTGTGAGTAGCCGCCAGATGATCGCATCCTACATCAAATAAATAGGGACTCAGGCGTGTTTAGTCCAGTGAACTTAGCTCAGTGCTGTGAGTAGCCGCCAGATGATCGCATCCTACATCAAATAAATAGGGAGTCAGGCCTGTTTCGTCAAGTGAACTTTGCTCAGTGCTGTAAGTAGCCCCTAGATGATCGCATCCTACATCAAATAAAAAGGAACTCAGGCGTGTTTAGTCAAGTGATCTTTGCTCAGTGCTGTGAGTAGCTGCCAGATGATCGCATCCTACATCAAATAAATAGGGACTCAGGCGTGTTTAGTAAAGTGAACTTTGCTCAGTGCTGTGAGTAACCGCCAGATGATCGCATTCTACATCAAATAAATAGGCACTCAGGCCTGTTTCGTGAAGTGCACTTTGCTGAGTGCTGTGAGTAGCCGCCAGATGATCGCATCCTACATCAAATAAATAGGGACTTAGGCGTGTTTAGTCAAGTGAACTTTGCTCAGTGCTGTGAGTAGCCGCCAGATGATGGCGTTCTACATAAAATAAATGGGGACGCCGGCATGTTTCGTCAAGCGATCTTTGCTCAGTGCTTGGAGTAGCTGCCAGATGATCGCATCCTACATCAAATAAATAGGGACGCAGTGCTTGTTTCGTCATGTGCACTTTGCTCAGTGCTGTGAGTAGCCGCCAGATGATCACCTCCTACACAAATATATAGGGACTCAGGCGTGTTTAGTCAAGTGAACTTTGCTCAGTGCTGTGAGTAGCCGCCAGATGATCGCATCCTACATCAAATAAATAGGGACGCAGGCTCCTTTCGTCAAGTGCACTTTGCTCAGTGCTGTGAGTAGCCGCCAGATGATCGCATCCTGCATCAAATAAATAGGGACTCAGGCGTGTTTAGTCAAGTGAAGTTTGCTCAGTGCTGTTAGTAGCCGCCAGACGATCGCATCCTACATCAAATAAATAGGGACTCAGGCCTGTTTCGTCAAGTGCACTTTGCTGAGTGCTGTGAGTAGCCGCCAGAGGATCTCATCCTACATCAAATAAATAGGCACTGAGGCGTGTTTAGTCAAGTGCACTTTGCTCAGTGCTGTGAGTAGCTGCCAGGTGATCGCATCCTACATCAAATAGATAGGGACTCGGGCCTGTTTCGTCAAGTGAACTTTGCTCAGTGCTGTTAGTAGCCGCCAGATGATGGCGTCCTACTTAAAATAAATGGGGACGCAGGCATGTTTAGTCAAGTGAACTTTGCTCAGTGCTGTGAGTAGCCGCCAGATGATCGCATCCTACATCAAATAAATAGGGAGTCAGGCCTGTTTCGTCAAGTGAACTTTGCTCAGTGCTGTGAGTAGCTCCTAGATGATCGCATCCTACATCAAATAAATAGGGAGTCAGGCCTGTTTCGTCAAGTGAACTTTGCTCAGTGCTGTTAGTAGCCGCCAGATGATGGCGTCCTACATAAAATAAATGGGGACGCAGGCATGTTTCGTCAAGTGATCTTTGCTCAGTGCTGGCTGTGAATAGCCGCCAGATGATCGCATCTTACATCAAATAAATAGGGACGCAGGCCCGTTTCGTCAAGTGAATTTTGCTCAGTGCTGTGAGTAGCCGCCAGATGATCGCATCCTACATCAAATAAATAGGGACTCAGGCGTGTTTAGTGAAGTGAACTTTGCTCAGTGCTGTGAGTAGCCGCCAGATGATCGCATCCAACATCAAATCAATAGGGACTCAGGACTGTTTCGTCAAGAGCACTTTGCTGAGTGCTGTGAGTAGCCGCCAGATGATCGCATCCTACATCAAATAAATAGGGAATTAGGCGTGTTTAGTCAAGTGAACTTTGCTCAGTGCTGTGAGTAGCCGCCAGATGATGGCGTTCTACATAAAATAAATGGGGACGCAGGCATGTTTCGTCAAACGATCTTTGCTCAGTGCTTGGAGTAGCCGCCAGATGATCACATCCTACACAAATATATAGGGACTCAGGCGTGTTTAGTCAAGTGAACTTTGCTCAGTGCTGTGAGTAGCCGCCAGATGATCGCATCCTACATCAAATAAATAGGGACGCAGGCCCCTTTCGTCAAGTGCACTTTGCTCAGTGCTTGTTAGTAGCCGCCAGATGATCGCATCCTACATCAAATAAATAGGGACTCAGGCGTGTGTAGTCAAGTGAACTTTGCTCAGTGCTGTGAGTAGCTGCCAGGTGATCGCATCCTACATCAAATAGATAGGGACTCGGGCCTGTTTCGTAAAGTGAACTTAGCTCAGTGCTGTTAGTAGCCGCCAGATGATGGCGTCCTACTTAAAATAAATAGGGACGCAGGCATGTTTAGTCAAGTGAACTTTGCTCAGTGCTGTGAGTAGCCGCCAGATGATCGCATCCTACATCAAATAAATAGGGAGTCAGGCCTGTTTCGTCAAGTGAACTTTGCTCAGTGCTGTTAGTAGCTCCTAGATGATCGCATCCTACATCAAATAAATAGGGAGTCAGGCCTGTTTCGTCAAGTGAACTTTGCTCAGTGCTGTGAGTAGCCGCCAGATGATCGCATCCTACATCAAATAGATAGGCACTCAGGCCTGTTTCGTCAAGTGAACTTTGCTCAGTGCTGTTAGTAGCCGCCAGATGATGGCGTCCTACATAAAATAAATGGGGACGCAGGCATGTTTCGTCAAGTGATCTTTGCTCAGTGCTGGCTGTGAATAGCCGCCAGATGATCGCATCTTACATCAAATAAATAGGGACGCAGGCCCGTTTCGTCAAGTGAATTTTGCTCAGTGCTGTGAGTAGCCGCCAGATGATCGCATCCTACATCAAATAAATAGGGACTCAGGCGTGTTTAGTGAAGTGAACTTTGCTCAGTGCTGTGAGTAGCCGCCAGATGATCGCATCCTACATCAAATCAATAGGGACTCAGGCCTGTTTCGTCAAGAGCACTTTGCTGAGTGCTGTGAGTAGCCGCCAGATGATCGCATCCTACATCAAATAAATAGGGAATTAGGCGTGTTTGGTCAAGTGAACTTTGCTCAGTGCTGTGAGTAGCCGCCAGATGATGGCGTTCTACATAAAATAAATGGGGACGCAGGCATGTTTCGTCAAACGATCTTTGCTCAGTGCTTGGAGTAGCCGCCAGATGATCACATGCTACACAAATATATAGGGACTCAAGCGTGTTTAGTCAAGTGAACTTTGCTCAGTGCTGTGAGTAGCCGCCAGATGATCGCATCCTACATCAAATAAATAGGGACGCAGGCCCCTTTCGTCAAGTGCACTTTGCTCAGTGCTGTTAGTAGCCGCCAGATGATCGCATCCTACATCAAATAAATAGGGACTCAGGCGTGTGTAGTCAAGTGAACTTTGCTCAGTGCTGTGAGTAGCTGCCAGGTGATCGCATTCTACATCTAATAGATAGGGACTCGGGCCTGTTTCGTCAAGTGAACTTTGCTCAGTGCTGTTAGTAGCCGCCAGATGATGGCGTCCTACTTAAAATAAATGGGGATGCAGGCATGTTTAGTCAAGTGAACTTTGCTCAGTGCTGTGAGTAGCCGCCAGATGATCGCATCCTACATCAAATAAATAGGGAGTCAGGCCTGTTTCGTCAAGTGAACTTTGCTCAGTGCTGTGAGTAGCTCCTAGATGATCGCATCCTACATCAAATAAATAGGGAGTCAGGCCTGTTTCGTCAAGTGAACTTTGCCCAGTGCTGTGAGTAGCCGCCAGATGATCGCATCCTACATCAAATAGATAGGCACTCAGGCCTGTTTCGTCAAGTGAACTTTGCTCAGTGCTGTTAGTAGCCGCCAGATGATGGCGTCCTACATAAAATAAATGGGGACGCAGGCATGTTTCGTCAAGTGATCTTTGCTCAGTGCTGGCTGTGAATAGCCGCCAGATGATCGCATCTTACATCAAATAAATAGGGACGCAGGCCCGTTTCGTCAAGTGAATTTTGCTCAGTGCTGTGAGTAGCCGCCAGATGATCGCATCCTACATCAAATAAATAGGGACTCAGGCGTGTTTAGTGAAGTGAACTTTGCTCAGTGCTGTGAGTAGCCGCCAGATGATCGCATCCTACATCAAATCAATAGGGACTCAGGCCTGTTTCGTCAAGAGCACTTTGCTGAGTGCTGTGAGTAGCCGCCAGATGATCGCATCCTACATCAAATAAATAGGGAATTAGGCGTGTTTAGTCAAGTGAACTTTGCTCAGTGCTGTGAGTAGCCGCGAGATGATGGCGTTCTACATAAAATAAATGGGGACGCAGGCATGTTTCGTCAAACGATCTTTGCTCAGTGCTTGGAGTAGCCGCCAGATGATCACATCCTACACAAATATATAGGGACTCAGGCGTGTTTAGTCAAGTGAACTTTGCTCAGTGCTGTGAGTAGCCGCCAGATGATCGCATCCTACATCAAATAAATAGGGACGCACGCCCCTTTCGTCAAGTGCACTTTGCTCAGTGCTGTTAGTAGCCGCCAGATGATCGCATCCTACATCAAATAAATAGGGACTCAGGCGTGTGTAGTCAAGTGAACGTTGCTCAGTGCTGTGAGTAGCCGCCAGATGATCGCATCCTACATCAAATAAATAGGGAGTCAGGCCTGTTTCGTCAAGTGAACTTTGCTCAGTGCTGTGAGTAGCTCCTAGATGATCGCATCCTACATCAAATAAATAGGGAGTCAGGCCTGTTTCGTCAAGTGAACTTTGCTCAGTGCTGTGAGTAGCCGCCAGATGATCGCATCCTACATCAAATAGATAGGCACTCAGGCCTGTTTCGTCAAGTGAACTTTGCTCAGTGCTGTTAGTTGCCGCCAGATGATGGCGTCCTACATAAAATAAATGGGGACGCAGGCATGTTTTGTCAAGTGATCTTTGCTCAGTGCTGGCTGTGAATAGCCGCCAGATGATCGCATCTTACATCAAATAAATAGGGACACAGGCCCGTTTCGTCAAGTGAATTTTGCTCAGTGCTGTGAGTAGCCGCCAGATGATCGCATCCTACATCAAATCAATAGGGACTCAGGCGTGTTTAGTGAAGTGAACTTTGCTCAGTGCTGTGAGTAGCCGCCAGATGATGGCGTTCTACATAAAATAAATGGGGACGCAGGCATGTTTCGGCAAGCGATCTTTGCTCAGTGCTTGGAGTAGCTGCCAGATGATCGCATCCTACATCAAATAAATAGGGACGCAGTGCTTGTTTCGTCATGTGCACTTTGCTCAGTGCTGTGAGTAGCCGCCAGATGATCACCTCCTACACAAATATATAGGGACTCAGGCGTGTTTAGTCAAGTGAACTTTGCTCAGTGCTGTGAGTAGCCGCCAGATGATGGCGTTCTACATAAAATAAATGGGGACGCAGGCATGTTTCGTCAAACGATGTTTGCTCAGTGCTTAGAGTAGCCGCCAGATGATCACATCCTACACGAATATATAGGGACTCAGGCGTGTTTAGTCAAGTGAACTTTGCTCAGTGCTGTGAGTAGCCGCCAGATGATCGCATCCTACATCAAATAAATAGGGACGCAGGCCCCTTTCGTCAAGTGCACTTTGCTCAGTGCTGTTAGTAGCCGCCAGATGATCGCATCCTACATCAAATAAATAGGGACTCAGGCGTGTGTAGTCAAGTGAACTTTGCTCAGTGCTGTGAGTAGCCGCCAGATTTTCGCATCCTACATCAAATAAATAGGGAGTCAGGCCTGTTTCGTCAAGTGAACTTTGCTCATTGCTGTGAGTAGCTCCTAGATGATCGTATCCTTCATCAAATAAATAGGGACTCAGGCGTGTTTAGTCAAGTGAACTTTGCTCAGTGCTGTGAGTAGCCGCCAGATGATCGCATCCTACATCAAATAGATAGGCACTCTTCCCTGTTTCGTCAAGTGACTTTGCTAGGTGCTGTTAGTAGCCGCCAGATGATGGCATCCTACATAAAATAAATGGGGACGCAGGCATGTTTCGTCAAGTGATCTTTGCTCAGTGCTGGCTGTGAGTAGCCGCCAGATGATCGCATCTTACATCAAATAAATAGGGACGCAGGCCCGTTTCGTCAAGTGAATTTTGCTCAGTGCAGTGAGTAGCCGCCAGATGATCGCATCCTACATCAAATAAATAGGGACTCAGGCGTGTTTAGTAAAGTGAACTTTGCTCAGTGCTGTGAGTAGCCGCCAGATGATCGCATCCTACATCAAATCAATAGGGACTCAGGCCTGTTTCGTCAAGAGCACTTTGCTGAGTGCTGTGAGTAGCCGCCAGATGATCGCATCCTACATCAAATAAATAGGGAATTAGGCGTGTTTAGTCAAGTGAACTTTGGTCAGTGCTGTGAGTAGCCGCGAGATGATGGCGTTCTACATAAAATAAATGGGGACGCAGGCATGTTTCGTCAAACGATCTTTGCTCAGTGCTGTGAGTAGCTCCTAGATGATCGCATCCTACATCAAATAAATAGGGAGTCAGGCCTGTTTCGTCAAGTGAACTTTGCTCAGTGCTGTGAGTAGCCGCCAGATGATCGCATCCTACATCAAATAGATAGGCACTCAGGCCTGTTTCGTCAAGTGAACTTTGCTCAGTGCTGTTAGTAGCCGCCAGATGATGGCGTCCTACATAAAATAAATGGGGACGCAGGCATGTTTTGTCAAGTGATCTTTGCTCAGTGCTGGCTGTGAATAGCCGCCAGATGATCGCATCTTACATCAAATAAATAGGGACGCAGGCCCGTTTCGTCAAGTGAATTTTGCTCAGTGCTGTGAGTAGCCGCCAGATGATCGCATCCTACATCAAATCAATAGGGACTCAGGCGTGTTTAGTGAAGTGAACTTTGCTCAGTGCTGTGAGTAGCCGCCAGATGATGGCGTTCTACATAAAATAAATGGGGACGCAGGCATGTTTCGGCAAGCGATCTTTGCTCAGTGCTTGGAGTAGCTGCCAGATGATCGCATCCTACATCAAATAAATAGGGAATTAGGTGTGTTTAGTCAAGTGAACTTTGCTCAGTGCTGTGAGTAGCCGCCAGATGATGGCGTTCTACATAAAATAAATGGGGACGCAGGCATGTTTCGTCAAACGATGTTTGCTCAGTGCTTGGAGTAGCCGCCAGATGATCACATCCTACACGAATATATAGGGACTCAGGCGTGTTTAGTCAAGTGAACTTTGCTCAGTGCTGTGAGTAGCCGCCAGATGATCGCATCCTACATCAAATAAATAGGGACGCAAGCCCCTTTCGTCAAGTGCACTTTGCTCAGTGCTGTTAGTAGCCGCCAGATGATCGCATCCTACATCAAATAAATAGGGACTCAGGCGTGTGTAGTCAAGTGAACTTTGCTCAGTGCTGTGAGTAGCCGCCAGATGATCGCATCCTACATCAAATAAACATTGAGTCAGGCCTGTTTCGTCAAGTGAACTTTGCTCATTGCTGTGAGTGGCTCCTAGATGATCGTATCCTACATCAAATAAATAGGGACTCAGGCGTGTTTAGTCAAGTGAACTTTGCTCAGTGCTGTGAGTAGCCGCCAGATGATCGCATCCTACATCAAATAGATAGGCACTCTTCCCTGTTTCGTCAAGTGAACTTTGCTCAGTGCTGTTAGTAGCCGCCAGATGATGGCATCCTACATAAAATAAATGGGGACGCAGGCATGTTTCGTCAAGTGATCTTTGCTCAGTGCTGGCTGTGAGTAGCCGCCAGATGATCGCATCTTACATCAAATAAATAGGGACGCAGGCCCGTTTCGTCAAGTGAATTTTGCTCAGTGCTGTGAGTAGCCGCCAGATGATCGCATCCTACATCAAAAAAAGGGACTCAGGCGTGTTTAGTAAAGTGAACTTTGCTCAGTGCTGTGAGTAGCCGCCAGATGATCGCATCCTACATCAAATAGAAAGGGACGTAGGCCTGTTTCGTCAAGTGCACTTTGCTCAGTGCTGTGAGTAGCCGCCAGATGATCGCATCCTACATGAAATAAATAAGGACTCAGGCGTGTTTAGTCAAGTGAACTTTCTCAGTGCTGTGAGTAGCTGCCAGATGATCGCATCCTACATCAAATAAATAGGGACTCAGGCGAGTTTAGTCAGGTTAACTTTGCTCAGTGCTGTGAGTAGCCGCCAGATGATCGCATCCTACATCAAATAAATAGGTTCGCAGGCCCGTTTCGTCAAGTGAATTTTGCTCAGTGCTGTTTAGTAGCCGCCAGATGATCGCATCCTACATCAAATAAATATGGACTCAGGCGTGTTTAGTCAAGTGAACTTTGCTCAGTGCTGTGAGTAGCCGCCAGATGATCGCATCCTACATCAAATAAACAGGGAGTCAGGCCTGTTTCGTCAAGTGAACTTTGCTCAGTGCTGTGAGTAGCCGCCAGACGATCGCTACCTACATCAAATAGATAGACACTCAGGCCTGTTTCGTCAAGTGAACTTTGCTCAGTGCTGTTAGTAGCCGCCAGATGATGGCGTCCTACATAAAATAAATGGGGACGCAGGCATGTTTCGTCAAGTGATCTTTGCTCAGTGCTGGCTGTGAGTAGCCGCCAGATGATCGCATCTTACATCAAATAAATAGGGACGCAGGCCCGTTTCATCAAGTGAATTTTGCTCAGTGCTGTGAGTAGCCGCCAGATGATCGCATCCTACATCAAATAAATAGGGACTCAGGCGTGTTTAGTAAAGTGCACTTTGCTGAGTGCTGTGAGTAGCCGCCAGATGATCGCATCCTACATCAAATAAATAGGGACTTAGGCGTGTTTAGTCAAGTGAACTTTGCTCAGTGCTGTGAGTAGCCGCCAGATGATGGCGTTCTACATAAAATAAATGGGGACGCAGGCATGTTTCGGCAAGCGATCTTTGCTCAGTGCTTGGAGTAGCTGCCAGATGATCGCATCCTACATCAAATAAATAGGGACGCAGTGCTTGTTTCGTCATGTGCACTTTGCTCAGTGCTGTGAGTAGCCGCCAGATGATCACCTCCTACACAAATATATAGGGACTCAGGCGTGTTTAGTCAAGTGAACTTTGCTCAGTGCTGTGAGTAGCCGCCAGATGATCGCATCCTACATCAAATAAATAGGGACGCACGCCCCTTTCGTCAAGTGCACTTTGCTCAGTGCTGTGAGTAGCCGCCAGATGATCGCATCCTGCATCAAATAAATAGGGACTCAGGCGTGTTTATTCAAGTGAACTTTGCTCAGTGCTGTTAGTAGCCGCCAGACGATCGCATCCTACATCAAATAAATAGGGACTCAGGCCTGTTTCGTCAAGTGCACTTTGCTGAGTGCTGTGAGTAGCCGCCAGATGATCTCATCCTACATCAAATAAATAGGCACTGAGGCGTGTTTAGTCAAGTGAACTTTGCTCAGTGCTATGAGTAGCTGCCAGGTGATCGCATCCTACATCAAATAGATAGGGACTCGGGCCTGTTTCGTCAAGTGAACTTTGCTCAGTGCTGTTAGTAGCCGCCAGATGATGTCGTCTTACTTAAAATAAATGGGGACGCAGGCATGTTTAGTCAAGTGAACTTTGCTCAGTGCTGTGAGTAGCCGCCAGATGATCGCATCCTACATCAAATAAATAGGGAGTCAGGCCTGTTTCGTCAAGTGAACTTTGCTCAGTGCTGTGACTAGCTCCTAGATGATCGCATCCTACATCAAATAAATAGGGAGTCAGGCCTGTTTCGTCAAGTGAACTTGGCTCAGTGCTGTGAGTAGCCGCCAGATGATCGCATCCTACATCAAATAAATAGGGACTTAGGCGTGTTTAGTCAAGTGAACTTTGCTCAGTGCTGTGAGTAGCCGCCAGATGATGGCGTTCTACATAAAATAAATGGGGACGCAGGCATGTTTCGGCAAGCGATCTTTGCTCAGTGCTTGGAGTAGCTGCCAGATGATCGCATCCTACATCAAATAAATAGGGACGCAGTGCTTGTTTCGTCATGTGCACTTTGCTCAGTGCTGGGAGGAGCCGCCAGATGATCGCATCCTACATCAAATAAATAGGGACTCAGGCGTGTTTAGTCAAGTGAACTTGGCTCAGTGCTGTGAGTAGCCGCCAGATGATCGCATCCTACATCAAATAAACAGGGAGTCAGGCCTGTTTCGTCAAGTGAACTTTGCTCAGTGCTGTGAGTACCCGCCAGACGATCGCTACCTACATCAAATACATAGGCACTCAGGCCTGTTTCGTCAAGTGAACTTTGCTCAGTGCTGTTAGTAGCCGCCAGATGATGGCGTCCTACATAAACTAAATGGGGACGCAGGCATGTTTCGTCAAGTGATCTTTGCTCAGTGCTGGCTGTGAGTAGCCGCGAGATGATCGCATCTTACATCAAATAAATAGGGACGCAGGCCCGTTTCGTCAAGTGAATTTTGCTCAGTGCTGTGAGTAGCCGCCAGATGATCGCATCCTACATCAAATAAATAGGGACTCAGGCGTGTTTAGTCAAGTGAACTTTGCTCAGTGCTGTGAGTAGCCGCCAGATGATCGCATCCTACATCAAATAAATAGGGACTCAGGCGTGTTTAGTGAAGTGAACTTTGCTCAGTGCTGTGAGTAGCCGCCAGATGATCGCATCCTACATCAAATCAATAGGGACTCAGGCCTGTTTCGTCAAGAGCACTTTGCTGTGTGCTGTGAGTAGCCGCCAGATGATCGCATCCTACATCAAATAAATAGGGAATTAGGCGTGTTTAGTCAAGTGAACTTTGCTCAGTGCTGTGAGTAGCCGCCAGATGATGGCGTTCTACATAAAATAAATGGGGACGCAGGCATGTTTTGTCAAACGATCTTTGCTCAGTGCTTGGAGTAGCCGCCAGATGATCACATCCTACACAAATATATAGGGATACAGGGTGTTTAGTCAAGTGAACTTTGCTCAGTGCTGTGAGTAGCCGCCAGATGATCGCATCCTACACCAAATAAATAGGGACGCAGGCCCCTTTCGTCAAGTGCACTTTGCTCAGTGCTGTTAGTAGCCGCCAGATGATCGCATCCTACATCAAATAAATAGGGACTCAGGCGTGTGTAGTCAAGTGAACTTTGCTCAGTGCTGTGAGTAGCCGCCAGATGATCGCATCCTACATCAAATAAATAGGGAGTCAGGCCTGTTTCGTCAAGTGAACTTTGCTCATTGCTGTGAGTAGCTCCTAGATGATCGTATCCTACATCAAATAAATAGGGACTCAGGCGTGCTTAGTCAAGTGAACTTTGCTCAGTGCTGTGAGTAGCCGCCAGATGATCGCATCCTACATCAAATAGATAGGCACTCTTCCCTGTTTCGTCAAGTGAACTTTGCTCAGTGCTGTTAGTAGCCGCCAGATGATGGTATCCTACATAAAATAAATGGGGACGCAGGCATGTTTCGTCAAGTGATCTTTGCTCAGTGCTGGCTGTGAGTAGCCGCCAGATGATCGCATCTTACATCAAATAAATAGGGACGCTGGCCCGTTTCGTCAAGTGAATTTTGCTCAGTGCTGTGAGTAGCCGCCAGATGATCGCATCCTACATCAAATAAATAGGGAGTCAGGCCTGTTTCGTCAAGTGAACTTTGCTCAGTGCTGTGAGTAGCCGCCAGATGATCGCATCCTACATCAAATAGATAGGCACTCAGGTCTGTTTCGTCAAGTGAACTTTGCTCAGTGCTGTTAGTAGCCGCCAGATGATGGCGTCCTACATAAAATAAATGGGGACGCAGGCATGTTTCTTCAAGTGATCTTTGCTCAGTGCTGGCTGTGAATAGCCGCCAGATGATCGCATCTTACATCAAATAAATAGGGACGCAGGCCCGTTTCGTCAAGTGAATTTTGCTCAGTGCTGTGAGTAGCCGCCAGATGATCGCATCCTACATCAAATAAATAGGGACTCAGGCGTGTTTAGTGAAGTGAACTTTGCTCAGTGCTGTGTGTAGCCGCCAGATGATCGCATCCTACATCAAATCAATAGGGACTCAGGCCTGTTTCGTCAAGAGCACTTTGCTGAGTGCTGTGAGTAGCCGCCAGATGATCGCATCCTACATCAAATAAATAGGGAATTAGGCGTGTTTAGTCAAGTGAACTTTGCTCAGTGCTGTGAGTAGCCGCCAGATGATGGCGTTCTACACAAAATAAATGGGGACGCAGGCATGTTTCGTCAAACGATCTTTGCTCAGTGCTTGGAGTAGCCGCCAGATGATCGTATCCTACATCAAATAAATAGGGACTCAGGCGTGTGTAGTCAAGTGAACTTTGCTCAGTGCTGTGAGTAGCCGCCAGATGATCGCATCCTACATCAAATAAATAGGGAGTCAGGCCTGTTTCGTCAAGTGAACTTTGCTCAGTGCTGTGAGTAGCCGCCAGATGATCGCATCCTACATCAAATAAATAGGGACTCAGGCCTGTTTCGTGAAGTGCACTTTGCTGAGTGCTGTGAGTAGCCGCCAGATGATCGCATCCTACATCAAATAAATAGGGACTTAGGCGTGTTTAGTCAAGTGAACTTTGCTCAGTGCTGTGAGTAGCCGCCAGATGATGGCGTTCTACATAAAATAAATGGGGAAACAGGCATGTTTCGGCAAGCGATCTTTGCTCAGTGCTTGGAGTAGCTGCCAGATGATCGCATCCTACATCAAATAAATAGGGACGCAGTGCTTGTTTCGTCATGTGCACTTTGCTCAGTGCTGTGAGTAGCCGCCAGATGATCACCTCCTACACAAATATATAGGGACTCAGGCGTGTTTAGTCAAGTGAACTTTGCTCAGTGCTGTGAGTAGCCGCCAGATGATCGCATCCTACATCAAATAAATAGGGACGCAGGCCCCTTTCGTCAAGTGCACTTTGCTCAGTGCTGTGAGTAGCCGCCAGATGATCGCATCCTACATCAAATAAATAGGGACTCAGGCGTGTTTAGTAAAGTGAACTTTGCTCAGTGCTGTGAGTAGCCGCCAGATGATCGCATCCTACATCAAATAAATAGGGACTCAGGCCTGTTTCGTGAAGTGCACTTTGCTGAGTGCTGTGAGTAGCCGCCAGATGATCGCATCCTCCATCAAATAAATAGGTTCGCAGGCCCGTTTCGTCAAGTGAATTTTGCTCAGTGCTGTTTAGTAGCCGCCAGATGATCGCATCTTACATCAAATAAATAGGGACGCAGGCCCGTTTCATCAAGTGAATTTTGCTCAGTGCTGTGAGTAGCCGCCAGATGATCGCATCCTACATCAAATAAATAGGGACTTAGGCGTGTTTAGTCAAGTGAACTTTGCTCAGTGCTGTGAGTAGCCGCCAGATGATGGCGTTCTACATAAAATAAATGGGGACGCAGGCATGTTTCGGCAAGCGATCTTTGCTCAGTGCTTGGAGTAGCTGCCAGATGATCGCATCCTACATCAAATAAATAGGGACGCTGTGCTTGTTTCGTCATGTGCACTTTGCTCAGTGCTGGGAGGAGCCGCCAGATGATCGCATCCTACATCAAATAAATAGGGACTCAGGCGTGTTTAGTCAAGTGAACTTGGCTCAGTGCTGTGAGTAGCCGCCAGATGATCGCATCCTACATCAAATAAACAGGGAGTCAGGCCTGTTTCGTCAAGTGAACTTTGCTCAGTGCTGTGAGTAGCCGCCAGACGATCGCTACCTACATCAAATACATAGGCACTCAGGCCTGTTTCGTCAAGTGAACTTTGCTCAGTGCTGTTAGTAGCCGCCAGATGATGGCGTCCTACATAAACTAAATGGGGACGCAGGCATGTTTCGTCAAGTGATCTTTGCTCAGTGCTGGCTGTGAGTAGCCGCCAGATGATCATATCCTACATCAAATAAATAGGGACTCAGGCCTGTTTCGTGAAGTGCACTTTGCTGAGTGCTGTGAGTAGCCGCCAGATGATCGCATCCTACATCAAATAAATAGGGACTTAGGCGTGTTTAGTCAAGTGAACTTTGCTCAGTGCTGTGAGTAGCCGCCAGATGATGGCGTTCTACATAAAATAAATGGGGACGCAGGCATGTTTCGGCAAGCGATCTTTGCTCAGTGCTTGGAGTAGCTGCCAGATGATCGCATCCTACATCAAATAAATAGGGACGCAGTGCTTGTTTCGTCATGTGCACTTTGCTCAGTGCTGGGAGGAGCCGCCAGATGATCGCATCCTACATCAAATAAATAGGGACTCAGGCGTGTTTAGTCAAGTGAACTTGGCTCAGTGCTGTGAGTAGCCGCCAGATGATCGCATCCTACATCAAATAAACAGGGAGTCAGGCCTGTTTCGTCAAGTGAACTTTGCTCAGTGCTGTGAGTACCCGCCAGACGATCGCTACCTACATCAAATACATAGGCACTCAGGCCTGTTTCGTCAAGTGAACTTTGCTCAGTGCTGTTAGTAGCCGCCAGATGATGGCGTCCTACATAAACTAAATGGGGACGCAGGCATGTTTCGTCAAGTGATCTTTGCTCAGTGCTGGCTGTGAGTAGCCGCCAGATGATCGCATCTTACATCAAATAAATAGGGACGCAGGCCCGTTTCGTCAAGTGAATTTTGCTCAGTGCTGTGAGTAGCCGCCAGATGATCGCATCCTACATCAAATAAATAGGGACTCAGGCGTGTTTAGTCAAGTGAACTTTGCTCAGTGCTGTGAGTAGCCGCCAGATGATCGCATCCTACATCAAATAAATAGGGACTCAGGTGTGTTTAGTGAAGTGAACTTTGCTCAGTGCTGTGAGTAGCCGCCAGATGATCGCATCCTACATCAAATCAATAGGGACTCAGGCCTGTTTCGTCAAGAGCACTTTGCTGTGTGCTGTGAGTAGCCGCCAGATGATCGCATCCTACATCAAATAAATAGGGAATTAGGCGTGTTTAGTCAAGTGAACTTTGCTCAGCGCTGTGAGTAGCCGCCAGATGATGGCGTTCTACATAAAATAAATGGGGACGCAGGCATGTTTCGTCAAACGATCTTTGCTCAGTGCTTGGAGTAGCCGCCAGATGATCACATCCTACACAAATATATAGGGACTCAGGGTGTTTAGTCAAGTGAACTTTGCTCAGTGCTGTGAGTAGCCGCCAGATGATCGCATCCTACACCAAATAAATAGGGACGCAGGCCCCTTTCGTCAAGTGCACTTTGCTCAGTGCTGTTAGTAGCCGCCAGATGATCGCATCCTACATCAAATAAATAGGGACTCAGGCGTGTGTAGTCAAGTGAACTTTGCTCAGTGCTGTGAGTAGCCGCCAGATGATCGCATCCTACATCAAATAAATAGGGAGTCAGGCCTGTTTCGTCAAGTGAACTTTGCTCATTGCTGTGAGTAGCTCCTAGATGATCGTATCCTACATCAAATAAATAGGGACTCAGGCGTGCTTAGTCAAGTGAACTTTGCTCAGTGCTGTGAGTAGCCGCCAGATGATCGCATCCTACATCAAATAGATAGGCACTCTTCCCTGTTTCGTCAAGTGAACTTTGCTCAGTGCTGTTAGTAGCCGCCAGATGATGGTATCCTACATAAAATAAATGGGGACGCAGGCATGTTTCGTCAAGTGATCTTTGCTCAGTGCTGGCTGTGAGTAGCCGCCAGATGATCGCATCTTACATCAAATAAATAGGGACGCTGGCCCGTTTCGTCAAGTGAATTTTGCTCAGTGCTGTGAGTAGCCGCCAGATGATCGCATCCTACATCAAATAAATAGGGACTCAGGCGTGTTTAGTAAAGTGAACTTTGCTCAGTGCTGTGAGTAGCCGCCAGATGATCGCATCCTACATCAAATAGAAAGGGACGTAGGCCTGTTTCGTCAAGTGCACTTTGCTCAGTGCTGTGAGTAGCCGCCAGATGATCGCATCCTACATCAAATAAATAAGGACTCAGGCGTGTTTAGTCAAGTGAACTTTCTCAGTGCTGTGAGTAGCTGCCAGATGATCGCATCCTACATCAAATAAATATGGACTCAGGCGAGTTTAGTCAGTTGAACTTTGCTCAGTGCTGTGAGTAGCCGCCAGATGATCGCATCCTCCATCAAATAAATAGGTTTGCAGGCCCGTTTCGTCAAGTGAATTTTGCTCAGTGCTGTTTAGTAGCCGCCAGATGATCGCATCCTACATCAAATAAATATGGACTCAGGCGTGTTTAGTCAAGTGAACTTTGCTCAGTGCTGTGAGTAGCCGCCAGATGATTGCATCCTACATCAAATAAACAGGGAGTCAGGCCTGTTTCGTCAAGTGAACTTTGCTCAGTGCTGTGAGTAGCCGCCAGACGATCTCTACCTACATCAAATAGATAGACACTCAGGCCTGTTTCGTCAAGTGAACTTTGCTCAGTGCTGTTAGTAGCCGCCAGATGATGGCGTCCTACATAAAATAAATGGGGACGCAGGCATGTTTCGTCAAGTGATCTTTGCTCAGTGCTGGCTGTGAGTAGCCGCCAGATGATCGCATCTTACATCAAATAAATAGGGACGCAGGCCCGTTTCATCAAGTGAATTTTGCTCAGTGCTGTGAGTAGCCGCCAGATGATCGCATCCTACATCAAATAAATAGGGACTCAGGCGTGTTTAGTCAAGTGAACTTTGCTCAGTGCTGTTAGTAGCCGCCAGACGATCGCATCCTACATCAAATAAATAGGGACTCAGGCCTGTTTCGTCAAGTGCACTTTGCTGAGTGCTGTGAGTAGCCGCCAGATGATCTCATCCTACATCAAATAAATAGGCACTGAGGCGTGTTTAGTCAAGTGAACTTTGCTCAGTGCTGTGAGTAGCTGCCAGGTGATCGCATCCTACATCAAATAGATAGGGACTCGGGCCTGTTTCGTCAAGTGAACTTTGCTCAGTGCTGTTAGTAGCCGCCAGATGATGGCGTCCTACTTAAAATAAATGGGGACGCAGGCATGTTTAGTCAAGTGAACTTTGCTCAGTGCTGTGAGTAGCTGCCAGATGATCGCATCCTACATCAAATAAAGAGGGAGTCAGGCCTGTTTCGTCAAGTGAACTTTGCTCAGTGCTGTAAGTAGCTCCTAGATGATCGCATCCTACATCAAATAAACAGGGAGTCAGGCCTGTTTCGTCAAGTGAACTTTGCTCAGTGCTGTGAGTAGCCGCCAGATGATCGCATCCTACATCAAATAGATAGGCACTCAGGCCTGTTTCGTCAAGTGAACTTTGCTCATTGCTGTTAGTAGCCGCCAGATGATGGCGTCCTACATAAAATAAATGGGGACGCAGGCATGTTTCGTCAAGTGATCTTTGCTCAGTGCTGGCTGTGAATAGCCGCCAGATGATCGCATCTTACATCAAATAAATAGGGACGCAGGCCCGTTTCTTCAAGTGAATTTTGCTCAGTGCTGTGAGTAGCCGCCAGATGATCGCATCCTACATCAAATAAATAGGGACTCAGGCGTGTTTAGTCAAGTGAACTTTGCTCAGTGCTGTGAGTAGCCGCCAGATGATCGCATCCTACATCAAATAAATAGGGACTCAGGCCTGTTTCGTCCAGAGCACTTTGCTGAGTGCTGTGAGTAGCCGCCAGATGATCGCATCCTACATCAAATAAATAGGGAATTAGGCGTGTTTAGTCAAGTGAACTTTGCTCAGTGCTGTGAGTAGCCGCCAGATGATGGCGTTCTACATAAAATAAATGGGGACGCAGGCATGTTTCGTCAAACGATCTTTGCTCAGTGCTTGGAGTAGCCGCCAGATGATCACATCCTACACAAATATATAGGGACTCAGGCGTGTTTAGTCAAGTGAACTTTGCTCAGTGCTGTGAGTAGCCGCCAGATGATCGCATCCTACATCAAATAAATAGGGACGCAGGCCCCTTTCGTCAAGTGCACTTTGCTCAGTGCTGTTAGTAGCCGCCAGATGATCGCATCCTACATCAAATAAATAGGGACTCAGGCGTGTGTAGTCAAGTGAACTTTGTCCAGTGCTGTGAGTAGCCGCCAGATGATGGCATCCTACATAAAATAAATGGGGACGCAGGCATGTTTCGTCAAGTGATCTTTGCTCAGTGCTGGCTGTGAGTAGCCGCCAGATGATCGCATCTTACATCAAATAAATAGGTTCGCAGGCCCGTTTCGTCAAGTGAATTTTGCTCAGTGCTGTGAGTAGCCGCCAGATGATCGCATCCTACATCAAATAAATATGGACTCAGGCGTGTTTAGTCAAGTGAACTTTCTCAGTGCTGTGAGTAGCTGCCAGACGATCGCATCCTACATCAAATAAATAGGGACTCAGGCGAGTTTAGTCAGGTGAACTTTGCTCAGTGCTGTGAGTAGCCGCCAGATGATCGCATCCTACATCAAATAAATAGGTTCGCAGGCCCGTTTCGTCAAGTGAACTTTGCTCAGTGCTGTGAGTAGCCGCCAGATGATCGCATCCTACATCAAATAAACAGGGAGTCAGGCCTGTTTCGTCAAGTGAACTTTGCTCAGTGCTGTGAGTAGCCGCCAGACGATCGCTACCTAGATCAAATAGATAGGCACTCAGGCCTGTTTCGTCAAGTGAACTTTGCTGAGTGCTGTTAGTAGCCGCCAGATGATGGCGTCCTACATAAAATAAATGGGGACGCAGGCATGTTTCGTCAAGTGATCTTTGCTCAGTGCTGGCTGTGAGTAGCCGCCAGATGATCGCATCTTACATCAAATAAATAGGGACGCAGGCCCGTTTCGTCAAGTGAATTTTGCTCAGTGCTGTGAGTAGCCGCCAGATGATCGCATCCTACATCAAATAAATAGGGACTCAGGCGTGTTTAGTAAAGTGAACTTTGCTCAGTGCTGTGAGTAGCCGCCAGATGATCGCATCCTACATCAAATAAATAGGGACTCAGGCCTGTTTCGTGAAGTGCACTTTGCTGAGTGCTGTGAGTAGCCGCCAGATGATCGCATCCTACATCAAATAAATAGGGACTGAGGCGTGTTTAGTCAAGTGAACTTTGCTCAGTGCTGTGAGTAGCCGCCAGATGATGGCGTTCTACATAAAATAAATGGGGACGCAGGCATGTTTCGGCAAGCGATCTTTGCTCAGTGCTGGGAGTAGCTGCCAGATGATCGCATCCTACATCAAATAAATAGGGACGCAGGCCCCTTTCGTCAAGTGCACTTTGCTCAGCGCTGTGAGTAGCCGCCAGATGATCGCATCCTACATCAAATAGATAGGCACTCTTCCCTGTTTCGTCAAGTGAACTTTGCTCAGTGCTGTTAGTAGCCGCCAGATGATGGTATCCTACATAAAATAAATGGGGACGCAGGCATGTTTCGTCAAGTGATCTTTGCTCAGTGCTGGCTGTGAGTAGCCGCCAGATGATCGCATCTTACATCAAATAAATAGGGACGCTGGCCCGTTTCGTCAAGTGAATTTTGCTCAGTGCTGTGAGTAGCCGCCAGATGATCGCATCCTACATCAAATAAATAGGAACTGACGCGTGTTTAGTAGAGTGAACTTTGCTCAGTGCTGTCAGTAGCCGCCAGATGATCGCATCCTACATCAAATAAATAGGGACTAAGGCCTGTTTCGTGAAGTGCACTTTGCTGGGTGCTGTGAGTAGCCGCCAGATGATCGCATCCTACATCAAATAAATAGGGACTTAGGCGTGTTTAGTCAAGTGAACTTTGCTCAGTGCTGTGAGTAGCCGCCAGATGATGGCGTTCTACATAAAATAAATGGGGACGCCGGCATGTTTCGTCAAGCGATCTTTGCTCAGTGCTTGGAGTAGCTGCCAGATGATCGCATCCTACATCAAATAAATAGGGACGCAGTGCTTGTTTCGTCATGTGCACTTTGCTCAGTGCTGTGAGTAGCCGCCAGATGATCACATCCTACACAAATATATAGGGACTCAGGCGTGTTTAGTCAAGTGAACTTTGCTCAGTGCTGTGAGTAGCTGCCAGATGATCGCATCCTACATCAAATAAATAGGGACGCAGGCCCCTTTCGTCAAGTGCACTTTGCTCAGTGCTGTGAGTAGCCGCCAGATGATCGCATCCTGCATCAAATAAATAGGGACTCAGGCGTGTTTAGTCAAGTGAACTTTGCTCAGTGCTGTTAGTAGCCGCCAGACGATCGCATCCTACATCAAATAAATAGGGACTCAGGCCTGTTTCGTCAAGTGCACTTTGCTGAGTGCTGTGAGTAGCCGCCAGATGATCTCATCCTACATCAAATAAATAGGCACTGAGGCGTGTTTAGTCAAGTGAACTTTGCTCAGTGCTGTGAGTAGCTGCCAGGTGATCGCATCCTACATCAAATAGATAGGGACTCGGGCCTGTTTCGTCAAGTGAACTTTGCTCAGTGCTGTTAGTAGCCGCCAGATGATGGCGTCCTACTTAAAATAAATGGGGACGCAGGCATGTTTAGTCAAGTGAACTTTGCTCAGTGCTGTGAGTAGCTGCCAGATGATCGCATCCTACATCAAATAAAGAGGGAGTCAGGCCTGTTTCGTCAAGTGAACTTTGCTCAGTGCTGTAAGTAGCTCCTAGATGATCGCATCCTACATCAAATAAACAGGGAGTCAGGCCTGTTTCGTCAAGTGAACTTTGCTCAGTGCTGTGAGTAGCCGCCAGATGATCGCATCCTACATCAAATAGATAGGCACTCAGGCCTGTTTCGTCAAGTGAACTTTGCTCATTGCTGTTAGTAGCCGCCAGATGATGGCGTCCTACATAAAATAAATGGGGACGCAGGCATGTTTCGTCAAGTGATCTTTGCTCAGTGCTGGCTGTGAATAGCCGCCAGATGATCGCATCTTACATCAAATAAATAGGGACGCAGGCCCGTTTCTTCAAGTGAATTTTGCTCAGTGCTGTGAGTAGCCGCCAGATGATCGCATCCTACATCAAATAAATAGGGACTCAGGCGTGTTTAGTCAAGTGAACTTTGCTCAGTGCTGTGAGTAGCCGCCAGATGATCGCATCCTACATCAAATAAATAGGGACTCAGGCCTGTTTCGTCAAGAGCACTTTGCTGAGTGCTGTGAGTAGCCGCCAGATGATCGCATCCTACATCAAATAAATAGGGAATTAGGCGTGTTTAGTCAAGTGAACTTTGCTCAGTGCTGTGAGTAGCCGCCAGATGATGGCGTTCTACATAAAATAAATGGGGACGCAGGCATGTTTCGTCAAACGATCTTTGCTCAGTGCTTGGAGTAGCCGCCAGATGATCACATCCTACACAAATATATAGGGACTCAGGCGTGTTTAGTCAAGTGAACTTTGCTCAGTGCTGTGAGTAGCCGCCAGATGATCGCATCCTACATCAAATAAATAGGGACGCAGGCCCCTTTCGTCAAGTGCACTTTGCTCAGTGCCGTTAGTAGCCGCCAGATGATCGCATCCTACATCAAATAAATAGGGACTCAGGCGTGTGTAGTCAAGTGAACTTTGTCCAGTGCTGTGAGTAGCCGCCAGATGATGGCATCCTACATAAAATAAATGGGGACGCAGGCATGTTTCGTCAAGTGATCTTTGCTCAGTGCTGGCTGTGAGTAGCCGCCAGATGATCGCATCTTACATCAAATAAATAGGGACGCAGGCCCGTTTCGTCAAGTGAATTTTGCTCAGTGCTGTGAGTAGCCGCCAGATGATCGCATCCTACATCAAATAGAAAGGGACGTAGGCCTGTTTCGTCAAGTGCACTTTGCTCAGTGCTGTGAGTAGCCGCCAGATGATCGCATCCTACATCAAATAAATAAGGACTCAGGCGTGTTTATTCAAGTGAACTTTCTCAGTGCTGTGAGTAGCTGCCAGATGATCGCATCCTACATCAAATAAATAGGGACTCAGGCGAGTTTAGTCAGGTGAACTTTGCTCAGTGCTGTGAGTAGCCGCCAGATGATCGCATCCTACATCAAATAAATAGGTTCGCAGGCCCGTTTCGTCAAGTGAATTTTGCTCAGTGCTCTGAGTAGCCGCCAGATGATCGCATCCTACATCAAATAAATATGGACTCAGGCGTGTTTAGTCAAGTGAACTTTGCTCAGTGCTGTGAGTAGCCGCCAGATGATCGCATCCTACATCAAATAAACAGGGAGTCAGGCCTGTTTCGTCAAGTGAACTTTGCTCAGTGCTGTGAGTAGCCGCCAGACGATCGCTACCTACATCAAATAGATAGGCACTCAGGCCTGTTTCGTCAAGTGAACTTTGCTCAGTGCTTTGAGTAGCCGCCAGATGATCGCATCCTACATCAAATAAATAGGGACGCAGGCCCCTTTCGTCAAGTGCACTTTGCTCAGTGCTGTGAGTAGCCGCCAGATGATCGCATCCTACATCAAATAAATAGGGACTCAGGCGTGTTTAGTCCAGTGAACTTAGCTCAGTGCTGTGAGTAGCCGCCAGATGATCGCATCCTACATCAAATAAATAGGGAGTCAGGCCTGTTTCGTCAAGTGAACTTTGCTCAGTGCTGTAAGTAGCCCCTAGATGATCGCATCCTACATCAAATAAAAAGGAACTCAGGCGTGTTTAGTCAAGTGATCTTTGCTCAGTGCTGTGAGTAGCTGCCAGATGATCGCATCCTACATCAAATAAATAGGGACTCAGGCGTGTTTAGTAAAGTGAACTTTGCTCAGTGCTGTGAGTAACCGCCAGATGATCGCATTCTACATCAAATAAATAGGCACTCAGGCCTGTTTCGTGAAGTGCACTTTGCTGAGTGCTGTGAGTAGCCGCCAGATGATCGCATCCTACATCAAATAAATAGGGACTTAGGCGTGTTTAGTCAAGTGAACTTTGCTCAGTGCTGTGAGTAGCCGCCAGATGATGGCGTTCTACATAAAATAAATGGGGACGCCGGCATGTTTCGTCAAGCGATCTTTGCTCAGTGCTTGGAGTAGCTGCCAGATGATCGCATCCTACATCAAATAAATAGGGACGCAGTGCTTGTTTCGTCATGTGCACTTTGCTCAGTGCTGTGAGTAGCCGCCAGATGATCACCTCCTACACAAATATATAGGGACTCAGGCGTGTTTAGTCAAGTGAACTTTGCTTAGTGCTGTGAGTAGCCGCCAGATGATCGCATCCTACATCAAATAAATAGGGACGCAGGCTCCTTTCGTCAAGTGCACTTTGCTCAGTGCTGTGAGTAGCCGCCAGATGATCGCATCCTGCATCAAATAAATAGGGACTCAGGCGTGTTTAGTCAAGTGAAGTTTGCTCAGTGCTGTTAGTAGCCGCCAGACGATCGCATCCTACATCAAATAAATAGGGACTCAGGCCTGTTTCGTCAAGTGCACTTTGCTGAGTGCTGTGAGTAGCCGCCAGAGGATCTCATCCTACATCAAATAAATAGGCACTGAGGCGTGTTTAGTCAAGTGCACTTTGCTCAGTGCTGTGAGTAGCTGCCAGGTGATCGCATCCTACATCAAATAGATAGGGACTCGGGCCTGTTTCGTCAAGTGAACTTTGCTCAGTGCTGTTAGTAGCCGCCAGATGATGGCGTCCTACTTAAAATAAATGGGGACGCAGGCATGTTTAGTCAAGTGAACTTTGCTCAGTGCTGTGAGTAGCCGCCAGATGATCGCATCCTACATCAAATAAATAGGGAGTCAGGCCTGTTTCGTCAAGTGAACTTTGCTCAGTGCTGTGAGTAGCTCCTAGATGATCGCATCCTACATCAAATAAATAGGGAGTCAGGCCTGTTTCGTCAAGTGAACTTTGCTCAGTGCTGTTAGTAGCCGCCAGATGATGGCGTCCTACATAAAATAAATGGGGACGCAGGCATGTTTCGTCAAGTGATCTTTGCTCAGTGCTGGCTGTGAATAGCCGCCAGATGATCGCATCTTACATCAAATAAATAGGGACGCAGGCCCGTTTCGTCAAGTGAATTTTGCTCAGTGCTGTGAGTAGCCGCCAGATGATCGCATCCTACATCAAATAAATAGGGACTCAGGCGTGTTTAGTGAAGTGAACTTTGCTCAGTGCTGTGAGTAGCCGCCAGATGATCGCATCCAACATCAAATCAATAGGGACTCAGGACTGTTTCGTCAAGAGCACTTTGCTGAGTGCTGTGAGTAGCCGCCAGATGATCGCATCCTACATCAAATAAATAGGGAATTAGGCGTGTTTAGTCAAGTGAACTTTGCTCAGTGCTGTGAGTAGCCGCCAGATGATGGCGTTCTACATAAAATAAATGGGGACGCAGGCATGTTTCGTCAAACGATCTTTGCTCAGTGCTTGGAGTAGCCGCCAGATGATCACATCCTACACAAATATATAGGGACTCAGGCGTGTTTAGTCAAGTGAACTTTGCTCAGTGCTGTGAGTAGCCGCCAGATGATCGCATCCTACATCAAATAAATAGGGACGCAGGCCCCTTTCGTCAAGTGCACTTTGCTCAGTGCTTGTTAGTAGCCGCCAGATGATCGCATCCTACATCAAATAAATAGGGACTCAGGCGTGTGTAGTCAAGTGAACTTTGCTCAGTGCTGTGAGTAGCTGCCAGGTGATCGCATCCTACATCAAATAGATAGGGACTCGGGCCTGTTTCGTAAAGTGAACTTAGCTCAGTGCTGTTAGTAGCCGCCAGATGATGGCGTCCTACTTAAAATAAATAGGGACGCAGGCATGTTTAGTCAAGTGAACTTTGCTCAGTGCTGTGAGTAGCCGCCAGATGATCGCATCCTACATCAAATAAATAGGGAGTCAGGCCTGTTTCGTCAAGTGAACTTTGCTCAGTGCTGTTAGTAGCTCCTAGATGATCGCATCCTACATCAAATAAATAGGGAGTCAGGCCTGTTTCGTCAAGTGAACTTTGCTCAGTGCTGTGAGTAGCCGCCAGATGATCGCATCCTACATCAAATAGATAGGCACTCAGGCCTGTTTCGTCAAGTGAACTTTGCTCAGTGCTGTTAGTAGCCGCCAGATGATGGCGTCCTACATAAAATAAATGGGGACGCAGGCATGTTTCGTCAAGTGATCTTTGCTCAGTGCTGGCTGTGAATAGCCGCCAGATGATCGCATCTTACATCAAATAAATAGGGACGCAGGCCCGTTTCGTCAAGTGAATTTTGCTCAGTGCTGTGAGTAGCCGCCAGATGATCGCATCCTACATCAAATAAATAGGGACTCAGGCGTGTTTAGTGAAGTGAACTTTGCTCAGTGCTGTGAGTAGCCGCCAGATGATCGCATCCTACATCAAATCAATAGGGACTCAGGCCTGTTTCGTCAAGAGCACTTTGCTGAGTGCTGTGAGTAGCCGCCAGATGATCGCATCCTACATCAAATAAATAGGGAATTAGGCGTGTTTGGTCAAGTGAACTTTGCTCAGTGCTGTGAGTAGCCGCCAGATGATGGCGTTCTACATAAAATAAATGGGGACGCAGGCATGTTTCGTCAAACGATCTTTGCTCAGTGCTTGGAGTAGCCGCCAGATGATCACATGCTACACAAATATATAGGGACTCAAGCGTGTTTAGTCAAGTGAACTTTGCTCAGTGCTGTGAGTAGCCGCCAGATGATCGCATCCTACATCAAATAAATAGGGACGCAGGCCCCTTTCGTCAAGTGCACTTTGCTCAGTGCTGTTAGTAGCCGCCAGATGATCGCATCCTACATCAAATAAATAGGGACTCAGGCGTGTGTAGTCAAGTGAACTTTGCTCAGTGCTGTGAGTAGCTGCCAGGTGATCGCATTCTACATCTAATAGATAGGGACTCGGGCCTGTTTCGTCAAGTGAACTTTGCTCAGTGCTGTTAGTAGCCGCCAGATGATGGCGTCCTACTTAAAATAAATGGGGATGCAGGCATGTTTAGTCAAGTGAACTTTGCTCAGTGCTGTGAGTAGCCGCCAGATGATCGCATCCTACATCAAATAAATAGGGAGTCAGGCCTGTTTCGTCAAGTGAACTTTGCTCAGTGCTGTGAGTAGCTCCTAGATGATCGCATCCTACATCAAATAAATAGGGAGTCAGGCCTGTTTCGTCAAGTGAACTTTGCTCAGTGCTGTGAGTAGCCGCCAGATGATCGCATCCTACATCAAATAGATAGGCACTCAGGCCTGTTTCGTCAAGTGAACTTTGCTCAGTGCTGTTAGTAGCCGCCAGATGATGGCGTCCTACATAAAATAAATGGGGACGCAGGCATGTTTCGTCAAGTGATCTTTGCTCAGTGCTGGCTGTGAATAGCCGCCAGATGATCGCATCTTACATCAAATAAATAGGGACGCAGGCCCGTTTCGTCAAGTGAATTTTGCTCAGTGCTGTGAGTAGCCGCCAGATGATCGCATCCTACATCAAATAAATAGGGACTCAGGCGTGTTTAGTGAAGTGAACTTTGCTCAGTGCTGTGAGTAGCCGCCAGATGATCGCATCCTACATCAAATCAATAGGGACTCAGGCCTGTTTCGTCAAGAGCACTTTGCTGAGTGCTGTGAGTAGCCGCCAGATGATCGCATCCTACATCAAATAAATAGGGAATTAGGCGTGTTTAGTCAAGTGAACTTTGCTCAGTGCTGTGAGTAGCCGCGAGATGATGGCGTTCTACATAAAATAAATGGGGACGCAGGCATGTTTCGTCAAACGATCTTTGCTCAGTGCTTGGAGTAGCCGCCAGATGATCACATCCTACACAAATATATAGGGACTCAGGCGTGTTTAGTCAAGTGAACTTTGCTCAGTGCTGTGAGTAGCCGCCAGATGATCGCATCCTACATCAAATAAATAGGGACGCACGCCCCTTTCGTCAAGTGCACTTTGCTCAGTGCTGTTAGTAGCCGCCAGATGATCGCATCCTACATCAAATAAATAGGGACTCAGGCGTGTGTAGTCAAGTGAACGTTGCTCAGTGCTGTGAGTAGCCGCCAGATGATCGCATCCTACATCAAATAAATAGGGAGTCAGGCCTGTTTCGTCAAGTGAACTTTGCTCAGTGCTGTGAGTAGCTCCTAGATGATCGCATCCTACATCAAATAAATAGGGAGTCAGGCCTGTTTCGTCAAGTGAACTTTGCTCAGTGCTGTGAGTAGCCGCCAGATGATCGCATCCTACATCAAATAGATAGGCACTCAGGCCTGTTTCGTCAAGTGAACTTTGCTCAGTGCTGTTAGTTGCCGCCAGATGATGGCGTCCTACATAAAATAAATGGGGACGCAGGCATGTTTTGTCAAGTGATCTTTGCTCAGTGCTGGCTGTGAATAGCCGCCAGATGATCGCATCTTACATCAAATAAATAGGGACACAGGCCCGTTTCGTCAAGTGAATTTTGCTCAGTGCTGTGAGTAGCCGCCAGATGATCGCATCCTACATCAAATCAATAGGGACTCAGGCGTGTTTAGTGAAGTGAACTTTGCTCAGTGCTGTGAGTAGCCGCCAGATGATGGCGTTCTACATAAAATAAATGGGGACGCAGGCATGTTTCGGCAAGCGATCTTTGCTCAGTGCTTGGAGTAGCTGCCAGATGATCGCATCCTACATCAAATAAATAGGGACGCAGTGCTTGTTTCGTCATGTGCACTTTGCTCAGTGCTGTGAGTAGCCGCCAGATGATCACCTCCTACACAAATATATAGGGACTCAGGCGTGTTTAGTCAAGTGAACTTTGCTCAGTGCTGTGAGTAGCCGCCAGATGATGGCGTTCTACATAAAATAAATGGGGACGCAGGCATGTTTCGTCAAACGATGTTTGCTCAGTGCTTAGAGTAGCCGCCAGATGATCACATCCTACACGAATATATAGGGACTCAGGCGTGTTTAGTCAAGTGAACTTTGCTCAGTGCTGTGAGTAGCCGCCAGATGATCGCATCCTACATCAAATAAATAGGGACGCAGGCCCCTTTCGTCAAGTGCACTTTGCTCAGTGCTGTTAGTAGCCGCCAGATGATCGCATCCTACATCAAATAAATAGGGACTCAGGCGTGTGTAGTCAAGTGAACTTTGCTCAGTGCTGTGAGTAGCCGCCAGATTTTCGCATCCTACATCAAATAAATAGGGAGTCAGGCCTGTTTCGTCAAGTGAACTTTGCTCATTGCTGTGAGTAGCTCCTAGATGATCGTATCCTTCATCAAATAAATAGGGACTCAGGCGTGTTTAGTCAAGTGAACTTTGCTCAGTGCTGTGAGTAGCCGCCAGATGATCGCATCCTACATCAAATAGATAGGCACTCTTCCCTGTTTCGTCAAGTGACTTTGCTAGGTGCTGTTAGTAGCCGCCAGATGATGGCATCCTACATAAAATAAATGGGGACGCAGGCATGTTTCGTCAAGTGATCTTTGCTCAGTGCTGGCTGTGAGTAGCCGCCAGATGATCGCATCTTACATCAAATAAATAGGGACGCAGGCCCGTTTCGTCAAGTGAATTTTGCTCAGTGCAGTGAGTAGCCGCCAGATGATCGCATCCTACATCAAATAAATAGGGACTCAGGCGTGTTTAGTAAAGTGAACTTTGCTCAGTGCTGTGAGTAGCCGCCAGATGATCGCATCCTACATCAAATCAATAGGGACTCAGGCCTGTTTCGTCAAGAGCACTTTGCTGAGTGCTGTGAGTAGCCGCCAGATGATCGCATCCTACATCAAATAAATAGGGAATTAGGCGTGTTTAGTCAAGTGAACTTTGGTCAGTGCTGTGAGTAGCCGCGAGATGATGGCGTTCTACATAAAATAAATGGGGACGCAGGCATGTTTCGTCAAACGATCTTTGCTCAGTGCTGTGAGTAGCTCCTAGATGATCGCATCCTACATCAAATAAATAGGGAGTCAGGCCTGTTTCGTCAAGTGAACTTTGCTCAGTGCTGTGAGTAGCCGCCAGATGATCGCATCCTACATCAAATAGATAGGCACTCAGGCCTGTTTCGTCAAGTGAACTTTGCTCAGTGCTGTTAGTAGCCGCCAGATGATGGCGTCCTACATAAAATAAATGGGGACGCAGGCATGTTTTGTCAAGTGATCTTTGCTCAGTGCTGGCTGTGAATAGCCGCCAGATGATCGCATCTTACATCAAATAAATAGGGACGCAGGCCCGTTTCGTCAAGTGAATTTTGCTCAGTGCTGTGAGTAGCCGCCAGATGATCGCATCCTACATCAAATCAATAGGGACTCAGGCGTGTTTAGTGAAGTGAACTTTGCTCAGTGCTGTGAGTAGCCGCCAGATGATGGCGTTCTACATAAAATAAATGGGGACGCAGGCATGTTTCGGCAAGCGATCTTTGCTCAGTGCTTGGAGTAGCTGCCAGATGATCGCATCCTACATCAAATAAATAGGGAATTAGGTGTGTTTAGTCAAGTGAACTTTGCTCAGTGCTGTGAGTAGCCGCCAGATGATGGCGTTCTACATAAAATAAATGGGGACGCAGGCATGTTTCGTCAAACGATGTTTGCTCAGTGCTTGGAGTAGCCGCCAGATGATCACATCCTACACGAATATATAGGGACTCAGGCGTGTTTAGTCAAGTGAACTTTGCTCAGTGCTGTGAGTAGCCGCCAGATGATCGCATCCTACATCAAATAAATAGGGACGCAAGCCCCTTTCGTCAAGTGCACTTTGCTCAGTGCTGTTAGTAGCCGCCAGATGATCGCATCCTACATCAAATAAATAGGGACTCAGGCGTGTGTAGTCAAGTGAACTTTGCTCAGTGCTGTGAGTAGCCGCCAGATGATCGCATCCTACATCAAATAAACATTGAGTCAGGCCTGTTTCGTCAAGTGAACTTTGCTCATTGCTGTGAGTGGCTCCTAGATGATCGTATCCTACATCAAATAAATAGGGACTCAGGCGTGTTTAGTCAAGTGAACTTTGCTCAGTGCTGTGAGTAGCCGCCAGATGATCGCATCCTACATCAAATAGATAGGCACTCTTCCCTGTTTCGTCAAGTGAACTTTGCTCAGTGCTGTTAGTAGCCGCCAGATGATGGCATCCTACATAAAATAAATGGGGACGCAGGCATGTTTCGTCAAGTGATCTTTGCTCAGTGCTGGCTGTGAGTAGCCGCCAGATGATCGCATCTTACATCAAATAAATAGGGACGCAGGCCCGTTTCGTCAAGTGAATTTTGCTCAGTGCTGTGAGTAGCCGCCAGATGATCGCATCCTACATCAAAAAAAGGGACTCAGGCGTGTTTAGTAAAGTGAACTTTGCTCAGTGCTGTGAGTAGCCGCCAGATGATCGCATCCTACATCAAATAGAAAGGGACGTAGGCCTGTTTCGTCAAGTGCACTTTGCTCAGTGCTGTGAGTAGCCGCCAGATGATCGCATCCTACATGAAATAAATAAGGACTCAGGCGTGTTTAGTCAAGTGAACTTTCTCAGTGCTGTGAGTAGCTGCCAGATGATCGCATCCTACATCAAATAAATAGGGACTCAGGCGAGTTTAGTCAGGTTAACTTTGCTCAGTGCTGTGAGTAGCCGCCAGATGATCGCATCCTACATCAAATAAATAGGTTCGCAGGCCCGTTTCGTCAAGTGAATTTTGCTCAGTGCTGTTTAGTAGCCGCCAGATGATCGCATCCTACATCAAATAAATATGGACTCAGGCGTGTTTAGTCAAGTGAACTTTGCTCAGTGCTGTGAGTAGCCGCCAGATGATCGCATCCTACATCAAATAAACAGGGAGTCAGGCCTGTTTCGTCAAGTGAACTTTGCTCAGTGCTGTGAGTAGCCGCCAGACGATCGCTACCTACATCAAATAGATAGACACTCAGGCCTGTTTCGTCAAGTGAACTTTGCTCAGTGCTG
The DNA here is from genome assembly GCF_048455015.1 of Haemaphysalis longicornis. NCBI lineage: Eukaryota > Metazoa > Arthropoda > Arachnida > Ixodida > Ixodidae > Haemaphysalis > Haemaphysalis longicornis. Next base: position 539,332 of record NW_027526204.1, on the reverse strand, counting down.
TTAGTAGCCGCCAGATGATGGCGTCCTACATAAAATAAATGGGGACGCAGGCATGTTTCGTCAAGTGATCTTTGCTCAGTGCTGGCTGTGAGTAGCCGCCAGATGATCGCATCTTACATCAAATAAATAGGGACGCAGGCCCGTTTCATCAAGTGAATTTTGCTCAGTGCTGTGAGTAGCCGCCAGATGATCGCATCCTACATCAAATAAATAGGGACTCAGGCGTGTTTAGTAAAGTGCACTTTGCTGAGTGCTGTGAGTAGCCGCCAGATGATCGCATCCTACATCAAATAAATAGGGACTTAGGCGTGTTTAGTCAAGTGAACTTTGCTCAGTGCTGTGAGTAGCCGCCAGATGATGGCGTTCTACATAAAATAAATGGGGACGCAGGCATGTTTCGGCAAGCGATCTTTGCTCAGTGCTTGGAGTAGCTGCCAGATGATCGCATCCTACATCAAATAAATAGGGACGCAGTGCTTGTTTCGTCATGTGCACTTTGCTCAGTGCTGTGAGTAGCCGCCAGATGATCACCTCCTACACAAATATATAGGGACTCAGGCGTGTTTAGTCAAGTGAACTTTGCTCAGTGCTGTGAGTAGCCGCCAGATGATCGCATCCTACATCAAATAAATAGGGACGCACGCCCCTTTCGTCAAGTGCACTTTGCTCAGTGCTGTGAGTAGCCGCCAGATGATCGCATCCTGCATCAAATAAATAGGGACTCAGGCGTGTTTATTCAAGTGAACTTTGCTCAGTGCTGTTAGTAGCCGCCAGACGATCGCATCCTACATCAAATAAATAGGGACTCAGGCCTGTTTCGTCAAGTGCACTTTGCTGAGTGCTGTGAGTAGCCGCCAGATGATCTCATCCTACATCAAATAAATAGGCACTGAGGCGTGTTTAGTCAAGTGAACTTTGCTCAGTGCTATGAGTAGCTGCCAGGTGATCGCATCCTACATCAAATAGATAGGGACTCGGGCCTGTTTCGTCAAGTGAACTTTGCTCAGTGCTGTTAGTAGCCGCCAGATGATGTCGTCTTACTTAAAATAAATGGGGACGCAGGCATGTTTAGTCAAGTGAACTTTGCTCAGTGCTGTGAGTAGCCGCCAGATGATCGCATCCTACATCAAATAAATAGGGAGTCAGGCCTGTTTCGTCAAGTGAACTTTGCTCAGTGCTGTGACTAGCTCCTAGATGATCGCATCCTACATCAAATAAATAGGGAGTCAGGCCTGTTTCGTCAAGTGAACTTGGCTCAGTGCTGTGAGTAGCCGCCAGATGATCGCATCCTACATCAAATAAATAGGGACTTAGGCGTGTTTAGTCAAGTGAACTTTGCTCAGTGCTGTGAGTAGCCGCCAGATGATGGCGTTCTACATAAAATAAATGGGGACGCAGGCATGTTTCGGCAAGCGATCTTTGCTCAGTGCTTGGAGTAGCTGCCAGATGATCGCATCCTACATCAAATAAATAGGGACGCAGTGCTTGTTTCGTCATGTGCACTTTGCTCAGTGCTGGGAGGAGCCGCCAGATGATCGCATCCTACATCAAATAAATAGGGACTCAGGCGTGTTTAGTCAAGTGAACTTGGCTCAGTGCTGTGAGTAGCCGCCAGATGATCGCATCCTACATCAAATAAACAGGGAGTCAGGCCTGTTTCGTCAAGTGAACTTTGCTCAGTGCTGTGAGTACCCGCCAGACGATCGCTACCTACATCAAATACATAGGCACTCAGGCCTGTTTCGTCAAGTGAACTTTGCTCAGTGCTGTTAGTAGCCGCCAGATGATGGCGTCCTACATAAACTAAATGGGGACGCAGGCATGTTTCGTCAAGTGATCTTTGCTCAGTGCTGGCTGTGAGTAGCCGCGAGATGATCGCATCTTACATCAAATAAATAGGGACGCAGGCCCGTTTCGTCAAGTGAATTTTGCTCAGTGCTGTGAGTAGCCGCCAGATGATCGCATCCTACATCAAATAAATAGGGACTCAGGCGTGTTTAGTCAAGTGAACTTTGCTCAGTGCTGTGAGTAGCCGCCAGATGATCGCATCCTACATCAAATAAATAGGGACTCAGGCGTGTTTAGTGAAGTGAACTTTGCTCAGTGCTGTGAGTAGCCGCCAGATGATCGCATCCTACATCAAATCAATAGGGACTCAGGCCTGTTTCGTCAAGAGCACTTTGCTGTGTGCTGTGAGTAGCCGCCAGATGATCGCATCCTACATCAAATAAATAGGGAATTAGGCGTGTTTAGTCAAGTGAACTTTGCTCAGTGCTGTGAGTAGCCGCCAGATGATGGCGTTCTACATAAAATAAATGGGGACGCAGGCATGTTTTGTCAAACGATCTTTGCTCAGTGCTTGGAGTAGCCGCCAGATGATCACATCCTACACAAATATATAGGGATACAGGGTGTTTAGTCAAGTGAACTTTGCTCAGTGCTGTGAGTAGCCGCCAGATGATCGCATCCTACACCAAATAAATAGGGACGCAGGCCCCTTTCGTCAAGTGCACTTTGCTCAGTGCTGTTAGTAGCCGCCAGATGATCGCATCCTACATCAAATAAATAGGGACTCAGGCGTGTGTAGTCAAGTGAACTTTGCTCAGTGCTGTGAGTAGCCGCCAGATGATCGCATCCTACATCAAATAAATAGGGAGTCAGGCCTGTTTCGTCAAGTGAACTTTGCTCATTGCTGTGAGTAGCTCCTAGATGATCGTATCCTACATCAAATAAATAGGGACTCAGGCGTGCTTAGTCAAGTGAACTTTGCTCAGTGCTGTGAGTAGCCGCCAGATGATCGCATCCTACATCAAATAGATAGGCACTCTTCCCTGTTTCGTCAAGTGAACTTTGCTCAGTGCTGTTAGTAGCCGCCAGATGATGGTATCCTACATAAAATAAATGGGGACGCAGGCATGTTTCGTCAAGTGATCTTTGCTCAGTGCTGGCTGTGAGTAGCCGCCAGATGATCGCATCTTACATCAAATAAATAGGGACGCTGGCCCGTTTCGTCAAGTGAATTTTGCTCAGTGCTGTGAGTAGCCGCCAGATGATCGCATCCTACATCAAATAAATAGGGAGTCAGGCCTGTTTCGTCAAGTGAACTTTGCTCAGTGCTGTGAGTAGCCGCCAGATGATCGCATCCTACATCAAATAGATAGGCACTCAGGTCTGTTTCGTCAAGTGAACTTTGCTCAGTGCTGTTAGTAGCCGCCAGATGATGGCGTCCTACATAAAATAAATGGGGACGCAGGCATGTTTCTTCAAGTGATCTTTGCTCAGTGCTGGCTGTGAATAGCCGCCAGATGATCGCATCTTACATCAAATAAATAGGGACGCAGGCCCGTTTCGTCAAGTGAATTTTGCTCAGTGCTGTGAGTAGCCGCCAGATGATCGCATCCTACATCAAATAAATAGGGACTCAGGCGTGTTTAGTGAAGTGAACTTTGCTCAGTGCTGTGTGTAGCCGCCAGATGATCGCATCCTACATCAAATCAATAGGGACTCAGGCCTGTTTCGTCAAGAGCACTTTGCTGAGTGCTGTGAGTAGCCGCCAGATGATCGCATCCTACATCAAATAAATAGGGAATTAGGCGTGTTTAGTCAAGTGAACTTTGCTCAGTGCTGTGAGTAGCCGCCAGATGATGGCGTTCTACACAAAATAAATGGGGACGCAGGCATGTTTCGTCAAACGATCTTTGCTCAGTGCTTGGAGTAGCCGCCAGATGATCGTATCCTACATCAAATAAATAGGGACTCAGGCGTGTGTAGTCAAGTGAACTTTGCTCAGTGCTGTGAGTAGCCGCCAGATGATCGCATCCTACATCAAATAAATAGGGAGTCAGGCCTGTTTCGTCAAGTGAACTTTGCTCAGTGCTGTGAGTAGCCGCCAGATGATCGCATCCTACATCAAATAAATAGGGACTCAGGCCTGTTTCGTGAAGTGCACTTTGCTGAGTGCTGTGAGTAGCCGCCAGATGATCGCATCCTACATCAAATAAATAGGGACTTAGGCGTGTTTAGTCAAGTGAACTTTGCTCAGTGCTGTGAGTAGCCGCCAGATGATGGCGTTCTACATAAAATAAATGGGGAAACAGGCATGTTTCGGCAAGCGATCTTTGCTCAGTGCTTGGAGTAGCTGCCAGATGATCGCATCCTACATCAAATAAATAGGGACGCAGTGCTTGTTTCGTCATGTGCACTTTGCTCAGTGCTGTGAGTAGCCGCCAGATGATCACCTCCTACACAAATATATAGGGACTCAGGCGTGTTTAGTCAAGTGAACTTTGCTCAGTGCTGTGAGTAGCCGCCAGATGATCGCATCCTACATCAAATAAATAGGGACGCAGGCCCCTTTCGTCAAGTGCACTTTGCTCAGTGCTGTGAGTAGCCGCCAGATGATCGCATCCTACATCAAATAAATAGGGACTCAGGCGTGTTTAGTAAAGTGAACTTTGCTCAGTGCTGTGAGTAGCCGCCAGATGATCGCATCCTACATCAAATAAATAGGGACTCAGGCCTGTTTCGTGAAGTGCACTTTGCTGAGTGCTGTGAGTAGCCGCCAGATGATCGCATCCTCCATCAAATAAATAGGTTCGCAGGCCCGTTTCGTCAAGTGAATTTTGCTCAGTGCTGTTTAGTAGCCGCCAGATGATCGCATCCTACATCAAATAAATATGGACTCAGGCGTGTTTAGTCAAGTGAACTTTGCTCAGTGCTGTGAGTAGCCGCCAGATGATTGCATCCTACATCAAATAAACAGGGAGTCAGGCCTGTTTCGTCAAGTGAACTTTGCTCAGTGCTGTGAGTAGCCGCCAGACGATCGCTACCTACATCAAATAGATAGACACTCAGGCCTGTTTCGTCAAGTGAACTTTGCTCAGTGCTGTTAGTAGCCGCCAGATGATGGCGTCCTACATAAAATAAATGGGGACGCAGGCATGTTTCGTCAAGTGATCTTTGCTCAGTGCTGGCTGTGAGTAGCCGCCAGATGATCGCATCTTACATCAAATAAATAGGGACGCAGGCCCGTTTCATCAAGTGAATTTTGCTCAGTGCTGTGAGTAGCCGCCAGATGATCGCATCCTACATCAAATAAATAGGGACTTAGGCGTGTTTAGTCAAGTGAACTTTGCTCAGTGCTGTGAGTAGCCGCCAGATGATGGCGTTCTACATAAAATAAATGGGGACGCAGGCATGTTTCGGCAAGCGATCTTTGCTCAGTGCTTGGAGTAGCTGCCAGATGATCGCATCCTACATCAAATAAATAGGGACGCTGTGCTTGTTTCGTCATGTGCACTTTGCTCAGTGCTGGGAGGAGCCGCCAGATGATCGCATCCTACATCAAATAAATAGGGACTCAGGCGTGTTTAGTCAAGTGAACTTGGCTCAGTGCTGTGAGTAGCCGCCAGATGATCGCATCCTACATCAAATAAACAGGGAGTCAGGCCTGTTTCGTCAAGTGAACTTTGCTCAGTGCTGTGAGTAGCCGCCAGACGATCGCTACCTACATCAAATACATAGGCACTCAGGCCTGTTTCGTCAAGTGAACTTTGCTCAGTGCTGTTAGTAGCCGCCAGATGATGGCGTCCTACATAAACTAAATGGGGACGCAGGCATGTTTCGTCAAGTGATCTTTGCTCAGTGCTGGCTGTGAGTAGCCGCCAGATGATCATATCCTACATCAAATAAATAGGGACTCAGGCCTGTTTCGTGAAGTGCACTTTGCTGAGTGCTGTGAGTAGCCGCCAGATGATCGCATCCTACATCAAATAAATAGGGACTTAGGCGTGTTTAGTCAAGTGAACTTTGCTCAGTGCTGTGAGTAGCCGCCAGATGATGGCGTTCTACATAAAATAAATGGGGACGCAGGCATGTTTCGGCAAGCGATCTTTGCTCAGTGCTTGGAGTAGCTGCCAGATGATCGCATCCTACATCAAATAAATAGGGACGCAGTGCTTGTTTCGTCATGTGCACTTTGCTCAGTGCTGGGAGGAGCCGCCAGATGATCGCATCCTACATCAAATAAATAGGGACTCAGGCGTGTTTAGTCAAGTGAACTTGGCTCAGTGCTGTGAGTAGCCGCCAGATGATCGCATCCTACATCAAATAAACAGGGAGTCAGGCCTGTTTCGTCAAGTGAACTTTGCTCAGTGCTGTGAGTACCCGCCAGACGATCGCTACCTACATCAAATACATAGGCACTCAGGCCTGTTTCGTCAAGTGAACTTTGCTCAGTGCTGTTAGTAGCCGCCAGATGATGGCGTCCTACATAAACTAAATGGGGACGCAGGCATGTTTCGTCAAGTGATCTTTGCTCAGTGCTGGCTGTGAGTAGCCGCCAGATGATCGCATCTTACATCAAATAAATAGGGACGCAGGCCCGTTTCGTCAAGTGAATTTTGCTCAGTGCTGTGAGTAGCCGCCAGATGATCGCATCCTACATCAAATAAATAGGGACTCAGGCGTGTTTAGTCAAGTGAACTTTGCTCAGTGCTGTGAGTAGCCGCCAGATGATCGCATCCTACATCAAATAAATAGGGACTCAGGTGTGTTTAGTGAAGTGAACTTTGCTCAGTGCTGTGAGTAGCCGCCAGATGATCGCATCCTACATCAAATCAATAGGGACTCAGGCCTGTTTCGTCAAGAGCACTTTGCTGTGTGCTGTGAGTAGCCGCCAGATGATCGCATCCTACATCAAATAAATAGGGAATTAGGCGTGTTTAGTCAAGTGAACTTTGCTCAGCGCTGTGAGTAGCCGCCAGATGATGGCGTTCTACATAAAATAAATGGGGACGCAGGCATGTTTCGTCAAACGATCTTTGCTCAGTGCTTGGAGTAGCCGCCAGATGATCACATCCTACACAAATATATAGGGACTCAGGGTGTTTAGTCAAGTGAACTTTGCTCAGTGCTGTGAGTAGCCGCCAGATGATCGCATCCTACACCAAATAAATAGGGACGCAGGCCCCTTTCGTCAAGTGCACTTTGCTCAGTGCTGTTAGTAGCCGCCAGATGATCGCATCCTACATCAAATAAATAGGGACTCAGGCGTGTGTAGTCAAGTGAACTTTGCTCAGTGCTGTGAGTAGCCGCCAGATGATCGCATCCTACATCAAATAAATAGGGAGTCAGGCCTGTTTCGTCAAGTGAACTTTGCTCATTGCTGTGAGTAGCTCCTAGATGATCGTATCCTACATCAAATAAATAGGGACTCAGGCGTGCTTAGTCAAGTGAACTTTGCTCAGTGCTGTGAGTAGCCGCCAGATGATCGCATCCTACATCAAATAGATAGGCACTCTTCCCTGTTTCGTCAAGTGAACTTTGCTCAGTGCTGTTAGTAGCCGCCAGATGATGGTATCCTACATAAAATAAATGGGGACGCAGGCATGTTTCGTCAAGTGATCTTTGCTCAGTGCTGGCTGTGAGTAGCCGCCAGATGATCGCATCCTACATCAAATAGAAAGGGACGTAGGCCTGTTTCGTCAAGTGCACTTTGCTCAGTGCTGTGAGTAGCCGCCAGATGATCGCATCCTACATCAAATAAATAAGGACTCAGGCGTGTTTAGTCAAGTGAACTTTCTCAGTGCTGTGAGTAGCTGCCAGATGATCGCATCCTACATCAAATAAATATGGACTCAGGCGAGTTTAGTCAGTTGAACTTTGCTCAGTGCTGTGAGTAGCCGCCAGATGATCGCATCCTCCATCAAATAAATAGGTTTGCAGGCCCGTTTCGTCAAGTGAATTTTGCTCAGTGCTGTTTAGTAGCCGCCAGATGATCGCATCCTACATCAAATAAATATGGACTCAGGCGTGTTTAGTCAAGTGAACTTTGCTCAGTGCTGTGAGTAGCCGCCAGATGATTGCATCCTACATCAAATAAACAGGGAGTCAGGCCTGTTTCGTCAAGTGAACTTTGCTCAGTGCTGTGAGTAGCCGCCAGACGATCTCTACCTACATCAAATAGATAGACACTCAGGCCTGTTTCGTCAAGTGAACTTTGCTCAGTGCTGTTAGTAGCCGCCAGATGATGGCGTCCTACATAAAATAAATGGGGACGCAGGCATGTTTCGTCAAGTGATCTTTGCTCAGTGCTGGCTGTGAGTAGCCGCCAGATGATCGCATCTTACATCAAATAAATAGGGACGCAGGCCCGTTTCATCAAGTGAATTTTGCTCAGTGCTGTGAGTAGCCGCCAGATGATCGCATCCTACATCAAATAAATAGGGACTCAGGCGTGTTTAGTAAAGTGAACTTTGCTCAGTGCTGTGAGTAGCCGCCAGATGATCGCATCCTACATCAAATAAATAGGGACTCAGGCCTGTTTCGTGAAGTGCACTTTGCTGAGTGCTGTGAGTAGCCGCCAGATGATCGCATCCTACATCAAATAAATAGGGACTTAGGCGTGTTTAGTCAAGTGAACTTTGCTCAGTGCTGTGAGTAGCCGCCAGATGATGGCGTTCTACATAAAATAAATGGGGACGCAGGCATGTTTCGGCAAGCGATCTTTGCTCAGTGCTTGGAGTAGCTGCCAGATGATCGCATCCTACATCAAATAAATAGGGACGCAGTGCTTGTTTCGTCATGTGCACTTTGCTCAGTGCTGGGAGGAGCCGCCAGATGATCGCATCCTACATCAAATAAATAGGGACTCAGGCGTGTTTAGTCAAGTGAACTTGGCTCAGTGCTGTGAGTAGCCGCCAGATGATCGCATCCTACATCAAATAAACAGGGAGTCAGGCCTGTTTCGTCAAGTGAACTTTGCTCAGTGCTGTGAGTAGCCGCCAGACGATCGCTACCTACATCAAATACATAGGCACTCAGGCCTGTTTCGTCAAGTGAACTTTGCTCAGTGCTGTTAGTAGCCGCCAGATGATGGCGTCCTACATAAACTAAATGGGGACGCAGGCATGTTTCGTCAAGTGATCTTTGCTCAGTGCTGGCTCTGAGTAGCCGGCAGATGATCGCATCCTACATCAAATAAATAGGGACTCAGGCCTGTTTCGTGAAGTGCACTTTGCTGAGTGCTGTGAGTAGCCGCCAGATGATCGCATCCTACATCAAATAAATAGGGACTTAGGCGTGTTTAGTCAAGTGAACTTTGCTCAGTGCTGTGAGTAGCCGCCAGATGATGGCGTTCTACATAAAATAAATGGGGACGCAGGCATGTTTCGGCAAGCGATCTTTGCTCAGTGCTTGGAGTAGCTGCCAGATGATCGCATCCTACATCAAATAAATAGGGACGCAGTGCTTGTTTCGTCATGTGCACTTTGCTCAGTGCTGGGAGGAGCCGCCAGATGATCGCATCCTACATCAAATAAATAGGGACTCAGGCGTGTTTAGTCAAGTGAACTTGGCTCAGTGCTGTGAGTAGGCGCCAGATGATCGCATCCTACATCAAATAAACAGGGAGTCAGGCCTGTTTCGTCAAGTGAACTTTGCTCAGTGCTGTGAGTACCCGCCAGACGATCGCTACCTACATCAAATACATAGGCACTCAGGCCTATTTCGTCAAGTTAACTTTGCTCAGTGCTGTTAGTAGCCGCCAGATGATGGCGTCCTACATAAACTAAATGGGGACGCAGGCATGTTTCGTCAAGTGATCTTTGCTCAGTGCTGGCTGTGAGTAGCCGCCAGATGATCGCATCTTACATCAAATAAATAGGGACGCAGGCCCGTTTCGTCAAGTGAATTTTGCTCAGTGCTGTGAGTAGCCGCCAGATGATCGCATCCTACATCAAATAAATAGGGACTCAGGCGTGTTTAGTCAAGTGAACTTTGCTCAGTGCTGTGAGTAGCCGCCAGATGATGGCGTTCTACATAAAATAAATGGGGACGCAGGCATGTTTCGGCAAGCGATCTTTGCTCAGTGCTTGGAGTACCTGCCAGATGATCGCATCCTACATCAAATAAATAGGGACGCAGTGCTTGTTTCGTCATGTGCACTTTGCTCAGTGCTGTGAGTAGCCGCCAGATGATCACATCCTACATCAAATAAATAGGGACTCAGGCGTGTTTAGTCAAGTGAACTTGGCTCAGTGCTGTGAGTAGCCGCCAGATGATCGCATCCTACATCAAATAAACAGGGAGTCAGGCCTGTTTCGTCAAGTGAACTTTGCTCAGTGCTGTGAGTAGCCGCCAGACGATCGCTACCTACATCAAATACATAGGCACTCAGGCCTGTTTCGTCAAGTGAACTTTGCTCAGTGCTGTTAGTAGCCGCCAGATGATGGCGTCCTACATAAACTAAATGGGGACGCAGGCATGTTTCGTCAAGTCATCTTTGCTCAGTGCTGGCTGTGAGTAGCCGCCAGATGATCGCATCTTACATCAAATAAATAGGGACGCAGGCCCGTTTCGTCAAGTGAATTTTGCTCAGTGCTGTGAGTAGCCGCCAGATGATCGCATCCTACATCAAATAAATAGGGACTCAGGCGTGTTTAGTCAAGTGAACTTTGCTCAGTGCTGTGAGTAGCCGCCAGATGATGGCGTTCTACATAAAATAAATGGGGACGCAGGCACGTTTCGGCAAGCGATCTTTGCTCAGTGCTTGGAGTACCTGCCAGATGATCGCATCCTACATCAAATAAATAGGGACGCAGTGCTTGTTTCGTCATATGCACTTTGCTCAGTGCTGTGAGTAGCCGCCAGATGATCGCATCCTACATCAAATAAATAGGGACTCAGGCCTGTTTCGTGAAGTGCACTTTGCTGAGTGCTGTGAGTAGCCGCCAGATGATCGCATCCTACATCAAATAAATAGGGACTTAGGCGTGTTTATTCAAGTGAACTTTGCTCAGTGCTGTGAGTAGCCGCCAGATGATGGCGTTCTACATAAAATAAATGGGGACGCAGGCATGTTTCGGCAAGCGATCTTTGCTCAGTGCTTGGAGTAGCTGCCAGATGATCGCATCCTACATCAAATAGATAGGGACTCGGGCCTGTTTCGTCAAGTGAACTTTGCTCAGTGCTGTTAGTAGCCGCCAGATGATGGCGTCCTACTTAAAATAAATGGGGACGCAGGCATGTTTAGTCAAGTGAACTTTGCTCAGTGCTGTGAGTAGCCGCCAGATGATCGCATCCTACATCAAATAAATAGGGAGTCAGGCCTGTTTCGTCAAGTGAACTTTGCTCAGTGCTGTGAGTAGCCGCCAGATGATCGCATCCTACATCAAATAGATAGGCACTCAGGCCTGTTTCGTCAAGTGATCTTTGCTCAGTGCTGTTAGTAGCCGCCAGATGATGGCGTCCTACATAAAATAAATGGGGACGCAGGCATGTTTCAAGTGATCTTTGCTCAGTGCTGGCTGTGAATAGCCGCCAGATGATCGCATCTTACATCAAATAAATAGGGACGCAGGCCCGTTTCGTCAAGTGAATTTTGCTCAGTGCTGTGAGTAGCCGCCAGATGATCGCATCCTACATCAAATAAATAGGGAATTGGGCGTGTTTAGTCAAGTGAACTTTGCTCAGTGCTGTGAGTAGCCGCCAGATGATGGTGTTCTACATAAAATAAATGGGGACGCAGGCATGTTTCGTCAAACGATCTTTGCTCAGTGCTTGGAGTAGCTGCCAGATGATCGCATCCTACATCAAAGAAATAGGGACGCAGTGCTTGTTTCGTCATGTTCACTTTGCTCAGTGCTGTGAGTAGCCGCCAGATGATCACAGCCTACACAAATATATAGGGACTCAGGCGTGTGTAGTCAAGTGAACTTTGCTACGTGCTGTGAGTAGACGCCAGATGATCGCATCCTACATCAAATAGATAGGCACTCAGGCCTGTTTCGTCAAGTGATCTCTGCTCAGTGCTGTTAGTAGCCGCCAGATGATGGCGTCCTACATAAAATAAATGGGGACGCAGGCATGTTTCGTCAAGTGATCTTTGCTCAGTGCTGGCTGTGAGTAGCCGCCAGATGACCGAATCTTACATCAAATAAATAGGGACTCAAGCCCGTTTCTTCAAGTGAATTTTGCTCAGTGTTGTGAGTAGCTGCCAGATGATCGCATCCTAAATCAAATAAATAGGGACTCAGGCGTGTTTAGTCAAGTGAACTTTGCTCAGTGCTGTTAGTAGCCGCCAGACGATTGCATCCTACATCAAATAAATAGGGACTCAGGCCTGTTTCGTCAAGTGCACTTTGCTGAGTGCTGTGAGTAGCCGCCAGATGATCTCATCCTACATCAAATAAATTGGCACTGAGGCGTGTTTAGTCAAGTGAACTTTGCTCAGTGCTGTGAGTAGCTGCCAGGTGATCGCATCCTACATCAAATAGATAGGGACTCGGGCCTGTTTCGTCAAGTGAACTTTGCTCAGTGCTGTTAGTAGCCGCCAGATGATGGCGTCCTACTTAAAATACATGGGGACGCAGGCATGTTTATTCAAGTGAACTTTGCTCAGTGCTGTGAGTAGCCGCCAGATGATCGCATCCTACATCAAATAAATAGGGAGTCAGGCCTGTTTCGTCAAGTGAACTTTGCTCAGTGCTGTGAGTAGCTCCTAGATGATCGCATCCTACATCAAATAAATAGGGAGTCAGGCCTGTTTCGTCAAGTGAACTTTGCTCAGTGCTGTGAGTAGCCGCCAGATGATCGCATCCTACATCAAATAGATAGGCACTCAGGCCTGTTTCGTCAAGTGATCTTTGCTCAGTGCTGTTAGTAGCCGCCAGATGATGGCGTCCTACATAAAATAAATGGGGACGCAGGCATGTTTCGTCAAGTGATCTTTGCTCAGTGCTGGCTGTGAATAGCCGCCAGATGATCGCATCTTACATCAAATAAATAGGGACTCAGGCGTGTGTAGTCAAGTCAACTTTGCTCAGTGCTTGGAGTAGCTGCCAGATGATCGCATCCTACATCAAATAAATAGGGACGCAGGCCCCTTTCGTCAAGTGCACTTTGCTGAGTGCTGTGAGTAGCCGCCAGATGATCGCATCCTACATCAAATAAATAGGGACTCAGGCGTGTGTAGTCAAGTGAACTTTGCTCAGTGCTGTGAGTAGCCACCAGATGATCGCATCCTACATCAAATAAATAGGGAGTCAGGCCTGTTTCGTCAAGTGAACTTTGCTCATTGCTGTGAGTAGCTCCTAGATGATCGTATCCTACATCAAATAAATAGGGACTCAGGCGTGTTTAGTCAAGTGAACTTTGCTCAGTGCTTGGAGTAGCTGCCAGATGATCGCATCCTACATCAAATAAATAGGGACTCAGGCCTGTTTCGTGAAGTGCACTTTGCTGAGTGCTGTGAGTAGCCGCCAGATGATCGCATCCTACACAAATATATAGGGACTCAGGCGTGTTTAGTCAAGTGAACTTTGCTCAATGCTGTGAGTAGCCGCCAGATGATCGCATCCTACATCAAATAAATAGGGACACAGGCCCCTTTCGTCAAGTGCACTTTGCTCCGTGCTGTGAGTAGCCGCCAGATGATCGCATCCTACATCAAATAAATAGGGACTCAGGCGTGTTTAGTCAAGTGAACTTTGCTCAGTGCTGTGAGTAGCCGCCAGATGATCGCATCCTACATCAAATAAATACGGAGTCAGGTCTGTTTCGTCAAGTGAACTTTGCTCAGTGCTGTGAGTAGCCCCTAGATGATCGCATCCTACATCAAATAAATAGGGACTCAGGCGTGTTTTGTCAAGTGAACTTTGCTCAGTGCTGTGAGTAGCTGCCAGATGATCGCATCCTACATCAAATAAATAGGGACTCAGGCGTGTTTAGTAAAGTGAACATTGCTCAGTGCTGTGAGTAGCCGCCAGATGATCGCATCCTACATCAAATAAATAGGGACTCAGGCCTTTTTCGTGAAGTGCACTTTGCTGAGTGCTGTGAGTAGCCGCCAGATGATCGCATCCTACCTCACATAAATAGGGACTTAGGCGTGTTTAGTCAAGTGAACTTTGCTCAGTGCTGTGAGTAGCCGCCAGATGATGGCGTTCTACATAAAATAAATGGGGACGCAGGCATGTTTCGTCAAGCGATCTTTGCTCAGTGCTTGGAGTAGCTGCCAGATGATCGCATCCTACATCAAATAAATAGGGACGCAGTGCTTGTTTCGTCATGTGCACTTTGCTCAGTGCTGTGAGTAGCCGCCAGATGATCACATCCTACATCAAATAAATAGGCACTGAGGCGTGTTTAGTCAAGTGAACTTTGCTAAGTGCTGTGAGTAGCTGCCAGGTGATCGCATCCTACATCAAATAGATAGGGACTCGGGCCTGTTTCGTCAAGTGAACTTTGCTCAGTGCTGTTAGTAGCCGCCAGATGATGGCGTCCTACTTAAAATAAATGGGGACGCAGGCATGTTTAGTCAAGTGAACTTTGCTCAGTGCTGTGAGTAGCCGCCAGATGATCGCATCCTACATCAAATAAATAGGGAGTCAGGCCTGTTTCGTCAAGTGAACTTTGCTCAGTGCTGTGAGTAGCTCCTAGATGATCGCATCCTACATCAAATAAATAGGGAGTCAGGCCTGTTTCGTCAAGTGAACTTTGCTCAGTGCTGTGAGTAGCCGCCAGATGATCGCATCCTACATCAAATAGATAGGCACTCAGGCCTGTTTCGTCAAGTGATCTTTGCTCAGTGCTGTTAGTAGCCGCCAGATGATGGCGTCCTACATAAAATAAATGGGGACGCAGGCATGTTTCGTCAAGTGATCTTTGCTCAGTGCTGGCTGTGAATAGCCGCCAGATGATCGCATCTTACATCAAATAAATAGGGACGCAGGCCCGTTTCGTCAAGTGAATTTTGCTCAGTGCTGTGAGTAGCCGCCAGATGATCGCATCCTACATCAAATAAATAGGGACTCAGGCGTGTTTAGTCAAGTGAACTTTGCTCAGTGCTGTGAGTAGCCGCCAGATGATCGCATCCTACATCAAATAAATAGGGACTCAGGCCTGTTTCGTCAAGAGCACTTTGCTGAGTGCTGTGAGTAGCCGCCAGATGATCGCATCCTACACAAATATATAGGGACTCAGGCGTGTGTAGTCAAGTCAACTTTGCTCAGTGCTGTGAGTAGCCGCCAGATGATCGCATCCTACATCAAATAAATAGGGACTCAGGCCTGTTTCGTCAAGAGCACTTTGCTGAGTGCTGTGAGTAGCCGCCAGATGATCGCATCCTACATCAAATAAATAGGGAATTAGGCATGTTTAGTCAAGTGAACTTTGCTCAGTGCTGTGAGTAGCCGCCAGATGATGGTGTTCAACATAAAATAAATGGGGACGCAGGCATGTTTCGTCAAACGATCTTTGCTCAGTGCTTGGAGTAGCTGCCAGATGATCGCATCCTACATCAAATAAATAGGGACGCAGGCCCCTTTCGTCAAGTGCACTTTGCTGGTGCTGTGAGTAGCCACCAGATGATCGCATCCTACATCAAATAAATAGGGAGTCAGGCCTGTTTCGTCAAGTGAACTTTGCTCATTGCTGTGAGTAGCTCCTAGATGATCGTATCCTACATCAAATAAATAGGGACTCAGGCGTGTTTAGTCAAGTGAACTTTGCTCAGTGCTGTGAGTAGCCGCCAGATGATCGCATCCTACATCAAATAGATAGGCATTCTTGCCTGTTTCGTCAAGTGAACTTTGCTCAGTGCTGTTAGTAGCCGCCAGATGATGGCATCCTACATAAAATAAATGGGGACGCATGCATGTTTTGTCAAGTGATCTTTGCTCAGTGCTGGCTGTGAGTAGCCGCCAGATGATCGCATCTTACATCAAATAAATAGGGACGCAGGCCCGTTTCGTCAAGTGAATTTTGCTCAGTGCTGTTAGTAGCCGCCAGATGATCGCATCCTACATCAAATAAATAGGGACTCAGGCGTGTGTAGTAAAGTGAACTTTGCTCAGTGCTGTGAGTAGCCGCCAGATGATCGCATCCTACATCAAATAAATAGGGACTCAGGCCTGTTTCGTGAAGTGCACTTTGCTGAGTGCTGTGAGTAGCCGCCAGATGATCGCATCCTACACAAATATATAGGGACTCAGGCGTGTTTAGTCAAGTGAACTTTGCTCAATGCTGTGAGTAGCCGCCAGATGATCGCATCCTACATCAAATAAATAGGGACGCAGGCCCCTTTCGTCAAGTGCACTTTGCTCCGTGCTGTGAGTAGCCGCCAGATGATCGCATCCTACATCAAATAAATAGGGACTCAGGCGTGTTTAGTCAAGTGAACTTTGCTCAGTGCTGTGAGTAGCCGCCAGATGATCGCATCCTACATCAAATAAATACGGAGTCAGGCCTGTTTCGTCAAGTGATCTCTGCTCAGTGCTGTTAGTAGCCGCCAGATGATGGCGTCCTACATAAAATAAATGGGGACGCAGGCATGTTTCGTCAAGTGATCTTTGCTCAGTGCTGGCTGTGAGTAGCCGCCAGATGATCGCATCTTACATCAAATAAATAGGGACTCAAGCCCGTTTCTTCAAGTGAATTTTGCTCAGTGTTGTGAGTAGCTGCCAGATGATCGCATCCTAAATCAAATAAATAGGGACTCAGGCGTGTTTAGTCAAGTGAACTTTGCTCAGTGCTGTTAGTAGCCGCCAGACGATCGCATCCTACATCAAATAAATAGGGACTCAGGCCTGTTTCGTCAAGTGCACTTTGCTGAGTGCTGTGAGTAGCCGCCAGATGATCTCATCCTACATCAAATAAATAGGCACTGAGGCGTGTTTAGTCAAGTGAACTTTGCTCAGTGCTGTGAGTAGCTGCCAGGTGATCGCATCCTACATCAAATAGATAGGGACTCGGGCCTGTTTCGTCAAGTGAACTTTGCTCAGTGCTGTTAGTAGCCGCCAGATGATGGCGTCCTACTTAAAATAAATGGGGACACAGGCATGTTTAGTCAAGTGAACTTTGCTCAGTGCTGTGAGTAGCCGCCAGATGATCGCATCCTACATCAAATAAATAGGGAGTCAGGCCTGTTTCGTCAAGTGAACTTTGCTCAGTGCTGTGAGTAGCTCCTAGATGATCGCATCCTACATCAAATAAATAGGGAGTCAGGCCTGTTTCGTCAAGTGATCTCTGCTCAGTGCTGTTAGTAGCCGCCAGATGATGGCGTCCTACATAAAATAAATGGGGACGCAGGCATGTTTCGTCAAGTGATCTTTGCTCAGTGCTGGCTGTGAGTAGCCGCCAGATGATCGCATCTTACATCAAATAAATAGGGACGCAGGCCCGTTTCGTCAAGTGAATTTTGCTCAGTGCTGTGAGTAGCCGCCAGATGATCGCATCCTACATCAAATAAATAGGGACTCAGGCGTGTTTAGTCAAGTGAACTTTGCTCAGTGCTGTGAGTAGCCGCCAGATGATCGCATCCTACATCAAATAAATAGGGACTCAGGCCTGTTTCGTCAAGAGCACTTTGCTGAGTGCTGTGAGTAGCCAACAGATGATCGCATCCTACACAAATATATAGGGACTCAGGCGTGTGTAGTCAAGTCAACTTTGCTCAGTGCTGTGAGTAGCCGCCAGATGATCGCATCCTACATCAAATAAATAGGGACTCAGGCCTGTTTCGTCAAGAGCACTTTGCTGAGTGCTGTGAGTAGCCGCCAGATGATCGCATCCTACATCAAATAAATAGGGAATTAGGCATGTTTAGTCAAGTGAACTTTGCTCAGTGCTGTGAGTAGCCGCCAGATGATGGTGTTCAACATAAAATAAATGGGGACGCAGGCATGTTTCGTCAAACAATCTTTGCTCAGTGCTTGGAGTAGCTGCCAGATGATCGCATCCTACATCAAATAAATAGGGACGCAGTGCCTTTCGTCAAGTGCACTTTGCTGAGTGCTGTGAGTAGCCGCCAGATGATCGCATCCTACATCAAATAAATAGAGACTCAGGCGTGTGTAGTCAAGTGAACTTTGCTCAGTGCTGTGAGTAGCCACCAGATGATCGCATCCTACATCAAATAAATAGGGAGTCAGGCCTGTTTCGTCAAGTGAACTTTGCTCATTGCTGTGAGTAGCTCCTAGATGATCGTATCCTACATCAAATAAATAGGGACTCAGGCGTGTTTAGTCAAGTGAACTTTGCTCAGTGCTGTGAGTAGCCGCCAGATGATCGCATCCTACATCAAATAGATAGGCATTCTTGCCTGTTTCGTCAAGTGAACTTTGCTCAGTGCTGTTAGTAGCCGCCAGATGATGGCATCCTACATAAAATAAATGGGGACGCATGCATGTTTTGTCAAGTGATCTTTGCTCAGTGCTGGCTGTGAGTAGCCGCCAGATGATCGCATCTTACATCAAATAAATAGGGACGCAGGCTCGTTTCGTCAAGTGAATTTTGCTCAGTGCTGTGAGTAGCCGCCAGATGATCGCCTCCTACATCAAATAAATAGGGACTCAGGCGTGTGTAGTAAAGTGAACTTTGCTCAGTGCTGTGAGTAGCCGCCAGATGATCGCATCCTACATCAAATAAATAGGGACTCAGGCCTGTTTCGTGAAGTGCACTTTGCTGAGTGCTGTGAGTAGCCGCCAGATGATCGCATCCTACACAAATATATAGGGACTCAGGCGTGTTTAGTCAAGTGAACTTTGCTCAATGCTGTGAGTAGCCGCCAGATGATCGCATCCTACATCAAATAAATAGGGACGCAGGCCCCTTTCGTCAAGTGCACTTTGCTCCGTGCTGTGAGTAGCCGCCAGATGATCGCATCCTACATCAAATAAATAGGGACTCAGGCGTGTTTAGTCAAGTGAACTTTGCTCAGTGCTGTGAGTAGCCGCCAGATGATCGCATCCTACATCAAATAAATACGGAGTCAGGCCTGTTTCGTCAAGTGAACTTTGCTCAGTGCTGTGAGTAGCCCCTAGATGATCGCATCCTACATCAAATAAATAGGGACTCAGGCGTGTTTTGTCAAGTGAACTTTGCTCAGTGCTGTGAGTAGCTGCCAGATGATCGCATCCTACATCAAATAAATAGGGACTCAGGCGTGTTTAGTAAAGTGAACATTGCTCAGTGCTGTGAGTAGCCGCCAGATGATCGCATCCTACATCAAATAAATAGGGACTCAGGCCTTTTTCGTGAAGTGCACTTTGCTGAGTGCTGTGAGTAGCCGCCAGATGATCGCATCCTACCTCACATAAATAGGGACTTAGGCGTGTTTAGTCAAGTGAACTTTGCTCAGTGCTGTGAGTAGCCGCCAGATGATGGCGTTCTACATAAAATAAATGGGGACGCAGGCATGTTTCGTCAAGCGATCTTTGCTCAGTGCTTGGAGTAGCTGCCAGATGATCGCATCCTACATCAAATAAATAGGGACGCAGTGCTTGTTTCGTCATGTGCACTTTGCTCAGTGCTGTGAGTAGCCGCCAGATGATCACATCCTACATCAAATAAATAGGCACTGAGGCGTGTTTAGTCAAGTGAACTTTGCTCAGTGCTGTGAGTAGCTGCCAGGTGATCGCATCCTACATCAAATAGATAGGGACTCGGGCCTGTTTCGTCAAGTGAACTTTGCTCAGTGCTGTTAGTAGCCGCCAGATGATGGCGTCCTACTTAAAATAAATGGGGACGCAGGCATGTTTAGTCAAGTGAACTTTGCTCAGTGCTGTGAGTAGCCGCCAGATGATCGCATCCTACATCAAATAAATAGGGAGTCAGGCCTGTTTCGTCAAGTGAACTTTGCTCAGTGCTGTGAGTAGCTCCTAGATGATCGCATCCTACATCAAATAAATAGGGAGTCAGGCCTGTTTCGTCAAGTGAACTTTGCTCAGTGCTGTGAGTAGCCACCAGATGATCGCATCCTACATCAAATAGATAGGCACTCAGGCCTGTTTCGTCAAGTGATCTTTGCTCAGTGCTGTTAGTAGCCGCCAGATGATGGCGTCCTACATAAAATAAATGGGGACGCAGGCATGTTTCGTCAAGTGATCTTTGCTCAGTGCTGGCTGTGAATAGCCGCCAGATGATCGCATCTTACATCAAATAAATAGGGACGCAGGCCCGTTTCGTCAAGTGAATTTTGCTCAGTGCTGTGAGTAGCCGCCAGATGATCGCATCCTACATCAAATAAATAGGGACTCAGGCGTGTTTAGTCAAGTGAACTTTGCTCAGTGCTGTGAGTAGCCGCCAGATGATCGCATCCTACATCAAATAAATAGGGACTCAGGCCTGTTTCGTCAAGAGCACTTTGCTGAGTGCTGTGAGTAGCTGCCAGATGATCGCATCCTACATCAAATAAATAGGGACGCAGGCCCCTTTCGTCAAGTGCACTTTGCTGAGTGCTGTGAGTAGCCGCCAGATGATGGCATCCTACATCAAATAAATAGGGACTCAGGCGTGTGTAGTCAAGTGAACTTTGCTCAGTGCTGTGAGTAGCCACCAGATGATCGCATCCTACATCAAATAAATAGGGAGTCAGGCCTGTTTCGTCAAGTGAACTTTGCTCATTGCTGTGAGTAGCTCCTAGATGATCGTATCCTACATCAAATAAATAGGGACTCAGGCGTGTTTAGTCAAGTGAACTTTGCTCAGTGCTGTGAGTAGCCGCCAGATGATCGCATCCTACATCAAATAGATAGGCATTCTTGCCTGTTTCGTCAAGTGAACTTTGCTCAGTGCTGTTAGTAGCCGCCAGATGATGGCATCCTACATAAAATAAATTGGGACGCATGCATGTTTTGTCAAGTGATCTTTGCTCAGTGCTGGCTGTGAGTAGCCGCCAGATGATCGCATCTTACATCAAATAAATAGGGACGCAGGCCCGTTTCGTCAAGTGAATTTTGCTCAGTGCTGTGAGTAGCCGCCAGATGATCGCATCCTACATCAAATAAATAGGGACTCAGGCGTGTGTAGTAAAGTGAACTTTGCTCAGTGCTCTGAGTAGCCGCCAGATGATCGCATCCTACATCAAATAAATAGGGACTCAGGCCTGTTTCGTGAAGTGCACTTTGCTTAGTGCTGTGAGTACCCGCCAGATGATCGCATCCTACACAAATATATAGGGACTCAGGCGTGTTTAGTCAAGTGAACTTTGCTCAATGCTGTGAGTAGCCGCCAGATGATCGCATCCTACATCAAATAAATAGGGACGCAGGCCCCTTTCGTCAAGTGCACTTTGCTCCGTGCTGTGAGTAGCCGCCAGATGATCGCATCCTACATCAAATAAATAGGGACTCAGGCGTGTTTAGTCAAGTGAACTTTGCTCAGTGCTGTGAGTAGCCGCCAGATGATCGCATCCTACATCAAATAAATACGGAGTCAGGCCTGTTTCGTCAAGTGATCTCTGCTCAGTGCTGTTAGTAGCCGCCAGATGATGGCGTCCTACATAAAATAAATGAGGACGCAGGCATGTTTCGTCAAGTGATCTTTGCTCAGTGCTGGCTGTGAGTAGCCGCCAGATGATCGCATCTTACATCAAATAAATAGGGACTCAAGCCCGTTTCTTCAAGTGAATTTTGCTCAGTGTTGTGAGTAGCTGCCAGATGATCGCATCCTAAATCAAATAAATAGGGACTCAGGCGTGTTTAGTCAAGTGAACTTTGCTCAGTGCTGTTAGTAGCCGCCAGACGATCGCATCCTACATCAAATAAATAGGGACTCAGGCCTGTTTCGTCAAGTGCACTTTGCTGAGTGCTGTGAGTAGCCGCCAGATGATCTCATCCTACATCAAATAAATAGGAACTGAGGCGTGTTTAGTCAAGTGAACTTTGCTCAGTGCTGTGAGTAGCTGCCAGGTGATCGCATCCTACATCAAATAGATAGGGACTCGGGCCTGTTTCGTCAAGTGAACTTTGCTCAGTGCTGTTAGTAGCCGCCAGATGATGGCGTCCTACTTAAAATAAATGGGGACACAGGCATGTTTAGTCAAGTGAACTTTGCTCAGTGCTGTGAGTAGCCGCCAGATGATCGCATCCTACATCAAATAAATAGGGAGTCAGGCCTGTTTCGTCAAGTGAACTTTGCTCAGTGCTGTGAGTAGCTCCTAGATGATCGCATCCTACATCAAATAAATAGGGAGTCAGGCCTGTTTCGTCAAGTGAACTTTGCTCAGTGCTGTGAGTAGCCGCCAGATGATCGCATCCTACATCAAATAGATAGGCACTCAGGCCTGTTTCGTCAAGTGATCTTTGCTCAGTGCTGTTAGTAGCCGCCAGATGATGGCGTCCTACATAAAATAAATGGGGACGCAGGCATGTTTCGTCAAGTGATCTTTGCTCAGTGCTGGCTGTGAATAGCCGCCAGATGATCGCATCTTACATCAAATAAATAGGGACGCAGGCCCGTTTCGTCAAGTGAATTTTGCTCAGTGCTGTGAGTAGCCGCCAGATGATCGCATCCTACATCAAATAAATAGGGACTCAGGCGTGTTTAGTCAAGTGAACTTTGCTCAGTGCTGTGAGTAGCCGCCAGATGATCGCATCCTACATCAAATAAATAGGGACTCAGGCCTGTTTCGTCAAGAGCACTTTGCTGAGTGCTGTGAGTAGCCGCCAGATGATCGCATCCTACACAAATATATAGGGACTCAGGCGTGTGTAGTCAAGTCAACTTTGCTCAGTGCTGTGAGTAGCCGCCAGATGATCGCATCCTACATCAAATAAATAGGGACTCAGGCCTGTTTCGTCAAGAGCACTTTGCTGAGTGCTGTGAGTAGCCGCCAGATGATCGCATCCTACATCAAATAAATAGGGAATTAGGCATGTTTAGTCAAGTGAACTTTGCTCAGTGCTGTGAGTAGCCGCCAGATGATGGTGTTCAACATAAAATAAATGGGGACGCAGGCATGTTTCGTCAAACAATCTTTGCTCAGTGCTTGGAGTAGCTGCCAGATGATCGCATCCTACATCAAATAAATAGGGACGCAGGCCCCTTTCGTCAAGTGCACTTTGCTGACTGCTGTGAGTAGCCGCCAGATGATCGCATCCTACATCAAATAAATAGGGACTCAGGCGTGTGTAGTCAAGTGAACTTTGCTCAGTGCTGTGAGTAGCCACCAGATGATCGCATCCTACATCAAATAAATAGGGAGTCAGGCCTGTTTCGTCAAGTGAACTTTGCTCATTGCTGTGAGTAGCTCCTAGATGATCGTATCCTACATCAAATAAATAGGGACTCAGGCGTGTTTAGTCAAGTGAACTTTGCTCAGTGCTGTGAGTAGCCGCCAGATGATCGCATCCTACATCAAATAGATAGGCATTCTTGCCTGTTTCGTCAAGTGAACTTTGCTCAGTGCTGTTAGTAGCCGCCAGATGATGGCATCCTACATAAAATAAATGGGGCCGCATGCATGTTTTGTCAAGTGATCTTTGCTCAGTGCTGGCTGTGAGTAGCCGCCAGATGATCGCATCTTACATCAAATAAATAGGGACGCAGGCTCGTTTCGTCAAGTGAATTTTGCTCAGTGCTGTGAGTAGCCGCCAGATGATCGCATCCTACATCAAATAAATAGGGACTCAGGCGTGTGTAGTAAAGTGAACTTTGCTCAGTGCTGTGAGTAGCCGCCAGATGATCGCATCCTACATCAAATAAATAGGGACTCAGGCCTGTTTCGTGAAGTGCACTTTGCTGAGTGCTGTGAGTAGCCGCCAGATGATCGCATCCTACACAAATATATAGGGACTCAGGCGTGTTTAGTCAAGTGAACTTTGCTCAATGCTGTGAGTAGCCGCCAGATGATCGCATCCTACATCAAATAAATAGGGACGCAGGCCCCTTTCGTCAAGTGCACTTTGCTCCGTGCTGTGAGTAGCCGCCAGATGATCGCATCCTACATCAAATAAATAGGGACTCAGGCGTGTTTAGTCAAGTGAACTTTGCTCAGTGCTGTGAGTAGCCGCCAGATGATCGCATCCTACATCAAATAAATACGGAGTCAGGCCTGTTTCGTCAAGTGAACTTTGCTCAGTGCTGTGAGTAGCCCCTAGATGATCGCATCCTACATCAAATAAATAGGGACTCAGGCGTGTTTTGTCAAGTGAACTTTGCTCAGTGCTGTGAGTAGCTGCCAGATGATCGCATCCTACATCAAATAAATAGGGACTCAGGCGTGTTTAGTAAAGTGAACATTGCTCAGTGCTGTGAGTAGCCGCCAGATGATCGCATCCTACATCAAATAAATAGGGACTCAGGCCTTTTTCGTTAAGTGCTCTTTGCTGAGTGCTGTGAGTAGCCGCCAGTTGATCGCATCCTACATCACATAAATAGGGACTTAGGCGTGTTTAGTCAAGTGAACTTTGCTCAGTGCTGTGAGTAGCCGCCAGATGATGGCGTTCTACATAAAATAAATGGGGACGCAGGCATGTTTCGTCAAGCGATCTTTGCTCAGTGCTTGGAGTAGCTGCCAGATGATCGCATCCTACATCAAATAAATAGGGACGCAGTGCTTGTTTCGTCATGTGCACTTTGCTCAGTGCTGTGAGTAGCCGCCAGATGATCACATCCTACACAAATATATAGGGACTCAGGCGTGTTTAGTCAAGTGAACTTTGCTCAGTGCTGTGAGTAGCCACCAGATGATCGCATCCTACATCAAATAGATAGGCACTCAGGCCTGTTTCGTCAAGTGATCTTTGCTCAGTGCTGTTAGTAGCCGCCAGATGATGGCGTCCTACATAAAATAAATGGGGACGCAGGCATGTTTCGTCAAGTGATCTTTGCTCAGTGCTGGCTGTGAATAGCCGCCAGATGATCGCATCTTACATCAAATAAATAGGGACGCAGGCCCGTTTCGTCAAGTGAATTTTGCTCAGTGCTGTGAGTAGCCGCCAGATGATCGCATCCTACATCAAATAAATAGGGACTCAGGCGTGTTTAGTCAAGTGAACTTTGCTCAGTGCTGTGAGTAGCCGCCAGATGATCGCATCCTACATCAAATAAATAGGGACTCAGGCCTGTTTCGTCAAGAGCACTTTGCTGAGTGCTGTGAGTAGCTGCCAGATGATCGCATCCTACATCAAATAAATAGGGACGCAGGCCCCTTTCGTCAAGTGCACTTTGCTGAGTGCTGTGAGTAGCCGCCAGATGATGGCATCCTACATCAAATAAATAGGGACTCAGGCGTGTGTAGTCAAGTGAACTTTGCTCAGTGCTGTGAGTAGCCACCAGATGATCGCATCCTACATCAAATAAATAGGGAGTCAGGCCTGTTTCGTCAAGTGAACTTTGCTCATTGCTGTGAGTAGCTCCTAGATGATCGTATCCTACATCAAATAAATAGGGACTCAGGCGTGTTTAGTCAAGTGAACTTTGCTCAGTGCTGTGAGTAGCCGCCAGATGATCGCATCCTACATCAAATAGATAGGCATTCTTGCCTGTTTCGTCAAGTGAACTTTGCTCAGTGCTGTTAGTAGCCGCCAGATGATGGCATCCTACATAAAATAAATTGGGACGCATGCATGTTTTGTCAAGTGATCTTTGCTCAGTGCTGGCTGTGAGTAGCCGCCAGATGATCGCATCTTACATCAAATAAATAGGGACGCAGGCCCGTTTCGTCAAGTGAATTTTGCTCAGTGCTGTGAGTAGCCGCCAGATGATCGCATCCTACATCAAATAAATAGGGACTCAGGCGTGTGTAGTAAAGTGAACTTTGCTCAGTGCTCTGAGTAGCCGCCAGATGATCGCATCCTACATCAAATAAATAGGGACTCAGGCCTGTTTCGTGAAGTGCACTTTGCTTAGTGCTGTGAGTACCCGCCAGATGATCGCATCCTACACAAATATATAGGGACTCAGGCGTGTTTAGTCAAGTGAACTTTGCTCAATGCTGTGAGTAGCCGCCAGATGATCGCATCCTACATCAAATAAATAGGGACGCAGGCCCCTTTCGTCAAGTGCACTTTGCTCCGTGCTGTGAGTAGCCGCCAGATGATCGCATCCTACATCAAATAAATAGGGACTCAGGCGTGTTTAGTCAAGTGAACTTTGCTCAGTGCTGTGAGTAGCCGCCAGATGATCGCATCCTACATCAAATAAATACGGAGTCAGGCCTGTTTCGTCAAGTGATCTCTGCTCAGTGCTGTTAGTAGCCGCCAGATGATGGCGTCCTACATAAAATAAATGAGGACGCAGGCATGTTTCGTCAAGTGATCTTTGCTCAGTGCTGGCTGTGAGTAGCCGCCAGATGATCGCATCTTACATCAAATAAATAGGGACTCAAGCCCGTTTCTTCAAGTGAATTTTGCTCAGTGTTGTGAGTAGCTGCCAGATGATCGCATCCTAAATCAAATAAATAGGGACTCAGGCGTGTTTAGTCAAGTGAACTTTGCTCAGTGCTGTTAGTAGCCGCCAGACGATCGCATCCTACATCAAATAAATAGGGACTCAGGCCTGTTTCGTCAAGTGCACTTTGCTGAGTGCTGTGAGTAGCCGCCAGATGATCTCATCCTACATCAAATAAATAGGAACTGAGGCGTGTTTAGTCAAGTGAACTTTGCTCAGTGCTGTGAGTAGCTGCCAGGTGATCGCATCCTACATCAAATAGATAGGGACTCGGGCCTGTTTCGTCAAGTGAACTTTGCTCAGTGCTGTTAGTAGCCGCCAGATGATGGCGTCCTACTTAAAATAAATGGGGACACAGGCATGTTTAGTCAAGTGAACTTTGCTCAGTGCTGTGAGTAGCCGCCAGATGATCGCATCCTACATCAAATAAATAGGGAGTCAGGCCTGTTTCGTCAAGTGAACTTTGCTCAGTGCTGTGAGTAGCTCCTAGATGATCGCATCCTACATCAAATAAATAGGGAGTCAGGCCTGTTTCGTCAAGTGAACTTTGCTCAGTGCTGTGAGTAGCCGCCAGATGATCGCATCCTACATCAAATAGATAGGCACTCAGGCCTGTTTCGTCAAGTGATCTTTGCTCAGTGCTGTTAGTAGCCGCCAGATGATGGCGTCCTACATAAAATAAATGGGGACGCAGGCATGTTTCGTCAAGTGATCTTTGCTCAGTGCTGGCTGTGAATAGCCGCCAGATGATCGCATCTTACATCAAATAAATAGGGACGCAGGCCCGTTTCGTCAAGTGAATTTTGCTCAGTGCTGTGAGTAGCCGCCAGATGATCGCATCCTACATCAAATAAATAGGGACTCAGGCGTGTTTAGTCAAGTGAACTTTGCTCAGTGCTGTGAGTAGCCGCCAGATGATCGCATCCTACATCAAATAAATAGGGACTCAGGCCTGTTTCGTCAAGAGCACTTTGCTGAGTGCTGTGAGTAGCCGCCAGATGATCGCATCCTACACAAATATATAGGGACTCAGGCGTGTGTAGTCAAGTCAACTTTGCTCAGTGCTGTGAGTAGCCGCCAGATGATCGCATCCTACATCAAATAAATAGGGACTCAGGCCTGTTTCGTCAAGAGCACTTTGCTGAGTGCTGTGAGTAGCCGCCAGATGATCGCATCCTACATCAAATAAATAGGGAATTAGGCATGTTTAGTCAAGTGAACTTTGCTCAGTGCTGTGAGTAGCCGCCAGATGATGGTGTTCAACATAAAATAAATGGGGACGCAGGCATGTTTCGTCAAACAATCTTTGCTCAGTGCTTGGAGTAGCTGCCAGATGATCGCATCCTACATCAAATAAATAGGGACGCAGGCCCCTTTCGTCAAGTGCACTTTGCTGACTGCTGTGAGTAGCCGCCAGATGATCGCATCCTACATCAAATAAATAGGGACTCAGGCGTGTGTAGTCAAGTGAACTTTGCTCAGTGCTGTGAGTAGCCACCAGATGATCGCATCCTACATCAAATAAATAGGGAGTCAGGCCTGTTTCGTCAAGTGAACTTTGCTCATTGCTGTGAGTAGCTCCTAGATGATCGTATCCTACATCAAATAAATAGGGACTCAGGCGTGTTTAGTCAAGTGAACTTTGCTCAGTGCTGTGAGTAGCCGCCAGATGATCGCATCCTACATCAAATAGATAGGCATTCTTGCCTGTTTCGTCAAGTGAACTTTGCTCAGTGCTGTTAGTAGCCGCCAGATGATGGCATCCTACATAAAATAAATGGGGCCGCATGCATGTTTTGTCAAGTGATCTTTGCTCAGTGCTGGCTGTGAGTAGCCGCCAGATGATCGCATCTTACATCAAATAAATAGGGACGCAGGCTCGTTTCGTCAAGTGAATTTTGCTCAGTGCTGTGAGTAGCCGCCAGATGATCGCATCCTACATCAAATAAATAGGGACTCAGGCGTGTGTAGTAAAGTGAACTTTGCTCAGTGCTGTGAGTAGCCGCCAGATGATCGCATCCTACATCAAATAAATAGGGACTCAGGCCTGTTTCGTGAAGTGCACTTTGCTGAGTGCTGTGAGTAGCCGCCAGATGATCGCATCCTACACAAATATATAGGGACTCAGGCGTGTTTAGTCAAGTGAACTTTGCTCAATGCTGTGAGTAGCCGCCAGATGATCGCATCCTACATCAAATAAATAGGGACGCAGGCCCCTTTCGTCAAGTGCACTTTGCTCCGTGCTGTGAGTAGCCGCCAGATGATCGCATCCTACATCAAATAAATAGGGACTCAGGCGTGTTTAGTCAAGTGAACTTTGCTCAGTGCTGTGAGTAGCCGCCAGATGATCGCATCCTACATCAAATAAATACGGAGTCAGGCCTGTTTCGTCAAGTGAACTTTGCTCAGTGCTGTGAGTAGCCCCTAGATGATCGCATCCTACATCAAATAAATAGGGACTCAGGCGTGTTTTGTCAAGTGAACTTTGCTCAGTGCTGTGAGTAGCTGCCAGATGATCGCATCCTACATCAAATAAATAGGGACTCAGGCGTGTTTAGTAAAGTGAACATTGCTCAGTGCTGTGAGTAGCCGCCAGATGATCGCATCCTACATCAAATAAATAGGGACTCAGGCCTTTTTCGTTAAGTGCTCTTTGCTGAGTGCTGTGAGTAGCCGCCAGTTGATCGCATCCTACATCACATAAATAGGGACTTAGGCGTGTTTAGTCAAGTGAACTTTGCTCAGTGCTGTGAGTAGCCGCCAGATGATGGCGTTCTACATAAAATAAATGGGGACGCAGGCATGTTTCGTCAAGCGATCTTTGCTCAGTGCTTGGAGTAGCTGCCAGATGATCGCATCCTACATCAAATAAATAGGGACGCAGTGCTTGTTTCGTCATGTGCACTTTGCTCAGTGCTGTGAGTAGCCGCCAGATGATCACATCCTACACAAATATATAGGGACTCAGGCGTGTTTAGTCAAGTGAACTTTGCTCAGTGCTGTGAGTAGCCGCCAGATGATCGCATCCTACATCAAATAAATAGGGACGCAGGCCCCTTTCGTCAAGTGCACTTTGCTCAGTGCTGTGAGTAGCCGCCAGATGATCGCATCCTGCATCAAATAAATAGGGACTCAGGCGTGTTTAGTCAAGTGAACTTTGCTCAGTGCTGTTAGTAGCCGCCAGACGATCGCATCCTACATCAAATAAATAGGGACTCAGGCCTGTTTCGTCAAGTGCACTTTGCTGAGTGCTGTGAGTAGCCGCCAGATGATCTCATCCTACATCAAATAAATAGGCACTGAGGCGTGTTTAGTCAAGTGAACTTTGCTCAGTGCTGTGAGTAGCTGCCAGGTGATCGCATCCTACATCAAATAGATAGGGACTCGGGCCTGTTTCGTCAAGTGAACTTTGCTCAGTGCTGTTAGTAGCCGCCAGATGATGGCGTCCTACTTAAAATAAATGGGGACGCAGGCATGTTTAGTCAAGTGAACTTTGCTCAGTGCTGTGAGTAGCCGCCAGATGATCGCATCCTACATCAAATAAATAGGGAGTCAGGCCTGTTTCGTCAAGTGAACTTTGCTCAGTGCTGTGAGTAGCTCCTAGATGATCGCATCCTACATCAAATAAATAGGGAGTCAGGCCTGTTTCGTCAAGTGAACTTTGCTCAGTGCTGTGAGTAGCCGCCAGATGATCGCATCCTACATCAAATAGATAGGCACTCAGGCCTGTTTCGTCAAGTGATCTTTGCTCAGTGCTGTTAGTAGCCGCCAGATGATGGCGTCCTACATAAAATAAATGGGGACGCAGGCATGTTTCGTCAAGTGATCTTTGCTCAGTGCTGGCTGTGAATAGCCGCCAGATGATCGCATCTTACATCAAATAAATAGGGACGCAGGCCCGTTTCGTCAAGTGAATTTTGCTCAATGCTGTGAGTAGCCGCCAGATGATCGCATCCTACATCAAATAAATAGGGACTCAGGCGTGTTTAGTCAAGTGAACTTTGCTCAGTGCTGTGAGTAGCCGCCAGATGATCGCATCCTACATCAAATAAATAGGGACTCAGGCCTGTTTCGTCAAGAGCACTTTGCTGAGTGCTTTGAGTAGCCGCCAGATGATCGCATCCTACACAAATATATAGGGACTCAGGCGTGTGTAGTCAAGTCAACTTTGCTCAGTGCTGTGAGTAGCCGCCAGATGATCGCATCCTACATCAAATAAATAGGGACTCAGGCCTGTTTCGTCAAGAGCACTTTGCTGAGTGCTGTGAGTAGCCGCCAGATGATCGCATCCTACATCAAATAAATAGGGAATTAGGCATGTTTAGTCAAGTGAACTTTGCTCAGTGCTGTGAGTAGCCGCCAGATGATGGTGTTCAACATAAAATAAATGGGGACGCAGGCATGTTTCGTCAAACGATCTTTGCTCAGTGCTTGGAGTAGCTGCCAGATGATCGCATCCTACATCAAATAAATAGGGACGCAGGCCCCTTTCGTCAAGTGCACTTTGCTGAGTGCTGTGAGTAGCCGCCAGATGATCGCATCCTACATCAAATAAATAGGGACTCAGGCGTGTGTAGTCAAGTGAACTTTGCTCAGTGCTGTGAGTAGCCACCAGATGATCGCATCCTACATCAAATAAATAGGGAGTCAGGCCTGTTTCGTCAAGTGAACTTTGCTCATTGCTGTGAGTAGCTCCTAGATGATCGTATCCTACATCAAATAAATAGGGACTCAGGCGTGTTTAGTCAAGTGAACTTTGCTCAGTGCTGTGAGTAGCCGCCAGATGATCGCATCCTACATCAAATAGATAGGCACTCTTGCCTGTTTCGTCAAGTGAACTTTGCTCAGTGCTGTTAGTAGCCGCCAGATGATGGCATCCTACATAAAATAAATGGGGACGCATGCATGTTTTGTCAAGTGATCTTTGCTCAGTGCTGGCTGTGAGTAGCCGCCAGATGATCGCATCTTACATCAAATAAATAGGGACGCAGGCCCGTTTCGTCAAGTGAATTTTGCTCAGTGCTGTGAGTAGCCGCCAGATGATCGCATCCTACATCAAATAAATAGGGACTCAGGCGTGTGTAGTAAAGTGAACTTTGCTCAGTGCTGTGAGTAGCCGCCAGATGATCGCATCCTACATCAAATAAATAGGGACTCAGGCCTGTTTCGTGAAGTGCACTTTGCTGAGTGCTGTGAGTAGCCGCCAGATGATCGCATCCCACACAAATATATAGGGACTCAGGCGTGTTTAGTCAAGTGAACTTTGCTCAATGCTGTGAGTAGCCGCCAGATGATCGCATCCTACATCAAATAAATAGGGACGCAGGCCCCTTTCGTCAAGTGCACTTTGCTCCGTGCTGTGAGTAGCCGCCAGATGATCGCATCCTACATCAAATAAATAGGGACTCAGGCGTGTTTAGTCAAGTGAACTTTGCTCAGTGCTGTGAGTAGCCGCCAGATGATCGCATCCTACATCAAATAAATACGGAGTCAGGCCTGTTTCGTCAAGTGAACTTTGCTCAGTGCTGTGAGTAGCCCCTAGATGATCGCATCCTACATCAAATAAATAGGGACTCAGGCGTGTTTTGTCAAGTGAACTTTGCTCAGTGCTGTGAGTAGCTGCCAGATGATCGCATCCTACATCAAATAAATAGGGACTCAGGCGTGTTTAGTAAAGTGAACATTGCTCAGTGCTGTGAGTAGCCGCCAGATGATCGCATCCCACATCAAATAAATAGGGACTCAGGCCTTTTTCGTGAAGTGCACTTTGCTGAGTGCTGTGAGTAGCCGCCAGATGATCGCATCCTACATCACATAAATAGGGACTTAGGCGTGTTTAGTCAAGTGAACTTTGCTCAGTGCTGTGAGTAGCCGCCAGATGATGGCGTTCTACATAAAATAAATGGGGACGCAGGCATGTTTCGTCAAGCGATCTTTGCTCAGTGCTGGCTGTGAGTAGCCGCCAGATGATCGCATCCTACATCAAATAAATAGGGACGCAGTGCTTGTTTCGTCATGTGCACTTTGCTCAGTGCTGTGAGTAGCCGCCAGATGATCACATCCTACACAAATATATAGGGACTCAGGCGTGTTTAGTCAAGTGAACTTTGCTCAGTGCTGTGAGTAGCCGCCAGATGATCGCATCCTACATCAAATAAATAGGGACGCAGGCCCCTTTCGTCAAGTGCACTTTGCTCAGTGCTGTGAGTAGCCGACAGATGATCGCATCCTGCATCAAATAAATAGGGACTCAGGCGTGTTTAGTCAAGTGAACTTTGCTGAGTGCTGTGAGTAGCCGCCAGATGATCTCATCCTACATCAAATAAATAGGCACTGAGGCGTGTTCAGTCAAGTGAACTTTGCTCAGTGCTGTGAGTAGCTGCCAGGTGATCGCATCCTACATCAAATAGATAGGGACTCGGGCCTGTTTCGTCAAGTGAACTTTGCTCAGTGCTGTTAGTAGCCGCCACATGATGGCGTCCTACTTAAAATAAATGGGGACGCAGTCATGTTTAGTCAAGTGAACTTTGCTCAGTGCTGTGAGTAGCCGCCAGATGATCGCATCGTACATCAAATAAATAGGGAGTCAGGCCTGTTTCGTCAAGTGAACTTTGCTCAGTGCTGTGAGTAGCCGCCAGATGATCGCAACCTACATCAAATAGATAGGCACTCAGGCCTGTTTCGTCAAGTGATCTTTGCTCAGTGCTGTTAGTAGCCGCCAGATGATGGCGTCCTACATAAAATAAATGGGGACGCAGGCATGTTTCGTCAAGTGATCTTTGCTCAGTGCTGGCTGTGAATAGCCGCCAGATGATCGCATCTTACATCAAATAAATAGGGACGCAGGCCCGTTTCGTCAAGTGAATTTTGCTCAGTGCTGTGAGTAGCCGCCAGATGATCGCATCCTACATCAAATAAATAGGGACTCAGGCGTGTTTAGTGAAGTGAACTTTGCTCAGTGTTGTGAGTAGCCGCCAGATGATCGCATCCTACATCAAATAAATAGGGACTCAGGCCTGTTTCGTCAAGAGCACTTTCCTGAGTGCTGTGAGTAGCCGCCCGATGATCGCATCCTACATCAAATAAATAGGGAATTAGGCGTGTTTAGTCAAGTGAACTTTGCTCAGTGCTGTGAGTAGCCGCCAGATGATGGTGTTCTACATAAAATAAATGGGGACGCAGGCATGTTTCGTCAAACGATCTTTGCTCAGTGCTTGGAGTAGCTGCCAGATGATCGCATCCTACATCAAAGAAATAGGGACGCAGTGCTTGTTTCGTCATGTTCACTTTGCTCAGTGCTGTGAGTAGCCGCCAGATGATCACATCCTACACAAATATATAGGGACTCAGGCGTGTGTGGTCAAGTGAACTTTGCTCAGTGCTGTGAGTAGCCGCCAGATGATCGCATCCTACATCAAATAGATAGGCACTCAGGCCTGTTTCGTCAAGTGATCTTTGCTCAGTGCTGTTAGTACCCGCCAGATGATGGCGTCCTACATAAAATAAATGGGGACGCAGGCATGTTTCGTCAAGTGATCTTTGCTCAGTGCTGGCTGTGAGTAGCCGCCAGATGATCGCATCTCACATCAAATAAATAGGGACTCAAGCCCGTTTCTTCAAGTGAATTTTGCTCAGTGTTGTGAGTAGCTGCCAGATGATCGCATCCTAAATCAAATAAATAGGGACTCAGGCGTGTTTAGTCAAGTGAACTTTGCTCAGTGCTGTTAGTAGCCGCCAGACGATCGCATCCTACATCAAATAAATAGGGACTCAGGCCTGTTTCGTCAAGTGCACTTTGCTGAGTGCTGTGAGTAGCCGCCAGATGATCTCATCCTAAGTCAAATAAATAGGCACTGAGGCGTGTTTAGTCAAGTGAACTTTGCTCAGTGCTGTGAGTAGCTGCCAGGTGATCGCATCCTACATCAAATAGATACGGACTCGGGCCTGTTTCGTCAAGTGAACTTTGCTCAGTGCTGTTAGTAGCCGCCAGATGATGGCGTCCTACTTAAAATAAATGGGGACGCAGGCATGTTTAGTCAAGTGAACTTTGCTCAGTGCTGTGAGTAGCCGCCAGATGATGGCGTTCTACATAAAATAAATGGGGACGCAGGCACGTTTCGTCAAGCGATCTTTGCTCAGTGCTGGCTGTGAGTAGCCGCCAGATGATCGCATCCTACATCAAATAAATAGGGACGCAGTGCTTGTTTCGTCATGTGCACTTTGCTCAGTGCTGTGAGTAGCCGCCAGATGATCACATCCTACACAAATATATAGGGACTCAGGCGTGTTTAGTCAAGTGAACTTTGCTCAGTGCTGTGAGTAGCCGCCAGATGATCGCATCCTACATCAAATAAATAGGGACGCAGGCCCCTTTCGTCAAGTGCACTTTGCTCAGTGCTGTGAGTAGCCGCCAGATGATCGCATCCTGCATCAAATAAATAGGGACTCAGGCGTGTTTAGTCAAGTGAACTTTGCTGAGTGCTGTGAGTAGCCGCCAGATGATCTCATCCTACATCAAATAAATAGGCACTGAGGCGTGTTCAGTCAAGTGAACTTTGCTCAGTGCTGTGAGTAGCTGCCAGGTGATCGCATCCTACATCAAATAGATAGGGACTCGGGCCTGTTTCGTCAAGTGAACTTTGCTCAGTGCTGTTAGTAGCCGCCACATGATGGCGTCCTACTTAAAATAAATGGGGACGCAGTCATGTTTAGTCAAGTGAACTTTGCTCAGTGCTGTGAGTAGCCGCCAGATGATCGCATCGTACATCAAATAAATAGGGAGTCAGGCCTGTTTCGTCAAGTGAACTTTGCTCAGTGCTGTGAGTAGCCGCCAGATGATCGCATCCTACATCAAATAGATAGGCACTCAGGCCTGTTTCGTCAAGTGATCTTTGCTCAGTGCTGTTAGTAGCCGCCAGATGATGGCGTCCTACATAAAATAAATGGGGACGCAGGCATGTTTCGTCAAGTGATCTTTGCTCAGTGCTGGCTGTGAATAGCCGCCAGATGATCGCATCTTACATCAAATAAATAGGGACGCAGGCCCGTTTCGTCAAGTGAATTTTGCTCAGTGCTGTGAGTAGCCGCCAGATGATCGCATCCTACATCAAATAAATAGGGACTCAGGCGTGTTTAGTGAAGTGAACTTTGCTCAGTGTTGTGAGTAGCCGCCAGATGATCGCATCCTACATCAAATAAATAGGGACTCAGGCCTGTTTCGTCAAGAGCACTTTCCTGAGTGCTGTGAGTAGCCGCCCGATGATCGCATCCTACATCAAATAAATAGGGAATTAGGCGTGTTTAGTCAAGTGAACTTTGCTCAGTGCTGTGAGTAGCCGCCAGATGATGGTGTTCTACATAAAATAAATGGGGACGCAGGCATGTTTCGTCAAACGATCTTTGCTCAGTGCTTGGAGTAGCTGCCAGATGATCGCATCCTACATCAAAGAAATAGGGACGCAGTGCTTGTTTCGTCATGTTCACTTTGCTCAGTGCTGTGAGTAGCCGCCAGATGATCACATCCTACACAAATATATAGGGACTCAGGCGTGTGTGGTCAAGTGAACTTTGCTCAGTGCTGTGAGTAGCCGCCAGATGATCGCATCCTACATCAAATAGATAGGCACTCAGGCCTGTTTCGTCAAGTGATCTTTGCTCAGTGCTGTTAGTACCCGCCAGATGATGGCGTCCTACATAAAATAAATGGGGACGCAGGCATGTTTCGTCAAGTGATCTTTGCTCAGTGCTGGCTGTGAGTAGCCGCCAGATGATCGCATCTCACATCAAATAAATAGGGACTCAAGCCCGTTTCTTCAAGTGAATTTTGCTCAGTGTTGTGAGTAGCTGCCAGATGATCGCATCCTAAATTGAAATTGAAATTGAAATTTATTCCGCAACAATAAAAATGTTACGAGGAGGACAGGTAAAAGCTGTGGAAACAGCTTGAGAGGCCCTGACCCCCTGCAGCACGGGGCGGCGTACAAAGCATGCGGCTAAGCATCACAAGCCTTCATAGAAAAACACATTGAGGTTTTGCATTGTCATTTGAACACAAAAAAAATAAAAAAAAATAAGTAAGAAATAAGTAAGATACAAGTACAAGTTTCCACAACACATCATTATACAAACATTAGGCGGAGTTCTTTTACTGATATAGAGGATACGTCAATGTTTGCTGACGTTACTATACGGTTTAAAACTGTAGGTAATTGAAATTTTAACATTTGATTTCCGTAATTAGTTCTGCATTTAGCGACATGCCACACTTCAGGATGGCGTACATTATATGCCGGGATGTTCTTCTTTAAATTTGCTATGCTGGTGACGGCATCATTATTTTTCAATATACCTAGTTTATATGAACGACATAATTTATAATCATACATTGATGGAACCTGAATTATTTGGTATCTCCTAAATAATTCAGCGGTATGGCTGCGATAGGGCACTTTACAAGCTAGACGTAAAGCTTTTTTCTGCAAGACGGTAAGCCGACTAATGTTTGCAGATGTTGTTGTTGACCATACAAGGAACGCATAGTGTAACAGAGAAGAAAATAGGGCGTTATATATGAGTATATTAACAGAGGTGGGCAAGTAGTGGCAGTGGCGACGCATGGCACCAACTGTCCTAGATAGTTTATTGACAATATAATTGACATGATCATCCCATGTCATATTTTGTGAGAAATACACACCGAGAGATTTGAAGTTTTTCACGATTTCAATTTCAGTGTTGTTCAGTTGAATTTTGGGCAGCTCAACGGGTGTGTGGTGGGGGTGAAATAAAACAGCCTTCGTTTTAA
The DNA here is from genome assembly GCF_048455015.1 of Haemaphysalis longicornis. Taxonomy (NCBI): domain Eukaryota; kingdom Metazoa; phylum Arthropoda; class Arachnida; order Ixodida; family Ixodidae; genus Haemaphysalis; species Haemaphysalis longicornis. Next base: position 502,356 of record NW_027526204.1, on the reverse strand, counting down.
CAATGTTTAGTTTTAGGCAGTTAATTATAGCCCATGAATTAATTTGACTCAGTACACGATTCGCTCTACTACCTAACTCGACGCACGACTTTCCCGAAAAGAATAAACTAGTATCGTCAGCATATACTATATAATGGACTGTTTCATCAATTCGGACAACTTCGTTGACATAAAGTAGAAATAGGAATGGTCCTAGGATGCTTCCCTGCGGGACACCGGTTGTGATTGGTTTAATTGCCGAACTTTTCCCTTCGATGACAACAAATTGAGTGCGGTATTGCAAGTAGGAACTGATTAACTTATGCGCAATTCCCCTTATGCCATAATGATCCAGTTTTTGAAGCAGAATTTTATGATTAATCAAATAAATAGGGACTCAGGCGTGTTTAGTCAAGTGAACTTTGCTCAGTGCTGTTAGTAGCCGCCAGACGATCGCATCCTACATCAAATAAATAGGGACTCAGGCCTGTTTCGTCAAGTGCACTTTGCTGAGTGCTGTGAGTAGCCGCCAGATGATCTCATCCTAAGTCAAATAAATAGGCACTGAGGCGTGTTTAGTCAAGTGAACTTTGCTCAGTGCTGTGAGTAGCTGCCAGGTGATCGCATCCTACATCAAATAGATACGGACTCGGGCCTGTTTCGTCAAGTGAACTTTGCTCAGTGCTGTTAGTAGCCGCCAGATGATGGCGTCCTACTTAAAATAAATGGGGACGCAGGCATGTTTAGTCAAGTGAACTTTGCTCAGTGCTGTGAGTAGCCGCCAGATGATCGCATCCTACATCAAATAAATAGGGACTCAGGCCTGTTTCGTCAAGTGAACTTTGCTCAGTGCTGTGAGTAGCTTCTAGATGATCGCATCCTACATCAAATAAATAGGGAGTCAGGCCTGTTTCGTCAAGTGAACTTTGCTCAGTGCTGTGAGTAGCCGCCAGATGATCGCATCCTACATCAAATAGATAGGCACTCAGGCCTGTTTCGTCAAGTGATCTTTGCTCAGTGCTGTTAGTAGCCGCCAGATGATGGCGTCCTACATAAAATAAATGGGGACGCAGGCATGTTTCGTCAAGTGATCTTTGCTCAGTGCTGGCTGTGAATAGCCGCCAGATGATCGCATCTTACATCAAATAAATAGGGACGCAGGCCCGTTTCGTCAAGTGAATTTTGATCAGTGCTGTGAGTAGCCGCCAGATGATCGCATCCTACATCAAATAAATAGGGACTCAGGCGTGTTTAGTCAAGTGAACTTTGCTCAGTGCTGTGAGTAGCCGCCAGATGATCGCATCCTACATCAAATAAATAGGGACTCAGGCCTGTTTCGTCAAGAGCACTTTGCTGAGTGCTGTGAGTAGCCGCCAGATGATCGCATCCTACATCAAATAAATAGGGAATTAAGCGTGTTTAGTCAAGTGAACTTTGCTCAGTGCTGTGAGTAGCCGCCAGATGATGGTGTTCTACATAAAATAAATGGGGACGCAGGCATGTTTCGTCAAACGATCTTTGTTCAGTGCTTGGAGTAGCTGCCAGATGATCGCATCCTACATCAAATAAATAGGGACGCAGTGCTTGTTTGTCATGTTCACTTTGCTCAGTGCTGCGAGTAGCCGCCAGATGATCACATCCTACACAAATATATAGGGACTCAGGCGTGTGTAGTCAAGTCAACTTTGCTCAGTGCTGTGAGTAGCCGCCAGATGATCGCATCCTACATCAAATAAATAGGGACTCAGGCCTGTTTCGTCAAGAGCACTTTGCTGAGTGCTGTGAGTAGCCGCCAGATGATCGCATCCTACATCAAATAAAAAGGGAATTAGGCGTGTTTAGTCAAGTGAACTTTGCTCAGTGCTGTGAGTAGCCGCCAGATGATGGTGTTCTACATAAAATAAATGGGGACGCAGGGTGTTTCGTCAAACGATCTTTGCTCAGTGCTTGGAGTAGCTGCCAGATGATCGCATCCTATATCAAATAAATAGGGACGCAGGCCCCTTTCGTCAAGTGCACTTTGCTCAGTGCTGTGAGTAGCCGCCAGATGATCGCATCCTACATTAAATAAATAGGGACTCAGGCGTGTGTAGTCAAGTGAACTTTGCTCAGTGCTGTGAGTAGCCGCCACATGATCGCATCCTACATCAAATAAATAGGGAGTCAGGCCTGTTTCGTCAAGTGAACTTTGCTCATTGCTGTGAGTAGCTCCTAGATGATCGTATCCTAAATCAAATAAATAGGGACTCAGGCGTGTTTAGTCAAGTGAACTTTGCTCAGTGCTGTGAGTAGCCGCCAGATGATCGCATCCTACATCAAATAGATAGGCACTCTTGCCTGTTTCGTCAAGTGAACTTTGCTCAGTGCTGTGAGTAGCCGCCAGATGATCGCATCCTACATCAAATAAATAGGGACTCAGGCGTGTTTAGTCAAGTGAACTTTGCTCAGTGCTGTGAGTAGCCGCCAGATGATCGCATCCTACATCAAATAAATAGAGAGTCAGGCCTGTTTCGTCAAGTGAACTTTGCTCATTGCTGTGAGTAGCTCCTAGATGATCGTATCCTACATCAAATAAATAGGGACTCAGGCGTGTTTAGTCAAGTGAACTTTGCTGAGTGCTGTGAGTAGTTGCCAAATGATCGCATCCTACATCAAATAGATAGGCACTCTTGCCTGTTTCGTCAAGTGAACTTTGCTCAGTGCTGTTAGTAGCCGCCAGATGATGGCATCCTACATAAAATAAATGGGGACGCAGGCATGTTTCGTCAAGTGATCTTTGCTCAGTGCTGGCTGTGAGTAGCCGCCAGATGATCGCATCTTACATCAAATAAATAGGGACGCAGGCCCGTTTCGTCAAGTGAATTTTGCTCAGTGCTGTGAGTAGCCGCCAGATGATCGCATCCTACATCAAATAAATAGGGACTCAGGCGTGTGTAGTAAAGTGAACTTTGCTCAGTGCTGTGAGTAGCCGCCAGATGATCGCATCCTACATCGAATAAATAGGGACTCAGGCCTGTTTCGTGAAGTGCACTTTGCTGAGTGCTGTGAGTAGCCGCCAGATGATCGCATCCTACATCAAATAAATAGGGACTTAGGCGTGCTTAGTCAAGTGAACTTTGCTCAGTGCTTTGAGTAGCCGCCAGATGATGGCGTTCTACATAAAATAAATGGGGACGCAGGCATGTTTCGTTAAGCGATCTTTGCTCAGTGCTTGGAGTAGCTGCCAGATGATCGCATCCTACATCAAATAAATAGGGACGCAGTGCTTGTTTTGTCATGTGCACTTTGCTCAGTGCTGTGAGTAGCCGCCAGATGATCACATCCTACACAAATATATAGGGACGCAGGCCCCTTTCGTCAAGTGCACTTTGCTCCGTGCTGTGAGTAGCCGCCAGATGATCGCATCCTACATCAAATAAATAGGGACTCAGGCGTGTTTAGTCAAGTGAACTTTGCTCAGTGCTGTGAGTAGCCGCCAGATGATCGCATCCTACATCAAATAAATAGGGACTCAGGCCTGTTTCGTGAAGTGCACTTTGCTGAGTGCTGTGAGTAGCCGCCAGACGATCGCATCCTACATCAAATAAATAGGGACTTAGGCGTGTTTAGTCAAGTGAATTTTGCTCAGGGCTGTGAGTAGCCGCCAGATGATGGCGTTCTACATAAAATAAATGGGGACGCAGGCATGTTTCGTCAAGCGATCTTTGCTCAGTGCTTGGAGTAGCTGCCAGATGATCGCATCCTACATCAAATAAATAGGGACGCAGTGCTTGTTTCGTCATGTGCACTTTGCTCAGTGCTGTGAGTAGCCGCCAGATGATCACATCCTACACAAATATATAGGGACTCAGGCGTGTTTAGTCAAGTGAACTTTGCTCAGTGCTGTGAGTAGCCGCCAGATGATCGCATCCTACATCAAATAAATAGGGACGCAGGCCCCTTTCGTCAAGTGCACTTTGCTCAGTGCTGTGAGTAGCCGCCAGATGATCGCATCCTGCATCAAATAAATAGGGACTCAGGCCTGTTTCGTCAAGTGCACTTTGCTGAGTGCTGTGAGTAGCCGCCAGATGATCTCATCCTACATCAAATAAATAGGCACTGAGGCGTGTTTAGTCAACTAAACTTTGCTCAGTGCTGTGAGTAGCTGCCAGGTGATCGCATCCTACATCAAATAGATAGGGACTCGGGCCTGTTTCGTCAAGTGAACTTTGCTCAGTGCTGTTAGTAGCCGCCAGATGATGGCGTCCTACTTAAAATAAATGGGGACGCAGGCATGTTTAGTCAAGTGAACTTTGCTCAGTGCTGTGAGTAGCCGCCAGATGATCGCATCCTACAACAAATAAATAGGGAGTCAGGCCTGTTTCGTCAAGTGAACTTTGCTCAGTGCTGTGAGTAGCTCCTAGATGATCGCATCCTACATCAAATAAATAGGGAGTCAGGCCTGTTTCGTCAAGTGAACTTTGCTCAGTGCTGTGAGTAGCCGCCAGATGATCGCATCCTACATCAAATAGATAGGCACTCAGGCCTGTTTCGTCAAGTGAACTTTGCTCAGTGCTGTTAGTATCCGCCAGATGATGGCGTCCTACATAAAATAAATGGGGACGCAGGCATGTTTCGTCAAGTGATCTTTGCTCAGTGCTGGCTGTGAATAGCCGCCAGATGATCGCATCTTACATCAAATAAATGGGGACGCAGGCCCGTTTCGTCAAGTGAATTTTGCTCAGTGCTGTGAGTAGCCGCCAGATGATCACATGCTACATCAAATAAATAGGGACTCAGGCGTGTTTAGTCAAGTGAACTTTGCTCAGTGCTGTGAGTAGCCGCCAGATGATCGCATCCTACATCAACTAAATAGGGACTCAGGCCTGTTTCGTCAAGAGCACTTTGCTGAGTGCTGTGAGTAGCCGCCAGATGATCGCATCCTACATCAAATAAATAGGGAATTAGGCGTGTTTAGTCAAGTGAACTTTGCTCAGTGCTGTGAGTAGCCGCCAGATGATGGCGTTCTACATAAAATAAATGGGGACGCAGGCATGTTTCGTCAAACGATCTTTGCTCAGTGCTTGGAGTAGCCGCCAGATGATCACATCCTACACAAATATATAGGGACTCAGGCGTGTTTAGTCAAGTGAACTTTGCTCAGTGCTGTGAGTAGCCGCCAGATGATCGCATCCTACATCAAATAAATAGGGACTCAGGCGTGTGTAGTCAAGTGAACTTTGCTCAGTGCTGTGTGTAGCCGCCAGATGATCGCATCCTACATCAAATAAATAGGGAGTCAGGCCTGTTTCGTCAAGTGAACTTTGCTCATTGCTGTGAGTAGCTCCTAGATGATCGTATCCTACATCAAATAAATAAGGACTCAGGCGTGTTTAGTCAAGTGAACTTTGCTCAGTGCTGTGAGTAGCCTCCAGATGATCGCATCCTACATCAAATAAATAGGGAGTCAGGCCTGTTTCGTCAAGTGAACTTTGCTCATTGCTGTGAGTAGCTCCTAGATGATCGTATCCTACATCAAATAAATAGGGACTCAGGCGTGTTTAGTCAAGTGAACTTTGCTCAGTGCTGTGAGTAGCCGCCAGATGATCGCATCCTACATCAAATAGATAGGCACTCTTGCCTGTTTCGTCAAGTGAACTTTGCTCAGTGCTGTTAGTAGCCGCCAGATGATGGCATCCTACATAAAATAAATGGGGACGCAGGCATGTTTCGTCAAGTGATCTTTGCTCAGTGCTGGCTGTGAGTAGCCGCCAGATGATCGCATCTTACATCAAAAAAATAGGGACGCAGGCCCGTTTCGTCAAGTGAATTTTGCTCAGTGCTGTGAGTAGCCGCCAGATGATCGCATCCTACATCAAATAAATAGGGACTCAGGCCTGTTTCGTCAAGAGCACTTTGCTGAGTGCTGTGAGTAGCCGCCAGATGATCGCATCCTACATCAAAGAAATAGGGAATTAGGCGTGTTTAGTCAAGTGAACTTTGCTCAGTGCTGTGAGTAGCCGCCAGATGATGGCGTTCTACATAAAATAAATAGGGACGCAGGCATGTTCGTCAAACGATCTTTGCTCAGTGCTTGGAGTAGCCGCCAGATGATCACATTCTACGCAAATATATAGGGAATCAGGCGTGTTTAGTCAAGTGAACTTTGCTCAGTGCTGTGAGTAGCCGCCAGATGATCGCATCCTACATCAAATAAATAGGGACGCAGGCCCCTTTCGTCAAGTGCACTTTGCTCAGTGCTGTTAGTAGCCGCCATATGATCGCATCCTACATCAAATAAATAGGGACTCAGGCGTGTGTAGTCAAGTGAACTTTGCTCAGTGCTGTGAGTAGCCGCCAGATGATCGCATCCTACATCAAATAAAAAGGGAGTCAGGCCTGTTTCGTCAAGTGAACTTTGCTCATTGCTGTGAGTAGCTCCTAGATGATCGTATCCTACATCAAATAAATAGGGACTCAGGCGTGTTTAGTCAAGTGAACTTTGCTCAGTGCTGTGAGTAGCCGCCAGATGATCGCATCCTACATCAAATAAATAGGGAGTAAGGCATGTTTCGTCAAGTGAACTTTGCTCATTGCTGTGAGTAGCTCCTAGATGATCGTATCCTACATCAAATAAATAGGGACTCAGGCGTGTTTAGTCAAGTGAACTTTGCTCAGTGCTGTGAGTAGCCGCCAGATGATCGCATCCTACATCAAATAGATAGGCACTCTTGCCTGTTTCGTCAAGTGAACTTTGCTCAGTGCTGTTAGTAGCCGCCAGATGATGGCATCCTACATAAAATAAATGGGGACGCAGGCATGTTTCGTCAAGTGATCTTTGCTCAGTGCTGGCTGTGAGTAGCCGCCAGATGATCGCATCTTACATAAAAAAAATAGGGACGCAGGCCCGTTTCGTCAAGTGAATTTTGCTCAGTGCTGTGAGTAGCCGCCAGATGATCGCATCCTACATCAAATAAATAGGGACTCAGGCGTGTTTAGTCAAGTGAACTTTGCTCAGTGCTGTGAGTAGCCGCCAGATGATCGCATCCTACATCAAATAAATAGGCACTGAGGCGTGTTTAGTCAAGTGAACTTTGCTCAGTGCTGTGAGTAGCTGCCAGGTGATCGCATCCTACATCAAATAGATAGGGACTCGGGCCTGTTTCGTCAAGTGAACTTTGCTCAGTGCTGTTAGTAGCCGCCAGACGATGGCGTCCTACTTAAAATAAATGGGGACGCAGGCATGTTTAGTCAAGTGAACTTTGCTCAGTGCTGTGAGTAGCCGCCAGATGATCGCATCCTACATCAAATAAATAGGGACTCAGGCCTGTTTCGTCAAGTGAACTTTGCTCAGTGCTGTGAGTAGCTTCTAGATGATCGCATCCTACATCAAATAAATAGGGAGTCAGGCCTGTTTCGTCAAGTGAACTTTGCTCAGTGCTGTGAGTAGCCGCCAGATGATCGCATCCTACATCAAATAGATAGGCACTCAGGCCTGTTTCGTCAAGTGATCTTTGCTCAGTGCTGTTAGTAGCCGCCAGATGATGGCGTCCTACATAAAATAAATGGGGACGCAGGCATGTTTCGTCAAGTGATCTTTGCTCAGTGCTGGCTGTGAATAGCCGCCAGATGATCGCATCTTACATCAAATAAATAGGGACGCAGGCCCGTTTCGTCAAGTGAATTTTGCTCAGTGCTGTGAGTAGCCGCCAGATGATCGCATCCTACATCAAATAAATAGGGACTCAGGCGTGTTTAGTCAAGTGAAGTTTGCTCAGTGCTGTGAGTAGCCGCCAGATGATCGCATCCTACATCAAATAAATAGGGACTCAGGCCTGTTTCGTCAAGAGCACTTTGCTGAGTGCTGTGAGTAGCCGCCAGATGATCGCATCCTACATCAAATAAATAGGGAATTAAGCGTGTTTAGTCAAGTGAACTTTGCTCAGTGCTGTGAGTAGCCGCCAGATGATGGTGTTCTACATAAAATAAATGGGGACGCAGGCATGTTTCGTCAAACGATCTTTGTTCAGTGCTTGGAGTAGCTGCCAGATGATCGCATCCTACATCAAATAAATAGGGACGCAGTGCTTGTTTGTCATGTTCACTTTGCTCAGTGCTGCGAGTAGCCGCCAGATGATCACATCCTACACAAATATATAGGGACTCAGGCGTGTGTAGTCAAGTCAACTTTGCTCAGTGCTGTGAGTAGCCGCCAGATGATCGCATCCTACATCAAATAAATAGGGACTCAGGCCTGTTTCGTCAAGAGCACTTTGCTGAGTGCTGTGAGTAGCCGCCAGATGATCGCATCCTACATCAAATAAAAAGGGAATTAGGCGTGTTTAGTCAAGTGAACTTTGCTCAGTGCTGTGAGTAGCCGCCAGATGATGGTGTTCTACATAAAATAAATGGGGACGCAGGGTGTTTCGTCAAACGATCTTTGCTCAGTGCTTGGAGTAGCTGCCAGATGATCGCATCCTATATCAAATAAATAGGGACGCAGGCCCCTTTCGTCAAGTGCACTTTGCTCAGTGCTGTGAGTAGCCGCCAGATGATCGCATCCTACATTAAATAAATAGGGACTCAGGCGTGTGTAGTCAAGTGAACTTTGCTCAGTGCTGTGAGTAGCCGCCACATGATCGCATCCTACATCAAATAAATAGGGAGTCAGGCCTGTTTCGTCAAGTGAACTTTGCTCATTGCTGTGAGTAGCTCCTAGATGATCGTATCCTAAATCAAATAAATAGGGACTCAGGCGTCTTTAGTCAAGTGAACTTTGCTCAGTGCTGTGAGTAGCCGCCAGATGATCGCATCCTACATCATATAGATAGGCACTCTTGCCTGTTTCGTCAAGTGAACTTTGCTCAGTGCTGTGAGTAGCCGCCAGATGATCGCATCCTACATCAAATAAATAGGGACTCAGGCGTGTTTAGTCAAGTGAACTTTGCTCAGTGCTGTGAGTAGCCGCCAGATGATCGCATCCTACATCAAATAAATAGAGAGTCAGGCCTGTTTCGTCAAGTGAACTTTGCTCATTGCTGTGAGTAGCTCCTAGATGATCGTATCCTACATCAAATAAATAGGGACTCAGGCGTGTTTAGTCAAGTGAACTTTGCTGAGTGCTGTGAGTAGTTGCCAAATGATCGCATCCTACATCAAATAGATAGGCACTCTTGCCTGTTTCGTCAAGTGAACTTTGCTCAGTGCTGTTAGTAGCCGCCAGATGATGGCATCCTACATAAAATAAATGGGGACGCAGGCATGTTTCGTCAAGTGATCTTTGCTCAGTGCTGGCTGTGAGTAGCCGCCAGATGATCGCATCTTACATCAAATAAATAGGGACGCAGGCCCGTTTCGTCAAGTGAATTTTGCTCAGTGCTGTGAGTAGCCGCCAGATGATCGCATCCTACATCAAATAAATAGGGACTCAGGCGTGTGTAGTAAAGTGAACTTTGCTCAGTGCTGTGAGTAGCCGCCAGATGATCGCATCCTACATCGAATAAATAGGGACTCAGGCCTGTTTCGTGAAGTGCACTTTGCTGAGTGCTGTGAGTAGCCGCCAGATGGTCGCATCCTACATCAAATAAATAGGGACTTAGGCGTGCTTAGTCAAGTGAACTTTGCTCAGTGCTGTGAGTAGCCGCCAGATGATGGCGTTCTACATAAAATAAATGGGGACGCAGGCATGTTTCGTTAAGCGATCTTTGCTCAGTGCTTGGAGTAGCTGCCAGATGATCGCATCCTACATCAAATAAATAGGGACGCAGTGCTTGTTTTGTCATGTGCACTTTGCTCAGTGCTGTGAGTAGCCGCCAGATGATCACATCCTACACAAATATATAGGGACGCAGGCCCCTTTCGTCAAGTGCACTTTGCTCCGTGCTGTGAGTAGCCGCCAGATGATCGCATCCTACATCAAATAAATAGGGACTCAGGCGTGTTTAGTCAAGTGAACTTTGCTCAGTGCTGTGAGTAGCCGCCAGATGATCGCATCCTACATCAAATAAATAGGGACTCAGGCCTGTTTCGTGAAGTGCACTTTGCTGAGTGCTGTGAGTAGCCGCCAGATGATCGCATCCTACATCAAATAAATAGGGACTTAGGCGTGTTTAGTCAAGTGAATTTTGCTCAGGGCTGTGAGTAGCCGCCAGATGATGGCGTTCTACATAAAATAAATTGGGACGCAGGCATGTTTCGTCAAGCGATCTTTGCTCAGTGCTTGGAGTAGCTGCCAGATGATCGCATCCTACATCAAATAAATAGGGACGCAGTGCTTGTTTCGTCATGTGCACTTTGCTCAGTGCTGTGAGTAGCCGCCAGATGATCACATCCTACACAAATATATAGGGACTCAGGCGTGTTTAGTCAAGTGAACTTTGCTCAGTGCTGTGAGTAGCCGCCAGATGATCGCATCCTACATCAAATAAATAGGGACGCAGGCCCCTTTCGTCAAGTGCACTTTGCTCAGTGCTGTGAGTAGCCGCCAGATGATCGCATCCTGCATCAAATAAATAGGGACTCAGGCGTGTTTAGTCAAGTGAACTTTGCTCAGTGCTGTTAGTAGCCGCCAGACGATCGCATCCTACATCAAATAAATAGGGACTCAGGCCTGTTTCGTCAAGTGCACTTTGCTGAGTGCTGTGAGTAGCCGCCAGATGATCTCATCCTACATCAAATAAATAGGCACTGAGGCGTGTTTAGTCAACTAAACTTTGCTCAGTGCTGTGAGTAGCTGCCAGGTGATCGCATCCTACATCAAATAGGTAGGGACTCGGGCCTGTTTCGTCAAGTGAACTTTGCTCAGTGCTGTTAGTAGCCGCCAGATGATGGCGTCCTACTTAAAATAAATGGGGACGCAGGCATGTTTAGTCAAGTGAACTTTGCTCAGTGCTGTGAGTAGCCGCCAGATGATCGCATCCTACAACAAATAAATAGGGAGTCAGGCCTGTTTCGTCAAGTGAACTTTGCTCAGTGCTGTGAGTAGCTCCTAGATGATCGCATCCTACATCAAATAAATAGGGAGTCAGGCCTGTTTCGTCAAGTGAACTTTGCTCAATGCTGTGAGTAGCCGCCAGATGATCGCATCCTACATCAAATAGATAGGCACTCAGGCCTGTTTCGTCAAGTGAACTTTGCTCAGTGCTGTTAGTAGCCGCCAGATGATGGCGTCCTACATAAAATAAATGGGGACGCAGGCATGTTTCGTCAAGTGATCTTTGCTCAGTGCTGGCTGTGAATAGCCGCCAGATGATCGCATCTTACATCAAATAAATGGGGACGCAGGCCCGTTTCGTCAAGTGAATTTTGCTCAGTGCTGTGAGTAGCCGCCAGATGATCACATGCTACATCAAATAAATAGGGACTCAGGCGTGTTTAGTCAAGTGAACTTTGCTCAGTGCTGTGAGTAGCCGCCAGATGATCGCATCCTACATCAAATAAATAGGGACTCAGGCCTGTTTCGTCAAGAGCACTTTGCTGAGTGCTGTGAGTAGCCGCCAGATGATCGCATCCTACATCAAATAAATAGGGAATTAGGCGTGTTTAGTCAAGTGAACTTTGCTCAGTGCTGTGAGTAGCCGCCAGATGATGGCGTTCTACATAAAATAAATGGGGACGCAGGCATGTTTCGTCAAACGATCTTTGCTCAGTGCTTGGAGTAGCCGCCAGATGATCACATCCTACACAAATATATAGGGACTCAGGCGTGTTTAGTCAAGTGAACTTTGCTCAGTGCTGTGAGTAGCCGCCAGATGATCGCATCCTACATCAAATAAATAGGGACTCAGGCGTGTGTAGTCAAGTGAACTTTGCTCAGTGCTGTGAGTAGCCGCCAGATGATCGCATCCTACATCAAATAAATAGGGAGTCAGGCCTGTTTCGTCAAGTGAACTTTGCTCATTGCTGTGAGTAGCTCCTAGATGATCGTATCCTACATCAAATAAATAAGGACTCAGGCGTGTTTAATCAAGTGAACTTTGCTCAGTGCTGTGAGTAGCCTCCAGATGATCGCATCCTACATCAAATAAATAGGGAGTCAGGCCTGTTTCGTCAAGTGAACTTTGCTCATTGCTGTGAGTAGCTCCTAGATGATCGTATCCTACATCAAATAAATAGGGACTCAGGCGTGTTTAGTCAAGTGAACTTTGCTCAGTGCTGTGAGTAGCCGCCAGATGATCGCATCCTACATCAAATAGATAGGCACTCTTGCCTGTTTCGTCAAGTGAACTTTGCTCAGTGCTGTTAGTAGCCGCCAGATGATGGCATCCTACATAAAATAAATGGGGACGCAGGCATGTTTCGTCAAGTGATCTTTGCTCAGTGCTGGCTGTGAGTAGCCGCCAGATGATCGCATCTTACATCAAAAAAATAGGGACGCAGGCCCGTTTCGTCAAGTGAATTTTGCTCAGTGCTGTGAGTAGCCGCCAGATGATCGCATCCTACATCAAATAAATAGGGACTCAGGCCTGTTTCGTCAAGAGCACTTTGCTGAGTGCTGTGAGTAGCCGCCAGATGATCGCATCCTACATCAAAGAAATAGGGAATTAGGCGTGTTTAGTCAAGTGAACTTTGCTCAGTGCTGTGAGTAGCCGCCAGATGATGGCGTTCTACATAAAATAAATGGGGACGCAGGCATGTTCGTCAAACGATCTTTGCTCAGTGCTTGGAGTAGCCGCCAGATGATCACATTCTACGCAAATATATAGGGAATCAGGCGTGTTTAGTCAAGTGAACTTTGCTCAGTGCTGTGAGTAGCCGCCAGATGATCGCATCCTACATCAAATAAATAGGGACGCAGGCCCCTTTCGTCAAGTGCACTTTGCTCAGTGCTGTTAGTAGCCGCCATATGATCGCATCCTACATCAAATAAATAGGGACTCAGGCGTGTGTAGTCAAGTGAACTTTGCTCAGTGCTGTGAGTAGCCGCCAGATGATCGCATCCTACATCAAATAAAAAGGGAGTCAGGCCTGTTTCGTCAAGTGAACTTTGCTCATTGCTGTGAGTAGCTCCTAGATGATCGTATCCTACATCAAATAAATAGGGACTCAGGCGTGTTTAGTCAAGTGAACTTTGCTCAGTGCTGTGAGTAGCCGCCAGATGATCGCATCCTACATCAAATAAATAGGGAGTAAGGCCTGTTTCGTCAAGTGAACTTTGCTCATTGCTGTGAGTAGCTCCTAGATGATCGTATCCTACATCAAATAAATAGGGACTCAGGCGTGTTTAGTCAAGTGAACTTTGCTCAGTGCTGTGAGTAGCCGCCAGATGATCGCATCCTACATCAAATAGATAGGCACTCTTGCCTGTTTCGTCAAGTGAACTTTGCTCAGTGCTGTTAGTAGCCGCCAGATGATGGCATCCTACATAAAATAAATGGGGACGCAGGCATGTTTCGTCAAGTGATCTTTGCTCAGTGCTGGCTGTGAGTAGCCGCCAGATGATCGCATCATACATAAAAAAAATAGGGACGCAGGCCCGTTTCGTCAAGTGAATTTTGCTCAGTGCTGTGAGTAGCCGCCAGATGATCGCATCCTACATCAAATAAATAGGGACTCAGGCGTGTTTAGTCAAGTGAACTTTGCTCAGTGCTGTGAGTAGCCGCCAGATGATCGCATCCTACATCAAATAAACAGGGAGTCAGGCCTGTTTCGTCAAGTGAACTTTGCTCAGTGCTGTGAGTAGCTCCTAGATGATCGTATCCTACATCAAATAAATAGGGACTCAGGCGTGTTTAGTCAAGTGAACTTTGCTCAGTGCTGTGAGTAGCCGCCAGATGATCGCATCCTACATCAAATAGATAGGCACTCTTGCCTGTTTCGTCAAGTGAACTTTGCTCAGTGCTGTTAGTAGCCGCCAGATGATGGCATCCTACATAAAATAAATGGGGACGCAGGCATGTTTCGTCAAGTGATCTTTGCTCAGTGCTGGCTGTGAGTAGCCGCCAGATGATCGCATCTTACATAAAAAAAATAGGGACGCAGGCCCGTTTCGTCAAGTGAATTTTGCTCAGTGCTGTGAGTAGCCGCCAGACGATCGCTACCTACATCAAATACATAGGCACTCAGGCCTGTTTCGTCAAGTGAACTTTGCTCAGTGCTGTTAGTAGCCGCCAGATGATGGCGTCCTACATAAACTAAATGGGGACGCAGGCATGTTTCGTCAAGTGATCTTTGCTCAGTGCTGGCTGTGAGTAGCCGCCAGATGATCGCATCTTACATCAAATAAATAGGGACGCAGGCCCGTTTCGTCAAGTGAATTTTGCTCAGTGCTGTGAGTAGCCGCCAGATGATCGCATCCTACATCAAATAAATAGGGACTCAGGCGTGTTTAGTCAAGTGAACTTTGCTCAGTGCTGTGAGTAGCCGCCAGATGATGGCGTTCTACATAAAATAAATGGGGACGCAGGCATGTTTCGGCAAGCGATCTTTGCTCAGTGCTTGGAGTACCTGCCAGATGATCGCATCCTACATCAAATAAATAGGGACGCAGTGCTTGTTTCGTCATGTGCACTTTGCTCAGTGCTGTGAGTAGCCGCCAGATGATCACATCCTACACAAATATATAGGGACTCAGGCGTGTTTAGTCAAGTGAACTTTGCTCAGTGCTGTGAGTAGCCGCCAGATGATTGCATCCTACATCAAATAAATAGGGACGCAGGCCCCTTTCGTCAAGTGCACTGTGCTCAGTGTTGTGAGTAGCCGCCAGATGATCGCATCCTACATCAAATAAATAGGGACTCAGGCGTGTTTAGTCAAGTGAACTTTGCTCATTGCTGTGAGTAGGCGCCAGATGATCGCATCCTACATCAAATAAATAGGGAGTCAGGCCTGTTTCGTCAAGTGAACTTTGCTCAGTGCTGTGAGTAGCCCCTAGATGATCGCATCCTACATCAAATAAATAAGGACTCAGGCGTGTTTAGTCAAGTGAACTTTGCTCAGTGCTGTGAGTAGCCGCCAGATGATCGCATCCTACATCAAATAGATAGGCACTCAGGCCTGTTTTGTCATGTGTACTTTGCTCAGTGCTGTTAGTAGCCGCCAGATGATGGCGGCCTACATAAAATAAATGGGGACGCAGGCACGTTTCGTCAAGTGATCTTTGCTCAGTGCTGGCTGTGAGTAGCCGCCAGATGATCGCATCTTACATCAAATAAATAGGGACTCAAGCCCGTTTCTTCAAGTGAATTTTGCTCAGTGTTGTGAGTAGCTGCCAGATGATCGCATCCTAAATCAAATAAATAGGGACTCAGGCGTGTTTAGTCAAGTGAACTTTGCTCAGTGCTGTTAGTAGCCGCCAGACGATCGCATCCTACATCAAATAAATAGGGACTCAGGCCTGTTTCGTCAAGTGCACTTTGCTGAGTGCTGTGAGTAGCCGCCAGATGATCTCATCCTACATCAAATAAATAGGCACTGAGGCGTGTTTAGTCAAGTGAACTTTGCTCAGTGCTGTGAGTAGCTGCCAGGTGATCGCATCCTACATCAAATAGATAGGGACTCGGGCCTGTTTCGTCAAGTGAACTTTGCTCAGTGCTGTGAGTAGCTGCCAGATGATCGCATCCTACATCAAATAAATAGGGAGTCAGGCCTGTTTCGTCAAGTGAACTTTGCTCAGTGCTGTGAGTAGCCGCCAGATGATCGCATCCTAGATCAAATAGATAGGCACTCAGGCCTGTTTCGTCAAGTGATCTTTGCTCAGTGCTGTTAGTAGCCGCCAGATGATGGCGTCCTACATAAAATAAATGGGGACGCAGGCATGTTTCAAGTGATCTTTGCTCAGTGCTGGCTGTGAATAGCCGCCAGATGATCGCATCTTACATCAAATAAATAGGGACGCAGGCCCGTTTCGTCAAGTGAATTTTGCTCAGTGCTGTGAGTAGCTGCCAGATGATCGCATCCTACATCAAATAAATAGGGACTCAGGCGTGTTTAGTCAAGTGAACTTTGCTCAGTGCTGTGAGTAGCCGCCAGATGATCGCATCCTACATCAAATAAATAGGGACTCAGGCCTGTTTCGTCAAGAGCACTTTGCTCAGTGCTGTGAGTAGCCGCCAGATGATCGCATCCTACATCAAATAAATAGGGAATTGGGCGTGTTTAGTCAAGTGAACTTTGCTCAGTGCTGTGAGTAGCCGCCAGATGATGGTGTTCTACATAAAATAAATGGGGACGCAGGCATGTTTCGTCAAACGATCTTTGCTCAGTGCTTGGAGTAGCTGCCAGATGATCGCATCCTACATCAAAGAAATAGGGACGCAGTGCTTGTTTCGTCATGTTCACTTTGCTCAGTGCTGTGAGTAGCCGCCAGATGATCACATCCTACACAAATATATAGGGACTCAGGCGTGTGTAGTCAAGTGAACTTTGCTACGTGCTGTGAGTAGACGCCAGATGATCGCGTCCTACATCAAATAGATAGGCACTCAGGCCTGTTTCGTCAAGTGATCTCTGCTCAGTGCTGTTAGTAGCCGCCAGATGATGGCGTCCTACATAAAATAAATGGGGACGCAGGCATGTTTCGTCAAGTGATCTTTGCTCAGTGCTGGCTGTGAGTAGCCGCCAGATGATCGCATCTTACATCAAATAAATAGGGACTCAAGCCCGTTTCTTCAAGTGAATTTTGCTCAGTGTTGTGAGTAGCTGCCAGATGATCGCATCCTAAATCAAATAAATAGGGACTCAGGCGTGTTTAGTCAAGTGAACTTTGCTCAGTGCTGTTAGTAGCCGCCAGACGATCGCATCCTACATCAAATAAATAGGGACTCAGGCCTGTTTCGTCATGTGCACTTTGCTCAGTGCTGGGAGGAGCCGCCAGATGATCGCATCCTACATCAAATAAATAGGGACTCAGGCGTGTTTAGTCAAGTGAACTTGGCTCAGTGCTGTGAGTAGCCGCCAGATGATCGCATCCTACATCAAATAAACAGGGAGTCAGGCCTGTTTCGTCAAGTGAACTTTGCTCAGTGCTGTGAGTAGCCGCCAGACGATCGCTACCTACATCAAATACATAGGCACTCAGGCCTGTTTCGTCAAGTGAACTTTGCTCAGTGCTGTTAGTAGCCGCCAGATGATGGCGTCCTACATAAACTAAATGGGGACGCAGGCATGTTTCGTCAAGTGATCTTTGCTCAGTGCTGGCTGTGAGTAGCCGCCAGATGATCGCATCTTACATCAAATAAATAGGGACGCAGGCCCGTTTCGTCAAGTGAATTTTGCTCAGTGCTGTTTGTAGCCGCCAGATGATCGCATCCTACATCAAATAAATAGGGACTCAGGCGTGTTTAGTCAAGTGAACTTTGCTCAGTGCTGTGAGTAGCCGCCAGATGATGGCGTTCTACATAAAATAAATGGGGACGCAGGCATGTTTCGGCAAGCGATCTTTGCTCAGTGCTTGGAGTACCTGCCAGATGATCGCATCCTACATCAAATAAATAGGGACGCAGTGCTTGTTTCGTCATGTGCACTTTGCTCAGTGCTGTGAGTAGCTGCCAGATGATCACATCCTACACAAATATATAGGGACTGAGGCGTGTTTAGTCAAGTGAACTTTGCTCAGTGCTGTGAGTAGCCGCCAGATGATTGCATCCTACATCAAATAAATAGGGACGCAGGCCCCTTTCGTCAAGTGCACTTTGCTCAGTGTTGTGAGTAGCCGCCAGATGATCGCATCCTACATCAAATAAATATGGACTCAGGCGTGTTTAGTCAAGTGAACTTTGCTCATTGCTGTGAGTAGCCGCCAGATGATCGCATCCTACATCAAATAAATAGGGAGTCAGGCCTGTTTCGTCAAGTGAACTTTGCTCAGTGCTGTGAGTAGCCCCTAGATGATCGCATCCTACATCAAATAAATAAGGACTCAGGCGTGTTTAGTCAAGTGAACTTTGCTCAGTGCTGTGAGTAGCCGCCAGATGATCGCATCCTACATCAAATAGATAGGCACTCAGGCCTGTTTTGTCATGTGTACTTTGCTCAGTGCTGTTAGTAGCCGCCAGATGATGGCGGCCTACATAAAATAAATGGGGACGCAGGCACGTTTCGTCAAGTGATCTTTGCTCAGTGCTGGCTGTGAGTAGCCGCCAGATGATCGCATCTTACATCAAATAAATAGGGACTCAAGCCCGTTTCTTCAAGTGAATTTTGCTCAGTGTTGTGAGTAGCTGCCAGATGATCGCATCCTAAATCAAATAAATAGGGACTCAGGCGTGTTTAGTCAAGTGAACTTTGCTCAGTGCTGTTAGTAGCCGCCAGACGATCGCATCCTACATCAAATAAATAGGGACTCAGGCCTGTTTCGTCAAGTGCACTTTGCTGAGTGCTGTGAGTAGCCGCCAGATGATCTCATCCTACATCAAATAAATAGGCACTGAGGCGTGTTTAGTCAAGTGAACTTTGCTCAGTGCTGTGAGTAGCTGCCAGGTGATCGCATCCTACATCAAATAGATAGGGACTCGGGCCTGTTTCGTCAAGTGAACTTTGCTCAGTGCTGTGAGTAGCTGCCAGATGATCGCATCCTACATCAAATAAATAGGGAGTCAGGCCTGTTTCGTCAAGTGAACTTTGCTCAGTGCTGTGAGTAGCCGCCAGATGATCGCATCCTACATCAAATAGATAGGCACTCAGGCCTGTTTCGTCAAGTGATCTTTGCTCAGTGCTGTTAGTAGCCGCCAGATGATGGCGTCCTACATAAAATAAATGGGGACGCAGGCATGTTTCAAGTGATCTTTGCTCAGTTCTGGCTGTGAATAGCCGCCAGATGATCGCATCTTACATCAAATAAATAGGGACGCAGGCCCGTTTCGTCAAGTGAATTTTGCTCAGTGCTGTGAGTAGCTGCCAGATGATCGCATCCTACATCAAATAAATAGGGACTCAGGCGTGTTTAGTCAAGTGAACTTTGCTCAGTGCTGTGAGTAGCCGCCAGATGATCGCATCCTACATCAAATAAATAGGGACTCAGGCCTGTTTCGTCAAGAGCACTTTGCTCAGTGCTGTGAGTAGCCGCCAGATGATCGCATCCTACATCAAATAAATAGGGAATTGGGCGTGTTTAGTCAAGTGAACTTTGCTCAGTGCTGTGAGTAGCCGCCAGATGATGGTGTTCTACATAAAATAAATGGGGACGCAGGCATGTTTCGTCAAACGATCTTTGCTCAGTGCTTGGAGTAGCTGCCAGATGATCGCATCCTACATCAAAGAAATAGGGACGCAGTGCTTGTTTCGTCATGTTCACTTTGCTCAGTGCTGTGAGTAGCCGCCAGATGATCACATCCTACACAAATATATAGGGACTCAGGCGTGTGTTGTCAAGTGAACTTTGCTACGTGCTGTGAGTAGACGCCAGATGATCGCGTCCTACATCAAATAGATAGGCACTCAGGCCTGTTTCGTCAAGTGATCTCTGCTCAGTGCTGTTAGTAGCCGCCAGATGATGGCATCCTACATAAAATAAATGGGGACGCAGGCATGTTTCGTCAAGTGATCTTTGCTCAGTGCTGGCTGTGAGTAGCCGCCAGATGATCGCATCTTACATCAAATAAATAGGGACTCAAGCCCGTTTCTATAAGTGAATTTTGCTCAGTGTTGTGAGTAGCTGCCAGATGATCGCATCCTAAATCAAATAAATAGGGACTCAGGCGTGTTTAGTCAAGTGAACTTTGCTCAGTGCTGTTAGTAGCCGCCAGACGATCGCATCCTACATCAAATAAATAGGGACTCAGGCCTGTTTCGTCAAGTGCACTTTGCTGAGTGCTGTGAGTAGCCGCCAGATGATCTCATCCTACATCAAATAAATAGGCACTGAGGCGTGTTTAGTCAAGTGAACTTTGCTCAGTGCTGTGAGTAGCTGCCAGGTGATCGCATCCTACATCAAATAGATAGGGACTCGGGCCTGTTTCGTCAAGTGAACTTTGCTCAGTGCTGTTAGTAGCCGCCAGATGATGGCGTCCTACTTAAAATAAATGGGGACGCAGGCATGTTTAGTCAAGTGAACTTTGCTCAGTGCTGTGAGTAGCCGTCAGATGATCGCATCCTACATCAAATAAATAGGGAGTCAGGCCTGTTTCGTCAAGTGAACTTTGCTCAGTGCTGTGAGTAGCTCCTAGATGATCGCATCCTACATCAAATAAATAGGGAGTCAGGCCTGTTTCGTCAAGTGAACTTTGCTCAGTGCTGTGAGTAGCCGCCAGATGATCGCATCCTACATCAAATAGATAGGCACTCAGGCCTGTTTCGTCAAGTGATCTTTGCTCAGTGCTGTTAGTAGCCGCCAGATGATGGCGTCCTACATAAAATAAATGGGGACGCAGGCATGTTTCGTCAAGTGATCTTTGCTCAGTGCTGGCTGTGAATAGCCGCCAGATGATCGCATCTTACATCAAATAAATAGGGACGCAGGCCCGTTTCGTCAAGTGAATTTTGCTCAGTGCTGTGAGTAGCCGCCAGATGATCGCATCCTACATCAAATAAATAGGGACTCAGGCGTGTTTAGTCAAGTGAACTTTGCTCAGTGCTGTGAGTAGCCGCCAGATGATCGCATCCTACATCAAATAAATAGGGACTCAGGCCTGTTTCGTCAAGACCACTTTGCTGAGTGCTGTGAGTAGCCGCCAGATGATCGCATCCTACATGAAATAAATAGGGAATTAGGCGAGTTTAGTCAAGTGAACTTTGCTCAGTGCTGTGAGTAGCCGCCAGATGATGGTGTTCTACATAAAATAAATGGGGACGCAGGCATGTTTCGTCAAACGATCTTTGCTCAGTGCTTGGAGTAGCTGCCAGATGATCGCATCCTACATCAAATAAATAGGGACGCAGTGCTTGTTTCGTCATGTTCACTTTGCTCAGTGCTGTGAGTAGCCGCCAGATGATCACATCCTACACAAATATATAGGGACTCAGGCGTGTGTAGTCAAGTCAACTTTGCTCAGTGCTGTGAGTAGCCGCCAGATGATCGCATCCTACATCAAATAAATAGGGACTCAGGCCTGTTTCGTCAAGTGAACTTTGCTCAGTGCTGTGAGTAGCCGCCAGATGATCGCATCCTACATCAAATAGATAGGCACTCAGGCCTGTTTCGTCAAGTGATCTTTGCTCAGTGCTGTTAGTAGCCGTCAGATGATGGCGGCCTACATAAAATAAATGGGGACGCAGGCATGTTTCAAGTGATCTTTGCTCAGTGCTGGCTGTGAATAGCCGCCAGATGATCGCATCTTACATCAAATAAATAGGGACGCAGGCCCGTTTCGTCAAGTGAATTTTGCTCAGTGCTGTGAGTAGCTGCCAGATGATCGCATCCTACATCAAATAAATAGGGACTCAGGCGTGTTTAGTCAAGTGAACTTTTCTCAGTGCTGTGAGTAGCCGCCAGATGATCGCATCCTACATCAAATAAATAGGGACTCAGGCCTGTTTCGTCAAGAGCACTTTGCTCAGTGCTGTGAGTAGCCGCCAGATGATCGCATCCTACATCAAATAAATAGGGAATTGGGCGTGTTTAGTCAAGTGAACTTTGCTCAGTGCTGTGAGTAGCCGCCAGATGATGGTGTTCTACATAAAATAAATGGGGACGCAGGCATGTTTCGTCAAACGATCTTTGCTCAGTGCTTGGAGTAGCTGCCAGATGATCGCATCCTACATCAAAGAAATAGGGACGCAGTGCTTGTTTCGTCATGTTCACTTTGCTCAGTGCTGTGAGTAGCCGCCAGATGATCACATCCTACACAAATATATAGGGACTCAGGCGTGTGTAGTCAAGTGAACTTTGCTACGTGCTGTGAGTAGACGCCAGATGATCGCGTCCTACATCAAATAGATAGGCACTCAGGCCTGTTTCGTCAAGTGATCTCCGCTCAGTGCTGTTAGTAGCCGCCAGATGATGGCGTCCTACATAAAATAAATGGGGACGCAGGCATGTTTCGTCAAGTGATCTTTGCTCAGTGCTGGCTGTGAGTAGCCGCCAGATGATCGCATCTTACATCAAATAAATAGGGACTCAAGCCCGTTTCTTCAAGTGAATTTTGCTCAGTGTTGTGAGTAGCTGCCAGATGATCGCATCCTAAATCAAATAAATAGGGACTCAGGCGTGTTTAGTCAAGTGAACTTTGCTCAGTGCTGTTAGTAGCCGCAAGACGATCGCATCCTACATCAAATAAATAGGGACTCAGGCCTGTTTCGTCAAGTGCACTTTGCTGAGTGCTGTGAGTAGCCGCCAGATGATCTCATCCTACATCAAATAAATAGGCACTGAGGCGTGTTTAGTCAAGTGAACTTTGCTCAGTGCTGTGAGTAGCTGCCAGGTGATCGCATCCTACATCAAATAGATAGGGACTCGGGCCTGTTTCGTCAAGTGAACTTTGCTCAGTGCTGTTAGTAGCCGCCAGATGATGGCGTCCTACTTAAAATAAATGGGGACGCAGGCATGTTTAGTCAAGTGAACTTTGCTCAGTGCTGTGAGTAGCCGCCAGATGATCGCATCCTACATCAAATAAATAGGGAGTCAGGCCTGTTTCGTCAAGTGAACTTTGCTCAGTGCTGTGAGTAGCCGCCAGATGATCGCATCCTACATCAAATAGATAGGCACTCAGGCCTGTTTCGTCAAGTGATCTTTGCTCAGTGCTGTTAGTAGCCGCCAGATGATGGCGTCCTACATAAAATAAATGGGGACGCAGGCATGTTTCGTCAAGTGATCTTTGCTCAGTGCTGGCTGTGAATAGCCGCCAGATGATCGCATCTTACATCAAATAAATAGGGACGCAGGCCCGTTTCGTCAAGTGAATTTTGCTCAGTGCTGTGAGTAGCCGCCAGATGATCGCATCCTACATCAAATAAATAGGGACTCAGGCGTGTGTAGTAAAGTGAACGTTGCTCAGTGCTGTGAGTAGCCGCCAGATGATCGCAT
This sequence comes from Haemaphysalis longicornis, assembly GCF_048455015.1. Classification (NCBI taxonomy): domain Eukaryota; kingdom Metazoa; phylum Arthropoda; class Arachnida; order Ixodida; family Ixodidae; genus Haemaphysalis; species Haemaphysalis longicornis. The sequence continues at coordinate 479,501 of NW_027526204.1, read as the reverse complement.
CCTACATCAAATAAATAGGGACTCAGGCCTGTTTCGTCAAGAGCACTTTGCTGAGTGCTGTGAGTAGCCGCCAGATGATCGCATCCTACATCAAATAAATAGGGAATTAGGCGTGTTTAGTCAAGTGAACTTTGCTCAGTGCTGTGAGTAGCCGCCAGATGATGGTGTTCTACATAAAATAAATGGGGACGCAGGCATGTTTCGTCAAACGATCTTTGCTCAGTGCTTGGAGTAGCTGCCAGATGATCGCATCCTACATCAAATAAATAGAGACTCAGGCGTGTTTAGTCAAGTGAACTTTGCTCAGTGCTGTGAGTAGCCGCCAGATGATCGCATCCTACATCAAATAAATACGGAGTCAGGCCTGTTTCGTCAAGTGAACTTTGCTCAGTGCTGTGAGTAGCCCCTAGATGATCGCATCCTACATCAAATAAATAGGGACGCAGGCCCCTTTCGTCAAGTGCACTTTGCTCAGTGCTGTGAGTAGCCGCCAGATGATCGCATCCTGCATCAAATAAATAGGGACTCAGGCGTGTTTAGTCAAGTGAACTTTGCTCAGTGCTGTTAGTAGCCGCCAGACGATCGCATCCTACATCAAATAAATAGGGACTCAGGCCTGTTTCGTCAAGTGCACTTTGCTGAGTGCTGTGAGTAGCCGCCAGATGATCTCATCCTACATCAAATAAATAGGCACTGAGGCGTGTTTAGTCAAGTGAACTTTGCTCAGTGCTGTGAGTAGCTGCCGGGTGATCGCATCCTACATCAAATAGATAGGGACTCGGGCCTGTTTCGTCAAGTGATCTTTGCTCAGTGCTGTTAGTAGCCGCCAGATGATGGCGTCCTACATAAAATAAATGGGGACGCAGGCATGTTTCGTCAAGTGATCTTTGCTCAGTGCTGGCTGTGAATAGCCGCCAGATGATCGCATCTTACATCAAATAAATAGGGACGCAGGCCCGTTTCGTCAAGTGAATTTTGCTCAGTGCTGTGAGTAGCCGCCAGATGATCGCATCCTACATCAAATAAATAGGGACTCAGGCGTGTTTAGTCAAGTGAACTTTGCTCAGTGCTGTGAGTAGCCGCCAGATGATCGCATCCTACATCAAATAAATAGGGACTCAGGCCTGTTTCGTCAAGAGCACTTTGCTGAGTGCTGTGAGTAGCCGCCAGATGATCGCATCCTACATCAAATAAATAGGGAATTAGGCGTGTTTAGTCAAGTGAACCTTGCTCAGTGCTGTGAGTAGCCGCCAGATGATGGTGTTCTACATAAAATAAATGGGGACGCAGGCATGTTTCGTCAAACGATCTTTGCTCAGTGCTTGGAGTAGCTGCCAGATGATCGCATCCTACATCAAAGAAATAGGGACGCAGTGCTTGTTTCGTCATGTTCACTTTGCTCAGTGCTGTGAGTAGCCGCCAGATGATCACATCCTACACAAATATATAGGGACTCAGGCGTGTGTAGTCAAGTGAACTTTGCTACGTGCTGTGAGTAGACGCCAGATGATCGCGTCCTACATCAAATAGATAGGCACTCAGGCCTGTTTCGTCAAGTGATCTCTGCTCAGTGCTGTTAGTAGCCGCCAGATGATGGCGTCCTACATAAAATAAATGGGGACGCAGGCATGTTTCGTCAAGTGATCTTTGCTCAGTGCTGGCTGTGAGTAGCCGCCAGATGATCGCATCTTACATCAAATAAATAGGGACTCAAGCCCGTTTCTTCAAGTGAATTTTGCTCAGTGTTGTGAGTAGCTGCCAGATGATCGCATCCTAAATCAAATAAATAGGGACTCAGGCGTGTTTAGTCAAGTGAACTTTGCTCAGTGCTGTTAGTAGCCGCCAGACGATCGCATCCTACATCAAATAAATAGGGACTCAGGCCTGTTTCGTCAAGTGCACTTTGCTGAGTGCTGTGAGTAGCCGCCAGATGATCTCATCCTACATCAAATAAATAGGCACTGAGGCGTGTTTAGTCAAGTGAACTTTGCTCAGTGCTGTGAGTAGCTGCCAGGTGATCGCATCCTACATCAAATAGATAGGGACTCGGGCCTGTTTCGTCAAGTGAACTTTGCTCAGTGCTGTTAGTAGCCGCCAGATGATGGCGTCCTACTTAAAATAAATGGGGACGCAGGCCTGTTTCGTCAAGTGAACTTTGCTCAGTGCTGTGAGTAGCTCCTAGATGATCGCATCCTACATCAAATAAATAGGGAGTCAGGCCTGTTTCGTCAAGTGAACTTTGCTCAGTGCTGTGAGTAGCCGCCAGATGATCGCATCCTACATCAAATAGATAGGCACTCAGGCCTGTTTCGTCAAGTGATCTTTGCTCAGTGCTGTTAGTAGCCGCCAGATGATGGCGTCCTACATAAAATAAATGGGGACGCAGGCATGTTTCGTCAAGTGATCTTTGCTCAGTGCTGGCTGTGAATAGCCGCCAGATGATCGCATCTTACATCAAATAAATAGGGACGCAGGCCCGTTTCGTCAAGTGAATTTTGCTCAGTGCTGTGAGTAGCCGCCAGATGATCGCATCCTACATCAAATAAATAGGGACTCAGGCGTGTTTAGTCAAGTGAACTTTGCTCAGTGCTGTGAGTAGCCGCCAGATGGTCGCATCCTACATCAAATAAATAGGGACTCAGGCCTGTTTCATCAAGAGCACTTTGCTGAGTGCTGTGAGTAGCCGCCAGATGATCGCATCCTACATGAAATAAATAGGGAATTAGGCATGTTTAGTCAAGTGAACTTTGCTCAGTGCTGTGAGTAGCCGCCAGATGATGGTGTTCTACATAAAATAAATGGGGACGCAGGCATGTTTCGTCAAACGATCTTTGCTCAGTGCTTGGAGTAGCTGCCAGATGATCGCATCCTACATCAAATAAATAGGGACGCAGGCCCCTTTCGTCAAGTGCACTTTGCTCAGTGCTGTGAGTAGCCGCCAGATGATCGCATCCTACATCAAATAAATAGGGACTCAGGCGTGTGTAGTAAAGTGAACGTTGCTCAGTGCTGTGAGTAGCCGCCAGATGATCGCATCCTACATCAAATAAATAGGGACTCAGGCCTGTTTCGTCAAGAGCACTTTGCTGAGTGCTGTGAGTAGCCGCCAGATGATCGCATCCTACATCAAATAAATAGGGAATTAGGCGTGTTTAGTCAAGTGAACTTTGCTCAGTGCTGTGAGTAGCCGCCAGATGATGGTGTTTTACATAAAATAAATGGGGACGCAGGCATGTTTCGTCAAACGATCTTTGCTCAGTGCTTGGAGTAGCTGCCAGATGATCGCATCCTACATCAAATAAATAGAGACTCAGGCGTGTTTAGTCAAGTGAACTTTGCTCAGTGCTGTGAGTAGCCGCCAGATGATCGCATCCTACATCAAATAAATACGGAGTCAGGCCTGTTTCGTCAAGTGAACTTTGCTCAGTGCTGTGAGTAGCCCCTAGATGATCGCATCCTACATCAAATAAATAGGGACGCAGGCCCCTTTCGTCAAGTGCACTTTGCTCAGTGCTGTGAGTAGCCGCCAGATGATCGCATCCTGCATCAAATAAATAGGGACTCAGGCGTGTTTAGTCAAGTGAACTTTGCTCAGTGCTGTTAGTAGCCGCCAGACGATCGCATCCTACATCAAATAAATAGGGACTCAGGCCTGTTTCGTCAAGTGCACTTTGCTGAGTGCTGTGAGTAGCCGCCAGATGATCTCATCCTACATCAAATAAATAGGCACTGAGGCGTGTTTAGTCAAGTGAACTTTGCTCAGTGCTGTGAGTAGCTGCCAGGTGATCGCATCCTACATCAAATGGATAGGGACTCGGGCCTGTTTCGTCAAGTGATCTTTGCTCAGTGCTGTTAGTAGCCGCCAGATGATGGCGTCCTACATAAAATAAATGGGGACGCAGGCATGTTTCGTCAAGTGATCTTTGCTCAGTGCTGGCTGTGAATAGCCGCCAGATGATCGCATCTTACATCAAATAAATAGGGACGCAGGCCCGTTTCGTCAAGTGAATTTTGCTCAGTGCTGTGAGTAGCCGCCAGATGATCGCATCCTACATCAAATAAATAGGGACTCAGGCGTGTTTAGTCAAGTGAACTTTGCTCAGTGCTGTGAGTAGCCGCCAGATGATCGCATCCTACATCAAATAAATAGGGACTCAGGCCCGTTTCGTCAAGAGCACTTTGCTGAGTGCTGTGAGTAGCCGCCAGATGATCGCATCCTACATCAAATAAATAGGGACGCAGGCCCCTTTCGTCAAGTGCACTTTGCTCAGTGCTGTGAGTAGCCGCCAGATGATCGCATCTTACATCAAATAAATAGGGACGCAGGCCCGTTTCGTCAAGTGAATTTTGCTCAGTGCTGTGAGTAGCCGCCAGATGATCGCATCCTACATCAAATAAATAGGGACTTAGGCGTGCTTAGTCAAGTGAACTTTGCTCAGTGCTGTGTGTTGCCGCCAGATGATGGCGTTCTACATAAAAAAAATGGGGACGCAGTCATGTTTCGTCAAGCGATCTTTGCTCAGTGCTTGGAGTAGCTGCCAGATGATCGCATCCTACATCAAATAAATAGGGACGCAGTGCTTGTTTCGTCATGTGCACTTTGCTCAGTGCTGTGAGTAGCCGCCAGATGATCACATCCTACACAAATATATAGGGACTCAGGCGTGTTTAGTCAAGTGAACTTTGCTCAGTGCTGTGAGTAGCCGCCAGATGATCGCATCCTACATCAAATAAATAGGGACGCAGGCCCCTTTCGTCAAGTGCACTTTGCTCAGTGCTTTGAGTAGCCGCCAGATGATCGCATCCTACATCAAATAAATAGGGACTCAGGCGTGTTTAGTCAAGTGAACTTTGCTCAGTGCTGTGAGTAGCCGCCAGATGATCGCATCCTACATCAAATAAATAGGGACTCAGGCCTGTTTCGTCAAGAGCACTTTGCTGAGTGCTGTGAGTAGCCGCCAGATGATCGCATCCTACATCAAATAAACAGGGAATTAGGCGTGTTTAGTCAAGTGAACTTTGCTCAGTGCTGTGAGTAGCCGCCAGATGATGGCGTTCTACATAAAATAAATGGGGACGCAGGCATGTTTCGTCAAACGATCTTTGCTCAGTGCTTGGAGTAGCTGCCAGATGATCGCATCCTACATCAAATAAATAGGGACGCAGTGCTTGTTTCGTCATGTGCACTTTGCTCAGTGCTGTGAGTAGCCGCCAGATGATCACATCCTACACAAATATATAGGGACTCAGGCGTGTTTAGTTAAGTGAACTTTGCTCAGTGCTGTGAGTAGCCGCCAGATGATGGCGTTCTACATAAAATAAATGGGGACGCAGGCATGTTTCGTCAAGCGATCTTTGCTCAGTGCTTCGAGTAGCTGCCAGATGATCGCATCCTACATCAAATAAATAGGGACGCAGTGCTTGTTTCGTCATGTGCACTTTGCTCAGTGCTGTGAGTAGCCGCCAGATGATCACATCCTACATCAAATAAATAGGGAGTCAGGCCTGTTTCGTCAAGTGAACTTTGCTCATTGCTTTGCGTAGCTCCTAGATGATCGTATCCTACATCAAATAAATAGGGACTCAGGCGTGTTTAGTCAAGTGAACTTTGCTCAGTGCTGTGAGTAGCCGCCAGATGATCGCATCCTACATCAAATAGATAGGCACTCTTGCCTGTTTCGTCAAGTGAACTTTGCTCAGTGCTGTTAGTAGCCGCCAGATGAAGGCATCCTACATAAAATAAATAGGGACGCAGGCATGTTTCGTCAAGTGATCTTTGCTCAGTGCTGGCTGTGAGTAGCCGCCAGATGATCGCATCTTACATCAAATAAATAGGGACGCAGGCCCGTTTCGTCAAGTGAATTTTGCTCAGTGCTGTGAGTAGCCGCCAGATGATCGCATCCTACATCAAATAAATAGGGACGCAGGCCCCTTTCGTCAAGTGCACTTTGCCCAGTGCTGTGAGTAGCCGCCAGATGATCGCATCTTACATCAAATAAATAGGGACGCAGGCCCGTTTCGTCAAGTGAATTTTGCTCAGTGCTGTGAGTAGCCGCCAGATGATCGCATCCTACATCAAATAAATAGGGACTTAGGCGTGCTTAGTCAAGTGAACTTTGCTCAGTGCTGTGTGTTGCCGCCAGATGATGGCGTTCTACATAAAAAAAATGGGGACGCAGTCATGTTTCGTCAAGCGATCTTTGCTCAGTGCTTGGAGTAGCTGCCAGATGATCGCATCCTACATCAAATAAATAGGGACGCAGTGCTTGTTTCGTCATGTGCACTTTGCTCAGTGCTGTGAGTAGCCGCCAGATGATCACATCCTACACAAATATATAGGGACTCAGGCGTGTTTAGTCAAGTGAACTTTGCTCAGTGCTGTGAGTAGCCGCCAGATGATCGCATCCTACATCAAATAAATAGGGACGCAGGCCCCTTTCGTCAAGTGCACTTTGCTCAGTGCTTTGAGTAGCCGCCAGATGATCGCATCCTACATCAAATAAATAGGGACTCAGGCGTGTTTAGTCAAGTGAACTTTGCTCAGTGCTGTGAGTAGCCGCCAGATGATCGCATCCTACATCAAATAAATAGGGAGTCAGGCCTGTTTCGTCAAGTGAACTTTGCTCAGTGCTGTGAGTAGCCCCTAGATGATCGCAACCTACATCAAATAAATAGGGACTCAGGCATGTTTAGTCAAGTGAACTTTGCTCAGTGCTGTGAGTAGCCGCCAGATGATCGCATCCTACATCAAATAAATAGGGACTCAGGCGTGTTTAGTAAAGTGAACTTTGCTCAGTGCTGTGAGTAGCCGCCAGATGATCGCATCCTACATCAAATAAATAGGGACTCAGGCCTGTTTCGTGAAGTGCACTTTGCTGAGTGCTGTGAGTAGCCGCCAGATGATCGCATCCTACATCAAATAAATAGGGACTTAGGCGTGTTTAGTCAAGTGAACTTTGCTCAGTGCTGTGAGTAGCCGCCAGATGATGGCGTTCTACATAAAATAAATGGGGACGCAGGCATGTTTCGTCAAGCGATCTTTGCTCAGTGCTTCGAGTAGCTGCCAGATGATCGCATCCTACATCAAATAAATAGGGACGCAGTGCTTGTTTCATCATGTGCACTTTGCTCAGTGCTGTGAGTAGCCGCCAGATGATCACATCCTACACAAATATATAGGGACTCAGGCGTGTTTAGTCAAGTGAACTTTGCTCAGTGCTGTGAGTAGCCGCCAGATGATCGCATCCTACATCAAATAAATAGGGACGCAGGCCCCTTTCGTCAAGTGCACTTTGCTCAGTGCTGTGAGTAGCCGCCAGATGATCGCATCCTACATCAAATTAATAGGGACGCAGGCCCCTTTCGTCAAGTGCACTTTGCTCAGTGCTGTGAGTAGCCGCCAGATGATCGCATCCTACATCAAATAAATAGGGAGTCAGGCCTGTTTCGTCAAGTGAACTTTGCTCAGTGCTGTGAGTAGCTCCTAGATGATCGCATCCTACATCAAATAAATAGGGAATTAGACGTGTTTAGTCAAGTGAACTTTGCTCAGTGCTGTGAGTAGCCGCCAGATGATGGCGTTCTACATAAAATAAATGGGGACGCAGGCATGTTTCGTCAAACGATCTTTGCTCAGTGCTTGGAGTAGCCGCCAGATGATCACATCCTACACAAATATATAGGGACTCAGGCGTGTTTAGTCAAGTGAACTTTGCTCAGTGCTGTGAGTAGCCGCCAGATGATCGCATCCTACATCAAATAAATAGGGACGCAGGCCCCTTTCGTCACGTGCACTTTGCTCAGTGCTGTTAGTAGCCGCCAGATGATCGCATCCTACATCAAATAAATAGGGACTCAGGCGTGTGTAGTCAAGTGAACTTTGCTCAGTGCTGTGAGTAGCCGCCAGATGATCGCATCCTACATCAAATAAATAGGGAGTCAGGCCTGTTTCGTCAAGTGAACTTTGCTCATTGCTGTGAGTAGCTCCTAGATGATCGTATCCTACATCAAATAAATAGGGACTCAGGCGTGTTTAGTCAAGTGAACTTTGCTCAGTGCTGTGAGTAGCCGCCAGATGATCGCATCCTACATCAAATAAATAGGGAGTCAGGCCTGTTTCGTCAAGTGAACTTTGCTCATTGCTGTGAGTAGCTCCTAGATGATCGTATCCTACATCAAATAAATAGGGACTCAGGCGTGTTTAGTCAAGTGAACTTTGCTCAGTGCTGTGAGTAGCCGCCAGATGATCGCATCCTACATCAAATAGATAGGCACTCTTGCCTGTTTTGTCAAGTGAACTTTGCTCAGTGCTGTTAGTAGCCAACCAGATGATGGCATACTACATAAAATAAATAGGGACGCAGGCATGTTTCGTCAAGTGATCTTTGCTCAGTGCTGGCTGTGAGTAGCCGCCAGATGATCGCATCTTACATCAAATAAATAGGGACGCAGGCCCGTTTCGTCAAGTGAATTTTGCTCAGTGCTGTGAGTAGCCGCCAGATGATCGCATCCTACATCAAATAAATAGGGACTCAGGCGTGTTTAGTAAAGTGAACTTTGCTCAGTGCTGTGAGTAGCCGCCAGATGATCGCATCCTACATCAAATAAATAGGGACACAGGCCTGTTTCGTGAAGTGCACTTTGCTGAGTGCTGTGAGTAGCCGCCAGATGATCGCATCCTACATCAAATAAATAGGGACTTAGGAGTGTTTAGTCAAGTGAACTTTGCTCAGTGCTGTGAGTAGCCGCCAGATGATGGCGTTCTACATAAAATAAATGGGGACGCAGGCATGTTTCGTCAAGCGATCTTTGCTCAGTGCTTGGAGTAGCTGCCAGATGATCGCATCCTACATCAAATAAATAGGGACGCAGTGCTTGTTTCGTCATGTGCACTTTGCTCAGTGCTGTGAGTAGCCGCCAGATGATCACATCCTACACAAATATATAGGGACTCAGGCGTGTTTAGTCAAGTGAACTTTGCTCAGTGCTGTGATTAGCCGCCAGATGATCGCATCCTACATCAAATAAATAGGGACGCAGGCCCCTTTCGTCAAGTGCACTTTGCTCAGTGCTGTGAGTAGCCGCCAGATGATCGCATCCTACATCAAATTAATAGGGAGTCAGGCCTGTTTCGTCAAGTGAACTTTGCTCAGTGCTGTGAGTAGCCCCTAGATGATCGCAACCTACATCAAATAATTAGGGACTCAGGCGTGTTTAGTCAAGTGAACTTTGCTCAGTGCTGTGAGTAGCCGCCAGATGATCGCATCCTACATCAAATAAATAGGGACTCAGGCGTGTTTAGTAAAGTGAACTTTGCTCAGTGCTGTGAGTAGCCGCCAGATGATCGCATCCTACATCAAATAAATAGGGACTCAGGCCTGTTTCGTGAAGTGCACTTTGCTGAGTGCTGTGAGTAGCCGCCAGATGATCGCATCCTACATCAAATAAATAGGGACTTAGGCGTGTTTAGTCAAGTGAACTTTGCTCAGTGCTGTGAGTAGCCGCCAGATGATGGCGTTCTACATAAAATAAATGGGGACGCAGGCATGTTTCGTCAAACGATCTTTGCTCAGTGGTTGGAGTAGCCGCCAGATGATCACATCCTACACAAATATATAGGGACTCAGGCGTGTTTAGTCAAGTGAACTTTGCTCAGTGCTGTGAGTAGCCGCCAGATGATCGCATCCTACATCAAATAAATAGGGACGCAGGCCCCTTTCGTCAAGTGCACTTTGCTCAGTGCTGTTAGTAGCCGCCAGATGATCGCATCCTACATCAAATAAATAGGGACTCAGGCGTGTGTAGTCAAGTGAACTTTGCTCAGTGCTGTGAGTAGCCGCCAGATGATCGCATCCTACATCAAATAAATAGGGAGTCAGGCCTGTTTCGTCAAGTGAACTTTGCTCATTGCTGTGAGTAGCTCCTAGATGATAGTATCCTACATCAAATAAATAGGGACTCAGGCGTGTTTAGTCAAGTGAACTTTGCTCAGTGCTGTGAGTAGCCGCCAGATGATCGCATCCTACATCAAATAAGTAGGGAGTCAGGCCTGTTTCGTCAAGTGAACTTTGCTCATTGCTGTGAGTAGCTCCTAGATGATCGTATCCTACATCAAATAAATAGGGACTCAGGCGTGTTTAGTCAAGTGAACTTTGCTCAGTGCTGTGAGTAGCCGCCAGATGATCGCATCCTACATCAAATAAATAGGGAGTCAGGCCTGTTTCGTCAAGTGAACTTTGCTCAGTGCTGTGAGTAGCTCCTAGATGATCGCATCCTACATCAAATAAATAGGGAGTCAGGCCTGTTTCGTCAAGTGAACTTTGCTCAGTGCTGTGAGTAGCCGCCAGATGATCGCATCCTACATCAAATAGATAGGCACTCAGGCCTGTTTCGTCAAGTGAACTTTGCTTAGTGCTGTTAGTAGCCGCCAGATGATATCGTCCTACATAAAATAAATGGGGACGCAGGCATGTTTCGTCAAGTGATCTTTGCTCAGTGCTGGCTGTGAATAGCCGCCAGATGATCGCATCTTACATCAAATAAATAGGGACGCAGGCCCGTTTCGTCAAGTGAATTTTGCTCAGTGCTGTGAGTAGCCGCCAGATGATCGCATCCTACATCAAATAAATAGGGACTCAGGCGTGTTTAGTCAAGTGAACTTTGCTCAGTGCTGTGAGTAGCCGCCAGATGATCGCATCCTACATCAAATAAATAGGGACTCAGGCCTGTTTCGTCAAGAGCACTTTGCTGAGTGCTGTGAGTAGCCGCCAGATGATCGCATCCTTCATCAAATAAATAGGGAATTAGGCGTGTTTAGTCAAGTGAACTTTGCTCAGTGCTGTGAGTAGCCGCCAGATGATGGCGTTCTACATAAAATAAATGGGGACGCAGGCATGTTTCGTCAAACGATCTTTGCTCAGTGCTTGGAGTAGCCGCCAGATGATCACATCCTACACAAATATATAGGGACTCAGGCGTGTTTAGTAGAGTGAACTTTGCTCAGTGCTGTGAGTAGCCGCCAGATGATCGCATCCTACATCAAATAAATGGGGACGCAGGCCCCTTTCGTCAAGTGCACTTTGCTCACTGCTGTTAGTAGCCGCCAGATGATCGCATCCTACATCAAATAAATAGGGACTCAGGCGTGTGTAGTCAAGTGAACTTTGCTCAGTGCTGTGAGTAGCCGCCAGATGATCGCATCCTACATCAAATAAATAGGGAGTCAGGCCTGTTTCGTCAAGTGAACTTTGCTCATTGCTGTGAGTAGCTCCTAGATGATCGTATCCTACATCAAATAAATAGGGACTCAGGCGTGTTTAGTCAAGTGAACTTTGCTCAGTGCTGTGAGTAGCCGCCAGATGATCGCATCCTACATCAAATAAATAGGGAGTCGGCCTGTTTCGTCAAGTGAACTTTGCTCATTGCTGTGAGTAGCTCCTAGATGATCGTATCCTACATCAAATAAATAGGGACTCAGGCGTGTTTAGTCAAGTTAACTTTGCTCAGTGCTGTGAGTAGCCGCCAGATGATCGCATCCTACATCAAATAGATAGGCACTCTTGCCTGTTTCGTCAAGTGAACTTTGCTCAGTGCTTTTAGTAGCCGCCAGATGATGGCATCCTACATAAAATAAATAGGGACGCAGGCATGTTTCGTCAAGTGATCTTTGCTCAGTGCTGGCTGTGAGTAGCCGCCAGATGATCGCATCTTACATCAAATAAATAGGGACGCAGGCCCGTTTCGTCAAGTGAATTTTGCTCAGTGCTGTGAGTAGCCGCCAGATGATCGCATCCTACATCAAATAAATAGGGACTCAGGCGTGTTTAGTAAAGTGAACTTTGCTCAGTGCTGTGAGTAGCCGCCAGATGATCGCATCCTACATCAAATAAATAGGGACTCAGGCCTGTTTCGTGAAGTGCACTTTGCTGAGTGCTGTGAGTAGCCGCCAGATGATCGCATCCTACATCAAATAAAAAGGGACTTAGGAGTGTTTAGTCAAGTGAACTTTGCTCAGTGCTGTGAGTAGCCGCCAGATGATCGCATCCTACATCAAATAGATAGGCACTCTTGCCTGTTTCGTCAAGTGAACTTTGCTCAGTGCTGTTAGTAGCCGCCAGATGATGGCATCCTACATAAAATAAATAGCGACGCAGGCATGTTTCGTCAAGTGATCTTTGCTCAGTGCTGGCTGTGAGTAGCCGCCAGATGATCGCATCTTACATCAAATAAATAGGGACGCAGGCCCGTTTCGTCAAGTGAATTTTGCTCAGTGCTGTGAGTAGCCGCCAGATGATCGCATCCTACATCAAATAAATAGGGACTCAGGCGTGTTTAGTAAAGTGAACTTTGCTCAGTGCTGTGAGTAGCCGCCAGATGATCGCAGGCTACATCAAATAAATAGGGACTCAGGCCTGTTTCGTGAAGTGCACTTTGCTGAGTGCTGTGAGTAGCCGCCAGATGATCGCATCCTACATCAAATAAATAGGGACTTAGGAGTGTTTAGTCAAGTGAACTTTGCTCAGTGCTGTGAGTAGCCGCCAGATGATGGCGTTCTACATAAAATAAATGGGGACGCAGGCATGTTTCGTCAAGCGATCTTTGCTCAGTGCTTGGAGTAGCTGCCAGATGATCGCATCCCACATCAAATAAATAGGGACGCAGTGCTTGTTTCGTCATGTGCACTTTGCTCAGTGCTGTGAGTAGCCACCAGATGATCACATCCTACACAAATATATAGGGACTCAGGCGTGTTTAGTCAAGTGAACTTTGCTCAGTGCTGTGAGTAGCCGCCAGATGATCGCATCCTACATCAAATAAATAGGGACGCAGGCCCCTTTCGTCAAGTGCACTTTGCTCAGTGCTGTGAGTAGCCGCCAGATGATCGCATCCTACATCAAATAAATAGGGACTCAGGCGTGTTTAGTCAAGTGAACTTTGCTCAGTGCTGTGAGTAGCCGCCAGATGATCGCATCCTACATCAAATAAATAGGGAGTCAGGCCTGTTTCGTCAAGTGAACTTTGCTCAGTGCTGTGAGTAGCCCCTAGATGATCGCAACCTACATCAAATAATTAGGGACTCAGGCGTGTTTAGTCAAGTGAACTTTGCTCAGTGCTGTGAGTAGCCGCCAGATGATCGCATCCTACATCAAATAAATAGGGACTCAGGCGTGTTTAGTAAAGTGAACTTTGCTCAGTGCTGTGAGTAGCCGCCAGATGATCGCATCCTACATCAAATAAATAGGGACTCAGGCCTGTTTCGTGAAGTGCACTTTGCTGAGTGCTGTGAGTAGCCGCCAGATGATCGCATCCTACATCAAATAAATAGGGACTTAGGCGTGCTTAGTCAAGTGAACTTTGCTCAGTGCTGTGAGTAGCCGCCAGATGATGGCGTTCTACATAAAATAAATGGGGACGCAGGCATGTTTCGTCAAACGGTCTTTGCTCAGTGCTTGGAGTAGCCGCCAGATGATCACATCCTACACAAATATATAGGGACTCAGGCGTGTTTAGTCAAGTGAACTTTGCTCAGTGCTGTGAGTAGCCGCCAGATGATCGCATCCTACATCAAATAAATAGGGACTTAGGAGTGTTTAGTCAAGTGAACTTTGCTCAGTGCTGTGAGTAGCCGCCAGATGATGGCGTTCTACATAAAATAAATGGGGACGCAGGCATGTTTCGTCAAGCGATCTTTGCTCAGTGCTTGGAGTAGCTGCCAGATGATCGCATCCTACATCAAATAAATAGGGACGCAGTGCTTGTTTCGTCATGTGCACTTTGCTCAGTGCTGTGAGTAGCCGCCAGATGATCACATCCTACACAAATATATAGGGACTCAGGCGTGTTTAGTCAAGTGAACTTTGCTCAGTGCTGTGATTAGCCGCCAGATGATCGCATCCTACATCAAATAAATAGGGACGCAGGCCCCTTTCGTCAAGTGCACTTTGCTCAGTGCTGTGAGTAGCCGCCAGATGATCGCATCCTACATCAAATTAATAGGGAGTCAGGCCTGTTTCGTCAAGTGAACTTTGCTCAGTGCTGTGAGTAGCCCCTAGATGATCGCAACCTACATCAAATAATTAGGGACTCAGGCGTGTTTAGTCAAGTGAACTTTGCTCAGTGCTGTGAGTAGCCGCCAGATGATCGCATCCTACATCAAATAAATAGGGACTCAGGCGTGTTTAGTAAAGTGAACTTTGCTCAGTGCTGTGAGTAGCCGCCAGATGATCGCATCCTACATCAAATAAATAGGGACTCAGGCCTGTTTCGTGAAGTGCACTTTGCTGAGTGCTGTGAGTAGCCGCCAGATGATCGCATCCTACATCAAATAAATAGGGACTTAGGCGTGTTTAGTCAAGTGAACTTTGCTCAGTGCTGTGAGTAGCCGCCAGATGATGGCGTTCTACATAAAATAAATGGGGACGCAGGCATGTTTCGTCAAACGATCTTTGCTCAGTGGTTGGAGTAGCCGCCAGATGATCACATCCTACACAAATATATAGGGACTCAGGCGTGTTTAGTCAAGTGAACTTTGCTCAGTGCTGTGAGTAGCCGCCAGATGATCGCATCCTACATCAAATAAATAGGGACGCAGGCCCCTTTCGTCAAGTGCACTTTGCTCAGTGCTGTTAGTAGCCGCCAGATGATCGCATCCTACATCAAATAAATAGGGACTCAGGCGTGTGTAGTCAAGTGAACTTTGCTCAGTGCTGTGAGTAGCCGCCAGATGATCGCATCCTACATCAAATAAATAGGGAGTCAGGCCTGTTTCGTCAAGTGAACTTTGCTCATTGCTGTGAGTAGCTCCTAGATGATAGTATCCTACATCAAATAAATAGGGACTCAGGCGTGTTTAGTCAAGTGAACTTTGCTCAGTGCTGTGAGTAGCCGCCAGATGATCGCATCCTACATCAAATAAGTAGGGAGTCAGGCCTGTTTCGTCAAGTGAACTTTGCTCATTGCTGTGAGTAGCTCCTAGATGATCGTATCCTACATCAAATAAATAGGGACTCAGGCGTGTTTAGTCAAGTGAACTTTGCTCAGTGCTGTGAGTAGCCGCCAGATGATCGCATCCTACATCAAATAAATAGGGAGTCAGGCCTGTTTCGTCAAGTGAACTTTGCTCAGTGCTGTGAGTAGCTCCTAGATGATCGCATCCTACATCAAATAAATAGGGAGTCAGGCCTGTTTCGTCAAGTGAACTTTGCTCAGTGCTGTGAGTAGCCGCCAGATGATCGCATCCTACATCAAATAGATAGGCACTCAGGCCTGTTTCGTCAAGTGAACTTTGCTTAGTGCTGTTAGTAGCCGCCAGATGATATCGTCCTACATAAAATAAATGGGGACGCAGGCATGTTTCGTCAAGTGATCTTTGCTCAGTGCTGGCTGTGAATAGCCGCCAGATGATCGCATCTTACATCAAATAAATAGGGACGCAGGCCCGTTTCGTCAAGTGAATTTTGCTCAGTGCTGTGAGTAGCCGCCAGATGATCGCATCCTACATCAAATAAATAGGGACTCAGGCGTGTTTAGTCAAGTGAACTTTGCTCAGTGCTGTGAGTAGCCGCCAGATGATCGCATCCTACATCAAATAAATAGGGACTCAGGCCTGTTTCGTCAAGAGCACTTTGCTGAGTGCTGTGAGTAGCCGCCAGATGATCGCATCCTTCATCAAATAAATAGGGAATTAGGCGTGTTTAGTCAAGTGAACTTTGCTCAGTGCTGTGAGTAGCCGCCAGATGATGGCGTTCTACATAAAATAAATGGGGACGCAGGCATGTTTCGTCAAACGATCTTTGCTCAGTGCTTGGAGTAGCCGCCAGATGATCACATCCTACACAAATATATAGGGACTCAGGCGTGTTTAGTAGAGTGAACTTTGCTCAGTGCTGTGAGTAGCCGCCAGATGATCGCATCCTACATCAAATAAATGGGGACGCAGGCCCCTTTCGTCAAGTGCACTTTGCTCACTGCTGTTAGTAGCCGCCAGATGATCGCATCCTACATCAAATAAATAGGGACTCAGGCGTGTGTAGTCAAGTGAACTTTGCTCAGTGCTGTGAGTAGCCGCCAGATGATCGCATCCTACATCAAATAAATAGGGAGTCAGGCCTGTTTCGTCAAGTGAACTTTGCTCATTGCTGTGAGTAGCTCCTAGATGATCGTATCCTACATCAAATAAATAGGGACTCAGGCGTGTTTAGTCAAGTGAACTTTGCTCAGTGCTGTGAGTAGCCGCCAGATGATCGCATCCTACATCAAATAAATAGGGAGTCGGCCTGTTTCGTCAAGTGAACTTTGCTCATTGCTGTGAGTAGCTCCTAGATGATCGTATCCTACATCAAATAAATAGGGACTCAGGCGTGTTTAGTCAAGTTAACTTTGCTCAGTGCTGTGAGTAGCCGCCAGATGATCGCATCCTACATCAAATAGATAGGCACTCTTGCCTGTTTCGTCAAGTGAACTTTGCTCAGTGCTTTTAGTAGCCGCCAGATGATGGCATCCTACATAAAATAAATAGGGACGCAGGCATGTTTCGTCAAGTGATCTTTGCTCAGTGCTGGCTGTGAGTAGCCGCCAGATGATCGCATCTTACATCAAATAAATAGGGACGCAGGCCCGTTTCGTCAAGTGAATTTTGCTCAGTGCTGTGAGTAGCCGCCAGATGATCGCATCCTACATCAAATAAATAGGGACTCAGGCGTGTTTAGTAAAGTGAACTTTGCTCAGTGCTGTGAGTAGCCGCCAGATGATCGCATCCTACATCAAATAAATAGGGACTCAGGCCTGTTTCGTGAAGTGCACTTTGCTGAGTGCTGTGAGTAGCCGCCAGATGATCGCATCCTACATCAAATAAAAAGGGACTTAGGAGTGTTTAGTCAAGTGAACTTTGCTCAGTGCTGTGAGTAGCCGCCAGATGATCGCATCCTACATCAAATAGATAGGCACTCTTGCCTGTTTCGTCAAGTGAACTTTGCTCAGTGCTGTTAGTAGCCGCCAGATGATGGCATCCTACATAAAATAAATAGCGACGCAGGCATGTTTCGTCAAGTGATCTTTGCTCAGTGCTGGCTGTGAGTAGCCGCCAGATGATCGCATCTTACATCAAATAAATAGGGACGCAGGCCCGTTTCGTCAAGTGAATTTTGCTCAGTGCTGTGAGTAGCCGCCAGATGATCGCATCCTACATCAAATAAATAGGGACTCAGGCGTGTTTAGTAAAGTGAACTTTGCTCAGTGCTGTGAGTAGCCGCCAGATGATCGCAGGCTACATCAAATAAATAGGGACTCAGGCCTGTTTCGTGAAGTGCACTTTGCTGAGTGCTGTGAGTAGCCGCCAGATGATCGCATCCTACATCAAATAAATAGGGACTTAGGAGTGTTTAGTCAAGTGAACTTTGCTCAGTGCTGTGAGTAGCCGCCAGATGATGGCGTTCTACATAAAATAAATGGGGACGCAGGCATGTTTCGTCAAGCGATCTTTGCTCAGTGCTTGGAGTAGCTGCCAGATGATCGCATCCCACATCAAATAAATAGGGACGCAGTGCTTGTTTCGTCATGTGCACTTTGCTCAGTGCTGTGAGTAGCCGCCAGATGATCACATCCTACACAAATATATAGGGACTCAGGCGTGTTTAGTCAAGTGAACTTTGCTCAGTGCTGTGAGTAGCCGCCAGATGATCGCATCCTACATCAAATAAATAGGGACGCAGGCCCCTTTCGTCAAGTGCACTTTGCTCAGTGCTGTGAGTAGCCGCCAGATGATCGCATCCTACATCAAATAAATAGGGACTCAGGCGTGTTTAGTCAAGTGAACTTTGCTCAGTGCTGTGAGTAGCCGCCAGATGATCGCATCCTACATCAAATAAATAGGGAGTCAGGCCTGTTTCGTCAAGTGAACTTTGCTCAGTGCTGTGAGTAGCCCCTAGATGATCGCAACCTACATCAAATAATTAGGGACTCAGGCGTGTTTAGTCAAGTGAACTTTGCTCAGTGCTGTGAGTAGCCGCCAGATGATCGCATCCTACATCAAATAAATAGGGACTCAGGCGTGTTTAGTAAAGTGAACTTTGCTCAGTGCTGTGAGTAGCCGCCAGATGATCGCATCCTACATCAAATAAATAGGGACTCAGGCCTGTTTCGTGAAGTGGACTTTGCTGAGTGCTGTGAGTAGCCGCCAGATGATCGCATCCTACATCAAATAAATAGGGACTTAGGCGTGCTTAGTCAAGTGAACTTTGCTCAGTGCTGTGAGTAGCCGCCAGATGATGGCGTTCTACATAAAATAAATGGGGACGCAGGCATGTTTCGTCAAACGGTCTTTGCTCAGTGCTTGGAGTAGCCGCCAGATGATCACATCCTACACAAATATATAGGGACTCAGGCGTGTTTAGTCAAGTGAACTTTGCTCAGTGCTGTGAGTAGCCGCCAGATGATCGCATCCTACATCAAATAAATAGGGACGCAGGCCCCTTTCGTCAAGTGCACTTTGCTCAGTGCTGTTAGTAGCCGCCAGATGATCGCATCCTACATCAAATAAATAGGGACTCAGGCGTGTGTAGTCAAGTGAACTTTGCTCAGTGCTGTGAGTAGCTCCTAGATGATCGTATCCTACATCAAATAAATAGGGACTCAGGCGTGTTTAGTCAAGTGAACTTTGCTCAGTGCTGTGAGTAGCCGCCAGATGATCGCATCCTACATCAAATAAATAGGGAGTCAGGCCTGTTTCGTCAAGTGAACTTTGCTCATTGCTGTGAGTAGCTCCTAGATGATCGTATCCTACATCAAATAAATAGGGACTCAGGCGTGTTTAGTCAAGTGAACTTTGCTCAGTGCTGTGAGTAGCCGCCAGATGATCGCATCCTACATCAAATAAATAGGGAGTCAGGCCTGTTTCGTCAAGTGAACTTTGCTCAGTGCTGTGAGTAGCTCCTAGATTATCGCATCCTACATCAAATAAATAGGGAGTCAGGCCTGTTTCGTCAAGTGAACTTTGCTCACTGCTGTGAGTAGCCGCCAGATGATCGCATCCTACATCAAATAGATAGGCACTCAGGCCTGTTTCGTCAAGTGAACTTTGCTTAGTGCTGTTAGTAGCCGCCAGATGATATCGTCCTACATAAAATAAATGGGAATGCAGGCATGTTTCGTCAAGTGATCTTTGCTCAGTGCTGGCTGTGAATAGCCGCCAGATGATCGCATCTTACATCAAATAAATAGGGACGCAGTACCGTTTCGTCAAGTGAATTTTGCTCAGTGCTGTGAGTAGCCGCCAGATGATCGCATCCTACATAAAATAAATAGGGACTCAGGCGTGTTTAGTCAAGTGAACTTTGCTCAGTGCTGTGAGTAGCCGCCAGATGATCGCATCCTACATCAAATAAATAGGGACTCAGGCCTGTTTCGTCAAGAGCACTTTGCTGAGTGCTGTGAGTAGCCGCCAGATGATCGCATCCTACATCAAATAAACAGGGAATTAGGCGTGTTTAGTCAAGTGAACTTTGCTCAGTGCTGTGAGTAGCCGCCAGATGATGGCGTTGTACATAAAATAAATGGGGACGCAGGCATGTTTCGTCAAACGATCTTTGCTCAGTGCTTGGAGTAGCCGCCAGATGATCACATCCTACACAAATATATAGGGACTCAGGCGTGTTTAGTCAAGTGAACTTTGCTCAGTGCTGTGAGTAGCCGCCAGATGATCGCATCCTACATCAAAGAAATAGGGACGCAGGCCCCTTTCGTCAAGTGCACTTTGCTCAGTGCTGTTAGTAGCCGCCAGATGATCGCATCCTCCATCAAATAAATAGGGACTCAGGCGTGTGTAGTCAAGTGAACTTTGCTCAGTGCTGTGAGTAGCCGCCAGATGATCGCATCCTACATCAAATAAATAGGGAGTCAGGCCTGTTTCGTCAAGTGAACTTTGCTCATTGCTGTGAGTAGCTCCTAGATGATCGTATCCTACATCAAATAAATAGGGACTCAGGCGTGTTTAGTCAAGTGAACTTTGCTCAGTGCTGTGAGTAGCCGCCAGATAATCGCATCCTACATCAAATAAATAGGGAGTCAGGCCTGTTTCGTCAAGTGAACTTTGCTCATTGCTTTGCGTAGCTCCTAGATGATCGTATCCTACATCAAATAAATAGGGACTCAGGCGTGTTTAGTCAAGTGAACTTTGCTCAGTGCTGTGAGTAGCCGCCAGATGATCGCATCCTACATCAAATAGATAGGCACTCTTGCCTGTTTCGTCAAGTGAACTTTGCTCAGTGCTGTTAGTAGCCGCCAGATGATTGCATCCTACATAAAATAAATAGGGACGCAGGCATGTTTCGTCAAGTGATCTTTGCTCAGTGCTGGCTGTG
Source organism: Haemaphysalis longicornis (assembly GCF_048455015.1). NCBI lineage: Eukaryota > Metazoa > Arthropoda > Arachnida > Ixodida > Ixodidae > Haemaphysalis > Haemaphysalis longicornis. The sequence continues at coordinate 459,147 of NW_027526204.1, read as the reverse complement.
AGTAGCCGCCAGATGATCGCATCTTACATCAAATAAATAGGGACTCAGGCGTGTTTAGTCAAGTGAACTTTGCTCAGTGCTGTGAGTAGCCGCCAGATGATCGCATCCTACATCAAATAAATAGGGACTCAGGCGTGTTTAGTAAAGTGAACTTTGCTCAGTGCTGTGATTAGCCGCCAGATGATCGCATCCTACATCAAATAAATAGGGACTCAGGCCTGTTTCGTGAAGTGCACTTTGCTGAGTGCTGTGAGTAGCCGCCAGATGATCGCATCCTACATCAAATAAATAGGGACTTAGGCGTGTTTAGTCAAGTGAACTTTGCTCAGTGCTGTGAGTAGCCGCCAGATGATGGCGTTCTACATAAAATAAATGGGGACGCAGGCATGTTTCGTCAAGCGATCTTTGCTCAGTGCTTCGAGTAGCTGCCAGATGATCGCATCCTACATCAAATAAATAGGGACGCAGTGCTTGTTTCATCATGTGCACTTTGCTCAGTGCTGTGAGTAGCCGCCAGATAATCACATCCTACACAAATATATAGGGACTCAGGCGTGTTTAGTCAAGTGAACTTTGCTCAGTGCTGTGAGTAGCCGCCAGATGATCGCATCCTATATCAAATAAATAGGGACGCAGGCCCCTTTCGTCAAGTGCACTTTGCTCAGTGCTGTGAGTAGCCGCCAGATGATCGCATCCTACATCAAATAAATAGGGAGTCAGGCCTGTTTCGTCAAGTGAACTTTGCTCAGTTCTGTGAGTAGCCCCTAGATGATCGCATCCTACATCAAATAAATAGGGACTCAGGCGTGTTTAGTCAAGTGAACTTTGCTCAGTGCTGTGAGTAGCCGCCAGATGATCGCATCCTACATCAAATAGATAGGCACTCAGGCCTGTTTTGTCATGTGAACATTGCTCAGTGCTGTTAGTAGCTGCCAGATGATGGCGTCCTACATAAAATAAATGGGGACGCAGGCACGTTTCTTCAAGTGATCTTTTCTCAGTGCTGGCTGTGAGTAGCCGCCAGATGATCGCATCTTACATCAAATAAATAGGGACTCAAGCCCGTTTCTTCAAGTGAATTTTGCTCAGTGTTGTGAGTAGCTGCCAGATGATCGCATCCTAAATCAAATAAATAGGGACTCAGGCGTGTTTAGTCAAGGGAACTTTGCTCAGTGCTGTTAGTAGCCGCCAGACGATCGCATCCTACATCAAATAAATAGGGACGCAGTGCTTGTTTCGTCATGTGCACTTTGCTCAGTGCTGTGAGTAGCCACCAGATGATCGCATCCTACATCAAATAAATAGGTACTCAGGCGTGTTTAGTCAAGTGAACTTTGCTCGGTGCTGTGAGTAGCTGCCAGGAGATCGCATCCTACATCAAATAAATAGGGAGTCAGGCCTGTTTCGTCAAGTGAACTTTGCTCATTGCTGTGAGTAGCTCCTAGATGATCGTATCCTACATCAAATAAATAGGGACTCAGGCGTGTTTAGTCAAGTGAACTTTGCTCAGTGCTGTGAGTAGTTGCCAGATGATCGCATCCTACATCAAATAGATAGGCACTCTTGCCTGTTTCGTCAAGTGAACTTTGCTCACTGCTGTTAGTAGCCGCCAGATGATGGCATCCTACATAAAATAAATGGGGACGCAGGCATGTTTCGTCAAGTGATCTTTGCTCAGTGCTGGCTGTGGGTAGCCGCCAGATGATCGCATCTTACATCAAATAAATAGGGACTCAGGCGTGTTTAGTAAAGTGAACTTTGTTCAGTGCTGTGAGTAGCCGCCAGATGATCGCATCCTCCATCAAATAAATAGGGACTCAGGCGTGTTTAGTAAAGTGAACTTTGTTCAGTGCTGTGAGTAGCCGCCAGATGATCGCATCCTACATCAAATAAATATGGACTCAGGCCTGTTTCGTGAAGTGCACTTTGCTGAGTGCTGTGAGTAGCCGCCAGATGATCGCATCCTACATCAAATAAATAGGGACTTAGGCGTGCTTAGTCAAGTGAACTTTGCTCAGTGCTGTGAGTAGCCGCCAGATGATGGCGTTCTACATAAAATAAATGGGGACGCAGGCATGTTTCGTCAAACGATCTTTGCTCAGTGCTTGGAGTAGCCGCCAGATGATCACATCCTACACAAATATATATCGACTCAGGCGTGTTTAGTCAAGTGAACTTTGCTAAGTGCTGTGAGTAGCCGCCAGATGATCGCATCCTACATCAAATAAATGGGGACGCAGGCCCCTTTCGTCAAGTGCACTTTGCTCACTGCTGTTAGTAGCCGCCAGATGATCGCATCCTACATCAAATAAATAGGGACTCAGGCGTGTGTAGTCAAGTGAACTTTGCTCAGTGCTGTGAGTAGCCGCCAGATGATCGCATCCTACATCAAATAAATTGGGTGTCAGGCCTGTTTTGTCAAGTGAACTTTGCTCATTGCTGTGAGTAGCTCCTAGATGATCGTATCCTACATCAAATAAATAGGGACTCAGGTGAACTTTGCTCAGTGCTGTGAGTAGCCGCCAGATGATCGCATCCTACATCAAATAAATAGGGAGTCAGGCCTGTTTCGTCAAGTGAACTTTGCTCATTGCTGTGAGTAGCTCCTAGATGATCGTATCCTACATCAAATAAATAGGGACTCAGGCGTGTTTAGTCAAGTTAACTTTGCTCAGTGCTGTGAGTAGCCGCCAGATGATCGCATCCTACATCAAATAGATAGGCACTCTTGCCTGTTTCGTCAAGTGAACTTTGCTCAGTGCTTTTAGTAGCCGCCAGATGATGGCATCCTACATCAAATAAATAGGGACTCAGGCGTGTTTAGTAAAGTGAACTTTGCTCAGTGCTGTGAGTAGCCGCCAGATGATCGCATCCTACATCAAATAAATAGGGACTCAGGCCTGTTTCGTGAAGTGCACTTTGCTGAGTGCTGTGAGTAGCCGCCAGATGATCGCATCCTACATCAAATAAATAGGGACTTAGGAGTGTTTAGTCAAGTGAACTTTGCTCAGTGCTGTGAGTAGCCGCCAGATGATCGCATCCTACATCAAATAGATAGGCACTCTTGCCTGTTTCGTCAAGTGAACTTTGCTCAGTGCTGTTAGTAGCCGCCAGATGATGGCATCCTACATAAAATAAATAGCGACGCAGGCATGTTTCGTCAAGTGATCTTTGCTCAGTGCTGGCTGTGAGTAGCCGCCAGATGATCGCATCTTACATCAAATAAATAGGGACGCAGGCCCGTTTCGTCAAGTGAATTTTGCTCAGTGCTGTGAGTAGCCGCCAGATGATCGCATCCTACATCAAATAAATAGGGACTCAGGCGTGTTTAGTAAAGTGAACTTTGCTCAGTGCTGTGAGTAGCCGCCAGATGATCGCAGGCTACATCAAATAAATAGGGACTCAGGCCTGTTTCGTGAAGTGCACTTTGCTGAGTGCTGTGAGTAGCCGCCAGATGATCGCATCCTACATCAAATAAATAGGGACTTAGGAGTGTTTAGCCAAGTGAACTTTGCTCAGTGCTGTGAGTAGCCGCCAGATGATGGCGTTCTACATAAAATAAATGGGGACGCAGGCATGTTTCGTCAAGCGATCTTTGCTCAGTGCTTGGAGTAGCTGCCAGATGATCGCATCCTACATCAAATAAATAGGGACGCAGTGCTTGTTTCGTCATGTGCACTTTGCTCAGTGCTGTGAGTAGCCCCCAGATGATCACATCCTACACAAATATATAGGGACTCAGGCGTGTTTAGTCAAGTGAACTTTGCTCAGTGCTGTGAGTAGCCGCCAGATGATCGCATCCTACATCAAATAAATAGGGACGCAGGCCCCTTTCGTCAAGTGCACTTTGCTCAGTGCTGTGAGTAGCCGCCAGATGATCGCATCCTACATCAAATAAATAGGGACTCAGGCGTGTTTAGTCAAGTGAACTTTGCTCAGTGCTGTGAGTAGCCGCCAGATGATCGCATCCTACATCAAATAAATAGGGAGTCAGGCCTGTTTCGTCAAGTGAACTTTGCTCAGTGCTGTGAGTAGCCTCTAGATGATCGCAACCTACATCAAATAATTAGGGACTCAGGCGTGTTTAGTCAAGTGAACTTTGCTCAGTGCTGTGAGAAGCCGCCAGATGATCGCATCCTACATCAAATAAATAGGGACTCAGGCGTGTTTAGTAAAGTGAACTTTGCTCAGTGCTGTGAGTAGCCGCCAGATGATCGCATCCTACATCAAATAAATAGGGACTCAGGCCTGTTTCGTGAAGTGCACTTTGCTGAGTGCTGTGAGTAGCCGCCAGATGATCGCATCCTACATCAAATAAATAGGGACTTAGGCGTGCTTAGTCAAGTGAACTTTGCTCAGTGCTGTGAGTAGCCGCCAGATGATGGCGTTCTACATAAAATAAATGGGGACGCAGGCATGTTTCGTCAAACGGTCTTTGCTCAGTGCTTGGAGTAGCCGCCAGATGATCACATCCTACACAAATATATAGGGACTCAGGCGTGTTTAGTCAAGTGAACTTTGCTCAGTGCTGTGAGTAGCCGCCAGATGATCGCATCCTACATCAAATAAATAGGGACGCAGGCCCCTTTCGTCAAGTGCACTTTGCTCAGTGCTGTTAGTAGCCGCCAGATGATCGCATCCTACATCAAATAAATAGGGACTCAGGCGTGTGTAGTCAAGTGAACTTTGCTCAGTGCTGTGAGTAGCCGCCAGATGATCGCATCCTACATCAAATAAATAGGGAGTCAGGCCTGTTTCGTCAAGTGAACTTTGCTCATTGCTGTGAGTAGCTCCTAGATGATCGTATCCTACATCAAATAAATAGGGACTCAGGCGTGTTTAGTCAAGTGAACTTTGCTCAGTGCTGTGAGTAGCCGCCAGATGATCGCATCCTACATCAAATAAATAGGTGTCAGGCCTGTTTCGTCAAGTGAACTTTGCTCATTGCTGTGAGTAGCTCCTAGATGATCGTATCCTACATCAAATAAATAGGGACTCAGGCGTGTTTAGTCAAGTGAACTTTGCTCAGTGCTGTGAGTAGCCGCCAGATGATCGCATCCTACATCAAATAAATAGGGAGTCAGGCCTGTTTCGTCAAGTGAACTTTGCTCAGTGCTGTGAGTAGCTCCTAGATTATCGCATCCTACATCAAATAAATAGGGAGTCAGGCCTGTTTCGTCAAGTGAACTTTGCTCACTGCTGTGAGTAGCCGCCAGATGATCGCATCCTACATCAAATAGATAGGCACTCAGGCCTGTTTCGTCAAGTGAACTTTGCTTAGTGCTGTTAGTAGCCGCCAGATGATATCGTCCTACATAAAATAAATGGGAATGCAGGCATGTTTCGTCAAGTGATCTTTGCTCAGTGCTGGCTGTGAATAGCCGCCAGATGATCGCATCTTACATCAAATAAATAGGGACGCAGTACCGTTTCGTCAAGTGAATTTTGCTCAGTGCTGTGAGTAGCCGCCAGATGATCGCATCCTACATAAAATAAATAGGGACTCAGGCGTGTTTAGTCAAGTGAACTTTGCTCAGTGCTGTGAGTAGCCGCCAGATGATCGCATCCTACATCAAATAAATAGGGACTCAGGCCTGTTTCGTCAAGAGCACTTTGCTGAGTGCTGTGAGTAGCCGCCAGATGATCGCATCCTACATCAAATAAATAGGGAATTAGGCGTGTTTAGTCAATTGAACTTTGCTCAGTGCTGTGAGTAGCCGCCAGATGATGGCGTTCTACATAAAATAAATGGGGACGCAGGCATGTTTCGTCAAACGATCTTTGCTCAGTGCTTGGAGTAGCCGCCAGATGATCACATCCTACACAAATATATAGGGACTCAGGCGTGTTTAGTCAAGTGAACTTTGCTCAGTGCTGTGAGTAGCCGCCAGATGATCGCATCCTACATCAAAGAAATAGGGACGCAGGCCCCTTTCGTCAAGTGCACTTTGCTCAGTGCTGTTAGTAGCCGCCAGATGATCGCATCCTACATCAAATAAATAGGGACTCAGGCGTGTGTAGTCAAGTGAACTTTGCTCAGTGCTGTGAGTAGCCGCCAGATGATCGCATCCTACATCAAATAAATAGGGAGTCAGGCCTGTTTCGTCAAGTGAACTTTGCTCATTGCTGTGAGTAGCTCCTAGATGATCGTATCCTACATCAAATAAATAGGGACTCAGGCGTGTTTAGTCAAGTGAACTTTGCTCAGTGCTGTGAGTAGCCGCCAGATAATCGCATCCTACATCAAATAAATAGGGAGTCAGGCCTGTTTCGTCAAGTGAACTTTGCTCATTGCTTTGCGTAGCTCCTAGATGATCGTATCCTACATCAAATAAATAGGGACTCAGGCGTGTTTAGTCAAGTGAACTTTGCTCAGTGCTGTGAGTAGCCGCCAGATGATCGCATCCTACATCAAATAGATAGGCACTCTTGCCTGTTTCGTCAAGTGAACTTTGCTCAGTGCTGTTAGTAGCCGCCAGATGATGGCATCCTACATAAAATAAATAGGGACGCAGGCATGTTTCGTCAAGTGATCTTTGCTCAGTGCTGGCTGTGAGTAGCCGCCAGATGATCGCATCTTACATCAAATAAATAGGGACTCAGGCGTGTTTAGTCAAGTGAACTTTGCTCAGTGCTGTGAGTAGCCGCCAGATGATCGCATCCTACATCAAAAAAAAAGGGACTCAGGCGTGTTTAGTAAAGTGAACTTTGCTCAGTGCTGTGAGTAGCCGCCAGATGATCGCATCCTACATCAAATAAATAGGGACTCAGGCCTGTTTCGTGAAGTGCACTTTGCTGAGTGCTGTGAGTAGCCGCCAGATGATCGCATCCTACATCAAATAAATAGGGACTTAGGCGTGTTTAGTCAAGTGAACTTTGCTCAGTGCTGTGAGTAGCCGCCAGATGATGGCGTTCTACATAAAATAAATGGGGACGCAGGCATGTTTCGTCAAGCGATCTTTGCTCAGTGCTTCGAGTAGCTGCCAGATGATCGCATCCTACATCAAATAAATAGGGACGCAGTGCTTGTTTCATCATGTGCACTTTGCTCAGTGCTGTGAGTAGCCGCCAGATAATCACATCCTACACAAATATATAGGGACTCAGGCGTGTTTAGTCAAGTGAACTTTGCTCAGTGCTGTGAGTAGCCGCCAGATGATCGCATCCTACATCAAATAAATAGGGACGCAGGCCCCTTTCGTCAAGTGCACTTTGCTCAGTGCTGTGAGTAGCCGCCAGATGATCGCATCCTACATCAAATAAATAGGGACGCAGTGCTTGTTTCGTCATGTGCACTTTGGTCAGTGCTGTGAGTAGCCACCAGATGATCGCATCCTACATCAAATAAATAGGTACTCAGGCGTGTTTAGTCAAGTGAACTTTGCTCGGTGCTGTGAGTAGCTGCCAGGAGATCGCATCCTACATCAAATAAATAGGGAGTCAGGCCTGTTTCGTCAAGTGAACTTTGCTCATTGCTGTGAGTAGCTGCCAGATGATCGCATCCTAAATCAAATAAATAGGGACTCAGGCGTGTTTAGTCAAGGGAACTTTGCTCAGTGCTGTTAGTAGCCGCCAGACGATCGCATCCTACATCAAATAAATAGGGACGCAGTGCTTGTTTCGTCATGTGCACTTTGGTCAGTGCTGTGAGTAGCCACCAGATGATCGCATCCTACATCAAATAAATAGGTACTCAGGCGTGTTTAGTCAAGTGAACTTTGCTCGGTGCTGTGAGTAGCTGCCAGGAGATCGCATCCTACATCAAATAAATAGGGAGTCAGGCCTGTTTCGTCAAGTGAACTTTGCTCATTGCTGTGAGTAGCTCCTAGATGATCGTATCCTACATCAAATAAATAGGGACTCAGGCGTGTTTAGTCAAGTGAACTTTGCTCAGTGCTGTGAGTAGTTGCCAGATGATCGCATCCTACATCAAATAGATAGGCACTCTTGCCTGTTTCGTCAAGTGAACTTTGCTCAGTGCTGTTAGTAGCCGCCAGATGATGGCATCCTACATAAAATAAATGGGGACGCAGGCATGTTTCGTCAAGTGATCTTTGCTCAGTGCAGGCTGTGGGTAGCCGCCAGATGATCGCATCTTACATCAAATAAATAGGGACTCAGGCGTGTTTAGTAAAGTGAACTTTGTTCAGTGCTGTGAGTAGCCGCCAGATGATCGCATCCTCCATCAAATAAATAGGGACTCAGGCGTGTTTAGTAAAGTGAACTTTGTTCAGTGCTGTGAGTAGCCGCCAGATGATCGCATCCTACATCAAATAAATAGGGACTCAGGCCTGTTTCGTGAAGTGCACTTTGCTGAGTGCTGTGAGTAGCCGCCAGATGATCGCATCCTACATCAAATAAATAGGGACTTAGGCGTGCTTAGTCAAGTGAACTTTGCTCAGTGCTGTGAGTTGCCGCCAGATGATGGCGTTCTACATAAAAAAAATGGGGACGCAGGCATGTTTCGTCAAGCGATCTTTGCTCAGTGCTTGGAGTAGCTGCCAGATGATCGCATCCTACATCAAATAAATAGGGACGCAGTGCTTGTTTCGTCATGTGCACTTTGCTCAGTGCTGTGAGTAGCCGCCAGATGATCACATCCTACACAAATATATAGGGACTCAGGCGTGTTTAGTCAAGTGAACTTTGCTCAGTGCTGTGAGTAGCCGCCAGATGATCGCATCCTACATCAAATTAATAGGGACGCAGGCCCCTTTCGTCAAGTGCACTTTGCTCAGTGCTGTGAGTAGCCGCCAGATGATCGCATCTTACATCAAATAAATAGGGACGCAGGCCCGTTTCGTCGAGTGAATTTTGCTCAGTGCTGTGAGTAGCCGCCAGATGATCGCATCCTACATCAAATAAATAGGGACTCAGGCGTGTTTAGTCAAGTGAACTTTGCTCAGTGCTGTGAGTAGCGGCCAGATGATCGCATCCTACATCAAATAAATAGGGACTCAGGCCTGTTTCGTCAAGAGCACTTTGCTGAGTGCTGTGAGTAGCCGCCAGATGATCGCATCCTACATCAAATAAATAGAGAATTAGGCGTGTTTAGTCAAGTGAACTTTGCTCAGTGCTGTGAGTAGCCGCCAGATGATGGTGTTCTACATAAAATAAATGGGGACGCAGGCATGTTTCGTCAAACGATCTTTGCTCAGTGCTTGGAGTAGCTGCCAGATGATCACATCCTACATCAAATAAATAGGGACGCAGTGCTTGTTTCGTCATGTTCACTTTGCTCAGTGCTCTGAGTAGCCGCCAGATGATCACATCCTACACAAATATATAGGGACTCAGGCGTGTGTAGTCAAGTCAACTTTGCTCAGTGCTGTGAGTAGCCGCCAGATGATGGCATCCTACATAAAATAAATGGGGACGCAGGCATGTTTCGTCAAGTGATCTTTGCTCAGTGCTGGCTGTGGGTAGCCGCCAGATGATCGCATCTTACATCAAATAAATAGGGACTCAGGCCTGTTTCGTCAAGAGCACTTTGCTGAGTGCTGTGGGTAGCCGCCAGATGATCGCATCCTACATCAAATAAATAGGGAATTAGGCGAGTTTAGTCAAGTGAACTTTGCTCAGTGCTGTGAGTAGCCGCCAGATGATCGCATCCTACATCAAATAAATAGGGACGCAGGCCCCTTTCGTCAAGTGCACTTTGCTCAGTGCTGTGAGTAGCCGCCAGATGATCGCATCCTGCATCAAATAAATAGGGACTCAGGCCTGTTTCGTCAAGTGAACTTTGCTCAGGGCTGTGAGTAGCCCCTAGATGATCGCATGCTACATCAAATAAATAGGGACTCAGGCATGTTTAGTCAAGTGAACTTTGCTCAGTGCTGTGAGTAGCCGCCAGATGATCGCATCCTACATCAAATAGATAGGCACTCAGGCCTGTTTTGTCATGTGAACATTGCTCAGTGCTGTTAGTAGCTGCCAGATGATGGCGTCCCACATAAAATAAATGGGGACGCAGGCACGTTTCTTCAAGTGATCTTTTCTCAGTGCTGGCTGTGAGTAGCCGCCAGATGATCGCATCTTACATCAAATAAATAGGGACTCAAGCCCGTTTCTTCAAGTGAATTTTGCTCAGTGTTGTGAGTAGCTGCCAGATGATCGCATCCTAAATCAAATAAATAGGGACTCAGGCGTGTTTAGTCAAGGGAACTTTGCTCAGTGCTGTTAGTAGCCGCCAGACGATCGCATCCTACATCAAATAAATAGGGACGCAGTGCTTGTTTCGTCATGTGCACTTTGCTCAGTGCTGTGAGTAGCCACCAGATGATCGCATCCTACATCAAATAAATAGGGACTCAGGCGTGTTTAGTCAAGTGAACTTTGCTCAGTGCTGTGAGTAGCTGCCAGGTGATTGCATCCTACATCAAATAAATAGGGAGTCAGGCCTGTTTCGTCAAGTGAACTTTGCTCATTGCTGTGAGTAGATCCTAGATGATCGTATCCTACATCAAATAAATAGGGACTCAGGCGTGTTTAGTAAAGTGAACTTTGCTCAGTGCTGTGAGTAGTTGCCAGATGATCGCATCCTACATCAAATAGATAGGCACTCTTGCCTGTTTCGTCAAGTGAACTTTGCTCAGTGCTGTTAGTAGCCGCCAGATGATGGCATCCTACATAAAATAAATGGGGACGCAGGCATGTTTCGTCAAGTGATCTTTGCTCAGTGCTGGCTGTGGGTAGCCGCCAGATGATCGCATCTTACATCAAATAAATAGGGACGCAGGCCCGTTTCGTCAAGTGAATTTTGCTCAGTGCTGTGAGTAGCCGCCAGATGATCGCATCCTACATCAAATAAATAGGGACTCAGGCCTGTTTCGTGAAGTGCACTTTGCTGAGTGCTGTGAGTAGCCGCCAGATGATCGCATCCTACATCAAATAAATAGGGACTTAGGCGTGCTTAGTCAAGTGAACTTTGCTCAGTGCTGTGAGTTGCCGCCAGATGATGGCGTTCTACATAAAAAAAATGGGGACGCAGGCATGTTTCGTCAAGCGATCTTTGCTCAGTGCTTGGAGTAGCTGCCAGATGATCGCATCCTACATCAAATAAATAGGGACGCAGTGCTTGTTTCGTCATGTGCACTTTGCTCAGTGCTGTGAGTAGCCGCCAGATGATCACATCCTACACAAATATATAGGGACTCAGGCGTGTTTAGTCAAGTGAACTTTGCTCAGTGCTGTGAGTAGCCGCCAGATGATCGCATCCTACATCAAATAAATAGGGACGCAGGCCCCTTTCGTCAAGTGCACTTTGCTCAGTGCTGTGAGTAGCCGCCAGATGATCGCATCTTACATCAAATAAATAGGGACGCAGGCCCGTTTCGTCAAGTGAATTTTGCTCAGTGCTGTGAGTAGCCGCCAGATGATCGCATCCTACATCAAATAAATAGGGACTCAGGCGTGTTTAGTCAAGTGAACTTTGCTCAGTGCTGTGAGTAGCCGCCAGATGATAGCATCCTACATCAAATAAATAGGGACTCAGGCCTGTTTCGTCAAGAGCACTTTGCTGAGTGCTGTGAGTAGCCGCCAGATGATCGCAGCCTACATCAAATAAATAGGGAATTAGGCGTGTTTAGTCAAGTGAACTTTGCTCAGTGCTGTGAGTAGCCGCCAGATGATGGTGTTCTACATAAAATAAATGGGGACGCAGGCATGTTTCGTCAAACGATCTTTGCTCAGTGCTTGGAGTAGCTGCCAGATGATCGCATCCTACATTAAATAAATAGGGACGCAGTGCTTGTTTCGTCATGTTCACTTTGCTCAGTGCTGTGAGTAGCCGCCAGATGATCACATCCTACACAAATATATAGAGACTCAGGCGTGTGTAGTCAAGTCAACTTTGCTCAGTGCTGTGAGTAGCCGCCAGATGATCGCATCCTACATCAAATAAATAGGGACTCAGGCCTGTTTCGTCAAGAGCACTTTGCTGAGTGCTGTGAGTAGCCGCCAGATGATCGCATCCTACATCAAATAAATAGGGAATTAGGCGTGTTTAGTCAAGTGAACTTTGCTCAGTGCTGTGAGTAGCCGCCAGATGATCGCATCCTACATCAAATAAATAGGGACGCAGGCCCCTTTCGTCAAGTGCACTTTGCTCAGTGCTGTGAGTAGCTGCCAGATGATCGCATCCTGCATCAAATAAATAGGGACTCAGGCGTGTTTAGTCAAGTGAACTTTGCTCAGTGCTGTTAGTAGCCGCCAGACGATCGCATCCTACATCAAATAAATAGGGACTCAGGCCTGTTTCGTCAAGTGCACTTTGCTGAGTGCTGTGAGTCGCCGCCAGGTGATCTCATCCTACATCAAATAAATAGGCACTGAGGCGTGTTTAGTCAAGTGAACTTTGCTCAGTGCTGTGAGTAGCTGCCAGGTGATCGCACCTTACATCAAATAGATAGGGACTCCGGCCTGTTTCGTCAAGTGAACTTTGCTCAGTGCTGTTAGTAGCCGCCAGATGATGGCGTCCTACTTAAAATAAATGGGGACGCAGGCATGTTTAGTCAAGTGAACTTTGCTCAGTGCTGTGAGTAGCCGCCAGATGATCGCATCCTACATCAAATAAATAGGGAGTCAGGCCTGTTTCGTCAAGTGAACTTTGCTCAGTGCAGTGAGTAGCTCCTAGATGATCGCATCCTACATCAAATAAATAGGGAGTCAGGCCTGTTTCGTCAAGTGAACTTTGCTCAGTGCTGTGAGTAGCCGCCAGATGATCGCATCCTACTAAAATAGATAGGCACTCAGGCGTGTTTAGTCAAGTGAACTTTGCTCAGTGCTGTGAGTAGCCGCCAGATGATCGCATCCTACATCAAATAAATAGGGACTCAGGCCTGTTTCGTCAAGAGCACTTTGCTGAGTGCTGTGAGTAGCCGCCAGATGATCGCATCCTACATCAAATAAATAGGGAATTAGGCGTGTTTAGTCAAGTGAACTTTGCTCAGTGCTGTGAGTAGCCGCCAGATGATCGCATCCTACATCAAATAAATAGGGACGCAGGCCCCTTTCGTCAAGTGCACTTTGCTCAGTGCTGTGAGTAGCCGCCAGATGATCGCATCCTACATCAAATAAATAGGGACTCAGGCGTGTGTAGTCAAGTGAACTTTGCTCAGTGCTGTGAGTAGCCGCCAGATGATCGCATCCTACATCAAATAAATAGGGAGTCAGGCCTGTTTCGTCAAGTGAACTTTGCTCATTGCTGTGAGTAGCTCCTAGATGATCGTATCCTACATCAAATAAATAGGGACTCAGGCGTGTTTAGTCAAGTGAACTTTGCTCAGTGCTGTGAGTAGCCGCCAGATGATCGCATCCTACATCAAATAGATAGGCACTCTTGCCTGTTTCGTCAAGTGAACTTTGCTCAGTGCTGTGAGTAGCCGCCAGATGATCGCATACTACATCAAATAAATAGGGACTCAGGCGTGTTTAGTCAAGTGAACTTTGCTCAGTGCTGTGAGTAGCCGCCAGATGATCGCATCCTACATCAAATAAATAGGGAGTCAGGCCTGTTTCGTCAAGTGAACTTTGCTCATTGCTGTGAGTAGCTCGTAGATAATCGTATCCTACATCAAATAAATAGGGACTCAGGCGTGTTTAGTCAAGTGAACTTTGCTCAGTGCTGTGAGTAGCCGCCAGATGATCGCATCCTACATCAAATAGATAGGCACTCTTGCCTGTTTCGTCAAGTGAACTTTGCTCAGTGCTGTTAGTAGCCACCAGATGATGGCATCCTACATAAAATAAATGGGGACGCAGGCATGTTTCGTCAAGTGATCTTTGCTCAGTGCTGGCTGTGAGTAGCCGCCAGATGATCGCATCTTACATCAAATAAATAGGGACGCAGGCCCGTTTCGTCAAGTGAATTTTGCTCAGTGCTGTGAGTAGCCGCCAGATGATCGCATCCTACATCAAATAAATAGGGACTCAGGCGTGTTTAGTAAATTGAACTTTGCTCAGTGCTGTGAGTAGCCGCCAGATGATCGCATCCTACATCAAATAAATAGGGACTCAGGCCTGTTTCGTGAAGTGCACTTTGCTGAGTGCTGTGAGTAGCCGCCAGATGATCGCATCCTACATCAAATAAATAGGGACTTAGGCGTGTTTAGTCAAGTGAACTTTGCTCAGTGCTGTGAGTAGCCGCCAGATGATGGCGTTCTACATAAAATAAATGGGGACGCAGGCATGTTTCGTCAAGCGATCTTTGCTCAGTGCTTGGAGTAGCTGCCAGATGATCGCATCCTACATCAAATAAATAGGGACGCAGTGCTTGTTTCGTCATGTGCACTTTGCTCAGTGCTGTGAGTAGCCGCCAGATGATCACATCCTACACAAATATATGGGGACTCAGGCGTGTTTAGTCAAGTGAACTTTGCTCAGTGCTGTGAGTAGCCGCCAGATGGTCGCATCCTACATCAAATAAATAGGGACGCAGGCCCCTTTCGTCAAGTGCACTTTGCTCAGTGCTATGAGTAGCCGCCAGATGATCGCATCCTACATCAAATAAATAGGGACTCAGGCGTGTTTAGTCAAGTGAACTTTGCTCAGTGCTGTGAGTAGCCGCCAGATGATCGCATCCCACATCAAATAAATAGGGAGTCAGGCCTGTTTCGTCAAGTGAACTTTGCTCAGTGCTGTGAGTAGCCCCTAGATGATCGCATCCCACATCATATAAATAGGGACTCAGGCGTGTTTAGTCAAGTGAACTTTGCTCAGTGCTGTGAGTAGCCGCCAGATGATCGCATCCTACATCAAATAAATAGGGACTCAGGCGTGTTTAGTAAAGTGAACTTTGCTCAGTGCTGTGAGTAGCCGCCAGATGATCGCATCCTACATTAAATAAATAGGGACTCAGGCCTGTTTCGTGAAGTGCACTTTGCTGAGTGCTGTGAGTAGCCGCCAGATGATCGCATCCTACATCAAATAAATAGGGACTTAGGCGTGTTTAGTCAAGTTAACTTTGCTCAGTGCTGTGAGTAGCCGCCAGATGATGGCGTTCTACATAAAATAAATGGGGACGCAGGCATGTTTCGTCAAGCGATCTTTGCTCAGTGCTTGGAGTAGCTGCCAGATGATCGCATCCTACATCAAATAAATAGGGACGCAGTGCTTGTTTCGTCATGTGCACTTTGCTCAGTGCTGTGAGTAGCCACCAGATGATCGCATCCTACATCAAAAAAATAGGGACTCAGGCGTGTTTAGTCAAGTGAACTTTGCTCAGTGCTGTGAGTAGCCGCCAGATGATCGCATCCTACATCAAATAAATAGGGAGTCAGGCCTGTTTCGTCAAGTGAACTTTGCTCATTGCTGTGAGTAGCTCCTAGATGATCGTATCCTACATCAAAAAAATAGGGACTCAGGAGTGTTTAGTCAAGTGAACTTTGCTCAGTGCTGTGAGTAGCCGCCAGATGATCGCATCCTACATCAAATAGATAGGCACTCTTGCCTGTTTCGTCAAGTGAACTTTGCTCAGTGCTGTTAGTAGGCGCCAAATGATGGCATCCTACATAAAATAAATGGGGACGCAGGCATGTTTCGTCAAGTGATCTTTGCTCAGTGCTGGCTGTGAGTAGCCGCCAGATGATCGCATCTTACAACAAATAAATAGGGACGCAGGCCCGTTTCGTCAAGTGCACTTTGCTGAGTGCTGTGAGTAGCCGCCAGATGATCGCATCCTACATCAAATAAATAGGGACTCAGGCGTGTTTAGTAAAGTGAACTTTGCTCAGTGCTGTGAGTAGCCGCCAGATGATGGCGTTCTACATAAAATAAATGGGGACGCAGGCATGTTTCGTCAAACGATCTTTGCTCAGTGCTTGGAGTAGCCGCCAGATGATCACATCCTACACAAATATATAGGGACTCAGGCGTGTTTAGTCAAGTGAACTTTGCTCAGTGCTGTGAGTAGCCGCCAGATGATCGCATCCTACATCAAATAATAAGGGACGCAGGCCCCTTTCGTCAAGTGCACTTTGCTCAGTGCTGTGAGTAGCCGCCAGATGATCGCATCCTACATCAAATAAATAGGGACTCAGGCGTGTGCAGTCAAGTGAACTTTGCTCAGTGCTGTGAGTAGCCGGCAGATGATCGCATCCTACATCAAATAGATAGTCACTCTTGCCTGTTTCGTCAAGTGAACTTTGCTCAGTGCTGTGAGTAGCCGCCAGATGATCGCATCCTACATCAAATAAATAGGGACTCAGGCGTGTTTAGTCAAGTGAACTTTGCTCAGTGCTGTGAGTAGCCGCCAGATGATCGCATCCTACATCAAATAAATAGGGAGTCAGGCCTGTTTTGTCAAGTGAACTTTGCTCATTGCTGTGAGTAGCTCCTAGATGATCGTATCCTACATCAAATAAATAGGGACTCAGGCGTGTTTAGTCAAGTGAACTTTGCTCAGTGCTGTGAGTAGCCGCCAGATGATCGCATCCTACATCAAATAGATAGGCACTCTTGCCTGTTTCGTCAAGTGAACTTTGCTCAGTGCTGTTAGTAGCCGCCAGATGATGGCATCCTACATAAAATAAATGGGGACGCAGGCATGTTTCGTCAAGTGATCTTTGCTCAGTGCTGGCTGTGGGTAGCCGCCAGATGATCGCATCTTACATCAAATAAATAGGGACGCAGGCCCGTTTCGTCAAGTGAATTTTGCTCAGTGCTGTGAGTAGCCGCCAGATGATCGCATCATACATCAAATAAATAGGGACTCAGGCGTGTTTAGTAAAGTGAACTTTGTTCAGTGCTGTGAGTAGCCGCCAGATGATCGCATCCTACATCAAATAAATAGGGACTCAGGCCTGTTTCGTGAAGTGCACTTTGCTGAGTGCTGTGAGTAGCCGCCAGATGATCGCATCCTACATCAAATAAATAGGCACTTATGCGTGCTTAGTCAAGTGAACTTTGCTCAGTGCTGTGAGTTGCCGCCAGATGATGGCGTTCTACATAAAAAAAATGGGGACGCAGGCATGTTTCGTCAAGCGATCTTTGCTCAGTGCTTGGAGTAGCTGCCAGATGATCGCATCCTACATCAAATAAATAGGGACGCAGTGCTTGTTTCGTCATGTGCCCTTTGCTCAGTGCTGTGAGTAGCCGCCAGATGATCACATCCTACACAAATATATAGGGACTCAGGCGTGTTTAGTCAAGTGAACTTTGCTCAGTGCTGTGAGTAGCCGCCAGATGATCGCATCCTACATCAAATAAATAGGGACGCAGGCCCCTTTCGTCAAGTGCACTTTGCTCAGTGCTGTGAGTAGCCGCCAGATGATCGCATCTTACATCAAATAAATAGGGACGCAGGCCCGTTTCGTCAAGTGAATTTTGCTCAGTGCTGTGAGTAGCCGCCAGATGATCGCATCCTACATAAAATAAATAGGGACTCAGGCGTGTTTAGTCAAGTGAACTTTGCTCAGTGCTGTGAGTAGCCGCCAGATGATCGCATCCTACATAAAATAAATAGGGACTCACGCCTGTTTCGTCAAGAGCACTTTGCTGAGTGCTGTGAGTAGCCGCCAGATGATCGCATCCTACATCAAATAAATAGGGAATTAGGCGTGTTTAGTCAAGTGAACTTTGCTCAGTGCTGTGAGTAGCCGCCAGATGATGGTGTTCTACATAAAATAAATGGGGACGCAGGCATGTTTCGTCAAGTGATCTTTGCTCAGTGCTGGCTGTGAGTAGCCGCCAGATGATCGCATCTTACAACAAATAAATAGGGACGCAGGCCCGTTTCGTCAAGTGCACTTTGCTGAGTGCTGTGAGTAGCCGCCAGATGATCGCATCCTACATCAAATAAATAGGGACTCAGGCGTGTTTAGTAAAGTGAACTTTGCTCAGTGCTGTGAGTAGCCGCCAGATGATGGCGTTCTACATAAAATAAATGGGGACGCAGGCATGTTTCGTCAAACGATCTTTGCTCAGTGCTTGGAGTAGCCGCCAGATGATCACATCCTACACAAATATATAGGGACTCAGGCGTGTTTAGTCAAGTGAACTTTGCTCAGTGCTGTGAGTAGCCGCCAGATGATCGCATCCTACATCAAATAAATAGGGACTCAGGCGTGTGCAGTCAAGTGAACTTTGCTCAGTGCTGTGAGTAGCCGCCAGATGATCGCATCCTACATAAAATAAATAGGGAGTCAGGCCTGTTTCGTCAAGTGAACTTTGCTCATTGCTGTGAGTAGCTCACTAGATGATCGTATCCTACATCAAATAAATAGGGACTCAGGCGTGTTTAGTCAAGTGAACTTTGCTCAGTGCTGTGAGTAGCCGCCAGATGATCGCATCCTACATCAAATAGATAGTCACTCTTGCCTGTTTCGTCAAGTGAACTTTGCTCAGTGCTGTGAGTAGCCGCCAGATGATCGCATCCTACATCAAATAAATAGGGACTCAGGCGTGTTTAGTCAAGTGAACTTTGCTCAGTGCTGTGAGTAGCCGCCAGATGATCGCATCCTACATCAAATAAATAGGGAGTCAGGCCTGTTTTGTCAAGTGAACTTTGCTCATTGCTGTGAGTAGCTCCTAGATGATCGTATCCTACATCAAATAAATAGGGACTCAGGCGTGTTTAGTCAAGTGAACTTTGCTCAGTGCTGTGAGTAGCCGCCAGATGATCGCATCCTACATCAAATAGATAGGCACTCTTGCCTGTTTCGTCAAGTGAACTTTTCTCAGTGCTGTTAGTAGCCGCCAGATGATGGCATCCTACATAAAATAAATGGGGACGCAGGCATGTTTCGTCAAGTGATCTTTGCTCAGTGCTGGCTGTGGGTAGCCGCCAGATGATCGCATCTTACATCAAATAAATAGGGACGCAGGCCCGTTTCGTCAAGTGAATTTTGCTCAGTGCTGTGAGTAGCCGCCAGATGATCGCATCATACATCAAATAAATAGGGACTCAGGCGTGTTTAGTAAAGTGAACTTTGTTCAGTGCTGTGAGTAGCCGCCAGATGATCGCATCCTACATCAAATAAATAGGGACTCAGGCCTGTTTCGTGAAGTGCACTTTGCTGAGTGCTGTGAGTAGCCGCCAGATGATCGCATCCTACATCAAATAAATAGGGACTTAGGCGTGCTTAGTCAAGTGAACTTTGCTCAGTGCTGTGAGTTGCCGCCAGATGATGGCGTTCTACATAAAAAAAATGGGGACGCAGGCATGTTTCGTCAAGCGATCTTTGCTCAGTGCTTGGAGTAGCTGCCAGATGATCGCATCCTACATCAAATAAATAGGGACGCAGTGCTTGTTTCGTCATGTGCCCTTTGCTCAGTGCTGTGAGTAGCCGCCAGATGATCACATCCTACACAAATATATAGGGACTCAGGCGTGTTTAGTCAAGTGAACTTTGCTCAGTGCTGTGAGTAGCCGCCAGATGATCGCATCCTACATCAAATAAATAGGGACGCAGGCCCCTTTCGTCAAGTGCACTTTGCTCAGTGCTGTGAGTAGCCGCCAGATGATCGCATCTTACATCAAATAAATAGGGACGCAGGCCCGTTTCGTCAAGTGAATTTTGCTCAGTGCTGTGAGTAGCCGCCAGATGATCGCATCCTACATCAAATAAATAGGGACTCAGGCGTGTTTAGTCAAGTGAACTTTGCTCAGGGCTGTGAGTAGCCGCCAGATGATCGCATCCTACATAAAATAAATAGGGACTCAGGCCTGTTTCGTCAAGAGCACTTTGCTGAGTGCTGTGAGTAGCCGCCAGATGATCGCATCCTACATCAAATAAATAGGGACTCAGGCCTGTTTCGTGAAGTGCACTTTGCTGAGTGCTGTGAGTAGCCGCCAGATGATCGCATCCTACATCAAATAAATAGGGACGTAGGCGTGTTTAGTCAAGTGAACTTTGCTCAGTGCTGTGAGTAGCCGCCAGATGACGGCGTTCTACATAAAATAAATGGGGACGCAGGCATGTTTCGTCAAGCGATCTTTGCTCAGTGCTTGGAGTAGCTGCCAGATGATCGCATCCTACATCAAATAAATAGGGACGCAGTGCTTGTTTCGTCATGTGCACTTTGCTCAGTGCTGTGAGTAGCCGCCAGATGATCGCATCCTACATCAAATAGATAGGCACTCTTGCCTGTTTCGTCAAGTGAACTTTGCTCAGTGCTCTTAGTAGCCGCCAGATGATGGCATCCTACATAAAATAAATGAGGACGCAGGCATGTTTCGTCAAGTGATCTTTGCTCAGTGCTGGCTGTGAGTAGCCGCCAGATGATCGCATCTTACATCAAATAAATAGGGACGCAGGCCCGTTTCGTCAAGTGAATTTTGCGCAGTGCTGTGAGTGGCCGCCAGATGATCGCATCCTACATCAAATAAATAGGGACTCAGGCGTGTTTAGTAAAGTGAACTTTGCTCAGTGCTGTGAGTAGCCGCCAGATGATCGCATCCTACATCAAATAAATAGGGACTCAGGCCTGTTTCGTGAAGTGCACTTTGCTCAGTGCTGTGAGTAGCCCCTAGACGATCGCATCCTACATCAAATAAATGGGGACTCAGGCGTGTTTAGTCAAGTGAACTTTGCTCAGTGCTGTGAGTAGCTGCCAGATGATCGCATCCTACATCAAATAAATAGGGACTCAGGCGTGTTTAGTAAAGTGAACTTTGCTCAGTGCTGTGAGTAGCCGCCAGATGATCGCATCCTACATCAAATAAATAGGGACTTAGGCGTGTTTAGTCAAGTGAACTTTGCTCAGTGCTGTGAGTAGCCGCCAGATGACGGCGTTCTACATAAATTAAATGGGGACGCAGGCATGTTTCGTCAAGCGATCTTTGCTCAGTGCTTGGAGTAGCTGCCAGATGATCGCATCCTACATCAAATAAATAGGGACGCAGTGCTTGTTTCGTCATGTGCACTTTGCTCAGTGCTGTGAGTAGCCGCCAGATGATCACATCCTACACAAATATATAGGGACTCAGGCGTGTTTAGTCAAGTGAACTTTGCTCAGTGCTGTGAGTAGCCGCCAGATGATCGCATCCTACATCAAATAAATAGGGAGTCAGGCCTCTTTCGTCAAGTGAACTTTGCTCAGTGCTGTGAGTAGCCCCTAGATGATCGCATCCTACATCAAATAAATAGGTTTGCAGGCCCGTTTCGTCACGTAAATTTTGCTCAGTGCTGTGAGTACCCGCCAGATGATCGCATCCCACATCAAATAAATATGGACTCAGGCGTGTTTAGTCAAGTGAACTTTGCTCAGTGCTATGAGTAGCCGCCAGATGATCGCATCATACATCAAATAAATAGGGAGTCAGGCCTGTTTCGTCAAGTGAACTTTGCTCAGTGCTGTGAGTAGCCGCCAGATGATCGCATCCTACATCAAATAGATAGGCACTCAGGCGTGTTTATTCAAGTGAACTTGGCTCAGTGCTGTGAGTAGCCGACAGATGATCGCATCCTACATCAAATAAATAGGGAGTCAGGCCTGTTTCGTCAAGTGAACTTTGCTCAGTGCTGTGAGTAGCCGCCAGATGATCGCATCCTACATCAAATAGATAGGCACTCAGGCCTGTTTCGTCAAGTGAACTTTGCTCAGTGCTGTTAGTAGCCGCCAGATGATGGCGTCCTACATAAAATAAATGGGCACGCAGGCATGTTTCGTCAAGTGATCTTTGCTGAGTGCTGGCTGTGAATAGCCGCCAGATGATCGCATCTTACATCAAATAAATAGGGACGCCGGGCTGTTTCGTCAAGTGAATTTTGCTCAGTGCTGGGAGTAGACGCCAGATGATCGCATCCTACATCAAATAAATAGGGACTCAGGCGTGTTTAGTCAAGTGAACTTTGCTCAGTGCTGTGAGTAGCCGCCAGATGATCGCATCCTACATCAAATAAATAGGGACTCAGGCGTGTTTAGTCAAGTGAACTTTGCTCAGTGCTGTGAGTAGCCGCCAGATGATCGCATCCTACATCAAATAAATAAGGAGTCAGGCCTGTTTCGTCAAGTGAACTTTGCTCAGTGCTGTGAGTAGCTCCTAGATGATCGTATCCTACATCAAATAAATAGGGACTCAGGCGTGTTTAGTCAAGTGAACTTTGCTCAGTGCTGTGAGTAGCCGCCAGATGATGGCGTCCTACATAAAATAAATGGGGACCCAGGCATGTTTCGTCAAGTGATCTTTGCTCAGTGCTGTCTGTGAGTAGCCGCCAGATGATCGCATCTTACATCAAATAAATAGGTTTGCAGGCCCGTTTCGTCAAGTAAATTTTGCTCTGTGCTGTGAGTACCCGCCAGATGATCGCATCCCACATCAAATAAATATGGACTCAGGCGTGTTTATTCAAGTGAACTTTGCTCAGTGCTGTGAGTAGCCACCAGATGATCGCATCCTACATCAAATAAATAGGGAGTCAGGCCTGTTTCGTCAAGTGAACTTTGCTCAGTGCTGTGAGTAGCCCCTAGATGATCGCATCCTACATCAAATAAATACGGACTCAGGCGTGTTTAGTCAAGTGAACTTTGCTCAGTGCTGTGAGTAGCCGCCAGATGATCGCATCCTACATCAAATAGATAGGCACTCAGGCGTGTTTAGTCAAGTGAACTTGGCTCAGTGCTGTGAGTAGCCGACAGATGATCGCATCCTACATCAAATAAATAGGGAGTCAGGCCTGTTTCGTCAAGTGAACTTTGCTCAGTGCTGTGAGTAGCCGCCAGATGATCGCATCCTACATCAAATAGATAGGCACTCAGGCCTGTTTCGTCAAGTGAACTTTGCTCAGTGCTGTTAGTAGCCGCCAGATGATGGCGTCCTACATAAAATAAATGGGCACGCAGGCATGTTTCGTCAAGTGATCTTTGCTCAGTGCTGGCTGTGAATAGCCGCCAGATGATTGCATCTTACATCAAATAAATAGGGACGCCGGGCTGTTTCGTCAAGTGAATTTTGCTCAGTGCTGTGAGTAGCCGCCAGATGATCGCATCCTACATCAAATAAATAGGGACTCAGGCGTGTTTAGTCAAGTGAACTTTGCTCAGTGCTGTGAGTAGCCGCCAGATGATCGCATCCTACATCAAATAAATAGGGACTCAGGCCTGTTTCGTCAAGAGCACTTTGCTGAGTGCTGTGAGTAGCCGCCAGATGATCGCATCCTACATCAAATAAATAGGGACTCAGGCGTGTTAAGTCAAGTGAACTTTGCTCAGTGCTGTGAGTAGCCGCCAGATGATCGCATCCTACATCAAATAAATAGGGAGTCAGGCCTGTTTCGTCAAGTGAACTTTGCTCAGTGCTGTGAGTAGCCCCTAGATGATCGCATCCTACATCAAATTAATATCGACTCAGGCGTGTTTAGTCAAGTGAACTTTGCTCAGTGCTGTGAGTAGCCGCCAGATGATCGCATCCTACATCAAATAAATAGGGAGTCAGGCCTGTTTCGTCAAGTGAACTTTGCTCAGTGCTGTGAGTAGCTCCTAGATGATCGTATCCTACATCAAATAAATAGGGACTCAGGCCTGTTTCGTCAAGAGCACTTTGCTGAGTGCTGTGAGTAGCCGCCAGATGATCGCATCCTACATCAAATAAATAGGGACTCAGGCGTGTTTAGTCAAGTGAACTTTGCTCAGTGCTGTGAGTAGCCGCCAGATGATCGCATCCTACATCAAATAAATAGGGAGTCAGGCCTGTTTCGTCAAGTGAACTTTGCTCAGTGCTGTGAGTAGCCCCTAGATGATCGCATCCTACATCAAATAAATAGGGACTCAGGCGTGTTTAGTCAAGTGAGCTTTGCTCAGTGCTGTGAGTAGCCGCCAGATGATCGCATCCTACATCAAATAGATAGGCACTCAGGCGTGTTTAGTCAAGTGAACTTTGCTCAGTGCTGTTAGTAGCCGCCAGATGATGGCGTCCTACTTAAAATAAATGGGGACGCAGGCATGTTTAGTCAAGTGAACTTTGCTCAGTGCTGGGAGTTGCCACCAGATGATCGCACCTTACATCAAACAAATAGGGACGCAGGCCCGTTTCGTCAAGTGCACTTTGCTCAGTGCTAGGAGTAGCCGCCAGATGATCGCATCCTACATCAAATAAATAGGGACTCAGGCGTGTTTAGTCAAGTGAACTTTGCTCAGTGCTGTGAGTAGCCGCCAGGTGATCGCATCCTACATCAAATAAACAGGGAGTCAGGCCTGTTTCGTCAAGTGAACTTTGCTCAGTGCTGTTAGTAGCCGCCAGATGATGGCGTCCTACATAAAATAAATGGGGACGCAGGCATGTTTCGTCAAGTGATCTTTACTCAGTGCTGGCTGTGAGTAGCCGCCAGATGATCGCATCCCACATCAAATAAATAGGGACGCAGGCCCGTTTCGTCAAGTGAATTTTGCTCAGTGCTGGGAGTAGCCGCCAGATGATCGCATCCTACATCAAATAAATAGGGACTCAGGCGTGTTTAGTCAAGTGAACTTTGCTCAGTGCTGTGAGTAGCCGCCAGATGATCGCATCCTACATCAAATAAATAGGGACTCAGGCGTGTTTAGTCAAGTGAACTTTGCTCAGTGCTGTGAGTAGCCGCCTGATGATCGCATCCTACATCAAATAAATAGGGAGTCAGGCCTGTTTCGTCAAGTGAACTTTGCTCAGTGCTGTGAGTAGCTCCTAGATGATCGTATCCTACATCAAATAAATAGGGACTCAGGCGTGTTTAGTCAAGTGAACTTTGCTCAGTGCTGTGAGTAGCCGCCTGATGACCGCATCCTACATCAAATAGATAGGCACTCTTGCCTGTTTCGTCAAGTGAACTTTGCTCAGTGCTGTTAGTAGCCGCCAGATGATTGCGTCCTACATAAAATAAATGGGGACGCAGGCATGTTTCGTCAAGTGATCTTTGCTCAGTGCTGTCTGTGAGTAGCCGCCAGATGATCGCATCTTACATCAAATAAATAGGTTTGCAGGCCCGTTTCGTCAAGTAAATTTTGCTCAGTGCTGTGAGTACCCGCCAGATGATCGCATCCCACATCAAATAAATATGGACTCAGGCGTGTTTAGTCAAGTGAACTTTGCTCAGTGCTGTGAGTAGCCGCCAGATGATCGCATCCTACATCAAATAAATAGGGAGTCAGGCCTGTTTCGTCAAGTGAACTTTGCTCAGTGCTGTGAGTAGCCGCCAGATGATCGCGTCCTACATCAAATAGATAGGCACTCAGGCGTGTTTAGTCAAGTGAACTTGGCTCAGTGCTGTGAGTAGCCGACAGATGATCGCATCCTACATCAAATAAATAGGGAGTCAGGCCTGTTTCGTCAAGTGAACTTTGCTCAGTGCTGTGAGTAGCCGCCAGATGATCGCATCCTACATCAAATAGATAGGCACTCAGGCCTGTTTCGTCAAGTGAACTTTGCTCAGTGCTGTTAGTAGCCGCCAGATGATGGCGTCCTACATAAAATAAATGGGCACGCAGGCATGTTTTGTCAAGTGATCTTTGCTGAGTGCTGGCTGTGAATAGCCGCCAGATGATCGCATCTTACATCAAATAAATAGGGACTCAGGCCTGTTTCGTCAAGTGCACTTTGCTGAGTGCTGTGAGTAGCCGCCAGATGATCGCATCCTACATCAAATAAATAGGCAGTGAGGCGTGTTTAGTCAAGTGAACTTTGCTCAGTGCTGTGAGTATCTGCGAGGTGATCGCATCCTACATCAAATAGATAGGGACTCGGGCCTGTTTCGTCAAGTGAACTTTGCTCAGTGCTGTTAGTAGCCGCCAGATGATGGCGTCCTACTTAAAATAAATGGGGACGCAGGCATGTTTAGTCAAGTGAACTTTGCTCAGTGCTGTGAGAAGCTGCCAGATGATCGAATCTTACATCAAATAAATAAGGACGCAGGCCCGTTTCGTCAAGTGCACTTTGCTCAGTGCTGTGAGTAGCCGCCAGATGATCGCATCCTACATCAAATAAATAGGGACTCAGGCGTGTTTAGTCAAGTGAACTTTGCTCAGTGCTGTTAGTAGCCGCCAGATGATCGCATCCTACATCAAATAAATAGGGAGTCAGGCCTGTTTCGTCAAGTGAACTTTGCTCAGTGCTGTGAGTAGCCGCCAGATTATCGCATCCTACACAAATATATAGGGACTCAGGCGTGTTTAGTCATGTGAACTTTGCTCAGTGCTGTTAGTAGCCGCCAGATGATGGCGTCCTACATAAAATAAATGGGGACGCAGGCATGTTTCGTCAAGTGATCTTTGCTCAGTGCTGGCTGTGAGTAGCCGCCAGATGATCGCATCTTACATCAAATAAATAGGGACGCAAGCCCGTTTCGTCAAGTGAATTTTGCTCAGTGCTGTGAGTAGCCGCCAGATGATCGCATCTTAAATCGAATAAATAGGGACTCAGGCGTGTTTAGTCAAGTGAACTTTGCTCAGTGCTGTTAGTAGCCGCCAGACGATCGCATCCTACATCAAATAAATAGGGACTCAGGCCTGTTTCGTCAAGTGCACTTTGCTGAGTGCTGTGAGTAGCCGCCAGATGATCGCATCCTACATCAAATAAATAGGGAATTAGGCGTGTTTAGTCAAGTGAACCTTGCTCAGTGCTGTGAGTAGCCGCCAGATGATGGGGTTCTACATAAAATAAATGGGGACGCAGGCATGTTTCGTCAAGCGATCTTAGCTGAGTGCTTGGAGTAGCTGCCAGATGATCGCATCCTACATCAAATAAATAGGGACGCAGTGCTTGTTTCGTCATGTGCACTTTGCTCAGTGCTGTGAGTAGCCGCCAGATGATCACATCCTACACAAATATATAGGGACTCAGGCGTGTTTAGTCAAGTGAACTTTGCTCAGTGCTGTGAGTAGCCGCCAGATGATCGCATCCTACATCAAATAAATAGGGACGCAGGCCCCTTTCGTCAAGTGCACTTTGCTCAGTGCTGTGAGTAGCTGCCAGATGATCGCATCCTACATCAAATAAATAGGGACTCAGGCGTGTTTAGTCAAGTGAACTTTGTTCAGTGCTGTGAGTAGCCGCCAGATGATCGCATCCTACATCAAATAAATAGGGAGTCAGGCCTGTTTCGTCAAGTGAACTTTGCTCAGTGCTGTGAGTAGCCCCTAGATGATCGCATCCTACATCAAATTAATAGGGACTCAGGCGTGTTTAGTCAAGTGAACTTTGCTCAGTGCTGTTAGTAGCCGCCAGACGATCGCATCCTACATCAAATAAATAGGGACTCAGGCCTGTTTCGTCAAGTGCACTTTGCTGAGTGCTGTGAGTAGCCGCCAGATGATCGCATCCTACATCAAATAAATAGGCACTGAGGCGTGTTTAGTCAAGTGAACTTTGCTCAGTGCTGTGAGTAGCTGCGAGGTGATCGCATCCTACATCAAATAGATAGGGACTCGGGCCTGTTTCGTCAAGTGAACTTTGCTCAGTGCTGTTAGTAGCCGCCAGATGATGGCGTCCTACTTAAAATAAATGGGGACGCAGGCATGTTTAGTCAAGTGAACTTTGCTCAGTGCTGTGAGAAGCCGCCAGATGATCGCATCTTACATCAAATAAATAAGGACGCAGGCCCGTTTCGTCAAGTGCACTTTGCTCAGTGCTGTGAGTAGCCGCCAGATGATCGCATCCTACATCAAATAAATAGGGACTCAGGCGTGTTTAGTCAAGTGAACTTTGCTCATTGCTGTTAGTAGCTGCCAGATGATCGCATCCTACATCAAATAAATAGGGAGTCAGGCCTGTTTCGTCAAGTGAACTTTGCTCAGTGCTGTGAGTAGCCGCCAGATTATCGCATCCTACATCAAATAGATAGGCACTCAGGCCTGTTTCGTCAAGTGAACTTTGCTCAGTGCTGTTAGTAGCCGCCAGATGATGGCGTCCTACATAAAAAAAATGGGGACGCAGGCATATTTCGTCAAGTGATCTTTGCTCAGTGCTGGCTTTGAATAGCCGCCAGATGATCGCATCTTACATCAAATAAATAGGAACGCAGGCCCGTTTCGTTAAGTGAATTTTGCTCAGTGCTGTGAGTAGCCGCCAGATGATCGCATCCTACAACAAATAAATAGGGACTCAGGCGTGTTTAGTCAAGTGAACTTTGCTCAGTGCTGTGAGTAGCCGGCAGATGATCGCATCCTACATCAAATAAATAGGGACTCAGGCCTGTGTCGTCAAGAGCACTTTGATGAGTGCTGTGAGTAGCCGCCAGATGGTCGCATCCTACATCAAATAAATAGGGAATTAGGCGTGTTTAGTCAAGTGAACTTTGCTCAGTGCTGTGAGTAGCCGCCAGATGATGGCGTTCTACATAAAATAAATTGGGACGCAGCATGTTTCGTCAAGCGACCTCTGCTCAGTGCTTGGAGTAGCTGCCATATGATCGCATCCGACATCAAATAAATAGGGACGCAGTGCTTGTTTCGTCATGTGCACTTTGCTCAGTGCTGTGAGTAGCCGCCAAATGATCACATCCTACACAAATATATAGGGACTCAGGCGTGTTTAGTCATGTGAACTTTGCTCAGTGCTGTTAGTAGCCGCCAGATGATGGCGTCCTACATAAAATAAATGGGGACGCAGGCATGTTTCGTCAACTGATCTTTGCTCAGTGCTGGCTGTGAGTAGCCGCCAGATGATCGCATCTTACATCAAATAAATAGGGACGCAAGCCCGTTTCGTCAAGTGAATTTTGCTCAGTGCTGTGAGTAGCCGCCAGATGATCGCATCCTAAATCAAATAAATAGGGACTCAGGCGTGTTTAGTCAAGTGAACTTTGCTCAGTGCTGTTAGTACCCGCCAGACGATCGCATCCTACATCAAATAAATAGGCACTCAGGCCTGTTTCGTCAAGTGCACTTTGCTGAGTGCTGTGAGTGCCGCCAGATGATCGCATCCTACATCAAATAAATAGGCACGGAGGCGTGTTTAGTCAAGTGAACTTTGCTCAGTGCTGTGAGTAGCTGCCAGGTGATCGCATCCTACATCAAATAAATAAGGACGCAGGCCCGTTTCGTCAAGTGCACTTTGCTCAGTGCTGTGAGTAGCCGCCAGATGATCGCATCCTACATCAAATAAATAGGGACCCAGGCGTGTTTAGTCAAGTGAACTTTGCTCAGTGCTGTTAGTAGCCGCCAGATGATCGCATCCTACATCAAATAAATAGGGAGTCAGGCCTGTTTCGTCAAGTGAACTTTGCTCAGTGCTGTGCGTAGCCGCGAGATTATCGCATCCTACATCAAATAGATAGGCACTCAGGCCTGTTTCGTCAAGTGAACTTTGCTCAGTGCTGTTAGTAGCCGCCAGATGATGGCGTCCTACATAAAAAAATGGGGACGCAGGCATGTTTCGTCAAGTGATCTTTGCTCAGTGCTGGCTTTGAATAGCCGCCAGATGATCGCATCTTACATCAAATAAATAGGGACGCAGGCCCGTTTCGTTAAGTGAATTTTGCTCAGTGCTGTGAGTAGCCGCCAGATGATCGCATCCTACAAAAAATAAATAGGGACTCAGGCGTGTTTAGTCAAGTGAACTTTGCTCAGTGCTGTGAGTAGCCGGCAGATGATCGCATCCTACATCAAATAAATAGGGACTCAGGCCTGTTTCGTCAAGAGCACTTTGATGAGTGCTGTGAGTAGCCGCAAGATGGTCGCATCCTACATCAAATAAATAGGGAATTAGGCGTGTTTAGTCAAGTGAACTTTGCTCAGTGCTGTGAGTAGCCGCCAGATGATGGCGTTCTACATAAAATAAATTGGGACGCAGCATGTTTCGTCAAGCGACCTCTGCTCAGTGCTTGGAGTAGCTGCCATATGATCGCATCCGACATCAAATAAATAGGGACGCAGTGCTTGTTTCGTCATGTGCACTTTGCTCAGTGCTGTGAGTAGCCGCCAAATGATCACATCCTACACAAATATATAGGGACTCAGGCGTGTTTAGTCATGTGAACTTTGCTCAGTGCTGTTAGTAGCCGCCAGATGATGGCGTCCTACATAAAATAAATGGGGACGCAGGCATGTTTCGTCAAGTGATCTTTGCTCAGTGCTGGCTGTGAGTAGCCGCCAGATGATCGCATCTTACATCAAATAAATAGGGACGCAAGCCCGTTTCGTCAAGTGAATTTTGCTCAGTGCTGTGAGTAGCCGCCAGATGATCGCATCTTAAATCGAATAAATAGGGACTCAGGCGTGTTTAGTCAAGTGAACTTTGCTCAGTGCTGTTAGTAGCCGCCAGACGATCGCATCCTACATCAAATAAATAGGGACTCAGGCCTGTTTTGTCAAGTGCACTTTGCTGAGTGCTGTGAGTAGCCGCCAGATGATCGCATCCTACATCAAATAAATAGGGAATTAGGCGTGTTTAGTCAAGTGAACCTTGCTCAGTGCTGTGAGTAGCCGCCAGATGATGGCGTTCTACATAAAATAAATGGGGACGCAGGCATGTTTCGTCAAGCGATCTTTGCTGAGTGCTTGGAGTAGCTGCCAGATGACCGCATCCTACATCAAATAAATAGGGACGCAGTGCTTGTTTCGTCATGTGCACTTTGCTCAGTGCTGTGAGTAGCCGCCAGATGATCACATCCTACACAAATATATAGGGACTCAGGCGTGTTTAGTCAAGTGAACTTTGCTCAGTGCTGTGAGTAGCCGCCAGATGATCGCATCCTACATCAAATAAATAGGGACGCAGGCCCCTTTCGTCAAGTGCACTTTGCTCAGTGCTGTGAGTAGCTGCCAGATGATCGCATCCTACATCAAATAAATAGGGACTCAGGCGTGTTTAGTCAAGTGAACTTTGTTCAGTGCTGTGAGTAGCCGCCAGATGATCGCATCCTACATCAAATAAATAGGGAGTCAGACCTGTTTCGTCAAGTGAACTTTGCTCAGTGCTGTGAGTAGCCCCTAGATGATCGCATCCTACATCAAATTAATAGGGACTCAGGCGTGTTTAGTCAAGTGAACTTTGCTCAGTGCTGTTAGTAGCCGCCAGACGATCGCATCCTACATCAAATAAATAGGGACTCAGGCCTGTTTCGTCAAGTGCACTTTGCTGAGTGCTGTGAGTAGCCGCCAGATGATCGCATCCTACATCAAATAAATAGGCACTGAGGCGTGTTTAGTCAAGTGAACTTTGCTCAGTGCTGTGAGTAGCTGCGAGGTGATCGCATCCTACATCAAATAGATAGGGACTCGGGCCTGTTTCGTCAAGTGAACTTTGCTCAGTGCTGTTAGTAGCCGCCAGATGATGGCGTCCTACTTAAAATAAATGGGGACGCAGGCATGTTTAGTCAAGTGAACTTTGCTCAGTGCTGTGAGAAGCCGCCAGATGATCGCATCTTACATCAAATAAATAAGGACGCAGGCCCGTTTCGTCAAGTGCACTTTGCTCAGTGCTGTGAGTAGCCGCCAGATGATCGCATCCTACATCAAATAAATAGGGACTCAGGCGTGTTTAGTCAAGTGAACTTTGCTCATTGCTGTCAGTAGCCGCCAGATGATCGCATCCTACATCAAATAAATAGGGAGTCAGGCCTGTTTCGTCAAGTGAACTTTGCTCAGTGCTGTGAGTAGCCGCCAGATTATCGCATCCTACATCAAATAGATAGGCACTCAGGCCTGTTTCGTCAAGTGAACTTTGTTCAGTGCTGTTAGTAGCCGCCAGATGATGGCGTCCTACATAAAAAAAATGGGGACGGAGGCATATTTCGTCAAGTGATCTTTGCTCAGTGCTGGCTTTGAATAGCCGCCAGATGATCGCATCTTACATCAAATAAATAGGGACGCAGGCCCGTTTCGTTAAGTGAATTTTGCTCAGTGCTGTGAGTAGCCGCCAGATGATCGCATCCTACAACAAATAAATAGGGACTCAGGCGTGTTTAGTCAAGTGAACTTTGCTCAGTGCTGTGAGTAGCCGGCAGATGATCGCATCCTACATCAAATAAATAGGGACTCAGGCCTGTTTCGTCAAGAGCACTTTGATGAGTGCTGTGAGTAGCCGCCAGATGGTCGCATCCTACATCAAATAAATAGGGAATTAGGCGTGTTTAGTCAAGTGAACTTTGCTCAGTGCGGTGAGTAGCCGCCAGATGATGGCGTTCTACATAAAATAAATTGGGACGCAGCATGTTTCGTCAAGCGACCTCTGCTCAGTGCTTGGAGTAGCTGCCATGTGATCGCATCCGACATCAAATAAATAGGGACGCAGTGCTTGTTTCGTCATGTGCACTTTGCTCAGTGCTGTGAGTAGCCGCCAAATGATCACATCCTACACAAATATATAGGGACTCAGGCGTGTTTAGTCATGTGAACTTTGCTCAGTGCTGTTAGTAGCCGCCAGATGATGGCGTCCTACATAAAATAAATGGGGACGCAGGCATGTTTCGTCAACTGATCTTTGCTCAGTGCTGGCTGTGAGTAGCCGCCAGATGATCGCATCTTACATCAAATAAATAGGGACGCAAGCCCGTTTCGTCAAGTGAATTTTGCTCAGTGCTGTGAGTAGCCGCCAGATGATCGCATCCTAAATCAAATAAATAGGGACTCAGGCGTGTTTAGTCAAGTGAACTTTGCTCAGTGCTGTTAGTAGCCGCCAGACGATCGCATCCTACATCAAATAAATAGGGACTCAGGCCTGTTTCGTCAAGTGCACTTTGCTGAGTGCTGTGAGTAGCCGCCAGATGATCGCATCCTACATCAAATAAATAGGCACGGAGGCGTGTTTAGTCAAGTGAACTTTGCTCAGTGCTGTGAGTAGCTGCCAGGTGATCGCATCCTACATCAAATAAATAGGGAGTCAGGCCTGTTTCGTCAAGTGAACTTTGCTCAGTGCTGTGCGTAGCCGCCAGATTATCGCATCCTACATCAAATAGATAGGCACTCAGGCCTGTTTCGTCAAGTGAACTTTGCTCAGTGCTGTTAGTAGCCGCCAGATGATGGCGTCCTACATAAAAAAAATGGGGACGCAGGCATGTTTCGTCAAGTGATCTTTGCTCAGTGCTGGCTTTGAATAGCCGCCAGATGATCGCATCTTACATCAAATAAATAGGGACGCAGGCCGTTTCGTTAAGTGAATTTTGCTCAGTGCTGTGAGTAGCCGCCAGATGATCGCATCCTACAACAAAAAAATAGGGACTCAGGCGTGTTTAGTCAAGTGAACTTTGCTCAGTGCTGTGAGTAGCCGGCAGATGATCGCATCCTACATCAAATAAATAGGGACTCAGGCCTGTTTCGTCAAGAGCACTTTGATGAGTGCTGTGAGTAGCCGCCAGATGGTCGCATCCTACATCAAATAAATAGGGAATTAGGCGTGTTTAGTCAAGTGAACTTTGCTCAGTGCTGTGAGTAGCCGCCAGATGATGGCGTTCTACATAAAATAAATTGGGACGCAGCATGTTTCGTCAAGCGACCTCTGCTCAGTGCTTGGAGTAGCTGCCATATGATCGCATCCGACATCAAATAAATAGGGACGCAGTGCTTGTTT
This sequence comes from Haemaphysalis longicornis, assembly GCF_048455015.1. Lineage (NCBI taxonomy): Eukaryota > Metazoa > Arthropoda > Arachnida > Ixodida > Ixodidae > Haemaphysalis > Haemaphysalis longicornis. The sequence continues at coordinate 425,732 of NW_027526204.1, read as the reverse complement.
CGTCATGTGCACTTTGCTCAGTGCTGTGAGTAGCCGCCAAATGATCACATCCTACACAAATATATAGGGACTCAGGCGTGTTTAGTCATGTGAACTTTGCTCAGTGCTGTTAGTAGCCGCCAGATGATGGCGTCCTACATAAAATAAATGGGGACGCAGGCATGTTTCGTCAAGTGATCTTTGCTCAGTGCTGGCTGTGAGTAGCCGCCAGATGATCGCATCTTACATCAAATAAATAGGGACGCAAGCCCGTTTCGTCAAGTGAATTTTGCTCAGTGCTGTGAGTAGCCGCCAGATGATCGCATCCTAAATCAAATAAATAGGGACTCAGGCGTGTTTAGTCAAGTGAACTTTGCTCAGTGCTGTTAGTAGCCGCCAGACGATCGCATCCTACATCAAATAAATAGGGACTCAGGCCTGTTTCGTCAAGTGCACTTTGCTGAGTGCTGTGAGTAGCCGCCAGATGATCGCATCCTACATCAAATAAATAGGCACGGAGGCGTGTTTAGTCAAGGGAACTTTGCTCAGTGCTGTGAGTAGCTGCCAGGTGATCGCATCCTACATCAAATAAATAAGGACGCAGGCCCGTTTCGTCAAGTGCACTTTGCTCAGTGCTGTGAGTAGCCGCCAGATGATCGCATCCTACATCAAATAAATAGGGACTCAGGCGTGTTTAGTCAAGTGAACTTTGCTCAGTGCTGTTAGTAGCCGCCAGATGATCGCATCCTACATCAAATAAATAGGGAGTCAGGCCTGTTTCGTCAAGTGAACTTTGCTCAGTGCTGTTAGTAGCCGCCAGATGATGCCGTCCTACATAAAATAAATGGGGACGCAGGAATGTTTCGTCAAGTGATCTTTGCTCAGTGCTGGCTGTGAATAGCCGCCAGATGATCGCATCTTCCATCAAATAAATAGGGACACACGGCTGTTTCGTCAAGTGAATTTTGCTCAGTGCTGTGAGTAGCCGCCAGATGATCGCATCCTACATCAAATAAATAGGGACTCAGGCGTGTTTAGTCAAGTGAACTTTGCTCAGTGCTGTGAGTAGCCGCCAGATGATCGCATCCTACATCAAATAAATAGGGACTCAGGCCTGTTTCGTCAAGAGCACTTTACTGAGTGCTGTGAGTAGCCGCCAGATGATCGCATCCTACATCAAATAAAAAGGAAATTAGGCATGTTTAGTCAAGTGAACTTTGCTCAGTGCGGTGAGTAGCCGCCAGATGATGGCGTCCTACATAAAAAAAATGGGGACGCAGGCATGTTTCGTCAAGTGATCTTTGCTCAGTGCTGGCTTTGAATAGCCGCCAGATGATCGCATCTTACATCAAATAAATAGGGACGCAGGCCGTTTCGTTAAGTGAATTTTGCTCAGTGCTGTGAGTAGCCGCCAGATGATCGCATCCTACAACAAAAAAATAGGGACTCAGGCGTGTTTAGTCAAGTGAACTTTGCTCAGTGCTGTGAGTAGCCGGCAGATGATCGCATCCTACATCAAATAAATAGGGACTCAGGCCTGTTTCGTCAAGAGCACTTTGATGAGTGCTGTGAGTAGCCGCCAGATGGTCGCATCCTACATCAAATAAATAGGGAATTAGGCGTGTTTAGTCAAGTGAACTTTGCTCAGTGCTGTGAGTAGCCGCCAGATGATGGCGTTCTACATAAAATAAATTGGGACGCAGCATGTTTCGTCAAGCGACCTCTGCTCAGTGCTTGGAGTAGCTGCCATATGATCGCATCCGACATCAAATAAATAGGGACGCAGTGCTTGTTTCGTCATGTGCACTTTGCTCAGTGCTGTGAGTAGCCGCCAAATGATCACATCCTACACAAATATATAGGGACTCAGGCGTGTTTAGTCATGTGAACTTTGCTCAGTGCTGTTAGTAGCCGCCAGATGATGGCGTCCTACATAAAATAAATGGGGACGCAGGCATGTTTCGTCAAGTGATCTTTGCTCAGTGCTGGCTGTGAGTAGCCGCCAGATGATCGCATCTTACATCAAATAAATAGGGACGCAAGCCCGTTTCGTCAAGTGAATTTTGCTCAGTGCTGTGAGTAGCCGCCAGATGATCGCATCCTAAATCAAATAAATAGGGACTCAGGCGTGTTTAGTCAAGTGAACTTTGCTCAGTGCTGTTAGTAGCCGCCAGACGATCGCATCCTACATCAAATAAATAGGGACTCAGGCCTGTTTCGTCAAGTGCACTTTGCTGAGTGCTGTGAGTAGCCGCCAGATGATCGCATCCTACATCAAATAAATAGGCACGGAGGCGTGTTTAGTCAAGGGAACTTTGCTCAGTGCTGTGAGTAGCTGCCAGGTGATCGCATCCTACATCAAATAAATAAGGACGCAGGCCCGTTTCGTCAAGTGCACTTTGCTCAGTGCTGTGAGTAGCCGCCAGATGATCGCATCCTACATCAAATAAATAGGGACTCAGGCGTGTTTAGTCAAGTGAACTTTGCTCAGTGCTGTTAGTAGCCGCCAGATGATCGCATCCTACATCAAATAAATAGGGAGTCAGGCCTGTTTCGTCAAGTGAACTTTGCTCAGTGCTGTTAGTAGCCGCCAGATGATGCCGTCCTACATAAAATAAATGGGGACGCAGGAATGTTTCGTCAAGTGATCTTTGCTCAGTGCTGGCTGTGAATAGCCGCCAGATGATCGCATCTTCCATCAAATAAATAGGGACACACGGCTGTTTCGTCAAGTGAATTTTGCTCAGTGCTGTGAGTAGCCGCCAGATGATCGCATCCTACATCAAATAAATAGGGACTCAGGCGTGTTTAGTCAAGTGAACTTTGCTCAGTGCTGTGAGTAGCCGCCAGATGATCGCATCCTACATCAAATAAATAGGGACTCAGGCCTGTTTCGTCAAGAGCACTTTACTGAGTGCTGTGAGTAGCCGCCAGATGATCGCATCCTACATCAAATAAAAAGGAAATTAGGCATGTTTAGTCAAGTGAACTTTGCTCAGTGCGGTGAGTAGCCGCCAGATGATGGCGTTCTACATAAAATAAATGGGGACGCAGGCATGTTTCGTCAAGTGATCTTTGCTCAGTGCTTGGAGTAGCTGCCAGATGATCGCATCCTACATCAAATAAATAGGGATGCAGTGCTTGTTTCGTCATGTGCACTTTGCTCAGTGCTGTGAGTAGCCGCCAGATGATCACATCCTACACAAATATATAGGGACTCAGGCGTGTTTACTCAAGTGAACTTTGCTCAGTGCTGTGAGTAGCCGCCAGATGATCGCATCCTACATCAAATAAATAGGGACGCAGGCCCCTTTCGTCAAGTGCACTTTGCTCAGTGCTGTGAGTAGCCGCCAGATGATCGCATCCTACATCAAATAAATAGGGAGTCAGGCCTGTTTCGTCAAGTGAACTTTGCTCAGTGCTGTTAGTAGCCGCCAGATGATGGCGTCCTACATAAAATAAATGGGGACGCAGGAATGTTTCGTCAAGTGATCTTTGCTCAGTGCTGGCTGGGAATAGCCGCCAGATGATCGCATCTTCCATCAAATAAATAGGGACGCAGGGCTGTTTCGTCAAGTGAATTTTGCTCAGTGCTGTGAGTAGCCGCCAGATGATCGCATCCTACATCAAATAAATAGGGACTCAGGCGTGTTTAGTCAAGTGAACTTTGCTCAGTGCTGTGAGTAGCCGCCAGATGATCGCATCCTACATCAAATAAATAGGGACTCAGGCCTGTTTCGTCAAGAGCACTTTGCGGAGTGCTGTGAGTAGCCGCCAGATGATCGCATCCTACATCAAATAAATAGGGAATTAGGCATGTTTAGTCAAGTGAACTTTGCTCAGTGCTGTGAGTAGCCGCCAGATGATGGCGTTCTACATAAAATAAATGGGGACGCAGGCATGTTTCGTCAAGAGATCTTTGCTCAGTGCTTGGAGTAGCTGCCAGATGATCGCATCCTACATCAAATAAATAGGGATGCAGTGCTTGTTTCGTCATGTGCACTTTGCTCAGTGCTGTGAGTAGCCGCCAGATGATCACATCCTACACAAATATATAGGGACTCAGGCGTGTTTAGTCAAGTGAACTTTGCTCAGTGCTGTGAGTAGCCGCCAGATGATCGCATCCTACATCAAATAAATAGGGACTCAGGCGTGTTTAGTCAAGTGAACTTTGCTCAGTGCTGTGAGTAGCCGCCAGATGATCGCATCCTACATCAAATAAATAGGGAGTCAGGCCTGTTTCGTCAAGTGAACTTTGCTCTGTGCTGTGAGAAGCCGCCAGATGGTCGCACCTTACATCAAATAAATAAGGACGCAGGCCCGTTTCGTCAAGTGAATTTTGCTCAGTGCTGTGAGTAGCCGCAAGATTATCGCATCCTACATCAAATAGATAGGCACTCAGGCCTGTTTCGTCAAGTGAACTTTGCTCAGTGCTGTTAGAAGCCGCCAGATGATGGCGTCCTACATAAAATAAATGGGGACGCAGGCATGTTTCGTCAAGTGATCTTTGCTCAGTGCTGGCTTTGAATAGCTGCCAGATGATCGCATCTTACATCAAATAAATAGGGTCAGTCCCGTTTCGTTAAGTGAATTTTGCTCAGTGCTGTGAGTAGCCGCCAGATGATCGCAACGTACAACAAATAAATAGGGACTCAGGCGTGTTTAGTCAAGTGAACTTGGCTCAGTGCTGTGAGTAGCCGGCAGATGATCGCATCCTACATCAAATAAATAGGGACTCAGGCCTGTTTCGTCAAGAGCACTTTGATGAGTGCTGTGAGTAGCCGCCAGATCGTCGCATCCTACATCAAATAAATAGGGAGTCAGGCCTGTTTCGTCAAGTGAACTTTGCTCAGTGCTGTTTGTAGCCCCTAGATGATCGCATCCTACATCAAATTAATAGGGACTCAGGCGTGTTGATTCAAGTGAACTTTTCTCAGTGCTGTGAGTAGCCGCCAGATGATCACATCCTACACAAATATATAGGGACTCAGGCGTGTTTAGTCAAGTGAACTTTGCTCAGTGCTGTGAGTAGCCGCCAGATGATCGCATCCTACATCAAATAAATAGGGACGCAGGCCCCTTTCGTCAAGTGCACTTTGCTCAGTGCTGTGAGTAGCTGCCAGATGATCGCATCCTACATCAAATAAATAGGGACTCAGGCGTGTTTAGTCAAGTGAACTTTGTTCAGTGCTGTGAGTAGCCGCCAGATGATCGCATCCTACATCAAATAAATAGGGAGTCAGACCTGTTTCGTCAAGTGAACTTTGCTCAGTGCTGTGAGTAGCCCCTAGATGATCGCATCCTACATCAAATTAATAGGGACTCAGGCGTGTTTAGTCAAGTGAACTTTGCTCAGTGCTGTTAGTAGCCGCCAGACGATCGCATCCTACATCAAATAAATAGGGACTCAGGCCTGTTTCGTCAAGTGCACTTTGCTGAGTGCTGTGAGTAGCCGCCAGATGATCGCATCCTACATCAAATAAATAGGCACTGAGGCGTGTTTAGTCAAGTGAACTTTGCTCAGTGCTGTGAGTAGCTGCGAGGTGATCGCATCCTACATCAAATAGATAGGGACTCGGGCCTGTTTCGTCAAGTGAACTTTGCTCAGTGCTGTTAGTAGCCGCCAGATGATGGCGTCCTACTTAAAATAAATGGGGACGCAGGCATGTTTAGTCAAGTGAACTTTGCTCAGTGCTGTGAGAAGCCGCCAGATGATCGCATCTTACATCAAATAAATAAGGACGCAGGCCCGTTTCGTCAAGTGCACTTTGCTCAGTGCTGTGAGTAGCCGCCAGATGATCGCATCCTACATCAAATAAATAGGGACTCAGGCGTGTTTAGTCAAGTGAACTTTGCTCATTGCTGTCAGTAGCCGCCAGATGATCGCATCCTACATCAAATAAATAGGGAGTCAGGCCTGTTTCGTCAAGTGAACTTTGCTCAGTGCTGTGAGTAGCCGCCAGATTATCGCATCCTACATCAAATAGATAGGCACTCAGGCCTGTTTCGTCAAGTGAACTTTGTTCAGTGCTGTTAGTAGCCGCCAGATGATGGCGTCCTACATAAAAAAAATGGGGACGCAGGCATATTTCGTCAAGTGATCTTTGCTCAGTGCTGGCTTTGAATAGCCGCCAGATGATCGCATCTTACATCAAATAAATAGGGACGCAGGCCCGTTTCGTTAAGTGAACTTTGCTCAGTGCTGTGAGTAGCCGCCAGATGATCGCATCCTACAACAAATAAATAGGGACTCAGGCGTGTTTAGTCAAGTGAACTTTGCTCAGTGCTGTGAGTAGCCGGCAGATGATCGCATCCTACATCAAATAAATAGGGACTCAGGCCTGTTTCGTCAAGAGCACTTTGATGAGTGCTGTGAGTAGCCGCCAGATGGTCGCATCCTACATCAAATAAATAGGGAATTAGGCGTGTTTAGTCAAGTGAACTTTGCTCAGTGCGGTGAGTAGCCGCCAGATGATGGCGTTCTACATAAAATAAATTGGGACGCAGCATGTTTCGTCAAGCGACCTCTGCTCAGTGCTTGGAGTAGCTGCCATGTGATCGCATCCGACATCAAATAAATAGGGACGCAGTGCTTGTTTCGTCATGTGCACTTTGCTCAGTGCTGTGAGTAGCCGCCAAATGATCACATCCTACACAAATATATAGGGACTCAGGCGTGTTTAGTCATGTGAACTTTGCTCAGTGCTGTTAGTAGCCGCCAGATGATGGCGTCCTACATAAAATAAATGGGGACGCAGGCATGTTTCGTCAAGTGATCTTTGCTCAGTGCTGGCTGTGAGTAGCCGCCAGATGATCGCATCTTACATCAAATAAATAGGGACGCAAGCCCGTTTCGTCAAGTGAATTTTGCTCAGTGCTGTGAGTAGCCGCCAGATGATCGCATCCTAAATCAAATAAATAGGGACTCAGGCGTGTTTAGTCAAGTGAACTTTGCTCAGTGCTGTTAGTAGCCGCCAGACGATCGCATCCTACATCAAATAAATAGGGACTCAGGCCTGTTTCGTCAAGTGCACTTTGCTGAGTGCTGTGAGTAGCCGCCAGATGATCGCATCCTACATCAAATAAATAGGCACGGAGGCGTGTTTAGTCAAGGGAACTTTGCTCAGTGCTGTGAGTAGCTGCCAGGTGATCGCATCCTACATCAAATAAATAAGGACGCAGGCCCGTTTAGTCAAGTGCACTTTGCTCAGTGCTGTGAGTAGCCGCCAGATGATCGCATCCTACATCAAATAAATAGGGACTCAGGCGTGTTTAGTCAAGTGAACTTTGCTCAGTGCTGTTAGTAGCCGCCAGATGATCGCATCCTACATCAAATAAATAGGGAGTCAGGCCTGTTTCGTCAAGTGAACTTTGCTCAGTGCTGTTAGTAGCCGCCAGATGATGCCGTCCTACATAAAATAAATGGGGACGCAGGAATGTTTCGTCAAGTGATCTTTGCTCAGTGCTGGCTGTGAATAGCCGCCAGATGATCGCATCTTCCATCAAATAAATAGGGACACACGGCTGTTTCGTCAAGTGAATTTTGCTCAGTGCTGTGAGTAGCCGCCAGATGATTGCATCCTACATCAAATAAATAGGGACTCAGGCGTGTTTAGTCAAGTGAACTTTGCTCAGTGCTGTGAGTAGCCGCCAGATGATCGCATCCTACATCAAATAAATAGGGACTCAGGCCTGTTTCGTCAAGAGCACTTTACTGAGTGCTGTGAGTAGCCGCCAGATGATCGCATCCTACATCAAATAAAAAGGAAATTAGGCATGTTTAGTCAAGTGAACTTTGCTCAGTGCGGTGAGTAGCCGCCAGATGATGGCGTTCTACATAAAATAAATGGGGACGCAGGCATGTTTCGTCAAGTGATCTTTGCTCAGTGCTTGGAGTAGCTGCCAGATGATCGCATCCTACATCAAATAAATAGGGATGCAGTGCTTGTTTCGTCATGTGCACTTTGCTCAGTGCTGTGAGTAGCCGCCAGATGATCACATCCTACACAAATATATAGGGACTCAGGCGTGTTTAGTCAAGTGAACTTTGCTCAGTGCTGTGAGTAGCCGCCACATGATCGCATCCTACATCAAATAAATAGGGACGCAGGCCCCTTTCGTCAAGTGCACTTTGCTCAGTGCTGTGAGTAGCCGCCAGATGATCGCATCCTACATCAAATAAATAGGGAGTCAGGCCTGTTTCGTCAAGTGAACTTTGCTCAGTGCTGTTAGTAGCCGCCAGATGATGGCGTCCTACATAAAATAAATGGGGACGCAGGAATGTTTCGTCAAGTGATCTTTGCTCAGTGCTGGCTGGGAATAGCCGCCAGATGATCGCATCTTCCATCAAATAAATAGGGACGCAGGGCTGTTTCGTCAAGTGAATTTTGCTCAGTGCTGTGAGTAGCCGCCAGATGATCGCATCCTACATCAAATAAATAGGGACTCAGGCGTGTTTAGTCAAGTGAACTTTGCTCAGTGCTGTGAGTAGCCGCCAGATGATCGCATCCTACATCAAATAAATAGGGACTCAGGCCTGTTTCGTCAAGAGCACTTTGCTGAGTGCTGTGAGTAGCCGCCAGATGATCGCATCCTACATCAAATAAATAGGGAATTAGGCATGTTTAGTCAAGTGAACTTTGCTCAGTGCTGTGAGTAGCCGCCAGATGATGGCGTTCTACATAAAATAAATGGGGACGCAGGCATGTTTCGTCAAGAGATCTTTGCTCAGTGCTTGGAGTAGCTGCCAGATGATCGCATCCTACATCAAATAAATAGGGATGCAGTGCTTGTTTCGTCATGTGCACTTTGCTCAGTGCTGTGAGTAGCCGCCAGATGATCACATCCTACACAAATATATAGGGACTCAGGCGTGTTTAGTCAAGTGAACTTTGCTCAGTGCTGTGAGTAGCCGCCAGATGATCGCATCCTACATCAAATAAATAGGGACTCAGGCGTGTTTAGTCAAGTGAACTTTGCTCAGTGCTGTGAGTAGCCGCCAGATGATCGCATCCTACATCAAATAAATAGGGAGTCAGGCCTGTTTCGTCAAGTGAACTTTGCTCAGTGCTGTGAGTAGCCCCTAGATGGATCGCATCCTACATCAAATTAATAGGGACTCAGGCGTGTTTAGTCAAGTGAACTTTGCTCAGTGCTGTGAGTAGACGCCAGATGATCGCGTCCTACATCAAATAGATAGGCACTCAGGCCTGTTTTGTCATTTGAACTTTGCTCAGTGCTGTTAGTAGCCGCCAGATGATGGCGTCCAACATAAAATAAATGGAGACGCAGGCATGTTTCGTCAAGTGATCTTTGCTCAGTGATGGCTGTGAGTAGCCGCCAGATGATCGCATCTTACATCAAATACATAGGGACGCAAGCCCGTTTCGTCAAGTGAATTTTGCTCAGTGCTGTGAGTAGCCGCCAGATGATGGCGTCCTACTTAAAATAAATGGGGACGCAGGCATGTTTAGTCAAGTGAACTTTGCTCTGTGCTGTGAGAAGCCGCCAGATGGTCGCACCTTACATCAAATAAATAAGGACGCAGGCCCGTTTCGTCAAGTGAATTTTGCTCAGTGCTGTGAGTAGTCGCAAGATTATCGCATCCTACATCAAATAGATAGGCACTCAGGCCTGTTTCGTCAAGTGAACTTTGCTCAGTGCTGTTAGAAGCCGCCAGATGATGGCGTCCTACATAAAATAAATGGGGACGCAGGCATGTTTCGTCAAGTGATCTTTGCTCAGTGCTGGCTTTGAATAGCTGCCAGATGATCGCATCTTACATCAAATAAATAGGGTCAGTCCCGTTTCGTTAAGTGAATTTTGCTCAGTGCTGTGAGTAGCCGCCAGATGATCGCAACGTACAACAAATAAATAGGGACTCAGGCGTGTTTAGTCAAGTGAACTTTGCTCAGTGCTGTGAGTAGCCGGCAGATGATCGCATCCTACATCAAATAAATAGGGACTCAGGCCTGTTTCGTCAAGAGCACTTTGATGAGTGCTGTGAGTAGCCGCCAGATCGTCGCATCCTACATCAAATAAATAGGGAGTCAGGCCTGTTTCGTCAAGTGAACTTTGCTCAGTGCTGTTTGTAGCCCCTAGATGATCGCATCCTACATCAAATTAATAGGGACTCAGGCGTGTTGATTCAAGTGAACTTTTCTCAGTGCTGTGAGTAGCCGCCAGATGATCGCATCCTACATCAAATAGATAGGCACTCAGGCCTGTTTTGTCATGTGAACTTTGCTCAGTGCTGTTAGTAGCCGCCAGATGATGGCGTCCTACAAAAAATAAATGGGGACGCAGGCATGTTTCGTCAAGTGATCTTTGCTCAGTGCTTGCTGTGAGTAGCCGCCAGATGATCGCATCCTAAATCAAGTAAATAGGGACTCAGGCGTGTTTAGTCAAGTGAACTTTGCTCAGTGCTGTTAGTAGCCGCCAGACGATCGCATCCTACATCAAATAAATAGGGACTCAGGCCTGTTTCGTCAAGTGCACTTTGCTGAGTGCTGTGAGTAGCTGCCAGATGATCGCATCCTACATCAAATAAATAGGGAATTAGGCGTGTTTAGTCAAGTGAACTTTGCTCAGTGCTGTGAGTAGCCGCCAGATGATGGCGTTCTACATAAAATAAATGGGGACGCAGGCATATTTCGTCAAGCGATCTTTGCTCAGTGCTTGGAGTAGCTGCCAGATGATCGCATCCTACATCAAATAAATAGGGACGCAGTGCTTGTTTCGTCATGTGCACTTTGCTCAGTGCTGTGAGTAGCCGCCAGATGATCACATCCTACACAAATATGTAGGGACTCAGGCGTGTTTAGTCAAGTGAACTTTGCTCAGTGCTGTGAGTAGCCGCCAGATGATCGCATCCTACATCAAATAAATAGGGAGTCAGGCCTGTTTCGTCAAGTGAACTTTGCTCAGTGCTGTGAGTAGCCGCCAGATGATCGCATCCTAAATCAAATAAATAGGGACTCAGGCGTGTTTAGTGAAGTGAACTTTGCTCAGTGCTGTTAGTAGCCGCCAGACGATCGCATCCTACATCAAATAAATAGGGACTCAGGCCTGTTTCGTCAAGTGCATTTTGCTGAGTGCTGTGAGTAGCCGCCAGATGATCGCATCCTACATCAAATAAATAGGCACGGAGGCGTGTTTAGTCAAGTGAACTTTGCTCAGTGCTGTGAGTAGCTGCCAGGTGATCGCATCTTACATCAAATAAATAGGGACGCAGGGCTGTTTCGTCAAGTGAATTTTGCTCAGTGCTGTTAGTAGCCGCCAGATGATGGCGTCCTACAAAAAATAAATGGGGACGCAGGCATGTTTCGTCAAGTGATCTTTGCTCAGTGCTGGCTGTGAGTAGCCGCCAGATGATCGCATCTTACATCAAATAAATAGGGATGCAAGCCCGTTTCGTCAAGTGAATTTTGCTCAGTGCTGTGAGTAGCCGCCAGATGATCGCATCCTAAATCAAATAAATAGGGACTCAGGCGTGTTTAGTGAAGTGAACTTTGCTCAGTGCTGTTAGTAGCCGCCAGACGATCGCATCCTACATCAAATAAATAGGGACTCAGGCCTGTTTCGTCAAGTGCATTTTGCTGAGTGCTGTGAGTAGCTGCCAGATGATCGCATCCTACATCAAATAAATAGGCACGGAGGCGTGTTTAGTCAAGTGAACTTTGCTCAGTGCTGTGAGTAGCTGCCAGGTGATCGCATCTTACATCAAATAAATAGGGACGCAGGGCTGTTTCGTCAAGTGAATTTTGCTCAGTGCTGTTAGTAGCCGCCAGATGATGGCGTCCTACATAAAATAAATGGTGACGCAGGAATGTTTCTTCAAGTGATCTTTGCTCAGTGCTGGCTGTGAATAGCCGCCAGATGATCGCATCTTACATCAAATAAATAGGGACGCAGGGCTGTTTCGTCAAGTGAATTTTGCTCATTGCTGTGAGTAGCCGCCAGATGATCGCATCCTACATCAAATAAATAGGGACTCAGGCGTGTTTAGTCAAGTGAACTTTGCTCAGTGCTGTGAGTAGCCGCCAGATGATCGCATCCTACATCAAATAAATAGGGACTCAGGCCTGTTTCGTCAAGAGCACTTTGCTGAGTGCTGTGAGTAGCCGCCAGATGATCGCATCCTACATCAAATAAATAGGGAATTAGGCATGTTTAGTCAAGTGAACTTTGCTCAGTGCTGTGAGTAGCCGCCAGATGATGGCATTCTACATAAAATAAATGGGGACGCAGGCATGTTTCGTCAAGCGATCTTTGCTCAGTGCCTGGAGTAGCTGCCAGATGATCGCATCCTACATCAAATAAATAGGGATGCAGTGCTTGTTTCGTCATGTGCACTTTGCTCAGTGCTGTGAGTAGCCGCCAGATGATCACATCCTACACAAATATATAGGGACTCATATCGTGTTTAGTCAAGTGAACTTTGCTCAGTGCTGTGAGTAGCCGCCAGATGATCGCATCCTACATCAAATAAATAGGGACGCAGGCCAATTTCGTCAAGTGCACTTTGCTCAGTGCTGTGAGTAGCCGCCAGATGATCGCATCCTACATCAAATAAATAGGGACTCAGGCGTGTTTAGTCAAGTGAACTTTGCTCAGTGCTGTGAGTAGCCGCCAGATGATCGCATCCTACATCAAATAAATAGGGACTCAGGCCTGTTTCGTCAAGTGAACTTTGCTCAGTGCTGTGAGTAGCCCCTAGATGATCGCATCCTACATCAAATTAATAGGGACTCAGGCGTGTTTAGTCAAGTGAACTTTGCTCAGTGCTGTGAGTAGCCGCCAGATGATCGCATCCTACATCAAATAGATAGGCACTCAGGCCTGTTTTGTCAATTGAACTTTGCTCAGTGCTGTTAGTAGCCGCCAGATGATGGCGTCCTACATAAAATAAATGGGGACGCAGGCATGTTTCGTCAAGTGATCTTTGCTCAGTGCTGGCTGTGAGTAGCCGCCAGATGATCGCATCCTAAATCAAATAAATAGGGACTCAGGCGTGTTTAGTCAAGTGAACTTTGCTCAGTGCTGTTAGTAGCCGCCAGACGATCGCATCCTACATCAAATAAATAGGGACTCAGGCCTGTTTCGTCAAGTGCACTTTGCTGAGTGCTGTGATAGCCGCCAGATGATCGCATCCTACATTAAATAAATAGGCACGGAGGCATGTTTAGTCAAGTTAACTTTGCTCAGTGCTGTGAGTAGCTGCCAGGTGATCGCATCCTACATCAAATAGATAGGGACTCGGGCCTGTTTCGTCAAGTGAACTTTGCTCAGTGCTGTTAGTAGCCGCCAGATGATGGCGTCCGACTTAAAATAAATGGGGACGCAGGCATGTTTAGTCAAGTGAACTTTGCTCAGTGCTGTGAGTAGCCGCCAGATGATCGCATCTTACATCAAATAAATAAGGACGCAGGCCCGTTTCGTCAAGTGCACTTTGCTCAGTGCTGTGAGTAGCCGCCAGATGATCGCATCCTACATCAAATAAATAGGGACTCAGGCGTGTTTAGTCAAGTGAACTTTGCTCAGTGCTGTTAGTAGCCGCCAGATGACCGCATCCTACATCAAACAAATAGGGAGTCAGGCCTGTTTCGTCAAGTGAACTTTGCTCGGTGCTGTTAATAGCCGCCAGATGATGGCGTCCTTCATAAAATAAATGGGGACGCAGGAATGTTTCGTCAAGTGATCTTTGCTCAGTGCTGGCTGTGAATAGCCGCCAGATGATCGCATCTTACATCGAATAAATAGGGACGCAGGGCTGTTTCGTCAAGTGAATTTTGCTCAGTGCTGTGAGTAGCCGCCAGATGATCGCATCCTACATCAAATAAATAGGGACTCAGGCGTGTTTAGTCAAGTGAACTTTGCTCAGTGCTGTGAGTAGCCGCCAGATGATCGCATCCTACATAAAATAAATAGGGACTCAGGCCTGTTTCGTCAAGAGCACTTTGCTGAGTGCTGTGAGTAGCCGCCAGATGATCGCATCCTACATCAAATAAATAGGGAATTAGGCATGTTTAGTCAAGTGAACTTTGCTCAGTGCTGTGAGTAGCCGCCAGATGATGGTGTTCTACATAAAATAAATGGGGACGCAGGCATGTTTCGTCAAGCGATCTTTGCTCAGTGCTTGGAGTAGCTGCCAGATGATCGCATCCTACATCAAATAAATAGGGATGCAGTGCTTGTTTCGTCATGTGCACTTTGCTCAGTGCTGTGAGTAGCCGCCAGATGATCACATCCTACACAAATATATAGGGACTCAGGCGTGTTTAGTCAAGTGAACTTTGCTCAGTGCTGTGAGTAGCCGCCAGATGATCGCATCCTACATCAAATAAATAGTTACGCAGGCCCCTTTCGTCAAGTGCACTTTGCTCAGTGCTGTGAGTAGCCGCCAGATGATCGCATCCTACATGAAATAAATAGGGACTCAGGCGTGTTTAGTCAAGTGAACTTTGCTCAGTGCTGTGAGTAGCCGCCAGATGATCGCATCCTACATCAAATAAATAGGGAGTCAGGCCTGTTTCGTCAAGTGAACTTTGCTCAGTGCTGTGAGTAGCCCCTAGATGATCGCATCCTACATCAAATTAATAGGGACTCAGGCGTGTTTAGTCAAGTGAACTTTGCTCAGTGCTGTGAGTAGCCGGCAGATGATCGCATCCTACATCAAATAGATAGGCACTCAGGCCTGTTTTGTCATTTGAACTTTGCTCAGTGCTGTTAGTAGCCGCCAGATGATGGCGTCCTACATAAAATAAATGGGGACGCAGGCATGTTTCGTCAAGTGATCTTTGCTCAGTGCTGGCTGTGAGTTGCCGCCAGATGATCGCATCTTACATCAAATAAATAGGGACGCAAGCCCGTTTCGTCAAGTGAATTTTGCTCAGTGCTGTGAGTAGCCGCCAGATGATCGCATCCTTAATCAAATAAATAGGGACTCAGGCGTGTTTAGTCAAGTGAACTTTGCTCAGTGCTGTTAGTAGCCGCCAGACGATCGCATCCTACATCAAATAAATAGGGACGCAGGCCCCTTTCGTCAAGTGCACTTTGCTCAGTGCTGTGACTAGCCGCCAGATGATCGCATCCTACATCAAATAAATAGGGACTCAGGCGTGTTTAGTCAAGTGAACTTTGCTCAGTGCTGTGAGTAGCCGCCAGATGATCGCATCCTACATCAAATAAATAGGGAGTCAGGCCTGTTTCGTCAAGTGAACTTTGCTCAGTGCTGTGAGTAGCCGCCAGATGATCGCATCCTAAATCAAATAAATAGGGACTCAGGCGTGTTTAGTCAAGTGAACTTTGCTCAGTGCTGTTAGTAGCCGCCAGACGATCGCATCCTACATCAAATAAATAGGGACTCAGGCCTGTTTCGTCAAGTGCACTTTGCTGAGTGCTGTGAGTAGCCGCCAGATGATCGCATCCTACATCAAAAAAATAGGCACTGAGGCGTAATTAGTCAAGTGAACTTTGCTCAGTGCTGTGAGTAGCTGCGAGGTGATCGCATCCTACATCAAATAGATAGGGACTCGGGCCTGTTTCGTCAAGTGAACTTTGCTCAGTGCTGTTAGTAGCCACCAGATGATGGCGTCCTACTTAAAATAAATGGGGACGCAGGCATGTTTAGTCAAGTGAACTTTGCTCAGTGCTGTGAGAAGCCGCCAGATGATCGCATCTTACATCAAATAAATAAGGACGCAGGCCCGTTTCGTCAAGTGCACTTTGCTCAGTGCTGTGAGTAGCCGCCAGATGATCGCATCCTAAATCAAATAAATAGGGACTCAGGCGTGTTTAGTCAAGTGAACTTTGCTCAGTGCTGTTAGTAGCCGCCAGATGATCGCATCCTACATCAAATAAATAGGGAGTCAGGCCTATTTCGTCAAGTGAACTTTGCTCAGTGCTGTGAGTAGCCGCCAGATTATCGCATCCTACATCAAATAGATAGGCACTCAGGCCTGTTTCGTCAAGTGAACTTTGCTCAGTGCTGTTAGTAGCCGCCAGATGATGGCGTCCTACATAAAATAAATGGGGACGCAGGCATGTTTCGTCAAGTGATCTTTGCTCAGTGCTGGCTTTGAATAGCCGCGAGATGATCGCATCTTACATCAAATAAATAGGGACGCAGGCCCGTTTCGTTAAGTGAATTTTGCTCAGTGCTGTGAGTAGCCGCCAGATGATCGCATCCTACAACAAATAAATAGGGACTCAGGCGTGTTTAGTCAAGTGAACTTTGCTCAGTGCTGTGAGTAGCCGGCAGATGATCGCATCCTACATCAAATAAATAGGGACTCAGGCCTGTTTCGTCAAGAGCACTTTGATGAGTGCTGTGAGTAGCCGCCAGATGGTCGCATCCTACATCAAATAAATAGGGAATTAGGCGTGTTTAGTCAAGTGAACTTTGCTCAGTGCTGTGAGTAGCCGCCAGATGATGGCGTTCTACATAAAATAAATGGGGACGCAGCATGTTTCGTCAAGCGACCTCTGCTCAGTGCTTGGAGTAGCTGCCAGATGATCGCATCCGACATCAAATAAATAGGGACGCAGTGCTTGTTTCGTCATGTGCACTTTGCTCAGTGCTGTGAGTAGCCGCCAGATGATCACATCCTACACAAATATATAGGGACTCAGGCGTGTTTAGTCATGTGAACTTTGCTCAGTGCTGTTAGTAGCCGCCAGATGATGGCGTCCTACATAAAATAAATGGGGACGCAGGCATGTTTCGTCAAGTGATCTTTGCTCAGTGCTGGCTGTGAGTAGCTGCCAGATGATCGCATCTTACATCAAATAAATAGGGACGCAAGCCCGTTTCGTCAAGTGAATTTTGCTCAGTGCTGTGAGTAGCCGCCAGATGATCGCATCCTAAATCAAATAAATAGGGACTCAGGCGTGTTTAGTCAAGTGAACTTTGCTCAGTGCTGTTAGTAGCCGCCAGACGATCGCATCCTACATCAAATAAATAGGGACTCAGGCCTGTTTGGTCAAGTGCATTTTGCTGAGTGCTGTGAGTAGCCGCCAGATGATCGCATCCTACATCAAATAAATAGGCACGGAGGCGTGTTTAGTCAAGTGAGCTTTGCTCAGTGCTGTGAGTAGCTGCCAGGTGATCGCATCCTACATCAAATAGATAGGGACTCGGGCCTGTTTCGTCAAGTGAACTTTGCTCAGTGCTGTTAGTAGCCGCCAGATGATGGCATCCTACTTAAAATAAATGGGGACGCAGGCATGTTTAGTCAAGTGAACTTTGCTCAGTGCTGTGAGTAGCCGCCAGATGATCGCATCTTACATCAAATAAATAAGGACGCAGGCCCGTTTCGTCAAGTGCACTTTGCTCAGTGCTGTGAGTAGCCGCCAGATGATCGCATCCTACATCAAATAAATAGGGACTCAGGCGTGTTTAGTCAAGTGAACTTTGCTCAGTGCTGTTAGTAGCCGCCAGATGATCGCATCCTACATCAAACAAATAGGGAGTCAGGCCTGTTTCGTCAAGTGAACTTTGCTCAGTGCTGTTAATAGCCGCCAGATGATGGCGTCCTTCATAAAATAAATGGGGACGCAGGAATGTTTCGTCAAGTGATCTTTGCTCAGTGCTGGCTGTGAATAGCCGCCAGATGATCGCATCTTACATCAAATAAATAGGGACGCAGGGCTGTTTCGTCAAGTGAATTTTGCTCAGTGCTGTGAGTAGCCGCCAGATGATCGCATCCTACATCAAATAAATAGGGACTCAGGCGTGTTTAGTCAAGTGAACTTTGCTCAGTGCTGTTAGTAGCCGCCAGATGATGGCGTCCTACATAAAATAAATGGGGACGCCGGCATGTTTCGTCAAGTGATCTTTGCTCAGTGCTGGTGTAGCGACACCATCGTCATCGTAATCATCAGCGCCACAGTCATCACGGTGACCGGCCAGCGTCATCAGTTCCACGCGCCCCAGATCGAACGTCGAGTGAGCAGCCGGGCGGCCGCACGTCAGCACCGCTCCCACTCCTGGCCGGGCCAACGCGAGCTGAATAAATGTAGGAGCCCACCAACCGAGTCAGCCTCCTACAAGTGGTGACCCGGACGTTCCCTACATGTGGTGACCAGAGAGTTCCGCGCCTGTTCCTCGGCCAGCGGCACACCGACATGGCGACGTGGGGGGACCCGCCAATACCGGCGTTCGAGCCACGCTACCCAAGAGGATGGTTCTTCAAGTTCGAGGCTGCCCTCTGGCTCAACCACGTCAGCATACAGCCTCTGAAGCATTCCATCCTCTGGGAGACGCTTCCGCTGGAGCTCCGCCGCGTCCTCGACCTACCACCGCTCAGCGCCACACCCTACGATGACCTTCGTGCTGCCGTGCTCGCGCACTACGGCTTCAGCGACAACCGCGTTCGGCCGGCAGCAGAGGAGATACCCGTACAGCCCACGACGGCTTCGCCGCCGCCTCCAGCACACGGGGTACCCGCACGGCTTGCACACACTACGCCGCCCCACACGGTACCCTCCGTGCCACCCAGCACGCCGACGTCCTCCACCCACGAGGCCGACGACCCGCTCTCCATCTGCAGCACAGCAGCCCCACCATCACCGGCCGGACTTGAACCCGACGACATTGCACGCGCTCACCGACCACCTCCCGCCTCGTCCGCTGCTAACATACCGCGAGAAGGTGCGGGTGAGCCACAGAGCACCGAGACAGCGACCTCCATTCCGCCTCGGTTAGCACCACCGCCATCTACACCCGCTGCGAGCCCTCCCCTGACACCGCTCCACGACCAGTGCTTCACAGCGTTGCCGGCTCGATGCCAGACTGTGCGGCAGGCACAGTGTGCCCCCGACGAAGCGGTCATCATCGCACCCACCAGCTGCCGTCACGAAATTTCGGCTCCCGTTTTCGTGAATGCATGGCAGCACCGTACCCCTATGCTGTGCGACGCCCTCAGCTGCAACAAGACTGTGGACGTAGCTGCTGTGCATTTGAGCGACCTGCTTGACAACCAGGACACATGCGGGGTGGTAGCCTCTGAACGAGCGAAGATGGACATTCCCAAACCACCTGCGACCAAAATTGTGACGGGTCCACTAGGTGAGAAGAAAGAAGACCGCAGTCGCAGTCCCAGGCATCCACCTCGTTCCCTCTCGCCTGTTGGTTCGCTTACCGACGCCGCGTATTCAACGCCGAGTTGCCAAAGCCATATCCGAGCGCACAAACGTCGTGCACCTCGCGGACGGGTCATCGCTCCGTATCGACCAGCCACTGCCACGACAGCGCTGGCGTCTCTAGCTAAGCGCAGGCAACTTTTCACCCGCTGTCACCGACGCCTACCCATACGACTCCGCAGGACATTCTCCACCCGCTCACCTGCTTCATGTTCCTTCACACGTGGAAGGATCCGTCCCTGGAAGAAGCCACCACGTGTGCCAATTTCACTTCGCCAGACCCGGGACCTTAGACGGACATGCCGCTACTTAAGCCGCAGAAGTCGTCGTGCCCCGTCCAGAGAACGAGCTGCCTGCATCACGGGAACGCCAAACCCTCACACGCCGTCTCCAGTCGACCACGTTGTGATCGGGGCAGTGCTCTCGCCATCTGCGGAGCATCTCCTGTGCTTCTGGGTGCGCCTGCAAGCTTCCACGTCGCAAGGCGTCCGTTTCTGCGTGAGGCCTCTGCGCCACTCCCAGGCAAGGCCCCCCGAGGAAACTGTACATACCGGACGCCCTCCCTGGACCGACTAGGACAGTGTAAGGACATCGACCGTGGACAAATCATACCGATCACCGGTGTTGTATATACCTGTACATAGGTTTCACATATTTCTCATAACGCGCTACGCGCTAGGGGGGGGAGCCCTGTAGCGACACCATCGTCATCGTAATCATCAGCGCCACAATCATCACAGTGACCGGCCAGCGTCATCAGTTCCACGCGCCCCAGATCGAACGTCGAGTGAGCAGCCGGGCGGCCGCACGTCAGCACCGCTCCCACTCCTGGCCGGGCCAACGCGAGCTGAGTAAATGTAGGAGCCCACCAACCGAGTCAGCCTCCTACACTGGCTTTGAATAGCCGCCAGATGATCGCATCTTACATCAAATAAATAGGGACGCAGGCCCGTTTTGTTAAGTGAATTTTGCTCAGTGCTGTGAGTAGCCGCCAGATGATCGCATCCTACATCAAATAAATAGGGACGCAGGCCCCTTTCGTCAAGTGCACTTTGCTCAGTGCTGTGAGTAGCCACCAGATGATCGCATCCTACATCAAATAAATGGGGACGCAGGCATGTTTCGTCAAGCGATCTTTGCTCAGTGCTTGGAGTAGCTGCCAGATGATCGCATCCTACATCAAATAAATAGGGATGCAGTGCTTGTTTCGTCATGTGCACTTTGCTCAGTGCTGTGAGTAGCCGCCAGATGATCACATCCTACACAAATATATAGGGACTCAGGCGTGTTTAGTCAAGTGAACTTTGCTCAGTGCTGTGAGTAGCCGCCAGATGATCGCATCCTACATCAAATAAATAGTTACGCAGGCCCCTTTCGTCAAGTGCACTTTGCTCAGTGCTGTGAGTAGCCGCCAGATGATCGCATCCTACATCAAATAAATAGGGACTCAGGCGTGTTTAGTCAAGTGAACTTTGCTCAGTGCTGTGAGTAGCCGCCAGATGATCGCATCCTACATCAAATAAATAGGGAGTCAGGCCTGTTTCGTCAAGTGAACTTTGCTCAGTGCTGTGAGTAGCCCCTAGATGATCGCATCCTACATCAAATTAATAGGGACTCAGGCGTGTTTAGTCAAGTGAACTTTGCTCAGTGCTGTGAGTAGCCGCCAGATGATCGCATCATACATCAAATAGATAGGCACTCAGGCCTGTTTTGTCATTTGAACTTTGCTCAGTGCTGTTAGTAGCCGCCAGATGATGGCGTCCTACATAAAATAAATGGGGACGCAGGCATGTTTCGTCAAGTGATCTTTGCTCAGTGCTGGCTGTGAGTAGCCGCCAGATGATCGCATCTTACATCAAATAAATAGGGACGCAAGCCCGTTTCGTCAAGCGAATTTTGCTCAGTGCTGTGAGTAGCCGCCAGATGATCGCATCCGAAATCAAATAAATAGGGACTCAGGCGTGTTAGTCAAGTGAACTTTGCTCAGTGCTGTTAGTAGCCGCCAGACGATCGCATCCTACATCAAAAAAATAGGGACTCAGGCCTGTTTCGTCAAGTGCACTTTGCTGAGTGCTGTGAGTAGCCGCCAGATGATCGCATCCTACATCAAATAAATAGGCACTGAGGCCTGTTTAGTCAAGTGAACTTTGCTCAGTGCTGTGAGTAGCTGCGAGGTGATCGCATCCTACATCAAATAGATAGGGACTCGGGCCTGTTTCGTCAAGTGAACTTTGCTCAATGCTGTTAGTAGCCGCCAGATGATGGCGTCCTACATAAAATAAATGGGGACGCAGGCATGTTTAGTCAAGTGAACTTTGCTCAGTGCTGTGAGAAGACGCCAGATGATCGCATCTTACATCAAATAAATAAGGACGCAGGCCCGTTTCGTCAAGTGCACTTTGCTCAGTGCTGTGAGTAGCCGCCAGATGATCGCATCCTACATCAAATAAATAGGGACTCAGGCGTGTTTAGTCAAGTGAACTTTGCTCAGTGCTGTTAGTAGCCGCCAGATGATTGCATCCTACATCAAATAAATAGGGAGTCAGGCCTGTTTCGTCAAGTGAACTTTGCTCAGTGCTGTGAGTAGCCGCCAGATTATCGCATCCTACATCAAATAGATAGGCACTCAGGCCTGTTTCGTCAAGTGAACTTTGCTCAGTGCTGTTAGTAGCCGCCAGATGATGGCGTCCTACATAAAAAAAATGGGGACGCAGGCATGTTTCGTCAAGTGATCTTTGCTCAGTGCTGGCTTTGAATAGCCGCCAGATGATCGCATCTTACATCAAATAAATAGGGATGCAGGCCCGTTTCGTTAAGTGAATTTTGCTCAGTGCTGTGAGTAGCCACCAGATGATCGCATCCTACAACAAATAAATAGGGACTCAGGCGTGTTTAGTCAAGTGAACTTTGCTCAGTGCTGTGAGTAGCCGGCAGATGATCGCATCCTACATCAAATAAATAGGTACTCAGGCCTGTTTCGTCAAGAGCACTTTGATGAGTGCTGTGAGTAGCCGCCAGATGGTCGCATCCTACATCAAATAAATAGGGAATTAGGCGTGTTTAGTCAAGTGAACTTTGCTCAGTGCTGTGAGTAGCCGCCAGATGATGGCGTTCTACATAAAATAAATGGGGACGCAGCATGTTTCGTCAAGCGATCTTTGCTCAGTGCTTGGAGTAGCTGCCAGATGATCGCATCCGACATCAAATAAATAGGGACGCAGTGCTTGTTTCGTCATGTGCACTTTGCTCAGTGCTGTGAGTAGCCGCCAGATGATCACATCCTACACAAATATATAGGGACTCAGGCGTGTTTAGTCATGTGAACTTTGCTCAGTGCTGTTAGTAGCCGCCAGATGATGGCGTCCTACATAAAATAAATGGGGAAGCAGGCATGTTTCGTCAAGTGATCTTTGCTCAGTGCTGGCTGTGAGTAGCCGCCGGATGATCGCATCTTACATCAAATAAATAGGGACGCAAGCCCGTTTCGTCAAGTGAATTTTGCTCAGTGCTGTGAGTAGCCGCCAGATGATCGCATCCTAAATCAAATAAATAGGGTCTCAGGCGTGTTTAGTCAAGTGAACTTTGCTCAGTGCTGTTAGTAGCTGCCAGACGATCGCATCCTACATCAAACAAATAGGGACTCAGGCCTGTTTCGTCAAGTACACTTTGCTGAGTGCTGTGAGTAGCCGCCAGATGATCGCATCCTACATCAAATAAATAGGCACGGAGGCGTGTTTAGTCAAGTGAATTTTGCTCAGTGCTGTGAGTAGCTGCCAGGTGATCGCATCCTACATCAAATAGATTGGGAATCGGGCCTGTTTCGTCGAGTGAACTTTGCTCAGTGCTGTGAGTAGCCGCCAGATGATCGCATCTTACATCAAATAAATAAGGACGCAGGCCCGTTTAGTCAAGTGCACTTTGCTCAGTGCTGTGAGTAGCCGCCAGATGATCGCATCCTACATCAAATAAATAGGGAGTCAGGCCTGTTTCGTCAAGTGAACTTTGCTCAGTGCTGTGAGTAGCCGCCAGATTATCGCATCCTACATCAAATAGATAGGCACTCAGGCCTGTTTCGTCAAGTGAACTTTGCTCAGTGCTGTTAGTAGCCGCCAGATGATGGCGTCCTACATAAAATAAATGGGGACGCCGGCATGTTTCGTCAAGTGATCTTTGCTCAGTGCTGGTGTAGCGACACCATCGTCATCGTAATCATCAGCGCCACAATCATCACGGTGACCGGCCAGCGTCATCAGTTCCACGCGCCCCAGATCGAACGTCGAGTGAGCAGCCGGGCGGCCGCACGTCAGCACCGCTCCCACTCCTGGCCGGGCCAACGCGAGCTGAATAAATGTAGGAGCCCACCAACCGAGTCAGCCTCCTACAAGTGGTGACCCGGACGTTCCCTACATGTGGTGACCAGAGAGTTCCGCGCCTGTTCCTCGGCCAGCGGCACACCGACATGGCGACGTGGGGGGACCCGCCAATACCGGCGTTCGAGCCACGCTACCCAAGAGGATGGTTCTTCAAGTTCGAGGCTGCCCTCTGGCTCAACCACGTCAGCATACAGCCTCTGAAGCATTCCATCCTCTGGGAGACGCTTCCGCTGGAGCTCCGCCGCGTCCTCGACCTACCACCGCTCAGCGCCACACCCTACGATGACCTTCGTGCTGCCGTGCTCGCGCACTACGGCTTCAGCGACAACCGCGTTCGGCCGGCAGCAGAGGAGATACCCGTACAGCCCACGACGGCTTCGCCGCCGCCTCCAGCACACGGGGTACCCGCACGGCTTGCACACACTACGCCGCCCCACACGGTACCCTCCGTGCCACCCAGCACGGCGACGTCCTCCACCCACGAGGCCGACGACCCGCTCTCCATCTGCAGCACAGCAGCCCCACCATCACCGGCCGGACTTGAACCCGACGACATTGCACGCGCTCACCGACCACCTCCCGCCTCGTCCGCTGCTAACATACCGCGAGAAGGTGCGGGTGAGCCACAGAGCACCGAGACAGCGACCTCCATTCCGCCTCGGTTAGCACCACCGCCATCTACACCCGCTGCGAGCCCTCCCCTGACACCGCTCCACGACCAGTGCTCCACAGCGTTGCCGGCTCGATGCCAGACTGTGCGGCAGGCACAGTGTGCCCCCGACGAAGCGGTCATCATCGCACCCACCAGCTGCCGTCACGAAATTTCGGCTCCCGTTTTCGTGAATGCATGGCAGCACCGTACCCCTACGCTGTGCGACGCCCTCAGCTGCAACAAGACTGTGGACGTAGCTGCTGTGCATTTGAGCGACCTGCTTGACAACCAGGACACATGCGGGGTGGTAGCCTCTGAACGAGCGAAGATGGACATTCCCAAACCACCTGCGACCAAAATTGTGACGGGTCCACTAGGTGAGAAGAAAGAAGACCGCAGTCGCAGTCCCAGGCATCCACCTCGTTCCCTCTCGCCTGTTGGTTCGCTTACCGACGCCGCGTATTCAACGCCGAGTTGCCAAAGCCATATCCGAGCCCACAAACGTCGTGCACCTCGCGGACGGGTCATCGCTCCGTATCGACCAGCCACTGCCACGACAGCGCTGGCGTCTCTAGCTAAGCGCAGGCAACTTTTCACCCGCTGTCACCGAAGCCTACCCATACGACTCCGCAGGACATTCTCCACCCGCTCACCTGCTTCATGTTCCTTCACACGTGGAAGGATCCGTCCCTGGAAGAAGCCACCACGTGTGCCAATTTCACTTCGCCAGACCCGGGACCTTAGACGGACATGCCGCTACTTAAGCCGCAGAAGTCGTCGTGCCCCGTCCAGAGAACGAGCTGCCTGCATCACGGGAACGCCAAACCCTCACACGCCGTCTCCAGTCGACCACGTTGTGATCGGGGCAGTGCTCTCGCCATCTGCGGAGCATCTCCTGTGCTTCTGGGTGCGCCTGCAAGCTTCCACGTCGCAAGGCGTCCGTTTCTGCGTGAGACCTCTGCGCCACTCCCAGGCAAGGCCCCCCGAGGAAACTGTACATACCGGACGCCCTCCCTGGACCGACTAGGACAGTGTAAGGACATCGACCGTGGACAAATCATACCGATCACCGGTGTTGTATATACCTGTACATAGGTTTCACATATTTCTCATAACGCGCTACGCGCTAGGGGGGGGGAGCCCTGTAGCGACACCATAGTCATCGTAATCATCAGCGCCACAATCATCACAGTGACCGGCCAGCGTCATCAGTTCCACGCGCCCCAGATCGAACGTCGAGTGAGCAGCCGGGCGGCCGCACGTCAGCACCGCTCCCACTCCTGGCCGGGCCAACGCGAGCTGAATAAATGTAGGAGCCCACCAACCGAGTCAGCCTCCTACACTGGCTTTGAATAGCCGCCAGATGATCGCATCTTACATCAAATAAATAGGGACGCAGGCCCGTTTCGTTAAGTGAATTTTGCTCAGTGCTGTGAGTAGCCGCCAGATGATCGCATCCTACATCAAATAAATAGGGACGCAGGCCCCTTTCGTCAAGTGCACTTTGCTCAGTGCTGTGAGTAGCCACCAGATGATCGCATCCTACATCAAATAAATAGGGACTCAGGCGTGTTTAGTCAAGTGAACTTAGCTCAGTGCTGTGAGTAGCCGCCAGATGATCGCATCCTACATCAAATAAATAGGGAGTCAGGCCTGTTTCGTCAAGTGAACTTTGCTCAGTGCTGTGAGTAGCCCCTAGATGATCGCATCCTACATCAAATTAATAGGGACTCAGGCGTGTTTAGTCAAGTGAACTTTTCTCAGTGCTGTGAGTAGCCGCCAGATGATCGCATCCTACATCAAATAGATAGGCACTCAGGCCTGTTTTGTCATGTGAACTTTGCTCAGTGCTGTTAGTAGCCGCCAGATGATGGCGTCCTACATAAAATAAATGGGGACGCAGGCATGTTTCGTCAAGTGATCTTTGCTCAGTGCTGGCTGTGAGTAGCCGCCAGATGATCGCATCCTACATCAAATAAATAGGGACTCAGGCGTGTTTAGTCAAGTGAACTTAGCTCAGTGCTGTGAGTAGCCGCCAGATGATCGCATCCTACATCAAATAAATAGGGAGTCAGGCCTGTTTCATCAAGTGAACTTTGCTCAGTGCTGTGAGTAGCCCCTAGATGATCGCATCCTACATCAAATTAATAGGGACTCAGGCGTGTTTAGTCAAGTGAACTTTTCTCAGTGCTGTGAGTAGCCGCCAGATGATCGCATCCTACATCAAATAGATAGGCACTCAGGCCTGTTTTGTCATGTGAACTTTGCTCAGTGCTGTTAGTAGCCGCCAGATGATGGCGTCCTACATAAAATAAATGGGGACGCAGGCATGTTTCGTCAAGTGATCTTTGCTCAGTGCTGGCTGTGAGTAGCCGCCAGATGATCGCATCCTACATCAAATAAATAGGGACTCAGGCGTGTTTAGTCAAGTGAACTTAGCTCAGTGCTGTGAGTAGCCGCCAGATGATCGCATCCTACATCAAATAAATAGGGAGTCAGGCCTGTTTCGTCAAGTGAACTTTGCTCAGTGCTGTGAGTAGCCCCTAGATGATCGCATCCTACATCAAATTAATAGGGACTCAGGCGTGTTTAGTCAAGTGAACTTTTCTCAGTGCTGTGAGTAGCCACCAGATGATCACATCCTACATCAAATAGATAGGCACTCAGGCCTGTTTTGTCATGTGAACTTTGCTCAGTGCTGTGAGTAGCTGCCAGGTGATCGCATCCTACATCAAATAGAAAGGGACTCGGGCCTGTTTCGTCAAGTGAACTTTGCTCAGTGCTGTTAGTAGCCGCCAGATGATGGCGTCCTACTTAAAATAAATGGGGATGCAGGCATGTTTAGTCAAGTGAACTTTGCTCAGTGCTGTGAGAAGCCGCCAGATGATCGCATCTTACATCAGATAAATAAGGACGCAGGCCCGTTTCGTCAAGTGCACTTTGCTCAGTGCTGTGAGTAGCCGCCAGATGATCGCATCCTACAT
Organism: Haemaphysalis longicornis; assembly: GCF_048455015.1. Classification (NCBI taxonomy): domain Eukaryota; kingdom Metazoa; phylum Arthropoda; class Arachnida; order Ixodida; family Ixodidae; genus Haemaphysalis; species Haemaphysalis longicornis. The sequence continues at coordinate 398,601 of NW_027526204.1, read as the reverse complement.
CAAATAAATAGGGACTCAGGCGTGTTTAGTCAAGTGAACTTTGCTCAGTGCTGTTAGTAGCCGCCAGATGATCGCATCCTACATCAAATAAATAGGGAGTCAGGCCTGTTTCGTCAAGTGAACTTTGCTCAGTGCTGTGAGTAGCCGCCAGATTATCGCATCCTACATCAAATAGATAGGCACTCAGGCCTGTTTCGTCAAGTGAACTTTGCTCATTGCTGTTAGTAGCCGCCAGATGATGGCGTCCTACATAAAATAAATGGGGACGCAGGCATGTTTCGTCAAGTGATCTTTGCTCAGTGCTGGCTTTGAATAGCCGCCAGATGATCGCATCTTACATCAAATAAATAGGGACGCAGGCCCGTTTCGTTAAGTGAATTTTGCTCAGTGCTGTGAGTAGCCGCCAGATGATCGCATCCTACATCAAATAAATAGGGACTCAGGCGTATTTAGTCAAGTGAACTTTGCTCAGTGCTGTGAGTAGCCGCCAGATGATCGCATCCTACATCAAATAAATAGGGACTCATGCCTGTTTCGTCAAGAGCACTTTGCTGAGTGCTGTGAGTAGCCGCCAGATGATCGCATCCTACATCAAATAAATAGGGAATTAGGCGTGTTTAGTCAAGTGAACTTTGCTCAGTGCTGTGAGTAGCCGCCAGATGATGGCGTTCTACATAAAATAAATGGGGACGCAGCATGTTTCGTCAAGCGATCTTTGCTCAGTGCTTGGAGTAGCTGAAAGATTATCGCATCCTACATCAAATAAATAGGGACGCAGTGCTTGTTTCGCCATGTGCATTTTGCTCAGTGCTGTGAGTAGCCGCCAGATGATCGCATCCTACATCAAATAAATAGGGACTCAGGCGTGTTTAGTCAAGTGAACTTTGCTCAGTGCTGTTAGTAGCCGCCAGATGATCGCATTCTACATCAAAGAAATAGGGAGTCAGGCCTGCTTCGTCAAGTGAACTTTGCTCAGTGCTGTGAGTAGCCGCCAGATGATCGCATCCTACATCAAATAAATAGGGACTCAGGCCTGTTTCGTCAAGAGCACTTTGCTGAGTGCTGTGAGTAGCCGCCAGATGATGGCGTCCTACAACAAATAAATAGGGAATTAGGCGTGTTTAGTCAAGTGAACTTTGCTCAGTGCTGTGAGTAGCCGCCAGATGATGGCGTTCTACATAAAATAAATGGGGACGCAGGTATGTTTCGTCAAGCGATCTTTGCTCAGTGCTTGGAGTAGCTGCCAGATGATCGCATCCTACATCAAATAAATAGGGACGCAGTGCTTGTTTCGTCATGTGCACTTTGCTCAGTGCTGTGAGTAGCCGCCAGATGATCACATCCTACACAAATATATAGGGACTCAGGCGTGTTTAGTCAAGTTTACTTTGCTCAGTGCTGTGAGTAGCCGCCAGATGATCGCATCCTACATCAAATAAATAGGGACGCAGGCCCCTTTCGTCTAGTGCACTTTGCTAAGTGCTGTGAGTAGCCGCCAGATGATCGCATCCTACATCAAATAAATAGGGACTCAGGCCTGTTTCGGCAAGTGCACTTTGCTGAGTGCTGTGAGTAGCCGCCAGATGATCGCATCCTACATCAAATAGATAGGCACGGAGGCGTGTTTAGTCAAGTGAATTTTGCTCAGTGCTGTGAGCAGCTGCCAGGTGATCGCATCCTACATCAAATAGATTGGGAATCGGGCCTGTTTCGTCGAGTGAACTTTGCTCAGTGCTGTTAGTAGCCGCCAGATGATGGCGTCCTACTTAAAATAAATGGGGACGCAGGCATGTTTAGTCAAGTGAACTTTGCTCAGTGCGGTGAGTAGCCGCCAGATGATGGCGTCCTACAACAAATAAATAGGGAATTAGGCGTGTTTAGTCAAGTGAACTTTGCTCAGTGCTGTGAGTAGCCGCCAGATGATGGCGTTCTACATAAAATAAATGGGGACGCAGGTATGTTTCGTCAAGCGATCTTTGCTCAGTGCTGTTAGTAGCTGCCAGATGATCGCATCCTACATCAAATAAATAGGGACGCAGTGCTTGTTTCGTCATGTGCACTTTGCTCAGTGCTGTGAGTAGCCGCCAGATGATCACATCCTACACAAATATATAGGGACTCAGGCGTGTTTAGTCAAGTTTACTTTGCTCAGTGCTGTGAGTAGCCGCCAGATGATCGCATCCTACATCAAATAAATAGGGACGCAGGCCCCTTTCGTCTAGTGCACTTTGCTAAGTGCTGTGAGTAGCCGCCAGATGATCGCATCCTACATCAAATAAATAGGGACTCAGGCCTGTTTCGGCAAGTGCACTTTGCTGAGTGCTGTGAGTAGCCGCCAGATGATCGCATCCTACATCAAATAGATAGGCACGGAGGCGTGTTTAGTCAAGTGAATTTTGCTCAGTGCTGTGAGCAGCTGCCAGGTGATCGCATCCTACATCAAATAGATTGGGAATCGGGCCTGTTTCGTCGAGTGAACTTTGCTCAGTGCTGTTAGTAGCCGCCAGATGATGGCGTCCTACTTAAAATAAATGGGGACGCAGGCATGTTTAGTCAAGTGAACTTTGCTCAGTGCTGTGAGTAGCCGCCAGATGATCGCATCTTACATCAAATAAATAAGGACGCAGGCCCGTTTCGTCAAGTGCACTTTGCTCAGTGCTGTGAGTAGCCGCCAGATGATCGCATCCTACATCAAATAAATAGGGACTCAGGCGTGTTTAGTCAAGTGAACTTTGCTCAGTGCTGTTAGTAGCCGCCAGATGATCGCATCCTACATCAAATAAATAGGGAGTCAGGCCTGTTTCGTCAAGTGAACTTTGCTCAGTGCTGTGAGTAGCCGCCAGATTATCGCATCCTACGTTGATCAAAGCTTCTGATGCTGTAGGAAAAACGTTTTGCGAGCGTTTCCACAAAAGAAATGAAGAGGAATGGAGCCATTGGATTCGTATTCCACAGTAAAGTTGATCGAAGCTTCTGATGCTGTAGAAAACGCGTTTTGTGAGCGTTTCCAGAAAAGGAATGGGGCCATTGGATTCGTATTCTACTGTAAAGTTGATCGAAACTTCTGATGCTGTAGGAAACGGGTTTTGTGAGCGTTTCGACAAAAGGAATGGAGCCATTGGATTCGTATTCCACAGTAACGTTGATCAAAGCTTCTGATGATGCAGGAAACGCGTTTTGCGAGCGTTTCCAGAAAAGGAATGGGGCCATTGGATTCGTATTCCACTGTAAAGTTGATCGAAGCTTCTGATGCTGTAGGAAACGCGTTTTGTGAGCGTTTCCACAAAAGGAATGGGGCCATTGGATTCGTATTCCACTGTAAAGTTGATCGAAGCTTCTGATGCTGTAGGAAACGCGTTTTGCGAGCGTTTTCAGAAGAGGAATGGAGCCATTGAATTCGTATTCCACTGCAAAGTTGATCGAAGCTTCTGATGCTGTAGGAAACGCGTTTTGTGAGCGTTTCCACAAAAGTAATGGAGCCATTGGATTCGTATTCCACAGTAAAGTTGATCGAAGCTTCTGATGCTGTAGAAAACGCGTTTTGCGAGCGTGTCCAGAAAAGGAATGGGGCCATTGGATTCGTATTCCATAGTAACGTTGATCAAAGCTTCTGATGCTGTTGGAAACGCGTTTTGAGAGCGTTTTCAGAAAAGGAAGGAGCCATTGGATTCGTATTCCACAGTAACGTTGATCAAAGCCTCTGATGCTGTAGGAAACGCGTTTTGCGAGTGTTTCCAGAAGAGGAATGGAGCCATTGGATTCGTATTCCACAGTAAAAATGATCGAAGCTTCTGATGCTGTAGGAAACGCGTTTTGTGAGCGTTTCCAGAAAAGGAATGGAGCCATTGGATTCGTATTCTACAGTAACTTTGATCGAAGCTTCTGATGCTGTAGGAAACGCGTTTTGCGAGCGTTTCCAGAAAAGGAATGGGGCCATTGGATTCGTATTCCACAGTAACGTTGATCAAAGCTTCTGATGCTGTAGGAAACGCGTTTTGCGAGCGTTTCCAGAAAAGGAATGGGGCCATTGGATTCGTATTCCACTTAACAGTTCATCGAATCTTCTGATGCTGCAGGAAACGCGTTTTGTGAGCGTTTCCAGAAAAGGAATGGAGCCATTGGATTCGTATTCCACAGTAAAGTTGATCGAAGCTTCATATGCTGTAGGAAACGCGTTTTGCGAGCGTTTCCAGAAGAGGAATGGAGCCATTGGATTCGTATTGCACAGTAACGTTGATCAAAGCTTCTGATGCTGTAGGAAACGCGTTTTGCGAGCGTTTCCACAAAAGGAATGGAGCCATTGGATTCGTATTCCACAGTAACGTTGATCAAAGCTTCTGATGCTGTAGGAAACCCGTTTTGCGAGCGTTTCCACAAAAGGAATGGAGCCATCGGATTCGTATTCCACAGTAACGTTGATCAAAGCTTCTGATGCGTTAGGAAACGCGTTTTGTGAGCGTTTCCAGAAAAGAAATGGAGCCATTGGATTCGTATTCTACAGTAACGTTGATCGAAGCTTCTGATGCTGTAGGAAACGCGTTTTGCGAGCGTTTCCAGAAAAGGAATGGGGCCATTGGATTCGTATTCCACAGTAAAGTTGATCGAAGCTTCTGATGCTTTAGGAAACGCGTTTTGCGAGCGTTTCCAGAAGAGGAATGAAGCCATTGGATTCGTATTCCACAGTAACGTTGATCAAAGCTTCTGATGCTGTAGGAAACGCGTTTTTCGAGCGTTTCCAGAAAAGGAATGGGGCCATTGGATTCGTATTCCACTTAACAGTTCATCGAAGCTTCTGATGCTGCAGGAAACGGGTTTTGTGAGCGTTTCCAGAAAAAGAATGGAGCCATTGGATTCGTATTCCACAGTAAAGTTAATCGAAGCTTCATATGCTCCAGGAAACGCGTTTTGCGAGCGTTTCCAGAAGAGGAATGGAGCCATTGGATTCGTATTTTACAGTAACGTTGATCAAAGCTTCTGATGCTGTAGGAAACGCGTTTTGCGAGCGTTTCCACAAAAGGAATGGAGCCATTGGATTCGTATTCCACAGTAACGTTGATCAAAGCTTCTGATGCTGTAGGAAACGCATTTTGCGAGCGTTTCCAGAAAAGGAATGGGGCCATTGGATTCGTGTTCCACTGTAAAGTTGATCGAAGCTTCTGATGCTGTAGGAAACGCGTTTTGTGAGCGTTTCCACGAAAGGAATGGGGCCATTGGATTCGTATTCCACTGTAAAGTTGATCGAAGCTTCTGATGCTGTAGGAAACGCGTTTTGCGAGCGTTTCCAGAAGAGGAATGGAGCCATTGGATTCGTATTCCACAGTAACGTTGATCAATGCTTCTGATGCTGTAGGAAACGCGTTTTGCGAGCGTTTCCACAAAAGGAATGCGGCCATCGGATTTGTATTCCACAGTAACGTTGATCAAAGCTTCTGATGCTGTAGGAAACGCGTTTTGCGAGCGTTTCCAGAAGAGGAATGGAGCCATTGGATTCGTATTCCACAGTAAAGTTGATCGAAGCTTCTGGTGCTGTAGGAAACGCGTTTTGTGAGCGTTTCCAGAAAAGGAATGGAGCCATTGGATTCGTATTCCACAGTAACGTTGATCGAAGCTTCTGATGCTGTAGGAAACGCGTTTTGCGAGCGTTTCCAGAAAAGTAATGGGGCAATTGGATTCGTATTCCAAAGTAAAGTTGATCGAAGCTTCTGATGCTTTAGGAAACGCGTTTTGCGAGCGTTTGCAGAAGAGGAATGAAGCCATTGGATTCGTATTCCACAGTAACGTTGATCAAAGCTTCTGATGCTGTAGGAAACGCGTTTTGAGTGCGTTTCCAGAAGAGGAATGGAGCCATTGGATTCGTATTCCACAATAATGTTGATCAAAGCTTCTGATGCTGTAGGAAACGCGTTTTGCGAGCGTTTCCAGAAGAGGAATGGAGCCATTGGATTCGTATTCCACAGTAACGTTGATCAAAGCTTCTGATGCTGTAGGAAACGCGTTTTTCGAGCGTTTCCACAAAAGGAATGGAGCAATTGGACTCGTATTCCACAGTACCATTGATCAAAGCTTCTGATGCTGTAGGAAACGCGTTTTCCGAGCGTTTCCAGAAGAGGAATGGAGCCATTGGATTCGTATTCCACAGTAAAGTTGATCGAAGCTTCTGATGCTGTAGAAAACGCGTTTTGTGAGCGTTTCCAGAAAAGGAATGGGGCCATTGGATTCGTATTCCACTGTAAAGTTGATCGAAACTTCTGATGCTGTAGGAAACGCGTTTTGTGAGCGTTTCAACAAAAGGAATGGAGCCATTGGATTCGTATTCCACAGTAACGTTGATCAAAGCTTCTGATGATGCAGGAAACGCGTTTTGCGAGCGTTTCCAGAAAAGGAATGGGGCCATTGGATTCGTATTCCTCTGTAAAGTTGATCGAAGCTTCTGATGCTGTAGGAAACGCGTTTTGTGAGCGTTTCCACGAAAGGAATGGGGCCATTGGATTCGTATTCCACTGTAAAGTTGATCGAAGCTTCTGATGCTGTAGGAAACGCGTTTTGCGAGCGTTTCCAGAAGAGGAATGGAGCCATTGGATTCGTATTCCACAGTAACGTTGATCAAAGCTTCTGATGCTGTAGGAAACGCGTTTTGCGAGCGTTTCCACAAAAGGAATGTGGCCATCGGATTCGTATTCCACAGTAACGTTGATCAAAGCTTCTGATGCTGTAGGAAACGCGTTTTGTGAGCGTTTCCAGAAAAGGAATGGAGCCATTGGATTCGTATTCCACAGTAACGTTGATCGAAGCTTCTGATGCTGTAGGAAACGCGTTTTCCGAGCGTTTCCAGAAGAGGAATGGAGCCATTGGATTCGTATTCCACAGTAAAGTTGATCGAAGCTTCTGATGCTGTAGAAAACGCGTTTTGTGAGTGTTTCCAGAAAAGGAATGGGGCCATTGGATTCGTATTCCACTGTAAAGTTGATCGAAACTTCTGATGCTGTAGAAAACGCGTTTTGTGAGCGTTTCGACAAAAGGAATGGAGCCATTGGATTCGTATTCCACAGTAACGTTGATCAAAGCTTCTGATGATGCAGGAAACGCGTTTTGCGAGCGTTTCCAGAAAAGGAATGGGGCCATTGGATTCGTATTCCACTGTAAAGTTGATCGAAGCTTCTGATGCTGTAGGAAACGCGTTTTGTGAGCGTTTCCACGAAAGGAATGGGGCCATTGGATTCGTATTCCACTGTAAAGTTGATCGAAGCTTCTGATGCTGTAGGAAACGCGTTTTGCGAGCGTTTCCAGAAGAGGAATGGAGCCATTGGATTCGTATTCCACAGTAACGTTGATCAAAGCTTCTGATGCTGTAGGAAACGCGTTTTGCGAGCGTTTCCACAAAAGGAATGTGGCCATCGGATTCGTATTCCACAGTAACGTTGATCAAAGCTTCTGATGCTGTAGGAAACGCGTTTTGCGAGCGTTTCCAGAAGAGGAATGGAGCCATTGGATTCGTATTCCACAGTAAAGTTGATCGAAGCTTCTGATGCTGTAGGAAACGCGTTTTGCGAGCGTTTGCAGAAGAGGAATGAAGCCATTGGATTCGAATTCCACAGTAACGTTGATCAAAGCTTCTGATGCTGTAGGAAACGCGTTTTGCGAGCGTTTCCAGAAGAGGAATGGAGCCATTGAATTCGTATTCCACAGTAACGTTGATCAAAGCTTCTGATGCTGTAGGAAACGCGTTTTTCGAGCGTTTCCACAAAAGGAATGGAGCAATTGGATTCGTATTCCACAGTACCATTGATCAAAGCTTCTGATGCTGTAGGAAACGCGTTTTCCGAGCGTTTCCAGAAGAGGAATGGAGCCATTGGATTCGTACTCCACAGTAAAGTTGATCGAAGCTTCTGATGCTGTAGAAAACGCCTTTTGTGAGCGTTTCCACAAAAGGAATGTGGCCATCGGATTCGTATTCCACAGTAACGTTGATCAAAGCTTCTGATGCTGTAGGAAACGCGTTTTGCGAGCGTTTCCAGAAGAGGAATGGAGCCATTGGATTCGTATTCCACAGTAAAGTTGATCGAAGCTTCTGATGCTGTAGGAAACGCGTTTTGTGAGCGTTTCCACGAAATGAATGGGGCCATTGGATTCGTATTCCACTGTAAAGTTGATCGAAGCTTCTGATGCTGTAGGAAACGCGTTTTGCGAGCGTTTCCAGAAGAGGAATGGAGCCACTGGATTCGTATTCCACAGTAACGTTGATCAAAGCTTCTGATGCTGTAGGAAACGCGTTTTGCGAGCGTTTCCACAAAAGGAATGTGGCCATCGGATTCGTATTCCACAGTAACGTTGATCAAAGCTTCTGATGCTGTAGGAAACGCGTTTTGCGAGCGTTTCCAGAAGAGGAATGGAGCCATTGGATTCGTATTCCACAGTAAAGTTGATCGAAGCTTCTGATGCTGTAGGAAACGCGTTTTGTGAGCGTTTCCAGAAAAGGAATGGAGCCATTGGATTCGTATTCTACAGTAACGTTGATCGAAGCTTCTGATGCTCTAAGAAACGAGTTTTGCGAGCGTTTCCAGAAAAGTAATGGGGCCATTGGATTCGTATTCCACAGTAAAGTTGATCGAAGCCTCTGATGCTTTAGGAAACGCGTTTTGCGAGCGTTTCCAGAAGAGGAATGAAGCCATTGGATTCGTATTCCACAGTAACGTTGATCAAAGCTTCTGATGCTGTAGGAAACGCGTTTTGAGTGCGTTTCCAGAAGAGGAATGGAGCCATTGGATTCGTATTCCACAGTAAAGTTGATCGAAGCTTCTGATGCTGTAGAAAACGCGTTTTGTGAGCGTTTCCAGAAAAGGAATGGGGCCATTGGATTCGTATTCCACTGTAAAGTTGATCGAAGCTTCTGATGCTGTAGGAAACGCGTTTTGCGAGCGTTTCCAGAAGAGGAATGGAGCCATTGGATTCGTATTCCACAGTAAAGTTGATTGAGGCTTCTGATGCTGTAGGAAACGCGTTTTTCGAGCGTTTCCAGAAGAGGAATGGGGCTATTGGATTCGTATTCCACAGTAACGTTGATCAAAGCTTCTGATGCTGTAGGAAACGCGTTTTGCGAGCGTTTCCACAAAAGAAATGAAGCCATCGGATTCGTATTCCACAGTAACGTTGATCAAAGCTTCTGGTGCTGTAGGAAACGCGTTTTGCGAGCGTTTCCAGAAGAGGAATGGAGCCATTGTATTCGTATTCCACAGTAAAGTTGATCGAAGCTTCTGATGCTGTAGGAAACGCGTTTTGCGAGCGTTCCCAGAAGAGGAATGAAGCCATTGGATTCGTATTCCACAGTCACGTTGATCGAAGCTTCTGATGCTGTAGGAAACGCGTTTTGCGAGCGTTTCCACAAAAAGAATGGAGCCATTGGATTCGTAATCCACAGTAACGTCGATCAAAGCTTCTGATGCTGTAGGAAACGCGTTTTGCGAGCGTTTCCAGAAAAGAAATGGGACCATTGGATTCGTATTCCACTGTAAAGTTGATCGAAGCTTCTGATGCTGTAGGAAACGTGTTTTGCGAGCGTTTCCAGAAGAGGAATGGAGCCACTGGATTCGTATTCCACAGTAACGTTGATCAAAGCTTCTGATGCTTTAGGAAACGCGTTTTGCGAGCGTTTCCACAAAAGGAATGTGGCCATCGGATTCGTATTCCACAGTAACGTTGATCAAAGCTTCTGATGCTGTAGGAAACGCGTTTTGCGAGCGTTTCCAGAAGAGGAATGGAGCCATTGGATTCGTATTCCACAGTAAAGTTGATCGAAGCTTCTGATGCTGTAGGAAACGCGTTTTGTGAGCGTTTCCAGAAAAGGAATGGAGCCATTGGATTCGTATTCCACAGTAAAGTTGATCGAAGCTTCTGATGCTGTAGGAAACGCGTTTTGTGAGCGTTTCCAGAAAAGGAATGGAGCCATTGTATTCGGATTCTACAGTAACGTTGATCGAAGCTTCTGATGCTGTAAGAAACGCGTTTTGCGAGCGTTTCCAGAAAAGTAATGGGGCCATTGGATTCGTATTCCACAGTAAAGTTGATCGAAGCCTCTGATGCTTTAGGAAAGGCGTTTTGCGAGCGTTTCCAGAAGAGGAATGAAGCCATTGGATTCGTATTCCACAGTAACGTTGATCAAAGCTTCTGATGCTGTAGGAAACGCGTTTTGAGTGCGTTTCCAGAAAAGGAATGGGGCCATTGGATTCGTATTCCACTGTAAAGTTGATCGAAGCTTCTGATGCTGTAGGAAACGCGTTTTGCGAGCGTTTCCAGAAGAGGAATGGAGCCATTGGATTCGTATTCCACAGTAAAGTTGATTGAGGCTTCTGATGCTGTAGGAAACGCGTTTTTCGAGCGTTTCCAGAAGAGGAATGGGGCCATTGGATTCGTATTCCACAGTAACGTTGATCAAAGCTTCTGATGCTGTAGGAAACGCGTTTTGTGAGCATTTCCACAAAAGGAATGGAGCCATTGAATTCGTATTCCACAGTAACGTTGATCAAAGCTTCTGATGCTGCAGGAAACGCGTTTTGCGAGCGTTTCCAGAAGAGGAATGGAGCCATTGGATTCGTATTCCACAGTAAAGTTGATTGAAGCTTCTGATGCTGTAGGAAACGCGTTTTTCGAGCGTTTCCAGAAGAGGAATGGGGCCATTGGATTCGTATTCCACAGTAACGTTGATCAAAGCTTCTGATGCTGTAGGAAAAACGTTTTGCGAGCGTTTCCACAAAAGAAATGAAGCCATCGGATTCGTATTCCACAGTAACGTTGATCAAAGCTTCTGATGCTGTAGGAAACGCGTTTTGCTAGCGTTTCCAGAAGAGGAATGGAGCCATTGTATTCGTATTCCACAGTAAAGTTGATCGAAGCTTCTGATGTTGTAGGAAACGCGTTTTTCGAGCGTTCCCAGAAGAGGAATGGAGCCATTGGATTCGTATTCCACAGTCACGTTGATCGAAGCTTCTGATGCTGTAGGAAACGCGTTTTGCGAGCGTTTCGACAAAACCAATGAAGCCATTGGATTCGTAATCCACAGTAACGTCGATCAAAGCTTCTGATGCTGTAGGAAACGCGTTTTGCGAGCGTTTCCAGAAAAGGAATGGGGCCATTGGATTCGTATTCCACTGTAAAGTTGATCGAAGCTTCTGATGCTGTAGGAAACGCGTTTTGCGAGCGTTTCCAGAAGAGGAATGAAGCCATTGGATTCGTATTCCACAGTAACGTTGATCAAAGCTTCTGATGCTGTAGGAAACGCGTTTTGCGAGCGTTTCCAGAAGAGGAATGGAGCCATTGGATTCGTATTCCACAGTAAAGTTGATCGAAGCTTCTGATGCTGTAGGAAACGCGTTTTGCGAGCGTTTCCAGAAGAGGAATGAAGCCATAGGATTCGTATTCCACAGCAACGTTGATCAAAGCTTCTGATGCTGTAGGAAGCGCGTTTTGCGAGCGTTTCCAGAAGAGGAATGGAGCCATTCGATTCGTATTCCACAGTAAAGTTGATCAAAGCTTCTGATGCTGTAGAAAACGCGTTTTGCGAGCGTTTCCAGAAGAGGAATAGAGCCATTGGATTCGTATTCCACAGTAAAGTTGATCGAAGCTTCTGATGCTGTAGGAAACGCGTTTTGCGAGCGTTTCCACAAAAGGAATGTGGCCATCGGATTCGTATTCCACAGTAACGTTGATCAAAGCTTCTGATGCTGTAGGAAACGCGTTTTGCGAGCGTTTCCAGAAGAGGAATGGAGCCATTGGATTCGTATTCCACAGTAAAGTTGATCGAAGCTTCTGATGCTGTAGGAAACGCGTTTTGTGAGCGTTTCCAGAAAAGGAATGGAGCCATTGGATTCGTATTCTACAGTAACGTTGATCGAAGCTTCTGATGCTGTAAGAAACGAGTTTTGCGAGCGTTTCCAGAAAAGTAATGGGGCCATTGGATTCGTATTCCACAGTAAAGTTGATCGAAGCCTCTGATGCTTTAGGAAACGCGTTTTGCGAGCGTTTCCAGAAGAGGAATGAAGCCATTGGATTCGTATTCCACAGTAACGTTGATCAAAGCTTCTGATGCTGTAGGAAACGCGTTTTGAGTGCGTTTCCAGAAGAGGAATGGAGCCATTGGATTCGTATTCCACAGTAAAGTTGATCGAAGCTTCTGATGCTGTAGAAAACGCGTTTTGTGAGCGTTTCCAGAAAAGGAATGGGGCCATTGGATTCGTATTCCACTGTAAAGTTGATCGAAGCTTCTGATGCTGTAGGAAACGCGTTTTGCGAGCGTTTCCAGAAGAGGAATGGAGCCATTGGATTCGTATTCCACAGTAAAGTTGATTGAGGCTTCTGATGCTGTAGGAAACGCGTTTTTCGAGCGTTTCCAGAAGAGGAATGGGGCTATTGGATTCGTATTCCACAGTAACGTTGATCAAAGCTTCTGATGCTGTAGGAAACGCGTTTTGCGAGCGTTTCCACAAAAGAAATGAAGCCATCGGATTCGTATTCCACAGTAACGTTGATCAAAGCTTCTGGTGCTGTAGGAAACGCGTTTTGCGAGCGTTTCCAGAAGAGGAATGGAGCCATTGTATTCGTATTCCACAGTAAAGTTGATCGAAGCTTCTGATGCTGTAGGAAACGCGTTTTGCGAGCGTTCCCAGAAGAGGAATGAAGCCATTGGATTCGTATTCCACAGTCACGTTGATCGAAGCTTCTGATGCTGTAGGAAACGCGTTTTGCGAGCGTTTCCACAAAAAGAATGGAGCCATTGGATTCGTAATCCACAGTAACGTCGATCAAAGCTTCTGATGCTGTAGGAAACGCGTTTTGCGAGCGTTTCCAGAAAAGAAATGGGACCATTGGATTCGTATTCCACTGTAAAGTTGATCGAAGCTTCTGATGCTGTAGGAAACGCGTTTTGCGAGCGTTTCCAGAAGAGGAATGGAGCCACTGGATTCGTATTCCACAGTAACGTTGATCAAAGCTTCTGATGCTTTAGGAAACGCGTTTTGCGAGCGTTTCCACAAAAGGAATGTGGCCATCGGATTCGTATTCCACAGTAACGTTGATCAAAGCTTCTGATGCTGTAGGAAACGCGTTTTGCGAGCGTTTCCAGAAGAGGAATGGAGCCATTGGATTCGTATTCCACAGTAAAGTTGATCGAAGCTTCTGATGCTGTAGGAAACGCGTTTTGTGAGCGTTTCCAGAAAAGGAATGGAGCCATTGGATTCGTATTCCACAGTAAAGTTGATCGAAGCTTCTGATGCTGTAGGAAACGCGTTTTGTGAGCGTTTCCAGAAAAGGAATGGAGCCATTGGATTCGTATTCTACAGTAACGTTGATCGAAGCTTCTGATGCTGTAAGAAACGCGTTTTGCGAGCGTTTCCAGAAAAGTAATGGGGCCATTGGATTCGTATTCCACAGTAAAGTTGATCGAAGCCTCTGATGCTTTAGGAAACGCGTTTTGCGAGCGTTTCCAGAAGAGGAATGAAGCCATTGGATTCGTATTCCACAGTAACGTTGATCAAAGCTTCTGATGCTGTAGGAAACGCGTTTTGAGTGCGTTTCCAGAAAAGGAATGGGGCCATTGGATTCGTATTCCACTGTAAAGTTGATCGAAGCTTCTGATGCTGTAGGAAACGCGTTTTGCGAGCGTTTCCAGAAGAGGAATGGAGCCATTGGATTCGTATTCCACAGTAAAGTTGATTGAGGCTTCTGATGCTGTAGGAAACGCGTTTTTCGAGCGTTTCCAGAAGAGGAATGGGGCCATTGGATTCGTATTCCACAGTAACGTTGATCAAAGCTTCTGATGCTGTAGGAAACGCGTTTTGTGAGCATTTCCACAAAAGGAATGGAGCCATTGAATTCGTATTCCACAGTAACGTTGATCAAAGCTTCTGATGCTGCAGGAAACGCGTTTTGCGAGCGTTTCCAGAAGAGGAATGGAGCCATTGGATTCGTATTCCACAGTAAAGTTGATTGAAGCTTCTGATGCTGTAGGAAACGCGTTTTGCGAGCGTTTCCAGAAGAGGAATGGAGCCATTGGATTCGTATTCCACAGTAAAGTTGATTGAGGCTTCTGATGCTGTAGGAAACGCGTTTTGCGAGCGTTCCCAGAAGAGGAATGAAGCCATTGGATTCGTATTCCACAGTCACGTTGATCGAAGCTTCTGATGCTGTAGGAAACGCGTTTTGCGAGCGTTTCCACAAAAAGAATGGAGCCATTGGATTCGTAATCCACAGTAACGTCGATCAAAGCTTCTGATGCTGTAGGAAACGCGTTTTGCGAGCGTTTCCAGAAGAGGAATGGAGCCATTGGATTCGTATTCCACAGTAAAGTTGATTGAGGCTTCTGATGCTGTAGGAAACGCGTTTTTCGAGCGTTTCCAGAAGAGGAATGGGGCTATTGGATTCGTATTCCACAGTAACGTTGATCAAAGCTTCTGATGCTGTAGGAAACGCGTTTTGCGAGCGTTTCCACAAAAGAAATGAAGCCATTGGATTCGTATTCCACAGTAACGTTGATCAAAGCTTCTGGTGCTGTAGGAAACGCGTTTTGCGAGCGTTTCCAGAAGAGGAATGGAGCCATTGTATTCGTATTCCACAGTAAAGTTGATCGAAGCTTCTGATGCTGTAGGAAACGCGTTTTGCGAGCGTTCCCAGAAGAGGAATGAAGCCATTGGATTTGTATTCCACAGTCACGTTGATCGAAGCTTCTGATGCTGTAGGAAACGCGTTTTGCGAGCGTTTCCACAAAAAGAATGGAGCCATTGGATTCGTAATCCACAGTAACGTCGATCAAAGCTTCTGATGCTGTAGGAAACGCGTTTTGCGAGCGTTTCCAGAAAAGAAATGGGACCATTGGATTCGTATTCCACTGTAAAGTTGATCGAAGCTTCTGATGCTGTAGGAAACGCGTTTTGCGAGCGTTTCCAGAAGAGGAATGGAGCCACTGGATTCGTATTCCACAGTAACGTTGATCAAAGCTTCTGATGCTTTAGGAAACGCGTTTTGCGAGCGTTTCCACAAAAGGAATGTGGCCATCGGATTCGTATTCCACAGTAACGTTGATCAAAGCTTCTGATGCTGTAGGAAACGCGTTTTGCGAGCGTTTCCAGAAGAGGAATGGAGCCATTGGATTCGTATTCTACAGTAACGTTGATCGAAGCTTCTGATGCTGTAAGAAACGCGTTTTGCGAGCGTTTCCAGAAAAGTAATGGGGCCATTGGATTCGTATTCCACAGTAAAGTTGATCGAAGCCTCTGATGCTTTAGGAAACGCGTTTTGCGAGCGTTTCCAGAAGAGGAATGAAGCCATTGGATTCGTATTCCACAGTAACGTTGATCAAAGCTTCTGATGCTGTAGGAAACGCGTTTTGAGTGCGTTTCCAGAAAAGGAATGGGGCCATTGGATTCGTATTCCACTGTAAAGTTGATCGAAGCTTCTGATGCTGTAGGAAACGCGTTTTGCGAGCGTTTCCAGAAGAGGAATGGAGCCATTGGATTCGTATTCCACAGTAAAGTTGATTGAGGCTTCTGATGCTGTAGGAAACGCGTTTTTCGAGCGTTTCCAGAAGAGGAATGGGGCCATTGGATTCGTATTCCACAGTAACGTTGATCAAAGCTTCTGATGCTGTAGGAAACGCGTTTTGTGAGCATTTCCACAAAAGGAATGGAGCCATTGAATTCGTATTCCACAGTAACGTTGATCAAAGCTTCTGATGCTGCAGGAAACGCGTTTTGCGAGCGTTTCCAGAAGAGGAATGGAGCCATTGGATTCGTATTCCACAGTAAAGTTGATTGAAGCTTCTGATGCTGTAGGAAACGCGTTTTGCGAGCGTTTCCAGAAGAGGAATGGAGCCATTGGATTCGTATTCCACAGTAAAGTTGATTGAGGCTTCTGATGCTGTAGGAAACGCGTTTTGCGAGCGTTCCCAGAAGAGGAATGAAGCCATTGGATTCGTATTCCACAGTCACGTTGATCGAAGCTTCTGATGCTGTAGGAAACGCGTTTTGCGAGCGTTTCCACAAAAAGAATGGAGCCATTGGATTCGTAATCCACAGTAACGTCGATCAAAGCTTCTGATGCTGTAGGAAACGCGTTTTGCGAGCGTTTCCAGAAAAGGAATGGGACCATTGGATTCGTATTCCACTGTAAAGTTGATCGAAGCTTCTGATGCTGTAGGAAACGCGTTTTGCGAGCGTTTCTAGAAGAGGAATGAAGCCATTGGATTCGTATTCCACAGTAACGTTGATCAAAGCTTCTGATGCTGTAGGAAACGCGTTTTGCGAGCGTTTCAAGAAGAGGAATGGAACCATTGGATTCGTATTCCACAGTAAAGTTGATCGAAGCTTCTGATGCTGTAGGAAACGCGTTTTGCGAGCGTTTCCAGAAGAGGAATGAAGCCATTGGATTCGTATTCCACAGTAACGTTGATCAAAGCTTCTGATGCTGTAGGAAACGCGTTTTGCGAGCGTTTCCAGAAGAGGAATGGAGCTATTCGATTCGTATTCCACAGTAAATTTGATCAAAGCTGTAGGAAACGCGTTTTGCGAGCGTTTCCAGAAGAGGAATGAAGCCATTGGATTCGTATTCCACAGTAACGTTGATCAAAGCTTCTGATGCTGTAGGAAACCCGTTTTGCGAGCGTTTCCAGAAGAGGAATGGAGCCATTGGATTCGTATTCCACAGTAAAGTTGATCGAAGCTTCTGATGCTTTAGGAAACGCGTTTTGCGAGCGTTTCCAGAAAAGGAATGGGGCCATTGGATTCGTATTCCACAGTAACATTGATCAAAGCTTCTGATGCTGTTGGAAGCGCGTTTTGCGAGCGTTTCCAGAAAAGGAATGGAGCCATTGGATTTGTATTCCACAGTAACGTCGATCAAAGCTTCTGTTGCTGTAGAAAACGCGTTTTGTGAGCGTTTCAAGAAAAGGAATGGAGCCATTGGATTCGTATTCCACAGTAACGTTGATCAAAGCTTCTGATGCTGTAGGAAACGCGTTTTGCGAGCGTTTCCAGAAGAGGAATGGAGCCATTGGATTCGTATTCCACAGTAAAGTTGATCGCAGCTTCTGATGCTGTAGGAAACGCGTTTTGGGAGCGTTTCCAGAAAAGGAATGGAGCCATTCTATTCGTATTCCACAGTAACGTTGATCAAAGCTTCTGATGCTGTAGGAAACGCGTTTTGCGAGCGTTTCCAGAAGAGGAATGGAGCCATTGGATTCGTATTCCACAGTAAAGTTGATTGAAGCTTCTGATGCTGTAGGAAACGCGTTTTTCGAGCGTTTCCAGAAGAGGAATGGGGCCATTGGATTCGTATTCCACAGTAACGTTGATCAAAGCTTCTGATGCTGTAGAAACGCGTTTTGCGAGCGTTTCCACAAAAGAAATGAAGCCATCGGATTCGTATTCCACAGTAACGTTGATCAAAGCTTCTGATGCTGTAGGAAACGCGTTTTGCGAGCGTTTCCAGAAGAGGAATGGAGCCATTGTATTCGTATTCCACAGTAAAGTGTATCGAAGCTTCTGATGCTGTAGGAAACGCGTTTTGCGAGCGTTCCCAGAAGAGGAATGGAGTCATTGGATTCGTATTCCACAGTCACGTTGATCGAAGCTTCTGATGCTGTAGGAAACGCGTTTTGCGAGCGTTTCCACAAAAGTAATGAAGCCATTGGATTCGTAATCCACAGTAACGTCGATCAAAGCTTCTGATGGTGTAGGAAACGCGTTTTGCGAGCGTTTCCAGAAAAGGAATGGGGCCATTGGATTCGTATTCCACTGTAAAGTTGATCGAAGCTTCTGATGCTGTAGGAAACGCGTTTTGCGAGCGTTTCCAGAAGAGGAATGAAGCCATTGGATTCGTATTCCACAGTAACGTTGATCAAAGCTTCTGATGCTGTAGGACACGCGTTTTGCGAGCGTTTCCAGAAGAGGAATGGAGCCATTGGATTCGTATTCCACAGTTACGTTGATCGAAGCTTCTGATGCTGTAGGAAACGCGTTTTGCGAGCGTTTCCACAAAAGGAATGGAGCCATTGGATTCGCATTCCACAGTAACGTCGATCAAAGCTTCTGATGCTGTAGGAAACGCGTTTTGCGAGCGTTTCCAGAAAAGGAATGGGGCCATTGGATTCGTATTCCACTGTAAAGTTGATCGAAGCTTCTGATGCTGTAGGAAAGGCGTTTGGGAGCGTTTCCAGAAGAGGAATGAAGCCATTGGATTCGTATTCCACAGTAACGTTGATGAAAGCTTCTGATGCTGTAGGAAACGCGTTTTGCGAGCGTTTCCAGAAGAGGAATGGAGCCATTGGATTCGTATTCCCCAGTAAAGTTGATCGAAGCTTCTGATGCTGTAGGAAACGCGTTTTGCGAGCGTTTGCAGAAGAGGAATGAAGCCATTGGATTCGTATTCCACAGTAACATTGTTCAAAGCTTCTGATGCTGTAGGAAACGCGTTTTAAGAGCGTTTCCAGAAGAGGAATGGAGCCATTGGATTCGTATTCCACAGTAAAGTTGATCGAAGCTTCTGAAGCGCTAGAAAACGCGTTTTGCGAGCGTTTCCAGAAAAGGAATGGGGCAATTGGATTCGTATTCCACAGTAACGTTGATCAAAGCTTGTGATGCTGTTGGAAACGCGTTTTGCGAGCGTTTCCAGAAAAGGAATGGAGCCATTGGATTCGTATTCCACAGTAACGTCGAACAAAGCTTCTGATGCTGTAGGAAACGCGTTTTGTGAGCGTTTCAAGAAAAGGAATGGAGCAATTGGATTCGTATTCCACAGTAACGTTGATCAAAGCTTCTGATGCTGTAGGAAACGCGTTTTGCGAGCGTTTCCAGAAGAGGAATGGGGCCATTGGATTCGTATTCCACTGTAAAGTTGATCGAAGCTTCTGATGCTGTAGGAAACGCGTTTTGCGAGCGTTTCCAGAAGAGGAATGAAGCCATTGGATTAGTATTCCGCAGTAACGTTGATCAAAGCTTCTGATGCTGTAGGAAACGCGTTTTTAGAGCGTTTCCAGAAAAGGAATGGGGCCATTGGATTCGTATTCCACTTAACAGTTCATCGAAGCTTCTGATGCTGTAGGAAACGCGTTTTGCGAGCGTTTGCAGAAGAGGAATGAAGCCATTGGATTCGAATTCCACAGTAACGTTGATCAAAGCTTCTGATGCTGTAGGAAACGCGTTTTGCGAGCGTTTCCAGAAGAGGAATGGAGCCATTGGATTCGTATTCCACAGTAACGTTGATAAAGCTTCTGATGCTGTAGGAAACGCGTTTTTCGAGCGTTTCCACAAAAGGAATGGAGCAATTGGATTCGTATTCCACAGTACCATTGATCAAAGCTTCTGATGCTGTAGGAAACGCGTTTTCCGAGCGTTTCCAGAAGAGGAATGGAGCCATTGGATTCGTATTCCACAGTAAAGTTGATCGAAGCTTCTGATGCTGTAGAAAACGCCTTTTGTGAGCGTTTCCAGAAAATGAATTGGGCCATTGGATTTGTATTCCACTGTAAAGTTGATCAAAACTTCTGATGCTGTAGGAAACGCGTTTTGTGAGCGTTTCGACAAAAGGAATGGAGCCATTGGATTCGTATTCCACAGTAGCGTTGATCAAAGCTTCTGATGATGCAGGAAACGCGTTTTGTGAGCGTTTCCACGAAAGGAATGGGGCCATTGGATTCGTATTCCACTGTAAAGTTGATCGAAGCTTCTGATGCTGTAGGAAACGCGTTTTGCGAGCGTTTCCAGAAGAGGAATGAAGCCATTGGATTCGTATTCCGCAGTAACGTTGATCAAAGCTTCTGATGCTGTAGGAAACGCGTTTTTCGAGCGTTTCCAGAAAAGGAATGGGGCCATTGGATTCGTATTCCACTTAACAGTTCATCGAAGCTTCTGATGCTGTAGGAAACGCGTTTTGCGAGCGTTTGCAGAAGAGGAATGAAGCCATTGGATTCGAATTCCACAGTAACGTTGATCAAAGCTTCTGATGCTGTAGGAAACGCCTTTTGCGAGCGTTTCCAGAAGAGGAATGGAGCCATTGGATTCGTATTCCACAGTAACGTTGATAAAGCATCTGATGCTGTAGGAAACGCGTTTTTCGAGCGTTTCCACAAAAGGAATGGAGCAATTGGATTCGTATTCCACAGTACCATTGAGCAAAGCTTCTGATGCTGTAGGAAACGCGTTTTCCGAGCGTTTCCAGAAGAGGAATGGAGCCATTGGATTCGTATTCCACAGTAAAGTTGATCGAAGCTTCTGATGCTGTAGAAAACGCCTTTTGTGAGCGTTTCCAGAAAAGGAATGGGGCCATTGGATTCGTATTCCACTGTAAAGTTGATCAAAACTTCTGATGCTGTAGGAAACGCGTTTTGTGAGCGTTTCGACAAAAGGAATGGAGCCATTGGATTCGTATTCCACAGTAACGTTGATCAAAGCTTCTGATGATGCAGGAAACGCGTTTTGCGAGCGTTTCCAGAAAAGGAATGGGGCCATTGGATTCGTATTCCACTGTAAAGTTGATCGAAGCTTCTGATGCTGTAGGAAACGCGTTTTGTGAGCGTTTCCACGAAAGGAATGGGGCCATTGGATTCGTATTCCAC
The DNA here is from genome assembly GCF_048455015.1 of Haemaphysalis longicornis. Lineage (NCBI taxonomy): Eukaryota > Metazoa > Arthropoda > Arachnida > Ixodida > Ixodidae > Haemaphysalis > Haemaphysalis longicornis. The sequence continues at coordinate 378,008 of NW_027526204.1, read as the reverse complement.
TGTAAAGTTGATCGAAGCTTCTGATGCTGTAGGAAACGCGTTTTTCGAGCGTTTCCAGAAGAGGAATGGGGCCATTGGATTCGTATTCCACAGTAACGTTGATCAAAGCTTCTGATGCTGTAGAAACGCGTTTTGCGAGCGTTTCCACAAAAGAAATGTGGCCATCGGATTCGCATTCCACAGTAACGTTGATCAAAGCTTCTGATGCTGTAGGAAACGCGTTTTGCGAGCGTTTCCAGAAGAGGAATGGAGCCATTGTATTCGTATTCCACAGTAAAGTGTATCGAAGCTTCTGATGCTGCAGGAAACGCGTTTTGCGAGCGTTCCCAGAAGAGGAATGGAGTCATTGGATTCGTATTCCACAGTCACGTTGATCGAAGCTTCTGATGCTGTAGGAAACGCGTTTTGCGAGCGTTTCCACAAAAGTAATGAAGCCATTGGATTCGTAATCCACAGTAACGTCGATCAAAGCTTCTGATGCTGTAGGAAACGCGTTTTGCGAGCGTTTCCAGAAAAGGAATGGGGCCATTGGATTCGTATTCCACTGTAAAGTTGATCGAAGCTTCTGATGCTGTAGGAAACGCGTTTTGCGAGCGTTTCCAGAAGAGGAATGGAGCCATTGGATTCGTATTCCACAGTTACGTTGATCGAAGCTTCTGATGCTGTAGGAAACGCGTTTTGCGAGCGTTTCCACAAAAGGAATGGAGCCATTGGATTCGCATTCCACAGTAACGTCGATCAAAGCTTCTGATGCTGTAGGACACGCGTTTTGAGTGCGTTTCCAGAAGAGGAATGGAGCCATTGGATTCGTATTCCACAGTAAAGTTGATCGAAGCTTCTGATGCTGTAGAAAACGCGTTTTGTGAGCGTTTCCAGAAAAGGAATGGGGCCATTGGATTCGTATTCCACTGTAAAGTTGATCGAAGCTTCTGATGCTGTAGGAAACGCGTTTTGTGAGCGTTTCCACAAAAGGAATGGAGCCATTGAATTCGTATTCCACAGTAACGTTGATCAAAGCTTCTGATGCTGCAGGAAACGCGTTTTGCGAGCGTTTCCAGAAGAGGAATGGAGCCATTGGATTCGTATTCCACAGTAAAGTTGATTGAAGCTTCTGATGCTGTAGGAAACGCGTTTTTCTAGCGTTTCCAGAAGAGGAATGGGGCCATTGGATTCGTATTCCACAGTAACGTTGATCAAAGCTTCTGATGCTGTAGGAAAAACGTTTTGCGAGCGTTTCCACAAAAGAAATGAAGCCATCGGATTCGTATTCCACAGTAACGTTGATCAAAGCTTCTGATGCTGTAGGAAACGCGTTTTGCGAGCGTTTCCAGAAGAGGAATGGAGCCATTGGATTCGTATTCCACAGTCACGTTGATCGAAGCTTCTGATGCTGTAGGAAACGCGTTTTGCGAGCGTTTCCACAAAAGGAATGGAGCCATTGGATTCGTAATCCACAGTAACGTCGATCAAAGCTTCTGATGCTGTAGGAAACGCGTTTTGCGAGCGTTTCCAGAAAAGGAATGGGGCCATTGGATTCGTATTCCACTGTAAAGTTGATCGAAGCTTCTGATGCTGTAGGAAACGCGTTTTGCGAGCGTTTCCAGAAGAGGAATGAAGCCATTGGATTCGTATTCCACAGTAACGTTGATCAAAGCTTCTGATGCTGTAGGAAACGCGTTTTGCGAGCGTTTCCAGAAGAGGAATGGAGCCATTGGATTCGTATTCCACAGTAAAGTTGATCGAAGCTTCTGATGCTGTAGGAAACGCGTTTTGCGAGCGTTTCCAGAAGAGGAATGAAGCCATAGGATTCGTATTCCACAGCAACGTTGATCAAAGCTTCTGATGCTGTAGGAAACGCGTTTTGCGAGCGTTTCCAGAAGAGGAATGGAGCCATTCGATTCGTATTCCACAGTAAAGTTGATCAAAGCTTCTGATGCTGTAGAAAACGCGTTTTGCGAGCGTTTCCAGAAGAGGAATAGAGCCATTGGATTCGTATTCCACAGTAAAGTTGATCGAAGCTTCTGATGCGCTAGAAAACGCGTTTTGCGAGCGTTTCCAGAAAAGGAATGGGGCCATTGGATTCGTATTCCACAGTAACGTTGATCAAAGCTTCTGATGCTGTTGGAAACGCGTTTTGCGAGCGTTTCCAGAAAAGGAATGGAGCCATTGGATTCGTATTCCACAGTAACGTCGATCAAAGCTTCTGATGCTGTAGGCAACGCGTTTTGTGAGCGTTTCCAGAAAAGGAATGGAGCCATTGGATTCGTATTCCACAGTAACGTTGATCAAAGCTTCTGATGCTGTAGGAAACGCGTTTTGCGAGCGTTTCCAGAAGAGGAATGGAGCCATTGTATTCTTATTCCACAGTAAAGTTGATCGCAGCTTCTGATGCTGTAGGAAACGCGTTTTGCGAGCGTTCCCAGAAGAGGAATGGAGCCATTGGATTCGTATTCCACAGTCACGTTGATCGAAGCTTCTGATGCTGTAGGAAACGCGTTTTGCGAGCGTTTCCACAAAAAGAATGGAGCCATTGGATTTGTAATCCACAGTAACGTCGATCAAAGCTTCTGATGCTGTAGGAAACGCGTTTTGCGAGCGTTTCCAGAAAAGGAATGGGACCATTGGATTCGTATTCCACAGTAACGTTGATCAAAGCTTCTGATGCTGTAGGAAACGCGTTTTGCGAGCGTTTCCACAAAAGAAATGAAGCCATCGGATTCGTATTCCACAGTAACGTTGATCAAAGCTTCTGATGCTGTAGGAAACGCGTTTTGCGAGCGTTTCCAGAAGAGGAATGGAGCCATTGTATTCGTATTCGACAGTAAAGTTGATCGAAGCTTCTGATGCTGTAGGAAACGCGTTTTGCGAGCGTTCCCAGAAGAGGAATGGAGCCATTGGATTCGTATTCCACAGTCACGTTGATCGAAGCTTCTGATGCTGTAGGAAACGCGTTTTGCGAGCGTTTCCACAAAAAGAATGGAGCCATTGGATTTGTAATCCACAGTAACGTCGATCAAAGCTTCTGATGCTGTAGGAAACGCGTTTTGCGAGCGTTTCCAGAAAAGGAATGGGACCATTGGATTCGTATTCCACTGTAAAGTCGATCGAAGCTTCTGATGCTGTAGGAAACGCGTTTTGCGAGCGTTTCTAGAAGAGGAATGAAGCCATTGGATTCGTATTCCACAGTAACGTTGATCAAAGCTTCTGATGCTGTAGGAAACGCGTTTTGCGAGCGTTTCAAGAAGAGGAATGGAACCATTGGATTCGTATTCCACAGTAAAGTTGATCGAAGCTTCTGATGCTGTAGGAAACGCGTTTTGTGAGCGTTTCCAGAAAAGGAATGGAGCCATATGATTCGTATTCTACAGTAACGTTGATCGAAGCTTCTGATGCTGTAAGAAACGCGTTTTGCGAGCGTTTCCAGAAAAGTAATGGGGCCATTGGATTCGTATTCCACAGTAAAGTTGATCGAAGCCTCTGATACTTTAGGAAACGCGTTTTGCGAGCGTTTCCAGAAGAGGAATGAAGCCATTGGATTCGTATTCCACAGTAACGTTGATCAAAGCTTCTGATGCTGTAGGACACGCGTTTTGAGTGCGTTTCCAGAAGAGGAATGGAGCCATTGGATTCGTATTCCACAGTAAAGTTGATCGAAGCTTATGATGCTGTAGAAAACGCGTTTTGTGAGCGTTTCCAGAAAAGGAATGGGGCCATTGGATTCGTATTCCACTGTAAAGTTGATCGAAGCTTCTGATGCTGTAGGAAACGCGTTTTGTGAGCGTTTCCACAAAAGGAATGGAGCCATTGAATTCGTATTCCACAGTAACGTTGATCAAAGCTTCTGATGCTGCAGGAAACGCGTTTTGCGAGCGTTTCCAGAAGAGGAATGGAGCCATTGGATTCGTATTCCACAGTAAAGTTGATTGAAGCTTCTGATGCTGTAGGAAACGCGTTTTTCTAGCGTTTCCAGAAGAGGAATGGGGCCATTGGATTCGTATTCCACAGTACCGTTGATCAAAGCTTCTGATGCTGTAGGAAAAACGTTTTGCGAGCGTTTCCACAAAAGAAATGAAGCCATCGGATTCGTATTCCACAGTAACGTTGATCAAAGCTTCTGATGCTGTAGGAAACGCGTTTTGCGAGCGTTTCCAGAAGAGGAATGGAGCCATTGTATTCGTATTCCACAGTAAAGTTGATCGAAGCTTCTGATGTTGTAGGAAACGCGTTTTTCGAGCGTTCCCAGAAGAGGAATGGAGCCATTGGATTCGTATTCCACAGTCACGTTGATCGAAGCTTCTGATGCTGTAGGAAACGCGTTTTGCGAGCGTTTCCACAAAAGGAATGGAGCCATTGGATTCGTAATCCACAGTAACGTCGATCAAAGCTTCTGATGCTGTAGGAAACGCGTTTTGCGAGCGTTTCCAGAAAAGGAATGGGGCCATTGGATTCGTATTCCACTGTAAAGTTGATCGAAGCTTCTGATGCTGTAGGAAACGCGTTTTGCGAGCGTTTCCAGAAGAGGAATGAAGCCATTGGATTCGTATTCCACAGTAACGTTGATCAAAGCTTCTGATGCTGTAGGAAACGCGTTTTGCGAGCGTTTCCAGAAGAGGAATGGAGCCATTGAATTCGTATTCCAAAGTAAAGTTGATCGAAGCTTCTGATGCTGTAGGAAACGCGTTTTGCGAGCGTTTCCAGAAGAGGAATGAAGCCATAGGATTCGTATTCCACAGCAACGTTGATCAAAGCTTCTGATGCTGTAGGAAACGCGTTTTGCGAGCGTTTCCAGAAGAGGAATGGAGCCATTCGATTCGTATTCCACAGTAAAGTTGATCAAAGCTTCTGATGCTGTAGAAAACGCGTTTTGCGAGCGTTTCCAGAAGAGGAATAGAGCCATTGGATTCGTATTCCACAGTAAAGTTGATCGAAGCTTCTGATGCGCTAGAAAACGCTTTTTGCGAGCGTTTCCAGAAAAGGAATGGGGCCATTGGATTTGTATTCTACAGTAACGTTGATCAAAGCTTCTGATGCTGTTGGAAACGCGTTTTGCGAGCGTTTCCAGAAAAGGAATGGAGCCATTGGATTCGTATTCCACAGTAACGTCGATCAAAGCTTCTGATGCTGTAGGCAACGCGTTTTGTGAGCGTTTCCAGAAAAGGAATGGAGCCATTGGATTCGTATTCCACAGTAACGTTGATCAAAGCTTCTGATGCTGTAGGAAATGCGTTTTGCGAGCGTTTCCAGAAGAGGAATGGAGCCATTGTATTCTTATTCCACAGTAAAGTTGATCGCAGCTTCTGATGCTGTAGGAAACGCGTTTTGGGAGCGTTTCCAGAAAAGGAATGGAGCCATTCGATTAGTATTGCACAGTAACGTTGATCAAAGCTTCTGATGCTGTAGGAAACGCGTTTTGCGAGCGTTTCCAGAAGAGGAATGGAGCCATTGGATTCGTATTCCACAGTAAAGTTGATTGAGGCTTCTGATGCTGTAGGAAACGCGTTTTTCGAGCGTTTCCAGAAGAGGAATGGGGCCATTGGATTCGTATTCCACTGTAACGTTGATCAAAGCTTCTGATGCTGTAGGAAACGCGTTTTGCGAGCGTTTCCACAAAAGAAATGAAGCCATCGGATTCGTATTCCACAGTAACGTTGATCAAAGCTTCTGATGCTGTAGGAAACGCGTTTTGCGAGCGTTTCCAGAAGAGGAATGGAGCCATTGTATTCGTATTCGACAGTAAAGTTGATCGAAGCTTCTGATGCTGTAGGAAACGCGTTTTGCGAGCGTTCCCAGAAGAGGAATGGAGCCATTGGATTCGTATTCCACAGTCACGTTGATCGAAGCTTCTGATGCTGTAGGAAACGCGTTTTGCGAGCGTTTCCACAAAAAGAATGGAGCCATTGGATTTGTAATCCACAGTAACGTCGATCAAAGCTTCTGATGCTGTAGGAAACGCGTTTTGCGAGCGTTTCCAGAAAAGGAATGGGACCATTGGATTCGTATTCCACTGTAAAGTCGATCGAAGCTTCTGATGCTGTAGGAAACGCGTTTTGCGAGCGTTTCTAGAAGAGGAATGAAGCCATTGGATTCGTATTCCACAGTAACGTTGATCAAAGCTTCTGATGCTGTAGGAAACGCGTTTTGCGAGCGTTTCAAGAAGAGGAATGGAACCATTGGATTCGTATTCCACAGTAAAGTTGATCGAAGCTTCTGAGGCTGTAGGAAACGCGTTTTGCGAGCGTTTCCAGAAGAGGAATGAAGCCATTGGATTCGTATTCCACAGTAACGTTGATCAAAGCTTCTGATGCTGTAGGAAACGCGTTTTGCGAGCGTTTCCAGAAGAGGAATGGAGCTATTCGATTCGTATTCCACAGTAAATTTGATCAAAGCTGTAGGAAACGCGTTTTGCGAGCGTTTCCAGAAGAGGAATGAAGCCATTGGATTCGTATTCCACAGTAACGTTGATCAAAGCTTCTGATGCTGTAGGAAACGCGTTTTGCGAGCGTTTCCAGAAGAGGAATGGAGCCATTGGATTCGTATTCCACAGTAAAGTTGATCGAAGCTTCTGATGCTTTAGGAAACGCGTTTTGCGAGCGTTTCCAGAAAAGGAATGGGGCCATTGGATTCGTATTCCACAGTAAGATTGATCAAAGCTTCTGATGCTGTTGGAAACGCGTTTTGCGAGCGTTTCCAGAAAAGGAATGGAGCCATTGGATTCGTATTCCACAGTAACGTCGATCAAAGCTTCTGTTGCTGTAGAAAACGCGTTTTGTGAGCGTTTCAAGAAAAGGAATGGAGCCATTGGATTCGTATTCCACAGTAACGTTGATCAAAGCTTCTGATGCTGTAGGAAACGCGTTTTGCGAGCGTTTCCAGAAGAGGAATGGAGCCATTGGATTCGTATTCCACAGTAAAGTTGATCGCAGCTTCTGATGCTGTAGGAAACGCGTTTTGGGAGCGTTTCCAGAAAAGGAATGGAGCCATTCTATTCGTATTCCACAGTAACGTTGATCAAAGCTTCTGATGCTGTAGGAAACGCGTTTTGCGAGCGTTTCCAGAAGAGGAATGGAGCCATTGGATTCGTATTCCACAGTAAAGTTGATTGAAGCTTCTGATGCTGTAGGAAACGCGTTTTTCGAGCGTTTCCAGAAGAGGAATGGGGCCATTGGATTCGTATTCCACAGTAACGTTGATCAAAGCTTCTGATGCTGTAGAAACGCGTTTTGCGAGCGTTTCCACAAAAGAAATGAAGCCATCGGATTCGCATTCCACAGTAACGTTGATCAAAGCTTCTGATGCTGTAGGAAACGCGTTTTGCGAGCGTTTCCAGAAGAGGAATGGAGCCATTGTATTCGTATTCCACAGTAAAGTGTATCGAAGCTTCTGATGCTGCAGGAAACGCGTTTTGCGAGCGTTCCCAGAAGAGGAATGGAGTCATTGGATTCGTATTCCACAGTCACGTTGATCGAAGCTTCTGATGCTGTAGGAAACGCGTTTTGCGAGCGTTTCCACAAAAGTAATGAAGCCATTGGATTCGTAATCCACAGTAACGTCGATCAAAGCTTCTGATGCTGTAGGAAACGCGTTTTGCGAGCGTTTCCAGAAAAGGAATGGGGCCATTGGATTCGTATTCCACTGTAAAGTTGATCGAAGCTTCTGATGCTGTAGGAAACGCGTTTTGCGAGCGTTTCCAGAAGAGGAATGAAGCCATTGGATTCGTATTCCACAGTAACGTTGATCAAAGCTTCTGATGCTGTAGGAAACGCGTTTTGCGAGCGTTTCCAGAAGAGGAATGGAGCCATTGGATTCGTATTCCACAGTTACGTTGATCGAAGCTTCTGATGCTGTAGGAAACGCGTTTTGCGAGCGTTTCCACAAAAGGAATGGAGCCATTGGATTCGCATTCCACAGTAACGTCGATCAAAGCTTCTGATGCTGTAGGAAACGCGTTTTGCGAGCGTTTCCAGAAAAGGAATGGGGCCATTGGATTCGTATTCCACTGTAAAGTTGATCGAAGCTTCTGATGCTGTAGGAAAGGCGTTTGGGAGCGTTTCCAGAAGAGGAATGAAGCCATTGGATTCGTATTCCACAGTAACGTTGATGAAAGCTTCTGATGCTGTAGGAAACGCGTTTTGCGAGCGTTTCCAGAAGAGGAATGGAGCCATTGGATTCGTATTCCACAGTAAAGTTGATCGAAGCTTCTGATGCTGTAGGAAACGCGTTTTGCGAGCGTTTGCAGAAGAGGAATGAAGCCATTGGATTCGTATTCCACAGTAACGTTGTTCAAAGCTTCTGATGCTGTAGGAAACGCGTTTTGCGAGCGTTTCCAGAAGAGGACTGGAGCCATTGGATTCGTATTCCACAGTAAAGTTGATCGAAGCTTCTGAATCGCTAGAAAACGCGTTTTGCGAGCGTTTCCAGAAAAGGAATGGGGCAATTGGATTCGTATTCCACAGTAACGTTGATCAAAGCTTGTGATGCTGTTGGAAACGCGTTTTGCGAGCGTTTCCAGAAAAGGAATGGAGCCATTGGATTCGTATTCCACAGTAACGTCGAACAAAGCTTCTGATGCTGTAGGAAACGCGTTTTGTGAGCGTTTCAAGAAAAGGAATGGAGCCATTGGATTCGTATTCCACAGTAACGTTGATCAAAGCTTCTGATGCTGTAGGAAACGCGTTTTGCGAGCGTTTCCAGAAGAGGAATGGGGCCATTGGATTCGTATTCCACTGTAAAGTTGATCGAAGCTTCTGATGCTGTAGAAAACGCGTTTTGCGAGCGTTTCCAGAAGAGGAATGAAGCCATTGGATTCGTATTCCGCAGTAACGTTGATCAAAGCTTCTGATGCTGTAGGAAACGCGTTTTGCGAGCGTTTCCAGAAGAGGAATGGAGCCATTGGATTCGTATTCCACAGTCACGTTGATCGAAGCTTCTGATGCTGTAGGAAACGCGTTTTGCGAGCGTTTCCACAAAAGGAATGGAGCCATTGGATTCGCATTCCACAGTAACGTCGATCAAAGCTTCTGATGCTGTAGGAAACGCGTTTTGCGAGCGTTTCCAGAAAAGGAATGGGGCCATTGGATTCGTATTCCACTGTATAGTTGATCGAAGCTTCTGATGCTGTAGGAAAGGCGTTTGGGAGCGTTTCCAGAAGAGGAATGAAGCCATCGGATTCGTATTCCACAGTAACGTTGATCAAAGCTTCTGATGCTGTAGGAAACGCGTTTTGCGAGCGTTTCCACAAAAGAAATGAAGCCATCGGATTCGTATTCCACAGTAACGTTGATCAAAGCTTCTGATGCTGTAGGAAACGCGTTTTGCGAGCGTTTCCAGAAGAGGAATGGAGCCATTGTATTCGTATTCGACAGTAAAGTTGATCGAAGCTTCTGATGCTGTAGGAAACGCGTTTTGCGAGCGTTCCCAGAAGAGGAATGGAGCCATTGGATTCGTATTCCACAGTCACGTTGATCGAAGCTTCTGATGCTGTAGGAAACGCGTTTTGCGAGCGTTTCCACAAAAAGAATGGAGCCATTGGATTTGTAATCCACAGTAACGTCGATCAAAGCTTCTGATGCTGTAGGAAACGCGTTTTGCGAGCGTTTCCAGAAAAGGAATGGGACCATTGGATTCGTATTCCACTGTAAAGTCGATCGAAGCTTCTGATGCTGTAGGAAACGCGTTTTGCGAGCGTTTCTAGAAGAGGAATGAAGCCATTGGATTCGTATTCCACAGTAACGTTGATCAAAGCTTCTGATGCTGTAGGAAACGCGTTTTGCGAGCGTTTCAAGAAGAGGAATGGAACCATTGGATTCGTATTCCACAGTAAAGTTGATCGAAGCTTCTGATGCTGTAGGAAACGCGTTTTGCGAGCGTTTCCAGAAGAGGAATGAAGCCATTGGATTCGTATTCCACAGTAACGTTGATCAAAGCTTCTGATGCTGTAGGAAACGCGTTTTGCGAGCGTTTCCAGAAGAGGAATGGAGCTATTCGATTCGTATTCCACAGTAAATTTGATCAAAGCTGTAGGAAACGCGTTTTGCGAGCGTTTCCAGAAGAGGAATGAAGCCATTGGATTCGTATTCCACAGTAACGTTGATCAAAGCTTCTGATGCTGTAGGAAACGCGTTTTGCGAGCGTTTCCAGAAGAGGAATGGAGCCATTGGATTCGTATTCCACAGTAAAGTTGATCGAAGCTTCTGATGCTTTAGGAAACGCGTTTTGCGAGCGTTTCCAGAAAAGGAATGGGGCCATTGGATTCGTATTCCACAGTAACATTGATCAAAGCTTCTGATGCTGTTGGAAACGCGTTTTGCGAGCGTTTCCAGAAAAGGAATGGAGCCATTGGATTCGTATTCCACAGTAACGTCGATCAAAGCTTCTGTTGCTGTAGAAAACGCGTTTTGTGAGCGTTTCAAGAAAAGGAATGGAGCCATTGGATTCGTATTCCACAGTAACGTTGATCAAAGCTTCTGATTCTGTAGGAAACGCGTTTTGCGAGCGTTTCCAGAAGAGGAATGGAGCCATTGGATTCGTATTCCACAGTAAAGTTGATCGCAGCTTCTGATGCTGTAGGAAACGCGTTTTGGGAGCGTTTCCAGAAAAGGACTGGAGCCATTTTATTCGTATTCCACAGTAACGTTGATCAAAGCTTCTGATGCTGTAGGACACGCGTTTTGCGAGCGTTTCCAGAAGAGGAATGGAGCCATTGGATTCGTATTCCACAGTAAAGTTGATTGAAGCTTCTGATGCTGTAGGAAACGCGTTTTTCGAGCGTTTCCAGAAGAGGAATGGGGCCATTGGATTCGTATTCCACAGTAACGTTGATCAAAGCTTCTGATGCTGTAGAAACGCGTTTTGCGAGCGTTTCCACAAAAGAAATGAAGCCATCGGATTCGCATTCCACAGTAACGTTGATCAAAGCTTCTGATGCTGTAGGAAACGCGTTTTGCGAGCGTTTCCAGAAGAGGAATGGAGCCATTGTATTCGTATTCCACAGTAAAGTGTATCGAAGCTTCTGATGCTGCAGGAAACGCGTTTTGCGAGCGTTCCCAGAAGAGGAATGGAGTCATTGGATTCGTATTCCACAGTCACGTTGATCGAAGCTTCTGATGCTGTAGGAAACGCGTTTTGCGGGCGTTTCCACAAAAGTAATGAAGCCATTGGATTCGTAATCCACAGTAACGTCGATCAAAGCTTCTGATGCTGTAGGAAACGCGTTTTGCGAGCGTTTCCAGAAAAGGAATGGGGCCATTGGATTCGTATTCCACTGTAAAGTTGATCGAAGCTTCTGATGCTGTAGGAAACGCGTTTTGCGAGCGTTTTCAGAAGAGGAATGAAGCCATTGGATTCGTATTCCACAGTAACGTTGATGAAAGCTTCTGATGCTGTAGGAAACGCGTTTTGCGAGCGTTTCCAGAAGAGGAATGGAGCCATTGGATTCGTATTCCACAGTAAAGTTGATCGAAGCTTCTGATGCTGTAGGAAACGCGTTTTGCGAGCGTTTGCAGAAGAGGAATGAAGCCATTGGATTCGTATTCCACAGTAACGTTGTTCAAAGCTTCTGATGCTGTAGGAAACGCGTTTTGCGAGCGTTTCCAGAAGAGGAATGGAGCCATTGGATTCGTATTCCACAGTAAAGTTGTTCGAAGCTTCTGAAGCGCTAGAAAACGCGTTTTGCGAGCGTTTCCAGAAAAGGAATGGGGCAATTGGATTCGTATTCCACAGTAACGTTGATCAAAGCTTGTGATGCTGTTGGAAACGCGTTTTGCGAGCGTTTCCAGAAAAGGAATGGAGCCATTGGATTCGTATTCCACAGTAACGTCGAACAAAGCTTCTGATGCTGTAGGAAACGCGTTTTGTGAGCGTTTCAAGAAAAGGAATGGAGCCATTGGATTCGTATTCCACAGTAACGTTGATCAAAGCTTCTGATGCTGTAGGAAACGCGTTTTGCGAGCGTTTCCAGAAGAGGAATGGGGCCATTGGATTCGTATTCCACTGTAAAGTTGATCGAAGCTTCTGATGCTGTAGAAAACGCGTTTTGCGAGCGTTTCCAGAAGAGGAATGAAGCCATTGGATTCGTATTCCGCAGTAACGTTGATCAAAGCTTCTGATGCTGTAGGAAACGCGTTTTGCGAGCGTTTCCAGAAGAGGAATGGAGCCATTGCATTCGTATTCCACAGTCACGTTGATCGAAGCTTCTGATGCTGTAGGAAACGCGTTTTGCGAGCGTTTCCACAAAAGGAATGGAGCCATTGGATTCGCATTCCACAGTAACGTCAATCAAAGCTTCTGATGCTGTAGGAAACGCGTTTTGCGAGCGTTTCCAGAAAAGGAATGGGGCCATTGGATTCGTATTCCACTGTAAAGTTGATCGAAGCTTCTGATGCTGTAGGAAAGGCGTTTGGGAGCGTTTCCAGAAGAGGAATGAAGCCATCGGATTCGTATTCCACAGTAACGTTGATCAAAGCTTCTGATGCTGTAGGAAACGCGTTTTGCGAGCGTTTCCAGAAGAGGAATGGAGCCATTGGATTCGTATTCCACAGTAAAGTTGATCGAAGCTTCTGATGCTGTAGGAAACGCGTTTTGCGAGTGTTTGCAGAAGAGGAATGAAGTCATTGGATTCGTATTCCACAGTAACGTTGATGAAAGCTTCTGATGCTGTAGGAAACGCGTTTTGCGAGCGTTTCCAGAAGAAGAATGGAGCCATTCGATTCGTATTCCACAGTAAAGTTGATCAAAGCTTCTGATGCTGTAGGAAACGCGTTTTGCGAGCGTTTCCAGAAGAGGAATGGAGCCATTGGATTCGTATTCCACAGTAAAGTTGATCGAAGCTTCTGATGCGCTAGAAAACGCGTTTTGCGAGCGTTTCCAGAAAAGGAATGGGGCCATTGGATTCGTATTCCACAGTAACGTTGATCAAAGCTTCTGATGCTGTTGGAAACGCGTTTTGCGAGCGTTTGCAGAAAAGGAATGGAGCCATTGGATTCGTATTCCACAGTAACGTCGAAAAAAGCTTCTGATGCTGTAGGAAACGCGTTTTGTGAGCGTTTCAAGAAAAGGAATGGAGCCATTGGATTCGTATTCCACAGTAACGTTGATCAAAGCTTCTGATGCTGTAGGAAACGCGTTTTGCGAGCGTTTCCAGAAGAGGAGTGGGGCCATTGGATTTTTATTCCACAGTAACGTTGATCAAAGCTTCTGATGCTGTAGGAAACGCGTTTTGGGAGCGTTTCCAGAAAAGGAATGGAGCCATTCGATTCGTATTCCACAGTAACGTTGCTCAAAGCTTCTGATGCTGTAGGAAACGCGTTTTGCGAGCGTTTCCAGAAGAGGAATGGAGCCATTGGATTCGTATTCCACAGTAAAGTTGATTGAAGCTTCTGATGCTGTAGGAAACGCGTTTTTCGAGCGTTTCCAGAAGAGGAGTGGGGCCTTTGGATTCTTATTCCACAGTAACGTTGATCAAAGCTTCTGATGCTGTAGGAAACGCGTTTTGCGAGCGTTTCCACAAAAGAAATGAAGCCATCGGATTCGTATTCCACAGTAACGTTGATCAAAGCTTCTGATGCTGTAGGAAACGCGTTTTGCGAGCGTTTCCAGAAGAGGAATGGAGCCATTGTATTCGTATTCCACAGTAAAGTTGATCGAAGCTTCTGATGCTGTAGGAAATGCGTTTTGCGAGCGTTCCCAGAAGAGGAATGGAGCCATTGGATTCGTATTCCACAGTCACGTTGATCGAAGCTTCTGATGCTGTAGGAAACGCGTTTTGCGAGCGTTTCCACAAAAGGAATGGAGCCATTGGATTTGTAATACACAGTAACGTCGATCAAAGCTTCTGATGCTGTAGGAAACGCGTTTTGCGAGCGTTTCCAGAAAAGGAATGGGGCCATTGGATTCGTATTTCACTGTAAAGTTGATCGAAGCTTCTGATGCTGTAGGAAACGCGTTTTGCGAGCGTTTCCAGAAGAGGAATGAAGCCATTGGGTTCGTATTCCACAGTAACGTTTATCAAAGCTTCTGATGCTGTAGGAAACGCGTTTTGCGAGCGTTTCCAGAAGAGGAATGGAGCCATTGGATTCGTATTCCACAGTAAAGTTGATTGAAGCTTCTGATGCTGTATGAAACGCGTTTTGCGAGCGTTTCCAGAAGAGGAATGAAGCCATTGGATTCGTATTCCACAGTAACGTTGATCAAAGCTTCTGATGCTGTAGGAAACGCGTTTTGCGAGAGTTTCCAGAAGAGGAATGGAGTCATTGGATTCGTATTCCACAGTAACGTTGATCAAAGCTTCTGATGCTGTAGGAAACGCGTTTTGCGAGCGTTTCCAGAAGAGGAATGGAGCCATTGGATTCGTATTCCACAGTAAAGTTGATCGCAGCTTCTGATGGTGTAGGAAACGCGTTTTGGGAGCGTTTCCAGAAAAGGAATGGAGCCATTCGATTCGTATTCCACAGTAACGTTGATCAAAGCTTCTGATGCTGTAGGAAACGCGTTTTGCGAGCGTTTCCACAAAAGAAATGAAGCCATCGGATTCGTATTCCACAGTAACGTTGATCAAAGCTTCTGATGCGCTAGAAAAGGCGTTTTGCGAGCGTTTCCAGAAGAGGAATGGGGCCATTGGATTCGTATTCCACAGTAATGTTGCTCGAAGCTTCTGATGCTGTTGGAAACGCGTTTGGCGAGCGTTTCCAGAAAAGGAATGGAGCCATTGGATTCGTATTCCACAGTAACGTCGATCAAAGCATCTGATGCTGTAGGAAACGCGTTTTGTGAGCGTTTCCAGAAAAGGAATGGAGCCATTTGATTCGTATTCCACAGTAACGTTGATCAAAGCTTCTGATGCTGTAGGAAACGCGTTTTGCGAGCGTTTCCAGAAGAGGAATGGAGCCATTGGATTCGTATTCCACAGTAAAGTTGATTGAAGCTTCTGATGCTGTAGGAAACGCGTTTTTCGAGCGTTTCCAGAAGAGGAATGGGGCCATTGGATTCGTATTCCACAGTAACGTTGATCAAAGCTTCTGATGCTGTAGGAAACGCGTTTTGCGAGCGTTTCCACAAAAGAAATGAAGCCATCGGATTCGTATTCCACAGTAACGTTGATCAAAGCTTCTGATGCTGTAGGAAACGCGTTTTGCGAGCGTTTCCAGAAGAGGAATGGAGCCATTGTATTCGTATTCTACAGTAAAGTTGATCGACGCTTCTGATGCTGTAGGAAACGCGTTTTGCGAGCGTTCCCAGAAGAGGAATGGAGCCATTGGATTCGTATTCCACAGTCACGTTGATCGAAGCTTCTGATGCTGTAGGAAACGCGTTTTGCGAGCGTTTCCACAAAAGGAATGGGGCCATTGGATTCGTATTCCACTATAAAGTATCGAAGCTTCTGATGCTGTAGGAAACGCGTTTTGCGAGCGTTTCCAGAAGAGGAATGAAGCCATTGGATTCGTATTCCACAGTAACGTTGATCAAAGCTTCTAATGCTGTAGGAAACGCGTTTTGCGAGTGTTTCCAGAAGAGGAATGAAGCCATTGGATTCGTATTCCACAGTAACGTTGATCGAAGCTTCTGATGCTGTAGGAAACGCGTTTTGCGAGCGTTTCCAGAAGAGGAATGGAGCCAGTGTATTCGTATTCCACAGTAAAGTTGATCGAAGCTTCTGATGCTGTAGGAAATGCGTTTTGCGAGCGTTCCCAGAAGAGGAATGGAGCCATTGGATTCGTATTCCACAGTCACGTTGATCGAAGCTTCTGATGCTGTAGGAAACGCGTTTTGCGAGCGTTTCCACAAAAGGAATGGAGCCATTGGATTCGTAATCCACAGTAACGTCGATCAAAGCTTCTGATGCTGTAGGAAACGCGTTTTGCGAGCGTTTCCAGAAAAGGAATGGGGCCATTGGATTCGTATTCCACTGTAAAGTTGATCGAAGCTTCTGACGCTGTAGGAAACGCGTTTTGCGAGCGTTTCCAGAAGAGGAATGAAGCCATTGGGTTCGTATTCCACAGTAACGTTTATCAAAGCTTCTGATGCTGTAGGAAACGCGTTTTGCGAGCGTTTCCAGAAGAGGAATGGAGCCATTGGATTCGTATTCCACAGTAAAGTTGATTGAAGCTTCTGATGCTGTAGGAAACGCGTTTTGCGAGCGTTTCCAGAAGAGGAATGAAGCCATTGGATTCGTATTCCACAGTAACGTTGATCAAAGCTTCTGATGCTGTAGGAAACGCGTTTTGCGAGAGTTTCCAGAAGAGGAATGGAGTCATTGGATTCGTATTCCACAGTAACGTTGATCAAAGCTTCTGATGCTGTAGGAAACGCGTTTTGCGAGCGTTTCCAGAAGAGGAATGGAGCCATTGGATTCGTATTCCACAGTAAAGTTGATCGCAGCTTCTGATGCTGTAGGAAACGCGTTTTGGAAGCGTTTCCAGAAAAGGAATGGAGCCATTCGATTCGTATTTCACAGTAACGTTGATCAAAGCTTCTGATGCTGTAGGAAACGCGTTTTGCGAGCGTTTCCACAAAAGAAATGAAGCCATCGGATTCGTATTCCACAGTAACGTCTATCAAAGCTTCTGATGCGCTAGAAAACGCGTTTTGCGAGCGTTTCCAGAAGAGGAATGGGGCCATTGGATTCGTATTCCACAGTAATGTTGATCAAAGCTTCTGATGCTGTTGGAAACGCGTTTGGCGAGCGTTTCCAGAAAAGGAATGGAGCCATTGGATTCGTATTCCACAGTAAAGTTGATCGAAGCTTCTGATGCTGTAGGAAATGCGTTTTGCGAGCGTTCCCAGAAGAGGAATGGAGCCATTGGATTCGTATTCCACAGTCACGTTGATCGAAGCTTCTGATGCTGTAGGAAACGCGTTTTGCGAGCGTTTCCACAAAAGGAATGGAGCCATTGGATTCGTAATCCACAGTAACGTCGATCAAAGCTTCTGATGCTGTAGGAAACGCGTTTTGCGAGCGTTTCCAGAAAAGGAAAGGGGCCATTGGATTCGTGTTCCACTGTAAAGTTGATCGAAGCTTCTGATGCTGTAGGAAACGCGTTTTGCGAGCGTTTCCAGAAGAGGAATGAAGCCATTGGGTTTGTATTCCACAGTAACGTTTATCAAAGCTTCTGATGCTGTAGGAAACGCGTTTACGAGCGTTTCCAGAAGAGGAATGGAGCCATTGGATTCGTATTCCACAGTAAAGTTGATTGAAGCTTCTGATGCTGTAGGAAACGCGTTTTGCGAGCGTTTCCAGAAGAGGAATGAAGCCATTGGATTCGTATTCCACAGTAACGTTGATCAAAGCTTCTGATGCTGTAGGAAACGCGTTTTGCGAGGGTTTCCAGAAAAGGAATGGAGCCATTTGATTCGTATTCCACAGTAACGTTGATCAAAGCTTCTGATGCTGTAGGAAACGCGTTTTGCGAGCGTTTCCAGAAGAGGAATGGAGCCATTGGATTCGTATTCCACAGTAAAGTTGATTGAAGCTTCTGATGCTGTAGGAAACGCGTTTTTCGAGCGTTTCCAGAAGAGGAATGGGGCCATTGGATTCGTATTCCACAGTAACGTTGATCAAAGCTTCTGATGCTGTAGGAAACGCGTTTTGCGAGCGTTTCCACAAAAGAAATGAAGCCATCGGATTCGTATTCCACAGTAACGTTGATCAAAGCTTCTGATGCTGTAGGAAACGCGTTTTGCGAGCGTTTCCAGAAGAGGAATGGAGCCATTGTATTCGTATTCCACAGTAAAGTTGATCGACGCTTCTGATGCTGTAGGAAACGCGTTTTGCGAGCGTTCCCAGAAGAGGAATGGAGCCATTGGATTCGTATTCCACAGTCACGTTGATCGAAGCTTCTGATGCTGTAGGAAACGCGTTTTGCGAGCGTTTCCACAAAAGGAATGGAGCCATTGGATTCGTAATCCACAGTAACGTCGATCAAAGCTTCTGATGCTGTAGGAAACGCGTTTTGCGAGCGTTTCCAGAAAAAAAATGGGGCCATTGGATTCGTATTCCACTATAAAGTATCGAAGCTTCTGATGCTGTAGGAAACGCGTTTTGCGAGCGTTTCCAGAAGAGGAATGAAGCCATTGGATTCGTATTCCACAGTAACGTTGATCAAAGCTTCTGATGCTGTAGGAAACGCGTTTTGCGAGCGTTTCCAGAAGAGGAATGAAGCCATTGGATTCGTATTCCACAGTAACGTTGATCAAAGCTTCTGATGCTGTAGGAAACGCCTTTTGCGAGCGTTTCCAGAAGAGGGATGGAGCCATTTGATTCGTATTCCACAGTAAAGTTGATTGAAGCTTCTGATGCTGTAGGAAACGCGTTTTGCGAGCGTTCCCAGAAGAGGAATGGAGCCATTGGATTCGTATTCCACAGTCACGTTGATCGAAGCTTCTGATGCTGTAGGAAACGCGTTTTGCGAGCGTTTCCACAAAAGGAATGGAGCCATTGCATTCGTAATCCACAGTAACGTCGATCAAAGCTTCTGATGCTGTAGGAAACGCGTTTTGCGAGCGTTTCCAGAAAAGGAATGGGGCCATTGGATTCGTATTCCACTGTAAAGTTGATCGAAGCTTCTGATGCTGTAGGAAACGCGTTTTGCGAGCGTTTCCAGAAGAGGAATGAAGCCATTGGATTCGTATTCCACAGTAACGTTGATCAAAGCTTCTGATGCTTTAGGAAACGCGTTTTGCGAGCGTTTCAAGAAGAGGAATGGAGTCATTGGATTCGTATTCCACAGTAAAGTTGATCGAAGCTTCTGATGCTGTAGGAAACGCGTTTTGCGAGCGTTTGCAGAAGAGGAATGAAGCCATTGGATTCGTATTCCACAGTAACGTTGATCAAAGCTTCTGATGGTGTAGGAAACGCGTTGTGCGAGCGTTTCCAGAAGAGGAATGGAGCCATGTGATTCGTATTCCACAGTAAATTTGATCAAAGCTTCTGATGCTGTAGGAAACGCGTTTTGCGAGCGTTTCCAGAAGAGGAATGGAGCCATTGGATTCGTATTCCACAGTAAAGTTGATCGAAGCTTCTGATGCGCTAGAAAACGCGTTTTGCGAGCGTTTCCAGAAAAGGAATGGGGCCATTGGATTCGTATTCCACAGTAACGTTGATCAAAGCTTCTGATGCTGTTGGAAACGCGTTTTGCGAGCGTTTCCAGAAAAGGAATGAAGCCATTGGATTCGTATTCCACAGTAACGTCGATCAAAGCTTCTGATGCTGTAGGAAACGCGTTTTGTGAGTGTTTCCAGAAAAGGAATGGAGCCATTGGATTCGTATTCCACAGTAACGTTGATCAAAGCTTCTGATGCTGTAGGAAACGCGTTTTGCGAGCGTTTCCAGAAGAGGAATGGAGCCATTGGATTCGTATTCCACAGTAAAGTTGATCGCAGCTTCTGATGCTGTAGGAAACGCGTTTTGGGAGCGTTTCCAGAAAAGGAATGGAGCCATTCGATTCGTATTCCACAGTAACGTTGATCAAAGCTTCTGATGCTGTAGGAAACGCGTTTTGCGAGCGTTTCCAGAAGAGGAATGGAGCCATTGTATTCGTAATCCACAGTAACGTCGATCAAAGCTCTTGATGCTGTAGGAAACGCGTTTTGCGAGCGTTTCCAGAAAAGGAATCGGGCCATTGGATTCGTATTCCACTGTAAAGTTGATCGAAGCTTCTGATGCTGTAGGAAACGCGTTTTGCGAGAGTTCCCAGAAGAGGAATGGAGCCATTGGATTCGTATTCCACAGTCACGTTGATCGAAGCTTCTGATGCTGTAGGAAACGCGTTTTGCGAGCGTTTCCACAAAAGGAATGGAGTCATTGGATTCGTATTCCACAGTAACGTCGATCAAAGCTTCTGATGCTATAGGAAACGCGTTTTGCGAGCGTTTCCAGAAAAGGAATGGGGCCATTGGATTCGTATTCCACTGTAAAGTTGATCAAAGCTTCTGATGCTGTAGGAAACGCGTTTTGCGAGCGTTTCCAGAAGAGGAATGAAGCCATTGGATTCGTATTCCACAGTAACGTTGATCAAAGCTTCTGATGCTGTAGGAAACGCGTTTTGCGAGCGTTTCCAGAAGAGGAATGGAGCCATTGGATTCGTATTCCACAGTAAAGTTGATCGAAGCTTCTGATGCTGTAGGAAACCCGTTTTGCGAGCGTTTCCAGAAGAGGAATGAAGCCATTGGATTCGTATTCCACAGTAACGTTGATCAAAGCTTCTGATGCTGTAGGAAACGCGTTTTGCGAGCGTTTCCAGAAGAGGAATGGAGCCATTCGATTCGTATTCCACAGTAAAGTTGATCAAAGCTTCTGATGCTGTAGGAAACGCTTTTTGCGAGCGTTTCCAGAAGAGGAATGGAGCCATTGGATTCGTATTCCACAGTAGAGTTGATCGAAGCTTCTGATGCGCTAGAAAACGCGTTTTGCGAGCGTTTCCAGAAAAGGAATGGGGCCATTGGATTCGTATTCCACAGTAACGTTGATCAAAGCTTCTGATGCTGTTGGAAACGCGTTTTGCGAGCGTTTCCAGAAAAGGAATGGAGCCATTGGATTCGTATTCCACAATAACGTCGATCAAAGCTTCTGATGCTGTAGGAAACGCGTTTTGTGAGCGTTTCCAGAAAAGGAATGGAGCCATTGGATTCGTATTCCACTGTAAAGTTGATCGAAGCTTCTGATGCTGTAGGAAACGCGTTTTGCGAGCGTTTCCAGAAAAGGAATGGGGCCATTGGATTCGTATTCCACTGTACAGTTGATCGAAGCTTCTGATGCTGTAGGAAACGCGTTTTGCGAGCGTTTCCAGAAGAGGAATGCAGCCACTGGATTCGTATTCTACAGTAAAGTTGATCGAAGCTTCTGATGCTGTAGGAAACGCGTTTTGCGAGCGTTTCCACAAAAGAAATGAAGCCATCGGATTCGTATTCCACAGTAACGTTGATCAAAGCTTCTGATGCTGTAGGAAACGCGTTTTGCAAGCGTTTCCAGAAGAGGAATGGAGCCATTGGAATC
Source organism: Haemaphysalis longicornis (assembly GCF_048455015.1). Classification (NCBI taxonomy): domain Eukaryota; kingdom Metazoa; phylum Arthropoda; class Arachnida; order Ixodida; family Ixodidae; genus Haemaphysalis; species Haemaphysalis longicornis. Next base: position 357,025 of record NW_027526204.1, on the reverse strand, counting down.
GTATTCCACAGTAAAGTTGATCAAAGCTTCTGATGGTGTAGGAAACGCGTTTTGCGAGCGTTTCCAGAAGAGGTGTGGAGCCATTGGATTCGTATTCCACAGTAAAGTTGATCAAAGCTTCTGATGGTGTAGGAAACGCGTTTTGCGAGCGTTTCCAGAAGAGGTGTGGAGCCATTGGATTCGTATTCCACAGTAACGTTTATCAAAGCTTCTGATGCTGTAGGAAACGCGTTTTTCGAGCGTTTCCACAAAAGGAATGGAGCAATTGGATTCGTATTCCACAGTACCGTTGATCAAAGCTCCTGATGCTGTAGGAAATGCGTTTTCCGAGCGTTTCCAGAAGAGGAATGGAGCCATTGGATTCGTATTCCACAGTAAAGTTCATCGAACCTTCTGATGCTCTAGGAAACGCGTTTTGTGAGCGTTTCCAGAAAAGGAATGGGGCCATTGGATTCGTACTCCACTGTAAAGTTGATCGAAGCTTCTGATGCTGTAGGAAACGCGTTTTGTGAGCGTTTCCAGAAAAGGAATGGAGCCATTGGATTCGTATTCCACAGTAAAGTTGATCGAAGCTTCTGATGCTGTAGGAAACGCGTTTTGCGAGCGTTTCCAGAAGAGGAATGGAGCCGTTGGATTCGTATTCCACAGTAAAGTTAATCAAAGCTTTTGATGCTGTAGGAAACGCGTTTTGCGAGCGTTTCCACAAAAGGAATGGAGCCATTGGATTCGTATTCCACAGTATTCCACAGTAAAGTTCATCGAACCTTCTGATGCTCTAGGAAACGCGTTTTGTGAGCGTTTCCAGAAAAGGAATGGGGCCATTGGATTCGTATTCCACTGTAAAGTTGATCGAAGCTTCTGATGCTGTAGGAAACGCGTTTTGTGAGCGTTTCCAGAAAAGGAATGGAGCCATTGGATTCGTATTCCACAGTAAAGTTGATCGAAGCTTCTGATGTGTTTGGAAACGCGTTTTGCGAGCGTTTTCAGAAGAGGAATGGAGCCGTTGGATTCGTATTCCACAGTAAAGTTGATCAAAGCTTTTGATGCTGTAGGAAACGCGTTTTGCGAGCGTTTCCACAAAAGGAATGGAGCCATTGGATTCGTATTCCACAGTAACGTTGATCAAAGCTTCTGATGCTGTAGGAAACGCGTTTTACGAGCGTTTCCAGAAAAAGAATGGGGCCATTGGATTCGTATTCCACTGTAAAGTTGATCGAAGCTTCTGATGCTGTAGGAAACGCGTTTTGTGAGCGTTTCCAGAAGAGGAATGCAGCCACTGGATTCGTATTCTACAGTAAAGTTGATCGAAGCTTCTGATGCTGTAGGAAACGCGTTTTGCGAGCGTTTCCACAAAAGAAATGAAGCCATCGGATTCGTATTCCACAGTAACGTTGATCAAAGCTTCTGATGCCGTAGGAAACGCGTTTTGCGAGCGTTTCCAGGAGAGAAATGGAGCCATTGGATTCGTATTCCACAGTAAAGTTGATCGCAGCTTCTGATGCTGTAGGAAACGCGTTTTAGGAGCGTTTCCAGAAAATGAATGGAGCCATTCGATTAGTATTCCACAGTAACGTTGATCAAAGCTTCTGATGCTGTAGGAAACGCGTTTTGCGAGCGTTTCCAGAAGAGGAATGCAGCCACTGGATTCGTATTCTACAGTAAAGTTGATCGAAGCTTCTGATGCTGTAGGAAACGCGTTTTGCGAGCGTTTCCACAAAAGAAATGAAGCCATCGGATTCGTATTCCACAGTAACGTTGATCAAAGCTTCTGATGCTGTAGGAAACGCGTTTTGCGAGCGTTTCCAGAAGAGGAATGGAGCCATTGGATTCGTATTCCACAGTAAAGTTGATCAAAGCTTCTGATGGTGTAGGAAACGCGTTTTGCGAGCGTTTCCAGAAGAGGTGTGGAGCCATTGGATTCGTATTCCACAGTAACGTTTATCAAAGCTTCTGATGCTGTAGGAAACGCGTTTTTCGAGCGTTTCCACAAAAGGAATGGAGCAAATGGATTCGTATTCCACAGTACCGTTGATCAAAGCTCCTGATGCTGTAGGAAATGCGTTTTCCGAGCGTTTCCAGAAGAGGAATGGAGCCATTGGATTCGTATTCCACAGTAAAGTTCATCGAACCTTCTGATGCTCTAGGAAAGGCGTTTTGTGAGCGTTTCCAGAAAAGGAATGGGGCCATTGGATTCGTACTCCACTGTAAAGTTGATCGAAGCTTCTGATGCTGTAGGAAACGCGTTTTGTGAGCGTTTCCAGAAAAGGAATGGAGCCATTGGATTCGTATTCCACAGTAAAGTTGATCGAAGCTTCTGATGCTGTAGGAAACGCGTTTTGCGAGCGTTTCCAGAAGAGGAATGGAGCCGTTGGATTCGTATTCCACAGTAAAGTTAATCAAAGCTTTTGATGCTGTAGGAAACGCGTTTTGCGAGCGTTTCCACAAAAGGAATGGAGCCATTGGATTCGTATTCCACAGTATTCCACAGTAAAGTTCATCGAACCTTCTGATGCTCTAGGAAACGCGTTTTGTGAGCGTTTCCAGAAAAGGAATGGGGCCATTGGATTCGTATTCCACTGTAAAGTTGATCGAAGCTTCTGATGCTGTAGGAAACGCGTTTTGTGAGCGTTTCCAGAAAAGGAATGGAGCCATTGGATTCGTATTCCACAGTAAAGTTGATCGAAGCTTCTGATGTGTTTGGAAACGCGTTTTGCGAGCGTTTTCAGAAGAGGAATGGAGCCGTTGGATTCGTATTCCACAGTAAAGTTGATCAAAGCTTTTGATGCTGTAGGAAACGCGTTTTGCGAGCGTTTCCACAAAAGGAATGGAGCCATTGGATTCGTATTCCACAGTAACGTTGATCAAAGCTTCTGATGCTGTAGGAAACGCGTTTTACGAGCGTTTCCAGAAAAAGAATGGGGCCATTGGATTCGTATTCCACTGTAAAGTTGATCGAAGCTTCTGATGCTGTAGGAAACGCGTTTTGTGAGCGTTTCCAGAAGAGGAATGCAGCCACTGGATTCGTATTCTACAGTAAAGTTGATCGAAGCTTCTGATGCTGTAGGAAACGCGTTTTGCGAGCGTTTCCACAAAAGAAATGAAGCCATCGGATTCGTATTCCACAGTAACGTTGATCAAAGCTTCTGATGCCGTAGGAAACGCGTTTTGCGAGCGTTTCCAGGAGAGAAATGGAGCCATTGGATTCGTATTCCACAGTAAAGTTGATCGCAGCTTCTGATGCTGTAGGAAACGCGTTTTAGGAGCGTTTCCAGAAAATGAATGGAGCCATTCGATTAGTATTCCACAGTAACGTTGATCAAAGCTTCTGATGCTGTAGGAAACGCGTTTTGCGAGCGTTTCCAGAAAAGGAATGGGGCCATTGGATTCGTATTCCACTGTAAAGTTGATCGAAGCTTCTGATGCTGTAGGAAACGCGTTTTGCGAGCGTTTCCAGAAAAGGAATGGGGCCATTGGATTCGTATTCCACTGTACAGTTGATCGAAGCTTCTGATGCTGTAGGAAACGCGTTTTGCGAGCGTTTCCAGAAGAGGAATGGAGGCATTGGATTCGTATTACACAGTAAAGTTGATCGAAGCTTCTGATGCGCTAGAAAACGCGTTTTGCGAGCGTTTCCAGAAAAGGAATGGGGCCATTGGATTCGTATTCCACAGTAACGTTTATCAAAGCTTCTGATGCTGTAGGAAACGCGTTTTTCGAGCGTTTCCACAAAAGGAATGGAGCAATTGGATTCGTATTCCACACTACCGTTGATCAAAGCTCCTGATGCTGTAGGAAATGCGTTTTCCGAGCGTTTCCAGAAGAGGAATGGAGCCATTGGATTCGTATTCCACAGTAAAGTTCATCGAACCTTCTGATGCTCTAGGAAACGCGTTTTGTGAGCGTTTCCAGAAAAGGAATGGGGCCATTGGATTCGTACTCCACTGTAAAGTTGATCGAAGCTTCTGATGCTGTAGGAAACGCGTTTTGTGAGCGTTTCCAGAAAAGGAATGGAGCCATTGGATTCGTATTCCACAGTAAAGTTGATCGAAGCTTCTGATGCTGTAGGAAACGCGTTTTGCGAGCGTTTCCAGAAGAGGAATGGAGCCGTTGGATTCGTATTCCACAGTAAAGTTGATCAAAGCTTTTGATGCTGTAGGAAACGCGTTTTGCGAGCGTTTCCACAAAAGGAATGGAGCCATTGGATTCGTATTCCACAGTATTCCACAGTAAAGTTCATCGAACCTTCTGATGCTCTAGGAAACGCGTTTTGTGAGCGTTTCCAGAAAAGGAATGGGGCCATTGGATTCGTATTCCACTGTAAAGTTGATCGAAGCTTCTGATGCTGTAGGAAACGCGTTTTGTGAGCGTTTCCAGAAAAGGAATGGAGCCATTGGATTCGTATTCCACAGTAAAGTTGATCGAAGCTTCTGATGTGTTTGGAAACGCGTTTTGCGAGCGTTTCCAGAAGAGGAATGGAGCCGTTGGATTCGTATTCCACAGTAAAGTTGATCAAAGCTTTTGATGCTGTAGGAAACGCGTTTTGCGAGCGTTTCCACAAAAGGAATGGAGCCATTGGATTCGTATTCCACAGTAACATTGATCAAAGCTTCTGATGCTGTAGGAAACGCGTTTTACGAGCGTTTCCAGAAAAAGAATGGGGCCATTGGATTCGTATTCCACTGTAAAGTTGATCGAAGCTTCTGATGCTGTAGGAAACGCGTTTTGTGAGCGTTTCCACAAAAGGAATGGGACCATTGGATTCGTATTCCACTGTAAAGTTGATCAAAGCCTCTGATGCTGTTGGAAACGCGTTTTGCGAGCGTTTCCAGAAAAGGAATGGAGCCATTGGATTCGTATTCCAGAGTAACGTTGATCAAAGCTTCTGATGCCGTAGGAAACGCGTATTGCGAGCGTTTGCAGGAGAGAAATGGAGCCATTGGATTCGTATTCCACAGTAAAGTTGATCGCAGCTTCTGATGCTGTAGGAAACGCGTTTTGGGAGCGTTTCCAGAAAATGAATGGAGCCATTCGATTAGTATTCCACAGTAACGTTGATCAAAGCTTCTGATGCTGTAGGAAACGCGTTTTGCGAGCGTTTCCAGAAAAGGAATGGGGCCATTGGATTCGTATTCCACTGTAAAGTTGATCGAAGCTTCTGATGCTGTAGGAAACGCGTTTTGCGAGCGTTTCCAGAAAAGGAATGGGGCCATTGGATTCGTATTCCACTGTACAGTTGATCGAAGCTTCTGATGCTGTAGGAAACGCGTTTTGCGAGCGTTTCCAGAAGAGGAATGGAGCCATTGGATTCGTATTCCACAGTAAAGTTGATCGAAGCTTCTGATGCGCTAGAAAACGCGTTTTGCGAGCGTTTCCAGAAAAGGAATGGGGCCATTGGATTCGTATTCCACAGTAACGTTGATCAAAGCTTCTGATGCTGTTGGAAACGCGTTTTGCGAGCGTTTCCAGACAAGGAATGGAGCCATTGGATTCGTATTCCACAGTAACGTCGATCAAAGCTTCTGATGCTGTAGGAAACGCGTTTTGTGAGCGTTTCCAGAAAAGTAATGGAGCCATTGGATTCGTATTCCACTGTAAAGTTGATCGAAGCTTCTGATGCTGTAGGAAACGCGTTTTGCGAGCGTTTCCAGAAAAGGAATGGGGCCATTGGATTCGTATTCCACTGTACAGTTGATCGAAGCTTCTGATGCTGTAGGAAACGCGTTTTGCGAGCGTTTCCAGAAGAGGAATGCAGCCACTGGATTCGTATTCTACAGTAAAGTTGATCGAAGCTTCTGATGCTGTAGGAAACGCGTTTTGCGAGCGTTTCCACAAAAGAAATGAAGCCATCGGATTCGTATTCCACAGTAACGTTGATCAAAGCTTCTGATGCTGTAGGAAACGCGTTTTGCGAGCGTTTCCAGAAGAGGAATGGAGCCATTGGATTCGTATTCCACAGTAAAGTTGATCAAAGCTTCTGATGGTGTAGGAAACGCGTTTTGCGAGCGTTTCCAGAAGAGGTGTGGAGCCATTGGATTCGTATTCCACAGTAACGTTTATCAAAGCTTCTGATGCTGTAGGAAACGCGTTTTTCGAGCGTTTCCACAAAAGGAATGGAGCAATTGGATTCGTATTCCACAGCACCGTTGATCAAAGCTCCTGATGCTGTAGGAAAAGCGTTTTCCGAGCGTTTCCAGAAGAGGAATGGGGCCATTGGATTCGTATTGAACTGTAAAGTTGATCGAAGCTTCTGATGCTGTAGGAAACGCGTTTTGTGAGCGTTTCCACAAAAGGAATGGGACCATTGGATTCGTATTCCACTGTAAAGTTGATCAAAGCCTCTGATGCTGTTGGAAACGCGTTTTGCGAGCGTTTCCAGAAAAGGAATGGAGCCATTGGATTCGTATTCCAGAGTAACGTTGATCAAAGCGTCTGATGCTGTAGGAAACGCGTTTTGCGAGCGTTTCCAGGAGAGAAATGGAGCCATTGGATTCGTATTCCACAGTAAAGTTGATCGCAGCTTCTGATGCTGTAGGAAACGCGTTTTGGGAGCGTTTCCAGAAAATGAATGGAGCCATTCGATTAGTATTCCACAGTAACGTTGATCAAAGCTTCTGATGCTGTAGGAAACGCGTTTTGCGAGCGTTTCCAGAAAAGGAATGGGGCCATTGGATTCGTATTCCACTGTAAAGTTGATCGAAGCTTCTGATGCTGTAGGAAACGCGTTTTGCGAGCGTTTCCAGAAAAGGAATGGGGCCATTGGATTCGTATTCCACTGTACAGTTGATCGAAGCTTCTGATGCTGTAGGAAACGCGTTTTGCGAGCGTTTCCAGAAGAGGATTGGAGCCATTGGATTCGTATTCCACAGTAAAGTTGATCGAAGCTTCTGATGCGCTAGAAAACGCGTTTTGCGAGCGTTTCCAGAAAAGGAATGGGGCCATTGGATTCGTATTCCACAGTAACGTTGATCAAAGCTTCTGATGCTGTTGGAAACGCGTTTTGCGAGCGTTTCCAGAAAAGGAATGGAGCCATTGGATTCGTATTCCACAGTAACGTCGATCAAAGCTTCTGATGCTGTAGGAAACGCGTTTTGTGAGCGTTTCCAGAAAAGTAATGGAGCCATTGGATTCGTATTCCACTGTAAAGTTGATCGAAGCTTCTGATGCTGTAGGAAACGCGTTTTGCGAGCGTTTCCAGAAAAGGAATGGGGCCATTGGATTCGTATTCCACTGTACAGTTGATCGAAGCTTCTGATGCTGTAGGAAACGCGTTTTGCGAGCGTTTCCAGAAGAGGAATGCAGCCACTGGATTCGTATTCTACAGTAAAGTTGATCGAAGCTTCTGATGCTGTAGGAAACGCGTTTTGCGAGCGTTTCCACAAAAGAAATGAAGCCATCGGATTCGTATTCCACAGTAACGTTGATCAAAGCTTCTGATGCTGTAGGAAACGCGTTTTGCGAGCGTTTCCAGAACAGGAATGGAGCCATTGGATTCGTATTCCACAGTAAAGTTGATCAAAGCTTCTGATGGTGTAGGAAACGCGTTTTGCGAGCGTTTCCAGAAGAGGTGTTTAGCCATTGGATTCGTATTCCACAGTAACGTTTATCAAAGCTTCTGATGCTGTAGGAAACGCGTTTTTTCGAGCGTTTCCACAAAAGGAATGGAGCAATTGGATTCGTATTCCACAGCACCGTTGATCAAAGCTCCTGATGCTGTAGGAAATGCGTTTTCCGAGCGTTTCCAGAAGAGGAATGGAGCCATTGGATTCGTATTCCACAGTAAAGTTCATCGAACCTTCTGATGCTCTAGGAAACGCGTTTTGTGAGCGTTTCCAGAAAAGGAAGGGGGCCATTGGATTCGTATTCCACTGTAAAGTTGATCGAAGCTTCTGATGCTGTAGGAAACGCGTTTTGTGAGCGTTTCCAGAAATGGAATGGAGCCATTGGATTCGTATTCCACAGTAAAGTTCATCGAAGCTTCTGATGCTGTAGGAAACGCGTTTTGCGAGCGTTTCCAGAAGAGGAATGGAGCCGTTGGATTCGTATTCCACAGTAAAGTTGATCAAAGCTTTTGATGATGTAGGAAACGCGTTTTGCGAGCGTTTCCACAAAAGGAATGGAGCCTTTGGATTCGTATTCCACAGTAACGTTGATCAAAGCTTCTGATGCTGTAGGAAACGCGTTTTGCGAGCGTTTCCAGAAAAAGAATGGGGCCATTGGATTCGTATTCCACTGTAAAGTTGATCGAAGCTTCTGATGCTGTAGGAAACGCGTTTTGTGAGCGTTTCCACAAAAGGAATGGGACCATTGGATTCGTATTCCACTGTAAAGTTGATCAAAGCCTCTGATGCTGTTGGAAACGCGTTTTGCGAGCGTTTCCAGAAAAGGAATGGAGCCATTGGATTCGTATTCCAGAGTAACGTTGATCAAAGCTTCTGATGCATAGGAAACGCGTTTTGCGAGCGTTTCCAGAAGAGAAATGGAGCCATTTTATTCGTATTCCACAGTAAAGTTGATCGCAGCTTCTGATGCTGTAGGAAACGCGTTTTGGGAGCGTTTCCAGAAAATGAATGGAGCCATTCGATTAGTATTCCACAGTAACGTTGATCAAAGCTTCTGATGCTGTAGGAAACGCGTTTTGCGAGCGTTTCTAGAAAAGGAATGGGGCCATTGGATTCGTATTCCACTGTAAAGTTGATCGAAGCTTTTGATGCTGTAGGAAACGCGTTTTGCGAGCGTTTCCAGAAAAGGAATGGGGCCATTGGATTCGTATTCCACTGTACAGTTGATCGAAGCTTCTGATGCTGTAGGAAACGCGTTTTGCGAGCGTTTCCAGAAGAGGAATGCAGCCACTGGATTCGTATTCTACAGTAAAGTTGATCGAAGCTTCTGATGCTGTAGGAAACGCGTTTTTCGAGCGTTTCCGCAAAAGAAATGAAGCGATCGGATTCGTATTCCACAGTACCGTTGATCAAAGCTTCTGATGCTGTAGGAAACGCGTTTTCCGAGCGTTTCCAGAAGAGGAATGGAGCCATTGGATTCGTATTCCACAGTAAAGTTCATCGAACCTTCTGATGCTCTAGGAAACGCGTTTTGTGAGCGTTTCCAGAAAAGGAATGTGGCCATTGGATTCGTATTCCACTGTAAAGTTGATCGAAGCTTCTGATGCTGTAGGAAACGCGTTTTGTGAGCGTTTCCAGAAAAGGAATGGAGCCATTGGATTCGTATTCCACAGTAAAGTTGATCGAAGCTTCTGATGCTGTAGGAAACGCGTTTTGCGAGCGTTTCCAGAAGAGGAATGGATCCGTTGGATTCGTATTCCACAGTAAAGTTGATCAAAGCTTTTGATGCTGTGGGAAACGCGTTTTGCGAGCGTTTCCACAAAAGGAATGAAGCCATTGGATTCGTATTCCACAGTAACGTTGATCAAAGCTTCTGATGCTGTAGGAAACGCGTTTTGCGAGCGTTTCCAGAAAAAGAATGGGGCCATTGGATTCGTATTCCACTGTAAAGTTGATCGAAGCTTCTGATGCTGTAGGAAACGCGTTTTGTGAGCGTTTCCACAAAAGGAATGGGACCATTGGATTCGTATTCCACTGTAAAGTTGATCGAAGCTTCTGATGCTGTAGGAAACGCGTTTTGCGAGCGTTTCCAGAAGAGGAATGGAGCGATCGGATTCGTATTCCACAGTACCGTTGATCAAAGCTTCTGATGCTGTAGGAAACGCGTTTTCCGAGCGTTTCCAGAAGAGGAATGGAGCCATTGGATTCGTATTCCACAGTAAAGTTGATCGAAGCTTCTGATGCTGTAGGAAACGCGTTTTGTGAGCGTTTCCACAAAAGGAATGGGACCATTGGATTCGTATTCCACTGTAAAGTTGATCGAAGCTTCTGATGCTGTAGGAAACGCGTTTTGCGAGCGTTTCCAGAAGAGGAATGGAGCCACTGGATTCGTATTCCACAGTAAAGTTGATCAAAGCTTCTGATGCTGTAGGAAACGCGTTTTGCGAGCGTTTCCAGAAAAGGAATGGGGCCATTGGATTCGTATTCCACTGTAAAGTTGATCGAAGCTTTTGATGCTGTAGGAAACGCGTTTTGCGAGCGTTTCCAGAAAAGGAATGGGGCCATTGGATTCGTATTCCACTGTACAGTTGATCGAAGCTTCTGATGCTGTAGGAAACGCGTTTTGCGAGCGTTTCCAGAAGAGGAATGCAGCCACTGGATTCGTATTCTACAGTAAAGTTGATCGAAGCTTCTGATGCTGTAGGAAACGCGTTTTGCGAGCGTTTCCACAAAAGAAATGAAGCGATCGGATTCGTATTCCACAGTACCGTTGATCAAAGCTTCTGATGCTGTAGGAAACGCGTTTTTCGAGCGTTTCCAGAAGAGGAATGGAGCCATTGGATTCGTATTCCACAGTAAAGTTCATCGAACCTTCTGATGCTCTAGGAAACGCGTTTTGTGAGCGTTTCCAGAAAAGGAATGTGGCCATTGGATTCGTATTCCACTGTAAAGTTGATCGAAGCTTCTGATGCTGTAGGAAACGCGTTTTGTGAGCGTTTCCAGAAAAGGAATGGAGCCATTGGATTCGTATTCCACAGTAAAGTTGATCGAAGCTTCTGATGCTGTAGGAAACGCGTTTTGCGAGCGTTTCCAGAAGAGGAATGGATCCGTTGGATTCGTATTCCACAGTAAAGTTGATCAAAGCTTTTGATGCTGTGGGAAACGCGTTTTGCGAGCGTTTCCACAAAAGGAATGAAGCCATTGGATTCGTATTCCACAGTAACGTTGATCAAAGCTTCTGATGCTGTAGGAAACGCGTTTTGCGAGCGTTTCCAGAAAAAGAATGGGGCCATTGGATTCGTATTCCACTGTAAAGTTGACCGAAGCTTCTGATGCTGTAGGGAACGCGTTTTGTGAGCGTTTCCACAAAAGGAATGGGACCATTGGATTCGTATTCCACTGTAAAGTTGATCGAAGCTTCTGATGCTGTAGGAAACGCGTTTTGCGAGCGTTTCCAGAAGAGGAATGGAGCCACTGGATTCGTATTCCACAGTAAAGTTGATCGAAGCTTCTGATGCTGTAGGAAACGCTTTTGCGAGCGTTTCCAGAAGAGAAATAGAGCCATTGGATTCGTATTCCACAGTAAAGTTGATCGCAGCTTCTGATGCTGTAGGAAACGCGTTTTGGGAGCGTTTCCAGAAAAGGAATGGAGCCATTCGATTAGTATTCCACAGTAACGTTGATCAAAGCTTCTGATGCTGTAGGAAACGCGTTTTGCGAGCGTTTCCAGAAAAGGAATGGGGCCATTGGATTCGTATTCCACTGTAAAGTTGATCAAAGCTTCTGATGGTGTAGGAAACGCGTTTTGCGAGCGTTTCCAGAAGAGGTGTGGAGCCATTGGATTCGTATTCCACAGTAACGTTTATCAAAGCTTCTGATGCTGTAGGAAACGCGTTTTTCGAGCGTTTCCACAAGAGGAATGGAGCAATTGGATTCGTATTCCACAGCACCGTTGATCAAAGCTCCTGATGCTGTAGGAAATGCGTTTTCCGAGCGTTTCCAGAAGTGGAATGGAGCCATTGGATTCGTATTGAACTGTAAAGTTGATCGAAGCTTCTGATGCTGTAGGAAACGCGTTTTGTGAGCGTTTCCACAAAAGGAATGGGACCATTGGATTCGTATTCCACTGTAAAGTTGATCAAAGCCTCTGATGCTGTTGGAAGCGCGTTTTGCGAGCGTTTCCAGAAAAAGAATGGAGCCATTGGATTCGTATTCCAGAGTAACGTTGATCAAAGCGTCTGATGCTGTAGGAAACGCGTTTTGCGAGCGTTTCCAGGAGAGAAATGGAGCCATTGGATTCGTATTCCACAGTAAAGTTGATCGCAGCTTCTGATGCTGTAGGAAACGCGTTTTGGGAGCGTTTCCAGAAAATGAATGGAGCCATTCGATTAGTATTCCACAGTAACGTTGATCAAAGCTTCTGATGCTGTAGGAAACGCGTTTTGCGAGCGTTTCCAGAAAAGGAATGGGGCCATTGGATTCGTATTCCACTGTACAGTTGATCGAAGCTTCTGATGCTGTAGGAAACGCGTTTTGTGAGCGTTTCCACAAAAGGAATGGGACCATTGGATTCGTATTCCACTGTAAAGTTGATCAAAGCCTCTGATGCTGTTGGAAACGCGTTTTGCGAGCGTTTCCAGAAAAGGAATGGAGCCATTGGATTCGTATTCCAGAGTAACGTTGATCAAAGCTTCTGATGCTGTAGGAAACGCGTTTTGCGAGCGTTTCCAGAAGAGAAATGGAGCCATTTTATTCGTATTCCACAGTAAAGTTGATCGCAGCTTCTGATGCTGTAGGAAACGCGTTTTGGGAGCGTTTCCAGAAAATGAATGGAGCCATTCGATTAGTATTCCACAGTAACGTTGATCAAAGCTTCTGATGCTGTAGGAAACGCGTTTTGCGAGCGTTTCCAGAAAAGGAATGGGGCCATTGGATTCGTATTCCGCTGTAAAGTTGATCGAAGCTTTTGATGCTGTAGGAAACGCGTTTTGCGAGCGTTTCCAGAAAAGGAATGGGGCCATTGGATTCGTATTCCACTGTACAGTTGATCGAAGCTTCTGATGCTGTAGGAAACGCGTTTTGCGAGCGTTTCCAGAAGAGGAATGCAGCCACTGGATTCGTATTCTACAGTAAAGTTGATCGAAGCTTCTGATGCTGTAGGAAACGCGTTTTGCGAGCGTTTCCACAAAAGAAATGAAGCGATCGGATTCGTATTCCACAGTACCGTTGATCAAAGCTTCTGATGCTGTAGGAAACGCGTTTTCCGAGCGTTTCCAGAAGAGGAATGGAGCCATTGGATTCGTATTCCACAGTAAAGTTCATCGAACCTTCTGATGCTCTAGGAAACGCGTTTTGTGAGCGTTTCCAGAAAAGGAATGGGGCCATTGGATTCGTATTCCACTGTAAAGTTGATCGAAGCTTCTGATGCTGTAGGAAACGCGTTTTGTGAGCGTTTCCAGAAAAGGAATGGAGCCATTGGATTCGTATTCCACAGTAAAGTTGATCGAAGCTTCTGATGCTGTAGGAAACGCGTTTTGCGAGCGTTTCCAGAAGAGGAATGTATCCGTTCGATTCGTATTCCACAGTAAAGTTGATCAAAGCTTTTGATGCTGTAGGAAACGCGTTTTGCGAGCGTTTCCACAAAAGGAATGAAGCCATTGGATTCGTATTCCACAGTAACGTTGATCAAAGCTTCTGATGCTGTAGGAAACGCGTTTTGCGAGCGTTTTCAGAAGAGGAATGGAGCCATTGGATTCGTATTCCACAGTAACGTTGATCAAAGCTTCTGATGCTGTAGGAAACGCGTTTTGCGAGCGTTTCCGCAAAAGGAATGGAGCCATCGGATTCGTATTCCACAGTAACGTTGATCAAAGCCTCTGATGCTGTTGGAAACGCGTTTTGCGAGCGTTTCCAGAAAAGGAATGGAGCCATTGGATTCGTATTTTAGAGTACCGTTGATCAAAGCTTCTGATGCTGTAGGAAACGCTTTTGCGAGCGTTTCCAGAAGAGAAATAGAGCCATTGGATTCGTATTCCACAGTAAAGTTGATCGCAGCTTCTGATGCTGTAGGAAACGCGTTTTGGGAGCGTTTCCAGAAAAGGAATGGAGCCATTCGATTAGTATTCCACAGTAACGTTGATCAAAGCTTCTGATGCTGTAGGAAACGCGTTTTGCGAGCGTTTCCAGAAAAGGAATGGGGCCATTGGATTCGTATTCCACTGTAAAGTTGATCGAAGCTTCTGATGCTGTAGGAAACGCGTTTTGCGAGCGTTTCCAGAAAAGGAATGGGGCCATTGGATTCGTATTCCACTGTATAGTTGATCGAAGCTTCTGATGCTGTAGGAAACGCGTTTGCGAGCGTTTCCAGAAGAGGAATGCAGCCACTGGATTCGTATTCTACAGTAAAGTTGATCGAAGCTTCTGATGCTGTAGAAAACGCGTTTTGCGAGCGTTTCCACAAAAGAAATGAATCCATCGGATTCGTATTCCACAGTAACGTTGATCAAAGCTTCTGATGCTGTAGGAAACGCGTTTTGTGAGCGTTTCCAGAGAAGGAATTGAGCCATTGGATTCGTATTCCACAGTAACGTTGATCAAAGCTTCGGATGCTGTAGGAAACGCGTTTTGCGAGCGTTTCCAGAAAAGGAATGGAGCCATTGGATTCGTATTCCAGAGTAACGTTGATCAAAGCTTCTGATGCTGTAGGAAACGCGTTTCCAGAAGAGGAATGGAGCCATTGGATTCGTATTCCACAGTAAAGTTGATCGCAGCTTCTGATGCTGTAGGAAACGCGTTTTGGGAGCGTTTCCAGAAAAGGAATGGAGCCATTCGATAAGTATTCCACAGTAACGTTCATCAAAGCTTCTGATGCTGTAGGAAACGCGTTTTGCGAGCGTTTCCAGAAAAGGAATGGGGCCATTGGATTCTTATTCCACTGTAAAGTTGATCGAAGCTTCTGATGCTGTAGGAAACGCGTTTTGCGAGCGTTTTCAGAAAAGGAATGGGGCCATTGGATTCGTATTCCACTGTACAGTTGATCGAAGCTTCTGATGCTGTAGGAAACGCGTTTTGCGAGCGTTTCCAGAAGAGGAATGCAGCCACTGGATTCGTATTCTACAGTAAAGTTCATCGAAGCTTCTGATGCTGTAGAAAACGCGTTTTGCGAGCGTTTCCACAAAAGAAATGAAGCCATCGGATTCGTATTCCACAGTAACGTTGATCAAAGGTTCTGATGCTGTAGGAAACGCGTTTTGCGAGCGTTTCCAGAAGAGGAGTGGAGCCATTGTATTCGTATTCCACAGTAAAGTTGATCGAAGCTTCTGATGCTGTAGGAAACGCGTTTTGCGAGCGTTCCCAGAAGAGGAATGGAGCCATTGGATTCGTATTCCACAGTCACGCTGATCGAAGCTTCTGATGCTGTAGGAAACGCGTTTTGCGAGCGTTTCCACAAAAGGAATGGAGCCATTGGATTCGTATTCCACAGTAACGTCGATCAAAGCTCCTGATGCTGTAGGAAACGCGTTTTGCGAGCGTTTCCAGAAAAGGAATGGGGCCATTGGATTCGTATTCCAGTGTAAAGTTGATCGAAGCTTCTGATGCTGTAGGAAACCCGTTTTGCGAGCGTTTCCAGAAGAGGAATGAAGCCATTGGATTCGTATTCCACAGTAACGTTCATCAAAGCTTCTGATGCTGTAGGAAACGCGTTTGCGAGCGTTTCCAGAAGAGGAATGGAGCCATTCGATTCGTATTCCACAGTAAAGTTGATCAAAGCTTCTGATGCTGTAGGAAACGCGTTTTGCGAGCGTTTCCAGAAGAGGAATGGAGCCATTGGATTCGTATTCCACAGTAAAGTTGATCGAAGCTTCTGATGCGCTAGAAAACGCGTTTTGCGAGCGTTTCCAGAAAAGGAATGGGGCCATTGGATTCGTATTCCACAGTAACGTTGATCAAAGCTTCTGATGCTGTTGGAAACGCGTTTTGCGAGCGTTTCCAGAAAAGGAATGGAGCCATTGGATTCGTATTCCACAGTAACGTCGATCAAAGCTTCTGATGCTGTAGGAAACGCGTTTTGTGAGCGTTTCCAGAAAAGGAATGGAGCCATTGGATTCGTATTCCACTGTAAAGTGGATCGAAGCTTCTGATGCTGTAGGAAACGCGTTTTGCGAGCGTTTACAGAAAAGGAATGGGGCCATTGGATTCGTATTCCACTGTACAGTTGATTGAAGCTTCTGATGCTGTAGGAAACACGTTTTGCGAGCGTTTCCAGAAGAGGAATGCAGCCATTGGATTCGTATTCCACAGTAAAGTTGATCGAAGCTTCTGATGCTGTAGGAAACGCGTTTTGCGAGCGTTTCCAGAAAAGGAATGGGGCCATTGGATTCGTATTCCACTGTACAGTTGATCGAAGCTTCTGATGCTGTAGGAAACCCGTTTTGCGAGCGTTTCCAGAAGAGGAATGCAGCCATTGGATTCGTATTCCACAGTAAAGTTGATCGAAGCTTCTGATGCTGTAGGAAACGCGTTTTGCGAGCGTTTCCAGAAAAGGAATGGGGCCATTGGATTCGTATTCCACTGTACAGTTGATCGAAGCTTCTGATGCTGTAGAAAACGCGTTTTGCGAGCGTTTCTACAAAAGAAATGAAGCCATTGGATTCGTATTCCACAGTAACGTCGATCAAAGCTTCTGATGCTGTAGGAAACGCGTTTTGTGAGCGTTTCCAGAAAAGGAATGGAGCCATTGGATTCGTATTCCACTGTAAAGTGGATCGAAGCTTCTGATGCTGTAGGAAACGCGTTTTGCGACCGTTTACAGAAAAGGAATGGGGCCATTGGATTCGTATTCCACTGTACAGTTGATCGAAGCTTCTGATGCTGTAGGAAACACGTTTTGCGAGCGTTTCCAGAAGAGGAATGCAGCCATTGGATTCGTATTCCACAGTAAAGTTGATCGAAGCTTCTGATGCTGTAGGAAACGCGTTTTGCGAGCGTTTCCAGAAAAGGAATGGGGCCATTGGATTCGTATTCCACTGTACAGTTGATCGAAGCTTCTGATGCTGTAGGAAACCCGTTTTGCGAGCGTTTCCAGAAAAGGAATGCAGCCATTGGATTCGTATTCCACAGTAAAGTTGATCGAAGCTTCTGATGCTGTAGGAAACGCGTTTTGCGAGCGTTTCCAGAAAAGGAATGGGGCCATTGGATTCGTATTCCACTGTACAGTTGATCGAAGCTTCTGATGCTGTAGGAAACGCGTTTTGCGAGCGTTTCCAGAAGAGGAATGCAGCCACTGGATTCGTATTCTACAGTAAAGTTGATCGAAGCTTCTGATGCTGTAGAAAACGCGTTTTGCGAGCGTTTCCACAAAAGAAATGAAGCCATCGGATTCGTATTCCACAGTAACGTTGATCAAAGCTTCTGATGCTGTAGGAAACGCGTTTTGCGAGCGTTTCCAGAAGAGGAATGGAGCCATTGTATTCGTATTCCACAGTCACGTTGATCGAAGCTTCTGATGCTGTAGGAAACGCGTTTTGGGAGCGTTTCCAGAAAATGAATGGAGCCATTCGATTAGTATTCCACAGTAACGTTGATCAAAGCTTCTGATGCTGTAGGAAACGCGTTTTGCGAGCGTTTCCACAAAAGAAATGAAGCGATCGGATTCGTATTCCACAGTACCGTTGATCAAAGCTTCTGATGCTGTAGGAAACGCGTTTTCCGAGCGTTTCCAGAAGAGGAATGGAGCCATTGGATTCGTATTCCACAGTAAAGTTCATCGAACCTTCTGATGCTCTATGAAACGCGTTTTGTGAGCGTTTCCAGAAAAGGAATGGGGCCATTGGATTCGTATTCCACTGTAAAGTGGATCGAAGCTTCTGATGCTGTAGGAAACGCGTTTTGTGAGCGTTTCCAGAAAAGGAATGGAGCCATTGGATTCGTATTCCACAGTAAAGTTGATCGAAGCTTCTGATGCTGTAGGAAACGCGTTTTGCGAGCGTTTCCAGAAGAGGAATGGATCCGTTGGATTCGTATTCCACAGTAAAGTTGATCAAAGCTTTTGATGCTGTAGGAAACGCGTTTTGCGAGCGTTTCCACAAAAGGAATGGAGCCATTGGATTCGTATTCCACAGTAACGTTGATCAAAGCTTCTGATGCTGTAGGAAACGCGTTTTGCGAGCGTTTCCAGAAAAAGAATGGGGCCATTGGATTCGTATTCCACTGTAAAGTTGATCGAAGCTTCTGATACTGTAGGAAACGCGTTTTGTGAGCGTTTCCACAAAAGGCATAGGACCATTGGATTCGTATTCCACTGTAAAGTTGATCGAAGCTTCTGATGCTGTAGGAAACGCGTTTTGCGAGCGTTTCCAGAAGAGGAATGGAGCCACTGGATTCGTATTCCACAGTAAAGTTGATCGAAACTTCTGATGCTGTAGGAAACGCGTTTTGCGAGCGTTTTCAGAAGAGGAATGGAGCCATTGGATTCGTATTCCACAGTAACGTTGATCAAAGCTTCTGATGCTGTAGGAAACGCGTTTTGCGAGCGTTTCCACAAAAGGAATGGAGCCATCGGATTCGTATTCCACAGTAACGTTGATCAAAGCCTCTGATGCTGTTGGAAACGCGTTTTGCGAGCGTTTCCAGAAAAGGAATGGAGCCATTGGATTCGTATTCCAGAGTAACGTTGATCAAAGCTTCTGATGCTGTAGGAAACGCTTTTGCGAGCGTTTCCAGAAGAGAAATAGAGCCATTGGATTCGTATTCCACAGTAAAGTTGATCGCAGCTTCTGATGCTGTAGGAAACGCGTTTTGGGAGCGTTTCCAGAAAAGGAATGGAGCCATTCGATTAGTATTCCACAGTAACGTTGATCAAAGCTTCTGATGCTGTAGGAAACGCGTTTTGCGAGCGTTTCCAGAAAAGGAATGGGGCCATTGGATTCGTATTCCACTGTAAAGTTGATCGAAGCTTCTGATGCTGTAGGAAACGCGTTTTGCGAGCGTTTCCACAAAAGAAATGAATCCATCGGATTCGTATTCCACAGTAACGTTGATCAAAGCTTCTGATGCTGTAGGAAACGCGTTTTGTGAGCGTTTCCAGAGAAGGAATAGAGCCATTGGATTCGTATTCCACCGTAACGTTGATCAAAGCTTCTGATGCTGTAGGAAACGCGTTTTGCGAGCGTTTCCAGAAGAGGAATGGGGCCATCGGATTCGTATTCCACAGTAACGTTGATCAAAGCCTCTGATGCTGTTGGAAACGCGTTTTGCGAGCGTTTCCAGAAAAGGAATGGAGCCATTGGATTCGTATTCCAGAGTAACGTTGATCAAAGCTTCTGATGCTGTAGGAAACGCGTTTCCAGAAGAGGAATGGAGCCATTGGATTCGTATTTCACAGTAAAGTTGATGGCAGCTTCTGATGCTGTAGGAAACGCGTTTTGGGAGCGTTTCCAGAAAAGGAATGGAGCCATTCGATTAGTATTCCACAGTAACGTTGATCAAAGCTTCTGATGCTGTAGGAAACGCGTTTTGCGAGCGTTTCCAGAAAAGGAATGGGGCCATTGGATTCGTATTCCACTGTACAGTTGATCGAAGCTTCTGATGCTGTAGGAAACGCGTTTTACGAGCGTTTCCAGAAGAGGAATGCAGCCACTGGATTCGTATTCTACAGTAAAGTTGATCGAAGCTTATGATGCTGTAGAAAACGCGTTTTGCGAGCGTTTCCACAAAAGAAATGAAGCCATCGGATTCGTATTCCACAGTAACGTTGATCAAAGCTTCTGATGCTGTAGGAAACGCGTTTTGCGAGCGTTTCCAGAAGAGGAATGGAGCCATTGTATTCGTATTCCACAGTAAAGTTGATCGAAGCTTCTGATGCTGTAGGAAACGCGTTTTGCGAGCGTTCCCAGAAGAGGAATGGAGCCATTGGATTCGTATTCCACAGTCACGTTGATCGAAGCTTCTGATGCTCTAGGAAACGCGTTATGCGAGCGTTTCCACAAAAGGAATGGAGCCATTGGATTCGTATTCCACAGTAACGTCGATCAAAGCTTCTGATGCTGTAGGAAACGCGTTTTGCGAGCGTTTCCAGAAAAGGAATGGGGCCATTGGATTCGTATTCCAGTGTAAAGTTGATCGAAGCTTCTGATGCTGTAGGAAACGCGTTTTGCGAGCGTTTCCAGAAGAGGAATGAAGCCATTGGATTCGTATTACACAGTAACGTTCATCAAAGCTTCTGATGCTGTAGGAAACGCGTTTGCGAGCGTTTCTAGAAGAGGAATGGAGCCATTCGATTCGTATTCCACAGTAAAGTTGATCAAAGCTTCTGATGCTGTAGGAAACGCGTTTTGCGAGCGTTTCCAGAAGAGGAATGGAGCCATTGGATTCGTATTCCACAGTAAAGTTGATCGAAGCTTCTGATGCGCTAGAAAACGCGTTTTGCGAGCGTTTCCAGAAAAGGAATGGGGCCATTGGATTCGTATTCCACAGTAACGTTGATCAAAGCTTCTGATGCTGTTGGAAACGCGTTTTGCGAGCGTTTCCAGAAGAGGAATGGAGCCATTGGATTCGTATTCCACAGTAAAGTTCATCGAAGCTTCTGATGCTGTAGGAAACGCGTTTTGCGAGCGTTTCCAGAAGAGGAATGGATCCGTTGGATTCGTATTCCACAGTAAAGTTGATCAAAGCTTTTGATGCTGTAGGAAACGCGTTTTGCGAGCGTTTCCACAAAAGGAATGGAGCCATTGGATTCGTATTCCACAGTAACGTTGATCAAAGCTTCTGATGCTGTAGGAAACGCGTTTTGCGAGCGTTTCCAGAAAAAGAATGGGGCCATTGGATTCGTATTCCACTGTAAAGTTGATCGAAGCTTCTGATACTGTAGGAAACGCGTTTTGTGAGCGTTTCCACAAAAGGCATAGGACCATTGGATTCGTATTCCACTGTAAAGTTGATCGAAGCTTCTGATGCTGTAGGAAACGCGTTTTGCGAGCGTTTCCAGAAGAGGAAAGGAGCCACTGGATTCGTATTCCACAGTAAAGTTGATCGAAGCTTCTGATGCTGTAGGAAACGCGTTTTGCGAGCGTTTTCAGAAGAGGAATGGAGCCATTGGATTCGTATTCCACAGTAACGTTGATCAAAGCTTCTGATGCTGTAGGAAACGCGTTTTGCGAGCGTTTCCACAAAAGGAATGGAGCCATCGGATTCGTATTCCACAGTAACGTTGATCAAAGCCTCTGATGCTGTTGGAAACGCGTTTTGCGAGCGTTTCCAGAAAAGGAATGGAGCCATTGGATTCGTATTCCACTGTAAAGTTGATCGAAGCTTCTGATGCTGTAGGAAACGCGTTTTGCGAGCGTTTCCACAAAAGAAATGAATCCATCGGATTCGTATTCCACAGTAACGTTGATCAAAGCTTCTGATGCTGTAGGAAACGCGTTTTGTGAGCGTTTCCAGAGAATAAATAGAGCCATTGGATTCGTATTCCACAGTAACGTTGATCAAAGCTTCTGATGCTGTAGGAAACGCGTTTTGCGAGCGTTTCCAGAAGAGGAATGGGGCCATCGGATTCGTATTCCACAGTAACGTTGATCAAAGCCTCTGATGCTGTTGGAAACGCGTTTTGCGAGCGTTTCCAGAAAAGGAATGGAGCCATTGGATTCGTATTCCAGAGTAACGTTGATCAAAGCTTCTGATGCTGTAGGAAACGCGTTTCCAGAAGAGGAATGGAGCCATTGGATTCGTATTCCACAGTAAAGTTGATGGCAGCTTCTGATGCTGTAGGAAACGCGTTTTGGGAGCGTTTCCAGAAAAGGAATGGAGCCATTCGATTAGTATTCCACAGTAACGTTGATCAAAGCTTCTGATGCTGTAGGAAACGCGTTTTGCGAGCGTTTCCAGAAAAGGAATGGGGCCATTGGATTCGTATTCCACTGTACAGTTGATCGAAGCTTCTGATGCTGTAGGAAACGCGTTTTGCGAGCGTTTCCAGAAGAGGAATGCAGCCACTGGATTCGTATTCTACAGTAAAGTTGATCGAAGCTTATGATGCTGTAGAAAACGCGTTTCGCGAGCGTTTCCACAAAAGAAATGAAGCCATCGGATTCGTATTCCACAGTAACGTTGATCAAAGCTTCTGATGCTGTAGGAAACGCGTTTTGCGAGCGTTTCCAGAAGAGGAATGGAGCCATTGTATTCGTATTCCACAGTAAAGTTGATCGAAGCTTCTGATGCTGTAGGAAACGCGTTTTGCGAGCGTTCCCAGAAGAGGAATGGAGCCATTGGATTCGTATTCCACAGTCACGTTGATCGAAGCTTCTGATGCTGTAGGAAACGCGTTATGCGAGCGTTTCACAAAAGGAATGGAGCCATTGGCTTCGTATTCCACAGTAACGTCGATCAAAGCTTCTGATGCTGTAGGAAACGCGTTTTGCGAGCGTTTCCAGAAAAGGAATGAGGCCATTGGATTCGTATTCCAGTGTAAAGTTGATCGAAGCTTCTGATGCTGTAGGAAACGCGTTTTGCGAGCGTTTCCAGAAGAGGAATGAAGCCATTGGATTCGTATTGCACAGTAACGTTCATCAAAGCTTCTGATGCTGTAGGAAACGCGTTTGCGAGCGTTTCCAGAAGAGGAATGGAGCCATTGGATTCGTATTCCACAGTAAAGTTGATCGAAGCTTCTGATGCGCTAGAAAACGCGTTTTGCGAGCGTTTCCAGAAAAGGAATGGGGCCATTGGATTCGTATTCCACAGTAACGTTGATCAAAGCTTCTGATGCTGTTGGAAACGCGTTTTGCGAGCGTTTCCAGAAAAGGAATGGAGCCATTGGATTCGTATTCCACAGTAACGTCGATCAAAGCTTCTGATGCTGTAGGAAACGCGTTTTGTGAGCGTTTCCAGAAAAGGAATGGAGCCATTGGATTCGTATTCCACTGTAAAGTTGATCGAAGCTTCTGATGCTGTAGGAAACGCGTTTTGCGAGCGTTTCCAGAAAAGGAATGGGGCCATTGGATTCGTATTCCACTGTACAGTTGATCGAAGCTTCTGATGCTGTAGGAAACACGTTTTGCGAGCGTTTCCAGAAGAGGAATGCAGCCACTGTATTCGTATTCTATAGTAAAGTTGATCGAAGCTTCTGATGCTGTAGGAAACGCGTTTTCCGAGCGTTTCCAGAAGAGGAATGGAGCCATTGGATTCGTATTCCACAGTAAAGTTGATCGAAGCTTCTGATGCTGTAGGAAACGCGTTTTGCGAGCGTTTCCAGAAAAGGAATGGGGCCATTGGATTCGTATTCCACTGTACAGTTGATCGAAGCTTCTGATGCTGTAGGAAACGCGTTTTGCGAGCGTTTCCAGAAGAGGAATGCAGCCACTGGATTAGTATTCTACACTAAAGTTGATCGAAGCTTCTGATGCTGTAGAAAACGCGTTTTGCGAGCGTTTCCACAAAAGAAATGAAGCCATCGGATTCGTATTCCACAGTAACGTTGATCAAAGCTTCTGATGCTGTAGGAAACCCGTTTTGCGAGCGTTTCCAGAAGAGGAATGGAGCCATTGTATTCGTATTCCACAGTAAAGTTGATCGAAGCTTCTGATGCTGTAGGAAACGCGTTTTGCGAGCGTTCCCAGAAGAGGAATGGAGCCATTGGATTCGTATTCCACAGTCACGTTGATCGAAGCTTCTGATGCTGTAGGAAACGCGTTTTGCGAGCGTTTCCAGAAGAGAAATGGAGCCATTTTATTCGTATTCCACAGTAAAGTTGATCGCAGCTTCTGATGCTGTAGGAAACGCGTTTTGGGAGCGTTTCCAGAAAATGAATGGAGCCATTCGATTAGTATTCCACAGTAACGTTGATCAAAGCTTCTGATGCTGTAGGAAACGCGTTTTGCGAGCGTTTCTACAAAAGAAATGAAGCGATCGGATTCGTATTCCACAGTACCGTTGATCAAAGCTTCTGATGCTGTAGGAAACGCGTTTTCCGAGCGTTTCCAGAAGAGGAATGGAGCCATTGGATTCGTATTCCACAGTAAAGTTCATCGAACCTTCTGATGCTCTAGGAAACGCGTTTTGTGAGCATTTCCACAAAAGGAATGGAGCCATTGGATTCGTATTCCACAGTAACGTCGATCAAAGCTTCTGATGCTGTAGGAAACGCGTTTTGCGAGCGTTTCCAGAAAAGGAATGGGGCCATTGGATTCGTATTCCAGTGTAAAGTTGATCGAAGCTTCTGATGCTGTAGGAAACGCGTTTTGCGAGCGTTTCCAGAAGAGGAATGAAGCCATTGGATTCGTATTGCACAGTAACGTTCATCAAAGCTTCTGATGCTGTAGGAAACGCGTTTGCGAGCGTTTCCAGAACAGGAATGGAGCCATTCGATTCGTATTCCACAGTAACGTTGATCAAAGCTTCTGATGCTGTAGGAAACGCGTTTTGCGAGCGTTTCCAGAAAAAGAATGGGGCCATTGGATTCGTATTCCACTGTAAAGTTGATCGAAGCTTCTGATGCTGTAGGAAACGCGTTTTGTGAGCGTTTCCACAAAAGGAATGGGACCATTGGATTCGTATTCCACTGTAAAGTTGATCGAAGCTTCTGATGCTGTAGGAAACGCGTTTTGCGAGCGTTTCCAGAAGAGGAATGGAGCCACTGGATTCGTATTCCACAGTAAAGTTGATCGAAGCTTCTGATGCTGTAGGAAACGCATTTTGCGAGCGTTTTCAGAAGAGGAATGGAGCCATTGGATTCGTATTCCACAGTAACGTTGATGAAAGCTTCTGATGCTGTAGGAAACGCGTTTTGCGAGCGTTTCCACAAAAGGAATGGAGCCATCGGATTCGTATTCCACAGTAACGTTGATCAAAGCCTCTGATGCTGTTGGAAACGCGTTTTGCGAGCGTTTCCAGAAAAGGAATGGAGCCATTGGATTCGTATTCCAGAGTAACGTTGATCAAAGCTTCTGATGCTGTAGGAAACGCTTTTGCGAGCGTTTCCAGAAGAGAAATAGAGCCATTGGATTCGTATTCCACTGTAAAGTTGATCGCAGCTTCTGATGCTGTAGGAAACGCGTTTTGGGAGCGTTTCCATAAAAGGAATGGAGCCATTCGATTAGTATTCCACAGTAACGTTGATCAAAGCTTCTGATGCTGTAGGAAACGCGTTTTGCGAGCGTTTCCAGAAAAGGAATGGGGCCATTGGATTCGTATTCCACTGTAAAGTTGATCGAAGCTTCTGATGCTGTAGGAAACGCGTTTTGCGAGCGTTTTCAGAAAAGAAATGAGGCCATTGGATTCGTATTCCACTGTATAGTTGATCGAAGCTTCTGATGCTGTAGGAAACGCGTTTTGCGAGCGTTTCCAGAAGAGGAATGCAGCCACTGGATTCGTATTCTACAGTAAAGTTGATCGAAGCTTCTGATGCTGTAGAAAACGCGTTTTGCGAGCGTTTCCACAAAAGAAATGAATCCATCGGATTCGTATTCCACAGTAACGTTGATCAGAGCTTCTGATGCTGTAGGAAACGCGTTTTGTGAGCGTTTCCAGAGAAGGAATAGAGCCATTGGATTCGTATTCCACAGTAACGTTGATCAAAGCTTCTGATGCTGTAGGAAACGCGTTTTGCGAGCGTTTCCAGAAGAGGAATGGGGCCATCGGATTCGTATTCCACAGTAACGTTGATCAAAGCCTCTGATGCTGTTGGAAACGCGTTTTGCGAGCGTTTCCAGAAAAGGAATGGAGCCATTGGATTCGTATTCCACTGTACAGTTGATCGAAGCTTCTGATGCTGTAGGAAACGCGTTTTGCGAGCGTTTCCAGAAGAGGAATGCAGCCACTGGATTCGTATTCTACAGTAAAGTTGATCGAAGCTTCTGATGCTGTAGAAAACGCGTTTTGCGAGCGTTTCCACAAAAGAAATGAAGCCATCGGATTCGTATTCCACAGTAACGTTGATCAAAGCTTCTGATGCTGTAGGAAACGCGTTTCCAGAAGAGGAATGGAGCCATTGGATTCGTATTCCACAGTAAAGTTGATCGCAGCTTCTGATGCTGTAGGAAACGCGTTTTGGGAGCGTTTCCAGAAAAGGAATGGAGCCATTCGATTAGTATTCCACAGTAACGTTGATCAAAGCTTCTGATGCTGTAGGAAACGCGTTTTGCGAGCGTTTCCAGAAAAGGAATGGGGCCATTGGATTCGTATTCCACTGTACAGTTGATCGAAGCTTCTGATGCTGTAGGAAACGCGTTTTGCGAGCGTTTCCAGAAGAGGAATGCAGCCACTGGATTCGTATTCTACAGTAAAGTTGATCGAAGCTTCTGATGCTGTAGAAAACGCGTTTTGCGAGCGTTTCCACAAAAGAAATGAAGCCATCGGATTCGTATTCCACAGTAACGTTGATCAAAGCTTCTGATGCTGTAGGAAACGCGTTTTGCGAGCGTTTCCAGAAGAGGAATGGAGCCATTGTATTCGTATTCCACAGTAAAGTTGATGGAAGCTTCTGATGCTGTAGGAAACGCGTTTTGCGAGCGTTCCCAGAAGAGGAATGGAGCCATTGGATTCGTATTCCACAGTCACGTTGATCGAAGCTTCTGATGCTGTAGGAAACGCGTTTTGCGAGCGTTTCCACAAAAGGAATGGAGCCATTGGATTCGTATTCCACAGTAACGTCGATCAAAGCTTCTGATGCTGAAGGAAACGCGTTTTGCGAGCGTTTCCACAAAAGAAATGAAGCGATCGGATTCGTATTCCACAGTACCGTTGATCAAAGCTTCTGATGCTGTAGGAAACGCGTTTTCCGAGCGTTTCCAGAAGAGGAATGGAGCCATTGGATTCGTATTCCACAGTAAAGTTCATCGAACCTTCTGATGCTCTAGGAAACGCGTTTTGTGAGCATTTCCACAAAAGGAATGGAGCCATTGGATTCGTATTCCACAGTAACGTCGATCAAAGCTTCTGATGCTGTAGGAAACGCGTTTTGCGAGCGTTTCCAGAAAAGGAATGGGGCCATTGGATTCGTATTCCAGTGTAAAGTTGATCGAAGCTTCTGATGCTGTAGGAAACGCGTTTTGCGAGCGTTTCCAGAAGAGGAATGAAGCCATTGGATTCGTATTGCACAGTAACGTTCATCAAAGCTTCTGATGCTGTAGGAAACGCGTTTGCGAGCGTTTCCAGAAGAGGAATGGAGCCATTCGATTCGTATTCCACAGTAACGTTGATCAAAGCTTCTGATGCTGTAGGAAACGCGTTTTGCGAGCGTTTCCAGAAAAAGAATGGGGCCATTGGATTCGTATTCCACTGTAAAGTTAATCGAAGCTTCTGATGCTGTAGGAAACGCGTTTTGTGAGCGTTTCCAGAAGAGGAATGGAGCCATTGGATTCGTATTCCACAGTAACGTTGATCAAAGCTTCTGATGCTGTTGGAAATGCGTTTTGCGAGGGTTTCCAGAAAAGGAATGGAGCCATTGGATTCGTATTTCACAGTAACGTCGATCAAAGCTTCTGATGCTGTAGGAAACGCGTTTTGTGAGCGTTTCCAGAAAAGGAATGGAGCCATTGGATTCGTATTTCACTGTAAAGTTGATCGAAGCTTCTGATGCTGTAGGAAACGCGTTTTGCGAGCGTTTCCAGAAAAAGAATGGGGCCATTGGATTCGTATTCCACTGTACAGTTGATCGAAGCTTCTGATGCTGTAGGAAACACGTTTTGCGAGCGTTTCCAGAAGAGGAATGCAGCCACTGGATTCGTATTCTACAGTAAAGTTGATCGAAGCTTCTGATGCTGTAGGAAACGCGTTTTCCGAGCGTTTCCAGAAGCGCAATGGAGCCATTGGATTCGTATTCCACAGTAAAGTTGATCGAAGCTTCTGATGCTGTAGGAAACGCGTTTTGCGAGCGTTTCCAGAAAAGGAATGGGGCCATTGGATTCGTATTCCACTGTACAGTTGATCGAAGCTTCTGATGCTGTAGAAAACGCGTTTTGCGAGCGTTTCCACAAAAGAAATGAAGCCATCGGATTCGTATTCCACAGTAACGTTGATCAAAGCTTCTGATGCTGTAGGAAACGCGTTTTGCGAGCGTTTCCAGAAGAGGAATGGAGCCATTGTATTCGTATTCCACAGTACAGTTGATCGAAGCTTCTGATGCTGTAGGAAACGCGTTTTGCGAGCGTTCCCAGAAGAGGAATGGAGCCATTGGATTCGTATTCCACAGTCACGTTGATCGAAGCTTCTGATGCTGTAGGAAACGCGTTTTGCGAGCGTTTCCACAAAAGGAATGGAGCCATTGGATTCGTATTCCACAGTAACGTCGATCAAAGCTTCTGATGCTGTAGGAAACGCGTTTTGCGAGCGTTTCCAGAAAAGGAATGGGGCCATTGGATTCGTATTCCAGTGTAAAGTTGATCGAAGCTTCTGATGCTGTAGGAAACGCGTTTTGCGAGCGTTTCCAGAGGAGGAATGAAGCCATTGGATTCGTATTCCACAGTAACGTTCATCAAAGCTTCTGATGCTGTAGGAAACGCGTTTGCGAGCGTTTCCAGAAGAGGAATGGAGCCATTCGATTCGTATTCCACAGTAAAGTTGATCAAAGCTTCTGATGCTGTTGGAAACGCGTTTTGCGAGCGTTTCCAGAAGAGGAATGGAGCCATTGGATTCGTATTCCACAGTAAAGTTAATCGAAGCTTCTGATGCGCTAGAAAACGCGTTTTGCGAGCGTTTCCAGAAAAGGAATGGGGCCATTGGATTCGTATTCCACAGTAACGTTGATCAAAGCTTCTGATGCTGTTGGAAACGCGTTTTGCGAGCGTTTCCAGAAAAGGAATGGAGCCATTGGATTCGTATTCCACAGTAACGTCGATCAAAGCTTCTGATGCTGTAGGAAACGCGTTTTGTGAGCGTTTCCAGAAAAGGAATGGAGCCATTGGATTCGTATTCCACTGTAAAGTTGATCGAAGCTTCTGATGCTGTAGGAAACGCGTTTTGCGAGCGTTTCCAGAAAAGGAATGGGGCCATTGGATTCGTATTCCACTGTACAGTTGATCGAAGCTTCTGATGCTGTAGGAAACACGTTTTGCGAGCGTTTCCAGAAGAGGAATGCAGCCACTGGATTCGTATTCTACAGTAAAGTTGATCGAAGCTTCTGATGCTGTAGGAAACGCGTTTTCCGAGCGTTTCCAGAAGAGGAATGGAGCCATTGGATTCGTAGTCCACAGTAAAGTTCATCGAACCTTCTGATGCTCTAGGAAACGCGTTTTGTGAGCGTTTCCAGAAAAGGAATGGGGCCATTGGATTCGTATTCCACTGTAAAGTTGATCGAAGCTTCTGATGCTGTAGGAAACGCGTTTTGTGAGCGGTTCCAGAAAAGGAATGGAGCCATTGGATTCGTATTCCACAGTAAAGTTGATCGAACCTTCTGATGCTGTAGAAAACGCGTTTTGCGAGCGTTTCCAGAAGAGGAATGGAGCCGTTGGAT
The DNA here is from genome assembly GCF_048455015.1 of Haemaphysalis longicornis. Classification (NCBI taxonomy): domain Eukaryota; kingdom Metazoa; phylum Arthropoda; class Arachnida; order Ixodida; family Ixodidae; genus Haemaphysalis; species Haemaphysalis longicornis. The sequence continues at coordinate 328,024 of NW_027526204.1, read as the reverse complement.
TCGTATTCCACAGTAAAGTTGATCAAAGCTTTTGATGCTGTAGGAAACGCGTTTTGCGAGCGTTTCCACAAAAGGAATGGAGCCATTGGATTCGTATTCCACAGTAACGTTGATCAAAGCTTCTGATGCTGTAGGAAACGCGTTTTGCGAGCGTTTCCAGAAAAAGAATGGGGCCATTGGATTCGTATTCCACTGTAAAGTTGATAGAAGCTTCTGATGCTGTAGGAAACGCGTTTTGTGAGCGTTTCCACAAAAGGAATGGGACCATTGGATTAGTATTCCACTGTAAAGTTGATCGAAGCTTCTGATGCTGTAGGAAACGCGTTTTGCGAGCGTTTCCAGAAGAGGAATGGAGCCACTGGATTCGTATTCCACAGTAAAGTTGATCGAAGCTTCTGATGCTGTAGGAAAACGCGTTTTGCGAGCGTTTTCAGAAGAGGAATGGAGCCATTGGATTCGTATTCCACAGTAACGTTGATCAAAGCTTCTGATGCTGTAGGAAACGCGTTTTGCGAGCGTTTCCACAAAAGGAATAGAGCCATCGGATTCGTATTCCACAGTAACGTTGATCAAAGCCTCTGATGCTGTTGGAAACGCGTTTTGCGAGCGTTTCCAGAAAAGGAATGGAGCCATTGGATTCGTATTCCAGAGTAACGTTGATCAAAGCTTCTGATGCTGTAGGAAACGCGTTTTGCGAGCGTTTCCAGAAGAGAAATGGAGCCATTGGATTCGTATTCCACAGTAACGTTGATCAAAGCTTCTGATGATGTAGGAAACGCGTTTTGCGAGCGTTTCCAGAAAAGGAATGGGGCCATTGGATTCGTATTCCACTGTAAAGTTGATCGAAGCTTCTGATGCTGTAGGAAACGCGTTTTGCGAGCGTTTCCAGAAAAGGAATGGGGCCATTGGATTCGTATTCCACTGTACAGTTGTTCGAAGCTTCTGATGCTGTAGGAAACGCGTTTTGCGAGCGTTTCCAGAAGAGGAATGCAGCCACTGGATTCGTATTCTACAGTAAAGTTGATCGAAGCTTCTGATGCTGTAGAAAACGCGTTTTGCGAGCGTTTCCACAAAAGAAATGAATCCATTGGATTCGTATTCCACAGTAACGTTGATCAAAGCTTCTGATGCTTTAGGAAACGCGTTTTGTGGGCGTTTCCAGAGAAGGACTAGAGCCATTGGATTCGTATTCCACAGTAACGTTGATCAAAGCTTCTGATGCTGTAGGAAACGCGTTTTGCGAGCGTTTCCAGAAGAGGAATGGGGCCATCGGATTCGTATTCCACAGTAACCTTGATCAAAGCCTCTGATGCTGTTGGAAACGCGTTTCGCGAGCGTTTCCAGAAAAGGAATGGAGCCATTGGATTCGTATTCCAGAGTAACGTTGATCAAAGCTTCTGATGCTGTAGGAAACGCGTTTTGCGAGCGTTTCCAGAAGAGGAATGGAGCCATTGGATTCGTATTCCACAGTAAAGTTGATCGCAGCTTCTGATGCTGTAGGAAACGCGTTTTGGGAGCGTTTCCAGAAAAGGAATGGAGCCATTCGATTAGTATTCCACAGTAACGTTGATGAAAGCTTCTGATGCTGTAGGAAACGCGTTTTGCGATTGTTTCCAGAAAAGGAATGGGGCCATTGGATTCGTATTCCACTGTAAAGTTGATCGAAGCTTCTGATGCTGTAGGAAACGCGTTTTGCGAGCGTTTCCAGAAAAGGAATGGGGCCATTGGATTCGTATTCCACTGTACATGTTGATCGAAGCTTCTGATGCTGTAGGAAACGCGTTTTGCGAGCGTTTCCAGAAGAGGAATGCAGCCACTGGATTCGTATTCTACAGTAAAGTTGATCGAAGCTTCTGATGCTGTAGAAAACGCGTTTTGCGAGCGTTTCCACAAAAGAAATGAAGCCATCGGATTCGTATTCCACAGTAACGTTGATCAAAGCTTCTGATGCTGTAGGAAACGCGTTTTGGGAGCGTTTCCAGAAGAGGAATGGAGCCATTGTATTCGTATTCCACAGTAAAGTTGATCGAAGCTTCTGATGCTGTAGGAAACGCGTTTTGCGAGCGTTCCCAGAAGAGGAATGGAGCCATTGGATTCGTATTCCACAGTCACGTTGATCGAAGCTTCTGATGCTGTAGGAAACGCGTTTTGCGAGCGTTTCCACAAAAGGAATGGAGCCATTGGATTCGTATTCCACAGTAACGTCGATCAAAGCTTCTGATGCTGTAGGAAACGCGTTTTGCGAGCGTTTCCAGAAAAGGAATGGGGCCATTGGATTCGTATTCCAGTGTAAAGTTGATCGAAGCTTCTGATGCTGTAGGAAACGCGTTTTGCGAGCGTTTCCAGAAGAGGAATGAAGCCATTGGATTCGTATTCCACAGTAACGTTCATCAAAGCTTCTGATGCTGTAGGAAACGCGTTTGCGAGCGTTTCCAGAAGAGGAATGGAGCCATTCGATTCGTATTCCACAGTAAAGTTGATCAAAGCTTCTGATGCTGTTGGAAACGCGTTTTGCGAACGTTTCCAGAAGAGGAATGGAGCCATTGGATTCGTATTCCACAGTAAAGTTAATCGAAGCTTCTGATGCGCTAGAAAACGCGTTTTGCGAGCGTTTCCAGAAAAGGAATGGGGCCATTGGATTCGTATTCCACAGTAACGTTGATCAAAGCTTCTGATGCTGTTGGAAACGCGTTTTGCCAGCGTTTCCAGAAAAGGAATGGAGCCATTGGATTCGTATTCCACAGTAACGTCGATCAAAGCTTCTGATGCTGTAGGAAACGCGTTTTGTGAGCGTTTCCAGAAAAGGAATGGAGCCATTGGATTCGTATTCCACTGTAAAGTTGATCGAAGCTTCTGATGCTGTAGGAAACGCGTTTTGCGAGCGTTTCCAGAAAAGGAATGGGGCCATGGGATTCGTATTCCACTGTACAGTTGATCGAAGCTTCTGATGCTGTAGGAAACACGTTTTGCGAGCGTTTCCAGAAGAGGAATGCAGCCACTGGATTCGTATTCTACAGTAAAGTTGATCGAAGCTTCTGATGCTGTAGGAAACGCGTTTTCCGAGCGTTTCCAGAAGAGGAATGGAGCCATTGGATTCGTATTCCACAGTAAAGTTCATCGAACCTTCTGATGCTCTAGGAAACGCGTTTTGTGAGCGTTTCCAGAAAAGGAATGGGGCCATTGGATTCGTATTCCACTGTAAAGTTGATCGAAGCTTCTGATGCTGTAGGAAACGCGTTTTGTGAGCGTTTCCAGAAAATGAATGGAGCCATTGGATTCGTATTCCACAGTAAAGTTGATCGAACCTTCTGATGCTGTAGAAAACGCGTTTTGCGAGCGTTTCCAGAAGAGGAATGGAGCCGTTGGATTCGTATTCCACAGTAAATTTGATCAAAGCTTTTGATGCTGTAGGAAACGCGTTTTGCGAGCGTTTCCACAAAAGGAATGGAGCCATTGGATTCGTATTCCACAGTAACGTTGATCAAAGCTTCTGATGCTGTAGGAAACGCGTTTTGCGAGCGTTTTCAGAAAAAGAAGGGGGCATTGGATTCGTATTCCACTGTAAAGTTGATAGAAGCTTCTGATGCTGTAGGAAACGCGTTTTGTGAGCGTTTCCACAAAAGGAATGGGACCATTGGATTCGTATTCCACTGTAAAGTTGATCGAAGCTTCTGATGCTGTAGGAAACGCGTTTTGCGAGCGTTTCCAGAAGAGGAATGGAGCCACTGGATTCGTATTCCACAGTAAAGTTGATCGAAGCTTCTGATGCTGTAGGAAACGCGTTTTGCGAGCGTTTTCAGAAGAGGAATGGAGCCATTGGATTCGTATTCCACAGTAACGTTGATCAAAGCTTCTGATGCTGTAGGAAACGCGTTTTGCGAGCGTTTCCACAAAAGGAATAGAGCCATCGGATTCGTATTCCACAGTAACGTTGATCAAAGCCTCTGATGCTGTTGGAAACGCGTTTTGCGAGCGTTTCCAGAAAAGGAATGGAGCCATTGGATTCGTATTCCAGAGTAACGTTGATCAAAGCTTCTGATGCTGTAGGAAACGCGTTTTGCGAGCGTTTCCAGAAGAGAAATGGAGCCATTGGATTCGTATTCCACAGTAACGTTGATCAAAGCTTCTGATGATGTAGGAAACGCGTTTTGCGAGCGTTTCCAGAAAAGGAATGGGGCCATTGGATTCGTATTCCACTGTAAAGTTGATCGAAGCTTCTGATGCTGTAGGAAACGCGTTTTGCGAGCGTTTCCAGAAAAGGAATGGGGCCATTGGATTCGTATTCCACTGTACAGTTGTTCGAAGCTTCTGATGCTGTAGGAAACGCGTTTTGCGAGCGTTTCCAGAAGAGGAATGCAGCCACTGGATTCGTATTCTACAGTAAAGTTGATCGAAGCTTCTGATGCTGTAGAAAACGCGTTTTGCGAGCGTTTCCACAAAAGAAATGAATCCATTGGATTCGTATTCCACAGTAACGTTGATCAAAGCTTCTGATGCTTTAGGAAACGCGTTTTGTGAGCGTTTCCAGAGAAGGACTAGAGCCATTGGATTCGTATTCCACAGTAACGTTGATCAAAGCTTCTGATGCTGTAGGAAACGCGTTTTGCGAGCGTTTCCAGAAGAGGAATGGGGCCATCGGATTCGTATTCCACAGTAACCTTGATCAAAGCCTCTGATGCTGTTGGAAACGCGTTTCGCGAGCGTTTCCAGAAAAGGAATGGAGCCATTGGATTCGTATTCCAGAGTAACGTTGATCAAAGCTTCTGATGCTGTAGGAAACGCGTTTTGCGAGCGTTTCCAGAAGAGGAATGGAGCCATTGGATTCGTATTCCACAGTAAAGTTGATCGCAGCTTCTGATGCTGTAGGAAACGCGTTTTGGGAGCGTTTCCAGAAAAGTAATGGAGCCATTCGATTAGTATTCCACAGTAACGTTGATGAAAGCTTCTGATGCTGTAGGAAACGTGTTTTGCGATTGTTTCCAGAAAAGGAATGGGGCCATTGGATTCGTATTCCACTGTAAAGTTGATCGAAGCTTCTGATGCTGTAGGAAACGCGTTTTGCGAGCGTTTCCAGAAAAGGAATGGGGCCATTGGATTCGTATTCCACTGTACATGTTGATCGAAGCTTCCGATGCTGTAGGAAACGCGTTTTGCGAGCGTTTCCAGAAGAGGAATGCAGCCACTGGATTCGTATTCTACAGTAAAGTTGATCGAAGCTTCTGATGCTGTAGAAAACGCGTTTTGCGAGCGTTTCCACAAAAGAAATGAAGCCATCGGATTCGTATTCCACAGTAACGTTGATCAAAGCTTCTGATGCTGTAGGAAACGCGTTTTGCGAGCGTTTCCAGAATAGGAATGGAGCCATTGTATTCGTATTCCACAGTAAAGTTGATCGAAGCTTCTGATGCTGTAGGAAACGTGTTTAGCGAGCGTTCCCAGAAGAGGAATGGAGCCATTGGATTCGTATTCCACAGTCACGTTGATCGAAGCTTCTGATGCTGTAGGAAACGCGTTTTGCGAGCGTTTCCAGAAAAGGAATGGGGCCATTGGATTCGTATTCCACTGTACAGTTGATCGAAGCTTCTGATGCTGTAGAAAACGCGTTTTGCGAGCGTTTCCACAAAAGAAATGAAGCTATCGGATTCGTATTCCACAGTAACGTTGATCAAAGCTTCTGATGCTGTAGGAAACGCGTTTTGCGAGCGTTTCCAGAATAGGAATGGAGCCATTGTATTCGTATTCCACAGTAAAGTTGATCGAAGCTTCTGATGCTGTAGGAAACGTGTTTAGCGAGCGTTGCCAGTAGAGGAATGGAGCCATTGGATTCGCATTCCACAGTCACGTTGATCGAAGCTTCTGATGCTGTAGGAAACGCGTTTTGCGAGCGTTTCCAGAAGAGGAATGGAGCCATTGGATTCGTATTCCTCAGTAAAGTTGATCGAAGCTTCTGAAGCTGTATGAAACGCGTTTTGCGAGCGTTCCCAGAAGAGGAAGGAAGCCATTGGATTCGTATTCCACAGTAACGTTGATCAAAGCTTCTGATGCTGTAGGAAACGCGTTTTGCGAGCGTTTCCAGAAAAGGAATGGGGCCATTGGATTCGTATTCCACTGTAAAGTTGATCGAAGCTTCTGATGCTGTAGGAAACGCGTTTTGCGAGCGTTTCCAGAAGAGGAATGGAGCCATTGGATTCGTATTCCACAGTAACGTTGATCAAAGCTTCTGATGCTGTAGGAAACGCGTTTTGAGAGCGTTTCCACAAAAGGAATGGAGCCATCGGATTCGTATTCCACAGTAACGTTGATCAAAGCTTCTGATGCTGTAGGAAACGCGTTTTGCGAGCGTTTCCAGAAGAGCAATGGAGCCATTGGATTCGTATTCCACAGTAACGTTGATCAAAGCTTCTGATGCTGTAAGAAATGCGTTTTTCGAGCGTTTCCACAAAAGGAATGGAGCCATTGGATTCGTATTCCACAGTAACGTCCATCAAAGCTTCTGATGCTGTAGGAAACGCGTTTTGCGAGCGTTTCCAGAAAAGGAATGGGGCCATTGGATTCGTATTCCACTGTAAAGTTGATCGAAGCTTCTGATGCTGTAGGAAACGCGTTTTGCGAGCGTTTACACAAAAGGAATGGAGCCATTGGATTCGTATTCCACAGTAACGTTGATCAAAGCATCTGATGCTGTAGGAAACGCGTTTTGCGAGCGTTTCCACAAAAGGAATGGAGCCATTGGATTCGTATTCCACTGTAACGTCGATCAAAGCTTCTGATGCTGTAGAAAACGCGTTTTGCGAGCGTTTCCAGAAAAGAAATGGGGCCATTGGATTCGTATTCCACTGTAAAGTTGATCGAAGCTTCTGATGCTGTAGGAAAAGCGTTTTGCGAGCGTTTCCACAAAAGGAATGGAGCCATTGGATTCGTATTCCACTGTAACGTCGATCAAAGCTTCTGATGCTGTAGGAAACGCGTTTTGCGAGCGTTTCCAGAAGAGCAATGGAGCCATTGGATTCGTATTCCACAGTTACGTTGATCAAAGCTTCTGATGCTGTAAGAAATGCGTTTTTCGAGCGTTTCCACAAAAGGAATGGAGCCATTGGATTCGTATTCCACAGTAACGTCCATCAAAGCTTCTGATGCTGTAGGAAACGCGTTTTGCGAGCGTTTCCAGAAAAGGAATGGGGCTATTGGATTCGTATTCCACTGTAAAGTTGATCGAAGCTTCTGATGCTGTAGGAAACGCGTTTTGCGAGCGTTTACACAAAAGGAATGGAGCCATTGGATTCGTATTCCACAGTAACGTTTATCAAAGCATCTGATGCTGTAGGAAACGCGTTTTGCGAGCGTTTCCACAAAAGGAATGGAGCCATTGGATTCGTATTCCACTGTAACGTCGATCAAAGCTTCTGATGCTGTAGGAAACGCGTTTTGCGAGCGTTTCCAGAAAAGAAATGGGGCCATTGGATTCGTATTCTACTGTAAAGTTGATCGAAGCTTCTGATGCTGTAGGAAAAGCGTTTTGCGAGCGTTTCCACAAAAGGAATGGAGCCATTGGATTCGTATTCCACAGTAACGTTGATCGAAGCTTCTGATGCTGTAGGAAACGCGTTTTGTGAGCGTTTCCACAAAAGGAATGGGGCCATTGGATTCGTATTCCACTGTAAAGTTGATCGAAGCTTCTGATGCTGTAGGAAACGCGTTTTGCGAGCGTTTCCAGAAGAGGAATGGAGCCATTGGATTCGTATTCCACAGTAACGTTGATCAAAGCTTCTGATGCTGTAGGAAACGCGTTTTGAGAGCGTTTCCACAACAGGAATGGAGCCATCGGATTCGTATTCCACAGTAACGTTGATCAAAGCTTCTGATGCTGTAGGAAACGCGTTTTGCGAGCGTTTCCAGAAGAGGAATGGAGCCATTGGATTCGCATTCCACAGTAAAGTTGATCGAAGCTTCTGATGCTGTAGGAAACGCGTTTTGTGAGCGTTTCCAGAAAAGGAATGGAGCCATTGGATTCGTATTCCACAGTAACGTTTTTCGAAGCTTCTGATGCTGTAGGAAACCCGTTTGGCGAGCGTTTCCAGAAAAGGAATGGGGCCATTGGATTCGTATTCCACTGTAAAGTTGATCGAAGCTTCTGATGCTGTAGGAAACGCGTTTTTCGAGCGTTTTCACAAAAGGAATGGAGCCATTGGATTCGTATTCCACAGTAACGTTGATCAAAGCTTCTGATGCTGTAGGAAACGCGTTTTGTGAGCGTTTCCAGAAGAGGAATGAAGCCATTGGACTCGTATTCCACAGTGACGTTGATCAAAGCTTCTGATGCTGTAGGAAACGCATTTTGCGAGCGTTCCCAGAAGAGGAATGGAGCCATTGGATTCGTATTCCACAGTAACGTTCATCGAAGCTTCTGATGCTGTAGGAAAGGCGTTTTGCGAGCGTTTCCACAAAAGGAATGGAGCCATTGGATTCGTATTCCACAGTAACGTTGATCGAAGCTTCTGATGTTGTAGGAAACGCGTTTTGTGAGCGTTTCCACAAAAGGAATGGGGCCATTGGATTCGTATTCCACTGTACAGTTGATCGAAGCTTCTGATGCTGTAGGAAACGCGTTTTGCGAGCGTTCCCAGAAGCGGAATGGAGCCATTGGATTCGTATTCCACAGTAACGTTGATCGAAGCTTCTGATGCTGTAGGAAAGGCGTTTTGCGAGCGTTTCCAGAAAAGAAATGGGGCCATTGGATTCGTATTCCACTGTAAAGTTGATCGAAGCTTCTGATGCTGTAGGAAACGCGTTTTGCGAGCGTTTCCACAAAAGGAATGGAGCCATTTGATTCGTATTCAACAGTAACGTTGATCGAAGCTTTGATGCTGTTGGAAACGCGTTTTGTGAGCGTTTCCACAAAAGGAATGGGGCCATTGGATTCGTATTCCACTGTAAAGTTGATCGAAGCTTCTGATGCTGTAGGAAACGCGTTTTGCGAGCGTTTCCACAAAAGGAATGGAGCCATTGGATTCGTATTCCACAGTAACATTGATCGAAGCTTCTGATGCTGTAGGAAACGCGTTTAGTGAGCGTTTCCACAAAAGGAATGGGGCCATTGGATTCGTATTCCACTGTAAAGTTGATCGAAGCTTCTGATGCTGTAGGAAAAGCGTTTTGCGAGCGTTTCCAGAAGAGGAATGGAGCCAATGGATTCGTATTCCACAGTAACGTTGATCAAAGCTTCTGATGCTGTAGGAAACGCGTTTTTCGAGCGTTTTCACAAAAGGAATGGAGCCATTGGATTCGTATTCCACACTAACGTTGATCAAAGCTTCTGATGCTGTAGGAAACGCGTTTTGTGAGCGTTTCCAGAAAAGGAATGGGGCCATTGGATTCGTATTCCACTGTAAAGTTGATCGATCCTTCTGATGCTGTAGGAAACGCGTTTTGTGAGCGTTTCCAGAAAAGGAATGAAGCCTTTCGATTCGTATTCCACAGTAACGTTGATCAAAGCTTCTGATGCTGTAGGAAACGCGTTTCGCGAGCGTTTCCAGAAGAGGAAAGGGGCCATTGGATTTGTATTCCACTGTAAAGTTGATCGAACCTTCTGATGCTGTAGGAAACGCGTTTTGCGAGCGTTTCCTCAAATGGAATGGAGCCATGGGATTCGTATTATACAGTAACGTTGACCGAAGCTTTTGATGCTGTAGGAAACGCGTTTTGCGAGCGTTTCCAGAAGAGGAATGGAGCCATTGGATTCGTATTCCCCAGTAAAGTTGATCAAAGCTTCTGATGCTGTAGGAAACGCGTTTTGCGAGCGTTTCCAGAAGAGGAATGGAGCCATTGGATTCGTATTCCACAGTAACGTTGATCGAAGCTTCTGATGCTGTAGGAAACGCGTTTTGTGAGCGTTTCCACAAAAGGAATGGGGCCATTGGATTCGTATTCCACTGTAAAGTTGATCGAAGCTTCTGATGCTGTAGGAAACGCGTTTTGCGAGCGTTTCCAGAAGAGGAATGGAGCCATTGGATTCGTATTCCACAGTAACGTTGATCAAAGCTTCTGATGCTGTAGGAAACGCGTTTTGAGAGCGTTTCCACAACAGGAATGGAGCCATCGGATTCGTATTCCACAGTAACGTTGATCAAAGCTTCTGATGCTGTAGGAAACGCGTTTTGCGAGCGTTTCCAGAAGAGGAATGGAGCCATTGGATTCGCATTCCACAGTAAAGTTGATCGAAGCTTCTGATGCTGTAGGAAACGCGTTTTGTGAGCGTTTCCAGAAAAGGAATGGAGCCATTGGATTCGTATTCCACAGTAACGTTTTTCGAAGCTTCTGATGCTGTAGGAAACCCGTTTGGCGAGCGTTTCCAGAAAAGGAATGGGGCCATTGGATTCGTATTCCACTGTAAAGTTGATCGAAGCTTCTGATGCTGTAGGAAACGCGTTTTGCGAGCGTTTCCAGAAGAGGAATGAAGCCATTGGACTCGTATTCCACAGTGACGTTGATCAAAGCTCTTGATGCTGTAGGAAACGCATTTTGCGAGCGTTCCCAGAAGAGGAATGGAGCCATTGGATTCGTATTCCACAGTAACGTTCATCGAAGCTTCTGATGCTGTAGGAAAGGCGTTTTGCGAGCGTTTCCACAAAAGGAATGGAGCCATTGGATTCGTATTCCACAGTAACGTTGATCGAAGCTTCTGATGTTGTAGGAAACGCGTTTTGTGAGCGTTTCCACAAAAGGAATGGGGCCATTGGATTCGTATTCCACTGTACAGTTGATCGAAGCTTCTGATGCTGTAGGAAACGCGTTTTGCGAGCGTTCCCAGAAGCGGAATGGAGCCATTGGATTCGTATTCCACAGTAACGTTGATCGAAGCTTCTGATGCTGTAGGAAAGGCGTTTTGCGAGCGTTTCCAGAAAAGAAATGGGGCCATTGGATTCGTATTCCACTGTAAAGTTGATCGAAGCTTCTGATGCTGTAGGAAACGCGTTTTGCGAGCGTTTACACAAAAGGAATGGAGCCATTTGATTCGTATTCCACAGTAACGTTGATCGAAGCTTTGATGCTGTTGGAAACGCGTTTTGTGAGCGTTTCCACAAAAGGAATGGGGCCATTGGATTCGTATTCCACTGTAAAGTTGATCGAAGCTTCTGATGCTGTAGGAAACGCGTTTTGCGAGCGTTTCCACAAAAGGAATGGAGCCATTGGATTCGTATTCCACAGTAACATTGATCGAAGCTTCTGATGCTGTAGGAAACGCGTTTAGTGAGCGTTTCCACAAAAGGAATGGGGCCATTGGATTCGTATTCCACTGTAAAGTTGATCGAAGCTTCTGATGCTGTAGGAAAAGCGTTTTGCGAGCGTTTCCAGAAGAGGAATGGAGCCAATGGATTCGTATTCCACAGTAACGTTGATCAAAGCTTCTGATGCTGTAGGAAACGCGTTTTTCGAGCGTTTTCACAAAAGGAATGGAGCCATTGGATTCGTATTCCACACTAACGTTGATCAAAGCTTCTGATGCTGTAGGAAACGCGTTTTGTGAGCGTTTCCAGAAAAGGAATGGGGCCATTGGATTCGTATTCCACTGTAAAGTTGATCGATCCTTCTGATGCTGTAGGAAACGCGTTTTGTGAGCGTTTCCAGAAAAGGAATGAAGCCTTTCGATTCGTATTCCACAGTAACGTTGATCAAAGCTTCTGATGCTGTAGGAAACGCGTTTCGCGAGCGTTTCCAGAAGAGGAAAGGGGCCATTGGATTTGTATTCCACTGTAAAGTTGATCGAACCTTCTGATGCTGTAGGAAACGCGTTTTGCGAGCGTTTCCTCAAATGGAATGGAGCCATGGGATTCGTATTATACAGTAACGTTGACCGAAGCTTTTGATGCTGTAGGAAACGCGTTTTGCGAGCGTTTCCAGAAGAGGAATGGAGCCATTGGATTCGTATTCCCCAGTAAAGTTGATCAAAGCTTCTGATGCTGTAGGAAACGCGTTTTGCGAGCGTTTCCAGAAGAGGAATGGAGCCATTGGATTCGTATTCCACAGTAACGTTGATCGAAGCTTCTGATGCTGTAGGAAATGCGTTTTGTGAGCGTTTCCACAAAAGGAATGGGGCCATTGGATTCGTATTCCACTGTAAAGTTGATCGAAGCTTCTGATGCTGTAGGAAACGCGTTTTGCGAGCGTTTCCAGAAGAGGAATGGAGCCATTGGATTCGTATTCCACAGTAACGTTGATCAAAGCTTCTGATGCTGTAGGAAACGCGTTTTGAGAGCGTTTCCACAACAGGAATGGAGCCATCGGATTCGTATTCCACAGTAACGTTGATCAAAGCTTCTGATGCTGTAGGAAACGCGTTTTGCGAGCGTTTCCAGAAGAGGAATGGAGCCATTGGATTCGCATTCCACAGTAAAGTTGATCGAAGCTTCTGATGCTGTAGGAAACGCGTTTTGTGAGCGTTTCCAGAAAAGGAATGGAGCCATTGGATTCGTATTCCACAGTAACGTTTTTCGAAGCTTCTGATGCTGTAGGAAACCCGTTTGGCGAGCGTTTCCAGAAAAGGAATGGGGCCATTGGATTCGTATTCCACTGTAAAGTTGATCGAAGCTTCTGATGCTGTAGGAAACGCGTTTTGCGAGCGTTTCCAGAAGAGGAATGAAGCCATTGGACTCGTATTCCACAGTGACGTTGATCAAAGCTTCTGATGCTGTAGGAAACGCATTTTGCGAGCGTTCCCAGAAGAGGAATGGAGCCATTGGATTCGTATTCCACAGTAACGTTCATCGAAGCTTCTGATGCTGTAGGAAAGGCGTTTTACGAGCGTTTCCACAAAAGGAATGGAGCCATTGGATTCGTATTCCACAGTAACGTTGATCGAAGCTTCTGATGTTGTAGGAAACGCGTTTTGTGAGCGTTTCCACAAAAGGAATGGGGCCATTGGATTCGTATTCCACTGTACCGTTGATCGAAGCTTCTGATGCTGTAGGAAACGCGTTTTGCGAGCGTTCCCAGAAGCGGAATGGAGCCATTGGATTCGTATTCCACAGTAACGTTGATCGAAGCTTCTGATGCTGTAGGAAAGGCGTTTTGCGAGCGTTTCCAGAAAAGAAATGGGGCCATTGGATTCGTATTCCACTGTAAAGTTGATCGAAGCTTCTGATGCTGTAGGAAACGCGTTTTGCGAGCGTTTCCACAAAAGGAATGGAGCCATTTGATTCGTATTCCACAGTAACGTTGATCGAAGCTTTGATGCTGTTGGAAACGCGTTTTGTGAGCGTTTCCACAAAAGGAATGGGGCCATTGGATTCGTATTCCACTGTAAAGTTGATCGAAGCTTCTGATGCTGTAGGAAACGCGTTTTGCGAGCGTTTCCACAAAAGGAATGGAGCCATTGGATTCGTATTCCACAGTAACATTGATCGAAGCTTCTGATGCTGTAGGAAACGCGTTTAGTGAGCGTTTCCACAAAAGGAATGGGGCCATTGGATTCGTATTCCACTGTAAAGTTGATCGAAGCTTCTCATGCTGTAGGAAAAGCGTTTTGCGAGCGTTTCCAGAAGAGGAATGGAGCCAATGGATTCGTATTCCACAGTAACGTTTATCAAAGCTTCTGATGCTGTAGGAAACGCGTTTTTCGAGCGTTTTCACAAAAGGAATGGAGCCATTGGATTCGTATTCCACAGTAACGTTGATCAAAGCTTCTGATGCTGTAGGAAACGCGTTTTGTGAGCGTTTCCAGAAAAGGAATGGGGCCATTGGATTCGTATTCCACTGTAAAGTTGATCGATCCTTCTGATGCTGTAGGAAACGCGTTTTGTGAGCGTTTCCAGAAAAGGAATGAAGCCTTTCGATTCGTATTCCACAGTAACGTTGATCAAAGCTTCTGATGCTGTAGGAAACGCGTTTTGCGAGCGTTTCCAGAAGAGGAAAGGGGCCATTGGATTTGTATTCCACTGTAAAGTTGATCGAACCTTCTGATGCTGTAGGAAACGCGTTTTGCGAGCGTTTCCTCAAATGGAATGGAGCCATGGGATTCGTATTATACAGTAACGTTGACCGAAGCTTTTGATGCTGTAGGAAACGCGTTTTGCGAGCGTTTCCAGAAGAGGAATGGAGCCATTGGATTCGTATTCCCCAGTAAAGTTGATCAAAGCTTCTGATGCTGTAGGAAACGCGTTTTGCGAGCGTTTCCAGAAGAGGAATGGAGCCATTGGATTCGTATTCCACAGTAACGTTGATCAAAGCTTCTGATGCTGTAGGAAACGCGTTTTTCGAGCGTTTCCACAAAAGGAATGGAGCCATTGGATTCGTATTTCACAGTAACGTTGATCAAAGCTTCTGATGCTGTAGGAAACGCGTTTTGTGAGCGTTTCCAGAAAAGGAATGGGGCCATTGGATTCGTATTCCACTGTAAAGTTGATCGATGCTTCTGACGCTGTAGGAAACGCGTTTTGTGAGCGTTTCCAGAAAAGGAATGAAGCCATTAGATTCGTATTCCACAGTAACGTTGATCAAAGCTTCTGATGCTGTAGGAAACGCGTTTTGCGAGCATTTTCAGAAGAGGAATGGAGCCATTGGATTCGTATTCCACAGTAACGTTGATCAAAGCTTCTGACGCTGTAGGAAACGCGTTTTGTGAGCGTTTCCAGAAAAGGAATGAAGCCATTAGATTCGTATTCCACAGTAACGTTGATCAAAGCTTCTGATGCTGTAGGAAACGCGTTTTGCGAGCGTTTCAACAAAAGGAATGGAGCCATCGGATTCGTATTCCACAGTAACGTTGATCAAAGCCTCTGATGCTGTAGGAAACACGTTTTGCGAGCGTTTCCAGAAGAGGAATGGAGCCATTGGATTCGTAATCCTCAGTAAAGTTGATCGAAGCTTCTGAAGCTGTATGAAACGCGTTTTGCGAGCGTTCCCAGAAAAGAAATGGGGCCATTGTATTCGTATTCCACTGTAAAGTTGATCAAAGCTTCTGATGCTGTAGGAAACGCGTTTTGCGAGCGTTTCCACAAAAGGAATGGAGCCATTGGATTCGTATTCCACAGTAACGTTGATCGAAGCTTCTGATGCTGTAGGAAACGCGTTTTGTGAGTGTTTCCACAAAAGGAATGGGGCCATTGGATTCGTATTCCACTGTAAAGTTGATCGAAGCTTCTGATGCTGTAGGAAACGCGTTTTGCGAGCGTTTCCAGAAGAGGAATGGAGCCATTGGATTCGTATTCCACACTAACGTTGATCAAAGCTTCTGATGCTGTAGGAAACGCGTTTTGCGAGCGTTTCCACAAAAGGAATGGAGCCATCGGATTCATATTCCACAGTAACGTTGATCAAAGCTTCTGATGCTGTAGGAAACGCGTTTTGCGAGCGTTTCCAGAAGAGGAAAGGAGCCATTAGTTTCGTATTACACAGTAACGTTGATCAAAGCTTCTGATGCTGTAGGAAACGCGTTTTGCGAGCGTTTGCAGAAAAGTAATGGGGCCATTGGATTCGTATTACACTGTACAGCTGATCGAAGCTTCTGATGCTGTAGGAAACGCGTTTTGCGAGCGTTTCCGGAAGAGGAATGGGGCCACTGGATTCGTATTCCACAGTGAAGTTGATCGAAGCTTCTGGTGCTGTAGGAAACGCGTTTAGTGAGCGTTTCCACAAAAGGAATGGGGCCATTGGATTCGTAATCCACTGTAAAGTTGATCGAAGCTTCTGATGCTGTAGGAAACGCGTTTTGCGAGCGTTTCCACAAAAGGAATGGAGCCATTGGATTCGTATTCCACAGTAACATTGATCGAAGCTTCTGATGCTGTAGGAAACGCGTTTAGTGAGCGTTTCCACAAAAGGAATGGGGCCATTGGATTCGTATTCCACTGTAAAGTTGATCGAAGCTTCTGATGCTGTAGGAAAAGCGTTTTGCGAGCATTTCCAGAAGAGGAATGGAGCCAATGGATTCGTATTCCACAGTAACGTTGATCAAAGCTTCGGATGCTGTAGGAAACGCGTTTTGCGAGCGTTTCCACAAAAGGAATGGAGCCATCGGATTCGTATTCCACAGTAACGTTGATCAAAGCTTCTGATGCTGTAGGAAACGCGTTTTGCGAGCGTTTCCAGAAGAGGAATGGAGCCATTGGATTCGTATTCCACAGTAGAGTTGATCAAAGCTTCTGATGCTGTAGGAAACGCGTTTTGCGAGCGTTTCCAGAAGAGGAATGGAGCCATTGGATTCGTATTCCACAGTAACGTTGATCAAAGCTTCTGATGCTGTAGGAAACGCGTTTTTCGAGCGTTTCCACAAAAGGAATGGAGCCATTGGATTCGTATTCCACAGTAACGTTGATCAAAGCTTCTGATGCTGTAGGAAACGCGTTTTGTGAGCGTTTCCAGAAAAGGAATGGGGCCATTGGATTCGTATTCCACTGTAAACTTGATCGATGCTTCTGATGCTGTAGGAAACGCGTTTTGTGAGCGTTTCCAGAAAAGGAATGAGGCCTTTCGACTCGTATTCCACAGTAACGTTGATCAAAGCTTCTGATGCTGTAGGAAACGCGTTTTGCGAGCGTTTCCAGAAGAGGAAAGGGGCCATTGGATTTGTATTCCACTGTAAAGTTGATCGAAGCTTCTGATGCTGTAGGAAACGCGTTTTGCGAGCGTTTCCACAAAAGGAATGGGGCCTTGGGATTCGTATTCCACAGTAAAGTTGGTCGAAGCTTCTGATGGGCTAGAAAACGCGTTTTGCGAGCGTTTCCAGAAAAGGGATGGAGCCATTGGATTCGTATTCCACAGTAACGTTGATCAAAGCTTCTGATGCTGTAGGAAACGTGTTTTTCGAGCGTTTCCACAAAAGAAATGGAGCCATCGGATTCGTATTCCACAGTAACGTTGATCAAAGCATCTGATGCTGTAGGAAACACGTTTTGCGAGCGTTTCCAGAAGAGGAATGGAGCCAATGGATTCGTAATCCTCAGTAAAGTTGATCGAAGCTTCTGAAGCTGTATGAAACGCGTTTTGCGAGCGTTCCCAGAAGAGGAAGGAAGCCATTGGATTCGTATTCCACAGTAACGTTGATCGAAGCTTCTGATGCTGTAGGAAATGCGTTTTGCGAGCGTTTCCACAAAAGGAATGGAGCCATTGGATTCGTATTCCACTGTAACGTCGATCAAAGCTTCTGATGCTGTAGGAAACGCGTTTTGCGAGCGTTTCCAGAAAAGAAATGGGGCCATTGTATTCGTATTCCACTGTAAAGTTGATGGAAGCTTCTGATGCTGTAGGAAACGCGTTTTGCGAGCGTTTCCACAAAAGGAATGGAGCCATTGGATTCGTATTCCACAGTAACGTTGATCGAAGCTTCTGATGCTGTAGGAAACGCGTTTTGTGAGCGTTTCCACAAAAGGAATGGGGCCATTGGATTCGTATTCCACTGTAAAGTTGATCGAAGCTTCTGATGCTGTAGGAAACGCGTTTTGCGAGCGTTTCCAGAAGAGGAATGGAGCCATTGGATTCGTATTCCACACTAACGTTGATCAAAGCTTCTGATGCTGTAGGAAACGCGTTTTGCGAGCGTTTCCACAAAAGGAATGGAGCCATCGGATTCGTATTCCACAGTAACGTTGATCAAAGCTTCTGATGCTGTAGGAAACGCGTTTTGCGAGCGTTTCCAGAAGAGGAAAGGATCCATTAGTTTCGTATTACACAGTAACGTTGATCAAAGCTTCTGATGCTGTAGGAAACGCGTTTTGCGAGCGTTTGCAGAAAAGTAATGGGGCCATTGGATTCGTATTACACTGTACAGCTGATCGAAGCTTCTGATGCTGTAGGAAACGCGTTTTGCGAGCGTTTCCGGAAGAGGAATGGGGCCACTGGATTCGTATTCCACAGTGAAGTTGATCGAAGCTTCTGGTGCTGTAGGAAACGCTTTTAGTGAGCGTTTCCACAAAAGGAATGGGGCCATTGGATTCGTATTCCACTGTAAAGTTGATCGAAGCTTCTGATGCTGTAGGAAACGCGTTTTGCGAGCGTTTCCACAAAAGGAATGGAGCCATTGGATTCGTATTCCACGGTAACATTGATCGAAGCTTCTGATGCTGTAGGAAACGCGTTTAGTGAGCGTTTCCACAAAAGGAATGGGGCCATTGGATTCGTATTCCACTGTAAAGTTGATCGAAGCTTCTGATGCTGTAGGAAAAGCGTTTTGCGAGCGTTTCCAGAAGAGGAATGGAGCCAATGGATTCGTATTCCACAGTAACGTTGATCAAAGCTTCGGATGCTGTAGGAAACGCGTTTTGCGAGCGTTTCCACAAAAGGAATGGAGCCATCGGATTCGTATTCCACAGTAACGTTGATCAAAGCTTCTGATGCTGTAGGAAACGCGTTTTGCGAGCGTTTCCAGAAGAGGAATGGAGCCATTGGATTCGTATTCCACAGTAAAGTTGATCAAAGCTTCTGATGCTGTAGGAAACGCGTTTTGCGAGCGTTTCCAGAAGAGGAATGGAGCCATTGGATTTGTATTCCACAGTAACGTTGATCAAAGCTTCTGATGCTGTAGGAAACGCGTTTTTCGAGCGTTTCCACAAAAGGAATGGAGCCATTGGATTCGTATTCCACAGTAACGTTGATCAAAGCTTCTGATGCTGTAGGAAACGCGTTTTGTGAGCGTTTCCAGAAAAGGAATGGGGCCATTGGATTCGTATTCCACTGTAAAGTTGATCGATGCCTCTGATGCTGTAGGAAACGCGTTTTGTGAGCGTTTCCAGAAAAGGAATGAGGCCTTTCGATTCGTATTCCACAGTAACGTTGATCAAAGCTTCTGATGCTGTAGGAAACGCGTTTTGCGAGCGTTTCCAGAAGAGGAAAGGGGCCATTGAATTTGTATTCCACTGTAAAGTTGATCGAAGCTTCTGATGCTGTAGGAAACGCGTTTTGCGAGCGTTTCCACAAAAGGAATGGAGCCATGGGATTCGTATTATACAGTAACGTTGATCGAAGCTTTTGATGCTGTAGGAAACGCGTTTTGCGAGCGTTTCCAGAAGAGGAATGGAGCCATTGGATTCGTATTCCACAGTAACGTTGATCAAAGCTTCTGATGCTGTAGGAAACGCGTTTTTCGAGCGTTTCCACAAAAGGAATGGAGCCATTGGATTCGTATTCCACAGTAACGTTGATCTAAGCTTCTGATGCTGTAGGAAACGCGTTTTGTGAGCGTTTCCAGAAAAGGAATGGGGCCATTGGATTCGTATTCCACTGTAAAGTTGATCGATGCTTCTGATGCTGTAGGAAACGCGTTTTGTGAGCGTTTCCAGAAAAGGAATGAGGCCTTTCGATTCGTATTCCACAGTAACGTTGATCAAAGCTTCTGATGCTGTAGGAAACGCGTTTTGCGAGCGTTTCCAGAAGAGGAAAGGGGCCATTGGATTTGTATTCCACTGTAAAGTTGATCGAAGCTTCTGATGCTGTAGGAAACGCGTTTTGCGAGCGTTTCCACAAAAGGAATGGGGCCATGGGATTTGTATTCCACAGTAAAGTTGGTCGAAGCTTCTGATGGGCTAGAAAACGCGTTTTGCGAGCGTTTCCA
Source organism: Haemaphysalis longicornis (assembly GCF_048455015.1). Classification (NCBI taxonomy): domain Eukaryota; kingdom Metazoa; phylum Arthropoda; class Arachnida; order Ixodida; family Ixodidae; genus Haemaphysalis; species Haemaphysalis longicornis. The sequence continues at coordinate 308,484 of NW_027526204.1, read as the reverse complement.
GAAAAGGGATGGAGCCATTGGATTCGTATTCCACAGTTACGTTGATCAAAGCTTCTGATGCTGTAGGAAACGTGTTTTTCGAGCGTTTCCACAAAAGAAATGGAGCCATCGGATTCGTATTCCACAGTAACGTTGATCAAAGCATCTGATGCTGTAGGAAACCCGTTTTGCGAGCGTTTCCAGAAGAGGAATGGAGCCATTGGATTCGTAATCCTCAGTAAAGTTGATCGAAGCTTCTGAAGCTGTATGAAACGCGTTTTGCGAGCGTTCCCAGAAGAGGAAGGAAGCCATTGGATTCGTATTCCACAGTAACGTTGATCGAAGTTTCTGATGCTGTAGGAAATGCGTTTTGCGAGCGTTTCCACAAAAGGAATGGAGCCATTGGATTCGTATTCCACAGTAAAGTTGATAAAAGCTTCTGATGCTGTAGGAAACGCGTTTTGCGAGCGTTTCCAGAAGAGGAATGGAGCCATTGGATTCGTATTCCACAGTAACGTTGATCAAAGCTTCTGATGCTGTAGGAAACGCGTTTTTCGAGCGTTTCCACAAAAGGAATGGAGCCATTGGATTCGTATTCCACAGTAACGTTGATCAAAGCTTCTGATGCTGTAGGAAACGCGTTTTGTGAGCGTTTCCAGAAAAGGAATGGGGCCATTGGATTCGTATTCCACTGTAAAGTTGATCGATGCTTCTGATGCTGTAGGAAACGCGTTTTGTGAGCGTTTCCAGAAAAGGAATGAGGCCTTTCGATTCGTATTCCACAGTAACGTTGATCAAAGCTTCTGATGCTGTAGGAAACGCGTTTTGCGAGCGTTTCCAGAAGAGGAAAGGGGCCATTGAATTTGTATTCCACTGTAAAGTTGATCGAAGCTTCTGATGCTGTAGGAAACGCGTTTTGCGAGCGTTTCCACAAAAGGAATGGAGCCATGGGATTCGTATTATACAGTAACGTTGATCGAAGCTTTTGATGCTGTAGGAAACGCGTTTTGCGAGCGTTTCCAGAAGAGGAATGGAGCCATTGGATTCGTATTCCACAGTAACGTTGATCAAAGCTTCTGATGCTGTAGGAAACGCGTTTTTCGAGCGTTTCCACAAAAGGAATGGAGCCATTGGATTCGTATTCCACAGTAACGTTGATCAAAGCTTCTGATGCTGTAGGAAACGCGTTTTGTGAGCGTTTCCAGAAAAGGAATGGGGCCATTGGATTCGTATTCCACTGTAAAGTTGATCGATGCTTCTGATGCTGTAGGAAACGCGTTTTGTGAGCGTTTCCAGAAAAGGAATGAGGCCTTTCGATTCGTATTCCACAGTAACGTTGATCAAAGCTTCTGATGCTGTAGGAAACGCGTTTTGCGAGCGTTTCCAGAAGAGGAAAGGGGCCATTGGATTTGTATTCCACTGTAAAGTTGATCGAAGCTTCTGATGCTGTAGGAAACGCGTTTTGCGAGCGTTTCCACAAAAGGAATGGGGCCATGGGATTCGTATTCCACAGTAAAGTTGGTCGAAGCTTCTGATGGGCTAGAAAACGCGTTTTGCGAGCGTTTCCAGAAAAGGGATGGAGCCATTGGATTCGTATTCCACAGTAACGTTGATCAAAGCTTCTGATGCTGTAGGAAACGTGTTTTTCGAGCGTTTCCACAAAAGAAATGGAGCCATCGGATTCGTATTCCACAGTAACGTTGATCAAAGCATCTGATGCTGTAGGAAACACGTTTTGCGAGCGTTTCCAGAAGAGGAATGGAGCCATTGGATTCGTAATCCTCAGTAAAGTTGATCGAAGCTTCTGAAGCTGTATGAAACGCGTTTTGCGAGCGTTCCCAGAAGAGGAAGGAAGCCATTGGATTCGTATTCCACAGTAACGTTGATCGAAGCTTCTGATGCTGTAGGAAACGCGTTTTGCGAGCGTTTCCAGAAAAGAAATGGAGCCATTGGATCGTATTCCACAGTAACGTCGATCAAAGCTTCTGATGCTGTAGGAAACGCGTTTTGTGAGCGTTTCCAGAAAAGAAATGGAGCCATTGGCTTCGTATTCCACAGTAACGTTGATCAAAGCTTCTGATGCTGTAGGAAAGGCGTTTTGGGAGCGTTTCCAGAAAAGGAATGGAGCCATTCAATTCGTATTCCACAGTAACGTTGATCAAAGCTTCTGATGCTGTAGGAAACGCGTTTTGCGAGCGTTTCCAGAAAAGGAATGGGGCCATTGGATTCGTATTCCACTGTAAAGTTGATCGAAGCTTCTGATGCTGTAGGAAACGCGTTTTGTGAGCGTTTCCAGAAAAGGAATGGGGCCATTGGATTCGTATTCCACTGTAAAGTTGATCGATGCTTCTGATGCTGTAGGAAACGCGTTTTGTGAGCGTTTCCAGAAAAGGAATGAGGCCTTTCGATTCGTATTCCACAGTAACGTTGATCAAAGCTTCTGATGCTGTAGGAAACGCGTTTTGCGAGCGTTTCCAGAAGATGAAAGGGGCCATTGAATTTGTATTCCACTGTAAAGTTGATCGAAGCTTCTGATGCTGTAGGAAACGCGTTTTGCGAGCGTTTCCACAAAAGGAATGGAGCCATGGGATTCGTATTATACAGTAACGTTGATCGAAGCTTTTGATGCTGTAGGAAACGCGTTTTGCGAGCGTTTCCAGAAGAGGAATGGAGCCATTGGATTCGTATTCCCCAGTAAAGTTGATCAAAGCTTCTGATGCTGTAGGAAACGCGTTTTGCGAGCGTTTCCAGAAGAGGAATGGAGCCATTGGATTCGTATTCCACAGTAACGTTGATCAAAGCTTCTGATGCTGTAGGAAACGCGTTTTTCGAGCGTTTCCACAAAAGGAATGGAGCCATTGAATTCGTATTCCACAGTAACATTGATCAAAGCTTCTGATGCTGTAGGAAACGTGTTTTGCGAGCGTTTCCACAAAAGGAATGGAGCCATCGGATTCGTATTCCACAGTAACGTTGATCAAAGCTTCTGAAGCTGTAGGAAACGCATTTTGCGAGCGTTTCCAGAAGAGGAATGGAGCCATTGGATTCATATTCCACAGTAACGTCGATCAAAGCTTCTGATGCTGTAGGAAACGCGTTTTGCGAGCGTTTCCAGAAAAGGAATGGGGCCATTGGATTCGTATTCCACAGTAAAGTTGATCGAAGCTTCTGATGCGCTAGAAAACGCGTTTTGCGAGCGTTTCCAGAAAAGAAATGGAGCCATTGGATTCGAATTCCACAGTAACGTTGATCAAAGCTTCTGATGCTGTAGGAAACGCGTTTTGCGAGTGTTTCCAGAAAAGGAATGGAGCCATTGGATTCGTATTCCACAGTAACGTTGATCAAAGCTTCTGATGCTGTAGGAAACGCGTTTTGCGAGCGTTTCCACAAAAGGAATGGAGCCATCGGATTCGTATTCCAAAGTAATGTTGATGAAAGCCTCTGATGCTGTTGGAAACGCGTTTTGCGAGCGTGTCCAGAAAAGGAATGGAGCCATTGGATTCGTATTCCACAGTAACGTTGATCAAAGCTTCTGATGCTGTAGGAAACGCGTTTTGCGAGCGTTTCCAGAAGATCAATGGAGCCATTGGATTCGTATTCCACAGTAAATTTGATTGAAGCTTCTGATGCGCTAGAGAACGCGTTTTGCGAGCGTTTCCAGAAAAGGAATGGGGCCATTGGATTCGTATTCCACAGTAACGTTGATCAAAGCTTCTGATGCTGTTGGAAACGCGTTTTTCGAGCGTTTCCAGAAAAGAAATGGAGCCATTGGATCGTATTCCACAGTAACGTCGATCAAAGCTTCTGATGCTGTAGGAAACGCGTTTTGTGAGCGTTTCCAGAAAAAGAATGGAGCCATTGGATTCCTATTCCACTGTAACGTTGATCAAAGCTTCTGATGGTGTAGGAAACGCATTTTGGGAGCGTTTCCAGAAAAGGAATGGAGCCATTCGATTCGTATTCCACAGCAACGTTAATCAAAGCTTCTGATGCTGTAGCAAACGCGTTTTGCGAGCTTTTCCAGAAAAGGAATGGGGCCATTGGATTCGTATTCCACTGTAAAGTTGATCGAAGCTTCTGATGCTGTAGGAAACGCGTTTTGCGAGCGTTTCCAGTAGAGGAATGGAGCCATTGGATTCGTATTCCACAGTAACGTTTTTCAAAGCTTCTGATGCTGTAGGAAACGCGTTTTGCGAGCGTTTCCAGAAGAGGAATGGGGCCATTGGATTCGTATTCCACTGTAAAGTTGATCGAAGCTTCTGATGCTGTAGGAAACGCGTTTTGCGAGCGTTTCCACAAAAGGAATGGAGCCATTGGATTGGTATTCCACAGTAACGTTGATCAAAGCTTCTGATGCTGTAGGAAACGCGTTTTCCGAGCGTTTCCAGAAGAGGAATGGAGCCATTTAATTCGTATTCCACAGTAAAGTTTATTAAAGCTTCTGATGCTGTAGGAAACGCGTTTTTCGAGCGTTTGCAGAAGAGGAATGCAGCCATTGGATTCGTATTCCACAGTAACGTTGATCAAAGCTTCTGATGCTGTAGGAAACGCGTTTTGCGAGCGTTTCCAGAAAAGGAATGGGGCCATTGGATTCGTATTCCACTGTACAGTTAATCGAAGCTTCTGATGCTGTAGGAAACGCGTTTTGCGAGCGTTTTTTGCGAAGAAAATCTCTACAGGAAAACTAAAAAACAGCCTTTTAATATGAATCTGAGACTTAGGTATAAAAAAATACAGTAATATGTTGAATAAACTTTTGAAACAATCGAAACGACTATATTATGAAAAAGAACTCTCTAAGTCAAAAAATGACCCAAAGAAAAAATGGAAACTTTTCAATGCCTTTTTAAACAGACCCCAGGTTAGTAATATAATTGATAAAATTAGGTATAAAGAGCAATTCTGTACTGAGTCATCTGACATAGCTGAATCTTTTAGTGATTACTTCCATGAAATATACAATGATAGGCCCAATGTATCTTCGTACCCCCTTACTCGCTGTTCCCAATCATTCTTTTTCCTGTAACCTCCGATGAAGTCAATTCTACAATCCTAAGTCTAAGAAACTGTAGCGCTGGACTTGAAAATATATCGGCGTTTCATTTAAAGCTTGCTGCTCCAGTTATTTCAGAACTGTTAAGTAATATAATTACTGTCATTTTTAAACGTGGTACATTTCCGAGCTCACTAAAAAAAGCTAAACTGATCCCGGTGTACAAAAAAGGTGATACGACAGATGTCCGTAACTATCGCCCTATTTCTATTTTGCCCTCCATTGGTAAACTTATTGAAAAATTATTTTTGAAACGTATTAACAAGTACCTCAACAAATTTAAATTGCTAAAGCCTTGTCAATTCGGTTTCCGTGCTGGTAGTTCTACGAATTCAGCTTTGGTATCATTAACTGATTTCTTGAAAACTTCCATCGACAACGATAATTTAGTAGGGTCTGTCTTTCTGGATTTTACGAAAGCCTTTGATACTATTAGTCATAATATTTTATTTAGCAAATTAGAATCCTTGGGTATCACTGGTCCTTCCTTAACCTTCATCAAAGATTACCTACTTAATCGCGAACAATCAGTGTGCATAGGGGGCGTTAATTCCAACCTCAAAATATTTAATCAAGGGGTACCACAGGGTTCTATTCTTGGGCCCTTACTGTTTTGTATCTATATTAATGATTTGCCTGACTGCCTTGATGATTCCAAAGTTATTCTTTACGCTGATGATACAACTATTTCCATTTCGCATAAATCATTACCTACTCTGATCAATATGTTGAACAAGCAACTGGCTAATGTTGTTGAATGGTGTCGTTTAAACAACCTTATTTTAAATCCACTCAAAACTCAGTTCATGGTTTTTAAAACTTCTCAAAAAGTGCTACCTTTTATACCACAAGTGTCCATTGACCATCATTTCATCCCTGCATCTGACTGTGTGTGTTTTCTGGGCATAAAATTAGACCCTTATTTGAAGTTCACTAATCACATTCTTTACGTTAAACAAAAAACAGCATTTGGTATACGAACACTCATCAAATCTCGTCCATTTTTTTCACTTGAAGCCTTATTGTCTTTGTACTTTGCCTTTATACATAGTCACATCACCTATGGCATTACGTCTTGGGGAAATACATATAACACCCATCTTTTGTCCGTACAGCACATTCAGAATCAGGCCATACGCATTATTACCAACAGTTCATTTTATTCTAATGCTACTGCACTCCTTCACGCTAACTGCATTCTTACTGTGTCTGGCTTGTTTAACTTTCACTTAACCATAATGTTATTTAAACAGCTTAACAAACAGCTTGCGTTGGATTTAATCGATCCTAGATTACTCACTAACACCAATAGCACTAGGTTCGCCCACAATTACAACTTTCTTTTACCTAAATGTAACACCAACTATGGCAAAACGACATCGTCCTTCACGGTGATTAAATTATGGAATAGCTTGCCCTATACTCTAAAATCATCATCTTCTTTGCATGCATTCAAACATGAACTTAAAAACTTCATCTTGTATAACTAGGTTGACAACAATAATTAGTTCTGATGTTAAACTGTGCCCGTAATTAGAAAATGTTTGTAAATTTAGGTTTTCTCTCGTATGACATACTTATGTCTGTTTGTGTAACTGATTACTATGTGCTTTGTCGCATTGAGGATGCTTATATGTTTGTTGTTGTTTTCTAGTACTTTCACTACTCACTTTCGTTATGTAATTTTGCTTGCTGTATAATTAATCTTTTCAATGTTATTATTAACCGAGGGTCCCGCTGCAGTCGCCCGACTTTGGGACCCTCGTCTGCATACTACTGACTGTGAACTTTGTTATTTTTTTCCAGAAGAGGAATGGAGCCACTGGATTCGTATTCCACAGTAAAGTTGATCGAAGCTTCTGATGCTATAGGAAACGCGTTTTGGGAGCGTTTCCACAAAAGGAATGGAGCCATTGGATTCGTATTCCACAGTAACGTAGATCAAAGCTTCTGATGGTGTAGGAAACGCGTTTTGCGAGCGTTTCCCGAAAAGGAATGGGGCCATTGGATTCGTATTCCACTGTAAAGTTGATCGAAGCTTCTGATGCTGTAGGAAACGCGTTTTGCGAGCGTTTCCACAAAAGGAATGGAGCCATCGGATTCGTATTCCACAGTAACGTTGATCAAAGCTTCTGATGCTGTAGGAAACGCGTTTTGCGAGCGTTTCCAGAAGAGGAATGGAGCCATTGGATTCGTATTCCACAGTAAAGTTGATCGAAGCTTCTGATGCTGTAGGAAACGCGTTTTGTGAGCGTTTCCAGAAAAGGAATGGAGCCATTGGATTCGTATTCCACAGTAACGTTGATGGAAGCTTCTGATGCTGTAGGAAACCCGTTTTTCAAGCGTTTCCAGAAAAGGAATGGGGTCATTGGATTCGTATTCCACTGTAAAGTTGATCGAAGCTTCTGATGCTGTAGGAAACGCGTTTTGCGAGCGTTTCCAGAAGAGGAATGAAGCCATTGGATTCGTATTCCACAGTAACGTTGATCAAAGCTTCTGATGCTGTAGGAAACGCGTTTTTCGAGCGTTTCCACAAAAGGAATGGAGCCATTGGATTCGTATTCCACAGTAACGTTGATCAAAGCTTCTGATGCTGTAGGAAACGCGTTTTGTGAGCGTTTCCAGAAAAGGAATTAGGCCATTGGATTCGTATTCCACTGTAAAGTTGATCGAGGCTTCTGATGCTGTAGGAAACGCGTTTTGTGAGCGTTTCCAGAAAAGGAATGAAGCCATTGGATTCGTATTCCACAGTAACGTTGATCAAAGCTTCTGATGCTGTAGGAAACGCGTTTTGCGAGCGTTTCCAGAAGAGGAAAGGGGCCATTGAATTCGTATTCCACTGTAAAGTTGATCGAAGCTTCTGATGCTGTAGGAAACGCGTTTTGCGAGCGTTTAAACAAAAGGAATGGAGCCATTGGATTCGTATTCCACAGTAACGTTGATCGAAGCTTCTGATGCTGTAGGAAACGCGCTTTGTGAGCGTTTCCACAAAAGGAATGGGGCCATTGGATTCGTATTCCACTGTAAAGTTGATCGAAGCTTCTGATGCTGTAGGAAACGCGTTTTGCGAGCGTTTCCAGAAGAGGAATGGAGCCATTGGATTCGTATTCCACAGTAACGTTGATCAAAGCTTCTGATGCTGTAGGAAACGCGTTTTGCGAGCGTTTCCACAAAAGGAATGGAGCCATCGGATTCGTATTCCACAGTAACGTTGATCAAAGCTTCTGATGCTGTAGGAAACGCGTTTTGCGAGCGTTTCCAGAAGAGGAATGGAGCCATTGGATTCGTATTCCACAGTAAAGTTGATCGAAGCTTCTGATGCTGTAGAAAACGCGTTTTGTGAGCGTTTCCAGAAAAGGAATGGAGCCATTGGATTCGTATTCCACAGTAACGTTGATCGAAGCTTCTGATGCTGTAGGAAACCCGTTTTGCGAGCGTTACCAGAAAAGGAATGGGGCCATTAGATTCGTATTCCACTGTAAAGTTGATCGAAGCTTCTGATGCTGTAGGAAACGCGTTTTGCGAGCGTTTCCAGAAGAGGAATGAAGCCATTGGATTCGTATTCCACAGTAACGTTGATCAAAGCTTCTGATGCTGTAGGAAACGCGTTTTGCGAGCGTTTCCACAAGAGGAATGGAGCCATTGGATTCGTATTCCGCAGTAAAGTATCAAAGCTTCTGATGCTGTAGGAAACGCGTTTTGCGAGCGTTTCCAAAAAAGGAATGGTGCCATTGGAATCGTATTCCACTGTAAAGTTGATCGAAGCTTCTGATGTTGTAGGAAACGTGTTTTTCGAGCGTTTGCAGAAGAGGAATGCAGCCATTGGATTCGTATTCCACAGTAACGTTGATCAAAGCTTCTGATGCTGTAGGAAACGCGTTTTGCGAGCGTTTCCAGAAAAGGAATGGGGCCATTGGATTCGTATTCCACTGTAAAGTTGATCGAAGCTTCTGATGCTGTAGGAAACGCGTTTTGCGAGCGTTTCCACAAAAGGAATGGAGCCATTGGATTCGTATTCCACAGTAACGTTGATCAAAGCTTCTGATGCTGTAGGAAACGCGTTTTGCGAGCGTTTCCAGAAGAGGAATGGAGCAATTGGATTCGTATTCCACAGTAAAATTTATTGAAGCTTCTGATGCTGTAGGAAACGTGTTTTTCGAGCGTTTGCAGAAGAGGAACGCAGCCATTGGATTCGTATTCCACAGTAACGTTGATCAAAGCTTCTGATGCTGTAGGAAACGCGTTTTGCGAGCGTTTCCAGAAAAGGAATGGGGCCATTGGATTCGTATTCCACTGTACAGTTGATCGAAGCTTCTGATGCTGTAGGAAACGGGTTTTGCGAGCGTTTCCAGAAGAGGAATGGAGCCACTGGATTCGTATTCCACAGTAAAGTTGATCGAATCTTCTGATGCTATAGGAAACGCGTTTTGCGAGCGTTTCCAGGAGACGAATGGAGCCATTGGATTCGTATTCCACAGTAACGTTGATCAAAGCTTCTGATGCTGTAAGAAACGCGTTTTGCGGGCGTTTCCACAAAAGGAATGGAGCCATTGGATTCGTATTCCACAGTAACGTAGATCAAAGCTTCTGATGCTGTAGGAAAAGCGTTTTGCGAGCGTTTCCAGAAAAGGAATGGGGCCATTGGAGTCGTATTCAATTGTAAAGTTGATCGAAGCTTCTGATGCTGTAGGAAACGCGTTTTGTTAGCGTTTCCACAAAATGAATGGGGCCATTGGATTCGTATTCCACTGTACAGTTGATCGAAGCTTTTGATGCTGTAGGAAACGCGTTTTGCGAGCGTTTCCAGAAGAGGAATGGAGCCACTGGATTCGTATTCCACAGTAAAGTTGATCGAAGCTTCTGATGCTGTAGGAAACGCGTTTTGCGAGCGTTTCCACAAAAGGAATGGAGCCATCGGATTCGTATTCCACAGTAACGTTGATCAAAGGTTCTGATGCTGTAGGAAACGCGTTTTGCGAGCGTTTCCAGAAGAGGAATGGAGCCATTGGATTCGTATTCCACAGTAAAGTTGATCGAAGCTTCTGATGCTGTAGGAAACGCGTTTTGTGAGCGTTTCCAGAAAAGGAATGGAGCCATTTGATTCGTATTCCACAGTAACCTTGATCGAAGCTTCTGATGCTGTAGGAAACCCGTTTTGCGAGCGTTTCCAGAAAAGGAATGGGGTCATTGGATTCGTATTCCACTGTAAAGTTGATCGAAGCTTCTGATGCTGTAGGAAACGCGTTTTGCGAGCGTTTCCAGAAGAGGAATGGACCCATTGGATTCGTATTCCACAGTAAAGTTGATCGAAGCTTCTGATGCTGTAGGAAACGCGTTTTGTGAGCGTTTGCAGAAGAGGAATGCAGCCATTGGATTCGTATTCCACAGTAACGTTGATCAAAGCTTCTGATGCTGTAGGAAACGCGTTTTTCGAGCGTTTCCACAAAAGGAATGGAGCCATTGGATTCGTATTCCACAGTAACGTTGATCAAAGCTTCTGATGCTGTAGGAAACGCGTTTTGTGAGCGTTTCCAGAAAAGGAATTAGGCCATTGGATTCGTATTCCACTGTAAAGTTGATCGAGGCTTCTGATGCTGTAGGAAACGCGTTTTGTGAGCGTTTCCAGAAAAGGAATGAAGCCATTGGATTCGTATTCCACAGTAACGTTGATCAAAGCTTCTGATGCTGTAGGAAACGCGTTTTGCGAGCGTTTCCAGAAGAGGAAAGGGGCCATTGAATTCGTATTCCACTGTAAAGTTGATCGAAGCTTCTGATGCTGTAGGAAACGCGTTTTGCGAGCGTTTAAACAAAAGGAATGGAGCCATTGGATTCGTATTCCACAGTAACGTTGATCGAAGCTTCTGATGCTGTAGGAAACGCGCTTTGTGAGCGTTTCCACAAAAGGAATGGGGCCATTGGATTCGTATTCCACTGTAAAGTTGATCGAAGCTTCTGATGCTGTAGGAAACGCGTTTTGCGAGCGTTTCCAGAAGAGGAATGGAGCCATTGGATTCGTATTCCACAGTAACGTTGATCAAAGCTTCTGATGCTGTAGGAAACGCGTTTTGCGAGCGTTTCCACAAAAGGAATGGAGCCATCGGATTCGTATTCCACAGTAACGTTGATCAAAGCTTCTGATGCTGTAGGAAACGCGTTTTGCGAGCGTTTCCAGAAGAGGAATGGAGCCATTGGATTCGTATTCCACAGTAAAGTTGATCGAATCTTCTGATGCTATAGGAAACGCGTTTTGCGAGCGTTTCCAGGAGACGAATGGAGCCATTGGATTCGTATTCCACAGTAACGTTGATCAAAGCTTCTGATGCTGTAAGAAACGCGTTTTGCGGGCGTTTCCACAAAAGGAATGGAGCCATTGGATTCGTATTCCACAGTAACGTAGATCAAAGCTTCTGATGCTGTAGGAAAAGCGTTTTGCGAGCGTTTCCAGAAAAGGAATGGGGCCATTGGAGTCGTATTCAATTGTAAAGTTGATCGAAGCTTCTGATGCTGTAGGAAACGCGTTTTGTTAGCGTTTCCACAAAATGAATGGGGCCATTGGATTCGTATTCCACTGTACAGTTGATCGAAGCTTTTGATGCTGTAGGAAACGCGTTTTGCGAGCGTTTCCAGAAGAGGAATGGAGCCACTGGATTCGTATTCCACAGTAAAGTTGATCGAAGCTTCTGATGCTGTAGGAAACGCGTTTTGCGAGCGTTTCCACAAAAGGAATGGAGCCATCGGATTCGTATTCCACAGTAACGTTGATCAAAGGTTCTGATGCTGTAGGAAACGCGTTTTGCGAGCGTTTCCAGAAGAGGAATGGAGCCATTGGATTCGTATTCCACAGTAAAGTTGATCGAAGCTTCTGATGCTGTAGGAAACGCGTTTTGTGAGCGTTTCCAGAAAAGGAATGGAGCCATTTGATTCGTATTCCACAGTAACCTTGATCGAAGCTTCTGATGCTGTAGGAAACCCGTTTTGCGAGCGTTTCCAGAAAAGGAATGGGGTCATTGGATTCGTATTCCACTGTAAAGTTGATCGAAGCTTCTGATGCTGTAGGAAACGCGTTTTGCGAGCGTTTCCAGAAGAGGAATGGACCCATTGGATTCGTATTCCACAGTAAAGTTGATCGAAGCTTCTGATGCTGTAGGAAACGCGTTTTGTGAGCGTTTGCAGAAGAGGAATGCAGCCATTGGATTCGTATTCCACAGTAACGTTGATCAAAGCTTCTGATGCTGTAGGAAACGCGTTTTTCGAGCGTTTCCACAAAAGGAATGGAGCCATTGGATTCGTATTCCACAGTAACGTTGATCAAAGCTTCTGATGCTGTAGGAAACGCGTTTTGTGAGCGTTTCCAGAAAAGGAATTAGGCCATTGGATTCGTATTCTACTGTAAAGTTGATCGAGGCTTCTGATGCTGTAGGAAACGCGTTTTGTGAGCGTTTCCAGAAAAGGAATGAAGCCATTGGATTCGTATTCCACAGTAACGTTGATCAAAGCTTCTGATGCTGTAGGAAACGCGTTTTGCGAGCGTTTCCAGAAGAGGAAAGGGGCCATTGAATTCGTATTCCACTGTAAAGTTGATCGAAGCTTCTGATGCTGTAGGAAACGCGTTTTGCGAGCGTTTAAACAAAAGGAATGGAGCCATTGGATTCGTATTCCACAGTAACGTTGATCGAAGCTTCTGATGCTGTAGGAAACGCGCTTTGTGAGCGTTTCCACAAAAGGAATGGGGCCATTGGATTCGTATTCCACTGTAAAGTTGATCGAAGCTTCTGATGCTGTAGGAAACGCGTTTTGCGAGCGTTTCCAGAAGAGGAATGGAGCCATTGGATTCGTATTCCACAGTAACGTTGATCAAAGCTTCTGATGCTGTAGGAAACGCGTTTTGCGAGCGTTTCCACAAAAGGAATGGAGCCATCGGATTCGTATTCCACAGTAACGTTGATCAAAGCTTCTGATGCTGTAGGAAACGCGTTTTGCGAGCGTTTCCAGAAGAGGAATGGAGCCATTGGATTCGTATTCCACAGTAAAGTTGATCGAAGCTTCTGATGCTGTAGAAAACGCGTTTTGTGAGCGTTTCCAGAAAAGGAATGGAGCCATTGGATTCGTATTCCACAGTAACGTTGATCGAAGCTTCTGATGCTGTAGGAAACCCGTTTTGCGAGCGTTACCAGAAAAGGAATGGGGCCATTAGATTCGTATTCCACTGTAAAGTTGATCGAAGCTTCTGATGCTGTAGGAAACGCGTTTTGCGAGCGTTTCCAGAAGAGGAATGAAGCCATTGGATTCGTATTCCACAGTAACGTTGATCAAAGCTTCTGATGCTGTAGGAAACGCGTTTTGCGAGCGTTTCCACAAGAGGAATGGAGCCATTGGATTCGTATTCCACAGTAAAGTATCAAAGCTTCTGATGCTGTAGGAAACGCGTTTTGCGAGCGTTTCCAAAAAAGGAATGGTGCCATTGGAATCGTATTCCACTGTAAAGTTGATCGAAGCTTCTGATGTTGTAGGAAACGCGTTTTGCGAGCGTTTCCACAAAAGGAATGGAGCCATTGGATTCGTATTCCACAGTAACGTTGATCAAAGCTTCTGATGCTGTAGGAAACGCGTTTTGCGAGCGTTTCCAGAAGAGGAATGGAGCAATTGGATTCGTATTCCACAGTAAAGTTTATTGAAGCTTCTGATGCTGTAGGAAACGTGTTTTTCGAGCGTTTGCAGAAGAGGAATGCAGCCATTGGATTCGTATTCCACAGTAACGTTGATCAAAGCTTCTGATGCTGTAGGAAACGCGTTTTGCGAGCGTTTCCAGAAAAGGAATGGGGCCATTGGATTCGTATTCCACTGTAAAGTTGATCGAAGCTTCTGATGCTGTAGGAAACGCGTTTTGCGAGCGTTTCCACAAAAGGAATGGAGCCATTGGATTCGTATTCCACAGTAACGTTGATCAAAGCTTCTGATGCTGTAGGAAACGCGTTTTGCGAGCGTTTCCAGAAGAGGAATGGAGCAATTGGATTCGTATTCCACAGTAAAATTTATTGAAGCTTCTGATGCTGTAGGAAACGTGTTTTTCGAGCGTTTGCAGAAGAGGAACGCAGCCATTGGATTCGTATTCCACAGTAACGTTGATCAAAGCTTCTGATGCTGTAGGAAACGCGTTTTGCGAGCGTTTCCAGAAAAGGAATGGGGCCATTGGATTCGTATTCCACTGTACAGTTGATCGAAGCTTCTGATGCTGTAGGAAACGGGTTTTGCGAGCGTTTCCAGAAGAGGAATGGAGCCACTGGATTCGTATTCCACAGTAAAGTTGATCGAATCTTCTGATGCTATAGGAAACGCGTTTTGCGAGCGTTTCCAGGAGACGAATGGAGCCATTGGATTCGTATTCCACAGTAACGTTGATCAAAGCTTCTGATGCTGTAAGAAACGCGTTTTGCGGGCGTTTCCACAAAAGGAATGGAGCCATTGGATTCGTATTCCACAGTAACGTAGATCAAAGCTTCTGATGCTGTAGGAAAAGCGTTTTGCGAGCGTTTCCAGAAAAGGAATGGGGCCATTGGAGTCGTATTCAATTGTAAAGTTGATCGAAGCTTCTGATGCTGTAGGAAACGCGTTTTGTTAGCGTTTCCACAAAATGAATGGGGCCATTGGATTCGTATTCCACTGTACAGTTGATCGAAGCTTTTGATGCTGTAGGAAACGCGTTTTGCGAGCGTTTCCAGAAGAGGAATGGAGCCACTGGATTCGTATTCCACAGTAAAGTTGATCGAAGCTTCTGATGCTGTAGGAAACGCGTTTTGCGAGCGTTTCCACAAAAGGAATGGAGCCATCGGATTCGTATTCCACAGTAACGTTGATCAAAGGTTCTGATGCTGTAGGAAACGCGTTTTGCGAGCGTTTCCAGAAGAGGAATGGAGCCATTGGATTCGTATTCCACAGTAAAGTTGATCGAAGCTTCTGATGCTGTAGGAAACGCGTTTTGTGAGCGTTTCCAGAAAAGGAATGGAGCCATTTGATTCGTATTCCACAGTAACCTTGATCGAAGCTTCTGATGCTGTAGGAAACCCGTTTTGCGAGCGTTTCCAGAAAAGGAATGGGGTCATTGGATTCGTATTCCACTGTAAAGTTGATCGAAGCTTCTGATGCTGTAGGAAACGCGTTTTGCGAGCGTTTCCAGAAGAGGAATGGACCCATTGGATTCGTATTCCACAGTAAAGTTGATCGAAGCTTCTGATGCTGTAGGAAACGCGTTTTGTGAGCGTTTGCAGAAGAGGAATGCAGCCATTGGATTCGTATTCCACAGTAACGTTGATCAAAGCTTCTGATGCTGTAGGAAACGCGTTTTGCGAGCGTTTCCAGAAAAGGAATGGGGCCATTGGATTCGTATTCCACTGTACAGTTGATGGAAGCTTCTGATGCTGTAGGAAACGCGTTTTGCGAGCGTTTTTTGCGAAGAAAATCTCTACAGGAAAACTAAAAAACAGCCTTTTAATATGAATCTGAGACTTAGGTATAAAAAAATACAGTAATATGTTGAATAAACTTTTGAAACAATCGAAACGACTATATTATGAAAAAGAACTCTCTAAGTCAAAAAATGACCCAAAGAAAAAATGGAAACTTTTCAATGCCTTTTTAAACAGACCCCAGGTTAGTAATATAATTGATAAAATTAGGTATAAAGAGCAATTCTGTACTGAGTCATGTGACATAGCTGAATCTTTTAGTGATTACTTCCATGAAATATACAATGATAGGCCCAATGTATCTTCGTACCCCCTTACTCGCTGTTCCCAATCATTCTTTCTTTTTCCTGTAACCTCCGATGAAGTCAATTCTACAATCCTAAGTCTAAGAAACTGTAGCGCTGGACTTGAAAATATATCGGCGTTTCATTTAAAGCTTGCTGCTCCAGTTATTTCAGAACTGTTAAGTAATATAATTACTGTCATTTTTAAACGTGGTACATTTCCGAGCTCACTAAAAAAAGCTAAACTGATCCCGGTGTACAAAAAAGGTGATACGACAGATGTCCGTAACTATCGCCCTATTTCTATTTTGCCCTCCATTGGTAAACTTATTGAAAAATTATTTTTGAAACGTATTAACAAGTACCTCAACAAATTTAAATTGCTAAAGCCTTGTCAATTCGGTTTCCGTGCTGGTAGTTCTACGAATTCAGCTTTGGTATCATTAACTGATTTCTTGAAAACTTCCATCGACAACGGTAATTTAGTAGGGTCTGTCTTTCTGGATTTTACGAAAGCCTTTGATACTATTAGTCATAATATTTTATTTAGCAAATTAGAATCCTTGGGTATCACTGGTCCTTCCTTAACCTTCATCAAAGATTACCTACTTAATCGCGAACAATCAGTGTGCATAGGGGGCGTTAATTCCAACCTCAAAATATTTAATCAAGGGGTACCACAGGGTTCTATTCTTGGGCCCTTACTGTTTTGTATCTATATTAATGATTTGCCTGACTGCCTTGATGATTCCAAAGTTATTCTTTACGCTGATGATACAACTATTTCCATTTCGCATAAATCATTACCTACTCTGATCAATATGTTGAACAAGCAACTGGCTAATGTTGTTGAATGGTGTCGTTTAAACAACCTTATTTTAAATCCACTCAAAACTCAGTTCATGGTTTTTAAAACTTCTCAAAAAGTGCTACCTTTTATACCACAAGTGTCCATTGACCATCATTTCATCCCTGCATCTGACTGTGTGTGTTTTCTGGGCATAAAATTAGACCCTTATTTGAAGTTCACTAATCACATTCTTTACGTTAAACAAAAAACAGCATTTGGTATACGAACACTCATCAAATCTCGTCCATTTTTTTCACTTGAAGCCTTATTGTCTTTATACTTTGCCTTTATACATAGTCACATCACCTATGGCATTACGTCTTGGGGAAATACATATAACACCCATCTTTTGTCCGTACAGCACATTCAGAATCAGGCCATACGCATTATTACCAACAGTTCATTTTATTCTAATGCTACTGCATTCCTTCAGGCTAACTGCATTCTTACTGTGTCTGGCTTGTTTAACTTTCACTTAACCATAATGTTATTTAAACAGCTTAACAAACAGCTTGCGTTGGATTTATTCGATCCTAGATTACTCACTAACACCAATAGCACTAGGTTCGCCCACAATTACAACTTTCTTTTACCTAAATGTAACACCAACTATGGCAAAACGACATCGTCCTTCATGGTGATTAAATTATGGAATAGCTTGCCCTATACTCTAAAATCATCATCTTCTTTGCATGCATTCAAACATGAACTTAAAAACTTCATCTTGTATAACTAGGTTGACAACAATAATTATTTCTGATGTTAAACTGTGCCCGTAATTAGAAAATGTTTGTAAATTTAGGTTTTCTCTCGTATGACATACTTATGTCTGTTTGTGTAACTGATTACTATGTGCTTTGTCGCATTGAGGATGCTTATATGTTTGTTGTTGTTTTCTAGTACTTTCACTACTCACTTTCGTTATGTAATTTTGCTTGCTGAATAATTAATCTTTTCAATGTTATTATTAACCGAGGGTCCCGCTGCAGTCGCCCGACTTTGGGACCCTCGTCTGCATACTACTGACTGTGAACTTTGTTATTTTTTTCCAGAAGAGGAATGGAGCCACTGGATTCGTATTCCACAGTAAAGTTGATCGAAGCTTCTGATGCTATAGGAAACGCGTTTTGGGAGCGTTTCCACAAAAGGAATGGAGCCATTGGATTCGTATTCCACAGTAACGTAGATCAAAGCTTCTGATGGTGTAGGAAACGCGTTTTGCGAGCGTTTCCCGAAAAGGAATGGGGCCATTGGATTCGTATTCCACTGTAAAGTTGATCGAAGCTTCTGATGCTGTAGGAAACGCGTTTTGCGAGCGTTTCCACAAAAGGAATGGAGCCATCGGATTTGTATTCCACAGTAACGTTGATCAAAGCTTCTGATGCTGTAGGAAACGCGTTTTGCGAGCGTTTCCAGAAGAGGAATGGAGCCACTGGATTCGTATTCCACAGTAAAGTTGATCGAAGCTTCTGATGCTGTAGGAAACGCGTTTTGCGAGCGTTTCCACAAAAGGAATGGAGCCATCAGATTCGTATTCCACAGTAACGTTGATCAAAGCTTCTGATGCTGTAGGAAACGCGTTTTGCGAGCGTTTCCAGAAGAGGAATGGAGCCATTGGATTCGTATTCCACAGTAAAGTTGATCGAAGCTTCTGATGCTGTAGGAAACGCGTTTTGTGAGCGTTTCCAGAAAAGGAATGGAGCCATTGGATTCGTATTCCACAGTAACGTTGATGGAAGCTTCTGATGCTGTAGGAAACCCGTTTTTCAAGCGTTTCCAGAAAAGGAATGGGGTCATTGGATTCGTATTCCACTGTAAAGTTGATCGAAGCTTCTGATGCTGTAGGAAACGCGTTTTGCGAGCGTTTCCAGAAGAGGAATGAAGCCATTGGATTCGTATTCCACAGTAACGTTGATCAAAGCTTCTGATGCTGTAGGAAATGCGTTTTTCGAGCGTTTCCACAAAAGGAATGGAGCCATTGGATTCGTATTCCACAGCAACGTTGATCGAAGCTTCTGATGCTGTAGGAAACGCGTTTTGTGAGCGTTTCCAGAAAAGGAATTAGGCCATTGGATTCGTATTCCACTGTAAAGTTGATCGAGGCTTCTGATGCTGTAGGAAACGCGTTTTGTGAGCGTTTCCAGAAAAGGAATGAAGCCATTGGATTCGTAATCCACAGTAACGTTGATCAAAGCTTCTGATGCTGTAGGAAACGCGTTTTGCGACCGTTTCCAGAAGAGGAAAGGGGCCATTGAATTCGTATTCCACTGTAAAGTTGATCGAAGCTTCTGATGCTGTAGGAAACGCGTTTTGCGAGCGTTTAAACAAAAGGAATGGAGCCATTGGATTCGTATTCCACAGTAACGTTGATCGAAGCTTCTGATGCTGTAGGAAACGCGCTTTGTGAGCGTTTCCACAAAAGGAATGGGGCCATTGGATTCGTATTCCACTGTAAAGTTGATCGAAGCTTCTGATGCTGTAGGAAACGCGTTTTGCGAGCGTTTCCAGAAGAGGAATGGAGCCATTGGATTCGTATTCCACAGTAACGTTGATCAAAGCTTCTGATGCTGTAGGAAACGCGTTTTGCGAGCGTTTCCACAAAAGGAATGGAGCCATCGGATTCGTATTCCACAGTAACGTTGATCAAAGCTTCTGATGCTGTAGGAAACGCGTTTTGCGAGCGTTTCCAGAAGAGGAATGGAGCCATTGGATTCGTATTCCACAGTAAAGTTGATCGAAGCTTCTGATGCTGTAGAAAACGCGTTTTGTGAGCGTTTCCAGAAAAGGAATGGAGCCATTGGATTCGTATTCCACAGTAACGTTGATCGAAGCTTCTGATGCTGTAGGAAACCCGTTTTGCGAGCGTTACCAGAAAAGGAATGGGGCCATTAGATTCGTATTCCACTGTAAAGTTGATCGAAGCTTCTGATGCTGTAGGAAACGCGTTTTGCGAGCGTTTCCAGAAGAGGAATGAAGCCATTGGATTCGTATTCCACAGTAACGTTGATCAAAGCTTCTGATGCTGTAGGAAACGCGTTTTGCGAGCGTTTCCACAAGAGGAATGTAGCCATTGGATTCGTATTCTACAGTAAAGTATCAAAGCTTCTGATGCTGTAGGAAACGCGTTTTGCGAGCGTTTCCAAAAAAGGAATGGTGCCATTGTAATCGTATTCCACTGTAAAGTTGATCGAAGCTTCTGATGCTGTAGGAAACGCGTTTTGCGAGCGTTTCCACAAAAGGAATGGAGCCATTGGATTCGTATTCCACAGTAACGTTGATCAAAGCTTCTGATGCTGTAGGAAACGCGTTTTGCGAGCGTTTCCAGAAGAGGAATGGAGCAATTGGATTCGTATTCCACAGTAAAGTTTATTGAAGCTTCTGATGCTGTAGGAAACGTGTTTTTCGAGCGTTTGTAGAAGAGGAATGCAGCCATTGGATTCGTATTCCACAGTAACGTTGATCAAAGCTTCTGATGCTGTAGGAAACGCGTTTTGCGAGCGTTTCCAGAAAAGGAATGGGGCCATTGGATTCGTATTCCACTGTAAAGTTGATCGAAGCTTCTGATGCTGTAGGAAACGCGTTTTGCGAGCGTTTGCACAAAAGGAATGGAGCCATTGGATTCGTATTCCACAGTAACGTTGATCAAAGCTTCTGATGCTGTAGGAAACGCGTTTTGCGAGCGTTTCCAGAAGAGGAATGGAGCAATTGGATTCGTATTCCACAGTAAAGTTTATTGAAGCTTCTGATGCTGTAGGAAACGTGTTTTTCGAGCGTTTGCAGAAGAGGAATGCAGCCATTGGATTCGTATTCCACAGTAACGTTGATCAAAGCTTCTGATGCTGTAGGAAACGCGTTTTGCGAGCGTTTTCAGAAAAGGAATGGGGCCATTGGATTCGTATTCCACTGTACAGTTGATCGAAGCTTCTGATGCTGTAGGAAACGGGTTTTGCGAGCGTTTTCAGAAGAGGAATGGAGCCACTGGATTTGTATTCCACAGTAAAGTTGATCGAATCTTCTGATGCTATAGGAAACGCGTTTTGCGAGCGTTTCCAGGAGACGAATGGAGCCATTGGATTCGTATTCCACAGTAACGTTGATCAAAGCTTCTGATGCTGTAGGAAACGCGTTTTGCGAGCGTTTCCACAAAAGGAATGGAGCCATTGGATTCGTATTCCACAGTAACGTAGATCAAAGCTTCTGATGCTGTAGGAAACGCGTTTTGCGAGCGTTTCCAGAAAAGGAATGGGGCCATTGGAGTCGTATTCCACTGTAAAGTTGATCGAAGCTTCTGATGCTGTAGGAAACGCGTTTTGTTAGCGTTTCCACAAAATGAATGGGGCCATTGGATTCGTATTCCACTGTACAGTTGATCGAAGCTTTTGATGCTGTAGGAAACGCGTTTTGCGAGCGTTTCCAGAAGAGGAATGGAGCCACTGGATTCGTATTCCACAGTAAAGTTGATCGAAGCTTCTGATGCTGTAGGAAACGCGTTTTGCGAACGTTTCCACAAAAGGAATGGAGCCATCGGATTCGTATTCCACAGTAACGTTGATCAAAGGTTCTGATGCTGTAGGAAACGCGTTTTGCGAGCGTTTCCAGAAGAGGAATGGAGCCATTAAATTCGTATTCCACAGTAAAGTTGATCGAAGCTTCTGATGCTGTAGGAAACGCGTTTTGTTAGCGTTTCCACAAAATGAATGGGGCCATTGGATTCGTATTCCACTGTACAGTTGATCGAAGCTTTTGATGCTGTAGGAAACGCGTTTTGCAAGCGTTTCCAGAAGAGGAATGGAGCCACTGGATTCGTATTCCACAGTAAAGTTGATCGAAGCTTCTGATGCTGTAGGAAACGCGTTTTGCGAGCGTTTCCACAAAAGGAATGGAGCCATCGGATTCGTATTCTACAGTAACGTTGATCAAACCTTCTGATGCTGTAGGAAACGCGTTTTTCGAGCGTTTCCAGAAGAGGAAAGGGGCCATTGAATTCGTATTTCACTGTAAAGTTGATCGAAGCTTCTGATGCTGTAGGAAACGCGTTTTGCGAGCGTTTAAACAAAAGGAATGGAGCCATTGGATTCGTATTCCACAGTAACGTTGATCGAAGCTTCTGATGCTGTAGGAAACGCGTTTTGTGAGCGTTTCCACAAAAGGAATGGGGCCATTGGATTCGTATTCCACTGTAAAGTTGATCGAAGCTTGTGATGCTGTAGGAAAGGCGTTTTGCGAGCGTTTCCAGAAGAGGAATGGAGCCATTGGATTCGTATTCCACAGTAACGTTGATCAAAGCTTCTGATGCTGTAGGAAACGCGTTTTGCGAGCGTTTCCACAAAAGGAATGGAGCCATCGGATTCGTATTCCACAGTGACGTTGATCAAAGCTTCTGATGCTGTATGAAACGCGTTTTGCGAGCGTTTCCAGAAGAGGAATGGAGCCATTGGATTCGTATTCCACAGTAAAGTTGATCGAAGCTTCTGATGCTGTAGGAAACGCGTTTTGTGAGCGTTTCCAGAAAAGGAATGGAGCCATTAGATTTGAATTCCACAGTAACGTTGATCGGAGCTTCTGATGCTGTAGGAAACCCGTTTTGCGAGCGTTTCCAGAAAAGGAATGGGGCCATTGGATTCGTATTCCACTGTAAAGTTGATCGAAGCTTCTGATGCTGTAGGAAACGCGTTTTGCGAGCGTTTCCAGAAGAGGAATGAAGCCATTGGATTCGTATTCCACAGTAACTTTGATCAAAGCTTCTGATGCTGTAGGAAACGCGTTTTGCGAGCGTTTCCAGAAGAGGAATGGAGCCATTGGATTCGTATTCCACAGTAAAGTTGATCAAAGCTTCTGATGCTGTAGGAAACGCGTTTTGCGAGCGTTTCCAAAAAAGGAATGGTGCCATTGGATTCGTATTCCACTGTAAAGTTGATCGAAGCTTCTGATGCTGTAGGAAACGCGTTTTGCGAGCGTTTCCACAAAAGGACTGGAGCCATTGGATTCGTATTCCACAGTAACGTTGATCAAAGCTTCTGATTCTGTAGGAAACGCGTTTTGCGAGCGTTTCCAGAAGAGGAATGGAGCCATTGGATTCGTATTCCACAGTAAAGTTTATTGAAGCTTCTGATGCTGTAGGAAACGTGTTTTTCGAGCGTTTGCAGAAGAGGAATGCAGCCATTGGATTCGTATTCCACAGTAACGTTGATCAAAGCTTCTGATGCTGTAGGAAACGCGTTTTGCGAGCGTTTCCAGAAAAGGAATGGGGCCATTGGATTCGTATTCCACTGTACAGTTGATCGAAGCTTCTGATGCTGTAGGAAACGCGTTTTGCGAGCGTTTCCAGATGAGGAATTGAGCCACTGGATTCGTATTCCACAGTAAAGTTGATCGAAGCTTCTGATGCTATAGGAAACGCGTTTTGCGAGCGTTTCCAGGAGAGGAATGGAGCCATTGGATTCGTATTCCACACTAACGTTGATCAAAGCTTCTGATGCTGTAGGAAACGCGTTTTGCGAGCGTTTCCACAAAAGAAATGGAGCCATTGGATTCGTATTCCACAGTAACGTAGATCAAAGCTTCTGATGCTGTAGGAAACGCGTTTTGCGAGCGTTTCCAGAAAAGGAATGGGGCCATTGGATTCGTATTCCACTGTAAGTTGATCGAAGCTTCTGATGCTGTAGGAAACGCGTTTTGTTAGCGTTTCCATAAAATGAATGGGTCCATTGGATTCGTATTCCACTGTACAGTTGATCAAAGCTTTTGATGCTGTAGGAAACGCGTTTTGCAAGCGTTTCCAGAAGAGGAATGGAGCCACTGGATTCGTATTCCACAGTAAAGTTGATCGAAGCTTCTGATGCTGTAGGAAACGCGTTTTGCGAGCGTTTGCACAAAAGGAATGGAGCCATCGGATTCGTATTCCACAGTAACGTTGATCAAAGCTTCTGATGCTGTAGGAAACGCGTTTTGCGAGCGTTTCCAGAAGAGGAATGGAGCCATTGGATTCGTATTCCACAGTAAAGTTGATCGAAGCTTCTGATGCTGTAGGAAACGCGTTTTGTGAGCGTTTCCAGAAAAGGAATGGAGCCATTTGATTCGTATTCCACAGTAACGTTGATCGAAGCTTCTGATGCTGTTGGAAACCCGTTTTGCGAGCGTTTCCAGAAAAGGAATGGGGTCATTGGATTCGTATACCACTGTAAAGTTGATCGAAGCTTCTGATGCTGTAGGAAACGCGTTTTGCGAGCGTTTCCAGAAGAGGAATGGAGCCATTGGATTCGTATTCCACAGTAACGTTGATCAAAGCATCTGATGCTGTAGGAAACGCGTTTTGCGAGCGTTTCCACAAAAGGAATGGAGCCATCGGATTCGTATTCCACAGTAACGTTGATCAAAGCTTCTGATGCTGTAGGAAACGCGTTTTGCGAGCGTTTCCAGAAGAGGAATGGAGCCATTGGATTCGTATTCCACAGTAACGTCGATCAAAGCTTCTGATGCTGTAGGAAACGCGTTTTGCGAGCGTTTCCAAAAAAGGAATGGGGCCATTGGATTCGTATTCCACTGTAAAGTTGATCGAAGCTTCTGATGCTGTAGGAAACGCGTTTCGCGAGCGTTTCCACCAAAGGAATGGAGCCAATGGATTCGTATTCCACAGTAACGTTGATCAAAGCTTCTGATGCTGTAGGAAACGCGTTTTGCGAGCGTTTCCAGAAGAGGAATGGAGCCATTGGATTCGTATTCCACAGTAAAGTTTATTGAAGCTTCTGATGCTGTAGGAAACGCGTTTTGCTAACGTTTCCACTAAAGGAATGGAGCCATTGGATTTGTATTCCACAGTAACGTAGATCAAAGCTTCTGATGCTGAAAGAAACGCGTTTTGCGAGCGTTTCCAGAAAAGGAATGGGGCCATTGGATTCGTATTCCACTGTAAAGTTGATCGAAGCTTCTGATGCTGTAGGAAACGCGTTTTGTTAGCGTTTCCACAAAATGAATAGGGCCATTGGATTCGTATTCCACTGTACAGTTGATCGAAGCTTTTGATGCTGTAGGAAACGCGTTTTGCGAGCGTTTCCAGAAGAGGAATGGAGCCACTGGATTCGTATTCCACAGTGAAGTTGATCGAAGCTTCTGATGCTGTAGGAAACGCGTTTTGCGAGCGTTTCCACAAAAGGAATGGAGCCATCGGATTCGTATTCCACTGTAACGTTGATCAAAGCTTCTGATGCTGTAGGAAACGCGTTTTGCGAGCGTTTCCAGGAGAGGAATGGAGCCATTGGATTCGTATTCCACAGTAAAGTTGATCGAAGCTTCTGATGCTGTAGGAAACGCGTTTTGTGAGCGTTTCCAGAAAAGGAATGGAGCCATTGGATTCGTATTCCACAGTAACGTTGTTCGAAGCTTCTGATGCTGTAGGAAACCCGTTTTGCGAGCGTTTAAAGAAAAGGAATGGGGTCATTGGATTTGTATACCACTGTAAAGTTGATCGAAGCTTCTGATGCTGTAGGAAACGCGTTTTGCGAGCGTTTCCAGAAGAGGAATGGAGCCATTGGATTCGTATTCCACAGTAACGTTGATCAAAGCTTCTGATGCTGTAGGAAACGCGTTTTGCGAGCGTTTCCACAAAAGAAATGGAGCCATCGGATTCGTATTCCACAGTAACGTTGAGCAAAGCTTCTGATGCTGTAGGAAACGCGTTTTGCGAGCGTTTCCAGAAGAGGAATTTAGCCATTGGATTCGTATTCCACAGTAACGTCGATCAAAGCTTCTGATGCTGTAGGAAACGCGTTTTGCGAGCGTTTCCAAAAAAGGAATGGGGCCACTGGATTCGTATTCCACTGTAAAGTTGATCGAAGCTTCTGATGCTGTAGGAAACGCGTTTTGCGAGCGTTTCCACAAAAGGAATGGAGCCAATGGATTCGTATTCCACAGTACGTTGATCAAAGCTTCTGATGCTGTAGGAAACGCGTTTTGCGAGCGTTTCCAGAAGAGGAATGGAGCCATTGGATTCGTATTCCACAGTAAAGTTTATTGAAGCTTCTGATGCTGTAGGAAACGCGTTTTTCGAGCGTTTGCAGAAGAGGAATGCAGCCATTGGATTCGTATTCCACAGTAACGTTGATCAAAGCTTCTGATGCTGTAGGAAACGCGTTTTGCGAGCGTTTCCAGAAAAGGAATGGGGCTATTGGATTCGTATTCCACTGTACAGTTGATCGAAGCTTCTGATGCTGTAGGAAACGCGTTTTGCGAGTGTTTCCAGAAGAGGAATGGAGCCACTGGATTCGTATTCCACAGTAAAGTTGATCGAAGCTTCTGATGCTATAGAAAACGCGTTTTGCGAGCGTTTCCAGGAGAGGAATGGAGCCATTGGATTCGTATTCCACAGTAACGTCGATCAAAGCTTCTGATGCTGTAGGAAACGCGTTTTGCGAGCGTTTCCAAAAAAGGAATGGGGCCATTGGATTCGTATTCCACTGTAAAGTTGATCGAAGCTTCTGATGCTGTAGGAAACGCGTTTCGCGAGCGTTTCCACCAAAGGAATGGAGCCAATGGATTCGTATTCCACAGTAACGTTGATCAAAGCTTCTGATGCTGTAGGAAACGCGTTTTGCGAGCGTTTCCAGAAGAGGAATGGAGCCATTGGATTCGTATTCCACAGTAAAGTTTATTGAAGCTTCTGATGCTGTAGGAAACGCGTTTTGCTAACGTTTCCACTAAAGGAATGGAGCCATTGGATTTGTATTCCACAGTAACGTAGATCAAAGCTTCTGATGCTGTAGGAAACGCGTTTTGCGAGCGTTTCCAGAAAAGGAATGGGGCCATTGGATTCGTATTCCACTGTAAAGTTGATCGAAGCTTCTGATGCTGTAGGAAACGCGTTTTGTTAGCGTTTCCACAAAATGAATAGGGCCATTGGATTCGTATTCCACTGTACAGTTGATCGAAGCTTTTGATGCTGTAGGAAACGCGTTTTGCGAGCGTTTCCAGAAGAGGAATGGAGCCACTGGATTCGTATTCCACAGTGAAGTTGATCGAAGCTTCTGATGCTGTAGGAAACGCGTTTTGCGAGCGTTTCCACAAAAGAAATGGAGCCATCGGATTCGTATTCCACTGTAACGTTGATCAAAGCTTCTGATGCTGTAGGAAACGCGTTTTGCGAGCGTTTCCAGGAGAGGAATGGAGCCATTGGATTCGTATTCCACAGTAAAGTTGATCGAAGCTTCTGATGCTGTAGGAAACGCGTTTTGTGAGCGTTTCCAGAAAAGGAATGGAGCCATTGGATTCGTATTCCACAGTAACGTTGTTCGAAGCTTCTGATGCTGTAGGAAACCCGTTTTGCGAGCGTTTAAAGAAAAGGAATGGGGTCATTGGATTTGTATACCACTGTAAAGTTGATCGAAGCTTCTGATGCTGTAGGAAACGCGTTTTGCGAGCGTTTCCAGAAGAGGAATGGAGCCATTGGATTCGTATTCCACAGTAACGTTGATCAAAGCTTCTGATGCTGTAGGAAACGCGTTTTGCGAGCGTTTCCACAAAAGAAATGGAGCCATCGGATTCGTATTCCACAGTAACGTTGAGCAAAGCTTCTGATGCTGTAGGAAACGCGTTTTGCGAGCGTTTCCAGAAGAGGAATTTAGCCATTGGATTCGTATTCCACAGTAACGTCGATCAAAGCTTCTGATGCTGTAGGAAACGCGTTTTGCGAGCGTTTCCAAAAAAGGAATGGGGCCACTGGATTCGTATTCCACTGTAAAGTTGATCGAAGCTTCTGATGCTGTAGGAAACGCGTTTTGCGAGCGTTTCCACAAAAGGAATGGAGCCAATGGATTCGTATTCCACAGTACGTTGATCAAAGCTTCTGATGCTGTAGGAAACGCGTTTTGCGAGCGTTTCCAGAAGAGGAATGGAGCCATTGGATTCGTATTCCACAGTAAAGTTTATTGAAGCTTCTGATGCTGTAGGAAACGCGTTTTTCGAGCGTTTGCAGAAGAGGAATGCAGCCATTGGATTCGTATTCCACATTAACGTTGATCAAAGCTTCTGATGCTGTAGGAAACGCGTTTTGCGAGCGTTTCCAGAAAAGGAATGGGGCTATTGGATTCGTATTCCACTGTACAGTTGATCGAAGCTTCTGATGCTGTAGGAAACGCGTTTTGCGAGTGTTTCCAGAAGAGGAATGGAGCCACTGGATTCGTATTCCACAGTAAAGTTGATCGAAGCTTCTGATGCTATAGAAAACGCGTTTTGCGAGCGTTTCCAGGAGAGGAATGGAGCCATTGGATTCGTATTCCACAGTAACGTTGATCAAAGCTTCTGATGCTGTAGGAAACGCGTTTTGCGAGCGTTTCCACAAAAGGAATGGAGCCATTGGATTCGTATTCCACAGTAACGTAGATCAAAGCTTCTGATGCTGTAGGAAAAGCGTTTTGCGAGCGTTTCCAGAAAAGGAATGGGGCCATTGGATTCGTATTCCACTGTAAAGTTGATCGAAGCTTCTGATGCTGTAGGAAACGCGTTTTGTTAGCGTTTCCACAAAATGAAGGGGGCCATTGGATTCGTATTCCACTGTGAAGTTGATCGAAGCTTTTGATGCTGTAGGAAACGCGTTTTGCGAGCGTTTCCAGAAGAGGTATGGAGCCACTGGATTCGTACTCCACAGTAAAGTTGATCGAAGCTTCTGATGCTGTAGAAAACGCGTTTTGCGAGCGTTTCCACAAAAGGAATGGAGCCATCGGATTCGTATTCCACAGTAACGTTGATCAAAGCTTCTGATGCTGTAGGAAACCCGTTTTGCGAGCGTTTCCAGAAAAGGAATGGGGTCATTGGATTCGTATTCCACTGTAAAGTTGATCGAAGCTTCTGATGCTGTAGGAAACGCGTTTTGCGAGCGTTTCCAGAAGAGAAATGACGCCATTGGATTCGTATTCCACAGTAACGTTGATCAAAGCTTCTGATGCTGTAGGAAACGCGTTTTTCGAGCGTTTCCACAAAAGGAATGGAGCCATTGGATTCGTATTCCACAGTAACGTAGATCAAAGCTTCTGATGCTGTAGGAAACGCGTTTTGCGAGCGTTTCCAGAAGAGGAATGGAGCCACTGGATTCGTATTCCACAGTAAAGTTGATCGAAGCTTCTGATGCTGTAGGAAACGCGTTTTGCGAGCGTTTCCACAAAAGGAATGGAGCCATCGGATTCGTATTCCACAGTAACGTTGATCAAAGCTTCTGATGCTGTAGGAAACGCGTTTTGCGAGCGTTTCCAGAAGAGGAATGGAGCCATTGGATTCGTATTCCACAGTAAAGTTGATCGAAGCTTCTGATGCTGTAGGAAACGCGTTTTGTGAGCGTTTCCAGAAAAGGAATGGAGCCATTGGATTCGTATTCCACAGTAACGTTGATCGAAGCTTCTGATGCTGTAGGAAACCCGTTTTGCGAGCGTTTCCAGAAAAGGAATGGGGTCATTGGATTCGTATACCACTGTAAAGTTGATCGAAGCTTCTGATGCTGTAGGAAACGCGTTTTGCGAGCGTTTCCAGAAGAGGAATGGAGCCATTGGATTCGTATTCCACAGTAACGTTGATCAAAGCTTCTGATGCTGTAGGAAACGCGTTTTGCGAGCGTTTCCACAAAAGGAATGGAGCCATCGGATTCGTATTCCACAGTAACGTTGATCAAAGCTTCTGATGCTGTAGGAAACGCGTTTTTCGAGCGTTTCCAGAAGAGGAATGAAGCCATTGGATTCGTATTCCACAGTAACGTCGATCAAAGCTTCTGATGCTGTAGGAAACGCGTTTTGCGAGCGTTTCCAAAAAAGGAATGGGGCCATTGGATTCGTATTCCACTGTAAAGTTGATCGAAGCTTCTGATGCTGTAGGAAACGCGTTTTGCGAGCGTTTCCACAAAAGGAATGGAGCCAATGGATTCGTATTCCACAGTAACGTTGATCAAAGCTTCTGATGCTGTAGGAAACGCGTTTTGCGAGCGTTTCCAGAAGAGGAATGGAGCCATTGGATTCGTATTCCACAGTAAAGTTTATTGAAGCTTCTGATGCTGTAGGAAACGCGTTTTGCGAGCGTTTCCACTAAAGAAATGGAGCCATTGGATTCGTATTCCACAGTAACGTAGATCAAAGCTTCTGATGCTGTAGGAAACGCGTTTTGCGAGCGTTTCCAGAAAAGGAATGGGGCCATTGGATTCGTATTCCACTGTAAAGTTGATCGAAGCTTCTGATGCTGTAGGAAACGCGTTTTGTTAGCGTTTCCACAAAATGAATAGGGCCATTGGATTCGTATTCCACTGTACAGTTGATCGAAGCTTTTGATGCTGTAGGAAACGCGTTTTGCGAGCGTTTCCAGAAGAGGAATGGAGCCACTGGATTCGTATTCCACAGTGAAGTTGATCGAAGCTTCTGATGCTGTAGGAAACGCGTTTTGCGAGCGTTTCCACAAAAGGAATGGAGCCATCGGATTCGTATTCCACAGTAACGTTGATCAAAGCTTCTGATGCTGTAGGAAACGCGTTTTGCGAGCGTTTCCAGAAGAGGAATGGAGCCATTGGATTCGTATTCCACAGTAAAGTTGATCGAAGCTTCTGATGCTGTAGGAAACGCGTTTTGTGAGCGTTTCCAGAAAAGGAATGGAGCCATTGGATTCGTATTCCACAGTAACGTTGATCGAAGCTTCTGATGCTGTAGGAAACCCGTTTTGCGAGCGTTTCCAGAAAAGGAATGGGGTCATTGGATTTGTATACCACTGTAACGTTGATCGAAGCTTCTGATGCTGTAGGAAACGCGTTTTGCGAGCGTTTCCAGAAGAGGAATGGAGCCATTGGATTCGTATTCCACAGTAAAGTTTATTGAAGCTTCTGATGCTGTAGGAAACGCGTTTTTCGAGCGTTTGCAGAAGAGGAATGCAGCCATTGGATTCGTATTCCACAGTAACGTTGATCAACGCTTCTGATGCTGTAGGAAACGCGTTTTGCGAGCGTTTCCACAAAAGGAATGGAGCCATCGGATTCGTATTCCACAGTAACGTGTATCAAAGCTTCTGATGCTGTAGGAAACCCGTTTTGCGAGCGTTTCCAGAAAAGGAATGGGGTCATTGGATTCGTATTCCACTGTAAAGTTGATCGAAGCTTCTGATGCTGTAGGAAACGCGTTTTGCGAGCGTTTCCAGAAGAGAAATGACGCCATTGGATTCGTATTCCACAGTAACGTTGATCAAAGCTTCTGATGCTGTAGGAAACGCGTTTTTCGAGCGTTTCCACAAAAGGAAGGGAGCCATTGGATTCGTATTCCACAGTAACGTAGATCAAAGCTTCTGATGCTGTAGGAAACGCGTTTTGCGAGCGTTTCCAGAAAAGGAATGGGGCCATTGGATTCGTATTCCACTGTAAAGTTGATCGAAGCTTCTGATGCTGTAGGAAACGCGTTTTGTTAGCGTTTCCATAAAATGAATGGGGCCATTGGATTCGTATTCCACTGTACAGTTGATCGAAGCTTTTGATGCTGTAGGAAACGCGTTTTGCGAGCGTTTCCAGAAGAGGAATGGAGCCACTGGATTCGTATTCCACAGTAAAGTTGATCGAAGCTTCTGATGCTGTAGGAAACGCGTTTTGCGAGCGTTTCCACAAAAGGAATGGAGCCATCGGATTCGTATTCCACAGTAACGTTGATCAAAGCTTCTGATGCTGTAGGAAACGCGTTTTGCGAGCGTTTCCAGAAGAGGAATGGAGCCATTGGATTCGTATTCCACAGTAAAGTTGATCGAAGCTTCTGATGCTGTAGGAAACGCGTTTTGTGAGCGTTTCCAGAAAAGGAATGGAGCCATTGGATTCGTATTCCACAGTAACGTTGATCGAAGCTTCTGATGCTGTAGGAAACCCGTTTTGCGAGCGTTTCCAGAAAAGGAATGGGGTCATTGGATTCGTATACCACTGTAAAGTTGATCGAAGCTTCTGATGCTGTAGGAAACGCGTTTTGCGAGCGTTTCCAGAAGAGGAATGGAGCCATTGGATTCGTATTCCACAGTAACGTTGATCAAAGCTTCTGATGCTGTAGGAAACGCGTTTTGCGAGCGTTTCCACAAAAGGAATGGAGCCATCGGATTCGTATTCCACAGTAACGTTGATCAAAGCTTCTGATGCTGTAGGAAACGCGTTTTTCGAGCGTTTCCAGAAGAGGAATGGAGCCATTGGATTCGTATTCCACAGTAACGTCGATCAAAGCTTCTGATGCTGTAGGAAACGCGTTTTGCGAGCGTTTCCAAAAAAGGAATGGGGCCATTGGATTCGTATTCCACTGTAAAGTTGATCGAAGCTTCTGATGCTGTAGGAAACGCGTTTTGCGAGCGTTTCCACAAAAGGAATGGAGCCATTGGATTCGTATTCCACAGTAAAGTTTATTGAAGCTTCTGATGCTGTAGGAAACGCGTTTTGCGAGCTTTTCCACTAAAGAAATGGAGCCATTGGATTCGTATTCCACACTAACGTAGATCAAAGCTTCTGACGCTGTAGGAAACGCGTTTTGTGAGCGTTTCCAGAAAAGGAATGGAGCCATTGGATTCGTATTCCACAGTAACGTTGATCGAAGCTTCTGATGCTGTAGGAAACCCGTTTTGCGAGCGTTTCCAGAAAAGGAATGGGGTCATTAGATTTGTATACCACTGTAACGTTGATCGAAGCTTCTGATGCTGTAGGAAACGCGTTTTTCGAGCGTTTCCAGAAGAGGAATGGAGCCATTGGATTCGTATTCCACAGTAAAGTTTATTGAAGCTTCTGATGCTGTAGGAAACGCGTTTTTCGAGCGTTTGCAGAAGAGGAATGCAGCCATTGGATTCGTATTCCACAGTAACGTTGATCAAAGCTTCTGATGCTGTAGGAAACGCGTTTTGCGAGCGTTTCCAGAAAAGGAATGGGGCTTTTGGATTCGTATTCCACTGTACAGTTGATCGAAGCTTCTGATGCTGTAGGAAACGCGTTTTGCGAGCGTTTCCAGAAGAGGAATGGAGCCACTGGATTCGTATTCCACAGTAAAGTTGATCGAAGCTTCTGATGCTATAGGAAACGCGTTTTGCGAGCGTTTCCAGGAGAGGAATGGAGCCATTGGATTCGTATTCCACAGTAACGTTGATCAAAGCTTCTGATGCTGTAGGAAACGCGTTTTGCGAGCGTTTCCACAAAAGGAATGGAGCCATTGGATTCGTATTCCACAGTAACGTAGATCAAAGCTTCTGATGCTGTAGGAAAAGCGTTTTGCGAGCGTTTCCAGAAAAGGAATGGGGCCATTGGATTCGTATTCCACTGTAAAGTTGATCGAAGTTTCTGATGCTGTAGGAAACGCGTTTTGTTAGCGTTTCCACAAAATGAATGGGGCCATTGGATTCGTATTCCACTGTGAAGTTGATCGAAGCTTTTGATGCTGTAGGAAACGCGTTTTGCGAGCGTTTCCAGAAGAGGTATGGAGCCACTGGATTCGTACTCCACAGTAAAGTTGATCGAAGCTTCTGATGCTGTAGGAAACGCGTTTTGCGAGCGTTTCCACAAAAGGAATGGAGCCATCGGATTCGTATTCCACAGTAACGTTGATCAAAGCTTCTGATGCTGTAG
Organism: Haemaphysalis longicornis; assembly: GCF_048455015.1. NCBI lineage: Eukaryota > Metazoa > Arthropoda > Arachnida > Ixodida > Ixodidae > Haemaphysalis > Haemaphysalis longicornis. The sequence continues at coordinate 275,273 of NW_027526204.1, read as the reverse complement.
GAAACCCGTTTTGCGAGCGTTTCCAGAAAAGGAATGGGGTCATTGGATTCGTATTCCACTGTAAAGTTGATCGAAGCTTCTGATGCTGTAGGAAACGCGTTTTGCGAGCGTTTCCAGAAGAGAAATGACGCCATTGGATTCGTATTCCACAGTAACGTTGATCAAAGCTTCTGATGCTGTAGGAAACGCGTTTTTCGAGCGTTTCCACAAAAGGAATGGAGCCATTGGATTCGTATTCCACAGTAACGTAGATCAAAGCTTCTGATGCTGTAGGAAACGCGTTTTGCGAGCGTTTCCAGAAAAGGAATGGGGCCATTGGATTCGTATTCCACTGTAAAGTTGATCGAAGCTTCTGATGCTGTAGGAAACGCGTTTTGTTAGCGTTTCCATAAAATGAATGGGGCCATTGGATTCGTATTCCACTGTACAGTTGATCGAAGCTTTTTATGCTGTAGGAAACGCGTTTTGCGAGCGTTTCCAGAAGAGGAATGGAGCCACTGGATTCGTATTCCACAGTAAAGTTGATCGAAGCTTCTGATGCTGTAGGAAACGCGTTTTGCGAGCGTTTCCACAAAAGGAATGGAGCCATCGGATTCGTATTCCACAGTAACGTTGATCAAAGCTTCTGATGCTGTAGGAAACGCGTTTTGCGAGCGTTTCCAAAAAAGGAATGGGGCCATTGGATTCGTATTCCACTGTAAAGTTGATCGAAGCTTCTGATGCTGTAGGAAACGCGTTTTGCGAGCGTTTCCACAAAAGGAATGGAGCCAATGATTCGTATTCCACAGTAACGTTGATCAAAGCTTCTGATGCTGTAGGAAACGCGTTTTGCGAGCGTTTCCAGAAGAGGAATGGAGCCATTGGATTCGTATTCCACAGTAAAGTTTATTGAAGCTTCTGATGCTGTAGGAAACGCGTTTTGCGAGCTTTTCCACTAAAGAAATGGAGCCATTGGATTCGTATTCCACACTAACGTAGATCAAAGCTTCTGATGCTGTAGGAAACGCGTTTTGCGAGCGTTTCCAGAAAAGGAATGGGGCCATTGGATTCGTATTCCACTGTAAAGTTGATCGAAGCTTCTGATGCTGTAGGAAACGCGTTTTGTTAGCGTTTCCACAAAATGAATAGGGCCATTGGATTCGTATTCCACTGTACAGTTGATCGAAGCTTTTGATGCTGTAGGAAACGCGTTTTGCGAGCGTTTCCAGAAAAGGAATGGAGCCACTGGATTCGTATTCCACAGTGAAGTTGATCGAAGCTTCTGATGCTGTAGGAAACGCGTTTTGCGAGCGTTTCCACAAAAGGAATGGAGCCATCGGATTCGTATTCCACAGTAACGTTGATCAAAGCTTCTGATGCTGTAGGAAACGCGTTTTGTGAGCGTTTCCAGAAAAGGAATGGAGCCATTGGATTCGTATTCCACAGTAACGTTGATCGAAGCTTCTGATGCTGTAGGAAACCCGTTTTGCGAGCGTTTCCAGAAAAGGAATGGGGTCATTAGATTTGTATACCACTGTAACGTTGATCGAAGCTTCTGATGCTGTAGGAAACGCGTTTTTCGAGCGTTTCCAGAAGAGGAATGGAGCCATTGGATTCGTATTCCACAGTAAAGTTTATTGAAGCTTCTGATGCTGTAGGAAACGCGTTTTTCGAGCGTTTGCAGAAGAGGAATGCAGCCATTGGATTCGTATTCCACAGTAACGTTGATCAAAGCTTCTGATGCTGTAGGAAACGCGTTTTGCGAGCGTTTCCAGAAAAGGAATGGGGCTTTTGGATTCGTATTCCACTGTACAGTTGATCGAAGCTTCTGATGCTGTAGGAAACGCGTTTTGCGAGCGTTTCCAGAAGAGGAATGGAGCCACTGGATTCGTATTCCACAGTAAAGTTGATCGAAGCTTCTGATGCTATAGGAAACGCGTTTTGCGAGCGTTTCCAGGAGAGGAATGGAGCCATTGGATTCGTATTCCACAGTAACGTTGATCAAAGCTTCTGATGCTGTAGGAAACGCGTTTTGCGAGCGTTTCCACAAAAGGAATGGAGCCATTGGATTCGTATTCCACAGTAACGTAGATCAAAGCTTCTGATGCTGTAGGAAAAGCGTTTTGCGAGCGTTTCCAGAAAAGGAATGGGGCCATTGGATTCGTATTCCACTGTAAAGTTGATCGAAGTTTCTGATGCTGTAGGAAACGCGTTTTGTTAGCGTTTCCACAAAATGAATGGGGCCATTGGATTCGTATTCCACTGTGAAGTTGATCGAAGCTTTTGATGCTGTAGGAAACGCGTTTTGCGAGCGTTTCCAGAAGAGGTATGGAGCCACTGGATTCGTACTCCACAGTAAAGTTGATCGAAGCTTCTGATGCTGTAGGAAACGCGTTTTGCGAGCGTTTCCACAAAAGGAATGGAGCCATCGGATTCGTATTCCACAGTAACGTTGATCAAAGCTTCTGATGCTGTAGGAAACCCGTTTTGCGAGCGTTTCCAGAAAAGGAATGGGGTCATTGGATTCGTATTCCACTGTAAAGTTGATCGAAGCTTCTGATGCTGTAGGAAACGCGTTTTGCGAGCGTTTCCAGAAGAGAAATGACGCCATTGGATTCGTATTCCACAGTAACGTTGATCAAAGCTTCTGATGCTGTAGGAAACGCGTTTTTCGAGCGTTTCCACAAAAGGAATGGAGCCATTGGATTCGTATTCCACAGTAACGTAGATCAAAGCTTCTGATGCTGTAGGAAACGCGTTTTGCGAGCGTTTCCAGAAAAGGAATGGGGCCATTGGATTCGTATTCCACTGTAAAGTTGATCGAAGCTTCTGATGCTGTAGGAAACGCGTTTTGTTAGCGTTTCCATAAAATGAATGGGGCCATTGGATTCGTATTCCACTGTACAGTTGATCGAAGCTTTTTATGCTGTAGGAAACGCGTTTTGCGAGCGTTTCCAGAAGAGGAATGGAGCCACTGGATTCGTATTCCACAGTAAAGTTGATCGAAGCTTCTGATGCTGTAGGAAACGCGTTTTGCGAGCGTTTCCACAAAAGGAATGGAGCCATCGGATTCGTATTCCACAGTAACGTTGATCAAAGCTTCTGATGCTGTAGGAAACGCGTTTTGCGAGCGTTTCCAGAAGAGGAATGGAGCCATTGGATTCGTATTCCACAGTAAAGTTGATCGAAGCTTCTGATGCTGTAGGAAACGCGTTTTGTGAGCGTTTCCAGAAAAGGAATGGAGCCATTGGATTCGTATTCCACAGTAACGTTGATCGAAGCTTCTGATGCTGTAGGAAACCCGTTTTGCGAGCGTTTCCAGAAAAGGAATGGGGTCATTGGATTCGTATACCACTGTAAAGTTGATCGAAGCTTCTGATGCTGTAGGAAACGCGTTTTGCGAGCGTTTCCAGAAGAGGAATGGAGCCATTGGATTCGTATTCCACAGTAACGTTGATCAAAGCTTCTGATGCTGTAGGAAACGCGTTTTGCGAGCGTTTCCACAAAAGGAATGGAGCCATCGGATTCGTATTCCACAGTAACGTTGATCAAAGCTTCTGATGCTGTAGGAAACGCGTTTTGCGAGCGTTTCCAAAAAAGGAATGGGGCCATTGGATTCGTATTCCACTGTAAAGTTGATCGAAGCTTCTGATGCTGTAGGAAACGCGTTTTGCGAGCGTTTCCACAAAAGGAATGGAGCCAATGGATTCGTATTCCACAGTAACGTTGATCAAAGCTTCTGATGCTGTAGGAAACGCGTTTTGCGAGCGTTTCCAGAAGAGGAATGGAGCCATTGGATTCGTATTCCACAGTAAAGTTTATTGAAGCTTCTGATGCTGTAGGAAACGCGTTTTGCGAGCGTTTCCACTAAAGAAATGGAGCCATTGGATTCGTATTCCACAGTAACGTAGATCAAAGCTTCTGATGCTGTAGGAAACGCGTTTTGCGAGCGTTTCCAGAAAAGGAATGGGGCCATTGGATTCGTATTCCACTGTAAAGTTGATCGAAGCTTCTGATGCTGTAGGAAACGCGTTTTGTTAGCGTTTCCACAAAATGAATAGGGCCATTGGATTCGTATTCCACTGTACAGTTGATCGAAGCTTTTGATGCTGTAGGAAACGCGTTTTGCGAGCGTTTCCAGAAGAGGAATGGAGCCACTGGATTCGTATTCCACAGTGAAGTTGATCGAAGCTTCTGATGCTGTAGGAAACGCGTTTTGCGAGCGTTTCCACAAAAGGAATGGAGCCATCGGATTCGTATTCCACAGTAACGTTGATCAAAGCTTCTGATGCTGTAGGAAACGCGTTTTGCGAGCGTTTCCAGAAGAGGAATGGAGCCATTGGATTCGTATTCCACAGTAAAGTTGATCGAAGCTTCTGATGCTGTAGGAAACGCGTTTTGTGAGCGTTTCCAGAAAAGGAATGGAGCCATTGGATTCGTATTCCACAGTAACGTTGATGGAAGCTTCTGATGCTATAGGAAACGCGTTTTGCGAGCGTTTCCAGGAGAGGAATGGAGCCATTGGATTCGTATTCCACAGTAACGTTGATCAAAGCTTCTGATGCTGTAGGAAACGCGTTTTGCGAGCGTGTCCACAAAAGGAATGGAGCCATTGGATTCGTATTCCACAGTAACGTAGATCAAAGCTTCTGATGCTGTAGGAAAAGCGTTTTGCGAGCGTTTCCAGAAAAGGAATGGGGCCATTGGATTCGTATTCCACTGTAAAGTTGATCGAAGCTTCTGATGCTGTAGGAAACGCGTTTTGTTAGCGTTTCCACAAAATGAATGGGGCCATTGGATTCGTATTCCACTGTGAAGTTGATCGAAGCTTTTGATGCTTTAGGAAACGCGTTTTGCGAGCGTTTCCAGAAGAGGTATGGAGCCACTGGATTCGTACTCCACAGTAAAGTTGATCGAAGCTTCTGATGCTGTAGGAAACGCGTTTTGCGAGCGTTTCCACAAAAGGAATGGAGCCATCGGATTCGTATTCCACAGTAACGTTGATCAAAGCTTCTGATGCTGTAGGAAACCCGTTTTGCGAGCGTTTCCAGAAAAGGAATGGGGTCATTGGATTCGTATTCCACTGTAAAGTTGATCGAAGCTTCTGATGCTGTAGGAAACGCGTTTTGCGAGCGTTTCCAGAAGAGAAATGACGCCATTGGATTCGTATTCCACAGTAACGTTGATCAAAGCTTCTGATGCTGTAGGAAACGCGTTTTTCGAGCGTTTCCACAAAAGGAATGGAGCCATTGGATTCGTATTCCACAGTAACGTAGATCAAAGCTTCTGATGCTGTAGGAAACACGTTTTGCGAGCGTTTCCAGAAAAGGAATGGGGCCATTGGATTCGTATTCCACTGTAAAGTTGATCGAAGCTTCTGATGCTGTAGGAAACGCGTTTTGTTAGCGTTTCCATAAAATGAATGGGGCCATTGGATTCGTATTCCACTGTACAGTTGATCGAAGCTTTTGATGCTGTAGGAAACGCGTTTTGCGAGCGTTTCCAGAAGAGGAATGGAGCCACTGGATTCGTATTCCACAGTAAAGTTGATCGAAGCTTCTGATGCTGTAGGAAACGCGTTTTGCGAGCGTTTCCACAAAAGGAATGGAGCCATCGGATTCGTATTCCACAGTAACGTTGATCAAAGCTTCTGATGCTGTAGGAAACGCGTTTTGCGAGCGTTTCCAGAAGAGGAATGGAGCCATTGGATTCGTATTCCACAGTAAAGTTGATCGAAGCTTCTGATGCTGTAGGAAACGCGTTTTGTGGGCGTTTCCAGAAAAGGAATGGAGCCATTGGATTCGTATTCCACAGTAACGTTGATCGAAGCTTCTGATGCTGTAGGAAACCCGTTTTGCGAGCGTTTCCAGAAAAGGAATGGGGTCATTGGATTCGTATACCACTGTAAAGTTGATCGAAGCTTCTGATGCTGTAGGAAACGCGTTTTGCGAGCGTTTCCAGAAGAGGAATGGAGCCATCGGATTCGTATTCCACAGTAACGTTGATCAAAGCTTCTGATGCTGTAGGAAACGCGTTTTGCGAGCGTTTCCAGAAGAGGAATGGAGCCATTGGATTCGTATTCCACAGTAAAGTTGATCGAAGCTTCTGATGCTGTAGGAAACGCGTTTTGCGAGCGTTTCCACAAAAGGAATGGAGCCATCGGATTCGTATTCCACAGTAACGTTGATCAAAGCTTCTGATGCTGTAGGAAACGCGTTTTGCGAGCGTTTCCAGAAGAGGAATGGAGCCATTGGATTCGTATTCCACAGTAAAGTTGATCGAAGCTTCTGATGCTGTAGGAAACGCGTTTTGTGAGCGTTTCCAGAAAAGGAATGGAGCCATTGGATTCGTATTCCACAGTAACGTTGATCGAAGCTTCTGATGCTGTAGGAAACCCGTTTTGCGAGCGTTTCCAGAAAAGGAATGGGGTCATTGGATTCGTATACCACTGTAAAGTTGATCGAAGCTTCTGATGCTGTAGGAAACGCGTTTTGCGAGCGTTTCCAGAAGAGGAATGGAGCCATTGGATTCGTATTCCACAGTAACGTTGATCAAAGCTTCTGATGCTGTAGGAAACGCGTTTTGCGAGCGTTTCCACAAAAGGAATGGAGCCATCGGATTCGTATTCCACAGTAACGTTGATCAAAGCTTCTGATGCTGTAGGAAACGCGTTTTTCGAGCGTTTCCAGAAGAGGAATGGAGCCATTGGATTCGTATTCCACAGTAACGTCGATCAAAGCTTCTGATGCTGTAGGAAACGCGTTTTGCGAGCGTTTCCAAAAACGGAATGGGGCCATTGGATTCGTATTCCACTGTAAAGTTGATCGAAGCTTCTGATGCTGTAGGAAACGCGTTTTGCGAGCGTTTCCACAAAAGGAATGGAGCCAATGGATTCGTATTCCACAGTAACGTTGATCAAAGCTTCTGATGCTGTAGGAAACGCGTTTTGCGAGCGTTTCCAGAAGAGGAATGGAGCCATTGGATTCGTATTCCACAGTAAAGTTTATTGAAGCTTCTGATGCTGTAGGAAACGCGTTTTGCGAGCGTTTCCACTAAAGAAATGGAGCCATTGGATTCGTATTCCACAGTAACGTAGATCAAAGCTTCTGATGCTGTAGGAAACGCGTTTTGCGAGCGTTTCCAGAAAAGGAATGGGGCCATTGGATTCGTATTCCACTGTAAAGTTGATCGAAGCTTCTGATGCTGTAGGAAACGCGTTTTGTTAGCGTTTCCACAAAATGAATAGGGCCATTGGATTCGTATTCCACTGTACAGTTGATCGAAGCTTTTGATGCTGTAGGAAACGCGTTTTGCGAGCGTTTCCAGAAGAGGAATGGAGCCACTGGATTCGTATTCCACAGTGAAGTTGATCGAAGCTTCTGATGCTGTAGGAAACGCGTTTTGCGAGCGTTTCCACAAAAGGAATGGAGCCATCGGATTCGTATTCCACAGTAACGTTGATCAAAGCTTCTGATGCTGTAGGAAACGCGTTTTGCGAGCGTTTCCAGAAGAGGAATGGAGCCATTGGATTCGTATTCCACAGTAAAGTTGATCGAAGCTTCTGATGCTGTAGGAAACGCGTTTTGTGAGCGTTTCCAGAAAAGGAATGGAGCCATTGGATTCGTATTCCACAGTAACGTTGATCGAAGCTTCTGATGCTATAGGAAACGCGTTTTGCGAGCGTTTCCAGGAGAGGAATGGAGCCATTGGATTCGTATTCCACAGTAACGTTGATCAAAGCTTCTGATGCTGTAGGAAACGCGTTTTGCGAGCGTGTCCACAAAAGGAATGGAGCCATTGGATTCGTATTCCACAGTAACGTAGATCAAAGCTTCTGATGCTGTAGGAAAAGCGTTTTGCGAGCGTTTCCAGAAAAGGAATGGGGCCATTGGATTCGTATTCCACTGTAAAGTTGATCGAAGCTTCTGATGCTGTAGGAAACGCGTTTTGTTAGCGTTTCCACAAAATGAATGGGGCCATTGGATTCGTATTCCACTGTGAAGTTGATCGAAGCTTTTGATGCTGTAGGAAACGCGTTTTGCGAGCGTTTCCAGAAGAGGTATGGAGCCACTGGATTCGTACTCCACAGTAAAGTTGATCGAAGCTTCTGATGCTGTAGGAAACATGTTTTGCGAGCGTTTCCACAAAAGGAATGGAGCCATCGGATTCGTATTCCACAGTAACGTTGATCAAAGCTTCTGATGCTGTAGGAAACCCGTTTTGCGAGCGTTTCCAGAAAAGGAATGGGGTCATTGGATTCGTATTCCACTGTAAAGTTGATCGAAGCTTCTGATGCTGTAGGAAACGCGTTTTGCGAGCGTTTCCAGAAGAGAAATGACGCCATTGGATTCGTATTCCACAGTAACGTTGATCAAAGCTTCTGATGCTGTAGGAAACGCGTTTTTCGAGCGTTTCCACAAAAGGAATGGAGCCATTGGATTCGTATTCCACAGTAACGTAGATCAAAGCTTCTGATGCTGTAGGAAACACGTTTTGCGAGCGTTTCCAGAAAAGGAATGGGGCCATTGGATTCGTATTCCACTGTAAAGTTGATCGAAGCTTCTGATGCTGTAGGAAACGCGTTTTGTTAGCGTTTCCATAAAATGAATGGGGCCATTGGATTCGTATTCCACTGTACAGTTGATCGAAGCTTTTGATGCTGTAGGAAACGCGTTTTGCGAGCGTTTCCAGAAGAGGAATGGAGCCACTGGATTCGTATTCCACAGTAAAGTTGATCGAAGCTTCTGATGCTGTAGGAAACGCGTTTTGCGAGCGTTTCCACAAAAGGAATGGAGCCATCGGATTCGTATTCCACAGTAACGTTGATCAAAGCTTCTGATGCTGTAGGAAACGCGTTTTGCGAGCGTTTCCAGAAGAGGAATGGAGCCATTGGATTCGTATTCCACAGTAAAGTTGATCGAAGCTTCTGATGCTGTAGGAAACGCGTTTTGTGGGCGTTTCCAGAAAAGGAATGGAGCCATTGGATTCGTATTCCACAGTAACGTTGATCGAAGCTTCTGATGCTGTAGGAAACCCGTTTTGCGAGCGTTTCCAGAAAAGGAATGGGGTCATTGGATTCGTATACCACTGTAAAGTTGATCGAAGCTTCTGATGCTGTAGGAAACGCGTTTTGCGAGCGTTTCCAGAAGAGGAATGGAGCCATTGGATTCGTATTCCACAGTAAAGTTTATTGAAGCTTCTGATGCTGTAGGAAACGCGTTTTGCGAGCGTTTCCACTAAAGAAATGGAGCCATTGGATTCGTATTCCACAGTAACGTAGATCAAAGCTTCTGATGCTGTAGGAAACGCGTTTTGCGAGCGTTTCCAGAAAAGGAATGGGGCCATTGGATTCGTATTCCACTGTAAAGTTGATCGAAGCTTCTGATGCTGTAGGAAACGCGTTTTGTTAGCGTTTCCACAAAATGAATAGGGCCATTGGATTCGTATTCCACTGTACAGTTGATCGAAGCTTTTGATGCTGTAGGAAACGCGTTTTGCGAGCGTTTCCAGAAGAGGAATGGAGCCACTGGATTCGTATTCCACAGTGAAGTTGATCGAAGCTTCTGATGCTGTAGGAAACGCGTTTTGCGAGCGTTTCCACAAAAGGAATGGAGCCATCGGATTCGTATTCCACAGTAACGTTGATCAAAGCTTCTGATGCTGTAGGAAACGCGTTTTGCGAGCGTTTCCAGAAGAGGAATGGAGCCATTGGATTCGTATTCCACAGTAAAGTTGATCGAAGCTTCTGATGCTGTAGGAAACGCGTTTTGTGAGCGTTTCCAGAAAAGGAATGGAGCCATTGGATTCGTATTCCACAGTAACGTTGATCGAAGCTTCTGATGCTATAGGAAACGCGTTTTGCGAGCGTTTCCAGGAGAGGAATGGAGCCATTGGATTCGTATTCCACAGTAACGTTGATCAAAGCTTCTGATGCTGTAGGAAACGCGTTTTGCGAGCGTTTCCACTAAAGAAATGGAGCCATTGGATTCGTATTCCACAGTAACGTAGATCAAAGCTTCTGATGCTGTAGGAAACGCGTTTTGCGAGCGTTTCCAGAAAAGGAATGGGGCCATTGGATTCGTATTCCACTGTAAAGTTGATCGAAGCTTCTGATGCTGTAGGAAACGCGTTTTGTTAGCGTTTCCACAAAATGAATAGGGCCATTGGATTCGTATTCCACTGTACAGTTGATCGAAGCTTTTGATGCTGTAGGAAACGCGTTTTGCGAGCGTTTCCAGAAGAGGAATGGAGCCACTGGATTCGTATTCCACAGTGAAGTTGATCGAAGCTTCTGATGCTGTAGGAAACGCGTTTTGCGAGCGTTTCCACAAAAGGAATGGAGCCATCGGATTCGTATTCCACAGTAACGTTGATCAAAGCTTCTGATGCTGTAGGAAACGCGTTTTGCGAGCGTTTCCAGAAGAGGAATGGAGCCATTGGATTCGTATTCCACAGTAAAGTTGATCGAAGCTTCTGATGCTGTAGGAAACGCGTTTTGTGAGCGTTTCCAGAAAAGGAATGGAGCCATTGGATTCGTATTCCACAGTAACGTTGATCGAAGCTTCTGATGCTATAGGAAACGCGTTTTGCGAGCGTTTCCAGGAGAGGAATGGAGCCATTGGATTCGTATTCCACAGTAACGTTGATCAAAGCTTCTGATGCTGTAGGAAACGCGTTTTGCGAGCGTGTCCACAAAAGGAATGGAGCCATTGGATTCGTATTCCACAGTAACGTAGATCAAAGCTTCTGATGCTGTAGGAAAAGCGTTTTGCGAGCGTTTCCAGAAAAGGAATGGGGCCATTGGATTCGTATTCCACTGTAAAGTTGATCGAAGCTTCTGATGCTGTAGGAAACGCGTTTTGTTAGCGTTTCCACAAAATGAATGGGGCCATTAGATTCGTATTCCACTGTGAAGTTGATCGAAGCTTTTGATGCTGTAGGAAACGCGTTTTGCGAGCGTTTCCAGAAGAGGTATGGAGCCACTGGATTCGTACTCCACAGTAAAGTTGATCGAAGCTTCTGATGCTGTAGGAAACGCGTTTTGCGAGCGTTTCCACAAAAGGAATGGAGCCATCGGATTCGTATTCCACAGTAACGTTGATCAAAGCTTCTGATGCTGTAGGAAACCCGTTTTGCGAGCGTTTCCAGAAAAGGAATGGGGTCATTGGATTCGTATTCCACTGTAAAGTTGATCGAAGCTTCTGATGCTGTAGGAAACGCGTTTTGCGAGCGTTTCCAGAAGAGAAATGACGCCATTGGATTCGTATTCCACAGTAACGTTGATCAAAGCTTCTGATGCTGTAGGAAACGCGTTTTTCGAGCGTTTCCACAAAAGGAATGGAGCCATTGGATTCGTATTCCACAGTAACGTAGATCAAAGCTTCTGATGCTGTAGGAAACACGTTTTGCGAGCGTTTCCAGAAAAGGAATGGGGCCATTGGATTCGTATTCCACTGTAAAGTTGATCGAAGCTTCTGATGCTGTAGGAAACGCGTTTTGTTAGCGTTTCCATAAAATGAATGGGGCCATTGGATTCGTATTCCACTGTACAGTTGATCGAAGCTTTTGATGCTGTAGGAAACGCGTTTTGCGAGCGTTTCCAGAAGAGGAATGGAGCCACTGGATTCGTATTCCACAGTAAAGTTGATCGAAGCTTCTGATGCTGTAGGAAACGCGTTTTTCGAGCGTTTGCAGAAGAGGAATGCAGCCATTGGATTCGTATTCCACAGCAACGTTGATCAAAGCTTCTGATGCTGTAGGAAACGCGTTTTGCGAGCGTTTCCACAAAAGGAATGGAGCCATCGGATTCGTATTCCACAGTAACTTTGATCAAAGCTTCTGATGCTGTAGGAAACCCGTTTTGCGAGCGTTTCCAGAAAAGGAATGGGACATTGGATTCGTATTCCACTGTAAAATTGATCGGAGCTTCTGATGCTGTAGGAAACGCGTTTTGCGAGCGTTTCCAGAAGAGGAATGAAGCCATTGGATTCGTATTCCACAGTAACGTTGATCAAAGCTTCTGATGCTGTAGGAAACGCGTTTTTCGAGCGATTCCACAAAAGGAATGGAGCCATTGGATTCGTATTCCACAGTAACGTTGATCAAAGCTTCTGATGCTGTAGGAAACGCGTTTTGTGAGCGTTTCCAGAAAAGGAATGGGGCCTTTGGATTCGTATTCCACTGTAAAGTTGATCGATGCTTCTGATGCTGTAGGAAACGCGTTTTGTGAGCGTTTCCAGAAAAGGAATGAAGCCATTGGATTCGTATTCCGCAGTAACGTTGATCAAAGCTTCTGATGCTGTAGGAAACGCGTTTTGCGAGCGTTTCCAGAAGAGGAAAGGGGCCATTGAATTCGTATTCCACTGTAAAGTTGATCGAAGCTTCTGATGCTGTAGGAAACGCGTTTTGCGAGCGTTTAAACAAAAGGAATGGAGCCATTGGATTCGTATTCCACAGTAACGTTGATCGAAGCTTCTGATGCTGTAGGAAACGCGTTTTGTGAGCGTTTCCACAAAAGGAATGGGGCCATTGGATTTGTATTCCACTATAAAGTTGACCGAAGCTACTTATGCTGTAGGAAATGCGTTTTTCGAGCGTTTCCAGAAAAGGAATGGAGCCATTGGATTCGTATTCCACAGTAACGTTGATCAAAGCTTCTGATGCTGTAGGAAACGCGTTTTGCGAGCGTTTCCAGAAGAGGAATGGAGCCACTGGATTCGTATTCCACAGTAAAGTTGATCGAAGCTTATGATGCTGTAGGAAACGCGTTTTGCGAGCGTTTCCACAAAAGGAATGGAGCCATCGGATTCGTATTCCACAGTAACGTCGATCAAAGCTTCTGATGCTGTAGGAAACGCGTTTTGCGAGCGTTTCCAGAAGAGGAATGGAGCCACTGGATTCGTATTCCACAGTAAAGTTGATCGAAGCTTCTGATGCTGTAGGAAACGCGTTTTGCGAGCGTTTCCACAAAAGGAATCCAGCCATCGGATTCGTATTCCACAGTAACGTTGAGCAAAGCTTCTGATGCTGTAGGAAACGCGTTTTGCGAGCGTTTCCAGAAGAGGAATTTAGCCATTGGATTCGTATTCCACAGTAACGTCGATCAAAGCTTCTGATGCTGTAGGAAACGCGTTTTGCGAGCGTTTCCAAAAAAGGAATGGGGCCATTGGATTTGTATTCAACTGTAAAGTTGATCGAAGCTTCTGATGCTGTAGGAAACGCGTTTTGCGAGCGTTTCCACAAAAGGAATGGAGCCAATGGATTCGTATTCCACAGTAACGTTGATCAAAGCTTCTGATGCTGTAGGAAACGCGTTTTGCGAGCGTTTCCAGAAGAGGAATGGAGCCATTGGATTCGTATTCCACAGTAAAGTTTATTGAAGCTTCTGATGCTGTAGGAAACGCGTTTTTCGAGCGTTTGCAGAAGAGGAATGCAGCCATTGGATTCGTATTCCACAGTAACGTTGATCAAAGCTTCTGATGCTGTAGGAAACGCGTTTTGCGAGCGTTTCCAGAAAAGGAATGGGGCTATTGGATTCGTATTCCACTGTACAGTTGATCGAAGCTTCTGATGCTGTAGGAAACGCGTTTTGCGAGCGTTTCCAGAAGAGGAATGGAGCCACTGGATTCGTATTCCACAGTAAAGTTGATCGAAGCTTCTGATGCTATAGGAAACGCGTTTTGCGAGCGTTTCTAGGAGAGGAATGGAGCCATTGGATTCGTATTCCACAGTAACGTTGATCAAAGCTTCTGATGCTGTAGGAAACGCGTTTTGCGAGCGTTTCCACAAAAGGAATGGAGCCATTGGATTCGTATTCCACAGTAACGTAGATAAGAGCTTCTGATGCTGTAGGAAACGCGTTTTGCGAGCGTTTCCAGAAAAGGAATGGGGCCATTGGATTCGTATTCCACTGTAAAGTTGATCGAAGCTTCTGATGCTGTAGGAAACGCGTTTTTATAGCGTTTCCACAAAATGAATGGGGCCACTGGATTCGTATTCCACTGTAAAGTTGATCGAAGCTTTTGATGCTGTATGAAACGCGTTTTGCGAGCGTTTCCAGAAGAGGTATGGAGCCACTGGATTCGTATTCCACAGTAAAGTTGATCGAAGCTTCTGATGCTGTAGGAAACGCGTTTTGCGAGCGTTTCCAGAAGAGGAATGGAGCCATTGGATTCGTATTCCACAGTAAAGTTTATTGAAGCTTCTGATGCTGTAGGAAACGCGTTTTTCGAGCGTTTGCAGAAGAGGAATGCAGCCATTGGATTCGTATTCCACAGCAACGTTGATCAAAGCTTCTGATGCTGTAGGAAACGCGTTTTGCGAGCGTTTCCACAAAAGGAATGGAGCCATCGGATTCGTATTCCACAGTAACGTTGGTCAAAGCTTCTGATGCTGTAGGAAACCCGTTTTGCGAGCGTTTCCAGAAAAGGAATGGGGTCATTGGATTCGTATTCCACTGTAAAGTTGATCGGAGCTTCTGATGCTGTAGGAAACGCGTTTTGCGAGCGTTTCCAGAAGAGGAATGAAGCCATTGGATTCGTATTCCACAGTAACGTTGATCAAAGCTTCTGATGCTGTAGGAAACGCGTTTTTCGAGCGTTTCCACAAAAGGAATGGAGCCATTGGATTCGTATTCCACAGTAACGTTGATCAAAGCTTCTGATGCTGTAGGAAACGCGTTTTGTGAGCGTTTCCAGAAAAGGAATGGGGCCTTTGGATTCGTATTCCACTGTAAAGTTGATCGAAGCTTCTTATGCTGTAGGAAACGCGTTTTGCGAGCGTTTCCAGAAAAGGAATGGAGCCATTGGATTCGTATTCCACAGTAACGTTGATCAAAGCTTCTGATGCTGTAGGAAACGCGTTTTGCGAGCGTTTCCAGAAGAGGAATGGAGCCACTGGATTCGTATTCCACAGTAAAGTTGATCAAAGCTTCTGATGCTGTAGGAAACGCGTTTTGCGAGCGTTTCCACAAAAGGAATGGAGCCATCGGATTCGTATTCCACAGTAACGTCGATCAAAGCTTCTGATGCTGTAGGAAACGCGTTTTGCGAGCGTTTCCAGAAGAGGAATGGAGCCACTGGATTCGTATTCCACAGTAAAGTTGATCGAAGCTTCTGATGCTGTAGGAAACGCGTTTTGCGAGCGTTTCCACAAAAGGAATGGAGCCATCGGATTCGTATTCCACAGTAACGTTGAGCAAAGCTTCTGATGCTGTAGGAAACGCGTTTTGCGAGCGTTTCCAGAAGAGGAATTTAGCCATTGGATTCGTATTCCACAGTAACGTCGATCAAAGCTTCTGATGCTGTAGGAAACGCGTTTTGCGAGCGTTTCCAAAAAAGGAATGGGGCCATTGGATTCGTATTCCACTGTAAAGTTGATCGAAGCTTCTGATGCTGTAGGAAACGCGTTTTGCGAGCGTTTCCACAAAAGGAATGGAGCCAATGGATTCGTATTCCACAGTAACGTTGATCAAAGCTTCTGATGCTGTAGGAAACGCGTTTTGTGAGCGTTTCCACAAAAGGAATGGGGCCATTGGATTTGTATTCCACTGTAAAGTCGATCGAAGCTTCTTATGCTGTAGGAAACGCGTTTTGCGAGCGTTTCCAGAAGAGGAATGGAGCCATTGGATTCGTATTCCACAGTAACGTTGATCAAAGCTTCTGATGCTGTAGGAAACGCGTTTTGCGAGCGTTTCCAGAAGAGGAATGGAGCCACTGGATTCGTATTCCACAGTAAAGTTGATCGAAGCTTCTGATGCTGTAGGAAACGCGTTTTGCGAGCGTTTCCACGAAAGGAATGGAGCCATCGGATTCGTATTCCACAGTAACGTTGATCAAAGCTTCTGATGCTGTAGGAAACGCGTTTTGCGAGCGTTTCCAGAAGAGGAATGGAGCCATTGGATTCGTATTCCACAGTAAAGTTGATCGAAGCTTCTGATGCTGTAGGAAACGCGTTTTGCGAGCGTTTCCAGAAAAGGAATGGAGCCATTGGATTCGTATTCCACTGTAAAGTTGATCGAAGCTTCTCATGCTGTAGGAAACGCGTTTTGCGAGCGTTTCCACAAAAGGAATGGAGCCAATGGATTCGTATTCCACAGTAACGTTGATCAAAGCTTCTCATGCTGTAGGAAACGCGTTTTGCGAGCGTTTCTAGAAGAGGAATGGAGCCATTGGATTCGTATTCCACAGTAAAGTTTATTGAAGCTTCTGATGCTGTAGGAAACGTGTTTTTCGAGCGTTTGCAGAAGAGGAATGCAGCCATTGGATTCGTATTCCACAGTAACGTTGATCAAAGCTTCTGATGCTGTAGGAAACGCGTTTTGCGAGCGTTTCCAGAAAAGGAATGGGGCCATTGGATTCGTATATCACTGTACAGTTGATCGAAGCTTCTGATGCTATAGGAAACGCGTTTTGCGAGCGTTTCTAGGAAAGGAATGGAGCCATTGGATTCGTATTCTACAGTAACGTTGATCAAAGCTTCTGATGCTGTAGGAAACGCGTTTTGCGAGCGTTTCCACAAAAGGAATGGAGCCATTGGATTCGTATTCCACAGTAACGTAGATCAAAGCTTCTGATGCTGTAGGAAACGCGTTTTGCGAGCGTTTCCAGAAAAGGAATGGGGCCATTGGATTCGTATTCCACTGTAAAGTTGATCGAAGCTTCTGATGCTGTAGGAAACGCGTTTTTATAGCGTTTCCACAAAATGAATGGGGCCATTGGATTCGTATTCCACTGTAAAGTTGATCGAAGCTTTTGATGCTGTATGAAACGCGTTTTGCGAGCGTTTCCAGAAGAGGTATGGAGCCACTGGATTCGTATTCCACAGTAAAGTTGATCGAAGCTTTCGATGCTGTACGAAACGCGTTTTGCGAGCGTTTCCAGAAGAGGAATGGAGCCATTGGATTCGTATTCCACAGTAAAGTTTATTGAAGCTTCTGATGCTGTAGGAAACGCGTTTTTCGAGCGTTTGCAGAAGAGGAATGCAGCCATTGGATTCGTATTCCACAGCAACGTTGATCAAAGCTTCTGATGCTGTAGGAAACGCGTTTTGCGAGCGTTTCCACAAAAGGAATGGAGCCATCGGATTCGTATTCCACAGTAACGTTGATCAAAGCTTCTGATGCTGTAGGAAACCCGTTTTGCGAGCGTTTCCAGAAAAGGAATGGGGTCATTGGATTCGTATTCCACTGTAAAGTTGATCGGAGCTTCTGATGCTGTAGGAAACGCGTTTTGCGAGCGTTTCCAGAAGAGGAATGAAGCCATTGGATTCGTATTCCACAGTAACGTTGATCAAAGCTTCTGATGCTGTAGGAAACGCGTTTTTCGAGCGTTTCCACAAAAGGAATGGAGCCATTGGATTCGTATTCCACAGTAACGTTGATCAAAGCTTCTGATGCTGTAGGAAACGCGTTTTGTGAGCGTTTCCAGAGAAGGAATGGGGCCTTTGGATTCGTATTCCACTGTAAAGTTGATCGAAGCTTCTTATGCTGTAGGAAACGCGTTTTGCGAGCGTCTCCAGAAAAGGAATGGAGCCATTGGATTCGTATTCCAAAGTAACGTTGATCAAAGCTTCTGATGCTGTAGGAAACGCGTTTTGCGAGCGTTTCCAGAAGAGGAATGGAGCCACTGGATTCGTATTCCACAGTAAAGTTGATCGAAGCTTCTGATGCTGTAGGAAACGCGTTTTGCGAGCGTTTCCACAAAAGGAATGGAGCCATCGGATTCGTATTCCACAGTAACGTCGATCAAAGCTTCTGATGCTGTAGGAAACGCGTTTTGCGAGCGTTTCCAGAAGAGGAATGGAGCCACTGGATTCGTATTCCACAGTAAAGTTGATCGAAGCTTCTGATGCTGTAGGAAACGCGTTTTGCGAGCGTTTCCACAAAAGGAATGGAGCCATCGGATTCGTATTCCAGAGTAACGTTGAGCAAAGCTTCTGATGCTGTAGGAAACGCGTTTTGCGAGCGTTTCCAGAAGAGGAATTTAGCCATTGGATTCGTATTCCACAGTAACGTCGATCAAAGCTTCTGATGCTGTAGGAAACGCGTTTTGCGAGCGTTTCCAAAAAAGGAATGGGGCCATTGGATTCGTATTCCACTGTAAAGTTGATCGAAGCTTCTGATGCTGTAGGAAACGCGTTTTGCGAGCGTTTCCACAAAAGGAATGGAGCCAATGGATTCGTATTCCACAGTAACGTTGATCAAAGCTTCTGATGCTGTAGGAAACGCGTTTTGTGAGCGTTTCCACAAAAGGAATGGGGCCATTGGATTTGTATTCCACTGTAAAGTTGATCGAAGCTTCTTATGCTGTAGGAAACGCGTTTTGCGAGCGTTTCCAGAAGAGGAATGGAGCCATTGGATTCGTATTCCACAGTAACGTTGATCAAAGCTTCTGATGCTGTAGGAAACGCGTTTTGCGAGCGTTTCCAGAAGAGGAATGGAGCCACTGGATTCGTATTCCACAGTAAAGTTGATCGAAGCTTCTGATGCTGTAGGAAACGCGTTTTGCGAGCGTTTCCACAAAAGGAATGGAGCCATCGGATTCGTATTCCACAGTAACGTTGATCAAAGCTTCTGATGCTGTAGGAAACGCGTTTTGCGAGCGTTTCCAGAAGAGGAATGGAGCCATTGGATTCGTATTCCACAGTAAAGTTGATCGAAGCTTCTGATGCTGTAGGAAACGCGTTTTGCGAGCGTTTCCAGAAAAGGAATGGAGCCATTGGATTCGTATTCCACTGTAAAGTTGATCGAAGCTTCTCATGCTGTAGGAAACGCGTTTTGCGAGCGTTTCCACAAAAGGAATGGAGCCAATGGATTCGTATTCCACAGTAACGTTGATCAAAGCTTCTGATGCTGTAGGAAACGCGTTTTGCGAGCGTTTCCAGAAGAGGAATGGAGCCATTGGATTCGTATTCCACAGTAAAGTTTATTGAAGCTTCTGATGCTGTAGGAAACGTGTTTTTCGAGCGTTTGCAGAAGAGGAATGCAGCCATTGGATTCGTATTCCACAGTAACGTTGATCAAAGCTTCTGATGCTGTAGGAAACGCGTTTTGCGAGCGTTTCCAGAAAAGGAATGGGGCCATTGGATTCGTATATCACTGTACAGTTGATCGAAGCTTCTGATGCTGTAGGAAACGCGTTTTGCGAGCGTTTCCAGAAGAGGAATGGAGCCACTGGATTCGTATTCCACAGTAAAGTTGATCGAAGCTTCTGATGCTATTGGAAACGCGTTTTCTGAGCGTTTCCAGGAGAGGAATGGAGCAATTGGATTTGTATTCCACAGTAACGTTGATCAAAGCTTCTGATGCTGTAGGAAACGCGTTTTGCGAGCGTTTCCACAAAAGGAATGGAGCCATTGGATTCATATTCCACAGTAACGTAGATCAAAGCTTTTGATGCTGTAGGAAACGCGTTTTGCGAGCGTTTCCAGAAGAGGAATGGAGCCACTGGATTCGTATTCCACAGTAAGGTTGATCGAAGCTTCTGATGCTGTAGGAAACGCGTTTTGCGAGCGTTTCCACAAAAGGAATGGAGCCATCGGATTCGTATTCCACAGTAACGTTGATCAAAGCTTCTGATGCTGTAGGAAACGCGTTTTGCGACCGTTTCCAGAAGAGGAATGGAGCCATTGGATTCGTATTCCACAGTAAAGTTGATCGAAGCTTCTGATGCTGTAGGAAACGCGTTTTGTGAGCGGTTCCAGAAAAGGAATGGAGCCATTGGATTCGTATTCCACAGTAACGTTGATCGAAGCTTCTGATGCTGTAGGAAACCCGTTTTGCGAGCGTTTCCAGAAAAGGAATGGGGTCATTGGATTCGTATACCACTGTAAAGTAGATCGAAGCTTCTGATGCTGTAGGAAACGCGTTTTGCGAGCGTTTCAAGAAGAGGAATGGAGCCATTGGATTCGTATTCCACAGTAACGTTGATCAAAGCTTCTGATGCTGTAGGAAACGCGTTTTGCGAGCGTTTACACAAAAGGAATGGAGCCATCGGATTCGTATTCCACAGTAACGTTGATCAAAGCTTCTGATGCTGTAGGAAACGCGTTTTGCGAGCGTTTCCAGAAGAGGAATGGAGCCATTGGATTCGCATTCCACAGTAACGTCGATCAAAGCTTCTGATGCTGTAGGAAACGCGTTTTGCGAGCGTTTCCAAAAAAGGAATGGGGCCATTGGATTCGTATTCCACTGTAAAGTTGATCGAAGCTTCTGATGCTGTAGGAAACGCGTTTTGCGAGCGTTTCCACATAAGGAATGGAGCCAATGGATTCGTATTCCACAGTAACGTTGATCAAAGCTTCTGATGCTGTAGGAAACGCGTTTTGCGAGCGTTTCCAGAAGAGGAATGGAGCCATTGGATTCGTATTCCACAGTAAAGTTTATTGAAGCTTCTGATGCTGTAGGAAACGCGTTTTTCGAGCGTTTGCAGAAGAGGAATGCAGCCATTGGATTCGTATTCCACAGTACCGTTGATCAAATCTTCTGATGCTGTAGGAAACGCGTTTTGCGAGCGTTTCCAGAAGAGGAATGGAGGCATTGGATTTGTATTCCACAGTAACGTTGATCAAAGCGTCTGATGCTGTAGGAAACGCGTTTTGTGAGCGTTTCCAAAAAAGGAATGGGGCCATTGGATTCGTATTCCACTGTAAAGTTGATCGATGCTTCTGATGCTGTAGGAAACGCGTTTTGTGAGCGTTTCCAGAAAAGGAATGAAGCCATTGGATTCGTATTCCACAGTAACGTTGATCAAAGCTTCTTATGCTGTAGGAAACGCGTTTTGCGAGCGTTTCCAGAAGAGGAAAGGGGCCATTGAATTCGTATTCCACTGTAAAGTTGATCGAAGCTTCTGATGCTGTAGGAAACGCGTTTTGCGAGCGTTTAAACAAAAGGAATGGAGCCATTGGATTCGTATTCCACAGTAACGTTGATCGAAGCTTCTGATGCTGTAGGAAACGGGTTTTGTGAGCGTTTCCACAAAAGAAAAGGGGCCATTGGATTCGTATTCCACTGTAAAGTTGATCGAAGCTTCTGATGCTGTAGGAAACGCGTTTTGCGAGCGTTTCCAGAAGAGGAATGGAGCCATTGGATTCGTATTCCACAGTAACGTTGATCAAAGCTTCTGATGCTGTAGGAAACGCGTTTTGCGAGCGTTTCCAGAAGAGGAATGGAGCCATTGGATTCGTATTCCACAGTAAAGTTGATCGAAGCTTCTGATGCTGTAGGAAACGCGTTTTGTGAGCGTTTCCAGAAAAGGAATGGAGCCATTGGATTCGTATTCCACAGTAACGTTGATCGAAGCTTCTGATGCTGTAGGAAACCCATTTTGCGAGCGTTTCCAGAAAAGGAATGGGGCCATTGGATTCGTATTCCACTGTAACCTTGATCGAAGCTTCTGATGGTGTAGGACACGCGTTTTGCGAGCGTTTCCAGAAGAGGAATGAAGCCACTGGATTCGTATTCCACAGTAACGTTGATCAAAGCTTCTGTTGCTGTAGGAAACGCGTTTTGCGAGCGTTTCCAGAAGAGGAATGGAGCCATTGGATTCGTATTCCACTGTAAAGTTGATCGAAGCTTCTGATGCTGTAGGAAACGCGTTTTGCGAGCGTTTCCACAAAAGGAATGGAGCCATTGGATTCGTATTCCACAGTAACGTTGATCAAAGCTTCTGATGCTGTAGGAAACGCGTTTTGCGAGCGTTTCCAGAAGAGGAATGGAGCCATTGGATTCGTATTCCACAGTAAAGTTTATTGAAGCTTCTGATGCTGTAGGAAACGCGTTTTTCGAGCGTTCGCAGAAGAGGAAAGCAGCCATTGGATTCGTATTCCACAGTAACGTTGATCAAAGCTTCTGATGCTGTAGGAAACGCGTTTTGCGAGCGTTTCCAGAAAAGGAACGGGGCCATTGGATTCGTATTCCACTGTACAGTTGATCGAAGCTTCTGATGCTGTAGGAAACGCGTTTTGCGAGCGTTTCCAGAAGAAGAATGGAGCCACTGGATTCGTATTCCACAGTAAAGTTGATCGAAGCTTCTGATGCTATAGGAAACGCGTTTTGCGAGCGTTTCCAGGAGAGGAATGGAGCCATTGGATTCGTATTCCACAGTAACGTTGATCAAAGCTTCTGATGCTGTAGGAAACGCGTTTTGCGAGCGTTTCCACGAAAGGAATGGAGCCATTGGATTCGTATTCCACAGTAACGTAGATCAAAGCTTCTGATGCTGTAGGAAACGCGTTTTGCGAGCGTTTCCAGAAAAGGAATGGGGCCATTGGATTCGTATTCCACTGTAAAATTGATCGAAGCTTCTGATGCTCTAGAAAACGCGTTTTGTTAGCGTTTCCACAAAATGAATGGGGCCATTGGATTTGTATTCCACTGTAAAGTTGATCGAAGCTTTTGATGCTGTAGGAAACGCGTTTTGCGAGCGTTTCCAGAAGAGGAATGGAGCCACTGGATTCGTATTCCACAGTAAAGTTGATCGAAGCTTCTGATGCTGTAGGAAACGCGTTTTGCGAGCGTTTCCAGAAAAGGAATGGAGCCATCGGATTCGTATTCCACAGTAACATTGATCAAAGCTTCTGATGCTGTAGGAAACGTGTTTTGCGAGCGTTTTCAGAAAAGGAATGGAGCCATCTGATTCGTATTCCACAGTAACATTGATCAAAGCTTCTGATGCTGTAGGAAACGCGTTTTGCGAGCGTTTCCAGAAAAGGAATGGGGCCATTGGATTCGTATTCCACAGTAAAGTTGATCGAAGCTTCTGATGCTAAAGGAAACGCGTTTTGCGAGCGTTTCCAGGAGAGGAATAAAGCCATTGGATTCGTATTCCACAGTAACGTTGATCAAAGCTTCTGATGCTGTAGGAAACGCGTTTTGCGAGCGTTTCTAGAAAAGGAATGGAGCCATCGGATTCGTATTCCACAGTAACATTGATCAAAGCTTCTGATGCTGTAGGAAACGTGTTTTGCGAGCGTTTCCAGAAAAGGAATGGAGCCATCGGATTCGTATTCCACAGTAACATTGATCAAAGCTTCTGATGCTATAGGAAACGCGTTTTGCGAGCGTTTCCAGAAGAGGAATGGAGCCACTGGATTCGTATTCCACAGTAACATTGATCAAAGCTTCTGATGCTGTAGGAAACGTTTTGCGAGCGTTTCCAGAAAAGGAATGGAGCCATCGGATTCGTATTCCACAGTAACATTGATCAAAGCTTCTGATGCTATAGGAAACGTGTTTTGCGAGCGTTTCCAGAAAAGGAATGGAGCCATCGGATTCGTATTCCACAGTAACATTGATCAAAGCTTCTGATGCTGTAGGAAACGCGTTTTGCGAGCGTTTCCAGAAAAGGAATGGGGCCATTGGATTCGTATTCCACAGTAAAGTTGATCGAAGCTTCTGATGCTATAGGAAACGCGTTTTGCGAGCGTTTCCAGAAAAGGAATGGAGCCATCGGATTCGTATTCCACAGTAACATTGATCAAAGCTTCTGATGCTGTAGGAAACGTGTTTTGCGAGCGTTTCCAGAAAAGGAATGGAGCCATCGGATTCGTATTCCACAGTAACATTGATCAAAGCTTCTGATGCTATAGGAAACGCGTTTTGCGAGCGTTTCCAGAAGAGGAATGGAGCCACTGGATTCGTATTCCACAGTAACATTGATCAAAGCTTCTGATGCTGTAGGAAACGCGTTTTGCGAGCGTTTCCACAAAAGGAATGGAGCCATCGGATTCGTATTCCACAGTAACATTGATCAAAGCTTCTGATGCTGTAGGAAACGTGTTTTGCGAGCGTTTCCAGAAAAGGAATGGAGCCATCGGATTCGTATTCCACAGTAACATTGATCAAAGCTTCTGATGCTGTAGGAAACGCGTTTTGCGAGCGTTTCCAGAAAAGGAATGGGGCCATTGGATTCGTATTCCACAGTAAAGTTGATCGAAGCTTCTGATGCTATAGGAAACGCGTTTTGCGAGCGTTTCCAGGAGAGGAATGGAGCCATTGGATTCGTATTCCACAGTAACCTTGATCAAAGCTTCTGATGCTGTAGGAAACGCGTTTTGCGAGCGTTTCCAGAAAAGGAATGGAGCCATCGGATTCGTATTCCACAGTAACATTGATCAAAGCTTCTGATGCTGTAGGAAACGTGTTTTGCGAGCGTTTCCAGAAAAGGAATGGAGCCATCGGATTCGTATTCCACAGTAACATTGATCAAAGCTTCTGATGGTATAGGAAACGCGTTTTGCGAGCGGTTCCAGAAAAGGAATGGAGCCATCGGATTCGTATTCCACAGTAACATTGATCAAAGCTTCTGATGCTGTAGGAAACGTGTTTTGCGAGCGTTTCCAGAAAAGGAATGGAGCCATCGGATTCGTATTCCACAGTAACATTGATCAAAGCTTCTGATGCTATAGGAAACGCGTTTTGCGAGCGTTTCCAGAAAAGGAATGGGGCCATTAGATTCGTATTCCACAGTAAAGTTGATCGAAGCTTCTGATGCTATAGGAAACGCGTTTTGCGAGCGTTTCCAGGAGAGGAATGGAGCCATTGGATTCGTATTCCACAGTAACGTTGATCAAAGCTTCTGATGCTGTAGGAAACGCGTTTTGCGAGCGTCTCCACAAAAAGAATGGAGCCATTGGATTCGTATTCCACAGTAACGTAGATCAAAGCTTCTGATGCTGTAGGAAACGCGTTTTGCGAGCGTTTCCAGAAAAGGAATGGGGCCATTGGATTCGTATTCCACTGTAAAATTGATCGAAGCTTCTGATGCTGTAGGAAACGCGTTTTGTTAGCGTTTCCACAAAATGAATGGGGCCATTGGATTTGTATTCCACTGTAAAGTTGATCGAAGCTTTTGATGCTGTAGGAAACGCGTTTTGCGAGCGTTTCCAGAAAAGAAATGGGGCCATTGGATTCGTATTCCACTGTACAGTTGATCGAAGCTTCTGATGCTGTAGGAAACGCGTTTTCCAGAAGAGCGTTTCCAGCGAGCGTTTCCAGAAGAGGAATGGAGCCATTGGATTCGTATTCCACAGTAACGTTGATCAAAGCTTCTGATGCTGTAGGAAACGCGTTTTGTGAGCGTTTCCAGAAGAGGAATGGAGCCACTGGATTCGTATTCCACAGTAAAGTTGATCGAAGCTTCTAATGCTGTAGGAAACGCGTTTTGCGAGCGTTTCCACAAAAGGAATGGAGCCATCGGATTCGTATTCCACAGTAACGTTGATCAAAGCATCTGATGCTGTAGGAAACGCGTTTTGCGAGCGTTTCCAGAAGAGGAATGGAGCCATTGGATTCGTATTCCACAGTAAAGTTGATCGAAGCTTCTGATGCTGTAGGAAACGCGATTTGTGAACGTTTCCAGAAAAGGAATGGAGCCATTGGATTCGTATTCCACAGTAACGTTGATCGAAGCTTCTGATGCTGTAGGAAACCCGTTTTGCGAGCGTTTTCAGAAAAGGAATGGGGCCATTGGATTCGTATACCACTGTAAAGTTGATCGAAGCTTCTGATGCTGTAGGAAACGCGTTTTGCGAGCGTTTCCAGAAGAGGAATGAAGCCATTGGATTCGTATTCCACAGTAACGTTGATCAAAGCTTCTGATGCTGTAGGAAACGCGTTTTGCGAGCGTTTCTAGGAGAGGAATGGAGCCCTTCGATTCGTATTCCACAGTAACGTTGATCAAAGCCTCTGATGCTGTAGGAAACGCGTTTTTCGAGCGTTTCCACAAAAGGAATGGAGCCATTGGATTCGTATTCTACAGTAAAGTTGATCGAAGCTTCTGATGCTGTAGGAAACGCGTTTTGCGAGCGTTTTTAGAAGAGGAATGGAGCCATTGGATTCGTATTCCACAGTAACGTTGATCAAAGCTTCTGATGCTGTAGGAAACGCGTTTTGCGAGCGTTTTCACAAAAGGAATGGAGCCATCGGATTCGTATTCCACAGTAACGTTGATCAAAGCCTCTGATGCTGTTAAAAACGCGTTTTGCGAGCGTTTCCAGAAAATGAATGGAGCCATTGGATTCGTATTCCACAGTAATTTTGATCAAAGCTTCTGACGCTGTAGGAAACGCGTTTTGCGAGCGTTTCCAGAAGATCAATGGAGCCATTGGATTCGTATTCCACAGTAAAGTTGATCGAAGCTTCTGATGCGCTAGAAAACGCGTTTTGCGAGCGTTTCCAGAAAAGAAATGGAGCCATTGGATCGTATTCCACAGTAACGTCGATCAAAGCTTCTGATGCTGTAGGAAACGCGTTTTGTGAGCGTTTCCAGAAAAGGAAGGGAGCCATTCGATTCGTATTCCACAGTAACGTTGATCAAAGCTTCTGATGCTGTAGGAAACGCGTTTTGCGAGCGTTTCCAGAAAAGGAATGGGGCCATTGGATTCGTATTCCACTGTAGAGTTGATCGAAGCTTCTGATGCTGTAGGAAACGCGTTTTGCGAGCGTTTCCAGTAGAGGAATGGAGCCATTGGATTCGTATTCCACTGTAACGTTTTTCAAAGCTTCTGATGCTGTAGGAAACGCGTTTTGCGAGCGTTTCCAGAAGAGGAATGGAGCCATTGGATTCGTATTCCACAGTAACGTCGATCAAAGCTTCTGATGCTGTAGGAAACGCGTTTTGCGAGCGTTTCCAAAAAAAGGAATGGGGCCATTGGATTCGTATTCCACTGTAAAGTTGATCGAAGCTTCTGATGCTGTAGGAAACGCGTTTTGCGAGCGTTTCCAGAAGAGGAATGGAGCCATTGGATTCGTATTCCACAGTAACGTTGATCAAAGCTTCTGATGCTGTAGAAAACGCGTTTTGCGAGCGTTTCCAGAAAAGGAATGGGGTCATTGGATTCGTATTCCACTGTAAAGTTGATCGAAGCTTCTGATGCTGTAGGAAACGCGTTTTGTGAGCGTTTCCACAAAATGAATGGGGCCATTGGATTCGTATTCCACTGTAAAGTTGATCGAAGCTTTTGATGCTGTAGGAAACGCGTTTTGCGAGCGTTTCCAGAAAAGGAATGGAGCCACTGGATTCGTATTCCACAGTAAAGTTGATCGAAGCTTCTGATGCTGTAGGAAACGCGTTTTGTGAGCGTTTCCAGAAAAGGAATGGAGCCATTGGATTCGTATTCCACACTAACGTTGATCGAAGCTTCTGATGCTGTAGGAAACCCGTTTTGCGAGCGTTTCCAGAAAAGGAATGGGGCCATTGGATTCGTATTCCACTGTAAAGTTGATCGAAGCTTCTGATGCTGTAGGAAACGCGTTTTGCGAGCGTTTCCAGAAGAGGAATGAAGCCATTGGATTCGTATTCCACAGTAACGTTGATCAAAGCTTCTGATTCTGTAGGAAACGCGTTTTGCGAGCGTTTCTAGAAAAGGAATGGAGCCATTGGATTCGTATTCCACAGTAAAGTTGATCGAAGCTTCTGATGCTGTAAGAAACGCGTTTTGCGAGCGTTTCCACAAAAGGAATGGAGCCATCGGATTCGTATTCCACAGTAACGTTGATCAAAGCTTCTGATGCTGTAGGAAACGCGTTTTGCGAGTGTTTCCAGAAAAGGAATGGAGCCATTTGATTCGTATACCACAGTAACGTTGATCAAAGCTTCTGATGCTGTAGGAAACGCGTTTTGCGAGCGTTTCCACAAAAGGAATGGAGCCATCGGATTCGTATTCCAAAGTAACGTTGATGAAAGCCTCTGATGCTGTTGGAAACGCGTTTTGCGAGCGTGTCCAGAAAAGGAATGGAGCCATTGGATTCGTATTCCACAGTAACGTTGATCAAAGCTTCTGATGCTGTAGGAAACGCGTTTTGCGAGCGTTTCCAGAAGATCAATGGAGCCATTGGATTCGTATTCCACAGTAAATTTGATTGAAGCTTCTGATGCGCTAGAGAACGCGTTTTGCGAGCGTTTCCAGAAAAGGAATGGGGCCATTGGATTCGTATTCCACAGTAACGTTGATCAAAGCTTCTGATGATGTTGGAAACGTGTTTTGCGAGCGTTTCCAGAAAAGAAATGGAGCCATTGGATCGTATTCCACAGTAACGTCGATCAAAGCTTCTGATGCTGTAGGAAACGCGTTTTGTGAGCGTTTTTTGCGAAGAAAATCTCTACAGGAAAACTAAAAAACAGCCTTTTAATATGAATCTGAGACTTAGGTATAAAAAAATACAGTAACATGTTGAATAAACTTTTGAAACAATCGAAACGACTATATTATAAAAAAGAACTCTCTAATTCAAAAAATGACCCAAAGAAAAAATGGAAACTTTTCAATGCCTTTTTAAACAGACCCCAGGTTAGTAATATAATTGATAAAATTAGGTATAAAGAGCAATTCTGTACTGAGTCATCTTACATAGCTGAAGCTTTTAGTGATTACTTCCATGAAATATACAATGATAGGCCCAATGTATCTTCGTACCCCCTTACTCGCTGTTCCCAATCATTCTTTCTTTTTCCTGTAACCTCCGATGAAGTCAATTCTACAATCCTAAGTCTAAGAAACTGTAGCGCTGGACTTGACAATATATCGGCGTTTCATTTAAAGCTTGCTGCTCCAGTTATTTCAGAACTGTTAAGTAATATAATTAATGTCATTTTTAAACGTGGTACATTTCCGAGCTCACTAAAAAAAGCTAAACTGATCCCGGTGTACAAAAAAGGTGATACGACAGATGTCCGTAACTATCGCCCTATTTCTATTTTGCCCTCCATTGGTAAACTTATTGAAAAATTATTTTTGAAACGTAATAACAAGTACCTCAACAAATTTAAATTGCTAAAGCCTTGTCAATTCGGTTTCCGTGCTGGTAGTTCTACGAATTCAGCTTTGGTATCATTAACTGATTTCTTGAAAACTTCCATCGACAACGGTAATTTAGTAGGGTCTGTCTTTCTGGATTTTACGAAAGCCTTTGATACTATTAGTCATAATATTTTATTTAGCAAATTAGAATCCTTGGGTATCACTGGTCCTTCCTTAACCTTCATCAAAGATTACCTACTTAATCGCCAACAATCAGTGTGCATAGGGGGCGTTAATTCCAACCTTAAAATATTTAATCAAGGGGTACCACAGGGTTCTATTCTTGGGCCCTTACTGTTTTGTATCTATATTAATGATTTGCCTGACTGCCTTGATGATTCCAAAGTTATTCTTTACGCTGATGATACAACTATTTCCATTTCGCATAAATCATTACCTACTCTGATCAATATGTTGAACAAGCAACTGGCTAATGTTGTTGAATGGTGTCGTTTAAACAACCTTATTTTAAATCCACTCAAAACTCAGTTCATGGTTTTTAAAACTTCTCAAAAAGTGCTACCTTTTATACCACAAGTGTCCATTGACCATCATTTCATCCCTGCATCTGACTGTGTGTGTTTTCTGGGCATAAAATTAGACCCTTATTTGAAGTTCACTAATCACATTCTTTACGTTAAACAAAAAACAGCATTTGGTATACGAACACTCATCAAATCTCGTCCATTTTTTTCACTTGAAGCCTTATTGTCTTTATACTTTGCCTTTATACATAGTCACATCACCTATGGCATTACGTCTTGGGGAAATACATATAACACCCATCTTTTGTCCGTACAGCACATTCAGAATCAGGCCATACACATTATTACCAACAGTTCATTTTATTCTAATGCTACTGCACTCCTTCAGGCTAACTGCATTCTTACTGTGTCTGGCTTGTTTAACTTTCACTTAACCATAATGTTATTTAAACAGCTTAACAAACAGCTTGCGTTGGATTTAATCGATCCTAGATTACTCACTAACACCAATAGCACTAGGTTCGCCCACAATTACAACTTTCTTTTACCTAAATGTAACACCAACTATGGCAAAACGACATCGTCCTTCACGGTGAATAAATTATGGAATAGCTTACCCTATACTCTAAAATCATCATCTTCTTTGCATGCATTCAAACATGAACTTAAAAACTTCATCTTGTATAACTAGGTTGACAACAATAATTAGTTCTGATGTTAAACTGTGCCCGTAATTAGAAAATCTTTGTAAATTTAGGTTTTCTCTCGTATGACATACTTATGTCTGTTTGTGTAACTGATTACTATGTGCTTTGTCGCATTGAGGATGCTTATATGTTTGTTGTTGTTTTCTAGTACTTTCACTACTCACTTTCGTTATGTAATTTTGCTTGCTGTATAATTAATCTTTTCAATGTTATTATTAACCGAGGGTCCCGCTGCAGTCGCCCGACTTTGGGACCCTCGTCTGCATACTACTGACTGTGAACTTTGTTATTTTTTTTTCCAGAAGAGGAATGGAGCCACTGGATTCGTATTCCACAGTAAAGTTGATCGAAGCTTCTGATGCTATAGGAAACGCGTTTTGGGAGCGTTTCCACAAAAGGAATGGAGCCATTGGATTCGTATTCCACAGTAACGTAGATCAAAGCTTCTGATGGTGTAGAAAACGCGTTTTGCGAGCGTTTCCCGAAAAGGAATGGGGCCATTGGATTCGTATTCCACTGTAAAGTTGATCGAAGCTTCTGATGCTGTAGGAAACGCGTTTTGCGAGCGTTTCCACAAAAGGAATGGAGCCATCGGATTCGTATTCCACAGTAACGTTGATCAAAGCTTCTGATGCTGTAGGAAACGCGTTTTGCGAGCGTTTCCAGAAGAGGAATGGAGCCACTGGATTCGTATTCCACAGTAAAGTTGATCGAAGCTTCTGATGCTGTAGGAAACGCGTTTTGCGAGCGTTTCCACAAAAGGAATGGAGCCATCGGATTCGTATTCCACAGTAACGTTGATCAAAGCTTCTGATGCTGTAGGAAACGCGTTTTGCGAGCGTTTCCAGAAGAGGAATGGAGCCATTGGATTCGTATTCCACAGTAAAGTTGATCGAAGCTTCTGATGCTGTAGGAAACGCCTTTTGTGAGCGTTTCCAGAAAAGGAATGGAGCCATTGGATTCGTATTCCACAGTAACGTTGATCGAAGCTTCTGATGCTGTAGGAAACCCGTTTTTCAAGCGTTTCCAGAAAAGGAATGGGGTCATTGGATTCGTATTCCACTGTAAAGTTGATCGAAGCTTCTGATGCTGTAGGAAACGCGTTTTGCGAGCGTTTCCAGAAGAGGAATGAAGCCATTGGATTCGTATTCCACAGTAACGTTGATCAAAGCTTCTGATGCTGTAGGAAACGCGTTTTTCGAGCGTTTCCACAAAAGGAATGGAGCCATTGGATTCGTATTCCACAGTAACGTTGATCAAAGCTTCTGATGCTGTAGGAAACGCGTTTTGTGAGCGTTTCCAGAAAAGGAATTAGGCCATTGGATTCGTATTCCACTGTAAAGTTGATCGAGGCTTCTGATGCTGTAGGAAACGCGTTTTGTGAGCGTTTCCAGAAAAGGAATGAAGCCATTGGATTCGTATTCCACAGTAACGTTGATCAAAGCTTCTGATGCTGTAGGAAACGCGTTTTACGAGCGTTTCCAGAAGAGGAAAGGGACCATTGAATTTGTATTCCACTGTAAAGTTGATCGAAGCTTCTTATGCTGTAGGAAACGCGTTTTGCGAGCGTTTAAACAAAAGGAATGGAGCCATTGAAATCGTATTCCACAGTAACGTTGATCGAAGCTTCTGATGCTGTAGGAAACGCGCTTTGTGAGCGTTTCCACAAAAGGAATGGGGCAATTGGATTCGTATTCCACTGTAAAGTTGATCGAAGCTTCTGATGCTGTAGGAAACGCGTTTTGCGAGCGTTTCCAGAAGAGGAATGGAGCCATTGGATTCGTATTCCACAGTAACGTTGATCAAAGCTTCTGATGCTGTAGGCAACGCGTTTTGCGAGCGTTTCCAAAAAGGAATGGAGCCATCGGATTCGTATTCCACAGTAACGTTGATCAAAGCTTCTGATGCTGTAGGAAACGCGTTTTGCGAGCGTTTCCAGAAGAGGAATGGAGCCATTGGATTCGTATTCCACAGTAAAGTTGATCGAAGCTTCTGATGCTGTAGAAAACGCGTTTTGTGAGCGTTTCCAGAAAAGGAATGGAGCCATTGGATTCGTATTCCACAGTAACGTTGATCGAAGCTTCTGATGCGGTAGGAAACCCGTTTTGCGAGCGTTACCAGAAAAGGAATGGGGCCATTAGATTCTTATTCCACTGTAAAGTTGATCGAAGCTTCTGATGCTGTAGGAAACGCGTTTTGCGAGCGTTTCCAGAAGAGGAATGAAGCCATTGGATTCGTATTCCACAGTAACGTCGATCAAAGCTTCTGATGCTGTAGGAAACGCGTTTTGCGAGCGTTTCCACAAGAGGAATGGAGCCATTGGATTCGTATTCCACAGTAAAGTATCAAATCTTCTGATGCTGTAGGAAACGCGTTTTGCGAGCGTTTCCAAAAAAGGAATGGTGCCATTGGAATCGTATTCCACTGTAAAGTTGATCGAAGCTTCTGATGCTGTAGGAAACGTGTTTTTCGAGCGTTTGCAGAAGAGGAATGCAGCCACTGGATTCGTATTCCACAGTAACGTTGATCAAAGCTTCTGATGCTGTAGGAAACGCGTTTTGCGAGCGTTTCCAGAAAAGGAATGGGGCCATTGGATTCGTATTCCACTGTAAAGTTGATCGAAGCTTCTGATGCTGTAGGAAACGCGTTTTGCGAGCGTTTCCAGAAGAGGAATGGAGCAATTGGATTCGTATTCCACAGTCAAGTTTATTGAAGCTTCTGATGCTGTAGGAAACGTGTTTTTCGAGCGTTTGCAGAAGAGGAATGCAGCCATTGTATTCGTATTCCACAGTAACGTTGATCAAAGCTTCTGATGCTGTAGGAAACGCGTTTTGCGAGCGTTTCCAGAAAAGGAATGGGGCCATTGGATTCGTATTCCACTGTACAGTTGATCGAAGCTTCTGATGCTGTAGGAAACAGGTTTTGCGAGCGTTTCCAGAAGAGGAATGGAGCCACTGGATTCGTATTCCACAGTAAAGTTGATCGAATCTTCTGATGCTATAGGAAACGCGTTTTGCGAGCGTTTCCAGAAAAGGAATGGGGTCATTGGATTCGTATTCCACTGTAAAGTTGATCGAAGCTTCTGATGCTGTAGGAAACGCGTTTTGCGAGCGTTTCCAGAAGAGGAATGAAGCCATTGGATTCGTATTCCACAGTAACGTTGATCAAAGCTTCTGATGCTGTAGGAAACGCGTTTTTCGAGCGTTTCCACAAAAGGAATGGAGCCATTGGATTCGTATTCCACAGTAACGTTGATCAAAGCTTCTGATGCTGTAGGAAACGCGTTTTGTGAGCGTTTCCAGAAAAGGAATTAGGCCATTGGATTCGTATTCCACTGTAAAGTTGATCGAGGCTTCTGATGCTGTAGGAAACGCGTTTTGTGAGCGTTTCCAGAAAAGGAATGAAGCCATTGGATTCGTATTCCACAGTAACGTTGATCAAAGCTTCTGATGCTGTAGGAAACGCGTTTTGCGAGCGTTTCCAGAAGAGAAAAGGGGCCATTGAATTTGTATTCCACTGTAAAGTTGATCGAAGCTTCTTATGCTGTAGGAAACGCGTTTTGCGAGCGTTTAAACAAAAGGAATGGAGCCATTGAAATCGTATTCCACAGTAACGTTGATCGAAGCTTCTGATGCTGTAGGAAACGCGCTTTGTGAGCGTTTCCACAAAAGGAATGGGGCAATTGGATTCGTATTCCACTGTAAAGTTGATCGAAGCTTCTGATGCTGTAGGAAACGCGTTTTGCGAGCGTTTCCAGAAGAGGAATGGAGCCATTGGATTCGTATTCCACAGTAACGTTGATCAAAGCTTCTGATGCTGTAGGCAACGCGTTTTGCGAGCGTTTCCAAAAAGGAATGGAGCCATCGGATTCGTATTCCACAGTAACGTTGATCAAAGCTTCTGATGCTGTAGGAAACGCGTTTTGCGAGCGTTTCCAGAAGAGGAATGGAGCCATTGGATTCGTATTCCACAGTAAAGTTGATCGAAGCTTCTGATGCTGTAGAAAACGCGTTTTGTGAGCGTTTCCAGAAAAGGAATGGAGCCATTGGATTCGTATTCCACAGTAACGTTGATCGAAGCTTCTGATGCGGTAGGAAACCCGTTTTGCGAGCGTTACCAGAAAAGGAATGGGGCCATTAAATTCTTATTCCACTGTAAAGTTGATCGAAGCTTCTGATGCTGTAGGAAACGCGTTTTGCGAGCGTTTCCAGAAGAGGAATGAAGCCATTGGATTCGTATTCCACAGTAACGTCGATCAAAGCTTCTGA
The DNA here is from genome assembly GCF_048455015.1 of Haemaphysalis longicornis. Taxonomy (NCBI): domain Eukaryota; kingdom Metazoa; phylum Arthropoda; class Arachnida; order Ixodida; family Ixodidae; genus Haemaphysalis; species Haemaphysalis longicornis. Next base: position 241,037 of record NW_027526204.1, on the reverse strand, counting down.
TGCTGTAGGAAACGCGTTTTGCGAGCGTTTCCACAAGAGGAATGGAGCCATTGGATTCGTATTCCACAGTAAAGTATCAAATCTTCTGATGCTGTAGGAAACGCGTTTTGCGAGCGTTTCCAAAAAAGGAATGGTGCCATTGGAATCGTATTCCACTGTAAAGTTGATCGAAGCTTCTGATGCTGTAGGAAACGTGTTTTTCGAGCGTTTGCAGAAGAGGAATGCAGCCATTGGATTCGTATTCCACAGTAACGTTGATCAAAGCTTCTGATGCTGTAGGAAACGCGTTTTGCGAGCGTTTCCAGAAAAGGAATGGGGCCATTGGATTCGTATTCCACTGTAAAGTTGATCGAAGCTTCTGATGCTGTAGGAAACGCGTTTTGCGAGCGTTTCCAGAAGAGGAATGGAGCAATTGGATTCGTATTCCACAGTCAAGTTTATTGAAGCTTCTGATGCTGTAGGAAACGTGTTTTTCGAGCGTTTGCAGAAGAGGAATGCAGCCATTGGATTCGTATTCCACAGTAACGTTGATCAAAGCTTCTGATGCTGTAGGAAACGCGTTTTGCGAGCGTTTCCAGAAAAGGAATGGGGCCATTGGATTCGTATTCCACTGTACAGTTGATCGAAGCTTCTGATGCTGTAGGAAACAGGTTTTGCGAGCGTTTCCAGAAGAGGAATGGAGCCACTGGATTCGTATTCCACAGTAAAGTTGATCGAATCTTATGATGCTATAGGAAACGCGTTTTGCGAGCGTTTCCAGGAGACGAATGGAGCCATTGGATTCGTATTCCACAGTAACGTTGATCAAAGCTTCTGATGTTAGGAAACGCGTTTTGCGAGCGTTTCCACAAAAGGAATGAAGCCATTGGATTCGTATTCCACAGTAACGTAGATCAAAGCTTCTGATGCTGTAGGAAACGCGTTTTGCGAGCGTTTCCAGAAAAGGAATGGGGCCATTGGAGTCGTATTCCACTGTAAAGTTGATCGAAGCTTCTGATGCTGTAGGAAACGCGTTTTGTTAGCGTTTCCACAAAATGAATGGGGCCATTGGATTCGTATTCCACTGTACAGTTGATCGAAGCTTTTGATGCTGTAGGAAACGCGTTTTGCGAGCGTTTCCAGAAGAGGAATGGAGCCACTGGATTCGTATTCCACTGTAAAGTTGGTCGAACCTTCTGATGCTGTAGGAAACGAGTTTTGCGAGCGTGTACACAAAAGGAATGGAGCCATCAGATTCGTATTCCACAGTAACGTTGATCAAAGCTTCTGATGCTGTAGGAAACACGTTTTGCGAGCGTTTCCAGAAGAGGAATGGAGCCATTGGATTCGTATTCCACAGTAAAGTTGATCGAAGCTTCTGATGCTGTAGGAAACGCGTTTTGTGAGCGTTTCCAGAAAAGGAATGGAGCCATTTGATTCGTATTCCACAGTAACGTTGATCGAAGCTTCTGATGCGGTAGGAAACCCGTTTTGCGAGCGTTACCAGAAAAGGAATGGGGCCATTAGATTCTTATTCCACTGTAAAGTTGATCGAAGCTTCTGATGCTGTAGGAAACGCGTTTTGCGAGCGTTTCCAGAAGAGGAATGAAGCCATTGGATTCGTATTCCACAGTAACGTCGATCAAAGCTTCTGATGCTGTAGGAAACGCGTTTTGCGAGCGTTTCCACAAGAGGAATGGAGCCATTGGATTCGTATTCCACAGTAAAGTATCAAATCTTCTGATGCTGTAGGAAACGCGTTTTGCGAGCGTTTCCAAAAAAGGAATGGTGCCATTGGAATCGTATTCCACTGTAAAGTTGATCGAAGCTTCTGATGCTGTAGGAAACGTGTTTTTCGAGCGTTTGCAGAAGAGGAATGCAGCCATTGGATTCGTATTCCACAGTAACGTTGATCAAAGCTTCTGATGCTGTAGGAAACGCGTTTTGCGAGCGTTTCCAGAAAAGGAATGGGGCCATTGGATTCGTATTCCACTGTAAAGTTGATCGAAGCTTCTGATGCTGTAGGAAACGCGTTTTGCGAGCGTTTCCAGAAGAGGAATGGAGCAATTGGATTCGTATTCCACAGTCAAGTTTATTGAAGCTTCTGATGCTGTAGGAAACGTGTTTTTCGAGCGTTTGCAGAAGAGGAATGCAGCCATTGGATTCGTATTCCACAGTAACGTTGATCAAAGCTTCTGATGCTGTAGGAAACGCGTTTTGCGAGCGTTTCCAGAAAAGGAATGGGGCCATTGGATTCGTATTCCACTGTACAGTTGATCGAAGCTTCTGATGCTGTAGGAAACAGGTTTTGCGAGCGTTTCCAGAAGAGGAATGGAGCCACTGGATTCGTATTCCACAGTAAAGTTGATCGAATCTTCTGATGCTATAGGAAACGCGTTTTGCGAGCGTTTCCAGGAGACGAATGGAGCCATTGGATTCGTATTCCACAGTAACGTTGATCAAAGCTTCTGATGTTAGGAAACGCGTTTTGCGAGCGTTTCCACAAAAGGAATGAAGCCATTGGATTCGTATTCCACAGTAACGTAGATCAAAGCTTCTGATGCTGTAGGAAACGCGTTTTGCGAGCGTTTCCAGAAAAGGAATGGGGCCATTGGAGTCGTATTCCACTGTAAAGTTGATCGAAGCTTCTGATGCTGTAGGAAACGCGTTTTGTTAGCGTTTCCACAAAATGAATGGGGCCATTGGATTCGTATTCCACTGTACAGTTGATCGAAGCTTTTGATGCTGTAGGAAACGCGTTTTGCGAGCGTTTCCAGAAGAGGAATGGAGCCACTGGATTCGTATTCCACTGTAAAGTTGATCGAAGCTTCTGATGCTGTAGGAAACGAGTTTTGCGAGCGTGTACACAAAAGGAATGGAGCCATCAGATTCGTATTCCACAGTAACGTTGATCAAAGCTTCTGATGCTGTAGGAAACACGTTTTGCGAGCGTTTCCAGAAGAGGAATGGAGCCATTGGATGCGTATTCCACAGTAAAGTTGATCGAAGCTTCTGATGCTGTAGGAAACGCGTTTTGTGAGCGTTTCCAGAAAAGGAATGGAGCCATTTGATTCGTATTCCACAGTAACGTTGATCGAAGCTTCTGATGCTGTAGGAAACCCGTTTTGCGAGCGTTTCCAGAAAAGGAATGGGGTCATTGGATTCGTATTCCACTGTAAAGTTGATCGAAGCTTCTGATGCTGTAGGAAACGCGTTTTGCGAGCGTTTCCAGAAGAGGAATGGACCCATTGGATTCGTATTCCACAGTAACGTTGATCAAAGCTTCTGATGCTGTAGGAAACGCGTTTTGCGAGCGTTTCCACAAAAGGAATGGAGCCATTGGATTCGTATTCCACAGTAACGTAGATCAAAGCTTCTGATGCTGTAGGAAACGCGTTTTGCGAGCGTTTCCAGAAAAGGAAAGGGGCCATTGGATTCGTATTCCACTGTAAAGTTGATCGAAGCTTCTGATGCTGTAGGAAACGCGTTTTGTTAGCGTTTCCACAAAATGAATGGGGCCATTGGATTCGTATTCCACTGTACAGTTGATCGAAGCTTCTGATGCTGTAGGAAACGCGTTTTGCGAGCGTTTCCACAAAAGGAATGGAGCCATTGGATTCGTATTCCACAGTAACGTTGATCAAAGCTTCTGATGCTGTAGGAAACGCGTTTTGCGAGCGTTTCCAGAAGAGGAAAGGGGCCATTGAATTCGTATTTCACTGTAAAGTTGATCGAAGCTTCTGATGCTGTAGGAAACGCGTTTTGCGAGCGTTTAAACAAAAGGAATGGAGCCATTGGATTTGTATTTCACAGTAACGTTGATCGAAGCTTCTGATGCTGTAGGAAACGCGTTTTGTGAGCGTTTCCACAAAAGGAATGGGGCCATTGGATTCGTATTCCACTGTAAAGTTGATCGAAGCTTGTGATGCTGTAGGAAACGCGTTTTGCGAGCGTTTCCAGAAGAGGAATGGAGCCATTGGATTCGTATTCCACAGTAACGTTGATCAAAGCTTCTGATGCTGTAGGAAACGCGTTTTGCGAGCGTTTCCAGAAGAGGAATGGAGCCATTGGATTCGTATTCCACAGTGAAGTTGATCGAAGCTTCTGATGCTGTAGGAAACGCGTTTTGCGAGCGTTTCCACAAAAGGAATGGAGCTATCGGATTCGTATTCCACAGTAACGTTGATCAAAGCTTCTGATGCTGTAGGAAACGCGTTTTGCGAGCGTTTCCAGAAGAGGAATGGAGCCATTGGATTCGTATTCCACAGTAAAGTTGATCGAAGCTTCTGATGCTGTAGGAAACGCGTTTTGTGAGCGTTTCCAGAAAAGGAATGGAGCCATTGGATTCGTATTCCACAGTAACGTTGATCGAAGCTTCTGATGCTGTAGGAAACCCGTTTTGCGAGCGTTTCCAGAAAAGGAATGGGGTCATTGGATTTGTATACCACTGTAAAGTTGATCGAAGCTTCTGATGCTGTAGGAAACGCGTTTTGCGAGCGTTTCCAGAAGAGGAATGGAGCCATTGGATTCGTATTCCACAGTAACGTTCATCAAAGCTTCTGATGCTGTAGGAAACGCGTTTTGCGAGCGTTTCCACAAAAGGAATGGAGCCATCGGATTCGTATTCCACAGTAACGTTGAGCAAAGCTTCTGATGCTGTAGGAAACGCGTTTTGCGAGCGTTTCCAGAAGAGGAATTTAGCCATTGGATTCGTATTCCACAGTAACGTCGATCAAAGCTTCTGATGCTGTAGGAAACGCGTTTTGCGAGCGTTTCCAAAAAAGGAATGGGGCCATTGGATTCGTATTCCACTGTAAATTTGATCGAAGCTTCTGAAGCTGTAGGAAACGCGTTTTGCGAGCGTTTCCACAAAAGGAATGGAGCCAATGGATTCGTATTCCACAGTAACGTTGATCAAAGCTTCTGATGCTGTAGGAAACGCGTTTTGCGAGCGTTTCCAGAAAAGGAAAGGGGCCATTGGATTCGTATTACACTGTAAAGTTGATCGAAGCTTCTGATGCTGTAGGAAACGCGTTTTGTTAGCGTTTCCACAAAATGAATGGGGCCATTGGATTCGTATTCCACTGTACAGTTGATCGAAGCTTTTGATGCTGTAGGAAACGCGTTTTGCGAGCGTTTCTAGAAGAGGAATGGAGCCACTGGATTCGTATTCCACAGTAAAGTTGATCGAAGCTTCTGATGCTGTAGGAAACGCGTTTTGCGAGCGTTTCCATAAAAGGAATGGAGCCATCGGATTCGTATTCCACAGTAACGTTGATCAAAGCTTCTGATGCTGTAGGAAACGCGTTTTGCGAGCGTTTAAACAAAAGGAATGGAGCCATTGGATTCGTATTCCACAGTAACGTTGATCGAAGCTTCTGATGCTGTAGGAAACGCGCTTTGTGAGCGTTTCCACAAAAGGAATGGGGCCATTGGATTCGTATTCCACTGTAAAGTTGATCGAAGCTTCTGATGCTGTAGGAAACGCGTTTTGCGAGCGTTTCCAGAAGAGGAATGGAGCCATTGGATTCGTATTCCACAGTAACGTTGATCAAAGCTTCTGATGCTGTAGGAAACGCGTTTTGCGAGCGTTTCCACAAAAGGAATGGAGCCATCGGATTCGTATTCCACAGTAACGTTGATCAAAGCTTCTGATGCTGTAGGAAACGCGTTTTGCGAGCGTTTCCAGAAGAGGAATGGAGCCATTGGATTCGTATTCCACAGTAAAGTTGATCGAAGCTTCTGATGCTGTAGAAAACGCGTTTTGTGAGCGTTTCCAGAAAAGGAATGGAGCCATTGGATTCGTATTCCACAGTAACGTTGATCGAAGCTTCTGATGCGGTAGGAAACCCGTTTTGCGAGCGTTACCAGAAAAGGAATGGGGCCATTAGATTCTTATTCCACTGTAAAGTTGATCGAAGCTTCTGATGCTGTAGGAAACGCGTTTTGCGAGCGTTTCCAGAAGAGGAATGAAGCCATTGGATTCGTATTCCACAGTAACGTTGATCAAAGCTTCTGATGCTGTAGGAAACGCGTTTTGCGAGCGTTTCCACAAGAGGAATGGAGCCATTGGATTCGTATTCCACAGTAAAGTATCAAAGCTTCTGATGCTGTAGGAAACGCGTTTTGCGAGCGTTTCCAAAAAAGGAATGGTGCCATTGGAATCGTATTCCACTGTAAAGTTGATCGAAGCTTCTGATGCTGTAGGAAACGTGTTTTTCGAGCGTTTGCAGAAGAGGAATGCAGCCATTGGATTCGTATTCCACAGTAACGTTGATCAAAGCTTCTGATGCTGTAGGAAACGCGTTTTGCGAGCGTTTCCAGAAAAGGAATGGGGCCATTGGATTCGTATTCCACTGTAAAGTTGATCGAAGCTTCTGATGCTGTAGGAAACGCGTTTTGCGAGCGTTTCCAGAAGAGGAATGGAGCAATTGGATTCGTATTCCACAGTCAAGTTTATTGAAGCTTATGATGCTGTAGGAAACGTGTTTTTCGAGCGTTTGCAGAAGAGGAATGCAGCCATTGGATTCGTATTCCACAGTAACGTTGATCAAAGCTTCTGATGCTGTAGGAAACGCGTTTTGCGAGCGTTTCCAGAAAAGGAATGGGGCCATTGGATTCGTATTCCACTGTACAGTTGATCGAAGCTTCTGATGCTGTAGGAAACAGGTTTTGCGAGCGTTTCCAGAAGAGGAATGGAGCCACTGGATTCGTATTCCACAGTAAAGTTGATCGAATCTTCTGATGCTATAGGAAACGCGTTTTGCGAGCGTTTCCAGGAGACGAATGGAGCCATTGGATTCGTATTCCACAGTAACGTTGATCAAAGCTTCTGATGTTAGGAAACGCGTTTTGCGAGCGTTTCCACAAAAGGAATGGAGCCATTGGATTCGTATTCCACAGTAACGTAGATCAAAGCTTCTGATGCTGTAGGAAACGCGTTTTGCGAGCGTTTCCAGAAAAGGACTGGGGCCATTGGAGTCGTATTCCACTGTAAAGTTGATCGAAGCTTCTGATGCTGTAGGAAACGCGTTTTGTTAGCGTTTCCACAAAATGAATGGGGCCATTGGATTCGTATTCCACTGTACAGTTGATCGAAGCTTTTGATGCTGTAGGAAACGCGTTTTGCGAGCGTTTCCAGAAGAGGAATGGAGCCACTGGATTCGTATTCCACTGTAAAGTTGATCGAAGCTTCTGATGCTGTAGGAAACGCGTTTTGCGAGCGTGTACACAAAAGGAATGGAGCCATCAGATTCGTATTCCACAGTAACGTTGATCAAAGCTTCTGATGCTGTAGGAAACACGTTTTGCTAGCGTTTCCAGAAGAGGAATGGAGCCATTGGATTCGTATTCCACAGTAAAGTTGATCGAAGCTTCTGATGCTGTAGGAAACGCGTTTTGTGAGCGTTTCCAGAAAAGCAATGGAGCCATTTGATTCGTATTCCACAGTAACGTTGATCGAAGCTTCTGATGCTGTAGGAAACCCGTTTTGCGAGCGTTTCCAGAAAAGGAATGGGGTCATTGGATTCGTATTCCACTGTAAAGTTGATCGAAGCTTCTGATGCTGTAGGAAACGCGTTTTGCGAGCGTTTCCAGAAGAGGAATGGACCCATTGGATTCGTATTCCACAGTAACGTTGATCAAAGCTTCTGATGCTGTAGGAAACGCGTTTTGCGAGCGTTTCCACAAAAGGAATGGAGCCATTGGATTCGTATTCCACAGTAACGTAGATCAAAGCTTCTGATGCTGCAGGAAACGCGTTTTGCGAGCGTTTCCAGAAAAGGAAAGGGGCCATTGGATTCGTATTCCACTGTAAAGTTGATCGAAGCTTCTGATGCTGTAGGAAACGCGTTTTGTTAGCGTTTCCACAAAATGAATGGGGCCATTGGATTCGTATTCCACTGTACAGTTGATCGAAGCTTTTGATGCTGTAGGAAACGCGTTTTGCGAGCGTTTCCAGAAGAGGAATGGAGCCACTGGATTCGTATTCCACAGTAAAGTTGATCGAAGCTTCTGATGCTGTAGGAAACGCGTTTTGCGAGCGTTTCCACAAAAGGAATGGAGCCATAGGATTCGTATTCCACAGTAACGTTGATCAAAGCTTCTGATGCTGTAGGAAACGCGTTTTGCGAGCGTTTCCAGAAGAGGAAAGGGGCCATTGAATTCGTATTTCACTGTAAAGTTGATCGAAGCTTCTGATGCTGTAGGAAACGCGTTTTGCGAGCGTTTAAACAAAAGGAATGGAGCCATTGGATTTGTATTCCACAGTAACGTTGATCGAAGCTTCTGATGTTGTAGGAAACGCGTTTTGTGAGCGTTTCCACAAAAGGAATGGGGCCATTGGATTCGTATTCCACTGTAAAGTTGATCGAAGCTTGTGATGCTGTAGGAAACGCGTTTTGCGAGCGTTTCCAGAAGAGGAATGGAGCCATTGGATTCGTATTCCACAGTAACGTTGATCAAAGCTTCTGATGCTGTAGGAAACGCGTTTTGCGAGCGTTTCCAGAAGAGGAATGGAGCCATTGGATTCGTATTCCACAGTGAAGTTGATCGAAGCTTCTGATGCTGTAGGAAACGCGTTTTGCGAGCGTTTCCACAAAAGGAATGGAGCTATCGGATTCGTATTCCACAGTAACGTTGATCAAAGCTTCTGATGCTGTAGGAAACGCGTTTTGCGAGCGTTTCCAGAAGAGGAATGGAGCCATTGGATTCGTATTCCACAGTAAAGTTGATCGAAGCTTCTGATGCTGTAGGAAACGCGTTTTGTGAGCGTTTCCAGAAAAGGAATGGAGCCATTGGATTCGTATTCCACAGTAACGTTGATCGAAGCTTCTGATGCTGTAGGAAACCCGTTTTGCGAGCGTTTCCAGAAAAGGAATGGGGTCATTGGATTTGTATACCACTGTAAAGTTGATCGAAGCTTCTGATGCTGTAGGAAACGCGTTTTGCGAGCGTTTCCAGAAGAGGAATGGAGCCATTGAATTCGTATTCCACAGTAACGTTCATCAAAGCTTCTGATGCTGTAGGAAACGCGTTTTGCGAGCGTTTCCACAAAAGGAATGGAGCCATCGGATTCGTATTCCACAGTAACGTTGAGCAAAGCTTCTGATGCTGTAGGAAACGCGTTTTGCGAGCGTTTCCAGAAGAGGAATTTAGCCATTGGATTCGTATTCCACAGTAACGTCGATCAAAGCTTCTGATGCTGTAGGAAACGCGTTTTGCGAGCGTTTCCAAAAAAGGAATGGGGCCATTGGATTCGTATTCCACTGTAAATTTGATCGAAGCTTCTGAAGCTGTAGGAAACGCGTTTTGCGAGCGTTTCCACAAAAGGAATGGAGCCAATGGATTCGTATTCCACAGTAACGTTGATCAAAGCTTCTGATGCTGTAGGAAACGCGTTTTGCGAGCGTTTCCAGAAAAGGAAAGGGGCCATTGGATTCGTATTCCACTGTAAAGTTGATCGAAGCTTCTGATGCTGTAGGAAACGCGTTTTGTTAGCGTTTCCACAAAATGAATGGGGCCATTGGATTCGTATTCCACTGTACAGTTGATCGAAGCTTTTGATGCTGTAGGATACGCGTTTTGCGAGCGTTTCCAGAAGAGGAATGGAGCCACTGGATTCGTATTCCACAGTAAAGTTGATCGAAGCTTCTGATGCTGTAGGAAACGCGTTTTGCGAGCGTTTCCACAAAAGGAATGGAGCCATCGGATTCGTATTCCACAGTAACGTTGATCAAAGCTTCTGATGCTGTAGGAAACGCGTTTTGCGAGCGTTTCCAGAAGAGGAAAGGGGCCATTGAATTCGTATTTCACTGTAAAGTTGATCGAAGCTTCTGATGCTGTAGGAAACGCGTTTTGCGAGCGTTTAAACAAAAGGAATGGAGCCATTGGATTTGTATTCCACAGTAACGTTGATCGAAGCTTCTGATGCTGTAGGAAACGCGTTTTGTGAGCGTTTCCACAAAAGGAATGGGGCCATTGGATTCGTATTCCACTGTAAAGTTGATCGAAGCTTGTGATGCTGTAGGAAACGCGTTTTGCGAGCGTTTCCAGAAGAGGAATGGAGCCATTGGATTCGTATTCCACAGTAACGTTGATCAAAGCTTCTGATGCTGTAGGAAACGCGTTTTGCGAGCGTTTCCAGAAGAGGAATGGAGCCATTGGATTCGTATTCCACAGTGAAGTTGATCGAAGCTTCTGATGCTGTAGGAAACGCGTTTTGCGAGCGTTTCCACAAAAGGAATGGAGCCATCGGATTCGTATTCCACAGTAACGTTGATCAAAGCTTCTGATGCTGTAGGAAACGCGTTTTGCGAGCGTTTCCAGAAGAGGAATGGAGCCATTGGATTCGTATTCCACAGTAACGTTCATCAAAGCTTCTGATGCTGTAGGAAACGCGTTTTGCGAGCGTTTCCACAAAAGGAATGGAGCCATCGGATTCGTATTCCACAGTAACGTTGAGCAAAGCTTCTGATGCTGTAGGAAACGCGTTTTGCGAGCGTTTCCAGAAGAGGAATTTAGCCATTGGATTCGTATTCCACAGTAACGTCGATCAAAGCTTCTGATGCTGTAGGAAACGCGTTTTGCGAGCGTTTCCAAAAAAGGAATGGGGCCATTGGACTCGTATTCCACTGTAAATTTGATCGAAGCTTCTGAAGCTGTAGGAAACGCGTTTTGCGAGCGTTTCCACAAAAGGAATGGAGCCAATGGATTCGTATTCCACAGTAACGTTGATCAAAGCTTCTGATGCTGTAGGAAACGCGTTTTGCGAGCGTTTCCAGAAGAGGAATGGAGCCATTGGATTCGTATTCCAAAGTAAAGTTTATTGAAGCTTCTGATGCTGTAGGAAACGCGTTTTTCGAGCGTTTGCAGAAGAGGAATGCAGCCATTGGATTCGTATTCCACAGTAACGTTGATCAAAGCTTCTGATGCTGTAGGAAACGCGTTTTGCGAGCGTTTCCAGAAAAGGAATTGGGCTATAGGATTCGTATTCCACTGTACTGTTGATCGAAGCTTCTGATGCTGTAGGAAACGCGTTTTGCGAGCGTTTCCAGAAGAGGAATGGAGCCACTGGATTCGTATTCCACAGTAAAGTTGATCGAAGCTTCTGATGCTATAGGAAACGCGTTTTGCGAGCGTTTCCAGGAGAGGAATGGAGCCATTGGATTCGTATTCCACAGTAACGTTGATCAAAGCTTCTGATGCTGTAGGAAACGCGTTTTGCGAGCGTTTCCACAAAAGGAATGGAGCCATTGGATTCGTATTCCACAGTAACGTAGATCAAAGCTTCTGATGCTGTAGGAAAAGCGTTTTGCGAGCGTTTCCAGAAAATGAATGGGGCCATTGGATTCGTATTCCACTGTGAAGTTGATCGAAGTTTTGATGCTGTAGGAAACGCGTTTTGCGAGCGTTTCCAGAAGAGGTATGGAGCCACTGGATTCGTATTCCACAGTAAAATTGATCGAAGCTTCTGATGCTGTAGGAAACGCGTTTTGCGAGCGTTTCCACAAAAGGAATGGAGCCATCGGATTCGTATTCCACAGTAACGTTGATCAAAGCTTCTGATGCTGTAGGAAACCCGTTTTGCGAGCGTTTCCAGAAAAGGAATGGGGTCATTGGATTCGTATTCCACTGTAAAGTTGATCGAAGCTTCTGATGCTGTAGGAAACGCGTTTTGCGAGCGTTTCCAGAAGAGGAATGAAGCCATTGGATTCGTATTCCACAGTAACGTAGATCAAAGCTTCTGATGCTGTAGGAAACGCGTTTTGCGAGCGTTTCCACAAAAGGAATGGAGCCATCGGATTCGTATTCCACAGTAACGTTGAGCAAAGCTTCTGATGCTGTAGGAAACGCGTTTTGCGAGCGTTTCCAGAAGAGGAATTTAGCCATTGGATTCGTATTCCACAGTAACGTCGATCAAAGCTTCTGATGCTGTAGGAAACGCGTTTTGCGAGCGTTTCCAAAAAAGGAATGGGGCCATTGGATTCGTATTCCACTGTAAATTTGATCGAAGCTTCTGAAGCTGTAGGAAACGCGTTTTGCGAGCGTTTCCACAAAAGGAATGGAGCCAATGGATTCGTATTCCACAGTAACGTTGATCAAAGCTTCTGATGCTGTAGGAAACGCGTTTTGCGAGCGTTTCCAGAAAAGGAAAGGGGCCATTGGATTCGTATTCCACTGTAAAGTTGATCGAAGCTTCTGATGCTGTAGGAAACGCGTTTTGTTAGCGTTTCCACAAAATGAATGGGGCCATTGGATTCGTATTCCACTGTACAGTTGATCGAAGCTTTTGATGCTGTAGGAAACGCGTTTTGCGAGCGTTTCCAGAAGAGGAATGGAGCCACTGGATTCGTATTCCACAGTAAAGTTGATCGAAGCTTCTGATGCTGTAGGAAACGCGTTTTGCGAGCGTTTCCACAAAAGGAATGGAGCCATCGGATTCGTATTCCACAGTAACGTTGATCAAAGCTTCTGATGCTGTAGGAAACGCGTTTTGCGAGCGTTTCCAGAAGAGGAAAGGGGCCATTGAATTCGTATTTCACTGTAAAGTTGATCGAAGCTTCTGATGCTGTAGGAAACGCGTTTTGCGAGCGTTTAAACAAAAGGAATGGAGCCATTGGATTTGTATTCCACAGTAACGTTGATCGAAGCTTCTGATGCTGTAGGAAACGCGTTTTGTGAGCGTTTCCACAAAAGGAATGGGGCCATTGGATTCGTATTCCACTGTAAAGTTGATCGAAGCTTGTGATGCTGTAGGAAACGCGTTTTGCGAGCGTTTCCAGAAGAGGAATGGAGCCATTGGATTCGTATTCCACAGTAACGTTGATCAAAGCTTCTGATGCTGTAGGAAACGCGTTTTGCGAGCGTTTCCAGAAGAGGAATGGAGCCATTGGATTCGTATTCCACAGTGAAGTTGATCGAAGCTTCTGATGCTGTAGGAAACGCGTTTTGCGAGCGTTTCCACAAAAGGAATGGAGCCATCGGATTCGTATTCCACAGTAACGTTGATCAAAGCTTCTGATGCTGTAGGAAACGCGTTTTGCGAGCGTTTCCAGAAGAGGAATGGAGCCATTGGATTCGTATTCCACAGTAACGTTCATCAAAGCTTCTGATGCTGTAGGAAACGCGTTTTGCGAGCGTTTCCACAAAAGGAATGGAGCCATCGGATTCGTATTCCACAGTAACGTTGAGCAAAGCTTCTGATGCTGTAGGAAACGCGTTTTGCGAGCGTTTCCAGAAGAGGAATTTAGCCATTGGATTCGTATTCCACAGTAACGTCGATCAAAGCTTCTGATGCTGTAGGAAACGCGTTTTGCGAGCGTTTCCAAAAAAGGAATGGGGCCATTGGATTCGTATTCCACTGTAAATTTGATCGAAGCTTCTGAAGCTGTAGGAAACGCGTTTTGCGAGCGTTTCCACAAAAGGAATGGAGCCAATGGATTCGTATTCCACAGTAACGTTGATCAAAGCTTCTGATGCTGTAGGAAACGCGTTTTGCGAGCGTTTCCAGAAGAGGAATGGAGCCATTGGATTCGTATTCCAAAGTAAAGTTTATTGAAGCTTCTGATGCTGTAGGAAACGCGTTTTTCGAGCGTTTGCAGAAGAGGAATGCAGCCATTGGATTCGTATTCCACAGTAACGTTGATCAAAGCTTCTGATGCTGTAGGAAACGCGTTTTGCGAGCGTTTCCAGAAAAGGAATTGGGCTATTGGATTCGTATTCCACTGTACACTTGATCGAAGCTTCTGATGCTGTAGGAAACGCGTTTTGCGAGCGTTTCCAGAAGAGGAATGGAGCCACTGGATTCGTATTCCACAGTAAAGTTGATCGAAGCTTCTGATGCTATAGGAAACGCGTTTTGCGAGCGTTTCCAGGAGAGGAATGGAGCCATTGGATTCGTATTCCACAGTAACGTTGATCAAAGCTTCTGATGCTGTAGGAAACGCGTTTTGCGAGCGTTTCCACAAAAGGAATGGAGCCATTGGATTCGTATTCCACAGTAACGTAGATCAAAGCTTCTGATGCTGTAGGAAAAGCGTTTTGCGAGCGTTTCCAGAAAATGAATGGGGCCATTGGATTCGTATTCCACTGTGAAGTTGATCGAAGCTTTTGATGCTGTAGGAAACGCGTTTTGCGAGCGTTTCCAGAAGAGGTATGGAGCCACTGGATTCGTATTCCACAGTAAAATTGATCGAAGCTTCTGATGCTGTAGGAAACGCGTTTTGCGAGCGTTTCCACAAAAGGAATGGAGCCATCGGATTCGTATTCCACAGTAACGTTGATCAAAGCTTCTGATGCTGTAGGAAACCCGTTTTGCGAGCGTTTCCAGAAAAGGAATGGGGTCATTGGATTCGTATTCCACTGTAAAGTTGATCGAAGCTTCTGATGCTGTAGGAAACGCGTTTTGCGAGCGTTTCCAGAAGAGGAATGAAGCCATTGGATTCGTATTCCACAGTAACGTAGATCAAAGCTTCTGATGCTGTAGGAAACGCGTTTTGCGAGCGTTTCCAGAAAAGGAATGGGGGGGCCATTGGATTCGTATTCCACTGTAAAGTTGATCGAAGCTTCTGATGCTGTAGGAAACGCGTTTTGTTAGCGTTTCCATAAAATGAATGAAGCCATCGGATTCGTATTCCACAGTAACGTTGATCAAAGCTTCTGATGCTGTAGGAAACCCGTTTTGCGAGCGTTTCCAGAAAAGGAATGGAGCCATTGGATTCGTATTCCACAGTAAAGTTGATCGAAGCTTCTGCTGCTGTAGGAAACGCGTTTTGTGAGCGTTTCCAGAAAAGGAATGGAGCCATTGGATTCGTATTCCACAGTAACGTTGATCGAAGCTTCTGATGCTGTAGGAAACCCGTTTTGCGAGCGTTTCCAGAAAAGGAATGGGGTCATTGGATTCGTATACCACTGTAAAGTTGATCGAAGCTTCTGATGCTGTAGGAAACGCGTTTTGCGAGCGTTTCCAGAAGAGGAATGGAGCCATTGGATTCGTATTCCACAGTAACGTTGATCAAAGCTTCTGATGCTGTAGGAAATGCGTTTTGCGAGTGTTTCCACAAAAGGAATAGAGCCATCGGATTCGTATTCCACAGTAACGTTGATCAAAGCTTCTGATGCTGTAGGAAACGCGTTTTGCGAGCGTTTCCAGAAGAGGAATGGAGCCATTGGATTCGTATTCCACAGTAACGTCGATCAAAGCTTCTGATGCTGTAGGAAACCCGTTTTGCGACCGTTTCCAGAAAAGGAATGGGGTCAGTGGATTCGTATTCCACTGTAAAGTTGATCGAAGCTTCTGATGCTGTAGGAAACGCGTTTTGCGAGCGTTTCCAGAAGAGGAATGAAGCCATTGGATTCGTATTCCACAGTAACGTTGCTCAAAGCTTCTGATGCTGTAGGAAACGCGTTTTTCGAGCGTTTCCACAAAAGGAATGGAGCCATTGGATTCGTATTCCACAGTAACGTAGATCAAAGCTTCTGACGCTGTAGGAAACGCGTTTTGCGAGCGTTTCCAGAAAAGGAATGGGGCCATTGGATTCGTATTCCACTGTGAAGTTGATCGAAGCTTTTGATGCTGTAGGAAACGCGTTTTGCGAGCGTTTCCAGAAGAGGTATGGAGCCACTGGATTCGTATTCCACAGTAAAGTTGATCGAAGCTTCTGATGCTGTAGGAAACGCGTTTTGCGAGCGTTTCCACAAAAGGAATGGAGCCATCGGATTCGTATGCCACAGTAACGTTGATCAAAGCTTCTGATGCTGTAGGAAACCCGTTTTGCGAGCGTTTCCAGAAAAGGAATGGGGTCATTGGATTCGTATTCCACTGTAAAGTTGATCGAAGCTTCTGATGCTGTACGAAACGCGTTTTGCGAGCGTTTCCAGAAGAGGAATGAAGCCATTGGATTCGTATTCCACAGTAACGTTGATCAAAGCTTCTGATGCTGTAGGAAACGCGTTTTTCGAGCGTTTCCACAAAAGGAATGGAGCCATTGGATTCGTATTCCACAGTAACGTAGATCAAAGCTTCTGATGCTGTAGGAAACGCGTTTTGCGAGCGTTTCCAGAAAAGGAATGGGGCCATTGGATTCGTATTCCACTGTAAAGTTGATCGAAGCTTCTGATGCTGTAGGAAACGCGTTTTGTTAGCGTTTCCATAAAATGAATGGGGCCATTGGATTCGTATTCCACTGTACAGTTGATCGAAGCATTTGATGCTGTAGGAAACGCGTTTCGCGAGCGTTTCCAGAAGAGGAATGGAGCCACTGGATTCGTATTCCACAGTAAAGTTGATCGAAGCTTCTGATGCTGTAGGAAACGCGTTTTGCGAGCGTTTCCACAAAAGGAATGGAGCCATCGGATTCGTATTCCACAGTAACGTTGATCAAAGCTTCTGATGCTGTAGGAAACGCGTTTTGCGAGTGTTTCCAGAAGAGGAATGGAGCCATTGGATTCGTATTCCACAGTAAAGTTGATCGAAGCTTCTGCTGCTGTAGGAAACGCGTTTTGTGAGCGTTTCCAGAAAAGGAATGGAGCCATTGGATTCGTATTCCACAGTAACGTTGATCGAAGCTTCTGATGCTGTAGGAAACCCGTTTTGCGAGCGTTTCCAGAAAAGGAATGGGGTCATTGGATTCGTATACCACTGTAAAGTTGATCGAAGCTTCTGATGCTGTAGGAAACGCGTTTTGCGAGCGTTTCCAGAAGAGGAATGGAGCCATTGGATTCGTATTCCACAGTAACGTTGATCAAAGCTTCTGATGCTGTAGGAAATGCGTTTTGCGAGCGTTTCCACAAAAGGAATAGAGCCATCGGATTCGTATTCTACAGTAACGTTGATCAAAGCTTCTGATGCTGTAGGAAACGCGTTTTGCGAGCGTTTCCAGAAGAGGAATGGAGCCATTGGATTCGTATTCCACAGTAACGTCGATCAAAGCTTCTGATGCTGTAGGAAACCCGTTTTGCGAGCGTTTCCAGAAAAGGAATGGGGTCAGTGGATTCGTATTCCACTGTAAAGTTGATCGAAGCTTCTGATGCTGTAGGAAACGCGTTTTGCGAGCGTTTCCAGAAGAGGAATGAAGCCATTGGATTCGTATTCCACAGTAACGTTGATCAAAGCTTCTGATGCTGTAGGAAACGCGTTTTTCGAGCGTTTCCACAAAAGGAATGGAGCCATTGGATTCGTATTCCACAGTAACGTAGATCAAAGCTTCTGATGCTGTAGGAAACGCGTTTTGCGAGCGTTTCCAGAAAAGGAATGGGGCCATTGGATTCGTATTCCACTGTAAAGTTGATCGAAGCTTCTGATGCTGTAGGAAACGCGTTTTTATAGCGTTTCCACAAAATGAATGGGGCCATTGGATTCGTATTCCACTGTAAAGTTGATCGAAGCTTTTGATGCTGTATGAAACGCGTTTTGCGAGCGTTTCCAGAAGAGGTATGGAGCCACTGGATTCGTATTCCACAGTAAAGTTGATCGAAGCTTTTGATGCTGTAGGAAACGCGTTTTGCGAGCGTTTCCAGAAGAGGAATGGAGCCACTGGATTCGTATTCCACAGTAAAGTTGATCGAAGCTTCTGATGCTGTAGGAAACGCGTTTTGCGAGCGTTTCCACAAAAGGAATGGAGCCATCGGATTCGTATTCCACAGTAACGTTGATCAAAGCTTCTGATGCTGTAGGAAACGCGTTTTGCGAGCGTTTCCAGAAGAGGAATGGAGCCATTGGATTCGTATTCCACAGCAAAGTTGATCGAAGCTTCTGATGCTGTAGGAAACGCGTTTTGTGAGCGTTTCCAGAAAAGGAATGGAGCCATTGGATTCGTATTCCACAGTAACGTTGATCGAAGCTTCTGATGCTGTAGGAAACCCGTTTTGCGAGCGTTTCCAGAAAAGGAATGGGGTCATTGGATTTGTATACCACTGTAAAGTTGATCGAAGCTTCTGATGCTGTAGGAAACGCGTTTTGCGAGCGTTTCCAGAAGAGGAATGGAGCCATTGGATTCGTATTCAACAGTAACGTTGATCAAAGCTTCTGATACTGTAGGAAACGCGTTTTGCGAGCGTTTCCACAAAAGGAATGGAGCCATCGGATTCGTATTCCACAGTAACGTTGAGCAAAGCTTCTGATGCTGTAGGAAACGCGTTTTGCGAGCGTTTCCAGAAGAGGAATTTAGCCTTTGGATTCGTATTCCACAGTAACGTCGATCAAAGCTTCTGATGCTGTAGGAAACGCGTTTTGCGAGCGTTTCCAAAAAAGGAATGGGGCCATTGGATTCGTATTCCACTGTAAAGTTGATCGAAGCTTCTGATGCTGTAGGAAACGCGTTTTGCGAGCGTTTCCACAAAAGGAATGGAGCCAATGGATTCGTATTCCACAGTAACGTTGATCAAAGCTTCTGATGCTGTAGGAAACGCGTTTTGCGAGCGTTTCCAGAAGAGGAATGGAGCCATTGGATTCGTATTCCACAGTAAAGTTTATTGAAGCTTCTGATGCTGTAGGAAACGCGTTTTTCGAGCGTATGCAGAAGAGGAATGCAGCCATTGGATTCGTATTCCACAGTAACGTTGATCAAAGCTTCTGATGCTGTAGGAAGCGCGTTTTGCGAGCGTTTCCAGAAAAGGAATGGGGCTATTGGATTCGTATTCCACTGTACAGTTGATCGAAGCTTCTGATGCTGTAGGAAACGCGTTTTGCGAGCGTTTCCAGAAGAGGAATGGAGCCACTGGATTCGTATTCCACAGTAAAGTTGATCGAAGCTTCTGATGCTATAGGAAACGCGTTTTGCGAGCGTTTCCAGGAGAGGAATGGAGCCATTGGATTCGTATTCCACAGTAACGTTGATCAAAGCTTCTGATGCTGTAGGAAACGCGTTTTGCGAGCGTTTCCACAAAAGGAATGGAGCCATTGGATTTGTATTCCACAGTAACGTAGATCAAAGCTTCTGATGCTGTAGGAAACGCGTTTTGCGAGCGTTTACAGAAAAGGAATGGGGCCATTGGATTCGTATTCCACTGTAAAGTTGATCGAAGCTTCTGATGCTGTAGGAAACGCGTTTTTATAGCGTTTCACCAAAATGAATGGGGCCATTGGATTCGTATTCCACTGTAAAGTTGATCGAAGCTTTTGATGCTGTATGAAACGGGTTTTGCGAGCGTTTCCAGAAGAGGTATGGAGCCACTGGATTCGTATTCCACAGTAAAGTTGATCGAAGCTTCTGATGCTGTAGGAAACGCGTTTTTCGAGCGTTTGCAGAAGAGGAATGCAGTCATTGGATTCGTATTCCACAGTAACGTTGATCAAAGCTTCTGATGCTGTAGGAAACGCGTTTTGCGAGCGTTTCCACAAAAGGAATGGAGCCATCGGATTCGTATTCCACAGTAACGTTGATCAAAGCTTCTGATGCTGTAGGAAACCCGTTTTGCGAGCGTTTCCAGAAAAGGAATGGGGTCAGTGGATTCGTATTTCACTGTAAAGTTGATCGAAGCTTCTGATGCTGTAGGAAACGCGTTTTGGGAGCGTTTCCAGAAGAGGAATGAAGCCATTGGATTCGTATTCCACAGTAACGTTGATCAAAGCTTCTGATGCTGTAGGAAACGCGTTTTTCGAGCGTTTCCACAAAAGGAATGGAGCCATTGGATTCGTATTCCACAGTAACGTTGATCAAAGCTTCTGATGCTGTAGGAAACGCGTTTTGTGAGCGTTTCCAGAAGAGGTATGGAGCCACTGGATTCGTATTCCACAGTAAAGTTGATCGAAGCTTCTGATGCTGTAGGAAACGCGTTTTGCGAGCGTTTCCACAAAAGGAATGGAGCCATCGGATTCGTTTTCCACAGTAACGTTGATCAAAGCTTCTGATGCTGTAGGAAACCCGTTTTGCGAGCGTTTCCAGAAAAGGAATGGGGTCATTGGATTCGTATTCCACTGTAAAGTTGATCGAAGCTTCTGATGCTGTAGGAAACGCGTTTTGCGAGCGTTTCCAGAAGAGGAATGAAGCCATTGGATTTGTATTCCACAGTAACTTTGATCAAAGCTTCTGATGCTGTAGGAAACGCGTTTTTCGAGCGTTTCCACAAAAGGAATGGAGCCATTGGATTCGTATTCCACAGTAACGTAGATCAAAGCTTCTGATGCTGTAGGAAACGCGTTTTGCGAGCGTTTCCAGAAAAGGAATGGGGCCATTGGATTCGTATTCCACTGTAAAGTTGATCGAAGCTTCTGATGCTGTAGGAAACGCGTTTTGTTAGCGTTTCCATAAAATGAATGGGGCCATTGGATTCGTATTCCACTGTACAGTTGATCGAAGCATTTGATGCTGTAGGAAACGCGTTTTGCGAGCGTTTCCAGAAGAGGAATGGAGCCACTGGATTCGTATTCCACAGTAAAGTTGATCGAAGCTTCTGATGCTGTAGGAAACGCGTTTTGCGAGCGTTTCCACAAAAGGAATGGAGCCATCGGATTCGTATTCCACAGTAACGTTGATCAAAGCTTCTGCTGCTGTAGGAAACGCGTTTTGTGAGCGTTTCCAGAAAAGGAATGGAGCCATTGGATTCGTATTCCACAGTAACGTTGATCGAAGCTTCTGATGCTGTAGGAAACCCGTTTTGCGAGCGTTTCCAGAAAAGGAATGGGGTCATTGGATTCGTATACCACTGTAAAGTTGATCGAAGCTTCTGATGCTGAAGGAAACGCGTTTTGCGAGCGTTTCCAGAAGAGTAATGGAGCCATTGGATTCGTATTCCACAGTAATGTTGATCAAAGCTTCTGATGCTGTAGGAAACGCGTTTTGCGAGCGTTTCCACAAAAGGAATGGGGCCATTCGATTCGTATTCCACTGTAAAGTTGATCGAAGCTTCTGATGCTGTAGGAAACGCGTTTTGCGAGCGTTTCCACAAAAGGAATGGAGCCAATGGATTTGTATTCCACAGTAACGTTGATCAAAGCTTCTGATGCTGTAGGAAACGCGTTTTGCGAGCGTTTCCAGAAGAGGAATGAAGCCATTGGATTCGTATTCCACAGTAAAGTTTATTGAAGCTTCTGATGCTGTAGGAAACGCGTTTTGCGAGCGTTTCCACAAAAGGAATGGAGCCATTGGATTCGTATTCCACAGTAACGTAGATCAAAGCTTCTGATGCTGTAGGAAACGCGTTTTGCGAGCGTTTCCAGAAAAGGAATGGGGCCATTGGATTCGTATTCCACTGTAAATTTGATCGAAGCTTCTGATGCTGTAGGAAACGCGTTTTGTTAGCGTTTCCACAAAATGAATGGGGCCATTGGATTCGTATTCCACTGTACAGTTGATCGAAGCTTTTGATGCTGTAGGAAACGCGTTTTGCGAGCGTTTCCAGAAGAGGAATGGAGCCATTGGATTCGTATTCCACAGTAACGTTGATCAAAGCTTCTGATACTGTAGGAAACGCGTTTTGCGAGCGTTTCCACAAAAGGAATGGAGCCATCGGATTCGTATTCCACAGTAACGTTGAGCAAAGCTTCTGATGCTGTAGGAAACGCGTTTTGCGAGCGTTTCCAGAAGAGGAATTTAGCCATTGGATTCGTATTCCACAGTAACGTCGATCAAAGCTTCTGATGCTGTAGGAAACGCGTTTTGCGAGCGTTCCCAAAAAAGGAATGGGGCCATTGGATTCGTATTCCACTGTAAAGTTGATCGAAGCTTTTGATGCTGTATGAAACGCGTTTTGCGAGCGTTTCCAGAAGAGGAATGGAGCCACTGGATTTGTATTCCACAGTAAAGTTGATCGAAGCTTCTGATGCTATAGGAAACGCGTTTTGCGAGCGTTTCCAGGAGAGGAATGGAGCCATTGGATTCGTATTCCACAGTAACGTTGATCAAAGCTTCTGATGCTGTAGGAAACGCGTTTTGGAGCGTTTCCACAAAAGGAATGGAGCCATTGGATTCGTATTCCACAGTAACGTAGATCAAAGCTTCTGATGCTGTAGGAAACTCGTTTTGCGAGCGTTTCCAGAAAAGGAATGGGGCCATTGGATTCGTATTCCACTGTAAAGTTGATCGAATCTTCTGATGCTGTAGGAAACGCGTTTTTATAGCGTTTCCACAAAATGAATGGGGCCATTGGATTCGTATTCCACTGTAAAGTTGATCGAAGCTTTTGATGCTGTATGAAACGCGTTTTGCGAGCGTTTCCAGAAGAGGTATGGAGCCACTGGATTCGTATTCCACAGTAAAGTTGATCGAAGCTTCTGATGCTGTAGGAAACGCGTTTTGCGAGCGTTTCCAGAAGAGGAATGGAGCCATTGGATTCGTATTCCACAGTAAAGTTTATTGAAGCTTCTGATGCTGTAGGAAACGCGTTTTTCGAGCGTTTGCAGAAGAGGAATGCAGCCATTGGATTCGTATTCCACAGTAACGTTGATCAAAGCTTCTGATGCTGTAGGAAACCCGTTTTGCGAGCGTTTCCAGAAAAGGAATGGGGTCATTGGATTCGTATTCCACTGTAAAGTTGATCGAAGCTTCTGATGCTGTAGGAAACGCGTTTTGCGAGCGTTTCCAGAAGAGGAATGAAGCCATTGGATTCGTATTCCACAGTAACGTTGATCAAAGCTTCTGATGCTGTAGGAAACGCGTTTTTCGAGCGTTTCCACAAATGGAATGGAGCCATTGGATTCGTATTCCACAGTAACGTTGATCATAGCTTCTGATGCTGTAGGAAACGCGTTTTGTGAGCGTTTCCAGAAAAGGAATGGGGCCTTTGGATTCGTATTCCACTGTAAAGTTGATCGATGCTTCTGATGCTGCAGGAAACGCGTTTTGTGAGCGTTTCCAGAAAAGGAATGAAGCCATTGGATTCGTATTCCGCAGTAACGTTGATCAAAGCTTCTGATGCTGTAGGAAACGCGTTTTGCGAGCGTTTCCAGAAGAGGAAAGGGGCCATTGAATTCGTATTCCACTGTAAAGTTGATCGAAGCTTCTGATGCTGTAGGAAACGCGTTTTGCGAGCGTTTAAACAAAAGGAATGGAGCCATTGGTTTCGTATTCCACAGTAACGTTGATCGAAGCTTCTGATGCTGTAGGAAACGCGTTTTGTGAGCGTTTGCACAAAAGGAATGGGGCCATTGGATTCGTATTCCACTGTAAAGTTGAACGAAGCTTCTTATGCTGTAGGAAACGCGTTTTGCGAGCGTTTCCAGAAGAGGAATGGAGCCATTGGATTCGTATTCCACAGTAACGTTGATCAAAGCTTCTGATGCTGTAGGAAAGGCGTTTTGCGAGCGTTTCCAGAAGAGGAATGGAGCCATTGGATTCGTATTCCACAGTAAAGTTGATCGAAGCTTCTGATGCTGTAGGAAACGCGTTTTGTGAGCGTTTCCAGAAAAGGAATGGAGCCATTGGATTCGTATTCCACAGTAACGTTGATCGAAGCTTCTGATGCTGTAGGAAACCCGTTTTGCGAGCGTTTCCAGAAAAGGAATGGGGCCATTGGATTCGTATTCCACTGTAAAGTTGATCGAAGCTTCTGATGGTGTAGGAAACGCGTTTTGCGAGCGTTTCCAGAAGAGGAATAAAGCCACTGGATTCGTATTCCACAGTAACGTTGATAAAAGCTTCTGATGCTGTAGGAAACGCGTTTTGCGAGCGTTTCCAGAAGAGGAATGGAGCCATTGGATTCGTATTCCACTGTAAAGTTGATCGAAGCTTCTGATGCTGTAGGAAACGCGTTTTGCGAGCGTTTCCACAACAGGAATGGAGCCATTGGATTCGTATTCCACAGTAACGTTGATCAAAGCTTCTGATGCTGTAGGAAACGCGTTTTGCGGCGTTTCCAGAAGAGGAATGGAGCCATTGGATTCGTATTCCACAGTAAAGTTTATTGAAGCTTCTGATGCTGTAGGAAACGTGTTTTTCGAGCGTTTGCAGAAGAGGAATGCAGTCATTGGATTCGTATTCCACAGTAACGTTGATCAAAGCTTCTGATGCTGTAGGAAACGCGTTTTGCGAGCGTTTCCAGAAAAGGAATGGGGCCATTGGATTCGTATATCACTGTACAGTTGATCGAAGCTTCTGATGCTGTAGGAAACGCGTTTTGCGAGCGTTTCCAGAAGAAGAATGGAGCCACTGGATTCGTATTCCACAGTAAAGTTGATCGAAGCTTCTGATGCTATTGGAAACGCGTTTTCCGAGCGTTTCCAGGAGAGGAATGGAGCCATTGGATTCGTATTCCACAGTAACGTTGATCAAAGCTTCTGATGCTGTAGGAAACGCGTTTCGCGAGCGTTTCCACAAAAGGAATGGAGCCATTGGATTCGTATTCCACAGTAACGTAGATCAAAGCTTCTGATGCTGTAGGAAACGCGTTTTGCGAGCGTTTCCACAAAAGGAATGGGGCCATTGGATTCGTATTCCACTGTAAAGTTGATCGAAGCTTCTGATGCTGTAGGAAACGCGTTTTGTTAGCGTTTCCGCAAAATGAATGGGGCCATTGGATTCGTATTCCACTGTAAAGTTGATCGAAGCTTTTGATGCTGTAGGAAACGCGTTTTGCGAGCGTTTCCAGAAGAGGAATGGAGCCACTGGATTCGTATTCCACAGTAAGGTTGATCGAAGCTTCTGATGCTGTAGGAAACGCGTTTTGCGAGCGTTTCCACAAAAGGAATGGAGCCATCGGATTCGTATTCCACAGTAACGTTGATCAAAGCTTCTGATGCTGTAGGAAACGCGTTTTGCGACCGTTTCCAGAAGAGGAATGGAGCCATTGGATTCGTATTCCACAGTAAAGTTGATCGAAGCTTCTGATGCTGTAGGAAACGCGTTTTGTGAGCGTTTCCAGAAAAGGAATGGAGCCATTGGATTCGTATTCCACAGTAACGTTGATCGAAGCTTCTGATGCTGTAGGAAACCCGTTTTGCGAGCGTTTCCAGAAAAGGAATGGGGTCATTGGATTCGTATACCACTGTAAAGTAGATCGAAGCTTCTGATGCTGTAGGAAACGCGTTTTGCGAGCGTTTCAAGAAGAGGAATGGAGCCATTGGATTCGTATTCCACAGTAACGTTGATCAAAGCTTCTGATGCTGTAGGAAACGCGTTTTGCGAGCGTTTACACAAAAGGAATGGAGCCATTGGATTCGTATTCCACAGTAACGTTGATCAAAGCTTCTGATGCTGTAGGAAACGCGTTTTGCGAGCGTTTCCACAAAAGGAATGGAGCCATTGGATTCGTATTCCACAGTAACGTAGATCAAAGCTTCTGATGCTGTAGGAAACGCGTTTTGCGAGCGTTTCCACAAAAGGAATGGGGCCATTGGATTCGTATTCCACTGTAAAGTTGATCGAAGCTTCTGATGCTGTAGGAAACGCGTTTTGTTAGCGTTTCCACAAAATGAATGGGGCCATTGGATTCGTATTCCACTGTAAAGTTGATCGAAGCTTTTGATGCTGTAGGAAACGCGTTTTGCGAGCGTTTCCAGAAGAGGAATGGAGCCACTGGATTCGTATTCCACAGTAAGGTTGATCGAAGCTTCTGATGCTGTAGGAAACGCGTTTTGCGAGCGTTTCCACAAAAGGAATGGAGCCATCGGATTCGTATTCCACAGTAACGTTGATCAAAGCTTCTGATGCTGTAGGAAACGCGTTTTGCGACCGTTTCCAGAAGAGGAATGGAGCCATTGGATTCGTATTCCACAGTAAAGTTGATCGAAGCTTCTGATGCTGTAGGAAACGCGTTTTGTGAGCGTTTCCAGAAAAGGAATGGAGCCATTGGATTCGTATTCCACAGTAACGTTGATCGAAGCTTCTGATGCTGTAGGAAACCCGTTTTGCGAGCGTTTCCAGAAAAGGAATGGGGTCATTGGATTCGTATACCACTGTAAAGTAGATCGAAGCTTCTGATGCTGTAGGAAACGCGTTTTGCGAGCGTTTCAAGAAGAGGAATGGAGCCATTGGATTCGTATTCCACAGTAACGTTGATCAAAGCTTCTGATGCTGTAGGAAACGCGTTTTGCGAGCGTTTACACAAAAGGAATGGAGCCATCGGATTCGTATTTCACAGTAACGTTGATCAAAGCTTCTGATGCTGTAGGAAACGCGTTTTGCGAGCGTTTCCAGAAGAGGAATGGAGCCATTGGATTCGCATTCCACAGTAACGTCGATCAAAGCTTCTGATGCTGTAGGAAACGCGTTTACGAGCGTTTCCAAAAAAGGAATGGGGCCATTGGATTCGTATTCCACTGTAAAGTTGATCGAAGCTTCTGATGCTGTAGGAAACGCGTTTTGCGAGCGTTTCCACAAAAGGAATGGAGCCAATGGATTCGTATTCCACAGTAACGTTGATCAAAGCTTCTGATGCTGTAGGAAACGCGTTTTGCGAGCGTTTCCAGGAGAGGAATGGAGCCATTGGATTCGTATTCTACAGTAAAGTTTATTGAAGCTTCTGATGCTGTAGGAAACGCGTTTTTCGAGCGTTTGCAGAAGAGGAATGCAGCCATTGGATTCGTATTCCACACTACCGTTGATCAAATCTTCTGATGCTGTAGGAAACGCGTTTTGCGAGCGTTTCCAGAAGAGGAATGGAGGCATTGGATTCGTATTCCACAGTAACGTTGATCAAAGCTTCTGATGCTGTAGGAAACGTGTTTTGTGAGCGTTTCCAAAAAAGGAATGGGGCCATTGGATTCGTATTCCACTGTAAAGTTGATCGATGCTTCTGATGCTGTAGGAAACGCGTTTTGTGAGCGTTTCCAGAAAAGGAATGAAGCCATTGGATTCGTATTCCACAGTAACGTTGATCAAAGCTTCTTATGCTGTAGGAAACGCGTTTTGCGAGCGTTTCCAGAAGAGGAAAGGGGCCATTGAATTCGTATTCCACTGTAAAGTTGATCGAAGCTTCTGATGCTGTAGGAAACGCGTTTTGCGAGCGTTTAAACAAAAGGAATGGAGCCATTGGATTCGTATTCCACAGTAACGTTGATCGAAGCTTCTGATGCTGTAGGAAACGCGTTTTGTGAGCGTTTCCACAAAAGGAATGGGGCCATTGGATTCGTATTCCACTGTAAAGTTGATTGAAGCTTCTGATGCTGTAGGAAACGCGTTTTGCGAGCGTTTCCAGAAGAGGAATGGAGCCATTGGATTCGTATTCCACAGTAACGTTGATCAAAGCTTCTGATGCTGTAGGAAACGCGTTTTGCGAGTGTTTCCAGAAGAGAAATGGAGCCATTGGATTCGTATTCCACAGTAAAGTTGATCGAAGCTTCTGATGCTGTAGGAAACGCGTTTTGTGAGCGTTTCCAGAAAAGGAATGGAGCCATTGGATTCGTATTCCACAGTAACGTTGATCGAAGCTTCTGATGCTGTAGGAAACCCATTTTGCGAGCGTTTCCAGAAAAGGAATGGGGCCATTGGATTCGTATTCCACTGTAACGTTGATCGAAGCTTCTGATGGTGTAGGACACGCGTTTTACGAGCGTTTCCAGAAGAGGAATGAAGCCACTGGATTCGTATTCCACAGTAACGTTGATAAAAGCTTCTGTTGCTGTAGGAAACGCGTTTTGCGAGCGTTTCCAGAAGAGGAATGGAGCCATTGGATTCGTATTCCACTGTAAAGTTGATCGAAGCTTCTGATGCTGTAGGAAACGCGTTTTGCGAGCGTTTCCACAAAAGGAATGGAGCCATTTGATTCGTATTCCACAGTAACGTTGATCAAAGCTTCTCATGCTGTAGGAAACGCGTTTTGCGAGCGTTTCCAGAAGAGGAATGGAGCCATTGGATTCGTATTCCACAGTAAAGTTTATTGAAGCTTCTGATGCTGTAGGAAACGCGTTTTTCGAGCGTTCGCAGAAGAGTAATGCAGCCATTGGATTCGTATTCCACAGTAACGTTGATCAAAGCTTCTGATGCTGTAGGAAACGCGTTTTTATAGCGTTTCCACAAAATGAATGGGGCCATTGGATTCGTATTCCACTGTAAAGTTGATCGAAGCTTTTGATGCTGTATGAAACGCGTTTTGCGAGCGTTTCCAGAAGAGGTATGGAGCCACTGGATTCGTATTCCACAGTAAAGTTGATCGAAGCTTCTGATGCTGTAGGAAACGCGTTTTGCGAGCGTTTCCAGAAGAGGAATGGAGCCATTGGATTCGTATTCCACAGTAAAGTTTATTGAAGCTTCTGATGCTTTAGGAAACGCGTTTTTCGAGCGTTTGCAGAAGAGGAATGCAGCCATTGGATTCGTATTCCACAGTAACGTTGATCAAAGCTTCTGATGCTGTAGGAAACGCGTTTTGCGAGCGTTTCCACAAAAGGAATGGAGCCATATGATTCGTATTCCACAGTAACGTTGATCAAAGCTTCTGATGCTGTAGGAAACCCGTTTTGCGAGCGTTTCCAGAAAAGGAATGGGGTCATTGGATTCGTATTCCACTGTAAAGTTGATCGAAGCTTCTGATGCTGTAGGAAACGCGTTTTGCGAGCGTTTCCAGAAGAGGAATGAAGCCATTGGATTCGTATTCCACAGTAACGTTGATCAAAGCTTCTGATGCTGTAGGAAACGCGTTTTTCGAGCGTTTCCACAAAAGGAATGGAGCCATTGGATTCGTATTCCACAGTAACGTTGATCAAAGCTTCTGATGCTGTAGGAAACGCGTTTTGTGAGCGTTTCCAGAAAAGGAATGGGGCCTTTGGATTCGTATTCCACTGTAAAGTTGATCGATGCTTCTGATGCTGTAGGAAACGCGTTTTGTGAGCGTTTCCAGAAAAGGAATGAAGCCATTGGATTCGTATTCCGCAGTAACGTTGATCAAAGCTTCTGATGCTGTAGGAAACGCGTTTTGCGAGCGTTTCCAGAAGAGGAAAGGGGCCATTGAATTCGTATTCCACTGTAAAGTTGATCGAAGCTTCTGATGCTGTAGGAAACGCGTTTTGCGAGCGTTTAAACAAAAGGAATGGAGCCATTGGATTCGTATTCCACAGTAACGTTGATCGAAGCTTCTGATGCTGTAGGAAACGCGTTTTGTGAGCGTTTGCACAAAAGGAATGGGGCCATTGGATTCGTATTCCACTGAAAAGTTGAACGAAGCTTCTTATGCTGTAGGAAACGCGTTTTGCGAGCGTTTCCAGAAGAGGAATGGAGCCATTGGATTCGTATTCCACAGTAACGTTGATCAAAGCTTCTGATGCTGTAGGAAACGCGTTTTGCGAGCGTTTCCAGAAGAGGAATGGAGCCATTGGATTCGTATTCCACAGTAAAGTTGATCGAAGCTTCTGATGCTGTAGGAAACGCGTTTTGTGAGCGTTTCCAGAAAAGGAATGGAGCCATTGGATTCGTATTCCACAGTAACGTTGATCGAAGCTTCTGATGCTGTAGGAAACCCGTTTTGCGAGCGTTTCCAGAAAAGGAATGGGGCCATTGGATTCGTATTCCACTGTAAAGTTGATCGAAGCTTCTGATGGTGTAGGAAATGCGTTTTGCGAGCGTTTCCAGAAGAGGAATGAAGCCACTGGATTCGTATTCCACAGTAACGTTGATAAAAGCTTCTGATGCTGTAGGAAACGCGTTTTGCGAGCGTTTCCAGAAGAGGAATGGAGCCATTGGATTCGTATTCCACTGTAAAGTTGATCGAAGCTTCTGATGCTGTAGGAAACGCGTTTTGCGAGCGTTTCCACAAAAGGAATGGAGCCATTGGATTCGTATTCCACAGTAACGTTGATCAAAGCTTCTGATGCTGTAGGAAACGCGTTTTGCGAGCGTTTCCAGAAGAGGAATGGAGCCATTGGATTCGTATTCCACCGTAAAGTTTATTGAAGCTTCTGATGCTGTAGGAAACGTGTTTTTCGAGCGTTTGCAGAAGAGGAATGCAGTCATTGGATTCGTATTCCACAGTAACGTTGATCAAAGCTTCTGATGCTGTAGGAAACGCGTTTTGCGAGCGTTTCCACAAAAGGAATGGAGCCATTGGATTCGTATTCCACAGTAACGTAGATCAAAGCTTCTGATGCTGTAGGAAACGCGTTTTGCGAGCGTTTCCAGAAAAGGAATGGGGCCATTGGATTCGTATTCCACTGTAAAGTTGATCGAAGCTTCTGATGCTGTAGAAAGCGCGTTTTGTTAGCGTTTCCACAAAATGAATGGGGCCATTGGATTCGTATTCCACTGTAAAGTTGATCGAAGCTTTTGATGCTGTAGGAAACGCGTTTTGCGAGCGTTTCCAGAAGAGGAATGGAGCCACTGGATTCGTATTCCACAGTAAGGTTGATCGAAGCTTCTGATGCTGTAGGAAACGCGTTTTGCGAGCGTTTCCACAAAAGGAATGGAGCCATCGGATTCGTATTCCACAGTAACGTTGATCAAAGCTTCTGATGCTGTAGGAAACGCGTTTTGCGACCGTTTCCAGAAGAGGAATGGAGCCATTGGATTCGTATTCCACAGTAAAGTTGATCGAAGCTTCTGATGCTGTAGGAAACGCGTTTTGTGAGCGTTTCCAGAAAAGGAATGGAGCCATTGGATTCGTATTCCACAGTAACGTTGATCGAAGCTTCTGATGCTGTAGGAAACCCGTTTTGCGAGCGTTTCCAGAAAAGGAATGGGGTCATTGGATTCGTATACCACTGTAAAGTAGATCGAAGCTTCTGATGCTGTAGGAAACGCGTTTTGCGAGCGTTTCAAGAAGAGGAATGGAGCCATTGGATTCGTATTCCACAGTAACGTTGATCAAAGCTTCTGATGCTGTAGGAAACGCGTTTTGCGAGCGTTTACACAAAAGGAATGGAGCCATCGGATTCGTATTCCACAGTAACGTTGATCAAAGCTTCTGATGCTGTAGGAAACGCGTTTTGCGAGCGTTTCCAGAAGAGGAATGGAGCCATTGGATTCACATTCCACAGTAACGTCGATCAAAGCTTCTGATGCTGTAGGAAACGCGTTTAGCGAGCGTTTCCAAAAAAGGAATGGGGCCATTGGATTCGTATTCCACTGTAAAGTTGATCGAAGCTTCTGATGCTGTAGGAAACGCGTTTTGCGAGCGTTTCCACAAAAGGAATGGAGCCAATGGATTCGTATTCCACAGTAACGTTGATCAAAGCTTCTGATGCTGTAGGAAACGCGTTTTGCGAGCGTTTCTAGGAGAGGAATGGAGCCATTGGATTCGTATTCTACAGTAAAGTTTATTGAAGCTTCTGATGCTGTAGGAAACGCGTTGTTCGAGCGTTTGCAGAAGAGGAATGCAGCCATTGGATTCGTATTCCACAGTACCGTTGATCAAATCTTCTGATGCTGTAGGAAACGCGTTTTGCGAGCGTTTCCAGAAGAGGAATGGAGGCATTGGATTCGTATTCCACAGTAACGTTGATCAAAGCTTCTGATGCTGTAGGAAACGCGTTTTGTGAGCGTTTCCAAAAAAGGAATGGGGCCATTGGATTCGTATTCACTGTAAAGTTGATCGATGCTTCTGATGCTGTAGGAAACGCGTTTTGTGAGCGTTTCCAGAAAAGGAATGAAGCCATTGGATTCGTATTCCACAGTAACGTTGATCAAAGCTTCTTATGCTGTAGGAAACGCGTTTTGCGAGCGTTTCCAGAAGAGGAAAGGGGCCATTGAATTCGTATTCCACTGTAAAGTTGATCGAAGCTTCTGATGCTGTAGGAAACGCGTTTTGCGAGCGTTTAAACAAAAGGAATGGAACCATTGGATTCGTATTCCACAGTAACGTTGATCGAAGCTTCTGATGCTGTAGGAAACGCGTTTTGTGAGCGTTTCCACAAAAGGAATGGGGCCATTGGATTCGTATTCCACTGTAAAGTTGATCGAAGCTTCTGATGCTGTAGGAAACGCGTTTTGTTAGCGTTTCCACAAAATGAATGGGGCCATTGGATTCGTATTCCACTGTAAAGTTGATCGAAGCTTTTGATGCTGTAGGAAACGCGTTTTGCGAGCGTTTCCAGAAGAGGAATGGAGCCACTGGATTCGTATTCCACAGTAAGGTTGATCGAAGCTTCTGATGCTGTAGGAAACGCGTTTTGCGAGCGTTTCCACAAAAGGAATGGAGCCATCGGATTCGTATTCCACAGTAACGTTGATCAAAGCTTCTGATGCTGTAGGAAACGCGTTTTGCGACCGTTTCCAGAAGAGGAATGGAGCCATTGGATTCGTATTCCACAGTAAAGTTGATCGAAGCTTCTGATGCTGTAGGAAACGCGTTTTGTGAGCGTTTCCAGAAAAGGAATGGAGCCATTGGATTCGTATTCCACAGTAACGTTGATCGAAGCTTCTGATGCTGTAGGAAACCCGTTTTGCGAGCGTTTCCAGAAAAGGAATGGGGTCATTGGATTCGTATACCACTGTAAAGTAGATCGAAGCTTCTGATGCTGTAGGAAACGCGTTTTGCGAGCGTTTCAAGAAGAGGAATGGAGCCATTGGATTCGTATTCCACAGTAACGTTGATCAAAGCTTCTGATGCTGTAGGAAACGCGTTTTGCGAGCGTTTACACAAAAGGAATGGAGCCATTGGATTCGTATTCCACAGTAACGTTGATCAAAGCTTCTGATGCTGTAGGAAACGCGTTTTGCGAGCGTTTCCACAAAAGGAATGGAGCCATTGGATTCGTATTCCACAGTAACGTAGATCAAAGCTTCTGATGCTGTAGGAAACGCGTTTTGCGAGCGTTTCCACAAAAGGAATGGGGCCATTGGATTCGTATTCCACTGTAAAGTTGATCGAAGCTTCTGATGCTGTAGGAAACGCGTTTTGTTAGCGTTTCCACAAAATGAATGGGGCCATTGGATTCGTATTCCACTGTAAAGTTGATCGAAGCTTTTGATGCTGTAGGAAACGCGTTTTGCGAGCGTTTCCAGAAGAGGAATGGAGCCACTGGATTCGTATTCCACAGTAAGGTTGATCGAAGCTTCTGATGC
The DNA here is from genome assembly GCF_048455015.1 of Haemaphysalis longicornis. Taxonomy (NCBI): domain Eukaryota; kingdom Metazoa; phylum Arthropoda; class Arachnida; order Ixodida; family Ixodidae; genus Haemaphysalis; species Haemaphysalis longicornis. Next base: position 208,197 of record NW_027526204.1, on the reverse strand, counting down.
TGTAGGAAACGCGTTTTGCGAGCGTTTCCACAAAAGGAATGGAGCCATCGGATTCGTATTCCACAGTAACGTTGATCAAAGCTTCTGATGCTGTAGGAAACGCGTTTTGCGACCGTTTCCAGAAGAGGAATGGAGCCATTGGATTCGTATTCCACAGTAAAGTTGATCGAAGCTTCTGATGCTGTAGGAAACGCGTTTTGTGAGCGTTTCCAGAAAAGGAATGGAGCCATTGGATTCGTATTCCACAGTAACGTTGATCGAAGCTTCTGATGCTGTAGGAAACCCGTTTTGCGAGCGTTTCCAGAAAAGGAATGGGGTCATTGGATTCGTATACCACTGTAAAGTAGATCGAAGCTTCTGATGCTGTAGGAAACGCGTTTTGCGAGCGTTTCAAGAAGAGGAATGGAGCCATTGGATTCGTATTCCACAGTAACGTTGATCAAAGCTTCTGATGCTGTAGGAAACGCGTTTTGCGAGCGTTTACACAAAAGGAATGGAGCCATCGGATTCGTATTCCACAGTAACGTTGATCAAAGCTTCTGATGCTGTAGGAAACGCGTTTTGCGAGCGTTTCCAGAAGAGGAATGGAGCCATTGGATTCACATTCCACAGTAACGTCGATCAAAGCTTCTGATGCTGTAGGAAACGCGTTTAGCGAGCGTTTCCAAAAAAGGAATGGGGCCATTGGATTCGTATTCCACTGTAAAGTTGATCGAAGCTTCTGATGCTGTAGGAAACGCGTTTTGCGAGCGTTTCCACAAAAGGAATGGAGCCAATGGATTCGTATTCCACTGTAAAGTTGATCGAAGCTTTTGATGCTGTAGGAAACGCGTTTTGCGAGCGTTTCCAGAAGAGGAATGGAGCCACTGGATTCGTATTCCACAGTAAGGTTGATCGAAGCTTCTGATGCTGTAGGAAACGCGTTTTGCGAGCGTTTCCACAAAAGGAATGGAGCCATCGGATTCGTATTCCACAGTAACGTTGATCAAAGCTTCTGATGCTGTAGGAAACGCGTTTTGCGACCGTTTCCAGAAGAGGAATGGAGCCATTGGATTCGTATTCCACAGTAAAGTTGATCGAAGCTTCTGATGCTGTAGGAAACGCGTTTTGTGAGCGTTTCCAGAAAAGGAATGGAGCCATTGGATTCGTATTCCACAGTAACGTTGATCGAAGCTTCTGATGCTGTAGGAAACCCGTTTTGCGAGCGTTTCCAGAAAAGGAATGGGGTCATTGGATTCGTATACCACTGTAAAGTAGATCGAAGCTTCTGATGCTGTAGGAAACGCGTTTTGCGAGCGTTTCAAGAAGAGGAATGGAGCCATTGGATTCGTATTCCACAGTAACGTTGATCAAAGCTTCTGATGCTGTAGGAAACGCGTTTTGCGAGCGTTTACACAAAAGGAATGGAGCCATCGGATTCGTATTCCACAGTAACGTTGATCAAAGCTTCTGATGCTGTAGGAAACGCGTTTTGCGAGCGTTTCCAGAAGAGGAATGGAGCCATTGGATTCACATTCCACAGTAACGTCGATCAAAGCTTCTGATGCTGTAGGAAACGCGTTTAGCGAGCGTTTCCAAAAAAGGAATGGGGCCATTGGATTCGTATTCCACTGTAAAGTTGATCGAAGCTTCTGATGCTGTAGGAAACGCGTTTTGCGAGCGTTTCCACAAAAGGAATGGAGCCAATGGATTCGTATTCCACAGTAACGTTGATCAAAGCTTCTGATGCTGTAGGAAACGCGTTTTGCGAGCGTTTCTAGGAGAGGAATGGAGCCATTGGATTCGTATTCTACAGTAAAGTTTATTGAAGCTTCTGATGCTGTAGGAAACGCGTTGTTCGAGCGTTTGCAGAAGAGGAATGCAGCCATTGGATTCGTATTCCACAGTACCGTTGATCAAATCTTCTGATGCTGTAGGAAACGCGTTTTGCGAGCGTTTCCAGAAGAGGAATGGAGGCATTGGATTCGTATTCCACAGTAACGTTGATCAAAGCTTCTGATGCTGTAGGAAACGCGTTTTGTGAGCGTTTCCAAAAAAGGAATGGGGCCATTGGATTCGTATTCACTGTAAAGTTGATCGATGCTTCTGATGCTGTAGGAAACGCGTTTTGTGAGCGTTTCCAGAAAAGGAATGAAGCCATTGGATTCGTATTCCACAGTAACGTTGATCAAAGCTTCTTATGCTGTAGGAAACGCGTTTTGCGAGCGTTTCCAGAAGAGGAAAGGGGCCATTGAATTCGTATTCCACTGTAAAGTTGATCGAAGCTTCTGATGCTGTAGGAAACGCGTTTTGCGAGCGTTTAAACAAAAGGAATGGAACCATTGGATTCGTATTCCACAGTAACGTTGATCGAAGCTTCTGATGCTGTAGGAAACGCGTTTTGTGAGCGTTTCCACAAAAGGAATGGGGCCATTGGATTCGTATTCCACTGTAAAGTTGATCGAAGCTTCTGATGCTGTAGGAAACGCGTTTTGTTAGCGTTTCCACAAAATGAATGGGGCCATTGGATTCGTATTCCACTGTAAAGTTGATCGAAGCTTTTGATGCTGTAGGAAACGCGTTTTGCGAGCGTTTCCAGAAGAGGAATGGAGCCACTGGATTCGTATTCCACAGTAAGGTTGATCGAAGCTTCTGATGCTGTAGGAAACGCGTTTTGCGAGCGTTTCCACAAAAGGAATGGAGCCATCGGATTCGTATTCCACAGTAACGTTGATCAAAGCTTCTGATGCTGTAGGAAACGCGTTTTGCGACCGTTTCCAGAAGAGGAATGGAGCCATTGGATTCGTATTCCACAGTAAAGTTGATCGAAGCTTCTGATGCTGTAGGAAACGCGTTTTGTGAGCGTTTCCAGAAAAGGAATGGAGCCATTGGATTCGTATTCCACAGTAACGTTGATCGAAGCTTCTGATGCTGTAGGAAACCCGTTTTGCGAGCGTTTCCAGAAAAGGAATGGGGTCATTGGATTCGTATACCACTGTAAAGTAGATCGAAGCTTCTGATGCTGTAGGAAACGCGTTTTGCGAGCGTTTCAAGAAGAGGAATGGAGCCATTGGATTCGTATTCCACAGTAACGTTGATCAAAGCTTCTGATGCTGTAGGAAACGCGTTTTGCGAGCGTTTACACAAAAGGAATGGAGCCATTGGATTCGTATTCCACAGTAACGTTGATCAAAGCTTCTGATGCTGTAGGAAACGCGTTTTGCGAGCGTTTCCACAAAAGGAATGGAGCCATTGGATTCGTATTCCACAGTAACGTAGATCAAAGCTTCTGATGCTGTAGGAAACGCGTTTTGCGAGCGTTTCCACAAAAGGAATGGGGCCATTGGATTCGTATTCCACTGTAAAGTTGATCGAAGCTTCTGATGCTGTAGGAAACGCGTTTTGTTAGCGTTTCCACAAAATGAATGGGGCCATTGGATTCGTATTCCACTGTAAAGTTGATCGAAGCTTTTGATGCTGTAGGAAACGCGTTTTGCGAGCGTTTCCAGAAGAGGAATGGAGCCACTGGATTCGTATTCCACAGTAAGGTTGATCGAAGCTTCTGATGCTGTAGGAAACGCGTTTTGCGAGCGTTTCCACAAAAGGAATGGAGCCATCGGATTCGTATTCCACAGTAACGTTGATCAAAGCTTCTGATGCTGTAGGAAACGCGTTTTGCGACCGTTTCCAGAAGAGGAATGGAGCCATTGGATTCGTATTCCACAGTAAAGTTGATCGAAGCTTCTGATGCTGTAGGAAACGCGTTTTGTGAGCGTTTCCAGAAAAGGAATGGAGCCATTGGATTCGTATTCCACAGTAACGTTGATCGAAGCTTCTGATGCTGTAGGAAACCCGTTTTGCGAGCGTTTCCAGAAAAGGAATGGGGTCATTGGATTCGTATACCACTGTAAAGTAGATCGAAGCTTCTGATGCTGTAGGAAACGCGTTTTGCGAGCGTTTCAAGAAGAGGAATGGAGCCATTGGATTCGTATTCCACAGTAACGTTGATCAAAGCTTCTGATGCTGTAGGAAACGCGTTTTGCGAGCGTTTACACAAAAGGAATGGAGCCATCGGATTCGTATTCCACAGTAACGTTGATCAAAGCTTCTGATGCTGTAGGAAACGCGTTTTGCGAGCGTTTCCAGAAGAGGAATGGAGCCATTGGATTCACATTCCACAGTAACGTCGATCAAAGCTTCTGATGCTGTAGGAAACGCGTTTAGCGAGCGTTTCCAAAAAAGGAATGGGGCCATTGGATTCGTATTCCACTGTAAAGTTGATCGAAGCTTCTGATGCTGTAGGAAACGCGTTTTGCGAGCGTTTCCACAAAAGGAATGGAGCCAATGGATTCGTATTCCACAGTAACGTTGATCAAAGCTTCTGATGCTGTAGGAAACGCGTTTTGCGAGCGTTTCTAGGAGAGGAATGGAGCCATTGGATTCGTATTCTACAGTAAAGTTTATTGAAGCTTCTGATGCTGTTGGAAACGCGTTTTTCGAGCGTTTGCAGAAGAGGAATGCAGCCATTGGATTCGTATTCCACAGTACCGTTGATCAAATCTTCTGATGCTGTAGGAAACGCGTTTTGCGAGCGTTTCCAGAAGAGGAATGGAGGCATTGGATTCGTATTCCACAGTAACGTTGATCAAAGCTTCTGATGCTGTAGGAAACGCGTTTTGTGAGCGTTTCCAAAAAAGGAATGGGGCCATTGGATTCGTATTCACTGTAAAGTTGATCGATGCTTCTGATGCTGTAGGAAACGCGTTTTGTGAGCGTTTCCAGAAAAGGAATGAAGCCATTGGATTCGTATTCCACAGTAACGTTGATCAAAGCTTCTTATGCTGTAGGAAACGCGTTTTGCGAGCGTTTCCAGAAGAGGAAAGGGGCCATTGAATTCGTATTCCACTGTAAAGTTGATCGAAGCTTCTGATGCTGTAGGAAACGCGTTTTGCGAGCGTTTAAACAAAAGGAATGGAACCATTGGATTCGTATTCCACAGTAACGTTGATCGAAGCTTCTGATGCTGTAGGAAACGCGTTTTGTGAGCGTTTCCACAAAAGGAATGGGGCCATTGGATTCGTATTCCACTGTAAAGTTGATCGAAGCTTCTGATGCTGTAGGAAACGCGTTTTGTTAGCGTTTCCACAAAATGAATGGGGCCATTGGATTCGTATTCCACTGTAAAGTTGATCGAAGCTTTTGATGCTGTAGGAAACGCGTTTTGCGAGCGTTTCCAGAAGAGGAATGGAGCCACTGGATTCGTATTCCACAGTAAGGTTGATCGAAGCTTCTGATGCTGTAGGAAACGCGTTTTGCGAGAGTTTCCACAAAAGGAATGGAGCCATCGGATTCGTATTCCACAGTAACGTTGATCAAAGCTTCTGATGCTGTAGGAAACGCGTTTTGCGACCGTTTCCAGAAGAGGAATGGAGCCATTGGATTCGTATTCCACAGTAAAGTTGATCGAAGCTTCTGATGCTGTAGGAAACGCGTTTTGTGAGCGTTTCCAGAAAAGGAATGGAGCCATTGGATTCGTATTCCACAGTAACGTTGATCGAAGCTTCTGATGCTGTAGGAAACCCGTTTTGCGAGCGTTTCCAGAAAAGGAATGGGGTCATTGGATTCGTATACCACTGTAAAGTAGATCGAAGCTTCTGATGCTGTAGGAAACGCGTTTTGCGAGCGTTTCAAGAAGAGGAATGGAGCCATTGGATTCGTATTCCACAGTAACGTTGATCAAAGCTTCTGATGCTGTAGGAAACGCGTTTTGCGAGCGTTTACACAAAAGGAATGGAGCCATTGGATTCGTATTCCACAGTAACGTTGATCAAAGCTTCTGATGCTGTAGGAAACGCGTTTTGCGAGCGTTTCCACAAAAGGAATGGAGCCATTGGATTCGTATTCCACAGTAACGTAGATCAAAGCTTCTGATGCTGTAGGAAACGCGTTTTGCGAGCGTTTCCACAAAAGGAATGGGGCCATTGGATTCGTATTCCACTGTAAAGTTGATCGAAGCTTCTGATGCTGTAGGAAACGCGTTTTGTTAGCGTTTCCACAAAATGAATGGGGCCATTGGATTCGTATTCCACTGTAAAGTTGATCGAAGCTTTTGATGCTGTAGGAAACGCGTTTTGCGAGCGTTTCCAGAAGAGGAATGGAGCCACTGGATTCGTATTCCACAGTAAGGTTGATCGAAGCTTCTGATGCTGTAGGAAACGCGTTTTGCGAGCGTTTCCACAAAAGGAATGGAGCCATCGGATTCGTATTCCACAGTAACGTTGATCAAAGCTTCTGATGCTGTAGGAAACGCGTTTTGCGACCGTTTCCAGAAGAGGAATGGAGCCATTGGATTCGTATTCCACAGTAAAGTTGATCGAAGCTTCTGATGCTGTAGGAAACGCGTTTTGTGAGCGTTTCCAGAAAAGGAATGGATCCATTGGATTCGTATTCCACTGTAACGTTGATCGAAGCTTCTGATGCTGTAGGAAACCCGTTTTGCGAGCGTTTCCAGAAAAGGAATGGGGTCATTGGATTCGTATACCACTATAAAGTAGATCGAAGCTTCTGATGCTGTAGGAAACGCGTTTTGCGAGCGTTTCAAGAAGAGGAATGGAGCCATTGGATTCGTATTCCACAGTAACGTTGATCAAAGCTTCTGATGCTGTAGGAAACGCGTTTTGCGAGCGTTTACACAAAAGGAATGGAGCCATCGGATTCGTATTCCACAGTAACGTTGATCAAAGCTTCTGATGCTGTAGGAAACGCGTTTTGCGAGCGTTTCCAGAAGAGGAATGGAGCCATTGGATTCGCATTCCACAGTAACGTCGATCAAAGCTTCTGATGCTGTAGGAAACGCGTTTAGCGAGCGTTTCCAAAAAAGGAATGGGGCCATTGGATTCGTATTCCACTGTAAAGTTGATCGAAGCTTCTGATGCTGTAGGAAACGCGTTCTGCGAGCGTTTCCACAAAAGGAATGGAGCCAATGGATTCGTATTCCACAGTAACGTTGATCAAAGCTTCTGATGCTGTAGGAAACGCGTTTTGCGAGCGTTTCCAGGAGAGGAATGGAGCCATTGGATTCGTATTCTACAGTAAAGTTTATTGAAGCTTCTGATGCTGTAGGAAACGCGTTTTTCGAGCGTTTGCAGAAGAGGAATGCAGCCATTGGATTCGTATTCCACACTACCGTTGATCAAATCTTCTGATGCTGTAGGAAACGCGTTTTGCGAGCGTTTCCAGAAGAGGAATGGAGGCATTGGATTCGTATTCCACAGTAACGTTGATCAAAGCTTCTGATGCTGTAGGAAACGTGTTTTGTGAGCGTTTCCAAAAAAGGAATGGGGCCATTGGATTCGTATTCCACTGTAAAGTTGATCGATGCTTCTGATGCTGTAGGAAACGCGTTTTGTGAGCGTTTCCAGAAAAGGAATGAAGCCATTGGATTCGTATTCCACAGTAACGTTGATCAAAGCTTCTTATGCTGTAGGAAACGCGTTTTGCGAGCGTTTCCAGAAGAGGAAAGGGGCCATTGAATTCGTATTCCACTGTAAAGTTGATCGAAGCTTCTGATGCTGTAGGAAACGCGTTTTGCGAGCGTTTAAACAAAAGGAATGGAGCCATTGGATTCGTATTCCACAGTAACGTTGATCGAAGCTTCTGATGCTGTAGGAAACGCGTTTTGTGAGCGTTTCCACAAAAGGAATGGGGCCATTGGATTCGTATTCCACTGTAAAGTTGATTGAAGCTTCTGATGCTGTAGGAAACGCGTTTTGCGAGCGTTTCCAGAAGAGGAATGGAGCCATTGGATTCGTATTCCACAGTAACGTTGATCAAAGCTTCTGATGCTGTAGGAAACGCGTTTTGCGAGTGTTTCCAGAAGAGAAATGGAGCCATTGGATTCGTATTCCACAGTAACGTTGATCGAAGCTTCTGATGCTGTAGGAAACCCATTTTGCGAGCGTTTCCAGAAAAGGAATGGGGCCATTGGATTCGTATTCCACTGTAACGTTGATCGAAGCTTCTGATGGTGTAGGACACGCGTTTTGCGAGCGTTTCCAGAAGAGGAATGAAGCCACTGGATTCGTATTCCACAGTAACGTTGATCAAAGCTTCTGTTGCTGTAGGAAACGCGTTTTGCGAGCGTTTCCAGAAGAGGAATGGAGCCATTGGATTCGTATTCCACTGTAAAGTTGATCGAAGCTTCTGATGCTGTAGGAAACGCGTTTTGCGAGCGTTTCCACAAAAGGAATGGAGCCATTTGATTCGTATTCCACAGTAACGTTGATCAAAGCTTCTCATGCTGTAGGAAACGCGTTTTGCGAGCGTTTCCAGAAGAGGAATGGAGCCATTGGATTCGTATTCCACAGTAAAGTTTATTGAAGCTTCTGATGCTGTAGGAAACGCGTTTTTCGAGCGTTCGCAGAAGAGGAATGCAGCCATTGGATTCGTATTCCACAGTAACGTTGATCAAAGCTTCTGATGCTGTAGGAAACGCGTTTTTATAGCATTTCCACAAAATGAATGGGGCCATTGGATTCGTATTCCACTGTAAAGTTGATCGAAGCTTTTGATGCTGTATGAAACGCGTTTTGCGAGCGTTTCCAGAAGAGGTATGGAGCCACTGGATTCGTATTCCACAGTAAAGTTGATCGAAGCTTCTGATGCTGTACGAAACGCGTTTTGCGAGCGTTTCCAGAAGAGGAATGGAGCCATTGGATTCGTATTCCACAGTAAAGTTTATTGAAGCTTCTGATGCTTTAGGAAACGCGTTTTTCGAGCGTTTGCAGAAGAGGAATGCAGCCATTGGATTCGTATTCCACAGTAACGTTGATCAAAGCTTCTGATGCTGTAGGAAACGCGTTTTGCGAGCGTTTCCACAAAAGGAATGGAGCCATATGATTCGTATTCCACAGTAACGTTGATCAAAGCTTCTGATGCTGTAGGAAACCCGTTTTGCGAGCGTTTCCAGAAAAGGAATGGGGTCATTGGATTCGTATTCCACTGTAAAGTTGATCGAAGCTTCTGATGCTGTAGGAAACGCGTTTTGCGAGCGTTTCCAGAAGAGGAATGAAGCCATTGGATTCGTATTCCACAGTAACGTTGATCAAAGCTTCTGATGCTGTAGGAAACGCGTTTTTCGAGCGTTTCCACAAAAGGAATAGAGCCATTGGATTCGTATTCCACAGTAACGTTGATCAAAGCTTCTGATGCTGTAGGAAACGCGTTTTGTGAGCGTTTCCAGAAAAGGAATGGGGCCTTTGGATTCGTATTCCACTGTAAAGTTGATCGATGCTTCTGATGCTGTAGGAAACGCGTTTTGTGAGCGTGTCCAGAAAAGGAATGAAGCCATTGGATTCGTATTCCGCAGTAACGTTGATCAAAGCTTCTGATGCTGTAGGAAACGCGTTTTGCGAGCGTTTCCAGAAGAGGAAAGGGGCCATTGAATTCGTATTCCACTGTAAAGTTGATCGAAGCTTCTGATGCTGTAGGAAACGCGTTTTGTGAGCGTTTGCACAAAAGGAATGGGGCCATTGGATTCGTATTCCACTGTAAAGTTGAACGAAGCTTCTTATGTTGTAGGAAACGCGTTTTGCGAGCGTTTCCAGAAGAGGAATGGAGCCATTGGATTCGTATTCCACAGTAACGTTGATCAAAGCTTCTGATGCTGTAGGAAACGCGTTTTGCGAGCGTTTCCAGAAGAGGAATGGAGCCATTGGATTCGTATTCCACAGTAAAGTTGATCGAAGCTTCTGATGCTGTAGGAAACGCGTTTTGTGAGCGTTTCCAGAAAAGGAATGGAGCCATTGGATTCGTATTCCACAGTAACGTAGATCGAAGCTTCTGATGCTGTAGGAAACCCGTTTTGCGAGCGTTTCCAGAAAAGGAATGGGGCCATTGGATTCGTATTCCACTGTAAAGTTGATCGAAGCTTCTGATGGTGTAGGAAATGCGTTTTGCGAGCGTTTCCAGAAGAGGAATGAAGCCACTGGATTCGTATTCCACAGTAACGTTGATAAAAGCTTCTGATGCTGTAGGAAACGCGTTTTGCGAGCGTTTCCAGAAGAGGAATGGAGCCATTGGATTCGTATTCCACTGTAAAGTTGATCGAAGCTTCTGATGCTGTAGGAAACGCGTTTTGCGAGCGTTTCCACAAAAGGAATGGAGCCATTGGATTCGTATTCCACAGTAACGTTGATCAAAGCTTCTGATGCTGTAGGAAACGCGTTTTGCGAGCGTTTCCAGAAGAGGAATGGAGCCATTGGATTCGTATTCCACCGTAAAGTTTATTGAAGCTTCTGATGCTGTAGGAAACGTGTTTTTCGAGCGTTTGCAGAAGAGGAATGCAGTCATTGGATTCGTATTCCACAGTAACGTTGATCAAAGCTTCTGATGCTGTAGGAAACGCGTTTTGCGAGCGTTTCCAGAAAAGGAATGGGGCCATTGGATTCGTATATCACTGTACAGTTGATCGAAGCTTCTGATGCTGTAGGAAACGCGTTTTGCGAGCGTTTCCAGAAGAAGAATGGAGCCACTGGATTCGTATTCCACAGTAAAGTTGATCGAAGCTTCTGATGCTATTGGGAACGCGTTTTCCGAGCGTTTCCAGGAGAGGAATGGAGCCATTGGATTCGTATTCCACAGTAACGTTGATCAAAGCTTCTGATGCTGTAGGAAACGCGTTTTGCGAGCGTTTCCACAAAAGGAATGGAGCCATTGGATTCGTATTCCACAGTAACGTAGATCAAAGCTTCTGATGCTGTAGGAAACGCGTTTTGCGAGCGTTTCCAGAAAAGGAATGGGGCCATTGGATTCGTATTCCAATGTAAAGTTGATCGAAGCTTCTGATGCTGTAGAAAACGCGTTTTGTTAGCGTTTCCACAAAATGAATGGGGCCATTGGATTCGTATTCCACTGTAAAGTTGATCGAAGCTTTTGATGCTGTAGGAAACGCGTTTTGCGAGCGTTTCCAGAAGAGGAATGGAGCCACTGGATTCGTATTCCACAGTAAGGTTGATCGAAGCTTCTGATGCTGTAGGAAACGCGTTTTGCGAGCGTTTCCACAAAAGGAATGGAGCCATCGGATTCGTATTCCACAGTAACGTTGATCAAAGCTTCTGATGCTGTAGGAAACGCGTTTTGCGAGCGTTTCAAGAAGAGGAATGGAGCCATTGGATTCGTATTCCACAGTAACGTTGATCAAAGCTTCTGATGCTGTAGGAAACGCGTTTTGCGAGCGTTTACACAAAAGGAATGGAGCCATCGGATTCGTATTCCACAGTAACGTTGATCAAAGCTTCTGATGCTGTAGGAAACGCGTTTTGCGAGCGTTTCCAGAAGAGGAATGGAGCCATTGGATTCGCATTCCACAGTAACGTCGATCAAAGCTTCTGATGCTGTAGGAAACGCGTTTAGCGAGCGTTTCCAAAAAAGGAATGGGGCCATTGGATTCGTATTCCACTGTAAAGTTGATCGAAGCTTCTGATGCTGTAGGAAACGCGTTTTGCGAGCGTTTCCACAAAAGGAATGGAGCCAATGGATTCGTATTCCACAGTAACGTTGATCAAAGCTTCTGATGCTGTAGGAAACGCGTTTTGCGAGCGTTTCCAGGAGAGGAATGGAGCCATTGGATTCGTATTCTACAGTAAAGTTTATTGAAGCTTCTGATGCTGTAGGAAACGCGTTTTTCGAGCGTTTGCAGAAGAGGAATGCAGCCATTGGATTCGTATTCCACAGTACCGTTGATCAAATCTTCTGATGCTGTAGGAAACGCGTTTTGCGAGCGTTTCCAGAAGAGGAATGGAGGCATTGGATTCGTATTCCACAGTAACGTTGATCAAAGCTTCTGATGCTGTAGGAAACGCGTTTTGTGAGCGTTTCCAAAAAAGGAATGGGGCCATTGGATTCGTATTCCACTGTAAAGTTGATCGATGCTTCTGATGCTGTAGGAAACGCGTTTTGTGAGCGTTTCCAGAAAAGGAATGAAGCCATTGGATTCGTATTCCACAGTAACGTTGATCAAAGCTTCTTATGCTGTAGGAAACGCGTTTTGCGAGCGTTTCCAGAAGAGGAAAGGGGCCATTAAATTCGTATTCCACTGTAAAGTTGATCGAAGCTTCTGGTGCTGTAGGAAACGCGTTTTGCGAGCGTTTAAACAAAAGGAATGGAACCATTGGATTCGTATTCCACAGTAACGTTGATCGAAGCTTCTGATGCTGTAGGAAACGCGTTTTGTGAGCGTTTCCACAAAAGGAATGGGGCCATTGGATTCGTATTCCACTGTAAAGTTGATTGAAGCTTCTGATGCTGTAGGAAACGCGTTTTGCGAGCGTTTCCAGAAGAGGAATGGAGCCATTGGATTCGTATTCCACAGTAACGTTGATCAAAGCTTCTGATGCTGTAGGAAACGCGTTTTGCGAGTGTTTCCAGAAGAGAAATGGAGCCATTGGATTCGTATTCCACAGTAAAGTTGATCGAAGCTTCTGATGCTGTAGAAAACGCGTTTTGTGAGCGTTTCCAGAAAAGGAATGGAGCCATTGGATTCGTATTCCACAGTAACGTTGATCGAAGCTTCTGATGCTGTAGGAAACCCATTTTGCGAGCGTTTCCAGAAAAGGAATGGGGCCATTGGATTCGTATTCCACTGTAACGTTGATCGAAGCTTCTGATGGTGTAGGACACGCGTTTTGCGAGCGTTTCCAGAAGAGGAATGAAGCCACTGGATTCGTATTCCACAGTAACGTTGATCAAAGCTTCTGTTGCTGTAGGAAACGCGTTTTGCGAGCGTTTCCAGAAGAGGAATGGAGCCATTGGATTCGTATTCCACTGTAAAGTTGATCGAAGCTTCTGATGCTGTAGGAAACGCGTTTTGCGAGCGTTTCCACAAAAGGAATGGAGCCATTTGATTCGTATTCCACAGTAACGTTGATCAAAGCTTCTCATGCTGTAGGAAACGCGTTTTGCGAGCGTTTCCAGAAGAGGAATGGAGCCATTGGATTCGTATTCCACAGTAAAGTTTATTGAAGCTTCTGATGCTGTAGGAAACGCGTTTTTCGAGCGTTCGCAGAAGAGGAATGCAGCCATTGGATTCGTATTCCACAGTAACGTTGATCAAAGCTTCTGATGCTGTAGGAAACGCGTTTTGCGAGCGTTTCCAGAAAAGGAATGGGGCCATTGGATTCGTATTCCACTGTACAGTTGATCGAAGCTTCTGATGCTGTAGGAAACACGTTTTGCGAGCGTTTCCAGAAGAGGAATGGAGCCACTGGATTCGTATTCCACAGTAAAGTTGATCGAAGCTTCTGATGCAATAGGAAACGCGTTTTGCGAGCGTTTCCAGGAGAGGAATGGAGCCATTGGATTCGTATTCCACAGTAACGTTGATCAAAGCTTCTGATGCTGTAGGAAACGCGTTTTGCGAGCGTTTCCACAAAAGGAATGGAGCCATTGGATTCGTATTCCTCAGTAACGTAGATCAAAGCTTCTGATGCTGTAGGAAACGCGTTTTGCGAGCGTTTCCAGAAAAGGAATGGGGCCATTGGATTCGTATTCCACTGTAAAATTGATCGAAGCTTCTGATGCTGTAGGAAACGCGTTTTGTTAGCGTTTCCACAAAATGAATGGGGCCATTGGATTTGTATTCCACTGTAAAGTTGATCGAAGCTTTTGATGCTGTAGGAAACGCGTTTTGCGAGCGTTTCCAGAAGAGGAATGGAGCCACTGGATTCGTATTCCACAGTAAAGTTGATCGAAGCTTCTGATGCTATAGGAAACGCGTTTTGCGAGCGTTTCCACAAAAGGAATGGAGCCATTGGATTCATATTCCACAGTAACGTTGATCAAAGCTTCTGATGCTGTAGGAAACGCGTTTTGCGAGCGTTTCCAGAAAAGGAATGGAGCCATCGGATTCGTATTCCACAGTAACATTGATCAAAGCTTCTGATGCTGTAGGAAACGTGTTTTGCGAGCGTTTCCAGAAAAGGAATGGAGCCATCGGATTCGTATTCCACAGTAACATTGATCAAAGCTTCTGATGCTATAGGAAACGCGTTTTGCGAGCGTTTCCAGAAGAGGAATGGAGCCACTGGATTCGTATTCCACAGTAACATTGATCAAAGCTTCTGATGCTGTAGGAAACGTTTTGCGAGCGTTTCCAGAAAAGGAATGGAACCATCGGATTCGTATTCCACAGTAACATTGATCAAAGCTTCTGATGCTATAGGAAACGTGTTTTGCGAGCGTTTCCAGAAAAGGAATGGAGCCATCGGATTCGTATTCCACAGTAACATTGATCAAAGCTTCTGATGCTGTAGGAAACGCGTTTTGCGAGCGTTTCCAGAAAAGGAATGGGACCATTGGATTCGTATTCCACAGTAAAGTTGATCGAAGCTTCTGATGCTATAGGAAACGCGTTTTGCGAGCGTTTCCAGAAAAGGAACGGAGCCATCGGATTCGTATTCCACAGTAACATTGATCAAAGCTTCTGATGCTGTAGGAAACGTGTTTTGCGAGCGTTTCCAGAAAAGGAATGGAGCCATCGGATTCGTATTCCACAGTAACATTGATCAAAGCTTCTGATGCTATAGGAAACGCGTTTTGCGAGCGTTTCCAGAAGAGGAATGGAGCCACTGGATTCGTATTAAACAGTAACATTGATCAAAGCTTCTGATGCTGTAGGAAACGCGTTTTGCGAGCGTTTCCACAAAAGGAATGGAGCCATCGGATTCGTATTCCACAGTAACATTGATCAAAGCTTCTGATGCTGTAGGAAACGTGTTTTGCGAGCGTTTCCAGAAAAGGAATGGAGCCATCGGATTCGTATTCCACAGTAACATTGATCAAAGCTTCTGATGCTGTAGGAAACGCGTTTTGCGAGCGTTTCCAGAAAAGGAATGGGGCCATTGGATTCGTATTCCACAGTAAAGTTGATCGAAGCTTCTGATGCTATAGGAAACGCGTTTTGCGAGCGTTTCCAGGAGAGGAATGGAGCCATTGGATTCGTATTCCACAGTAACGTTGATCAAAGCTTCTGATGCTGTAGGAAACGCGTTTTGCGAGCGTTTCCAGAAAAGGAATGGAGCCATCGGATTCGTATTCCACAGTAACATTGATCAAAGCTTCTGATGCTGTAGGAAACGTGTTTTGCGAGCGTTTCCAGAAAAGCAATGGAGCCATCGGATTCGTATTCCACAGTAACAATGATCAAAGCTTCTGATGCTATAGGAAACGCGTTTTGCGAGCGTTTCCAGAAAAGGAATGGAGCCATCGGATTCGTATTCCACAGTAACATTGATCAAAGCTTCTGATGCTGTAGGAAACGTGTTTTGCGAGCGTTTCCAGAAAAGGAATGGAGCCATCGGATTCGTATTCCACAGTAACATTGATCAAAGCTTCTGATGCTATAGGAAACGCGTTTTGCGAGCGTTTCCAGAAGAGGAATGGAGCCACTGGATTCGTATTCCACAGTAACAATGATCAAAGCTTCTGATGCTGTAGGAAACGCGTTTTGCGAGCGTTTCCACAAAAGGAATGGAGCCATCGGATTCGTATTCCACAGTAACATTGATCAAAGCTTCTGATGCTGTAGGAAACGTGTTTTGCGAGCGTTTCCAGAAAAGGAATGGAGTCATCGGATTCGTATTCCACAGTAACATTGATTAAAGCTTCTGATGCTATAGGAAACGCGTTTTGCGAGCGTTTCCAGAAAAGGAATGGAGCCATCGGATTCGTATTCCACAGTAACATTGATCAAAGCTTCTGATGCTGTAGGAAACGTGTTTTGCGAGCGTTTCCAGAAAAGGAATGGAGCCATCGGATTCGTATTCCACAGTAACATTGATCAAAGCTTCTGATGCTATAGGAAACGCGTTTTGCGAGCGTTTCCAGAAGAGGAATGGAGCCACTGGATTCGTATTCCACAGTAACATTGATCAAAGCTTCTGATGCTGTAGGAAACGCGTTTTGCGAGCGTTTCCACAAAAGGAATGGAGCCATCGGATTCGTATTCCACAGTAACATTGATCAAAGCTTCTGATGCTGTAGGAAACGTGTTTTGCGAGCGTTTCCAGAAAAGGAATGGAGCCATCGGATTCGTATTCCACAGTAACATTGATCAAAGCTTCTGATGCTGTAGGAAACGCGTTTTGCGAGCGTTTCCAGAAAAGGAATGGGGCCATTGGATTCGTATTCCACAGTAAAGTTGATCGAAGCTTCTGATGCTATAGGAAACGCGTTTTGCGAGCGTTTCCAGGAGAGGAATGGAGCCATTGGATTCGTATTCCACAGTAACGTTGATCAAAGCTTCTTATGCTGTAGGAAACGCGTTTTGCGAGCGTTTCCAGAAAAGGAATGGAGCCATCGGATTCGTATTCCACAGTAACATTGATCAAAGTTTCTGATGCTGTAGGAAACGTGTTTTGCGAGCGTTTCCAGAAAGGGAATGGAGCCGTCGGATTCGTATTCCACAGAACATTGATCAAAGCTTCTGATGCTATAGGAAACGCGTTTTGCGAGCGTTTCCAGAAAAGGAATGGAGCCATCGGATTCGTATTCCACAGTAACATTGATCAAAGCTTCTGATGCTGTAGAAAACGTGTTTTGCGAGCGTTTCCAGAAAAGGAATGGAGCCATCGGATTCGTATTCCACAGTAACATTGATCAAAGCTTCTGATGCTAAAGGAAACGCGTTTTGCGAGCGTTTCCAGAAAAGGAATGGGGCCATTGGATTCGTATTCCACTGTAAAGTTGATCGAAGCTTCTGATGCTATAGGAAACGCGTTTTGCGAGCGTTTCCAGGAGAGGAATGGAGCCATTGGATTCGTATTCCACAGTAACGTTGAGAAAGCTTCTGATGCTGTAGGAAACGCGTTTTGCGAGCGTTTCCAGAAAAGGAATGGAGCCATTGGATTCATATTCCACAGTAACGTTGATCAAAGCTTCTGATGCTGTAGGAAACGCGTTTTGCGAGCGTTTCCAGAAAAGGAATGGGGCCATTGGATTCGTATTCCACAGTAAAGTTGATCGAAGCTTCTGATGCTATAGGAAACGCGTTTTGCGAGCGTTTCCAGGAGAGGAATGGAGCCATTGGATTCGTATTCCACAGTAACGTTGATCAAAGCTTCTTATGCTGTAGGAAACGCGTTTTGCGAGCGTTTCCAGAAAAGGAATGGAGCCATCGGATTCGTATTCCACAGTAACATTGATCAAAGCTTCTGATGCTGTAGGAAACGTGTTTTGCGAGCGTTTCCAGAAAAGGAATGGAGCCATCGGATTCGTATTCCACAGTAACATTGATCAAAGCTTCTGATGCTATAGGAAACGCGTTTTGCGAGCGTTTCCAGAAGAGGAATGGAGCCACTGAATTCGTATTCCACAGTAAAGTTGATCGAAGCTTCTGATGCTATAGGAAACGCGTTTTGCGAGCGTTTCCAGGAGAGGAATGGGGCCATTGGATTCGTATTCCACTGTAAAATTGATCGAAGCTTCTGATGCTGTAGGAAACGCGTTTTGTTAGCGTTTCCACAAAATGAATGGGGCCATTGGATTTGTATTCCACTGTAAAATTGATCGAAGCTTTTGATGCTGTAGGAAACGCGTTTTGCGAGCGTTTCCAGAAAAGGAATGGAGCCACTGCATTCGTATTCCACAGTAAAGGTGATCGAAGCTTCTGATGCTGTAGGAAACGCGTTTTGCGAGCGTTTCCACAAAAGGAATGGAGCCATCGGATTCGTATTCCACAGTAACATTGATCGAAGCTTCTGATGCTGTAGGAAACGCGTTTTGCGAGCGTTTCCACAAAAGGAATGGAGCCATCGGATTCGTATTCCACAGTAACATTGATCAACGCTTCTGATGCTGTAGGAAACGCGTTTTGCGAGCGTTTCCAGAAAAGGAATGGGGCCATTGGATTCGTATTCCACTGTAAAATTGATCGAAGCGTCTGATGCTGTAGGAAACCCGTTTTGTTAGCGTTTCCACAAAATGAATGGGGCCATTGGATTTGTATTCCACTGTAAAGTTGATCGAAGCTTTTGATGCTGTAGGAAACGCGTTTTGCGAGCGTTTCCAGAAGAGGAATGGAGCCACTGGATTCGTATTCCACAGTAAAGTTGATTGAAGCTTCTGATGCTATAGGAAACGCGTTTTGCGAGCGTTTCCAGAAAAGGAATGGAGCCATTGGATTCGTATTCCACAGTAAGGTTGATTGAAGCTTCTGATGGTGTAGGACACGCGTTTTGCGAGCGTTTCCAGAAGAGGAATGAAGCCACTGGATTCGTATTCCACAGTAACGTTGATCAAAGCTTCTGTTGCTGTAGGAAACGCGTTTTGCGAGCGTTTCCAGAAGAGGAATGGAGCCATTGGATTCGTATTCCACTGTAAAGTTGATCGAAGCTTCTGATGCTGTAGGAAACGCGTTTTGCGAGCGTTTCCACAAAAGGAATGGAGCCATTTGATTCGTATTCCACAGTAACGTTGATCAAAGCTTCTCATGCTGTAGGAAACGCGTTTTGCGAGCGTTTCCAGAAGAGGAATACAGCCATTGGATTCGTATTCCACAGTAAAGTTTATTGAAGCTTCTGATGCTGTAGGAAACGCGTTTTTCGAGCGTTCGCAGAAGAGGAATGCAGCCATTGGATTCGTATTCCACAGTAACGTTGATCAAAGCTTCTGATGCTGTAGGAAACGCGTTTTGCGAGCGTTTCCAGAAAAGGAATGGGGCCATTGGATTCGTATTCCACTGTACAGTTGATCGAAGCTTCTGATGCTGTAGGAAACGCGTTTTGCGAGCGTTTCCAGAAGAGGAATGGAGCCACTGGATTCGTATTCCACAGTAAAGTTGATCGAAGCTTCTGATGCTATAGGAAACGCGTTTTGCGAGCGTTTCCAGGAGAGGAATGGAGCCATTGGATTCGTATTCCACAGTAACGTTGATCAAAGCTTCTGATGCTGTAGGAAACGCGTTTTGCGAGCGTTTCCACAAAAGGAATGGAGCCATTGGATTCGTATTCCACAGTAACGTAGATCAAAGCTTCTGATGCTGTAGGAAACGCGTTTTGCGAGCGTTTCCAGAAAAGGAATGGGGCCATTGGATTCGTATTCCACTGTAAAATTGATCGAAGCTTCTGATGCTGTAGGAAACGCGTTTTGTTAGCGTTTCCACAAAATGAATGGGGCCATTGGATTTGTATTCCACTGTAAAGTTGATCGAAGCTTTTGATGCTGTAGGAAAAGCGTTTTGCGAGCGTTTCCAGAAGAGGAATGGAGCCACTGGATTCGTATTCCACAGTAAAGTTGATCGAAGCTTCTGATGCTGTAGGAAACGCGTTTTGCGAGCGTTTCCACAAAAGGAATGGAGCCATCGGATTCGTATTCCACAGTAACATTGATCAAAGCTTCTGATGCTGTAGGAAACGTGTTTTGCGAGCGTTTCCAGAAAAGGATTGGAGCCATCGAATTCGTATTCCACAGTAACATTGATCAAAGCTTCTGATGCTGTAGGAAACGCGTTTTGCGAGCGTTTCCAGAAAAGGAATGGGGCCATTGGATTCGTATTCCACAGTAAAGTTGATCGAAGCTTCTGATGCTATAGGAAACGCGTTTTGCGAGCGTTTCCAGGAGAGGAATGGAGCCATTGGATTCGTATTCCACAGTAACGTTGATCAAAGCTTCTGATGCTGTAGGAAACGCGTTTTGCGAGCGTTTCCAGAAAAGGAATGGAGCCATCGGATTCGTATTCCACAGTAACATTGATCAAAGCTTCTGATGCTGTAGGAAACGTGTTTTGCGAGCGTTTCCAGAAAAGGAGTGGAGCCATCGGATTCGTATTCCACAGTAACATTGATCAAAGCTTCTGATGCTATAGGAAACGCGTTTTGCGAGCGTTTCCAGAAGAGGAATGGAGCCACTGGATTCGTATTCCACAGTAACATTGATCAAAGCTTCTGATGCTGTAGGAAACGTTTTGCGAGCGTTTCCAGAAAAGGAATGGAGCCATCGGATTCGTATTCCACAGTAACATTGATCAAAGCTTCTGATGCTATAGGAAACGTGTTTTGCGAGCGTTTCCAGAAAAGGAATGGAGCCATCGGATTCGTATTCCACAGTAACATTGATCAAAGCTTCTGATGCTGTAGGAAACGCGTTTTGCGAGCGTTTCCAGAAAAGGAATGGGACCATTGGATTCGTATTCCACAGTAAAGTTGATCGAAGCTTCTGATGCTATAGGAAACGCGTTTTGCGAGCGTTTCCAGAAAAGGAACGGAGCCATCGGATTCGTATTCCACAGTAACATTGATCAAAGCTTCTGATGCTGTAGGAAACGTGTTTTGCGAGCGTTTCCAGAAAAGGAATGGAGCCATCGGATTCGTATTCCACAGTAACATTGATCAAAGCTTCTGATGCTATAGGAAACGCGTTTTGCGAGCGTTTCCAGAAGAGGAATGGAGCCACTGGATTCGTATTAAACAGTAACATTGATCAAAGCTTCTGATGCTGTAGGAAACGCGTTTTGCGAGCGTTTCCACAAAAGGAATGGAGCCATCGGATTCGTATTCCACAGTAACATTGATCAAAGCTTCTGATGCTGTAGGATACGTGTTTTGCGAGCGTTTCCAGAAAAGGAATGGAGCCATCGGATTCGTATTCCACAGTAACATTGATCAAAGCTTCTGATGCTGTAGGAAACGCGTTTTGCGAGCGTTTCCAGAAAAGGAATGGGGCCATTGGATTCGTATTCCACAGTAAAGTTGATCGAAGCTTCTGATGCTATAGGAAACGCGTTTTGCGAGCGTTTCCAGGAGAGGAATGGAGCCATTGGATTCGTATTCCACAGTAACGTTGATCAAAGCTTCTGATGCTGTAGGAAACGCGTTTTGCGAGCGTTTCCAGAAAAGGAATGGAGCCATCGGATTCGTATTCCACAGTAACATTGATCAAAGCTTCTGATGCTGTAGGAAACGTGTTTTGCGAGCGTTTCCAGAAAAGCAATGGAGCCATCGGATTCGTATTCCACAGTAACAATGATCAAAGCTTCTGATGCTATAGGAAACGCGTTTTGCGAGCGTTTCCAGAAAAGGAATGGAGCCATCGGATTCGTATTCCACAGTAACATTGATCAAAGCTTCTGATGCTGTAGGAAACGTGTTTTGCGAGCGTTTCCAGAAAAGGAATGGAGCCATCGGATTCGTATTCCACAGTAACATTGATCAAAGCTTCTGATGCTATAGGAAACGCGTTTTGCGAGCGTTTCCAGAAGAGGAATGGAGCCACTGGATTCGTATTCCACAGTAACAATGATCAAAGCTTCTGATGCTGTAGGAAACGCGTTTTGCGAGCGTTTCCACAAAAGGAATGGAGCCATCGGATTCGTATTCCACAGTAACATTGATCAAAGCTTCTGATGCTGTAGGAAACGTGTTTTGCGAGCGTTTCCAGAAAAGGAATGGAGTCATCGGATTCGTATTCCACAGTAACATTGATTAAAGCTTCTGATGCTATAGGAAACGCGTTTTGCGAGCGTTTCCAGAAAAGGAATGGAGCCATCGGATTCGTATTCCACAGTAACATTGATCAAAGCTTCTGATGCTGTAGGAAACGTGTTTTGCGAGCGTTTCCAGAAAAGGAATGGAGCCATCGGATTCGTATTCCACAGTAACATTGATCAAAGCTTCTGATGCTATAGGAAACGCGTTTTGCGAGCGTTTCCAGAAGAGGAATGGAGCCACTGGATTCGTATTCCACAGTAACATTGATCAAAGCTTCTGATGCTGTAGGAAACGCGTTTTGCGAGCGTTTCCACAAAAGGAATGGAGCCATCGGATTCGTATTCCACAGTAACATTGATCAAAGCTTCTGATGCTGTAGGAAACGTGTTTTGCGAGCGTTTCCAGAAAAGGAATGGAGCCATCGGATTCGTATTCCACAGTAACATTGATCAAAGCTTCTGATGCTGTAGGAAACGCGTTTTGCGAGCGTTTCCAGATAAGGAATGGGGCCATTGGATTCGTATTCCACAGTAAAGTTGATCGAAGCTTCTGATGCTATAGGAAACGCGTTTTGCGAGCGTTTCCAGGAGAGGAATGGAGCCATTGGATTCGTATTCCACAGTAACGTTGATCAAAGCTTCTTATGCTGTAGGAAACGCGTTTTGCGAGCGTTTCCAGAAAAGGAATGGAGCCATCGGATTCGTATTCCACAGTAACATTGATCAAAGTTTCTGATGCTGTAGGAAACGTGTTTTGCGAGCGTTTCCAGAAAGGGAATGGAGCCGTCGGATTCGTATTCCACAGAACATTGATCAAAGCTTCTGATGCTATAGGAAACGCGTTTTGCGAGCGTTTCCAGAAAAGGAATGGAGCCATCGGATTCGTATTCCACAGTAACATTGATCAAAGCTTCTGATGCTGTAGGAAACGTGTTTTGCGAGCGTTTCCAGAAAAGGAATGGAGCCATCGGATTCGTATTCCACAGTAACATTGATCAAAGCTTCTGATGCTAAAGGAAACGCGTTTTGCGAGCGTTTCCAGAAAAGGAATGGGGCCATTGGATTCGTATTCCACTGTAAAGTTGATCGAAGCTTCTGATGCTATAGGAAACGCGTTTTGCGAGCGTTTCCAGGAGAGGAATGGAGCCATTGGATTCGTATTCCACAGTAACGTTGAGAAAGCTTCTGATGCTGTAGGAAACGCGTTTTGCGAGCGTTTCCAGAAAAGGAATGGAGCCATTGGATTCGTATTCCACAGTAACATTGATCAAAGCTTCTGATGCTGTAGGAAACGTGTTTTGCGAGCGTTTCCAGAAAAGGAATGGAGCCATCGGATTCGTATTCCACAGTAACATTGATCAAAGCTTCTGATGCTATAGGAAACGCGTTTTGCGAGCGTTTCCAGAAGAGGAATGGAGCCACTGAATTCGTATTCCACAGTAAAGTTGATCGAAGCTTCTGATGCTATAGGAAACGCGTTTTGCGAGCGTTTCCAGGAGAGGAATGGGGCCATTGGATTCGTATTCCACTGTAAAATTGATCGAAGCTTCTGATGCTGTAGGAAACGCGTTTTGTTAGCGTTTCCACAAAATGAATGGGGCCATTGGATTTGTATTCCACTGTAAAATTGATCGAAGCTTTTGATGATGTAGGAAACGCGTTTTGCGAGCGTTTCCAGAAGAGGAATGGAGCCACTGGATTCGTATTCCACAGTAAAGGTGATCGAAGCTTCTGATGCTGTAGGAAACGCGTTTTGCGAGCGTTTCCACAAAAGGAATGGAGCCATCGGATTCGTATTCCACAGTAACATTGATCGAAGCTTCTGATGCTGTAGGAAACGCGTTTTGCGAGCGTTTCCACAAAAGGAATGGAGCCATCGGATTCGTATTCCACAGTAACATTGATCAACGCTTCTGATGCTGTAGGAAACGCGTTTTGCGAGCGTTTCCAGAAAAGGAATGGGGCCATTGGATTCGTATTCCACTGTAAAATTGATCGAAGCGTCTGATGCTGTAGGAAACCCGTTTTGTTAGCGTTTCCACAAAATGAATGGGGCCATTGGATTTGTATTCCACTGTAAAGTTGATCGAAGCTTTTGATGCTGTAGGAAACGCGTTTTGCGAGCGTTTCCAGAAGAGGAATGGAGCCACTGGATTCGTATTCCACAGTAAAGTTGATTGAAGCTTCTGATGCTATAGGAAACGCGTTTTGCGAGCGTTTCCAGAAAAGGAATGGAGCCATTGGATTCGTATTCCACAGTAAGGTTGATTGAAGCTTCTGATGCTGTAGGAAACGTGTTTTGCGAGCGTTTCCAGAAGAGGAATGGAGCCATTGGATTCGTATTTCACAGTAAGGTTGATCGAAGCTTCTGATGCTGTAGGAAACGCGGTTTGTGAGCGTTTCTAGAAAAGGAATGGGGCCATTGGATTCGTATTCCACTGTAAAATTGATCGAAGCTTCTGATGCTGTAGGAAACGAGTTTTGTTAGCGTTTCCACAAAATGAATGGGGCCATTGGATTTGTATTCCACTGTAAAGTTGATCGAAGCTTTTGATGCTATAGGAAACGTGTTTTGCGAGCGTTTCCAGAAGAGGAATGGAGCCACTGGATTCGTATTCCACAGTAAAGTTGATCGAAGCTTCTGATGCTGTAGGAAACGCGTTTTGCGAGCGTTTCCACAAAAGGAATGGAGCCATCGGATTCGTATTCCACTGTAACATTGATCAAAGCTTTTGATGCTGTAGGAAACGTGTTTTGCGAGCGTTTTCAGAAGAGGAATGGAGCCATTGGATTCGTATTCCACAGTAACGTTGATCGAAGCTTCTGATGATGTAGGAAACGCGTTGTGCGAGCGTTTCCAGAAAAGGAATGGGGTCATTGGATTCGTATTCCACTGTAAAGTTGATCGAAGCTTCTGATGCTGTAGGAAACGCGTTTTGCGAGCGTTTCCAGAAGAGGAATGGAGCCATTGGATTCGTATTCCACAGTAACGTTGATCAAAGCTTCTGATGCTGTAGGAAACGCGTTTTTCGAGCGTTTCCACAAAAGGAATGGAGCCATTGGATTCGTATTCCACAGTAACGTTGATCAAAGCTTCGGATGCTGTAGGATACGCGTTTTGTGAGCGTTTCCAGAAAAGGAATGGGGCCATTGGATTCGTGTTCCACTGTAAAGTTGATCGATGCTTCTGATGCTGTAGGAAACGCGTTTTGTGAGCGTTTCGAGAAAAGGAATGAAGCCATTGGATTCGTATTCCACAGTAACGTTGATCAAAGCTTATGATGCTGTAGGAAACGCGTTTTGCGATCGTTTCCAGAAGAGGAAAGAGCCATTGAATTGGTATTCGACTGTGAAGTTGATCGAAGCTTCTGATGCTGTAGGAAACGCGTTTTGCGAGCGTTTCCAGAAGAGGAATTAAGCCATTGGATTCGTATTCCACAGTAACGTTGATCAAAGCTTCTGATGCTGTAGGAAACGCGTTTTGCGAGCGTTTCCAGAAGAGGAATGGAGCCATTGGATTCGTATTCCACAGTAAAGTTGATCAAAGCTTCTGATGCTGTAGGAAATGCGTTTTGCGAGCGTTTCCAAAAAAGGTATGGTGCCATTGGATTCGTATTCCACTGTAAAGTTGATCGAAGCTTCTGATGCTGTAGGAAACGCGTTTTGCGAGCGTTTCCACAAAAGGAATGGAGCCATTGGATTCGTATTGCACAGTAACGTTGATCAAAGCTTCTCATGCTGTAGGAAACCCGTTTTGCGAGCGTTTCCAGAAGAGGAATGGAGCCATTGGATTCGTATTCCACAGTAAAAATTATTGAAGCTTCTGATGCTGTAGGAAACGCGTTTTTCGAGCGTTTGCAGAAGAGGAATGCAGCCATTGGATTCGTATTCCACAGTAACGTTGATCAAAGCTTCTGATGCTGTAGGAAACGCGTTTTGCGAGCGTGTCCAGAAAAGGAATAGGGCCATTGGATTCGTATTCCACTGTACAGTTGATCGAAGCTTCTGATGCTGTAGGAAACGCGTTTTGCGAGCGTTTCCAGAAGAGAAATGGAGCCACTGGATTCGTATTCCACAGTAAAGTTGATCGAAGCTTCTGATGCTATAGGAAACGCGTTTTGCGAGCGTTTCCAGGAGAGGAATGGAGCCATTGGATTCGTATTCCACTGTAACGTTGATCAAAGCTTCTGATGCTGTAGGAAACGCGTTTTGCGAGCGTTTCCACAAAAGGAATGGAGCCATTGGATTCGTATTCCACATTAACGTAGATCAAAGCTTCTGATGCTGTAGGAAACGCGTTTTGCGAGCGTTTCCAGAAAAGGAATGGGGCCATTGGATTCGTATTCCACTGTAAAGTTGATCGAAGCTTCTGATGCTGTAGGAAACGGGTTTTGTTAGCGTTTCCACAAAATGAATGGGGCCATTGGATTCGTATTCCACTGTACAGTTGATCGAAGCTTTTGATGCTGTAGGAAACGCGTTTTGCGAGCGTTTCCAGAAGAGGAATGGAGCCACTGGATTCGTATTCCACAGTAAAGTTGATCGAAGCTTCTGATGCTGTAGGAAACGCGTTTTGCAAGCGTTTCCACAAAAGGAATGGAGCCATCGGATTCGTATTCCACAGTAACGTTGATCAAAGCTTCTGATGCTGTAGGAAACGCGTTTTGCGAGCGTTTCCAGAGGAGGAATGGAGCCATTCGATTCGTATTCCACAGTAACGTTGATCAAAGCTTCTGATGCTGTAGGAAACGCGTTTTGTGAGCGTTTCCAGAAAAGGAATGGGGCCATTGGATTCGTATTCCAAGTAAAGTTGATCGATGCTTCTGATGCTGTAGGAAACGCGTTTTGTGAGCGTTTCCAGAAAATGAATGAAGCCATTGGATTCGTATTCCACAGTAACGTTGATCAAAGCTTCTGATGCTGTAGGAAACGCGTTTTGCGAGCGTTTCCAGAAGAGGAAAGGGGCCATTGAATTCGTATTCCACTGTAAAGTTGATCGAAGCTTCTGATGCTGTAGGAAACGCGTTTTGCGAGCGTTTAAACAAAAGCAATGGAGCCATTGGATTCGTATTCCACAGTAACGTTGATCGAAGCTTCTGATGCTGTAGGAAACCCGTTGTGCGAGCGTTTCCAGAAAAGGAATGGGGTCATTGGATTCGTATTCCACTGTAAAGTTGATCGAAGCTTCTGATGCTGTAGGAAACGCGTTTTGCGAGCGTTTCCAGAAGAGGAATGGAGCCATTGGATTCGTATTCCACAGTAACGTTGATCAAAGCTTCTGATGCTGTAGGAAACGCGTTTTTCGAGCGTTTCCACAAAAGGAATGGAGCCATTGGATTCGTATTCCACAGTAACGTTGATCAAAGCTTCTGATGCTGTAGGATACGCGTTTTGTGAGCGTTTCCAGAAGAGGAATGGGGCCATTGGATTCGTATTCCACTGTAAAGTTGATCGATGCTTCTGATGCTGTAGGAAACGCGTTTTGTGAGCGTTTCGAGAAAAGGAATGAAGCCATTGGATTCGTATTCCACAGTAACGTTGATCAAAGCTTATGATGCTGTAGGAAACGCGTTTTGCGATCGTTTCCAGAAGAGAAAAGGGGCCATTGAATTGGTATTCGACTGTAAAGTTAATCGAAGCTTCTGATGCTGTAGGAAACGCGTTTTGCGAGCGTTTCCAGAAGAGGAATTAAGCCATTGGATTCGTATTCCACAGTAACGTTGATCAAAGCTTCTGATGCTGTAGGAAACGCGTTTTGCGAGCGTTTCCAGAAGAGGAATGGAGCCATTGGATTCGTATTCCACAGTAAAGTTGATCAAAGCTTCTGATGCTGTAGGAAATGCGTTTTGCGAGCGTTTCCAAAAAAGGTATGGTGCCATTGGATTCGTATTCCACTGTAAAGTTGATCGAAGCTTCTGATGCTGTAGGAAACGCGTTTTGCGAGCGTTTCCACAAAAGGAATGGAGCCATTGGATTCGTATTCCACAGTAACGTTGATCAAAGCTTCTCATGCTGTAGGAAACCCGTTTTGCGAGCGTTTCCAGAAGAGGAATGGAGCCATTGGATTCGTATTCCACAGTAAAGTTTATTGAAGCTTCTGATGCTGTAGGAAACGCGTTTTTCGAGCGTTTGCAGAAGAGGAATGCAGCCATTGGATTCGTATTCCACAGTAACGTTGATCAAAGCTTCTGATGCTGTAGGAAACGCGTTTTGCGAGCGTGTCCAGAAAAGGAATGGGGCCATTGGATTCGTATTCCACTGTACAGTTGATCGAAGCTTCTGATGCTGTAGGAAACGCGTTTTGCGAGCGTTTCCAGAAGAGAAATGGAGCCACTGGATTCGTATTCCACAGTAAAGTTGATCGAAGCTTCTGATGCTATAGGAAACGCGTTTTGCGAGCGTTTCCAGGAGAGGAATAGAGCCATTGGATTCGTATTCCACTGTAACGTTGATCAAAGCTTCTGATGCTGTAGGAAACGGGTTTTGCGAGCGTTTCCACAAAAGGAATGGAGCCATTGGATTCGTATTCCACAGTAACGTAGATCAAGCTTCTGATGCTGGAGGAAACGCGTTTTGCGAGCGTTTCCAGAAAAGGAATGGGGCCATTGGATTCGTATCCCACTGTAAAGTTGATCGAAGCTTCTGATGCTGTAGGAAACGCGTTTTGCAAGCGTTTCCACAAAAAGAATGGAGCCATCGGATTCGTATTCCACAGTAACGTTGATCAAAGCTTCTGATGCTGTAGGAAACGCGTTTTGCGAGCGTTTCCAGAGGAGGAATGGAGCCATTCGATTCGTATTCCACAGTAACGTTGATCAAAGCTTCTGATGCTGTAGGAAACGCGTTTTGTGAGCGTTTCCAGAAAAGGAATGGGGCCATTGGATTCGTATTCCACTGTAAAGTTGATCGATGCTTCTGATGCTGTAGGAAACGCGTTTTGTGAGCGTTTCCAGAAAAGAAATGAAGCCATTGGATTCGTATTCCACAGTAACGTTGATCAAAGCTTCTGATGCTGTAGGAAACGCGTTTTGCGAGCGTTTCCAGAAGAGGAAAGGGGCCATTGAATTCGTATTCCACTGTAAAGTTGATCGAAGCTTCTGATGCTGTAGGAAACGCGTTTTGCGAGCGTTTAAACAAAAGGAATGGAGCTATTGGATTCGTATTCCACTGGAACGTTGATCGAAGCTTCTGATGCTGTAGGAAACGCGTTTTGTGAGCGTTTCCACAAAAGGAATGGGGCCATTGGATTCGTATTCCACTGTAAAGTTGATCGAAGCTTCTGATGCTGTAGGAAACGCGTTTTGCGAGCGTTTCCAGAAAAGGAATGGAGCTATTGGATTCGTATTCCACAGTAACGTTGATCAAAGCTTCTGATGCTGTAGGAAACGCGTTTTGCGAGCGTTTCCACAAAAGGAATGGAGCCATCGGATTCGTATTCCGCAGTAACGTTGATCAAAGCTTCTGATGCTGTAGGAAACGCGTTTTGCGAGAGTTTCCAGAAGAGGAATGGAGCCATTGGATTCGTATTCCACAGTAAAGTTGATCGAAGCTTCTGATGCTGTAGGAAACGCGTTTTGTGAGCGTTTCCAGAAAAGGAATGGAGCCATTGGATTCGTATTCCACAGTAACGTTGATCGAAGCTTCTGATGCTGTAGGAAACCCGTTTTGCGAGCGTTTCCAGAAAAGGAATGGGGCCATTGGATTCGTATTCCACTGTAAAGTTGATCGAAGCTTCTGATGCTGTAGGAAACGCGTTTTGCGAGCGTTTAAACAAAAGGAATGGAGCCATTGGATTCGTATTCCACAGTAACGTTGATCGAAGCTTCTGATGCTGTAGGAAACGCGTTTTGTGAGCGTTTCCACAAAAGGAATGGGGCCATTGGATTCGTATTCCACTGTAAAGTTGATCGAAGCTTCTGATGCTGTAGGAAACGCGTTTTGCGAGCGTTTCGAGAAGAGGAATGGAGCCATTTGATTCGTATTCCACAGTAACGTTGATCAAAGCTTCTGATGCTGTAGGAAACGCGTTTTGCGAGCGTTTCCACAAAAGGAATGGAGCCATCGGATTCGTATTCCACAGTCACGTTGATCAAAGCTTCTGATGCTGTAGGAAACGTGTTTTGCGAGCGTTTCCAGAAGAGGAATGGAGCCATTGGATTCGTATTCCACAGTAAAGTTGATCGAAGCTTCTGATGCTGTAGGAAACCCGTTTTGCGAGCGTTTCCAGAAAAGGAATGGGGCCATTGGATTCGTGTTCCACTGTAAAGTTGATCGAAGCTTCTGATGCTTTAGGAAACGCGTTTTGCGAGCATTTCCAGAAGAGGAATGATGCCATTGGATTCGTATTCCACAGGAACGTTGATCAAAGCTTCTGATGCTGTAGGAAACGCGTTTTGCGAGCGTTTCCAGAAGAGGAATGGAGCCATTGGATTCGTATTCCACAGTAAAGTTGATCAAAGCTTCTGATGCTGTAGGAAATGCGTTTTGCTAGCGTTTCCAAGAAAGGTATGGTGCCATTGGATTCGTATTCCACTGTAAAGTTGATCGAAGCTTCTGATGCTGTAGGAAACGCGTTTTGCGAGCGTTTCCACAAAAGGAATGGAGCCATTGGATTCGTATTCCACAGTAACGTTGATCAAAGCTTCTCATGCTGTGGGAAACGCGTTTTGCGAGCGTTTCCAGAAGAGGAATGGAGCCATTGGATTCGTATTCCACAGTAAAGTTTATTGAAGCTTCTGATGCTGTAGGAAACGCGTTTTTCGAGCGTTTGCAGTAGAGGAATGCAGCCATTGGATTCGTATTCCACAGTAACGTTGATCAAAGCTTCTGATGCTGTAGGAAACGCGTTTTGCGAGCGTTTCCAGAAAAGGAATGGGGCCATTGGATTCGTATTCCACTGTACAGTTGATCGAAGCTTCTGATGCTGTAGGAAACGCGTTTTGCGAGCGTTTCCAGAAGAGGAATGGAGCAACTGGATTCGTATTCCACAGTAAAGTTGATCGAAGCTTCTGATGCTGTAGAAAACGCGTTTTGCAAGCGTTTCCACAAAAGGAATGGAGCCATCGGATTCGTATTCCACAGTAACGTTGATCAAAGCTTCTGATGCTGTAGGAAACGCGTTTTGCGAGCGTTTCCAGACGAGGAATGGAGCCATTCGATTCGTATTCCACAGTAACGTTGATCAAAGCTTCTGATGCTGTAGGAAACGCGTTTTGTGAGCGTTTCCAGAAAAGGAATGGGGCCATTGGATTCGTATTCCACTGTAAAGTTGATCGATGCTTCTGATGCTGTAGGAAACGCGTTTTGTGAGCGTTTCCAGAAAATGAATGAAGCCATTGGATTCGTATTCCACAGTAACGTTGATCAAAGCTTCTGATGCTGTAGAAAACGCGTTTTGCGAGCGTTTCCAGAAGAGGAAAGGGGCCATTGAATTCGTATTCCACTGTAAAGTTGATCGAAGCTTCTGATGCTGTAGAAAACGCGTTTTGCGAGCGTTTAAACAAAAGGAATGGAGCCATTGGATTCGTATTCCACAGTAACGTTGATCGAAGCTTCTGATGCTGTAGGAAACGCGTTTTGCGAGCGTTTCCACAAAAGGAATGGGGCCATTGGATTCGTATTCCACTGTAAAGTTGATCGAAGCTTCTGATGCTGTAGGAAACGCGTTTTGCGAGCGTTTCCAGAAGAGGAATGGAGCCATTGGATTCGTATTCCACAGTAACGTTGATCAAAGCTTCTGATGCTGTAGGAAACGCGTTTTGCGAGCGTTTCCACAAAAGGAATGGAGCCATCGGATTCGTATTCCACAGTAACGTTGATCAAAGCTTCTGATGCTGTAGGAAACGCGTTTTGCGAGCGTTTCCAGAACAGGAATGGAGCCATTGGATTCGTATTCCACAGTAAAGTTGATCGAAGCTTCTGATGCTGTAGGAAACGCGTTTTGCGAGCGTTTCCAGAAGAGGAATGGAGCAACTGGATTCGTATTCCACAGTAAAGTTGATCGAAGCTTCTGATGCTGTAGAAAACGCGTTTTGCAAGCGTTTCCACAAAAGGAATGGAGCCATCGGATTCGTATTCCACAGTAACGTTGATCAAAGCTTCTGATGCTGTAGGACACGCGTTTTGCGAGCGTTTCCAGAGGAGGAATGGAGCCATTCGATTCGTATTCCACAGTAACGTTGATCAAAGCTTCTGATGCTGTAGGAAACGCGTTTTGTGAGCGTTTCCAGAAAAGGAATGGGGCCATTGGATTCGTATTCCACTGTAAAGTTGATCGATGCTTCTGATGCTGTAGGAAACGCGTTTTGTGAGCGTTTCCAGAAAAGGAATGGAGCCATTGGATTCGTATTCCACAGTAACGTTGATCGAAGCTTCTGATGCTGTAGGAAACCCGTTTTGCGAGCGTTTCCAGAAAAGGAATGGGGCCATTGGATTCGTATTCCACTGTGAAGTTGATCGAAGCTTCTGATGCTGTAGGAAACGCGTTTTGCGAGCGTTTAAACAAAAGGAATGGGGCCATTGGATTCGTATTCCACAGTAACGTTGATCGAAGCTTCTGATGCTGTAGGAAACGCGTTTTGTGAGCGTTTCCACAAAAGGAATGGGGCCATTGGATTCGTATTCCACTGTAAAGTTGATCGAAGCTTCTGATGCTGTAGGAAACGCGTTTTGCGAGCGTTTCGAGAAGAGGAATGGAGCCATTTGATTCGTATTCCACAGTAACGTTGATCAAAGCTTCTGATGCTGTAGGAAACTCGTTTTGCGAGCGTTTCCACAAAAGGAATGGAGCCATCGGATTCGTATTCCACAGTAACGTTGATCAAAGCTTCTGATGCTGTAGGAAACGCGTTTTGCGAGCGTTTCCAGAAGAGGAATGGAGCCATTGGATTCGTATTCCACAGTAAAGTTTGAAGGATCCCCCTTCGAGCGTAAAGGGTTCGCGAGCCCGAACCTGCCCGACGAAGTAACGCCGATCCGCATGAGAACAAATCACCGGTTTATTCCGGGAAAACCAAAACAGGAAAAAAACAAACAAGGCAGTTTGGGAGGCAACAAAACGAGAGCACAGCAAGCAAGCGCTGAAAGCGCGTAAAGAAAACATTGCGGTGGTTGAAACCCTGCTTGTCCAGAAAGGTACAGCATGGTGCTGTACACTCACGACGACGTCTTCAGTCACTTGTGCCGACGTCGGGTGAAGAGCGTCCGCCTCGGACGCTGGTTGCTCCTCGCGGTCCGGGCGTCATGGTCGTGGCTCGCCGCCGCCCGCGGCCGCAGCTGCTCTCGCGTGTCCCTCGGTGCGCACTGTCCAGCTGCTCCTGTGAGCGCCGCTTTTAAGCCACTCTGTTGGTTGTGCGCATGCTCCGGGTTCTGTTGCACTACACGTGTCCGTTGCGGCTCACTGTTCATCGCACACGCGCGCACGGGCACCATGACGCACTGACGCCACTATCAGTGTTCGTCCGGCACTCACTGCAGTGTAATCACCCTCCGCGGGCGCACGTAGGGGCTGCGTCCCTACATTCCCCCTCCCCCAAGACCGGACAACTCGCTAGTTGTCCGAGAAGCGCTGGGGGGCTGCCGTTGAGGATGCCTTCTCCTGTGGGTTTGAGATGATTAGGAAATGTCTCCCAACTGTGAGGTACTTGCCTCTGGTCATTCCGGCCGAACGGGCGCTCCCACGATGGCGCCTCACCGCCGGGGTGAGTCGGCGCTTGGAAACCATCTCCCACGGGGGCGCCGCACCGCTGGGGTGAGTCAGCGCTGCAACCATCTCCCACGGGGGCGCCGCACCGCTGGGGTGAGTCAGCGCTGCAACCATCTCCCACGGGGGCGCCGCACCGCTGGGGTGAGTCAGCGCTGCAACCATCTCCCACGGGGGCGCCGCACCGCTGGGGTGAGTCAGCACTGCAACCATCTCCCACGGTGGCGCCGCACCGCTGGGGTGAGTCAGCGCTGCGGCCATCTCGCATGGTGGCGCCGCACCGCTGTGGTGAGTCAGCGCTGCGGCCATCTCCCACGGTGGCGCTGCACCGCTGGGGTGAGTAAGCGCTGCAACCACCTTTGCCATGAATGATCGCTGCTCGCTTGTGGTTTTTCTCCTGCGATTGCCGGTTGTCCGGCCCCGCGCCCATGAACAGCGCCGCCTTCCTTCCTCGCTGCGTTGTTCGCTTCGCTCGGGGCCTCCGTTGGTTCATCCCTGGGGGTGTGCGGTAGGTGTACGCACACGAAGCCTCTAGGCATGCCTCTTTAGGCGGCGGCGGTTGGTAGGATTCCGTGGCCATCAGCGAAGCCTGTATGGCTGTGGCCTCCTTGGCGAGGTCTTCAAAGTCTGAGAACCGCCGGGACCGCAAGTACGGCTGGAACCTGGGGTGGCACTGTCGGATGACCCGGAAAACTTTTTCCTCCTCGGGTGCTGCCGGTTCAGCCCGCTGGTACAAGTCCTGCATAGAACGCACATATCCCCGAAGTCTTTCACCTTCTCCCTGTGTCCGAGCGCGAAGTTCGTCTTTGATTCGGTACGCATACCCAGGTGGCAAAAACTCCAGCTTGAAGCGCTCCTTGAAGTCCGTCATGTCCTCGAATGGCTTCTGGTGACGTCTCCATACGCCAGCTTCCGCCCGCAAAGCAACTGGCAAGATCCTGCTAATCAGCACTCTATCTGAAATTGCCATGGCTTGTTGGTAGTCTGCCAATTCATAAAGAAAGTCGAAAACAGACTTCTTGTCGGTGGAACCTGTATACGTTGGCACGGCCAAGTTTAACTGCAACGACGCGCTGCAGTGACAGTTGCATTGACGAGCCTGCGGCGGCCGATCATCCAATAATGCCTCAGTGTTAAGCTTGCTAGTCTGAAGCGCCAACAGTTGCTTTTCAAACTCGGCCTTCGATTCTATCAGTTGGGCCATCAAGTCAAGAATTGGCTTTGTGTTGTCCGATAGCAGATCAGTCTGCGCAATACTATCCGAGAAACGCACGGAGGCATTTTCGCTTAACGCGGGAACAGCATGCTCGTCCGTCGACATAGTTGTAGCTGCAGAATACTGTCAACACTGCCTTGAATACAGCCGTTCTGACCGGCGCAGAAAGAAAAAAAATGCTCCTAATAGGGCGCGCACAGTAAATCAGCGGTTACACTTCGATAAGCGCAAATTCTGTGGAAAGTCACTCACAGGATTTGTTGCGCAGCTTTCGGCTGCTCCTTACCACGCCAGCTTCGTCGTTGAGCGGTGGCTTATGGTAGACGGTTGGAAGCATTCTCCGGTCTCGTAGTGATGCTAGCAAAGTAGGCACGGCCGTCTTTTGTGCCGCCGAATCCGCCGGTGACTTCTGCGTAAAAAAGGTTAGCGACCCGAGCAAAGTACACACAGTTCTGAAGCGTTCTGCAAGCATTCTCACGTGCGGGTGGCAGTGTAGCTCGCGGGGTGAGTCAAGGCTCGAAGACAATAAGAAAAAAAGGAATAAAGAAAGAAACCACGTTGGGCGCCAGTGAAGGATCCCCCTTCGAGCGTAAAGGGTTCGCGAGCCCGAACCTGCCCGACGAAGTAACGCCGATCCGCATGAGAACAAATCACCGGTTTATTCCAGGAAAACCAAAACAGGAAAAAAACAAACAAGGCAGTTTGGGAGGCAACAAAAAGAGAGCACAGCAAGCAAGCGCTGAAAGCGCGTAAAGAAAACATTGCGGTGGTTGAAACCCTGCTTGTCCAGAAAGGTACAGCATGGTGCTGTACACTCACGACGACGTCTTCAGTCACTTGTGCCGACGTCGGGTGAAGAGCGTCCGCCTCGGACGCTGGTTGCTCCTCGCGGTCCGGGCGTCATGGTCGTGGCTCGCCGCCGCCCGCGGCCGCAGCTGCTCTCGCGTGTCCCTCGGTGCGCACTGTCCAGCTGCTCCTGTGAGCGCCGCTTTTAAGCCACTCTGTTGGTTGTGCGCATGCTCCGGGTTCTGTTGCACTACACGTGTCCGTTGCGGCTCACTGTTCATCGCACACGCGCGCACGGGCACCATGACGCACTGACGCCACTATCAGTGTTCGTCCGGCACTCACTGCAGTGTAATCACCCTCCGCGGGCGCACGTAGGGGCTGCGTCCCTACAAGTTGAACGAAGCTTCTGATGCTGTAGGAAACGCGTTTTGTGAGCGTTTCCAGAAAAGGAATGGAGCCATTGGATTCGTATTCCACAGTAACGTTGATCGAAGCTTCTGATGCTGTAGGAAACCCGTTTTGCGAGCGTTTCCAGAAAAGGAATGGGGCCATTGGATTCGTATTCCACTGTAAAGTTGATCGAAGCTTCTGATGCTGTAGGAAACGCGTTTTGCGAGCGTTTCCAGAAGAGGAATGAAGCCATTGGATTCGTATTCCACAGTAACGTTGATCAAAGCTTCTGATGCTGTAGGAAACGCGTTTTGTGAGCGTTTCCAGAAGAGGAATGGAGCCATTGGATTCGTATTCCACAGTAAATTTGATCAAAGCTTCTGATGCTGTAGGAAATGCGTTTTGCGAGCGTTTCCAAAAAAGGTATGGTGCCATTGGATTCGTATTCCACTGTAAAGTTGATCGAAGCTTCTGATGCTGTAGGAAACGCGTTTTGCGAGCGTTTCCACAAAAGGAATGGAGCCATTGGATTCGTATTCCACAGTAACGTTGATCAAAGCTTCTCATGCTGTAGGAAACGTGTTTTGCGAGCGTTTCCAGAAGAGGAATGGAGCCATTGGATTCGTATTCCACAGTAAAGTTTATTGAAGCTTCTGATGCTGTAGGAAACGCGTTTTTCGAGCGTTTGCAGAAGAGGAATGCAGCCATTGGATTCCTATTCCACAGTAACGTTGATCAAAGCTTCTGATGCTGTAGGAAACGCGTTTTGCGAGCGTTTCCAGAAAAGGAATGGGGCCATTGGATTCGTATTCCACTGTACAGTTGATCGAAGCTTCTGATGCTGTAGGAAACGCGTTTTGCGAGCGTTTCCAGGAGAGGAATGGAGCCATTGGATTCGTATTCCACTGTAACGTTGATCAAAGCTTCTGATGCTGTAGGAAACGCGTTTTGCGAGCGTTTCCACAAAAGGAATGGAGCCACTGGATTCGTATTCCACAGTAACGAAGATCAAAGCTTCTGATGCTGTAGGAAACGCGTTTTGCGAGCGTTTCCAGAAAAAGAATGGGGCCATTGGATTCGTATTCCACTGTAAAGTTGATCGAAGCTTCTGATGCTGTAGGAAACGCGTTTTGTTAGCGTTTCCACAAAATGAATGGGGCCATTGGATTCGTATTCCACTGTACAGTTGATCGAAGCTTTTGATACTGTAGGAAACGCGTTTTGCGAGCGTTTCCAGAAGAGGAATGGAGCCACTGGATTCGTATTCCACAGTAAAGTTGATCGAAGCTTCTGATGCTGTAGGAAACGCGTTTTGCAAGCGTTTCCACAAAAGGAATGGAGCCATCGGATTCGTATTCCACAGTAACGTTGATCAAAGCTTCTGATGCTGTAGGAAACGCGTTTTGCGAGCGTTTCCAGAGGAGGAATGGAGCCATTCGATTCGTATTCCACAGTAACGTTGATCAAAGCTTCTGATGCTGTAGGAAACGCGTTTTGTGAGCGTTTCCAGAAAAGGAATGGGGCCATTGGATTCGTATTCCACTGTAAAGTTGATCGATGCTTCTGATGCTGTAGGAAACGCGTTGTGCGAGCGTTTCCAGAAAAAGAATGGGGCCATTGGATTCGTATTCCACTGTAAAGTTGATCGAAGCTTCTGATGCTGTAGGAAACGCGTTTTGTTAGCGTTTCCACAAAATGAATGGGGCCATTGGATTCGTATTCCACTGTACAGTTGATCGAAGCTTTTGATACTGTAGGAAACGCGTTTTGCGAGCGTTTCCAGAAGAGGAATGGAGCCACTGGATTCGTATTCCACAGTAAAGTTGATCGAAGCTTCTGATGCTGTAGGAAACGCGTTTTGCAAGCGTTTCCACAAAAGGAATGGAGCCATCGGATTCGTATTCCACAGTAACGTTGATCAAAGCTTCTGATGCTGTAGGAAACGCGTTTTGCGAGCGTTTCCAGAGGAGGAATGGAGCCATTCGATTCGTATTCCACAGTAACGTTGATCAAAGCTTCTGATGCTGTAGGAAACGCGTTTTGTGAGCGTTTCCAGAAAAGGAATGGGGCCATTGGATTCGTATTCCACTGTAAAGTTGATCGATGCTTCTGATGCTGTAGGAAACGCGTTGTGCGAGCGTTTCCAGAAGAGGAAAGGGGCCATTGAATTCGTATTCCACTGTAAAGTATCGAAGCTTCTGATGCTGTAGGAAACGCGTTTTGCGAGCGTTTAAACAAAAGGAATGGAGCCATTGGATTCGTATTCCACAGTAACGTTGATCGAAACTTCTGATGCTGTAGGAAACGCGTTTTGTGAGCGTTTCCACAAAAGGAATGGGGCCATTGGATTCGTATTCCACTGTAAAGTTGATCGAAGCTTCTGATGGTGTAGGAAACGCGTTTTTCGAGCGTTTCCAGAAGAGGAATGGAGCCATTGGATTCGTATTCCAAAGTAACGTTGATCAAAGCTTCTGATGCTGTAGGAAACGCGTTTTGCGAGCGTTTCTACAAAAGGAATGGAGCCATCGGATTCGTATTCCACAGTAACGTTGATCAAAGCTTCTGATGCTGTAGGAAACGCGTTTTGCGAGCGTTTCCAGAAGAGGAATGGAGCCATTGGATGCGTATTCCACAGTAAAGTTGATCGAAGCTTCTGATGCTGTAGGAAACGCGTTTTGTGAGCGTTTCCAGAAAAGGAATGGAGCCATTGGATTCGTATTCCACAGTAACGTTGATCGAAGCTTCTGATGCTGTAGGAAACCCGTTTTGCGAGCGTTTCCAGAAAAGGAATGGGGCCATTGGATTCGTATTCCACTGTAAAGTTGATCGAAGCTTCTGATGCTGTTGGAAACGCGTTTTGCGAGCGTTTCGAGAAGAGGAATGGAGCCATTTGATTCGTATTCCACAGTAACGTTGATCAAAGCTTCTGATGCTGTAGGAAACGCGTTTTGCGAGCGTTTCCACAAAAGGAATGGAGCCATCGGATTCGTATTCCACAGTAACGTTGATCAAAGCTTCTGATGCTGTAGGAAACGCGTTTAGCGAGCGTTTCCAGAAAAGGAATGGGGCCATTGGATTAGTATTCCACTGTAAAGTTGATCGAAGCTTCTGATGCTGTAGGAAACGCGTTTTGCGAGCGTTTCCAGAAGAGGAATGAAGCCATTGGATTCGTATTCCACAGAAACGTTGATCAAAGCTTCTGGTGCTGTAGGAAACGCGTTTTGCGAGCGTTTCCAGAAGAGGAATGGAGCCAGTGGATTCGTATTCCACAGTAAAGTTGATCAAAGCTTCTGATGCTGTAGGAAACGCGTTTTGTGAGCGTTTCCAGAAAAGGAATGGGGCCATTGGATTCGTATTCCACTGTAAAGTTGATCGATGCTTCTGATGCTGTAGGAAACGCGTTTTGTGAGCGTTTCCAGAAAAGGAATGAAGCCATTGGATTCGTATTCCACAGTAACAATGATCAAAGCTTCTGATGCTGTAGGAAACGCGTTGTGCGAGCGTTTCCAGAAGAGGAAAGGGGCCATTGAATTCGTATTCCACTGTAAAGTATCGAAGCTTCTGATGCTGTAGGAAACGCGTTTTGCGAGCGTTTAAACAAAAGGAATGGAGCCATTGGATTCGTATTCCACAGTAACGTTGATCGAAGCTTCTGATGCTGTAGGAAACGCGTTTTGTGAGCGTTTCCACAAAAGGAATGGGGCCATTGGATTCGTATTCCACTGTAAAGTTGATCGAAGCTTCTGATGGTGTAGGAAACGCGTTTTGCGAGCGTTTCCAGAAGAGGAATGGAGCCATTGGATTCGTATTCCAAAGTAACGTTGATCAAAGCTTCTGATGCTGTAGGAAACGCGTTTTGCGAGCGTTTCTACAAAAGGAATGGAGCCATCGGATTCGTATTCCACAGTAACGTTGATCAAAGCTTCTGATGCTGTAGGAAACGCGTTTTGCGAGCGTTTCCAGAAGAGGAATGGAGCCACTGGATTCGTATTCCACAGTAAAGTTGATCGAAGCTTCTGATGCTGTAGGAAACGCGTTTTGTGAGCGTTTCCAGAAAAGGAATGGAGCCATTGGATTCGTATTCCACAGTAACGTTGATCGAAGCTTCTGATGCTGTAGGAAACCCGTTTTGCGAGCGTTTCCAGAAAAGGAATGGGGCCATTGTATTCGTATTCCACTGTAAAGGTAATCGAAGCTTCTGATGCTGTTGGAAACGCGTTTTTTGAGCGTTTAAACAAAAGGAATGGAGCCATTGGATTCCACAGTAACGTTGATCGAAGCTTCTGATGCTGTAGGAAACGCGTTTTGTGAGCGTTTCCACAAAAGGAATGGGGCCATTGGATTCGTATTCCACTGTAAAGTTGATCGAAGCTTCTGATGCTGTAGGAAACGCGTTTTGCGAGCGTTTCCAGAGGAGGAATGGAGCCATTCGATTCGTATTCCACAGTAACGTTGATCAAAGCTTCTGATGCTGTAGGAAACGCGTTTTGTGAGCGTTTCCAGAAAAGGAATGGGGCCATTGGATTCGTATTCCACTGTAAAGTTGATCGATGCTTCTGATGCTGTAGGAAACGCGTTGTGCGAGCGTTTCCAGAAAAAGAATGGGGCCATTGGATTCGTATTCCACTGTAAAGTTGATCGAAGCTTCTGATGCTGTAGGAAACGCGTTTTGTTAGCGTTTCCACAAAATGAATGGGGCCATTGGATTCGTATTCCACTGTACAGTTGATCGAAGCTTTTGATACTGTAGGAAACGCGTTTTGCGAGCGTTTCCAGAAGAGGAATGGAGCCACTGGATTCGTATTCCACAGTAAAGTTGATCGAAGCTTCTGATGCTGTAGGAAACGCGTTTTGCAAGCGTTTCCACAAAAGGAATGGAGCCATCGGATTCGTATTCCACAGTAACGTTGATCAAAGCTTCTGATGCTGTAGGAAACGCGTTTTGCGAGCGTTTCCAGAGGAGGAATGGAGCCATTCGATTCGTATTCCACAGTAACGTTGATCAAAGCTTCTGATGCTGTAGGAAACGCGTTTTGTGAGCGTTTCCAGAAAAGGAATGGGGCCATTGGATTCGTATTCCACTGTAAAGTTGATCGATGCTTCTGATGCTGTAGGAAACGCGTTGTGCGAGCGTTTCCAGAAGAGGAAAGGGGCCATTGAATTCGTATTCCACTGTAAAGTATCGAAGCTTCTGATGCTGTAGGAAACGCGTTTTGCGAGCGTTTAAACAAAAGGAATGGAGCCATTGGATTCGTATTCCACAGTAACGTTGATCGAAACTTCTGATGCTGTAGGAAACGCGTTTTGTGAGCGTTTCCACAAAAGGAATGGGGCCATTGGATTCGTATTCCACTGTAAAGTTGATCGAAGCTTCTGATGGTGTAGGAAACGCGTTTTTCGAGCGTTTCCAGAAGAGGAATGGAGCCATTGGATTCGTATTCCAAAGTAACGTTGATCAAAGCTTCTGATGCTGTAGGAAACGCGTTTTGCGAGCGTTTCTACAAAAGGAATGGAGCCATCGGATTCGTATTCCACAGTAACGTTGATCAAAGCTTCTGATGCTGTAGGAAACGCGTTTTGCGAGCGTTTCCAGAAGAGGAATGGAGCCATTGGATGCGTATTCCACAGTAAAGTTGATCGAAGCTTCTGATGCTGTAGGAATCGCGTTTTGTGAGCGTTTCCAGAAAAGGAATGGAGCCATTGGATTCGTATTCCACAGTAACGTTGATCGAAGCTTCTGATGCTGTAGGAAACCCGTTTTGCGAGCGTTTCCAGAAAAGGAATGGGGCCATTGGATTCGTATTCCACTGTAAAGTTGATCGAAGCTTCTGATGCTGTTGGAAACGCGTTTTGCGAGCGTTTCGAGAAGAGGAATGGAGCCATTTGATTCGTATTCCACAGTAACGTTGATCAAAGCTTCTGATGCTGTAGGAAACGCGTTTTGCGAGCGTTTCCACAAAAGGAATGGAGCCATCGGATTCGTATTCCACAGTAACGTTGATCAAAGCTTCTGATGCTGTAGGAAACGCGTTTAGCGAGCGTTTCCAGAAAAGGAATGGGGCCATTGGATTAGTATTCCACTGTAAAGTTGATCGAAGCTTCTGATGCTGTAGGAAACGCGTTTTGCGAGCGTTTCCAGAAGAGGAATGAAGCCATTGGATTCGTATTCCACAGAAACGTTGATCAAAGCTTCT
This sequence comes from Haemaphysalis longicornis, assembly GCF_048455015.1. NCBI lineage: Eukaryota > Metazoa > Arthropoda > Arachnida > Ixodida > Ixodidae > Haemaphysalis > Haemaphysalis longicornis. The sequence goes on along the minus strand of NW_027526204.1, from coordinate 166,450 downwards.
GGTGCTGTAGGAAACGCGTTTTGCGAGCGTTTCCAGAAGAGGAATGGAGCCAGTGGATTCGTATTCCACAGTAAAGTTGATCAAAGCTTCTGATGCTGTAGGAAACGCGTTTTGTGAGCGTTTCCAGAAAAGGAATGGGGCCATTGGATTCGTATTCCACTGTAAAGTTGATCGATGCTTCTGATGCTGTAGGAAACGCGTTTTGTGAGCGTTTCCAGAAAAGGAATGAAGCCATTGGATTCGTATTCCACAGTAACAATGATCAAAGCTTCTGATGCTGTAGGAAACGCGTTGTGCGAGCGTTTCCAGAAGAGGAAAGGGGCCATTGAATTCGTATTCCACTGTAAAGTATCGAAGCTTCTGATGCTGTAGGAAACGCGTTTTGCGAGCGTTTAAACAAAAGGAATGGAGCCATTGGATTCGTATTCCACAGTAACGTTGATCGAAGCTTCTGATGCTGTAGGAAACGCGTTTTGTGAGCGTTTCCACAAAAGGAATGGGGCCATTGGATTCGTATTCCACTGTAAAGTTGATCGAAGCTTCTGATGGTGTAGGAAACGCGTTTTGCGAGCGTTTCCAGAAGAGGAATGGAGCCATTGGATTCGTATTCCAAAGTAACGTTGATCAAAGCTTCTGATGCTGTAGGAAACGCGTTTTGCGAGCGTTTCTACAAAAGGAATGGAGCCATCGGATTCGTATTCCACAGTAACGTTGATCAAAGCTTCTGATGCTGTAGGAAACGCGTTTTGCGAGCGTTTCCAGAAGAGGAATGGAGCCACTGGATTCGTATTCCACAGTAAAGTTGATCGAAGCTTCTGATGCTGTAGGAAACGCGTTTTGTGAGCGTTTCCAGAAAAGGAATGGAGCCATTGGATTCGTATTCCACAGTAACGTTGATCGAAGCTTCTGATGCTGTAGGAAACCCGTTTTGCGAGCGTTTCCAGAAAAGGAATGGGGCCATTGTATTCGTATTCCACTGTAAAGGTAATCGAAGCTTCTGATGCTGTTGGAAACGCGTTTTTTGAGCGTTTAAACAAAAGGAATGGAGCCATTGGATTCCACAGTAACGTTGATCGAAGCTTCTGATGCTGTAGGAAACGCGTTTTGTGAGCGTTTCCACAAAAGGAATGGGGCCATTGGATTCGTATTCCACTGTAAAGTTGATCGAAGCTTCTGATGCTGTAGGAAACGCGTTTTGCGAGCGTTTCGAGAAGAGGAATGGAGCCATTTGATTCGTATTCCACAGTAACGTTGATCAAAGCTTCTGATGCTGTAGGAAACGCGTTTTGCGAGCGTTTCCACAAAAGGAATGGAGCCATCGGATTCGTATTCCACAGTAACGTTGATCAAAGCTTCTGATGCTGTAGGAAACGCGTTTAGCGAGCGTTTCCTGAAAAGGAATGGGGCCATTGGATTAGTATTCCACTGTAAAGTTGATCGAAGCTTCTGATGCTGTAGGAAACGCGTTTTGCGAGCGTTTCCAGAAGAGGAATGAAGCCATTGGATTCGTATTCCACAGTAACGTTGATCAAAGCTTCTGATGCTGTAGGAAACGCGTTTTGTGAGCGTTTCCAGATAAGGAATGGGGCCATTGGATTCGTATTCCACAGTAACGTTGATCGAAGCTTCTGATGCTGTAGGAAACGCGTTTTGTGAGCGTTTCCAGATAAGGAATGGAGCCATTGGATTCGTATTCCACTGTAAAGTTGATCAAAGCTTCTGATGCTGTAGGAAACGCGTTTTGCGAGCGTTTCCAGAAGAGGAATGGAGCCATTGGATTCGTATTCCACAGTAAAGTTGATCGAAGCTTCTGATGCTGTAGGAAACGCGTTTTGTGAGCGTTTCCAGAAGAGGAATGGAGCCATTGGATTCGTATTCCACAGTAAAGTTGATCGAAGCTTCTGATGCTGTAGGAAACGCGTTTTGTGAGCGTTTCCGGAAGAGGAATGGAGCCATTGGATTCGTATTCCACAGTAAAGTTGATCGAAGCTTCTGATGCTGTAGGAAACGCGTTTTGTGAGCGTTTCCAGAAGAGGAATGGAGCCATTGGATTAGTATTCCACAGTAAAGTTGATCGAAGCTTTTGATGCTGTAGGAAACGCGTTTTGTGAGCGTTTCCAGAAAAGGAATGGAGCCATTGGATTCGTATTCCACAGTAACGTTGATCGAAGCTTCTGATGCTGTAGGAAACCCGTTGTGCGAGCGTTTCCAGAAAAGGAATGGGGTCATTGGATTCGTATTCCACTGTAAAGTTGATCGAAGCTTCTGATGCTGTAGGAAACGCGTTTTGCGAGCGTTTCCAGAAGAGGAATGGAGCCATTGGTTGCGTATTCCACAGTAACGTTGATCAAAGCTTCTGATGCTGTAGGAAACGCGTTTTGTGAGCGTTTCCAGATAAGGAATGGAGCCATTGGATTCGTATTCCACAGTAAAGTTGATCAAAGCTTCTGATGCTGTAGGAAACGCGTTTTGTGAGCGTTTCCAGAAGAGGAATGGAGCCATTGGATTCGTATTCCACAGTAAAGTTGATCGAAGCTTCTGATGCTGTAGGAAACGCGTTTTGTGAGCGTTTCCAGAAGAGGAATGGAGCCATTGGATTCGTATTCCACAGTAACGTTGATCAAAGCTTCTGATGCTGTAGGAAACGCGTTTTTCGAGCGTTTCCACAAAAGGAATGGAGCCATTGGATTCGTATTCCACAGTAACGTTGATCAAAGCTTCTGATGCTGTAGGAAACGCGTTTTGCAAGCGTTTCCACAAAAGGAATCGAGCCATCGGATTCGTATTCCACAGTAACGTTGATCAAAGCTTCTGATGCTGTAGGAAACGCGTTTTGCGAGCGTTTCCAGAAGGGGAATGGAGCCATTGGATTCGTATTCCACAGTAAAGTTGATCGAAGCTTCTGATGCTGTAGGAAACGCGTTTTGTGAGCGTTTCCAGATAAGGAATGGAGCCATTGGATTCGTATTCCACAGTAACGTTGATCGAAGCTTCTGATGCTGTAGGAAACGCGTTTTGTGAGCGTTTCCAGATAAGGAATGGAGCCATTGGATTCGTATTCCACTGTAAAGTTGATCAAAGCTTCTGATGCTGTAGGAAACGCGTTTTGCGAGCGTTTCCAGAAGAGGAATGGAGCCATTGGATTCGTATTCCACAGTAAAGTTGATCGAAGCTTCTGATGCTGTAGGAAACGCGTTTTGTGAGCGTTTCCAGAAGAGGAATGGAGCCATTGGATTCGTATTCCACAGTAAAGTTGATCGAAGCTTCTGATGCTGTAGGAAACGCGTTTTGTGAGCGTTTCCAGAAGAGGAATGGAGCCATTGGATTCGTATTCCACAGTAAAGTTGATCGAAGCTTCTGATGCTGTAGGAAACGCGTTTTGTGAGCGTTTCCAGAAGAGGAATGGAGCCATTGGATTCGTATTCCACAGTAAAGTTGATCGAAGCTTCTGATGCTGTAGGAAACGCGTTTTGTGAGCGTTTCCAGAAAAGGAATGGAGCCATTGGATTCGTATTCCACACTAACGTTGATCAAAGCTTCTGATGCTGTAGGAAACCCGTTGTGCGAGCGTTTCCAGAAAAGGAATGGGGTCATTGGATTCGTATTCCACTGTAAAGTTGATCGAAGCTTCTGATGCTGTAGGAAACGCGTTTTGCGAGCGTTTCCAGAAGAGGAATGGAGCCATTGGATTCGTATTCCACAGTAACGTTGATCAAAGCTTCTGATGCTGTAGGAAACTCGTTTTGTGAGCGTTTCCAGATAAGGAATGGAGCCATTGGATTCGTATTCCACAGTAAAGTTGATCGAAGCTTCTGATGCTGTAGGAAACGCGTTTTGTGAGCGTTTCCAGAAAAGGAATGGAGCCATTGGATTCGTATTCCACAGTAACGTTGATCGAAGCTTCTGATGCTGTAGGAAACCCGTTGTGCGAGCGTTTCCAGAAAAGGAATGGAGCCATTGGATTCGTATTCCACAGTAAAGTTAATCGAAGCTTCTGATGCTGTAGGAAACGCGTTTTGTGAGCGTTTCCAGAAGAGGAATGGAGCCATTGGATTCGTATTCCACAGTAAAGTTGATCGACGCTTCTGATGCTGTAGGAAACGCGTTTTGTGAGCGTTTCCAGAAGAGGAATGGAGCCATTGCATTCGTATTCCACAGTAACGTTGATCAAAGCTTCTGATGCTGTAGGAAACGCGTTTTGCAAGCGTTTCCAGAAGGGGAATGGAGCCATTGGATTCGTATTCCACAGTAAAGTTGATCGAAGCTTCTGATGCTGTAGGAAACGCGTTTTGTGAGCGTTTCCAGATAAGGAATGGAGCCATTGGATTCGTATTCCACAGTAACGTTGATCGAAGCTTCTGATGCTGTAGGAAACGCGTTTTGTGAGCGTTTCCAGATAAGGAATGGAGCCATTGGATTCGTATTCCACTGTAAAGTTGATCAAAGCTTCTGATGCTGTAGGAAACGCGTTTTGCGAGCGTTTCCAGAAGAGGAATGGAGCCATTGGATTCGTATTCCACAGTAAAGTTGATCGAAGCTTCTGATGCTGTAGGAAACGCGTTTTGTGAGCGTTTCCAGAAGAGGAATGGAGCCATTGGATTCGTATTCCACAGTAAAGTTGATCGAAGCTTCTGATGCTGTAGGAAACGCGTTTTGTGAGCGTTTCCAGAAGAGGAATGGAGCCATTGGATTCGTATTCCACAGTAAAGTTGATCGAAGCTTCTGATGCTGTAGGAAACGCGTTTTGTGAGCGTTTCCAGAAGAGGAATGGAGCCATTGGATTCGTATTCCACAGTAAAGTTGATCGAAGCTTCTGATGCTGTAGGAAACGCGTTTTGTGAGCGTTTCCAGAAAAGGAATGGAGCCATTGGATTCGTATTCCACAGTAACGTTGATCAAAGCTTCTGATGCTGTAGGAAACCCGTTGTGCGAGCGTTTCCAGAAAAGGAATGGGGTCATTGGATTCGTATTCCACTGTAAAGTTGATCGAAGCTTCTGATGCTGTAGGAAACGCGTTTTGCGAGCGTTTCCAGAAGAGGAATGGAGCCATTGGATTCGTATTCCACAGTAACGTTGATCAAAGCTTCTGATGCTGTAGGAAACTCGTTTTGTGAGCGTTTCCATATAAGGAATGGAGCCATTGGATTCGTATTCCACAGTAAAGTCGATCGAAGCTTCTGATGCTGTAGGAAACGCGTTTTGTGAGCGTTTCCAGAAAAGGAATCGAGCCATCGGATTCGTATTCCACAGTAACGTTGATCAAAGCTTCTGATGCTGTAGGAAACGCGTTTTGCGAGCGTTTCCAGAAGGGGAATGGAGCCATTGGATTCGTATTCCACAGTAAAGTTGATCGAAGCTTCTGATGCTGTAGGAAACGCGTTTTGTGAGCGTTTCCAGATAAGGAATGGAGCCATTGGATTCGTATTCCACAGTAACGTTGATCGAAGCTTCTGATGCTGTAGGAAACGCGTTTTGTGAGCGTTTCCAGATAAGGAATGGAGCCATTGGATTCGTATTCCACTGTAAAGTTGATCAAAGCTTCTGATGCTGTAGGAAACGCGTTTTGCGAGCGTTTCCAGAAGAGGAATGGAGCCATTGGATTCGTATTCCACAGTAAAGTTGATCGAAGCTTCTGATGCTGTAGGAAACGCGTTTTGTGAGCGTTTCCAGAAGAGGAATGGAGCCATTGGATTCGTATTCCACAGTAAAGTTGATCGAAGCTTCTGATGCTGTAGGAAACGCGTTTTGTGAGCGTTTCCAGAAGAGGAATGGAGCCATTGGATTCGTATTCCACAGTAAATTTGATCGAAGCTTCTGATGCTGTAGGAAACGCGTTTTGTGAGCGTTTCCAGAAGAGGAATGGAGCCATTGTATTCGTATTCCACAGTAAAGTTGATCGAAGCTTCTGATGCTGTAGGAAACGCGTTTTGTGAGCGTTTCCAGAAAAGGAATGGAGCCATTGGATTCGTATTCCACAGTAACGTTGATCAAAGCTTCTGATGCTGTAGGAAACCCGTTGTGCGAGCGTTTCCAGAAAAGGAATGGGGTCATTGGATTCGTATTCCACTGTAAAGTTGATCGAAGCTTCTGATGCTGTAGGAAACGCGTTTTGCGAGCGTTTCCAGAAGAGGAATGGAGCCATTGGATTCGTATTCCACAGTAACGTTGATCAAATCTTCTGATGCTGTAGGAAACTCGTTTTGTGAGCGTTTCCAGATAAGGAATGGAGCCATTGGATTCGTATTCCACAGTAAAGTTGATCGAAGCTTCTGATGCTGTAGGAAACGCGTTTTGTGAGCGTTTCCAGAAAAGGAATGGAGCCATTGGATTCGTATTCCACAGTAACGTTGATCGAAGCTTCTGATGCTGTAGGAAACCCGTTGTGCGAGCGTTTCCAGAAAAGGAATGGAGCCATTGGATTCGTATTCCACAGTAAAGTTAATCGAAGCTTCTGATGCTGTAGGAAACGCGTTTTGTGAGCGTTTCCAGAAGAGGAATGGAGCCATTGGATTCGTATTCCACAGTAAAGTTGATCGAAGCTTCTGATGCTGTAGGAAACGCGTTTTGTGAGCGTTTCCAGAAGAGGAATGGAGCCATTGGATTCGTATTCCACAGTAAAGTTGATCGAAGCTTCTGATGCTGTAGGAAACGCGTTTTGTGAGCGTTTCCACAAAAGGAATGGAGCCATTGGATTCGTATTCCACAGTAACGTTGATCGAAGCTTCTGATGCTGTAGAAAACCCGTTGTGCGAGCGTTTCCAGAAAAGGAATGGAACCATTGGATTCATATTCCACAGTAACGTTGATCGAAGCTTCTGATGCTGTAGCGAACCCGTTGTGTGAGCGTTTCCAGAAGAGGAATGGAGCCAATGGATTCGTATTCCACGGTAAAGTTGATCGAAGCTTCTGATGCTGTAGGAAACGCGTTTTGTGAGCGTTTCCAGAAAAGGAATGGAGCCATTGGATTCGTATTCCACAGTAACGTTGATCGAAGCTTCTGATGCTGTAGGAAACGCGTTTTGCGAGCGTTTCCAGAAGAGGAATGGAGCCATTGGATTCGTATTCCACAGTAAAGTTGATCGAAGCTTCTGATGCTGTAGGAAACGCGTTTTGTGAGCGTTTCCAGATAAGGAATGGAGCCATTGGATTCGTATTCCACAGTAACGTTGATCGAAGCTTCTGATGCTGTAGGAAACGCGTTTTGTGAGCGTTTCCAGATAAGGAATGGAGCCATTGGATTCGTATTCCACTGTAAAGTTGATCAAAGCTTCTGATGCTGTAGGAAACGCGTTTTGCGAGCGTTTCCAGAAGAGGAATAGAGCCATTGGATTCGTATTCCACAGTAAAGTTGATCGAAGCTTCTGATGCTGTAGGAAACGCGTTTTGTGAGCGTTTCCAGAAGAGGAATGGAGCCATTGGATTCGTATTCCACAGTAAAGTTGATCGAAGCTTCTGATGCTGTAGGAAACGCGTTTTGTGAGCGTTTCCAGAAGAGGAATGGAGCCATTGGATTCGTATTCCACAGTAAAGTTGATCGAAGCTTCTGATGCTGTAGGAAACGCGTTTTGTGAGCGTTTCCAGAAGAGGAATGGAGCCATTGGATTCGTATTCCACAGTAAAGTTGATCGAAGCTTCTGATGCTGTAGGAAACGCGTTTTGTGAGCGTTTCCAGAAAAGGAATGGAGCCATTGGATTCGTATTCCACAGTAACGTTGATCGAAGCTTCTGATGCTGTAGGAAACCCGTTGTGCGTGCGTTTCCAGAAAAGGAATGGAGCCATTGGATTCGTATTCCACTGTAAAGTTGATCGAAGCTTCTGATGCTGTAGGAAACGCGTTTTGCGAGCGTTTCCAGAAGAAGAATGGAGCCATTGAATTCGTATTCCACAGTAACGTTGATCAAAGCTTCTGATGCTGTAGGAAACGCGTTTTGTGAGCGTTTCCAGAAAAGGAATGAAGCCATTGGATTCGTATTCCACAGTAACGTTGATCAAAGCTTCTGATCCTGTAGGAAACGCGTTTTGCGAGCGTTTCCAGAAGAGGAAATGGGCCATTGAATTCGTATTCCACTGTAAAGTTGATCGAAGCTTCTGATGCTGTAGGAAACGCGTTTTGCGAGCGTTTCCAGAAGAGGAATGAAGCCATTCGATTCGTATTCCACAGTAACGTTGATCAAAGCTTCTGATGCTGTAGGAAACGCGTTTTGCGAGCGTTTCCAGAAGAGGAATGGAGCCATTGGATTCGTATTCCACAGTAAAGTTGATCAAAGCTTCTGATGCTGTAGGAAATGCGTTTTGCGAGCGTTTCCAAAAAAGGTATGGTGCCATTGGATTCGTATTCCACTGTAAAGTTGATCGAAGCTTCTGATGCTGTAGGAAACGCGTTTTGCGAGCGTTTCCACAAAAAGAATGTAGCCATTGGATTCGTATTCCACAGTAACGTTGATCAAAGCTTCTCATGCTGTAGGAAACGCGTTTTGCGAGCGTTTCCAGAAGAGGAATGGAGCCATTGGATTCGTATTCCACAGTAAAGTTTATTGAAGCTTCTGATGCTGTAGGAAACGCGTTTTTCGAGCGTTTGCAGAAGAGGAATGCAGCCATTGGATTCGTATTCCACTGTAACGTTGATCAAAGCTTCTGATGCTGTAGGAAACGCGTTTTGCGAGCGTTTCCACAAAAGGAATGGAGCCATTGGATTCGTATTCCACAGTAACGTAGATCAAAGCTTCTGATGCTGTAGGAAACGCGTTTTGCGAGCGTTTCCAGAAAAGGAATGGGGCTATTGGATTCGTATTCCACTGTAAAGTTGATCGAAGCTTCTGATGCTGTAGGAAACGAGTTTTGTTAGCGTTTCCACAAAATGAATGGGGCCATTGGATTCGTATTCCACTGTACAGTTGATCGAAGCTTTTGATGCTGTAGGAAACGCGTTTTGCGAGCGTTTCCAGAAGAGGAATGGAGCCACTGGATTCGTATTCCACAGTAAAGTTGATCGAAGCTTCTGATGCTGTAGGAAACGCGTTTTGCAAGCATTTCCACAAAAGGAATGGAGCCATCGGATTCGTATTCCACAGTAACGTTGATCAAAGCTTCTGATGCTGTAGGAAACGCGTTTTGCGAGCGTTTCCAGAAGAGGAATGGAGCCATTGGATTCGTAATCCACAGTAAAGTTGATCGAAGCTTCTGATGCTGTAGGAAACGCGTTTTGTGAGCGTTTCCAGAAAAGGAATGGAGCCATTGGATTCGTATTCCACAGTAACGTTGATCGAAGCTTCTGATGCTGTAGGAAACGCGTTTTGCTAGCGTTTCCAGAAGAGGAATGGAGCCATTGGATTCGTATTCCACAGTAACGTTGATCAAAGCTTCTGATGCTGTAGGAAACGCGTTTTTCGAGCGTTTCCAGAAAAGGAATGGGGTCATTGGATTCGTATTCCACTGTAAAGTTGATCGAAGCTTCTGATGCTGTAGGAAACGCGTTTTGCGAGCGTTTCCAGAAGAGGAATGGAGCCATTGGATTCGTATTCCACAGTAACGTTGATCAAAGCTTCTGATGCTGTAGGAAACCCGTTGTGCGAGCGTTTCCAGAAAAGGAATGGGGTCATTGGATTCGTATTCCACTGTAAAGTTGATCGAAGCTTCTGATGCTGTAGGAAACGCGTTTTGCGAGCGTGTCCAGAAGAAAAACGGAGCCATTGGATTCGTATTCCACAGTAACGTTGATCAAAGCTTCTGATGCTGTAGGAAACGCGTTTTTCGAGCGTTTCCACAAAAGGAATGGAGTCATTGGATTCGTATTCCACAGTAACGTTGATCAAAGCTTCTGAAGCTGTAGGAAACGCGTTTTGTGAGCGTTTCCAGAAAAGGAATGGGGCCATTGGATTCGTATTCCACTGTAAAGTTGATCGAAGCTTCTGATGCTGTAGGAAACGCGTTTTGTGAGCGTTTCCAGAAAAGGAATGAAGCCATTAGATTCGTATTCCACTGTAAAGTTGATCGAAGCTTCTGATGCTGTAGGAAACGCGTTTTGCAAGCATTTCCACAAAAGGAATGGAGCCATCGGATTCGTAATCCACAGTAACATTGATCAAAGCTTCTGATGCTGTAGGAAACCCGTTGTGCGAGCGTTTCCAGAAAAGGAATGGGGTCATTGGATTCGTATTCCACCGTAAAGTTGATCGAAGCTTCTGATGCTGTAGGAAACGCGTTTTGTGAGCGTTTCCAGAAAAGGAATGGGGCCATTGGATTCGTATTCCACAGTAAAGTTGATCGAAGCTTCTGATGCTGTAGGAAACGCGTTTTGTGAGCGTTTCCAGATAAGGAATGGAGCCATTGGATTCGTATTCCACTGTAAAGTTGATCAAAGCTTCTGATGCTGTAGGAAACGCGTTTTGCGAGCGTTTCCAGAAGAGGAATGGAGCCATTGGATTTGTATTCCACAGTAAAGTTGATCGAAGCTTCTGATGCTGTAGGAAACGCGTTTTGTGAGCGTTTCCAGAAGAGGAATGGAGCCATTGGATTCGTATTCCACAGTAAAGTTGATCGAAGCTTCTGATGCTGTAGGAAACGCGTTTTGTGAGCGTTTCCAGAAGAGGAATGGAGCCATTGGATTCGTATTCCACAGTAAAGTTGATCGAAGCTTCTGATGCTGTAGGAAACGCGTTTTGTGAGCGTTTCCAGAAGAGGAATGGAGCCATTGAATTCGTATTCCACAGTAAAGTTGATCGAAGCTTCTGATGCTGTAGGAAACGCGTTTTGTGAGCGTTTCCAGAAAAGGAATGGAGCCATTGGATTCGTATTCCACAGTAACGTTGATCGAAGCTTCTGATGCTGTAGGAAACCCGTTGTGCGTGCGTTTCCAGAAAAGGAATGGAGCCATTGGATTCGTATTCCACTGTAAAGTTGATCGAAGCTTCTGATGCTGTAGGAAACGCGTTTTGCGAGCGTTACCAGAAGAAGAATGGAGCCATTGGATTCGTATTCCACAGTAACGTTGATCAAAGCTTCTGATGCTGAAGGAAACGCGTTTTTCGAGCGTTTCCACAAAAGGAATGGAGCCATTGGATTCGTATTCCACAGTAACGTTGATCAAAGCTTCTGATGCTGTAGGAAACGCGTTTTGTGAGCGTTTCCAGAAAAGGAATGGGGCCATTGGATTCGTATTCCACTGTAAAGTTGATCGATGCTTCTGATGCTGTAGGAAACGCGTTTTGTGAGCGTTTCCAGAAAAGGAATGAAGCCATTGGATTCGTATTCCACAGTAACGTTGATCAAAGCTTCTGATGCTGTAGGGAACGCGTTTTGCGAGCGTTTCCAGAAAAGGAATGGAGCCATTGGATTCGTATTCCACTGTAAAGTTGATCGAAGCTTCTGATGCTGTAGGAAACGCGTTTTGCGAGCGTTACCAGAAGAAGAATGGAGCCATTGGATTCGTATTCCACAGTAACGTTGATCAAAGCTTCTGATGCTGAAGGAAACGCGTTTTTCGAGCGTTTCCACAAAAGGAATGGAGCCATTGGATTCGTATTCCACAGTAACGTTGATCGAAGCTTCTGATGCTGTAGGAAACGAGTTTTGTTAGCGTTTCCACAAAATGAATGGGGCCATTGGATTCGTATTCCACTGTACAGTTGATCGAAGCTTTTGATGCTGTAGGAAACGCGTTTTGCGAGCGTTTCCAGAAGAGGAATGGAGCCACTGGATTCGTATTCCACAGTAAAGTTGATCGAAGCTTCTGATGCTGTAGGAAACGCGTTTTGCAAGCATTTCCACAAAAGGAATGGAGCCATCGGATTCGTATTCCACAGTAACGTTGATCAAAGCTTCTGATGCTGTAGGAAACGCGTTTTTCGAGCGTTTCCACAAAAGGAATGGAGCCATTGGATTCGTATTCCACAGTAACGTTGATCAAAGCTTCTGATGCTGTAGGAAACGCGTTTTGTGAGCTTTTCCAGAAAAGGAATGGGGCCATTGGATTCGTATTCCACTGTAAAGTTGATCGAAGCTTCTGATGCTGTAGGAAACGCGTTTTGTGAGCGTTTCCAGAAAAGGAATGAAGCCATTGGATTCGTATTCCACTGTAAAGTTGATCGAAGCTTCTGATGCTGTAGGAAACGCGTTTTGCAAGCATTTCCACAAAAGGAATGGAGCCATCGGATTCGTATTCCACAGTAACGTTGATCAAAGCTTCTGATGCTGTAGGAAACCCGTTGTGCGAGCGTTTCCAGAAAAGGAATGGGGTCATTGGATTCGTATTCCACTGTAAAGTTGATCGAAGCTTCTGATGCTGTAGGAAACGCGTTTTGTGAGCGTTTCCAGAAAAGGAATGGGGCCATTGGATTCGTATTCCACTGTAAAGTTGATCGAAGCTTCTGATGCTGTAGGAAACGCGTTTTTCGAGCGTTTCCACAAAAGGAATGGAGCCATTGGATTCGTATTCCACTGTAACGTTGATCAAAGCTTCTGATGCTGTAGGAAACGCGTTTTGTGAGCGTTTCCAGAAAAGGAATGGGGCCATTGCATTCGTATTCCACTGTAAAGTTGATCGAAGCTTCTGATGCTGTAGGAAACGCGTTTTGCAAGCATTTCCACAAAAGGAATGGAGCCATCGGATTCGTATTCCACAGTAACGTTGCTCAAAGCTTCTGATGCTGTAGGAAACGCGTTTTGTGAGCGTTTCCAGAAAAGGAATGGGGCCATTGGATTCGTATTCCACTGTAAAGTTGATCGAAGCTTCTGATGCTGTAGGAAACGCGTTTTGCAAGCATTTCCACAAAAGGAATGGAGCCATCGGATTCGTATTCCACAGTAACGTTGATCGAAGCTTCTGATGCTGTAGGAAACCCATTTTGCGAGCGTTTCCAGAAAAGGAATGGGGCCATTGGATTCGTATTCCACTGTAACGTTGATCGAAGCTTCTGATGGTGTAGGACACGCGTTTTGCGAGCGTTTCCAGAAGAGGAATGAAGCCACTGGATTCGTATTCCACAGTAACGTTGATCAAAGCTTCTGTTGCTGTAGGAAACGCATTTTGCGAGCGTTTCCAGAAGAGGAATGGAGCCATTGGATTCGTATTCCACTGTAAAGTTGATCGAAGCTTCTGATGCTGTAGGAAACGCGTTTTGCGAGCGTTTCCACAAAAGGAATGGAGCCATTGGATTCGTATTCCACAGTAACGTTGATCAAAGCTTCTGATGCTGTAGGAAACGCGTTTTGCGAGCGTTTCCAGAAGAGGAATGGAGCCATTGGATTCGTATTCCACAGTAAAGTTTATTGAAGCTTCTGATGCTGTAGGAAACGCGTTTTTCGAGCGTTCGCAGAAGAGGAATGCAGCCATTGGATTCGTATTCCACAGTAACGTTGATCAAAGCTTCTGATGCTGTAGGAAACGCGTTTTGCGAGCGTTTCCAGAAAAGGAATGGGGCCATTGGATTCGTATTCCACTGTACAGTTGATCGAAGCTTCTGATGCTGTAGGAAACGCGTTTTGCGAGCGTTTCCAGAAGAAGAATGGAGCCACTGGATTCGTATTCCACAGTAAAGTTGATCGAAGCTTCTGATGCTATAGGAAACGCGTTTTGCGAGCGTTTCCAGGAGAGGAATGGAGCCATTGGATTCGTATTCCACAGTAACGTTGATCAAACCTTCTGATGCTGTAGGAAACGCGTTTTGCGAGCGTTTCCACGAAAGGAATGGAGCCATTGGATTCGTATTCCACAGTAACGTAGATCGAAGCTTCTGATGCTGTAGGAAACGCGTTTTGCGAGCGTTTTCAGAAAAGGAATGGGGCCATTGGATTCGTATTCCACTGTAAAATTGATCGAAGCTTCTGATGCTGTAGGAAACGCGTTTTGTTAGCGTTTCCACAAAATGAATGGGGCCATTGGATTTGTATTCCACTGTAAAGTTGATCGAAGCTTTTGATGCTGTAGGAAACGCGTTTTGCGAGCGTTTCCAGAAGAGGAATAGAGCCACTGGATTCGTATTCCACAGTAAAGTTGATCGAAGCTTCTGATGCTGTAGGAAACGCGTTTTGCGAGCGTTTCCACAAAAGGAATGGAGCCATCGGATTCGTATTCCACAGTAACATTGATCAAAGCTTCTGATGCTGTAGGAAACGTGTTTTGCGAGCGTTTCCAGAAAAGGAATGGAGCCATCGGATTCGTATTCCACAGTAACATTGATCAAAGCTTCTGATGCTGTAGGAAACGCGTTTTGCGAGCGTTTCCAGAAAAGGAATGGGGCCATTGGATTCGTATTCCACAGTAAAGTTGATCGAAGCTTCTGATGCTATAGGAAACGCGTTTTGCGAGCGTTTCCAGGAGAGGAATGGAGCCATTGGATTCGTATTCCACAGTAACGTTGATCAAAGCTTCTGATGCTGTAGGAAACGCGTTTTGCGAGCGTTTCCAGAAAAGGAATGGAGCCATCGGATTCGTATTCCACAGTAACATTGATCAAAGCTTCTGATGCTGTAGGAAACGTGTTTTTCGAGCGTTTCCAGAAAAGGAATGGAGCCATCGGATTCGTATTCCACAGTAACATTGATCAAAGCTTCTGATGCTATAGGAAACGCGTTTTGCGAGCGTTTCCAGAAGAGGAATGGAGCCACTGGATTCGTATTCCACAGTAACATTGATCAAAGCTTCTGATGCTGTAGGAAACGTTTTGCGAGCGTTTCCAGAAAAGGAATGGAGCCATCGGATTCGTATTCCACAGTAACATTGATCAAAGCTTCTGATGCTATAGGAAACGTGTTTTGCGAGCGTTTCCAGAAAAGGAATGGAGCCATCGGATTCGTATTCCACAGTAACATTGATCAAAGCTTCTGATGCTGTAGGAAACGCGTTTTGCGAGCGTTTCCAGAAAAGGAATGGGGCCATTGGATTCGTATTCCACAGTAAAGTTGATCGAAGCTTCTGATGCTATAGGAAACGCGTTTTGCGAGCGTTTCCAGAAAAGGAATGGAGCCATCGGATTCGTATTCCACAGTAACATTGATAAAAGCTTCTGATGCTGTAGGAAACGTGTTTTGCGAGCGTTTCCAGAAAAGGAATGGAGCCATCGGATTCGTATTCCACAGTAACATTGATCAAAGCTTCTGATGCTATAGGAAACGCGTTTTGCGAGCGTTTCCAGAAGAGGAATAGAGCCACTGGATTCGTATTCCACAGTAACATTGATCAAAGCTTCTGATGCTGTAGGAAACGCGTTTTGTGAGCGTTTCCACAAAAGGAATGGAGCCATCGGATTCGTATTCCACAGTAACATTGATCAAAGCTTCTGATGCTGTAGGAAACGTGTTTTGGGAGCGTTTCCAGAAAAGGAATGGAGCCATCGGATTCGTATTCCACAGTAACATTGATCAAAGCTTCTGATGCTGTAGGAAACGCGTTTTGCGAGCGTTTCCAGAAAAGGAATGGGGCCATTGGATTCGTATTCCACAGTAAAGTTGATCGAAGCTTCTGATGCTATAGGAAACGCGTTTTGCGAGCGTTTCCAGGAGAGGAATGGAGCCATTGGATTCGTATTCCACAGTAACGTTGATCAAAGCTTCTGATGCTGTAGGAAACGCGTTTTGCGAGCGTTTCCAGAAAAGGAATGGAGCCATCGGATTCGTATTCCACAGTAACATTGATCAAAGCTTCTGATGCTGTAGGAAACGTGTTTTGCGAGCGTTTCCAGAAAAGGAATGGAGCCATCGGATTCGTATTCCACAGTAACATTGATCAAAGCTTCTGATGCTATAGGAAACGCGTTTTGCGAGCGGTTCCAGAAAAGGAATGGAGCAATCGGATTCGTATTCTACAGTAACATTGATCAAAGCTTCTGATGCTGTAGGAAACGTGTTTTGCGAGCGTTTCCAGAAAAGGAATGGAGCCATCGGATTCGTATTCCACAGTAACATTGATCAAAGCTTCTGATGCTATAGGAAACGCGTTTTGCGAGCGTTTCCAGAAAAGGAATGGGGCCATTGGATTCGTATTCCACAGTAAAGTTGATCGAAGCTTCTGATGCTATAGGAAACGCGTTTTGCGAGCGTTTCCAGGAGAGGAATGGAGCCATTGGATTCGTATTCCACAGTAACGTTGATCAAAGCTTCTGATGCTATAGGAAACGCGTTTTGCGAGCGTTTCCAGGAGAGGAATGGAGCCATTGGATTCGTATTCCACAGTAACGTTGATCAAAGCTTCTGATGCTGTAGGAAACGCGTTTTGCGAGCGTTTCCAGAAAAGGAATGGAGCCATCGGATTCGTATTCCACAGTAACATTGATCAAAGCTTCTGATGCTGTAGGAAACGTGTTTTGCGAGCGTTTCCAGAAAAGGAATGGAGCCATCGGATTCGTATTCCACAGTAACATTGATCAAAGCTTCTGATGCTATAGGAAACGCGTTTTGCGAGCGGTTCCAGAAAAGGAATGGAGCCATCGGATTCGTATTCTACAGTAACATTGATCAAAGCTTCTGATGCTGTAGGAAACGTGTTTTGCGAGCGTTTCCAGAAAAGGAATGGAGCCATCGGAATCGTATTCCACAGTAACATTGATCAAAGCTTCTGATGCTATAGGAAACGCGTTTTGCGAGCGTTTCCAGAAAAGGAATGGGGCCATTGGATTCGTATTCCACAGTAAAGTTGATCGAAGCTTCTGATGCTATAGGAAACGCGTTTTGCGAGCGTTTCCAGGAGAGGAATGGAGCCATTGGATTCGTATTCCACAGTAACGTTGAGCAAAGCTTCTGATGCTGTAGGAAACGCGTTTTGCGAGCGTTTCCAGAAGAGGAATGGAGCCACTGGATTCGTATTCCACAGTAACGTAGATCAAAGCTTCTGATGCTGTAGGAAACGCGTTTTGCGAGCGTTTCCAGAAAAGGAATGGGGCCATTGGATTCGTATTCCACTTGAAAATTGATCGAAGCTTCTGATGCTGTAGGAAACGCGTTTTGTTGGCGTTTCCACAAAATGAATGGGGCCATTGGATTTGTATTCCACTGTAAAGTTGATCGAAGCTTTTGATGCTGTAGGAAACGCGTTTTGCGAGCGTTTCCAGAAAAGAAATGGGGCCATTGGATTCGTATTCCACTGTACAGTTGATCGAAGCTTCTGATGCTGTAGGAAACGCGTTTTCCAGAAGAGCGTTTCCAGCGAGCGTTTCCAGAAGAGGAATGGAGCCATTGGATTCGTATTCCACAGTAACGTTGATCAAAGCTTCTGATGCTGTAGGAAACGCGTTTTGCGAGCGTTTCCAGAAAAGGAATGGGGCCATTGGATTCGTATTCCACTGTAAAGTTGATCGAAGCTTCTGATGCTGTAGGAAACGCGTTTTGTGAGCGTTTCCAGAAGAGGAATGGAGCCACTGGATTCGTATTCCACAGTAAAGTTGATCGAAGCTACTACTGCTGTAGGAAACGCGTTTTGCGAGCGTTTCCACAAAAGGAATGGAGCCATCGGATTCGTATTCCACAGTAACGTTGATCAAAGCATCTGATGCTGTAGGAAACGCGTTTTGCGAGCGTTTCCAGAAGAGGAATGGAGCCATTGGATTCGTATTCCACAGTAAAGTTGATCGAAGCTTCTGATGCTGTAGGAAACGCGATTTGTGAACGTTTCCAGAAAAGGAATGGAGCCATTGGATTCGTATTCCACAGTAACGTTGATCGAAGCTTCTGATGCTGTAGGAAACCAGTTTTGCGAGCGTTTTCAGAAAAGGAATGGGGCCATTGGATTCGTATTCCACTGTAAAGTTGATCGAAGCTTCTGATGCTGTAGGAAACGCGTTTTGCGAGCGTTTCCAGAAGAGGAATGAAGCCATTGGATTCGTATTCCACAGTAACGTTGATCAAAGCTTCTGATGCTGTAGGAAACGCGTTTTGCGAGCGTTTCTAGGAGAGGAATGGATCCCTTCGATTCGTATTCCACAGTAACGTTGATCAAAGCCTCTGATGCTGTAGGAAACGCGTTTTTCGAGCGTTTCCACAAAAGGAATGGAGCTATTGGATTCGTATTCTACAGTAAAGTTGATCGAAGCTTCTGATGCTGTAGGAAACGCGTTTTGCGAGCGTTTTCAGAAGAGGAATGGAGCCATTGGATTCGTATTCCACAGTAACGTTGATCAAAGCTTCTGATGCTGTAGGAAACGCGTTTTGCGAGCGTTTTCACAAAAGGAATGGAGCCATCGGATTCGTATTCCACAGTAACGTTGATCAAAGCCTCTGATGCTGTTAAAAACGCGTTTTGCGAGCGTTTCCAGAAAATGAATGGAGCCATTGGATTCGTATTCCACAGTAATTTTGATCAAAGCTTCTGACGCTGTAGGAAACGCGTTTTGCGAGCGTTTCCAGAAGATCAATGGAGCCATTGGATTCGTATTCCACAGTAAAGTTGATCGAAGCTTCTGATGCGCTAGAAAACGCGTTTTGCGAGCGTTTCCAGAAAAGAAATGGAGCCATTGGATCGTATTCCACAGTAACGTCGATCAAAGCTTCTGATGCTGTAGGAAACGCGTTTTGTGAGCGTTTCCAGAAAAGGAATGGAGCCATTGGCTTCGTATTCCACAGTAGCGTTGATCAAAGCTTCTGATGCTGTAGGAAAGGCGTTTTGGGAGCGTTTCCAGAAAAGGAATGGGGCCATTGGATTCGTATTCCACTGTAAAGTTGATCGAAGCTTCTGATGCTGTAGGAAACGCGTTTTGCGAGCGTTTCCAGTAGAGGAATGGAGCCATTGGATTCGTATTCCACTGTAACGTTTTTCAAAGCTTCTGATGCTGTAGGAAACGCGTTTTGCGAGCGTTTCCAGAAGAGGAATGGAGCCATTGGATTCGTATTCCACAGTAACGTCGATCAAAGCTTCTGATGCTGTAGGAAACGCGTTTTGCGAGCGTTTCCAAAAAAAGGAATGGGGCCATTGGATTCGTATTCCACTGTAAAGTTGATCGAAGCTTCTGATGCTGTAGGAAACGCGTTTTGCGAGCGTTTCCACAAAAGGAATGGAGCCATTGGATTCGTATTCCACATTAAAGTTGATCAAATCTTCTGATGCTGTAGGAAACGCGTTTTGCGAGCGTTTCCAGAAGAGGAATGGAGCCATTGGATTCGTATTCCACAGTAACGTTGATCAAAGCTTCTGATGCTGTAGGAAACGCGTTTTGCCAGCGTTTCCAGAAAAGGAATGGGGCCATTGGATTCGTATTCCACTGTAAAGTTGATCGAAGCTGCTGATGCTGTAGGAAACGCGTTTTGTGAGCGTTTCCACAAAATGAATGGGGCCATTGGATTCGTATTCCACTGTAAAGTTGATCGAAGCTTTTGATGCTGTAGGAAACGCGTTTTGCGAGCGTTTCCAGAAAAGGAATGGAGCCACTGGATTCGTATTCCACAGTAAAGTTGATCGAAGCTTCTGATGCTGTAGGAAACGCGTTTTGTGAGCGTTTCCAGAAAAGGAATGGAGCCATTGGATTCGTATTCCACAGTAACGTTGATCGAAGCTTCTGATGCTGTAGGAAACCCGTTTTGCGAGCGTTTCCAGAAAAGGAATGGGGCCATTAGATTCGTATTCCACTGTAAAGTTGATCGAAGCTTCTGATGCTGTAGGAAACGCGTTTTGCGAGCGTTTCCAGAAGAGGAATGAAGCCATTGGATTCGTATTCCACAGTAACGTTGATCAAAGCTTGTGATTCTGTAGGAAACGCGTTTTGCGAGCGTTTCTAGAAAAGGAATGGAGCCATTGGATTCGTATTCCACAGTAAAGTTGATCGAAGCTTCTGATGCTGTAGGAAACGCGTTTTGCGAGCGTTTCCACAAAAGGAATGGAGCCATCGGATTCGTATTCCACAGTAACGTTGATCAAAGCTTCTGATGCTGTAGGAAACGCGTTTTGAGAGTGTTTCCAGAAAAGGAATGGAGCCATTTGATTCGTATTCCAGAATAACTTTGATCAAAGCTTCTGATGCTGTAGGAAACGCGTTTTGCGAGCGTTTCCACAAAAGGAATGGAGCCATCGGATTCGTATTCCAAAGTAACGTTGATGAAAGCCTCTGATGCTGTTGGAAACGCGTTTTGCGAGCGTGTCCAGAAAAGGAATGGAGCCATTGGATTCGTATTACACAGTAACGTTGATCAAAGCTTCTGATGCTGTAGGAAACGCGTTTTGCGAGCGTTTCCAGAAGATCAATGGAGCCATTGGATTCGTATTCCACAGTAACGTAGATCAAAGCTTCTGATGGTGTAGGAAACGCGTTTTGCGAGCGTTTCCCGAAAAGGAATGGGGCCATTGGATTCGTATTCCACTGTAAAGTTGATCGAAGCTTCTGATGCTGTAGGAAACGCGTTTTGCGAGCGTTTCCACAAAAGGAATGGAGCCATCGGATTCGTATTCCACAGTAACGTTGATCAAAGCTTCTGATGCTGTAGGAAACGCGTTTTGCGAGCGTTTCCAGAAGAGGAATGGAGCCACTGGATTCGTATTCCACAGTAAAGTTGATCGAAGCTTCTGATGCTGTAGGAAACGCGTTTTGCGAGCGTTTCCACAAAAGGAATGGAGCCATCGGATTCGTATTCCACAGTAACGTTGATCAAAGCTTCTGATGCTGTAGGAAACGCGTTTTGCGAGCGTTTCCAGAAGAGGAATGGAGCCATTGGATTCGTATTCCACAGTAAAGTTGATCGAAGCTTCTGATGCTGTAGGAAACGCGTTTTGTGAGCGTTTCCAGAAAAGGAATGGAGCCATTGGATTCGTATTCCACAGTAACGTTGATCGAAGCTTCTGATGCTGTAGGAAACCCGTTTTTCAAGCGTTTCCAGAAAAGGAATGGGGTCATTGGATTCGTTTTCCACTGTAAAGTTGATCGAAGCTTCTGATGCTGTAGGAAACGCGTTTTGCGAGCGTTTCCAGAAGAGGAATGAAGCCATTGGATTCGTATTCCACAGTAACGTTGATCAAAGCTTCTGATGCTGTAGGAAACGCGTTTTCGAGCGTTTCCACAAAAGGAATGGAGCCATTGGATTCGTATTCCACAGTAACGTTGATCAAAGCTTCTGATGCTGTAGGAAACGCGTTTTGTGAGCGTTTCCAGAAAAGGAATTAGGCCATTGGATTCGTATTCCACTGTAAAGTTGATCGAGGCTTCTGATGCTGTAGGAAACGCGTTTTGTGAGCGTTTCCAGAAAAGGAATGAAGCCATTGGATTCGTATTCCACAGTAACGTTGATCAAAGCTTCTGATGCTGTAGGAAACGCGTTTTGCGAGCGTTTCCAGAAGAGGAAAGGGGCCATTGAATTCGTATTCCACTGTAAAGTTGATCGAAGCTTCTGATGCTGTAGGAAACGCGTTTTGCGAGCGTTTAAACAAAAGGAATGGAGCCATTGGATTCGTATTCCACAGTAACGTTGATCGAAGCTTCTGATGCTGTAGGAAACGCGCTTTGTGAGCGTTTCCACAAAAGGAATGGGGCCATTGGATTCGTATTCCACTGTAGAGTTGATCGAAGCTTCTGATGCTGTAGGAAACGCGTTTTGCGAGCGTTTCCAGAAGAGGAATGAAGCCATTGGATTCGTATTCCACAGTAACGTCGATCAAAGCTTCTGATGCTGTAGGAAACGCGTTTTGCGAGCGTTTCCACAAAAGGAATGGAGCCATCGGATTCGTATTCCACAGTAACGTTGATCAAAGCTTCTGATGCTGTAGGAAACGCGTTTTGCGAGCGTTTCCAGAAGAGGAATGGAGCCATTGGATTCGTATTCCACAGTAAAGTTCATCGAAGCTTCTGATGCTGTAGAAAACGCGTTTTGTGAGCGTTTCCAGAAAAGGAATGGAGCCATTGGATTCGTATTCCACAGTAACGTTGATCGAAGCTTCTGATGCTGTAGGAAACCCGTTTTGCGAGCGTTACCAGAAAAGGAATGGGGCCATTAGATTCTTATTCCACTGTAAAGTTGATCGAAGCTTCTGATGCTGTAGGAAACGCGTTTTGCGAGCGTTTCCAGAAGAGGAATGAAGCCATTGGATTCGTATTCCACTGTAAAGTTGATCGAGGCTTCTGATGCTGTAGGAAACGCGTTTTGTGAGCGTTTCCAGAAAAGGAATGAAGCCATTGGATTCGTATTCCACAGTAACGTTGATCAAAGCTTCTGATGCTGTAGGAAACGCGTTTTGCGAGCGTTTCCAGAAGAGGAAAGGGGCCATTGAATTCGTATTCCACTGTAAAGTTGATCGAAGCTTCTGATGCTGTAGGAAACGCGTTTTGCGAGCGTTTAAACAAAAGGAATGGAGCCATTGGATTCGTATTCCACAGTAACGTTGATCGAAGCTTCTGATGCTGTAGGAAACGCGCTTTGTGAGCGTTTCCACAAAAGGAATGGGGCCATTGGATTCGTATTCCACTGTAGAGTTGATCGAAGCTTCTGATGCTGTAGGAAACGCGTTTTGCGAGCGTTTCCAGAAGAGGAATGAAGCCATTGGATTCGTATTCCACAGTAACGTCGATCAAAGCTTCTGATGCTGTAGGAAACGCGTTTTGCGAGCGTTTCCACAAAAGGAATGGAGCCATCGGATTCGTATTCCACAGTAACGTTGATCAAAGCTTCTGATGCTGTAGGAAACGCGTTTTGCGAGCGTTTCCAGAAGAGGAATGGAGCCATTGGATTCGTATTCCACAGTAAAGTTCATCGAAGCTTCTGATGCTGTAGAAAACGCGTTTTGTGAGCGTTTCCAGAAAAGGAATGGAGCCATTGGATTCGTATTCCACAGTAACGTTGATCGAAGCTTCTGATGCTGTAGGAAACCCGTTTTGCGAGCGTTACCAGAAAAGGAATGGGGCCATTAGATTCTTATTCCACTGTAAAGTTGATCGAAGCTTCTGATGCTGTAGGAAACGCGTTTTGCGAGCGTTTCCAGAAGAGGAATGAAGCCATTGGATTCGTATTCCACAGTAACGTTGATCAAAGCTTCTGATGCTGTAGGAAACGCGTTTTGCGAGCGTTTCCACAAGAGGAATGGAGCCATTGGATTCGTATTCCACAGTAAAGTATCAAAGCTTCTGATGCTGTAGGAAACGCGTTTTGCGAGCGTTTCCAAAAAAGGAATGGTGCCATTGGAATCGTATTCCACTGTAAAGTTGATCGAAGCTTCTGATGCTGTAGGAAACGCGTTTTGCGAGCGTTTCCACAAAAGGAATGGAGCCATTGGATTCGTATTCCACAGTAACGTTGATCAAAGCTTCTGATGCTGTAGGAAACGCGTTTTGCGAGCGTTTCCAGAAGAGGAATGGAGCAATTGGATTGGTATTCCACAGTAAAGTTTATTGAAGCTTCTGATGCTGTAGGAAACGTGTTTTTCGAGCGTTTGCAGAAGAGGAATGCAGCCATTGGATTCGTATTCCACAGTAACGTTGATCAAAGCTTCTGATGCTGTAGGAAACGCGTTTTGCGAGCGTTTCCAGAAAAGGAATGGGGCCATTGGATTCGTATTCTACTGTAAAGTTGATCGAAGCTTCTGATGCTGTAGGAAACGCGTTTTGCGAGCGTTTCCACAAAAGGAATGGAGCCATTGGATTCGTATTTCACAGTAACGTTGATCAAAGCTTCTGATGCTGTAGGAAACGCGTTTTGCGAGCGTTTCCAGAAGAGGAATGGAGCAATTGGATTCGTATTCCACAGTCAAGTTTATTGAAGCTTCTGATGCTGTAGGAAACGTGTTTTTCGAGCGTTTGCAGAAGAGGAATGCAGCCATTGGATTCGTATTCCACAGTAACGTTGATCAAAGCTTCTGATGCTGTAGGAAACGCGTTTTGCGAGCGTTTCCAGAAAAGGAATGGGGCCATTGGATTCGTATTCCACTGTACAGTTGATCGAAGCTTCTGATGCTGTAGGAAACGGGTTTTGCGAGCGTTTGCAGAAGAGGAATGCAGCCATTGGATTCGTATTCCACAGTAACGTTGATCAAAGCTTCTGATGCTGTAGGAAACGCGTTTTGCGAGCGTTTCCAGAAGAGGAATGGAGCAATTGGATTGGTATTCCACAGTAAAGTTTATTGAAGCTTCTGATGCTGTAGGAAACGTGTTTTTCGAGCGTTTGCATAAGAGGAATGCAGCCATTGGATTCGTATTCCACAGTAACGTTGATCAAAGCTTCTGATGCTGTAGGAAACGCGTTTTGCGAGCGTTTCCAGAAAAGGAATGGGGCCATTGGATTCGTATTCCACTGTAAAGTTGATCGAAGCTTCTGATGCTGTAGGAAACGCGTTTTGCGAGCGTTTAAACAAAAGGAATGGAGCCATTGGATTCGTATTCCACAGTAACGTTGATCGAAGCTTCTGATGCTGTAGGAAACGCGCTTTGTGAGCGTTTCCACAAAAGGAATGGGGCCATTGGATTCGTATTCCACTGTAAAGTTGATCGATGCTTCTGATGCTGTAGGAAACGCGTTTTGCGAGCGTTTCCAGAAGAGGAATGAAGCCATTGGATTCGTATTCCACAGTAACGTCGATCAAAGCTTCTGATGCTGTAGGAAACGCGTTTTGCGAGCGTTTCCACAAAAGGAATGGAGCCATCGGATTCGTATTCCACAGTAACGTTGATCAAAGCTTCTGATGCTGTAGGAAACGCGTTTTGCGAGCGTTTCCAGAAGAGGAATGGAGCCATTGGATTCGTATTCCACAGTAAAGTTGATCGAAGCTTCTGATGCTGTAGAAAACGCGTTTTGTGAGCGTTTCCAGAAAAGGAATGGAGCCATTGGATTCGTATTCCACAGTAACGTTGATCGAAGCTTCTGATGCTGTAGGAAACCCGTTTTGCGAGCGTTACCAGAAAAGGAATGGGGCCATTAGATTCTTATTCCACTGTAAAGTTGATCGAAGCTTCTGATGCTGTAGGAAACGCGTTTTGCGAGCGTTTCCAGAAGAGGAATGAAGCCATTGGATTCGTATTCCACAGTAACGTTGATCAAAGCTTCTGATGCTGTAGGAAACGCGTTTTGCGAGCGTTTCCACAAGAGGAATGGAGCCATTGGATTCGTATTCCACAGTAAAGTATCAAAGCTTCTGATGCTGTAGGAAACGCGTTTTGCGAGCGTTTCCAAAAAAGGAATGGTGCCATTGGAATCGTATTCCACTGTAAAGTTGATCGAAGCTTCTGATGCTGTAGGAAACGCGTTTTGCGAGCGTTTCCACAAAAGGAATGGAGCCATTGGATTCGTATTCCACAGTAACGTTGATCAAAGCTTCTGATGCTGTAGGAAACGCGTTTTGCGAGCGTTTCCAGAAGAGGAATGGAGCAATTGGATTGGTATTCCACAGTAAAGTTTATTGAAGCTTCTGATGCTGTAGGAAACGTGTTTTTCGAGCGTTTGCAGAAGAGGAATGCAGCCATTGGATTCGTATTCCACAGTAACGTTGATCAAAGCTTCTGATGCTGTAGGAAACGCGTTTTGCGAGCGTTTCCAGAAAAGGAATGGGGCCATTGGATTCGTATTCCACTGTAAAGTTGATCGAAGCTTCTGATGCTGTAGGAAACGCGTTTTGCGAGCGTTTCCACAAAAGGAATGGAGCCATTGGATTCGTATTTCACAGTAACGTTGATCAAAGCTTCTGATGCTGTAGGAAACGCGTTTTGCGAGCGTTTCCAGAAGAGGAATGGAGCAATTGGATTCGTATTCCACAGTCAAGTTTATTGAAGCTTCTGATGCTGTAGGAAACGTGTTTTTCGAGCGTTTGCAGAAGAGGAATGCAGCCATTGGATTCGTATTCCACAGTAACGTTGATCAAAGCTTCTGATGCTGTAGGAAACGCGTTTTGCGAGCGTTTCCAGAAAAGGAATGGGGCCATTGGATTCGTATTCCACTGTACAGTTGATCGAAGCTTCTGATGCTGTAGGAAACGGGTTTTGCGAGCGTTTCCAGAAGAGGAATGGAGCCACTGGATTCGTATTCCACAGTAAAGTTGATCGAATCTTCTGATGCTATAGGAAACGCGTTTTGCGAGCGTTTCCAGGAGACGAATGGAGCCATTGGATTCGTATTCCACAGTAACGTTGATCAAAGCTTCTGATGTTAGGAAACGCGTTTTGCGAGCGTTTCCACAAAAGGAATGGAGCCATTGGATTCGTATTCCACAGTAACGTAGATCAAAGCTTCTGATGCTGTAGGAAACGCGTTGTGCGAGCGTTTCCAGAAAAGGAATGGGGCCATTGGAGTCGTATTCCACTGTAAAGTTGATCGAAGCTTCTGATGCTGTAGGAAACGCGTTTTGTTAGCGTTTCCACAAAATGAATGGGGCCATTGGATTCGTATTCCACTGTACAGTGTATCGAAGCTTTTGATGCTGTAGGAAACGCGTTTTGCGAGCGTTTCCAGAAGAGGAATGGAGCCACTGGATTCGTATTCCACTGTAAAGTTGATCGAAGCTTCTGCTGCTGTAGGAAACGCGTTTTGCGAGCGTTTCCACAAAAGGAATGGAGCCATCAGATTCGTATTCCACAGTAACGTTGATCAAAGCTTCTGATGCTGTAGGAAACGCGTTTTGCGAGCGTTTCCAGAAGAGGAATGGAGCCATTGGATTCGTATTCCACAGTAAAGTTGATCGAAGCTTCTGATGCTGTAGGAAACGCGTTTTGTGAGCGTTTCCAGAAAAGGAATGGAGCCATTTGATTCGTATTCCACAGTAACGTTGATCGAAGCTTCTGATGCTGTAGGAAACCCGTTTTGCGAGCGTTTCCAGAAAAGGAATGGGGTCATTGGATTCGTATTCCACTGTAAAGTTGATCGAAGCTTCTGATGCTGTAGGAAACGCGTTTTGCGAGCGTTTCCCGAAAAGGAATGGGGCCATTGGATTCGTATTCCACTGTAAAGTTGATCGAAGCTTCTGATGCTGTAGGAAACGCGTTTTGCGAGCGTTTCCACAAAAGGAATGGAGCCATCGGATTCGTATTCCACAGTAACGTTGATCAAAGCTTCTTATGCTGTAGGAAACGCGTTTTGCGAGCGTTTCCAGAAGAGGAATGGAGCCACTGGATTCGTATTCCACAGTAACGTTGATCAAAGCTTCTGATGCTGTAGGAAACGCGTTTTGCGAGCGTTTCCAGAAGAGGAATGGAGCCATTGGATTCGTATTCCACAGTAAAGTTGATCGAAGCTTCTGATGCTGTAGGAAACGCGTTTTGTGAGCGTTTCCAGAAGAGGAATGGAGCCATTGGATTCGTATTCCACAGTAAAGTTGATCGAAGCTTCTGATGCTGTAGGAAACGCGTTTTGCGAGCGTTTCCAGAAGAGGAATGAAGCCATTGGATTCGTATTCTACAGTAACGTTGATCAAAGCTTCTGATGCTGTAGGAAACGCGTTTTTCGAGCGTTTCCACAAAAGGAATGGAGCCATTGGATTCGTATTCCACAGTAACGTTGATCAAAGCTTCTGATGCTGTAGGAAACGCGTTTTGTGAGCGTTTCCAGAAAAGGAATTAGGCCATTGGATTCGTATTCCACTGTAAAGTTGATCGAGGCTTCTGATGCTGTAGGAAACGCGTTTTGTGAGCGTTTCCAGAAAAGGAATGAAGCCATTGGATTCGTATTCCACAGTAACGTTGATCAAAGCTTCTGATGCTGTAGGAAACGCGTTTTGCGAGCGTTTCCAGAAGAGGAAAGGGGCCATTGAATTCGTATTCCACTGTAAAGTTGATCGAAGCTTCTGATGCTGTAGGAAACGCGTTTTGCGAGCGTTTAAACAAAAGGAATGGAGCCATTGGATTCGTATTCCACAGTAACGTTGATCGAAGCTTCTGATGCTGTAGGAAACGCGCTTTGTGAGCGTTTCCACAAAAGGAATGGGGCCATTGGATTCGTATTCCACTGTAAAGTTGATCGAAGCTTCTGATGCTGTAGGAAACGCGTTTTGCGAGCGTTTCCAGAAGAGGAATGAAGCCATTGGATTCGTATTCCACAGTAACGTCGATCAAAGCTTCTGATGCTGTAGGAAACGCGTTTTGCGAGCGTTTCCACAAAAGGAATGGAGCCATCGGATTCGTATTCCACAGTAACGTTGATCAAAGCTTCTGATGCTGTAGGAAACGCGTTTTGCGAGCGTTTCCAGAAGAGGAATGGAGCCATTGGATTCGTATTCCACAGTAAAGTTGATCGAAGCTTCTGATGCTGTAGAAAACGCGTTTTGTGAGCGTTTCCAGAAAAGGAATGGAGCCATTGGATTCGTATTCCACAGTAACGTTGATCGAAGCTTCTGATGCTGTAGGAAACCCGTTTTGCGAGCGTTACCAGAAAAGGAATGGGGCCATTAGATTCTTATTCCACTGTAAAGTTGATCGAAGCTTCTGATGCTGTAGGAAACGCGTTTTGCGAGCGTTTCCAGAAGAGGAATGAAGCCATTGGATTCGTATTCCACAGTAACGTTGATCAAAGCTTCTGATGCTGTAGGAAACGCGTTTTGCGAGCGTTTCCACAAGAGGAATGGAGCTATTGGATTCGTATTCCACAGTAAAGTATCAAAGCTTCTGATGCTGTAGGAAACGCGTTTTGCGAGCGTTTCCAAAAAAGGAATGGTGCCATTGGAATCGTATTCCACTGTAAAGTTGATCGAAGCTTCTGATGCTGTAGGAAACGCGTTTTGCGAGCGTTTCCACAAAAGGAATGGAGCCATTGGATTCGTATTCCACAGTAACGTTGATCAAAGCTTCTGATGCTGTAGGAAACGCGTTTTGCGAGCGTTTCCAGAAGAGGAATGGAGCAATTGGATTGGTATTCCACAGTAAAGTTTATTGAAGCTTCTGATGCTGTAGGAAACGTGTTTTTCGAGCGTTTGCAGAAGAGGAATGCAGCCATTGGATTCGTATTCCACAGTAACGTTGATCAAAGCTTCTGATGCTGTAGGAAACGCGTTTTGCGAGCGTTTCCAGAAAAGGAATGGGGCCATTGGATTCGTATTCCACTGTAAAGTTGATCGAAGCTTCTGATGCTGTAGGAAACGCGTTTTGCGAGCGTTTCCACAAAAGGAATGGAGCCATTGGATTCGTATTTCACAGTAACGTTGATCAAAGCTTCTGATGCTGTAGGAAACGCGTTTTGCGAGCGTTTCCAGAAGAGGAATGGAGCAATTGGATTCGTATTCCACAGTCAAGTTTATTGAAGCTTCTGATGCTGTAGGAAACGTGTTTTTCGAGCGTTTGCAGAAGAGGAATGCAGCCATTGGATTCGTATTCCACAGTAACGTTGATCAAAGCTTCTGATGCTGTAGGAAACGCGTTTTGCGAGCGTTTCCAGAAAAGGAATGGGGCCATTGGATTCGTATTCCACTGTACAGTTGATCGAAGCTTCTGATGCTGTAGGAAACGGGTTTTGCGAGCGTTTCCAGAAGAGGAATGGAGCCACTGGATTCGTATTCCACAGTAAAGTTGATCGAATCTTCTGATGCTATAGGAAACGCGTTTTGCGAGCGTTTCCAGGAGACGAATGGAGCCATTGGATTCGTATTCCACAGTAACGTTGATCAAAGCTTCTGATGTTAGGAAACGCGTTTTGCGAGCGTTTCCACAAAAGGAATGGAGCCATTGGATTCGTATTCCACAGTAACGTAGATCAAAGCTTCTGATGCTGTAGGAAACGCGTTGTGCGAGCGTTTCCAGAAAAGGAATGGGGCCATTGGAGTCGTATTCCACTGTAAAGTTGATCGAAGCTTCTGATGCTGTAGGAAACGCGTTTTGTTAGCGTTTCCACAAAATGAATGGGGCCATTGGATTCGTATTCCACTGTACAGTTGATCGAAGCTTTTGATGCTGTAGGAAACGCGTTTTGCGAGCGTTTCCAGAAGAGGAATGAAGCCACTGGATTCGTATTCCACTGTAAAGTTGATCGAAGCTTCTGCTGCTGTAGGAAACGCGTTTTGCGAGCGTTTCCACAAAAGGAATGGAGCCATCAGATTCGTATTCCACAGTAACGTTGATCAAAGCTTCTGATGCTGTAGGAAACGCGTTTTGCGAGCGTTTCCAGAAGAGGAATGGAGCCATTGGATTCGTATTCCACAGTAAAGTTGATCGAAGCTTCTGATGCTGTAGGAAACGCGTTTTGTGAGCGTTTCCAGAAAAGGAATGGAGCCATTTGATTCGTATTCCACAGTAACGTTGATCGAAGCTTCTGATGCTGTAGGAAACCCGTTTTGCGAGCGTTTCCAGAAAAGGAATGGGGTCATTGGATTCGTATTCCACTGTAAAGTTGATCGAAGCTTCTGATGCTGTAGGAAACGCGTTTTGCGAGCGTTTCCCGAAAAGGAATGGGGCCATTGGATTCGTATTCCACTGTAAAGTTGATCGAAGCTTCTGATGCTGTAGGAAACGCGTTTTGCGAGCGTTTCCACAAAAGGAATGGAGCCATCGGATTCGTATTCCACAGTAACGTTGATCAAAGCTTCTTATGCTGTAGGAAACGCGTTTTGCGAGCGTTTCCAGAAGAGGAATGGAGCCACTGGATTCGTATTCCACAGTAAAGTTGATCCAAGCTTCTGATGCTGTAGGAAACGCGTTTTGCGAGCGTTTCCACAAAAGGAATGGAGCCATCGGATTCGTATTCCACAGTAACGTTGATCAAAGCTTCTGATGCTGTAGGAAACGCGTTTTGCGAGCGTTTCCAGAAGAGGAATGGAGCCATTGGATTCGTATTCCACAGTAAAGTTGATCGAAGCTTCTGATGCTGTAGGAAACGCGTTTTGTGAGCGTTTCCAGAAAAGGAATGGAGCCATTAGACTCGTATTCCACAGTAACGTTGATCGAAGCTTCTGATGCTGTAGGAAACCCGTTTTTCAAGCGTTTCCAGAAAAGGAATGGGGTCATTGGATTCGTATTCCACTGTAAAGTTGATCGAAGCTTCTGATGCTGTAGGAAACGCGTTTTGCGAGCGTTTCCAGAAGAGGAATGAAGCCATTGGATTCGTATTCCACAGTAACGTTGATCAAAGCTTCTGATGCTGTGGGAAACGCGTTTTTCGAGCGTTTCCACAAAAGGAATGGAGCCATTGGGTTCGTATTCCACAGTAACGTTGATCAAAGCTTCTGATGCTGTAGGAAACGCGTTTTGTGAGCGTTTCCAGAAAAGGAATTAGGCCATTGGATTCGTATTCCACTGTAAAGTTGATCGAGGCTTCTGATGCTGTAGGAAACGCGTTTTGTGAGCGTTTCCAGAAAAGGAATGAAGCCATTGGATTCGTATTCCACAGTAACGTTGATCAAAGCTTCTGATGCTGTAGGAAACGCGTTTTGCGAGCGTTTCCAGAAGAGGAAAGGGGCCATTGAATTCGTATTCCACTGTAAAGTTGATCGAAGCTTCTGATGCTGTAGGAAACGCGTTTTGCGAGCGTTTAAACAAAAGGAATGGAGCCATTGGATTCGTATTCCACAGTAACGTTGATCGAAGCTTCTGATGCTGTAGGAAACGCGCTTTGTGAGCGTTTCCACAAAAGGTATGGGGCCATTGGATTCGTATTCCACTGTAAAGTTGATCGAAGCTTCTGATGCTGTAGGAAACGCGTTTTGCGAGCGTTTCCAGAAGAGGAATGGAGCCATTGGATTCGTATTCCACAGTAACGTCGATCAAAGCTTCTGATGCTGTAGGAAACGCGTTTTGCGAGCGTTTCCACAAAAGGAATGGAGCCATCGGATTCGTATTCCACAGTAACGTTGATCAAAGCTTCTGATGCTGTAGGAAACGCGTTTTGCGAGCGTTTCCAGAAGAGGAATGGAGCCATTGGATTCGTATTCCACAGTAAAGTTGATCGAAGCTTCTGATGCTGTAGAAAACGCGTTTTGTGAGCGTTTCCAGAAAAGGAATGGAGCCATTGGATTCGTATTCCACAGTAACGTTGATCGAAGCTTCTGATGCTGTAGGAAACCCGTTTTGCGAGCGTTACCAGAAAAGGAATGGGGCCATTAGATTCTTATTCCACTGTAATGTTGATCGAAGCTTCTGATGCTGTAGGAAACGCGTTTTGCCAGCGTTTCCAGAAGAGGAATGAAGCCATTGGATTCGTATTCCACAGTAACGTTGATCAAAGCTTCTGATGCTGTAGGAAACGCGTTTTGCGAGCGTTTCCACAAGAGGAATGGAGCCATTGGATTCGTATTCCACAGTAAAGTATCAAAGCTTCTGATGCTGTAGGAAACGCGTTTTGCGAGCGTTTCCAAAAAAGGAATGGTGCCATTGGAATCGTATTCCACTGTAAAGTTGATCGAAGCTTCTGATGCTGTAGGAAACGCGTTTTGCGAGCGTTTCCACAAAAGGAATGGAGCCATTTTATTCGTATTCCACAGTAACGTTGATCAAAGCTTCTGATGCTGTAGGAAACGCGTTTTGCGAGCGTTTCCAGAAGAGGAATGGAGCAATTGGATTGGTATTCCACAGTAAAGTTTATTGAAGCTTCTGATGCTGTAGGAAACGTGTTTTTCGAGCGTTTGCAGAAGAGGAATGCAGCCATTGGATTCGTATTCCACAGTAACGTTGATCAAAGCTTCTGATGCTGTAGGAAACGCGTTTTGCGAGCGTTTCCAGAAAAGGAATGGGGCCATTGGATTCGTATTCCACTGTAAAGTTGATCGAAGCTTCTGATGCTGTAGGAAACGCGTTTTGCGAGCGTTTCCACAAAAGGAATGGAGCCATTGGATTCGTATTTCACAGTAACGTTGATCAAAGCTTCTGATGCTGTAGGAAACGCGTTTTGCGAGCTTTTCCAGAAAAGGAATGGGGCCATTGGATTCTTATTCCACGAGTACAGTTGATCGAAGCTTCTGATGCTGTAGGAAACGGGTTTTGCGAGCGTTTCCAGAAGAGGAATGGAGCCACTGGATTCGTATTCCACAGTAAAGTTGATCGAATCTTCTGATGCTATAGGAAACGCGTTTTGCGAGCGTTTCCACAAAAGGAATGGAGCCATCGGATTCGTATTCCACAGTAACGTTGATCAAAGCTTCTTATGCTGTAGGAAACGCGTTTTGCGAGCGTTTCCAGAAGAGGAATGGAGCCACTGGATTCGTATTCCACAGTAAAGTTGATCGAAGCTTCTGATGCTGTAGGAAACGCGTTTTGCGAGCGTTTCCACAAAAGGAATGGAGCCATCGGATTCGTATTCCACAGTAACGTTGATCAAAGCTTCTGATGCTGTAGGAAACGCGTTTTGCGAGCGTTTCCAGAAGAGGAATGGAGCCATTGGATTCGTATTCCACAGTAAAGTTGATCGAAGCTTCTGATGCTGTAGGAAACGCGTTTTGTGAGCGTTTCCAGAAAAGGAATGGAGCCATTGGATTCGTATTCCACAGTAACGTTGATCGAAGCTTCTGATGCTGTAGGAAACCCGTTTTTCAAGCGTTTCCAGAAAAGGAATGGGGTCATTGGATTCGTATTCCACTGTAAAGTTGATCGAAGCTTCTGATGCTGTAGGAAACGCGTTTTGCGAGCGTTTCGAGAAGAGGAATGAAGCCATTGGATTCGTATTCCACAGTAACGTTGATCAAAGCTTCTGATGCTGTAGGAAACGCGTTTTTCGAGCGTTTCCACAAAAGGAATGGAGCCATTGGATTCGTATTCCACAGTAACGTTGATCAAAGCTTCTGATGCTGTAGGAAACGCGTTTTGTGAGCGTTTCCAGAAAAGGAATTAGGCCATTGGATTCGTATTCCACTGTAAACTTGATCGAGGCTTCTGATGCTGTAGGAAACGCGTTTTGTGAGCGTTTCCAGAAAAGGAATGAAGCCATTGGATTCGTATTCCACAGTAACGTTGATCAAAGCTTCTGATGCTGTAGGAAACGCGTTTTGCGAGCGTTTCCAGAAGAGGAAAGGGGCCATTGAATTCGTATTCCACTGTAAAGTTGATCGAAGCTTCTGATGCTGTAGGAAACGCGTTTTGCGAGCGTTTAAACAAAAGGAATGGAGCCATTGGATTCGTATTCCACAGTAACGTTGATCGAAGCTTCTGATGCTGTAGGAAACGCGCTTTGTGAGCGTTTCCACAAAAGGAATGGGGCCATTGGATTCGTATTCCACTGTAAAGTTGATCGAAGCTTCTGATGCTGTAGGAAACGCGTTTTGCGAGCGTTTCCAGAAGAGGAATGGAGCCATTGGATTCGTATTCCACAGTAACGTCGATCAAAGCTTCTGATGCTGTAGGAAACGCGTTTTGCGAGCGTTTCCACAAAAGGAATGGAGCCATCGGATTCGTATTCCACAGTAACGTTGATCAAAGCTTCTGATGCTGTAGGAAACGCGTTTTGCGGGCGTTTCCAGAAGAGGAATGGAGCCATTGGATTCGTATTCCACAGTAAAGTTGATCGAAGCTTCTGATGCTGTAGAAAACGCGTTTTGTGAGCGTTTCCAGAAAAGGAATGGAGCCATTGGATTCGTATTCCACAGTAACGTTGATCGAAGCTTCTGATGCTGTAGGAAACCCGTTTTGCGAGCGTTACCAGAAAAGGAATGGGGCCATTAGATTCTTATTCCACTGTAATGTTGATCGAAGCTTCTGATGCTGTAGGAAACGCGTTTTGCGAGCGTTTCCAGAAGAGGAATGAAGCCATTGGATTCGTATTCCACAGTAACGTTGATCAAAGCTTCTGATGCTGTAGGAAACGCGTTTTGCGAGCGTTTCCACAAGAGGAATGGAGCCATTGGATTCGTATTCCACAGTAAAGTATCAAAGCTTCTGATGCTGTAGGAAACGCGTTTTGCGAGCGTTTCCAAAAAAGGAATGGTGCCATTGGAATCGTATTCCACTGTAAAGTTGATCGAAGCTTCTGATGCTGTAGGAAACGCGTTTTGCGAGCGTTTCCACAAAAGGAATGGAGCCATTGGATTCGTATTCCACAGTAACGTTGATCAAAGCTTCTGATGCTGTAGGAAACGCGTTTTGCGTTCGTTTCCAGAAGAGGAATGGAGCAATTGGATTGGTATTCCACAGTAAAGTTTATTGAAGCTTCTGATGCTGTAGGAAACGTGTTTTTCGAGCGTTTGCAGAAGAGGAATGCAGCCATTGGATTCGTATTCCACAGTAACGTTGATCAAAGCTTCTGATGCTGTAGGAAACGCGTTTTGCGAGCGTTTCCAGAAAAGGAATGGGGCCATTGGATTCGTATTCCACTGTAAAGTTGATCGAAGCTTCTGATGCTGTAGGAAACGCGTTTTGCGAGCGTTTCCACAAAAGGAATGGAGCCATTGGATTCGTATTTCAAAGTAACGTTGATCAAAGCTTCTGATGCTGTAGGAAACGCGTTTTGCGAGCGTTTCCAGAAAAGGAATGGGGCCATTGGATTCGTATTCCACTGTACAGTTGATCGAAGCTTCTGATGCTGTAGGAAACGGGTTTTGCGAGCGTTTCCAGAAGAGGAATGGAGCCACTGGATTCGTATTCCACAGTAAAGTTGATCGAATCTTCTGATGCTATAGGAAACGCGTTTTGCGAGCGTTTCCAGGAGACGAATGGAGCCATTGGATTCGTATTCCACAGTAACGTTGATCAAAGCTTCTGATGTTAGGAAACGCGTTTTGCGAGCGTTTCCACAAAAGGAATGGAGCCATTGGATTCGTATTCCACAGTAACGTAGATCAAAGCTTCTGATGCTGTAGGAAACGCGTTTTGCGAGCGTTTCCAGAAAAGGAATGGGGCCATTGGATTCGTATTCCACTGTAAAGTTGATCGAAGCTTCTGATGCTGTAGGAAACGCGTTTTGCGAGCGTTTCCAGAAAAGGAATGGGGCCATTGGAGTCGTATTCCACTGTAAAGTTGATCGAAGCTTCTGATGCTGTAGGAAACGCGTTTTGTTAGCGTTTAAACAAAAGGAATGGAGCCATTGGATTCGTATTCCACAGTAACGTTGATCAAAGCTTCTGATGCTGTAGGAAACGCGTTTTGTGAGCGTTTCCAGAAAAGGAATGAAGCCATTGGATTCGTATTCCACAGTAACGTTGATCAAAGCTTCTGATGCTGTAGGAAACGCGTTTTGCGAGCGTTTCCAGAAGAGGAAAGGGGCCATTGAATTCGTATTCCACTGTAAAGTTGATCGAAGCTTCTGATGCTGTAGGAAACGCGTTTTGCGAGCGTTTAAACAAAAGGAATGGAGCCATTGGATTCGTATTCCACAGTAACGTTGATCGAAGCTTCTGATGCTGTAGGAAACGCGCTTTGTGAGCGTTTCCACAAAAGGAATGGGGCCATTGGATTCGTATTCCACTGTAAAGTTGATCGAAGCTTCTGATGCTGTAGGAAACGCGTTTTGCGAGCGTTTCCAGAAGAGGAATGGAGCCATTGGATTCGTATTCCACAGTAACGTCGATCAAAGCTTCTGATGCTGTAGGAAACGCGTTTTGCGAGCGTTTCCACAAAAGGAATGGAGCCATCGGATTCGTATTCCACAGTAACGTTGATCAAAGCTTCTGATGCTGTAGGAAACGCGTTTTGCGAGCGTTTCCAGAAGAGGAATGGAGCCATTGGATTCGTATTCCACAGTAAAGTTGATCGAAGCTTCTGATGCTGTAGAAAACGCGTTTTGTGAGCGTTTCCAGAAAAGGAATGGAGCCATTGGATTCGTATTCCACAGTAACGTTGATCGAAGCTTCTGATGCTGTAGGAAACCCGTTTTGCGAGCGTTACCAGAAAAGGAATGGGGCCATTAGATTCTTATTCCACTGTAATGTTGATCGAAGCTTCTGATGCTGTAGGAAACGCGTTTTGCGAGCGTTTCCAGAAGAGGAATGAAGCCATTGGATTCGTATTCCACAGTAACGTTGATCAAAGCTTCTGATGCTGTAGGAAACGCGTTTTGCGAGCGTTTCCACAAGAGGAATGGAGCCATTGGATTCGTATTCCACAGTAAAGTATCAAAGCTTCTGATGCTGTAGGAAACGCGTTTTGCGAGCGTTTCCAAAAAAGGAATGGTGCCATTGGAATCGTATTCCACTGTAAAGTTGATCGAAGCTTCTGATGCTGTAGGAAACGCGTTTTGCGAGCGTTTCCACAAAAGGAATGGAGCCATTGGATTCGTATTCCACAGTAACGTTGATCAAAGCTTCTGATGCTGTAGGAAACGCGTTCTGCGTTCGTTTCCAGAAGAGGAATGGAGCAATTGGATTGGTATTCCACAGTAAAGTTTATTGAAGCTTCTGATGCTGTAGGAAACGTGTTTTTCGAGCGTTTGCAGAAGAGGAATGCAGCCATTGGATTCGTATTCCACAGTAACGTTGAGCAAACTTCTGATGCTGTAGGAAACGCGTTTTGCGAGCGTTTCCAGAAAAGGAATGGGGCCATTGGATTCGTATTCCACTGTAAAGTTGATCGAAGCTTCTGATGCTGTAGGAAACGCGTTTTGCGAGCGTTTCCACAAAAGGAATGGAGCCATTGGATTCGTATTTCAAAGTAACGTTGATCAAAGCTTCTGATGCTGTAGGAAACGCGTTTTGCGAGCGTTTCCAGAAAAGGAATGGGGCCATTGGATTCGTATTCCACTGTACAGTTGATCGAAGCTTCTGATGCTGTAGGAAACGGGTTTTGCGAGCGTTTCCAGAAGAGGAATGGAGCCACTGGATGCGTATTCCACAGTAAAGTTGATCGAATCTTCTGATGCTATAGGAAACGCGTTTTGCGAGCGTTTACAGGAGACGAATGGAGCCATTGGATTCGTATTCCACAGTAACGTTGATCAAAGCTTCTGATGTTAGGAAACGCGTTTTGCGGGCGTTTCCACAAAAGGAATGGAGCCATTGGATTCGTATTCCACAGTAACGTAGATCAAAGCTTCTGATGCTGTAGGAAACGCGTTGTGCGAGCGTTTCCAGAAAAGGAATGGGGCCATTGGAGTCGTATTCCACTGTAAAGTTGATCGAAGCTTCTGATGCTGTAGGAAACGCGTTTTGTTAGCGTTTCCACAAAATGAAGGGGGCCATTGGATTCGTATTCCACTGTACAGTTGATCGAAGCTTTTGATGCTGTAGGAAACGCGTTTTGCGAGCGTTTCCAGAAGAGGAATGGAGCCACTGGATTCGTATTCCACTGTAAAGTTGATCGAAGCTTCTGCTGCTGTAGGAAACGCGTTTTGCGAGCGTTTCCACAAAAGAAATGGAGCCATCAGATTCGTATTCCACAGTAACGTTGATCAAAGCTTCTGATGCTGTAGGAAACGCGTTTTGCGAGCGTTTCCAGAAGAGGAATGGAGCCATTGGATTCGTATTCCACAGTAAAGTTGATCGAAGCTTCTGATGCTGTAGGAAACGCGTTTTGTGAGCGTTTCCAGAAAAGGAATGGAGCCATTTGATTCGTATTCCACAGTAACGTTGATCGAAGCTTCTGATGCTGTAGGAAACCCGTTTTGCGAGCGTTTCCAGAAAAGGAATGGGGTCATTGGATTCGTATTCCACTGTAAAGTTGATCGAAGCTTCTGATGCTGTAGGAAACGCGTTTTGCGAGCGTTTCCAGAAGAGGAATGGACCCATTGGATTCGTATTCCACAGTAACGTTGATCAAAGCTTCTGATGCTGTAGGAAACGCGTTTTGCGAGCGTTTCCACAAAAGGAATGGAGCCATTGGATTCGTATTCCACAGTAACGTAGATCAAAGCTTCTGATGCTGTAGGAAACGCGTTTTGCGAGCGTTTCCAGAAAAGGAAAGGGGCCATTGGATTCGTATTCCACTGTAAAGTTGATCGAAGCTTCTGATGCTGTAGGAAACGCGTTTTGTTAGCGTTTCCACAAAATGAATGGGGCCATTGGATTCGTATTCCACTGTACAGTTGATCGAAGCTTTTGATGCTGTAGGAAACGCGTTTTGCGAGCGTTTCCAGAAGAGGAATGGAGCCACTGGATTCGTATTCCACAGTAAAGTTGATCGAAGCTTCTGCTGCTGTAGGAAACGCGTTTTGCGAGCGTTTCCACAAAAGGAATGGAGCCATCGGATTCGTATTCCACAGTAACGTTGATCAAAGCTTCTGATGCTGTAGGAAACGCGTTTTGCGAGCGTTTCCAGAAGAGGAAAGGGGCCATTGAATTCGTATTTCACTGTAAAGTTGATCGAAGCTTCTGATGCTGTAGGAAACGCGTTTTGCGAGCGTTTAAACAAAAGGAATGGAGCCATTGGATTTGTATTCCACAGTAACGTTGATCGAAGCTTCTGATGCTGTAGGAAACGCGTTTTGTGAGCGTTTCCACAAAAGGAATGGGGCCATTGGATTCGTATTCCACTGTAAAGTTGATCGAAGCTTGTGATGCTGTAGGAAACGCGTTTTGCGAGCGTTTCCAGAAGAGGAATGGAGCCATTGGATTCGTATTCCACAGTAACGTTGATCAAAGCTTCTGATGCTGTAGGAAACGCGTTTTGCGAGCGTTTCCAGAAGAGGAATGGAGCCATTGGATTCGTATTCCACAGTGAAGTTGATCGAAGCTTCTGATGCTGTAGGAAACGCGTTTTGCGAGCGTTTCCACAAAAGGAATGGAGCCATCGGATTCGTATTCCACAGTAACGTTGA
Source organism: Haemaphysalis longicornis (assembly GCF_048455015.1). Taxonomy (NCBI): domain Eukaryota; kingdom Metazoa; phylum Arthropoda; class Arachnida; order Ixodida; family Ixodidae; genus Haemaphysalis; species Haemaphysalis longicornis. The sequence continues at coordinate 126,981 of NW_027526204.1, read as the reverse complement.
TCAAAGCTTCTGATGCTGTAGGAAACGCGTTTTGCGAGCGTTTCCAGAAGAGGAATGGAGCCATTGGATTCGTATTCCACAGTAAAGTTGATCAAAGCTTCTGATGCTGTAGGAAACGCGTTTTGTGAGCGTTTCCAGAAAAGGAATGGAGCCATTGGATTCGTATTCCACAGTAACGTTGATCGAAGCTTCTGATGCTGTAGGAAACCCGTTTTGCGAGCGTTTCCAGAAAAGGAATGGGGTCATTGGATTTGTATACCACTGTAAAGTTGATCGAAGCTTCTGATGCTGTAGGAAACGCGTTTTGCGAGCGTTTCCAGAAGAGGAATGGAGCCATTGGATTCGTATTCCACAGTAACGTTCATCAAAGCTTCTGATGCTGTAGGAAACGCGTTTTGCGAGCGTTTCCACAAAAGGAATGGAGCCATCGGATTCGTATTCCACAGTAACGTTGAGCAAAGCTTCTGATGCTGTAGGAAACGCGTTTTGCGAGCGTTTCCAGAAGAGGAATTTAGCCATTGGATTCGTATTCCACAGTAACGTCGATCAAAGCTTCTGATGCTGTAGGAAACGCGTTTTGCGAGCGTTTCCAAAAAAGGAATGGGGCCATTGGATTCGTATTCCACTGTAAATTTGATCGAAGCTTCTGAAGCTGTAGGAAACGCGTTTTGCGAGCGTTTCCAAAAAAGGAATGTAGCCAATGGATTCGTATTCCACAGTAACGTTGATCAAAGCTTCTGATGCTGTAGGAAACGCGTTTTGCGAGCGTTTCCAGAAGAGGAATGGAGCCATTGGATTCGTATTCCAAAGTAAAGTGTATTGAAGCTTGTGATGCTGTAGGAAACGCGTTTTTCGAGCGTTTGCAGAAGAGGAATGCAGCGATTGGATTCGTATTCCACAGTAACGTTGATCAAAGCTTCTGATGCTGTAGGAAACGCGTTTTGCGAGCGTTTCCAGAAAAGGAATTGGGCTATTGGATTCGTATTCCACTGTACAGTTGATCGAAGCTTCTGATGCTGTAGGAAACGCGTTTTGCGAGCGTTTCCAGAAGAGGATTGGAGCCACTGGATTCGTATTCCACAGTAAAGTTGATCGAAGCTTCTGATGCTATAGGAAACGCGTTTTGCGAGCGTTTCCAGGAGAGGAATGGAGCCATTGGATTCGTATTCCACAGTAACGTTGATCAAAGCTTCTGATGCTGTAGGAAACGCGTTTTGCGAGCGTTTCCACAAAAGGAATGGAGCCATTGGATTCGTATTCCACAGTAACGTAGATCAAAGCTTCTGATGCTGTAGGAAAAGCGTTTTGCGAGCGTTTCCAGAAAATGAATGGGGCCATTGGATTCGTATTCCACTGTGAAGTTGATCGAAGCTTTTGATGCTGTAGGAAACGCGTTTTGCGAGCGTTTCCAGAAGAGGTATGGAGCCACTGGATTCGTATTCCACAGTAAAGTTGATCGAAGCTTCTGATGCTGTAGGAAACGCGTTTTGCGAGCGTTTCCACAAAAGGAATGGAGCCATCGGATTCGTATTCCACAGTAACGTTGATCAAAGCTTCTGATGCTGTAGGAAACCCGTTTTGCGAGCGTTTCCAGAAAAGGAATGGGGTCATTGGATTCGTATTCCACTGTAAAGTTGATCGAAGCTTCTGATGCTGTAGGAAACGCGTTTTGCGAGCGTTTCCAGAAGAGGAATGAAGCCATTGGATTCGTATTCCACAGTAACGTTGATCAAAGCTTCTGATGCTGTAGGAAACGCGTTTTTCGAGCGTTTCCACAAAAGGAATGGAGCCATTGGATTCGTATTCCACAGTAACGTAGATCAAAGCTTCTGATGCTGTAGGAAACGCGTTTTGCGAGCGTTTCCAGAAAAGGAATGGGGCCATTGGATTCGTATTCCACTGTAAAGTTGATCGAAGCTTCTGATGCTGTAGGAAACGCGTTTTGTTAGCGTTTCCATAAAATGAATGGGGCCATTGGATTCGTATTCCACTGTACAGTTGATCGAAGCATTTGATGCTGTAGGAAACGCGTTTTGCGAGCGTTTCCAGAAGAGGAATGGAGCCACTGGATTCGTATTCCACAGTAAAGTTGATCGAAGCTTCTGATGCTGTAGGAAACGCGTTTTGCGAGCGTTTCCACAAAAGGAATGGAGCCATCGGATTCGTATTCCACAGTAACGTTGATCAAAGCTTCTGATGCTGTAGGAAACGCGTTTTGCGAGCGTTTCCAGAAGAGGAATGGAGCCATTGGATTCGTATTCCACAGTAAAGTTGATCGAAGCTTCTGCTGCTGTAGGAAACGCGTTTTGTGAGCGTTTCCAGAAAAGGAATGGAGCCATTGGATTCGTATTCCACAGTAACGTTGATCGAAGCTTCTGATGCTGTAGGAAACCCGTTTTGCGAGCGTTTCCAGAAAAGGAATGGGGTCATTGGATTCGTATACCACTGTAAAGTTGATCGAAGCTTCTGATGCTGTAGGAAACGCGTTTTGCGAGCGTTTCCAGAAGAGGAATGGAGCCATTGGATTCGTATTCCACAGTAACGTTGATCAAAGCTTCTGATGCTGTAGGAAATGCGTTTTGCGAGCGTTTCCACAAAAGGAATGGAGCCATCGGATTCGTATTCCACAGTAACGTTGATCAAAGCTTCTGATGCTGTAGGAAACGCGTTTTGCGAGCGTTTCCAGAAGAGGAATGGAGCCATTGGATTCGTATTCCACAGTAACGTAGATCAAAGCTTCTGATGCTGTAGGAAACGCGTTTTGCGAGCGTTTCCAGAAAAGGAATGGGGCCATTGGATTCGTATTCCACTGTAAAGTTGATCGAAGCTTCTGATGCTGTAGGAAACGCGTTTTGTTAGCGTTTCCACAAAATGAATGGGGCCATTGGATTCGTATTCCACTGTACAGTTGATCGAAGCTTTTGATGCTGTAGGAAACGCGTTTTGCGAGCGTTTCCAGAAGAGGAATGGAGCCACTGGATTCGTATTCCACAGTAAAGTTGATCGAAGCTTCTGATGCTGTAGGAAACGCGTTTTGCGAGCGTTTCCACGAAAGGAATGGAGCCATCGGATTCGTATTCCACAGTAACGTTGATCAAAGCTTCTGATGCTGTAGGAAACGCGTTTTGCGAGCGTTTCCAGAAGAGGAATGGAGCCATTGGATTCGTATTCCACAGCAAAGTTGATCGAAGCTTCTGATGCTGTAGGAAACGCGTTTTGTGAGCGTTTCCAGAAAAGGAATGGAGCCATTGGATTCGTATTCCACAGTAACGTTGATCGAAGCTTCTGATGCTGTAGGAAACCCGTTTTGCGAGCGTTTCCAGAAAAGGAATGGGGTCATTGGATTTGTATACCACTGTAAAGTTGATCGAAGCTTCTGATGCTGTAGGAAACGCGTTTTGCGAGTGTTTCCAGAAGAGGAATGGAGCCATTGGATTCGTATTCAACAGTAACGTTGATCAAAGCTTCTGATACTGTAGGAAACGCGTTTTGCGAGCGTTTCCACAAAAGGAATGAAGCCATCGGATTCGTATTCCACAGTAACGTTGAGCAAAGCTTCTGATGCTGTAGGAAACGCGTTTTGCGAGCGTTTCCAGAAGAGGAATTTAGCCATTGGATTCGTATTCCACAGTAACGTCGATCAAAGCTTCTGATGCTGTAGGAAACGCGTTTTGCGAGCGTTTCCAAAAAAGGAATGGGGCCATTGGATTCGTATTCCACTGTAAAGTTGATCGAAGCTTCTGATGCTGTAGGAAACGCGTTTTGCGAGCGTTTCCACAAAAGGAATGGAGCCAATGGATTCGTATTCCACAGTAACGTTGATCAAAGCTTCTGATGCTGTAGGAAACGCGTTTTGCGAGCGTTTCCAGAAGAGGAATGGAGCCATTGGATTCGTATTCCACAGTAAAGTTGTTTGAAGCTTCTGATGCTGTGGGAAACGCGTTTTTCGAGCGTATGCAGAAGAGGAATGCAGCCATTGGATTCGTATTCCACAGTAACGTTGATCAAAGCTTCTGATGCTGTAGGAAACGCGTTTTGCGAGCGTTTCCAGAAAAGGAATGGGGCTATTGGATTCGTATTCCACTGTACAGTTGATCGAAGCTTCTGATGCTGTAGGAAACGCGTTTTGCGAGCGTTTCCAGAAGAGGAATGGAGCCACTGGATTCGTATTCCACAGTAAAGTTGATCGAAGCTTCTGATGCTATAGGAAACGCGTTTTGCGAGCGTTTCCAGGAGAGGAATGGAGCCATTGGATTCGTATTCCACAGTAACGTTGATCAAAGCTTCTGATGCTGTAGGAAACGCGTTTTGCGAGCGTTTCCACAAAAGGAATGGAGCCATTGGATTCGTATTCCACAGTAACGTAGATCAAAGCTTCTGATGCTGTAGGAAACGAGTTTTGCGAGCGTTTCCAGAAAAGGAATGGGGCCATTGGATTCGTATTCCACTGTAAAGTTGATCGAAGCTTCTGATGCTGTAGGAAACGCGTTTTTATAGCGTTTAACCAAAATGAATGGGGCCATTGGATTCGTATTCCACTGTAAAGTTGATCGAAGCTTTTGATGCTGTATGAAACGGGTTTTGCGAGCGTTTCCAGAAGAGGTATGGAGCCACTGGATTCGTATTCCACAGTAAAGTTGATCGAAGCTTCTGATGCTGTAGGAAACGCGTTTTTCGAGCGTTTGCAGAAGAGGAATGCAGCCATTGGATTCGTATTCCACAGTAACGTTGATCAAAGCTTCTGATGCTGTAGGAAACGCGTTTTGCGAGCGTTTCCACAAAAGGAATGGAGCCATCGGATTCGTATTCCACAGTAACGTTGATCAAAGCTTCTGATGCTGTAGGAAACCCGTTTTGCGAGCGTTTCCAGAAAAGGAATGGGGTCAGTGGATTCGTATTCCACTGTAAAGTTGATCGAAGCTTCTGATGCTGTAGGAAACGCGTTTTGCGAGCGTTTCCAGAAGAGGAATGAAGCCATTGGATTCGTATTCCACAGTAACATTGATCAAAGCTTCTGATGCTGTAGGAAACGCGTTTTGCGAGCGTTTCCAGAACAGGAATGGAGCCATTGGATTCGTATTCCACAGTAATGTTGATCGAAGCTTCTGATGCTGTAGGAAACGCGTTTTGCGAGCGTTTCCAGAAAAGGAATGGAGCCATTGGATTCGTATTCCACAGTAACGTTGATCGAAGCTTCTGATGCTGTAGGAAACCCGTTTTGCGAGCGTTTCCAGAAAAGGAATGGGGCCATTGGATTCGTATTCCACTGTAAAGTTGATCGAAGCTTCTGATGCTGTAGGAAACGCGTTTTGCGAGCGTTTAAACAAAAGGAATGGGGCCATTGGATTCGTATTCCACAGTAACGTTGATCGAAGCTTCTGATGCTGTAGGAAACGCGTTTTGTGAGCGTTTCCACAAAAGGAATGGGGCCATTGGATTCGTATTCCACTGTAAAGTTGATCGAAGCTTCTGATGCTGTAGGAAACGCGTTTTGCGAGCGTTTCGAGAAGAGGAATGGAGCCATTTGATTCGTATTCCACAGTAACGTTGATCAAAGCTTCTGATGCTGTAGGAAACTCGTTTTGCGAGCGTTTCCACAAAAGGAATGGAGCCATCGGATTCGTATTCCACAGTAACGTTGATCAAAGCTTCTGATGCTGTAGGAAACGCGTTTTGCGAGCGTTTCCAGAAGAGGAATGGAGCCATTCGATTCGTATTCCACAGTAAAGTTGAACGAAGCTTCTGATGCTGTAGGAAACGCGTTTTGTGAGCGTTTCCAGAAAAGGAATGGAGCCATTGGATTCGTATTCCACAGTAACGTTGATCGAAGCTTCTGATGCTGTAGGAAACCCGTTTTGCGAGCGTTTCCAGAAGAGGAATGAAGCCATTGGATTCGTATTCCACAGTAACGTTGATCAAAGCTTCTGATGCTGTAGGAAACGCGTTTTGTGAGCGTTTCCAGAAGAGGAATGGAGCCATTGGATTCGTATTCCACAGTAAATTTGATCAAAGCTTCTGATGCTGTAGGAAATGCGTTTTGCGAGCGTTTCCAAAAAAGGTATGGTGCCATTGGATTCGTATTCCACTGTAAAGTTGATCGAAGCTTCTGATGCTGTAGGAAACGCGTTTTGCGAGCGTTTCCACAAAAGGAATGGAGCCATTGGATTCGTATTCCACAGTAACGTTGATCAAAGCTTCTCATGCTGTAGGAAACGTGTTTTGCGAGCGTTTCCAGAAGAGGAATGGAGCCATTGGATTCGTATTCCACAGTAAAGTTTATTGAAGCTTCTGATGCTGTAGGAAACGCGTTTTTCGAGCGTTTGCAGAAGAGGAATGCAGCCATTGGATTCGTATTCCACAGTAACGTTGATCAAAGCTTCTGATGCTGTAGGAAACGCGTTTTGCGAGCGTTTCCAGAAAAGGAATGGGGCCATTGGATTCGTATTCCACTGTACAGTTGATCGAAGCTTCTGATGCTGTAGGAAACGCGTTTTGCGAGCGTTTCCAGGAGAGGAATGGAGCCATTGGATTCGTATTCCACTGTAACGTTCATCAAAGCTTCTGATGCTGTAGGAAACGCGTTTTGCGAGCGTTTCCACAAAAGGAATGGAGCCATTGGATTCGTATTCCACAGTAACGAAGATCAAAGCTTCTGATGCTGTAGGAAACGCGTTTTGCGAGCGTTTCCAGAAAAAGAATGGGGCCATTGGATTCGTATTCCACTGTAAAGTTGATCGAAGCTTCTGATGCTGTAGGAAACGCGTTTTGTTAGCGTTTCCACAAAATGAATGGGGCCATTGGATTCGTATTCCACTGTACAGTTGATCGAAGCTTTTGATACTGTAGGAAACGCGTTTTGCGAGCGTTTCCAGAAGAGGAATGGAGCCACTGGATTCGTATTCCACAGTAAAGTTGATCGAAGCTTCTGATGCTGTAGGAAACGCGTTTTGCAAGCGTTTCCACAAAAGGAATGGAGCCATCGGATTCGTATTCCACAGTAACGTTGATCAAAGCTTCTGATGCTGTAGGAAACGCGTTTTGCGAGCGTTTCCAGAGGAGGAATGGAGCCATTCGATTCGTATTCCACAGTAACGTTGATCAAAGCTTCTGATGCTGTAGGAAACGCGTTTTGTGAGCGTTTCCAGAAAAGGAATGGGGCCGTTGGATTCGTATTCCACTGTAAAGTTGATCGATGCTTCTGATGCTGTAGGAAACGCGTTTTGTGAGCGTTTCCAGAAAAGGAATGAAGCCATTGGATTCGTATTCCACAGTAACGTTGATCAAAGCTTCTGATGCTGTAGGAAACGCGTTTTGCGAGCGTTTCTACAAAAGGAATGGAGCCATCGGATTCGTATTCCACAGTAACGTTGATCAAAGCTTCTGATGCTGTAGGAAACGCGTTTTGCGAGCGTTTCCAGAAGAGGAATGGAGCCATTGGATTCGTATTCCACAGTAACGTTGATCGAAGCTTCTGATGCTGTAGGAAACGCGTTTTGTGAGGGTTTAAACAAAAGGAATGGAGCCATTGGATTCGTATTCCACAGTAACGTTGATCGAAGCTTCTGATGCTGTAGGAAACGCGTTTTGTGAGCGTTTCCACAAAAGGAATGGGGCCATTGGATTCGTATTCCACTGTAAAGTTGATCGAAGCTTCTGATGGTGTAGGAAACGCGTTTTGCGAGCGTTTCCAGAAGAGGAATGGAGCCATTGGATTCGTATTCCAAAGTAACGTTGATCAAAGCTTCTGATGCTGTAGGAAACGCGTTTTGCGAGCGTTTCTACAAAAGGAATGGAGCCATCGGATTCGTATTCCACAGTAACGTTGATCAAAGCTTCTGATGCTGTAGGAAACGCGTTTTGCGAGCGTTTCCAGAAGAGGAATGGAGCCATTGGATTCGTATTCCACAGTAAAGTTGATCGAAGCTTCTGATGCTGTAGGAAACGCGTTTTGTGAGCGTTTCCAGAAAAGGAATGGAGCCATTGGATTCGTATTCCACAGTAACGTTGATCGAAGCTTCTGATGCTGTAGGAAACCCGCTTTGCGAGCGTTTCCAGAAAAGGAATGGGGCCATTGGATTCGTATTCCAGTGTAAAGTTGATCGAAGCTTCTGATGCTGTTGGAAACGCGTTTTTTGAGCGTTTAAACAAAAGGAATGGAGCCATTGGATTTGTATTCCACAGTAACGTTGATCGAAGCTTCTGATGCTGTAGGAAACGCGTTTAGCGAGCGTTTCCAGAAAAGGAATGGGGCCATTGGATTAGTATTCCACTGTAAAGTTGATCGAAGCTTCTGATGCTGTAGGAAACGCGTTTTGTGAGCGTTTCCAGAAGAGGAATGGAGCCATTGGATTCGTATTCCACAGTAAAGTTGATCGAAGCTTCTGATGCTGTAGGAAACGCGTTTTGTGAGCGTTTCCGGAAGAGGAATGGAGCCATTGGATTCGTATTCCACAGTAAAGTTGATCGAAGCTTCTGATGCTGTAGGAAACGCGTTTTGTGAGCGTTTCCAGAAGAGGAATGGAGCCATTGGATTAGTATTCCACAGTAAAGTTGATCGAAGCTTCTGATGCTGTAGGAAACGCGTTTTGTGAGCGTTTCCAGAAAAGGAATGGAGCCATTGGATTCGTATTCCACAGTAACGTTGATCGAAGCTTCTGATGCTGTAGGAAACCCGTTGTGCGAGCGTTTCCAGAAAAGGAATGGGGTCATTGGATTCGTATTCCACTGTAAAGTTGATCGAAGCTTCTGATGCTGTAGGAAACGCGTTTTGCGAGCGTTTCCAGAAGAGGAATGGAGCCATTGGATTCGTATTCCACAGTAACGTTGATCAAAGCTTCTGATGCTGTAGGAAACGCGTTTTGTGAGCGTTTCCAGATAAGGAATGGAGCCATTGGATTCGTATTCCACAGTAAAGTTGATCGAAGCTTCTGATGCTGTAGGAAACGCGTTTTGTGAGCGTTTCCAGAAAAGGAATGGAGCCATTGGATTCGTATTCCACAGTAACGTTGATCGAAGCTTCTGATGCTGTAGGAAACCCGTTGTGCGAGCGTTTCCAGAAAAGGAATGGAGCCATTGGATTCGTATTCCACAGTAAAGTTGATCGAAGCTTCTGATGCTGTAGGAAAAGCGTTTTGTGGGCGTTTCCAGAAGAGGAATGGAGCCATTGGATTCGTATTCGACAGTAACGTTGATCGAAGCTTCTGATGCTGTAGGAAACGCGTTTTGTGAGCGTTTCCAGAAGAGGAATGGAGCCATTGGATTCGTATTCCACAGTAAAGTTGATCGAAGCTTCTGATGCTGTAGGAAACGCGTTTTGTGGGCGTTTCCAGAAGAGGAATGGAGCCATTGGATTCGTATTCCACAGTAAAGTTGATCGAAGCTTCTGATGCCGTAGGAAACGCGTTTTGTGAGCGTTTCCAGAAGAGGAATGGAGCCATTGGATTCGTATTCCACAGTAACGTTGATCAAAGCTTCTGATGCTGTAGGAAACGCGTTTTTCGAGCGTTTCCACAAAAGGAATGGAGCCATTGGATTCGTATTCCACAGTAACGTTGATCAAAGCTTCTGATGCTGTAGGAAACGCGTTTTGCAAGCGTTTCCACAAAAGGAATGGAGCCATCGGATTCGTATTCCACAGTAACGTTGATCAAAGCTTCTGATGCTGTAGGAAACGCGTTTTGCGAGCGTTTCCAGAAGGGGAATGGAGCCATTGGATTCGTATTCCACAGTAAAGTTGATCGAAGCTTCTGATGCTGTAGGAAACGCGTTTTGTGAGCGTTTCCAGAAGAGGAATGGAGCCATTGGATTCGTATTCCACAGTAAAGTTGATCGAAGCTTCTGATGCTGTAGGAAACGCGTTTTGTGAGCGTTTCCAGAAGAGGAATGGAGCCATTGGATTCGTATTCCACAGTAAAGTTGATCGAAGCTTCTGATGCTGTAGGAAACGCGTTTTGTGAGCGTTTCCAGAAAAGGAATGGAGCCATTGGATTCGTATTCCACAGTAACGTTGATCGAAGCTTCTGATGCTGTAGGAAACCCGTTGTGCGAGCGTTTCCAGAAAAGGAATGGGGTCATTTGATTCGTATTCCACTGTAAAGTTGATCGAAGCTTCTGATGCTGTAGGAAACGCGTTTTGCGAGCGTTTCCAGAAGAGGAATGGAGCTATTGGATTGGTATTCCACAGTAACGTTGATCAAAGCTTCTGATGCTGTAGGAAACTCGTTTTGTGAGCGTTTCCAGATAAGGAATGGAGCCATTGGATTCGTATTCCACAGTAAAGTTGATCGAAGCTTCTGATGCTGTAGGAAACGCGTTTTGTGAGCGTTTCCAGAAAAGGAATGGAGCCATTGGATTCGTATTCCACAGTAAAGTTAATCGAAGCTTCTGATGCTGTAGGAAACGCGTTTTGTGAGCGTTTCCAGAAGAGGAATGGAGCCATTGGATTCGTATTCCACAGTAAAGTTGATCGAAGCTTCTGATGCTGTAGGAAACGCGTTTTGTGAGCGTTTCCAGAAGAGGAATGGAGCCATTGGATTCGTATTCCACAGTAAAGTTGATCGAAGCTTCTGATGCTGTAGCAAACGCGTTTTGTGAGCGTTCCCAGAAAAGGAATGGAGCCATTGGATTCGTATTCCACAGTAACGTTGATCGAAGCTTCTGATGCTGTAGGAAACCCGTTGTGCGAGCGTTTCCAGAAAAGGAATGGAACCATTGGATTCATATTCCACAGTAACGTTGATCGAAGCTTCTGATGCTGTAGCGAACCCGTTGTGTGAGCGTTTCCAGAAGAGGAATGGAGCCATTGGATTCGTATTCCACAGTAAAGTTGATCGAAGCTTCTGATGCTGTAGGAAACGCGTTTTGTGAGCGTTTCCAGAAAAGGAATGGAGCCATTGGATTCGTATTCCACAGTAACGTTGATCGAAGCTTCTGATGCTGTAGGAAACGCGTTTTGCGAGCGTTTCCAGAAGAGGAATGGAGCCATTGGATTCGTATTCCACAGTAAAGTTGATCGAAGCTTCTGATGCTGTAGGAAACGCGTTTTGTGAGCGTTTCCAGATAAGGAATGGAGCCATTGGATTCGTATTCCACAGTAACGTTGATCGAAGCTTCTGATGCTGTAGGAAACGCGTTTTGTGAGCGTTTCCAGATAAGGAATGGAGCCATTGGATTCGTATTCCACTGTAAAGTTGATCAAAGCTTCTGATGCTGTAGAAAACGCGTTTTGCGAGCGTTTCCAGAAGAGGAATGGAGCCATTGGATTCGTATTCCACAGTAAAGTTGATCGAAGCTTCTGATGCTGTAGGAAACGCGTTTTGTGAGCGTTTCCAGAAGAGGAATGGAGCCATTGGATTCGTATTCCACAGTAAAGTTGATCGAAGCTTCTGATGCTGTAGGAAACGCGTTTTGTGAGCGTTTCCAGAAGAGGAATGGAGCCATTGGATTCGTATTCCACAGTAAAGTTGATCGAAGCTTCTGATGCTGTAGGAAACGCGTTTTGTGAGCGTTTCCAGAAGAGGAATGGAGCCATTGGATTCGTATTCCACAGTAAAGTTGATCGAAGCTTCTGATGCTGTAGGAAACGCGTTTTGTGAGCGTTTCCAGAAAAGGAATGGAGCCATTGGATTCGTATTCCACAGTAACGTTGATCGAAGCTTCTGATGCTGTAGGAAACCCGTTGTGCGTGCGTTTCCAGAAAAGGAATGGAGCCATTGGATTCGTATTCCACTGTAAAGTTGATCGAAGCTTCTGATGCTGTAGGAAACGCGTTTTGCGAGCGTTTCCAGAAGAAGAATGGAGCCATTGGATTCGTATTCCACAGTAACGTTGATCAAAGCTTCTGATGCTGTAGGAAACGCGTTTTTCGAGCGTTTCCACAAAAGGAATGGAGCCATTGGATTCGTATTCCACAGTAACGTTGATCAAAGCTTCTGATACTGTAGGAAACACGTTTTGTGAGCGTTTCCAGAAAAGGAATGGGGCCATTGGATTCGTATTCCACTGTAAAGTTGATCGATGCTTCTGATGCTGTAGGAAACGCGTTTTGTGAGCGTTTCCAGAAAAGGAATGAAGCCATTGGATTCGTATTTCACAGTAACGTTATCAAAGCTTCTGATCCTGTAGGAAACGCGTTTTGCGAGCGTTTCCAGAAGAGGAAATGGGCCATTGAATTCGTATTCCACTGTAAAGTTGATCGAAGCTTCTGATGCTGTAGGAAACGCGTTTTGCGAGCGTTTCCAGAAGAGGAATGAAGCCATTGGATTCGTATTCCACAGTAACGTTGATCAAAGCTTCTGATGCTGTAGGGAACGCGTTTTGCGAGCGTTTCCAGAAGAGGAATGGAGCCATTGGATTCGTATTCCACAGTACTGTTGATCAAAGCTTCTGATGCTGTAGGAAATGCGTTTTGCGAGCGTTTCCAAAAAAGGTATGGTGCCATTGGATTCGTATTCCACTGTAAAGTTGATCGAAGCTTCTGATGCTGTAGGAAACGCGTTTTGCGAGCGTTTCCACAAAAGGAATGGAGCCATTGGATTCGTATTCCACAGTAAGGTTGATCAAAGCTTCTCATGCTGTACGAAACGCGTTTTGCGAGCGTTTCCAGAAGAGGAATGGAGCCATTGGATTCGTATTCCACAGTAACGTTGATCAAAGCTTCTGATGCTGTAGGAAACGCGTTTTTCGAGCGTTTCCACAAAAGGAATGGAGCCATTGGATTCGTATTCCACAGTAACGTTGATCAAAGCTTCTGATGCTGTAGGAAACGCGTTTTGTGAGCGTTTCCAGAAAAGGAATTGGGCCATTGGATTCGTATTCCACTGTAAAGTTGATCGATGCTTCTGATGCTGTAGGAAACGCGTTTTGTGAGCGTTTCCAGAAAAGGAATGAAGCCATTGGATTCGTATTCCACAGTAACGTTGATCAAAGCTTCTGAACCTGTAGAAAACGCGTTTTGCGAGCGTTTCCAGAAGAGGAAATGGGCCATTGAATTCGTATTCCACTGTAAAGTTGATCGAAGCTTCTGATGCTGTAGGAAACGCGTTTTGCGAGCGTTTCCAGAAGAGGAATGAAGCCATTGGATTCGTATTCCACAGTAACGTTGATCAAAGCTTCTGATGCTGTAGGAAACGCGTTTTGCGAGCGTTTCCAGAAGAGGAATGGAGCCATTGGATTCGTATTCCACAGTAAAGTTGATCAAAGTTTCTGATGCTGTAGGAAATGCGTTTTGCGAGCGTTTCCAAAAAAGGTATGGTGCCATTGGATTCGTATTCCACTGTAAAGTTGATCGAAGCTTCTGATGCTGTAGGAAACGCGTTTTGCGAGCGTTTCCACAAAAAGAATGGAGCCATTGGATTCGTATTCCACAGTAACGTTGATCAAAGCTTCTCATGCTGTAGGAAACGCGTTTTGCGAGCGTTTCCAGAAGAGGAATGGAGCCATTGGATTCGTATTCCACAGTAAAGTTTATTGAAGCTTCTGATGCTGTAGGAAACGCGTTTTTCGAGCGTTTGCAGAAGAGGAATGCAGCCATTGGATTCGTATTCCACTGTAACGTTGATCAAAGCTTCTGATGCTGTAGGAAACGCGTTTTGCGAGCGTTTCCACAAAAGGAATGGAGCCATTGGATTCGTATTCCACAGTAACGTAGATCAAAGCTTCTGATGCTGTAGGAAACGCGTTTTGCGAGCGTTTCCAGAAAAGGAATGGGGCCATTGGATTCGTATTCCACTGTAAAGTTGATCGAAGCTTCTGATGCTGTAGGAAACGCGTTTTGTTAGCGTTTCCACAAAATGAATGGGGCCATTGGATTCGTATTCCACTGTACAGTTGATCGAAGCTTTTGATGCTGTAGGAAACGCGTTTTGCGAGCGTTTCCAGAAGAGGAATGGAGCCACTGGATTCGTATTCCACAGTAAAGTTGATCGAAGCTTCTGATGCTGTAGGAAACGCGTTTTGCAAGCATTTCCACAAAAGGGATGGAGCCATCGGATTCGTATTCCACAGTAACGTTGATCAAAGCTTCTGATGCTGTAGGAAGCGCGTTTTGGGAGCGTTTCCAGAAGAGGAATGGAGCCATTGGATTCGTAATCCACAGTAAAGTTTATCGAAGCTTCTGATGCTGTAGGAAACGCGTTTTGTGAGCGTTTCCAGAAAAGGAATGGAGCCATTGGATTCGTATTCCACAGTAACGTTGATCGAAGCTTCTGATGCTGTAGGAAACGCGTTTTGCGAGCGTTTCCAGAAGAGGAATGGAGCCATTGGATTCGTATTCCACAGTAACGTTGATCAAAGCTTCTGATGCTGTAGGAAACGCGTTTTTCGAGCGTTTCCAGAAAAGGAATGGGGTCATTGGATTCGTATTCCACTGTAAAGTTGATCGAAGCTTCTGATGCTGTAGGAAACGCGTTTTGTGAGCGTTTCCAGAAGAGGAATGGAGCCATTGGATTCGTATTCCACAGTAAAGTTGATCGAAGCTTCTGATGCTGTAGCAAACGCGTTTTGTGAGCGTTCCCAGAAAAGGAATGGAGCCATTGGATTCGTATTCCACAGTAACGTTGATCGAAGCTTCTGATGCTGTAGGAAACCCGTTGTGCGAGCGTTTCCAGAAAAGGAATGGAACCATTGGATTCATATTCCACAGTAACGTTGATCGAAGCTTCTGATGCTGTAGCGAACCCGTTGTGTGAGCGTTTCCAGAAGAGGAATGGAGCCATTGGATTCGTATTCCACAGTAAAGTTGATCGAAGCTTCTGATGCTGTAGGAAACGCGTTTTGTGAGCGTTTCCAGATAAGGAATGGAGCCATTGGATTCGTATTCCACTGTAAAGTTGATCAAAGCTTCTGATGCTGTAGAAAACGCGTTTTGCGAGCGTTTCCAGAAGAGGAATGGAGCCATTGGATTCGTATTCCACAGTAAAGTTGATCGAAGCTTCTGATGCTGTAGGAAACGCGTTTTGTGAGCGTTTCCAGAAGAGGAATGGAGCCATTGGATTCGTATTCCACAGTAAAGTTGATCGAAGCTTCTGATGCTGTAGGAAACGCGTTTTGTGAGCGTTTCCAGAAGAGGAATGGAGCCATTGGATTCGTATTCCACAGTAAAGTTGATCGAAGCTTCTGATGCTGTAGGAAACGCGTTTTGTGAGCGTTTCCAGAAAAGGAATGGAGCCATTGGATTCGTATTCCACAGTAACGTTGATCGAAGCTTCTGATGCTGTAGGAAACCCGTTGTGCGTGCGTTTCCAGAAAAGGAATGGAGCCATTGGATTCGTATTCCACTGTAAAGTTGATCGAAGCTTCTGATGCTGTAGGAAACGCGTTTTGCGAGCGTTTCCAGAAGAAGAATGGAGCCATTGGATTCGTATTCCACAGTAACGTTGATCAAAGCTTCTGATGCTGTAGGAAACGCGTTTTTCGAGCGTTTCCACAAAAGGAATGGAGCCATTGGATTCGTATTCCACAGTAACGTTGATCAAAGCTTCTGATACTGTAGGAAACACGTTTTGTGAGCGTTTCCAGAAAAGGAATGGGGCCATTGGATTCGTATTCCACTGTAAAGTTGATCGATGCTTCTGATGCTGTAGGAAACGCGTTTTGTGAGCGTTTCCAGAAAAGGAATGAAGCCATTGGATTCGTATTTCACAGTAACGTTATCAAAGCTTCTGATCCTGTAGGAAACGCGTTTTGCGAGCGTTTCCAGAAGAGGAAATGGGCCATTGAATTCGTATTCCACTGTAAAGTTGATCGAAGCTTCTGATGCTGTAGGAAACGCGTTTTGCGAGCGTTTCCAGAAGAGGAATGAAGCCATTGGATTCGTATTCCACAGTAACGTTGATCAAAGCTTCTGATGCTGTAGGGAACGCGTTTTGCGAGCGTTTCCAGAAGAGGAATGGAGCCATTGGATTCGTATTCCACAGTACTGTTGATCAAAGCTTCTGATGCTGTAGGAAATGCGTTTTGCGAGCGTTTCCAAAAAAGGTATGGTGCCATTGGATTCGTATTCCACTGTAAAGTTGATCGAAGCTTCTGATGCTGTAGGAAACGCGTTTTGCGAGCGTTTCCACAAAAGGAATGGAGCCATTGGATTCGTATTCCACAGTAAGGTTGATCAAAGCTTCTCATGCTGTACGAAACGCGTTTTGCGAGCGTTTCCAGAAGAGGAATGGAGCCATTGGATTCGTATTCCACAGTAACGTTGATCAAAGCTTCTGATGCTGTAGGAAACGCGTTTTTCGAGCGTTTCCACAAAAGGAATGGAGCCATTGGATTCGTATTCCACAGTAACGTTGATCAAAGCTTCTGATGCTGTAGGAAACGCGTTTTGTGAGCGTTTCCAGAAAAGGAATTGGGCCATTGGATTCGTATTCCACTGTAAAGTTGATCGATGCTTCTGATGCTGTAGGAAACGCGTTTTGTGAGCGTTTCCAGAAAAGGAATGAAGCCATTGGATTCGTATTCCACAGTAACGTTGATCAAAGCTTCTGAACCTGTAGAAAACGCGTTTTGCGAGCGTTTCCAGAAGAGGAAATGGGCCATTGAATTCGTATTCCACTGTAAAGTTGATCGAAGCTTCTGATGCTGTAGGAAACGCGTTTTGCGAGCGTTTCCAGAAGAGGAATGAAGCCATTGGATTCGTATTCCACAGTAACGTTGATCAAAGCTTCTGATGCTGTAGGAAACGCGTTTTGCGAGCGTTTCCAGAAGAGGAATGGAGCCATTGGATTCGTATTCCACAGTAAAGTTGATCAAAGTTTCTGATGCTGTAGGAAATGCGTTTTGCGAGCGTTTCCAAAAAAGGTATGGTGCCATTGGATTCGTATTCCACTGTAAAGTTGATCGAAGCTTCTGATGCTGTAGGAAACGCGTTTTGCGAGCGTTTCCACAAAAAGAATGGAGCCATTGGATTCGTATTCCACAGTAACGTTGATCAAAGCTTCTCATGCTGTAGGAAACGCGTTTTGCGAGCGTTTCCAGAAGAGGAATGGAGCCATTGGATTCGTATTCCACAGTAAAGTTTATTGAAGCTTCTGATGCTGTAGGAAACGCGTTTTTCGAGCGTTTGCAGAAGAGGAATGCAGCCATTGGATTCGTATTCCACTGTAACGTTGATCAAAGCTTCTGATGCTGTAGGAAACGCGTTTTGCGAGCGTTTCCACAAAAGGAATGGAGCCATTGGATTCGTATTCCACAGTAACGTAGATCAAAGCTTCTGATGCTGTAGGAAACGCGTTTTGCGAGCGTTTCCAGAAAAGGAATGGGGCCATTGGATTCGTATTCCACTGTAAAGTTGATCGAAGCTTCTGATGCTGTAGGAAACGCGTTTTGTTAGCGTTTCCACAAAATGAATGGGGCCATTGGATTCGTATTCCACTGTACAGTTGATCGAAGCTTTTGATGCTGTAGGAAACGCGTTTTGCGAGCGTTTCCAGAAGAGGAATGGAGCCACTGGATTCGTATTCCACAGTAAAGTTGATCGAAGCTTCTGATGCTGTAGGAAACGCGTTTTGCAAGCATTTCCACAAAAGGAATGGAGCCATCGGATTCGTATTCCACAGTAACGTTGATCAAAGCTTCTGATGCTGTAGGAAACGCGTTTTGCGAGCGTTTCCAGAAGAGGAATGGAGCCATTGGATTCGTAATCCACAGTAAAGTTTATCGAAGCTTCTGATGCTGTAGGAAACGCGTTTTGTGAGCGTTTCCAGAAAAGGAATGGAGCCATTGGATTCGTATTCCACAGTAACGTTGATCGAAGCTTCTGATGCTGTAGGAAACGCGTTTTGCGAGCGTTTCCAGAAGAGGAATGGAGCCATTGGATTCGTATTCCACAGTAACGTTGATCAAAGCTTCTGATGCTGTAGGAAACGCGTTTTTCGAGCGTTTCCAGAAAAGGAATGGGGTCATTGGATTCGTATTCCACTGTAAAGTTGATCGAAGCTTCTGATGCTGTAGGAAACGCGTTTTGCGAGCGTTTCCAGAAGAGGAATGGAGCCATTTGATTCGTATTCCACAGTAACGTTGATCAAAGCTTCTGATGCTGTAGGAAACCCGTTGTGCGAGCGTTTCCAGAAAAGAAATGGGGTCATTGGATTCGTATTCCACTGTAAAGTTGATCGAAGCTTCTGATGCTGTAGGAAACGCGTTTTGCGAGCGTTTCCAGAAGAAAAACGGAGCCATTGGATTCGTATTCCACAGTAACGTTGATCAAAGCTTCTGATGCTGTAGGAAACGCGTTTTTTGAGCGTTTCCACAAAAGGAATGGAGTCATTGGATTCGTATTCCACAGTAACGTTGATCAAAGCTTCTGAAGCTGTAGGAAACGCGTTTTGTGAGCGTTTCCAGAAAAGGAATGGGGCCATTGGATTCGTATTCCACTGTAAAGTTGATCGAAGCTTCTGATGCTGTAGGAAACGCGTTTTGTGAGCGTTTCCAGCAAAGGAATGAAGCCATTGGATTCGTATTCCACTGTAAAGTTGATCGAAGCTTCTGATGCTGTAGGAAACGCGTTTTGCAAGCATTTCCACAAAAGGAATGGAGCCATCGGATTCGTAATCCACAGTAACGTTGATCAAAGCTTCTGATGCTGTAGGAAACCCGTTGTGCGAGCGTTTCCAGAAAAGGAATGGGGTCATTGGATTCGTATTCCACCGTAAAGTTGATCGAAGCTTCTGATGCTGTAGGAAACGCGTTTTGTGAGCGTTTCCAGAAAAGGAATGGGGCCATTGGATTCGTATTCCACTGTAAAGTTGATCGAAGCTTCTGATGCTGTAGGAAACGCGTTTTTCGAGCGTTTCCACAAAAGGAATGGAGCCATTGGATTCGTATTCCACTGTAACGTTGATCAAAGCTTCTGATGCTGTAGGAAACGCGTTTTGTGAGCGTTTCCAGAAAAGGAATGGAGCCATTGGATTCGTATTCCACAGTAACGTTGATCGAAGCTTCTGATGCTGTAGGAAACGCGTTTTGCGAGCGTTTCCAGAAGAGGAATGGAGCCATTGGATTCGTATTCCACAGTAAAGTTGATCGAAGCTTCTGATGCTGTAGGAAACGCGTTTTGTGAGCGTTTCCAGATAAGGAATGGAGCCATTGGATTCGTATTCCACAATAACGTTGATCGAAGCTTCTGATGCTGTAGGAAACGCGTTTTGTGAGCGTTTCCAGATAAGGAATGGAGCCATTGGATTCGTATTCCACTGTAAAGTTGATCAAAGCTTCTGATGCTGTAGGAAACGAGTTTTGCGAGCGTTTCCAGAAGAGGAATGGAGCCATTGGATTCGTATTCCACAGTAAAGTTGATCGAAGCTTCTGATGCTGTAGGAAACGCGTTTTGTGAGCGTTTCCAGAAGAGGAATGGAGCCATTGGATTCGTATTCCACAGTAAAGTTGATCGAAGCTTCTGATGCTGTAGGAAACGCGTTTTGTGAGCGTTTCCAGAAGAGGAATGGAGCCATTGGATTCGTATTCCACAGTAAAGTTGATCGAAGCTTCTGATGCTGTAGGAAACGCGTTTTGTGAGCGTTTCCAGAAGAGGAATGGAGCCATTGGATTCGTATTCCACAGTAAAGTTGATCAAAGCTTCTGATGCTGTAGGAAACGCGTTTTGTGAGCGTTTCCAGAAAAGGAATGGAGCCATTGGATTCGTATTCCACAGTAACGTTGATCGAAGCTTCTGATGCTGTAGGAAACCCGTTGTGCGTGCGTTTCCAGAAAAGGAATGGAGCCATTGGATTCGTATTCCACTGTAAAGTTGATCGAAGCTTCTGATGCTGTAGGAAACGCGTTTTGCGAGCGTTTCCAGAAGAAGAATGGAGCCATTGGATTCGTATTCCACAGTAACGTTGATCAAAGCTTCTGATGCTGTAGGAAACGCGTTTTTCGAGCGTTTCCACAAAAGGAATGGAGCCATTGGATTCGTATTCCACAGTAACGTTGATCAAAGCTTCTGATGCTGTAGGAAACGCGTTTTGTGAGCGTTTCCAGATAAGGAATGGGGCCATTGGATTCGTATTCCACTGTAAAGTTGATCGATGCTTCTGAAGCTGTAGGAAACGCGTTTTGTGAGCGTTTCCAGAAAAGGAATGAAGCCATTGGATTCGTATTCCACAGTAACGTTGATCAAAGCTTCTGATCCTGTAGGAAACGCGTTTTGCGAGCGTTTCCAGAAGAGGAAATGGGCCAGTGAATTCGTATTCCACTGTAAAGTTGATCGAAGCTTCTGATGTTGTAGGAAACGCGTTTTGCGAGCGTTTCCAGAAGAGGAATGAAGCCATTGGATTCGTATTCCACAGTAACGTTGATCAAAGCTTCTGATGCTGTAGGGAACGCGTTTTGCGAGCGTTTCCAGAAGAGGAATGGAGCCATTGGATTCGTATTCCACAGTAATGTTGATCAAAGCTTCTGATGCTGTAGGAAATGCGTTTTGCGAGCGTTTCCAAAAAAGGTATGGTGCCATTGGATTCGTATTCCACTGTAAAGTTGATCGAAGCTTCTGATGCTGTAGGAAACGCGTTTTGCGAGCGTTTCCACAACAGGAATGGAGCCATTGGATTCGTATTCCACAGTAACGTTGATCAAAGCTTCTCATGCTGTACGAAACGCGTTTTGCGAGCGTTTCCAGAAGAGGAATGGAGCCATTGGATTCGTATTCTACAGTAACGTTGATCAAAGCTTCTGATGCTGTAGGAAACGCGTTTTTCGAGCGTTTCCACAAAAGGAATGGAGCCATTGGATTCGTATTCCACAGTAACGTTGATCAAAGCTTCTGATGCTTTAGGAAACGCGTTTTGTGAGCGTTTCCAGAAAAGGAATTGGGCCATTGGATTCGTATTCCACTGTAAAGTTGATCGATGCTTCTGATGCTGTAGGAAACGCGTTTTGTGAGCGTTTCCAGAAAAGGAATGAAGCCATTGGATTCGTATTCCACAGTAACGTTGATCAAAGCTTCTGATCCTGTAGAAAACGCGTTTTGCGAGCGTTTCCAGAAGAGGAAATGGGCCATTGAATTCGTATTCCACTGTAAAGTTGATCGAAGCTTCTGATGCTGTAGGAAACGCGTTTTGCGAGCGTTTCCAGAAGAGGAATGAAGCCATTGGATTCGTATTCCACAGTAACGTTGATCAAAGCTTCTGATGCTGTAGGAAACGCGTTTTGCGAGCGTTTCCAGAAGAGGAATGGAGCCATTGGATTCGTATTCCACAGTAAAGTTGATCAAAGCTTCTGATGCTGTAGGAAATGCGTTTTGCGAGCGTTTCCAAAAAAGGTATGGTGCCATTGGATTCGTATTCCACTGTAAAGTTGATCGAAGCTTCTGATGCTGTAGGAAACGCGTTTTGCGAGCGTTTCCACAAAAAGAATGGAGCCATTGGATTCGTATTCCACAGTAACGTTGATCAAAGCTTCTCATGCTGTAGGAAACGCGTTTTGCGAGCGTTTCCAGAAGAGGAATGGAGCCATTGGATTCGTATTCCACAGTAAAGTTTATTGAAGCTTCTGATGCTGTAGGAAACGCGTTTTGCGAGCGTTTCCACAAAAGGAATGGAGCCATTGGATTCGTATTCCACAGTAACGTAGATCAAAGCTTCTGATGCTGTAGGAAACGCGTTTTGCGACCTTTTCCAGAAAAGGAATGGGGCCATTGGATTCGTATTCCACTGTAAAGTTGATCGAAGCTTCTGATGCTGTAGGAAACGCGTTTTGTTAGCGTTTCCACAAAATGAATGGGGCCATTGGATTCGTATTCCACTGTACAGTTGATCGAAGCTTTTGATGCTGTAGGAAACGCGTTTTGCGAGCGTTTCCAGAAGAGGAATGGAGCCACTGGATTCGTATTCCACAGTAAAGTTGATCGAAGCTTCTGATGCTGTAGGAAACGCGTTTTGCAAGCATTTCCACAAAAGGAATGGAGCCATCGGATTCGTATTCCACAGTAACGTTGATCAAAGCTTCTGATGCTGTAGGAAACGCGTTTTGCGAGCGTTTCCAGAAGAGGAATGGAGCCATTGGATTCGTAATCCACAGTAAAGTTGATCGAAGCTTCTGATGCTGTAGGAAACGCGTTTTGTGAGCGTTTCCAGAAAAGGAATGGAGCCATTGGATTCGTATTTCACAGTAACGTTGATCAAAGCTTCTGATGCTGTAGGAAACGCGTTTTTCGAGCGTTTCCAGAAAAGGAATGGGGTCATTGGATTCGTATTCCACTGTAAAGTTGATCGAAGCTTCTGATGCTGTAGGAAACACGTTTTGCGAGCGTTTCCAGAAGAGGAATGGAGCCATTGCATTGGTATTC
This sequence comes from Haemaphysalis longicornis, assembly GCF_048455015.1. Lineage (NCBI taxonomy): Eukaryota > Metazoa > Arthropoda > Arachnida > Ixodida > Ixodidae > Haemaphysalis > Haemaphysalis longicornis. The sequence continues at coordinate 104,702 of NW_027526204.1, read as the reverse complement.
CACAGTAACGTTGATCAAAGCTTCTGATGCTGTAGGAAACCCGTTGTGCGAGCGTTTCCAGAAAAGGAATGGGGTCATTGGATTCGTATTCCACCGTAAAGTTGATCGAAGCTTCTGATGCTGTAGGAAACGCGTTTTGTGAGCGTTTCCAGAAAAGGAATGGGGCCATTGGATTCATATTCCACTGTAAAGTTGATCGAAGCTTCTGATGCTGTAGGAAACGCGTTTTGCAAGCATTTCCACAAAAGGAATGGAGCCATCGGATTCGTATTCCACAGTAACGTTGATCAAAGCTTCTGATGCTGTAGGAAACGCGTTTTGTGAGCGTTTCCAGAAAAGGAATGGGGCCATTGGATTCGTATTCCACTGTAACGTAGATCAAAGCTTCTGATGCTGTAGGAAACGCGTTTTGTGAGCGTTTCCAGAAAAGGAATGGGGCCATTGGATTCGTATTCCACTGTAAAGTTGATCGAAGCTTCTGATGCTGTAGAAAACGCGTTTTGTTAGCGTTTCCACAAAATGAATGGGGCCATTGGATTCGTATTCCACTGTACAGTTCATCGAAGCTTTTGATGCTGTAGGAAACGCGTTTTGCGAGCGTTTCCAGAAGAGGAATGGAGCCACTGGATTCGTATTCCACAGTAAAGTTGATCGAAGCTTCTGATGCTGTAGGAAACGCGTTTTGCAAGCATTTCCACAAAAGGAATGGAGCCATCGAATTCGTATTCCACAGTAACGTTGATCAAAGCTTCTGATGCTGTAGGAAACGCGTTTTGCGAGCGTTTCCAGAAGAGGAATGGAGCCATTGGATTCGTATTCCACAGTAAAGTTGATCGAAGCTTCTGATGCTGTAGGAAACGCGTTTTGTGAGCGTTTCCAGAAAAGGAATGGAGCCATTGGATTCGTATTCCACAGTAACGTTGATCGAAGCTTCTGATGCTGTAGGAAACGCGTTTTGCGAGCGTTTCCAGAAGAGGAATGGAGCCATTGGATTCGTATTCCACAGTAACGTTGATCAAAGCTTCTGATGCTGTAGGAAACGCGTTTTTCGAGCGTTTCCAGAAAAGGAATGGGGTCATTGGATTCGTATTCCACTGTAAAGTTGATCGAAGCTTCTGATGCTGTAGGAAACGCGTTTTGCGAGCGTTTCCAGAAGAGGAATGGAGCCATTGGATTCGTATTCCACAGTAACGTTGATCAAAGCTTCTGATGCTGTAGGAAACCCGTTGTGCGAGCGTTTCCAGAAAAGGAATGGGGTCATTGGATTCGTATTCCACTGTAAAGTTGATCGAAGCTTCTGATGCTGTAGGAAACGCGTTTTGCGAGCGTTTCCAGAAGAGGAATGGAGCCATTGGATTCGTATTCCACAGTAACGTTGATCAAAGCTTCTGATGCTGTAGGAAACGCGTTTTTCGAGCGTTTCCACAAAAGGAATGGAGCCATTGGATTCGTATTCCACAGTAACGTTGATCAAAGCTTCTGATGCTGTAGGAAACGCGTTTTGTGAGCGTTTCCAGAAAAGGAATGGGGCCATTGGATTCGTATTCCACTGTAAAGTTGATCGAAGCTTCTGATGCTGTAGGAAACGCGTTTTGTGAGCGTTTCCAGAAAAGGAATGAAGCCATTGGATTCGTATTCCACTGTAAAGTTGATCGAAGCTTCTGATGCTGTAGGAAACGCGTTTTGCAAGCATTTCCACAAAAGGAATGGAGCCATCGGATTCGTATTCCACAGTAACGTTGATCAAAGCTTCTGATGCTGTAGGAAACCCGTTGTGCGAGCGTTTCCAGAAAAGGAATGGGGTCATTGGATTCGTATTTCATTGTAAAGTTGATCGAAGCTTCTGATGCTGTAGGAAACGCGTTTTGTGAGCTTTCCAGAAAAGGAATGGGGCCATTGGATTCGTATTCCACTGTAAAGTTGATCGAAGCTTCTGATGCTGTAGGAAACGCGTTTTTCGAGCGTTTCCACAAAAGGAATGGAGCCATTGGATTCGTATTCCACTGTAACGTTGATCAAAGCTTCTGATGCTGTAGGAAACGCGTTTTGTGAGCGTTTCCAAAAAGGAATGGGGCCATTGAATTCGTATTCCACTGTAAAGTTGATCGAAGCTTCTGATGCTGTAGGAAACGCGTTTTGCAAGCATTTCCACAAAAGAAATGGAGCCATCGGATTCGTATTCCACAGTAACGTTGATCAAAGCTTCTGATGCTGTAGGAAACGCGTTTTGTGAGCGTTTCCAGAAAAGGAATGGGGCCATTGGATTCGTATTCCACTGTAAAGTTGATCGAAGCTGCTGATGCTGTAGGAAACGCGTTTTGCAAGCATTTCCACAAAAGGAATGGAGCCATCGGATTCGTATTCCACAGTAAAGTTGATCGAAGCTTCTGATGCTGTAGGAAACGCGTTTTGTGAGCGTTTCCACAAAAGGAATGGAGCCATCGGATTCGTATTCCACAGTAACGTTGATCAAAGCTTCTGATGCTGTAGGAAACGCGTTTTGCGAGCGTTTCCAGAAGAGGAATGGAGCCATTGGATTCGTATTCCACAGTAAAGTTGATCGAAGCTTCTGATGCTGTAGGAAACGCGTTTTGTGAGCGTTTCCAGAAAAGGAATGGAGCCATTGGATTCGTATTCCACTGTACAGTTGATCGAAGCTTTTGATGCTGTAGGAAACGCGTTTTGCGAGCGTTTCCAGAAGAGGAATGGAGCCACTGGATTCGTATTCCACAGTAAAGTTGATCGAAGCTTCTGATGCTGTAGGAAACGCGTTTTGCAAGCATTTCCACAAAAGGAATGGAGCCATCGGATTCGTATTCCACAGTAACGTTGATCAAAGCTTCTGATGCTGTAGGAAACGCGTTTTGCGAGCGTTTCCAGAAGAGGAATGGAGCCATTGGATTCGTATTCCACAGTAATGTTGATCGAAGCTTCTGATGCTGTAGGAAACGCGTTTTGTGAGCGTTTCCAGAAAACGAATGGAGCCATTGGATTCGTATTCCACAGTAACGTTGATCGAAGCTTCTGATGCTGTAGGAAACGCGTTTTGCGAGCGTTTCCAGAAGAGGAATGGAGCCATTGGATTCGTATTCCACAGTAACGTTGATCAAAGCTTCTGATGCTGTAGGAAACGCGTTTTTCGAGCGTTTCCAGAAAAGGAATGGGGTCATTGGATTCGTATTCCACTGTAAAGTTGATCGAAGCTTCTGATGCTGTAGGAAACGCGTTTTGTGAGCGTTTCCAGAAAAGGAATGGGGCCATTGGATTCGTATTCCACTGTAAAGTTGATCGAAGCTTCTGATGCTGTAGGAAACGCATTTGTGAGCGTTTCCAGAAAAGGAATGAAGCCATTGGATTCGTATTCCACTGTAAAGTTGATCGAAGCTTCTGATGCTGTAGGAAACGCGTTTTGTGAGCGTTTCCAGAAAAGGAATGGGGTCATTGGATTCGTATTCCACTGTAAAGTTGATCGAAGCTTCTGATGCTGTAGGAAACGCGTTTTGCGAGCGTTTCCAGAAGAGGAATGAAGCCATTGGATTCGTATTCCACAGAACGTTGATCAAAGCTTCTGCTGCTGTAGGAAACGCGTTTTGCGAGCGTTTCCAGAAGAGGAATGGAGCCATTGGATTCGTATTCCACAGTAAAGTTGATCAAAGCTTCTGATGCTGTAGGAAATGCGTTTTGCGAGCGTTTCCAAAAAAGGTATGGAGCCATTGGATTCGTATTCCACTGTAAAGTTGATCGAAGCTTCTGATGCTGTAGGAAACGCGTTTTGCGAGCGTTTCCACAAACGGAATGGAGCCATTGGATTCGTATTCCACAGTAACGTTGATCAAAGCTTCTCATGCTGTAGGAAACGCGTTTTGCCAGCGTTTCCAGAAGAGGAATGGAGCCATTGGATTCGTATTCCACAGTAAAGTTTATTGAAGCTTCTGATGCTGTAGGAAACGCGTTTTTCGAGCGTTTGAAGAAGAGGAATGCAGCCATTGGATTCGTATTCCACTGTAACGTTGATCAAAGCTTCTGATGCTGTAGGAAACGCGTTTTGCGAGTGTTTCCACAAAAGGAATGGAGCCATTGGATTCGTATTCCACAGTAACGTAGATCAAAGCTTCTGATGCTGTAGGAAACGCGTTTTGCGAGCGTTTCCAGAAAAGGAATGGGGCCATTGGATTCGTATTCCACTGTAAAGTTGATCGAAGCTTCTGATGCTGTAGGAAACGCGTTTTGTTAGCGTTTCCACAAAATGAATGGGGCCATTGGATTCGTATTCCACTGTACAGTTGATCCAAGCTTTTGATGCTGTAGGAAACGCGTTTTGCGAGCGTTTCCAGAAGAGGAATGGAGCCACTGGATTCGTATTCCACAGTAAAGTTGATCGAAGCTTCTGATGCTGTAGGAAACGCGTTTTGCAAGCATTTCCACAAAAGGAATGGAGCCATCGGATTCGTATTCCACAGTAACGTTGATCAAAGCTTCTGATACTGTAGGAAACGCGTTTTGCGAGCGTTTCCAGAAGAGGAATGGAGCCATTGGATTCGTATTCCACAGTAAAGTTGATCGAAGCTTCTGATGCTGTAGGAAACGCGTTTTGTGAGCGTTTCCAGAAAAGGAATGGAGCCATTGGATTCGTATTCCACAGTAACGTTGATCGAAGCTTCTGATGCTGTAGGAAACGCGTTTTGCGAGCGTTTCCAGAAGAGGAATGGAGCCATTGGATTCGTATTCCACAGTAACGTTGATCAAAGCTTCTGATGCTGTAGGAAACGCGTTTTTCGAGCGTTTCCAGAAAAGGAATGGGGTCATTGGATTCGTATTCCACTGTAAAGTTGATCGAAGCTTCTGATGCTGTAGGAAACGCGTTTTGCGAGCGTTTCCTGAAGAGGAATGGAGCCATTGGATTCGTATTCCACAGTAACGTTGATCAAAGCTTCTGATGCTGTAGGAAACCCGTTGTGCGAGCGTTTCCAGAAAAGGAATGGGGTCATTGGATTCGTATTCCACTGTAAAGTTGATGGAAGCTTCTGATGCTGTAGGAAACGCGTTTTGCGAGCGTTTCCAGAAGAGGAATGGAGCCATTGGATTCGTATTCCACAGTAACCTTGATCAAAGCTTCTGATGCTGTAGGAAACGCGTTTTTCGAGCGTTTCCACAAAAGGAATGGAGCCATTGGATTCGTATTCCACAGTAACGTTGATCAAAGCTTCTGATGCTGTAGGAAACGCGTTTTGTGAGCGTTTCCAGAAAAGGAATGGGGCCATTGGATTCGTATTCCACTGTAAAGTTGATCGAAGCTTCTGATGCTGTAGGAAACGCGTTTTGTGAGCGTTTCCAGAGAAGGAATGAAGCCATTGGATTCGTATTCCACTGTAAAGTTGATCGAAGCTTCTGATGCTGTAGGAAACGCGTTTTGCAAGCAGTTCCACAAAAGGAATGGAGCCATCGGATTCGTATTCCACAGTAACGTTGATCAAAGCTTCTGATGCTGTAGGAAACCCGTTTTGCGAGCGTTTCCAGAAAAGGAATGGGGTCATTGGATTCGTATTCCACTGTAAAGTTGATCGAAGCTTCTGATGCTGTAGGAAACGCGTTTTGTGAGCGTTTCCAGAAAAGGAATGGGGCCATTGGATTCGTATTCCACTGTAAAGTTGATCGAAGCTTCTGATGCTGTAGGAAACGCGTTTTTCGAGCGTTTCCACAAAAGGAATGGAGCCATTGGATTCGTATTCCACTGTAACGTTGATCAAAGCTTCTGATGCTGTAGGAAACGCGTTTTGTGAGCGTTTCCAGAAAAGGAATGGGGCCATTGGATTCGTATTCCACTGTAAAGTTGATCGAAGCTTCTGATGCTGTAGGAAACGCGTTTTGTTAGCGTTTCCACAAAATGAATGGGGCCATTGGATTCGTATTCCACTGTACAGTTGATCCAAGCTTTTGATGCTGTAGGAAACGCGTTTTGCGAGCGTTTCCAGAAGAGGAATGGAACCACTGGATTTGTATTCCACAGTAAAGTTGATCGAAGCTTCTGATGCTGTAGGAAACGCGTTTTGCAAGCATTTCCACAAAAGGAATGGAGCCATCGGATTCGTATTCCACAGTAACGTTGATCAAAGCTTCTGATGCTGTAGGAAACGCGTTTTGCGAGCGTTTCCAGAAGAGGAATGGAGCCATTGGATTCGTATTCCACAGTAAAGTTGATCGAAGCTTCTGATGCTGTAGGAAACGCGTTTTGTGAGCGTTTCCAGAAAAGGAATGGAGCCATTGGATTCGTATTCCACAGTAACGTTGATCGAAGCTTCTGATGCTGTAGGAAACGCGTTTTGCGAGCGTTTCCAGAAGAGGAATGGAGCCATTGGAATCGTATTCCACAGTAACGTTGATCAAAGCTTCTGATGCTGTAGGAAACGCGTTTTTCGAGCGTTTCCAGAAAAGGAATGGGGTCATTGGATTCGTATTCCACTGTAAAGTTGATCGAAGCTTCTGATGCTGTAGGAAACGCGTTTTGCGAGCGTTTCCTGAAGAGGAATGGAGCCATTGGATTCGTATTCCACAGTAACGTTGATCAAAGCTTCTGATGCTGTAGGAAACCCGTTGTGCGAGCGTTTCCAGAAAAGGAATGGGGTCATTGGATTCGTATTCCACTGTAAAGTTGATCGAAGCTTCTGATGCTGTAGGAAACGCGTTTTGCGAGCGTTTCCAGAAGAGGAATGGAGCCATTGGATTCGTATTCCACAGTAACGTTGATCAAAGCTTCTGATGCTGTAGGAAACGCGTTTTTCGAGCGTTTCCACAAAAGGAATGGTGCCATTGGATTCGTATTCCACAGTAACGTTGATCAAAGCTTCTGATGCTGTAGGAAACGCGTTTTGTGAGCGTTTCCAGAAAAGGAATGGGGCCATTGGATTCGTATTCCACTGTAAAGTTGATCGAAGCTTCTGATGCTGTAGGAAACACGTTTTGTGAGCGTTTCCAGAAAAGGAATGAAGCCATTGGATTCGTATTCCACTGTAAAGTTGATCGAAGCTTCTGATGCTGTAGGAAACGCGTTTTGCAAGCATTTCCTCAAAAGGAATGGAGCTATCGGATTCGTATTCCACAGTAACGTTGATCAAAGCTTCTGATGCTGTAGGAAACCCGTTGTGCGAGCGTTTCCAGAAAAGGAATGGGGTCATTGGATTCGTATTCCACTGTAAAGTTGATCGAAGCTTCTGATGCTGTAGGAAACGCGTTTTGTGAGCGTTTCCAGAAAAGGAATGGGGGCATTGGATTCGTATTCCACTGTAAAGTTGATCGAAGCTTCTGATGCTGTAGGAAACGCGTTTTGCGAGCGTTTCCAGAAGAGGAATGGAGCCATTGGATTCGTATTCCACAGTAACGTTGATCAAAGCTTCTGATGCTGTAGGAAACCCGTTGTGCGAGCGTTTCCAGAAAAGGAATGGGGTCATTGGATTCGTATTCCACTGTAAAGTTGATCGAAGCTTCTGATGCTGTAGGAAACGCGTTTTGCGAGCGTTTCCAGAAGAGGAATAGAGCCATTGGATTCGTGTTCCACAGTAACGTTGATCAAAGCTTCTGATGCTGTAGGAAACGCGTTTTTCGAGCGTTTCCACAAAAGGAATGGAGCCATTGGATTCGTATTCCACAGTAACGTTGATCAAAGCTTCTGATGCTGTAGGAAACGCGTTTTGTGAGCGTTTCCAGAAAAGGAATGGGGGCATTGGATTCGTATTCCACTGTAAAGTTGATCGAAGCTTCTGATGCTGTAGGAAACGCGTTTTGCGAGCGTTTCCAGAAGAGGAATGGAGCCATTGGATTCGTATTCCACAGTAACGTTGATCAAAGCTTCTGATGCTGTAGGAAACGCGTTTTGCGAGCGTTTCCAGAAGAGGAATGGAGCCACTGGATTCGTATTCCACAGTAATGTTGATCGAAGCTTCTGATGCTGTAGGAAACGCGTTTTGCAAGCATTTCCACAAAAGGAATGGAGCCATCGTATTCGTATTCCACAGTAACGTTGATCAAAGCTTCTGATGCTGTAGGAAACGCGTTTTGCGAGCGTTTCCAGAAGAGGAATGGAGCCATTGGATTCGTATTCCACAGTAAAGTTGATCGAAGCTTCTGATGCTGTAGGAAACGCGTTTTGTGAGCGTTTCCAGAAAAGGAATGGAGCCATTGGATTCGTATTCCACAGTAACGTTGATCGAAGCTTCTGATGCTGTAGGAAACGCGTTTTGCGAGCGTTTCCAGAAGAGGAATGGAGCCATTGGATTCGTATTCCACAGTAACGTTGATCAAAGCTTCTGATGCTGTAGGAAACGCGTTTTTCGAGCGTTTCCAGAAAAGGAATGGGGGCATTGGATTCGTATTCCACTGTAAAGTTGATCGAAGCTTCTGATGCTGTAGGAAACGCGTTTTGCGAGCGTTTCCAGAAGAGGAATGGAGCCATTGGATTCGTATTCCACAGTAACGTTGATCAAAGCTTATGATGCTGTAGGAAACCCGTTGTGCGAGCGTTTCCAGAAAAGGAATGGGGTCATTGGATTCGTATTCCACTGTAAAGTTGATCGAAGCTTCTGATGCTGTAGGAAACGCATTTTGCGAGCGTTTCCAGAAGAGGAATGGAGCCATTGGATTCGTATTCCACAGTAACGTTGATCAAAGCTTCTGATGCTGTAGGAAACGCGTTTTTCGAGCGTTTCTACAAAAGGAATGGAGCCATTGGATTCGTATTGCACAGTAACGTTGATCAAAGCTTCTGATGCTGTAGGAAACGCGTTTTGTGAGCGTTTCCAGAAAAGGAATGGGGCCATTGGATTCGTATTCCACTGTAAAGTTGATCGAAGCTTCTGATGCTGTAGGAAACGCGTTTTGTGAGCGTTTCCAGAAAAGGAATGAAGCCATTGGATTCGTATTCCACTGTAAAGTTGATCGAAGCTTCTGATGCTGTAAAAAACGCGTTTTGCAAGCATTTCCACAAAAGGAATGGAGCCATCGGATTCGTATTCCACAGTAACGTTGATCAAAGCTTCTGATGCTGTAGGAAACCCGTTGTGCGAGCGTTTCCAGAAAAGGCATGGGGTCATTGGATTCGTATTCCACTGTAAAGTTGATCGAAGCTTCTGATGCTGTAGGAAACGCGCTTTTCGAGCGTTTCCACAAAAGGAATGGAGCCATTGGATTTGTATTCCACAGTAACGTTGATCAAAGCTTCTGATGCTGTAGGAAATGCGTTTTGTGAGCGTTTCCAGAAAAGGAATGGGGCCATTGGATTCGTATTCCACTGTAAAGTTGATCGAAGCTTCTGATGCTGTAGGAAACGCGTTTTGCAAGCATTTCCACAAAAGGAATGGAGCCATCGGATTCGTATTCCACAGTAACGTTGATCAAAGCTTCTGATGGTGTAGGAAACGCGTTTTTCGAGCGTTTCCACAAAAGGAATGGAGCCATTGGATTCGTATTCCACTGTAACGTTGATCAAAGCTTATGATGCTGTAGGAAACGCGTTTTGTGAGCGTTTCCAGAAAAGGAATGGGGCCATTAAATTCGTATTCCACTGTAAAGTTGATCGAAGCTTCTGATGCTGTAGGAAACGCGTTTTGCAAGCATTTCCACAAAAGGAATGGAGCCATCGGATTCGTATTCCACAGTAAGGTTGATCAAAGCTTCTGATGCTGTAGGAAACGCGTTTTGTGAGCGTTTCCAGAAAAGGAATGGGGCCATTGGATTCGTATTCCACTGTAAAGTTGATCGAAGCTTCTGATGCTGTAGGAAACGCGTTTTGCAAGCATTTCCACAAAAGGAATAGAGCCATCGGATTCGTATTCCACAGTAAAGTTGATCGAAGCTTCTGATGCTGTAGGAAACGTGTTTTGTGAGCGTTTCCACAAAAGGAATGGAGCCATCGAATTCGTATTCCACAGTAACGTTGATCAAAGCTTCTGATGCTGTAGGAAACGCGTTTTGCGAGCGTTTCCAGAAGAGGAATGGAGCCATTGGATTCGTATTCCACAGTAAAGTTGATCGAAGCTTCTGATGCTGTAGGAAACGCGTTTTGTGAGCGTTTCCAGAAAAGGAATGGAGCCATTGGATTCGTATTCCACAGTAACGTTGATCGAAGCTTCTGAAGCTGTAGGAAACGCGTTTTGCGAGCGTTTCCAGAAGAGGAATGGAGCCATTGGATTCGTATTCCACAGTAACGTTGATCAAAGCTTCTGATGCTGTAGGAAACGCGTTTTTCGAGCGTTTCCAGAAAAGGAATGGGGGCATTGGATTCGTATTCCACTGTAAAGTTGATCGAAGCTTCTGATGCTGTAGGAAACGCGTTTTGCGAGCGTTTCCAGAAGAGGAATGGAGCCATTCGATTCGTATTCCACAGTAACGTTGATCAAAGCTTCTGATGCTGTAGGAAACCCGTTGTGCGAGCGTTTCCAGAAAAGGAATGGGGTCATTGGATTCGTATTCCACTGTAAAGTTGATCGAAGCTTCTGATGCTGTAGGAAACGCATTTTGCGAGCGTTTCCAGAAGAGGAATGGAGCCATTGGATTCGTATTCCACAGTAACGTTGATCAAAGCTTCTGATGCTGTAGGAAACGCGTTTTTCGAGCGTTTCTACAAAAGGAATGGAGCCATTGGATTCGTATTGCACAGTAACGTTGATCAAAGCTTCTGATGCTGTAGGAAACGCGTTTTGTGAGCGTTTCCAGAAAAGGAATGGGGCCATTGGATTCGTATTCCACTGTAAAGTTGATCGAAGCTTCTGATGCTGTAGGAAACGCGTTTTGTGAGCGTTTCCAGAAAAGGAATGAAGCCATTGGATTCGTATTCCACTGTAAAGTTGATCGAAGCTTCTGATGCTGTAAAAAACGCGTTTTGCAAGCATTTCCACAAAAGGAATGGAGCCATCGGATTCGTATTCCACAGTAACGTTGATCAAAGCTTCTGATGCTGTAGGAAACCCGTTGTGCGAGCGTTTCCAGAAAAGGAATGGGGTCATTGGATTCGTATTCCACTGTAAAGTTGATCGAAGCTTCTGATGCTGTAGGAAACGCGCTTTTCGAGCGTTTCCACAAAAGGAATGGAGCCATTGGATTTGTATTCCACAGTAACGTTGATCAAAGCTTCTGATGCTGTAGGAAATGCGTTTTGTGAGCGTTTCCAAAAAAGGAATGGGGCCATTAAATTCGTATTCCACTGTAAAGTTGATCGAAGCTTCTGATGCTGTAGGAAACGCGTTTTGTGAGCGTTTCCACAAAAGGAATGGAGCCATCGGATTCGTATTCCACAGTAACGTTGACCAAAGCTTCTGATGCTGTAGGAAACGCGTTTGGTGAGCGTTTCCAGAAAAGGAATGGGGCCATTGGATTCGTATTCCACTGTAAAGTTGATCGAAGCTTCTGATGCTGTAGGAAACGCGTTGTTCGAGCGTTTCCAAAAAAGGAATGGAGCCATTGGATTCGTATTCCACAGTAAAGTTGATCGAAGCTTCTGATGCTGTAGGAAACGCGTTTTGTGAGCGTTTCCACAAAAGGAATGGAGCCATCGGATTCGTATTCCACAGTAACGTTGATTAAAGCTTCTGATGCTGTAGGAAACGCGTTTTTCGAGCGTTTCCACAAAAGGAATGGAGCCATTGGATTCGTATTCCACAGTAACGTTGATCAAAGCTTCTGATGCTGTAGGAAACGCGTTTTGTGAGCGTTTCCAGAAAAGGAATGGGGCCATTGGATTCGTATTCCACTGTAAAGTTGATCGAAGCTTCTGATGCTGTAGGAAACGCGTTTTGCAAGCATTTCCACAAAAGGAATGGAGCCATCGGATTCGTATTCCACAGTAACGTTGATCAAAGCTTCTGATGCTGTAGGAAACCCGTTGTGCGAGCGTTTCCAGAAGGGGAATGGAGCCATTGGATTCGTATTCCACAGTAAAGTTGATCAAAGCTTCTGATGCTGTAGGAAATGCGTTTTGCGAGCGTTTCCACAAAAGGAATGGAGCCATCGGATTCGTATTCCACAGTAACGTTGATCAAAGCTTCTGATGCTGTAGGAAACGCGTTTTTCGAGCGTTTCCACAAAAGGAATGGAGCCATTGGATTCGTATTCCACAGTAAAGTGGATCGAAGCTTCTGATGCTGTAGGAAACGCGTTTTGCGAGCGTTTCCAGAAGAGGAATGGAGCCATTGGATTCGTATTCCACAGTAACGTTGATCAAAGCTTCTGATGCTGTAGGAAACCCGTTGTGCGAGCGTTTCCAGAAGAGGAATGGAGCCATTGCATTCGTATTCCACAGTAAAGTTGATCAAAGCTTCTGATGCTGTAGGAAACGCGTTTTGCAAGCATTTCCACAAAAGGAATGGAGCCATCGGATTCGTATTCACAGTAACGTTGATCAAAGCTTCTGATGCTGTAGGAAACCCGTTGTGCGAGCGTTTCCAGAAGAGGAATGGAGCCATTGGATTCGTATTCCACAGTAAAGTTGATCAAAGCTTCTGATGCTGTAGGAAACGCGTTTTGTGAGCGTTTCCACAAAAGGAATGGAGCCATCGGATTCGTATTCCACAGTAACGTTGATCAAAGCTTCTGATGCTGTAGGAAACGCGTTTTTCGAGCGTTTCCACAAAAGGAATGGAGCCATTGGATTCGTATTCCACAGTAACGTTGATCAAAGCTTCTGATGCTGTAGGAAACGCGTTTTGTGAGCGTTTCCAGAAAAAGAATGGGGCCATTGGATTCGTATTCCACTGTAAAGTTGATCGAAGCTTCTGATGCTGTAGGAAACGCGTTTTGTGAGCGTTTCCACAAAAGGAATGGAGCCATCGGATTCGTATTCCACAGTAACGTTGATCAAAGCTTCTGATGCTGTAGGAAACGCGTTTTTCGAGCGTTTCCACAAAAGGAATGGAGCCATTGGATTCGTATTCCACAGTAACGTTGATCAAAGCTTCTGATGCTGTAGGAAACGCGTTTTGTGAGCGTTTCCAGAAAAGGAATGGGGCCATTGGATTCGTATTCCACTGTAAAGTTGATCGAAGCTTCTGATGCTGTAGGAAACGCGTTTTGCGAGCGTTTCCAGAAGAGGAATGGAGCCATTGGATTCGTATTCCACAGTAACGTTGATCAAAGCTTCTGATGCTGTAGGAAACGCGTTTTTCGAGCGTTTCCACAAAAGGAATGGAGCCATTGGATTCGTATTCCACAGTAACGTTGATCAAAGCTTCTGATGCTGTAGGAAACGCGTTTTGTGAGCGTTTCCAGAAAAGGAATGGGGCCATTGGATTCGTATTCCACTGTAAAGTTGATCGATGCTTCTGATGCTGTAGGAAACGCGTTTTGTGAGCGTTTCCAGAAAAGGAATGAAGCCATTGGATTCGTATTCCACAGTAACGTTGATCAAAGCTTCTGATGCTGTAGGAAACGCGTTTTGCGAGCGTTTCCAGAAGAGGAAAGGGGCCATTGAATTCGTATTCCACTTTAAAGTTGATCGAAGCTTCTGATGCTGTAGGAAACGCGTTTTGCGAGCGTTTCCAGAAGAAGAATGAAGCCATTGGATTCGTATTCCACAGTAACGTTGATCTAAGCTTCTGATGCTGTAGGAAACGCGTTTTGCGAGCGTTTCCAGAAGAGGAATGGAGCCATTGGATTCGTATTCCACAGTAAAGTTGATCAAAGCTTCTGATGCTGTAGGAAATGCGTTTTGCGAGCGTTTCCAAAAAAGGTATGGTGCCATTGGATTCGTATTCCACTGTAAAGTTGATCGAAGCTTCTGATGCTGTAGGAAACGCGTTTTGCGAGCGTTTCCACAAAAGGAATGGAGCCATTGGATTCGTATTCCACTGTAAAGTTGATCGAAGCTTCTGATGCTGTAGGAAACGCGTTTTGTTAGCGTTTCCACAAAATGAATGGGGCCATTGGATTCGTATTCCACTGTACAGTTGATCGAAGCTTTTGATGCTGTAGGAAACGCGTTTTGCGAGCGTTTCCAGAAGAGGAATGGAGCCACTGGATTCGTATTCCACAGTAAAGTTGATCGAAGCTTCTGATGCTGTAGGAAACGCGTTTTGCAAGCGTTTCCACAAAAGGAATGGAGCCGTCGGATTCGTATTCCACAGTAACGTTGATCAAAGCTTCTGATGCTGTAGGAAACGCGTTTTGCGAGCGTTTAAACAAAAGGAATGGAGCCATTGGATTCGTATTCCACAGTAACGTTGATCGAAGCTTCTGATGCTGTAGGAAACGGGTTTTGTGAGCGTTTCCACAAAAGGAATGGGGCCATTGGATTCGTATTCCACAGTAACGTTGATCGAAGCTTCTGATGCTGTAGGAAACGCGTTTTGTGAGCGTTTCCACAAAAGGAATGGGGCCATTGGATTCGTATTCCACTGTAAAGTTGATCGAAGCTTCTGATGCTGTAGGAAACGCGTTTTGCGAGCGTTTCCAGAAGAGGAATGGAGCCATTTGATTCGTATTCCACAGTAACGTTGATCAAAGCTTCTGATGCTGTAGGAAACGCGTTTTGCGAGCGTTTCCACAAAAGGAATGGAGCCATCGGATTCGTATTCCACAGTAACGTTGATCAAAGCTTCTGATGCTGTAGGAAACGCGTTTTGCGAGCGTTTCCAGAAGAGGAATGGAGCCATTGGATTCGTATTCCACAGTAAAGTTGATCGAAGCTTCTGATGCTGTAGGAAACGCGTTTTGAAAGCGTTTCCACAAAAGGAATGGAGCCGTCGGATTCGTATTCCACAGTAACGTTGATCAAAGCTTCTGATGCTGTAGGAAACGCGTTTTGCGAGCGTTTAAACAAAAGGAATGGAGCCATTGGATTCGTATTCCACAGTAACGTTGATCGAAGCTTCTGATGCTGTAGGAAACGCGTTTTGTGAGCGTTTCCACAAAAGGAATGGAGCCATCGGATTCGTATTCCACAGTAACGTTGATCAAAGCTTCTGATGCTGTAGGAAACGCGTTTTTCGAGCGTTTCCACAAAAGGAATGGAGCCATTGGATTCGTATTCCACAGTAACGTTGATCAAAGCTTCTGATGCTGTAGGAAACGCGTTTTGTGAGCGTTTCCAGAAAAGGAATGGGGCCATTGGATTCGTATTCCACTGTAAAGTTGATCGAAGCTTCTGATGCTGTAGGAAACGCGTTTTGCGAGCGTTTCCAGAACAGGAATGGAGCCATTGGATTCGTATTCCACAGTAACGTTGATCAAAGCTTCTGATGCTGTAGGAAACGCGTTTTTCGAGCGTTTCCACAAAAGGAATGGAGCCATTGGATTCGTATTCCACAGTAACGTTGATCAAAGCTTCTGATGCTGTAGGAAACGCGTTTTGTGAGCGTTTCCAGAAAAGGAATGGGGCCATTGGATTCGTATTCCACTGTAAAGTTGATCGATGCTTCTGATGCTGTAGGAAACGCGTTTTGTGAGCGTTTCCAGAAAAGGAATGAAGCCATTGGATTCGTATTCCACAGTAACGTTGATCAAAGCTTCTGATGCTGTAGGAAACGCGTTTTGCGAGCGTTTCCAGAAGAGGAAAGGGGCCATTGAATTCGTATTCCACTTTAAAGTTGATCGAAGCTTCTGATGCTGTAGGAAACGCGTTTTGCGAGCGTTTCCAGAAGAAGAATGAAGCCATTGGATTCGTATTCCACAGTAACGTTGATCTAAGCTTCTGATGCTGTAGGAAACGCGTTTTGCGAGCGTTTCCAGAAGAGGAATGGAGCCATTGGATTCGTATTCCGCAGTAAAGTTGATCAAAGCTTCTGATGCTGTAGGAAATGCGTTTTGCGAGCGTTTCCAAAAAAGGTATGGTGCCATTGGATTCGTATTCCACTGTAAAGTTGATCGAAGCTTCTGATGCTGTAGGAAACGCGTTTTGCGAGCGTTTCCACAAAAGGAATGGAGCCATTGGATTCGTATTCCACTGTAAAGTTGATCGAAGCTTCTGATGCTGTAGGAAACGCGTTTTGTTAGCGTTTCCACAAAATGAATGGGGCCATTGGATTCGTATTCCACTGTACAGTTGATCGAAGCTTTTGATGCTGTAGGAAACGCGTTTTGCGAGCGTTTCCAGAAGAGGAATGGAGCCACTGGATTCGTATTCCACAGTAAAGTTGATCGAAGCTTCTGATGCTGTAGGAAACGCGTTTTGCAAGCGTTTCCACAAAAGGAATGGAGCCGTCGGATTCGTATTCCACAGTAACGTTGATCAAAGCTTCTGATGCTGTAGGAAACGCGTTTTGCGAGCGTTTAAACAAAAGGAATGGAGCCATTGGATTCGTATTCCACAGTAACGTTGATCGAAGCTTCTGATGCTGTAGGAAACGCGTTTTGTGAGCGTTTCCACAAAAGGAATGGGGCCATTGGATTCGTATTCCACAGTAACGTTGATCGAAGCTTCTGATGCTGTAGGAAACGCGTTTTGTGAGCGTTTCCACAAAAGGAATGGGGCCATTGGATTCGTATTCCACTGTAAAGTTGATCGAAGCTTCTGATGCTGTAGGAAACGCGTTTTGCGAGCGTTTCCAGAAGAGGAATGGAGCCATTTGATTCGTATTCCACAGTAACGTTGATCAAAGCTTCTGATGCTGTAGGAAACGCGTTTTGCGAGCGTTTCCACAAAAGGAATGGAGCCATCGGATTCGTATTCCACAGTAACGTTGATCAAAGCTTCTGATGCTGTAGGAAACGCGTTTTGCGAGCGTTTCCAGAAGAGGAATGGAGCCATTGGATTCGTATTCCACAGTAAAGTTGATCGAAGCTTCTGATGCTGTAGGAAACGCGTTTTGTGAACGTTTCCAGAAAAGGAATGGAGCCATTGGATTCGTATTCCACAGTAACGTTGATCGAAGCTTCTGATGCTGTAGGAAACCCGTTTTGCGAGCGTTTCCAGAAAAGGAATGGGGCCATTGGATTCGTATTCCACTGTAAAGTTGATCGAAGCTTCTGATGCTGTAGGAAACGCGTTTTGCGAGCGTTTCCAGAAGAGGAATGAAGCCATTGGATTCGTATTCCACAGTAACGTTGATCAAAGCCTCTGATGCTGTAGGAAACGCGTTTTGCGAGCGTTTCCAGAAGAGGAATGGAGCCATTGGATTCGTATTCCACAGTAAAGTTGATCGAAGCTTCTGATGCTGTAGGAAACGCGTTTTGTGAGCGTTTCCAGAAAAGGAATGGAGTCATCGGATTCGTATTCCACAGTAACGTTGATCGAAGCTTCTGATGCTGTAGGAAACCCGTTTTGCGAGCGTTTCCAGAAAAGGAATGGGGCCATTGGATTCGTATTCCACTGTAAAGTTGATCGAAGCTTCTGATGCTGTAGGAAACGCGTTTTGCGAGCGTTTCCAGAAGAGGAATGAAGCCATTGGATTCGTATTCCACAGTAACGTTGATCAAAGCTTCTGATGCTGTAGGAAACGCGTTTTGCGAGCGTTTCCAGAAGAGGAATGGAGCCATTGGATTCGTATTCCACAGTAAAGTTTATTGAAGCTTCTGATGCTGTAGGAAACGCGTTTTTCGAGCGTTTGCAGAAGAGGAATGCAGCCATTGGATTCGTATTCCACAGTAACGTTGATCAAAGCTTCTGATGCTGTAGGAAACGCGTTTTGCGAGCGTTTCCAGAAAAGGAATGGGGCCATTGGATTCGTATTCCACTGTACAGTTGATCTAAGCTTCTGATGCTGTAGGAAACGCGTTTTGCGAGCGTTTCAAGAAGAGGAATGGAGCCACTGGATTCGTATTCCACAGTAAAGTTGATCGAAACTTCTGATGCTATAGGAAACGCGTTTTGCGAGCGTTTCCAGGAGAGGAATGGAGCCATTGGATTCGTATTCCACAGTAACGTTGATCAAAGCTTCTGATGCTATAGGAAACGCGTTTTTCGAGCGTTTCCACAAAAGGAATGGAGCCATTGGATTCGTATTCCACTGTAACGTTGATCAAAGCTTCTGATGCTGTAGGAAACGCGTTTTGTGAGCGTTTCCAGAAAAGGAATGGGGCCATTGAATTCGTATTCCACTGTAAAGCTGATCGAAGCTTCTGATGCTGTAGGAAACGCGTTTTGCAAGCATTTCCACAAAAGGAATGGAGCCATCGGATTCGTATTCCACAGTAACGTTGATCAAAGCTTCTGATGCTGTAGGAAACGCGTTTTGTGAGCGTTTCCAGAAAAGGAATGGGGCCATTGGATTCGTATTCCAGTGTAAAGTTGATCGAAGCTTCTGAGGCTGTAGGAAACGCGTTTTGCAAGCATTTCCACAAAAGGAATGGAGCCATCGGATTCGTATTCCACAGTAAAGTTGATCGAAGCTTCTGATGCTGTAGGAAACGCGTTTTGTGAGCGTTTCCACAAAAGGAATGGAGCCATCGGATTCGTATTCCACAGTAACGTTGATCAAAGCTTCTGATGCTGTAGGATACCCGTTGTGCGAGCGTTTCCAGAAGAGGAATGGAGCCATTGGATTCGTATTCCACAGTAAAGTTGATCAAAGCTTCTGATGCTGTAGGAAACGCGTTTTTCGAGCGTTTCCACAAAAGGAATGGAGCCATTGGATTCGTATTCCACAGTAACGTTGATCAAAGCTTCTGATGCTGTAGGAAACGCGTTTTGTGAGCGTTTCCAGAAAAGAAATGGGGCCATTGGATTCGTATTCCACTGTAAAGTTGATCGAAGCTTCTGATGCTGTAGGAAACGCGTTTTGTGAGCGTTTCCACAAAAGGAATGGAGCCATCGGATTCGTATTCCACAGTAACGTTGATCAAAGCTTCTGATGCTGTAGGAAACGCGTTTTTCGAGCGTTTCCACAAAAGGAATGGAGCCATTGGATTCGTATTCCACAGTAACGTTGATCAAAGCTTCTGATGCTGTAGGAAACGCGTTTTTCGAGCGTTTCCACAAAAGGAATGGAGCCATTGGATTCGTATTCCACAGTAACGTTGATCAAAGCTTCTGATGCTGTAGGAAACGCGTTTTGTGAGCGTTTCCAGAAAAGAAATGGGGCCATTGGATTCGTATTCCACTGTAAAGTTGATCGAAGCTTTTGATGCTGTAGGAAACGCGTTTTGCGAGCGTTTCCAGAAGAGGAATGGAGCCATTGGATTCGTATTCCACAGTAACGTAGATCAAAGCTTCTGATGCTGTAGGAAACGCGTTTTTCGAGCGTTTCCACAAAAGGAATGGAGCCATTGGATTCGTATTCCACAGTAACGTTGATCAAAGCTTCTGATGCTCTAGGAAACGCGTTTTGTGAGCGTTTCCAGAAAAGGAATGGGGCCATTGGATTCGTATTCCACTGTAAAGTTGATCGATGCTTCTGATGCTGTAGGAAACGCGTTTTGTGAGCGTTTCCAGAAAAGGAATGAAGCCATTGGATTCGTATTCCACAGTAACGTTGATCAAAGCTTCTGATGCTGTAGGAAACGCGTTTTGCGAGCGTTTCCAGAAGAGGAATGAAGCCATTGGATTCGTATTCCACAGTAACGTTGATCAAAGCTTCTGATGCTGTAGGAAACGCGTTTTGCGAGCGTTTCCAGAAGAGGAATGGAGCCATTGGATTCGTATTCCACAGTAAAGTTGATCAAAGCTTCTGATGCTGTAGGAAATGCATTTTGCGAGTGTTTCCAAAAAAGGTATGGTGCCATTGGATTCGTATTCCACTGTAAAGTTGATCGAAGCTTCTGATGCTGTAGGAAACGCGTTTTGCGGGCGTTTCCACAAAAGGAATGGAGCCATTGGATTCGTATTCCACAGTAACGTTGATCAAAGCTTCTCATGCTGTAGGAAACGCGTTTTCCGAGCGTTTCCAGAAGAGGAATGGAGCCATTGGATTCGTATTCCACAGTAAAGTTTATTGAAGCTTCTGATGCTGTAGGAAACGCGTTTTTCGAGCGTTTGCAGAAGAGGAATGCAGCCATTGGATTCGTATTCCACAGTAACGTTGATCAAAGCTTCTGATGCTGCAGGAAACGCGTTTTGCGAGCGTTTCCAGAAAAGGAATGGGGCCATTGGATTCGTATTCCACTGTACAGTTGATCGAAGCTTCTGATGCTGTAGGAAACGCGTTTTGCGAGCGTTTCCAGAAGAGGAATGGAGCCACTGGATTCGTATTCCACAGTAAAGTTGATCGAAGCTTCTGATGCTATAGGAAACGCGTTTTGCGAGCGTTTCCAGGAGAGGAATGGAGCCATGGGATTGGTATTCCACTGTAACGTTGATCAAAGCTTCTGATGCTGTAGGAAACGCGTTTTGCGAGCGTTTTCACAAAAGGAATGGAGCCATTGGATTCGTATTCCACAGTAACGTAGATCAAAGCTTCTGATGCTGTAGGAAACGCGTTTTGCGACCGTTTCCAGAAAAGGAATGGGGCCATTGGATTCGTATTCCACTGTAAAGTTGATCGAAGCTTCTGATGCTGTAGGAAACGCGTTTTGTTAGCGTTTCCACAAAATGAATGGGGCCATTGGATTCGTATTCCACTGTACAGTTGATCGAAGCTTTTGATGCTGTAGGAAACGCGTTTTGCGAGCGTTTCCAGAAGAGGAATGGAGCCACTGGATTCGTATTCCACAGTAAAGTTGATCGAAGCTTCTGATGCTGTAGGAAACGCGTTTTGCAAGCGTTTCCACAAAAGGAATGGAGCCGTCGGATTCGTATTCCACAGTAACGTTGATCAAAGCTTCTGATGCTGTAGGAAACGCGTTTTGCGAGCGTTTAAACAAAAGGAATGGAGCCATTGGATTCGTATTCCACAGTAACGTTGATCGAAGCTTCTGATGCTGTAGGAAACGCGTTTTGTGAGCGTTTCCACAAAAGGAATGGGGCCATTGGATTCGTATTCCACAGTAACGTTGATCGAAGCTTCTGATGCTGTAGGAAACGCGTTTTGTGAGCGTTTCCACAAAAGGAATAGGGCCATTGGATTCGTATTCCACTGTAAAGTTGATCGAAGCTTCTGATGCTGTAGGAAACGCGTTTTGCGAGCGTTTCCAGAAGAGGAATGGAGCCATTTGATTCGTATTCCACAGTAACGTTGATCAAAGCTTCTGATGCTGTAGGAAACGCGTTTTGCGAGCGTTTCCACAAAAGGAATGGAGCCATCGGATTCGTATTCCACAGTAACGTTGATCAAAGCTTCTGATGCTGTAGGAAACGCGTTTTGCGAGCGTTTCCAGAAGAGGAATGAAGCCATTGGATTCGTATTCCACAGTAACGTTGATCGAAGCTTCTGATGCTGTAGGAAACGCGTTTTGCAAGCATTTCCACAAAAGGAATGGAGCCATCGGATTCGTATTCCACAGTAACGTTGATCAAAGCTTCTGATGCTGTAGGAAACGCGTTTTGCGAGCGTTTCCAGAAGAGGAATGGAGCCATTGGATTCGTATTCCACAGTAAAGTTGATCGAAGCTTCTGATGCTGTAGGAAACGCGCTTTTCGAGCGTTTCCACAAAAGGAATGGAGCCATTGGATTCGTATTCCACAGTAACGTTGATCAAAGCTTCTGATGCTGTAGGAAATGCGTTTTGTGAGCGTTTCCAGAAAAGGAATGGGCCATTGGATTCGTATTCCACTGTAAAGTTGATCGAAGCTTCTGATGCTGTAGGAAACGCGTTTTGCAAGCATTTCCACAAAATGAATGGAGCCATCGGATTCGTATTCCACAGTAACGTTGATCAAAGCTTCTGATGCTGTAGGAAACGCGTTTTGTGAGCGTTTCCAGAAAAGAAATGGGGCCATTGGATTCGTATTCCACTGTAAAGTTGATCGAAGCTTCTGATGCTGTAGGAAACGCGTTTTTCGAGCGTTTCCAAAAAAGGAATGGAGCCATTGGATTCGTATTCCACAGTAAAGTTGATCGAAGCTTCTGATGCTGTAGGAAACGCGTTTTGTGAGCGTTTCCACAAAAGGAATGGAGCCATCGGATTCGTATTCCACAGTAACGTTGATTAAAGCTTCTGATGCTGTAGGAAACGCGTTTTTCGAGCGTTTCCACAAAAGGAATGGAGCCATTGGATTCGTATTCCACAGTAACGTTGATCAAAGCTTCTGATGCTGTAGGAAACGCGTTTTGTGAGCGTTTCCAGAAAAGGAATGGGGCCATTGGATTCGTATTTCACTGTAAAGTTGATCGAAGCTTCTGATGCTGTAGGAAACGCGTTTTGCAAGCACTTCCACAAAAGGAATGGAGCCATCGGATTCGTATTCCACAGTAACGTTGATCAAAGCTTCTGATGCTGTAGGAAACCCGTTGTGCGAGCGTTTCCAGAAGGGGAATGGAGCCATTGGATTCGTATTCCACAGTAAAGTTGATCAAAGCTTCTGATGCTGTAGGAAATGCGTTTTGCGAGCGTTTCCACAAAAGGAATGGAGCCATCGGATTCGTATTCCACAGTAACGTTGATCAAAGCTTCTGATGCTGTAGGAAACGCGTTTTTCGAGCGTTTCCACAAAAGGAATGGAGCCATTGGATTCGTATTCCACAGTAACGTTGATCAAAGCTTCTGATGCTGTAGGAAACGCGTTTTGTGAGCGTTTCCAGAAAAGGAATGGGGCCATCGGATTCGTATTCCACTGTAAAGTTGATC
The DNA here is from genome assembly GCF_048455015.1 of Haemaphysalis longicornis. Classification (NCBI taxonomy): domain Eukaryota; kingdom Metazoa; phylum Arthropoda; class Arachnida; order Ixodida; family Ixodidae; genus Haemaphysalis; species Haemaphysalis longicornis. Next base: position 82,124 of record NW_027526204.1, on the reverse strand, counting down.
GAAGCTTCTGATGCTGTAGGAAACGCGTTTTGCAAGCATTTCCACAAAAGGAATGGAGCCATCGGATTCGTATTCCACAGTAACGTTGATCAAAGCTTCTGATGCTGTAGGAAACCCGTTGTGCGAGCGTTTCCAGAAGAGGAATGGAGCCATTGGATTCGTATTCCACAGTAAAGTTGATCAAAGCTTCTGATGCTGTAGGAAACGCGTTTTGCAAGCATTTCCACAAAAGGAATGGAGCCATCGGATTCGTATTCCACAGTAACGTTGATCAAAGCTTCTGATGCTGTAGGAAACCCGTTGTGCGAGCGTTTCCAGAAGAGGAATGGAGCCATTGGATTCGTATTCCACAGTAAAGTTGATCAAAGCTTCTGATGCTGTAGGAAACGCGTTTTGTGAGCGTTTCCACAAAAGGAATGGAGCCATCGGATTCGTATTCCACAGTAACGTTGATCAAAGCTTCTGATGCTGTAGGAAACGCGTTTTTCGAGCGTTTCCACAAAAGGAATGGAGCCATTGGATTCGTATTCCACAGTAACGTTGATCAAAGCTTCTGATGCTGTAGGAAACGCGTTTTGTGAGCGTTTCCAAAAAAGGAATGGGGCCATTGGATTCGTATTCCACTGTAAAGTTGATCGAAGCTTCTGATGCTGTAGGAAACGCGTTTTGTGAGCGTTTCCACAAAAGGAATGGAGCCATCGGATTCGTATTCCACAGTAACGTTGATCAAAGCTTCTGATGCTGTAGGAAACGCGTTTTTCGAGCGTTTCCACAAAAGGAATGGAGCCATTGGATTCGTATTCCACAGTAACGTTGATCAAAGCTTCTGATGCTGTAGGAAACGCGTTTTGTGAGCGTTTCCAGAAAAGGAATGGGGCCATTGGATTCGTATTCCACTGTAAAGTTGATCGAAGCTTCTATTGCTGTAGGAAACGCGTTTTGCGAGCGTTTCCAGAAGAGGAATGGAGCCATTGGATTCGTATTCCACAGTAACGTTGATCAAAGCTTCTGATGCTGTAGGAAACGCGTTTTTCGAGCGTTTCCACGAAAGGAATGGAGCCATTGGATTCGTATTCCACAGCAACGTTGATCAAAGCTTCTGATGCTGTAGGAAACGCGTTTTGTGAGCGTTTCCAGAAAAGGAATGGGGCCATTGGATTCGTATTCCACTGTAAAGTTGATCGATGCTTCTGATGCTGTAGGAAACGCGTTTTGTGAGCGTTTCCAGAAAAGGAATGAAGCCATTGGATTCGTATTCCACAGTAACGTTGATCAAAGCTTCTGATGCTGTAGGAAACGCGTTTTGCGAGCGTTTCCAGAAGAGGAATGAAGCCATTGGATTCGTATTCCACAGTAACGTTGATCAAAGCTTCTGATGCTGTAGGAAACGCGTTTTGCAAGCATTTCCACAAAAGGAATGGAGCCATCGGATTCGTATTCCACAGTAACGTTGATCAAAGCTTGTGATGCTGTAGGAAACGCGTTTTGCGAGCGTTTCCAGAAGAGGAATGGAGCCATTGGATTCGTATTCCACAGTAAAGTTGATCGAAGCTTCTGATGCTGTAGGAAACGCGCTTTTCGAGCGTTTCCACAAAAGGAATGGAGCCATTGGATTCGTATTCCACAGTAACGTTGATCAAAGCTTCTGATGCTGTAGGAAATGCGTTTTGTGAGCGTTTCCAGAAGAGGAATGAAGCCATTGGATTCGTATTCCACAGTAACGTTGATCGAAGCTTCTGATGCTGTAGGAAACGCGTTTTGCAAGCATTTCCACAAAAGGAATGGAGCCATCGGATTCGTATTCCACTGTAAAGTTGATCGAAGCTTCTGATGCTGTAGGAAACGCGTTTAGCGAGCGTTTCCACAAAAGGAATGGAGCCTTTGGATTCGTATTCCACAGTAACGTTGATCAAAGCTTCTCATGCTGTAGGAAACGCGTTTTCCGAGCGTTTCCAGAAGAGGAATGGAGCCATTGGATTCGTATTCCACAGTTAAGTAGTTTGAAGCTTCTGATGCTGTAGGAAACGCGTTTTTCGAGCGTTTGCAGAAGAGGAATGCAGCCATTGGATTCGTATTCCACAGTAACGTTGATCAAAGCTTCTGATGCTGCAGGAAACGCGGTTTGGGAGCGTTTCCAGAAAAGGAATGGGGCCATTGGATTCGTATTCCACTGTACAGTTGATCGAAGCTTCTGATGCCGTAGGAAACGCGTTTTGCGAGCGTTTCCAGAAGAGCAATGGAGCCACTGGATTCGTATTCCACAGTAAAGTTGATCGAAGCTTCTGATGCTATAGGAAACGCGTTTTGCGAGCGTTTCCAGGAGAGGAATGGAGCCATGGGATTCGTATTCCACAGTAACGTTGATCAAAGCTTCTGATGCTGTAGGAAACGCGTTTTGTGAGCGTTTCCAGAAAAGGAATGGGGCCATTGGATTCGTATTCCACTGTAAAGTTGATCGAAGCTTCTGATGCTGTAGGAAACGCGTTTTGCAAGCACTTCCACAAAAGGAATGGAGCCATCGGATTCGTATTCCACAGTAACGTTGATCAAAGCTTCTGATGCTGTAGGAAACCCGTTGTACGAGCGTTTCCAGAAGGGGAATGGAGCCATTGGATTCGTATTCCACAGTAAAGTTGATCAAAGCTTCCGATGCTGTAGGAAATGCGTTTTGCGAGCGTTTCCACAAAAGGAATGGAGCCATCGGATTCGTATTCCACAGTAAAGTTGATCAAAGCTTCTGATGCTGTAGGAAACGCGTTTTTCGAGCGTTTCCACAAAAGGAATGGAGCCATTGGATTCGTATTCCACAGTAACGTTGATCAAAGCTTCTGATGCTGTAGGAAACGCGTTTTGTGAGCGTTTCCAGAAAAGGAATGGGGCCATTGGATTCGTATTCCACTGTAAAGTTGATCGAAGCTTCTGATGCTGTAAGAAACGCGTTTTGCAAGCATTTCCACAAAAGGAATGGAGCCATGGGATTTGTATTCCACAGTAACGTTGATCAAAGCTTCTGATGCTGTAGGAAACCCGTTGTGCGAGCGTTTCCACAAGAGGAATGGAGCCATTGGATTCGTATTCCACAGTAAAGTTGATCAAAGCTTCTGATGCTGTAGGAAACGCGTTTTGCAAGCATTTCCACAAAAGGAATGGAGCCATCGGATTCGTATTCCACAGTAACGTTGATCAAAGCTTCTGATGCTGTAGGAAACGCGTTTTGTGAGCGTTTCCAGAAAAGGAATGGGGCCATTGGATTCGTATTCCACTGTAAAGTTGATCGAAGCTTCTGATGCTGTAGGAAACGCGTTTTGTGAGCGTTTCCACAAAAGGAATGGAGCCATCGGATTCGTATTCCACAGTAACGTTGATCAAAGCTTCTGATGCTGTAGGAAACGCGTTTTTCGAGCGTTTCCACAAAAGGAATGGAGCCATTGGATTCGTATTCCACAGCAACGTTGATCAAAGCTTCTGATGCTGTAGGAAACGCGTTTTGTGAGCGTTTCCAGAAAAGGAATGGGGCCATTGGATTCGTATTCCACTGTAAAGTTGATCGATGCTTCTGATGCTGTAGGAAACGCGTTTTGTGAGCGTTTCCAGAAGAGGAATGAAGCCATTGGATTCGTATTCCACAGTAACGTTGATCAAAGCTTCTGATGCTGTAGGAAACGCGTTTTGCGAGCGTTTCCAGAAGAGGAATGGAGCCATTGGATTCGTATTCCACAGTAAAATTGATCAAAGCTTCTGATGCTGTAGGAAATGCGTTTTGCGAGCGTTTCCAAAAAAGGTATGGTGCCATTGGATTCGTATTCCACTGTAAAGTTGATCGAAGCTTCTGATGCTGTAGGAAACGCGTTTTGCGAGCGTTTCCACAAAAGGAATGGAGCCATTGGATTTGTATTCCACAGTAACGTTGATCAAAGCTTCTGATGCTGTAGGAAACGCGTTTTGCGAGCGTTTCCAGAAGAGGAATGGAGCCATTGGATTCGTATTCCACAGTAAAGTTGATCAAAGCTTCTGATGCTGTAGGAAATGCGTTTTGCGAGCGTTTCCAAAAAAGGTATGGTGCCATTGGATTCGTATTCCACTGTAAAGTTGATCGAAGCTTCTGATGCTGTAGGAAACGCGTTTAGCGAGCGTTTCCACAAAAGGAATGGAGCCATTGGATTCGTATTCCACAGTAACGTTGATCAAAGCTTCTCATGCTGTAGGAAACGCGTTTTCCGAGCGTTTCCAGAAGAGGAATGGAGCCATTGGATTCGTATTCCACAGTAAAGTTTGTTGAAGCTTCTGATGCTGTAGGAAACGCGTTTTTCGAGAGTTTGCAGAAGAGGAAGGCAGCCATTGGATTCGTATTCCACAGTAACGTTGATCAAAGCTTCTGATGCTGCAGGAAACGCGTTTTGCGAGCGTTTCCAGAAAAGGAATGGGGCCATTGGATTCGTATTCCACTGTACAGTTGATCGAAGCTTCTGATGCCGTAGGAAACGCGTTTTGCGAGCGTTTCCAGAAGAGGAATGGAGCCACTGGATTCGTATTCCACAGTAAAGTTGATCGAAGCTTCTGATGCTATAGGAAACGCGTTTTGCGAGCGTTTCCAGGAGAGGAATGGAGCCATGGGATTCGTATTCCACTGTAACGTTGATCAAAGCTTCTGATGCTGTAGGAAACGCGTTTTGCGAGCGTTTTCACAAAAGGAATGGAGCCATTGGATTCGTATTCCACAGTAACGTAGATCAAAGCTTCTGATGCTGTAGGAAACGCGTTTTGCGAGCGTTTCCAGAAAAGGAATGGGGCCATTGGATTCGTATTCCACTGTAAAGTTGATCGAAGCTTCTGATGCTGTAGGAAACGCGTTTTGTTAGCGTTTCCACAAAATGAATGGGGCCATTGGATTCGTATTCCACTGCACAGTTGATCGAAGCTTTTGATGCTGTAGGAAACGCGTTTTGCGAGCGTTTCCAGAAGAGGAATGGAGCCACTGGATTCGTATTCCACAGTAAAGTTGATCGAAGCTTCTGATGCTGTAGGAAACGCGTTTTGCAAGCGTTTCCACAAAAGGAATGGAGCCGTCGGATTCGTATTCCACAGTAACGTTGATCAAAGCTTCTGATGCTGTAGGAAACGCGTTTTGCGAGCGTTTAAACAAAAGGAATGGAGCCATTGGATTCGTATTCCACAGTAACGTTGATCGAAGCTTCTGATGCTGTAGGAAACGCGTTTTGTGAGCGTTTCCACAAAAGGAATGGGGCCATTGGATTCGTATTCCACAGTAACGTTGATCGAAGCTTCTGATGCTGTAGGAAACGCGTTTTGTGAGCGTTTCCACAAAAGGAATGGGGCCATTGGATTCGTATTCCACTGTAAAGTTGATCGAAGCTTCTGATGCTGTAGGAAACGCGTTTTGCGAGCGTTTCCAGAAGAGGAATGGAGCCATTTGATTCGTATTCCACAGTAACGTTGATCAAAGCTTCTGATGCTGTAGGAAACGCGTTTTGCGAGCGTTTCCACAAAAGGAATGGAGCCATCGGATTCGTATTCCACAGTAACGTTGATCAAAGCTTCTGATGCTGTAGGAAACGCGTTTTGCGAGCGTTTCCAGAAGAGGAATGGAGCCATTGGATTCGTATTCCACAGTAAAGTTGATCGAAGCTTCTGATGCTGTAGGAAACGCGTTTTGTGAGCGTTTCCAGAAAAGGAATGGAGCCATTGGATTCGTATTCCACAGTAACGTTGATCGAAGCTTCTGATGCTGTAGGAAACCCGTTTTGCGAGAGTTTCCAGAAAAGGAATGGGGCCATTGGATTCGTATTCCACTGTAAAGTTGATCGAAGCTTCTGATGCTGTAGGAAACGCGTTTTGCGAGCGTTTCCAGAAGAGGAATGAAGCCATTGGATTCGTATTCCACAGTAACGTTGATCGAAGCTTCTGATGCTGTAGGAAACGCGTTTTGCAAGCATTTCCACAAAATGAATGGAGCCATCTGATTCGTATTCCACAGTAACGTTGATCAAAGCTTCTGATGCTGTAGGAAACGCGTTTTGCGAGCGTTTCCAGAAGAGGAATGGAGCCATTGGATTCGTATTCCACAGTAAAGTTGATCGAAGCTTCTGATGCTGTAGGAAACGCGCTTTTCGAGCGTTTCCACAAAAGGAATGGAGCCATTGGATTCGTATTCCACAGTCACGTTGATCAAAGCTTCTGATGCTGTAGGAAATGCGTTTTGTGAGCGTTTCCAGAAAAGGAATGGGGCCATTGGATTCGTATTCCACTGTAAAGTTGATCGAAGCTTCTGATGCTGTAGGAAACGCGTTTTGCAAGCATTTCCACAAAAGGAATGGAGCCATCGGATTCGTATTCCACAGTAACGTTGATCAAAGCTTCTGATGCTGTAGGAAACGCGTTTTGTGAGCGTTTCCAGAAAAGGAATGGGGCCATTGGATTCGTATTCCACTGTAAAGTTGATCGAAGCTTCTGATGCTGTAGGAAACGCGTTTTTCGAGCGTTTCCAAAAAAGGAATGGAGCCATTGGATTCGTATTCCACAGTAAAGTTGATCGAAGCTTCTGATGCTGTAGGAAACGCGTTTTTTGAGCGTTTCCACAAAAGGAATGGAGCCATCGGATTCGTATTCCACAGTAACGTTGATTAAAGCTTCTGATGCTGTAGGAAACGCGTTTTTCGAGCGTTTCCACAAAAGGAATGGAGCCATTGGATTCGTATTCCACAGTAACGTTGATCAAAGCTTCTGATGCTGTAGGAAACGCGTTTTGTGAGCGTTTCCAGAAAAGGAATGGGGCCATTGGATTCGTATTCCACTGTAAAGTTGATCGAAGCTTCTGATGCTGTAGGAAACGCATTTTGGCAAGCACTTCCACAAAAGGAATGGAGCCATCGGATTCGTATTCCACAGTAACGTTGATCAAAGCTTCTGATGCTGTAGGAAACCCGTTGTACGAGCGTTTCCAGAAGGGGAACGGAGCCATTGGATTCGTATTCCACAGTAAAGTTGAACAAAGCTTCCGATGCTGTAGGAAATGCGTTTTGCGAGCGTTTCCACAAAAGGAATGGAGCCATCGGATTCGTATTCCACAGTAACGTTGATCAAAGCTTCTGATGCTGTAGGAAACGCGTTTTTCGAGCGTTTCCTCAAAAGGAATGGAGCCATTGGATTCGTATTCCACAGTAACGTTGATCAAAGCTTCTGATGCTGTAGGAAACGCGTTTTGTGAGCGTTTCCACAAAAGGAATGGAGCCATCGGATTCGTATTCCACAGTAACGTTGATCAAAGCTTCTGATGCTGTAGGAAACGCGTTTTTCGAGCGTTTCCACAAAAGGAATGGAGCCATTGGATTCGTATTCCACAGTAACGTTGATCAAAGCTTCTGATGCTGTAGGAAACGCGTTTTGTGAGCGTTTCCAGAAAAGGAATGGGGCCATTGGATTCGTATTCCACTGTAAAGTTGATCGAAGCTTCTGATGCTGTAGGAAACGCGTTTTGTGAGCGTTTCCACAAAAGGAATGGAGCCATCGGATTCGTATTCCACAGTAACGTTGATCAAAGCTTCTGATGCTGTAGGAAACGCGTTTTTCGAGCGTTTCCACAAAAGGAATGGAGCCATTGGATTCGTATTCCACAGTAACGTTGATCAAAGCTTCTGATGCTGTAAGAAACGCGTTTTGTGAGCGTTTCCAGAAAAGGAATGGGGCCATTGGATTCGTATTCCACTGTAAAGTTGATCGAAGCTTCTGATGCTGTAGGAAACGCGTTTTGCGAGCGTTTCCAGAAGAGGAATGGAGCCATTGGATTCGTATTCCACAGTAACGTTGATGAAAGCTTCTGATGCTGTAGGAAACGCGTTTTTCGAGCGTTTCCACAAAAGGAATGGAGCCATTGGATTCGTATTCCACAGTAACGTTGATCAAAGCTTCTGATGCTGTAGGAAACGCGTTTTGTGAGCGTTTCCAGAAAAGGAATGGGGCCATTGGATTCGTATTCCACTGTAAAGTTGATCGATGCTTCTGATGCTGTAGGAAACGCGTTTTGTGAGCGTTTCCAGAAAAGGAATGAAGCCATTGGATTCGTATTCCACAGTAACGTTGATCAAAGCTTCTGATGCTGTAGGAAACGCGTTTTGCGAGCGTTTCCAGAAGAGGAATGAAGCCATTGGATTCGTATTCCACAGTAACGTTGATCAAAGCTTCTGATGCTGTAGGAAGTGCGTTTTGCGAGCGTTTCCACAAAAGGAATGGAGCCATCGGATTCGTATTCCACAGTAACGTTGATCAAAGCTTCTGATGCTGTAGGAAACGCGTTTTTCGAGCGTTTCCACAAAAGGAATGGAGCCATTGGATTCGTATTCCACAGTAACGTTGATCAAAGCTTCTGATGCTGTAGGAAACGCGTTTTGTGAGCGTTTCCAGAAAAGGAATGGGGCCATTGGATTCGTATTCCACAGTAACGTTGATCAAAGCTTCTGATGCTGTAGGAAACGCGTTTTGTGAGCGTTTCCAGAAAAGGAATGGGGCCATTGGATTCGTATTCCACTGTAAAGTTGATCGAAGCTTCTGATGCTGTAGGAAACGCGTTTTGCAAGCATTTCCACAAAAGGAATGGAGCCATCGGATTCGTACTCCACAGTAACGTTGATCAAAGCTTCTGATGCTGTAGGAAACCCATTGTGCGAGCGTTTCCAGAAGAGGAATGGAGCCATTGGATTCGTATTCCACAGTAAAGTTGATCAAAGCTTCTGATGCTGTAGGAAACGCGTTTTGCAAGCATTTCCACAAAAGGAATGGAGCCATCGGATTCGTATTCCACAGTAACGTTGATCAATGCTTCTGATGCTGTAGGAAACCCGTTGTGCGAGCGTTTCCAGAAGAGAAATGGAGCCATTGGATTCGTATTCCACAGTAAAGTTGATCAAAGCTTCTGATGCTGTAGGAAACGCGTTTTGTGAGCGTTTCCACAAAAGGAATGGAGCCATCGGATTCGTATTCCACAGTAACGTTGATCAAAGCTTCTGATGCTGTAGGAAACGCGTTTTTCGAGCGTTTCCACAAAAGGAATGGAGCCATTGGATTCGTATTCCACAGTAACGTTGATCAAAGCTTCTGATGCTGTAGGAAACGCGTTTTGTGAGCGTTTCCAGAAAAGGAATGGGGCCATTGGATTCGTATTCCACTGTAAAGTTGATCGAAGCTTCTGATGCTGTAGGAAACGCGTTTTGTGAGCGTTTCCACAAAAGGAATGGAGCCATCGGATTCGTATTCCACAGTAACGTTGATCAAAGCTTCTGATGCTGTAGGAAACGCGTTTTTCAAGCGTTTCCACAAAAGGAATGGAGCCATTGGATTCGTATTCCACAGTAACGTTGATCAAAGCTTCTGATGCTGTAGGAAACGCGTTTTGTGAGCGTTTCCAGAAAAGGAATGGGGCCATTGGATTCGTATTCCACTGTAAAGTTGATCGAAGCTTCTGATGCTGTAGGAAACGCGTTTTGCGAGCGTTTCCAGAAGAGGAATGGAGCCATTGGATTCGTATTCCACAGTAACGTTGATGAAAGCTTCTGATGCTGTAGGAAACGCGTTTTTCGAGCGTTTCCACAAAAGGAATGGAGCCATTGGATTCGTATTCCACAGTAACGTTGATCAAAGCTTCTGATGCTGTAGGAAACGCGTTTTGTGAGCGTTTCCAGAAAAGGAATGGGGCCATTGGATTCGTATTCCACTGTAAAGTTGATCGATGCTTCTGATGCTGTAGGAAACGCGTTTTGTGAGCGTTTCCAGAAAAGGAATGAAGCCATTGGATTCGTATTCCACAGTAACGTTGATCAAAGCTTCTGATGCTGTAGGAAACGCGTTTTGCGAGCGTTTCCAGAAGAGGAATGAAGCCATTGGATTCGTATTCCACAGTAACGTTGATCAAAGCTTCTGATGCTGTAGGAAACGCGTTTTGCGAGCGTTTCCAGAAGAGGAATGGAGCCATTGGATTCGTATTCCACAGTACAGTTGATCAAAGCTTCTGATGCTGTAGGAAATGCGTTTTGCGAGCGTTTCCAAAAAAGGTATGGTGCCATTGGATTCGTATTCCACTGTAAAGTTGATCGAAGCTTCTGATGCTGTAGGAAACGCGTTTTGCGAGCGTTTCCACAAAAGGAATGGAGCCATTGGATTCGTATTCCACAGTAACGTTGATCAAAGCTTCTCATGCTGTAGGAAACGCGTTTTCCGAGCGTTTCCAGAAGAGGAATGGAGCCATTGAATTCGTATTCCACAGTAAAGTTTATTGAAGCTTCTGATGCTGTAGGAAACGCGTTTTGCGAGCGTTTCCACAAAAGGAATGGAGCCATTGGATTCGTATTCCACAGTAACGTAGATCAAAGCTTCTGATGCTGTAGGAAACGCGTTTTGCGAGCGTTTCCAGAAAAGGAATGGGGCCATTGGATTCGTATTCCACTGTAAAGTTGATCGAAGCTTCTGATGCTGTAGGAAACGCGTTTTGTTAGCGTTTCCACAAAATGAATGGGGCCATTTGATTCGTATTCCACTGTACAGTTGATCGAAGCTTTTGATGCGGTAGGAAACGCGTTTTGCGAGCGTTTCCAGAAGAGGAATGGAGCCACTGGATTCGTATTCCACAGTAAAGTTGATCGAAGCTTCTGATGCTGTAGGAAACGCGTTTTGCAAGCGTTTCCACAAAAGGAATGGAGCCGTCGGATTCGTATTCCACAGTAACGTTGATCAAAGCTTCTGATGCTGTAGGAAACGCGTTTTGCGAGCGTTTAAACAAAAGGAATGGAGCCATTGGATTCGTATTCCACAGTAACGTTGATCGAAGCTTCTGATGCTGTAGGAAACGCGTTTTGTGAGCGTTTCCACAAAAGGAATGGGGCCATTGGATTCGTATTCCACAGTAACGTTGATCGAAGCTTCTGATGCTGTAGGAAACGCGTTTTGTGAGCGTTTCCACAAAAGGAATGGGGCCATTGGATTCGTATTCCACTGTAAAGTTGATCGAAGCTTCTGATGCTGTAGGAAACGCGTTTTGCGAGCGTTTCCAGAAGAGGAATGGAGCCATTTGATTCGTATTCCACAGTAACGTTGATCAAAGCTTCTGATGCTGTAGGAAACGCGTTTTGCGAGCGTTTCCACAAAAGGAATGGAGCCATCGGATTCGTATTCCACAGTAACGTTGATCAAAGCTTCTGATGCTGTAGGAAACGCGTTTTGCGAGCGTTTCCAGAAGAGGAATGGAGCCATTGGATTCGTATTCCACAGTAAAGTTGATCGAAGCTTCTGATGCTGTAGGAAACGCGTTTTGTGAGCGTTTCCAGAAAAGGAATGGAGCCATTGGATTCGTATTCCACAGTAACGTTGATCGAAGCTTCTGATGCTGTAGGAAACCCGTTTTGCGAGCGTTTCCAGAAAAGGAATGGGGCCATTGGATTCGTATTCCACTGTAAAGTTGATCGAAGCTTCTGATGCTGTAGGAAACGCGTTTTGCGAGCGTTTCCAGAAGAGGAATGAAGCCATTGGATTCGTATTCCACAGTAACGTTGATCAAAGCTTCTGATGCTGTAGGAAACGCGTTTTGCGAGCGTTTCCAGAAGAGGAATGGAGCCATTGGATTCGTATTCCACAGTAAAGTTGATCGAAGCTTCTGATGCTGTAGGAAACGCGTTTTGTGAGCGTTTCCAGAAAAGGAATGGAGCCATCGGATTCGTATTCCACAGTAACGTTGATCGAAGCTTCTGATGCTGTAGGAAACCCGTTTTGCGAGCGTTTCCAGAAAAGGAATGGGGTCATTGGATTCGTATTCCACTGTAAAGTTGATCGAAGCTTCTGATGCTGTAGGAAACGCGTTTTGCGAGCGTTTCCAGAAGAGGAATGAAGCCATTGGATTCGTATTCCACAGTAACGTTGATCAAAGCTTCTGATGCTGTAGGAAACGCGTTTTGCAAACGTTTCCAGAAGAGGAATGGAGCCATTGGATTCGTATTCCACAGTAAAGTTTATTGAAGCTTCTGATGCTGTAGGAAACGCGTTTTTCGAGCGTTTGCAGAAGAGGAATGCAGCCATTGGATTCGTATTCCACAGTAACGTTGATCAAAGCTTCTGATGCTGTAGGAAACGCGTTTTGCGAGCGTTTCCAGAAGAGGAATGGAGCCACTGGATTCGTATTCCACAGTAAAGTTGATCGAAGCTTCTGATGCTATAGGAAACGCGTTTTGCGAGCGTTTCCAGGAGAGGAATGGAGCCATTGGATTCGTATTCCACAGTAACGTTGATCAAAGCTTCTGATGCTGTAGGAAACGCGTTTTGCGAGCGTTTCCACAAAAGGAATGGAGCCATTGGATTCGTATTCCACAGTAACGTAGATGAAACTTCTGATGCTGTAGGAAACGCGTTTTGCGAGCGTTTCCAGAAAAGGAATGGGGCCATTGGATTCGTATTCCAGTGTAAAGTTGATCGAAGCTTCGGATGCTGTAGGAAACGCGTTTTCTTAGCGTTTCCACAAAATGAATGGGGCCATTGGATTCGTATTCCACTGTACAGTTGATCGAAGCTTTTGATGCTGTAGGAAACGCGTTTTGCGAGCGTTTCCAGAAGAGGAATGGAGCCACTGGATTCGTATTCCACACTAAAGTTGATCGAAGCTTCTGATGCTGTAGGAAACGCGTTTTGCAGGCGTTTCCACAAAAGGAATGGAGCCATCGGATTCGTATTCCACAGTAACGTTGATCAAAGCTTCTGATTCTGTAGGAAACGCGTTTTGCGAGCGTTTCCAGAAGAGGAATGGAGCCATTGGATTCGTATTCCACAGTAACGTTGATCAAAGCTTCTGATGCTGTAGGAAACGCGTTTTGTGAGCGTTTCCAGCAAAGGAATGGAGCCATTGGATTCGTATTCCACAGTAACGTAGATCAAACTTCTGATGCTGGAGGAAACGCGTTTTGCGAGCGTTTCCAGAAAAGGAATGGGGCCATTGGATTCGTATTCCAGTGTAAAAATGATCGAAGCTTCCGATGCTGTAGGAAACGCGTTTTGTTAGCGTTTCCACAAAATGAATGGGGCCATTGGATTCGTATTCCACTGTACAGTTGATCGAAGCTTTTGATGCTGTAGGAAACGCGTTTTGTGAGCGTTTCCACAAAAGGAATGGGGCCATTGGATTCGTATTCCACTGTAAAGTTGATCGAAGCTTCTGATGCTGTAGGAAACGCGTTTTGCGAGCGTTTCGAGAAGAGGAATGGAGCCATTTGATTCGTATTCCACAGTAACGTTGATGAAAGCTTCTGATGCTGTAGGAAACGCGTTTTGCGAGCGTTTCCACAAAAGGAATGGAGCCATCGGATTCGTATTCCACAGTAACGTTGATCAAAGCTTCTGATGCTGTAGGAAACGCGTTTTGCGAGCGTTTCCAGAAGAGGAATGGAGCCATTGGATTCGTATTCCACAGTAAAGTTGATCGAAGCTTCTGATGCTGTAGGAAACGCGTTTTGTGAGCGTTTCCAGAAAAGGAATGGAGCCATTGGATTCGTATTCCACAGTAACGTTGATCGAAGCTTCTGATGCTGTAGGAAACCCGTTTTGCGAGCGTTTCCAGAAAAGGAATGGGGCCATTGGATTCGTATTCCACTGTAAAGTTGATCGAAGCTTCTGATGCTGTAGGAAACACGTTTTGCGAGCGTTTCCAGAAGAGGAATGAAGCCATTGGATTCGTATTCCACAGTAACGTTGATCAAAGCTTCTGATGCTGTAGGAAACGCGTTTTGCGAGCGTTTCCAGAAGAGGAATGGAGCCATTGGAATCGTATTCCACAGTAAAGTTGATCAAAGCTTCTGATGCTGTAGGAAATGCGTTTTGCAAGCGTTTCCAAAAAAGGTATGGTGCCATTGGATTCGTATTCCACTGTAAAGTTGATCGAAGCTTCTGATGCTGTAGGAAACGCGTTTTGCGAGCGTTTCCACAAAAGGAATGGAGCCATTGGATTCGTATTCCACAGTAACGTTGATCAAAGCTTCTCATGCTGTAGGAAACGCGTTTTGCGAGCGTTTCCAGAAGAGGAATGGAGCCATTGGATTCGTATTCCACAGTAAAGTTTATTGAAGCTTCTGATGCTGTAGGAAACGCGTTTTCCGAGCGTTTGCAGAAGAGGAATGCAGCCATTGGATTCGTATTCCACAGTAACGTTGATCAAAGCTTCTGATGCTGTAGGAAACGCGTTTTCCGAGCGTTTGCAGAAGAGGAATGCAGCCATTGGATTCGTATTCCGCAGTAACGTTGATCAAAGCTTCTGATGCTGTAGGAAACGCGTTTTGCGAGCGTTTCCACAAAAGGAATGGAGCCATCGGATTCGTATTCCACAGTAACGTTGATCAAAGCTTCTGATGCTGTAGGAAACGCGTTTTGCGAGCGTTTCCAGAAGAGGAATGGAGCCATTGGATTCGTATTCCGCAGTAAAGTTGATCGAAGCTTCTGATGCTGTAGGAAACGCGTTTTGTGAGCGTTTCCAGAAAAGGAATGGAGCCATTGGATTCGTATTCCACAGTAACGTTGATCGAAGCTTCTGATGCTGTAGGAAACCCGTTTTGCGAGCGTTTCCAGAAAAGGAATGGGGCCATTGGATTCGTATTCCACTGTAAAGTTGATCGAAGCTTCTGATGCTGTAGGAAACGCGTTTTGCGAGCGTTTCCAGAAGAGAAATGAAGCCATTGGATTCGTATTCCACAGTAACGTTGATCAAAGCTTCTGATGCTCTAGGAAACGCGTTTTGCGAGCGTTTCCAGAAGAGGAATGGAGCTATTGGATTCGTATTCCACAGTAAAGTTGATCGAAGCTTCTGATGCTGTAGGAAACGCGTTTTGTGAGCGTTTCCAGAAAAGGAATGGAGCCATCGGATTCGTATTCCACAGTAACGTTGATCGAAGCTTCTGATGCTGTAGGAAACCCGTTTTGCGAGCGTTTCCAGAAAAGGAATGGGGCCATTGGATTCGTATTCCACTGTAAAGTTGATCGAAGCTTCTGATGGTGTAGGAAACGCGTTTTGCGAGCGTTTCCAGAAGAGGAATGAAGCCATTGGATTCGTATTCCACAGTAACGTTGATCAAAGCTTCTGATGCTGTAGGAAACGCGTTTAGCGAGCGTTTCCAGAAGAGGAATGGAGCCATTGGATTCGTATTCCACAGTAACGTTGATCAAAGCTTCTGATGCTGTAGGAAACGCGTTTTGCGAGCGTTTCCACAAAAGGAATGGAGCCATTGGATTCGTATTCCACAGTAACGTAGATCAAAGATTCTGATGCTGTAGGAAACGCGTTTTGCGAGCGTTTCCAGAAAAGGAATGGGGCCATTGGATTCGTATTCCACTGTAAAGTTGATCGAAGCTTCTGATGCTGTAGGAAACGCGTTTTGTTAGCGTTTCCACAAAATGAATGGGGCCATTTGATTCGTATTCCACTGTACAGTTGATCGAAGCTTTTGATGGGGTAGGAAACGCGTTTTGCGAGCGTTTCCAGAAGAGGAATGGAGCCACTGGATTCGTATTCCACAGTAAAGTTGATCGAAGCTTCTGATGCTGTAGGAAACGCGTTTTGCAAGCGTTTCCACAAAAGGAATGGAGCCGTCGGATTCGTATTCCACAGTAACGTTGATCAAAGCTTCTGATGCTGTAGGAAACGCGTTTTGCGAGCGTTTAAACAAAAGGAATGGAGCCATTGGATTCGTATTCCACAGTAACGTTGATCGAAGCTTCTGATGCTGTAGGAAACGCGTTTTGTGAGCGTTTCCACAAAAGGAATGGGGCCATTGGATTCGTATTCCACAGTAACGTTGATCGAAGCTTCTGATGCTGTAGGAAACGCGTTTTGTGAGCGTTTCCACAAAAGGAATGGGGCCATTGGATTCGTATTCCACTGTAAAGTTGATCGAAGCTTCTGATGCTGTAGGAAACGCGTTTTGCGAGCGTTTCCAGAAGAGGAATGGAGCCATTTGATTCGTATTCCACAGTAACGTTGATCAAAGCTTCTGATGCTGTAGGAAACGCGTTTTGCGAGCGTTTCCACAAAAGGAATGGAGCCATCGGATTCGTATTCCACAGTAACGTTGATCAAAGCTTCTGATGCTGTAGGAAACGCGTTTTGCGAGCGTTTCCAGAAGAGGAATGGAGCCATTGGATTCGTATTCCACAGTAAAGTTGATCGAAGCTTCTGATGCTGTAGGAAACGCGTTTTGTGAGCGTTTCCAGAAAAGGAATGGAGCCATTGGATTCGTATTCCACAGTAACGTTGATCGAAGCTTCTGATGCTGTAGGAAACCCGTTTTGCGAGCGTTTCCAGAAAAGGAATGGGGCCATTGGATTCGTATTCCACTGTAAAGTTGATCGAAGCTTCTGATGCTGTAGGAAACGCGTTTTGCGAGCGTTTCCAGAAGAGGAATGAAGCCATTGGATTCGTATTCCACAGTAACGTTGATCAAAGCTTCTGATGCTGTAGGAAACGCGTTTTGCGAGCGTTTCCAGAAGAGGAATGGAGCCATTGGATTCGTATTCCACAGTAAAGTTGATCGAAGCTTCTGATGCTGTAGGAAACGCGTTTTGTGAGCGTTTCCAGAAAAGGAATGGAGCCATCGGATTCGTATTCCACAGTAACGTTGATCGAAGCTTCTGATGCTGTAGGAAACCCGTTTTGCGAGCGTTTCCAGAAAAGGAATGGGGTCATTGGATTCGTATTCCACTGTAAAGTTGATCGAAGCTTCTGATGCTGTAGGAAACGCGTTTTGCGAGCGTTTCCAGAAGAGGAATGAAGCCATTGGATTCGTATTCCACAGTAACGTTGATCAAAGCTTCTGATGCTGTAGGAAACGCGTTTTGCAAACGTTTCCAGAAGAGGAATGGAGCCATTGGATTCGTATTCCACAGTAAAGTTTATTGAAGCTTCTGATGCTGTAGGAAACGCGTTTTTCGAGCGTTTGCAGAAGAGGAATGCAGCCATTGGATTCGTATTCCACAGTAACGTTGATCAAAGCTTCTGATGCTGTAGGAAACGCGTTTTGCGAGCGTTTCCAGAAAAGGAATGGGGCCATTGGATTCGTATTACACTGTACAGTTGATCTAAGCTTCTGATGCTGTAGGAAACGCGTTTTGCGAGCGTTTCCAGAAGAGGAATGGAGCCACTGGATTCGTATTCCACAGTAAAGTTGATCGAAGCTTCTGATGCTATAGGAAACGCGTTTTGCGAGCGTTTCCAGGAGAGGAATGGAGCCATTGGATTCGTATTCCACAGTAACGTTGATCAAAGCTTCTGATGCTGTAGGAAACGCGTTTTGCGAGCGTTTCCACAAAAGGAATGGAGCCATTGGATTCGTATTCCACAGTAACGTAGATGAAACTTCTGATGCTGTAGGAAACGCGTTTTGCGAGCGTTTCCAGAAAAGGAATGGGGCCATTGGATTCGTATTCCAGTGTAAAGTTGATCGAAGCTTCTGATGCTGTAGGAAACGCGTTTTCTTAGCGTTTCCACAAAATGAATGGGGCCATTGGATTCGTATTCCACTGTACAGTTGATCGAAGCTTTTGATGCTGTAGGAAACGCGTTTTGCGAGCGTTTCCAGAAGAGGAATGGAGCCACTGGATTCGTATTCCACACTCAAGTTGATCGAAGCTTCTGATGCTGTAGGAAACGCGTTTTGCAGGCGTTTCCACAAAAGGAATGGAGCCATCGGATTCGTATTCCACAGTAACGTTGATCAAAGCTTCTGATTCTGTAGGAAACGCGTTTTGCGAGCGTTTCCAGAAGAGGAATGGAGCCATTGGATTCGTATTCCACAGTAACGTTGATCAAAGCTTCTGATGCTGTAGGAAACGCGTTTTGTGAGCGTTTCCAGCAAAGGAATGGAGCCATTGGATTCGTATTCCACAGTAACGTAGATCAAACTTCTGATGCTGTAGGAAACGCGTTTTGCGAGCGTTTCCAGAAAAGGAATGGGGCCATTGGATTCGTATTCCAGTGTAAAAATGATCGAAGCTTCCGATGCTGTAGGAAACGCGTTTTGTTAGCGTTTCCACAAAATGAATGGGGCCATTGGATTCGTATTCCACTGTACAGTTGATCGAAGCTTTTGATGCTGTAGGAAACGCGTTTTGTGAGCGTTTCCACAAAAGGAATGGGGCCATTGGATTCGTATTCCACTGTAAAGTTGATCGAAGCTTCTGATGCTGTAGGAAACGCGTTTTGCGAGCGTTTCGAGAAGAGGAATGGAGCCATTTGATTCGTATTCCACAGTAACGTTGATGAAAGCTTCTGATGCTGTAGGAAACGCGTTTTGCGAGCGTTTCCACAAAAGGAATGGAGCCATCGGATTCGTATTCCACAGTAACGTTGATCAAAGCTTCTGATGCTGTAGGAAACGCGTTTTGCGAGCGTTTCCAGAAGAGGAATGGAGCCATTGGATTCGTATTCCACAGTAAAGTTGATCGAAGCTTCTGATGCTGTAGGAAACGCGTTTTGTGAGCGTTTCCAGAAAAGGAATGGAGCCATTGGATTCGTATTCCACAGTAACGTTGATCGAAGCTTCTGATGCTGTAGGAAACCCGTTTTGCGAGCGTTTCCAGAAAAGGAATGGGGCCATTGGATTCGTATTCCACTGTAAAGTTGATCGAAGCTTCTGATGCTGTAGGAAACACGTTTTGCGAGCGTTTCCAGAAGAGGAATGAAGCCATTGGATTCGTATTCCACAGTAACGTTGATCAAAGCTTCTGATGCTGTAGGAAACGCGTTTTGCGAGCGTTTCCAGAAGAGGAATGGAGCCATTGGAATCGTATTCCACAGTAAAGTTGATCAAAGCTTCTGATGCTGTAGCAAATGCGTTTTGCAAGCGTTTCCAAAAAAGGTATGGTGCCATTGGATTCGTATTCCACTGTAAAGTTGATCGAAGCTTCTGATGCTGTAGGAAACGCGTTTTGCGAGCGTTTCCACAAAAGGAATGGAGCCATTGGATTCGTATTCCACAGTAACGTTGATCAAAGCTTCTCATGCTGTAGGAAACGCGTTTTGCGAGCGTTTCCAGAAGAGGAATGGAGCCATTGGATTCGTATTCCACAGTAAAGTTTATTGAAGCTTCTGATGCTGTAGGAAACGCGTTTTCCGAGCGTTTGCAGAAGAGGAATGCAGCCATTGGATTCGTATTCCACAGTAACGTTGATCAAAGCTTCTGATGCTGTAGGAAACGCGTTTTCCGAGCGTTTGCAGAAGAGGAATGCAGCCATTGGATTCGTATTCCGCAGTAACGTTGATCAAAGCTTCTGATGCTGTAGGAAACGCGTTTTGCGAGCGTTTCCACAAAAGGAATGGAGCCATCGGATTCGTATTCCACAGTAACGTTGATCAAAGCTTCTGATGCTGTAGGAAACGCGTTTTGCGAGCGTTTCCAGAAGAGGAATGGAGCCATTGGATTCGTATTCCGCAGTAAAGTTGATCGAAGCTTCTGATGCTGTAGGAAACGCGTTTTGTGAGCGTTTCCAGAAAAGGAATGGAGCCATTGGATTCGTATTCCACAGTAACGTTGATCGAAGCTTCTGATGCTGTAGGAAACCCGTTTTGCGAGCGTTTCCAGAAAAGGAATGGGGCCATTGGATTCGTATTCCACTGTAAAGTTGATCGAAGCTTCTGATGCTGTAGGAAACGCGTTTTGCGAGCGTTTCCAGAAGAGAAATGAAGCCATTGGATTCGTATTCCACAGTAACGTTGATCAAAGCTTCTGATGCTCTAGGAAACGCGTTTTGCGAGCGTTTCCAGAAGAGGAATGGAGCTATTGGATTCGTATTCCACAGTAAAGTTGATCGAAGCTTCTGATGCTGTAGGAAACGCGTTTTGTGAGCGTTTCCAGAAAAGGAATGGAGCCATCGGATTCGTATTCCACAGTAACGTTGATCGAAGCTTCTGATGCTGTAGGAAACCCGTTTTGCGAGCGTTTCCAGAAAAGGAATGGGGCCATTGGATTCGTATTCCACTGTAAAGTTGATCGAAGCTTCTGATGGTGTAGGAAACGCGTTTTGCGAGCGTTTCCAGAAGAGGAATGAAGCCATTGGATTCGTATTCCACAGTAACGTTGATCAAAGCTTCTGATGCTGTAGGAAACGCGTTTAGCGAGCGTTTCCAGAAGAGGAATGGAGCCATTGGATTCGTATTCCACAGTAAAGTTTATTGAAGCTTCTGATGCTGTAGGAAACGCGTTTTTCGAGCGTTTGCAGAAGAGGAATGCTGCCATTGGATTCGTATTCCACAGTAACGTTGATCAAAGCTTCTGATGCTGTAGGAAACGCGTTTTGCGAGCGTTTCGAGAAAAGGAATGGGGCCATTGGATTCGTATTCCACTGTACAGTTGATCTAAGCTTCTGATGCTGTAGGAAACGCATTTTGCGAGCGTTTCCAGAAGAGGAATGGAGCCACTGGATTCGTATTCCACAGTAAAGTTGATCGAAGCTTCTGATGCTATAGGAAACGCGTTTTGCGAGCGTTTCCAGGAGAGGAATGGAGCCATTGGATTCGTATTCCACAGTAACGTTGATCAAAGCTTCTGATGCTGTAGGAAACGCGTTTTGCGAGCGTTTCCACAAAAGGAATGGAGCCATTGGATTCGTATTCCACAGTAACGTAGATGAAACTTCTGATGCTGTAGCAAACGCGTTTTGCGAGCGTTTCCAGAAAAGGAATGGGGCCATTGGATTCGTATTCCAGTGTAAAGTTGATCGAAGCTTCTGATGCTGTAGGAAACGCGTTTTGTTAGCGTTTCCACAAAATAAATGGGGCCATTGGATTCGTATTCCACTGTACAGTTGATCGAAGCTTTTTATGCTGTAGGAAACGCGTTTTGCGAGCGTTTCCAGAAGAGGAATGGAGCCACTGGATTCGTATTCCACAGTAAAGTTGATCGAAGCTTCTGATGCTGTAGGAAACGCGTTTTGCAGGCGTTTCCACAAAAGGAATGGAGCCATCGGATTCGTATTCCACAGTAACGTTGATCAAAGCTTCTGATTCTGTAGGAAACGCGTTTTGCGAGCGTTTCCAGAAGAGGAATGGAGCCATTGGATTCGTATTCCACAGTAACGTTGATCAAAGCTTCTGATGCTGTAGGAAACGCGTTTTGTGAGCGTTTCCAGAAAAGGAATGGAGCCATTGGATTCGTATTCCACAGTAACGTAGATCAAACTTCTGATGCTGTAGGAAACGCGTTTTGCGAGCGTTTCCAGAAAAGGAATGGGGCCATTGGATTCGTATTCCAGTGTAAAAATGATCGAAGCTTCTGATGCTGTAGGAAACGCGTTTTGTTAGCGT
Source organism: Haemaphysalis longicornis (assembly GCF_048455015.1). NCBI lineage: Eukaryota > Metazoa > Arthropoda > Arachnida > Ixodida > Ixodidae > Haemaphysalis > Haemaphysalis longicornis. Next base: position 60,796 of record NW_027526204.1, on the reverse strand, counting down.
TTCCACAAAATGAATGGGGCCATTGGATTCGTATTCCACTGTACAGTTGATCGAAGCTTTTGATGCTGTAGGAAACGCGTTTTGTGAGCGTTTCCACAAAAGGAATGGGGCCATTGGATTCGTATTCCACTGTAAAGTTGATCGAAGCTTCTGATGCTGTAGGAAACGCGTTTTGCGAGCGTTTCGAGAAGAGGAATGGAGCCATTTGATTCGTATTCCACAGTAACGTTGATCAAAGCTTCTGATGCTGTAGGAAACGCGTTTTGCGAGCGTTTCCACAAAAGGAATGGAGCCATCGGATTCGTATTCCACAGTAACGTTGATCAAAGCTTCTGATGCTGTAGGAAACGCGTTTTGCGAGCGTTTCCAGAAGAGGAATGGAGCCATTGGAATCGTATTCCACAGTAAAGTTGATCAAAGCTTCTGATGCTGTAGGAAATGCGTTTTGCAAGCGTTTCCAAAAAAGGTATGGTGCCATTGGATTCGTATTCCACTGTAAAGTTGATCGAAGCTTCTGATGCTGTAGGAAACGCGTTTTGCGAGCGTTTCCACAAAAGGAATGGAGCCATTGGATTCGTATTCCACAGTAACGTTGATCAAAGCTTCTCATGCTGTAGGAAACGCGTTTTGCGAGCGTTTCCAGAAGAGGAATGGAGCCATTGGATTCGTATTCCACAGTAAAGTTTATTGAAGCTTCTGATGCTGTAGGAAACGCGTTTTTCGAGCGTTTGCAGAAGAGGAATGCAGCCATTGGATTCGTATTCCACAGTAACGTTGATCAAAGCTTCTGATGCTGTAGGTAACGCGTTTTTCGAGGGTTTGCAGAAGAGGAATGCAGCCATTGGATTCGTATTCCACAGTAACGTTGATCAAAGCTTCTGATGCTGTAGGAAACGCGTTTTGCGAGCGTTTCCACAAAAGGAATGGAGCCATTGGATTCGTATTCCACAGTAACGTAGATCAAACTTCTGATGCTGTAGGAAACGCGTTTTGCGAGCGTTTCCAGAAAAGGAATGGGGCCATTGGATTCGTATTCCAGTGTAAAGTTGATCGAAGCTTCTGATGCTGTAGGAAACGCGTTTTGCAGGCGTTTCCACAAAAGGAATGGAGCCATCGGATTCGTATTCCACAGTAACGTTGATCAAAGCTTCTGATTCTGTAGGAAACGCGTTTTGCGAGCGTTTCCAGAAGAGGAATGGAGCCATTGGATTCGTATTCCACAGTAACGTTGATCAAAGCTTCTGATGCTGTAGGAAACGCGTTTTGTGAGCGTTTCCAGAAAAGGAATGGGGCCATTGGATTCGTATTCCACTGTAAAGTTGTTCGATGCTTCTGATGCTGTAGGAAACGCGTTTTGTGAGCGTTTCCAGAAAAGGAATGAAGCCATTGGATTCGTATTTGACGGTAACGTTGATCAAAGCTTCTGATGCTGTAGGAAACGCGTTTTGCGAGCGTTTCCAGAAGAGGAAAGGGGCCATTGAATTCGTATTCCACTGTAAAGTTGATCGAAGCTTCTTATGCTGTAGGAAACGCGTTTTGCGAGCGTTTAAACAAAAGGAATGGAGCCATTGGATTCGTATTCCACAGTAACGTTGATCGAAGCTTCTGATGCTGTAGGAAACGCGTTTTGTGAGCGTTTCCACAAAAGGAATGGGGCCATTGGATTCGTATTCCACTGTAAAGTTGATCGAAGCTTCTGATGCTGTAGAAAACGCGTTTTGCGAGCGTTTCCACTAAAGGAATGGAGCCATCGGATTCGTATTCCACAGTAACGTTGATCAAAGCTTCTGATGCTGTAGGAAACGCGTTTTGCGAGCGTTTCCAGAAGAGGAATGGAGCCATTGGATTCGTATTCCACAGTAAAGTTGATCGAAGCTTCTGATGCTGTAGGAAACGCGTTTTGCGAGCGTTTCCAGAAGAGGAATTGAGCCACTGGATTTGTATTCCACAGTAAAGTAGATCGAAGCTTCTGATGCTATAGGAAACGCGTTTTGTGAGCGTTTAAACAAAAGGAATGGAGCCATTGGATTCGTATTCCACAGTAACGTTGATCGAAGCTTCTGATGCTGTAGGAAACGCGTTTTGTGAGCGTTTCCACAAAAGGAATGGGACCATTGGATTCGTATTCCACTGTAAAGTTGATCGAAGCTTCTGATGCTGTAGGAAACGCGTTTTGCGAGCGTTTAAACAAAAGGAATGGAGCCATTGGATTCGTATTCCACAGTAACGTTGATCGAAGCTTCTGATGCTGTAAGAAACGCGTTTTGTGAGCGTTTCTACAAAAGGAATGGGGCCATTGGATTCGTATTCCACTGTAAAGTTGATCGAAGCTTCTGATGCTGTAGGAAACGCGTTTTGCGAGCGTTTCCAGAAGAGGAATGGAGCCATTGGATTCGTATTCCACAGTAACGTTGATCAAAGCTTCTGATGCTGTAGGAAACGCGTTTTGCTAGCGTTTCCACAAAAGCAATGGAGCCATCGAATTCGTATTCCACCGTAACGTTGATCAAAGCTTCTGATGCTGTAGGAAACGCGTTTGGCGAGCGTTTCCAGAAGAGGAATGGAGCCATTGGATTCGTATTCCACAGTAAAGTTGATCGAAGCTTCTGATGCTGTAGGAAACGCGTTTTGTGAGCGTTTCCAGAAAAGGAATGGAGCCATTGGATTCGTATTCCACAGTAACGTTGATCGAAGCTTCTGATGCTGTAGGAAACCCGTTTTGCTAGCGTTTCCAGAAAAGGAATGGGGCCATTGGATTCGTATTCCACTGTAAAGTTGATCGAAGCTTCTGATGCTGTAGGAAACGCGTTTTGCGAGCGTTTAAACAAAAAGGAATGGAGCCATTGGATTCGTATTCCACAGTAACGTTGATCGAAGCTTCTGATGCTGTAGGAAACGCGTTTTGTGAGCGTTTCCACAAAAGGAATGAGGCCATTGGATTCGTATTCCACTGTAAAGTTGATCGAAGCTTCTGATGCTGTAGGAAACGCGTTTTGCGAGCGTTTCGAGAAGAGGAATGGAGCCATTTGATTCGTATTCCACAGTAACGTTGATCAAAGCTTCTGATGCTGTAGGAAACGCGTTTTGCGAGCTTTTCCACAAAAGGAATGGAGCCATCGGATTCGTATTCCACAGTAACGTTGATCAAAGCTTCTGATGCTGTAGGAAACGCGTTTTGCGAGCGTTTCCAGAAGAGGAATGGAGCCATTGGATACGTATTCCACAGTAAAGTTGATCGAAGCTTCTGATGCTGTAGGAAACGCATTTTGTGAGCGTTTCCAGAAAAGGAATGGAGCCATTGGATTCGTATTCCACAATAACGTTGATCGAAGCTTCTGATGCTGTAGGAAACCCGTTTTGCGAGCGTTTCCAGAAAAGGAATGGGGCCATTGGATTCGTATTCCACTGTAAAGTTGATCGAAGCTTCTGATGCTGTAGGAAACGCGTTTTGCGAGCGTTTCCAGAAGAGGAATGAAGCCATTGGATTCGTATTCCACAGTAACGTTGATCAAAGCTTCTGATGCTGTAGGAAACGCGTTTTGCGAGCGTTTCCAGAAGAGGAATGGAGTCATTGGATTCGTATTCCACAGTAAAGTTGATCAAAGCTTCTGATGCTGTAGGAAATGCGTTTTGCAAGCGTTTCCAAAAAAGGTATGGTGCCATTGGATTCGTATTCCACTGTAAAGTTGATCGAAGCTTCTGATGCTGTAGGAAACGCGTTTTGCGAGCGTTTCCACAAAAGGAATGGAGCCATTGGATTGGTATTCCACAGTAACGTTGATCAAAGCTTCTCATGCTGTAGGAAACGCGTTTTGCGAGCGTTTCCAGAAGAGGAATGGAGCCATTGGATTCGTATTCCACAGTAAAGTTTATTGAAGCTTCTGATGCTGTAGGAAACGCGTTTTTCGAGCGTTTGCAGAAGAGGAATGCAGCCATTGGATTCGTATTCCACAGTAACGTTGATCAAAGCTTCTGATGCTGTAGGAAACGCGTTTTTCGAGCGTTTGCAGAAGAGGAATGCAGCCATTGGATTCGTATTCCACTGTAAAGTTGATCGAAGCTTCTGATGCTGTAGGAAACGCGTTTTGCGAGCGTTTCCACAAAAGGAATGGAGCCATTGGATTCGTATTCCACAGTAACGTTGATCAAAGCTTCTGATGCTGTAGGAAAGGCGTTTTGCGAGCGTTTCCACAAAAGGAATGGAGCCATTGGATTCGTATTCCACAGTAACGTAGATCAAACTTCTGATGCTGTAGGAAACGCGTTTTGCGAGCGTTTCCAGAAAAGGAATGGGGCCATTGGATTCGTATTCCAGTGTAAAGTTGATCGAAGCTTCTGATGCTGTAGGAAACGCGTTTTGTTAGCGTTTCCACAAAATGAATGGGGCCATTGGATTCGTATTCCGCAGTAACGTTGATCGAAGCTTCTGATGCTGTAGGAAACGCGTTTTGTGAGCGTTTCCACAAAAGGAATGGGGCCATTGGATTCGTATTCCACTGTAAAGTTGATCGAAGCTTCTGATGCTGTAGGAAACGCGTTTTGCGAGCGTTTCCAGAAGAGGAATGGAGCCATTGGATTCGTATTCCACAGTAAAGTTGATCGAAGCTTCTGATGCTGTAGGAAACGCGTTTTGTTAGCGTTTCCACAAAATGAATGGGGCCATTGGATTCGTATTCCACTGTAAAGTTGATCGAAGCTTCTGATGCTGTAGGAAAAGCGTTTTGCGAGCGTTTCCAGAAATGGAATGGGGCCATTGGATTCGTATTCCACTGTAAAGTTGATCGAAGCTTCTGATGCTGTAGGAAACGCGTTTTGCGAGCGTTTCCAGAAGAGGAATGGAGCCATTGGATTCGTATTCCACACTAAAGTTGATCAAAGCTTCTGATGCTGTAGGAAACGCGTTTTGCGAGCGTTTCCAGAAGAGGAATGGAGCCATTGGATTCGTATTCCACAGTAACGTTGATCAAGGCTTCTGATGCTGTAGGAAACGCGTTTTGCGAGCGTTTCCACAAAAGGAATGGAGCCATTGGATTCGTATTCCACAGTAACGTAGATCAAAGCTTCTGATGCTGTAGGAAAAGCGTTTTGCGAGCGTTTCCAGAAATGGAATGGGGCCATTGGATTCGTATTCCACTGTAAAGTTGATCGAAACTTCTGAGGCTGTAGGAAACGCGTTTTGTTAGCGTTTCCACAAAATGAATGGGGCCATTGGATTCGTATTCCACTGTACAGTTGATCGAAGCTTTTGATGCTGTAGGAAACGCGTTTTGCGAGCGTTTCCAGAAGAGGAATGGAGCCACTGTATTCGTATTCCACAGTAAAGTTGATCGAAGCTTCTGATGCTGTAGAAAACGCGTTTTGCGAGCGTTTCCACAAAAGGAATGGAGTCATCGGATTCGTATTCCACAGTAACGTTGATCAAAGCTTCTGTTGCTGTAGGAAACGCGTTTTGCGAGCGTTTCCAGAAGAGGAATGGAGCCATTGGATTCGTATTCCACAGTAAAGTTGATCGAAGCTTCTGATGCTGTAGGAAACGCGTTTTGTGAGCGTTTCCAGAAAAGGAATGAAGCCATTGGATTCGTATTCCACAGTAACGTTGATCGAAGCTTCTGATGCTGTAGGAAATTCGTTTTGCGAGCGTTTCCAGAAAAGGAATGGGGTCATTGGATTCGTATTCCACTGTAAAGTTCATCCAAGCTTCTGATGCTGTAGGAAACGCGTTTTGCGAGCGTTTCCAGAAGAGGAATGGAGCCATTGGATTCGTATTCCACAGTAACGTTGATCAAAGCTTCTGATGCTGTAGGAAACGCGTTTTGCGAGCGTTTCCAGAAGAGGAAAGGGGCCATTGAATTCGTATTCCACTGTAAAGTTGATCGAAGCTTCTTATGCTGTAGGAAACGCGTTTTGCGAGCGTTTAAACAAAAGGAATGGAGCCATTGGATTCGTATTCCACAGTAACGTTGATCGAAGCTTCTGATGCTGTAGGAAACGCGTTTTGTGAGCGTTTCCACAAAAGGAATGGGGCCATTGGATTCGTATTCCACTGTAAAGTTGATCGAAGCTTCTGATGCTGTAGAAAACGCGTTTTGCGAGCGTTTCCACTAAAGGAATGGAGCCATCGGATTCGTATTCCACAGTAACGTTGATCAAAGCTTCTGATGCTGTAGGAAACGCGTTTTGCGAGCGTTTCCAGAAGAGGAATGGAGCCATTGGATTCGTATTCCACAGTAAAGTTGATCGAAGCTTCTGATGCTGTAGGAAACGCGTTTTGCGAGCGTTTCCAGAAGAGGAATTGAGCCACTGGATTTGTATTCCACAGTAAAGTTGATCGAAGCTTCTGATGCTATAGGAAACGCGTTTTGTGAGCGTTTAAACAAAAGGAATGGAGCCATTGGATTCGTATTCCACAGTAACGTTGATCGAAGCTTCTGATGCTGTAGGAAACGCGTTTTGTGAGCGTTTCCACAAAAGGAATGGGACCATTGGATTCGTATTCCACTGTAAAGTTGATCGAAGCTTCTGATGCTGTAGGAAACGCGTTTTGCGAGCGTTTAAACAAAAGGAATGGAGCCATTGGATTCGTATTCCACAGTAACGTTGATCGAAGCTTCTGATGCTGTAAGAAACGCGTTTTGTGAGCGTTTCTACAAAAGGAATGGGGCCATTGGATTCGTATTCCACTGTAAAGTTGATCGAAGCTTCTGATGCTGTAGGAAACGCGTTTTGCGAGCGTTTCCAGAAGAGGAATGGAGCCATTGGATTCGTATTCCACAGTAACGTTGATCAAAGCTTCTGATGCTGTAGGAAACGCGTTTTGCTAGCGTTTCCACAAAAGCAATGGAGCCATCGAATTCGTATTCCACCGTAACGTTGATCAAAGCTTCTGATGCTGTAGGAAACGCGTTTGGCGAGCGTTTCCAGAAGAGGAATGGAGCCATTGGATTCGTATTCCACAGTAAAGTTGATCGAAGCTTCTGATGCTGTAGGAAACGCGTTTTGTGAGCGTTTCCAGAAAAGGAATGGAGCCATTGGATTCGTATTCCACAGTAACGTTGATCGAAGCTTCTGATGCTGTAGGAAACCCGTTTTGCTAGCGTTTCCAGAAAAGGAATGGGGCCATTGGATTCGTATTCCACTGTAAAGTTGATCGAAGCTTCTGATGCTGTAGGAAACGCGTTTTGCGAGCGTTTAAACAAAAAGGAATGGAGCCATTGGATTCGTATTCCACAGTAACGTTGATCGAAGCTTCTGATGCTGTAGGAAACGCGTTTTGTGAGCGTTTCCACAAAAGGAATGAGGCCATTGGATTCGTATTCCACTGTAAAGTTGATCGAAGCTTCTGATGCTGTAGGAAACGCGTTTTGCGAGCGTTTCGAGAAGAGGAATGGAGCCATTTGATTCGTATTCCACAGTAACGTTGATCAAAGCTTCTGATGCTGTAGGAAACGCGTTTTGCGAGCTTTTCCACAAAAGGAATGGAGCCATCGGATTCGTATTCCACAGTAACGTTGATCAAAGCTTCTGATGCTGTAGGAAACGCGTTTTGCGAGCGTTTCCAGAAGAGGAATGGAGCCATTGGATACGTATTCCACAGTAAAGTTGATCGAAGCTTCTGATGCTGTAGGAAACGCATTTTGTGAGCGTTTCCAGAAAAGGAATGGAGCCATTGGATTCGTATTCCACAGTAACGTTGATCGAAGCTTCTGATGCTGTAGGAAACCCGTTTTGCGAGCGTTTCCAGAAAAGGAATGGGGCCATTGGATTCGTATTCCACTGTAAAGTTGATCGAAGCTTCTGATGCTGTAGGAAACGCGTTTTGCGAGCGTTTCCAGAAGAGGAATGAAGCCATTGGATTCGTATTCCACAGTAACGTTGATCAAAGCTTCTGATGCTGTAGGAAACGCGTTTTGCGAGCGTTTCCAGAAGAGGAATGGAGTCATTGGATTCGTATTCCACAGTAAAGTTGATCAAAGCTTCTGATGCTGTAGGAAATGCGTTTTGCAAGCGTTTCCAAAAAAGGTATGGTGCCATTGGATTCGTATTCCACTGTAAAGTTGATCGAAGCTTCTGATGCTGTAGGAAACGCGTTTTGCGAGCGTTTCCACAAAAGGAATGGAGCCATTGGATTGGTATTCCACAGTAACGTTGATCAAAGCTTCTCATGCTGTAGGAAACGCGTTTTGCGAGCGTTTCCAGAAGAGGAATGGAGCCATTGGATTCGTATTCCACAGTAAAGTTTATTGAAGCTTCTGATGCTGTAGGAAACGCGTTTTTCGAGCGTTTGCAGAAGAGGAATGCAGCCATTGGATTCGTATTCCACAGTAACGTTGATCAAAGCTTCTGATGCTGTAGGAAACGCGTTTTTCGAGCGTTTGCAGAAGAGGAATGCAGCCATTGGATTCGTATTCCACTGTAAAGTTGATCGAAGCTTCTGATGCTGTAGGAAACGCGTTTTGCGAGCGTTTCCACAAAAGGAATGGAGCCATTGGATTCGTATTCCACAGTAACGTTGATCAAAGCTTCTGATGCTGTAGGAAAGGCGTTTTGCGAGCGTTTCCACAAAAGGAATGGAGCCATTGGATTCGTATTCCACAGTAACGTAGATCAAACTTCTGATGCTGTAGGAAACGCGTTTTGCGAGCGTTTCCAGAAAAGGAATGGGGCCATTGGATTCGTATTCCAGTGTAAAGTTGATCGAAGCTTCTGATGCTGTAGGAAACGCGTTTTGTTAGCGTTTCCACAAAATGAATGGGGCCATTGGATTCGTATTCCGCAGTAACGTTGATCGAAGCTTCTGATGCTGTAGGAAACGCGTTTTGTGAGCGTTTCCACAAAAGGAATGGGGCCATTGGATTCGTATTCCACTGTAAAGTTGATCGAAGCTTCTGATGCTGTAGGAAACGCGTTTTGCGAGCGTTTCCAGAAGAGGAATGGAGCCATTGGATTCGTATTCCACAGTAAAGTTGATCGAAGCTTCTGATGCTGTAGGAAACGCGTTTTGTTAGCGTTTCCACAAAATGAATGGGGCCATTGGATTCGTATTCCACTGTAAAGTTGATCGAAGCTTCTGATGCTGTAGGAAAAGCGTTTTGCGAGCGTTTCCAGAAATGGAATGGGGCCATTGGATTCGTATTCCACTGTAAAGTTGATCGAAGCTTCTGATGCTGTAGGAAACGCGTTTTGCGAGCGTTTCCAGAAGAGGAATGGAGCCATTGGATTCGTATTCCACACTAAAGTTGATCAAAGCTTCTGATGCTGTAGGAAACGCGTTTTGCGAGCGTTTCCAGAAGAGGAATGGAGCCATTGGATTCGTATTCCACAGTAACGTTGATCAAGGCTTCTGATGCTGTAGGAAACGCGTTTTGCGAGCGTTTCCACAAAAGGAATGGAGCCATTGGATTCGTATTCCACAGTAACGTAGATCAAAGCTTCTGATGCTGTAGGAAAAGCGTTTTGCGAGCGTTTCCAGAAATGGAATGGGGCCATTGGATTCGTATTCCACTGTAAAGTTGATCGAAACTTCTGAGGCTGTAGGAAACGCGTTTTGTTAGCGTTTCCACAAAATGAATGGGGCCATTGGATTCGTATTCCACTGTACAGTTGATCGAAGCTTTTGATGCTGTAGGAAACGCGTTTTGCGAGCGTTTCCAGAAGAGGAATGGAGCCACTGTATTCGTATTCCACAGTAAAGTTGATCGAAGCTTCTGATGCTGTAGAAAACGCGTTTTGCGAGCGTTTCCACAAAAGGAATGGAGTCATCGGATTCGTATTCCACAGTAACGTTGATCAAAGCTTCTGTTGCTGTAGGAAACGCGTTTTGCGAGCGTTTCCAGAAGAGGAATGGAGCCATTGGATTCGTATTCCACAGTAAAGTTGATCGAAGCTTCTGATGCTGTAGGAAACGCGTTTTGTGAGCGTTTCCAGAAAAGGAATGAAGCCATTGGATTCGTATTCCACAGTAACGTTGATCGAAGCTTCTGATGCTGTAGGAAATTCGTTTTGCGAGCGTTTCCAGAAAAGGAATGGGGTCATTGGATTCGTATTCCACTGTAAAGTTCATCCAAGCTTCTGATGCTGTAGGAAACGCGTTTTGCGAGCGTTTCCAGAAGAGGAATGGAGCCATTGGATTCGTATTCCACAGTAACGTTGATCAAAGCTTCTGATGCTGTAGGAAACGCGTTTTGCGAGCGTTTCCACAAAAGGAATGGAGCCATCGGATTCGTATTCCACAGTAACGTTGATCAAAGCTTCTGATGCTGTAGGAAACGCGTTTTGCTAGCGTTTCCAGAAGAGGAATGGAGCCATTGGATTCGTATTCCACAGTAAAGTTAATCGAAGCTTCTGATGCTGTAGGAAACGCGTTTTGTGAGCGTTTCCAGAAAAGGAATGGAGCCATTGGATTCGTATTCCACAGTAACGTTGATCGAAGCTTCTGATGCTGTAGGAAACCCGTTTTGCGAGCGTTTCCAGAAAAGGAATGGGGCCATTGGATTCGTATTCCACTGTAATGTTGATCGAAGCTTCTGATGCTGTAGGAAACGCGTTTTGCGAGCGTTTCCAGAAGAGGAATGAAGCCATTGGATTCGTATTCCACAGTAACGTTGATCAAAGCTTCTGATGCTGTAGGAAACGCGTTTTGAGCGCATTTCCAGAGGAGGAATGGAGCCATTGGATTCGTATTCCACAGTAAAGTTGATCAAAGCTTCTGATGCTGTAGGAAACGCGTTTTGCGAGCGTTTCCAGAAGAGGAATGGAGCCATTGGATTCGTATTCCACAGTAAAGTTTATTGAAGCTTCTCATGCTGAAGAAACGCGTTTTTCGAGCGTTTCCAGAAGAGGAATGGAGCCATTGGATTCGTATTCCACAGTAACGTTGATCAAAGCTTCTGATGCTGTAGGAAACGCGTTTTGCGAGCGTTTCCAGAAAAGGAATGGGGCCATTGGATTCGTATTCCACTGTACAGCTGATCGAAGCTTCTGATGCTGTAGGAAACGCGTTTTGCGAGCGTTTCCAGAAGAGGAATGGAGCCACTGGATTCGTATTCCACAGTAAAGTTGATCGAAGCTTCTGATGCTGTAGAAAACGCGTTTTGTGAGCGTTTCCAGAAAAGGAATGGGGCCATTGGATTCGTCTTCCACATTAACGTTGATCAAAGCTTCTGATGCTGTAGGAAACGTGTTTTGCGAGCGTTCCCAGAAGAGGAATGGAGCCATTGGATTCGTATTTCACTGTAAAGTTGATCGAAGCTTCTGATGCTGTAGGAAACGCGTTTTGCGAGCGTTTCCAGAAGAGGAATGGAGCCATTGGATTCGTATTCCACAGTAACGTCGATCAAAGCTTCTGATGCTGTAGGAAACGCGTTTTGCGAGCGTTTCCAGAAAAGGAATGGGGCCATTGGATTCGTATTCCACAGTAAAGTTGATCGAAGCTTCGGATGCTATAGGAAACGGGTTTTGTGAGCGTTTCCAGAAAAGGAATGGAGCCCCTGGATTCGTATTCCACAGTAAAGTTGATCGAAGCTTCTGATGCTGTAGGAAACGCGTTTTGTGAGCGTTTCCAGAAACGGAATGGAGCCATTGGATTCGTCTTCCACAGTAACGTTGATCAAAGCTTCTGATGCTGTAGGAAACGCGTTTTGCGAGCGTTCCCAGAAGAGGAATGGAGCCATTGGATTCGTATTCCACAGTAAAGTTGATCAAAGCTTCTGATGCTGTAGGAAACGCGTTTTGCGAGCGTTTCCAGAAGAGGAATGGAGCCATTGGATTCGTATTCCACAGTAAAGTTTATTGAAGCTTCTCATGCTGAAGAAACGCGTTTTTCGAGCGTTTCCAGAAGAGGAATGGAGCCATTGGATTCGTATTCCACAGTAACGTTGATCAAAGCTTCTGATGCTGTAGGAAACGCGTTTTGCGAGCGTTTCCAGAAAAGGAATGGGGCCATTGGATTCGTATTCCACTGTACAGCTGATCGAAGCTTCTGATGCTGTAGGAAACGCGTTTTGCGAGCGTTTCGAGAAGAGGAATGGAGCCATTGGATTCGTATTCCACAGTAAAGTTGATCAAAGCTTCTGATGCTGTAGGAAACGCGTTTTGCGAGCGTTTCCAGAAGAGGAATGGAGCCATTGGATTCGTATTCCACAGTAAAATTTATTGAAGCTTCTCATGCTGAAGAAACGCGTTTTTCGAGCGTTTCCAGAAGAGGAATGGAGCCATTGGATTCGTATTCCACAGTAACGTTGATCAAAGCTTCTGATGCTGTAGGAAACGCGTTTTGAGAGCGTTTCCAGAAAAGGAATGGGGCCATTGGATTCGTATTCCACTGTACAGCTGATTGAAGCTTCTGATGCTGTAGGAAACGCGTTTTGCGAGCGTTTCCAGAAGAGGAATGGAGCCACTGGATTCGTATTCCACAGTAAAGTTGATCGAAGCTTCTGATGCTGTAGAAAACGCGTTTTGTGAGCGTTTCCAGAAAAGGAATGGGGCCATTGGATTCGTCTTCCACATTAACGTTGATCAAAGCTTCTGATGCTGTAGAAAACGCGTTTTGCGAGCGTTCCCAGAAGAGGAATGGAGCCATTGGATTCGTATTTCACTGTAAAGTTGATCGAAGCTTCTGATGCTGTAGGAAACGCGTTTTGCGAGCGTTTTCAGAAGAGGAATGGAGCCATTGGATTCGTATTCCACAGTAACGTCGAACAAAGCTTCTGATGCTGTAGGAAACGCGATTTGCGAGCGTTTCCAGAAAAGGAATGGGGCCATTGGATTCGTATTCCACAGTAAAGTTGATCGAAGCTTCTGATGCTATAGGAAACGGGTTTTGTGAGCGTTTCCAGAAAAGGAATGGAGCCCCTGGATTCGTATTCCACAGTAAAGTTGATCGAAGCTTCTGATGCTGTAGGAAACGCGTTTTGTGAGCGTTTCCAGAAACGGAATGGAGCCATTGGATTCGTCTTCCACAGTAACGTTGATCAAAGCTTCTGATGCTGTAGGAAACGCGTTTTGCGAGCGTTCCCAGAAGAGGAATGGAGCCATTGGATTCGTATTCCACAGTAAAGTTGATCGAAGCTTCTGATGCTGTAGGAAACGCGTTTTGCGAGCGTTTCCAGAAGAGGAATGGAGCCATTGGATTCGTATTCCACAGTAACGTTGATCAAAGCTTCTGATGCTGTAGGAAACGCGTTTTGCGAGCGTTTCCAGAAGAGGAATGGAGCCATTGGATTCGTATTCCACAGTAAAGTTGATCGCAGCTTCTGATGCTGTAGGAAACGCGTTTTGGGAGCGTTTCCAGAAAACGGATGGAGCCATTCGATTCGTATTCCACAGTAACGTTGATCAAAGGGTCTGATGCTGTAGGAAAAGCGTTTTGCGAGCGTTTCCAGAAAAGGAATGGGGCCACTGGATTCGTATTCCACTGTAAAGTTGATCGAAGCTTCTGATGATGTAGGAAACGCGTTTTGCGAGCGTTTAAAGAAGAGGAATGGAGCCATTGGATTCGTATTCCACAGTAACGTTTTTCAAAGCTTCTGATGCTGTAGGAATCGCTTTTTGCGAGCGTTTCCAGAAGAGGAATGCAGCCACTGGATTCGTATTCCACAGTAACGTCGATCAAAGCTTCTGATGCTGTAGGAAACGGGTTTTGTGAGCGTTTCCAGAAAAGGAATGGAGCCATTGGATTCGTATTCCACAGTAACGTTGATCAAAGCTTCTGATGCTGTAGGAAACGCGTTTTGCGAGTGTTTCCAGAAGAGGAATGGAGCCATTGGATTCGTATGCCACAGTAAAGTTGATCGCAGCTTCTGATGCTGTAGGAAACGCGTTTTGGGAGCGTTTCCAGAAAACGGATGGAGCCATTCGATTCGTATTCCACAGTATCGTTGATCAAAGGGTCTGATGCTGTAGGAAAAGCGTTTTGCGAGCGTTTCCAGAAAAGGAATGGGGCCACTGGATTCGTATTCCACTGTAAAGTTGATCGAAGCTTCTGATGATGTAGGAAACGCGTTTTGCGAGCGTTTCCAGAAGAGGAATGGAGCCATTGGATTCGTATTCCACAGTAACGTTTTTCAAAGCTTCTAATGCTGTAGGAAACGCGTTTTGCGAGCGTTTCCAGAAGAGGAATGGAGCCATTGGATTCGTATTCCACAGTAACGTCGATCAAAGCTTTTGATGCTGTAGGAAACGCGTTTTGTGAGCGTTTCCACAAAATGAATGGGGCCATTGGATTCGTATTCCACTGTAAAGTTGATCGAAGCTTTTGATGCTCTAGGAAACGGGTTTTGCGAGCGTTTCCAGAAGACGAATGGAGCCACTGGATTCGTATTCCACAGTAACGTTGATCAAAGCTTCTGATGCTGTAGGAAACGCGTTTTGCGAGCGTTTCCACAAAAGGAATGGAGCCATCGGATTCGTATTCCACAGTAACGTTGATCAAAGCCTCTGATGCTGTGGTAACGCGATTTGCGAGAGTTTCCAGAAAAGGAATGAAGCCATTGGATTCGTATTCCAGAGTAACGTTGATCAAAGCTTCTGATGCTGTAGGAAACGCGTTTTGCGATCGTTTCCAGAAAAGAAATGGAGCCATTGGAATAGTATTCCACAGTAACGTCGATCAAAGCTTCTGATGCTGTAGGAAACGGGTTTTGTGAGCGTTTCCAGAAAAGGAATGGAGGCATCGGATTCGTATTCCACAGTAACGTTGATCAAAGCTTCTGATGCTGTAGGAAACGCGTTTTGCGAGCGTTTCCAGAAGAGGAATGGAGCCATTGAATTCGTATTCCACAGTAAAGATGATCGCCGCTTCTGATGCTGTAGGAAAAGGGTTTTGCGAGCGTTTCCAGAAAAGGAATGGGGCCATTGGATTCGTATTCCACTGTAAAGTTGATCGAAGCTTCTGATGATGTAAGAAACGCGTTTTGCGAGCGTTTCCAGAAGAGGAATGAAGCCATTGGATTCGTATTCCACAGTAACGTCGATCAAAGCTTCTGATGCTGTAGGAAACGCGTTTTGCGAGCGTTTCCAGAAAAGGAATGGGGCCATTGGATTCGTATTCCACTGTAAAGTTGATCGAAGCTTCTGATGCTGTAGGAAACGCGTTTTGCGAGCGTTTCCACAAAAGGAATGGAGCCATTGGATTCGTATTCCACAGTAACGTTGATCAAAGCTTCTGATGCTGTAGGAAACGCGTTTTGCGAGCGTTTCCAGAACAGGAATGGAGCCATTGGATTCGTATTCCACAGTAATGTTGATTGAAGCTTCTGATGCTGTAGGAAACGTGTTTTTCGAGCGTTTCCAGATGAGGAATGGAGCCATTGGATTCGTATTCCACAGTAACGTTGATCAAAGCTTCTGATGCTGTAGGAAACGTGTTTTGCGAGCGTTTCCAGAAGAGGAATGGAGCCACTGGATTCGTATTCCACAGTAAAGTTGATCGAAGCTTCTGATGCTGTAGGAAACGCGTTTTGCGAGCGTTTTCAGAAGAGGAATGGAGCCATCGGATTCGTATTCCACAGTAACGTTGATCAAAGCTTCTGATGCTGTAGGAAACGCGTTTTGCGAGCGTTTCCACAAAAGAAATGGAGTCATCGGATTTGTATTCCACAGTAACGTTGATCAAAGCTTCTGATACTGCAGGAAACGCGTTTTGCTAGCGTTTCCAGAAGAGGAATGGAGCCACTGGATTCGTATTCCACAGTAAAGTTGATCGAAGCCTCTGATGCTGTAGGAAACGTGTTTTGCGAGCGTTCCCAGAAGAGGAATGGAGCCATTGGATTCGTATTCCACAGTAACGTTGATCGAAGCTTCTGATGCTGTAGGAAACGCGTTTTGCGAGCGTTTCCACAAAAGGAATTGAGCCATTGGATTCGTATTCCACAGTAACGTCGATCAAAGCTTCTGATGCTGTAGGAAACGCGATTTGCGAGAGTTTCCAGAAAAGGAATGAAGCCATTGGATTCGTATTCCAGAGTAACGTCGATCAAAGCTTCTGATGCTGTAGGAAACGCGTTTTGCGAGCGTTTCCAGAAGATGAATGGAGCCATTGGATTCGTATTCCACAGTAAAGTTGATCGAAGCTTCTGATGCGCTAGAAAACGCGTTTTGCGAGCGTTTCCAGAAAAGGAATGGGGCCGTTGGATTCGTATTTCACAGTGACGTTGTTCAAAGCTTCTGATGCTGTTGGAAACGCGTTTTGCGATCGTTTCCAGAAAAGAAATGGAGCCATTGGAATAGTATTCCACAGTAACGTCGATCAAAGCTTCTGATGCTGTAGGAAATGGGTTTTGTGAGCGTTTCCAGAAAAGGAAGGGAGCCATTGGATTCGTATTCCACAGTAACGTTGATCAAAGCTTCTGATGCTGTAGGAAACGCGTTTTGCGAGCGTTTCCAGAAGAGGAATGGAGCCATTGAATTCGTATTCCACAGTAAAGATGATCGCAGCTTCTGATGCTGTAGGAAAAGGGTTTTGCGAGCGTTTCCAGAAAAGGAATGGGGCCATTGGATTCGTATTCCACTGTAAAATTGATCGAAGCTTCTGATGCTGTAGGAAACGCGTTTTGCGAGCGTTTCCACAAAAGGAATGGAGCCATTGGATTCGTATTCCACAGTAACGTTGATCAAAGCTTCTGATGCTGTAGGAAACGCGTTTTGCGAGCGTTTCCAGAACAGGAATCGAGCCATTGGATTCGTATTCCACAGTAATGTTGATTGAAGCTTCTGATGCTGTAGGAAACGTGTTTTTCGAGCGTTTCCAGAAGAGGAATGGAGCCATTGGATTCGTATTCCACAGTAACGTTGATCAAAGCTTCTGATGCTGTAGGAAACGTGTTTTGCGAGCGTTTCCAGAAGAGGAATGGAGCCACTGGATTCGTATTCCACAGTAAAGTTGATCGAAGCTTCTGATGCTGTAGGAAACGCGTTTTGCGAGCGTTTTCCGAAGAGGAATGGAGCCATCGGATTCGTATTCCACAGTAACGTTGATCAAAGCTTCTGATGCTGTAGGAAACGCGTTTTGCGAGCGTTTCCACAAAAGAAATGGAGTCATCGGATTTGTATTCCACAGTAACGTTGATCAAAGCTTCTGATACTGCAGGAAACGCGTTTTGCTAGCGTTTCCAGAAGAGGAATGGAGCCACTGGATTCGTATTCCACAGTAAAGTTGATCGAAGCCTCTGATGCTGTAGGAAACGTGTTTTGCGAGCGTTCCCAGAAGAGGAATGGAGCCATTGGATTCGTTTCCACAGTAACGTTGATCGAAGCTTCTGATGCTGTAGGAAACGCGTTTTGCGAGCGTTTCCACAAAAGGAATTGAGCCATTGGATTCGTATTCCACAGTAACGTCGATCAAAGCTTCTGATGCTGTAGGAAACGCGTTTTGCGAGCGTTTCCAGAAAAGGAATGGGGCCATTGGATTCGTATTCCTCTGTAAAGTTGATCGAAGCTTCTGATGCTGTAGGAAACGCGTTTTTCGAGCGTTTCCAGAAGAGGAATGGAGCCACTGGATTCGTATTCCACAGTAAAGTTGATCGAAGCTTCTGATGATGTAGGAAACGTGTTTTACGAGCGTTTCCACAAAAGGAATGGAGCCATTGGATTCGTATTCCACAGTAACGTTGATCAAAGCTTCTGATGCTGTAGGAAAGGCGTTTTGCGAGCGTTTCCAGAAGAGGAATGGGGCCATTGGATTCGTATTCCACAGTAACATCGATCAAAGCTTCTGATGCTGTAGGAAACGCGTTTTGCGAGCGTTTCCAGAAAAGGAATGGGGCCATTGGATTCGTATTCCACTGTAAAGTTGATCGAAGCTTCTGATGCTGTAGGAAACGCGTTTTGCCAGCGTTTCCACAAAAGGAATGGAGCCATTGGATTCGTATTCCACAGTAACGTTGATCAAAGCTTCTGATGCTGTAGGAAACGCGTTTTGCGAGCGTTTCCAGAAGAGGAATGGAGCCATTAGATTCGTATTCCACATTAAAGTTGATTGAAGCTTCTGATGCTGTAGGAAACGCGTTTTTCGAGCGTTTTCAGAAGAGGAATGGAGTCATTGGATTCGTATTCCACAGTAATGTTGATCAAAGCTTCTGATGCTGTATGAAACGCGTTTTGCGAGCGTTTCCAGAAAAGGAATGGGGCCATTAGATTCGTATTCCACTGTACAGTTGATCGAAGCTTCTGATGCTGTAGGAAACGCGTTTTGCGAGCGTTTCCAGAAGAGGAATGGAGCCACTGGATTCGTATTCCACAGGAAAGTTGATCGAAGCTTCTGTTCTGTAGGAAACGCGTTTTGCGAGCGTTTTCAGAAGAGGAATGGAGCCATTGGATTCGTATTCCACAGTAACGTTGATCAAAGCTTCTGATGCTGTAGGAAACGCGTTTTGTGAGCGTTTCCACAAAAGGAATGGGGCCATTGGATTCGTATTCCACTGTAAAGTTGATCGAAGCTTCTGATGCTGTAGGAAACGCGTTTTGCGAGCGTTTCCAGAAGAGGAATGGAGCCATTGGATTCGTATTCCACAGTAAAGTTGATCGAAGCTTCTGATGCTGTAGGAAACGCGTTTTGTTAGCGTTTCCACAAAATGAATGGGGCCATTGGATTCGTATTCCACTGTAAAGTTGATCGAAGCTTCTGATGCTGTAGGAAAAGCGTTTTGCGAGCTTTTCCAGAAATGGAATGGGGCCATTGGATTCGTATTCCACTGTAAAGTTGATCGAAGCTTCTGATGCTGTAGGAAACGCGTTTTGCGAGCGTTTCCAGAAGAGGAATGGAGCCATTGGATTCGTATTCCACACTAAAGTTGATCAAAGCTTCTGATGCTGTAGGAAACGCGTTTTGCGAGCGTTTCCAGAAGAGGAATGGAGCCATTGGATTCGTATTCCACAGTAACGTTGATCAAAGCTTCTGATGCTGTAGGAAACGCGTTTTGCGAGCGTTTCCACAAAAGGAATGGAGCCATTGGATTCGTATTCCACAGTAACGTAGATCAAAGCTTCTGATGCTGTAGGAAAAGCGTTTTGCGAGCGTTTCCAGAAATGGAATGGGGCCATTGGATTCGTATTCCACTGTAAAGTTGATCGAAGCTTCTGATGCTGTAGGAAACGCGTTTTGTTAGCGTTTCCACAAAATGAATGGGGCCATTGGATTCGTATTCCACTGTACAGTTGATCGAAGCTTTTGATGCTGTAGGAAACGCGTTTTGCGAGCGTTTCCAGAAGAGGAATGGAGCCACTGTATTCGTATTCCACAGTAAAGTTGATCGAAGCTTCTGATGCTGTAGAAAACGCGTTTTGCGAGCGTTTCCACAAAAGCAATGGAGTCATCGGATTCGTATTCCACAGTAACGTTGATCAAAGCTTCTGTTGCTGTAGGAAACGCGTTTTGCGAGCGTTTCCAGAAGAGGAATGGAGCCATTGGATTCGTATTCCACAGTAAAGTTGATCGAAGCTTCTGATGCTGTAGGAAACGCGTTTTGTGAGCGTTTCCAGAAAAGGAATGAAGCCATTGGATTCGTATTCCACAGTAACGTTGATCGAAGCTTCTGATGCTGTAGGAAATTCGTTTTGCGAGCGTTTCCAGAAAAGGAATGGGGTCATTGGATTCGTATTCCACTGTAAAGTTCATCCAAGCTTCTGATTCTGTAGGAAACGCGTTTTGCGAGCGTTTCCAGAAGAGGAATGGAGCCATTGGATTCGTATTCCACAGTAACGTTGATCAAAGCTTCTGATGCTGTAGGAAACGCGTTTTGCGAGCGTTTCCACAAAAGGAATGGAGCCATCGGATTCGTATTCCACAGTAACGTTGATCAAAGCTTCTGATGCTGTAGGAAACGCGTTTTGCGAGCGTTTCCAGAAGAGGAATGAAGCCATTGGATTCGTATTCCACAGTAACGTTGATCAAAGCTTCTGATGCTGTAGGAAACGCGTTTTGAGAGCATTTCCAGAGGAGGAATGGAGCCATTGGATTCGTATTCCACAGTAAAGTTGATCAAAGCTTCTGATGCTGTAGGAAACGCGTTTTGCGAGCGTTTCCAGAAGAGGAATGGAGCCATTGGATTCGTATTCCACAGTAAAGTTTATTGAAGCTTCTCATGCTGAAGAAACGCGTTTTTCGAGCGTTTCCAGAAGAGGAATGGAGCCATTGGATTCGTATTCCACAGTAACGTTGATCAAAGCTTCTGATGCTGGTGGCTCAGTGGCTAAGGCGTTGCGCTGCTGAGCACGAGGTCGCGGGTTCGATTCCCGGCTGCGGCGGCCGCTTTTCTGATGGAGGCGAAAAGCAAAAACGCCCGTGTGTACGAGATTTCGGCGCACGATAAAGATCCCCAGGTGGTCAAAATTAATCCGGAGCCCTCCACTACGGCGCGCCTCATCGCCTGCGTTGCGTCGGCGCGTTAAACCCTACAATCAATCAATCAATCAATGTAGGAAACGCGTCTTGCGAGCGTTTCCAGAAAAGGAATGGAGCCACTGGATTCGTATTCCACAGTAAAGTTGATCGAAGCTTCTGATGCTGTAGAAAACGCGTTTTGTGAGCGTTTCCAGAAAAGGAATGGGGCCATTGGATTCGTCTTCCACATTAACGTTGATCAAAGCTTCTGATGCTGTAGGAAACGTGTTTTGCGAGCGTTCCCAGAAGAGGAATGGAGCCATTGGATTCGTATTTCACTGTAAAGTTGATCGAAGCTTCTGATGCTGTAGGAAACGCGTTTTGCGAGCGTTTCCAGAAGAGGAATGGAGCCATTGGATTCGTATTCCACAGTAACGTCGATCAAAGCTTCTGATGCTGTAGGAAACGCGTTTTGCGAGCGTTTCCAGAAAAGGAATGGGGCCATTGGATTCGTATTCCACAGTAAAGTTGATCGAAGCTTCGGATGCTATAGGAAACGGGTTTTGTGAGCGTTTCCAGAAAAGGAATGGAGCCCCTGGATTCGTATTCTACAGTAAAGTTGATCGAAGCTTCTGATGCTGTAGGAAACGCGTTTTGTGAGCGTTTCCAGAAACGGAATGGAGCCATTGGATTCGTCTTCTACAGTAACGTTGATCAAAGCTTCTGATGCTGTAGGAAACGCGTTTTGCGAGCGTTCCCAGAAGAGGAATGGAGCCATTGGATTCGTATTCCACAGTAAAGTTGATCAAAGCTTCTGATGCTGTAGGAAACGCGTTTTGCGAGCGTTTCCAGAAGAGGAATGGAGCCATTGGATTCGTATTCCACAGTAAAGTTTATTGAAGCTTCTCATGCTGAAGAAACGCGTTTTTCGAGCGTTTCCAGAAGAGGAATGGAGCCATTGGATTCGTATTCCACAGTAACGTTGATCAAAGCTTCTGATGCTGTAGGAAACGCGTTTTGCGAGCGTTTCCAGATAAGGAATGGGGCCATTGGATTCGTATTCCACTGTACAGCTGATTGAAGCTTCTGATGCTGTAGGAAACGCGTTTTGCGAGCGTTTCCAGAAGAGGAATGGAGCCACTGGATTCGTATTCCACAGTAAAGTTGATCGAAGCCTCTGATGCTGTAGGAAACGTGTTTTGCGAGCGTTCCCAGAAGAGGAATGGAGCCATTGGATTCGTTTCCACAGTAACGTTGATCGAACCTTCTGATGCTGTAGGAAACGCGTTTTGCGAGCGTTTCCACAAAAGGAATTGAGCCATTGGATTCGTATTCCACAGTAACGTCGATCAAAGCTTCTGATGCTGTAGGAAACGCGTTTTGCGAGCGTTTCCAGAAAAGGAATGGGGCCATTGGATTCGTATTCCTCTGTAAAGTTGATCGAAGCTTCTGATGCTGTAGGAAACGCGTTTTTCGAGCGTTTCCAGAAGAGGAATGGAGCCACTGGATTCGTATTCCACAGTAAAGTTGATCGAAGCTTCTGATGATGTAGGAAACGTGTTTTACGAGCGTTTCCACAAAAGGAATGGAGCCATTGGATTCGTATTCCACAGTAACGTTGATCAAAGCTTCTGATGCTGTAGGAAAGGCGTTTTGCGAGCGTTTCCAGAAGAGGAATGGGGCCATTGGATTCGTATTCCACAGTAACATCGATCAAAGCTTCTGATGCTGTAGGAAACGCGTTTTGCGAGCGTTTCCAGAAAAGGAATGGGGCCATTGGATTCGTATTCCACTGTAAAGTTGATCGAAGCTTCTGATGCTGTAGGAAACGCGTTTTGCCAGCGTTTCCACAAAAGGAATGGAGCCATTGGATTCGTATTCCACAGTAACGTTGATCAAAGCTTCTGATGCTGTAGGAAACGCGTTTTGCGAGCGTTTCCAGAAGAGGAATGGAGCCATTAGATTCGTATTCCACATTAAAGTTGATTGAAGCTTCTGATGCTGTAGGAAACGCGTTTTTCGAGCGTTTTCAGAAGAGGAATGGAGTCATTGGATTCGTATTCCACAGTAATGTTGATCAAAGCTTCTGATGCTGTATGAAACGCGTTTTGCGAGCGTTTTCAGAAAAGGAATGGGGCCATTGGATTCGTATTCCACTGTACAGTTGATCGAAGCTTCTGATGCTGTAGGAAACGCGTTTTGCGAGCGTTTCCAGAAGAGGAATGGAGCCACTGGATTCGTATTCCACAGGAAAGTTGATCGAAGCTTCTGTTCTGTAGGAAACGCGTTTTGCGAGCGTTTTCAGAAGAGGAATGGAGCCATTGGATTCGTATTCCACAGTAACGTTGATCAAAGCTTCTGATGCTGTAGGAAACGCGTTTTGTGAGCGTTTCCACAAAAGGAATGGGGCCATTGGATTCGTATTCCACTGTAAAGTTGATCGAAGCTTCTGATGCTGTAGGAAACGCGTTTTGCGAGCGTTTCCAGAAGAGGAATGGAGCCATTGGATTCGTATTCCACAGTAAAGTTGATCGAAGCTTCTGATGCTGTAGGAAACGCGTTTTGTTAGCGTTTCCACAAAATGAATGGGGCCATTGGATTCGTATTCCACTGTAAAGTTGATCGAAGCTTCTGATGCTGTAGGAAAAGCGTTTTGCGAGCGTTTCCAGAAATGGAATGGGGCCATTGGATTCGTATTCCACTGTAAAGTTGATCGAAGCTTCTGATGCTGTAGGAAACGCGTTTTGCGAGCGTTTCCAGAAGAGGAATGGAGCCATTGGATTCGTATTCCACACTAAAGTTGATCAAAGCTTCTGATGCTGTAGGAAACGCGTTTTGCGAGCGTTTCCAGAAGAGGAATGGAGCCATTGGATTCGTATTCCACAGTAACGTTGATCAAAGCTTCTGATGCTGTAGGAAACGCGTTTTGCGAGCGTTTCCACAAAAGGAATGGAGCCATTGGATTCGTATTCCACAGTAACGTAGATCAAAGCTTCTGATGCTGTAGGAAAAGCGTTTTGCGAGCGTTTCCAGAAATGGAATGGGGCCATTGGATTCGTATTCCACTGTAAAGTTGATCGAAGCTTCTGATGCTGTAGGAAACGCGTTTTGTTAGCGTTTCCACAAAATGAATGGGGCCATCGGATTCGTATTCCACTGTACAGTTGATCGAAGCTTTTGATGCTGTAGGAAACGCGTTTTGCGAGCGTTTCCAGAAGAGGAATGGAGCCACTGTATTCGTATTCCACAGTAAAGTTGATCGAAGCTTCTGATGCTGTAGAAAACGCGTTTTGCGAGCGTTTCCACAAAAGGAATGGAGTCATCGGATTCGTATTCCACAGTAACGTTGATCAAAGCTTCTGTTGCTGTAGGAAACGCGTTTTGCGAGCGTTTCCAGAAGAGGAATGGAGCCATTGGATTCGTATTCCACAGTAAAGTTGATCGAAGCTTCTGATGCTGTAGGAAACGCGTTTTGTGAGCGTTTCCAGAAAAGGAATGAAGCCATTGGATTCGTATTCCACAGTAACGTTGATCGAAGCTTCTGATGCTGTAGGAAATTCGTTTTGCGAGCGTTTCCAGAAAAGGAATGGGGTCATTGGATTCGTATTCCACTGTAAAGTTCATCCAAGCTTCTGATGCTGTAGGAAACGCGTTTTGCGAGCGTTTCCAGAAGAGGAATGGAGCCATTGGATTCGTATTCCACAGTAACGTTGATCAAAGCTTCTGATGCTGTAGGAAACACGTTTTGCGAGCGTTTCCAGAAGAGGAATGGAGCCATTGGATTCGTATTCCACAGTAAAGTTTATTGAAGCTTCTCGTGCTGAAGAAACGCGTTTTTCGAGCGTTTCCAGAAGAGGAATGGAGCCATTGGATTCGTATTCCACAGTAACGTTGATCAAAGCTTCTGATGCTGGTGGCTCAGTGGCTAAGGCGTTGCGCTGCTGAGCACGAGGTCGCGGGTTCGATTCCCGGCTGCGGCGGCCGCTTTTCTGATGGAGGCGAAAAGCAAAAACGCCCGTGTGTACGAGATTTCGGCGCACGATAAAGATCCCCAGGTGGTCAAAATTAATCCGGAGCCCTCCACTACGGCGCGCCTCATCGCCTGCGTTGCGTCGGCGCGTTAAACCCTACAATCAATCAATCAATCAATGTAGGAAACGCGTCTTGCGAGCGTTTCCAGAAAAGGAATGGAGCCACTGGATTCGTATTCCACAGTAAAGTTGATCGAAGCTTCTGATGCTGTAGAAAACGCGTTTTGTGAGCGTTTCCAGAAAAGGAATGGGGCCATTGGATTCGTCTTCCACATTAACGTTGATCAAAGCTTCTGATGCTGTAGGAAACGTGTTTTGCGAGCGTTCCCAGAAGAGGAATGGAGCCATTGGATTCGTATTTCACTGTAAAGTTGATCGAAGCTTCTGATGCTGTAGGAAACGCGTTTTGCGAGCGTTTCCAGAAGAGGAATGGAGCCATTGGATTCGTATTCCACAGTAACGTCGATCAAAGCTTCTGATGCTGTAGGAAACGCGTTTTGCGAGCGTTTCCAGAAAAGGAATGGGGCCATTGGATTCGTATTCCACAGTAAAGTTGATCGAAGCTTCGGATGCTATAGGAAACGGGTTTTGTGAGCGTTTCCAGAAAAGGAATGGAGCCCCTGGATTCGTATTCTACAGTAAAGTTGATCGAAGCTTCTGATGCTGTAGGAAACGCGTTTTGTGAGCGTTTCCAGAAACGGAATGGAGCCATTGGATTCGTCTTCCACAGTAACGTTGATCAAAGCTTCTGATGCTGTAGGAAACGCGTTTTGCGAGCGTTCCCAGAAGAGGAATGGAGCCATTGGATTCGTATTCCACAGTAAAGTTGATCAAAGCTTCTGATGCTGTAGGAAACGCGTTTTGCGAGCGTTTCCAGAAGAGGAATGGAGCCATTGGATTCGTATTCCACAGTAAAGTTTATTGAAGCTTCTCATGCTGAAGAAACGCGTTTTTCGAGCGTTTCCAGAAGAGGAATGGAGCCATTGGATTCGTATTCCACAGTAACGTTGATCAAAGCTTCTGATGCTGTAGGAAACGCGTTTTGCGAGCGTTTCCAGAAAAGGAATGGGGCCATTGGATTCGTATTTCACTGTACAGCTGATCGAAGCTTCTGATGCTGTAGGAAACGCGTTTTGCGAGCGTTTCGAGAAGAGGAATGGAGCCATTGGATTCGTATTCCACAGTAAAGTTGATCAAAGCTTCTGATGCTGTAGGAAACGCGTTTTGCGAGCGTTTCCAGAAGAGGAATGGAGCCATTGGATTCGTATTCAGCAGTAAAGTTTATTGAAGCTTCTCATGCTGAAGAAACGCGTTTTTCGAGCGTTTCCAGAAGAGGAATGGAGCCATTGGATTCGTATTCCACAGTAACGTTGATCAAAGCTTCTGATGCTGTAGGAAACGCGTTTTGCGAGCGTTTCCAGAAAAGGAATGGGGCCATTGGATTCGTATTCCACTGTACAGCTGATTGAAGCTTCTGATGCTGTAGGAAACGCGTTTTGCGAGCGTTTCCAGAAGAGGAATGGAGCCACTGGATTCGTATTCCACAGTAAAGTTGATCGAAGCTTCTGATGCTGTAGAAAACGCGTTTTGTGAGCGTTTCCAGAAAAGGAATGGGGCCATTGGATTCGTCTTCCACATTAACGTTGATCAAAGCTTCTGATGCTGTAGAAAACGCGTTTTGCGAGCGTTCCCAGAAGAGGAATGGAGCCATTGGATTCGTATTTCACTGTAAAGTTGATCGAAGCTTCTGATGCTGTAGGAAACGCGTTTTGCGAGCGTTTTCAGAAGAGGAATGGAGCCATTGGATTCGTATTCCACAGTAACGTCGAACAAAGCTTCTGATGCTGTAGGAAACGCGATTTGCGAGCGTTTCCAGAAAAGGAATGGGGCCATTGGATTCGTATTCCACAGTAAAGTTGATCGAAGCTTCTGATGCTATAGGAAACGGGTTTTGTGAGCGTTTCCAGAAAAGGAATGGAGCCCCTGGATTCGTATTCCACAGTAAAGTTGATCGAAGCTTCTGATGCTGTAGGAAACGCGTTTTGTGAGCGTTTCCAGAAACGGAATGGAGCCATTGGATTCGTCTTCCACAGTAACGTTGATCAAAGCTTCTGATGCTGTAGGAAACGCGTTTTGCGAGCGTTCCCAGAAGAGGAATGGAGCCATTGGATTCGTATTCCACAGTAAAGTTGATCGAAGCTTCTGATGCTGTAGGAAACGCGTTTTGCGAGCGTTTCCAGAAGAGGAATGGAGCCATTGGATTCGTATTCCACAGTAACGTTGATCAAAGCTTCTGATGCTGTAGGAAACGCGTTTTGCGAGCGTTTCCAGAAGAGGAATGGAGCCATTGGATTCGTATTCCACAGTAAAGTTGATCGCAGCTTCTGATGCTGTAGGAAACGCGTTTTGGGAGCGTTTCCAGAAAACGGATGGAGCCATTCGATTCGTATTCCACAGTAACGTTGATCAAAGGGTCTGATGCTGTAGGAAAAGCGTTTTGCGAGCGTTTCCAGAAAAGGAATGGGGCCACTGGATTCGTATTCCACTGTAAAGTTGATCGAAGCTTCTGATGATGTAGGAAACGCGTTTTGCGAGCGTTTCCAGAAGAGGAATGGAGCCATTGGATTCGTATTCCACAGTAACGTTTTTCAAAGCTTCTGATGCTGTAGGAATCGCTTTTTGCGAGCGTTTCCAGAAGAGGAATGCAGCCACTGGATTCGTATTCCACAGTAACGTTGATCAAAGCTTCTGATGCTGTAGGAAACGCGTTTTGCGAGCGTTTCCACAAAAGGAATGGAGCCATCGGATTCGTATTCCACAGTAACGTTGATCAAAGCCTCTGATGCTGTGGTAACGCGATTTGCGAGAGTTTCCAGAAAAGGAATGAAGCCATTGGATTCGTATTCCAGAGTAACGTTGATCAAAGCTTCTGATGCTGTAGGAAACGCGTTTTGCGATCGTTTCCAGAAAAGAAATGGAGCCATTGGAATAGTATTCCACAGTAACGTCGATCAAAGCTTCTGATGCTGTAGCAAACGGGTTTTGTGAGCGTTTCCAGAAAAGGAATGGAGCCATCGGATTCGTATTCCACAGTAACGTTGATCAAAGCTTCTGATGCTGTAGGAAACGCGTTTTGCGAGCGTTCCCAGAAGAGGAATGGAGCCATTGGATTCGTATTCCACAGTAAAGTTGATCAAAGCTTCTGATGCTGTAGGAAACGCGTTTTGCGAGCGTTTCCAGAAGAGGAATGGAGCCATTGGATTCGTATTCCACAGTAAAGTTTATTGAAGCTTCTCATGCTGAAGAAACGCGTTTTTCGAGCGTTTCCACAAGAGGAATGGAGCCATTGGATTCGTATTCCACAGTAACGTTGATCAAAGCTTCTGATGCTGTAGGAAACGCGTTTTGCGAGCGTTTCCAGAAAAGGAATGGGGCCATTGGATTCGTATTCCACTGTACAGCTGATCGAAGCTTCTGATGCTGTAGGAAACTCGTTTTGCGAGCGTTTCGAGAAGAGGAATGGAGCCATTGGATTCGTATTCCACAGTAAAGTTGATCAAAGCTTCTGATGCTGTAGGAAACGCGTTTTGCGAGCGTTTCCAGAAGAGGAATGGAGCCATTGGATTCGTATTCCACAGTAAAGTTTATTGAAGCTTCTCATGCTGAAGAAACGCGTTTTTCGAGCGTTTCCAGAAGAGGAATGGAGCCATTGGATTCGTATTCCACAGTAACGTTGATCAAAGCTTCTGATGCTGTAGGAAACGCGTTTTGCGAGCGTTTCCAGAAAAGGAATGGGGCCATTGGATTCGTATTCCACTGTACAGCTGATTGAAGCTTCTGATGCTGTAGGAAACGCGTTTTGCGAGCGTTTCCAGAAGAGGAATGGAGCCACTGGATTCGTATTCCACAGTAAAGTTGATCGAAGCTTCTGATGCTGTAGAAAACGCGTTTTGTGAGCGTTTCCAGAAAAGGAATGGGGCCATTGGATTCGTCTTCCACATTAACGTTGATCAAAGCTTCTGATGCTGTAGAAAACGCGTTTTGCGAGCGTTCCCAGAAGAGGAATGGAGCCATTGGATTCGTATTTCACTGTAAAGTTGATCGAAGCTTCTGATGCTGTAGGAAACGCGTTTTGCGAGCGTTTTCAGAAGAGGAATGGAGCCATTGGATTCGTATTCCACAGTAACGTCGAACAAAGCTTCTGATGCTGTAGGAAACGCGATTTGCGAGCGTTTCCAGAAAAGGAATGGGGCCATTGGATTCGTATTCCACAGTAAAGTTGATCGAAGCTTCTGATGCTATAGGAAACGGGTTTTGTGAGCGTTTCCAGAAAAGGAATGGAGCCCCTGGATTCGTATTCCACAGTAAAGTTGATCGAAGCTTCTGATGCTGTAGGAAACGCGTTTTGTGAGCGTTTCCAGAAACGGAATGGAGCCATTGGATTCGTCTTCCACAGTAACGTTGATCAAAGCTTCTGATGCTGTAGGAAACGCGTTTTGCGAGCGTTCCCAGAAGAGGAATGGAGCCATTGGATTCGTATTCCACAGTAAAGTTGATCGAAGCTTCTGATGCTGTAGGAAACGCGTTTTGCGAGCGTTTCCAGAAGAGGAATGGAGCCATTGGATTCGTATTCCACAGTAACGTTGATCAAAGCTTCTGATGCTGTAGGAAACGCGTTTTGCGAGCGTTTCCAGAAGAGGAATGGAGCCATTGGATTCGTATTCCACAGTAAAGTTGATCGCAGCTTCTGATGCTGTAGGAAACGCGTTTTGGGAGCGTTTCCAGAAAACGGATGGAGCCATTCGATTCGTATTCCACAGTAACGTTGATCCAAGGGTCTGATGCTGTAGGAAAAGCGTTTTGCGAGCGTTTCCAGAAAAGGAATGGGGCCACTGGATTCGTATTCCACTGTAAAGTTGATCGAAGCTTCTGATGATGTAGGAAACGCGTTTTGCGAGCGTTTCCAGAAGAGGAATGGAGCCATTGGATTCGTATTCCACAGTAACGTTTTTCAAAGCTTCTGATGCTGTAGGAATCGCTTTTTGCGAGCGTTTCCAGAAGAGGAATGCAGCCACTGGATTCGTATTCCACAGTAACGTTGATCAAAGCTTCTGATGCTGTAGGAAACGCGTTTTGCGAGCGTTTCCACAAAAGGAATGGAGCCATCGGATTCGTATTCCACAGTAACGTTGATCAAAGCCTCTGATGCTGTGGTAACGCGATTTGCGAGAGTTTCCAGAAAAGGAATGAAGCCATTGGATTCGTATTCCAGAGTAACGTTGATCAAAGCTTCTGATGCTGTAGGAAACGCGTTTTGCGATCGTTTCCAGAAAAGAAATGGAGCCATTGGAATAGTATTCCACAGTAACGTCGATCAAAGCTTCTGATGCTGTAGCAAACGGGTTTTGTGAGCGTTTCCAGAAAAGGAATGGAGCCATCGGATTCGTATTCCACAGTAACGTTGATCAAAGCTTCTGATGCTGTAGGAAACGCGTTTTGCGAGCGTTTCCAGAAGAGGAATGGAGCCATTGAATTCGTATTCCACAGTAAAGATGATCGCCGCTTCTGATGCTGTAGGAAAAGGGTTTTGCGAGCGTTTCCAGAAACGGAATGGGGCCATTGGATTCGTATTCCACTGTAAAGTTGATCGAAGCTTCTGATGATGTAAGAAACGCGTTTTGCGAGCGTTTCCAGAAGAGGAATGAAGCCATTGGATTCGTATTCCACAGTAACGTCGATCAAAGCTTCTGATGCTGTAGGAAACGCGTTTTGCGAGCGTTTCCAGAAAAGGAATGGGGCCATTGGATTCGTATTCCACTGTAAAGTTGATCGAAGCTTCTGATGCTGTAGGAAACGCGTTTTGCGAGCGTTTCCACAAAAGGAATGGAGCCATTGGATTCGTATTCCACAGTAACGTTGATCAAAGCTTCTGATGCTGTAGGAAACGCGTTTTGCGAGCGTTTCCAGAACAGGAATGGAGCCATTGGATTCGTGTTCCACAGTAATGTTGATTGAAGCTTCTGATGCTGTAGGAAACGTGTTTTTCGAGCGTTTCCAGATGAGGAATGGAGCCATTGGATTCGTATTCCACAGTAACGTTGATCAAAGCTTCTGATGCTGTAGGAAACGTGTTTTGCGAGCGTTTCCAGAAGAGGAATGGAGCCACTGGATTCGTATTCCACAGTAAAGTTGATCGAAGCTTCTGATGCTGTAGGAAACGCGTTTTGCGAGCGTTTTCAGAAGAGGAATGGAGCCATCGGATTCGTATTCCACAGTAACGTTGATCAAAGCTTCTGATGCTGTAGGAAACGCGTTTTGCGAGCGTTTCCACAAAAGAAATGGAGTCATCGGATTTGTATTCCACAGTAACGTTGATCAAAGCTTCTGATACTGCAGGAAACGCGTTTTGCTAGCGTTTCCAGAAGAGGAATGGAGCCACTGGATTCGTATTCCACAGTAAAGTTGATCGAAGCCTCTGATGCTGTAGGAAACGTGTTTTGCGAGCGTTCCCAGAAGAGGAATGGAGCCATTGGATTCGTATTCCACAGTAACGTTGATCGAAGCTTCTGATGCTGTAGGAAACGCGTTTTGCGAGCGTTTCCACAAAAGGAATTGAGCCATTGGATTCGTATTCCACAGTAACGTCGATCAAAGCTTCTGATGCTGTAGGAAACGCGATTTGCGAGAGTTTCCAGAAAAGGAATGAAGCCATTGGATTCGTATTCCAGAGTAACGTCGATCAAAGCTTCTGATGCTGTAGGAAACGCGTTTTGCGAGCGTTTCCAGAAGATGAATGGAGCCATTGGATTCGTATTCCACAGTAAAGTTGATCGAAGCTTCTGATGCGCTAGAAAACGCGTTTTGCGAGCGTTTCCAGAAAAGGAATGGGGCCGTTGGATTCGTATTTCACAGTGACGTTGTTCAAAGCTTCTGATGCTGTTGGAAACGCGTTTTGCGATCGTTTCCAGAAAAGAAATGGAGCCATTGGAATAGTATTCCACAGTAACGTCGATCAAAGCTTCTGATGCTGTAGGAAATGGGTTTTGTGAGCGTTTCCAGAAAAGGAAGGGAGCCATTGGATTCGTATTCCACAGTAACGTTGATCAAAGCTTCTGATGCTGTAGGAAACGCGTTTTGCGAGCGTTTCCAGAAGAGGAATGGAGCCATTGAATTCGTATTCCACAGTAAAGATGATCGCAGCTTCTGATGCTGTAGGAAAAGGGTTTTGCGAGCGTTTCCAGAAAAGGAATGGGGCCATTGGATTCGTATTCCACTGTAAAATTGATCGAAGCTTCTGATGCTGTAGGAAACGCGTTTTGCGAGCGTTTCCACAAAAGGAATAGAGCCATTGGATTCGTATTCCACAGTAACGTTGATCAAAGCTTCTGATGCTGTAGGAAACGCGTTTTGCGAGCGTTTCCAGAACAGGAATCGAGCCATTGGATTCGTATTCCACAGTAATGTTGATTGAAGCTTCTGATGCTGTAGGAAACGTGTTTTTCGAGCGTTTCCAGAAGAGGAATGGAGCCATTGGATTCGTATTCCACAGTAACGTCGATCAAAGCTTCTGATGCTGTAGGAAACGTGTTTTGCGAGCGTTTCCAGAAGAGGAATGGAGCCACTGGATTCGTATTCCACAGTAAAGTTGATCGAAGCTTCTGATGCTGTAGGAAACGCGTTTTGCGAGCGTTTTCAGAAGAGGAATGGAGCCATCGGATTCGTATTCCACAGTAACGTTGATCAAAGCTTCTGATGCTGTAGGAAACGCGTTTTGCGAGCGTTTCCACAAAAGAAATGGAGTCATCGGATTTGTATTCCACAGTAACGTTGATCAAAGCTTCTGATACTGCAGGAAACGCGTTTTGCTAGCGTTTCCAGAAGAGGAATGGAGCCACTGGATTCGTATTCCACAGTAAAGTTGATCGAAGCCTCTGATGCTGTAGGAAACGTGTTTTGCGAGCGTTCCCAGAAGAGGAATGGAGCCATTGGATTCGTTTCCACAGTAACGTTGATCGAAGCTTCTGATGCTGTAGGAAACGCGTTTTGCGAGCGTTTCCACAAAAGGAATTGAGCCATTGGATTCGTATTCCACAGTAACGTCGATCAAAGCTTCTGATGCTGTAGGAAACGCGTTTTGCGAGCGTTTCCAGAAAAGGAATGGGGCATTGGATTCGTATTCCTCTGTAAAGTTGATCGAAGCTTCTGATGCTGTAGGAAACGCGTTTTTCGAGCGTTTCCAGAAGAGGAATGGAGCCACTGGATTCGTATTCCACAGTAAAGTTGATCGAAGCTTCTGATGCCGTAGGAAACGTGTTTTACGAGCGTTTCCACAAAAGGAATGGAGCCATTGGATTCGTATTCCACAGTAACGTTGATCAAAGCTTCTGATGCTGTAGGAAAGGCGTTTTGCGAGCGTTTCCAGAAGAGGAATGGAAGCCATTGGATTCGTATTCCACAGTAACATCGATCAAAGCTTCTGATGCTGTAGGAAACGCGTTTTGCGAGCGTTTCCAGAAAAGGAATGGGGCCATTGGATTCGTATTCCACTGTAAAGTTGATCGAAGCTTCTGATGCTGTAGGAAACGCGTTTTGCCAGCGTTTCCACAAAAGGAATGGAGCCATTGGATTCGTATTCCACAGTAACGTTGATCAAAGCTTCTGATGCTGTAGGAAACGCGTTTTGCGAGCGTTTCCAGAAGAGGAATGGAGCCATTAGATTCGTATTCCACAGTAAAGTTGATTGAAGCTTCTGATGCTGTAGGAAACGCGTTTTTCGAGTGTTTTCAGAAGAGGAATGGAGTCATTGGATTCGTATTCCACAGTAATGTTGATCAAAGCTTCTGATGCTGTATGAAACGTGTTTTGCGAGCGTTTCCAGAAAAGGAATGGGGCCATTGGATTCGTATTCCACTGTACAGTTGATCGAAGCTTCTGATGCTGTAGGAAACGCGTTTTGCGAGCGTTTCCAGAAGAGGAATGGAGCCACTGGATTCGTATTCCACAGGAAAGTTGATCGAAGCTTCTGTTCTGTAGGAAACGCGTTTTGCGAGCGTTTTCAGAAGAGGAATGGAGCCATTGGATTCGTATTCCACAGTAACGTTGATCAAAGCTTCTGATGCTGTAGGAAACGCGTTTTGCGAGCGTTTCCACAAAAGGAATGGAGCCATCGGATTCGTATTCCACAGTAACGTTGATCAAAGCCTCTGATGCTGTGGTAACGCGTTTTGCGAGAGTTTCCAGAAAAGGAATGAAGCCATTGGATTCGTATTCCAGAGTAACGTTGATCAAAGCTTCTGATGCTGTAGGAAACGCGTTTTGCGAGCGTTTCCAGAAGATGAATGGAGCCATTGGATTCGTATTCCACAGTAAAGTTGATCGAAGCTTCTGATGCGCTAGAAAACGCGTTTTGCGAGCGTTTCCTGAAAAGGAATGGGGCCATTGGATTCGTATTTCACAGTGACGTTGATCAAAGCTTCTGATGCTGTTGGAAACGCGTTTTGCGATCGTTTGCAGAAAAGAAATGGAGCCATTGGAATAGTATTCCACAGTAACGTCGATCAAAGCTTCTGATGCTGTAGGAAACGGGTTTTGTGAGCGTTTCCAGAAAAGGAATGGAGCCATTGGATTCGTATTCCACAGTAACGTTGATCAAAGCTTCTGATGCTGTAGGAAACGCGTTTTGCGAGCGTTTCCAGAAGAGGAATGGAGCCATTGAATTCGTATTCCACAGTAAAGATGATCGCAGCTTCTGATGCTGTAGGAAAAGGGTTTTGCGAGCGTTTCCAGAAAAGGAATGGGGCCATTGGATTCGTATTCCACTGTAAAGTTGATCGAAGCTTCTGATGATGTAGGAAACGCGTTTTGCGAGCGTTTCCAGAAGAGGAATGGAGCCATTGGATTCGTATTCCACAGTAACGTTTTTCAAAGCTTCCGATGCTGTAGGAAACGGGTTTTGCGAGCGTTTCCAGAAGAGGAATGGAGCCATTGGATTCGTATTCCACAGTAACGTCGATCAAAGCTTCTGATGCTGTAGGAAACGCGTTTTGCGAGCGTTTCCAGAAAAGGAATGGGGCCATTGGATTCGTATTCCACTGTAAAGTTGATCGAAGCTTCTGATACTGTAGGAAACGCGTTTTGCGAGCGTTTCCACAAAAGGAATTTAGCCATTGGATTCGTATTCCACAGTAACGTTGATCAAAGCTTCTGATGCTGTAGGAAACGCGTTTTGCGAGCGTTTCCAGAAGGGGAATGGAGCCATTGGATTCGTATTCCACAGTAAAGTTGATTGAAGCTTCTGATGGTGTAGGAAACGTGTTTTTCGAGCGTTTCCAGAAGTGGAATGGAGCCATTGGATTCGTATTCCACAGTAACGTTGATCAAAGCTTCTGATGCTGTAGGAAACGTGTTTTGCGAGCGTTTCCAGAAAAGGAATGGGGCCATTGGATTCGTATTCCACTGTACGGTTGATCGAAGCTTCTGATGCTGTAGGAAACGCGTTTTGCGAGCGTTTCCAGAAGAGGAATGGAGCCACTGGATTCGTATTCCACAGTAAAGTTGATCGAAGCTTCTGATGCTGTAGGAAACGCGTTTTGCGAGCGTTTTCAGAAGAGGAATGGAGCCATCGGATTCGTATTCCACAGTAACGTTGATCCAAGCTTCTGATGCTGTAGGAAACGCGTTTTGCGAGCGTTTCCACAAAAGAAATGGAGTCATCGGATTTGTATTCCACAGTAACGTTGATCAAAGCTTCTGATGCTGCAGGAAACGCGTTTTGCTAGCGTTTCCAGAAGAGGAATGGAGCCACTGGATTCGTATTCCACAGTAAAGTTGATCGAAGCCTCTGATGCTGTAGGAAACGTGTTTTGCTAGCGTTCCCAGAAGAGGAATGGAGCCATTGGATTCTTATTCCACAGTAACGTTGATCGAAGCTTCTGATGCTGTAGGAAATGCGTTTTGCGAGCGTTTCCACAAAAGGAATTGAGCCATTGAATTCGTATTCCACAGTAACGTCGATCAAAGCTTCTGATGCTGTAGGAAACGCGTTTTGCGAGCGTTTCCAGAAAAGGAATGGGGCCATTGGATTCGTATTCCTCTGTAAAGTTGATCGAAGCTTCTGATGCTGTAGGAAACGCGTTTTTCGAGCGTTTCCAGAAGAGGAATGGAGCCACTGGATTCGTATTCCACAGTAAAGTTGATCGAAGCTTCTGATGCCGTAGGAAACACGTTTTACGAGCGTTTCCACAAAAGGAATGGAGCCATTGGATTCGTATTCCACAGTAACGTTGATCAAAGCTTCTGATGCTGTAGTAAAGGCGTTTTGCGAGCGTTTCCAGAGGAGGAATGGGGCCATTGGATTCGTATTCCACAATAACATCGATCAAAGCTTCTGATGCTGTAGGAAACGCGTTTTGCGAGCGTTTCCAGAAAAGGAATGGGGCCATTGGATTCGTATTCCACTGTAAAGTTGATCGAAGCTTCTGATGCTGTAGGAAACGCGTTTTGCCAGCGTTTCCACAAAAGGAATGGAGCCATTGGATTCGTATTCCAAAGTAACGTTGATCAAAGCTTCTGATGCTGTAGGAAACGCGTTTTGCGAGCGTTTCCAGAAGAGGAATGGAGCCATTAGATTCGTATTCCGCAGTAAAGTTGATTGAAGCTTCTGATGCTGTAGGAAACGCGTTTTTCGAGCGTTTTCAGAAGAGGAATGGAGCCATTGGATTCGTATTCCACTGTACAGTTGATCGACGCTTTTGATGCTGTAGGAAACGCGTTTTGCGAGCGTTTCCAGAAGAGGAATGGAGCCACTGGATTCGTAATCCACAGGAAAGTTGATCGAAGCTTCTGATGCTGTAGGAAACGCGTTTTGCGAGTGTTTTCAGAAGAGGAATGGAGCCATTGGATTCGTATTCCACAGTAACGTTGACCAAAGCTTCTGATGCTGTAGGAAACGCGTTTTGCGAGCGTTTCCAGAAAAGGAATGGGGCCATTCGATTCGTATTCCACTGTAAAGTTGATCTAAGCTTCTGATGCGGTTGGAAACGCGTTTTGCGAGCGTTTCCACAAAAGGAATGGAGCCATTGGATTCGTATTCCACAGTAACGTTGATCAAAGCTTCTGATGCTGTAGGAAACGCGTTTTGCGAGCGTTTCCAGAAAAGGAATGGGGCCATTGGATTCGTATTCCACTGTAAAGTTGATCGAAGCTTCTGATGCTGTAGGAAACGCGTTTTGTGAGCGTTTCCACAAAAGGAATGGGGCCATTGGATTCGTATTTCACTGTAAAGTTGATCGAAGCTTTTGATGCTGTAGGAAACGCGTTGTGCGAGCGTTTCCAGCAGAGGAATGGAGCCACAGGACTCGTATTCCACAGTAAAGTTGATCGAAGCTTCTGATGCTGTAGGAAACGCGTTTTGCGAGCGTTTTCAGAAGAGGAATGGAGCCATTGGATTCGTATTCCACAGTAACGTTGATCAAAGCTTCTGATGCTGTAGGAAACGCGTTTTGCGAGCGTTTCCACAAAAGGAATGGAGCCATCGGATTCGTATTCCACACTAACGTCGATCAAAGCTTTTGATGCTGTAGGAAACGCGTTTTGCGAGCGTTTCCAGAAAAGGAATGGGGCCATTGGATTCGTATTCCACTGTAAAGTTGATCGAAGCTTCTGATGCTGTAGGAAACGCGTTTTTCGAGTGTTTCCAGAAGAGGAATGGAGCCATTGGATTCGTATTCCACAGTAACGTCGATCAAAGCTTCTGATGCTGTAGGAAACGCGTTTTGCGAGCGTTTCCAGAAAAGGAATGGGGCCATTGGATTCGTATTCCACAGTAAAGTTGATCGAAGCTTCTGATGCTATAGGAAACGCGTTTTGCGAGGGTTTCCAGAAGAGGAATGGAGCCATTGGATTCGTATTCCACAGTAACGTTGATCAAAGCTTCTGATGCTGTAGGAAACGCGTTTTGCGAGCGTTTCCAAAAAAGGAATGGGGCCATTGGATTCGTTTTCCACTGTAAAGTTGATCGAAGCTTCAGATGCTGTAGGAAACGCGTTTTGTGAGCGTTTCCACAAAATGAATGGGGCCATTGGATTCGTATTCCAATGTAAAGTTGATCGAAGCTTTTGATGCTGTAGGAAACGCGTTTTGCGAGCGTTTCCAGAAGACGAATGGAGCCACTGGATTCGTATTCCACAGTAACGTTGATCAAAGCTTCTGATGCTGTAGGAAACGCGTTTTGCGAGCGTTTCCACAAAAGGAATGGAGCCATCGGATTCGTATTCCACAGTAACGTTGATCAAAGCCTCTGATGCTGTGGTAACGCGTTTTGCGAGAGTTTCCAGAAAAGGAATGAAGCCATTGGATTCGTATTCCACAGTAACGTTGATCAAAGCTTCTGATGCTGTAGGAAACGCGTTGTGCGAGCGTTTCCAGAAGATGAATGGAGCCATTGGATTCGTATTCCACAGTAAAGTTGATCGAAGCTTCTGATGCGCTAGAAAACGCGTTTTGCGAGCGTTTCCAGAAAAGGAATGGGGCCATTGTATTTGTATTTCACAGTGACGTTGATCAAAGCTTCTGATGCTGTTGGAAACGCGTTTTGCGATCGCTTCCAGAAAAGAAATGGAGCCATTGGATTAGTATTCCACAGTAACGTCGATCAAAGCTTCTGATGCTGTAGGAAACGGGTTTTGTGAGCGTTTCCAGAAAAGGAATGGAGCCATTGGATTCGTATTCCACAGTAGCGTTGATCAAAGCTTCTGATGCTGTAGGAAACGCGTTTTGCGAGCGTTTCCAGAAGAGGAATGGAGCCATTGAATTCGTATTCCACAGTAAAGATGATCGCAGCTTCTGATGCTGTAGGAAAAGCGTTTTGCGAGCGTTTCCAGAAAAGGAATCGGGCCATTGGATTCGTATTCCACTGTAAAGTTGATCGAAGCTTCTGATGATGTAGGAAACGCGTTTTGCGAGCATTTCCAGAAGAGGAATGGAGCCATTGGATTCGTATTCCACAGTAACGTTTTTCAAAGCTTCAGATGCTGTAGGAAATGGGTTTTGCGAGCGTTTCCAGAAGAGGAATGGAGCCATTGCATTCATATTCCACAGTAACGTCGATCAAAGCTTCTGATGCTGTAGGAAACGCGTTTTGCGAGCGTTTCCAGAAAAGGAATGGGGCCATTGGATTCGTATTCCACTGTAGAGTTGATCGAAGCTTCTGATGCTGTAGGAAACGCGTTTTGCTAGCGTTTCCACAAAAGGAATGGAGCCATTGGATTCGTATTCCACAGTAACGTTGATCAAAGCTTCTGATGCTGTAGGAAACGCGTTTTGCGAGCGTTTCCAGAAGAGGAATGGAGCCATTGGATTCGTATTCCACAGTAAAGTTGATTGAAGCTTCTGATGCTGTAGGAAACGTGTTTTTCGAGCGTTTCCAGAAGAGGAATGGAGCCATTGGATTCGTATTCCACAGTAACGTTGATCAAAGCTTCTGATGCTGTAGGAAACGCGTTTTGCGAGCGTTTCCAGAAAAGGAATGGGGCCATTGTATTCGTATTCCACTGTACGGTTGATCGAAGCTTCTGATGCTGTAGGAAACGCGTTTTGCGAGCGTTTCCAGAAGAGGAATGGAGCCACTGGATTCGTATTCCACAGTAAAGTTGATCGAAGCTTCTGATGCTGTAGGAAACGCGTTTTGCGAGCGTTTTCAGAAGAGGAATGGAGCCATCGGATTCGTATTCCACAGTAACGTTGATCAAAGCTTCTGATGCTGCAGGAAACGCGTTTTGCTAGCGTTTCCAGAAGAGGAATGGAGCCACTGGATTCGTATTCCACAGTAAAGTTGATCGAAGCCTCTGATGCTGTAGGAAACGCGTTTCGCGAGCGTTCGCAGAAGAGGATTGGAGCCATTGGATTCGTATTCCACAGTAACGTTGATCGAAGCTTCTGATGCTGTAGGAAACGCGTTTTGCGAGCGTTTCCACAAAAGGAATTGAGCCATTGGATTCGTATTCCACAGTAACGTCGATCAAAGCTTCTGATGCTGTAGGAAACGCGTTTTGCGAGCGTTTCCAGAAAATAAATGGGGCCATTGGATTCGCATTCCTCTGTAAAGTTGATCGAAGGTTCTGATGCTGTAGGAAACGCGTTTTTCGAGCGTTTCCAGAAGAGGAATGGAGCCACTGGATTCGTATTCCACAGTAAAGTTGATCGAAGCTTCTGATGCCGTAGGAAACGTGTTTTACCAGCGTTTCCACAAAAGGAATGGAGCCATTGGATTCGTATTCCACAGTAACGTTAATCAAAGCTTCTGATGCTGTAGGAAAGGCGTTTTGCGAGCGTTTCCAGAAGAGGAATGGGGCCATTGGATTCGTATTCCACTGTAAAGTTGATCGAAGCTTCTGATGCTGTAGGAAACGCGTTTTGCCAGCGTTACCACAAAAGGAATGGAGCCATTGGATTCGTATTCCACAGTAACGTTGATCAAAGCTTCTGATGCTGTAGGAAACGCGTTTTTCGAGCGTTTCCAGAAGAGGAAGGGGGCCATTGGATTCGTATTCCACTGTAAAGTTGATCGAAGCTTCTTATGCTGTAGGAAACGCGTTTTGCGAGCGTTTCCAGCAGAGGAATGGAGCCACTGGACTCGTATTCCACAGTAAAGTTGATCGAAGCTTCTGATGCTGTAGGAAACGCGTTTTGCGAGCGTTTTCAGAAGAGGAATGGAGCCATTGGATTCGTATTCCACAGTAACGTTGATCAAACCTTCTGATGCTGTAGGAAACGCGTTTTGCGAGCGTTTCCACAAAAGGAATGGAGCCATCGGATTCGTATTCCACAGTAACGTTGATCAAAGCTTCTGATGCTGTAGGAAACGTGTTTTGCGAGCGTTTCCAGAAGAGGAATGGAGCCACTGGATTCGTATTCCACAGTAAAGTTGATCGAAGCTTCTGATGCTGTAGGAAACGCGTTTTGCGAGCGTTTTCAGAAGAGGAATGGAGCCATCGGATTCGTATTCCACAGTAACGTTGATCAAAGCTTCTGATGCTGTAGGAAACGCGTTTTGCGAGCGCTTCCACAAAAGAAATGGAGTCATCGGACTTGTATTCCACAGTAACGTTGATCAAAGCTTCTGATACTGCAGGAAACGCGTTTTGCTAGCGTTTCCAGAAGAGGAATGGAGCCACTGGATTCGTATTCCACAGTAAAGTTGATCGAAGCCTCTGATGCTGTAGGAAACGTGTTTTGCGAGCGTTCCCAGAAGAGGAATGGAGCCATTGGATTCGTATTCCACAGTAACGTTGATCGAAGCTTCTGATGCTGTAGGAAACGCGTTTTGCGAGCGTTTCCACAAAAGGAATTGAGCCATTGGATTCGTATTCCACAGTAACGTCGATCAAAGCTTCTGATGCTGTAGGAAACGCGATTTGCGAGAGTTTCCAGAAAAGGAATGAAGCCATTGGATTCGTATTCCAGAGTAACGTTGATCAAAGCTTCTCATGCTGTAGGAAACGCGTTTTGCGAGCGTTTCCAGAAGATGAATGGAGCCATTGGATTCGTATTCCACAGTACAGTTGATCGAAGCTTCTGATGCGCTAGAAAACGCTTTTTGCGAGCGTTTCCAGAAAAGGAATGGGGCCGTTGGATTCGTATTTCACAGTGACGTTGTTCAAAGCTTCTGATGCTGTTGGAAACGCGTTTTGCGAGCGTTTCCAGAAGAGGAATGGAGCCATTGGATTCGTATTCCACAGTAAAGTTGATTGAAGCTTCTGATGCTGTAGGAAACGTGTTTTTCGAGCGTTTCCAGAAGAGGAATGGAGCCATTGGATTCGTATTCCACAGTAACGTTGATCAAAGCTTCTGATGCTGTAGGAAACGCGTTTTGCGAGCGTTTCCAGAAAAGGAATGGGGCCATTGTATTCGTATTCCACTGTACGGTTGATCGAAGCTTCTGATGCTGTAGGAAACGCGTTTTGCGAGCGTTTCCAGAAGAGGAATGGAGCCACTGGATTCGTATTCCACAGTAAAGTTGATCGAAGCTTCTGATGCTGTAGGAAACGCGATTTGCGAGCGTTTTCAGAAGAGGAATGGAGCCATCGGATTCGTATTCCACAGTAACGTTGATCAAAGCTTCTGATGCTGCAGGAAACGCGTTTTGCTAGCGTTTCCAGAAGAGGAATGGAGCCACTGGATTCGTATTCCACAGTAAAGTTGATCGAAGCCTCTGATGCTGTAGGAAACGCGTTTCGCGAGCGTTCGCAGAAGAGGATTGGAGCCATTGGATTCGTATTCCACAGTAACGTTGATCGAAGCTTCTGATGCTGTAGGAAACGCGTTTTGCGAGCGTTTCCACAAAAGGAATTGAGCCATTGGATTCGTATTCCACAGTAACGTCGATCAAAGCTTCTGATGCTGTAGGAAACGCGTTTTGCGAGCGTTTCCAGAAAATAAATGGGGCCATTGGATTCGCATTCCTCTGTAAAGTTGATCGAAGGTTCTGATGCTGTAGGAAACGCGTTTTTCGAGCGTTTCCAGAAGAGGAATGGAGCCACTGGATTCGTATTCCACAGTAAAGTTGATCGAAGCTTCTGATGCCGTAGGAAACGTGTTTTACCAGCGTTTCCACAAAAGGAATGGAGCCATTGGATTCGTATTCCACAGTAACGTTAATCAAAGCTTCTGATGCTGTAGGAAAGGCGTTTTGCGAGCGTTTCCAGAAGAGGAATGGGGCCATTGGATTCGTATTCCACTGTAAAGTTGATCGAAGCTTCTGATGCTGTAGGAAACGCGTTTTGCCAGCGTTACCACAAAAGGAATGGAGCCATTGGATTCGTATTCCACAGTAACGTTGATCAAAGCTTCTGATGCTGTAGGAAACGCGTTTTTCGAGCGTTTCCAGAAGAGGAAGGGGGCCATTGGATTCGTATTCCACTGTAAAGTTGATCGAAGCTTCTGATGCTGTAGGAAACGTGTTTTGCGAGCGTTTCCAGAAGAGGAATGGAGCCACTGGATTCGTATTCCACAGTAAAGTTGATCGAAGCTTCTGATGCTGTAGGAAACGCGTTTTGCGAGCGTTTTCAGAAGAGGAATGGAGCCATCGGATTCGTATTCCACAGTAACGTTGATCAAAGCTTCTGATGCTGTAGGAAACGCGTTTTGCGAGCGTTTCCACAAAAGAAATGGAGTCATCGGACTTGTATTCCACAGTAACGTTGATCAAAGCTTCTGATACTGCAGGAAACGCGTTTTGCTAGCGTTTCCAGAAGAGGAATGGAGCCACTGGATTCGTATTCCACAGTAAAGTTGATCGAAGCCTCTGATGCTGTAGGAAACGTGTTTTGCGAGCGTTCCCAGAAGAGGAATGGAGCCATTGGATTCGTATTCCACAGTAACGTTGATCGAAGCTTCTGATGCTGTAGGAAACGCGTTTTGCGAGCGTTTCCACAAAAGGAATTGAGCCATTGGATTCGTATTCCACAGTAACGTCGATCAAAGCTTCTGATGCTGTAGGAAACGCGATTTGCGAGAGTTTCCAGAAAAGGAATGAAGCCATTGGATTCGTATTCCAGAGTAACGTTGATCAAAGCTTCTCATGCTGTAGGAAACGCGTTTTGCGAGCGTTTCCAGAAGATGAATGGAGCCATTGGATTCGTATTCCACAGTACAGTTGATCGAAGCTTCTGATGCGCTAGAAAACGCTTTTTGCGAGCGTTTCCAGAAAAGGAATGGGGCCGTTGGATTCGTATTTCACAGTGACGTTGTTCAAAGCTTCTGATGCTGTTGGAAACGCGTTTTGCGATCGTTTCCAGAAAAGAAATGGAGCCATTGGAATAGTATTCCACAGTAACGTCGATCAAAGCTTCTGATGCTGTAGGAAATGGGTTTTGTGAGCGTTTCCAGAAAAGGAAGGGAGCCATTGGATTCGTATTCCACAGTAACGTTGATCAAAGCTTCTGATGCTGTAGGAAACGCGTTTTGCGAGCGTTTCCAGAAGAGGAATGGAGCCATTGAATTCGTATTCCACAGTAAAGATGATCGCAGCTTCTGATGCTGTAGGAAAAGGGTTTTGCGAGCGTTTCCAGAAAAGGAATGGGGCCATTGGATTCGTATTCCACTGTAAAATTGATCGAAGCTTCTGATGCTGTAGGAAACGCGTTTTGCGAGCGTTTCCACAAAAGGAATGGAGCCATTGGATTCGTATTCCACAGTAACGTTGATCAAAGCTTCTGATGCTGTAGGAAACGCGTTTTGCGAGCGTTTCCAGAACAGGAATCGAGCCATTGGATTCGTATTCCACAGTAATGTTGATTGAAGCTTCTGATGCTGTAGGAAACGTGTTTTTCGAGCGTTTCCAGAAGAGGAATGGAGCCATTGGATTCGTAATCCACAGTAACGTTGATCAAAGCTTCTGATGCTGTAGGAAACGTGTTTTGCGAGCGTTTCCAGAAGAGGAATGGAGCCACTGGATTCGTATTCCACAGTAAAGTTGATCGAAGCTTCTGATGCTGTAGGAAACGCGTTTTGCGAGCGTTTTCAGAAGAGGAATGGAGCCATCGGATTCGTATTCCACAGTAACGTTGATCAAAGCTTCTGATGCTGTAGGAAACGCGTTTTGCGAGCGTTTCCACAAAAGAAATGGAGTCATCGGATTTGTATTCCACAGTAACGTTGATCAAAGCTTCTGATACTGCAGGAAACGCGTTTTGCTAGCGTTTCCAGAAGAGGAATGGAGCCACTGGATTCGTTTCCACAGTAAAGTTGATCGAAGCCTCTGATGCTGTAGGAAACGTGTTTTGCGAGCGTTCCCAGAAGAGGAATGGAGCCATTGGATTCGTTTCCACAGTAACGTTGATCGA
The DNA here is from genome assembly GCF_048455015.1 of Haemaphysalis longicornis. NCBI lineage: Eukaryota > Metazoa > Arthropoda > Arachnida > Ixodida > Ixodidae > Haemaphysalis > Haemaphysalis longicornis. Next base: position 16,610 of record NW_027526204.1, on the reverse strand, counting down.
AGCTTCTGATGCTGTAGGAAACGCGTTTTGCGAGCGTTTCCACAAAAGGAATTGAGCCATTGGATTCGTATTCCACAGTAACGTCGATCAAAGATTCTGATGCTGTAGGAAACGCGTTTTGCGAGCGTTTCCAGAAAAGGAATGGGGCCATTGGATTCGTATTCCTCTGTAAAGTTGATCGAAGCTTCTGATGCTGTAGGAAACGCGTTTTTCGAGCGTTTCCAGAAGAGGAATGGAGCCACTGGATTCGTATTCCACAGTAAAGTTGATCGAAGCTTCTGATGCCGTAGGAAACGTGTTTTACGAGCGTTTCCACAAAAGGAATGGAGCCATTGGATTCGTATTCCACAGTAACGTTGATCAAAGCTTCTGATGCTGTAGGAAAGGCGTTTTGCGAGCGTTTCCAGAAGAGGAATGGGGCCATTGGATTCGTATTCCACAGTAACATCGATCAAAGCTTCTGATGCTGTAGGAAACGCGTTTTGCGAGCGTTTCCAGAAAAGGAATGGGGCCATTGGATTCGTATTCCACTGTAAAGTTGATCGAAGCTTCTGATGCTGTAGGAAACGCGTTTTGCCAGCGTTTCCACAAAAGGAATGGAGCCATTGGATTCGTATTCCACAGTAACGTTGATCAAAGCTTCTGATGCTGTAGGAAACGCGTTTTGCGAGCGTTTCCAGAAGAGGAATGGAGCCATTAGATTCGTATTCCACAGTAAAGTTGATTGAAGCTTCTGATGCTGTAGGAAACGCGTTTTTCGAGCGTTTTCAGAAGAGGAATGGAGTCATTGGATTCGTATTCCACAGTAATGTTGATCAAAGCTTCTGATGCTGTATAAAACGCGTTTTGCGAGCGTTTCCAGAAAAGGAATGGGGCCATTGGATTCGTATTCCACTGTACAGTTGATCGAAGCTTCTGATGCTGTAGGAAACGCGATTTGCGAGAGTTTCCAGAAAAGGAATGAAGCCATTGGATTCGTATTCCAGAGTAACGTTGATCAAAGCTTCTCATGCTGTAGGAAACGCGTTTTGCGAGCGTTTCCAGAAGATGAATGGAGCCATTGGATTCGTATTCCACAGTACAGTTGATCGAAGCTTCTGATGCGCTAGAAAACGCTTTTTGCGAGCGTTTCCAGAAAAGGAATGGGGCCGTTGGATTCGTATTTCACAGTGACGTTGTTCAAAGCTTCTGATGCTGTTGGAAACGCGTTTTGCGATCGTTTCCAGAAAAGAAATGGAGCCATTGGAATAGTATTCCACAGTAACGTCGATCAAAGCTTCTGATGCTGTAGGAAATGGGTTTTGTGAGCGTTTCCAGAAAAGGAAGGGAGCCATTGGATTCGTATTCCACAGTAACGTTGATCAAAGCTTCTGATGCTGTAGGAAACGCGTTTTGCGAGCGTTTCCAGAAGAGGAATGGAGCCATTGAATTCGTATTCCACAGTAAAGATGATCGCAGCTTCTGATGCTGTAGGAAAAGGGTTTTGCGAGCGTTTCCAGAAAAGGAATGGGGCCATTGGATTCGTATTCCACTGTAAAATTGATCGAAGCTTCTGATGCTGTAGGAAACGCGTTTTGCGAGCGTTTCCACAAAAGGAATGGAGCCATTGGATTCGTATTCCACAGTAACGTTGATCAAAGCTTCTGATGCTGTAGGAAACGCGTTTTGCGAGCGTTTCCAGAACAGGAATCGAGCCATTGGATTCGTATTCCACAGTAATGTTGATTGAAGCTTCTGATGCTGTAGGAAACGTGTTTTTCGAGCGTTTCCAGAAGAGGAATGGAGCCATTGGATTCGTAATCCACAGTAACGTTGATCAAAGCTTCTGATGCTGTAGGAAACGTGTTTTGCGAGCGTTTCCAGAAGAGGAATGGAGCCACTGGATTCGTATTCCACAGTAAAGTTGATCGAAGCTTCTGATGCTGTAGGAAACGCGTTTTGCGAGCGTTTTCAGAAGAGGAATGGAGCCATCGGATTCGTATTCCACAGTAACGTTGATCAAAGCTTCTGATGCTGTAGGAAACGCGTTTTGCGAGCGTTTCCACAAAAGAAATGGAGTCATCGGATTTGTATTCCACAGTAACGTTGATCAAAGCTTCTGATACTGCAGGAAACGCGTTTTGCTAGCGTTTCCAGAAGAGGAATGGAGCCACTGGATTCGTTTCCACAGTAAAGTTGATCGAAGCCTCTGATGCTGTAGGAAACGTGTTTTGCGAGCGTTCCCAGAAGAGGAATGGAGCCATTGGATTCGTTTCCACAGTAACGTTGATCGAAGCTTCTGATGCTGTAGGAAACGCGTTTTGCGAGCGTTTCCACAAAAGGAATTGAGCCATTGGATTCGTATTCCACAGTAACGTCGATCAAAGATTCTGATGCTGTAGGAAACGCGTTTTGCGAGCGTTTCCAGAAAAGGAATGGGGCCATTGGATTCGTATTCCTCTGTAAAGTTGATCGAAGCTTCTGATGCTGTAGGAAACGCGTTTTTCGAGCGTTTCCAGAAGAGGAATGGAGCCACTGGATTCGTATTCCACAGTAAAGTTGATCGAAGCTTCTGATGCCGTAGGAAACGTGTTTTACGAGCGTTTCCACAAAAGGAATGGAGCCATTGGATTCGTATTCCACAGTAACGTTGATCAAAGCTTCTGATGCTGTAGGAAAGGCGTTTTGCGAGCGTTTCCAGAAGAGGAATGGGGCCATTGGATTCGTATTCCACAGTAACATCGATCAAAGCTTCTGATGCTGTAGGAAACGCGTTTTGCGAGCGTTTCCAGAAAAGGAATGGGGCCATTGGATTCGTATTCCACTGTAAAGTTGATCGAAGCTTCTGATGCTGTAGGAAACGCGTTTTGCCAGCGTTTCCACAAAAGGAATGGAGCCATTGGATTCGTATTCCACAGTAACGTTGATCAAAGCTTCTGATGCTGTAGGAAACGCGTTTTGCGAGCGTTTCCAGAAGAGGAATGGAGCCATTAGATTCGTATTCCACAGTAAAGTTGATTGAAGCTTCTGATGCTGTAGGAAACGCGTTTTTCGAGCGTTTTCAGAAGAGGAATGGAGTCATTGGATTCGTATTCCACAGTAATGTTGATCAAAGCTTCTGATGCTGTATAAAACGCGTTTTGCGAGCGTTTCCAGAAAAGGAATGGGGCCATTGGATTCGTATTCCACTGTACAGTTGATCGAAGCTTCTGATGCTGTAGGAAACGCGTTTTGCGAGCGTTTCCAGAAGAGGAATGGAGCCACTGGATTCGTATTCCACAGTAACGTTGATCAAAGCTTCTGATGCTGTAGGAAACGCGTTTTGCGAGCGTTTCCACAAAAGAAATGGAGTCATCGGATTTGTATTCCACAGTAACGTTGATCAAAGCTTCTGATACTGCAGGAAACGCGTTTTGCTAGCGTTTCCAGAAGAGGAATGGAGCCACTGGATTCGTTTCCACAGTAAAGTTGATCGAAGCCTCTGATGCTGTAGGAAACGTGTTTTGCGAGCGTTCCCAGAAGAGGAATGGAGCCATTGGATTCGTTTCCACAGTAACGTTGATCGAAGCTTCTGATGCTGTAGGAAACGCGTTTTGCGAGCGTTTCCACAAAAGGAATTGAGCCATTGGATTCGTATTCCACAGTAACGTCGATCAAAGATTCTGATGCTGTAGGAAACGCGTTTTGCGAGCGTTTCCAGAAAAGGAATGGGGCCATTGGATTCGTATTCCTCTGTAAAGTTGATCGAAGCTTCTGATGCTGTAGGAAACGCGTTTTTCGAGCGTTTCCAGAAGAGGAATGGAGCCACTGGATTCGTATTCCACAGTAAAGTTGATCGAAGCTTCTGATGCCGTAGGAAACGTGTTTTACGAGCGTTTCCACAAAAGGAATGGAGCCATTGGATTCGTATTCCACAGTAACGTTGATCAAAGCTTCTGATGCTGTAGGAAAGGCGTTTTGCGAGCGTTTCCAGAAGAGGAATGGGGCCATTGGATTCGTATTCCACAGTAACATCGATCAAAGCTTCTGATGCTGTAGGAAACGCGTTTTGCGAGCGTTTCCAGAAAAGGAATGGGGCCATTGGATTCGTATTCCACTGTAAAGTTGATCGAAGCTTCTGATGCTGTAGGAAACGCGTTTTGCCAGCGTTTCCACAAAAGGAATGGAGCCATTGGATTCGTATTCCACAGTAACGTTGATCAAAGCTTCTGATGCTGTAGGAAACGCGTTTTGCGAGCGTTTCCAGAATAGGAATGGAGCCATTAGATTCGTATTCCACAGTAAAGTTGATTGAAGCTTCTGATGCTGTAGGAAACGCGTTTTTCGAGCGTTTTCAGAAGAGGAATGGAGTCATTGGATTCGTATTCCACAGTAATGTTGATCAAAGCTTCTGATGCTGTATAAAACGCGTTTTGCGAGCGTTTCCAGAAAAGGAATGGGGCCATTGGATTCGTATTCCACTGTACAGTTGATCGAAGCTTCTGATGCTGTAGGAAACGCGTTTTGCGAGCGTTTCCAGAAGAGGAATGGAGCCACTGGATTCGTATTCCACAGGAAAGTTGATCGAAGCTTCTGTTCTATAGGAAACGCGTTTTGCGAGCGTTTTCAGAAGAGGAATGGAGCCATTGGATTCGTATTCCACAGTAACGTTGATCAAAGCTTCTGATGCTGTAGGAAACGCGTTTTGCGAGCGTTTCCACAAAAGGAATGGAGCCATCGGATTCGTATTCCACAGTAACGTTGATCAAAGCCTCTGATGCTGTGGTAACGCGTTTTGCGAGAGTTTCCAGAAAAGGAATGAAGCCATTGGATTCGTATTCCAGAGTAACGTTGATCAAAGCTTCTGATGCTGTAGGAAACGCGTTTTGCGAGCGTTTCCAGAAGATGAATGGAGCCATTGGATTCGTATTCCACAGTAAAGTTGATCGAAGCTTCTGATGCGCTAGAAAACGCGTTTTGCGAGCGTTTCCTGAAAAGGAATGGGGCCATTGGATTCGTATTTCACAGTGACGTTGATCAAAGCTTCTGATGCTGTTGGAAACGCGTTTTGCGATCGTTTGCAGAAAAGAAATGGAGCCATTGGAATAGTATTCCACAGTAACGTCGATCAAAGCTTCTGATGCTGTAGGAAACGGGTTTTGTGAGCGTTTCCAGAAAAGGAATGGAGCCATTGGATTCGTATTCCACAGTAACGTTGATCAAAGCTTCTGATGCTGTAGGAAACGCGTTTTGCGAGCGTTTCCAGAAGAGGAATGGAGCCATTAAATTCGTATTCCACAGTAAAGATGATCGCAGCTTTTGATGCTGTAGGAAAAGGGTTTTGCGAGCGTTTCCACAAAAGAAATGGAGTCATCGGATTTGTATTCCACAGTAACGTTGATCAAAGCTTCTGATGCTGCAGGAAACGCGTTTTGCTAGCGTTTCCAGAAAAGGAATGGAGCCATTGGATTCGTATTCCACTGTAAAGTAGATCAAAGCTTCTGATGCTGTAGGAAACGCGTTTTGCGAGCGTTTCCAGAAGAGGAATAGAGCCATCGGATTCGTATTCCACAGTAACGTTGATCCAAGCTTCTGATGCTGTAGGAAACGCGTTTTGCGAGCGTTTCCACAAAAGAAATGGAGTCATCGGATTTGTATTCCACAGTAACGTTGATCAAAGCTTCTGATGCTGCAGGAAACGCGTTTTGCTAGCGTTTCCAGAAGAGGAATGGAGCCACTGGATTCGTATTCCACAGTAAAGTTGATCGAAGCCTCTGATGCTGTAGGAAACGTGTTTTGCTAGCGTTCCCAGAAGAGGAATGGAGCCATTGGATTCTTATTCCACAGTAACGTTGATCGAAGCTTTTGATGCTGTAGGAAACGCGTTTTGCGAGCGTTTCCACAAAAGGAATTGAGCCATTGAATTCGTATTCCACAGTAACGTCGATCAAAGCTTCTGATGCTGTAGGAAACGCGTTTTGCGAGCGTTTCCAGAAAAGGAATGGGGCCATTGGATTCGTATCCCACAGTAACGTTGATCAAAGCTTCTGTTGCTGTAGGAAACGCGTTTTGCGAGCGTTTCCAGAAGAGGAATGGAGCCATTGGATTTGTATTTCACAGTACCGTTGATCAAAGCTTCTGATGCTGTAGGAAACGCGTTTTGCGAGCGTTTCCAGAGAAGGAATGGAGCCATCGGATTCGTATTCTACAGTAACGTTGATCAAACCTTCTGATGCTGTAGGAAACGCGTTTTGCGAGCGTTTCCAGAAGAGGAATGGAGCCTTTAGATTCGTATTCAACAGTAAAGTTGATCGAAGCTTCTGATGTAGGAAACGCGTTTTGCGAGCGTTTCCAGAAGAGGAATGGAGCCATTGGATTCGTATTCCACAGTACCCTTGATCAAAGCTTCTGATGCTGTAGGAAACGCGTTTTGCGAGCGTTTTCAGAGGAGGAATGGAGCCATTGGATTCGTATTCCACAGTAAAGTTGATCGAAGCTTCTGATGCTGTAGGAAACACGTTTTGCGAGCGTTTCCAGAAGAGGAATGGAGCCATTGGATTCGTATTCCAAAGTAACGTTGATCAAAGCTTCTGATGCTGTAGGAAACGCGTTTTGCGAGCGTTTCCAGAAGAGGAATGGAGCCATTGGATTCGTATTCCACAGAAAAGTTGATCGAAGCTTCTGATGCTGTAAAAAACGCGTTTTGCGAGCGTTTCCATAGGAGGAATGGAGCCATTGGATTCGTATTCCACAGTAACGTATCAAAGCTTCTGATGCTGTAGGAAACGCGTTTTGCGAGTGTTTCCAGAAGAAGAATGGAGCCATTGGATTCGTATTCCACAGAAAAGTTGATCGAAGCTTCTGATGCTGTAGGAAACACGTTTTGCGAGCGTTTCCAGAAGAGGAATGGAGCCATTGGATTCGTATTCCACAGTAACGTTGATCAAAGCTTCTGATGCTGTAGAAAACGCGTTTTGCGAGCGTTTCCAGAAGAGGAATGGAGCCATTGGATTCGTATTCCACAGTAACGTTGATCGAAGCTTCTGATGCTGTAGGAAACACGTTTTGCGAGCGTTTCCAGAAGAGGAATGGAGCCATTGGATTCGTATTCCACCGTAACGTTGATCAAAGCTTCTGATGCTGTAGAAAACGCGTTTTGCGAGCGTTTCCAGAGGAGGAATGGAGCCATTGGATTCGTATTCCACAGTAAAGTTGATCGAAGCTTCTGATGCTGTAGGAAACACGTTTTGCAAGCGTTTCCAGAAGAGGAATGGAGCCATTGGATTCGTATTCCGCAGTAACGTTGATCAAAGCTTCTGATGCTGTAGAAAACGCGTTTTGCGAGCGTTTCCAGAAGAGGAATGGAGCCATTGGATTCGTATTCCACAGTAAAGTATCGAAGCTTCTGATGCTGTAGGAAACACGTTTTCGAGCGTTTCCAGAAGAGGAATGGAGCCATTGGATTCGTATTCCACAGTAACGTTGATCAAAGCTTCTGATGCTGTAGGAAACGCGTTTTGCGAGCGTTTCCAGAAGAGGAATGGAGCCATCGGATTCGTATTCCGCAGTAACGTTGATCAAAGCTTCTGATGCTGTAGAAAACGCGTTTTGCGAGCGTTTCCAGAAGAGGAATGGAGCCATTGGATTCGTATTCCACAGTAACGTTGATCAAAGCTTATGATGCTGTAGAAAACGCGTTTTGCGAGCGTTTCCAGAAGAGGTATGGAGCCATTGGATTCGTATTCCACAGTAACGTTGATCAAAGCTTCTGATGCTGTAGGAAACGCGATTTGCCAGCGTTTCCAGAAGAGGAATGGAGCCATTGGATTCGTATCCCACAGTAACGTTGATCAAAGCTTCTGTTGCTGTAGGAAACGCGTTTTGCGAGCGTTTCCAGAAGAGGAATGGAGCCATTGGATTTGTATTCCACAGTACCGTTGATCAAAGATTCTGATGCTGTAGGAAACGCGTTTTGCGAGCGTTTCCAGAGGAGGAATGGAGCCATTGGATTCGTATTCTACAGTAACGTTGATCAAACCTTCTGATGCTGTAGGAAACGCGTTTTGCGAGCGTTTCCAGAAGAGGAATGGAGCCTTTGGATTCGTATTCAACAGTAAAGTTGATCGAAGCTTCTGATGCTGTAGGAAACGCGTTTTTCGAGCGTTTCCAGAAGAGGAATGGAGCCATTGGATTCGTATTCCACAGTAACCTTGATCAAAGCTTCTGATGCTGTAGGAAACGCGTTTTGCGAGCGTTTTCAGAGGAGGAATGGAGCCATTGGATTCGTATTCCACAGTAAAGTTGATCGAAGCTTCTGATGCTGCAGGAAACACGTTTTGCGAGCGTTTCCAGAAGAGGAATGGAGCCATTGAATTCGTATTCCAAAGTAACGTTGATCAAAGCTTCTGATGCTGTAGGAAACACGTTTTGCGAGCGTTTCCAGAAGAGGAATGGAGCCATTGGATTCGTATTCCACAGAAAAGTTGATCGAAGCTTCTGATGCTGTAGAAAACGCGTTTTGCGAGCGTTTCCAGAGGAGGAATGGAGCCATTGGATTCGTATTCCACAGTAACGTATCAAAGCTTCTGATGCTGTAGGAAACGCGTTTTGCGAGTGTTTCCAGAAGAAGAATGGAGCCATTGGATTCGTATTCCACAGAAAAGTTGATCGAAGCTTCTGATGCTGTAGGAAACACGTTTTGCGAGCGTTTCCAGAAGAGGAATGGAGCCATTGGATTCGTATTCCACAGTAACGTTGATCAAAGCTTCTGATGCTGCAGAAAACGCGTTTTGCGAGCGTTTCCAGAAGAGGAATAGAGCCATTGGATTCGTATTCCACAGTAACGTTGATCAAAGCTTCTGATGCTGTAGGAAACGCGTTTTGCGAGCGTTTCCAGAAGAGGAATGGAGCCATTGGATTCGTATTCCACAGAAAATTTGATCGAAGCTTCTGATGCTGTAGGAAACACGTTTTGCGAGCGTTTCCAGAAGAGGAATGGAGCGATTGGATTCGTATTCCACCGTAACGTTGATCAAAGCTTCTGATGCTGTAGAAAACGCGTTTTGCGAGCGTTTCCAGAAGAGGAATGGAGCCATTGGATTCGTATTCCGCAGTAACGTTGATCAAAGCTTCTGATGCTGTAGAAAACGCGTTTTGCGAGCGTTTCCAGAAGAGGAATGGAGCCATTGGATTCGTATTCCACAGTAACATTGATCAAAGCTTATGATGCTGTAGAAAACGCGTTTTGCGAGCGTTTCCAGAAGAGGTATGGAGCCATTGGATTCGTATTCCACAGTAACGTTGATCAAAGCTTCTGATGCTGTAGGAAACGCGTTTTGCGAGCGTTTCCAGAAGAGGAATGGAGCCTTTCGATTCGTATTCAACCGTAAAGTTGATCGAAGCTTCTGATGCTGTAGGAAACGCGTTTTGCGAGCGTTTCCAGACGAGGAATGGAGCCATTGGATTCGTATTCCACAGTAACGTTGATCAAAGCTTCTGATGCTGTAGGAAACGCGTTTTGCGAGCGTTTCCAGAGGAGGAATGGAGCCATTGGATTCGTATTCCACAGTAAAGTTGATCGAAGCTTCTGATGCTGTAGGAAACACGTTTTGCGAGCGTTTCCAGAAGAGGAATGGAGCCATTGGATTCGTATTCCAAAGTAACGTTGATCAAAGCTTCTGATGCTGTAGGAAACGCGTTTTGCGAGCGTTTCCAGAAGAGGAATGGAGCCATTGGATTCGTATTCCACAGAAAAGTTGATCGAAGCTTCTGATGCTGTAGAAAACGCGTTTTGCGAGCGTTTCCAGAGGAGGAATGGAGCCATTGGATTCGTATTCCAAACGTATCAAAGGTTCTCATGCTGTAGGAAACGCGTTTTGCGAGCGTTTCCAGAAGAGGAATGGAGCCATTGGATTCGTATTCCACAGTAACGTTGATCAAAGCTTCTGATGCTGTAGGAAACGCGTTTTGCGAGCGTTTCCACAACAGGAATAGAGCCATTGGATTCGTATTCCACTGTAACGTTGATCAAAGCTTCTGATGCTGTAGGAAACGCGTTTTGCGAGCGTTTCCAGAAGAGGAAGGGAGCCATTGGATTCGTATTCCACAGAAAAGTTGATCGAAGCTTCTGATGCTGTAGAAAACGCGTTTTGCGAGCGTTTCCAGAAGAGGAATGGAGCCATTGGATTCGTATTCCACAGTAACGTTGATCAAAGTTTCTGATGCTGTAGGAAACGCGTTTTGCCAGCGTTTCCAGAAGAGGAATGGAGCCATTTTATTCGTATTCCACAGTAACGTTGATCAAAGCTTCTGATGCTGTAGGAAACGCGTTTTGCGAGCGTTTCCACAACAGAAATAGAGCAATAGGATTCGTATTCCACGGTAACGTTGATCAAAGCTTCTGATGCTGTAGGAAACGCGTTTTGCGAGCGTTTCCAGAAGAGGAATGGAGCCATTGGATTCGTATTTCACAGAAAAGTTGATCGAAGCTTCTGATGCTGTAGGAAACACGTTTTGCGAGCGTTTGGAGAAGAGGAATGGAGCCATTGGATTCGTATTCCACAGTAACGTTGATCAAAGCTTCCGATGCTGTAGGAAACGAGTTTTGCGAGCGTTTCCAGAAGAGGAATGGAGCCATTGGATTCGTATCCCACAGTAACGTTGATCAAAGCTTCTGTTGCTGTAGGAAACGCGTTTTGCGAGCGTTTCCAGAAGAGGAATGGAGCCATTGGATTCGTATTCCACAGTAACGTTGATCAAAGCTTCTGATGCTGTAGGAAACGCGTTTTGCGAGCGTTTCCACAACAGGAATAGAGCAATAGGATTCGTATTCCACTGTAACGTTGATCAAAGCTTCTGATGCTGTAGGAAACGCGTTTTGCGAGCGTTTCCAGAAGAGGAATGGAGCCATTGGATTCGTATTCCACAGTAACGTTGATCGAAGCTTCTGATGCTGTGGGAAACGCGTTTTGTGAGCGTTTCCAGAAGAGGAATGGAGCTGTTGGATTCGTATTCCACAGAAAAGTTGATCGAAGCTTCTGATGCTGTAGGAAACACGTTTTGCGAGCGTTTCCAGAAGAGGAATGGAGCCATTGGATTCGTATTCCACAGTAAGTTGATCAAAGCTTCTGATGCTGTAGGAAACGCGTTTTGCGAGCGTTTCCAGAAGAGAAATGGAGCCATTGGATTCGTATTCCACAGTAAAGTTGATCGAAGCTTCTGATGCTGCAGAAAACACGTTTTGGGTGCGTTTCCAGAAGAGGAATGGAGCCATTGGATTCGTATTCAACAGAAAAGTTGATCGAAGCTTCTGATGCTGTAGGAAACACGTTTTGCGAGCGTTTCCAGAAGAGGAATGGAGCCATTGGATTCGTATTCAACAGAAAAGTTGATCGAAGCTTCTGATGCTGTAGGAAACACGTTTGGCGAGCGTTTCCAGAAGAGGAATGGAGCCATTGGATTCGTATTCCACAGTAACGTTGATCAAAGTTTCTGATGCTGTAGAAAACGCGTTTTGTGAGCGTTTCCAGAAGAGGAATGGAGCCATTGGATTCGTATTCCACAGTTAAGTTGATCGAAGCTTCTGATTCTGTAGGAAACACTTTTTGCGAGCGTTTCCAGAAGAGGAATGGAGCCATTGAATTCGTATTCCACAGTAACGTTGATCAAAGCTTCTGATGCTGTAGGAAACGCGTTTTGCGAGCGTTTCCAGAAGAGGAATGGAGCCATTGGATTCGTATTCCACAGTAACGTTGATCGAAGCTTCTGATGCTGTAGGAAACACGTTTTGCGAGCGTTTCCAGAAGAGGAATGAAGCCATTGGATTCGTAATCCACAGTAAGTTGATCAGAGCTTCTGATGCTGTAGAAAACGCGTTTTGCGAGCGTTTCCAGAAGAGGAATGGAGCAATTGGATTCGTATTCCACTGTTACGTTGATCAAAGCTTCTGATGCTGTAGGAAACGCGTTTTGCGAGCGTTTCCACAACCGGAATAGAGCCATTGGATTCGTATTCCACAGTAACGTTGATCAAAGCTTCTGATGCTGTAGGAAACGCGTTTTGCGAGCGTTTCCAGAAGAGGAATGGAGCCATTGGATTCGTATTCCACAGAAAAGTTGATCGAAACTTCTGATGCTGTAGGAAACACGTTTTGCGAGCGTTTCCAGAAGAGGAATGGAGCCATTGGATTCGTATTCCACAGTAAGTTGATCAAAGCTTCTGATGCTATAGAAAACGCGTTTTGCGAGCGTTTCCAGAAGAGGAATGGAGCAATTGGATTCGTATTCCACTGTTACGTTGATCAAAGCTTCTGATGCTGTAGGAAACGCGTTTTGCGAGCGTTTCCAGAAGAGAAATGGAGCCATTGGATTCGTATTCCACAGTAAAGTTGATCGAAGCTTCTGATGCTGCAGAAAACGCGTTTTGGGTGCGTTTCCAGAAGAGGAATGGAGCCATTGAATTCGTATTCAACAGAAAAGTTGATCGAAGCTTCTGATGCTGTAGGAAACACGTTTTGCGAGCGTTTCCAGAAGAGGAATGGAGCCATTGGATTCGTATTCAACAGAAAAGTTGATCGAAGCTTCTGATGCTGTAGGAAACACGTTTTGCGAGCGTTTCCAGAAGAGGAATGGAGCCATTGGATTCGTATTCCACAGTAACGTTGATCAAAGTTTCTGATGCTGTAGAAAACGCGTTTTGTGAGCGTTTCCAGAAGAGGAATGGAGCCATTGGATTCGTATTCCACAGTAAAGTTGATCGAAGCTTCTGATTCTGTAGGAAACACTTTTTGCGAGCGTTTCCAGAAGAGGAATGGAGCCATTGAATTCGTATTCCACAGTAACGTTGATCAAAGCTTCTGATGCTGTAGGAAACGCGTTTTGCGAGCGTTTCCAGAAGAGGAATAGAGCCATTGGATTCGTATTCCACGGTAACGTTGATCAAAGCTTCTGATGCTGTAGGAAACGCGTTTTGCGAGCGTTTCCAGAAGAGGAATGGAGCCATTGGATTCGTATTCCACAGAAAAGTTGATCGAAGCTTCTGATGCTGTAGGAAACACGTTTTGCGAGCGTTTGGAGAAGAGGAATGGAGCCATTGGATTCGTATTCCACAGTAACGTTGATCAAAGCTTCCGATGCTGTAGGAAACGTGTTTTGCGAGCGTTTCCAGAAGAGGAATGGAGCCATTGGATTCGTATTCCACAGAAAAGTTGATCGAAGCTTCTGATGCTGTAGGAAACACGTTTTGCGAGCGCTTCCAGAAGAGGAATGGAGCAATTGGATTCGTATTCCACAGTAAGTTGATCAAAGCTTCTGATGCTGTAGAAAACGCGTTTTGCGAGCGTTTCCACAACAGGAATAGAGCAATAGGATTCGTATTCCACTGTAACGTTGATCAAAGCTTCTGATGCTGTAGGAAATGCGTTTTGCGAGCGTTTCCAGAAGAGGAATGGAGCCATTGGATTCGTATTCCACAGTAACGTTGATCGAAGCTTCTGATGCTGTAGGAAACGCGTTTTGCGAGCGTTTCCAGAAGAGGAATGGAGCCATTGAATTCGTATTCCACAGTAACGTTGATCAAAGCTTCTGATGCTGTAGGAAACGCGTTTTGCGAGCGTTTCCACAACAGAAATAGAGCAATAGGATTCGTATTCCACGGTAACGTTGATCAAAGCTTGTGATGCTGTAGGAAACGCGTTTTGCGAGCGTTTCCAGAAGAGGAATGGAGCCATTGGATTCGTATTCCACAGAAAAGTTGATCGAAGCTTCTGATGCTGTAGGAAACACGTTTTGCGAGCGTTTGGAGAAGAGGAATGGAGCCATTGGATTCGTATTCCACAGTAACGTTGATCAAAGCTTCCGATGCTGTAGGAAACGAGTTTTGCGAGCGTTTCCAGAAGAGGAATGGAGCCATTGGATTCGTATTCCACAGTAAAGTTGATCGAAGCTTCTGATTCTGTAGGAAACACTTTTTGCGAGCGTTTCCAGAAGAGGAATGGAGCCATTTAATTCGTATTCCACAGTAACGTTGATCAAAGCTTCTGATGCTGTAGAAAACGCGTTTTGCGAGCGTTTCCAGAAGAGGAATGGAGCCATTGGATTCGTATTCCACAGTAACGTTGATCGAAGCTTCTGATGCTGTAGGAAACACGTTTTGCGAGCGTTTCCAGAAGAGGAATGAAGCCATTGGATTCGTATTCCACAGTAAGTTGATCAAAGCTTCTGATGCTGTAGAAAACGCGTTTTGCGAGCGTTTCCAGAAGAGGAATGGAGCAATTGGATTGGTATTCCACTGTTACGTTGATCAAAGCTTCTGATGCTGTAGGAAACGCGTTTTGCGAGCGTTTCCACAACCGGAATAGAGCCATTGGATTCGTATTCCACAGTAACGTTGATCAAAGCTTCTGATGCTGTAGGAAACGCGTTTTGCGAGCGTTTCCAGAAGAGAAATGGAGCCATTGGATTCGTATTCCACAGTAACGTTGATCAAAGCTTCTGATGCTGTAGGAAACGCGTTTTGCGAGCGTTTCCAGAAGAGGAATGGAGCCATTGGATTCGTATTCCACAGAAAAGTTGATCGAAACTTCTGATGCTGTAGGAAACACGTTTTGCGAGCGTTTCCAGAAGAGGAATGGAGCCATTGGATTCGTATTCCACAGTAAGTTGATCAAAGCTTCTGATGCTATAGAAAACGCGTTTTGCGAGCGTTTCCAGAAGAGGAATGGAGCAATTGGATTCGTATTCCACTGTTACGTTGATCAAACCTTCTGATGCTGTAGGAAACGTGTTTTGCGAGCGTTTCCAGAAGAGAAATGGAGCCATTGGATTCGTATTCCACAGTAAAGTTGATCGAAGCTTCTGATGCTGCAGAAAACGCGTTTTGGGTGCGTTTCCAGAAGAGGAATGGAGCCATTGGATTCGTATTCAACAGAAAAGTTGATCGAAGCTTCTGATGCTGTAGGAAACACGTTTTGCGAGCGTTTCCAGAAGAGGAATGGAGCCATTGGATTCGTATTCAACAGAAAAGTTGATCGAAGCTTCTGATGCTGTAGGAAACATGTTTTGCGAGCGTTACCAGAAGAGGAATGGAGCCATTGGATTCGTATTCCACAGTAACGTTGATCAAAGTTTCTGATGCTGTAGAAAACGCGTTTTGTGAGCGTTTCCAGAAGAGGAATGGAGCCATTGGATTCGTATTCCACAGTAAAGTTGATCGAAGCTTCTGATTCTGTAGGAAACACTTTTTGCGAGCGTTTCCAGAAGAGGAATGGAGCCATTGAATTCGTATTCCACAGTAACGTTGATCAAAGCTTCTGATGCTGTAGGAAACGCGTTTTGCGAGCGTTTCCAGAAGAGGAATGGAGCCATTGGATTCGTATTCCACAGTAACGTTGATCGAAGCTTCTGATGCTGTAGGAAACACGTTTTGCGAGCGTTTCCAGAAGAGGAATGAAGCCATTGGATTCGTATTCCACAGTAAGTTGATCAAAGCTTCTGATGCTGTAGAAAACGCGTTTTGCGAGCGTTTCCAGAAGAGGAATGGAGCAATTGGATTCGTATTCCACTGTTACGTTGATCAAAGCTTCTGATGCTGTAGGAAATGCGTTTTGCGAGCGTTTCCTGAAGAGGAATGGAGCCATTGGATTCGTATTCCACAGTAACGTTGATCGAAGCTTTTGATGCTGTAGGAAACGCGTTTTGCGAGCGTTTCCAGAAGAGGAATGGAGCCATTGGATTCGTATTCCACAGTAACGTTGATCAAAGCTTCTGATGCTGTAGGAAACGCGTTTTGCGAGCGTTTCCACAACAGAAATAGAGCAATAGGATTCGTATTCCAGGGTAACGTTGATCAAAGCTTCTGATGCTGTAGGAAACGCGTTTTGCGAGCGTTTCCAGAAGAGGAATAGAGCAATTGGATTCGTATTCCACAGAAAACTTGATCGAAGCTTCTGATGCTGTAGGAAACACGTTTTGCGAGCGTTTGGAGAAGAGGAATGGAGCCATTGGATTCGTATTCCACAGTAACGTTGATCAAAGCTTCCGATGCTGTAGGAAACGAGTTTTGCGAGCGTTTCCAGAAGAGGAATGGAGCCATTGGATTCGTATTCCACAGTAAAGTTGATCGAAGCTTCTGATTCTGTAGGAAACACTTTTTGCGAGCGTTTCCAGAAGAGGAATGGAGCCATTGAATTCGTATTCCACAGTAACGTTGATCAAAGCTTCTGATGCTGTAGGAAACGCGTTTTGCGAGCGTTTCCAGAAGAGGAATGGAGCCATTGGATTCGTATTCCACAGTAACGTTGATCGAAGCTTCTGATGCTGTAGGAAACACATTTTGCGAGCGTTTCCAGAAGAGGAATGAAGCCATTGGATTCGTATTCCACAGTAAGTTGATCAAAGCTTCTGATGCTGTAGAAAACGCGTTTTGCGAGCGTTTCCAGAAGAGGAATGGAGCAATTGGATTGGTATTCCACTGTTACGTTGATCAAAGCTTCTGATGCTGTAGGAAACGCGTTTTGCGAGCGTTTCCACAACCGGAATAGAGCCATTGGATTCGTATTCCACAGTAACCTTGATAAAAGCTTCTGATGCTGTAGGAAACGCGTTTTGCGAGCGTTTCCAGAAGAGAAATGGAGCCATTGGATTCGTATTCCACAG